>NC_135306.1:140983713-143483713 GCF_048772815.1 Callospermophilus lateralis
GGACCTACTTCTTACAGCCACAACCCACCTGCAGATAGTTGCTGTCCAGTTAATCCATATCTGGGAATTAAGGCTCTCATAACCCAATTATTTTACCTCTTAAACTTTCTTGCATCTTCTCACACATGAGTTTTTGGGGGACACTATGTATTCAAACCATAACATTAAGTTACTTTCCCAAGTTACCTAGAAATAACTGGTGGACTTGAGATTCAACTCAGTTTTGTCAAACTCCAAATTTTTTGTTCTTTTCCACTTTTTTATGCTCTTTTCTTAGGGTATTGCCTGAGGAAAAAATCAGAGAATAACTAGAATGATCAAAGATGTAGACATTTTATTCTATAAAGGAAAATCAAGAAACACTGGCTATTTACTTGTCAAACATCAAAATATATTTTAGTAAAGATGAAATGGTTAAAATTTAAACTATAGTCATACCTCAGGACAACATGGAAAATTTGTTAAATATACTGAAGATTGGGGGATATATAATACAAAATTAAAAAACAAAAAGGAAAGAGTAAGTGTGACTATACAACACATTTTAAAATTTTCTATTTGAAGAAATAACATACAAGGGAAACGTTAAAATCAATAATACAAAAAAGTGCAATAATACAAATAACCATTGCGAATATTCTTCTCGGTTTGTTATCTAAAAGGGAGTGCTATTATTGAGTGTACGTGTACACATAAATTTTTAAAAGAACAAATTAAACAAAAAATAGGCAAAATAAAAGAACATACATTTTATGTAAAAAGAAATTTAAATAACCTATGAACATATAGATACTTAACTTCAAACAAGAAATGCAAAATACAAAAATTAAATTGTCTCCTTATCCAAATGGAAAACATCAAGTGTTTCAGTATGTATAATTATTGTAAGAATATAAGGAAGTTGTTATAGCTTAGATATTTGGTATCCCCCAAAAGCTCATGTATGAGAGAATGCAAGAACATTCAAAGGTGTTCTTAACCCAATTAGTAAATAAATCCCTTTCAAAATGGTGGGTGTGGCTAAAAGAGATGGGTCACGGGGAGCATGCCTTTGGGGTTTATATTTTGTATCTTGTGAGTGGAGTTTCTCTTTCCTTCTTGGTGTGATGTCTTAACTATTTTCCTCTACCACTTTCTCCATCATGATGTTCTGCCTCACCTTGAGCCCCCCAAAATGGAGCCCACTGTCTATGGTCTGAGACCCCTGAAACATGAGCCCCCAAATAAACTTTTCCTCCTCTTTAATTGTTCTTTTCAGGTCTTTTGGTCACAGCAGTGAAAAAGCTGACTAAAATAGAAGTGGAACACACACATTACTTGTAGAAGTATAATCAGTACTATATTTTTGGAGGCAATTTGGCAATGGCTATCAAAATTTTATGCTCATTCCCTTTGCTCAACTTACTGATAGATAATATTTATTACAGAATTCTTTATAATAGCAAGATACTGAAGAACTGATGTGTCCATAAACTATGCACTGGACAATAAATTGTTTTTCATTGAATATTAGAATATTCTACAACTATTAAAAAGAATGAAATCAATGTGCAGTAATATGTTAACTAATAAAGCTTCCTAAAATATATTAGTAGGTGGGAAAATTAAGATATTAAAAATGCGTAGATTATGGTCTTATATATATGAAATTTTTAAATTGTGTATTTTATAAACCAGCTTCTATTCATAATAAAAATAAAATAAATAGTAGTATATATAATAAGTTACCAACATAGTTACCTTTGGAAACAATAATAAGAGGTAGGAGAACCTTTTATTTTTATGTACGTACATTGTGTGCATGTGTACTTATTTTTTTTTTATCAATATGTTCCCTGGGAAACAAGATTTTATCCTATTTTTTGTTTTGTTTTTTTATGAATTTCAGTATGTTTAATAAATAACCATTTTTAAATGCATAATAGCAAATTAAAAGAAATACTGGAAACACCATTTGACTTAGGAAGTCCATTTCTAAGGAATTTACCCTTCAAAAATATGTTAATGAGTGTTTGTAGTAGTAAAAAACTGGAAATGATTCTAGCATATCAATATCATTAGGGATCTTATGGAAAAATGCTGGAACATTTACACCATTGAATACTAGCCTCCACAAAATGGTAGAATGATATGAGCTTGTATGAAAGATATCCAAGACACATTGTTAAATGACAAGTAAAACAAAACATTACACATTTTATATGTGATATGATATATTCTTTAATAAAAAGATAATAGTATGTTAAAAAAATATATATATATATATATAGAAAGAGCAGCAGCAGTAGTGATGTGGTTATAGGTGTTTATGGTGAATTTCTAAGGAGTAGACACAAAAGTGGTTACCTCTGGATGTGGGAATGGTGAGGGGACCTTTACCTACTCTTTTACACCTTTCTGAAACAGAAGTTACAAAGTACGATCATATTTTTTAACAAAAAGTTAACCTTTATCATCATTTAACAAGAGATGAATTATTTTGTACATGTAGTTTGTGTTCTTCAATTTCCTATTACGAAGGCCTGGATAATAATGGCCTTTCTCATCTCTCTGGCTACCAGAGTTCTACTTCTGACTTTTCAACAGCCTGGATGGTCTCCAACATGACTTACATAACTGTCTTCTACCATGGAGTAGATCTGGAATTGTGTAGTTCAAGGAGGTTTTAGACTCAGATAGTCTACTCATCCCTTCCCTCTGAGATGGGAGAAAACTGAGGTTCAGGGAGGTGATGTGACAGTTACTCAGCTAGTAGGTGGCGTGGTCAGGTCAGCTAATGTGCTTCCCAGTGTTCCTGTGTAATCCATACTCACAGGAAAGAGTTCACCAGGATAAAAGACACATAAAATACTAGGAAAAATATAAAGCAAATAAAAAGACTTTAACAAAGTTAGGAAATTGCAGAATTGAAGATTACTGATGCTCCAGACCTGGAAGTAGTAACCTCCACCCCTGTCTACCACTCGAATATTGAATACTAGAAAATAAGCTATTTATTCTTTCATGGGCTATAACAACTGCCTTACAAAAAGAAAGAAAGAAAGGAAGGAAGGAAGGAAGGAAGGAAGGGCAGTATGATACCACCTACAAAATTGTGTAGGTAAGAAAACTGGACTTACTGTTTGTTCACTTCAAGCAAAAGAACTTCTTAGGGTTCTTATTCTCTGTTCCCCAACCAATGTCCCTCTTATGCAGCAGACAGAGCACTAATTATATTGTATTGACTTACTCTGAATTTAGTTTTGCTTCTCACTAAATTTGACTTACAGATGATTTTTCACCCTGGTAGAGTTTGGGGCTTGTTTTTTAGGTATTCTGTTTCTCTTTCTGTATGGGCCCAGAATGGGAGTTAGCAATTGCAAAACCCCAGGCATGCTTTATTTCATTTTGTCAGAATCCATTATGGAATTCTGTATGAGAAATGGGGTGTTCAAGTTTATTTTGGAACAGAGCTCATGGCTGTCTCACCAAGCTCAGTATGACAGGACTAGGCAATTGACTAGAGAGGGGTTTGGCTGGCAGCCAGCCTCATTCCATGCAGTCTCCCCAGAACCTCATCTGAATATATTAATCTGTCAGCATGTACTTGTCTATGTGCATTACATGTGTCTCTCTTTATTATCCTGTTTTCCTCTAATTTTGAAGGTTCTTACTTACCCTCAAAATCTAGGAAACTTACAGGGTCATAGTAAATATACCCAGTAAAATCCTCATAGACATGAATGGATAAAAATGCTTCCATCCCAGTCAGATCATGAAACCAACACAAGATGAATATTTTTACATTTCTGCTGTTTAAAAATTATTAAAACTGGAATTCATAGAGGTTAAGAAATGCTTGAGTAGAAGATGAGGGGCTTTAAGGCACACGATAATCTTAAGTAGCTTATCAGTTTTGGGATACTCCTTTCTTCTATCATACTACAGATTCTATGCCTAAAATTCTCTGATTTCCTCTTTCAGGTGAATGGCATTGACCTCCGTGGAGCATCTCATGAACAGGCAGCTGCTGCATTAAAGGGAGCTGGACAGACGGTGACCATTATAGCACAATATCAACCTGAAGGTCAGTCAGAACCCAAACTTACAATGTTCTGATATGTCTCTGTGTAAAAGTGAATCCACATTACTGATCGCCTATATTAACCATAGTCACCATCAACAATTTTTAAAATTACCTATAGGGAAAACTTCATAATTAATGTCCAAAGAACATGAGACCCTCAATGACAGGATTAGGTAATTGGCCAAAGAAAATACCAGGAAAACATCAGGCAGTTAGGCTCATAGAAAAACTTGAATTCAAATAAATATCAACCAACATCAGCTTTATTTCATTTATATTTTTATCTAATATGCATTTTTGGTCACTAATGTATACTATAAAGACAATTTAGATTTATGAAGCAAAGGAGAGATATTTCATTTATACAGGTAGACCGTAGTCTCTCCTTGTGGCATTAATTTAGTTCTCATGAACACTACTATGGTTTAGATGTGCCCTTCCCCCACTTTTCTGCTATACTGTTCCTTGTTTGGAATAAATCACTGCAAAAACTGAGACTTGGTAAGATGGCATTGTCATCAATTGGATTAGCCAACTAAAAATTGATAAGATATCTGAAATTGGATTAGCTGTACCCTACTCTTTCATTTATTTAAACATCTGTTTATGTGTTCAGAATGAGGCTCAACAAGACAACTGGGATATTACTTCTTGTATGATTTATTTCTTAGAAAATTCATTTATAGATTGCTTTCTGGCTAGTAAAACATACTAAGCACATTCTGTACTACTTGGACTAGACCTTGTACAAAAAAAAGAACATGGCTTCTGTCTTCAAGAAATGGAGTTAATTGCTTTTGTTTTGTGGTTAGCAGAGAGTTTGAAACACCTGAAATTGAGAGTAGAAAATGTCATTAAGGAAGAGCCTCTGTGCTTGTGGGTGTCAGGAGCTCCTTTGGTCTTTTCAAATGATTATTAACTTCTTTGCCTGTTAGGAAGACTGAGGTTTGTGTCTTGCCTGTAGCAATTTAGGTTTTAGTATCTATTATGGTGGCCAATTTGCATATGCAGAACAGGATAAAGAAAACATTTTCTTCAATGTGTATGTTAGTATGTTACCTTTATTTCTTTGTTTATAACTGACTTTAGAATTAGAATTTGCAAGTAAGTTCTACAAATTTTTTTATAAATATTGTGTCCTTTGGCCTATGACACATATGGCTAGTCCACTGGTGGAAAGGAGATTTGTGATGGTCAGAGATGGATGATGCCAGTGACCATGGAACGTGTTCTTCCCAGACATATTTGGGAAGTCTTTTTACTTCTTAAATTTTAGTACATCTTTTTTTCAAATAAAAGTAAAGCAAATATTATAAAACAGAAAATGAAAATAACTGACTTAACATCATTTGATTAACAGATTTTACATCATACAGAGTAAGAACTTTTTCATTGGAATCCTCCATTTCCTTCATTGCTGTTTTCTGTCAGTCTCTAACACTATGCCCTTCCCTATACCCTGGGACATGGCATAAATGTTTTGTCCTTGACTGCTTTCCTATATCTGAATATTTTATCTTAAATAAGTCTGCAGATTGATAAAGTGATTAGAACTATAGAAGGTCTTAAGAGTGGTCAAATAACCATGAACACAATGATTCCAGGTTTTGAAGTTTACAATAAAAGACAAACATGCTCTCATTCTATCAGTATAAATCCTCAACTTCTTACAGAAACTTTCTGTAGCTTGGTTTCCTCAAGCAATATACTTAATTTGGATAATGTGCTGTACTTTATCAAGATGCCTATTCTAAGCATGTTTTATAAATCACATAATTGCCTTTAAAGTGCTCTAAAGAAACCTGCAAATAATAACAGCAAACTTCTTTCAGAATGCCAAAATACAGATTGAATTTACAAAATGACTTCCCTATTGTAATAGTCTGTAGTCTAATTTGTCACAACTTTAAATCAGTTGAAAATGTAGTAATAGAAAAATGAAGCAATCAGTTTTATTCTCCCCTTTGCAAACTTTATGTGTAACCAAGCCTTAATTGAACTATTGTTCAGACTGGAAAATTGATTGTTTTGGTCATGTAGGACCATTTAAATTATATAACATCTCTTGGAAATAATGAATAATTTACTTTTAAAATGACAAGTGAAATAAAAACTGTTTTGTGAGATTTCATCAGAAAATTTTCATCAGAAGCCAGGCATGGTGACTGGGCACACACCTATAATCCCATTATACATTATTGTCCCCTGTACTAGGGAGACTGAAGGAGGAGGATCACAAGTTCAAGGTCAGTCTCAAAATATCTTAGCAAGAGTCTGTCTCAAAATCAAACAATGAAAGGGCTAGGAATGTAGCTCAGTGGTAAAGCACCCCTGGGTTCAATCCCCAGTATGAAAAGAAAAAAATCTCACTAGCTTTCTTTCATTTGCACCAATGTCGTTACTCTTATGGTAATGCTAAAAGAAGATTTTGATGACATCTCTTTCCATATGGTCAATGGCAAAGCTTCCAGAAAATATGTTTTTCAGCCACCTTCAAATACTTTATCAGGAATTCTGTAAATGCTTTCCCTGATATTACCAATTATTTAGAAAAATTTACCCTCTACCCCAATAATGTAGCATTTGTATTCATCTTCAAGGAAATTTTTAAAAAATTTTTGAGGAGAAAGGACCTTTATACATTTACTAGAGATCAGTTCCTGAAGACATATGACCAAATTTTATGATAATGTCACTATTTTTAAGAACCAAGAAATATCAGAGAAGGGATAAACTTACAGGGGTCAGAACAGTGCAATAGTACTTTGTGGAAATATGGGAATGAGGGCTGACTTGAAAACAGATGAGATTTCTGTTTAAGATAGTAGAAAGCATATCTTGTTTAAGATTATAAGCTCCATGTATGTAGACACCATACCTGGATTTTGTTCACTGACAGAACTGTATCTAGCCTTATAATTGGTATTTCTTAAAGAGCTGCTGAACTGATGGATAAAAGTTTAGCATACCTCAGTACTTAAGTTTCCACTTGATGGGAATTAAAGATTAAAGAGATTCTTCATTTTTACTTACTTGCTCTTTTCATATTTGTTTGAAAGACAGAAATTAATTGCTAAATAAATGTGTGGTACAAAATATGAAACTATTTCCAACTGTTATGTTTTCACAGTGTTTAGCACATTTTTAAAAATAAGTAATATTGTAATATATATTTATATATTACATTTATGTACATTATTATACTAGAGCAATAAATGACTTCTTTGTCAAGTTTCACTCTGCCAAGTGAGGCAGAAATTATGCACGCGTTTGCTTAAAATAAGCTTGGTCCTGGTTGTCTGCATTACTCTATCCATCATCAATCTTATGTAATGTGTAGTTCAATGTAGTAGAATTAAATCCAGTTTGAAAAATCTCATACAATTGATGTTTCCCTCTGGTGGTAGGACTGAAATTCATTTTGCCACCTTTTGAAATTCAGTTGTGTAGTGTGCTTACCTTGAAATTAACATGTGTTAGATTAAAAATAAGAAAATACTGAAGTTTTTTTTTTCTTTTTTCTTTTTTGAGACCTTATATCTGATATGTCAGGAATGATTTTATTAAGCATTACAGGGAATCAGTATCTGTAAAAACTTGAACTTTTTACGTTCAATTAGTGAAGTTACTCAGTATCACTTCACACTAGGAAACACAATGCCCTATATACTCACACGCACACACAGTTATGAACGCACTTGCCCGTGCACACACACATAGCCTTCCAGTCACCTTCTCCCACTGCTTTCTGAATTATCTTTCTAAAAGACATGACCCCACCGTGTCTCTGTGCACAAGCCCCTGCCCTTCCCACACCCTTCCCTGTAAATCACACTAGCACCCAGAGCTTTGTCCTTTTTCACCTTTCCCTATTGCAGGGGTCTACTACCTGCTCCCACACTTAGTTCTGAACTGCCACATATCTGTGCCTTTTCTTCATGGGTTCCTACCTGGAATGTTTTTGTTCTCCCTTTTTACCTGCATGGTTCCTAGTCATCTTGAGGACCCTCAGATTTCAATTTTCTACGAAGCCAATTTTAATCTTCTCAGTCATGTTGATTGATTCTTTCTCTGAGTTCCCCAGACATTGTTTTCAGACACTTGGTATATTCCCTTATCAAGATCTGCACATTTCTTCATTCAAGTAAGCTCCTACAGAGCAAGGAGCCTTCTATCACTCATTTTATCTCTTCTACTAATTTGCTCAATACAAATTTGACTGTACTTTATTAATGTATTATTAAGTTAGTCTCCCCTTGTTTTAGAACATTGCCGTATAATAGCAATATAATAGTTTCAGTGTTTTAACAAACAAATATTAATAATAAGTGCTTAAGAAATGTTTATTGAATAAATATTACATGAATACCTAGAGTTTTTATATTTAATGCAGAAATAGTAAATGAATCTCTGGTTTGGACATTTGGTGTTGATGTTGATAGAGTTTTTAGATGGTGCCTTTTTGCCTTTAGTGAACCTGATAGATGAACTCCCTTTCTACTGCACTGCAGAAAATCTATAGGTTTTGCTTTATAATATAGCACACACACAAAAAAAAAATTATTAAAGCCCTAACAGTTTTTAAGCTTGGAGAAGCCAGTTTTTAGTACCATCAATGAATTAAAAATACTTTGTTTATGACATAATTATATATTTTTCAAAAAGGATCTAAGAGTATTCTCCTGGCTAAGATCAGGGCAAAGATTTACAATATTTCTTGCCTTCTCACTTATATAATAACTACTATATTTAATATGAGTTAACTGACTAGTATTGAAATTATAAAGCACCAGAAGTTCACTTGAAATACCATGTGGACAATAAAAATCACTGAATAAAGTGCAAAATAGAAACAATTAATTGCTAAGCTGTCTCTATGAAGATAAAAGTTTTTACAGATACTGGTTCCCTGTGATGCTCAAGGCAAATAACTGCATCTTTGCCTCTAATCTGACTACTCAGAGTATTCAGAATGGACTAAAGGGGAGCAAAAGGGTAAGGTCACATCAGCAAGCAATATCTATATCAGCAGACAATAGAGGGGCCTGATTTTCTTTGCTTTTTATTCTTTTTGTTTATTTGCTCTTTTTAGTTATACATGGCAGTAGAGTATATCTTGACATATGTATACAAACATGGGGTATATTGTTTTCTAATTAGGATCCCAGTCTTGTGGTTGTACATGATGTGGAGTTTTACTGTGGTGTATTCACATATGTACACAGGAAAGTTATGTCAGATTCATTCTACTATCTTTTCTATCCATATTCCCTGCTCCCTTCCCTTCATTCCTCTTTGTCTACATTGAACTTTTATTCTTCCCCTCACAACCCCTTGTTGTGTGTTAGCATTTGCATATCAGAGAGAACATTCAACCTTTGTTTTTGGGGATTGGCTTATTTCACTTAGCATGATGGTCTCCAGATTCACCATTTACCAGCAAATGTTCTTGCCTTTTATTCTTTAATTTGGGTATTTGAGATTCTTTTAAAAGAAAAACACAAGAGACAGCATTGATTATTGCCTGGAGACTTATAAGTACAGTCTGTTTTATGGAATTATGGCAGAAGGATGATGTGGTTTCGCATTTATACATTCATTCAATCAATAGGTATTATTTTCTGAACACACACTATGCTTCAGTCAGTGTTTAAGGAAATAATAAGCAGTGAACCATAGCAGGTCCTCTCAAATATCAAATGTGTCATATGAATGTTAAGCAGTACAAAGAAATATGAAGCAAAGTAAGATGAAATACATAATGGCCAGAGAAAGGTATGCTAATTAGAGGAATTTTGAGCAAATATCTGAAAGAAATAAGGGAGTAAGCCACACGGGCAGCTGGGAGAAGAAATGAATCATTCTAGTCTTGCTCTACCAAGTGTGGTCCATGGGCCAGCAGCAGAGACAGATATTAATGAAAATTTCTTAGAAATGCAAAATTTGGAGTCCTAATCCAGGCCTACTAAGCCATAATCTTTATCTCATCAAGATGTCCAGTTGATTTGTATGCCCGTTAAAGTTTGAGAAGTAGGAGCTGAGGTTGTGGCTCAACAGTAGAGCACTCACCTAGCACATGCAAGGCACTGGGTTCCATCCTCAGCACCACATAAATATAATTAAATAAAACAAAAGAATAAAAAAATGTTTGAAGTACTCTAGTATGCTTCAGAACCATGTAAAAATTGTCATTGTCACTACTGGATTTGACTCCCTCTATCTGGAGCATTGGCACATGAGACTGTGTCACTAGAGTTGATTTATGACATGTGGCAGCTAATTATTGGTCATGGCTCATTTGTTTCACTAGGGATGCATAGGTTGTTCTTGAGGTAATTTAGGAGGCTGTGTGTCATTGAGTTCTACTTTGCCTTGTCCTCCCCTTTAAATACAGTCTAACAAACAAATTCATATCTTTCTATAAGACCTTTGAGATTCTGAACGTGTTCAGGCTTCATTTTCTTTAGCATAGCTTCTCTCATAGTTAAGTAAAGAAGTAGTAAGTGAGGTAAGGTAAGAATGAATCCCATCACGTTAGATGCTTCTGTGAACCAAGAGAAAGTCCTTTGGGCATCACTCTAAAATATCTTTGAGTAACATTATTTTTTAAAACAAAATCATATAAATAATCTTTTTTAACTTCTTATAAGTTATAAGGCTAATTCCAATTTTTTTTTTTAAAAAAGTACATGTTTCTTTCAACAATAAATGAAACTTTGATCTGATTTGGGGTAACCACTGACTTAGAGCTTAAACCACAGTTAGATGCAATGGCATATTTCTCTGTGAGGTCGATGATATAATGAACACTTAAAATAAATATGTAACTTAGGCCTGAAGAACAAGACACCTGTACCTGAAGATTCTCAGAAATGTGAGTACATACACCACCCAAGAAGCTTATTTACAATGCAAAACATAGTGCTTTATTTAAATCAACATCTATGCAGGTTTATGCATATGAATGAGCAGCTGTGGCATGTTGAAATATTTTTTCAAGGCAAATAACTGCATCCTAAATGCCCATGCAAGATTTGCTAAGTCCAGCTGTGAATCTTGGTCAAAAATTGCACCAGCACCATCAGGGAACATTTAAAATGAGATTTTTGAAGGGAAAGTCCTGTGTCAGACTCTGGACTGGGAGAGAGTTTTCTAGAGCAAACTCTTATTATGTGACCTTATGCTATTTCATCGTTAAGAGTTTTTTTTCTCACCTATTTAAAAAAACAAATGGTTAGGGTAGGAAAGGTACTTTCATAAGAACTCTTACACTTATTAAACTTTAAATTTAAGCTTAAAAATCTGGTGGCATAGAAGCATAAGTTTCATTAGTTTTTTAATGCATGAGAAGAAATGAATACACAATTTAATTAACTTGATGGCTTCTGTGTAGTTTAACTAGAATCACTGAAAAATAAAAACTAAAAGTTGTAAGAATCCTTAAAGATCATCTTGTCTGGTTTCCTCATTTTACACATGGTGGGGAAATAAAGTTCATCAGCACCCAAATAAGAAAGTAATTCAGTATCTTACTATTGTCATATTTACTGAAGTTAAGGGTAGCTGGACCTTAATTCTTTTAATTCACTATAGCCATTGATGAAGGGGTAAGACTTAAACATATTATAATCTAGTAGATATAAAGGGGTCAAAAATTCTCTTGGGAGCTGGGCTCCGTGGTGCATGCCTGTAATCCCAGAAGCTTGGGAGGCTGAGTCAGGAGGATTGAGAATTCAAAAACAGTCTCAGCAAAAGCAAGGCTCTAGGCAACTAAGTGAGACCCTGTTTCTAAATAAAATACAAAATAGGGCTGGGAATGTGGCATAGTGGCTGAGTACTCCTGAGTTCAATCCCCAGTACACCTCCCCACACACACACAAAAAAAATTCTCTAGGAGCCTTAAGGCTTTCTAATATGCACAACTTGACTCTTTCTATCTTGTTACTGTTGTTAAATGTTATTGTTCATGTATCACAGTTGAATTCTGTATTCATGAAATTATTAAATATGTAAGGAATTATTTTTAATTAGAAAATAATCATAAACCTAGAAATACTAATACTTAAATAAATAGTTGAATTTAGTATAATTTTCTTTTTCCCCATCCTGACCTCTTCCTGTAACACCCTTTAATCATCCATCCATCTGTTCACTCATCTATCCATCATCAATCAGTTCATCCTTAGTGATGCTTTGCATTGCCAAATACCAGATTTCTTTGAAGTTTCATCAATTCTGGCTTAATTAATCTGAATGGCATAATGTAATTTTTACTGAATTAGTAAAGAAACTTAAATAAAACTTCATATGATTTTTTGCTTAGCCATGTCTTTCTCCAAGATCCTCTAACAGATAATGCCTCTACCAGCAGCCAGAAATCTTTTCCCAGCTACCTTCTAATTGCTTTTGTGTTATCCCCAATCTCCATCTAACATGTAACTCTAAAGAATATAACAAACAAAAAAAAAAAGATGATTTCTGCTTGTGGAGTCTGCAGATTCATGGAAGGTTCTTTCCAGATACCTTAATGATGATGCTGCATTCCTTCTCCTATGCCCAAACCCCATTTTGAAACTTGGACAATGTAATGAGAATAAAAAGCAGGTATCATTTCATGACTCTTATAAAACTTTATTGACCTCATTGTCTATCTTGAGAACGTTATATGTCAAACTCATATCAAAGGGATTAAAATTGTGTGGGATTTTTAATTATTTGGGGGCTCTCTTGGCACCTAGTGACATAAGTCTCTTAATACTGGAAGCAACCTGTGCTTTCCTGTGCTAGAGACATTTTGACAACCATTCATACCTACCATTAGCAATACCCAAATCAAATGCATGGAAGTAAAGGTTCCTTATCTTATTCTCAACTGTACCAGTTTTGCAAAATGAACAGGCCTCACTAGCTAACTCCTTCATTTTATACAGAATTTCAGGATGTTAGAAAACTGTAAAAGAATGTTCCAGTACACAAGCAGAAGAGCAATATAAACCAAGGGAGGTTAAAAATACCTATGAATTTCATTCCATTTTCTGGATGCTCCATTCTGCATTTTTTCTTGAATATTCCCCTACTTAAGCCAGTCTTCAGATTTAAGTAATGAGGCATTTTTCTTCTCCTGTTCCTGACTCTGCAGCCAATGCTTTATTGACCAAGTAACATTACTTTTCTGAACATTGATTCCCTTGGTTGTTGGTTAAGGTGTTTGAGAGATAATTCTCAGGGCTGTTTTCTGCTAACATTCTGTAAAATTAAACTTACCATGTCTTCTAATTAAAGCGTGTCATCAAAGAACAATTATTCCAAGCAGGTAATTTCTAAATATCCTCCTTTCATTTCATACATATTAAACACATAAAAATTCTGCTTTCACCCACTTAGAGGGAGGAAAAGATCTGTATTTGTGTAAATAGGATTTAAATCCTTCAATAATGGTTTTAAGTTCAATTCAGATAGAAGCACTTATTGCTTGTTGGGGGTTTTAAGATTAACAACTTACTGTGCATATTCTTTTTGTTTATAGATCCATTGTTGCCTATATCTTATAGAGTAACAAAATAAAGTGTAATTGCTAGGTTTGGAAATACATTTACTGAGGCTAAAATGAAGTAATATGAAAAAAATCAATTTCAGAAAATCAAGGATGCAGAAAGCTGAAATAGTGGAAATACCATGAATTCTGAAAATCACAAATAGTGGCAGCTTTAGTATAGAAAATCCAAGCCCAGGAAATGTAAAATATTTATTGTTAATGTACTTTATAGATTCCTAATTCAAATAGGATTTCTGATAGACTCAATGGCTGAGTCTATAAAAGGCAAAAGTATCTAAATTGTACTTTGGTTTAAAACAATCTTCTTGAATCCCTCTCAGTTTCATTAAACTCATCATATATCCCCACTTCTAAGGATAATTTGCTTTATTAATAAAAAGTTGCTGACACATTGGGAAAATTAAGTAATAGCAGGAAAAAATTCATTCAGTCTTCATTCAACTAATAATTATTAAATGTTTCCAATGAGTGACATGATGCTTTGGATATTGGAGCTAGAAGGATAAGCAAAATAGATGTGGTCCCTGCCTGAATGGATCTGCAGTCAGCCAAGCAAAACCACACCAGTGAATTACACAAGCCGAGCTGAGCTCTCTAGGAAAAAAAAAAAAAAATAGATCTTGAAATTAGAATCAGAACACACAAAACCAGACCAAACAAAATACCCTGACCTACCTAGATTAGAGGTTCGAGAAGAATGTAATACTTTGTTTCATCTGAAGGGTGAGTAGGCATCGATTTGTCAAAGCACAGCAGGAGTTGTAAGGAAGATTATTTCAGAAGGGAAAGGTGTATAAAATCATCCTAGAAAGAGAGGATGGTGCAATGGAGGAACTGGCAGCAAACCACAGAAAGTGGGAGAAACACTGTAAAGAAGCAGAAGAGAGAGACCAGGTCAGTCCCTCCAGACTGTACAGACATTTGGCCCATTTTCCTGGAACTAATAAGAGGTCTTTGAAATGTTTTTAAGCCCAGGAATGGCAGGATCAGACTTACTCTTTAAGACGATGTCTCCAGCTGCTGACCAGAGGGCACTGAAGGGTCTGGAGAAGGACTACAGGAGCCCCCTTATCTGTCGTGAATATATTCTAAGGTCCCTAGTGGATGCCTGAAACTATGGATAGTTTTGAACCATACCCACAGTGTTTTCTGTACATACCTAACTATGACAGAAGAAAAGTAAAAGATCCACAACAAATAATAAAATAAAACAAGTATAACTATTACAATATAAAAAAAGAACAAGCATAACAAAAGTCATGGGATTATCTCTCTCTCAAAGTGTCTGAATTCTTCATTGTACGAAAGCAATATTTTTGGACTATGGTTGAGCATGGGTAATTAAAACTGCAGAAAGAAACCTTGAATAAGGGGCATTATGGCAGTTGATGGTCTTGGTGAGAAATAGTGGTGGTTAGACCAAAGTGGTGGCAGAATAGGGAGAAAGAAGTAGACTCAGGGAGAAAGTGGTTTATACATAAATAGACACAAAAATTGGCTTGTTAGAATACATAAATTCATCCAAACCATTAAATCATAGCAAGACATTATTGACTAGTTTCTCCTTTGGAGAAAAGCATGCTTTATTAATCTCTGTAGCCTTATTCCCTTGAACAGTGCCTGGCTCTTAACAGACATTTAATAAATGTGGAACAAATGAAAATAAAATGAATGATGCCAATGATAACTATCATTTTATGGGAACTCTCTTCAATATTTTTATTTTAGCAAAAGCAGAGTAAATAATAGAGAAAAAGAAAAGCAAAGAAAGGAAGATGGTTGGAATAAATAAAATAATTAAAACTAGCAGGTATGTATGCCTGATGATATTCTAAAATCTCCACACATGGGAACTCAAACTTCACAAATACTTATAGGTTCTATTGTTTTTCCTATTTTATAGATGAGGAAACTGAGACCCAGAAAGCATCAGTGGTTTTCCCAAGGTCATACAACTGACTAGCAGAGGCAGAAAAACTCCAGAGCAACCAGCACACTTAACTGAATACTCATAGAAGAAAGGAAAAGAAAACAGATCAAGCAATGATAAATGAGTTGGACAGAGAGAAATGGAAAGGGCTAGAATGGATGTTGGATGTGGAGAAAACAACAAAGGACAGAAATGACAATACAGGGGTCAGAGGGGACAAATGGGTAGGGAAATAGGAGGATTTGGGTAGGCAGGGTTGCAAGCTTAGTGCTCAGTTGTGATTGAGAATGGAGACAGGCAGTAGAGACTTGGAGTAGGCCCTGGAAAGATGAACACATACGGACTTTGGAGGCGAGTTTGCTCTTTTTAAAAAAATTGTTGTTGTGGCTTTTTGGAACATGGGCATCTTCGGCCTGCAGAATGGATCTGAGAATAGTTATGGGTATAAACTGGCATCAAGGTAGGCAGAGGACTCAGCACTGACCAACCGTGAGGCCTTAAGTGAATCACGACCTCTCAGTGCCCACGTGTGTTCACCTATAGCATAGGGGCAATCATAGGTACCTTCCAAAGTTGTAGAAGAATTGGAAAAAATGGGTGTAGAATGTTTGGAAGGTAATAGGCCATCCATAAATGACAGCTAGTTTATAAGAGTTGATAATAAGCATGTTGGAGTAAACGCTGTGCTTCCCTCTGCTCTGTCAGACCTTTGCAAGGCACTTCGAACCATCCCTGAGAGGGTCGGAGAACTTCACAGAGTTTACGAAGCAGCCATGAAATCAGATAGCTATGGTTCAAATCCCAGATCCATAACTAATAGCTGTATAGTCTCCTACACATTACTTTACCTCTTAGAATCTTGTTCTTTTTCTGTAAAATGAAGATTCACACCTACATCTCAGAATGACTCCTGAGGATTAAATGGAGTGCATGTATAATGCCACATATAGCTCCTGACAGATAGATCTCAGTAAGTGGGAACTAGCATTATTATAATAATTATCTGATACCCTGTTGTGCGGTTATTATATGGAGAGAGAACAAAATAAACCCAGAGGGAAAAAGAAAATTGAGACGACCCTGAGAGGCTATTACAGGCATTTAGGAGATTCTTCCAGTAACAAACTGACGTGGAGATAGCACCCTGTGTGGAAGAGTCTTGGGTTCCAGCAGAGGAATGACAAGAGCAAGGGAGAAGAGAATAGAAGAGTCAACCTGGGCCCTGGCCACCACTCCTGCCAGGCTTTGGTTTTCATGCTTTGCCCTGGACACATGAAGCAAGAATTCTAGCAACAAAACAGTTTGGGAGCTATTGAACAGAAAGCAAGAAAATCTTTTCAAATTAAGATTTTTATGTAGTTAGGGCCTAAAAAAGTCACAAGCTCAGATACTTTTCTACTAGAAGGTGACTCCATGAGCTCATCATCAGATTTTCTATCTTGACTGCTATGTCTTCACATGCCTAGAACAGGGGCTGACACATTGTGAGCCTCAATAAGTATGTGTAGAATAAATAAATGAGTTAAACAAATGTCCTTGCTTTTCAGTTTTTCTTGGAAGTGCAGGTGGAAAAATAAATTCATCCTCACTGAAATGCCTGTTGAGTAAGCTTAGGAAACTAGAATTCCCAAACATTGGTCTCTGGGTTAGGAGGTAAGCTCAATGAGAGAGCACTTGCCCAGCATGGCTAAGCTCCCCCCCGCCCCCACCAAAAAAATCTGATATTAATGCCAAAAAAACTAATTGTTCTATGAGAGTAGATCTTGAGTTTCCATGAATAATTGTGATATTGATGTCAACCAGACTGACTAAATACAAAGACACTCTTCCTTTTACTTTGGTGGGAAAACAGAAAATTAAGCAAATGAACCTACAAGTGGTGTTGAGAAATTTTTAGTCTGGGAGATATTAAATTAAATATCAGCTATCACATGTATAAGGCTGTAGTTTTTGAAGAGCTTTCACATGCTTCTCAATGTATCCACAGAACAGTTGTTCTTCCCCAAGAAGTGAAGAGACTGGTGAAGCCCAGTGAAGTTAAGAGATTTTCCCAAAGTCATGCAACCAGACATTGCTATAAGCTGAACCTGCACCCAGATGCTCTGACTCCATTCTTTGTGCATCATACTCTTATATAATTCTTCTATCCAAGTAAGAATAATTGAACCAATGTAGACTTCTCAGGCTTTCCATAAGTTTACTAAACAAACTTATTTAGAGAAAATAGTTACTTGTTAGTATTAATATTAGTATGTTGAGTAAATGTTTGGTCATACATAATTTTAAACTTTTTAAAAATGATAATATATATCACGAGTTCAAAAAATCAAAATAATATTAAAAGGAAGTGAGACGTCAAACTTTATCTTCATTGACTCTCTTTCTTCTTGCCACTGTAAATACTCATTTAATTAATAAGAAATTTATTTAAATAAAATCTGGAACTGAGACCATAAAGGAATATAAATAAATCTTATTGACAATGTTTTAACAATGAGAAAATATAATCAATAGGAGAATGCATAAGACCCTGAAGAGCTAAGGAGGAAAATTTATTTCTTAGTTTACTTATCACGGACACCTCTTCTTCATGCTTTTTAATATTTCCCCAAATCAGAAATTATTTATAAATGTTAGATTTTCTTTCAATGTGACTATTATAACACTTAAAGTACTGAAAATTGCCAAGGGATTGCAGGTTTCAAAAGAAAAGTTCATTTACTTGTTCTTCATTAACTGGAATGTTTTCTTAGAAAAAAAAAAATGGAACATTTAGTATCCTTTAAAGAGGTCACAGTAGTCTAAAGAGATGTCATGGTTAAAGCCACCCCATTCCCTTAGAAACATGGGCAAGACTTAACTAGTTTCACATAGTAGACATCTTCATATAAGGATTTTCAAAATTCTTTATTATTTAGTAGTACATAAGTCTTTCTTTCTTTGTGGTTACTCAGCCATGGCCTCATAGAAGCTCATGGGCCTTGATTCTGATTTCAGGTTGGCTAATGGCTCTGTGAACTTGAGCAAGTCATTTCACCTTTCAGAGTTTATGTGATGACTCTGAAGGGCTTAGTGCTGATTTGACTATTGACTACTACATAACACACATTCCTCCAGAGCACTTTTCCAATAAACAGATATAACATAATAAAAAAATGACCTTATAAATTATTGATTTGATTTTTTTCATAATATAATTATCACATCCCATTTTAGTCAAATTTTAACATTGTTATTTTAAGTATTTCTTAAAAAATCTACACTCATTGTGGGAAGTTTTTTCAGTATGCAAAAGGAGGAATGATAGAGGTTTAGTGACAGTTTCCCACTGTTATATCCTTAGTAATGAGCAACAAAAACACAGAGGACATTCCAAAAGAAACCCAATTACTTATGAAATTTCAGACAAATTGCTATTTTGAGTGGAAAATAATGAAAGTAATGTGTCTACACAATCATCATCAAAGCAAAACTGATACAAAATCCAAAGAAATGAAAATGTGAAGATTTTAGAGGTGGGGGTAGATGGCAAGAGTACATGCAGAGAAAATTGCTGAGGAAAATCAAATGTTTTCAACTTGGCTAGTTCCATTTACCGTTAAGAACACATTTTCCCCTCCTTGTAATAGATTCAAGAGAAACTATTTTCAGTAGCCTGTTGATATGTGAATATTCAATCTTATTGGAAGCAAAGAAAGTTAATTTTCTTGTTTACCTTTTATTTGTTCCTTTTGTGGTTATTGATATTGAAATGTTAAATATGCATTATTATAGATTTTTCTGAGCTGTTAAATTTCTCTTACAATTTGTGTTTCCTTGTTACGATTCTATATCTTTGTCTTTTCTAATTATGAACCAAACATACAAAGTTAAATTTTACTTAGATAGAACCTGAGATAACAGAGCAAGCTATAAAGAAAATGCAAATATATCTGAACATAAACTGTAAAATGCCTTATTTTATAAAATAAGAGTTGATCTTTAGAAAAAAAATGAATGCTTGTATCAAGTAGTTGCTATAGGTTAGGAACAGTCTTAGATACTTTTCATCTAAGTCAATATAGCTGAATGCCTGTCTCCTCTTACCCTCTTCTCCCTAGCTATATCCTCTCCTTGCACATTACACTAAAATGATAAAAAAAAATTGCTTATCATGCACCTGATCATCCTGATGTTTCGTCTTCTGCCACTTAGCAATTATTTACTCCAACTTCCCCAAACTTCTTTCTTCCCTTGCCCACTGGACAAACTCTTTTTGCTTCAAAGAACAAGTGAGGGAGAGCATATCCTCCAGAAGCTTCCTTGGCTGTACTTCTCTGTCCTCAACAGAGCAACACTGCTTGGTCTGCTCATTTGATTCTCTTGCATTTCTCCCACAGTCTTAAACTTAATGTAAACTAACATCAACCTCTCCACAAATCTTAAGGTTCATGGAGGAAGGTAGTGACTCTAGTAGGCAGTCAATAAGTTTGACAAATAAACCAATTGATCAATGAAGATTTAGTTTTCAAGTTTTTAAGCCTGAGCATTGTGAAAATGAGATGAACCATATGGAAAAGCGGAAGCTCTTCCTTAAAATAATTATAAAGATAAATGGTAAACTATTGGGCAGAAGCACCAGAGATTTTCTACTGTATACCACCACCATGAATGGTCCACATATTAAGAAGTTAACTAGATTCAAAAATTTTAAAAATCACAAATGAATATAGAGAGAGCAAGTAGCAACTAATAATATTTATTATTACTAATGCCACTATGTCTACATATTTGTGTATGTTATGCTGTTTAATCCCCACAAAGCACTGTAAACATTGTCATCCCTATTCTGCAGATGAGAGAATACAATCTCAAAGAAGTTACATGATGATGAAGTAGCAGAGGCAAGGTTTCAACAGTGGCCCACCTAACACTGGTACCCATTTGCAATACTGAATCTCTAAGAGGGGCCAATAGCCAGAATTTAGATGCCACCCTCTGGATCTTCACCTATTCCTCTCTTCTTTACAAAAAATAAAAAGGCCATAGTCATACAACTAATATAGAGTAAGTTTGTGGATTTTATAGCACTTTCCCTTGAAAGCCTCATTAAACTTATATATTCATGGTCTCAAGATCTGCTGGGCCACATTGTACTGCTAAGCCTGAGAGTTTTAGAACTCCCCTTTGCTCTCAGAGAGCACTTTTAAATCTGGCAAGATGTTACTTAATAAAATATACACCAAGTGTCTGGAGCAATTGAAGGAAGAGGGTAGTGATTATGGTTTAAAACAGGATATAAAAAGAAAGCAGATTACCACTGAAGTGAGGATTTCTGAATGTCATTTTGTCTAAATGGAACTGTGATTAGGAAGAGAAAAAAGATGACTGAAAAGGTCATGAAAAGAAAAATAGTAGCAATTTTGTATTTCAACTAAATGGATGAAATCTGTAGCATCACAAATGGAAATACTTTATAAAGCTCTCTGCTCTGAAGCCTGTGATGGGGAAGGTAGAGATGTGATAAGAAGCTACAGGTAATTCCTAAGAGGCAACAAATTTGGTTGATAATCAGTGGATTCTATTTGCATAAAATAACATCAAATGCTTATAAAATATGTTGCTGAGGGAATTAGCAGACTGACTTTAGGCAGTAGCAAAACAAAGACTTGTATCAAAGGAACGAATATATATACATTATAATATATAAAATATATATATATATATAATATTTTTAAAAGAAAAAGACCTAAGAAGGGTGAGTTTTATTGTCAATAGATACATGTTAACTCTCTAGTTACAAATGTGAGATCATGAAAATAATAGGCTTAATTAATGAGCCCTGCAAAGTAAGTGTGTGAAAAAACAAAATGTATTTCTTTTGATAAGAAACAGAACTATATTTGAGAACAGAATAGAATTCAAAGACAGTGTTCCTGCTCCCTTCCAGCTGCATGAGCTTGTGGAAGTTAGTTTGCCTTCCTAACCTTCGGAATTCTCATCTGTGAAAAGGGGTTAATAATATCTACTTCATAGGGTAATTTTGATGAATAAGTCATAATCATAATTCCTGACTTTAGAAAATGCTCTTAAGTGTTAACTCTAAAATAATGAAAGCTTAATGCTGCCAGCTTCCTAATCTATGCCAGACATCATTCTATAGATGCAAGTATTCATTCATGTGAGCCCTAAAATAAGCCTGTGAGATAGAAGCTATAATGTCCCCACTTTAGAAATGAAGAAACTAAGGCACAGGAAAGCTAAATAACTTGCCCAAGACCACACAGAAGAAAAGTGTGAGAACTGAAATTTAAATTCTTCTCTGGTTCCAGTGCCCCCACTGTCCATCATGCTACTTTTTGTAGTAAAATGAAAATGTACTGGTACTTAGCTTACTTATTTGCTGATAGTCTTCCTTTTTCCAGTTGAAAGAATGTTGATTGCCTTATTTATTAGTTGACTGCTTTGTTTACCAGTTTATCTTCAGCAACTAGAATTGTGTGTCAGCACAGAGTAAGTATTCAAACAGAATTGTTTAGGCATATTGAATTATAATTGTGCTGATTATTTATAAATGAAAATGTTGGGAAAGCATAACACATGATAAAAGAATCAAAGAAAAAAGTAAAAGGAAACATGTAAGAAAAGATAGTAAGAGGTAACAGTATGCAAAAACATTGCTAATAATGACTCAGACAGTTATTCCTAAAAATTAACACAGTTTATTTACAAAAGATACCCTTGGCAATTTTTGACAAAATACAGGCACATATGTTTTCCCTCAATTGTTGATAACTGAATTAATCTCATTTTTCCTTGTTTACCAACGATAAGAAGGAACACAGTAGAATTCAGCATTGTCTCGGAGCCAAAGAAGAAATACCAAAGATGAATAAGCTTAACTCAGAACTCACTAGGAAAGAAAGCAGCCAGTGAAATCTTGCAAGGTTAATCTTAATATTCATATTGTTTATAGGAAGAAAATATGATAACTGCATCTGTCAACATCCAAGTAATTCAGCAAAGCACACTGTTAAGGAAATGAAGTGGACATTATATGCTGCCAAACACTCTCAAGATTCCATGAGGACCTACTTTTCATTTATCACTCACATCTACATCCCAAACAAACATCACTCCGTTGGGTGCATTGGGTAGTAATTCTGCTGCCTCTAATTTCTATGGGAAGGAGAAGGCAATTTCCTACCTCTGTCCAGCTGGAGAAAGCCAGTTGTATACTTGTTCTGGCCCTTGTCTAGGTACCAGGAATAGACATGACTCCCTGTCTCAAAGACTGAAAAACAAGGTCTACTTGACTACTCTGTCTGTGTGAGACATCAATCCACATGCTGGATTCTAATCATGTATTTGGAAAATTTACTTTAACCTCTGTTAAAACTGAAGACATGTTTTTGGTGGCAGTTACCAGGGCCTAGAGCCAGTCTACACTATGCAATTTGACACTTTTGTGATTGCTGTTAGAAGCCATTCCCAAATCAAAAGACATTGTCCTATCTGGATACAAAAAAACAATGCAAGATCCAGAGTTTTATTTATAATGTATTAATAGTAAGAAATTTAAAAAGATAAGACTGTCTCCTTTTCAATACAGAAATTTGGATATCAGGATTATTTACAAAATATATCCGTAACCTCTGTCTTGATGAATTCTTCTTTTAACAGTAATAAAAAGCAAAAATTATTTTCTTTTGATTCTTTATCCCACTAAGATGCTAATTTTTCATCTCAAGAGTTTGACAGAAATTGGGGTCTTTTAAAAAATCACGTTTAACACTCCAGTTAAAGAAGTAGGTTGACATGCAGTCCCCTAGGGCTTTTATTAGGGTACATTTTTTAAATAGCAGGATGAAAAACAGAACAAAGAAAGTCAACACATTTTCCCAACATTAGTTCTCTCCAATATGGGAATTGAAAGTAGAGCTGTCATTTTAATACTATAATGGAATGCAAAATTTTGAATAACATTTTGAATGTTCTTTACAGAAACCTGAATTGTATCCAAATCAGATCAATGATGTTTGTTTTTCTCTACCTACCAACACCTAAGGGCAGGCCTACCAACCTAACTCTTGCAACCTGAGAGCAGTTTCTCTCTCCTCATGTCTGGGACAGAGCACAGACATCTAGCTTCAAAGGATCTATCACTGTAGCAATTAAAATAGAGAGTACTTGCTGAGAAAATAAAGAGGCCTTGTGGTGGAGTGTTCCTGACTCTGAAGCCAAGCTCCCTGTGTTCAAATCCCAAACCTGTCATTAACTATGAGACCTTTACAAGATGTTTAAACCTTTTGGTACATCAGTCTCCTCAATAGTAACACTGAGATAATAATAATATTAACTGACTTATAAGAGGTTATGAAGATTAAACCTATAATCCATGCATGGTGGTACACACCCTATAATCCATCTATTTGGGAGGCCCTGGCTAGAGAATTGCAAGTTCAAGGCCAACATGGACAATTTAGCTAGACCTTATCTCAAAATCAAGTTTAAAAAAAAGGTGAGGATGTAGCTCAGTGGTAGAGCACTTGCATAGCATTTACAAAGCCTTAGGTTCAATCCCTAGTACCACAAGTAGTAATTACAGCAGCAATAATGTTATGAAGATTAAATGAATTAATATTTGTAAAGCTCTTAGAATAGTGTTTTGAAGATAGAAAGTCCTAAATGTTGATAGATAATGTGACTACCTTACAACTTCACCAAGGCAAGTCAAGGTCAGGGAGATCAGCCTTCTACCTCCCCTGTACACATCCTGTGGGGCACCTAGCCTGTGAGATTTTTATTTCTCTTCAATACTACTCATTCACATTGCTTTAATCTGATTTTGCTTGGCTGAAAATGTTCAGTGCATTTCATAACCATCTATTGAACATCCACTTCACATCCTAAGTCTAGGAGCTAGGAACAGTAGGGCAGCAAACTGTCCCCTCCCTCTGCCCAGTTATTATCCACCACCTTCACCCCCACTGTAATTTTCCCCTCTCTGAATCTGTCTTATGAGAACTGACAGCCAGTGCTTTGTTATGTGAGGCATACTCACATTCATCTAGAAATGGCTTCTCCTTCCTATTTCCTTCATAGGTAGAATCCACTGAATAGTTTTTAAAGGCTCTTGCTGAAACACGTGACCAGTGTTATTGGTATTCTAAATGCATAATCTCTAGTTGCTCTGAATTAGATGCAATATCTATTTTATAAATGACGTTGCTTTACAAAAGTATGAGATCTAGCACAAAATGCACAATCAATATTTTTAAAAATCAATATTTTTAAAATGAGTTATTAATATGAAAAACTAGGGAAAAAATAAAACTATAACAGAGAGCAGTATTGTGGGGAAAAATAAGTCTGAATAGAGAGAAATTTTAAAAAGTAAGGTATGGGTTATGGAGTAATTAACTTTGATCCAAAATTCAGCTACTATAAGATGAACTATTATTTTAAGTTCCATTAGGAAAACTGTCCAATATAAATAACTATAAGATACTATGAACTTTAAGATGCACCCTTAATTCAGAGACACAAACACATGAAAAAATTACGTTTTACAATTGGTGAATTATGGTGATCTTTCACAATTTCCTACAGCTCACATGGTGGACAGTCACATGTACCATGAGATGGATTGTACTCTGTGGGTTTCTCTGTGCTCTCATAATAAGTTCATTCCTTTCATTTCTATTCAAGAGAGCCATCTGAAACACAAGTGTATATGAGGTGTCCCCCAAAAGCTCACATGTGAGACAATGCAAAAAGGTTCAGGGAAGAAATGATTGGATTCTAAGAGTCTTAACCCAATCAGTGAATTAATCCCCTGATGGATTTTTTTTTATTTTTTTAAATAAATGACAGAAGAATGCATTACAATTCTTATTACACATATACAGCACAATTTTTCATATCTCTGGTAGTATATAAAGTATGTTGACTCCAATTCATGTCTTCATACATGTACTTTGGATAATGCTCTCTATCACATTCCACCATCCTTGATAGTCCCCTGCCCCCTCCCTTTTCCTCCCACACCTCTTCCCTATCTAGATTTCACCTATTCCTCCCATGTTCCCCCTCCCTACCCCACTATGAGTCAGCCTCCTTATATCAGAGAAAACATTGGCATTTGTTTTTTGGAGATTGGCTAACTTTACTTAGCAAATTATCTTCTCCAACGCCAAACATTTACCTGCAAATGCCATGATTTT
Source organism: Callospermophilus lateralis (assembly GCF_048772815.1). NCBI lineage: Eukaryota > Metazoa > Chordata > Mammalia > Rodentia > Sciuridae > Callospermophilus > Callospermophilus lateralis. The sequence goes on from NC_135306.1 coordinate 141,009,471, forward strand.
ATTCTCTTTTATTGCTGAGTAAAATTCCTGATGGGTGAATTGAATGGTAACTGAAGGCAGGTGTGGTGTGGCTTGAGGAGGTGGGGCATTTGGGCATGGCTTTGGGTATATATTCTGTATCTGTCCAGTAAAGTGAACTCTCTGCTTTCTGATTATCATGTGAACCATTTCACTCTGCCATACTCTTCTACCATGATGTTCAGCCTCACCTTAAGCCCCAAGGAATGGCATCTCCTGTGTATGGATTGAGACCTCTGAAATTATGAGCCCCTAAATAAACTTTGCCTCCCCTAAAACTATTCTGATCAGATCTTTTAGTTGTAGCAGCAAAATAGCTGACTAAAACTGAAAGTGAAGTAAAAATGAAGCTATTATAGAAAAAAACTAAAAGTCAGTCCTAAATTTCAGTTCTTTGAGTATTATTACTAAAATGTGACATGTCAGCATGAAACACACCATATGGGTGAGAACTAATGCTCAATACAGTAAGAAGGTAGTGTATCAGCCCTATATAGGGAGCTTTGCCTTCAGGGGTGGACAGGGAAGCCATAGAACAGAGAGTCTATTGAACATCCACTTCACATTCACTCAGCGAATAGAAAAAAAAACAACTACTTATTCCAAACTATCACAAACCCTGACCATATTTTCTAAACTTCTAAAAAAAAACTATCACATAGACATTTAATAATCTCTCCACTTAGGTTTATTATCATCATCACATAAAGAACCACAATTTCTGAACACATGGTATAGTCCAGTTTGGTACAGTAAACAAATTATTCAGAACAAAATGTGAGATGGTAGCTTATTCTGGCATTTGCACTGTGATTAAGTTGGGAAGCCCTGGAAACTTGACTAGGAAGGTTCAGCTCTAGGAAAAAACATGCAGTAAATTCTTCCCTACTTTTCCAGGTATTACCAGGAAACTGTCCTCAAGGACCAGATGCTTATTAAAAACATTAAAAATCATTTATTGAGCCAGCAATAGCTCACAAATACTTGGAAATTAGCCAGAATAAGAGATAAAGAATAAAGGGATCTGGCTTTGTGATTCTTTCTTCAAAATAATAACCCCTCTCATTCTACTTATATTTCATCTTTGAGCCTTTAAATAGTGATAGTTTCTTAGAAGTTACCAGTCCCCCGGTAGAGCAGATTCCTGCTCAGAGGTGTGAGCCACCCGGGAAAATAAAAAGTCTGAAATAGTCAGTAAGGAATAAAAGACAAAGCCAGAAATTAGATTTAAAAGGGAGGGCACCTGATGGATCTTCCAGCCCTGATAGGAATGGAACTGAACAACTGAAAAAGGTCCCAATTCTTTATTTAAGGAGAAGTACATCAAAGCTTTCAGTGTGGCAGGGATAGGGTTTCAGTGTGGCAAAGATAAGGTTTCACTGCGGCAGGGATAAGGTTTCAGTGTGGCAGGGATAAGGTTTTAGTGTGGCAGGGATAAAGTTTCAGTGTGGCAGGGGTCTTGAAGTAAACAAGTTGTTTGGTGCTTGGCAGGTTAAACCCTCTCCCGGTAGCTGGGTTTGATCCTAAGGTTGTGAGCTAAGGCAGGGCACCAGCACGATCTGGGCTTTCTCCAGTTTCACCCAGGATTTACCAGAAAAGACGCTTCCCTGCCTTAATGGCCAAATAAGCCCATAATTTATATACATCTCCCAGCAAAATAGCCTGAGGATTAGACTATGGACTTTCAGCTTCTCGAGGATGAGAGGAATATGATTTTCAGTTCCTGTGCCCAGTATTTGTGATTATAAGAACTCCCTGGCAGGGAGGAGCAAGGGGACAGAGAGGCAGGGAACATTTCAAGCCAAGTAAGAATTGGAAGAGAAAGACTTCTACATTAAAAAAAAAAAAAAAAAAATCTTAATTGAGATTTGTTCTTGGCTCTTGGCTAGATGGTGCATTCACAAGAATTTAATGAGATGGCTTCTGGCCCCCAAAGGTCATGTCTAATTGGGAACATGCATCAATGCCTCAATATAGCCAGGGATGATACAACAGGGGCAACAAGGGGCGTAGACATGTTTGGTGCCACCATTTGTACCCAGCAGTTGGAAGGAATCTAGGAACAGTTAGTAATTGAAATTGAGACCTAAAGGGTCCAGTTGAGAGCAGTGAGAATCTGGGGAGAAAGGAAAGCAATTCAGGCAGAAAGAACAGTATGTACAAAGCCTCAGAGAAGAGTGAACAGGACACATGAGTTTCAGAAACTACCACCATTCACCATAATTGTGAATTAAGGTAGAAGCTGCTGATTGGCCAAATGTTAGTTCATGGTCTGGGCAGGGAACATCTGAACATCTGAACATCAGTGAACTCAAAGTGAATTATTTGAGAATTTAATAATATGAGATATTTACAAAGAAAAAGGTAAGATGTACTAAAACCTAGGAGATGCCACAGAATTATTAACCACAGGGAGCTCTTATTCTTCTGAGACATGAAAGGACAAACAGAGGAAGAAGTTACCTGATCACAGAAATGTTCACCATTAAATCTACCATCAGCTCTCCTTCTGATCTCCTACCAGTGGTCTTCTTTTGCCAGACCTAACAGAAGTCATATGTGGCATCAGCTCCCCAGGCACAGAGTAGCGGGAAGAAGGATGGAGAGTTGAGAAGTCAATAGACAAAATTTATATCATCTAAATCTGAAAAGGAAAAACTATAAAATTTATATCATCTAAATCTGAAAAGGAAAAACTAGATAAACCTTGAAAGGTCTCATTCCCTGGTGCCAAGAATTTAATCCTCTATCCTTAGGAAATGAGGAACACCAAGAAGGTGTTAAACAAAGGAGAATTTTGAATGGATTACTCACAATGTATCCTATGTGGGCAGAAGGGTGGAGCAAGACTAGAGACCCAAGGAGGAATTATCAAACTGCCATAGTTTTCTAGACAAGAAATGGTGACGTGGGAAGGTGTAAGTAGGAATGGAGAGAATGGACCTGGTTCATAATTCATCTATTTGGAGATAGTTTTTTAGGATAGATGGAAATGATGAATTTAGAGAAGAGAGTAAGCAGGAGATGAGAATGAACTGGAAATCTGGATCAGAACTAGAGCATGTGTTTGGGATTTGAGTCTCAGTTTTGCGCTGTGCAATTATGTGACCCAGGTCATTCAGCCATTTTGTTAACTCTCATTAATGGGAATGTCTACTGAACTTCTTACGTTTTCTTTTATTCAACATGAGCCTGGAGGCAATGTCTGCCTACCAGATGCAGAGATTTTAATGAACTTCAGGAGCTCACAAGAAGGGTCTCATTATATTGTCCTGCTGACAGCAATAGCTGAGTTTGTTTGTTAAGCAATTCTACTGTCAGTTCCTTAGATCTTATGTAAGTGACTAGAAGTCACTCATGGAAGGCAAGTTTAGTAAGTCCTCCCTGCCCTACAAAAGTCACAAACCACGCTCAATATTATCCATCCTGGGACAGTTTAATAAAACATCTGCAGGGATGTCAAGACTCCCTTTCTAATGGCCTACTTGTGTGTTCTAGAATCTGGGACAGAGTTTGAGCTGAAATAATAATTGTCATTGTTGAATTATTAATTTGGGTTCCTTCCTTCTCAGAACCTATAGAACTTTCCCTACTGAAGAATAGTAGTTTGGCTGGTTTACTTTAACTGCTAGTATCAATTTTACTGCTAAGATATTTACCAATTCAAAACCATTGTAAGGACAGAGCTCTCCAAGATTTTGTTTAGCATTCCATAATTTTGTGTCAACAAGAACCTCTCCAGAAAAAAAGGAGATCACTTCTAAAATAACAAAACAAAACAAATAAACCCTGCCAGGACAGCAGAATGGCAGCTTGAGTGAGATTGGTTGGACTGTGAATGCAGGGAGGTCCTACCCTGAATTGGAATCCCATAGCCAGAGATCATTAAAAGCAGCTGGAAAGCAAAGGCATTTGCTGAAGCCTCCAAGGTCACAGTTGTGTTAATTAAAAGAAAGCCCAAGAGGGTCTAGCAAATTTTAAAAAGAGCTTTCAGAAGCCTCCATCTGAACCACTGCCCTCTTGCTGTTCACTGTGGGTACTTGTGCTATCAAGTCCTGTATCCATGCAGGTTCTTGATTTGAAACACACCCCCTACCACTCACCCATCCCCTCCTCATCTCTCCATTTCCAATCAGCTCAAAAACTCACCTTTCCAGGACAGCACAGACTTATTCCTCCATAACACTTCCCAGTTACTATCTTTCTATCTGTTGAACCATCAATGTATTTATCTATATAGATATGTCAGATTTTTTCCATGTGTGTCATAGTAATTCGTGCACATTTTCTTTTCTCCTTTAAGTTGGAATTTTTCTGCTTCTTCTCTGCGTCTATATTACTCAAAGCATATCCATTGAGTGATGCAATTAACAACTCAATTAGTCAATGAAAATAAATAATATGCCCTTCAGAGTACCTTCTGTATGGCTATTGAAAGCATCTACTTTGTAGTTTCTTCGCTACCAAAAGTTCATCCCTGTATCCTCAAAAACATTATATTGCAAAATGATGAACATCCTAAGATATATTGTAAATAACAGAACTATACATAGTATTGAGTAAAGATGAGAGATATAATAAAACCAGAAAATCAGTGTAGGATGTATTATTAAACTTGTGATATTAAATTTTTAAAAATACTTTCATTGAGCCAGGTGCAGTGGTGCATGCCTGTAATCCAAAGGCTTGTGAAGCTGAGGCAGGAGGATCACAAGTTCAAAGCCAGCCTCAGTTAACTTAGTGAGGCTCTAAGCAACTTAGTGAGACTCTGTCTCAAAATAAAAAAATAAAAAAGACTGGAGATGTGGTTCAGTGGTTAAGCATCCCTGGCTTCAATCACTAGTACCAAAATAATAATAATAATTATAATACTTTTATTAGGCCCTGACCATATTGTGCTAAACACTGAGCTAAGCAGACTTTTATAATATTTGATATTCAAAAAAAGCCTAGGAGGTAGATACTTGTTTTCTCCTAATTCTGTGGATTAGGAAACTGGGGCTTGAAGATACTAATCTGCCCTAGATCACCCAGCCGTTAAGTGGCAGAGCTGGGTTTCATGCATGACTCATGTATGACCTCATCTATGCTGTACTGTGCCAGGAAGACCATAAGGGTTTAGATACATGTGGCTCAAGAACAGGAACAATCTGGGCCCAGATTTCAAAGGTGTGAAATGATTACATGCCTGAAAAACTTAAGGTTCAAGGGATCCAGTCCACTGATGGACTGAGAGATGGAGGAGGTTCATATTCTGGGAAGTAATAGAATATGATGCGGACAGAGTGTGGTGTCTAAAATAGACAGCATTAAATAACAGATCAAGAAGACTGAACTAGACCATGACTGAAGTGAGGGGAGACTAAGCAAGAGAAGGGGTGACTTGGGATATTAGTTGGCAATGGAAGACAGAGTTGACAAGCAGCAGAGAGACCAGTTGTGTTACCAAATGTTTTATTAAAAGCTACAGTCTTTCTCTCCTCCAAAAAAAGAAGAAATTTATAGCCAGTACAAATTTCATTTGAACTTAGATCTCTGAGTAATGACCTCCATGTAATGATTGCCTAACTTAAATTTCATAATAATAATGACCTTAACTTATCATTGGTGGACACAGATGCAGGCTTCCCCCCATGTCTTGACCACAGTCATTAGCAGCAGCAGACATGGTGTTCTGTGTAAACACAGTTGGCCTGATGTTAATGTTTTCACAGGTGGTGGCAGGAAACAAGTAGGCAAGGAAGGTGTGCAAATAAGGAGGTGGAGGAGGCAAGGAGAAAGGTGAGGGTTTCATGGATGTCTGGTGTATGACCTCATCTATGCTGAGGTCATCTATGTTCCTGTCTACTAAAGGAACATCAGGGATCACAGTCTGAGGAGGAAGGGTAGTCTGAGAAGCTTTCTAATCCTACAGCCCCCCTCAATAAAACCATCTCCCTTAAACCATCCTGAGAACAGCACAGGCATCAGAATCTCTGATTCCAATACCTAGGTATTATTCAAGGTCTCTTCTTTGTCCACAGTGCTGAAAGTTTCCATCCACCCACCTCAGCCTCTACTGATAGACACTGGGCTTTCAAATGCAGTGGGTTGTTCCTAACATTGTGCTTGTAGTGGATTTCTGAGATCCCTCCTCTAAGTCCTCATTTCATATTTATAACACTTTTAGAGCCACTTATAGTTATTTGTTAAGTAATAACATAATAACTTTGAAACATTCCTGAATGGGAATAATGCAGTCTATATCCAGAGGAACTCAATTCAAATTATTTGAAATATATAAATTCATAGATACTCAGAGAGCCAAGGCAGTAACAGGAAGTAGAAGAGCCCCAGCTCTAGAGCCAGACTGAATTGGGTTTGAGTTTTAGCTCTGTCACTTATTCTGCAGAAAAGGTGCTTAACCTCTCTGAGCTTTAGTTTTCTCAGAATGAAAATGGAGTGATACAAGTACCTCACAAATAAGATGTATAAGCAAGATAAGGCAGAAAGAACACCTAGAAGATAACAAAGCACAACATAAGCATTCAGTGAGTGAGACAAGTGATAAGTATCATCTCCACAGACATTTGCCACATATGTAACTTATATGTATGTGTGTGTGTGTATGTATGTTTAATATGGAACATATAAGTGGAATTTTATATTATTGGTTTATCTGTAGTGCCTAAGATACAGTCTGACACATAGTATATGTACAATAAATATTTCTTGAACAAAGATGAAAGGCAAAATATGATTTTTCCAAACAAATCTTATCCTTCATGATTTAATAACCCTGAGATTCCCTAAGAATTCCCCAGTATCAGATTACAAAAATGGAAAAGTTTCCATCTTTTTGTATATTTCTTCAAAAGTATTTGGGATTACATTTATTGAGTGTTTTCTGTGGTGTAGGACACTGCTCTACTGTTTGCATGTATTAATTAGTTCATTTAATTCTCACAAAAACCCAGAAGTTTCTATCCCCTTTCTTATAGGAAGGGAAACTAAGGCATAAAGATATAAACAACCTTCTTAGGCTCACAACTTGGAAAGGGGAGACATGAGACATGGGACACAAACCAGAAAGACTGGCTCCAGAGTCAGGACTGGAAGCCACTGGACTGTCTCCCCACACATTTTATTATTGTTTTGTTTGTTTTTCACATGGAAACCATGAAGTTAGCAGTATATCTCCATCTTTCAACACACAGTAAAAAATAAATACATTTGGTGATATTATAGACTTACCAGTTATATAATTACACCAGATGAATAGCTATTTGCCATTTTTAGCACATAAAAACATTACGTAAGTTCACACTTGAGAACAAAAGATGTGGCCCAGGCAAGCAGGGACAGGACAAGCACATTTCTGACGTGGGTCATGAGTTTCACTCGGGAACGGAGATCCTCCTCATTCTGTGTATTTGGTGCCTCTCTATAATTATACTTAGAACTATTCTTTTGGCTCTAGAGTTTATAAAGTGAAATGAAGAATTAGTTGAGAGAACTAAACATACTGAGGAATAAACACAAGGTAATTTTTTACTGAAGTGAAAGATATATATAGCAGGACCTGACACTTTCAATTCATTGAGTGTGACTCTGAAGGTCCATAGCTCACAGTGATTTGTAGTTTTGTTAAAGGGACACGTAAGTATAGATCCTTATCTGGTAAGAGAGTCTCATGACTACCAAACCCACATTTCTAAATAGCCTTTCTCTCTTCTCATCCTTAGTTGCACTGAAACCATCACAGTCATTCCCTATGCTAGTCTCCCTCTCACCACTTCCTCCCAAGACCAGAAGCTGTGTTTGCAATAGTCTAATAGCTGACCCCTGGGTTTGTGTGATTAGTCATTTCTTGACTATAGAGCTCAGACTTTTGACCAGTAAATTAATGCTATAGATTATCATATACATCCATTAACCTAATTAATGATTATTGAACTTATAGGGCTGTGGAAACCAAAACAATGTTTATTGGGTCTGGAAAAGTAATAGAAATATATTTACTCTTGTTTATGAAGCCAAACACACTATCTAGATATTTATGGTCCAGAGCACTAAATTGCTATGTATATACTTTCACATTTATATATGTGAGAATATTAAGTTGACAGCATAGTGATCAGCACAGTCATACCTGGTATTTGCTGTTTGCTTCTAGGTGTCCTCCGCTAGACTGACATGAGCTCTAATAAAAATATCTTCAACTCTCAGCCTCAGGATGAACTTGATTTGAAGAGCTCTTAAAGTAGTTTTATAGTCATTTATCTAATTCCTCATTCATGCTGGATATATAATAAAATATTAATTTGTAGTCTTTTCATTACAGTTAATTTTATTACATGTTTATTTTAATAATCTATATTTTTCAAGCATTGCTTTATTTATATAATCTTTGAAATAAAATTAAAGTAGATAAATCCTTGCAACACATCATTTTACCTTTTAATTGGTAATGACAGGCAACATTCATTTAAATTGTCTCACAAACAAATGGGTCTAACATTTAAACCATTCTGGTATTCACAGCTAGGAATATATTCTAGAACTCAAAATAAAACTACATTTTTCTGCAATCAAGTTAGCATTTTACCCTTTCTTCTTGAAAACCATTATAGCAATTAGAAGAATAAATAATTATAAATTAAGTGATCACTCAGTTGTTAATTATATCATTTCATCCTGGTCCATATTTTTGCCAGTATGATTCCTCTCACCATCTCACATCACACTCTTTGCTTTCTAATCACTGTTTTTTCACGTAGAAAATTATTTTCCTCCTATATCTTGTGTTTCGTAAAATGATCATGTCTCTTATGTGACAAGCATCAGCAATCACAAGATAGACTCTTAACCTTCAGTGCTGATCCTCTCATCATCAGGTCACTGGCAGAAAAGGCAACATCCAAGGGAGGAATGTGAAGCTTCCATGCTCAGGAGACTCTTGCTCATTTAGCACCACTAAGGACAAGAGCACTCTACTTTTTTAATGTAAATGGTAAATGTTGCTTTTGGAACTTTGGTTAGCATGAGGCACTGCTTCTCCATGATGGGTGCATCGAACATAGGCAATTTCAACACAATAAATTAAATACAATTAGGCAAGACAGAGGTCAAATTCATTAACTATAATTCCAATCCTCTGAAATACTTGACATTTAATACAAAGCAGAAACTCTCCTGCCTTCCAACGATTAATACCATAGCAGATACTCATTTAAAAAATGAACAACTTCAGTCCCAAGAAAATAGGTCACCAAAACTGTTCTGTATTCTTAGTGTCTCAAATGACCTTTTCATCTTTCTTCTCCATAAGCAGCATTTAATATAGTTGATTAGCTTTTCTCCTACAAATACTTGCTTCACTTGGATCATACGATCCGTACTTACATGATTTTATTTCTGTGCTCTGGTTTTCCTTCTCAAAACAATTTTTTTTGTAGATTTACCCTGCTAACATTTTTAATTTGGAGAACCACTTGGCTGAGCCCACTTTTATATCTATCCCTGCTCCACTGTTGCTCTCACACAGTCTCATAACTTAAATTTCATCCCTATGCTAATGACGTTCATTGCTCTCTGAAGCCAGAACACTGCAGCTCTTTCCAAAGTCCCAAATCCATGTTCAGCTTCTCATCTGAGTGTGTAATAGGCGCTTTAAACATAGCATCTCCAAAATTGAGCTTTTAATGTCCCATTCCCTATAGTCAACAACCCCTACAGTCTTTCCTACCCCAGTGGCAATTCCATTTTCCCTGTTAGCTCCAGCTGAAAACTTGGTGTCATCCTTGACTGCTTGCTTTCTCTCATACTTCACATCTGGTCCACAGGCAAATTCTATCAGCTGTGCCTGAAATTTGCATTCATCTTCACCAGGTCTTAAGGTACCTATCTTTCCATCCTAACCTATATGACTGTCATCCATTGCCTGAATTATTACAATTGACTCCTAATGGACTCCTGGATTATGTCTTTTCTCCCTTAAGTCTGTTTTCAACACAAATATAAACTAGATTGTTTCTTTCTTCTACCTTAAACCCTTACTAACTCACTTAGAGCAAAGCCAGAGTCCTTACTCTTGAACTCTGAGATCCTGCACAATTCTACTCACATTCACTTTGCAACTCTTTCCAGCCACTCCTCTTCTTCACTCTCTGACCTGGCCCTATTGACCTCCTTGTGTTCCTCTAACACACCAGGCCCATCTCCAACTCAGGTTATTATTGTTCTATAGCCAAGAAGCTTCTTTTCCAAAGAGTCTGCATAACCACCTTTCTTGAAATCTTCATTAAAAGTTTCTCGGTGAGAACTTTCTTGCCTCCACAGTACACATGGATTTTATATCCCACTTTTCTGCTTTGTGTTTTACATTTATCACCATCAAACATATATTTCATTTATCTAACATATTTGCCTATCTTCCTCATTAGAAAAAGAGTTTAATGAGGACACAGAGCTTATATACTTTGCCCACTCTTGAATCCCTAAGGCCTAGTAAATATCTGCTATGTGGAGTTGATCAACAAATATTTGCTAAATGTGTATAGAAAGAAATGAACTCTGTCTGCTTCATGTCAAGGCTATGAGCTAGGAATTATATGACTCCAAGGCACAATAAAACCCTACGTGCTTTGGAATCATTATTTTTAAAAAATCAATTATATTTAGTTGTTCTTTATTTTTATCCTTTTTTTTTTCAAAAGATCAATGTTAGAAATTTAACTTTTATGGGCCCTCAGGTTTCTTCTGAGGAGACTGAACTGATCAATAGTGAGTGTAAACTGATCAATAGTGTGAACTGATCAGTAATGCCACATACATATTATAGCACTATGGAATCATCTGCTCAGATGATGTATTATTAAAAAGCCCTGTATGTTGAGCAGATGAAAGTAGGTAATATTGTAGGATGCAACAAGTCATAGTTTCTCTTTCAGTTGCTTCTGTAGCACCTCAAAGCACCCTTTAAAAGTAACTCAGGAACTGGAGACACAATTAAGTGATAGAATTACTTGTTTAGTACGCACAAGACCATGGGTTCAATACTCAATACTGCAAAAATAAAAATAACTGAGCAATATAATCATCTAACCAAAAAGACCTATCATTCTACCTTTGATAATTCTTATTAATAGAAATAATTAACCAGAAGACTCTGTTCATTAATTGTACTAGATATCACTGTACTAATAATGTTAAAAGAAATACTTCTCATATCTATGAATAGTTTTATATGTGATCACTAGCCCCAACCACAAAATACGGACCAAACTCCCAGAGGGCCCTCTCTTGGGGAACAAGCAAAGCCACAGTCTATATTTCTAAATGACTTTTAGTCTTAAATCCTAGGACCAATGAGTGTGCTGCATCATATGAGGAGTTCCTCTTAATACTTTAAAGAAGTAGAACAAAAATAAGCTTGGGCATTTTTTCCTGGTGATCCCTATTGGTCTTTGTCCATGATTTTTCTTCACACCAATCAGTTCTCACTCCCTGTGAGCAAAAAGGACCTTGGGTTGAGCTACTTCATGACAAACTGATCCAAAAGTATGATGTTTATGCAGTAGCAAAGATGACTGCAAGCAGGGCAATCTTCGTGATTGGTAAACAAATAATTCTTTCTAGGAAAAAAGAAAATGCTTTATCTGTTTCAAGATTAGGATCGTAGGCATTCTCTCTTTGGAACAAAATTTCAGTCTTTACAAGAGGCAATTGAAGTAGACAATTTGAAGGTACCTGCCAGTTTCTCCCAGTTTAGGGCCCTATATACACATTTCTATGAAATGATTCTACTTCCCTGTGCACAGCTAGATAAGAAACAAAAAGAAATCATCAGATTCCCTCCCAGGATTTGAAATTGCATCCTTGGGGGATGTTCATATCTCTTTTTTAGTGCTCTCACCCCAAGCTGGCGAAAGGCTAGGGTGAGAACTGGTGCTGGAACTGTGTGTGAGAGAGGAGTGAAACTGGGAGAAAAACAGGAGGGGATGGTATGACAGGGGAGAGAGGCAAATGGCTGAGAGGATAACTGGAAAGCCCCTCTTATTCCCAGACTTTGTGGTTCCTGTTTCTAAATCATTTCAAAGTTGAGCTCTATATCCTTCCCTTGGATTCTAAGGATGACCTCTGGACCCCAACAATAAAATTTTCATTTTGACTTAAGCAGTTCAAATGGATATCTCTCTTATGCAACAATATTATTCCCAAAGTAGTTGCTATCGTGGTCAATGCCCTTAAGAGGAAAGGCCAAAAAGTGACCTCTGGCAACTGTAACGTGATTCCATTGTTCACCATGATAGTCATCACAACTGTCTCCCATCAGTTATGCTGCTAGAATTTCAATGTGGTATCTGCATGGGTCTAGAAAGAACTATGCCCTATGATGATCAACCCCTACAAAAGCCACGTGGAGAAAGCCATGATCTTCATACTACGTCTCAGACTCAATCAAAACTGATATGATTGACCAAAATGCATGCAGAATTTTTCATTTGAAATTATAGGATGAGAAAATGTTCATATGTTTGGTTTTGTATTTTTTGCAGTTCTGGAGATTAAACCCAAGGACTCATACATACTAGGGATACTCTATCACTGAGCTACATCCCAGCCCTTTTTACGTTTGATTTTGAGACAAGAGTCTCACTCAGTTGCCCAGGCTGGCCTTGAACTTGCCATGCTGCTACTTCCCGTCCCAACAAGAAAATGTTTTAAAGATAAATGAATATCGTCTTATTGAGCACTCAGAAAACATCATTTCTTACTTATTTTATTTCAAATATTCATAGAGAACCTGCACAATGGCTATTTATATACTTTTTTTTTTTTTGGAAATAGGGAGCAAAGTCAAAGAAAAAAATATTTTGGAACTAAAATTAAAATTTACTGCTGGGCACATTGGTGCATGCCCGTAATCTGAGCAACTCCAGAGGCTGAAGCAGGACGATTACAAGTTTGAAGCCAACCTCAGTAATTTGGTGAGACCTTCGACAATTAAGCAAGACCCTGTACCAAATAATAAAATGAAAATTCACTATGCATTTTCTAATTTCTAACACTAGTATAAGTAGTAAACCTAAAAGATACCCTTCAAATACATGCTAACAATAAGGAAAATATGAGAGTTCTTCTTTAAATTCAAGCAGCATTATTTTGAGTCACTTTATTTTTTAAAATATTTTGTTTTAGTTGTAGTTAGATACAATACCTTTATTTTATTTTTATGTGGTGCTAAAGATCAAACCCAGGGCCTCGCGTGTGCTAGGCAAGCATTTTACTGCTGAGCCACAACTCCAGCCCCTTGAGTCACTTTAAACATTACTTTAGTAAGGCCTTCCATGCCCTTCTACCTCAGGCAGAGTCACGTCTCCTTGTGGGATCACTGACTTTTTAAACATATCCCCGTAACAGTCACATTCCCACCATAATGATTGTTTTGTTTGTCTCTCTTCCCTACTAAACAGTGAGCTTCTTGATTAGGAAGAGGGACTGTTAAATAGGAGGGATACGGTAGAAGAGCAGACTTATTGGAGCACAGGGGAATGGAGGAAAGAGGAGGTTCACTTTATAGTTCAATTTAGTTGAACCTGAGGCACCTTTGAAAATTTGTGTTTTGTTTTTTTTTTAACTGGGGATTGAATCCATGGGCATTTTACCACTGAGTCACATCCCCAGCCCATTTTTATTTTGACACAGGGTCTTGTTAAGTTGCTTTGGGCCTTTGCTGAGGCTAGCTCTGAACTTATGATCCTCCTGCCTCAGCCTCCCAAGCTGCTAGGACTGCAGGCCTACACCACTGTGCCTGGCTGCCTTTGAGATTTGCAGGTTAAAAATGTCCAGTTGATTATATGTGTCCTAAGAACAGAATAAAGGTCTAGTCTATAGTTAGAGATCTGGAAATAATCAGGGTGTGGATTGTAGTTAGAAGTGTAAGAGACTTAATACATTTCTGTCTGTCTCATTTTATTCCTCAGCAAAGTATGGCTAGCAATAATAACTTTATTAAAAGTTTATCATAAGAATTGAATGAATTCATACTTTAAAAATGTTTGGGACATCGTAAGCTCAATATAAGTGTTTATAAAATAAATTTTAATGAAAAGGGGAAAGAATTCTTGAGCCACCACAGATTAATTTAAAACGTAATACATATAAACATTAACTCAATATAAATTATCTATATTTATAGCATTAATATGTGTAATTATAAACTAAAACATGCTTATAAATTGAAAATAAAGAAATTTCTAAATCAAGTTAAATTCAAACTTATAATATTAATTAATGCAATAGCTTGTTTTATTATTTTTACCCAAACTAATCACTCTAAACATGTATTATGGTAATGGCCGCAGGTTATTTTGAGTTTTGTATACTTCTATTTCCATGTGCCATGTAATGGTGTAGTCCTCCTACTTATTTCCAATTTTTGTGTAGTACCACAAGATACTTTTTAACCTTAGACCATGTCAATCCCTGTTATTTTCTCTTTGGTTCAAGATAATTACAGTAGTACCATTCAATGTTAATGAAATCATATACACAAAGGTCAGAGGCATGGAGACCTCCTGGTACTACTGGTTAGAGGGCAGTCATCCAGAGAGCTACGTGTTTTTACATTATTATTAAAGGTCATCATGAAAGTTAAGACAGAAGCTCAATCATCTTATGGAGAACTCAGGTGCTTTAATTATATAGTACTTGACAGCTGTCTAAGAAGTAAGATTGTTAGGAGCTGCTTTGAAAGAAAAAGATAATAATGAAGGGGATGTATTGCTGAAAGTGTTAAAGAAAGAAAATGTTTGGGCACATTAAATTGTGAAGGGAAAAGAGCAAGAAATAAATGAGAAGCTGAAGATGAAGTGAGGGAATAGTTAAGAGAGTAAGATCTTAGGAGACAGGAGGTTTTGAAATCAAAAGCAAAAGGATTAAGATAGAATAAGAGGAAGTGAAACTCAAAGCAAGTTTGTAAACTTGATTTATAGATAATATCACATAGTTTTAGATTTTTTTTCAAAATTAGCCACTTCTTGCTCTATAACAGACAACACAGTTTGCTTTAGCAGCATTTAGTTAGGTTTCATTTACTTATTTATTCTATAGTGGGCTTCATGGACACTGAGAATATATGTGTGGGTTAAATCCTGTAACAAAAAGACATCAGGATTAGTAGACCCATTTTGCAAGATGCATTGAAAGCAGACTCAAACTTCAGTATTCAGAGTTTAGGAGCCAAGCTTAGTGTTTTTCAGTTGCTAGTGTTTTAATTGCTAATGGAAGGTATAAGTATTATAGCATCCTAAAAAGACAGCTGGCATGGAGCCAGCTGGATTAAAATTCTAAGCATGGAAAGTGAATTACTTTCCCCCTCAATATAAAAAGCTCTGGAAATTAATCATTTTACTTCAGAATGAAATCTGATAGCTACCGGGCAGGTCTAGACAGCTAACATAGCTTTAGCTGCTATGTAGGCAGAATAAAAAACTTCCTGAGATCCTTGTTTATGTGAAAGCCTGGTGCCAAGCAGGTATCTCAGAATCCCAGAGGCGGTGGTGAATCAAAAACATTCATGAGGCATTTTCTGTGTTGTATTTTCAACTATCGAATTAAAATGCTAATGAACCAGAGACTGAAAGGCTACTATGAAATTCTGTAATTCTGAAGGTGAGTAGGATTAAAGTATTGGATCCAGAACAGTGTAAACTTGCTTTCTGGGAGCAGAGTAACTAGGAGAAGTATGCACATGTGAGTGTGGTCATTTTTTAATAACAAAGGTTGGTGATATTGACTTCCACATTGAACACAGGTAATGAGTTCATAAATCTTCCAAAAAAAAAAAAAAAGATACCTTACAAGTTGGATTCATTATAGCATAGTACCAACTTTGTATCTCTGTCCTATACTCATGGGTAGGACCACAGGTTGCCATGTAATTCAATTAGTGTGCATGTGAGAAACAGAAACCATCCTTTACAGTTTAGGAAGAAAGAGATTTAACATCAGGGCAGTAGATGTTTGTAGTGTTACTGAAGAACTGAAGACATGGGAATTAAAAGGCTGCCACTAGGTTGAAGTCACTAACACACACCACCATACTTGAACTCCAGAGATAAGGAGAAAAGGAGTAGAGGACGGTTGTCATATTCTCCACAGCCACAGCATTGCTTCTCTATATTCAGTTCTGGATGACCTTGCTTGATGGCAGAAAGGCAACAGGAAGATGACCTATTTCTTGCTTCAGCCTTCAAGATACAGCAGAAGGGCATCTAATTGTGTGAACCTATTTTGCATCATGAACTCTAACTAACTGCAAGAGAGTCCAGGAAGTGCAGAGTACTTCAGTTTCCAGTAGTAAGGAAATTCTATAGAGAGAAGTAGGAATTGGCAAACTGAATACATCATAAAAAATATAGCCAACTTTTATTGAACACTCACTGTTTTCTGGGTATTTTACCTATTTTCATTCATGCAATCACCTCATACCAACTCTATGAGGTACATGCTACTTTTACCTCCAATTTATAGATGAAGAAACTCAAGCACTGAGAAGTTCATGTACTTTGTAAGTGGAAGACCTAGAATTCAAACCAGACAATCTAACTCTAGAGACATCTATCTCCTCCATGAATTGCCATTTATATAACAGTTTGCCATTTATATAGCATCTAACACATTTCTACTCTTTTACGGACTTAAAATCATAAAACTATTAACCAAAAAAATATATCTCCAAGACGATGGGAATGCATGGTCAAGTTTGAGCAGCATATTGCTCATAGAAAAATCTTCACAGAAAACTAAATGAAGATGTTATCAGCTGGGCATGGTGGCAAACACCTGTAACTCCAGCTACTCTGGAGGCTGAGGCCAAGAGGATATAAAGTTTGAGGCCAATCTCAGCAACTTGGCAAGATCCTATCTCATCCTGTCTCAAAATAACTAAGGGCTAGGGTCATAGCTCAGTGGTAAAGTATCCCCGGGTTCTATCCCCAGTCCAAAAAAATTTTAAAAATCATCAAAAAGTTCTGGGCTACACATAGAGTTAAACCAGGAGAACCTACTCAGATAATTTTATGATTAATTTAAGATAACTTAATGAGTTCATCTTTACTTATGCAAAGATGCTTTTATACACTATTTAGATCATGGTCCTTCTTGTCATAGGACTTCAGACTGTCAAGTTAATAACAGAATTGACCAGGATACAGTTTGTAATAAAATATCTGAGGTTTCTTGATCAAAATAGTGTGAATAAGGTTAATCTCCCTTTACTACATAAGAGCCCTGTGATCTTTGCATAGAAATAATCTCAAGAATCAGCTCCTATATCTGATGGGAAAAAAATTAAAACAAAGCAAAACAAAAGTGCTAGGGCTCTTTGATTCAGAATCAAAACCATTCACAGAGAGTATATGTTTTCAAAGCTGCCTACCAATTTCTTCATCAACACATCTCACACTATCTTTCTGGGCCTCCTAAACACACAGTCACTGTCTTCTTCTCTATTCTACCCCTGATTTTTTTGTCCCCATGTCCCCTGCACATGCATCTACTGTATATGTACAACAAAGGTGCCCCTCACAAGTAGAAGAGCAAGTGGTAGAAAAAAAATGATTAGAATAAAAAAGTAGGAGTTAGGTGAAGAAGCTTGAAGTAGGGACTCCCAGGTAGAAGGTAGAACATGGAAAAAATTCCCAGAGTCTTAAAAGAATGTGGCATTTTCAGGACTTCAGGTATCTGTAGGGCTAAAGACAGGAGGGGGAAAAATAGAGAGAAATGAAATGGAAAGGAAAGTGAGACCAAGATCATGAAGAACTTGCCAAATTAGAGTCTTGGCTTTATCATGAAAGCATTAAGAAGTCAATGAAGAGTTTTATGCAGAGAATTAACCTGATCTAATTTGAGCCAGGGAAATAAAACTGGAGACAATGAAAGACATGGAAACCATCTCAATAGTTTAGATCCTTGAGAGAAAGAGAGAGAGAGAGAGAGAGAGAGAGAGAGAGAAATAGGTACTTAGGGAAAAGAGAAGATAATGGGTTAGAGATTTATGCAGTAGAACAGACAAGATTTGGGGACATGGTTAATGGAAGAAGGAAGAGACAAAAGGATTGGAGTTTTCTAGTTTAGAAGATTATGAATTATTTCCTACTAGCAAATGGATAAAATCACCTCTTGTCAGTCAAGCTGACTTTTGAACATGAATTCTAGAATTAAACATAGGACCTACCTATGATCTGGCCTAAAAAGATGATCTCAACCTTGGTTACATGGATCCACGTTTTTTTATTATTAATGTACTAAATGATAGCATTATTGACTAACATTAGGTTTATGGTCAACAAAACCCGCAAAGTCATATTTTGTTTTATTAGTGTGCATGTCTTATCTTTCTCACTAAATAATATGGCACTTTAAGGCAGTGATTGAGACTTGCTCATTTACTCCTAACTTTTGGGTGTCCAATGGCATAAATGTATGTTAACTTTAATTGAACTCAGTGGTCCAGTGGTAGATTAGGGCCAGCTAATGAAAGGCCTTGGAATCTCTAAGAGGAAAAATAGTAATTCTAATTTTACTATCAAAATGGCATTACAGACAGTACTTTTTGTTAAAATCAGAACCAAGATGAAAGAGATTTTGACAAGATTCCAAATGAAGTATTTACCCAGTAAGTACTTACCAAAAGTAAGTACATAATTTTAATTCTAGAAGGAACCAGAGTTGAGCTAGTTCATCATCTTTGGAAGAAAGATAAAAAACTGGGGAAGAGTAACTTGTGAAGGGCCACAGAGCCAGCCAGTGCAGAGCTAGGAGCTGAGGCAAAGCTTCCTGATTCTTAGTAGCATCTTCCTTCCACTAACACAAATGGCAAGAGTCTTTAACTGGAAGATGAAGTTCTCCATCTTCCAAGAAGTACTGTTTCCCCTCAGAAAGTTTCCTTTTTTCTTTTTTTTTTTCCTTAGAAAGCTACTATTTTTCTTTTTTCTTTTCTTTTCTTTTCTTTTTTTTTTTTTTTTTTTTTTTTTTAAGTTTAGCTGGGTGCAGTGGCACATGTCTGTAATCCCAGTGATTCACAAAGGTAATGCGGGAGGATCACAAATTAGAGGTCAGCTTCAGGAACTTATTGGGACCTTCAATAATTCAGTGAGATTCTGTCTTAAAATAAAAAATAGAAGATTGCTGGGGATGTCTCTCAGTAGTAAAACTCCCCTGGGTTCAATTTCCAGTACAAAATAAAAGTTTAAATTATATATATATAAAAACATGGGTTTTGATATTCATAAACAAATATCATGAAATGATTATTAAATTCAATCAAATTAACAAATCCATTATTTAACATATGCACTGTATATGTGCATGCATGCATTTTTTACATGTATATATATATATGTGTATATACATGTGTGTGTATATATATATATATACACACACATATATATACTTTTCAGTTGCAGACAGACACAATGCCTTTATTTTATTTTTATTTTTATGTGGTGCTGGGGATTGAACCCAGTGCCTTACTCATGCTAGGCAAGCACTCTACAACTGAGCCACAACCCCGGCCTCACATGTTTGTGTGGTAGAAATACCTAAAGTCTACTCTCTAAGCAAATTTCTAGGGTACAATACTTATAATCCAGTTATTAAAGTGTATGCACGCGCGCGCACACACACACGTCTTTTGAGTGACAATATTTCTGAAAAGCACCCAAAATATAGCTCAGAGGAAAGAGCCCTGATTTGTCTGCCCCAGAGTATCAGGAAAACATCTCAGGGGACATATGGTATAATCAGAAACATACACATTGAATAGAGTTCTCCTGGTAGAATAAGAGAAGGAAGACCTTTTACAGGAGCATCATTGAGGAAGACCCCAATACCAAAGACTGAGAAGAGTACTAGAAACCAGAAGGATCCTAAATTTTGAGTCTGAGACTTGTGAGGCATGAGGCTAAACAGTATTAAAGGGACTAAATCACAATAAGCAATGGAGTCTGAATCTTAAGCTTGCTATGAAACTTGTCTCCAGACATTTTCTATCAATAAATAAACTTTGGTCATTCCCCCATTTGCATCTCTGTTTATTATATACATATATTATCTTGGATCTACCAATTTCTAGCGGTATACTTTGGGCAAGTTCTTTTTCTATAATATAGAAATAATAGTAATAGTGTCTACTTGACAGATTATTATTGTGAGAATCCAATGAGTTAATATGTGAAAAACATTTTGATAAAAAAAATGCTTGGTCCATAAAAAGTAGCCAATAACTATCAGTTATCATGAGTATTAGTATTTTCTAAAATTAAGAATCACTTAAGCCAGGCGCAATGGCTCACACCTGTAATCCCAACAACTCTGGAGACTGAGGCAGAAAGATAGAAAGTTCAAAGCCAGCCTCAGCAATGGTGAAGTGCTAAGAAATTCAGTGAGATCCTGTCTCTAAATAAAATACAAAAAAGGGTTAGAGTTGTAGCTGAGTGGTAGAGTGCCCCTGGGTTCAATCCCCCAGGACCAAAAATAAAAAAATAAAAAGAATCACTCAAATCGCTACATTATAAAAAATTAAACCAACAGTATTCACAGTGGCATTAGTAATAATAGTTCCAAATTCACTGAAACCTCTCATTTGGAAGATTTTTGAACAATATAAAAATTCTGGTTCCCATTTTTTTCTTTAGTGTGCAGAAAGATAAAACACAGATCATTTGGAGCACCAAAAACAAACAGTGATGAAAGTTGTCAAACTCTTGTTTTAAGAATGCCTTCTCTAAGGCACGAATGCTTTCAAAAACCAGTTACCAGCTCCTCAGGGTGGCACATGCCTATAATACCAGTGACTCAGGAGGCTGAGGCAGGAGGAAAGAGAGTTCAAAGCCAGTCTCAGCAACTTAGCAAGGCCCCAAGCAACTCTGTGAGACTCTGTCTTGAAATAAAACATTAAAAAAAGGACTTCAGATGTGGATCAGTGGATAAGAACCCCTGTGTTCACTCCCCAGTACCAAAAAAAAAAAAAAGTTACCATATCACTCATAATGAATACGTCCCTTTTACTTTGTACCATGGTGGAAAGAAGTGTATTTATTTCTACTCTTTTTATAAAATTTTCATTGAAATGTAACCTACAGACAGGAAAGTGAACATATTATAGGTGAAGAGTTTGTGATATTATATAGTGAATCCCACTATATAATATGTAATCCACTCAGATCAGCCAATGAAACAATACCACTGCTTCTCCTGGTAATTATCTGTGCCAGTTTCCCAGAGGTAAATACTATTCTAATTTCAAAGAAAAAATACTTTGATTAGTTTTTCTCTGATTTGCATTTGCATAGTTATAATCATAGAGCATGTATTCTTTTATGTCTGATTTCTTACACTCAGCTTGATGTTTGCAAGGATCATCTGTGTACATACAACAATATGAAGTGTAGAGCGGCAGTTCATTCATTTTTAGTATTTCATTGTGTGCAATACTGCATTTCATGCATTCTTTCTATTGCTAATGGACAGTTATTTCTGTTCTTGACTATTCTGAATCATACAGCTGGTAATATTTTTTGTACATGTACTTTGGAACAAACATATATTTAGAAGTCAAATTGCTGGGTTGTAGAGTGTGTATTAGTTTAGTTGTAGGAGATATTGCTAAATAGTTTCCAAAGTGAAAGTAAATTTACACTTCCAAATGGGCTTTACATCCTGACTAATACATGAGAACTCAGGGAAGTGAGCACTGAGGTGGACCCCATTGTCCCCTGCCAGCCTGCTGCTTCCCTCTACCTTTCAGACTCTTGTAATGTTTGTTTCAGATGTAACATTAAAGGACTTTAGTTGTAATTATAGGAAGGAACAGGGAACTACATTTACTCCATCTTCTGGGGAAGCCTAATTTTGATCTCATTTGCATTTCCCTAATAATAATTGAGGTTGAGACTAAATTTAAATTTTCACATATTTATCAGCTGTTTAAATGTCCTTCACTGGAAATTGCTTGTCAAATCTCTTGACCACTTTCCTATTGGGTTGTTTTTCCTTACTAATTGTATGAGTTCTTTACATATTCTGGATCAGTTCTTTGTTTGTTATATATTGTTATGTTTTGCCCTTTATCTCTTCAAGTGACAAATTTTGAGAAACAGAAATTACTAATTCCAATATAATCAAATTTGTCAACCTTTTTCTTTGTGGTTAATAGATTTTGTATCTCATTCTGGAGCAATTTACCTGTATTAACATCATTTTATATTCCAAAACTTTATTATTTTACATTTCAAATTTATATCTATAATCCACTGGAAATTGGTTTTGCAAATGATTTGATGTAAAAATCAAGTTTATATTTTTATTTCTAAATCAGGAGTGTCCTCGATGTTCTTTTTAAGTATCTACTAGGTAGCTTATTTCTGGTAATAACTTATCCACAGAAAAATATGGATACTTATGAAAAATAAAAATTCATAATTTATTATTAGATTTGACAACTCTCTTAAGTACTTTATAACCAATACCTGTGTAGTACAAAAGATTCTTATACCCACTTTCAGCTCCTTGCAAAACACTGTCAACACTCCAAATCCTCTTAACTGAGCTCGCCAACTCCAAGCTGGGCACACTCTAGCCCTTCCACTTTGTGGATCTTTCTTTTCTTCAGGATGTCTTTAATCCTTAAACAGTGGAGAAGAGAACTGACAGAAGGTCCAGGTGAAAGCATCAGCAGCAATCCACATACTGAATATAGCTAGGCTGGATCTCTTATCATTGAGAGGGATAAAAAGTAACAAATAGAAGTGCTTTTTCTTTAACATGTGAATTATTTTCTGTATTTCCTGAACTGTGCCCACTCCCTGGCACTTTGGAGCTCACTGCTGTCCATAGTGAGAAACTTTTAAAGGATTTTGAGCCATGTTTATCTATTGAAAGTCCACTCTGATAGCAATGAGTATGGACAGATTTTGTTTTAAGAGAAAAGTTATTGTCATGGTTCAGGCAGAAGACAATGAGGACCCATTTTATTGCAGCTAGAGAGAAGGTAGTGAACCCAAGAGGCATTTAAGAAACAGGTTTAACAAAACGTGGTAATTAGGACATGCTACCCAAGCATTGGGCAGATGTAGAGCCTCTGGGGTGAGCAAATTTAAGATAAGGAAGAGGATGACAACTGTAGTGATAACTGATAACTTAGAATTCTGTGCCTTTTCATGCAAAACACAGCTTCCCACTTTGACTGAAACATCTGCTGTTGAAGCAGAGGAAATTGGGACCAAGTTCAAATAACTTGAAAGCTTTCCTTCCTAATGAATTTCGCAAAGCACAGCAAGTCCAATTGTGTTGTCCTAGAGAGGACATTTAATGTTGTCCTACATTTAATGTTGACAAAAATGCCAGTGGCCTGCATGTGATTAGTATGTACCTTTGGAGAACAGTCTCCAGAGACAAACCTGCCCTCTTTTAAATGTAAGGGGAAAACTTGGCTGTATATTGCACATGATATCATCTGTCCAGGCAGTCTAAATCAGTATGTAATGGCACTGCTATAGACAGTAAACAGTTGCTAATTTAATGTTTTGGTAAACATTGTAATGGTAACTTGTTGGAGTTAAAAAGCAACAGTATACAAGTTGTGATGATACATTTTGAATCTCCTGGAAAGCACAGCCCCTTTGGAATCTGAACTTAATGTGAACCTCATCTTTCACAGAAGGACCAGGAAGAAGGGAATAGGCCTGATTGCTAACCCTTTTTCATAAGCTTCCCAATATCATCATCTCCCTCCCTCCACTATTTCTTTCTTGGGGCCCCAAATATAAAGTTCTAAGTAAAGGGAGAAGAGCAAAGGGGAGCAGATATGGTAATGAAGAAGAAAAAGAAGATTCTCTAAGGCAGCATCACCAGGAGAATAACTGAAGAAGACAAAAAAAAATTAAGTCCAGAAAAACATCTGGTGTACCAGTTCAATTAACCCTTTCAAAAACTTAAAAAGTATTCAAACACTAATATACAGAAGGTATAACTAGAACCAATGGGGAGACATTGAAGCAAGGAATTTTCTCATCTATACTGTTCAAAAATAAAAGGAACTGACTTATATTTTACAGTGGTATCCCTGTAATTATGAGAACAATTTGTTTATTTTTTTTTTCAGGAGACCACTATATCAGATGCAAGGTGGCTAGTTGATCCCCAGGTAACCCTTCCAAATGAAGGATTCCCTGAGCATACTTTTGGCATAGAATAGAACAGTTGTCAATAACCTTGGTCTTCCATGGTTGAGAAACTGAGGTTAGAGATATGGCCTTGCATTTTCTCCTATTTTTCTGGGTTCACATCATCAACACAGAAAGTGGAATAAATGTGGATGAAATTCAGGATGTTTTGGAAAGAAGTTTCCCAGAGATGAATGAGCCAGCTGGAGTCCTCAAAACAGGATTGTGAGAAGTCAGAGGACTAAAGAGGAAGACCTTCCAAGGTTCCTTGACTCAGTGCTTAATCAGTTGTGTTGATATATTTGAGAATTTTTTACATAAAACACCAGAACGTAAACTGCTGCATTGAACTTCCAGAAATTTTCTATAAACAGTATTATAGACAATCCTCTTTATAAATGAAATGGCTAACCTCTTTATTTGCTTGTTATAGAAATAATAATAACTTTTATTGAGAACTTATCAAATGCCAGGCACTCTTTGAAGTGCTTTGAAAAATTCATGTACGTAATCCCCTTAACAACACTATGAAGTTATGCCATGTACTGAAATGGGCCCCTCCTAGCACCAAATTCAAATGTTGAAGCCCTAATCCCCACTATGATAGTATTTGGAGCCTTTAGGAGATGTTTAGGTTTGGATGAAGCTGTGAGGGGGGCTTCATGATGGGATTAGTGCCATACAAGAGAGCTTTCTCCCTCCTGCATGCTGTCTCTCTGTCATATGAAGTAAGGCCTCACCAGAACCCAACCATGCTGACATGTGATTGCAGATGTCCAGCCTCCAGAACTGTGAGAAAATACAGTCTGTTGCTTAAGTCTCCCAGTCTATGGATTTTGTTATGGAAGCCCAAGCTGACTAAATCAGTTCTATTATGATTTTCTTTTTACACAAAGAAACTAGGGGATAGAGACCAAGATATTCACAGTAGTGACTGGAACAATTAAAAGTCAAATCCAGTAGGCTGCATCCAATCTGATTCACTCATTCTTCACAATTCTGTAAGGTACAGAGAGCACACATTGCTGTCCTACTTTTACAAATGAAAAAACTGATGATCTGACAGATTAGGTTGCATAGCCAGGGGGAAAAAAACACTAACTCCTTGAGTTCTTGACTCCAGGAGCCACAGAACCATGATTTCATTGAACGACAACTAGTCATCCTCTAAACTGAGTCCAGGAGCCACAGAACCATGATTTCACTGAACGACAACTAGTCATCCTCTAAACTGAGATTGCATGACTGTCATGGGATCAGAGCCCATGCGTACGTACTGAGTGTAGCCACTATACTATCCCAAAAGGGCAGGAGTTTTTGTGTCTTTGTTGTACACCAAAAACCTGGAACAATATCATATGTGAAGAAAGTACTCAATAATTTGCTGGATGTTAGATGAATAGATCAAAACATTGCTTGAAACGTCAAAGTCAAAGCAGTACTGAGTGGAAGAATGTTTTCTTCCTAGACACAAATTTAATTATTAATCCATTCATTATTTTATTAATTGTTCATTTAATAATTACCTAGAGTTGACTGTGGACCAAACACAGTTTTGTTTGCTATCTGACCTCTGCTTTTCCAAACTGTGTTCCTTGAGACTAATCATTTTTGTGCCTTGTCACTGACCAATGGCACCTTAGGTGCATCTTAAGTGGAAAACATGTCTTTAAGCAAGGGGAAAGAAAGAGAAAGTATAGATCTGGGAGAGGAGAAAATTTATGCCATTAATCAAAGCATGGTTTAAAAAAAAATAGAAGCAATCAATAATGAAAGCTCATTTCTTCATGTACCTTCCCATTTTTTTTTGTCTAATTGATTTTATAATCCTCTGTCTACTTTTTCTTTATATGAATGTGTATTGTCATTAGGAAACTGGAAATATGGTAAAAAAATTAGACTGCAGTAATTCATCTTATCAAAACGTGTAATAACTTTATTTCTGGTTCCATACTCAAAGTCTGGAAGGTAGCCGGGCATGGTGGTGTCTGCCTGTAATTCCAGTGGCTTGGGAGGCTGAGGCAGGAGGATCATGAGTTCAAAGCCAGGCTCAGCGAAAATCAAGGCACTAAGCAACTCAGTGAGACCCTGTCTCTAAATAAAATACATAAAAGGCTGGAGATGTGACTCAATGGTCCAGTGCCCCTGAGTTCAATCCTCAGTACCAAAAAAAAAAAAAAAAAAAATCTGGAAGGTAAAGAATTTTCCCAAAATCACTGTTAATACCCTCTCTCCTAGACACTCTTGCTCTGAAGAGGCAGTTCCCAAGCCTAATTTTTTGCTTTTATCCAAGCAGATGTGGTTGTTTGAGCCCCACAGTGTGGACCATCACTTAATTAGAAAGTGAGATTTTGGATTATGAACTCCCATTTTTACCCCAAATACATATTGCAGAATCACATCGGTTACACACTCACCTTTTTACATAATGGCATATTAGTGATTGTTGTATTCTGCTACCTTTCCTATCCCCTATTATCCCCCCTCCCCTGAGTCAAATGTATGAAAGATGATTTATCCTGAGCTTTGTAATGTTTTGAACAACCAATTAAAAAAAAAATAAGAAAGTGAGATTTTGTACTTGTATTTTATTTCACCTAATAAAGCGATGCTTATAGATGGGCTGTTTTGCCTTTTGCATTATGTAGATGTCTTAGCATTGTACCACCCATGGTGCCTCAACTC
This sequence comes from Callospermophilus lateralis, assembly GCF_048772815.1. NCBI lineage: Eukaryota > Metazoa > Chordata > Mammalia > Rodentia > Sciuridae > Callospermophilus > Callospermophilus lateralis. Next base: position 141,036,386 of record NC_135306.1, read on the forward strand.
CTGTCATGCACAGATGCTCAGAAATTAAACATCGACATCTATAGAGAAGTAATTAGCCAGCATCAGGTTGCATTGCAATCACTTTGCTGCACTCTGATTCACCCTTAAGTTGTTGTCTTCTCTGTACATCATGAACTAAACAAATCTGGGTTCTTCAAATTTTGATGCCTTTTCCCCCTTTGCTTGTTCTTTGGGACAATACTTTTAAAAAGAAATAGGTACTTTAGGGAGCAACCACATTTTCAATAACAGATGAAATAAAAACAGCAGCAAATCATATATGCAGTTGATTTCCATGGCCAGGGTATTTCTGGCCTGTTTAAATTATTAACTAGTGCTGTCTGCAGAATGAAGCAGGATCTTTGAGACAACAGTTGGAAACTCTGAAGCTATATGCCAGTCTAGTCTAACAATTAAATAGCCAATTTTTTTTTCTAAGCAAAAAGATTCCAAAATCTGTCTCTACAAAAGCTTTCCCTTGACTGAGAAGCACCTTTCAGAACAGGTACATAAAGTCCTAAGTCAGGCCACCTGGATAATGAGCAAGTAAGTTGAGTTCTAGGAGTAAAACTAATAATAAAAGCAAACATTTGTATAGAACTACATTTCTCTCTGAAGACACTGAGAGACAAACATTAAGTAATCTGTCTGCCTAGGAACATGTGATCAATCAGGGTAAGAGCTGGGACTTGAACCTGGGTGTTCAAATCTGCACTCTTAACAGATACACTAAGCTGTTGCATGTGGAAATCAAAATCTCAGTCACATAGGCAAAAGAGCTATTAAAATAAAACTCCTTAGATTGAACCACATGAAAATGCCAATATTTGATGGTTTTGACATAATAAATCTGTAGTTTTATATTATCCAGGATTCCAAAATCTGTCTCTACAAAAGCCTTCCCTTGACTGAAAAGCACCTTTTTCAGTAACTAAAGTAAGTAAGTAAGCACAAATTTACAAAGCCTCCGCTCTGGGTCAGGTTTGTGTTCTGGAATGTGGCTATAGTCAGTATGAACTGGGAGTAGAGAGAGAGAATCTGGAACTGTGTTATTGTCTTAAGTGCTATTGCTATTCTTGATTTGCCGGACCATCTCCATGAACCTTAGGCTCTTTTCTGTAGAATAAGTGGTTTTGAAACTTTTTAGACTGCAGTTCACTTAGGAAAGACAAAACGTCCTTATGTTTTACTTAGTACCAATCACTCTCAAATTCCAGTGGCAAACAAAAGTTCTATCAAAAATATGATCATAAAAGCAAATTGTAGGTGTGGGGAGAATTATGTTTGCATATGTTCTAGTAATATGGATACTGATGATTTTTCTTTGGATGCCCATAATGTTTTGAAACTTAATTATCACAAAATATTAGTACAAAATACAGTCAATGAAATTTATGTATGATTAAGAGCTAACAGCCTGGCACAGCGTTGCAAACCTGTAATTCCAACAGCTCAGGAGGCTAAGGCAGGAGGATCATGAGTTCAAAGCCAGCCTTAACAAATTAGTGAAGCCCTAAGCAACTCAGCGAGACCCTGTCTCTAAATTTTTAAAAAAATATATTAAAAAGGACTGGGAATGTGGCTCAGTGGTTAAGCGCCCCTGGGTTGAATACCCAGCCCATAAAAAAGAAGAAATTATTCACAATAGAAAAAATAGTATAGTAAACGTAAACTAATATTATAATTTGAAACAAGAATAGTAGTATTTGACAACTATGATCAACTCAAGAAAACACTGAGGATGAAATTTTTTAAAAAATATCTCACCACATAGCCAAGTGCTTAATACAGCACCTAACCTTCTAATATAACATTAAAGTCCTCAATGAGCTCTAGTAGCACACTAGTTTGAATGTCAGATTAACAATTCTTAGTAAATCATTCAGTACTTACTTGTCAGTATCTCTTGGTTGCATTTAAAAATAAATACCTATGAAATTGTAAGCGATTTACCTTAAATGGCCAAAGAAAGGATTTAGGATATGGTTTTGGTGTCCTCACCTTCTGTCCTGCCTTACCCTACTCCTCTCCAGATGGCCATTATGATTATCAAACTTCTCTTGGAAACACTTGTTCACAATATATATTGATATACACAATTAAACAATTGACATAAAAAACTCATGAGATGATACTCTTAGGATGTGCATTACCCTGTGATATTTTCTTTCCTTTTTTAAGAAAAAGGGGTGTTGGGGTGTTGCTCAGTTATAAGACATATGCTTAGCAAGTTTGAAGCCCTAGTTTCAATTCCCAGGACAATAAACAAACAAACAAAATATTTAACAGAAAGAACAGAAAGAAATATTGATCACAATATTGAAAATTGATCTTGCGATCATCTTTGGGGTTGTAACTTACAATTTGAAAGAACCTGCTCTTAAAGGATTTTAAACCAGCCAGGTGTGGTGGCACATGCTTGTCTCAGAAACTCAGGAGGCTGAGGCAGGAGGATCACAAGTTAAAGGCCAATCTCAGCAACTTAGCAAGATTCTGTTTCAAAATAAAAAGGATTGAGGATATAGCTAGATGGTTAAGCACCCCTAGGGTAAATTCCCAGTACCAAACAAACAAACAAACAAAAGGGGTATTGTCCCAATACTCCAGATAAAGAATTCACTATGACCTTTACAGATAGCCTAGGAGTTTCTTCTACCTTAGAATCCTGAAATGGTATCTTTCTTAGTCTAAAAACAAAGAAACAAACAAAAGCATGTTTTTAAGTTCTTCAGATGAGTGGTTTGGCGTTGTGGATTATAAGAAAGGGTGGCTGGGAATGGAGTAGTTAGCTTGAAGAGTAAAAAGTGACAGTGTTTGGAGGGTGGGAAGAAGCCAGGACAGTAGAGTAGTAAGTGGCAGTCCTCCAATATTTGAGCAGTTACCAAGGGAATCAGAGGGTAGGGGGGACTAGGCATTTTTATCTATGGATTATAGGTATGATTATTCACTCACATTGTAGTTTGAATATTGAGGCATCCCTCAAGTTTTAATGCAGGATCGTTCAGAGACTAAATGATTGGATTATGAGGGCTGTCACCTAACCAATCTATCCTAATTTGAATGGACTGACTGGGTGGTAGCTGTAGGCAGGTGGAGCTTGGGTGGAGGAGGTGGGTCACTAGGGGAGATGGGTCATTAAGGGCATGCTCTAGAAGGGCTTATCTTCTTTATGGCCTTCTCCTCCCCTTCCTACTGCCCTGAGGTGAGCAGCTTTCCTCCACCATGACCTTTGGCCATGATGTTCTGCTTCATGTTGGTCCCAGAGTAATGGAGGCAATTGTCTGTGGACTGAGACCTCTGAAACTGTGAGCCAAAAAATATGTTCCCTTCTCTAAATTGTTCTTGTCAGGTAATTTGGTCACAGTGACAAAAATCTGACTCACATATTCATACAGACTCCTGATCACTTATGAGCACCAGCTACCTACCAGTTTCTGTGATAGAGACTACAAATAAAAAATAGCAAATACATTTGAGTAATATTTATATTTTTTAAAAAATCTTGCTTTTCCAATGATATGAAAAATTAAACATGCCTGATGGCTGATGCAAATCTAGAGAGAGAGATTATTCACAGTATTGAGATGATGGATTTTATTCAGTTCTATTGAGTGGCTTTATTAATAACTTTCAGAGCCTTTTGTTTCCCAGGGTGGCCATTTGAGTCCACTTCTAAATACAGTGTAAAAGTTCAGTAGAGTACAGAATGTGGTTCAGTCATGGAGCAGTATATATCCTCAGAAAATGAGCTTCAAACTTCCTAACCCAGATAAAACTTGTCTTAATGTTGCCCTTCCATGTTCTTCTCATGGTTAAAAGCATGAAACTAAATCCTATCTGAACTTTATGGGAGCATTTTTAGAATTACAGTTTTACACATTTTTTTTCCTGAGAAAAAAAAATCATTAAACTTTCCTTTCATTTTAGGTTATTCAATTTGCAGAGAGGCACACATGATAATGAATACATGAATCTTCTCAATTGTGATAACAATCTGAGTAATGAATTCTTGGTTTTATAGCCTTTGGTCTCTCACCAATTTCTTTTAAACTCCAAAATAAATCCATTTGAAGGTATGATCCCCATCATTTCATTATATGGAAAATTCGATGTTAGTTTTAACTGAAGTTTGGTTTTGAGGTGATATTTGAGTTTATTATCAGTACATTAAAGTTTTAGAGAGATGTCTTTTGTTTCAACATAAAATTGAATCTCTACATGTAAGAGCTACCTTGTGGGTAATAAGCTCCAAACATGAGAGACATTCAAGCACACTCTGAGGCCATGGGCCTGGCATCTGGTTGGAATGAGAGGAGAGACATTACACAAAATTACCCTTTGGCTTCCTACCAACCTTGGGATTGCATGTTTTGATTAAACCATGACTTCTCCAGTCCACAGATGGATTGTTTTCCTGAAAAGAGCTTCTTGTAGATGTCTTCTGGGGTCAAATCCCAAAATGTAAAATGGCTTTCTCAATAAATGAACATGTTTTTAAAGTACTAAATAGATCTAAATTGGATGTAAATCTGAATAACTTGCCATTGGTCTCTTCTTACAGTGCTGCCGCAGCCCAACAACATCAAATTATTAATAACAGTAATTACTAATATTATCAAATAACAATAATATTGCAATATCATCAATAATTTCTCTTATGTAGCTAACATATATATGACTATCGTGTGGCAAATTCTGGGTTAATGTTTTTGGACTAACTTAATGATAATCCTGTCAGGTGGTATGGCTCTTATTTTTTAACGGACAAGAAACCAGAGGTAGGGAGATTACGTAAGTCAGGAGGCCACAACCAGGATGTGAAGCCAGTGAGTACACCAACCCCAGAGAATAAAGTCATAGCCATTAGCCTGTATGAAATGACAATTATTTAGATGTTTCTGTCTTGTGCTATTTAGTCATCTGAATTATTTGGGACTATCACATGGTGGGGGAAGGAAGAACATCTCCCAGAGGTTCTTAGTTGCAAGTGATTCCTATTATAAAAAAACAGATGGACAAGAAGAAAACAAACAAAAGTTAACACATATATTTCATATATACATGGGAGACAGCTAATGAACAAGTAATTTTCAAGAGAGTAGCTTTGAACTCCAGGTTCTATAGCATCTTCACCAAAGAACAGTAAATTTGTAGACTTTGAGTCTCTTCAGGCACACAAAGCAATGTGGGGAAGACAAATAAGTATAGATAAAGGCTAGTTATTAGAGCTAGTTAATATACAACCTTCTGATACCATCTCCAGGTGAATAGGGATCCAAAGCTGCCATCTTTGGTCACTTTTATTCTCTATGGTAGAAAGAAGGGGGAGGCAAAATATCTTTTGTCTACTGATATATATATATCAGTAGAAAAGATATATATATATATATATATATATATATATATATATATATATATATATATCTTTTATATATATATATATGTCCTATTTTAGGCATACAGAGGACAGAGAACTTTCCTGCATCAATTTCTTCCACTCAGCACACCTTCATATTCAGGGGTAGCACATTCTGGTCCCCACAATCATATATACCATAGTTTAAGTATGTTACTAAATTTAAAATATTATTAAATTTCAACACTGGGAAATGGTTAAGTAATTTATAGTACACATCAATTCAGTGAAGAATTGAATTTACATGAGCTATTAACACATGGTAAAATGTGTGCAGCTACAGCAAATGAAATAGTAAAGTGCAAAAATTTTGGACGTAGTGTGATCTCAACTTAGTTTTTAAAAAGTTTTGTAGAAAAATTCCTACGGTGGGGCATGATAGCACATACCTGTAATCCAGAAACTTGGGAGGCTGAGCAAGAGGATTGCAAGTTCCAGGTCAGCCTCAGCAAATTTAGGCCCTGTCTCAAAATAAAAAGGGCTGGGATGTAGCTCATTGGCACCCCTGGCTTCAATCACCAGTACAAAAAGAAAGAAAAAAAAGGAAATAAAAGGAAAGGAAAATGGAAATTCCTAGAAGGAAATGATTAAAGTCCTGGATAGCAATTGATCTTTAGTAGTAATGTTTATTAATTATTTTGTTCTATTTTTTAAGTCTTTCTTATCCCTCCCAGTAAACTCATAGTAGTTCTACAATTGACAAACATAGTTTTACTTTATTTTTTCTTCTTCTATAAAGCACTTTAATTTTCTTGTTCAAGTTGCCTCATTTCTCATCTGATACCTGATATCTGATATATAAGATATCAAGTGTTCTCTTCTTAAAAGAAGATAATTTGAATGCTCATACATTCATTTAGCATAAAATGAATCTGTATACAAATGGGCAACTCAGCATCATGGCAAAACATGCAATTATGAAGGCACACAAAGGCTGACAATATGACCTTGCCTGAAATAAAGGATGAAGGCCTGGATGCACCCCACTGAATTGACTACTGCTGGCTTCCTGTTTATCAGGAGCCCTTAAAACTGTGATCCTATATTTTTCAGTTCACAGGAGTTGATGAAGACTGTAGGGGATAGTTTGGAGGACTTTATGTAAAATGATGTGATACATTGTGGCACCTTCTCCACAGGTGCACTGTCTCCAGACCCCAGGGTATAAATGCCTCATTTTAGGAACTGAGAAAAAGTAGTAATCCCTATGAGTAGCTATAATTAACTTTTGTAGTCTTGGGTGGTTTTTTTTGTTGTTGTTGTTGTTGTTTTCAGAATTGGGTTGTCCCACACAATTTATTATGGTTTAAAATGTGTGTGTGTGTGTGTGTGTGTGTGTGTGTGTGTGTGTTTTAACTTTACTTTTTGTTTTAATTCAAAAGTCCTTTGTATTTGAATGAAACTTTCCCAACTTTAAACATTGTACTTAGAATCTTTTACAGAATAATTTATGATACTCTCCTTTAATGACAATGATTGTCAAATCATCAGGAGAATTTAAGTTTTCTAATTTGGCTTGTGAAGCAGTTGATTCACAAGAAAAATATGCTTTACAAACTTACACACATCTCTTCTGGGTGGAACTATTTCTGACCCCTTGTTGTCTAAAATAATTTATAAGAGATCTTCATAGACGAGTACTACGGAAATTATCTACCTAGAAGTAACAGAGGTTAATAATCTGTGTTTATTGCGTGTGTTGTAGAAGGCAAGAAGAAACAAGCCAACCATATTCTACTGATCTTATCTATTCCCGGACAGGGCAACTGTAGTACTATTTTGCAAACATGGGCAAAAGGGCTGTGAAGTCCCTGTTCAGTTTTAAGTTAAAATATAAGAACCAGTGGGTTCTATGATCTGAATCCATTTCATGGAGGAGGACCCTGCAATTCAAATCTAAACTCAAGGAGCTGTTTTCATGACATTGCTGAAAGTAGGGTAGGACCTTGCCTCAGAGCCATTCATATGTGTTCAGGGGCTATGCTGAGTCCTTCATGATTTTTTGAAACGAGGCCATAAGAAATGCTATACTGAGTCCTACTAGTGCTACCTTGAGCCAAATAAGTTTCCAAAATATTACAGAGTACCTTAAAAAATGCTGGAATAAGCAGTATACAAGGGGTGCTATGGAAATAGTGAGGTGGTCATTCACTCAGGCCATGAAGTTCAGAAGTACTTCCAGAGCCAGCAGTGTTAGAAAGTATTTTAGAAGAATTAATGGAGTGAGCAGGCAAAGAAGAAAGAGCTGTCTATGCAAAAACTCACCATCTTTCCCAAAGGAGGTTTAGGCGAGCAAAATTGTCAAGAGAGTTTTGCGCTTCCCCAATAATATGGGCTTGGTGCTGTAGTGGATAGGAGGTCAGCAAAGAATTTTAACAAAGGAGAGACAAGATCAGATGTGCCTTTTTGGAAAAATTCCCTGGCTGCTGTTGTGGCAAATGCATTGAGGAAAGGTGGCTTATGAAGGAGGTAACAAGTTGGGAGAGAGTCTGCATTACTGCTGTGGCAGAGGCAACAAGTAGGAAAATACAGTCAGAAAAGCATTTTGGTAGAGTTTGGTGCCCGATTAACTGTGGAATCGAGGCTGAAGTTTCTAATTTAGATCTTTAGAACTGGGATACCATTAACCAAAGATGTTATGCTCTCTTAAAATCCATGAATTTGTCTGAAACCTTCTCAAATTTATAGTATGGCTTTAGCTATGTAATAGCTTTGTAGCATCTGATATTTGGATTAAATTTTTAACTTTACAGAGTATTTTCTTTTGCTCGATCTCATTAAACACACAATTGGAAAGATAAGAATAAGTAATTTGCCTAAAATCACCAGCTGGATTTGGCCCAGGTGGGACTTGAAACAAATCTATACTCCCCAATCTTAGGCTTTAAATCAAATCACAAATCTGATAGTTTTACGCTTGATGCCTGATCCTTTTTTTCTTTTTTTCTTTTTGGTATGAAAGATAGAACTGGAAAGACTTTGGACTCAAAAAGGAAGCAGGGAGTTTTAGAAATGCCACAAATAAATCATGAGCACTTCTGAGAAGGTAGAAGCAGCCAGCAGGGGAACAAAGGAGAGCAAGGTGACATGGATAGTTCAGGCCTTCCGGATGTCAACGTTGGCACCACTCACAGTCCAAAGGCATCCAGTTTCCACTGAGATTCTCTCGGGTCTCATCCATGCATACCATGTTAACCCTGGGTGCTAGAGATTGGAATGCGGAGAGAAATCAGCTTATGGTGGCTCTGAATGACAATCACAGTGTCATGGCAGAAGAGGTATTTCCAAACAGGATCCAAGGGGTTCCCTGAGAGAAGGGGGATCTCCACTCATGACCAACAGAGTTCTGGGCTTATGTGACTGAAAAGAAATTCAGCATGTGCCAATCAGAGGCTTAGAGGTCTATTTAGGAAAGTAGAAATATATTCAAGAAGGAATGAGGGCTGGGTTTGTGGCTCAGTGGTAGAGCTCTTGTCTAGCATGTGCGAGGCACTGGGTTCGATTCTCATATAAATAAGTAAATAAAATAAAGGTCCATGAACAACTAATAAAAATATAAGAAAGAAAGAAAAAAAGAAAGAGAGAGAGAAAGAAAGAGGGCAATCTCAAGAGAGAAATGCCTTGGGAGTAAAGCAAGGAACATGCATTCAAGGGAGGATGAGAGCCATCTCAAGAGTGAGAGACATGGTTTTAGGGGTGCCCAGCTTTTTTTTTTTTAAAGAAACTTTGTGGGTGTGGGGGTATGGGAAGGAATGTAAGAATGGTATCATTCTGGTGATCTCAAAATGGTTTATAAAGGTCTGGTCAGTCTTAGGATCCTCAGGCTGATGTGGTTTTCATTACCTGATCAACAGATAGCACTATATTTTATTTCACAGTTTAATCTGTTTATTGGGTGGTTGATTAACAGTGCACAGGTAGATTTACGGATTTCCCAGAAATTGGGATATAACAGACCTGAAAGAGAGACTGGTTTAGGGAGTTATAGACCTGGAAAAGTACGTGAAACTTTAGAATTAAAGTCTGATTTTCTTGTCCTTCTTTAATGTCACCTTTTAACCAATTTTGTTGTTGTTGTTGTTGTTATTCCTTCCATCCCACCTCAACAGCTGCCCTTATGTAGGACAGTCCCCAGAACCCTAAGTCCCTCATCTGTTGATAGGGTCCTATATGGCTTGTTAATCGGCATCACCCTCAAAATCTGTCCCCAAGCAGTGTTAACCAGATGGATTTGTTGGTCATCTTGTGTAAGATAGTCTCTGCAAAGGCTAGGAAAATGAAAATAATCCTGTTCAGTTTGAAAGTGGTAGTCACTGCTCCCATGTGGTTAACACAACACAGAATGTCAACCTCAATGGGCAGAGGAAATGGTAAATCTTGGTTCCTGCAAACCTGAAGTTCTCTACTAAAAGTAGTAGATTCACTTTGCCATTGTGGGAGAGTCTTTTATCCATGTTGGTGACAAGGAAGAGACAAGACTTAGATGAGATAGACATCTGTGGTCAGGAAGAGTTTTCATCTACAGGGGTCCTTGCTGTTGCTAGGATCAGAAAGGGATAGTGGTTTCAAGATGCCTGAAGAGAAAGATTTTCTGATAAAACTGCTCAATGCACCATCATTAAGGCAGATCTGGAGTTTCCAATAACTGACTTGGCCTAGAGATCAACTACAACTTGAGGATATTTGACTTGGCAATGGTAACCAAAAACCTAACAGAGAGAGAAAGAGAGAGCAAGCCAGATGATCTATAGATCCATAATTTAAAGGCCTCATCCTTCTGGGGGTTTGATTGATGATCTGCTTCCCTGCCTAGCTCAGGGACACAGGAGATTACAACATGCTTTCCTGTCATCTAGACCTATGATTAGCAGATTCAGTAACTGTAAAATAAATTAACTGAGTATTGCTTTTAAGGGAAATATATATATATATATATATATATATATATATATATATATATATTTTTTTTTTTTTTTTTTTTTTACTTTTTTTTCTGAGTATTTTTGTGTGCTAAGGACATTCATGTGGAAAATTGCAATCCCATACCCATAGCAAGGTTTACACAGACCTTGTGTAGTTTCACCACCCAACCTAAAACCCTGGAGACCCACACAGCTTTCAGTCCCATCAAGGGTAGCCATTCGCTCAAGACCAGTTAGAAATGTTAGTGACAATCCCATTCTATCCCTGAAAACCTCCTTAAAAAATTCTTTAAATTTCCAAACAATTGAGCAAATTCATCCCCTCAGTTTTGTTTTCTTAGTGATAATTTGTTTCTGATGAGTGCATTTACAACTAATATCATCAAAAGTTTGGTCCTTATCCCTGATGCCAATCCAATATTGAGGACACAGTTTTGAGAAAATGATAAAAGAAGTTTTATTGCTTTGGTAGCAAAAGAGAAACACAGGGGACTCCTGTCCCAGAGTCTGTGACTCTGCCAATCCTGGGGAACAGGGATTTTTTTTAAAAGAGGTGATTTAAAAGCTACATTCCATGTGTTCTGTCAGAGTTGTAATTCACTTATTAATTTGGAAAATTATCATTTCTGAGATCTTCTGATGCCATCCCCCAAGTCTGAATTATTCTGTTCATGAGGTAGGTGTGTGCTCAAGGACAGATAACTGCCTTGGATGGGGAAGAAAAGTAATCCTGTTTCCCCTGAAATTAGGGAAGGGGACAGATTAGAGAGGAGGAGGGAGAGAGGAACAGCAAGAAACATGTCCTTTTAACAATAAGTCTCAGTGGCAGAAGCAAAAAGGGCTATATTCAAAGTCTAATTTTAAAAATAAAACATTTATACCGAAATGACTTTTCTTCTCAAGCTAGTTTGGTTCACTACTTGAATTTTTCTTTTAAAAAATCATGTGATTTTTCTAACCCATGCACTGTAAGTTTTATAAATGAAAAAACAGGAAGTGAGCAGTGGTTACCATGGTGACCACAATATCTGATTTGAGTAGCAACAGACAGGGCAGAGAAACAGTGCCATATTAAAAAGAATCACAACAAAGATCAATAGTTGAGAGGGGAAATTAAAATGTCTGGGCTCTTCTTATCAAGTGATCAATCAATCTGTACATGAATAGCAATTCTGCACCTTGACTTCAGAAAATGCACATCCCATGCAGGTCAAAACAAGAGTCTTTTAGCATACTTGGAAATTAATTTCAGGAAGGAATGAAAACCATCCTGATTTCCAAATTTTAGATATTCATACTGAAATATCAAGAAAAGTAATGAACAACAAGGTTTTGATGTAGGCATTAGAATTCTAATGCTTTAACTAGTCAAAAAAAAATGAAGAGAGATCAATATCTCAGATTAAGGGAATCTAGTTGCTAAACCTGGTTTTGCCACAAAAAAAGGGAAATTAGTGAAGTTCTGCTTCTCCAAACCTTCCCTTTCTGATTAGTCTCACTACCTAAGGGTGGATTTAAGCAGGCATTTCCTGGCCTTGGAGAGCCAGCAGATTCCAGCCTCCCAGTCCAAGAATTAACACTACCTTGTGAATAACTTTGTTTACTCTCTTCTACATTTTAAAAGAGGATACCAGACTAACAGGTCAGTGTTGGAATTTCAAACACCAGCTAGCTGGGAGGTGGGATGATTTGGGGATCAAAAGTCCTGGGGATTCGCTTCACCAGGCTCCTCTGGCCAGCTTCTACCTCCTCTGCTTGTTAAGGCCTTTTTAACTGAGAAAGGAAGAACAGGGGTGAGTGAATAGTCAACACCAGCAAAGTGGTTTGTTACTGCTTTTAGAAGGGCAAGTGGAGAAAGTAATTCCATTCCTGAAATTGGCCCTTTGTGTTGTTGCAAAGCATCTCAAACTAGCTCTGCCACTACACTAGATTGGGAAGGCGGCCCCACCTGCTTTACTCCTAAGGCTTTGGCTGCCACTCAAGAGCATCAGGTGCTGGCCAGGCGGGGTTCATATGCCTGTGCAGATCCACTAGGAGAGAGACAGAGCTGAATTTGGGGAGCAGCTGCCTGCTATGCTGAAAACCTCTGGAAACTGGCTGAGGCGCTGTGGTGAGATCCCTGCTGCTTTTTTTCAGATCCGTTCATTTCTCTTGACACACCCTGAGGGGAGTTTTGGCCAAGAAAATGAAGAGTTTGGCAGATCCCTCTCCCTTTACTTCTTACAACAGCAGCGCCTGCCATTTCTCAGTGTTGGCTGCTTGCAGGCATCTTCTTTGGCTGCTGTTTTCATATCTGTTGCTGGCTATATTCTGGGGGAACAACAGTCAGTGAATATTTCTCCTCCTTCATCTCAGTGCAGCCCCCAAACCACACTCTTGTGAATTTAATTTACCACTGGCCTCTTCATAGTAAGTCTAATTCACATGAGCTGCTCAACTCCTGTTGTGTATCAGAGGGAGTGGGGGGCGGGGATATTCAGGACTGTGAAATTCTTGCAGCAGACTTAAATGGATTCCAGAAATGCCGGGATCCACATGGATTTCAGAGCAGATATTTGATGTATGCAAGTCCTGCTCAAATAAGAGCCATAGCCTACTGGGTGAGAGCCTGTTTCTCATCCAGGAAGGCAAGCTTGCTTGTGTGAAAGAACCAGATGGACTTGAATGTTGAATCTTGCTTTCAGTAGTCATAAAGCTATGCAACCTTGGGAAATCACTGAATCTTATGCCTTCAGTTTTCTCATCTTTAAATAGGAATTACATTACCCACTTTGGGTGGATGTTTAAATGTTCGTAGTTATATATGGAAAGCTAGATTCTAAGATCCTCCAGGGGGCATGATTACCGTGTTTGGGGCATACAGAAAGGCCATTTATTAACAATCACAGCTTAGTAATTGAGAATGTCACTTCAGATAATTCTGAGTTCAAATCTCAGTACTATCAAGGTTAGCTGAATAATGTAAGTCTGTTTCCACATCTGTAAAATGATAATGCATTTCATGAATTTGTGAGAATCAAAAAAATAATGTTTCATATGTAAAAACCCCTAGCACTGTACTTATCCCACAGTAATATTCAATAAAATTTGTCTCTTATTATGAAGCAGGAGTCTGTCTGGGGCTAGTCAGTTGGCCTTCCTGAGTTAAATTTACCTCACTTTTTTTTTAAATGAGAGATTGGATAAAATGAATCTGAAGGGGACTTCTGTTTCTTAATAACCATGTTTTTATGTGCAACCACATGCATATTACATAGCCACATATCTCTTCCACTGTTTTTAATTATGGTTCCACAGATGGTAGGGGCCATGAATAAAAATCCAAATATGTTTTATTATGGAGAAACAACATAGATAATATGGTTATAATACACATGTTGGACTTGAAAAATCATAATCTTACCATAAAGCCAGATGTGTATTTTATATACTCCCAACCAAGACTTTATTCCTTAAGAACATATATAGTCACAGTCCCAGAGGCTGCTTTGCATTTCCATGGTTTGGGGGATATAGTAATTTGTATCTAAACACTTTGTACTGGTTTTAAGAAACTTCACTCACACAAATTCCCCAAGGGTGGAACTTGTTAGCATTTCTAGTTTCTGTATTATTTTTGAGAAGGAACCTTAACCTGTATCTCCACATTCTGGTGGTAATTAATATCCATCTGGCATTATAGCTAGCAACTAGTTGGCAGCCAGTTTAAAAGCCAGTCTGGAGTCCCTCCTCACCTTGCCCTCAGGGTAAGAAAGCACAGTTGCAGGACTGCAGAGGTTTGAATTCACCTTAGATTTGCCCCTCAACCATGTTTATTCCCCCCAACCCCTTTAAGTCTATATGGGTGCTCTGAGCTAGGCTAGCACCCCCTTTAAATACAGCACAGTTAATCATAGGTTTTTATAATAAGTTTGTTGGTGTTAGAACACCATGAGGGCAGGGACAGTGTCTTCTCATCCTTGGCACTTGAAATGTGGTGCTTGCTTTGTACAGTTGTCTGAGACCATGAAAATGACACTGTAATAATAAGGAAGCAAAATTATAATTGTTCCATGACCTTCCCAGTTTTTGTCAAAGCATTAAATTTTTTTTAATTGTAAATGTATAGGAAAATGAAAAAAGAGATAAAATGAATATTTGCTTAGTACATCATTGCTTAAAATACTTAAAACAGGGGCTAGGAATATAGCTTAATTGGTAGAGTACTTGCCTCACATGCACAAGGCCCTGGGTTCAATCTTCAGCACCTAAAAAAAAAAAAAAAAAAAACTTGAAACAGTAAGAATTGAAGTGTTGAAGTGTTTTGTTCTTCAATAACAAAAACAAAATTATTGAATAGTGTTTGCCTTTTTTTTATTCTTGTTGATCATATAACTTATGATACTGAGCAAATGTCTTTCATAAACACTGGGGAATTTGCCATACTCCTTACTAAGTTTGGATTAGCATTCAATGTTGTATCATTTGCACTTTCGATGTTAAGACATGTCTACTAGAGTTCCTTTAATATGAAGGTTTGGGCAGTGTTATTTCATCCCATTGATTATGACTTGTTACTTCACCTTTTCATTCCAACGACTTTTCTCATTTATAAATTTTCCTTTATTAAGTTCCTCTGGTTGTATACCCCCAGGTAGCTCTGTCTTCTGGAATTCACTGTCTCATTCCAATGTCATGGACAGCATTATCACTTTTTGTTTCTTTGCTGTACTTTCATCTTTGTTGATAAAGTCCTGTTTGAATTACCCATTAAAAAAAAAATGGCATCTTGGTTTATCACTGGAGACAAAGAGGAAAAACACCTACCTGGTTTTCTATCTGGGTGTAAACTGAATGACATGTTCAGTAACCAGTCCCATAGATCAGGAAGAACTGACAAGGTGAGTCAGTGGTCATGATGCATATGTGCTGTTAGGTAATAATCTGTGAACCAAAGAGCTAATAGCAAGCTTGTGCTTAGTTAACATGCTGTTATAGCTGAAATCTGAATTGTATTGTTGGGGAATTGGTGTTAGTTAATCAAAATGTGGTAATAGAAATTAATGCATATGGGAGTTAGGCAAATAAAAGCAATCTTGTTGCTCAATAATTGAATGAATAGATGAACTTGTACATTTCATATTGATCTCCTCTGCCATCTCAGAGTCTATAACTTTACATACAACTATCCCCCAGTTTCTGCCTGTCCATATAAGATATCCAAAATATCTGGTTAAAGTATAACTATGTAAGTATGGCTTTGAATAAGTCATTGAACTCTGAGACTTTCGTTTCACGTGCCAGAGGCCCAACTAATTTTTTCCCTATCAGAGTTTTCCCTTTCCCAGTGCCTAGCTCTCTAACTCTAATAGAAATTAATCTGATCAACAGATTTACAAAAGTGCCCTAAGTTCTCTCAGGCACCCAGGTGAGGCTGGGTTCTTTCCCTGCAAGAGAGGGATCAGCATTGGGCAGAGAAGTCTCCTTAAATACTGTCTTTCCCAGGGATATTCAGACCCACCGGGACACAGGGGAGAGGCATCTTGAGTTAGACACACTTTCCTAATCCTCTCTCCTCACTATTCTAAAATCAGTCATTAAAAAAAAAAAAAAAAAAAAAAATCAGGGATGGCTGACTTAGGGACTCAAAGATAATCCTAAACTTAGTTTTTGACTTCAAGGAATTTACATTCCAGGATGAACAACAGATCCTTAACGACATGGAAATGGTTATCCTGTAGTGAATAACCAGCAGTTTTGTGGGATATGAGTTCAGGTTGGGATCATGCTGTGAGCTTTCCCAAGTTATTTAACAGTCTTTAGGAGACTATGGGATTTCTGGAAACTTCTATCTCCTCTGTAGATTGTAATAATTATCCCCTAGGATTTCTGAGAGGTTTGAACAGATAAAGAATGTAGTACACTTAAAATAGTACCTTGTGTAGGATAAAAGCTTGATAACAGACAGGATTTTAGTTACTTACATATAATTCAGGTTAGATGCCATTCTTCTGCCTAAGATTGTCTAGCCCACAGTAGTATACAGAATTCTAGTTGCAGAGTCGAAAGAGTAATATGTAGACAAAGCTTATGGGGACAACCTCTCAATCCACTCTCCACTCTGACAGCAGAGTTATCCTGCTAAAATGAGAATTCCATCATCACCACCTCCATCTCCCAGCCACAGGGAACTGCTCCTTGCTTCCGGAGCATGGAATGTTTCCTAAGGATTCTATGAACCTAGCTTCCCTGCTGGCACGTATTTCCTCCCATTTTGTAGTAGTTATATTACCTACTCTCAAAAGTGACAAAATAGTTTTTTATTTAAAAAGTTAATATTTCTAGCTCCTGTGCTAATGATTTTACAAATCTTTGCCAAATTCCTAATGACATTAGAAACCCAGTTCTAAGATCTGATTTGAGAAGATTCCTGTATCCCTGACTGCCCAGGGCAAAGTGAGTGGTCCTTCCCACTGTGCCCCTAGAACACTATCAGATAATATATCAAATATACTTTGCTATTTGTGGTCTGTGTCTGTCCTTCCAAAACTATGTGCTACATGCATTCTTAGAACCACTTGAGGAGCATGGGCACCAGGGGGAGTAGGTTTGAAGGCAAATCCATCTTCACTTCCAAAGAAACACCTAGACACATTGGGTCAGCAGACCTAATAATGTCATTGTTTGTAAGTCATATGGGTTCAAAAAAGATATATTCCAAAGGCTCTGCCTTTCCACACAATAATGTAACAACACACCCAGCTCCTAAAGCGTTCCAAACCACAATCAGTAAGGTTGCCTAATGCTCTGTGGGCAGATCAGACCTCCCACCATAATGCCACATCATTGGGTTCACCCTATTATTGGAACAGGACTGGATTATATTGGATCATTCATTTGAAGGGTATTTTACCAAGGAAAGGCAGCCAAAGAGTGCCATGAGGGTTTGCTTGTGTGGGGGGGTGTGGGCAAGCTTCCTCCACCCCACCCCACCCCGTGTTTTTACAGGCAGCAACCATAATCAGCTGTCATGATAGCTATAATCAATTAGCTTATGGGATGTTTTTCTCCATCTGCACTAATTGAACAGTTGCTTTTGTTTTTATTTTTGTTTTCCCCTCTCATTCCCTGTTACTATTGAATCATGTGACTAAGCCTCTGCAAAACCTTCAGCTGTTCCTTTTTGTCTAGCAGCCTCTTTTAGGATGTGGCAGTAAGTAACCCATTAGCTTCCACACAGAATTCCATCTGCATTAATATGTAGGAGACCTTGTTTACTTGAAAAATGTATTTAAGTAGTTCCTCTATTGTTAAAGCGAAAAACAAAAAGTTAAATAATCTAAATTAGGTGAATTATTTCAATTTAAAATTGCAGAGGATCGCTTTCACACATTTGTGTTGGTGGTGTTTGGAGCCACTGATGTCCAAATCATGTTCTTGCTTCAAAGGAAAAATCTAGGACTTTTTAATGTTAAGAGGTACTTTGCATTTTCTTGAAGAGATAAGAGCTCCTTTTAACTGAAGAAGTTTAAATGAAGTGTTTAGTAAAATCAATTCTCAGTTCAGGGGAAAAAAGGAAGTAGAATCAAGAGGGGAAAAGTGAAGGATAATAGAAAATACTTAAGTTTCTTTTGAAGCTGAAATTTTTCTTTGGTATATCACAAAGCAGGGATGTTTCCCTGACATTAAACCTAAGAACATGGTTGGCCAAGTATTTATAAGAGTTAGGCAAACATTCCAATAATATTTTTTGTACCCCTACACAATTCTGGGTCCCAAGCTAGGAACAAAAATAAAAATGAGACTTAGCCCTCCTGCAAGGAGCTTAAAGTCTAGTAGGAGAACATAGTTATAAAAAAACAAACAGTATAAAAGATGGTGTAGAAGTTAGAATGATGGGATCAAAGGGAAGGAGTAGAATTAGAGAAAGCATCCCCTTTCAAAAACTTCGTGTTATGTGCTCTAAAGGAAATCATCCTTTGACCTTTCTATCTTCATATTTCTATCTGTAAAATGGGCATGGTCTGTGATAATGAACTAATTCTTTTTGGAATTGTTTTAGTCAGCTATTTTGTCACCATGACTAAAAGACCCAACCAGCACAACTGTAGAGGATAAAAAGTTTATTTGAGGGCTCATGGTTTCTGAGGTCTATATGATGGCAGGCTCCATCCCTTGGGGTTCAAGGTGAGGCAGAACATCGTGGCAGAGGGAAGCAGCCCACATGGTGATCAGAAAGCAAAGAGACTCAACTTGGCCAGATAAAAATATATACCCAAAGCCACTCCCCCAATTCCCACCTCCTCCAGCCATGCACGATCACTTCAGTTACCACTCAGTTAATTCACTGATTGGGTTAAGACTCTTACAACCCAATCATTTCTCTTCTGAACCTTCTTGCATTATCTCACATGTGAGCTTTTGTGTGTGATTTATTCCTGTTGTGATAAACATACATCCAAATCACAACAGGTATATATTTTGAAAAGCACTGGAAAAAAAGACTTGTGCAAGCTCAGCACATGTATTATATAATTCTCATAACAGTATAGTAGTAGTCCCAGGGTATCCAGGGGGGATTTGTTCCAGGACTCCCCACAGATATCAATATCCATGAAATGGCATGGTATTTTCTTATAACCTCTGAACATCCTCTCTATACTTTATTTTTAAGTTTTTTATTTTTATTAACATATGATACATATTAATGTGATATATTTGCACATGCAAAAGCATGATACATTTTTGCATTTGATACTACTAATCAAATTCAACCTCCTTATCTCCACCCCTTCAACCTTTAGTAATCACTATTTGACATTCAACTCAACTTTTTAGCTTTCATATATACAGTATTTATCTTTCCTCATCTGACTATTCCACTTAATATAGTGTCCCCCAGCTTCATTTTGCTGCAACAGTTTTTTATTCTTCTTTTCAGCTGAATGTCTCCCCCAGCTCTTTTTGTGTACATTATATATGTATAATCACATTTTCTTTATCTACATAAAGATAACACATTTTCTTTATGCAATTATCTGTTGATGGGCACTTGGATTGATTTTATGTCTTAGTTATTGTTGATATTAATGCAATAAACATGAGCATGCAGGGATCTCTCTCTCTCTCTCTCTCTCTCTCTCTCTCTCTCTCTCTCTCTCTCTCTCATGGGGGATTGAACCCAGAGGTACATAACCACTGAGCTACATGCTCAGCCCTTATTTATTTATTTTTTTATTATTTTTGAGAAAAGTTGTCACTAAGTTACTTAGGGCCTCACTAAGTAACTGAGGCTGGCTTTGAACTTGCTATCCTTCTACCTCAGCCTCCTGAGTCACTGGAATTACAGGTGCAGGAATCTCTTTGGTATGCTGATTTCATTTTCTTTGGACCTATACCCAAAAGTGGGATTGCTAGATCATATAGTAGATCTATTTTTAATTCTTTTAGGAATCATCATATTGTTCTGTGTATTTTAAAATCATCACTAGGTTACTTAGAATACCAAATACAATGTAAATACTAAGCAAACAGTTGTTATACTGTATTGTTTAGGAAATAATGATAAGGGAAAAATCTGTATGTGATCAGCACAAATATAATTTTATTTTTCTTAATATTTTCTGAGTTTGTTAGAATGCATAGGGATATAGAGGCCTGACTGTACATTAAAGTAATGCCCACCAAATTATAAATTAATATTTACCACTAGTTCCTTACAAAACTTACTGAGAGACCCTGAAGTCTAAATAGAGAAGAAAATTGGTATTAATTTCACTGGCTAATAGGAAAAGTTAGGAACTGAGGATAAGAGATGGGGCTAGGGACCACAAGACTTGCTGCCAGGGCTGCCGCTCCTTGCAATCAGCTTTAATAATGACTCTGTCTCTATGCATGGGGCTCTGACTATAGATTTATTGATCTGTACTTTTCTTCTACTAAAATTAAAATAATCCAAAGAAGGAAAAGAAAATGTGCTCCCCAATCTTTGGAGATAGGACTCTCCTGTAGTTTTAAAATGATCTCAGCAGATCTTTATTGAGCACCTGCTATGTTATATGCCGGGTATGGTGATAGATGTTGTAGTAAAAATCAAAGATGATTTCCATCCTCATAAAGCTTATAGTGTGGTTATGAGACCAATGTAATGCAATGTAATCAATACTATAAGGGTCTTCTAGGCTGCTAAGGGAGGAGCTCAGCTTGATGAGATGATCAGAGAAGGCTCCCTGGGAGAAATGTCAAATCTAAGATGTGATCTATTGAGAAGTCAGCTCTGAAGAGTGGAAAGAAGGAACAGAGTAGAAAAGTAGGATACACACAGAGAGAACACTCAGCCTGCGCTAGGAAGGGGAAGTAGTTCAATGAACTGGAATTTAGATGAATTTCTGATGGGGCCTGGATTGTTAGGAAAGTCCCAAATCACAGAAAGATCTTTATTCCCTGTTGGAGTTTGATTTTTTTTTTTAAGGTTGAAAGTAGTAAGGTCAATTAAATGGTTTTGAGCAAGAAAGTAAAAGGATCTATTTTTTCATTAGAAAAAAAAAATCACATCTCTGCCATGAACAGAATACTGGGAGAGAGAACAGTCATTAAGAAGTATAGAGAGGTGATGGGAGGGGAGGGGAAGGGAGGGGAGGGGAGGGGGTATAGGAAGGGCAGCAGAATAAAATAGACACTAGTGTTGCAGTATGTATATATGTGGCCATATAACCAATGTGATCCTGCAACCTGTACACGTGGAAAAATGAGAATTCATACCCCATTTGAATCAAATGTATGATATGTCAAGATCATTGTATTGTCATGAGCAACTAATTAAAAAAAAGAAGAAGAAGACAGAGATGGGCATCATTGATCTAAGAAGCAGAGAGGCAAGATGTAGGCCTCAGTTGGCTGCTCCTCTGTCTGCTTCAGGGTTGATACTATAAAGATTACAGGCATATTCATTCCCCTTTAAAATACTACAAGTACTACTCTTTTTAACTACCTGAGTGCTTGTATTTTTAGTTTCTTTTGATAGAGATAATACTCAATGATATGCTGAGACATTTAAAAAGTTAGTCATAGCATATCCTATGTACATTTAATGTTTACTAGGACATATATGTATGAGATACTATTGATTTAGTCTATGGAATATTTGAGCATTCTTTGCCAAAAATACTAAGAATTCCTGGGAAATTTTGATCCTCAAATTTGGAACCAGAGGGAAAGAATTATAGCTATTAGCAATGACTCAGTTGATCCTTTTAAAAGAACTCCTATAATGATAGCTATTATTTATTGAATTTATCGTATGCACCAGATTTACCACTACTACCTCATTTTTCAGCTGAGGAAATAGATATTAATGTTAGAGAAGTTAAGTAACCTGGAGTAGATTCTGCCTACTTCAGAATCTCCTGGGAGTTTAGTGGACCGAATGTTTGAATTCTGCCCCTAACACTTACCATCAATGTCATCTTAGATCTACTACTTAATCTCTAGTAGTGTCAGTTTCCTTATCTGTTAAGTGGACATAATATTTATCACACGGAGTTAGATAATTATTAAAGTAGATAATGAATATGAACAAACGTAAAAGTCTCAATAAATTATCTTTTCACCGTGCGATTTTCTCTTTCTCCTCCTTTTTCTTACCATTTTATGTCCCTTCTCCACCCACTTTATTTTTTCTTAATCTTCACATAATGTTAAACTAATTTTTTAGTACTTATATAGTTGTATTTGTGTTTTTTTTTCTGAAACAACAGTTTATGTTTTGCTAAGAAATTGTTGAGGAATCACATTGCTTATGTGACCCTTAGTAAAAAATATGTCCTATTTTCATGACTTCAGTCTAGGAATATATTTATTTTCAGGTCTACTCTGGCAATTTAACTCCACATGCTTGATAATCTAGAGATGAGTCATTCACCCAATGCCCTGCTCAGCAGATATCTATGTTCCTAGCCAAGTCTCTCTTCATCTGTGGACACTCTCAAGCCCTCTGACAGTCAGAAAAAAGTGAAGTCAGGTCTCCTGGGATATAGCCAGCAATTGATGAAGCAAGTGCAGAATTACAGATGGTGCAATTGCCACAGTGCAGTAGAGAGTTTTCTAAAGTGTATCTTGGAATTTATTCATCTTTTTTTTAAAGCATATTTCCCAACACATATTAAAATCTACAATAAAAGCTTAATGAATGAAACTGGAATATTTATCTTCTGCAAATCTCTTCCTTATGCCACTCCAAAAGTTGCCAAAAATGCAATACTCCAGTCCAGCTTTCAAGGCCTTCCATGATCTGGTTTCCATCATTTCTATCATGCTACTCATGTAGAGATGTGTCCCACGTTTAAATATTTTCTTCAGCCTTCTCCTGAAAAATATTTTCTCATGCCTATCTCCAAATATATTTTCCTGGTGTTCCTTTCCTCTGAAACTCTCTTTTGGAGATAACCCATTCTTCAGGTCTCAGTGTGAGACCTGCTTGTTCTGACTGGTCCATGTTAAAGTGGCCTTCTGCATTCTTCTAACTTATAGGAAAAGTTTGGAATCCAGAGCTGGAATATCTAGGTTCAAATTCTTCTTTAGGGATGATTTTTTTTTTAACTTTTTGGACAACGTCCTTATCTGTAAGAAGACAGAAGATCAGAGGTTTTTGGAAGGATTAAAATGGAAAGAAAACAGGTGAAACTATTATATAACTAGTATGATAATTTGCCTAGAATCATTTCTGTCATATTTGTTTCTTTCCCTTTTTATGTTAATTCAACTTTCAATTAAAGTATTTAATAAAAAATTCTTAAAAGAAAGGATGTGCATATTCTATCAGAGGGCTTTTCAAACATTCATGTACTTATGAATAATCTGGGGATCTTGTCAAAAGGCAGATTCTAACTCAGAAGCTCTGGGAATGACTTGAGCTTCTACAATTTTAGGAAGCTCCCAGGGCAGTTGCTGATTTTGCGACTTTTGCCCATTGAGCACACTTTGATTAGCAAGGCTTCCTATAAACCCTAACAAAGAAGGCAGTGGAACACTCATGCTTTATTTTGCCTTCTATCCAGGGTCTAGCTATTATATTTGCATGCTCACCTTCATCTTATTGTCCAATTATGTTTTTCTTCCTGTAACTTTCTTCACAACTACAAAAGATGGCTAGCTGGGAACTTATCTTGGTCCCACATAAATGTTAGTCAGCCCTGGGTGTCAAGTGCAATTACTTCAGAATAAATATAAAATTCACCAGGAAATTCGCAGGACTCCCACAGGGTGAACTTGATCTGCACTGAGGTGCCTGCTGCACGATGACAGTCAAATGACTCACTTGACGTCAAGTCACACACGGACGTCATCCAGTCACCTGGGAAGACCTCCTTTTGCAGTAAACGATGCCACAGAGGCATCTAAATAAGGAGAAACTCTGGAAGGCTGGTTATCTGTCAACCTTCAGCCATACAACAGTGCCCTAGTAGCTCAAGTGGCCATAGTCTCTACAGATATTGACCCGTAAAAAGAGACCCTTTCCCAGTCCACAGCTTATTAATAATATTTTGGCCTTTCATGGATGGGTCATCTTCTTGATCTAGTTCTCAATGTGTGTACAAGACAAGAAAGAATGGATATCTGGTTTTGACTTGCATATAGTACTTTGTATTTCTAGCACAAGAGGGGTGTAGGAGGTGACTGTTGACATGGTTTTATAGTCAGAGGTGCTCACGTACTGGTTGTACAGGACCTTAGAGATGTCATGTAATTTAAGTACCAAGCATTGCATTGGTCAAAAGAGGCTAATAGACTAAATGGGAAAGTTCATGTTAAGCATTTATCATAAACCTTTTCATGCAGTTAGGGCTTCATAAGTATTGGATATGTTTATTAGCATTACAGATAATAGCTATTAGCATCTTTATAACTAATAGAGTTCATTAATAATATGTGTTTTGGGCTGGGGATATAGCTCAGTTGGTAGAGTGCTTGCCTCGCATGCACAAGGCCCTGGGTTCAATCCCTAGCATCATCATCATCATCATCATCATCATAATGTGTTTCATTTACTTTTTTTGTAGTGCTGGGGTACATTTTGGTTTTATTTCTGGAGTATATTGTTATGAAATGACTCTCCATGCCCTCAACTTCCTGTCACTACTGGAAAAAAACACAAAATTTTTGAGTCAGAAAATTTAGATCCACGTCTAAGCCCTCAATGTCTTCTATGTCCTACTAACTACGTGAATGTCCTTGCAGCAGTTACAAGCTTTAATTATGCCATCCAAGTCCGTAAATAGGAACATGTTATGTAAACTGTATATTGTTGCTAATTTGTCTTTGATTACTCTTTCTCTTTCCAGTGGCCCTCCTCTCTGTTCCTAAAAATCATCCATCTTAGTGCTTACTATGTGTTATACTGAAATTATGGGCTTTACATATCTTCTGGTGTAGATGGAAAGTACCTTGTAGAACCTATATTAATTCAATTTAATGATTTCTGAATGCCTTGAACGGAATAGTTCATGACAGTGTATTTGCCTCATATTCCTCCCTCATTTGCTTTCTTAAGCCTCTTTCATCATGTTACATTTTCCTTATTAACACTTTTCTTTAAAACCCTTCTCAAAATGCCTACTGCAGCAGGGATTGGTGAGGGGGAACAGACCAATCCAGTGCAATATGGGCAACACTAGAGGAGAGTTAAAATGGGAAGAGAGCCTAGCTGGATTTTCAGAGACTCTAATCTGTCTTTTCAGTGACCACCTACTTCAGCTCAGAATCTTCTTTCCCCTTCCAATTGTTAGGGAAGTCAAGTGTTACATTCTAAGCTATTTGGGAGAAATCAAATCTCAGTACAACCACATCTGCCCCTGAGGACCTGTGTCAATAATTTGAAGAGTCAAGATTCACCTTTTGAAACAAAAGACAAGACAGTTATATAACCTAAAGCTTTCTGTTATAAACAAAATCTGCAGATATTCAGAAAGCTAAATTAAACTCTGAACTTCCTGCTCAGCCACAAAGCATCATGGGCAGTCTAAAGAATATGACCAACACTGGGGTAGTAATTGTAATGTTGCCAAATGAAACACTGTTCATTTTCCAGCCTGTGTGATTTAAAAGCCTGCCCAGATTAATTGGCTACAAAGCAAGCTGAGGTTGAGTTTACTTTACACTGTGGTTTGCTGCTTAATGAGCAATCTTTTTTTCACAGTACTAGGGACTGAACCTGGAATCCATGCAAGGCAAGTACACCTGCAGCCAGATCACACTGTCTTGAAATGATTCCCAAATTTCTGGCATTGTTTTATGTTTTTATATCTTCCACAGGTTACATAGCTGTTTCTCTTCTTTGTTTACAGTCAGAACTTGGACCACTGATATTTTTCTCCTTACAGGTGTTAGTAATTTCTACTAATTTGTTTTGCGGGTATGGGCTAGTGATTCCTCCAAAAGTAACCATGACTCACTGTTTCATTTAATATTCAACAAATATTTGCTGAGCACCAGCAAGGTGCCAGATACTGTTCTACTGGATGGAGATTTTCCCTGTATGCCACAGTGGCCATGGTATAGATTATACTTTAAAAGATAATGATCTTTGGATCAATTTAGGAATTTGAAACTTAGCATCAATACTAAGATTATAGAATTACATTTGTTACACTTGCTATGTGCCAGGTACTAATAATGAATTATTTTACATGTGTCATACAATCTTCCCCACAGCCCTGTGATGTAATACAGTGAGTATAATGCCTTTTTACAGGTAAAAAAGCTGTGGCTTAGGAATATTATTACATAGTTTGCTTAAGATTGTATAATAGGTATCAAAGGTGGAGCACTTATCCAGGCCCATCTGACATAAAGTCAACATTCTTAACCACTATGTTCTACCTTCTGGAAAATTCCATCTTGTCAGGATCAAAAAAGATTGATTTAACTCTGCTGGGTGCCACAATACAAGGAAGATCAGATGTGGTTCCTGCTCTCAGGAACCACTACTTACTGGAAGGAACTGACACTCAACTGGTCTCAAAAGTATTGTGTTCTTCTTATGTGTCATACATGGCTAACTATGAGAGATTAGCATGTGGAAGGCATGGTTTCCATCCTCAAGGAACTCACTCTAGTCAAAGATACAAAAGCAGCAACTCCTAAGAGCAACTGGTTCCTACTTCTACATTCCCAGTTAGGAGTTATGTGGACACTTATTGGCACTGGTAGACGCCATATTCTAGGGTTCAACAGGCTCATCTCTGTCCACCATTGATGACTTCAGGCAGGCAGACCACTTAGATTCTAGAAAACTGTTTCCTCATATTTAAAATTGAGGTGAAAATATAATCTACATCGTGAATTGATTTTGATGATTAAGCGACAAAATACTTGTGATTTCATGTATGTAACTTAAATATTAATAATGATTTTCTTGTATGGCTTAGGGAAATCTTAATGGTGGTGTGCTTGAATTCAGCTGTACATCTTTTCTGTCAAAGTAACTCAAGGCATTGCTGCAGCAACCAAATTCACATAGCCATAACCTGAAATCACTTTGCCCCAACTGCCACACCTGTCCTTGCACTCTAACAAGGAGTCTACTCACTCCTCTGGTATGCACAAAACTGGAAGTGCAAGGGAGTTGGCACCCCATCGGCAAATCTTGACAACTGGAGAGGAAGGGAACTGGAAGATAGAAGTTTTCCTTCTCATCTCTTGGACAGAAAGTTCCAAACTGCATTATGTATGCTTCTCAGAAGGTCCCAGAGGGAGGGAGCCCCAAGTGCTCACAACAGTAAATAGCTCAATGGCACAATTTGTATTCGTTCCTCTCCTTCCATATTCACTCTCCTCCCTGGGATCACTGCTCAAGATGACCCATTACATGTGAACCTTTGTGTAAATCAGTACAAATTACCTTGAACCTTTTCTATAAATTACTTTCTAGGGAATTGTGCAAGTGCGGATGGGTGGTGGTGGGAAAGGGAGGGTGGGAATGGGAAATTTCCAGATTAAGAAATGCATAAGGGGATGGGGTTGTGGCTCAGTGGTAGAGTGCTTGCCTAGTGCCTAGTGTGAGACACTGGGTTCGATTCTCAGCACCACATATAAATAAATAAATAATAAAGGTCCATTAACCTTTCAAAAGAAATGCATATGCTAGAGCATTGTCACCTTGCTTATTTGGATTCCCTGTAGGACAAGATTGCCAAGTAGTCACCCAGCCACTGCCTTAATATGTCCTATGAGAGGAATATACTATCTCCAATACCACTTGCAGGCACTTCTATATTGCTATAACCCTGGCACCTAGAGTAATATCTGCCATGTACTAGGAGCTTAATAAATATTCTTAAATGATTTTTAAGTGTAAATTTGACTGGTTTTAAAATTTTTAAGTTGAAAATTATATTGGTTTGTTTAATGACTGCAACTCTACCTTCGTTTGTCTTTCAGACTCTAGATTTCTAAGAGCCATACCTAATAAGCCTTCATAAGTGAGAGAGAGAGAGAGAGAGAGAGAGAGAGAGAGATTTCACAAATAATTCATTGCCAAGGGACCTGTAAATCTTTTAATGGCATGCTTTAACAAATAAACTAATGAAAGTAAGTGAAAACTGTAAATGTTTCTACCTTAGTTAATTGACATAGGATTTTTTCCCCCATTTTGTTAAATCCTGTTAGCAATATGAAATGTCAAGGAGATTTGGACTTAGAAGATCAGAAGTTTCATTTATATGACTTAATATTTCAGTGACTTTTTTTGTTATTGTAGCACAACTTACATATTTCAAATTAACAAAAAATTAATGTTATTTACAGTATCTTAAGATAAATTGCCTTTGGATGGGAACTTTCTTTTCAGTATTTTGAGGTATACAAGATGTATTTAGAAAATTTACCACTGTGGAATATAAAGACCACTTAAGTTGAATGAAGAGGAGGCCTGTGGTTTTTTCTTTGTGATAAATTGCTGTAACACTGTCCTTCCAACAGCTGAGGGAGCTTCATATTTTCTTTAGACATCATTAAGTGCTACAACTCTTACAGAACAATTTTGATGCTATATTAATTCTGCCATTTGGCTAGCACTGATGTGACTCTTGGGTCCACCATCCATTAGAACTATTAACTTCATATTAATTTTTGTTACAAATCTTACAAAGGGGTGTGCTTCTGGGTATTTAGGTTCACATTTTATTTTAAGCCTCTGTATTTGGCTTTCATACATTGTCTGAGCCCATGGTGGCTGCCATCTTACATTGCTGTTGCTCAAAAGCCAGTCCTTACTTCCATATTTCAGTAACTTTAAGGTTTAATTTTTGCCTGCTGAATTATATATTTTTTTAAAAATCTTCTAATTATAATGGTATTACACATTTATTATTGAAACTTTTAAAAATACAGAAGCATATTTATTAAAAAAAAGAAATGACTGATAATTTCTAGAACCCAGAGTCTCCCACCAGTTGAATGTTCAGGCTTATTTTATTTCAGTCCTATTTGTATACATGAAATCCATAGTGGAGATTACACTTTAGGTGCAACTTCCTATCTTGATTCACTTCAGTTACATTATAAAAGAAGTATTTGACAATGTCATTTAAAATACATTAAAAATAATTTTTAAATTGGCAAGTTGTTCACATTTTAATATGTACCCTTCACTTTAAAAATTAAATATTTATTTGTTTTTATTTTTTGGTATCAGGGATTGAATCCAGGGGTGCTTAATCACTGAACCACATCCCCATACCTTTTAATTTAATTTAATTTTATTTTATTTTGAGCAGGGTATTACTAAATTGCTTAGGGCCTTGCTAAATTGCTGAGGTTGGCTTTGAACTTGCCATCCTCCTGCCTCTGCCTCCTGAGCTGCTGGGATTACAGGTGTGCACCACCAAGCCTGGCTTAAATATCTTAAAGTAGTATTTTATTGGTATTTTTTAAACTATAAAATAAAGAATAAAATAACCAAAAAATAATTCTTACTGATTTCATGTTAGGTCTTTTTCATTTTCCCCTATGTCTTGTAAACTGAAATCATGCTGTATATGATTGTTGATAACCTCTCTTTTCATGACCATTTCTTTATGTCATTACTCTGGGTGTGTGTGTGTGGGGTGTGTGTGTGTGTGTGTGTGTGTGTGTGTGTTAGTTAAAGCAAAATTTCAATAAATCTAAGAATTGTGTTGGAAGCAATAGTATTGCTTTAGCCAATTTTCTACTATTAAAATATTTTTAAGTTGTTTCCTATTTTTCAGCACTATTAATAACATTTTCCTGGTGAATATTTGGTTAAATTGATATATTTTCTTTACATGGCTTTTCAGAGCTCTCATCTAAAATGAAACACTTTTGAGCTGGGACTGTAGCTCAGTGGTAGAGCACTTGTATAGCGCGTGCGAGGCCCTGGGTTTGATCCTCAGCACCACATAAAAATAAATAAATAAAATAATGGTATTGTGTCCAGCTATTTCTAAAAAAAGTTAAAAAAAAAAAAAACTTTTCCAGATAGTTGACATAGAAATGACAGAATATTTAGATGGTACAAAAACAGAATTTTGTTACTGATATTTTCATGTGTACCCTTCTATTAATACTTGACATTATAAAACATTATAATTAAAGTACATAGATTAATAAAGTCCTATTTTGTTTCCTGATTACTATTTTTATTAGCAGGTTTATAGGACAAATAGTAGGATTTTGTGATGTGTTAAAACAGATTTATTTTCCATTAAAAGTGACCTTCATTATAAACACATTTGTGGCCTGCAGAGATAATGAGTTTTACCAGTTAAAGATGCTAGGTGAAGGAAAATGCATGTTGTTTTCCTAGGGCTATATAAGAATTCAATCTTGTCTGTGAGATGCTGGAACAGCACCAACGTAACATAGAAGATAATGTATTTTCCCCATAGGGGACTGGATTGATATATCACTATGTTATCATTCATAGTACATTTGGGAAGAACTGCAGTCCCTTACCAACAGTATGCATTTTCCAGCTTTCCATCTTGTCTTCTAAAGATGTTTGTATGGATTATGGTAAAATTGCTTGTAGCAAATCTTACCTATTAGCATCTCTTTCTGCTCCGGTCTGGAGACCTGCAGTAACTTTAAAAGTCTAAGAGGTAATGCTTTAGTTGACTTTTATTGCTCCATGAAGCTCATCTAGCTAGGGGAAGTTTTTGTGTATACCTGGAAGGGTGGGGCAGGGAGAGAGATCCGAGCATCTCCAAACTCAGTACAATATATAGGAATTAGAGCTTTCACTGAGTCTAGCCCAATAAGTACATGGCACAATTAGCAGAGCAAGCTGACCTTGCTTCCTCTGTCTCTACCCACACCAGCCTCCTTCTGCCTTTAACAGATTGTTTTTTCTCTTCTAAGGCTGTCATCCAGATCACCTATTTGACTTCTATAGGCAACAATGACAACTACCATTCACACAGCTCTTTCAGTCTTTGTACTAGATACTTTGTAATTTCATGCACTTAGCATCCCATGAGATAGGTCTAATTCAACCTCTTTATAGATAAGGAAATTGAGATTCACAAAAGTAAAAAGAATTCCAGGTTAACAAAAGATGTTTGAAATTATATGTCTAGATCTCTATTTCACCACACCCCTAAAAAATTGTTTTTAAAACCAGTACTTACTTCTGACTCTGTTAATCCTTTTGTACTAGACTGAACTGCCTGTTTAAGAGCATTCAGGTAAAAAGAAAAAAAGAGAGAGACAGACAGAGAGGAGCAGGGGGAATTTGCTGACATATCCTTATCCCAAGTCAACGCTAAGTTTGCAAAGATGGTAAGTTCTGGCAAGATCAGGCAAGACACCTTCAGTATCTTCTAAAGCTGACAAAAGAAGTAAAAAAAAAATATATATATTATCCTTCCACCACAGTAATGTGGAACACCCTAAGGACGTTCCCCTGGCAGAGAGCAGTGCTGACTCTCTCTCAACTTCTAATTAAAGAAGTTAACCTGTCAAACACACAAAATGACAGAAACCTCATTGTGTACTCAGTCCTGTGGGAGGTGGTTCCTGGCCCCCCTCTTTAGCCTTATCCTGTCAAGCAGGCTCATTTTTTCCCCTTAAGATCCAGACAAACTGATTCGAAGATGGCCGCGAAGGGAGTGCAGTAACTCCGAGTACTGCGTCACTGTGAGGGAAAATGATGAGTTAGAACGGCTAAAAGCTATCTTGTCAGGAATTTCCAGCAAAATTGGGGTGCTCCAAAACCTAGTGGAAGGACTTTCATCGCACGAGGATCAGCTTCAGGGGCTCAAAAGTGAGCGATTTGTCCGTACGGAGCGCTGATTGTTCGGCAGATCGCCCTGTGGCTGGAGTCTGCGGCGCGCACTGGGAAACGACGGGCTGGTGCCGCAGAGATACAGCGATGCTGATTCTGCGGGCTCCTGCCAGCTAGGCATTTGCTGAGCTCGGAGCTGAATTCTGGGTTGGAGACGGGGAAGGAAACGGTCCAGTTCGGTTCTCCACACCGGTCAGACCACGGAGGAAGCCAGCGGCCACCATCTTCGAGAGCCGACGTCACCATCCTTGTTTTTGACTGATTGCAGCTCTTTCAGCTATAGATCAGGTAATTTCAGGCTGACAATTGTCTGCGTCTCGCAGACAAATTGCTCAGACTTAGTGCTAAATAACACGCGGAAACTGCTTCTTGGAGCCTGCTCCTATCAGAACACGCACCGAGCCCGGAGCGGCGGAGCTCCGACTACCGGAGCTGCTCTGGCCCAGGGCTATAGAACCCGCGGAAACTGCTTCTTGGAGCCTGCTCCTGTCGGAGCATGCACCAAGTCCGGAGAGGCCGAATTCTGGCTCCCGGAACTGCTCTGGCCCAGGGATAAAGATCCCGCGGAAACTGTCTCTCGGTCCGGGTCCTGCTGAATACTGTGAAGGACAGAGGGGCGGAGCAGAGCCGCCGCCAGAGCCCGGATCAGGTCCAGCGACCCGCCGGCGTGGTGTCGCGTCGCTCCGGCTAGAGCAGGGGCCGAACAGAGCCGCCGCCTGCGCCCGGAAGAGGTCCAGCGACCCGCCGGCGTGGTGTCGCGTCGCTCCGGCTAGAGCAGGGGCCGAACAGAGCCGCCGCCAGAGCCCGGAACAGGCACAGCGACCCGCCGGCGTGGTGTCGCGTCACTCCGGCTAGAGCAGGGGCCGAACAGAGCCGCCGCCTGCGCCCGGAACAGGCACAGCGACCCGCCGGCGGCTAGAGCAGGGGCCGAACAGAGCCACCGCCTGCGCCCGGAAGAGGTCCAGCGACCCGCCGGCGTGGTGTCGCGTCGCTCTGGCTAGAGCAGGGGCTGAACAGAGCCGCTGCCAGAGCCCGGAACAGGCCATGCGACCCGCCGGCGTGGTGTCGCGTCACTCCGGCTAGAGCAGGGGCCGAACAGAGCCTCTGCCTGCGCCCGGAACAGGTCCAGCGACCCGCCGGCGTGGTGTCGCGTCGCTCCAGCTAGAGCAGGGGCCCAACAGAGCCACCGCCAGAGCCCAGAACAGGCCCAGCGACCCGCCGGCGTGGTGTCACGTCGCTCCGGCTAGAGCAGGGGCTGAACAGAGCTGCCGCCTGCGCCCGGAACAGGTCCTGTGACCTGCCGGCGTGGTTGTCAAAAAACCCCAATTGGAGTAGGGGGAAAGCAGATCCTCCACCCGCGTCCGCAAGGTAGGCAGGCCTGTGACAGTCTGGTAGAACAGCCCCAGCGGCCTGCTGGCGTGGTAGACACGTCACACCACTTGGGGGAGGGGCAGAGCAGAGCCGCTCCCCGAGCCTGGATCAGGCCCAGCGGCCCGCCAGCGTGGCAGTCACATCACTCCATTTGGAGTAGGGGCAGAGCAGAGCCGACGCCCGAGCCTGCAAGGTAGACAGACTTGCGACCGACCGGCGGAACAGGCCCAGCGGTCTACTGGTGTGGTAGACACATCACACAAATTG
Organism: Callospermophilus lateralis; assembly: GCF_048772815.1. Taxonomy (NCBI): domain Eukaryota; kingdom Metazoa; phylum Chordata; class Mammalia; order Rodentia; family Sciuridae; genus Callospermophilus; species Callospermophilus lateralis. Next base: position 141,069,642 of record NC_135306.1, read on the forward strand.
GAGGAGGGGCAGAGCAGAGCTGCCTCCCGGAGCCCGCTAGGTAGACAGACCCGCGTCCGACCGGCGGATCAGGCCCAGCGGCCTGCTGGTGTGGTAGACACGTAACCCGTCATCCCAATTGGAGTAGGGGCAGAGCAGAGCCTTCTCCCGCGGTCGGTGTAGGCCCAGCGGCCCGACAGCGTCGTAGTCACGTCAACCCAGTTGGAGCAGGGACAGGGCAGAGCCGCCACTCGCGCCCAGAACAGGTCCAGCGACCTGCCGGTGTAGTAGTCAAGACACCCCAAGTGGAGTAGGGGCAAAGCAGATCCTCCACCCGCGCCCGCAAGGTAAGCAGGCCTGTGACAGACTGGCGGAACAGGCCCAGCGGCCTGCCGGCGTGGTAGACACGTCACACCACCTGGGTGAGGGGCTGAGCAGAGCCGCAGCCCGGGCCCAGAACAGGCACAGCGACCTGCCGGCGTGGTAGTCACGACAACCCAATTGGAGAAGGGGCAGAGCAGAGCCGCCGCCCACGCCTGCAAGGTAGTCAGATCCGCGACTAACTGGTGGAACAGGCCCAGGGGTTCACGGACGTGGTGACGTGGTAGACAAGTCACACCAATAGGAGGAAGGGCAGAGCAGAGCCGCTGCCCGCGCCTCCAAGGTAGGCAGACCTGCGACCGACTGGCAGAACAGTCCCAGCGGCCCGCCAGCGTGGTAGACAGATCACCCCATTTGGAGGAGGAGCAGAGCTGCCGCCCGCCCCTGCAAGGGAGACTTTTCAACTATACAAGAGCAATATAAATATATAGGGGGAAAATTTCAAAAACACAACAGTTTCACTAAGCAGAAAGAAACACGAGCAATATGAAAAGACAAGGAAAGAAAGGACCACAAGCAATGCAGGTCAACTCAACTTTAGAAGAGGTTATAGCTGCAGCAGATGGAATGTCAGATAAAGAATTCAGGATATACATGCTGCAAATGATCTGGAGCCTCAAGGAAGACATTAGACAGCAAAATCAGACAATGAAAGATCATTTCGACCACTTCGACAATGTATTACATAAACAAATCCAAGAAGCAAAAGATCAACTATACAGGGAGATAGAGGTAATAAAAAACAAACAAACAGAAATCCTAGAAATGCAGGAAGCAATAAACCAACTTAAAAACTCAATTGAGAATACTACCAGCAGAGTAGAACACTTAGAAGATAGAACATCAGACAATGAAGACAAAGTATTTCAACTTGAAAAGAACATAGATAGCTCAGCAAAACTGTTAAGAAACCATGAGCAGAACATCCAAGAAATATGGGATAATATAAAGAGACCAAACTTAAGAATCATTGGGATACAGGAAGGTATAGAGGTCCAAACCAAAGGAATGAACTACCTATTCAATGAAATAATACGAGAAAACTTCCCAGACTTGAAGAATGAGACAGAATCCCAAATCCTAGAAGCATACAGGACGCCGAATGTGCAAAATCATAAGAGATCCACACCTAGACACATTATAATGAAGATGCCCAACATACAGAATAAGGAGAGAATTTTAAAAGCTACAAGAGAAAGGAAGCAAATTACATTTAGGGGTAAACCAATCAGGATAACAGCTGATCTTTCAACACAGACTCTGAAAGCTAGAAGATCCTGGAATAACATATTTCAAAAACTGAAAGAAAATGGGTTCCAACCAAGAATCACGTATCCAGCGAAATTAAGCTTCAGGATGGAAGATGAAATTAAAACCTTCCACGATAAACAAAAGTTAAAAGAATTTGCAGCTAGAAAACCATGTCTTCAAAACATCCTCGGCAAAACATTACAGGAAGAGGAAATGGAAAATAACAATGAAAACCAACAGTGGGAGGTAGGACAGTAAAGGGGGGGAAAAATATTCAAAAAGGAAAACAAACCATGTATAGTAACATAAATAAACAATTATGGCTGGAAGAACAACCCATATCTCAATAATAACCCTAAATGTTAATGGCTTAAACTCACCAATCAAGAGACACAGGCTAGTAGAATGGATCACAAAACAAGACCCAACAATATGCTGCCTACAGGAGACGCATTTGATAGGAAAAGACATACATAGACTGAAGGTGAAAGGTTGGGAAAAATCATATCACTCATATGGACTTCGGAAACAAGCAGGAGTGTCCATACTCATATCAAATAAAATAGATTTCAAGCCAAAGTTAATCAAAAGGGATAAAGAGGGACACTACATACTGCTCAAGGGAACCATACACCAACAAGACATAACTATCATAAATATATATGCCCCAAACAATGGTGCAGCTATGTTCATCAAACAAACTCTTCTCAAGTTCAAGAGTCTAATAGACCAACATACAATAATCATGGGAGACTTCAACACACCTCTCTCACCACTAGACAGATCTTCCAAACAAAAGTTGAATAAGGAAACTATAGAACTCAATAACACAATTAATAACCTAGACTTAATTGATATATATAGAATATACCACCCAACATCAAGCAGTTACACTTTTTTCTCAGCAGCACATGGATCCTTCTCAAAAATAGATCATATATTATGTCACAGGGCAACTCTTAGACAATATAAAGGAGTGGAGATAATACCATGCATCTTATCTGATCATAATGGAATGAAACTGAAAATCAACGATAAAAGAAGGAAGGAAAAAACATGCATCACTTGGAGAATGAACAATTGGTTACTAAATGATCAATGGGTTATAGAAGACATAAAGGAGGAAATTAAAAAATTCTTAGAGATAAATGAATGCACAGACACAACATATAGGAATCTATGGGACACATTAAAAGCAGTTCTAAGAGGAAAATTCATTGCTTGGAGTTCATTCCTTAAAAAAAGAAGAAACCAACAAATAAATGATCTCATACTCCATCTCAAAATCCTAGAAAAAGAAGAGCAAAACAACAGCAAAAGAAGTAGAAGGCAAGAAATTATTAAAATCAGAGCTGAAATTAATGAAATCGAAACAAAAGAAACAATTGAAAAGATTGACAAAACTAAAAGTTGGTTCTTTGAAAAAATAAATAAAATCGACAGACCCTTAGCCATGCTAACGAAGAGAAGAAGGGAGAGAAATCAAATAACTAGCATACGGGATGAAAAAGGCAATATCACAACAGACACTTCAGAAATACAGAAGATAATCAGAAACTATTTTGAATCCTTATACTCCAATAAAATAGAAGATAGTGAAGGCATCGATAAATTTCTTAAGTCATATGATCTGCCCAGATTAAGGCAGGAGGATATAGACAACCTAAACAGACCAATATCAATTGAGGAAATAGAAGAAACCATCAAAAGACTACCAACTAAGAAAAGCCCAGGACCGGATGGGTATACAGCAGAGTTTTACAAAACCTTTAAAGAGGAACTAACACCAATACTTTTCAAGCTATTTCAGGAAATAGAAAAAGAGGGAGAACTTCCAAATTCATTCTACGAGGCCAACATCACCCTGATTCCTAAACCAGACAAAGACACTTCAAAGAAAGAAAACTACAGACCAATATCTCTAATGAACCTAGATGCAAAAATCCTCAATAAAATTTTGGCAAATCGGATTCAAAAACATATCAAAAAAATTGTGCACCATGATCAAGTAGGATTCATCCCTGGGATGCAAGGCTGGTTCAATATACGGAAATCAATTAATGTTATTCACCACATCAATAGACTTAAAAATAAGAACCATATGATCATTTCGATAGATGCAGAAAAAGCATTCGACAAAGTACAGCATCCCTTTATGTTCAAAACGCTAGAAAAACTAGGGATAACAGGAACTTACCTCAACATTGTAAAAGCAATCTATGCTAAACCTCAGGCTAGCATCATTCTGAATGGAGAAAAATTGAAGGCATTCCCTCTAAAATCTGGAACAAGACAGGGATGCCCTCTCTCACCACTTCTGTTCAACATAGTTCTCGAATCACTGGCCAGAGCAATTAGACAGACGAAAGAAATTAAAGGCATAAAAATAGGAAAAGAAGAACTTAAATTATCACTATTTGCAGATGACATGATTCTATACCTAGCAGACCCAAAAGGGTCTACAAAGAAACTATTAGAGCTAATAAATGAATTCAGCAAAGTGGCAGGATATAAAATCAACACGTATAAATCAAAGGCATTCCTGTATATCAGCGACAAATCCTCTGAAATGGAAATGAGGACAACCACTCCATTCACAATATCCCCCCAAAAAATAAAATACTTAGGAATCAACCTAACAAAAGAGGTGAAAGACTTATACAATGAAAACTACAGAACCCTAAAGAGAGAAATAGAAGAAGATCTTAGAAGATGGAAAAATATACCCTGTTCATGGATAGGCAGAACTAACATCATCAAAATGACGATATTACCAAAAGTTCTCTATAGGTTTAATGCAATACCAATCAAAATCCCAATGGCATTTCTTATAGAAATGGAGAAAGCAATCATGAAATTCATATGGAAAAATAAAAGACCCAGAATAGCAAAAACAATGCTAAGCAGGAAGGGTGAATCAGGCGGTATAGCGATACCAGACTTCAAACTATACTACAGAGCAATAGTAACAAAAACAGCATGGTACTGGTACCAAAACAGGCGGGTGGACCAATGGTACAGAATAGAGGACACAGAAACCAACCCACAAAACTACAACTATCTTATATTTGATAAAGGGGCTAAAAGCATGCAATGGAGGAAGGATAGCATCTTCAACAAATGGTGCTGGGAAAACTGGAAATCCATATGCAACAAAATGAAACTGAATCCCTTTCTCTCGCCATGCACTAAAGTTAACTCAAAATGGATCAAGGAGCTCGATATCAAATCAGAGACACGGCGTCTGATAGAAGAAAAAGTCGGCTACGATCTACATACTGTGGGGTCGGGCTCCAAATTCCTCAATAGGACACCCATAGCACAACAGTTAATAACTAGAATCAACAAATGGGACTTACTCAAACTAAAAAGTTTTTTCTCAGCAAAAGAAACAACAAGAGAGGTAAATAGGGAGCCTACATCCTGGGAACAAATCTTTACTCCTCACACTTCAGACAGAGCCCTAATATCCAGAGTATACAAAGAACTCAAAAAATTAGACAACAAGATAACAAATAACCCAATCAACAAATGGGCCAAAGACATGAACAGACACTTCTCAGAGGAGGACATACAATCAATCAACAAGTACATGAAAAAATGCTCACCATCCCTAGCAGTCAGAGAAATGCAAATCAAAACCACCCTAAGATACCATCTCACTCCAGTAAGATTGGCAGCCATTATGAAGTCAAACAACAACAAGTGCTGGCGAGGATGTGGGGAAAAGGGTACACTTGTTCATTGTTGGTGGGACTGCAAATTGGTGCAGCCAATCTGGAAAGCAGTATGGAGATTTCTTGGAAAGTTGGGAATGGAACCACCATTTGACCCAGCTATTCCCCTTCTCGGTCTATTCCCTAAAGACCTAAATAGAGCATGCTACAGGGACACTGCTACATCGATGTTCATAGCAGCACAATTCACAATAGCAAGACTGTGGAACCAACCTAGATGCCCTTCAATAGACGAATGGATAAAAAAAATGTGGCATTTATACACAATGGAGTATTACTCTGCATTGAGAAATGACAAAATCATAGAATTTGGAGGGAAATGGATGGCATTAGAGCAGATTATGCTAAGTGAAGCCAGCCAATCCCTAAAAAACAAATGCCAAATGTCTTCTTTGATATAAGGAGAGTAACTAAGAACAGAGTAGGGACGAAGAGCATGAGAAGAAGATTAACATTAAACAGGGACGAGAGGTGGGAGGGAAAGGGAGGGAGAAGGGAAATTGCATGGAAATGGAAGGAGACCCTCAGGGTTATACAAAATTACATACAAGAGGTAGCGAGGGGAAAGGGAAAAATAATACAAGGGGGAGATATGAACTGCAGTAGAGTGGGTAGAGAGAGAAGAGGGGAGGGGAGGGGAGGGGAGGGGGGTAGTAATGGATAGGAAAGGCAGCAGAATACAACAGACCCTAGTATGGCAATATATAAATCAATGGAAGTGTAACTGATGTGATTCTGTAATTTGTATACGGAGTAAAAATGGGAGTTCATAACCCACTTGAATCAAAGTGTGAATATGATGTATCAAGAACTATGTAATGTTTTGAACAACCAACAATAAAAAAAATTAAAAAAAAAAAAAAAAAAAAAAAAAAAAAAAAAAAAAAAAAGATCCAGACAAACTAACTTTTGCCCCTTTCTGTCAAGGCCTGGTTGTCCCGGTATCTGTGCCGTTCCGTTCCTACTGCTTTTGTCCTGAGTGCCTTGTATGCACCCATTTCAGGCCCTATGTTCAGCACCAGCTTCTATGAAGCCCCATCCTTCTTCCTGTGGCAGAATTAACGACTCCTTATTTTTTGCACCCCAGTATACTTGGCATCCCATACAATATTACCTTTTTTTACTCATGTCCCCCTATTGTGCTGAAAACTCCTATATACAAGGATAGTGTCTTATTTTTCTTAGATTATTTTTATATAACCCAAAAGATGACTGACAGGATCTCTAAATTATGTTTTACTGGACAGATACGAGAATGATAGATGATAACAGTAAGAACTAACATTTACTTAATACTTAACTATATTCCAGGCATTATTGTAAGGATCTTAAATATTTTCTCTCTTGATCTCATAACATCCCTAAATGGTAGGGGTTATATTTGTCTCTGTTTAACTGATAGGAAAATTGAAGTTCAGCAAGGTAAAGTAACTTATCCAAAGCAAATCAATCAATGATTGACAAAATTTATGTTCAGATCTGTTTCTGAGCTGGAATTTTTAACCATAGCTAACAATATGACAGCTATGCATGGGTGCCTACTGCTTACTCCTTTTATAGAAACTATTTAGAGAAGCATTTCACAGAGTCAAGATATTCCACTGTGTGCTGTTTTCCCAACAAGTAACCCAAAATGGTTAAAAATGCTATGTGTTTAATCCTTACAAAAATACTAAAATAATTAGAGTATTTTGTCAGACATTCAGCATCCCTCTAAGTAAACCAGGCAATACTAGAGCAATTGTTCTGGTTACAGTATCTGAATACGCATGATTAATTGTAGTTTCCTTCCTTTTGTGCCTGGTTATTAAATTCTCTGTTTTATTATAAGATGGAATAAAAATGAAGATTTTTAATTTTGTGACCACACAAAGGGTTCTATTCAGTTTTTTTATTTTTATTATTCTCATTCCACTGTGGCATTTTCAATTAACTCACCAAAATGTGTGCTTTAAGGACATTGAAGCTTTTTTAGGACACGGTAGAATCAAATGACATTCCATTGGCATCTGTTCATCTTCTCTCATTTTGTTCTAAGGCATTCTCATTTTAAAATAGTTTCTAACTCATGGAATCCTGGTTGGATCTGGTCTGTGTTGGGCTTACAGTTCTTCCACTTTGCTCAGATTTCTGAGTAAAGGGCTTCACTTTTATTTCTGGTTGGGCATTTTTGCCCTGAATCCCTGGAATCTAACTGAATGACCTGGGGGTAAATTAGGAGGTCCCCATGGTGTCTGCTCCTTAAGCCTCAAAGAGAACCCCTGCAGCTGGTCTACCACTCACCTTGGCCCTGCAAAATGTGGAGGCCATGAAAATGGCAATTCCCACTACTGTGTATTTAATAATGCCTTCTACTTGCCAAGTTCTATCTAAGCTCTTTAAATACATTATTTCATTTATTCCTCAAAATAATCTTATAAACTATGTACTATTATCCTAATTTTAAATAATTGAAACATTATTTTTTGTGTTTTTTAAATTTTTATTAAGTATTTATCAAAAAGTTTTGTTCCTCTTCTATCTTCATCTATCTCACATAGCCAATGATGATTTTTAGTTTAATTTTTTTGTGAGGGTCTTCTTTCTTTATGGGGTTTCCTTTGCAAATACAGCAGTGTGTGTATGTGTGTGTGTGTGTGTGTGTGTGTGTGTGTGTATGGGTGGGTGGGTGGGTGGGTGATAGACAGTTTTACCTCTTTCTATACCAAAAATGCATCCCATCCACACTGATCTTTTTTTTTTCATTAATGATGTGTCTTAGAGATCTTTATTCTTCAGTATGAAGAAATACTTCAGTATATAGAAATCCTCTCTACTCTTTATTACAAATACATAGTATTCCAATGTAAATAATTTTCTTATACTAATCTTAAAGATAAAACCAGGCTCAGGGGTTAAATAACATCCTTAAAAGTAGGAGAAATAATGTATTTATGGTCCCTGCCTCTGACCCAGAGGGCCACAGAAATCTTAAAAGTAATTTTCGAAGACATAAAGGTCACAACATATGCTTGTGTGTATTCTCTTTTTCCCTCTCTGGCAGCCCATTTCAGATCTGCTCCCTTTCATACCTTCTCCCTAAGGCCCTAGGAGTCCTGTGGGGACTTCTTGGGTCAGAACCCATAGGTATGGTTTGTGTTCTTCTCTCCATCCTTTTCAACCCATTTGGCATATTTGGGGCTTTTACCTTCCTGCTCATGTCTGCCTTTATTGGGACACTAGATGTCTGTTCTAGACAGACATTCAGGAGAAGTTATTTGTGATGACCTCTGGAAACTTGTAGCTTGACCACAGGACTCAAACTTTCTGATGTTGGTGTATGTGCAGAACTATTTTCTCTGCCCTGCCAGACCTCTACCTACATCCTATCCCTCACCTGTAAAAGACCTAACTTACCTCTAATGCAAAAAGAACTACTGGTATTTTGGGCTATCATTTAGCAACCTTGTGCCATAGCCCGGCTGGCTGGGCAAAATAACCCGGGGGCGGGGGTGACGAGGAACTTGTGTACATTGATACAGCAGGAGTGGGAGCCGTTTATTGTAGGACAGGAGGGGTATATATACATTCCATACAGCTTATCTTAATTAACATAAACTAGATACAGCAGTCAACCAATAAGGAATCTCCACACTTAATGGCTCGCTGGAGTTACTTCACAAACCACTCCCTCTGGCATTTTGCCAGGTGCCATCTTGACTTGTTTACAGACCCTAACATTTCTCTGGCAAAATGCCAGGTGCCATCCTGACTTGTTTATAGACTCTAACAGCCTTGTGCTGGTCAGGTCACCTGATTACTCCTGGCTGGTTCTGAACACTTGCCTGCATAGCCTGACTGTACAGCCAGTCTTCTGAAAGCTAACATAGGATATGGTAAGGATAAAATAAATATAGTCTGCTGGAACTTGGAATATAGCAAAACTCAGTAAAGGTATTATTATCTCATTAAATTCTTCCAACATCATCTGAAATGTAAGCACAATTATTATCCCTACTTATGAATGTGGAAACTGAAGCTCAGAAAGTTTTTGTTTTGCCAGAGCTCACAGTCATTAAATGACAGCAATGAGATTTAAATTGGGGTCCTTCTGTGCTAGTGTTTTTTTTGTGTGTGTGTTATATCATCAAACAGCATTCAGAAGAGACTTATGTTACCAAATAGCAAGTAAAAGTATATATTTAGTAAGACACCATACATAAGTCCAGATTCAGTCTCCAAATAATTTTACTATGAGGAATTGTTCATGATTGGCATAGGTGCTGCTATGTTCTTCAGCATATTACAATTATATTAAAATGAAACACCCACTTCCATCTCTTCAAATCCATCATCTAAATATTTTATTTCAGTCTCATAAATGTTTGAAACAATTTTTTTCACCAATTTTGGGAAAAAAGAACATTTCTCTTTCAGCAAAACTAATTATAATACTAATGCTTACTATACTTATATGCCAAGCACTGTACTAAGCTATTTATATCTATTATCTCATAGACTCACCATAAGAACCCTATAAAATAGAGGTTAAAAAAAAAGATATACAGGACTTTATGAGGTTAATCGTCCAAGGTTATAATAGCTAGTGGCACAGTATGAATAACAACCAAGCCAGCATATGACCAAAATCCCCTAAGAAATTACTGTTTTTACTATGTGTCCTCTCTCCTGTGGTAGACAGTAAAGTGGCAACTTCCACTGGCCTATGACAGTTCAAAGTCCAAGAGCCAAACCTATAGCAAGTCATATAGAAACATTTTTTACTGGCCAAATATTTTAAGTTATAAGTCATAATTTTTTCCAGTTCTTCATGAAAAACTATCACAATTCAGTGCATGATCTTTTTAAATCCCACCTGCATTGTTAGTACCTCTAATTTGTTTTAAAGCTTTTTACATGATCCCATTTGCCAAGTCAGCAACTTTTCCCAGTTAGGTAACTAGGAAAATCCCCACTTTCCACGTGTCTTAAGACATTGTGTTTTTTTCTAAGCAATGCCATACCCAAGTGTGGTCTTTCCAGATTTGATGTTTAGAAACAGAACAGCTTGGAGTATTTAAAGGGTTGCAATTAATTTCTCTTAAGGGAAGCTCCAATCCCTGAACTCACCCTAGCTTAAAGAAGCAAGTTGGTCAAGCAAATGCACCTTAAAGCATATTAGTTGCCATCTGCTTCGTAAGACTTTGGAAACGAAGACCTTGCTGTTTAGAAATCTTTTATGAATTTGTATCACAACAAGCAAGTTTCCTGTAGTTTGGTAAATTATTTATTATATCTTACATAAAAGTATTTTTTTCTAAGTGTACTATTTGGACATTTAAATATCAAGTATTTTTTATTTTAGAATCAACTTTATTTTAAGTAATGAAAATATTGTTTACTTCCGTTGAACATTTATTAAGAATCTACTACACACTAGGTATTATGCAAGGTATTTTGGATCATGAGGTAGAATTTCTCTTCACCATAGGGCCATGTTATGAACACTCACTGGTTTCTTTGAGGTCAAAGAGGCAGAATACCTAGTATAGGGTCTGGCCTGTAGAAAAGTCTTCTTTACTTAAAATAAAGTGCCTTTTGTTTTACCTGTTTGTGTGAAGGGGACTCTTATCAGGCATGGATCACAGAGAATGCATTAATACTTCTTATTGCTGTGCCAAAAATCAAAGATGGATTTTTGACTTGGTAAAAAAGTCTCTTTTATCTCTGGATTTCCACATGCTAATAGTAATATCATGTCTCTCCAGATGTGACTATAAAAGAGTTCATGTCAGGGACCATGTCCTATTCCTGTTTCTTCACTCTGACAGGCAAAATACTTTGCAAACAGGTACTTAGCATTTGTTGAATTGAATTAATCATGGGCTGCCTCTTTTTCCCCCAAGAGGACAGATACCACATCTTGGTCATTTTTGTTCCCATTATTTCTGTACCACACAACGACGTGTACTTTTACTTAATGCATGATCAGAGAATGTTTATGGACCTTAAGTATCTTTGGTTTCCTTGGTTGAGTTCTTTGTATTACCATTTTGCTTTTTCATAGCAAGATCCTCAGAAGTGTGAATGAAGGAAAGAGTGCTTTCCTTGACTACCTGACTGGCTTATCCAGTGAATGAATAAGCACACACATGTAGAAAAGGCATTCTCAAGTACCAAGAAATATCTCCCTCTCATCTTAAGTTAGGACACAGGACCAGAAAATAAAGGGCTTTTCTAAGCTCACAGAGATGTATTATACCAAAGCTGAGACTAGAACCCAGATTTCTACCTTCTTAACATCTGTCCGCTTTCTTTTCCTTACATACCCACTGCTGCTACTAAGATCAGGCCCTGTCCCTCCCACCTGGACTGCTGCCATCGCCCCCTCACTGTTCTCTCTGCTCCCAGCCTCAACACCTCCAGTCCATCCTCCACATGGTTGCCAAGGTGATCTTCTAAAGTGCAAATCGGATCATGTTCACTCTGTTGTTTCAAGTCTTTCAGAGTCTCCCATAGTCCATGAGAGAGAGTTCCATGACCCATGCAGCAACAAATGATGCACCCTCTTTACTCCTAGGACTGCTTCTCATTTCTTTCCCTCAGAGTCTATTTCTCATTCTGGGTTGAAGTGTTTACAATGACCATAGACCTCAGGTTGTTTTATGCCATTGGTCACTTGTCCCCCCTTCTTATTCTCTCTGCCCAGACCATTTTCTCATCTGCTTCTCCTTGGTTAACAGCTTCTTGGATGTTCTAGATAGTCAAAAGCAGGTCTCATTTACTGAACCACACTATTTTCTTTTTCTCCCTACATACACTCTCTCCCTCATTAGAGCCAATCACTAAATATCTCATGGACTCTTTTGTATCTTAATACCTATAATACTTCTTTCCCTTAGTTTGTGAATATATGTCCCTCCAAGTGGGCTGTGAAATTCTTAAGGGCAGGGGCTGAGCCTTTTTTATGTTTGTATTCCCAAAACCTGGCACTGGGTCAGGCATATAATAGATACTCCGTAACATTGCCACTAACTGTCTAGAACAAATATAACTTCCATAACCCTTCACAGTGAATTAACTCAACTTATGGTTTCCTTTAAATTAAGCCTCAAATGCGATGATAGTTGAATTATATAAGACTTAAAGGAAAGAGAACATATTTAGAGAAAACCAGCACTTAAATGTCTTGCTTTCATAGGTGATAAACAAATGCTTCTTAACAGTGGGATAACATGTGGATATACTGATGATGCAAAGTGGACAGAGGACCACTAAATATTCCCTTTCTGCTTCCTCACTAGGCCCCAGTTTACAGAAAGAAGTCAGTGGTTACCTGTTAAGCAAAGAAAACTCTGGTAACTTTCAGATCTTTCTTCATGGAGTAGATTTTCAGCTACTTTTCCAGCTCGGTTGTTAGACTCATTCTTGCCTGATTTCTCAATGGCTGAATTGTTCATTTGTTTACTTATTTATGATGCTAGCCCCCTTGGGCTTCAGAACTAACTTCAAAATGCTACTGTTCCATCTGGTTTAAATAAAGCATACTAAGAAGAAATAGCGACACAATGGGACCGTGAGTTTGAAGGGGAAAAAAAGGAACTGCCCAGCAAACAGGAAGCAGAGAGAAATTCAGATGCTTTTTTCTTTCTTTATGACTTAGTGCTGGGGGAGGGAAGCTATTTTCAGCAGGCAGACATGCTTCCTATTTGGAAGTTTACATTTCTACCTGCAGTGATCTGATACTCAAATCTGGGAGTCTGAGCCTGTGAATGACTATGAATCATGTTTAGGCAGGCCTGTCTCTGGGGCCTTTGTTCTTTTCTGATCTGTTTTATTATTCTTTTGGCCACTCTATGCCTGAACACAGGGAGGCCTAGAGAATTTTCTGCCTCTATTTTGGTTTTGAGTATCCTCAGAATCTGCTGGATTCTCTAAGAGAAGATCAATTTATCTTGATAATACATTTCATTTGTCTAGAACCATTGGAAGTTATGGTGGATAGAGACAGGCCTTCAGCCCTGCTCAATTCCCAAGTAGAGGGCCAGCTCTGCTATTTATCACCTGTGTGATCATGGGGACACTGCCTCGTTCAACTTCTCTAAGACCCAATTTCCCTCTCTCTTAGTGGTGCTAATAACAATACTTATGCAATAAGCTTATTGAAGATTAATTAAGCTATGTAAAAGGACTTTACAGGAATCACTAGTTTTTTGTACGACCTGAAAGCACTTTCACTTTATAGGACTACAGGTCCTCACAAGGACAGACACAAGGGGAAAGTTGTTGGCTCAATTTGACACCCTTAAATGAGGGAAGAGGCTCATAAACTGAGAATATCTTCCCTCACTGATTGGTCCCTCTCCAGTCTGTCAGCTTTCATTGTGCTTTGTTCACCTTTTCTAAAGAATGACTTGGTGCTTTCTCTTTGGATAGCAAATACTCCAGATGATAGACAAGAGCAACCACATATTTGGGTGTTATTCACCAAGAGAGCCAATAGCTCTCTTTGCTTTCCATGTTTAGAGAATGAATTAGGAAGCATTCAGCAAGGGTGATACCTAATTTTATTGGGTCAAATCTTTGCTTTGTATTATTTTCCCTGTTAACAAAGGGGAAATGAAGAAGATGGACACCGTGTCCTCCATGAAGGAGAAAAAGAGAGATTCATGGGGAGGTAGGCGCAGGGCCACCTGAGCCTCCTCTGCACCCTGCAGCTGCTCACAGTTCGATTGCATGGTGCCTGCTGTTCATTTGGCCCCTCGTGAAGGCAGTGGAGGGCAAAACAAGGACTCTGCTTCCCCAAGTTGGGAAGTATAATTAGAAGCTTCATACTCACTCCAAACTGTCCAATGACTATTTGCAAGTACTAAAATAATGGTAAAATAAGACAAGCAACCTTTCCTGTATGTACTCAGGACCCTCAACCCAGTATGTCCACAGTTTATTTCAGGTATATGACAAGGGTGATCATTTATCCTCAGGTTGGAAAGGTGAAAACTCGCAATAATGTATTACTTACAATAATACTAGTTGTTGTTAACTATCAAGTCTCAAAATGTAGTCATGCTTTAAATAATATAGAACCTTATTTTATTTCTCACATAGTCTAAAACTGGTTTTCTCATCCAATGGGCAACTCTCATGTGGACAGTAATTTTTCCACCTTATAGTTCCTTCATCTTCAGCATGTGACTTCCATGTCCAAAAAGATTATTTGTATCAAGTTGGTGGAAGGAGAAGAAAACATAAAGGCTTGTGAGGGGAAGTGTTTTTATGGAACAGTCTTATTCTATTCCATGGACTGGAACTTGCATTCCCTTGACCAAGATTCAGACATGCAACTGCACCTGACTTGCAGCATGGAATCTAGTTTTATCCACCAGAAGAAACATAAATGAGCTTAGTCTTGTTTCTGCCTCAAACTGACCAACACTTAGAAAGCAGTTAATTTGTGTAAGTTGTTGTGGTAAGCACTGTTATCTACCTTCTTTTAAAATTCATATGTCATATAGTAATTCATGTGAAGTACATAATTCAGTGATTTTGAGTATATCCAGAGTTGTGCAAGTATAACTACAATCAATTTTTGATCATTTTCATTATCCCCAACATAAACTTCAGACCTATTAATAACTCCCCATTTTCTTGAAACCCTTGTCCCCAACTTGAGGAAACCACCAATCTATTTTCTGTCTGTATAAATTTGCCTTTTCTGAATTTATTTATTTATTTTATTGGTACTAGGGATCTAACCCAGGAGTGCTTCACCATTTAGCTACATCCCCAACCCTCTTTTATTTTTTTATTTTGAGACAAGTTCTCACCAAGTGGCTAAGGCTGGCCTCGAACTTGCAATCCTCCTATCTCAGCCTCTCAAGTCATTAGTATTACAAGTGTGCACCACCATGTCCAGCATCTGAACATTTTATATGAGTAGAATACCAACATGCTTTTATTTAATTCTCACAACAACTCTACAAGGTGGGCATGTCATTATTCCCCTTTTACAGATGAAATTAAAGATCAGGTTGCTTAAATAATAATTTTAAAATTTAAGTAATAAATTGAAACCATCCCATTGTTGAAATCCCATTGTGCAGCATCCCAATTATAAAGAATATAGAATATAATGCCATGATTTGGGAGAGAAGAGGTATTTATTTTCTTGTGTTTAAAGGCTACCACAGGAGCAAACTGACTTCATAGCAAGCTCCTTTACCGAAATGAAAGACACTAAGCGTCAGAAAGCTCAAGGTTTAATGGTCAGATCTATTGCCTACCAGCTACAAACAAAATATATGCTACTTAATTAGTTTTGAGTGCCTTTGTCTTCATCTATAAAACGGAAATAATAAAATCCAGTTTTCTTGGAGGATTCAATGAGACTAACATGTGAAAGCTGTTTTTGTAACTTTGCATAGTCAGCAGCCTGCGAGCGCTGGTTGTTCTTGCTTAGAAGTGAAGTTCTAGCTGTAATTGGACCAGACATTATGTTCATATTTCAGGATACTGTCCATGAAGGCATTGTAATTTGCAGTTTACAGTAACCAGATTACATCCCAGGAGTGGCTGAGACTCTAGGAGGCTCTAGTTCAACGAAAGTGGGGAAAAAAGGGGCATTCCCTGCAGGAGAGAAGAGCATATGCAGAGCCTTGTCTATCAGCTTCTGATCTCAGTTGGGCAGAGCAGCTTGTTACAGGCATCTGCAAGGAACCAGCCGAACCAGTGTGAGTTTGAAGTTCCTCGGGATTGATAAGTTGGTTGAGTTTCTGTAGGCAAAGAGCCAGTAATGAGGTCTCCAGCATTCTATCACGTCTTTTCATCACTTTCAGCTCAGCCAGAGATGGCAGAGCCTCATACTCAGAGGCCAGATGTGGATCTGAGATACCCAAGGACATAGAATGAAAGGTTCTGTGAATGAGTGAATCATGCTGATATTCCACTGAGCTGCTCTCACCCTGCTCTGTCTAGAGCCATAATGATATTAAAACCTAGGCATGAGAGTATAGAGAAGACATGGATGCATTGGGGAAGTTATATTGGGCATGACTAACTACGTTACACAGCCAGAAGAGACCATCATTGAAAGGGGTCTGAACTTTGGATGAGATAAAAGGCCTATTTCAACCTTAAAAATATTTCCAAAAAACCTCTGGTTCTGCCATCTTCTAAGTGTGTGAATAAGTGATTTAACCTCTGTGAACTTCCATTTCCAAATTGAATTGTTATCAAGACTATGCCTTATGATGATGCTAGCAGCAATCTGCACATTCCAGGAGATTCCATTAGCATACACGAATCAGCAAAATTATTTTGTGAAAGATTAAATATTAAATATTTTATATTTTAAAAGTCAGATGATGTCTATTGAAATGATCTATTCTGTTATTGTAGTGCAAAAGCAATCATAAACAATACATAAATAAGTGGCCACAGCTATGTTCTCATAAAACTTTATTTATGAGCACTAAATTTCACATAATTTTTACATGCTACAAAATATCCTTTTTTCCCTCCAATCAATTAAAAATATATAAGTCAATCTTGGCTCCTGGAGAGTATTTAATCAGACAGGGGACCAGGTTTGATCCACAGGTCATGTTTTGCAAAACCCCCAATATAGATTAAAATATGTTTTATGGCCTCTATAGAGATGGAATATGGTGTCCCAATTATTGTAGAGACCAACTAAGAGAGTACATATAAAGTGATTATTATAATAACTGTCTCTTAAAATGTCCAGCAAATGACTATTTTTTCTATTGGCCCTTTAAAAAAATAATTTTAACTATTTGCCACTGACTTCTCAGAAAGAAAAAGAGTTGGTTTTTGATTGCTTGACATTTCTGCTGTATCTTTTATTACAACTAAAATTTTATTTTTTTATTTTTTATCTTTTATTTTTTATTAAATTATTTAATTACTCTAATTTGTTATACACAATAGCAGAATACAATTCATTTCATATTACACATATAGAGCACAATTTTTCAAGTCATTCATTGTACACACAGTATTTTCACACCATTCGTGTCTTCATACATGTACTTAGGGTAATGATGTCTAACTCATTCCACCATCATTCCTACTCCCTCTCTTCCCCTCCCTCCCCTTTGCCCCATCTAAAGTTCCTCCATTCCTTCCATGCTCTGCCCCCATCCCCATTATGGATCAGCATCCACATATCAGAGAAAACATTCGGCATTTGGTTTTTTGGGGATTGGCTTACTTCATTTAGCATGATATTCTCCAACTCCATCCATTTACCTGAAAATGCCATGACTTTATTCTCTTTTAATTCTGAATAATGTTCCATTGTGTATATATACCAAAGTTTCCCTATCCATTCATCTACTGAAGGGCATCTAGGTTACACAATTTAGCTATTGTGAACTATGCTGCTATAAACATTGATGTGGCTGTGTCCCTGTAATATGTTGTTTTTAAGTACTTTGGGTATAGACTTAGGAGGGGGATAGCCAGGTCAAATGGTGGTTTGATTACAAGTTTTCCAAGGAATCTCCATACTGCTTTCCATATTGGCTGCACCAATTTGCAGTCCCACCAGCAATGTATGAGTGTGTATGTATCTTTTTCCCCACATCCTCGCCAACACTTATTTTTGTTTGTATTCTTGATAGCTGCCAGTCTGACTGCTGTTTAAACAGGTAGGAGCATTAGTAAGAAGTATTTTTTGTTTATTTATTTCAGCATGGCCCTTTCAATTCCTAGGAATTTCTTTAGTATTAGATCTGTGCTGCTAAGCGCTCTATGAATGAATGAGCTTAGGTCTTTCCTGTCTAGGAGTTCTCAGTTTTCTGTAAAGTGATTATGTGCATCCCAGAGGTATGTAAGACCTTCTCTTTTTATTAATTTTTTATCTTAGTCTATAAATTTCTCCTTTGATATGCATTTACAATGTTTATACTATGCCACAATAATGGGGTCATACACTCTATAATTTATAAATATGTAAATATTTAGATAAGGGGATATGTGTTCAGAATGCTTTTAATTAATAATATTGACAAAGTTTTAAGCCCACTGACCTAAGAAGCAAATGAACAAATATATCCTAAAGGGAACCCAGAGATGGCATGAGTGATGCAGGTTCTTATTCACAATGATATAAGCGTTATTAGGACATGAATTGACATTTACTCTGATGTCTATTTTGGGGCAGGCAGGAAACGAGATATTTCATATTTTTAATTTCATAAGAATACAATAGTTATATGAGATAGATAGTGTTATCCTCGTTTTATAGATGAGGAACCAAACTTCAATTTGAGACGTTAAGCAATTTGCAAAGGTCACTTGAATGAATCAGGTCTAACTATACAGCATGACATTTTCTACTTCAGCCTTCATTGCTTTGAAAAAGTTTATGAAAAAGGATTTATTCTTCTCTGGTATTCCTGAACTCTGAAGTTAGTCTTTTTTTCCATCACATGAGCTTAGGTTATTGCATGCTAAGTGGCTAAACTTTCACTTCTCCAGAGTTCCGTGGTGAGTCCCCTCAATCCAGTCTTCTCATTCTGACTGGAACACTGCATACAAGGTCATTTCTATTTACCTGTGTTGACCTATTTTATTCTGCTATAAAAGAATGCCTGAGACTGGATAATTTATAGAGAATAGATTTATTTTTTATAATTCTGGAAGCTTGGCAAATCCAAGCTCAAGGGGCCTAGTCTGGCAAGAACCTTCTTGCTGTATCCTAACATGTGGAAGGCATCATGTGGAAATAGACTGAGAGGGTAAGTCAGCATTTATTTATGTGTGTGTGTGTGTATGAATGTATCTGGTCCTGGCAATAAAACCCATGGGTGCTCTCTAACACTGAATTATAACTCCAGTCCTTTTTATTTATTTATTTATTTTAATTTTGAGACCAGGTCTCACTAAGTTGCAGAGGTTGGCCTCAAACTTGTGATCCTCCTGCCTCTGCTTTCAGAATTGCTGGGATTCAAGGTGTGCTCCACCATGTCTGGCCTGAAAGTTGGCTTTGATAACAAATTCACTGTCATGATAATAATACCACTTTTCCAATAACAACATTAATCCACTTATAAAAGCTCTCTAATCACCTGTTAGTAGGTCCCATTTTCCAACACTGTTGTACTGGGAATTAGGTTTTCAACACATGAACTTTGGGGGACACATTCAAACTATCATATCATTCATTAAGACTCAGCTTGAGGGTTAGCTATATAGCTCAATTGGTGAGTGCTTGCTTCATATGTACAAGGCCCTGGGTTCAATCCCTACCACTACATACAGACACACACACACACACACACACACACACACACACACACACAAACACACACACAAAGACTCAGCTTAATATTGATCACCTTTTTCAAGAAGCTCTATGACCTCATGCCCTAGACTGAGTTCAGTGCTCTTCCTTGGTGCACTTATAGCACCTTAGAGAAAGTCCTTATAAAATGTGTTACAAATCTGTTATGCAAAAAAAAAAAAAAACCCAGAAACAAAAAACCACATTCCCACAATGAATACATTTTAAAAATATCTGTTTTGCAGCCACATATTTAACTATTATCTACGTGTTACTCCCTAGACTGCAGCCCATTAGGGGACATAGATACTGGCCTTGACTGTATTGTGGAGCCTTTTATAAATACTCATGGGAAGAATAAGTCCTCCTTCTCTGATTTGGAGTCTGAGATAACTTTGGCACAATATAGGGTGAAGTTTGTTTTAATTAAAACTTCCTTGGATGGGCAAATAGGTGAATATTCATTAGATTATGTCTAATTTAGGGGACCAGATAATGGTAAAATAAAGAAAGTAAATTCTTATATATGTGAAAGATTTTCCAAAATTCTATATTTCTCAGAAACTAAAAAGGGTATATATGTTCACACTAAACTTATATTTATTATGTGTATGACATCTATACATAGTAATGTCTATATGTGTATATTTATATGTGTGCACATATTCATGAACATGAATACATAAAAATAGACTGTCACAATTTCTAAAAACTGTCTTGTGGATCATTGAATGCTCAGTAATAGAATAAGTCATTAATGCCCTTGACACTTGCCAGTCTCATGGAGTTAGGCAGTTGTTCCAAGTCTACTTTAGTCCTAAAGTCATTCCTCTTCTGGAGGCAAAAGAACTTTACCTCTTTCTTTGAAGAGAATTAGTATTTACTAAGAGCTTTTATGATGTTCTAGATACTTAGCAGAAGTTATCCCATTTAATCCTCAGACATTTGCATAAATACACAGATCTTGAACACAAAAGAAAATGGATCAAGTCAAAAAACAGGTCAATAATTGTATTGAAAAATAGGAAATCTTCACTGTATGTTGGGGGCAAAACTAAGGAAGTGCCTAAATTAATTAGTATTGATAAATTCATTTAAAATTGTTGCATGGGATTATTTTAGTGATAATGAAAGACTATGATCATTAACACAATATTTGTATGTTAATAAGAGTCTTTTCAGTTGATTGAGAGCAAAGTGTACCTTGTCCCACCATCCAAAGTGGTTACATGTGAAGAGGTTTATTTAACTCATTTTGTGAAGGGGATGGCATTTAAATATTTGTTCCTAGACTTATATTTCATAGACTAGTAACATTGCAAATCAAACCCTTACAGTACAACAGAATTGCCAATTTTTATCTTGCCAATTAAATAGAGAACACTGAAAAGCAAAACAAAAACACAAGACCACAATTTCCATCCTCCCCATCATTTCAGAAGTAAAAGACTAATCCATCAGCAAAATAATAGGAAAGAAAAATAAATAGTAGGAAGGACATAATCCTATAATAAAGAAGGTCTTTTTAGTCTGATGAAAGATCACTGCATCCTGTGCACTTTGTCCTTCTGCTCTGGACCAATGGGGGTCAGGAACCAAGGTCTAGGATCCACTGCTACTGAGTATGGTCTCTTAAGTTGTATAGATCTTGGCTTGAATTCCAACCAAGATACTTATTTTCTTTCTTTCATTCTTTCTTTTATATATCTAACTGCATCATATGGTTAACTCTATGTTTAACTAACTAACTTTCTTTCTTTCTTTCTTTCTTTCTTTCTTTCTGCTAATTCCTATGTGTGAGAGATGAGGGAAGTTAATCAACTTTTCTGGGCTGCAATTTCCTTATGCATTAAATGAGGATAATATCTGACCTGTATTTGTTTTGTAAGGCAGCTGTAACAAAGGACTACAAACTGGGAGGGTTAGAACTACAGAAATCTATCATCTCACCCTTTTAGAGGCCAAAAGCCTGGAATCAAGGTGTTAGCAAGTCCCTGTTCCTCTAAGGGCTTAGAGAAACATCTGGTCAAGTCTTCTCTCTGGCTTCTAGTTGTCCTTTGGTTTGTGGCATTATAACTCAACCTTTACATGGCATTCTCCCTGTGTACATATCTGCATCCAAATTATCCTTTGTTGAACCACAGTCATATAGAATCAATATGACTGTGGTTCCATAAAGGGGAAGGAGGGCCCACCCTGCTTTAGTTTGACTCCATCTTACCTGATTATATCAGCAACCATCCTATTTCCAAAAAAGTTTACATTCTGAGGAAAAGGGAATAAGGACTTCAACATGTAAATTTTTGGGGGACAATTCATCCCACACTGTCTTCCTTCATGGAATTGTAGTATGGAAGTCAAATATAGGAGGAGCTGAATACAATGTGAAGTACTTATAAAACACCAGAGCAATGTTCATGTTGAGATTTTTTCATTTTTTCAAAGAAAAAATTTTAACTCGGGACTTTATGATATAGGGACAATCAGAAGTTTATGCATGGATCTACAGCTAAGAAGTAGGGAAGTCAGGACTTTGAACACACTCCTTTAATAAGTATTAAATACATTATGTGATAGGCCTTCTTCTAGAGTTGTAGATTAAACGGCACAGAAAATATACAAGGCCTGGATCCTCAGAGCAAGTCTAGTAGGAGGGGAGAGGATGGTGCTCTCTACTGGGATGAGAAACTGTCCTCTGAGAAAGAGACCCTGAGACCCACCAAATCTTGACTACTCTGAAGGAATAGGTGAAACCAGGGCCACCGAAGCATGTATTGGGTCTGACTCTGGCTGCTCTATGGATAAGGAATCTTAGCAAGATGAAACAAAGAAATTGGTTGGAAGAGGATTGCCCATCTCACTGTGACAGATGGTAGTGGTAAAAGGGAGATAACGGTGGAGGTGGAGAGACGATTCATAACATACTTTGAAGACAGTGTTGACAATTTGATGGCAAATAGATCATGGTTGTGAAAAGCAAGAGTTGAGAAGTACTCCCAGAGTTTGACCAAGCACAATGAGGTTAATGATGATGCCATTGGTTAAAATAGTCCACACTGGGAGTAGAGAAGATTTAAGGGAGGGAAACCAACAGTTCTGTTTTTGACATTTTAAATATGAAAAGTCCATTAATCAAGTGGTAATGACTAGATGTGGTGTGCTGCTGGATGAGAGTCTGGAGCACAGGGCGGAAGATCAGAATGGAATATCTTCATGCAGTAGCCTTTGCTCTATAAGTGGCATTTGAGCCTGGAAGCTGGACAGTATGGCCTTGGGAGTGTGTGAAACTATAGAAGTCTAATGACCAGGCCTGGGACACTCTGCATTTGAAAGATTGGGACGTGGAGAAGAACCCAGCACAGGAGACTTAGAAGGATAGATTAATGAGCTAGAAGGAAACCAAAGGGGGTCTCAGAAACAAAGTAAGAAGAGTGGTTGATTCCTGGAGGTGGTAATTGATTCTGCCAAGTTCTGGGGAGAAGGAGGACTACACGCTGGTCACTGATTTTGTCAGAGAGGATATTGCTGTCGTTAACCTTCATAAGAGCAATTTTAATGGGAAGGTAAGGGTGAAACCTGATTGAAGTCAGTTAAGGGATGCGAGGAAGTAAAAATGGTGAGGACACTAATTTTGTTATCTGCTGCCTCAATTTCTTAGAGGCAGTGGATGTAATCATTAAGATAACAGGCTGTGCAATCTTAAACCTTGGTTATTATTCTGTGTCATTTGGTAGCAAGTTACCTAGCCTTTCTGGAGAGAGAGAGAAAGTAATAGATAATAGTGCAGACCACTTCAATAAAAATAAGTACTATCGGGGCTGGGGATGTGGCTCAAGCGATAGCGCACTCGCCTGGTACGCACCAGGCGCTGGGTTCAATCCTCAGCACCACATAAAAAAATAAAATAAAGATGTTGTGTCCACCGAAAACTAAAAAATATATATATATATAAAATAAGTACTACCATTAATACTATCTTAGTAAAGTATTGGTATAGTCTCAAGGCTCCATGTAATTCATATGTCTGAGAGTAACTGGTGGCACTAAGTGTTAATTATGACTGGAGATGTATAAAGTTGTAATTATTCATGACAGCGGGAACAGAGAAATGTTATAACATAAAAGTTATAAAGGCTCATCTATATTAGTGTTTCACGGGGTGTGCCATAATGGTGGAAATAGCCAGGTGGCAGAGGAAATTGGACAGGAAAGAAATGGCTTCTGGGGATTCTGGGGGGAGAGGGGAATGAGAGTGAACAATAGTCAAAGGAACTGGAAATCATAGAAAGACGTAGAACAATCAAGCTGCTTCAGATTATAGGTGGATAACCCACATGTGGATGTACAGGAAGTAACCACTGATCCTGTAATCATAGTTGTCTTCTGTTCTTAGTCACACATGGTGTTTACACCCAGCTTTTCTTACCAGTTTGGAACCCTTACCCCCAATTATGTTGCTTACTTCTGTTCCTACAGTGACTGGTATTACGTATTATGGTCATTGAAAGAGGGAGCATCTTATCCATGCATATTTTAGATGCCCTTCTAAGATGCTTAGAGGAAAGTATAAACAAGAAGAGAGTAGTCTGTGAGCAAATTAAGCCAGCTACAGACCCATTCTCTGGAAACAGAGCTAAGAAAATATCTTATGTATAAACCTTGTTCTCCTATAAATTTCCAGCATCGCCTGTTTCACTGAAGGTCACTGCTGATGGCTCTCAAGCAATGCTGATTACATACTTTGAAGTTTCTTACTGGATAAGCTGATTGGGATGCCACAGGTTACCAGATACTAGGTTTTACTGACTCAGGGAGGAGTTGGCAGTGGAACTGTTGAGACAGAAAAATACCTGTCTCTCTGCCTGGCACACCCTGGCTTAGTGGTAGGAAGTACCTAGTTCTTCACAAAAGTTCATTGTTTTTAATGGGTTTTGTAGTGGGTGTATGAGACCAACAACCAGGTGAATACGCTTTCCTAGACTGTTGAGTTCATTTGATTACCATGAAAACAAAATACAGAAAACCTTGTAGTAGAACATGTAGCCCCAAGCAGAGTCCCTGGGGCCTTCTATTCTGTGGCAGAAAGTCCACATGTTCCTGGAGATGTTCTGCAGCCCAGTGATAGACCTCTCTAATTTCTTTTACTCTGTACAGCAGCTTAAAAAAACTCCTTGGCAAAGTACAGTTGACATTTTTAAAGGCAGTTCAGGGAGACAGTGGGGCAAAAATTAATTTTCCCAGAGGAAGTATGGTACCAATATATATTCACATTATGGACTAGGCAGGAGAGTTCCTTTCTTATTCTGTGTGTGTATGTCACTGTGGATTGAACCCAGGGCTTTATGTACGCGAGGCATGTGCTCTACCAATGAGCTATAGTATCAGCTCTTTTTTCAAATTTTATTTTGAGACAGTCTTTAGCTAAGTTGCCCAGGCTGACCCTCTAACTTCTGCCTCAGTCTCCTGAGTAGCTGAGATTACAGGGATACACCACCATGCCTGGCTCTACTTAATCTTTTGAGTTAGGTATTAGTGTACCTATTTTATAGATAAAACAATCATTTTATGGTAAATTACTAGTAATGACAGGGTTTTTAAACAACAGTTTAATTCTAAAACGTATGATCTTTCTATCATTTCTACCAATGGCCATAATAAATTAATCTGCTTTTGTTGTCCATCTGCCTTGAACAGCTCAATGTAAAGAAGAATATGAGATAAAAGAATATATTTAAGAGTGTTTCTTTGAACCTACATTGCCTGGGGTTGGTTTCTTCTCTGCCGTTGTGTGATCCTGTGTGGACTAGTTAATCTCACTAAATCTGTTTTTTCATCTGAAATGTTTTTCATGATAGAACCTATTTCACAGGAATGTTTTAAAGATTAAAAGAGTCAATACATGCTAAGCACTTGGAACATTAACTGGCACATAAGAAGCACTCAGTGGATACTAGCTATTATTACCCAAAACCTGTTTTCCAGTGTTGATATTTGATGAACCTATAAAGGTTATAGTGACCTTTTTAGAGAGGAAACAAAAGCTCAGGAACTGCTCCTCTGTGAAGCTTACTTGTTAATGATTTTTGGTCAATAATATTGTTTCTCATTTTTACATCTTCCCATTTTCAAGGCTTCTGTGCTCTGGAGGCAGCATGGTAGGATAGAAAGATGCTGTGCTTGATATTAGAAGCCCTAGGTTAGGTTCAAGCTCAAATCACACTTGGTAATTATGTGACTGGGCAAATCATTTACCTTTCTTGCCATGGGTTCCTTGTTGGCACGGTGAGCGGGTTCAACTCCCTAATCTCCAGGGATGCTGCATTCCCCAAGTTCAGTGAACACCCAACAAGTCACTTAGCTCTCTGAGCTCCGGTGCTCGCTGGTGCTGTTGCATTCCTGATACCTTTTCTAGTCACTGACTACTTGGTGAGAGTGAGAGTATATGGTGTGCTATGACAGGCTATGCAAATACAGGGACTGTTCCTTACAGAACTATTATGAGAATTAACCCTGAGTGATCCACCTCACTCTGTGTCTGTTGATGCAGCAGCTTAACTCTACATTCTGCCTTTTTTGCCTACTCCCCACTGGGTTGGGTGGATCCACCTTAACAAGGTATGGGGGAATACAAGTGGAGGATGAGGGTGCAGCACTGATGGTGGGAAAGCATCTTATTGGTTAATACTGGTACATCCCAAACACCAGTTACTGTCGCTGCTTCTAAGGCTGATATATTTATCAGGATGAGTTACAAGGAAATATATGTATCCAGCGAGGGAGGATGCTGCATGGTCACCCCTGTGATGTAAAATATGAGAGCCTAGGAGGGGCTGTTTTATAATTCATCAGGTTCCGCTAGTGAGTTCTGTCAGAGTCTTAGTTATAAAGGCAAGTGTGAACCGGACGGCAGACGGGAGAACCTGGCACAAGGAGACCGACAAGCTGCCTTTGGTGCCTCCTGCCTCCTCCCTGCTTTGTTCCAATAATTTTGTGCTTGGTAAGTTCCCTGGCTTTGCAGCTAATCGTTGTTGTTGAATAAGCTTGGCAAATGTGTCCGTAGTTTGGAATATGCACTTGCTGTCAGAAGTATGTGTCAGTGTTTGGGCATCTGACAAATTCCACAATACCCCTTTAATGAGCAAAATAGCTTAAAAGATGAAACAAAACCCGACAAATCAATTATTCACCTTGATCCTTGGATGGCTGCTTTCTTTGGTTGCTAAAGTTTCTCAGGTTTCATTCTGTCAGTTTCATTCGTTGAGTGAGCTTTGAAAAGAACAAGTCTCTTTGTCACGAAATTGTTTTCCTTAGCTGCCAAAACGAGGTATGTACAGGGTGGTTTATCCATCCCCACCCCCCTGAGCTAACTCTCCCCAGTGATCGGTAAATCTTAAAAGGGACTGTTTGCCTGGTAACCAGCTCCAGCCGAGCTGAACCTGTGCAAGGCAAGATTCAAATTGCAATCTTTTGTGTGAACAGAGCTGAGGGTCTGTGAATAATTGGCATTGTGGAGATTATTGTAAAACTCTCAGTATGGTGGTAGTTCCTGCATTTTGCTAGGGTGGGATCAGAATCTGATGAGATTTGTATTTGGCATGCCTGTTGATGATGTGGGAGAGAAGGGGGAAGAAAAGACCGGATCGTTATGGAAAGAGCTGTACAATGCACTCGCAGGACAGACAAATGCAGAAAGCATGACTTGTATTTGTGTAACTTCCAGCTGATTTCTCTACTTTTATATCCCTATTAACAATTACCTGAGCTGCAATTTGGTACTCTGAGTGCATTTGGGTTCTTGCTTCACGTCCTGGCTCCATGCAGGACGAGAGCTAACTCCTGGTCAGCTAGCTGTACGAAGTCATTTCCTTGTCAGAAGGCAAGAGAAGCAAAAGCTGTATGTAGCTTTCCGGATTCCTTTTTGCTATCTTGTTTTGCCTCTGTCCAAATCTCTAAGGGAAACCAACAGCTTGACGTACTTTTTTTTTTCTCCTGTAGCAGATTTAACTGTAGTGTCATATGGCATATTATATATGGAGAGGAATAGCAAAGGCATTTTTCCAAATGTTTCACGAATGTCTGGCTTGTTGACATTTGCTTTATTTCACTGACAAGAAGCTACTGTCTTCCGAACCCGTTTTGTCTACCCTAAGTGTTTACCTGGTATACTAACATACTTTGTCTTTAGATGTAGAATCTGTAGGTCTGACAAGAACATTCTCTTTATCCTCAAAGCAATTTTTTCTAGCATATCTTTAAAAAAAGAGTGTGCATTTTCCCCCCACTGGGGACTTAGCTTCCTTGCTTATTCTTCACTTTTTCCTAATAAATATCTTGATTTTTTGCATACTATCACACTTCCAACAAAGTTATTTCTCCTTTCCTAGTGTGCTTTCTGATTGCCCTGAAAACTTGGCAGATTTGGAATATGGAATATATTTTTTCCAAGAACACGTTTTTCACCCATACTTTTTTCTTCCATAAATAGCTTTTCCATATTTTCCATTTCTCTGAATAAATTCTGCTTAAAGAACAGAGGAGTGATGTATTGTGGTTGGCACTTAGGGATGTGTAACCTGAGACTAGGTTTCTAATCTATGAGCGGGTACCCCACAAGAGGTCTGTAAAATGTCTCATGTTCAGCTCAAGCCTCTGGGCTACAGCAATAATGGTAAGGTAGGAAATTCAGCAGATCATTACAGATATAAATGAACATCTGCATTTGATGGTCCAGCCAATACCTGACATGTTGTAAAGCTCAGGACAAACAGCTGAAGGTTCCTAAAAGTGTTAGTCTATTTTAATGCCAAGAACAATACAGTTATGAAGTACCTTTGAGATGTATTGTACATTGAATTTTATTGTATCACATTTTTAAAAACCACATGCCAGAGTCCAGAGTTTTATTTTGCAGCAGTATCTGGGTTTTGATTCAGTGTTGTTTCACCAAGCAGTAAGCCAATGTACCAATCTCAGTAAACTGAGTTTCTTCTCATTTGGAGGTGGTTTTTCCATCTTCTCCACCCACCAAAGATGATTCTATTTATAGCAACAAAAGAAAACTTGGCACGAGTTAGTCCCAATTAAATTTACAGCAAAACAAATACAAACTGTGACAAGAACCTTCTGAGAGGGAACACACAGACAAACCATGTGTCTCAAAAAAAGATTAAAAGTCAAAGAGGCAAAGGTTGATTTTTGCCTTTGTGACATACAATTTTCTTGGAGAAGTTGGGGAGGGTGGCAAAGCGAAGCAGTTTAAAGGAATTGCCCCAAGACCTAATTCTAGCAGGGTTAAAACAGAACCGGCATTGTGTTCTCCACCAAGAATTATCATCTGAACCTCACAGTTCTTATCTGTAAAATGTAAGATGGGAAAGTTCAGAGGATTAAATCAAGAAGATGATGGACATAAAGCAAAAGATACACTGCGGGGCACAAAGGACAGCCAATTAAAACTAGTTGTTTTTATAAATTGAATTTTATAGAATACATTAATTCATTCTGATACATGCTATTTTTGAAAGAAATATGATGTGGTAAACAGAAAGGTTAGCAAATATACTTCAGACAGCTAGGTAGTCTGTTTTGTTTTTACTTTGGAAACCTTGTAAAGACAGTTTTTACATTTCATCTCACTTTTTATTAATTCCTAGGATGGTACCCCAAGTCCTTACATAATTATCCAAAGAATAAATTTTCTTTTAAATAGGGAATATGGAAATAAACTGATGCCAGATAATGTATCACAACTTTCTAAATTCTTTGCCAAATAATAATTAAGCCATGATACCAATCCTGACATTACATTAAAATGCCTGATTTTAACAGCAAATATAATTTATGGTGTTCCAGATACTGTGCTGGATATTTTACGTGCATTTTCTCTTTTATTAATCATCAAAACTGTACCTTGTAAAGTCTATTTTGCTTCTCATTATAAAATGAGAAAACAAGATTATAGTTCATTTAAACTGGGCACGCCTGTAATCCCAGCGGTTTAGGAAGCTGAGGCAAGAGGATCCCAAGATCAAAGCCAGCCTCATCAAAAGCAAGGTGCTAAACAACTCAGTGAGAACCCTGTCTCTAAATGAAATACAAAATAGAGCTGGGGATGTGGCTCAGTGGTCAAGTGTCCCTGAATTCAATCCCGGATACCAAAAAAAAGAAAAAGTTCATTTAAATACTGCTAAATAAATCAATTCAAACTGGCATATGACAGTGCTAAAATTTACACACATACCTTTCTGTAGCCCAGTATCTACACTGCAGTCACCTTGAAGGAATGAATTATCCAATAGCATTTGCTAAACTTTTCATGACTTCCCTTTGGGATCTTGGGTCTATAGTAGTTTTGATTCCTCTCCTTACATATTTAATTCCTGTCAGAGTTTAAGAAGGAGCATAAAAAATAAATGAAGTTGGGAATTTCCTTTGCTCTCTTTCAGTCTATGCCAATTAATATCACATTTCCCTAAACCATCTTTCCTATTCTTACTCAAATATAAACTTAGGTAAAAAATATATATATATAAAATTTTAAAAGGTCACAAATTTATTAAATCCAAGGAAGGATCTGAAAGTTACCCTGAATTAGTACCTCTGTTTGACCCGGAAAGACTTTTCCTGGTTTTAGAGGAGTCCATGGGCCAAGAGGATGGGACCATTTGACTTTTGTTCTTTCCTTTCTAGAGCACATTCAGAGTAAATAGGATCCCAGAATTTCTTCCACAGATGTTCCTAAGGAGAGTTGTGAGGGGAAACCAACAAGAGACTGCTATTTGAGGGTGGGGAGAGAGGTTTGAGATTGGGTTGTTGATCACAGCTGTGACTGGTAAACTGGGGTGTCAGACATCTGCATGGGAGTCCTTTCATGCAGCAGGAAGGAACTATGAAAGAGAAGGGCTGGCTCAGGACAAAAGGGAAGGCTTCCATTTGTGTTCTTGTCCTAGGTCCTTAAAATGTTAGGCACAGCCCTACCTTGAATTGCAAAATATTTATTTATATTTCAAAGCATTAGGACTAAAATTTCAGTGAACTAATTTTGTGGAGCTTCTGTTTGTCCTTTTTGCCCCCATTAAACCAAAAGAAACCACTTAAACAAGATAGTGGTCCAAAAGTTACAAAGATTTCAGACTAAAAGCTTTTAAAACACCGTCTTGGAGTCGACAGCAGCCTGATTCATCAAGGGTAGACATTGGTTTTTCTTTCAGTTCAGAAGGATAGACTTAACTTTGGAAGGAAATTTTAGCATCAGCTAGATTAAAACTTCCTGCCACTTGTCTTTTATGCCATTTGAAAACATAATGGCTCAGAGGGACCATTGGTAATTTCAAGTGTCCTTTTCTTATTTCTAGTTTTAAACTGTAATTCTAACCTTCAGGACTGGGAACTAATAAAGGCAGACCAAAGGATCTAAAGGGAATCCTACCTTACAATCTGTATGAAAAGCAGAGATGGAATCAATGACTTTATGTGCCTTATGCTACTACTGTAGCTCCCTCTCCTGTCTTTTATCCCAGTAGGTCCTTTTTCTCTCGTATTGTTTTGGAAATTAAGGCCCACCTAAGGAGAGCTAACAGCCAGGAGTTCCAGGTAGCAGACCTCTGTACTTATTAAAACCATGAGGTTTTGGTTTTGTGTTTTAGTACAAAAAGAATCGTTAGACAATCAACACGAGTGGTTTTTGCTTTGTATTTTGTCTCTGTTACTCTTATTTTCACAAATCAATTTTCTAGGTGGAAAGGCAGACTGTATCTTGGGAAGTAGCCCCCCTACCAAACCTTACAACCTTGTTTCCCTTACCTATAAAGCAGAGATAATAATTCACAGCTCTCAAGACTGTGGAAAAGATGTAAGTGTGATAACTTATCTCCCAGTCTTTGCTATTCTCTCATTCATGTCAAAGCATCTGGCACAGTAAATATTTAGTACATAATGTACCTACATTAACTGTTCATTCAGTGTGAAAATATAGCTGCTAAAAGGATGCCTCTGTGAAGAGTAAGGTGGGTGCTACATTTATTTTTGCTTAGAAGAAATGGTAAGAAGGATGGTACAAGGAGATTGAAGAGAAAAAAGAAACACAAAACAACAAATAATAATAATTATCATCATCATCATCATCATCATCATCATCATCATCATCATCATCATCACTGGGGATTGAACCCAGGGGCCTTTTACCACTGAATTACATCCCCAACCATTTTTATTTTTTATTTTGAGACAGGATCTCACTAAATTGCCAAGACTGGCTTCAAACTTTTGATTCTCCTGCCTCAGCCTCCTGAATCTATGGTATTACAAGTATGTGCTACTGCACCCAGCTACAAAACTCATTATTTAACCTCTGCATTGAAAATTCTTTAAACAATGTAGGCCTTGAATGGTAGTATTTCCATTTATTTTTACTTTCTTCTTTATGCTTTATTGTCATTTAGGCTTTTGTAATGAACATAAATTATTTATGTAATTAGGAGGAAAAAGGAGAGAAAATTAGGGAATTAGGGTAGGAAATCACTAATGTCTATGTTGTAGACATCTAAATCTTCAAAGAAAGTCAAGTCAAATATCTAAAAAATATTCAAAATACTTGGGGAAGAGGTGTATTCTGGTCTGAATAATTCAGATAAGCTTGCTTTATTTAGTTTTTTGTTTGTTTGTTTATTTTAACTGTTTACTTATTAAGCATGGAAAGTGCCAGGTGCTCTGCTAGGTGTGTTAGCAAAGGTGAACTCACAGAGTTTATGATCCAAGAGAAATAGATTAGTGAGCCCATAATTCCAAGTATGATTCCTGCTCTGCCAAAAGGAAAGATAAGGTTGTTTTCTGTTGCAAGTAACAGAAACTATGGCTCAAACAGAATAGCTCAATAAAGAAAATACATTGATGAATATAACTTAAAAGTACAGAAGTAAAACCACCTTCAAGAGGACTGATTGGGAGGCTCAAAGTGAAGTGCTAAGCAACTCAGTGAGACCCTATTTCTAACTAAAATACAAAATAGGGCTGGGTATATGGTTCAGTGGTCAAATGGCCCCGAGTTCAATCCCCAGTATCCCCACCACTACCACCATAAATAAATAAATAAATAAGCCTGATACAGTGGTTCATAATGTTGCCAAGGAATACATTTCCTTGGTCTTGTCATACTGCCCATCTTGGTGTTAGCTCCAACCCAAGACTGGCCTACAGTCCTGGGATGATGTCAGTGACTCCCAGGGAACTTTTTTATAGTCCTATCCAGTTTGAAAGAGATGCTGGAAATGGTTCCTAGGATTAATTTTGAATGGACTGGCTTATATCTGCCATAAACACCAGACCAAATCACTAGTCTCATTCTGAAACTTAGACAAGAGAAAGATAGCTTCCCTAGGGCCTTACAAGTCCCTAAGCAAAATCTGGCAGCTGTTGCTGTTAGGAAAAGATAGAGATGGCAATGAATGCTGGCAAAGCATCCAGCAGCCATCTATAGCTTATGGAATGTACAATACGTAATGAACAAATGCCCCTGGAGTTAGTACCAGCATATGATGGTGCATGTGCTTAAATTGACTTCCAGGATGAGTAGGGGCTTTTCTGGGAGTCAGATGAGGGGAAGGCTTCAAGGCAGAGAAAAAAGTGCTGCATTCACAAAATCAAATCAAGTACTTGTTCAATTCTCTGCTTATCTTTACATTTACACTCTTGCAAGAGTCCAGCCAGAAGCCATCTGCCCAGTAGAAAACCTAAGATATCACTCTCACCAAAACCTGCTGTTGGATGATGGCCATTGGATTTTAAGTTAAACTAGTCAAATGCTCTCACTCCATACAATGTAAACATAAATTTGGATTCAATTCAGTGTGAACCTTAAAATTTATATCCCCAGAGTTTAGAATTATAGTACTTTAGAGCTGAACCATATCATCATCATCGTCGTCGTCGTCGTCGTCGTCGTCATCATCATCATCATCTATTTTGCTTCTGATGAAACCTGCTCTAAGAATGTTAATTACTCACCCAAAGCCTGAAATTTATTTGGATTGTTGGTGTCATAACATTCATGATATTAAAAAAATGTTACAAGACAAGTGGTGATGCTTTTGAATAGATGTGTTTGCTAGTTGTATAGCGTGTGTGACATTTGGAATGAGATAGAGTAAAATATTTTTAAACCAAATATCAGTGCTCCAAAGGAAAATTAGACTTAATTTTGGTTTCTGTGGGATTCATAGTTTATATAATTTATAAGTTTTTTAGCTTTTGGTAATACTCACCTTTTCTTTCTATTGAGTAAATAATACTCAATAAGATTGATAAGATCATCCTGAATGAGGTTGATAACAGTTTTCCACTAAAATTCTTGATTTCAAATTCAATTAGCTACGTTTTGAATTGTTTTTCCAGTTTCACAGCACAGAAGAGATAAGACTATTTACTTTACTATTTCTATAGAAAGAGTGTTCATGCTGTTTATGATTTTTGGTTTCCAATTAAAATGAAAAAACATTCTTTTTTAAGTCATGAAGCTTGTCTCAGTGCTGTCAATCCACCCACCTGATGTGTATGCTCTTAAATACTAACGGGTCTGTTTAGCTGCTTTTCAATGAACATTTGATAATGACAGTAGACAGGATTGAAGAATATATCCTCTTGCTATTTGCTTCTGGTGCAGTAAATCTGTTCAGAAAGCCTGCAGCCAGGCACAGGTAAGTGGTGCCAGTCTAGCTGTATCAGGAGACTTAAGAAACATAAGACATTCAGAGACCGACCGTGTAGAAAATGATTCCCAGGGCACTGGCTTCTTCCTCTAGATATTAGCTTTTCAGTGCAGAGAAAGGAGCAACTAAAAATAGTGGAACTGTGATAGAAAATGTTCATTTAAAAGCACATATGTCATCCAAGCACTGAAAGGTGCCATTAGCCTATGGAATTGCTTCACTTTCCTGTAGTACAAACCAGATAAAATCTTTGTCTTGTTTTAAGGTTTCTTATACAGTAAAGAAAGCCAGAGAAACTGCTTCTTGGCTTAATTTCTCACCTCCCTGGTAAATGTTTTGAGTTCTTACAAACAGAAGAGGCTAAAAAGATATCAAAAAGACCAGTCCTGGGCTGAGGATGTGGCTCACTGTGCAGTGTTTGCCTAGCATACATGAGGTCCTGGGTTTGATCTCTAGCACCATAAGAAAGAAGGGGGAAAAAAGACCAGTACTGATATTCCAGATGGATATAATACTCCTGGTTCTTATTCTCTTCCCTTCCGCTTTCTTTTTCCTTTTTAAACTGGGAAGGGAGTGCTCTACCACTGAGCTACATACTCAGTCCTTTTTATTTTTTAATTTGAAATAGGGTCTGGCTATGTTGCCCAAGCCTGCCTCCAATTTGATATCCTTCTCCCTCAGTCTCCCAAGATGTAGGGATTACAGGCGTGCACTACTGCATCTAACTCTGGTTCTTAAAATAGTGAAATACTTAACATTTTCCTTGATAAATAGCTCCTACTTTGGGCCGTTTGGGTGCCCTTCTCCCAGCTGCTTCAGACTGACCTCCCTCAATCTCTTCCTCAGGGCTTGCACACTTCTCCATGATTGATTGACTTAAGTGTTAATGTCCGGCATAGCTAGTTGTTA
This sequence comes from Callospermophilus lateralis, assembly GCF_048772815.1. Taxonomy (NCBI): domain Eukaryota; kingdom Metazoa; phylum Chordata; class Mammalia; order Rodentia; family Sciuridae; genus Callospermophilus; species Callospermophilus lateralis. Next base: position 141,104,888 of record NC_135306.1, read on the forward strand.
AATATGTTGACATTACTTCTGTATATGACCTGTCTTATTTTTTAAGAATATGTGGCTACAATTATGGAGAATAACATTCAGACATGGAAACAATATGTAATTAGATATTAAGATGTTGACGGCAACCCTGTATGATTTTTACAAGGATGATAAAAGAGATTTTATTAGAGAATGTCTGGAAGGATTGGTGAAGGGCAATGGCAAAATGTACACTTTTTAAAAATTCATTTATTTAATAAATAATAATCAAACCTCCCTTTTTACTGCTATTACATTCAAAGCACTTTACACATATTATTTCATTTGCTTCTCACAACAGCACTATAAATGGATAGAGGACAAAATGAGTCTTGATCACGGCTAGAAAGTGTCAGTTCAGCCCACGCATTACTCACTGTTCCTCACTATGTACAAGGCACTGTATTAGATGCTGGCATGGTGAAGATAAAGATGCAGTTTTCTACTTTTGTTGACCAATAGCAAACCCAAGGAAATATTGAAAGCCCTTTGAACAAAAGAGTATTGGTGGGCCTTCCACAACCAAGAACATCATTTAAAAATATAACTAGATAACACATTTTTAATATTGCTTGCATCAGTTGCCTCAATAGAATTATAAATGTGATATAAGGTACTAACTGAATTCATAATGATTATTTAATCTTCCAACATTAGTGTTCTCGACCTTTCCATATCATAGGATGTTTGAAAAAGCAATTGAACACTTGGTGTATGAATGGTGTTGCTTTCCATGTTTAAATAGAAGCTGAAAGAGCAGGATTATTTGTTAATAGTTCTTTGGCAAATATAACTTTTTCTAGTTCTCCTTTACAACTTGTGCCTTTCACAAAAATGAGTATGCATTTTCCGTGAGTAAAAAATTATAGAGAAAATGTCCGTTTATAGCCAGAATATGGGAATCACCTCATTTCCTACTAAAAATAACTTACAATGAGTTTTTTGAAAGTGGGGATTTGATTTCATTCATCCTTGTATGCCAGCATCTTCCATGGTGTCTCAACATAGAGTACACACAAAAAGCTTGTCAATAGACACCAGTTGGCAGGTCCTTAAGGGGAGGTTGGAGATAATGTGAAACTGAAAAATTAGGGAATAATTTCTGGAGCTGAGCCTTGAAGACTGTGCAGCAAGTTACCAGCTATACAAAGAAGGGCATTGTATAAAGGTAATGTATACTGAGCAATGTTTCTAAAATAAGAATGTTCACAGACTCAGTATGTTTCAGGAGACCAAGGAAGACCTCAATTCAATGCCTTTGCAGAATTGTTTACTCCTGACATTCTTTCACAATATTCTTTCCCTAATCAACACCCACCCGCCCACCCCCATCCTTTAAAACTCAGCTTTCTTCAATAAATAAATGGCAAAGAAAAAAGACATAGAGGAGACATTCAAAAGACAAATCAACTAACTGTAAACAATGATCTTTATTTTTTCTCTGTTCAAACAAACTGTAGAAAACAATTCATGACACAACTGGAGATTTGAATACTACACAATATTTAAGGATAAGTTATTGGTAATATTTTAGAAGTGATATGATATTATAATTTAAAAAAATATATTTTTTAAAAAATATACACTGATTTATTCATGGATAAAATTATATGCCTCCCAATAATACAAGAGAGAGAAGGTGAGCAGTTATAAATAGGAAACGTAAGTATACAAGCATTGTTTTTTAATGGATTGATTACTTTCCTAGAAGACATTCCTGCTCCCTTCCTCCCCACCAGCTGGGCTCATCTTAGATCTCAAATGCTCTGGGCATGATTCTATAACTGTGTTTTTCTCATTCTATTATTATTACTTGGCTGATGTGGGTCCCATCACCAGAGGGAGCTCACTAGTAAGGACAGAAATTTTTCTTTGTCCTCCTGTTGACTGGTTCATAGGAGAGGCTCAGTAATATTAGAAGGATGAAAAGATAAATGAATGGATACAGACTCCCAAGGTTTAATTTAAGGTATCTAATTTGTAGTGGCAGAAAGCTGTAAAATCTTTCCTGATACCTCATAAGAGTCATAGGTGACACATTAAAAAAAATCAGGCTAATAGGATAAAAGTATAACAAAATTATTTAATCAAGTGTTTTGTGACATGGAAGCCTTCGGAAAAGAAGGCTTGAATACTCAGGAAAAAACATATTTTTAGGCTTATGTTTAATGATAAGTGGACAATCATGTAGAAATGTAATTGGAGAAAAAGGTCTGATCTAATGGTAATGTACTGAAGGCAGGAAACCCAGCAAGGTCTATCTTTCAGATTCTTCTTGTGTAGCATGCCTTCCTCCTAGGTATGGAGCAGAACCCCATTGGAATAAGTCTTCAAGGAAGAAGGGAGAGAGTAACTTTTCAAAGTTGTATGACTTTCTTTGGGGTAAAGAGGTTCTGATTTTTGTGACCCACTTTGGGGAAGATGTATCCCGGTTTCCATGACTAGTTAAAGGGAAAAGGAGCTGTGAGACTCAGGAAGGAGAAAAGGGAAGGGTCAGAGTATTGTCAGACCTCCTGCAGTTCAAGATCCTCAGCAGGCACAACTGCCATACTTTGGAGCATTATTTTCTGAGCCCCAATAGAGTTCAAGCAGTGGGTTCCCTTTTTTATTTCACCTAATTTTCAAGAAACAAGTCTTTACATTATCTGTACAACTGAAAGTCCCAAGTGCAGCTGCTCATTGAACCTGGATGATTCACATGCTTTCATCTCATAGTCTTTTCATCTCACAGCCATGGAGAGGCCGTGTTTTTAATTGGGATAAGATAGCATTGTTTGAAATCCTATTTAGTTGTCATACAGATAAGGAAACTATAAAGAAAAAGATTTTGCTTGTATTTAAAAAATGTTAAATTATGGTTATCTCAATGGACTATTTAAATGTAAATTTACAAAAAAAAAATTAAGGGGCCTTTCTTATGAGCTTCCTTGTTATGGTGTTAGGAACATTCTTTGGGTCCATTTCAGGTGTTTATTTTGTATCAATAGAAATTACACTATGACATTCAAAGACTAGAGGAGGCTTTGCCAGGTGACTTAGTCAGGACTAAGCACTGACCGGCATACAGTAGGCATTTGCTTTTGATCCAAACTTTGCTGACACAACCAAAATGAAAGTCTATCTCATTTTTCTTGTTTAAAAAATATTTTAATCAAATCACTACATGTTAGTATGCTATTATTGGAAATAATAATTTAATTATATTCCCAAATCATTTGTCAAATAAACTTTAGGCATACACGTGTCTACAGTATAGGAAAAAAAAATCCGTCGTCCCTCAGAGTTCTTAGTTATCCACTCAGGAATAATTTTTTTTTAAAGAGAGAGAGAATTTTAATATTTTTTTTTTTAGTTTTCGGTGGACACAACATCTTTCTTTGTATGTGGTGCTGAGGATCGAACCCGGGCTGCACACACGCCAGGCGAGCTCGCTACCACTTGAGCCACATCCCCAGCCCCATCAGGAATAATTTAATGAAATGAATTCATAAAAACATACATGACATCCCTTAGAGAACCTGTTTCACAGAAAACAGGAATTTGCTGGGGTTTTTAAAATGGAATTTTTTTTTCATCTGTGACAACACATTTTCTTACATCTTAGAATTTCATGAATATGTGCATGTGATCAAGCCCAAAGGGATTTGTTTCCTTCTGTGGTGTGGATGTAATTCCTGACATTGAATTGCAAATAAGGATATCAAGACCTACCATGGTACCCAACAGGCAGAGTCTCCACAAACAGAGCTGTCAGTCCTGAGTATGGTTTGCATTTCTGTGTGGCCATAATCTAGCCTAAGGCCTGGAAATTGAAGTGCTCAGTGAATGTTTACTGACCTTCCAACCTGCTTTGCCCATTTCCCATGAGCCTCATCACCAACCACCCCCAGCATTCACTTTATTTGTGACAGGTGGCACAGGCCTGAACTGATAAAAGCATAATAGCTGGAAGGCAGTGTGAAGTTTGAAAAGACTATTATGCAGAAGTCAACTGGTCTCCTGCTTGCCCCTCATCTTCACTGGAATTCATTGAGATGTTGTCTATGCCTGATTTCATCTAAGTAAGTTGCTTGGGTTAGGAAGATGGGATGCTACACCTGTCAATGTGTGTGCATTACTGTCTGGAGAGTAGATAGAACAAAGAATCCAATGCATGACTCTGAGGTTATTATCTTGGTCATTTAGACAGAGTTCTTGCCACCATCTGGGTCAAGATTTGTTTTTGTTTTTTATTTTTTTTTATTGGTTGTTCAAAACATTACAAAACTCTTGACATGTCATATTTCATACATTAGATTCAAGTGGGTTATGAACTCCCATTTTTACCCCAAATACAGATTGCAGAATCACATCGGTTACACATCCACATTTTTACATAATGCCATACAATTGTTTTTCTCTGTTAAAATCATACCTCTTCCTTTAGTTTACCCCAATGAATAGCTTCATAATTGCAAGCATTCATTCTTTTATTCATTTGTTATTCAAAAAGTCCTTATTTAGCACCTACTTTGTATTTAGCACTATTTTGGGTGCTAGAAAATATGCAATAACTTTTTGATTTGAGTATTTTTTTTTCTTTACTTTCAAGATTGAAAAGGTTGTCCCTTTTTGTTTTAGAAAGTGGATATATCTGTGGGGATTTCCAAATGGTGTTAAAATAAATAAAGGAGCCAACCATAAAAACACTTAAGCTAGAAAACCACAAGCCATTACGTAAAGGGAATGAATCAACTGTCTTTAATTAAGTGGGTCCAAGTTTAAAGGGTCAGGGGCTCATCCAGTTTAAATAGGTTACATTCTTTTGCAAGTCTTAATTGCATATTACATATCTACAATATATACATACATTTGGCCTACTAATATACATGTATGCAGAAATACACATACCTATATGTATATGTATGGAATCCAAGGGACAGAGGAACATAAAATGATTATGAATGTTTATAGATTTTTGAGCTGAAACATTATCAGCACCAATTGGTTTTCATATATGGCCTTTTGAATTAAAAAACTACTACCAGAGGCAAGAATATTATTTTATAGTAAATTAAACAGTAATGAGTAATTTGAATGACTTTGAGTAAAAAGAGGGTGACCTATGAGGGAAAGGGCCTTGTCTTTTTGCTTACCTCTGTCTTCCTAGAACCTAGCACTTGACCGACATACAGTAGGCATTTGGTGAATAAACAGGTCAATTAATGCAAGCTCAGGATTCTAATGGTTTGCTTTGATGGGCCAGAAAATTTTTTGACCAATTGAGTAAGAAATCTTTGTTACCTGGAGATTCCATTAAAATCAACGAACATGCACAACCTTCTAATTTCGGCCAGGGCCTAGGGATTTGTTGCTGAGTGACACCTGGTCCCTGAGCTTTAAAAGCTCACAGTCTAACAGAAAGACAAGTATATATATACAGTTTTACTTCTATTTCATTGTAATTTAAATTACAATAACAGGGTATGAGCACAATTATATTAGCATTTAAGAAAAAAAGTATAGGGCTGGGGATATGGCTCAAGCGGTAGCGTGCTTGCCTGGCTTGCGTGCGGCCCGGGTTCGATCCTCAACACCACATACAAACAAAGATGTTGTGTCCGCCAAAAACTAAATAATAAATATTAAAAATTCTCTCTCTCTTTAAAAAAAATATTAAAAAAAAAAAGTATAGTGGTAACCCAGAGAACGGAATACTTACCTCTATTTAGTTGGGTAGGGAAAACTCTGAATGTCTCCATAATAATTTAAAGAACCAAGATATCCCAGGTACAATGAGCAGCCTATATAAAAAAGCATGAAGATATGAAACAGGTATATTCTGACACTCATAATAGTTTTTTGTTCTTATTTTTTTAAAATGTGTTGTCAGCATGGAGAAGAATGGTGGGATGGAAAAGAAGAATCAAAAATGGATTTTCTATCCCCACATTTTTGCAAATTTACAGTTGAGTGTTTCTATGCATCAGTCTGAACACCCTCCGTCCAACTACTTTCCACATAGATCTGACCTGTTTCAGTGCTCTCCACATATGTGATGCCAGACTTATATGGCCTTCACTATCCATATAAATCTCTTCCATGAACTTCAGCTTGAGCTCCATCAATTTGGTTTTTTCTTTCTTTTTTTTTTTTTTTTTTTACTTCATTTCCCCAGGAGTTTGTGAAGTGACTTGGAAACAGAGGCCATGTTTTCCTTTGGTTTCTGCACATGCCTAGTAGAAGACCATAGGCCAACTAGAAGGAGGTTAGTTATCCCTGGAGAGAACATAACTAATATTCCCAGCATGAACTCTAAGAGTTTTGAACAAGCTGACTGCATTTTTGGACCAACTGCTGTGTTGAAACCTTTATATTCAAGTAATAAGAAATTGTGAAAATCACATGGAAACACCCCTTTTAAGAAGCATGCTAAGCACTAGGAAACTAAAATTCAGGATTGTTATAAGTGAAAGCAGAATTGCCTACAAGAGAATCAGAAAATGTATTAAAAATCAAGCCAGCCCCATGTCTGCACACCAGTGCACACCAGTCTGAATGTCATGTCCTTCGACAGCTATAATAAGTATGGGTAGGACAAGGTTGCATATAGCCTTTATTTTAATGGCAATAATTCCCTTTCAAAGGGCAAATGAATAAGAAATGCACTTAAAAGCTGATTGAATGCACTCAGAAAAGGTGATCTAAGCTTCATTGTGGACAAAAACCAAAAATTCTTTCTTAAATTTCCTTTATTCATATTTTTCCTCTATTTCATTGTCTTGACTTATGCCTACAAGCACATGTAACTATTGTTATCAAAATGTAAATATGTCAAGGAAATATGAAAGTTTGACTGTACAACCTAGTTTGCCTAGTCAGTTCCATTGTGTGTATGGGACTTGGAAGATTATTGACCAAAGGCAAATAGGACTGAAATGAAAGCATCATGTTAGGATGTAGTTGGAGAAGAAAAAAGGGAACTTCAGTTGTTTTTAGATGTATTGACATTAAGCCAATGTTGGATGGGAATTGGCATAGAAGACTGAAACCCTAGTTCTGAATTATGCCTTTTCCACTTAACAACAATATGTCTTTGGAAAGTGATGGACCCTCTTTTGGGTATCATTTCTTTTCAGCCCATAGTGGTGTCTTTCGTGTAGTATAGGGATCACTTTATTAAATAGTTACCATTAAGCTGTTTCTAAAGGTAACCACTTGGTGAACAAAAGTAAACATCTCAGATACAGATGAGTTAAAGAAGTCATGAATGTTTAGCATCAAAAGATAAGAACAACAAATATAATAACCTTATTCAAATACAAAGAAATCTTTCAAGGATGAGAGATTATAAATTTATTTTATATAACTGCAGAGAATAAAAGTAGGTCTCAGGAGAGAAAATTAAAAGAAAGGGATTTAAGTTCTCTGTAAGAAAATGTTTTTAAAATAACATCTATATAGCAATAGAAAGGGCTAAAATTATGCTAATGAAAGCAGGAAACATCACTTGTTTTTTTTTTTTTTTTTGTAAAAATCATGGAGTAGGTAGGTAGTGGGTCAAATTGGGGAAGGGCTCCATAAAAATTCCAATGGGATATGATGATCATTTCTGCACTCATCTCCCAACTCCCATGCACCCCCATATGTGTGTCACTTCCTTGTTTTTTTGTCACCTTAAATCTCAACAGGGGACAGAGAACGCCAACCCATGCTCTTATGGTGATGTACTCCCATTCTCTAAAAAAACACCCATAGGACCTCCAAAAGAACGGTAGATATTAGTCACTTTTACTTAGGCAAGTTGCCTAATAATAGACAAAAGACATATTGGTTCTACCATTTTTTTTGTCCAGAACACAGAATGGTTTGAATATTTTTATTATAGTTTAAACAACAATTACACTTGAAATGATAAGCTTTATAGTCTTGAAATTATTTCTCTGATCTCTCTTCTTTTAAGTTTGTTTAACCCCTGAAACACAATATCTATTTTATCTCTTAGGGTATTCTTAATAGTGACAGAATACCCAAAAGATAACCTAACCTTCCCAAGTGTACTTCCTATTTGTACTGTGCTTGGCTGTAGGCCATGGTACTCTGTTGTAGTTGACATTTTCCTTGTTCATGTGTCTTTGTCTGTTGTATACCCATTTTTCCCATGCAGCGCTTTGCATAAGAAGGCAACACATTCATGGTTGAGGAATGGAATGGAGAAGAATCTATTTCTTCTTTCCTAGAACCAACTCTATCAGACTCCTCCGTGCACAGTTCTTCCTCGCTTCTATCAGGAGCTCAGCACCCTCTTTCTGGTTCCTCAAGTCTTCTCTTCATCAAGCTAAGCATCAGTCTGTCTTACATGCACACCCTTCAGGTTTCAACACTTCTGAAATTCCAAAGCATCCCATTTATTTCTTCCTTCTCTGATAGTACTTTAAAACTAGTTAGTTGCCCAGTACATGGTACTTGCCTCTAATCCTAGCTACTCAGGAGGCTAAGGCAGCCTCAGCAACTTAGGGAGACCCTGCCTCAAAATAAAGAGGGGTGAGGATGTAGCCCATTGATAGAGAACCACTGGATTCAGTCCCCAATATTGTAAACAGTACTTACACACAAACCAACAAAAAAACTGGTCAATCAAACACCAAATCCCTTATTTATTGAGAACTTGCTGTAGCCAAGCAACCAGCTGGATATCAAGCATTTTTCACCATACAGGAAGCATGTTTTCTCTCCTCAAAGCCTAGTTTGGGTTTAAGATATACAAATAGGATGGGAAAATTCATAGTGTGTGCCAGGATGAGGTTAAATACTAATTAAATATTCGTCCTGGCTTGATGAATTTTCCAGAAGAGGACCTTCCTACACCGAGAGAACCAGAATCCTCAGGAAGCACACAGATTTCAATTAGTTTTGCAAAGATGAGTCTAGATCATAAAAGAAGCAGAGGACATAGCATTTAAATGAAGGATGATGTACTCTGCAACCTCATGTTTATATGTTAATTAAATATTTATGGAGGGTCTACTGTATGCCAAGTGCTAGGATGGAGACTAGTTTTCAGGGGTCAAGTGTGGTTCAGTTTTCTCTGATTTAATCCCAAACTATCCATGACCTCATTAATTCCTGCAGTTTTATCTACCTCCAGCATGCAAAAGGCACCCAACTCTACCTGTCCACCCCCAGATTCTTCTAGTGAGTTTAATTTTGGCTCTTGTTTTAAGGGAAAGTGAGGTATGATGATTCTGCTCTACCCACTCTGCCAGCTGTTTCAACCTGCTATCACCACCCAAAGGGACCAGATACTGTGAGCACTGCAAAAGTTATAATATACAGACACTTGCAATTACATAATCTCTCTAGGTAGTACAATGATGTGTATGGAATATACAATTTATGTGTTCTTTCATGCCACTGCTGCCTATTTAGGCCTGGAGAGCCAGCCATGTTGACAAATGTGAGCTAGCCTATAGGATGGAAGCCTCACACTCGTGACAGACTCTGATTCAGTGTTACTGATGGCAATCTGTTTTCATTCAGTGAACCCATGCCATGGCTAGGTGCTGTGCTAGATGCTTTCTGTCTGTGGTATCTTATCCTCATAGGAAGGCTCTGTAAGAGAGATCTTATTATCACCATTGTATCATCTGTTACTAAAATGAAAAACCTGTGGCTGGGTAATTTTATGAAGAAAAGAAATTTATTTTGCTTACAGTTCTAGAGATTTGAGTACATAGTATGGGCATCAGTTTGGCCTCATGATGGATGGCATTAGGGCAGTAATATGTGTAAGACAGAGAGAGAGAATGGCACCATGTAACAGGAAGCCAAAGAGGGACTTGGGTCCCGGGAGAACTACATTAATCCCTTGTAAGGGCATCTTCATCCTAGGTCCTACCTCTTAAAGGTTTCAGAACCTGGGAATATTGCCACACTGTAAATTGCCAACTCTCCAACATGTGAACCTTTGCAGAACACACTTACATTATTTAAGCCATAGCTACCATTGTATAAATGAGAAAACGGAGGCCACAAAAACAAGTTGCCCAAGACTTCAAATCTAGTAAATAGCAGAAGTTAGGATGAGAGCCCAGATCTGTTTGTTTCCAAATGTGATGCTCTTTTTACTACATTACAATGGAAGCAGTTAATAGTTTTCAGTGTCTCCATCTTGTCATTTGAAAAGCCTGGAAGGACTCTTGTCCTTTTCTGACTCAGAATTGTAATGCTCTTGACAACCCAGGTTTCTCAAGGAAAATCCACTGTGTCAGTGTCTGGGAGATATTGTTACTATTCTGGCCAATGGGCAGAATCTAGGCATTAAAGTTAATGATATTACTAGCCCATAAGTGGTTTCTGACCCAGGTGACCTTTGAATCAGAGCGTACAATCTGCAAATGAATATTTGACCAAGCAAAACCAGTCAGCTTTCACTCTGTTAATCTCTCAATTTATACTTTACAAGCTTCTACTACATGCCATGCACACTGTGTCTTCACAGTGTGCATTGCAGATACAATGAACATTTTTACCAGGCTGTACTGCTAGGTTTAATGTATATCCAATCAACTGCTTCTCTTGAAAATTAATGTAACCTTCCAACTTATCGGGAAGTTTCCAGCTGCAGTGGTACACTGGCAGAAGGGATGGTCAAAACAATTCTTTTCTTCTGAGGTGATATTTTGGTAGCAATATCATGTGTAACTGCCTGAATGGTAAAAACATACTGGCATCAAACAGTTCAGGACTCAACTTCTCAGCACTGATATTTAGTTAGCTATGTAATTTAAATTAGTTCATCCCTAGGGAGCCTCAACTCTACAACTGGAAGGGAGGGATAATAATGCTCATTGAATGGATTACTTGTTCACTCAACCGTTTAACAAATATTTATTGAACATTAAATCAATTAGGAAAACAGACAGCGCCTTTGACATTTTAAGCAGAAAGGGATGTAATTCAGGATAATAATATGCTTAGAAATTGTTGGAAGGGTTGGAGGGGTGATAGCAGGAGTGAGAGCAGCTATACCCAGATGAGAAAGGTTCAGGAAGCCACTGCCTGAACCATGGTTTCTTGCAGCCAAGAACTAGAAACCATCAGTGGACCACGGAGGCTGAGGAAACCATAAGAAGCTGTGTTAATGGTAAGACCTGTGAATTCTGTGCCAGTCTCCCAATGCCTTTCCACATCCCAAAACTTGTACAAGTTACTTTGTTTGGGAGAATCTAAACTGCAACTCTGCTGACCATATTCTGAGAATATAGCTCTTAGGCTTCCTTCCCCTGTGATCCAGTGGAAAACATGAGTGTGAAAGGATTAAGGAATGGTGCCACCAGTCAATGGACAGTAGCCAGAATAAGCATCTCCTATGTGCCAGGAACAGTTCTGGGAGTACAGGGAAAAACAGACAAACTATTATACTCATATTTAATTATGGAAGATTAAATTAGTTAATGTGTTAATGTATTTAGTAGAGCTAGGCATATAACACTCTCCTTAAAAAGGATTATTCCCTTCTTTTAAGTTCTACACAGGCTCAAGAGAATGTAATGCTCTGCCTCCTCTTCAAGAGATTTCTGACAAGGTAGAGAATTCAGCCATTGTAGAGGGAAGAGCTGAGGTGTGTGTTTGGGACCACAGTATGGTTTCAATTGGAAATGCTTACCTACCTTTTGCACACAGAACCATGTTTCAGCCTGTATTGACTTTGAAGGCCATTTGAACTTGCATTTGTGAGGCAAGTTATCTCATTAGACAACACAGACCCTCTTTGAAGACATTCAGTAGTGGGTATTAATGCATTCTGACTATATTTAAATACAAATGTCCTGTAGAGACATAAGCATTGCCTCTTCTCAGTAGGCATAAGGAAGAGAGGTGAACATGTCCAAGCAGCATCAGTATTTTTGTTTCCATGAATGATTCATCTACTCTGCCCTCATGATTTGCCTGTCACTTTCATATCCACCTCCTGGAAGGTCACTCTCCTTTGTTCTCTGTTTTGAGTCAGATGTGTAAGACGTAGCTGGTTCATTTAACCTCCATGTTGAGGCGGCTCTGCAGTGCCCTTCAGAGTCTGAGCAGAAGTTGTCTGGAGCACTTGTAGTTGCCTTGGTCCTCATTCCAGGCTTTGGGCCACAGCAGGTAGACATGAGCCTTGTAGTCAAACAAGTCTGGTGCTCCCATGAGGGCCTTAAATGTCAAACTATTTTTCCTCTGCTGCTTGACTCCTCTCCCAAAATTGGGATAATAAAATCTAACTTATTATAGCATCGTGAGGATTAAATGAGATGACAAATATAAAATATCTGACATATAATAGAAGCTCCACTAATGTTAATAGATCATATAATAGAGGTGCCATTAGAAAAAGGGTTCATCTAGGGGAAGATGGGGAAGGAGGATGAAATGGAAGAAGGGAAAAGAGGTCAGATAGTGCAATTTTATCACCTTTCTGTTTATCTCCCCATTACTTCTTTCCACCTGTAGTCCTATTCTATTTATCTACTTCCATCTTTTCACCTTCTGTCAATACTGCCTTGATAACATTTATGTGTGTCTTTGCCTTAAATGCAGTATGTGACTTCAGGTAGATTCATGTGGGCAGTGTTATCAAGGTGAAATCTTGTATAAAATGTGCCCCTAGCAGAAACTGGCTAAAGGTAACTCTCTTTAAAAAAAAAAAAAAAAAAAAAAAAAAACAATTGTTTAAGGAGTCAGGCTTGGTGGCACAAGCCTGTAATACCAGCCACCACTAGGGAGGTTGAGACAAGAGGATCACAATTTGAGGCCAGTCTTAGCAACTTAGAGAAGTCCTGTCTCAAAGTTAAAGAATAAAATTAAAAGGGCTCAGGATGTGGCTCAGTGGTAAATTGCCCCTGGGTTAAATCCCTGATACAGACAAACAAACAAATTTTAAAAAGAGTAGTTTAAAGAGACATGGGCCCTTTTATACAAATATTTGCATACCCTAGGAGATAGCAGCTATTGGGCTCAGGCTGATGGTAGTCACACAAGAATGGGGGCTCAGTGTCATCAGATATTTTACTTTTTGGGTAGCCACAAATATGGATCTTTATGTTAAATGTGTCAATTTTTAAATGGTAATCCTTGACTCATATTTCTGAAAACACTGAAATCAAAGGAAACTGAAATGCAGGTTACACATTGGCAGGCTGCTGATTTGTGACTTCCATAGCATCTTTGGTATGGAAATAAAATAAATCTGAGCCATGTTATTACACATTCTTGTTTCTATGTTCTTCCCAGTGGACAAAAAGCTCCTACAGACTGAGTTGTATATTATTTCTCTAAAACCACCAACCACAATAGTTTTAGGACATTTAAAAGAAAAACTTAAACTTTTACAGACTTTTTTTTTTTCTTAAAAGTCTGAACTATTTCTAGAACTCTCTTTCTTTGTACCTTAATTTTTCCAGATATACTGTGTTTTTAAATTTCTAATATTGGTCATAATAAATATAAATAGAAGTAACTTGAAAACATAATATTTTTGAGGTCTATCTGATGTGAGAAAAACAAACAAAACTCACCATGATGTTTCTTTTTCCTGTTTTCAGATTTGGGTTCTTTGGAAACCAAAATGGGGTGAAAATATGTAAAAATGAGGTAAAATATGTAAACTTTGTTAACTGTCCTGATATGTATTACTCTTTTCTTTAATATTAGACCTTTGACACAATTTCAAGAGCTCATTCCTGCTGATAATTTTGACTGTGGAAAGTGGGAGGACCCTCGTGACTTCCTGGATGAGGAACAGGTTCAGGGAGTACAGGTTCAGTCTTAGTATGCTGATATGTCTGAAGGACAGCAGAGGGAAGAATATTATCATGTCAGGCAAGAAAGTTGTGCCGAGAGATGCTAAGTGGAGATGGTAATTGAAGAAGAATATACTCGGGGAAGCACATGTAGACTAAGGAGAGAAAAGAATAACAGAAAACTTTAGTAAGCACTTGGAAAACTTCCTAGTGGCCTGGAATTATAGGAAATTTCTGGCTGTTATTGGACATTCCAATCTGGGTCAGACCTACCCTTTATGATTTAGCAAATAATAAATCCAGTATTGTGTGTTAGTCCTTCTGAGATCCACTCGAAAAGAGGGCAGCATGATCCCTTAAATGCTTTACAATCAAACAGGCTACTATCTAGAAAGCAATTATGTAACAATACAATATAACACAGTTATGGAGAGCATATATACATGGCAGGGTATGAGAATTCAAGAAAGGAATGGTCTTACAGTGTGTGGATTAAAAACCAGGCTCTGAAGCCAGACAGTCTACTCTTAAATTCCAGATCAGCTGCTTACTTAGCCATTCTATTCCCTGGCTTCCTCACCTGTAAAATGAGGGTAATCCTTACTCTACAGGGTTGTTGTATGAAAGGAAAGATAGAGACCCACTGACATGCCAAACTAGATGAATAAGATTGTAAGAAGAATCCAAACCTATTGGCTTGCTAAGCAAGGAGCCTTGTAGCATGTGGGAGAAATAACCTGCATGAAAGATTTAGGAGAAGGGGGGGGGAAGAAGCAAATAGGGTACAATTGTATACTTTATGTCTGGTAAAAAAGGACATGTGAACTTCCACAGACCATCTAATTTGACTGTGGAAGTGGTGAAATTTAAAGTAACTTTTAAAGTAACTTAAAATGTGAAAAGCTGGAGAATAGAGATATGTGCAAACTCGAGGGAGGTATTTTTCTGCATCCTTTGTTATCTTTATTAGGCAATGCTCTCAAGCAGTAGAGCAAATTGTAAATAGGAAGGTGGGTCACACTGGACAAGGGTGAATTTTACTCTTCTAAAGTCATCTATTGTCTCAAACAAGAAAATACATTGCAAATCACTTAGCATACAAAAATGAAAGTCAAATAGTGTTAGTTACAATTGCAAAACATACTTGAGCTGCTAAGAATAACTGTTTGTTATCATTAGCATTCTGTGAAGCTGAGAGTAGACCTCACCTCCGATCTCTTCACTGACTGTTGGATATAATTAACATAATTATGGTTGGTTGGACTGATGATTATTAGCTTGTGTATCTAGAGGAGATTTAGATTATCATAGTAAAGCTGCTTTCTTTCTTTCTTTCCTTTTTTCCCCCAGAAATAACAAGGGCTCTATATGTTTGTCCCCATCCTGCTTAAGAAAACAGGAACCATAAAAATATGATTTTCAAAAAGCCCTTTAGATATAGAAAAATGTCTAGCTTAAAATCTGGTGGGAACTCTCTATCAATTAACAATAATTAGGAAGCACTATAATGCTGAACTATGATTAAGAGATAATATGAGTGCTGTGGTTGTGGCTCAGTGGTAGAGCGCTTACCTAGCACGTGGGAGGCACTGGGTTCAATCCTCAGCACCATATAAAAATTAAATAAATAAAGGTATTGTGTGTGTCCATCTATAACAACAACAGAAAAAGGAGATAATATGAATGTAAGAGAGCTAGCTAATATTTTGGGGGCAATTTGCAAAGTGTTTTCTCAGCATAAACTCTTATGTGCCCATAGACATTCAGTCTAGACTTATTATCATAATTTCACAGAGGTCAAGTCACACTGGGAAAAGTCGCATCTTTCTTCCTCTGCAGTCACATTTTCTCTGCTGAAAACATTCGCAAAAGAAATCAGAGTTTATTTTTTGTAGGAAACTATTAGTATTCTCTTGGCTTAGTGTCTTTGATAATGAGAATTTTGTAAGAGTAGAGTATCTGTAACAACATATTGTTAACAGTGCTGAAACCCAGGCAAAATTTTTTGATAAGGATGTTTGAGGTAACTGACAGGCAAACCAAATGTAGACCTCTGGTAAAGGAGAGCTTTGGTTTACAATAGTGTAACCTCGGGGCAAATAATAATTGTCAGTGTGGGGTTAGAACCAGGGTTTCTATCTCCTAGGCTAATACTAACTAATGGGTATCAGCCTCCCATTTAACAGTGCCAGATGCCTTACTCCAGACTTCTCACTTTACCCACTGCAATGAGGTTAGTGAGCTGGGGTACATCAATTTAAGAGGTCTTCATTAAGCTATCGAATTGACTTTGTACCATGCCAGGCACTAAGTAAAAGGTTTAATAAATTTTCGTTGGAGGTGCAACAGCAGGAAATCACAGACAGAATGAGACAAATCCCAGTGTAGATGTTACAACAAAGAGCTGTGGGGATGCTGGTGAAAGAGCAGCTCTTTTCAACTGAGGTTTCCTGAAGCGTAGACGGGAAGAGGTAGCATTTGCACTGAGATTTGGGTATGAGGAGGATTTCAGAAGGCACTAATATGGGTAATAGGCAGAAAGGGCCTTGTAGAGAGAAGACCTGGCAGTGTGAAAATCTAACACTTGGGGTTTTAACCTCTTGGTGGGAAAAGAGGGAAGCCAGTGGTAGGACAGAGGTTGGCTTCTGTGTCGGTGGATGCAAAGCCATGCAGAATTTAGCATTGTATACACATAATGTCAGTTTTCCATATCAATATTTTATTTCATTCACTGTATCTAAAGCATAAGAAAATGTAGTTTAATGAGCTGCTTTGGGATCAAGGCATTCCATTAGGAAGGAGTAGAGGGAGAGAAGGAGGGAGTGATTTTACTTGAAAAACAAATTGGTAATATTCTTGAAGAAATGTATGGATGCATAAATTTCTACTCTGGAAGGAATTCTGACCTGAAGATTAGCAAGTTCCCCCACATCCCTCCTTTATTCATTCTTCCCTCCTCCAAGTGTTCTGGGGAGATGTAGGCAGGGGAATGAATGTCAGATTCTGGAAGGAAATTTCTTGTTTCTTGTGCCATCTACAGAGGCTAAGGAGGCTAAAGGGGAGATCTGATCAGGACCTGTCCAGAGAAAGTGATGGATGGCAAGTCCCTGAGGCTCTCAGAGAGTCCTTGTTATCTGCAGAGCTTCAACCAGGCCTGGCATCATAGCACCCTAGAGTCGCTTTTGTTCAAGCAGACTGACATTTTTTGGAAAGTGATATTTCATTGGAATGGGATTTTGCTGGAAATGGATTCAGTGATGACTCTTAATGAGTGTCACCCTGCTGACTGTTCAGGGTTGTGTTCCACATGCCATCTGTTAACATTTCAGAGTTCTCTGCAGTAAGTGCTATACAGCGGTCCCTGAGTATGTAGTCTCATCCACGTTATGGTCAGATAAGCTGGGTGCTAACCAGGTAACTTGTGACAGAGCCTCTCCTAGAAGGCTCAAGTTGCACCTATTGAATTCCTTTAGTGCTGTTCAGGCAACTTGGAGGAGATGCCAGGACTGGGATTAGCACAACCTTCCCAATACACTATAATGCCAACAACTCACTACTAACAGTAAAGATTATATGACAATAATTTAAGAAAGAGCAATCTTTCAGGGCAGGGGACTAAATCCTTTAGGATTCAAACTTTGGCAGTGAGAATGGGAGAGATGTAGTCGCCAGAGTATATGGGTATAGGGATCTATTTCATGCTTTTAATTGGCCTAAACTCTCTAAATTAAATTTTCCTTTTTTTTAAAGGAACTGAATGTGAATGATAAAGTCAAATCTCTTAAGATGTTCCTGAGGCTTTAAGTTATTGCTTTTAAATTCACATGAACATGTGCACATACTGCTGAGGTCTAGGCAGAGAAATGGGGATTCTTCCATCTGCTACCAAAACATGTCCCCACTGACCCAATAAAAGCACTTTAATGAGGGTCCTCCCTGAAATTCACTTTTCCTGAATAGAATATTAGAAGGTAATTGCCCTGAAGCCAGTAACCATGTCTATCCCGTAATGTTTGTGATCTTCCCAATGATTCCCAATGAGTGTTTCTGGGAAAGCTGAGTAGGAAACTTCTGTTTGTTTCTTGACTTTCCTTCTCATATTCTTCCTATCTTCTACAAACATTTATTTATCTAGGACTGATGTGCTAGGCACTGAACTAGGTGCTGAGGCTATGTTTTTTAAATTGTTGTGTTCTAGTCCTTAGTGGTGGGGACAAAGAATTCACCCATTACAATACATTTTGATGGTAAGTGCTGAGATGGAAAGAAGCACTGGATGGATATGTGGGTGCCCAGAGGGCACCTAATTTATGCCATGTCACCTGGGCATAAAGACTGCTGTTCATTGTCACATGGACTCACCGTAGAATGTTTGTGCAATTGTTTGTGGTCATTGTCTCCCTTGTTCAGGGACCAGACAGCCACTAAATCTATTCACTGATGGCCCCATCTCTAGATGCTTCCAAGCAGACCATATAAGCCAAAGTCTTACCCTCTCGTGAAGGTGTTAATTAGCTAGAAGCATAAATTAACCTCATTCACAATATCCTAAAGGATTCTGACAGGTGTTAAATTTCTCATATCAAATTCTGCAGAAGTCTTTAAGTACCCACTATATATAAGATTGTGTGCTGGGACATCCATTATTAGAGTAATGACTAGAACATGTCTTCTGTCCTTCTAGCATGTGCCCTTCAGAAAGAGTGCAGACAAGCAACCTTCAAAACACAAAGCAACTCGTAGATGTTGTAACAGTGCTTTAGAGTGTGCAGCAAATGGTGTGCAGCACATTCATTTGGCTAGAGGAATCAGGAAATATTTAGAGGAAGTGGTCATTGTTCTGGACCATGAAGATTGGTCAGAATATCAACAAAGAAGAAAAGATTTATTGTAGGATGATGGAAAATTAGAAGGAAAAGAAATATAAACAGAAAAGTACACAGTATGCTGTGCAAACACTTGCTGCACTTGGAATGTCATAAGGGAAAGCTGTCAGCAGGAGTGAAGACAGGGAGGTTGAGGGCAGATCACAAGAGTCTTGAATGCCAGGCTAAGGCATTTGGAACACTGTCTTAGATATTCTAATTCTATTCTAGACCCATGTCAGAGTCCAAAATGGCCCTTTAGTTCAGCTGGTAAAGCTTCTGTCATATATGAGGGCAAAGAACCATGTCAGGTGAGAGGTGGCAAGAAATTGTGAGAAACAAAATCTACTGCTTCAGAGTTCCTGTCCGGTGGACAGCCAGTCCACAGAATGCTATTAGTCTGACATTCTGACATTCTGAAATTTAACATTCATCAGTGTAAAAAATGTCTTAGTCTCCACCTCTCAGTCTGGCTTATTTCCCTACTCCTTAGACATGCATGACCATTTTCATTAAAAGATAAAATATATTTATTTCTTTGTGCAAATGCCCCCGCCAAAGAAATTCTTCTTGCAATGGAAATGAACAAAAGTGGCTAATATTGTATTGGATTTTATGGGTAGACATGTATAATGATGGTCATAAATTTAGAAATTCTCAGAGGCCCAAAGGTATAGTCTGCTTGGATTTATGGCAAAATGTATTTAATTCAGGACCAAGAACAATACACAGGAAAAAAAGATCCATGCCAATTAGGAGAGTTAAGTATGGACTTGTGGAGGCAGAGAGGAGGAGTCATTGGTAACATTTGGAAGATGGTCCGTTTGTGAACTGTGTCTTTTTTCTCTGGAGAAGATGACAAGAAAGGAAGGAGAGTTTACACTGCTCTGTATCACATCAGGTTTTTTCATTCTTTGGTGTGTATGTGACATTTGGACATGCTCTAGCCCATGGTGAATGTTCAGTCATTATAAAAATTGGGCCTGTGGTTAAAGAGTCTCTGTTTTTGTTGGTCAGAGACCTTCTCTCATATGCAAACCATTTTGTGCACCTATCTAGAGTAGCACGCACCATCCTTAGATCACGGTTTCAACTTCTGCCACCACCACCTTCCAGCTGTGTGACTTTGGCCATATTCCATAACTAGTCAGTTTTCACATATGGATAGTGAGACAATTCTACCTTCCACACTTTGGGAGCCAGTTATGCCAACTTTAGTGGCATAAAAAACTCAGAAAGGAGAGTCTGAAGAAGGAAAACCAAATATAGTTTATTAGGTCTTATCAAAGGGAGATCAATTGGGAAGAAGTGACAGCCACACCATGATATGACACGACACACTGAGGAACTGCCTTCAAGTGGCATTAATTTTCAATCATACCACAATGATATTAACAAAACAAACTTAAAAAGCTAGTTCCAAATGTGCACACAAGCACTATTCATCTTAATCATCTCTCAGAGAGAATAATTAACTTTCAAAGCTTGGTTCTCTCCCTGATTCCAAAAGCAGACAGAGAAATAAAACAAGTACAGGCTGCTGCCAGATAGATATCCTCCTACATCATCTGAAATCACTGCTTTGTGGTTCCAAATGAGGGTGCAAATTTTTAAAAAAGAGCACATAATAACACCATTTATAAAAGCTTTTAGCATTTTGGGGAAAACAGTGATGGATCTGCATTTCAGTTGAGAATAAATTTGGCTCTTCTCTACTATGAATTTAATTCTCTAATAAGGCTAGATTGATTGGGCCAAGACAGGCTCAACTTGCTCACATGTATAGGTTTCAGGTAGTTGGTTCTTTACTTTCTGCATCAGTTCTGACATCTCATGATATTTCACCTGAGCACATGGTCTTAGGTGGCCAATGTGACCTTGGTGGTTTTGAGCCAAGTGTGGAGCAAATTCCTAACATGGTCTAATTCTTTAGTGTGTCTCAGAAACAGGATTTACATGTTTCCCTATTAGATGCTCTTTATTTAGAACTGAACAGCTTTATGAATTTGACATCCAGGGGCCTTCTCTTTTTGATTCATAATTTAATTAGAATAAAATGAATATACTGGGTCTTCTCCCTCCCCCTCCAACTTTCCTCTTCTTCTTTCTCTTCCAAGTCCACATCATCATCCATCATTATTGTTATCAACATCAGATACTGATAACAGAGCAACTCTATGAAAGGACTGTGCCAAATATGAAGTTGTCCTAAATTAGCTTTGAAGGACTCACCAAGTCCTGATGGGGTGTGTTGCTGGGAGTGCATGGACAGTTTAGTTGCTGTTTTTCATTAAACTTGAGGGGAGTGGGCAACACCTGGACTCCCACTTTGTACAGCTCCCTTACATATGTCATTTTGCTTTCTTCATGGTAATCTTGTCATTGTAGCTGGCATCATTTCCAACTCAAAAGGTTTCAGTATTTTGTTCCTGGCTACCCTGGTAGTATGTACCTCTGGTGTTTCTTCTGAGATTTCTTTTGGCCTCAAACTCAGTGTTCTTGTTCCATTCAATTGGAACTTTCTGAGTACCTATTATGTAGTAACAACTTGTACTAAGATGAAAATATACAAAGTTGTTAAGTAAGATAATGCCTTCTTCTGTAAACATTTAGACTATCAGGGGAAACAGGTAAAATAAACATCTAAAGCCATGTCATAAATGTAATGACAAATATATGTATGGTGTAGAGAGCAAGATAAAGGAGGGCATGATTGATTCCACTGAAGACAGAAGGAGAGCACGGAGGTAAGGATAGGGGATCACATTGCAGATAGCTTGTTCCCCTGTTCGAGGAATAGAAGTGCAATGAATTGAATGTGTTGAGAGCACGTTTAAGTAACAAATACATATTGCAACAAATGCTCTTATGCTGACTCTTGGGGACTCAAATGCGTATAAGCAAAGTTTCCAGTTTTCATTCAATTCAATATGGAAAATACAATTCACACCTCAGTAATTCGACAAATGGGACTGATGTGATAACTTTTGAAGAATTGATAAAGACACTAAGTGCAATAGACACTTGAAGACCCTTGTCCATAGTGGTCAAAAAAAGCATAAAAGAAGAAGCATTTTAGCTGAGCCTGGGAGGAAAGATGAAGCTGGACGGCAGGCATTCCAGAGACATGGTGTCTGTGTTCTAACCACCCTGGATTTAATTCTTATCTCAACTATTCTCTAGCTATATCAGCTATCCTCTTTAGGCCTCAGATTCTTCAGTTGTAAAATTGGGGAAATACTATCTATTTCAGGAGGTAATAAGAATTAAATGCACAGTGACCAACAGCACACCCTCATCCTCATGTAACTCCTCATACATAACAGAGCTCAGCACTCCATTTTCACCTCTTCCCTGATACTTTCTTCCTTCCTCACTTCCTAACTCACACTGCACCTGAGGAAGATATTTTGTATGGCCACATTCCCTTTTGAAAGGATCTTGGATTATTCTAAGTTGGTTTTCCAGTTTCATGTATTATGGGAGGGTCAGTTGAGACTTATTAGCAGATATATTGAGAAATTAACCAAGCAGTGTTTTGCCTACAGATAGATAAGTTGATTTTGCTGGTCAGATTCCTAAAACAGCAATCTCAGAAGGAGATTGGTAGATGAGAAATTTGCTAGGGAGCAATTCAGAATCAAAATGCAGTGGAAGGGAGTAGGATTGGCAGAAGGAAAATTTGGATGCAATCCCAACGAGGACTTCTGGAGGAATGGCCAGTCAGTTGTCCTGATGACAGCTGGGCCTTCACTCCCCTTCGTTGATTAATCACTCTATGTAGGTTGCCCCCAAGGAAGGAGGGGTGATGCAGCCCTTTGCAGCCAAGGGCAACAGGTATAGTAAGTCCTTCAGTCTTGAAGGAGGAATCTGAGGTGCTCCTATATCTGAAGCAAAGAAATTTTCTTTTTCTCTAAAGGATTATTTTATACCAAGCTAAAATTCTTGTGTGGATTATGCCAAGGTGTAGAATTTTTTAAGCCAGAGAAACAAGAGCATTGTTTCAGCTTTCTTTTGCTGTGTAAAAAATTACCACACATTTAGTGACTTAAAACAACACAAATTTATTTTCCTGTATTTCTGGAGGTCAGAAAGCTGGAATTGGTTTTAGTAGGCTAAGATCAAGGTCTCATCAGGGTTGCTTCCCCTGGAGAGTCTAAGGGAAATCCTTTTTCCTGCCTTTTCTAGCTTCTGTGGATAGCCTGCGCTTCTTGGCTTCTCACCCTTCTTCACATCACTCCACCTCTTCCATTGTCTCATCTCCTACTTTCTCCTCTGACCTGCCAATATAGACCAATATGATGAACCAATTCAGATCACCCAGGATAATCTTCCCAACTCATTATCCTTAACATAATCACCTCTTTAAAGATCCTGAGGTGATATAAAGTTACTTCTCCAGGTTCTGGGAATTAGGATGTGTATATCTTTGGCGGCCATTATTTAGCCTTCCATAAGTGTTGAAGTCAAAACATACTTGTGTTAAATACCTATTGGGAATATTTATCTAGTGTTGTAATAATGTCAGTTGGCATAGTGTGCCTCCTTTCACATCTAGATCACTGAGAATAGTTTGTTCTCCAGCAAACTTTTTACATGTTCAAATAAAGTCCGAAAATTTTCCATCTCTGTTCTGATAGAAGGAATCTAGCATAAGAGCACATTGAGAAAGCTTTGTTCATGAAGATCTAAAAATTAAGGAAAAGCTATAGAAACCATAGAAGAAAAATAACACCACCCCCCGAGTGCCACCTGACACAGAGGCAAGGAGAAAACCCCTTGTACCTCCCATCTTCCTACCTGCCTATTTCCCATCAGAGTTTCCATACGCTCAAACTAGCTAGAAGTCATTTTCCCAGGGAGCCTAGGAATTGTGATTGGCATGGAGTCAGCCTTTATAATATGAAATAGAGGAAAGTGTGGGAATTGGATGTTCTGCACACAAACTGAATCTTACCAAAGCCAGAGCCAAAATTCTTGGCAAGTAGTTTGTGCTGGTTATTCCTGTCTCATCTCTTCAATTTTGCCCAGATATATAGCTGTTTTTTGGCATAAACAGTTTCCTTACTCCACAGGTTACTTACAACATGAGTTATTAATGATGGCAATTTCCATTGTGTATGATTTCAAGATTGTTTTCCTAACCATGTCTGGGAATATATTAGCCATTTCCCTTCCTGCATCAGGAGGATATGGGAGCTGGTAGAATTTGGGAGCTTGTTGAGTAATATTATATTCACCACTGATTGGCCTAGAGAGCAGAATTAGAAAATAGGATGCCTAACAGGAAAAATCCCTGGGTTTTGGATTTTGATGAAATACTAATCATCTTGAGTATATTTTAGAATTTACCATGGTTCTTGTTCTTAAATGCCTAACTCAGCCCTACTTCCATTGAGTCAGTGTTATGCCTGGCCTCTGATCTAACCTATTATCTATCAGGCCCATGAGACCATTCCTAATTGGGTTTTAATTTTATATTAAAATTAAAAATTCAGCAGCACACTTAGTTCAGTTCATTATAGACCTGAACAGAGATGCAAATGAAATAAGTTTCCCATTCCTGGCCATGTGAAAAACTCTTCCTCCTCCTCCTCTTCTACCTCCTCCTCCTATTCTACCTCCTCCTCTTCAACTTTTAAAAGTTCTAAAGGAACTTTTCAAGGACTGTACAGAGAACTCTCCACCCTTTCTTTCCCATTGTTGACATCTTGCAGAACTGTATGCAGTACAATATCAAAACTAGGAAATTGTGACAATGCACAGAGGAGCTGCTTCATTTCTTAAGTTAAAGAGAACTCCTTGGGACTAGGGATGGTAGTAGTTGGAAATGTAGTAGAACCCTTATAATCCCATATATTACACAGTGCTTTTTTACTTTTCAAAACTCTTTTTTTCTTTCCCACTAATGCAGGGATTCTATTAGCAAGTTTCTTTACTCAACCAAGGGGTTACTGACACTTCAGTCGTCATCTTTTTTTTTTTTTTTTTAATCTAAAAGTCAAAGGCCTCATTTTAGGAAACTGCTCTTCATTTGTTCTTATGGAAGGACTCTGACATCAATTTGCCCCATCAAAAGATGACTCATTCCTCTTTGCCCTGCACTATTTATTGAGAGAAATTTCTTCTTTTCAGAGAAAGAAGAGATATAAACCTTTGCCCCTCCAGAGCCATCCCCTTTGCTTTTATGTGCCCTTCATCACCCCTATGCCTTTGCCTAACTAATGTTTCCTTATCCTTGAAGATTAAATCTAGGTTTTACCCGTCTTGAGTACTACCACTTTCTTTGTACTTCTCAAGCTGGGTTGGCTGCCTCTCCCATGTAATATCCATACTGACATGGCTCCTTGTTTATGACCGTAACTTTTTTTATTCATCTATTTTCTGACCTGTATTCCTTTGTATACTCTGAGTTCTTTGAAGACATGGATTAGAATTTTAAGTCTTTATTTCTATATCTAACACCTTTTTAAGTGTATGAATAGATGGACTCATGGAATAATTTTATACCAATCTGTAAAGGTAGAAAGTGTCCATAAAAACTGAATGAAAGTTATGAAAACAAATGAGTCTCTGCTATCTCCCTGTAGTTTCTGCAGATGTTGCAAAGTTTGAGAGTACAGAACATATAATGATGACAGAGCTGGGGTTCATATGATCTTGGCAAGGTAAACTGATGGAAAAAAAGCATCAAAATTAAAGTTAGTGGAGATTTTCTTTAATATACTATGAACTTCATGTTGAATGTGGTAGTCTTAAGAATCTGCAAATATTTCTACTCACCTTCAAAACTCCACCAACATAACAGTTTAAAGAATTTGTTAAACAAGAATTTGTCAAAAAAACAAGTGGATCAACATAACGTATGTAAGAGATAATGAACATAAGTTTAGAAGCTAGAAAGCAGATAAGTAAGTGGAAAATTAAGTGGCAGACTCAAGAAAGCGGAACCCCAAGTGACTACATGGATATTGAGCCAATGAGAATTGCAGAATCCTAGAAGGACTCAGGTATTAAAGATGTTGAGTATCTAAAGGCTTGGATGTGGGGAAGGGCCAAAAACAGAGATTGGTTAGATAGAAGTCTAATAAGAAGCAACCAGATCCCCTTATTCCCTCTTTGACCTGCCAACCATTTCCACCTTCATCAAATGGATGTTTCTTCTTTGGAAAGATGGAACCAGAGAGTCTTTAGATATGGGGATCAGACATGGATCATTGGGAGGGGACAAAATACTATAGAGAACAGAGGTATTAGAAAGGTAACTTATGCATATGTAACCTCATCTCTTTCCTTTTTTACTCCCTGAACCAACCAATCAGGCTTTTAACCTGAAAGAAATTATATTAGGCAATTCTGGGGAAACTGACCTGGTCTAAGCATACAAACAGTGATCCTATAGTTTAGGTATCTCCAAAGCAAACATTTCCCCATCTTATCTCTAGTTAGGAAAAATCACTAGTCAATGATCCTTGCCCAGGCTCACAACACTTCCAGTTGACACTTTAGAGCCTCATTTTTAATTTGGGCTTTTAAGCAAAGATCATGAGACATCAAAAGATCATTAGAACAAAAGTAGTCCAGAAAATTTTTTAAAAACAGAATTCAGAGAACACCCATAAGACAAAATCCAGAGAACATCCTTAAAACAGAAAGAATACAGAGAATCCAAAGATATTTCAGGAAATTGAGGAAAACTTCAAAATATCTATAATTAATATAGTTAAGGATATTAGAGACATGAAATAAGAACAGGAAGCTATTTAGAAGAAACTTTTAGGAAAGAAAGAGCTTTTGAACACTTAAATGTATTAAATCATTCCTGGCATATTATGTTCACTTTAGGGAGATGCCCATTATAACAGAGGAATTGCAAAAGTAGAGGAAGCCCAAGGAAGTGAGAACCTGGATTTATTCATGCAATTACATATATTTGCACATGGCGAACATTTACCATGTACTTCCATGAGTTAACCAAACACCATTCTAGGAACAAAGGAGCCGGAAATGAGTAAGAGGAGGCTCAGCCATCAGGAGCTGGGATAAGACGAAGACAAGTAATATAAAAATAATAATAATACAGTAGTAAATGGTGGGCAAAGAGTATGATAGCACAAGGTTCCACAAACAATTCTCAGGTGGATAACTGAAGGATGTCAAACCAGAGGGGATATGCTTTACCTAAAGACAAGAAGATCAAGTAAAATAAGAGCTTGTTTTCTTCCTTCTCTTCCTGCTTTCCTGCTTCTGCTTCTTTTTCTTCTTCATCTTCTTCCTCCTCTTCTTCTTCTTCTTTTTTTTAGATATCAGAAGGGCTGAGGATTTGACAAAACTCAAAATGTGAAATAAACTAAGCAGTTTGGCAAAGGCATATTAAACACTTATTGAAGACTGACTTCTGCCTGGAAAGTGCTCTTTTATACTTTGTGTGTCCTGATGATTCCAAAATGGGCCAATAGAGACTTGCTGTGTCTGCTGTAGTTGTCAACTGAGCAAAGCAGTCTGGTAAATTTTGTTAATTTATTAGAAAATAGAACAAACATTGCTAGATTGTATTAAAGTACAGTTTCTTGGATTTATCTTTAGATACCGACACGTTTGTGGTATAAATAAGTAGAGAAATTATTGGAATGCACTGATTTCAGGCTCCTGGATTAGAAGCCCATATACCATCCTCAGGCAAATCTGCAAATATTCACCAGGCCTAGACTAAAGGGAACAGGGTATAAATTTGCCAGAAAACAACAATGGAAAGAACTTATCCTGTGACTATGTTAAAACAAACCCCCAGAATTGGCCTTCAGTCATCCTGCATCTTCCAAATTTTTAGGCTTTCGTTGTGCAAAATGCAAATAATTGACACCAGGCTTTGAGTCAGCTTTCTGATCCTCACCCTCGTGGTTCAGATTTGATCTAATTATAGGAGCTACTCCTACATCTCCAGAGGCAGCGTGCTTGGGATTTCTTCTTGAATTATTAATAAAGAGGAAAGATAAATTTGCCTGTGTCAGTTATACAGGTTCAATTTTCCCCTGGCATATTTTTATTTGTGCCTAAAAGTACATTTTAATGGTTACTTACTTTTATTGTTTCCTAGTTTTTCCAGGAGTCTGGAGTATAGAATGATTAATTAGTACATACTTCACACAATCCTATCTATCATCACAGAACAACCCTCTTCTCTAATTATTCCTTAAGCCTGGGAAAGTCTCTGGTTTATAGATTGCATACATTGCTAAAGATGTATTTCCCCATACTCTTGGTCACTGAAATTAAGAAAACCTGGCACAAGACCCCTGACCATAATAATGCTCCCTTAAATTCAGTGTGCTCCAACAGGGATTCTTATGTTCTTTCCTTTACTCCCTTCAACAGCAGCTACTTTCTATTCCCAAATAGAAAGGCCGTTGCCCAAACCCAAAACCTAAGGGAACTTAGGACCATTCTACCTTGTCTGATATAGCCACTGAATTAATCAGTAAAGCCTCTTATTTATACTTCCCAAATTTCTGTCCCCCTCCCCCCTTTTAATTTTCCATTCCCTGTCCTCACCATTTCTCACCTGGACTCTTCAAAGCCATGCCTAAATTGCCTCCAGATTTCTATCAACTGCTCAGTCTTTCCATTACAACACAGGTGGCTAAATGACAAATATCACATATCCCTTAACAAACACTCAATGATTCTGGAAGTTTGGGGTTTAGAGTTTAAATTTCTTAGAAAATCACACTGTGCAGTGGACACTACAGGATTACATTTTGTTCTTACTTATGTGACAGTTCCAAACCCATGTATGCCCAGGATGTTCTACACTTTCTCATAGATCTTTTGTCAAAAACAGGTACCATTTTACATAAAAATAAACACAGAAATAAGCAAATAGATTTTCTTTTTCCTGAGCCATGGAGATAGCTAAATTGAGCATGAAATTGCTATCATAAATTGTCCTGAAGAAGTTTTGTTCAGTTTCTGTTTGTATGTTAGTAACTGCAGGCAAGCTTCTACTCTGTGATTTTTCTGGTTGCATATATAAAATGCTTGCAATATTAAGATAATAATTAGGAACACATGTAACATTTCGAGGAGTAAAAGGTAATCTGAGGATTGAAGAAAAATCTAGTTATATGATTTTAGGAACCAGAAATCTTTATGTTGAAAAGGAAGTTAAGGTTAAATACCCTCAATTTATATTTCTGGTGATTTTTTTTATTTCCTTTATCTCAATTGAAAATTAAAAGTTATTTTAGTGGAAGAGCTACAAAGGAATTAAACATATTTGTCAAATTCTCAGCATACTCAAAAATGGCTAGATCACTTTTTCACTAGGATAAGAAAGGGATGACCACATCGGTAGCCCCACTTCATCAGTTAGCAAACATTTGCCAGTTACCTACCATGTACCCCACAAATAGTAAGAAAGTACTTACAGATCATTAATAGGATGTTGAGTGCCACAAAAGAAAAGTATCTGTTGCATTCAAAGGAAGGACCTGTCATAGTTTGTGAGGTGTTAAAGACAAGGTGGCAGATGAGAACTTGGATGAAAACAGGTGGAAAAGATGTTCCAGGAGGAAGTAACAGCATGGATGGTGTTTTGGAGCTAGGAGACATTTGAACTGAGAGAATCCCTAAAACTAGTGTCTTGGAGAACCAAAAAGAAGAGCAGTCTAAGAGAGAATATGGTTGAGAAGGTAAGTAGGGACATTCTGATCCTGATCCTTAAGAATTGTAAGACAGTATTCAACTAGAGTCTAGAGCTGGTTCTGGAATTACCATCTGCATGAGATAGTAGTAATGAAAGTCCTTTAATACAGAAACATTATCATCATCATGAATTTAGGGTTTGAACTCAGAAGCATTCTACCTCTGAGCTATATCCCCATCACTTTTGCTCTATTTTTGAGACCAAGTCTTACTAAATTGTTAGGCTGGCCTTGAACTTGCAATTCTTCTGCCTCAGCCTCCTTCATAGCTAAGATTACAGGTGTGCACCACAGCACCTGATTCACTTTTTTTTTTTTTTAGTACCAGGGATTGAACCAGGAGCATTCAACTACAAAGCCATATCCCCAGCCCTTTTTAATAGTTTATTTAGAGACATGGTCTCCTTGAGTTGCTTAGAGCCTCACTAAGTTGCTGAGGCTGGCTTTGAACTCAAGAGCCTTCTGCCTCAGCCTCCCAAGCCACTGGGATTACAGGCATGTATCACTGCAACTGACCCTGAATTACATTTTAATCATTACATTGCTGGTGTCTAGCCTGTGATTGTAATGGTTGATGCCCAAGAAATATTTTCTAATTGAACAGGCCCATGTGTGCAGTAGAGCTCTTTCACGGCTATTTCTATAATCAAATCTCAAAGTTACACTAGGTCTGATTGTTACCATACCTATTTTATCATGGAAAAACCAGAGTTCAGAGTGACACACTGAAAGTTCCAGATGGAAGAGCCAAGAGGAGCTAGGTTCTATCATCCTGAGTCCACTATACTGAGGAGGACTAAGAGACAGAGTGGTGTCAAATTTTTACTTTTGTCAAATTAAGATATTTGATCCTTTAAAACAGTCAATTACATTTCTCTATTCTGTATGTTTTGGACTCATACAAAAGAAGAGAGAGATGTACAAAGAATGCTAATGTACTACTTGTTATCCAGATTCAATGACAGAAAAAATTTTGCCAATTTGTTTCATATATCCTTCAAAATATTTTCTTTGCTGATATATTTTAAAGTAAATCCCAACATAATCTCTACTCATTCCTACAATATGCAGAAAGAAGAAAGAAAAGAAAGAGAATATTTTATTATAATAATACTAAAATGGTATTATCACACCCAACAGATTAAATAATACTTCTTGTTATCATCTAATGCCAGTTGTTAGTGACTTTTTTTTAAATGGTGGGGGTTTTCCCCCTTTTTAATCAGTACTTAAACAAAAATTATACCTTACATTTAGTTGTTATGCCTTTTAAATATAGAAGTTACATTTTAACAACAAAAAGTTTAGAAAGACATACTCAATGAAGAAAATGCATGGTCTATTAAAATATGTAAGTTTCAAATTCTGGTCAGCTTTCATTTTTGGCTTTATTATTCTCTGCTGCATCATGACCCTACTCTCTGCAAGCACTCTTGGGAATCCCTATCCTAAACTGTTCCAGAGACTCACAAGTGTTAGAATCAAGGGTTGGTTGCTAGTTCTCCTGAGTGGCTGTCTCCCCTCAATACTAGTAAGTGTTCAGTCTGTGCTACTGGACTGAGCACTGTGTGATGTATGGCCAGTCAGCTCCAACCATGCATGACTTCCTTGAAACATGGTTTCCAATGGACTTCAGATCTTAAGCACAGAATCGCACTAATGACATTCAGAGAAGTTTTTATTTGGGGAGTATTTTGGGAGGACTGAATAAGGTTTACTCATTTTGATCTCACAAATCCATCTATAGAATTCACTATAGACATGAGTCAATAGTTGTTTTGGAAATTGATTGTTAAATGATTATTTATGGTGACCAAGTCAGTCAGACCTGTACATGTCAGGAACAAAAGAAAAAACAGCAGTCACTTGTAGAGGAAAGTGTGGAATCGATGCACTGACCAAAAGCCTGGATTAGGCTAGAACTGCTGTGTGAGCTTGGAAAACTTGGCCAGCTTCTTTGAGTCTTCATTTTCTCTTAGTGTCCTTCCCAATGTCTCTACTTTTCTAGGAATAGTTGTTTACCCTCCCAGACAATATGTGTATGTAAGGCTCAAGACACTATGAAAGGACAAATCCAACAGGAATGTCATGGAACCAAGACAGATATTTGTACTCCTCAAGTCAACCCAGGGGTCTGCTATTCTGCCTACTTCTAAACCAGAACTGCTTTATCTCCTTTATCTACCCTGTCCTATAATTAGACAAGAATATTATCCTTTTCATTGGCCAAAATCTAACTGATTGTTATTGCAAAACAAAGGAAGCTTGAACAATATTATTTTAGCTTCTAGCTCCATGTTTTTTTATACAAAAGATCCAGCAATGACTTGACATTTTCTTATCTGGTTGGACATAGTTTTAAGCACTATGCCTTAAATTAGAAGGCACAGCTCTGTCTTCCTTCTGAGGCATCTTGAACTTTGAATCACACCAATTAAACGAAAGCCTGTACATCCCTCTCTGAGCCTTTCAGCCAACCTGCCAGCAAACTCTTTAGAGAGAATCTCCATTAACAGGAAGGCCCTAATTATATCTGAAGTTTCCATTTACTCTCTCATACGCAGTGTCCTATGTGACTCAATTTACACAGCTAAGACAGAAATTCAAATTCCATAGCCTCTGAGATAAATTTCAGATACTGAGGAAGTACTCTCCTAGTTAGATTGGAGTTTCTTAAAATGTCTATGTTGGCATGAATTATTTTTATCCTCACTTTATTAATACTGTACTATTTAGGTTTCCAACATTTTTATATGGTTCTTAATTTGATTCTCACAACAACCTTGTGATGTAAGCAGGGGATTTTTATAATCTCTGTTTTTATAGCAAAGGATTATAAAGTTTTAACAGATCTTCATGGGTATTTTTTTTTCTTTTCTATTTATTGAATACTTAGTCTTTTCCTAGCATGGCACTGTGTTGTGTATAGATGCTATCACATTTACTTTCCAAACAATCTGATTAGGCAATGTTGCTTTTCTGTCTTACCGATAAGAAAACCACGTCTTCTATAGGTTGAATAACTTGTGAAAAATCTACCTGTGAATCAGTGGTACATTTGCAGTTTAAATTCAGATCAGATTTATCTCAGAACTTATAAAAAAAAATCAAACTTACTCCCAATTGCTCCAAGAAACAGGCTTTGCCAAGTTCTGGAAGTTTCTGTGTTGATTCCATTTTACAATAATTCTGGTAATTAATCTGCCTTTATGAATCCATAAAACAAAGCTTGCTTTTAGCCAAATTGAAATTTTATGTATATAATTTTTGGAATCAATATACATATCGTATGTAATAACAAGTTGGGGATTCAGACTATTGTTTTCCTATAAAACTTATTTTCTCACATTAAAGAATTCCAGAGTGTTTGGCTGAAATCTCTTTAAAGATTCTGCAGCCAAGCTGAAAAAATTGGTCTAGTCAAAATAAATTATCTCAATTTTATTTGAAAATGGCAGGTGGTAGGGAAGAGTGGAGAATAAAGCAAAGATGTAAACTTAATTCAGTGTGTTATTGAAATATATTTTAAAGGGTTGCTTTATTTAGTAGTGGGTCTGACAAACTATAGGATCAATTTTCTTTCCCTAAAGTCTTCATTAGCTCATCAATTCAACAAACATTCATCTTCACCCTCGTGGTGTCTGTGAGCTCTTTTTTAAATTTTTTTTTCTTAATGCTCAATATCAAAGAAGTATCAAAGATGTATATGTTCTCTTTTGTAGTACAGTAAATAGCAGACTCTGGGGTGTAGAATTTCTGGTTGAACTTGGATTCTGGTGAATTTAGTTTGTAATCTGTCTCCATCTCTATCTAACACACACATACATACACACATTTGAACTGAAAGTAAACCAACAATATTTGTAGATCTTTATTGTAGAAAACTCCACCGCTCCCCTCAGCTCAGAATCAGGTTGATAATCTGAAAGATGAGATAGGCTGGGGGTTGAAGTACAAAGTCAGCAAAATTCTTAGAAAAACCAGTCTAGGGAGATCTACTGAAGATCCTTCCAATGGCTAGAGGTCAGTTCTCTTGATAGCAGGAGGGTTTTCCTACACACACCTGGGAGGGAAACCAGCCTTCTAAGTAGTTCATAAACACAGCATCCTTGCAGCCATTGCTACCCCAAAAGCACCCAGGGCAGGAAAGCTCTCAGGGTATCACTGAAGCCTAATACAAATATGGCTGGGACCCTCTTGTACTTACCTGGTTCCAAAATCCCAGAACATCTAAGACAAGAAGAGGTAGTGAAATGATAACCATTGTTTTCTGAGCTCCAACTAAAAAAAATTATTTTTATATCATCATATGAAAGAACTTTGACAAAGTATAGCTTCCTGGACTTGAGGTATGGCTAGTGTTCTATGATTGATCCTCTTACGTGTGACTATTTGGTTGAGAGTTTAGTGGAGAAAGCAGCTATATGTTTGTGATTTTATAATTTAAAATATTTGATCATCATATTAAATTGATTTAGGTCTAACCTCTTCCTCTTTCTACAAAAATGCATTTTGGCTTGTGAAATCAGAATAAGTATTATGTTTACTCTCTCTAAAAATAATTCTATGGTGCTTTTAAAAATCAATACTGCTTATAATAATGAAAATAAATACAGTAGGTTAGATAATCACAACAACATTATGTATGATTTCCCCATTTTTACAAATGAGAAAACTGTACCATTGATTTTTCCAACATCTCTCAAAACCAGGTCTTAAATCCAGAATTTGATTTCAGGGTGCTGCTTTGAAACTCTGGTTTATTTTTTCATATGTAAGTAACCTAATAGTTTTTTCACAAGGACTTAAACTGTCCTAATTTGTTCACTATAACATAAACCTAGCTGTATTAGCCTTTCCCCATCAAAGAAGAGCTTACTAATAGCCTGTTACTCTCTAGAAACACTTAATGTTCCTCTCAGGGAGCAAGTATTGAAATGGCATATGCTGTTTTTATATTCACAATAAGCAAACAGAAAATTAAAAGCAGTTATGCACCAGCCTTGAGCCCCTTGAGGTAAAGACCTGTCCAATAGATTTGGTATCCTAGCATTTAGCATTGTAACTGGCATATAATATACCTTGAAGAAATGTTGCAAATAAATGAAAGAAGAATGTTTCCCCTCAAAGAAATGGAAGCATTTACAATTGCATTTATAGTGGAAGCATTTACAGTACCTCATCCCTGGAGCAGCAATCAGAATTCTGTGCTAAGAATAGAAGTAAACTGTCACCACTTCATTCTTCCTATACATCTCTCCTGGGTCCTGCTGACAAAGAAAACCCTATCCAGGTAAATGATATTATGACCTCAATAACAGCATGCCATTGACATTTATCCCAGCCCTACTAGAAGGTGCTCCAAAGCTCAAACTCTATTAGCTTATACTCCACCAAGAGTTTCTAGTTCAGATCTGTTGGTTCAGGTATGCAGCAGGGGGGTCTCTTCAAACTGGTTTTCCTGCAGTGTGGAAATAGATAGCTCAGCAGGAAAGCCTTCTCTGTCACTTGGATGTGTGGAACCCTGAGAAGAGCACAATGCTTTTGATAAAGCTCCACCCATGTTCATAAGATCAAATAGGAAGAGGGTACTATCATTGGCCTTAGTGCTACTAAGGACCAGATATGAAGTTCCCACAGGAATTAATATTTTGAAATGCTTTATATCAAAACTCATTTGGATTCTTACAACCAGACTAAGAGTGAATCTCACAGTTTAGAGATGAACAAACTGAGGCTCAGTAACTTCTCAAGGCCTTATTGGTAATAAATGACAGAATTGATACTAAAAGCTGGCCTCTTCGCCTATAACACTAACCCTATTTCCTCTGCTCACTGCTTTCTCTGGTAACTGACAGTTGTGAGACAACTGGATGGGGTCAGGACTGTGGAGGGAACACTGCCCACCAGTCATGTGGGGGAGGCCCATGACCAGGCTTAGTCTCATCCACTGAATTTATTGTTTCCTTCTCTCAAAATCAGGTAGGCCAACTGAGTCTTGAAGATGTGAGCAAATGGGCATCTTGAATCAATGCAAGTGAATCCTACTGCATTAAACAACCCAGCCTTCTCACTGGAGGCAGTGCCTCCTTTTTTGTGTGAATCGTAGGATGCACTTGTATTCTGAGTCTTCTATGTCCTCTTTCTTTTCCATATTTTTTGTTGGTGCATTATACTTGTACATAATGTTGGGATGTGTTGTCACATGTCACATATGAATACACACACACAATATAACAATATTATTTGGCCAATGTCATTCCCCAGTATTTCCCCTTTCCTTATCCTCCTCCCTCCCTAAGTCTTTTTCCTCTACTGACTTCCTTCAATTTTCATGAGATTCCCCCCAACCATCTTTCATTTTCTTTTTTCTCTCTAGCTTCCACAAACAAAAGAAAGCATCTGACTCTTGACCTGAATTTGGTTTATTTTACTTAAAACAATGTTCTCAAGTTCCATTCATTATCCTGCCAATGACATAATTTCATTTTTCTTTATGGCTTAATAAAACTCCATTGTGTGTATATATACCATATTTTCTTTATCCATTCATCTGTTGATGGACATCTAGCCTGGTTCCACAGTTTGGCGACTGTGAATCATGCTGTTATAAACATGGGTATGTATGTATCACTATAGTATGATGACTTTAATTCTTTAAGGGTAAATATTAAGAAGTGGTATAGCTGGGTCACATGGTGGATTCATGCCTAGCCTTTTGAGGAAACTCCATGCTGATTTCCATAGTGATCATACCAATTTATAATTCCAACAAAAATGTAAAAGTGTTTCTTTTTCTCCCCATCCTCTTCTTGTTCACTTTTGAAAAACTGCAAAGGAAAAAAGTGTGTAGCAGAGCCCCTCTCACTGTGCAATGTTTGGTGTTCCCACTCTTATCATGAGGCGGCCAGCACCTCCCCCGGGCAATTTTTCCTGTTCAGGAGGAGATAAGCCGCCTGAGAAGTTAGAGTATGAAATGATTAGTAAAGAAATAAAAGACAGAGTCAATGAATAGGTTTTAAAGTAGAGAACCTGATGGATTCTTCCAGTCCTGGTAGGAGCTGAAACAGAACAATTAAAAAATGGCTCTGGTGGTTTATTTAAGGGGGTACATCAAAGGCAGGGATAAGGTTTCAGGGTCAGAGTCTTGCTTTATGATGTCTTGCAGTCAACAGGTTGATTGGCATCTTAGCAGGCTTCACCCATCTTAGAGAGGCTGTGTGGCTATAGCAGGTCATCCCATTTCTAATGCTGTGTAGGACCTGGCAGAGTTGAATAGGACTCATATGTATGGGCTGTTGCCACTGTAAGTTACCAAATACCAAATTTTCCTGTTTGATGGGCTTCCATGCCAATTTGGTCCACATATAGTCCATGGATGGCTCCTGAAACATCCTTACATTTCTCCATCCATGTGTCCACTAGTAGCTCAAAGTCTTGAGATAATCCTAATGGATGAGGCAATTGATGTCACAGAAAACAGACAGCTTTGGAATTGGGCATGATCTTTTCAGGGCTCCAAGTCACTATAGATTTGTGGATGATCCTGGGAGTCTTTTTAGTGGTTACCCAGCAGATGAGAAGTTTTGTCCTGGTGCCAAGTTTCTCAGATATGTCCACCTGTGACTTGCTCTTCCTTGATGTGGTAGCGACATCAAATCATAATAGATAGGGAGAGACTATACCAGAGGACTGTAGGAATGGACACCATTTCCCATTTCACTTGGTAACATATGACTTTTGCAAGTGATGAACAAGAATAGCAAATTACATGGGAAAATTACAAAAGGAAAAGAAAGTCATTACCAAAAGCCAACCTTTCGGATTTGTGAGCTCTCATAAACTTCTCAGCATATCTGGAGATATGATTCCCATTTTACTTATGAGAAAATTGAGCCTAGAATGGTTAAGAACTTTCACAAGGATGTATAGCAAATTAGTGGAGGACCAGAATTTTGACCCAGTCCACATAACCCAAATCTCACATGCTTTCTACTACTGTTGCCCATCATGCCCAAATGAAAAAAAAAGTTAAAAATCCCCCAAATGAATATATCTAGGTAGGGGTAATCAAATTTAGTATCTAAGAATGTAGAGAGCGAAGGAAGGAAAGAAGAAAGGGGAAAGAAAAAGAAATGAATTGTGGCTTATATATAAAGGGGGAGGGAACAAATTAGCTGGAGGTAATGTTTCTAAAATATTTGCCTAGAAGTTTGATTTTCAGTGCTTTGATTCTGTTACAGAGGAAAACCCAAGAAATAAATAATTTGTAATGTAAAAAAACATTCACCAAACATCTACTACATGCAAAGCCAGACAGAGCAGGTATTGCCTCTTTAATGTTGTTCTCTACCTCAGCATTGTTGTACTTAACTTCCTTGCCAGTGTCCCATTCTGGAAGCAAGTTCTTTAAGGTTCTGTCTTGTTCATAACTATACACAAAGTGCCTACTAGAGTCCTACGCACACATAATGTAGAATGCTGAAGATGAATGAGGCATCTCAGATTGGGGGAACTGAAATCAATGAGGCATCTCAACTCTGAGAGCTGTAGGGTGCTGTAGAGAAGACCAGCATGCACATAATTAATAGAGTAGATGAAGAGAAGAGAAAAATGTCAGGAGGGAGGGGTAGAGACACAGGGATGTCTTACACTGTAAAGAATGTGGCATTGTAAAGTAATAGAAACAAAATGGATTCACAGATATTCAAGGTTGAATCCCAGCTCTGTGTCCCATTGTGCTGTGTTATCTATGGCTTTGTGACTTTGATGAAGTTTGTTAACCTCTCTGAACCTGTTTCCTTTATCTCTAAAATAATATGCCTACCTTGGAACTTTCTTAGGAACAATATTTATAACATATGTGGTATAGATCCTAGCCTGTTGAGGTGCTTAGTGAACATGAATTCCTCTTTATATCCTAATTTGAATGTTCTCATAAGGTTTGTAATTGAGAAAGAGTATTAGGAATTCAGTTGAAAAATGTTCCAAGGGGGAGATTATAGATAGGGAAGAAACATTTTGGAAAGGGAAAGAGGATGGCTATTGAATGATGTGGTAGGTTCTTGTATTTTGACTAGTTAAAAATGTAATTTTCAGTATTTCACAATGTATATAACTAAAATCTCTTGTTTATTTCTAGAGCACTTCAAATGCAAACTTGTTAATCTCTGAGAAGTTAGAGACAAGCAACTCCCCACCTGCAAACATATACCATTTGTATTTGTAAACCTAGATCCGATTTTGCTCTGATGACAATACCTCAGTCTTGGTTTCAAAAAGGAGCAGAGAGAGGGATAAATACCTTTGAACATAAGATTTATGTTCAAGATAATCATCAAAATGGAGAAGTAAAGAATAGGATGAATTGCACATTCAGCAAATGCAATAAATCATTTCTTGTGGGGAATTTAAACACTCCAGAATGTATGAGTCCAGCCAAACATTCCAAAATCTTTGCAGAAAATATTTTGGGTATCTAATGAGCCATACAGGTTAGGAAAATACAACTTATTATTAAGCCAAGTATTTTCTGTGGTATTGCTTGTCTTAATTATAAGAACCTAAAAAAACAAACTTACAAGAGCCTGGCAAACTGCTGGCTGTATTAATACATTAAATATCAGAGAAATGTTGTTTCCAATGTGTGGTCTGACTGAGATGAGTAGAGACTGCCTGGAGAACAGTAAAAATAACAAAGGGATTAGAAAGTTGCATTTGCATTTTCATTCTAGAAAAAGTTTGTACTAGGGGACATGCATGTTGTCTTTCTTCATTATAAAACATAACATTGAAAATGGGCAATTTCAATACTTGCAGGCATTTTTATGATGGAGTTTTTTATCTAATGATTTTGTTCATTCCCTCATTCCTCATTCATTCATTCAGAAAATATGTATTGAGCACCTATTATTAAATGCCTCTTGCATGTCAGATACTATGCTAGGCACAGTGAATTCCATAGAGAGTAAAATAGGACATCTACCTAAAAGAGCTCAGTCTAATGGGAAGATAGCCAACTGCTCAAATAGCTTCAGATTGGTATAATAAATGTAATAAAGTAGGACCCTGATCAAATGGAGTAGGGAAGTAGCACTGAATAAAATGCTTAGGCAGACAGATGGACGAATTTCATGATTTTATCATTGATTGTAAATTCATCAGGTTTGTAGAGGAGAGAGTCCAATGTCTTCAGAGGGAGATTTAGTGGTACCTGGGGTGATAGGTGATATTTACCAAGTAGCATTGTTGAGCATGGATCAGAGGAAGCTAAGAATTCATGTTGTGTGTCTCAGACAAGATCACGCTCTTCTCTGGGAAATGCTAAGAAAGACTAAATGGGTTCTGTGCACACATAAATGTGCACACATACACTGAGATCCCTGTTTATGAAGCAAAAAACTGGATAGGCCTAGTATCTAATGACATGGGAATTGTTAGATTAGTCTAAACTATGGATTATAATTAAAGATATTTTTAAAGTGATACTTATATATTTGATAGAAGATAGAAAAAAGATCCATGTTACACTGTTTTAAAAATGGGGGGAATATCTCAGCACAACATGTAGACATGGTCTCAAGGCATGACATATGTGTGTACATACAAGCATATACCCACAAACATATCTAACATAAAGCCACGCATGTCCGTTTAGGGTGAGGTATGGGGAAGTACAACAGTGAGAAAGAAGGTAAGGAAAGGCAGAAAGCATAAGAGGATTTTTCAGTTTTCATTCTGTGTTTTCCTATGTAGTTCAAATTTTTTAACATACATGGATTTAATTTTGTAACATAAAGAAATGACATAAGGCCCATGAAGCTCTGAACACAGTCTGCCATGTGGCCAGCAATAAATGTTAATTGCCTGTTTTAGCGTAGCAAGAGAATATGGCTTGCTCAAAATGATTTAAATCTGCAAACAGTATCATATCAATGGAGATAAATAAATGTTTTTTTCTTGCTAGTAAAATGGAATAAAATAAATTGTCTTAATTTATGGGGAGTAAAGTATATGTTAAATAGGTGTTCTGCTTTTTAACCATTTAGGACCTAATTATTCAAAGCCAAGTTTTAACAGGAAACCATCCAAATTTAGATAAGCCAGACATTGTTTAAGCACCAGAAATTACCAGCCAACTCTTATGGCTTATCTTTAGAGCACTAACTTTTAAACATATTTAATGTTTACAGCTTATTATCCTGTTGTCTATTGTCAGAAAATAATCAGGTTTTTTAGGAAAGCCCACCCTGTAATAACCAGTAAATATTCAGTAAGTTGAAATTTAATAATTTTATGGGACTTCTTAATAAAGAACTTGAAACACTCTCTAAGTAGATCATCTTTTATTATATTCACTTAGTGATCCTTATTTTCATGAAAAGTTGTGAATAAATTGAACTGAACATCAATTTGGTTTTTGAAGTATACTGAAGACCTCTATAAAAATTCTTCATCATGAGCATCTTTGTAATTAAAATAATATTTTATTTTTTGAATTAACATTTTCACATTTGTCTGTGGGTAATTTAAGCCTCTCACCTACTGGTTTTTCTTTCTTTCTTTCTCTCTCTCTCTCTCTCTCTCTCTCTCGCTCTCTCTCATACTAGGGATTGAATCAAGGGATGTTTACCACTAAGCTACATCCCATCCTTTCTTATTTTTTGTTTAAAAAGAGGATCTAGCTCAGTTACTTAGGGCCTCACTAAGTTGGTGAAGCTGGCCTTAAACTTGTGATCCTCCTGTGTCAGCCTCCTGAGCCTGGGAATACAGGCAGGTGCCACCATGCCCATTTTTACCTACTGGTTTTTCTTAAAGCAAGACACTCCTCTGCCAAGGCCATGATAGAAAAATGTTTAGGTTGTGATCAAGAATATTGAAACTTCAAAAACTTTATTTTTACATGATAATTTTATTAATAAGTATCTTAAAACTTTTTTGTGCTATCTTTTTTATTAGATTAAAATAGCAAATTTTTCTTATGAGTAGCATGATACAATACCTATTATTTCTTGATTTTTGGAACATATGTACTTTTTTCAAGTTCAAATATTTCTAAAATATGTTTTACATAACAATGTTTTCTATCCCTATTTTAATATCTCTCTCCTAATTTAAATATATTGCACATCTTAAAATGGATGAAGTTTGGTAATGTGTGCAAAGTTAGAGGACAGTTGAGGTGTGATACCTAGTGGTCAACTTTTAGTAGCCCTCCTCAGAAATAAACTTAGTCAAACTAAATGACATTTTTTATTCAATCATCCAAATAGTGATCCTCTAGTCTATCATGCTAAGGGCAACTGGAGATTCAACACCTTATAGTGTTGGAAATTCCTTTGGCTTGTTTTCTGTTTTTCTCTTTCATAAACTAAGTTTTAAACTTTGAAATAAATAGGCTGACATGCAGTTGTAAGAAATATTATAAGGAGGTCCCATATACCCTTTACTTAATGTTTTCCAATAATAACATTTTTCAAAACTTAGCACTACATTATAATCAGGATATTGACATTGAAACAACTCATCAGTATTATACAGATTTTCTCACTTTTACTTGGGGTGTGTGTGTGTGTGTGTGTGTGTGTATGTGTGTGTAGAGTTCTATGTAATTTAATCACATCTACAGGTACCTATATATACCACTGCAGCTAAGATAGAGAACATCTCTATTACCAGGAGAATGCCATTTGCCTGTTTATGACCACCCTCCCATCCTGCCCCCCATCCTTCCATTCTTGCTCTCTTTCCTGTGGACTTTGTACAAGCTGGGGTTTGATGGCAGTGTGTTTTCTTGGTGACTTTTGTGAAGTAACTGATTTCTTCTTCTCTTGTGTGTTCTTGTGAAGAAGAAATAATAGTGAACAAGTATACTCTTCTGGAGTTAAGCGTCTCCCTGTTGCTTGGCAAAGGAACCAGTGATGGGATGAGTAGCTGCCTTGGCTATACAGTAATGCATTCCCTCTCAGTGTCTCTTTCTCTCTCTCTGAAGGAACAGAACCAAATTTATCATCTTTGTTTCCATTCCCAGATTACGCTCGATTTGAGGCCAAAATCCATGACCTACGGGAGCAGATGATGAACCACAGCATGAGCTCCGGGTCTGGGTCCCTGCGAACCAATCAGAAACGCTCCCTCTATGTCAGGTAGGCAATGGGGCATTTCTTACTCGGGTCTGCACTGTGTAAGCAATCCAGCTTGGGGAAACAAAGGCACCACCTTATAACAAGGAAGCATGTGTTCTAATTAGACCACACTCATGGCTACACTACTGAAATACCCTACATTTAAGAATAAGTTTTTGAAATGTTATTAGGTTAAATGACTTAAAGGTCACTGCTTTTATCAAGTTATTCATTTAAAATATTATGATACAGGGTAAAGTTACTAGCATAGGTTGCAAAAGAATAAGAAACATTTGTCTGATACATCTTGAGTATATGGACCAAAGCCCAGGATATTTGCTCACCATCAGTCTGAGAAGAAAATATGCCCGATCATTTCCTACTTTGCTTGATGTTGATTTTGTTTGTATTGATTTGAAATCATTATTATTCTAAACAGTTATGTGTTTTTTTTTCCAAAAGTTTTAATGGAAATACTATTCTGTGGTATCTCATCACCAACTGTTTCTCAGGCCTTAAAAGGTCATTGCTCCTGACCTGCAAAACTCATTAATTTACCAGGAAAAAATTTAATTGAATTCAAAATTTCTTCCTGTCCTTCACCTCTTGGGTGAGATCCTGATGCTCAACTATATCATGCTCCTCTTTCTGGCACCAGCTTCTTATAATACTCACAAACTTCATCAGTGTTGACTGGACTTTTAAAAGTAATATAGGTGCCAAGAGCCAGAAGGGGAGAAGTAATAATGGTCCAAAAAAAAATCTATGTACTGTTTGGAGAAGCCATACCCACACCCTTTATATTCTGTATTCTCCCCCACCCCCATGTAGCCCAGAATTTTATCTGATGCTCACCTGAGGTCATGTCCTCTTCACCTGAACTCTTACTTTCACCTCCTGGCAGGAGGTTTGTATTATAGATATTAAACTTGTCCTTGGTTCCATTTGGCTGTAAAGTTGTCTTTCCTGAATATTAGGTAGGCACACCAGGAGTAAGAGGGGAGTGGGCTTCCTGAAGGTGGCAGGTTCTCTAGGGCCATGATTTGCCAGCCACTCTGACAAGCATAGAGTTCCTTATTATTCTAGAAGTTTGAGAACCTCAGGAGCCCTGAGATTAAAACAACAAACAAACAATAAAGTTTAGTCATGCAGATTTAGTCAACTGCATTTCAAAAGACAATTTTGATGCATTTCACTGTAATCTGTAAAGACACTGTTGAGAACCACTCTAGAATTTGTCTTGCAGTGACATCACAAATATGATGAAATATTAACCTAATTTGTGGATATTTCTATTTCTATTTTCCTTA
This sequence comes from Callospermophilus lateralis, assembly GCF_048772815.1. Classification (NCBI taxonomy): domain Eukaryota; kingdom Metazoa; phylum Chordata; class Mammalia; order Rodentia; family Sciuridae; genus Callospermophilus; species Callospermophilus lateralis. Next base: position 141,148,668 of record NC_135306.1, read on the forward strand.
CTTGTGTTGTATTGCTGGTCTTCATGATACAAAAATTTTTTAATCTTGGGATAGAAAACAGGGAAAAGCCAGTTGGGTTAATAGGATAGAGATAAATAAGGTAATGTTATTTAAATGACTTTACAGAATGAAACTGGAAGGAAAATTACTGAATGTTGGTATCTTATTAAAAATTGAATGTTTAGAATATTGTTTATGTACTAGAGGAAATTTGATTAAAATATACTGGCAATAGGTTTTTAATTAAGCTGTGGAAGATTGGCAAACTTAAATGAAGGACTATGATATTATGTTAAATGAATGCACTTATTTGAAAATAGTATTAATTAGAGTCAAATCTTTATGCTTAAATGCCAAATAAAAATATAACCATCAACCAGGTGTGGTAGTGTGTATGTGTAATCACAGTGACTAGAGAGGCAGAAGCAGAAGGATCACAAGTTCAAAGCCAGCCTCAGCAACTTAGCGAGGCCCTAAGCAATTTAGTGAGACCCTGTACCAAAATTAAAAAATAAAATAAGGTCTAGCGATGTGGCTCAGTGGTTGAGCAGCCCTAGGTTCAATCCCCAGTACCAAAAAATATATATATATATTGGGCTGGGGTTGTGGCTCAGCAGTAGAGTGCTTGCCTAGCATGTGCAAGGCCCTGGGTTCGATCCTTGGCACCACATAAAAATAAAAAAATAAAATAAAGGTATTGTGTCCAACTACAACTAAAAAATAAATTAAAATATATAAATATAGATATATACATGCATTACATATGTTTTATATATGTGGAAATATATTTTATATATTAAAAAAACTCCTAAAGAAAGAAATGATGAAAAAATAAGAAAGTAATAGTTGAAGATTGTGTGGAAAGGAGAAAATTCTTTTAAATGAGATTCAAAAATACTTAACTTTCCTTGGGAAATTCTCCAGATAAAATCCCTAAGAATATACAAATACGGTATTTGGTTTCCAGACATTCAGTTAATACTTAACTAGTATTTAGAGGGCTGACCTCAGCATGTAAATGACTGTAAGAGACACAGAATAAGAAATAGGGGTCACGCATATAGTAAGATCAGAAGGAAAGAACTTGTAAAAGCCCCTGGCCTTGTTCTCAGCAATGTGATAAAAATAGGAACCAACCTCCAAAAATAACAACAACAGCAACAAAAAAGGCAAGAACATGAAATGGACTAGCAAAGCCTAAACAGAATCCTCACCAACAAGGACTCAACAGGTTTCTACCTTTGTCTTTCCTTCCCCCAGTACCAGTTTTGACTCTAGGATTTTCATAGAGATACTTGATTCATCTAGAGCACTCAAATAGGACCAATGCCAGTTGGTGTATGCTGATTTTAGAAAATCAACTACTTGCTTTCTCAAAATAAATTTGTAGCAGGGTTTCTCAGACTATATAAATATAAGATGATGAGCATGCCTCTTTCATCTGAAATTGTCACCCTAGACTATTACTCTCATTTTGCTTAGGTTTATGTAATCCTAAATCTGGAAGGAAACTTAGCTGTCACCAGATCCACTGTCTAATTCATAGAAAGGAAAGTGAGGCCCCGGGAGAGAACAGGTTTGCCTGGGATTCCACAGCTGTCTGTGGCAGAATCAGACCTTTTCCCCCAGCACATCCTTCTTCCTGTGTCCTTTCAAACTCCTGAATCTAAGCTAATAGCATTTCAGCTGTTTAATATAGTTTGAATTCTGAGTCTGCTTCTGTTAGCTATTAGATTTAAGAAATGGGTTAATTAGAGGAAAAGCTAAAACACAAACCTCTTGATTTTTTATACAAGATAATCTGTGCTAAAGGGCATATAGGCTGTTCTTATTACTCATATTTTTCCATGAAGCTAAAATCTAAATTCAAAAGTAAGTGACCATTTTGTTCTGTGACAGTTTAGATGTCTTGGTACAATATTTGCACCACAAAACTACTCTTCTTCTTTGAGTTCCCTCCTCTAACCTGTACACACACACAGACAGGCACACACACACCACCACTACCACCACCAATACCACCAATCCTAACCCTGGCTCTTGTCATGTTAGAGAGGATGCATCTTCATCTTCTCAAGATCTTATAGAAGTTGGCCTACTTCCCCTATTAGAAATGATCACCCCATGGTCATTTGTTAATAAAATATACTAATTTTGAAAGTTCAACCTCTTTCTTGTGAATTTGAGTGCAAGGATCAGTGTGAAAAAGGCAATCAGGGTTGTGATTGCCGGGGTTTATTCATGCATTCATGAAGCATGTTTTGAGTGTATATGTTCTATGCTCAAACTATAACAGATATTGAGAATTGAGGACAGTAACCATCATGTTTTCTGCCTACAAGAAACTCATATCTAATGGGGACCAGTGGAAGATAGCTAATGCAGTGTAATATTAAAGGATTTCTTTTAGCCCTAAAAGCCCTGGAATCAATTGTTCCATAACACAGGAATAGCTGAATGAATTCTTTTTTTTAATTTTTTTTTATTTTTAGTGCATTGTAATTATACATAATAATGGGGTTTGTTTTGACATGTTCGTAAATGCATATACATAGGATTTTTTTCCATTTTAATCCTCAGTACTGTGCTCTTCCTTTTCCTTCTTCCTCCCCTTGACCTCCATCTCTCTACTCTATTGGTCTTCCTTCTATGTACTTATTTACTTAGCTGGTACATTATACTTATTTATAAAATTGGAACACACTATGATATATTCATACATGCATATAGCATGATACTCTCAACTTTATTATCCAGTTCTTGCCCTTTGCCTCCCCTCCTCCCTTGTCCTTGGTCTCCCTTACTTCTACTCTATTGATCTCCCTTCTGTTTTTGTGAAATCCACCCTTTTCTTCCTTTTTTCTCTCTAGTTTCCACATATGACAGTAAACATTTGATCCTTGACTGAGTTTGGCTTATTCAGTTAGCATGATGTTCTTCAGCAAATGATATTTTATTCTTCTTTACGGTTGTGTGTATATATACCACATTTTATTGTTGATGGGCACCTGGACTGGTTCCAAAACTTGACTGTGGTGAATTGTACTACTACAAAAATTGATGTGCCTGTATCACTATAGTTTGCTGATTTTAGTTCTTTTGGATAAATACCAAGAAGTGGGAAAGCTGGGTCATATGGTCATTCGACTCCTAGTCTTATGAGAAATCTCCACACTGCTTTCCAAAGTGGTTGTACTAATTTGCAATCCCATCAACAATGTATAAGTGAACTTTTTTCTCACATCCTTGTCTGTAATTGTTATTTGTATTCATGGTAATTGCCATTTTGACTGATTAGAGAAAACCTCCATGTAGTTTTGTTTGGCATTTTTCTGATTGCTAAGGATCTTGAACATTTTTTCATATATTTGTGAAAATATATGAAATATCTTTTTAGATCTTTTGCCCATTTATTGGGTGAATTGTTAGTTTTTTTTAGTGTTAAGTTTTCTGAATTCTTTTAAAAAACTTAACACTAAAAATATCAGAAATATCTTTTTAGATCTTTTGCCCATTTACTGAGTGAATTGTTAGTTTTTTTTAGTGTTAAGTTTTCTAGATTCTTTATATTCTGGTTATTAATCCCCTGTCAGATAGCTGGCAAAGATTTTCTCCCATTCTGTAGGTTCCTTCTTCAATTCTTAATTGTTTCCTTTGCTGTGCAGAAGCTTTTTAATTTAATGCTATCCCATTTATTGGGTCTTGGTTTTATTTCTTGAGTTTTGGGAGTTTTAATAAGGAAGTTGGTGCTTGTGCCCATATGTTAAGGGTGTTGTTCATGTTTTCTTCTATTTTCATGTTTCTGATATGATTGCTAGGTCTTTTATCTATTCTGAGTTGATTGTATAGGTAAAAAGTAGGGATCTAGTTTATTTCTTCCACATATAGCTATCCAGTTTTCTCAGCACCATTTATTAAAGAAGCTATCCTTTCTCCAGCTTATGCTTTTGGCATCTTGGACAAGGATCAGATGACTGTTTTTATGTGGACTTGTCTCTGTGTCTTCCAGTCTATTCCTGATCTTCATATCTGCTTTTATGCTAATACCTTGCTATTTTGTGACTATAGCTCTGTAGTATAATTTGAGTCAGGTATACTGTGATGCCTCCAGGCTCTTTTTGCTCAGAATCTCTTTGAGTATTCTGACCTTTTATTCTTCTTTTCTATAAAATTTATATAAAACAGCAGAATGCATTACAACTCTTATTACATATATAGAGTTCAATTTTCATATCTCTGGTTGTATACATAGTATATCACACTAATTCGTGTCCTCATACATGTTCTTTGGATAATAATGATCATCACATTTAACCATCATTAATTACCCCATGCCCCCTCCCTGCCCCTCCCACCCCTCTGCCCTATCTAGAGTCCATCTATTCCTCCCATGCTCCCCCTCCCTATCCCACTATGAATCAGCTTTCTTATATCAAAGAAAATATTCAGCATTTGGATTTTTGAGATTGGCTAACTTCACTTAGCATTATCTTCTCTAACTCTATCCATTTACCTGCAAATGCCATGATTTTATTCTCTTTTATTTCTGAGTAATATTCCATTTTGCATATATGCCACATTTTTTTATCCATTCATCTGTTGAAGGGCATCTAGGTTGGCCCCATAATTTGGCTATTGTGAATTGTGCTGCTATAAACATTGATGTGGCTGTGTCCCTGTAGTCTGTTGTTTTTATTTTTATTTTTTTGTTTAATGTGGTGCTGGGTGTTCAACCTAGTACCTCATGCATGCTTGGGAAGCACTCTACCACTGACCCATAACCCTAGTCCCCAAAGTCTGTTACTAATTTATTTTTTGGCGGAAGTGTATGTGTGCAGTGCAGGGGATTGAATCCATGGCCTTATATAAGCAAAATAAGCACCCTACTGACTCAGCTTTATTCTCAGCCCTGATCTGTAACCTTTTTTTTAATATTTTATTTACATATTAGTTTTCGGCAGACACAACATCTTTGTTTGTATGTGGTGCTGAGGATTGAACCCGGGACACACCCATGCCAGGGGAGCGCGCTTGAGCCACATCCCCAGCCCCTAGTCTGTTGTTTTTAAGTCTTTTGGGTATAGACCGGGGAAAGGGATTGTGGGGTCAAATGGTGGTTCCATATTGGCTGCACCAATTTGCAGTCCCACCAGTAATGTGTGAGTGTACCTTTTTCCCCACATCCTCGCCAACACTTATTTTGTTTGTATGCATAATAGCTGCCATTCTGACTGGAGTGAGAAGAAATCTTAGAGTGGCTTTGATTTGCATTTCTCTAATTGCTAGTGATGATGAACATTTTTTTATGTGTTTGTTGATTATGATTGTACATCATCTTCTGAGAAGTGTCTCTTCAGATCCTTGGTCTGGGCCTTTTATTCTTCTATATCAAAGAGTGTTGTCCTATATCAACTTTAGGACTGTTTTTTTCCTGGTTCTGTAATGAATGTCATTAGTAGTTTTTATGAACACCTCATTGAAACTGAAAATTTCTTTGAATAATATGGTTATTTTGATGACATTAGCTCTATCTTTCTATGAACATAGTAGGTCTTTCCATTTCCTAGGGTCTTCTTCAATTACTTTCTTCAATGTTTTTATAATTTTCATTGATTCTTGAAAGTTTTGTATGAGTTAACTCAAAAATAACTTTTGATCCAAGTTATAAAAAGTATACTTTATCAAGACCCCATAAGTAAAGGTGAAAGAAATATAAAGGTGAAAGAAATTTTCATTAAGTAGTACTAATACTTTTCACATACAGTATATTTTTTTTTTATTTTCCTTTCTATGTGATTTTCTCTTTTTATTTTTTAAATTATGGCCACAAATCATTAACTTAAACTGATAGATAACTCACTGATGGTCCATGATTTAGAGCTTGCATATAAACAGGGAGGATTCCAGACCCATTACATAATACAGACAAACAAAAGAGGGCAGGTTCACTATATTACATTTAGTATCTCAGAAAACCCTAGACTCTTGTTGTTCCCATGTGACTGATTTTGGTGGGAAGGGAAAGTTACATCATCATCTAGGTAAAAGACTCTGGGTATCTATTTTCCTTTGAATGGAAGAGTATTCCTTCACTCAGCTGGAAGAGGTTATGAAATCTGTAGAATGTGTTACAAGTCATTTTTTAAAAAATTTTTATCCCTCAATGTTGGACCCAACATGCTCTCAGCCACTGTCCTCAGAGAACATGTGCACCCTCCTGCCAAGTACTTGGCACAGGGTTCATTGACAATAGTATTTGTATTGCCTCTCAGTTCTTCACTCATATATTCTTATTTAGCAGCAGCATCATTTATTCACAAGGAAACTTATTAAAGATGACAGCAGAATAGGAAGTAAATTCAGATTTATTCCTCTCAAAATCTTTCTGGAAGAATGACATGATCGTGTACCCAAAACAGTTGAGTAGGCTGAAGCAGAAAGTTAAAATCTAGCTGGAAACCAAAAGAGAGCTAGAAGGGTCATTGTGAAGTCCAAGTGGACAGCATGGACTGACCACATAATGATAGGGCCACAGGAACTTATATGCCAGAGCTTCACTCCTAACTTCATTTAAAACTGAGAGCAGTCCAGTGGCATAGACATCATTGTCATACCTATTCCACAGAGGAAGAAGGAAACTTACTTAAGAATCAAGATATTTAAAAATAACCTGCAAAGGTGCTCTATAGCCAAGCCAGATTGTTTACCCAGATATGTCTGTCATAGAAAATCATGCTTTATTAGTATAATGCTGTGAAGATGAAGTTAATTCTGCAGGGACACTAGTTAAATTCATATTGATGGAACTCCTCTTTGTTTTATACTCTATATTGATTTCCCTGAGATAGACCTAGCTTCTAGTCTGGAATTCTCAGCTTATCAATTATAAAATCTTGACTGTCTCATTTATAAAATGGACATAATACCTACTTCACACTCTTGTTAGGATGAAGTTAAACTTAGTCTACAATGTAGCCTGTCACATAAGATTTGTTAGGTAAGGAGGAAGTTCTTTTATCCATTTAAGTGATTGAACTCAGCCTTCTAAACTGGTAAATAAAATAAATAAAATTATAGATAAATAAAATTTGACTCTTCCTTTATACTTTGAGATTCATTAGCATCATGTTCACTCTTTCAGTCATTTGCATTTTTAATTGCCTCCTTAATTGTCAAATAAAAGGCTTTGTCTTCAGGAAGCTACTTTTATGCCAGAAACAGAAAGGAGGAGTCATTAGGGATTTGGAGGAGTTTTCTTCTTATCATGAAATCATAGTCTGCCAATGGTTTTAAAAAGGTTTTTAATTTATAGATTTCTACAGGAAGAGGGACAGTAATATCATGGATGACCCTTTCATTGACCATCACATTTTTCTCTTTCCCTCTTTGACAAGATCTAGAATCCAGATCTCATCGTTATTAATATCCAGGTGGCCTACAGTTCATTCATTCACCTATTCATCCAGCCAGCCATTCAGAAAACTTTTTCTGAGCCATAACCAACTACCTCATACCATACAAGGCTCCAGGGATAAAAAGACTAATAGAGCATCTTTTCTGCCCCTAAAAAGTGCAAAGTTTATTCCACCAACCTGGATTCTGCGTCTTGACCCTCACTTCGTAATGATCATATTTCCAGAAATTTCTCAACTCCAAAGGAGGTACTTAGCCTGAGCCCAACATTTCTACTTCCCAAAACAACCAAACAGGTCTGGCTAAAGTTGGAAAAACAGTAGAAGGAGGAACACAGGGTATTCACAGGAGAGGACAGGTGAGCAGCGGGGGGAAAAACTGAAGTCACTCTCACCCTAACACTTAAAGGTGAGATTGGAAGCAAAGGAATAGACACAACACACTTGCCCTTTAATCTGGGCTTTGAATAGTACTTGACACATCCGAGGAATTCTTTAACATTCCCTAAATGAATTTTTTGAGTGGTAATTGAACATGATGATATAACAGAACAAGGTATTCAGAAAATCATCAACAAGAGGTTGAGGGGAGGGAGCGCGTGCTCCTCTGAGAGCTCAGCAGCACAGGAACTGCTCTTCTTCAGCCTTCCCATGCGCTCTTCCTGCCTGTTGACTCCCCTGCCCTCTCCTGGACTTTCTGTACTATAAACATGGAGGATGCAGTCTACATTGGCACAGTCTGGCATGCGGTAACTGAATCATTTGAGTAAATGTTAGGATGTGACTTGCTTGAAGAGAATTTAATTCTGTCTAAAACTTTGCTTGATTTTCTTGTGGCTCACAAATTGTTCCCAACCTAATCAAGATCCTTTCCGCTTACTGTTCAAATAATAAGCCATCCTTTTCAGTAATTATCTCAGATTGAAATTTTCAACTTCATTGAACCAGACAAAGCTGTATTATTATGGATTAAATTCAAATCTATTTTCCCTTTAATTCTAAGTCAGTAAGAACACAAACAATAATGAATATTTACAAGTACTTTAAAAATAATAACCATAATAAATAGCTAATACAAATTGACTGTTGTTTGCCAGTTTTTTTAATAACTTGAATGGATTATTTTATTTTATTCTCACAAATCCCCTCTGAGATAGGTTCTATTATTATCCCTATTGTAGAGATGAGAAAATTGAGGCCAGTTTAAAACATATTCACAGAAGCTATACTGAGACTGGGACCCAAGCATGATGTCCTCTGCCCCTATCTACTCTGCCATGTGGCTTTATTGAGCAACTTTCACATACGTAATCTTATTTGATACAATATGTCTATAAATAGGTAATTATTTTTCCCCAGTTTTCAGATGAGGAATCTGAAGTTCAGGATATTAAGCTATCCACTCTTTTTCCCTGAGTATATAGAAGTACCAAGTCTTTGACTCAGTTTACCCTCTTATTAAATATCTGAAATTTTAGCTCACATGTATCTTTTTTCAGGGTTTGACCTATTGTCATGTTAAATAGTATATGAGTTTTAATAGATCTACTTTTGCTTTGTTGAATGGACAGTTGAGTATGATACCTTAGATCTTGTACTCTAGTTTGAATCCAGAGATGTGAATCTGTGATGGCACTGAGCAAGTCCTCAGAGACCAGAGATAAGGTCCCTGCCCCTCCTTTGCCAACAGAGTACAGCTAGAGTAGCCCTATATCTGTAAATTAAGGGACACAATTGACTTGCCTGTCTCATAAAGCCCTGCTTATGGCAGGACATGCAGCCCTACTTCCACTTCCAGCATCTACTACATAATTTTTGAGGCCCAGTACAAAATGAAAATGTAGAGCTCCTTATTCAAAAATTCAGATTATCAAGATGGTGAATGCACACCAAGCATGGGTGCCTGGATAATATAAGACACACACCCACAAAGCCAACCCAGCCGACACCTGCTTTAGGACATTTTGCTCAAAACCAAAAGCATGTGTGTTCTCTTAAACATGTATTGCAGTAGGTGTAAAGAACACAAGATCAGCATTGGGACCATTTTCAAGGCTACAAGCCAGGTCTTCTACCTAAAACAGTACTTTATATAAATCAGCCATATGTTTGCCTTTAAGATATATGAAAATATTATCTTTCAGCCCTCTTAGTGTTTAAAAAACTTACAATTCCCCCCTTTCTCTGAGCCTTCAACAGTCTTCTTTGAGTCATCTGTCTCCACTGAAGTAAATCTTTCAAAAGTTAAGAACTGTTGCTATTTCACATTTACCTCACACCTGAAGTGCGCTTCAGTCTTCCTTCCTGGGGGGTGGGGAGTACCCTTTCTCTGCTTTCTCCTCAGCCCTAAATTTTAAAGAAAATGCCTACAAAAAGTAATTCAGATGACTTGGGAAATAAATCTGTACCTGTTGGGGTTCATGTCCTTCAGTGTGGCTTTTTTCCTAAATGCAGAGGCTCTAAAACTTATAGATTTCCCTGGCCAATAAATTTAGAATTAAAAAAAAAAATCAGGAACCTTATGTGGCATAAACAACTTAATCACATCAAGTAAGATCTCTAAAAATACTGTAACCGATTACAGAATGTTTTAATTGATATTATTGCCATCATTTTATAGAAGAAAGGGCATTTTAATGCCCAAAAGAAAAATAATACCATAATCTGAGCACCAGGAAAGTCCTCAATTTTATAGGTTTATATTTCTAAAATCTTACTAACATGAACCTTCATATTTCCTGTATCCATATCATCTTACCTTATAATAAAAAGAATAAGGGAAACATTGCATGGCTAAATTAACTAATGCTTAACTCTGAATCTTTTGGTTCTAATTGATTCTAAAGTCCTTGGGATATATTCTATGTGTCTATGTTCTTTTCTTTCTTCCTTCCCTTTCTCTTTCACCCACTACTCTCCCCTCCCTCCTTTCTTCTCCCTCCCCCACTCTTTCTTCTTTCTTTCTGTAGTTTGTATTGAACCCAGGTGCATTCGACCACATTCCCAGTCTATCTTGTATTTTATTTGGAGATAGCATCTCCCTAAATTGCCTAGGTTGGCCCTGAACTTGTGATCCTCCTAACTTAGCTGAGTAGCTGGAATTACAGGCGTGGCCCACACACACCCCACTTTGCCTTTGTTCTCTCTTAACAAAGAAAGTCATTTTTCAGATTTTCTTTTTATAATGTACTTGTACTTTATGCTATTTTCTCTATAAGTAGGGAACCCAGAACTCTCCTCTGTGATAAACTATTAGTTTTCAGTGATGCTTTATTAAAAGGTGAGAAGGAATTTTCCTTCATCAAAATTTTTTTTTATTATTTTAACAATTATACAATTTGTTTATTTTTCATGTGTGTTACTCTTTCTACACTTTAAAAACAGACTTTTAAAATAGCTTTATTGACGTTTAGTTGATATTCAAAAACATATATATAGTGAATACAAACTATGATGGGACCTCTTACAGTAGGTATGTTAGTCAGCTTTTCACTGCTATGCCCCAAACACTGACAAGATCAACTTAGAGGAAAAAACGTTTATTTTGGTTTATAGTTTCAGAGGTTCAGTCTGTATTCTGCTGACTCCATTGCTCTGGACCCAGTGTGAGGCAACATATCATGGTAGAAAGGTATGACAGAAGAGCACTACTCTGCTCATGGCAGGGAGCAGAGAAGGGGAAGGGTGGCAGGGAAGGTAAATCCTTCCAGGTCTTCCTCCAGCCATCACCTTCCAGCCTACAGTTACCATCCAGCCATTCCATTCAAAGTAGGGTGGACTGATTGGGTTACAGCTCTCATAATCTAATCATTTTAATTCTGAATATTCCTATATTAACATAGGAACTTTGGGGGGAGCCACCTCACATTCAAACCATATCAATAGGTTATAAAATGAAGCTCTTTTGGGGGGACAGGGGTCATCTTTGGGTATATTTCTTCTCCACAGGAAAGAGGCACTGCCCTGTAACAAACAGGAAGTCTAGAATACCAGTTTACCAAGCTATTCATTCATAAGCTGAGTTCACAATATACTGGAGTAGACAAAAAGCCTGGGTTTTGGAGTCAGAAGGATTTGTATTTAAATCCTAACTCTGCCATTTTCTGCCTTTCTTGTGAGCATAGAAACTCATTTCTTCCCACTCTAGGCTTCTGTTTTTTTCTATAAAATAAGGATAACAAATATATAGTTCATAACATTCATAAGCAATGATTTTTGTAAATCACCTGTGTAAATATTTTGCACAGATTCTTATAGAAATTAAAAAAAGAACACTTCTCAGGTCTTTACAATGTCAATTTATAATCTCTCTCAATGTAAAATAAAATATTCAGAATAAAATTATAGCATTATGAATTATGAATCTAGTGATACATAGAAAAATATATCCTGGGATATATATTTTATATCAATGAAAGATTTTTTTGTTTGGTTGGTTTTGGTTTTTGATTGGGGGGTGGTTGTCGTTTGGTACCAGGGATTGAACACAGGGCTCTGAACCACTGAACCACATTCCCAGCCCCCCAACTTTTTTTCTCTTTTTTGAGATCTTGCTGAGTTGCTTAGAGCCTCTCTAAATTGCTGAGGCTGGTTTTGAACCTGTGATCCTCCTGCTTCAGCCTCCTGAGCTGCTGTGTACAGGCGTTCACCACCAGGCCCAGCTAAAGTTGTTTTAACATTAGAAAGTTACAACATGAGCAGAAAAAAGAGTAAGAATCAGGCAATCTATATATTAAAGAAACATTCAATAGAACTAAAAATCTACTCATGATAAGTTTTCCTTACAATCTTGAAAAACAGTGGACTTCATTAATTTAAAAACCGAACATCTCAAGCTGAGAAGAGTTTGACTGGAGATGGTGCTGAATGATTTGCTCCATCCTCACCCAAAATATACCACTTAAATATATGTAAATGTACTTTCTGCACATTTTAAGCCACATAAGCCAAAGTCCACTTTTCCGAGAAAAGCCATGAATCTCTGGTCTTGTTTTACTAGATCTTCTTGCTTAATTCTTGTGGTATTCAACCTTGACTGCATGTTAAAATGAGGCCCAGTCTAAACCTATTAAAACAGAAACTCTAGTAGTTGGTCTTCAAGTATCAGTATTTTTTAAAGTGTTCCTAATGGTTCCAGTGTATAGCCAAGTTAAGAACCAATAACTTATCTTCTCTCCTCTCTCTTCTCCTCTTTTTCACTTTTCTTCCAACTTTCTTTAGCTCTTCAACTCACACATAAGAAACTAAGAGCAATCAAAGTCTCAGATTTCTTGAATGGAAGCCCAATGCAAACTTGCAGCTAATGGGAAGGCTGGCTTCTGGGATGACTTTCAATTTTACAGCATTCAGCAACCATTGACCAGAATTTAGAAATGGATCTTTAACCTGATGCCATAATTAACTAACCCTTAGTAAAAGTAGAATCTCCTAGTTCAAGACTAAATAACCTGGGAAAGATTAAAAAGATTGCTAAGATTTCTCAAGACTCGGAGCTCTGATATTCATTATTTGATTTCTAGTGAATAAGAAATGAGCTGTTTAGAAGTTGTTAAATGGCATGAAGCCCCTTTGAAAATCTTCAGAGTACACTGAGCTCCAAAGAACTCTGTGTGTGCCCGTGCATGTGTGTGTGAGTGTGTGTGTGTGTGGGTGTGTGTGCATGCGTGTGCATGTAGCAGTGACCCAGTTTTTGGTAAATTTAGGTACAACTAGATTTACCCAGTGCTCATTTCTGGTTCTTGATGCTCTGCTTCTCTCTCTCTCTCTCTTTCTCTCTCTCTCTCTCTCTCTCTCTCTCTCTCTCTCTCTCTCTCTCTCTCTCTCTCTCTCCCCTCCACTCCCCTGGCTGCCCACCTCCAGTTTGACCCTGATCCTGGCCTTTTCCCTATTCTCTAATTTGCACCACTCCCTGCCTGAGACTTAGCCTATTCCAGTCCTCAGCAATTGGTTGGCATGGAAACATTAGATGAGCCTGCCTGGTGGGAGGGATGTTCTGTTTCCAAGTGAAAATGGAAAAGATTCAAGTGTGATTCACTTCCAGCCATTTTAACCCTTGAGTTGATCTGTTTCTTGGCTCACACCTCTGCCCGCTACTCTCATAGCACTTTGGTTATCATGATTGTGTGAAACCTCGGGTTTAGGTGACTTTTCTACCATAGACTGAGAGCTTTTTAAAGGAGAAACAATGCTACTGTGAGGAGCATATGTATTTCTCACACTCTGGACTAGTTCCTACAATGACGAAATATGGGCTCAGAGTTGGGAAGGCTGTCCTAAATCACATGGAAACCAAAAAGCAGAATTAATATTCAACTCCAGATCTTTCTCTATTAGTCTGCTTTAGTGCCTGCTTATGTATCTAAGTCACCTAGCCTCATGCCTGCCCTTGGGGAAGGAAAGTGACAGGTGAACAGATAGATGGATAAAAGATCAATTAAAAAATTATCTTTCACTGGGCATGGTGGTGCACACCTATAATCCCAGTGACTCAGGAGGCTGAGGCAGGAGGATCACAAGTTCAAAATCAGCCTGAACAACTTAATGATGCACTAAGTGACTTAGTGAGACCCTTTCTCAAAATTTAAAAAGGTTAGGAATGTGACTCAGAGGATAAGCACCACTGGGTTCAATCTCCAGTACCAAAAAAAAAAAAAAAAAAAAAATGTCTTGAAAAAGCATGACTCTATTCTTATTGTGGGAATTCAAATGGATCCGCCTCCTATTTTAAATCTAATGTGCATAGTTACTCCAAGCCTCTGACGGAGGTCAAGGATATAAAGACGTCTGTCAACCTGGTTAAATGTAACTGTGGGCTACTCCAAAAGCCTGCGTCTCTCCCACTCAGAACTGTTGCTCTCCTCCCCCACCCCCCCTCATAAAAAGCTAAAAGTAGCCTGTCTCCTTGAGAACTGAAAAGCAGAAGTAAAATGGCCTTTGAATAGCTATTAAGTCACCTTCACAGCTGCCACCTGGAAACAAGTTCTCAGTGCCTCATACTGTTTTCCTCCCATAAGGTGTCACAGCACCTTACCTTAGTCATTTGAGAAGATGAAGAGGACAATCAAGCAAGTACCACTCAAGGGGGAAAATTAATTTTTAACTAAATCATTCAGTACCATTCAGTGTTTTTTTTTTTTTACTATTTTCTAACCAGTTATTTAGCAAAGGAGGAAAAGAATAAATGGTCTTATTCAAATATTTCTATTTTTATGTACAGATAAGTATAAAATATCTTTAATGAAAAGAGTCTGTGTTTCTGCTGAGTGTATGTAAATAATGCCTTGGATTTCAAAAGCAAAGAACAAAGCCTGTCAGTTTGTCTAGGAGCAGCCACCACATTTTTTTTTTTTTTTAATAGCATGCTTCACTAATAGACTTGGTTACCAGGGCTACTGATTTTTAAAATTACAGAGATGAAATTATTAAACAGCATGGTCTCCTACAGAATCCTGGAAGCAGTGAATATGGAATAGCTCCTTTCCATCCTATTGCCATATTGCCCCTCTTCTCTCCTCTCCTGGCTGCTCTCTCCTTCCCTCTTTGTTTCTCCCTTGCTCCTCTCCCTCTCTCCCTTCATCCCTCCCTCCCTATCTCTCTCCATTTTTGAATATACTTGCATTAAACCCAATTCCTTTTACACTCATAAAGACTATGTAATTGTTTTCCCAGTGCTAAAACACAGTTTTGATTTTGTTTTTTGTTTTTTTAAATGCCATAGCCAATAACAGATCTAGGTCTAATGCCAAAACTGTGATTCACTTCAGCTTGGAACATAAATAGACAATTAGATTATTTTGTGTTAAATAGTGACTTTTAGTTTAGATCCAGTTATTTTTTAGGAAAATAGAAGACCAGAAGTATTGATACCACAATATTTTTTGTTACTTTTTAAGCAACCTGTATTCAGAGCCAGAATAATAATGATACACTGGTTTCTTTGATCAGATGACAGATTTTAATTTGGTTCCTCCATTTACCAATTGCATGATATTGGAAGAGTGATTTATAGTCTCTAAGTCTCATTTTTTTTCATCTTCCTTTTGTAGATAACAGCAAAGCCACCTGATAATGATGTTATATATGTGAAATGAGATATTATTTATAAAGTGCTTAGCACAGTATTCCACCAATATGTAAAAGATGCAATAAATGGTAGCTTTCATCTGTTATTGTTATGTCATTGGATAGTTGTAAAGACTAAATGAGATAATGCATTAAGTTAGTTGACATACTTCTAGACAAACAGGATGTGTGTAATAAACATTAGATCGTATGCTTAACACTGGCTTGTTATCCTGTATCTGTTCCATAGTTGGTACCTATTCAGCTATTTCCCAGAGTTCTCTTCTTTCCATCTTTGCTTAGTCAGTGCCACTCAAATCACAAGGTTCTATGCCTGTCTGATCACTTCCCCCATTTCCCTTTTGCACTGTTTCCACACATGCTGCCTAATAATATCATTTCTTCTCCCATCCTAATACAGATCTGTGCATCCTGTGGACCTGAGGGCAGTTGCAGTATTTCTGTTAGCTGTGCAACCTCATGCAAATTACTCCCATTTCTGACTCTCAGATTTTTTCATGTAAACCACAAGGGTAGGACAAGGTCATCGCCTTCTTCTCACATACCCACTGACTCTTGGATTCTCTTTTAAAATGGGGTCTGGGGGGAGTTGTATAGTACAAGAAATCCAGGTTGCGGAGCTATTTGCATTGAATTAATTTAAAGATTGAGAAAGGGAAATTCTTAACTGTGTCATCTTATTTTCTTTTTTACCTAATATGGTATTTGAGGAGTGTAAAGATCTTGTTTCAATGTCAAAAAGTGGAACTATGAAAAGAATCCTCAACTCTGTCAGAAGTACAGGCTTGTGTACCAAGTGTCAAGAATTTAAAACTTGATTACATATCTCACAGAGAGGGTAATACCCAACCTGCAACTGTGTGGCAGTCTTTGCTCCTGAAAGGCTAATTCTAATATACATGAGAGGTAATTCTGACAATACAGAAACTCTAATAGGAAACTACAGGGCTCCAACATAGCTGTTTAATAGTATTTTCTTTGCTTGAGGATAGAAGGGAATTATGCCTTTTGAATTTAAAATGTCAGATTATTTCAACTCTAAGATTGGCATAGGGTGTAAGAATAGGAGCAGGGAGAAGAAAATATGTGTGCAAAGATCTCTGCATGCTCTTACAAACTTCCAGGTTAGTGTCAGTAACAGGAAATGTACGCTCATTTTGAAGTTTAGTTGATACATGATTTCCTGATATTCTTCCCCCATCCCTTTTGATACATTGTGATACATTGTGGCCATAAAAATCAAGCCAGCTTAATGAGAAATTTCATAGTTCTGTCACCTCCAGCTCCCAGGGCTCCTCCATCTGCCCTGACTGTACTTGGAGCCAGGAAGAAGCACAGAGCCAGATTTCTCATTAGCAGCAAACCTGTTGGACCAAGAGCATGAGGCCATCTGGAGCTCTGCTAGGGCATGTTGGGCACAAGACGGGAGGCAGTTATGTGTTGGGGTGAAGGGTGTGTCTGGGTGGAAGGATTGCCTGTCTTGGGACATTTTCTAAATTCATTATGGTGTAGGCTATGTGTGTCCATGGTGGAAGAAGTTGGATCAGGGGAAGGTCTCCTCTTGGACAGCAACTTTTTGGTCACTTTCATCTCTGATTTAGCTCATCTTATGATTTGATACAAATACTAAGTTGAACCAGATGAACTTGTCCTGGTTTCATATGGTTCAACCTAATATTTTACATTGATGGGGGCTTCTGTTTGAATGTACTGGCTGCTTGCTATCATTCTCTTGGCAGGAAAGAAGGTTCTTGGATAGCAGGGGGTTCAGAATTGGAACATGTGCATGATTCCTGTCTGCAGCTCTGCAAACAGTCTGTTGTACTGAAAAAGCTAATTGGGGACCCTTGAACATGTAACAGAACTCGACCATGGTTTGTTGGATTTTAATTTACAGTAATAGAGCTATAAATAAAAGAACAAGAAAAATCCTTCATCCATTAGCCTGCTGCCCTAACAGCATAACCAACTTTGATCTTAGCTCTGGTTCTAAAGCCACCTGTGGTATCTGGAGGGCATGAATGAGTGAACTGATTCGTTAATCTGGAGTAAAATTACATACAATGAAACACACAGATCAATGGACTTTAAATAAAAACATAATTCTGAGTAGCTGCAACCCAGATCAAGATACAGAACTTCCCCAAACCCCAAAAGGTTTCCCTAGGCCCATTCTAGTTGATTCAAGACCTTACCCAACTCTGAGAAATAATTACTGAAATTTTATACCATAGATTAATTCGGCCTATTTTTGAACTTTGTAAGAATTTATCCATGCTGTCTTTATTCTTTCATGTCTGGCTTCTTTGGATCAGCATAATGTTTTTAAGAGCCCTCCATATTGTTTTGTGTTTCATTCATTTGTTACTTTTTATTGCTTTATGAATCATTCCTTTGCTCGAAGACAGAACAATTCATTTATCCATTCTTCTACTGAAAAACATTTTGGATTGTTTCCAGTTTGGGGCTATTATGAATAAAGATACTATAAACATTTTTATATAAATCTTTTCAAGAAAATATGCACTTATTTCTCCTGGGTACATACATAAGTGAAATTACAGGGTTACAGGCAAATGCTCAACTTTAAATAAACAACTAAGCAGTTTTCTAATGGGAGTTGTAGAAAATACAGTGTGTGGGCCTCTGCTTTCCTAAGACTGTGGTGAGTGGTTGGGAGGTATCCTACTACTGCAAGAGAAGAGAGGGAAAGGAGCATTGGGAGACAATTACTGTCCTCACCATAGAGCCCATGACAATATTTCATGAAAGCATTAACTGAGACAGTTCTTTCTGTGAATTTTGGGGGTATAGGATTTAAGCACTAGCATGTTTTCAAGCATCAGTATTTCAATTTCTGAAGATGGAGGTAAACTCCACTGAGGCTCTGGCAAGTGTGGTAGGCTGCTGCTCCTAATGGGCAGCATGATGCGAATGCCAGGGGAGATGTTTGCTGAAGGCTATTAGCACCTCTGATCCATATTTCCCTGTGATAAAAATTATGTTTGTAGCTTCTGCCTATACCTGTGTAAGACTCACCTGCTCTTATTAACAAGAAGTGCCCACAGATTTCCATATATGAATATGGGTTAGCTCATTTATTTGTCTATTTTATTGCATCTTTAAGTTTCTATATGTATGACAAATTATCTGGTTCTGAAGAGGTTTAATGCTTTGTGTGTCTCTAGTTTGCATAAGATTTTAAGTATAGGAAGATAACTAACCTGGTTTTCAAGCAGGGCAGCTCTCTTGAAGTGAAGTTGGACACCACAGATGTTGAACTTCTGTGGAATGATTCTGCAGGGCAGCAGAACTCCCAGTGTAGTGAAGTCTCCTCAATGTGTGTCCCTTCTCCTAGTATTTCATTCATAGATAAGTGAGGCACAAGGGCAGTCAAGGGTGGTAAATGCCCATGCTTTACTGAGATATGTATGTCTTTATTGCTACCTTTTAAGACTTGATACAGAAGACTGCAGATCACCTTTAAATGGCATCACGTTCTCACATTTATGGGTAGTAATGAGACCCTGAACTTGTGCTATTACTCTTAGTACCTTGACCTCATTTCGCTCTGTAAAAATTTCCCCACATGTATTGCTCTGTGAGCCATATACTAGCCTGGCTTTTGCATCTGCTTTAGAGCATGGGTGGGGATGCAGAAGATAAGCACTGCAGAGAGAAACCTCCCAGCACCTAGAGCAGCTCCACCTTTCCTCATCGTGTGACCTTGGACAAGTTCTTAAACTCTGAGTCTCATTACTTCATCATTACTTCACATTTATAGGAGGGTAGTATCAGTTTTTACCCCAGAGGGTTCTTTTGAGGATTGACTGAGTTTATTCTGGTGAAATTCTTTAGAGCTTTGTTGGCAGCAAGGAAGCTCTTGTTGCTATTACTGTTGCTGTCCTTTCTAGAATTATTATTTCCCTGGTGCCATTATTTCATAAACTAGTCAGAACATTTATGTGGATTTCTTTGCTTGCTTGCTTGCTTGCTTATTTGCTGGTTTTTATTTATTTTTCTTTTTCCTATATTATTCAATACCACTCTTGAGTTGGGTCTTCAAAAGTTCATTCCTCTTGTTTATAAAACAAAATTATAGCAAGTTTAGTTTAAAGATCAAATTTGTATTTATTAGCAATTTATAAATTAGACAGCATCACATCTAAAGATAAGAAGAGGTGTGCCAATGAGCCAAGCAGAAGAAATTGGTTTTACCGGCAGAAAAGGACTAAATTGAGTAGACACTGGAAACAAAAATCAGATCACTTTAAAGCTACTTTCCTTAGTAGGCTTTAAATGGGGTCAGGGGGACTTCCTTTCCATGCTGGCTCAGGTAAACTGGGCCCCTTCTGATTGGTTGCTCTGAATCTCCTGGGGTTTTTTATTTTGTTTTTTAGTTTTCTTTTTTGATTTTTAATTGATTTTTTTTAAAAATAAATGATAGTGGAATGTATTATTACACATATACAGCACAATTTTTCATATTGTTTTTTAATTTTTTTAAACATTTTAATTGTAGATGGACACAATATCTTTATTTTATTTTTTAATGTGGTGCTTAGAATAAAACCTAGTGCCTCACACATGCTAGGCAAGCACTCTACCATTGAGCCACAACCCCAGCCCCTATTTTTTAATTTTTAATTTTGCATTTTATGGCAAACTGCCCATTTTGAAGTTTGGTTTGATTACATGGCACTTAGCATGAATGGCTTCATGCTGGTTTGTTCTGGTCTCTGGGACAAGAACAGGACCTTAGTCCAAAACAATGGCCTCCTATAAACTTCATTTAATACCTCTTAAATTAATTTTTAATTAGTTTTTATTTTTCAATAGACTTTATTTTTAGAGCTGTTTTAGGTTAACAGTAAACTTGGAGGAATATACACACATTACTATTATCTTCCCACTTCCACATATGTTGCCTCCCCTCTTAGCAAAATCTTGCACCAGAGTTCTATGTGTGTTATAAATCATGAACCCACAATGACACATCATATCACTCAAAGTGATAAACCTACATTGACATATCATTATCATCCATGGTTGACATTAGGATTTTCTGCTGGGATTGTGTCATCTATGGGTTTGGACAACTATAAATGACATGTATCCATCATTACAGTACCATATGGAGCAGTTCACTGCCCTAAAACTCCCTGAATTTTTGATCAGGTGTATTTGTCAATTCCCAGGAATAATTGCTTAAGATAAAAGCAGATGAGAATGTTCCTCAAAACCCTAAGACAAGTTGATGAAAATGTGACTCCAAGAGAATTTAAGAAAAAAGACTCCAAAAGAGTTGTATTGAGGAAAAAATTATTCTCAGAAATTCTCCTCTAAGATCACACTTGTGATCAATGGTGAACTTGGTAACATTCGCCTGTGCTGCCTGGATGACAAACACATTTGAAATATATGAAATGTCTTATGAATAAAGGAAGCAGTTCGAAGTATTGTCATTGTGAATATAGTAAACTGCTGAAGATAAATTTTTTAGTATATTTGGAGTCTTGGCATGAAAGCTTTCATCATCGCAGTGCTGACTTTTTGTTTTTAATTTAGTTTAGTTTAATAAGCTCGTCAAGCACTTTCTGCAAGCTTGAGCAAATATTCATGAATCTGTTTCTGCCAAACCATGGTCATGAATTATTTATTTTGAAATCTGTCTGTAGTTGTAGCAATTCATACCACAAGTTTAGAGAAATGAAAACCTTTGGATCTTATATCTGACTTTTCTGAGGTGAGTGTGGTGTGAATTGAAAGAGAAGGGAACAGATATTTGCAACATGCAAAGTTGATGAAAGAGCACTCTCTAGAATCCTCTATAGGAGAATTAACTGTAAGGCAATCAGAAAGAGTCACACAGCCTTAGAGAAAATGGGTAAGGACTTTTTAAAAAATGGGTAAGGACTTACTAAATTGTATAAAATCGTTAATTAAGAGTTTCAAATTAGGCTACAATAAAGCACCACTTCACATTCACCAAGTTGACAAAGATTACAAAATTCAGTAAATTCCAGGTGTTGGAAAGGAAATAGAAGCTACTGGAGCGCTCATCCACTGTATCAACTGGAACACTATTTTGGAAAATTGTTTGTGTGTTATTTAGTAAAGTTAAAAATACTGCTCAGCAACTTGTTTCTTGGGTTAAGAAACTTATACAAACTTTCATATATATGTAGACGAGACATATATGAGGTTATTTATACTACTGGTATTAATAAAATCTAGAGATAATCTGATATGGGATGGATGTACAAATTATAGTATACTCTTACGGTGTGCACAACAGTGAGAATGAATGAACAACTGCTTTATACATCCACATGAATGAGCCAGTACAGTCTCCAGGTCATGTAAATACACACAGGATGATTACACACATATTTCAGATACTATTTAGGAATACATATATGTGTGTGATAATACTATAATATAGTTAGGGGAAGATTTGCCATAAATTCAGGAAAGGTACCTGTGGAAGGAGAGTGGTTAGGAAGGAAGTGATAATAACAATGGCATCTAAAGGGATTCTAAGTTAATGTTAGCATTCTTTGTTTTCTTTTGTGTTAATCATGTAATAGTCTTTTTATTTTTCTTTAAACTCTAAAGAAAAGATATTATATAATTTCTTATTGTGTATGTGTGTTCAGTCTCCTCATAACCATTCCACAACATGAACATATACCCACAGTCATGATAACTGAGTTTTATCCCTAAAAGAAAAAAAGAAGGAAAAAGAAAAAAGAAAAAAACATAGGCCTAGACTGTATATATAGTCATGGAAAACAGAGCATGAAGAAAGTATTAAGAATATGATTTATTGAGTGATCATATTGCCTTAACTTATTCTTTAAATAGGTGAGATTGAATTATAAATAAATAAATACCATTGAAACAAAAAAAAAGGCAAATGAATTTTCTAACCTCATTAGCAAGATTGCATCCTTGCTACCATATTAAGCCCTTGATTAGATTTCAGAGTTTTCTTCATTTTTGTTTTTCCTCATTACAGCACCTTGAAGCAGATAATTTGCAGAGAGCTGTACTATAAATCAGAGGAGTTAAGAAATTTTCCTTGTCCTAAAGCTTAAAAGTGGCCAAGTCCTAAAATTCAGATTCAGAATACCAGACCCAGGCCACCTTCTCCCTATTTTGCTACTCTCTCATTTTAAAATCTTCCACTAAAGGAAGGTAGTGTTATGATAGATACTTGGTTTAAATCACAGGACAAATAATGTCCATATTGGACATCCATCTACCTCTTATTTCCAGAAGAATAAGGAAGGGGCTCATATTTTTATAATATCAGTGAATCACCCACTACCAGAATGGTGCAGTACTTGACTGGAAAATAATGGCCTAGAAGGGCTAATCAGCATAAAGGCACATGCATTTTGCAAAGTGTTGTGTCAGGGCATGGGTTAAATCAATTACATTTTTTTGTAATGACCAGATTTTCATGCTGGAACGTGATAAATAATTGGTTGCAATGAAAAATGTTGGACACAGTTTGTAAGAAAATTAATTGAACTCAGGAAGCAGAAAGCCTCATTAATCTCCCGAAATGATATTTGAAATCCAGAAACACGCAGTTCATTCATTTCCTGTCTGTGATTTATTCCCACTGCAGCATATTAATCCCTCTGCTGCTTTGCAACAGTTATACACAATCTTTATCTTTCTTCCTGAGAGAGAAGACTCTGTGGCATAGCTCTTTGGAAGTTAGAAGTCTGAGTCACCAGGAGAAGATCTGATACGTCCAGGTCTTAGCAAAGGCAGGAACAGTTCTGGCCTCATAAGCCCACAGCACTAGGGCCTCAGGAATCAGAAAGAATTCTGTTCAATCTCTTTAAGAACTTCAGTGACACTATATTACTTTGCAGCTCTAGTTCCCAAACTTGACTGATTATCCAGATTGTCTGGGAAGCTAGCAAGTGGTCCAAATAAATAAAAATGATTCATTAGCTCCACCCCAAATTTTCCAGGAATTACATTAACAAAACACCTTAGAGAATTCAGCTAAATTTGAAAACTATTGAATCATATTGTTTAATGTCTTGAACTCTTTGACATGGTATCCATGACCCTTTAGAAAATAACTTAATATGTGCCATTTTCCTCAATTATGAAAGAAAGGAGCCCTGTGTTCATCCTCCAACATAAAACCATTTAACTTTGCATAATTCCTTCAATAGACATGTCTTGAGCAACTAAAATTTGCTGGATCCCACAGGTACTATGAATTGTTTCTTAAATCTGTCATTGTATGCTCTTGATTGAGTTTAGTAACTGGGATAGACTTCTAAGGTAAATAACAATACAATCTGAATTATGCTACATGACAGTTAAATCTTCCACCAAGCATGGTAATACCTCCAAGAAATGCTTTTCTTAGTCCCCAAACATTGTTCATTATTGTTTTTCCCACTGTAGACAACCCCAGAATTTCCTCCCCAGTGGCCACTACCATACCATCTGTTTGGCACACGGGACAAAACCTATTTGTTTTCTGTTATAGACCACATTTGAGAACCTTGATCTAACAGACTCCCCCAACCCCTTGCTTCCACTGAGATGACAGAACTTGTAGAAATTGCTTGTGTGATGGGTCACTGGGCAGTAATATTCCCCAGGGTAGATGCCTCAAGTTGCACATATCCCTCTACTGAAGAGTCATGTATCTACTCGACTGAAAACACAAATGGATTTTGACATTCGGACTACCACTCTCTCTCCTCCTGTCTGAATTATGCTACATGACAGTTAAATCTTCCACAAAGACATCCCCCCATCTAAATTCATCTTTTCCTTACCTTTTAAAAAAGAGTCTCTGTGTGGGCACATGTGTATATATATTAATTATGTATAATTATATATTAATATATATGATATTTTATGTATCTATATATAAAGCTTGTTTTTATGGCATACACAATATGCATCAGACTCTTAAATGCATTTTCAATCATGTCTTTTTGTCCTCAGTTTCTGGCCCAGAATCTGGCACAGAAGGGAAACTCTCAATAAATGGCAGTCACCATCATATTATACTCCACTATCTGTAGACAATTTATCTGCCAATCTCAAGGCTATAGAAACATTACCAAGAATTAGCTAATAGTCAAAATAAATATTAATAGGAATATGAATTTTCCATGATTATGAGTTTAATTCAAAAAGATCTCTTCAGTCCTTCATGCAAATATACATAGCAGTAGTTATTTCTTCTAAACTGCTAATAATGCTTTTAGATTTACTGTAGATTGCAGGCAGAATAAGAGAAATTAGCAGCAGTATCAATTGAAAATGAGTCTGATAAAGGGAGAGACAGCGAAACTAATAGAGTCAAAAAGACACTACCCAATTATTATAGAGTAGTGGTTGTATGCCTGAGGCTTGATAAGCAAGATAGAATCTTGTCCTTAAGAAGCACAAAGCCACTGGGCACAGTGGTACATACCTGTAATCCCAGCGGCTCAGTAGGCTGAGGCAGGAGAACTGAGAGTTCAAAGCCAGTCTCAACAAAAGCAAGGCACTAAACAACTCAGTAAGACTCTGTCTCTAAATAAAATACAAAAAATAGGGCTGGGGATATGGCTCAGTGGTCAAGAATCCCTGAGTTCAATCCCCAGAACCACCACCACCCACCCAATAAAAAAAGAAGCCCAGAACCTAGTAAAGTAGGAGGTACACAGGTGACCCCACCGCACAATGCTCTTATGAATGTCTGGTCAGGGCCCCAGGGTCACAATGAAAGGGGTCAGTGGTCAGCTTTTCTGGTTAGGGAATTGGAAAGGGAAGGGCAAGATGAGTTTCCTAAAGTCCAAGATGCTTTAAGTATCTTAGGGATGACTGGTAAGTGTTTAATCAGAAAACCAGGGAGGCATTGAGGAAAACAAGAAGGTGTGAAATACCCTCCTGCCCTCAGGAATCTTCTGTATGGGCCCTAGTCCAGTACACCTGGAGCTAGATTGTAAGGGCTTAGTCATGAGAGGAGGTAAAGCTGGAGAGGTGACAAGGCCAGCTCACAGATGTATTTACATACACACATGCTGAATTTGGATTTTAGGTTTGTAGGAAGAGTCATGGAAGGAAGTTGTTTGAAGGAAGTTGTTTTGGTTTTTTTTGTTTTTAAAGAGAAAGAGAGAGAGAAAGAGAGAGAGAGAATTTTTTAAGATTTATTTTTTAGTTTTGGCAGACACAACATCTTTGTATGTGGTGCTGAGAATGGAACCCAGGCTGCATGCATGCCAGGCGAGTGCGCTACAGCTTGAGCCACATCCCCAGCCCCAAGTTGTTTTGTTTTTAACAAGCATGTAAAGTGGTCATATTTGGTTTTACAAAAATTCCTCTTACTGAGTCCAGAGGAAGAAGAACTTGGGGATGAAAAGACTGGAAATGGCAAAATGTGTTAGGCTGCTGCAGCAACCCAAGCTACAAGTCTTAGGGCCTTAAGCTAAGGCAAAGCAATCAAAGTGGAGAAAAAGGGGCAGGTATAAGGCAGCAGAAGGAGGTTTCGTAAAGTCCAAGATGCTTTAGGTATCTTTAGAATGATTGGGTTTAAACCAGGGTTTAAGTGGGTGGCAGACTTAGGGCAGGGGCAGACAACTTCATCCACTTCATCCATTGCCTGGAAGACAATACAACAAAACTGCATGGTGCACCTTGCCGTGAATAATATGTTGAACGAAATCCATGAGTCTTCAAAAGAGTAATTTATGTTTAGTATACTCTGCTAAGGTAGTGAAGTATAACACCTATTTTAGAAAAAGTTCTACCTGAATAATTGATTCATCTTTAATATATGAATCTCAATTATCCTAATAACTGAGGTTTAATGAATATAAGGATGTAAAATATACTGAATAGTATTCAAGGGTTTCTTAATACTGAGTTATATAGATTATCTTGCTTAAAACTCAAAATAACCCTGTTGGGAAAGTGTTATTGAATCCAAATGCAATTAAGAAATCTAAAGTTCCAATAGAGAAAGTAAATGCTTGAGGGTCACACAGGTAAGTGTTAAGACTGTTTGGACATGAAAGCTCAGGCTTTTTATACCATCACTAGCCTGATCTTATCCAATAAGCAGTCATATTCTGATTGAAATGAGAAGTTATTACATATAACAAAAATTTAAGTCTGTGCTTTGAGTTGGCCATCCTTTCCCTTTAAGATGGTGCTCAGGAGTTTCTGGGATGTTTTAGATGGCGTGAGTAGAAGATAACTTTTCTGAAAGAACAGCCAAAGAGAACAGACAGCACATGTGTGCAGCAGAGAAAATGATCCCAAAAACAGTTGATCTCATTCTTTCTACTTTTCAGAAATGCAGAGTTAAACAAGCCATCTTGCCCATGCAAAGCACATAGCCTCTCCATTGCTTTTGAGATGTAAATGAATTCCTACCCTGGAGCACATGTCAAGAAATCCAAGCAATCTGGTCTTCCAGACTCAAATAAGGAGCATGAAACCTTGATGGTAGTCTCTTTAAGTTTTGCCTAACTTTGTGAACCTAGACCAGCCATTTAATTGTTCTGTGTGTCAGAATCCTCAGATGCAAAAGGAAAATTATAATATTTACCTTCTTTAGGATGTTATAAAGATAAATATAAGAAATGTCAGTGCTTTGAAAGGTCAAATATTCTGTATAAGTGCAGAATTTATTTTTATTCTGAGTCTCTAGACAGAAGTGGAAAATTTTATCTTATTCCTTTTATTTTCTTTGGCAAATATTCATTGTGAACGCAGGCTCAGGGTGAATTAGGCTTACGTCCCACTCTCTGTTCATGATCCAGCTACCTAACATGTGACATGCTGATAATGCTCTCATTGATGTTATCCAGTTTTTATTTTATCTGTTGAGATAGGTGTGTCCATCCCCCTTTATAAGATGTGATGGCTGAGCCTTGGAAGAGAATGAAATAGAACTGGCTGACTCCCCAAACTCAGGTCTATTTCCATCATCACCGAATTGCCTCACTATCTCAGCAGAGTAAACAGGGGATTCATAATGAGCTCCAATAAAAATCTGATCATAGGGAGGAATCTAAGGTATGAAGTAGAAAACTGTGGGGGCTCAAATAAGAAAGCAATTAATTTTAGATTAGGTTTGTTCCCACAAGGTATTCTCAGAAGAAGAAACATTTAAAATAGACTTAGGGGGATAACCAAAACAGATAGAAAAAGAAAGAAGATTATTCTAGATAATAGAAGGAGCATGAACAAAAATTTGAGATGGGCAGGTAAATGGTCTGTTTGGGAGCAATGAACACAGTCTGATTAAAACATGGAAATCATAGATTGAATTTTATTACAAAGGAAGACTGGGCTCAGGTGTGAAGGATATTGAATATCATGTAAACAGTGAGAAATTTGAACAGAGGAGTTATGTAGTCATGTTCATTCGAAAATTATCCTATTGGCAATGGGAAGGAAGGATTAGAGGAGGTTGAGACTGGAGATTAATGATGGAATTGGGAATTATTACAGTAACATAGGCAAGAATGTAAAAGGAACTATATTCAGGCAGAGGCAATGGGGATGGCTGAGGAGGATTAAACGAATATTTTAAATTAGATTCAATAATAGTAGCATGTTAGTTTTGAAGGAAAGGGAGAAGATCATTGTTGATGAGCTTCAGATTTCTGACTTAAGCCCCTGAGTAAATGGTTATACTATTAACTGGAAATACAGGAAGAGAAGCCATTGTTATAGAAGTATTTACTCAGATGTTGACTGAAGAGAGAAAGACAAGAAGAGACATCCTCAATCATTTCTGATCATGAAAACTAACTTTGGGGCTTTGTTATGGTGACTCATATGAGTTGTAGTTACTTTTCTTAAATCTTGTTACTACCATGCAGATTTTATTTGATTTTGTTATGTATGTTAATTTTAGGATTAACAGAAGAGCCAATATTCTGTAAAATTTTATGTTCAGATCATGTTCTTATCAATATGCAAAACAGAGAAATAAATGCATTTTAAGATTTTTATAAACTTCTTATTAATATCCACAAATTTCACTTGAGTAACATTTTGATATATAGTTTAATAATGTCTATTAAAG
The DNA here is from genome assembly GCF_048772815.1 of Callospermophilus lateralis. Taxonomy (NCBI): domain Eukaryota; kingdom Metazoa; phylum Chordata; class Mammalia; order Rodentia; family Sciuridae; genus Callospermophilus; species Callospermophilus lateralis. The sequence goes on from NC_135306.1 coordinate 141,177,240, forward strand.
TGTCATCTCTAGATTAGAGAAAACATTTGACCTTTGACTTTCTGGATCTGGCTTATTTCACTTAGCATGTGATAGTCTCCAGTTCTATTCAATTCCTGCCAAATGCCATAATTTTATTCTTCTTTATGGCTGAGTAATAATCCATTGTGTATATACACCACATTTTATTTATCTGTATGATAGTTCCATAGCTTGGCTATTGTGAATTGTGCTGCCATAAATACTGATGTTATTGCATCCTTATAGTATGCTGCTTTTAGATATTTTGGATGTATGCCAAGGAATGGTATATTTTCTGTGAAAGCTATCAGAAGATATGTCATATATGATCTAAGCCATCAGAATACATAACTGATATATAGACATACGCCTATCAGACATATGACATATATTCTGATATGCAGACACTAATGCAAAATAAGAGGACAGGAAAAAAAGAAAATGGGGAGATTCCATCAAAATAGAATAAAGACCAGTGGAGTAGAGGAAGGGAATTGAGGGGGAGGGAGAAGGTATGGGATAGGAGAATAGTGGAATGAATCTGGTCTAACAGTCCTGTGTATATATTTGACTACACCACAGTGACGCTCACCATCATGTACATCCACACGACACTAATTAAAAATGAAGCTACAAGCAAATAGCATAAAGGTCAGTACAGTAGAGGGAAGGGAAGAGGAGATGGAGAAGGGAAGGAAAAAGGGAAGTACTGGGTACTGAATTAGAGCAAATTATACTCCATGCATTTATAATTATGTTCAAATGAATCCTAATATTATGTATGACTAAAAAGAACAAAATGCTAAAACATAAATCTCATAAAAAAAATGTCATCTCTACCTAATCAAGGGCATATCTATGAGATTAAGAGCCAGAAAATTATTGACAGACTTATTTTTGTTTTTGAAACTCTTGTTAACCATTCATTTCGTTTATTTGATTCTTCTCTAAAAGAATCTTAATGATATTTTATGTGTTAAAATAAGCTTGCATTTCAGTTAGACAACATCTCCAAAAGGTAGAGGAATCAGAGAAAGAGTGAGAAATATGTAAATTACTGAGGATCACCTTGAGACCACATTAGTAACAGCATGTTCAGTTTCCTGTAAAGTAACTCAATTGTGGAGAAGAGCAACAACAAATAAGACTGCAGAATTTGGTTTAATTGTAGTCACAGAACCTCTTGTGCAGTAACATTAACTAAAATGAGTGTTGTAGCCATTAAACCCATTAATTTGGATTCTTAGCTAGATTCTCATAGGTGAGAAAAATGGAGAGGGTGTGCTGTTCATCCCATTTCATGCCTGGAACATAGTAGATTACCAATAATCATCTTCAGTTTCCTCATCTGCAAAATGTGAATGATAACAGTCTTTACACAATAGACCCTTAAGAACCAAAAGATTAAAAGCACATAAAATACTCAATAGATTGTCAAGCATAAAACACTTCAAAACCTTTATTAACAGTTGAAAACAAAAGTGCAGCCATGCTTCATTTACTTCTTTCAGTGTACCAGATTTGGGGAGAAGCCTACCGCACTTTGCTATTTACATTTGAGGAATTAGAAGGCCTGGAGAGGTTTCAAAGCAAAAGTTTTCTGGCTTTGAAATAATTTAAATATATTAAGTCATTTATATGAGAATCTCTATAATAGGAATGACCTCTTATTCCATATACTTCAATAAAAGAATATGCTTAAATACTTGTTTAGCATGAAAAGCTGAGGAACTCATTATCATCATTACATAAAGGCATTATGAATTTCTTTAGTTGTTGTGGTTCAGGAAGCAACAGATCTATCTTTTTTATTCGAATTCAGCTTGGCTGCCTTGAGCCTACCTCCTTTTGTTCCTGAAATCCAGTCCATCTTCAAAGTGAAAATAAGTTATTAAAAAATCACAATGGAAGTTCACATGCTTTCACTGAGAAACTCCCCACTATAAACCTCAGAGACCAAGATTTGCAATTCTCCTGGGAATATACATCCCACAACCCTCCTGATAGCAGTTCAAGAATTATAACTGGACCTGGTCCTGCTGGACCCAGAGCCAAACACCTGTAATCCCAGAGGTTCGGGATGCTGAGGCAGGAGGATCGTGAGTTCAAAGCCAGCTTCAGCTACTTAGGCCCTAAGTAACTTAGTAAGGCCCTGTCTCTAAATAAATAAATAAAGGGCCAGGGATTTGGCTCAATGGTTAAGTGCCCCTAGGTTCAATTCCTTTTAATAATAATAATAATTAGAAGCACCCTGAAGCCACCTCTTCTACTCCAACCCTATCTTCCCATTCAATCAATTCATAAATCCTTCCCTAAGTAGCCTTTATATTTGGTTTCTGTTCAACAACTTCTGTTCTTAGGGAGTCTTCTCTGGCTCTAATATAAACTTTGATTGTCTCCATCTTGGAAAATAGAGCCTTTAATTTTATGCATCTGAATCAATTAAGTGTCCCTCATTTTGCTGGCTTAAACAATATCATGTAACTTAAATATATAAATAAATTACATTGCTCTATAAAATTGTTCAAGACTATTAATCAAGCTAAGGTAGACTATACTACAATAATAAACAATTGTTAAATTTACAATATTACAAAAGTTCATTTCTCCAACCTATTCTACATATCAACTGGGGCTTGGGGTAGGGCTCTGTTCTACATAGGCACTCAGTACCCATGGTGGAGGCCCCAGGGTCTTGTAGCTGCACCATTGGGAATAAGATCTTTGATAGCCAAGGAAGAAGAGAGAGTATTCATACTGACACATTCATTCACAGACCATGGACCAAGACAAACCACAGAGCCCTCCCCTTTTAATTCTTTAATTGCTATTATGCTTATCTAGATTTACTTTTGGTTTATAATGTATGCAGCTAATTTTAAAAGATAGTCTTAATGGAGACTTATTCATGCTGTGTAGAAGACAGTATTTTATGCGGTTTTCCTGTGAAATGACTCTATTCTTGTTTTCCCAAGTGACAGAGACATTATAACCTAGAGATTTTCTATTTTTATCCTTATAGCTAGGCAAGTTTATGTTGTGCCTTTATAAATGTCAATTTGATACTTGCCAGCGCTAGATTTCCACCCAATTTTTACAGATTTCTTCTCCCATTGACTATCAATTCTAATTCACTATCTCCTATTAGAAGTGGTAAATTTTATGTAGAGATAGGAGATAATCCCAAATGAAGTGACTGCTTACAACCAAACACTGAGAATTGTTAAACTATAAAATACAAGATTGATTAAAATATAAAGCATAATAACAATAAAAGCAACTACATTCTGGATTAACTACTGTGTATTAGGAACTCCACAGAAATCATTTCATGCATTCTGTACAACACCCTTGGTGAAAGAGTATAACTCATTTATAGCCACACAGCCAGAAATAGAGGAACCAGGATATGAAATCTGATTGTTTTTCTTCTAAAGCTCAATTTACTAGCTTCAGTAAAAATAGCCCATGTAGGCATCACCATGTTCCCTCTGTTGACATTTATAACCCTGGGTGAAAAATACTAAGTTAGAAAGGTATTGAAGAGCAGTACTTAAGAGCACAGCTTTGGAACTAGATTGCTGAGTTTAAGAGTCTGGGCTCTGAATCTCTTAGTCAGAAGAACTGAAGCAAGTTGTTTTTAAACCTCTGCATGCCTCCATTTCCTCCTCTGAAAAAAAATGTGAATAAAAATAGTATCTGCCCTACAGTGCTATAGTGCAGATTAAGTAGTGACTACGAGGAAAATCCTTGGAATAGTATGTGGCACCTTGAAAGTATATGTGAAAATAAAGAAGGAAATAATTGTTTTAAAGAACTAAATATGCTTATATTTCATAAGCACGCTGATTACATTCAGTCTTCACAAAAGCCCTGGTAAGTGGGTTATCCTCATCAAGGAAGCAAAACCTGAAATGCAGAGAAGTTCAGAAATGTGCCATAGTCGCCCAGTGAATAAGTGGCAAAACCTGGAGTGCAGCCTAGGTTTGTCAGTGCTACAAAAGGAAGAAAATAATAAAGTATACTTATTACTGTTCTGTTTTTAATAGAATGTGCAAAGATTTCCCTTAAATTGGCAAGAATGATAGGTATTGATTATAAATTTAATCCAAACATTGAGAGCAGAGAGTGACAAAACACTTTCCTGTGGCTCCTGACCCCACTGTGTTCCTGGCCTGAGGCTTAGCAGTCCTGCTGGAGGGCTCACCTCCATCCAGGCTCCCCACTGTCCTGGGGGGCACTGTTCTCATCTGCTCTCCTACCTAATGCTGAGCACTTGGTCTTGCATTTGAGTTCTATGTCTTTGGCTGACTGTGATGCCACTCTGTAACTTTCATTTGTTGAAGAGCTAGCTCTTTCTGGTCTCATTGTGGGAAGATTGGCCTTAATTTACCCCAGTTTCTTTCTTTACCTCTTGACCTTTTCTCCTTCCATCTCTCTTCATCTCGGGAATTGCTAGGTTGCTAAAGCTCCATCTTCATGAGACATAATTATACCATGGTCCTGAGCTACCATCTTCTCTCGAATTTTCAGGCCTTGAGTGTTGACTTTTCTGTTTCTTCTAGTTCATTTTAATAGTTGTTTTTAAAGCTTCAGAAATTGTAGAACATAGCTGGTAAGACATGCTTAGTAGTTCTCTTTGTGCAAGGGGAGGTGTCACCATTTTCATTTGCAAAATTCAATGGAAAAAATACTGTCCACGTAATGTTTTCAGCTACAAAACTACCCAAATGTTGTTCTTGTGTTGATTCTGATTTCAGTCCAATTCTTATATCTTTGGTCTTGCATTTGAGTTCTGTGTCATAAGAGATGATCAATAAATGAAATAGATAATAAATAAATAAGTAGTTTATACTACACAATAGAATGACATCAGTATAATCAACAGGGATGTAAAGAGAAAAGTCACAAAATATTCATGTATGCTGCAGCATCCAAGTGCAACTGTGGACTTAGGCTGAAAAAACTGTTTATTCTGACAGTGCATGCCTTGGCCTTCGTCACCAGTTCTTAACTATGACCAGATCAGTGTGCCTATCCTGTTAGGAAACTAATCTTAATTACTGGTAGTTTAAAAACTTGTTTTAACATTTATATGATCACTTAAAATTCTTGCTTAATTCTTTATTATTATTGGTAGCAGAGCGGTGGTAGAATACTTTGTTTATGCTTTGTGATTCTAACATCTAGCAGGTGGCTCAGAGTACAGAAGTCTGTGACAGGGCACAGAGACCTAGCTTGTTTTGTGTTTTGTTTTTCTCTGAAGCACATACAAATCCCCAAAAGCTGTCCTTCAGAAGTGTTCCAGAAATTTAATATGAATCAGAAAATTAAGCCTTTTTGTTAAAAACATTTCTTGACACTCTCGATTTTTTAAAAATTTTAAAAGCAGTTTTGTTTTTTGTGTTTATGATTCAAAGGAGTCTGACCAGCCAGCCAAAATTCTGGTAGAATTAACGAGATTAAGAAGTAGATGTGTCCAAACATCTGAGACTCTATAGTCCTAGTTCTATTGAATTTTGCATATGAAATCTCACCCATTTTTCCCTTATTATACAGTGTTTATTCATTTCTTTATTAATAAAGCATGTCTATTAAACCCCAAAGTAATAGGTATAATACTAGGTGCTGAAAGAAGATAATCAGAGGTTCTTATTCTCAAGAAACTTACTATCCATAAGAAAAACAAGATCTATCTGAAAAATCCCATAAGAAAACCATATCAGTTGACTCATTTATGCTCATTTTAAGCCATAATAAGGAGTCATAGCATTTTACTGCTATAAGTTACCTTAGAAATAAAACCCTCCAATCCTTCCATTTTATGGATAAAGCAGCTGACAGTCAGAGTGGTTGAAGAATTAATGTCAGGTCTCACAGAGTAAGAGGAAGAGGTAGATCTAAAATCCATTTCTCTATTAATATTTGTTTTCTTCCCCACTCTGCCTCGCTGCCCTTAAATATGTACTCAACTAAAAGTTTAATGATTGGCACTGCCCAGACCTATGCTGTCTGAATGCAGATTTGGGGTTGTATGTGCATGAGTGACCATGAGCATGTGCAGAGGGGTGGGGAGGGGCAGACCCTCTAGGGCAGAACTGCTGTAACATGGTTAAATGTTAAAGAGGCAATTTCTGACTTTTCCCTTTGAATACTTAGCATTCAAAGGATATTTCTTTTCTCATGCCAAAAAGAGGGCTCAACAAAATGGTTTTGTAAAGAATGGAGTATTCCACCCTCATTTAATTGGCGTGCCTTTGCTAAAGTGAAGCTCTCAAATGAGGGATCATGCAAATTAGCTTCTGCACTATTTTCTGATCCAACTGCATCCAAGTGAAAAGAGCAAGAGCTTTAGTGCTAGAAATCCCTGGGTTGGTACCCTGATCTCCTATGCCATAACTGTGACACTCAGATAAGTTACTTTGCCTCTTTGAACATTTCACATCTTTCTGTTGAAAGAACGTAGTAAATACCTCTTTCACTGGAATGTTATGAAATTTAGTAATAATGATAACAGTTTATCTCTGACTTTGTCTCTTAGTTGGGTATTTTCTGTGCATTATTTTGCCATTACTATACAGTATATTGTAGAGTGCTTGGCATTGAAGGATTGTGGCGTGCTTTCTTATTACTATTGACCTAATATTCCCTTAAAGAATTGTCACCTTGACTACTATTTGTTTGGAAATCAGCATCTTATTTACCAAAACCTGTAGCAGACTTAAAAATTCAACAAAAGAATAAAACCTGTGTTGCTGTGGGGTGAGAATGGCCTGTGCAGGGGTGAGAAGTGATAGTTATGAACCAGCCAGATTTCACTAATGAGCAGCTACTTTTCTTGCAAGGGCAATGACAAATGTTAATCTATTATTTCATCCTTAGTGCCAAGCACCATACCAAAGTCATGGTTGGCATTTGGTTCAAGAGTGCTGTTATCTGATCTCTAACCTTGGACCAGAAAAGTGTGGGGTTTAATGGGGTGACAGTCTCATAATTTAGTCCCAATAGTCTTGGAACTGAAGCACAATTAGCAGAGGCAGCAATGCCCATGGTGGCTAGGGTAAAGAGTCCTATTTCAGTTTCAATTTCAAGAACATCAAAATGAAAAGCAGAAGGAAATCTGGGAACCTACTAAGTAGTATTTTCTAAACCAGCTTCACTTATAGTTCTCTTAGGATTTTATGTGATATTAATACCCTTTGGTAAAGCCATGCAAAGACCAATACAAGGCATTGATGCAAAAAGGAAAATAGCTTTTCCTTAAATCTCCCTTAGTTCTGATTAATGGAGTCTTTCTATTTACACTGAGTACCATCAAAGATTCAACTTTATATATCTTCGGAATATCCAGAAGCACTCCCCCGACGATGCACTTTTTTTTTTTTCCCTCCATTTAAAGTAGGGATGAGATTTGCTGGGAAAAGCTAAAAGTTTCTTCTTTAGGATCATACTTATTTTCTCCTGTGGTAAATTCAGTTGAAGTTATCTGATATATGACATCTTAATTCACATTTATAATAGTTGTTGTATCTTCCTGTAGTGATGTATTCTTAGCTAAAATAATGTTATTTCCTCTTGGCATTTTTGGGGGGAGTGATACTTCATCATAAAGCAGAATATCTTGTTATAGAATTATGATTAAGCTCTATAACGGTATGATTTTCTCTTCTTTCCCACCAATCCAAGAGTTTCCAACTTGCAAAGCATCCTCCTTTTTAAGGCACCAGTTACCAAATGGGCTGCCACAATACATAGGTCTACATCCATTTGCTTGCAAATATTTTAAAAAGAAAAAGCTCATCAAGCATAAGTAAAATAGGGGTAATATGCCTCATGAATGATGAAGGGGAAGGACTAGAGCTGTCTGCTCACCGCACAGCCCAGGCATGGGATGCTGTTTTGACTTTCCCTCTCTCCCAGCCTACCAACTTGGCTTCTCCTGGGGAAAAGGGTCAGTTCTTCTGACCATGGACAGTTTTGTCCATGAATCAGGAAAATTTTTTTGTCTCTGAAATCTCCCGAACAGTACCTCTTGACCTTTCTACCACAAAAGAAAGAAAGAGGATGAGAGGGAAGGAAGTAGACAGGAGAAGAGGAAGAGTCATGAAGGGAGGGAGGGGAGCTTTGATTCTCTTGACCTGGGTTAAATGCTCTCCCACAGAAGCCAGGGTATAGATTCATGTAAGAACACAGCAATTAATGTGAGAATTTTAATGTTGAAAGTTGGAGGTGGGAATGAGTAGTGATACTAAGCAGACAAATATATCACCCAATGTAAGGTGTCTATATTAATGAAATAAGTTTTGCAAGTTCACTTTCTTTGTACATTCTTTTTTTTTTTTTTTTTTTTTTTTTAGCATTCTCACTTGCATTCCAGCAGGACACTCTTGAGGAGAGGAAAAATAGTGTACAGTCAACATGGCAGAATTATGTGGAATTGTCCCCTATTTTCATGTAGACAGGACCTATTTATCCTTGTGCCTAGCACAGAGTAGTGCTCAGTAAACATTTGTTGAATTAAGTATAAATCCCAGGGTTATGCCTTAGCCTGTAGCACGCAGTTTTTCTAATAGCTGTCACATTTGGTAATTGTTCTAGAAATTGCAGATTATGATTTATATAGTAACTTCTCTTTCTTTTAAACTGAAGTCATTATCATACATTTTTTAATGAGGGAGAAAGCAAAGTGAGAGAAAAAATGAGAAGAATCCAATTCCATCCACATTGCACATGAGCACAGTGATGCTGCAAATATTTCTATGAGTAACGGCACAAAAAAAAAGAGTTATATGATGAATGCAAATGAAATTTGCAGGGATGATACTCTTACTAACACACATGGAGAAATTTTACGTATTGTCATTTTAAAAACAAATTGTAGCTTTGTTTCTCAATTAGCACATGCTTGCAAAACTTTCTTTTAACTGTTTTATTTTTTTATTTCCTACAAACTGAATATTTCTTTATCTTTAAATGTCTGCTTTCGCTTAACATATGCTTACTGAAGAGCTTTTAGAATAATGCCACAAGTAAAGTAAAAGTTTACAGAACCTAAACATAATTTCCATGATGTCTTTCTTTTTTGTCTTTGATGATAATCTGGATACTGTCATATAAAGGTGGCATGTTCCTCAACCATCCATTATTTCAGTTATTCCAGAAACAAAATTGCTATAAATACATAGTTTAAGACATGAACCAGGTCATAAAGAGATTGTTTTACAGATATCAAATAGTAAATAATAAAAGCTGAGAAAACAGAGCAGAAATATATTGTTTCAGCTTCTGGAGTCCTTTCTAGACTTGAAATTAGTGAGTAGAAAAAACACATTTTATCTCCAAAATATTAACCATGCTAACGTCTAAATAAATGTCTTATTGCTTATTACACATGTCACTTTGGTTGGCTGTTCATGAAGAAATGGCATATTCTTTTTTATTAGAGATTTATATTAATGCATAGTAGTTGGGTTCATCCCAAGAAACTCATATATGCATGGAATTCAATTTCAGTTCATGATCTCTCCCTTTCCCTCCCATCCTCCCTCCTCTCTCCCATTCTCCTTCCTCTGCTAGACTTCCTTCCTTTTTTCATTTACATTTGATTGGTTCTTTTACCAATGCATAAAGGTGAAGCTCCCTGTGGTATAGGTACACATACACATAATATGATTTCTTAAGGAAATCATTCTGCATTGCCTCCCCTTACCCATCCCTCCATTCTGCTTCTCTATCTCCTTCTTCTACCCTACTAATCTTTCCTTATGTTATCCTATCCTTCCCACCCTCCTTTTCTTTATTTTGCTCTAGCTTCTGTATATGAGAGGAAATATCTGACATCCAACCTTTGAGTTTCTGACTGTGGCTTATTTTACTTAGGATAATAGTCTCCATTTTCATCCATTTACTGGAAAATGTCACAATTTTGTTCTTTTTCATGGCTGAGTAGAACTCCATTGTGTGTGTGTGTGTGTGTGTGTGTGTGTGTATCACAATTTCTTAATCCATCTATTGACAGTTACCTGTGTTGATTCCATAATACAGCTCTTGTGAATTGTGCTGCTATTAACATTGTTGTGACTGTGTCACTATAGTATGCCAATTTTAGATCTTTTTGGAAAATACCCAGAAGTGGGAAAGCAGGGTCATATGGTGGTTCCATCCCTAGTTTTTTGAGGAACCTCCATGCTGCTTTCCAGACTGGTTATACTAGTCTGCAGTCCCCCCCAATGCACAAGGGTACCTTTTCCTCCACATCATCATCAGAATTTATTATTGTTAATAAATTTATCTTGAAAATTATTATTATGACTGGAGTAGATGAAATACTAGTGTAGTTTTGATTTTCATTTTCCTGATTGCTAGAGATGTTGAACATTTTTTATAGATTTGTTGTCTATTTGTGCTGCTTCTTTTAAGAAGTTGCTGTTTAGTTCTTTTGCCGGTTTATTGATTGGATTTTTTGGTTTTGTTTGTTTGGTTTTGGATTTGGTTTTGTTGTTTTTGTTTTTCGGTGGTAAGTTTTTTTGGGTTCTTTGTATATTCTGAATATTAATCTTCAATGAGAGGAGTAGCTGGCCAAGATTTTCTCCTACTCTATAGACTTTCTGTTCACTCTTTTAATCATTTCCTTTGCTGTGAAAAGTTTGCTGGCATCCCACTTACTAATTCTTGGTTTTATTTCTTACACTTTGAGCATCTCATTAAGGAAGTTAGTTCTATGATCTAGATGATGGAGTATTGACCCTACCTATGTTTTCTTCTAGTAATTGTAAAATTTTTGGTGTAATTTCTAAGTCTGTGATCCATTTCAATTTGAGTTTTGTGCAGGACAAAAAAAATGGAGGTCTGATTTCATTTTTCCATAAATAGCTATCCAGTTTTTCCAGTACCAGTTGTTTAAAAGGCTGTTTTTTTCTCCAAAATATATTTTTGGCTCCTTTGTCAAATATTAGAAGTAGGTATGTGTATTTTCCTCTGTGCCTTCTATTCATTCCACTGGGCTTCGTGTCTATTTTGATGCCAATACCATGCTGTTTCTGTTACTACAACTCTATAGTGTAATTTCAAACAGACATTATGATGCCTCCTATTTTGCCTTTCTTGCTTATTATTGCTTTGACTATTCTGGGTCTCTTATTCTTCCAAACTAATTTAAGAATTACTTTTTCTAATTCTGTGAAAAATGTCTTTGGTATTTTGATGGGGATTGCATTGAATCTGTATATTGATTTTGATAATATGACCATTTTGATAATACTGATTCTGCCTATTCAAGAACATGGAGTGTTTTTTTCATCTTCTAAGGTCTTTTCAATTTCTTTCTTCAGTGACCTATGATCTTCATTGCAGAGCTCTTTTACCTCCTTGGGTAGATTAATTCCCACATAACTTTTTGAGGTTATTGTGAATGCGGTGTTTTTTTCTGATTTCTTCCTCAGCTGAATCACTGATGGACTATGGGAAAGCTATTGATTTATGGCTGTTGATCTTGTATCCTGCTACTTTGCTGAACTTATTTATGAGCTCTCGTAGTCTTCGGGTAGAGTTTTTGGGTCTTCTACATATAGGATAATTTCTTTGGTAAATAGTTTGACTTGTTTCCTTTTCTATTTGCATCCATTTCATTTCCCTTTCTTTCCTAAATCACTCAGGTTAATAATGTTTTGAGGACTACATTGAATAGGAGTAGTGACAGCAGATGGTCTTGTCTTGTTCCTGATGTTAGAGAAAATGCTTTAGTTTTTCTGCACTTAGTAATGATGTTGGCTTTGGATTTGTCATAGATGGCCTTTACAATGTTGAGGTTAGTTCCTTTGATCCATAGCTTCTCCAGTGTATTTAACATGAATGCTGCTGGATTTTACCAAAGGCCAGAAAGGGCCTATTCTTGAAGTTTTGTGGAACAGGGCAGTGGAAACCACCTCCTGAGCAGATAAGTGTTATGGTTGAGGCAGGAAAAAGAATTCCAAAACCATGTAGGACTGAGAAATATCAAACATTTGAGAGGTTCTGCTAACAGACAGGTTTTGAAAAATGTTTAACTTTATTGCTAACTGTTTGTTTCTTGTTTGTTTGGGGAGTACCAGGGATTGAACCCAGAGGTGCTTAATCCCCAGCCTTATTCTTATTCTTATTTTAATTTATAGCTAGATCCTTGCTAAATTGCTGAGGCTGGCTTCAAACTTGTAATTCTCCTGCCTCAGCCTCCCAAGTCACTGGAATTACATGTGTGAACAACCATGCTGGGCCTGAGACTATTCTTTGTATCTTGAGTTCTTGTTTTACAACTCGGAATGTGATCTTTCTTGGCAGATATTTCATACCACCTGCACTTGAACAGAATGTACTGGGGAGTTGATAGGTGAATACTCTCTAAAAGTGGTCAAGTTGGTAGATAGTGCTATATAACTTTTTGCTTCATACATTTTGAAGCTTCATTATTATGTGATTAAAGATTTAGGATTATTATGTTATCTTGATGAATTTGTACCTTTATCATTATAAAATTAACTTCTTTATTGCTAGTAATATTGCTTGCTCTGGAGTCCACTTTTTCTAATATCAATGTAGCCCTTTCAGTTTTCTTTTGACTAGTGTTATCAAGGTATATCTCACACCATCCTTCTGATTTTAACATAGTTGTGTCTCTATATTGAAAGGCATATTTCTTATACCAGCAAATGGTTGAATTTTTCTTCCCTTCCTTCCCCTTCTCTTCCCTTCCTTTCCCTTTCTTTCACTTCCCTTTCCTCCTCCCCTCTCCCTCTCCCTCTTTTCTCCCTCCCCCCTCCTCCAGGCATTGACCCCAAGGGGAATAACCACTGAGTCACATTCCCAGCCCTTTTTTTATTTTGAGATGAGGCCCTGCTAAACTGTTGAGGCTGACTTTGAAAATGTAATCCTCCTGCCTCAGCCTCCCATGCAGCTGGGATTACAGGCATGTGCCATTGTGCCCTGCTGGGCTTTTTTTTTTTTTTTCCACTCTAAAATCTTTGTCCTTTGGTTGAGGTATTGAAAACTTTTACATTCAATGTGATGATTAATATGGCTGTGCTTAAGTTCAAACATCTTAGCACAATTCTTTGTTGTCTCTTTTCAGTTTGGAGGTTTTATTGGATAATTGCTATGATTGCATTTTTATCTCCTTTATTAACTAGTTGGCTATAACCCTTGTTGTTATCTTAGTGAGTGCTTTAGGGTTTGTAGGATACATCTTGAACTTATTCCAGCTCAGCATTACCATCTGGTAGCAACACTTCATATAAAATATGAATCTTCTTTTTTTAAGAGAGAGAGAGAGAGAGAGAGAGAGAGAGAGAGGAGGGAGAAAGAGAGAGAGAGAGAGAGAGAGAGAGAGAGAGAGAGAGAGAGAATTTTTTAATATTTAGTTTTTAGTTTTCGGTGGACACAACATCTTTGTTTGTATGTGGTGCTGAGGAACGAACACGGGCCGCACGCATGCCATGCGAGCGCACTACTGCTTGAGCCACATCCCCGGCCCCCAAAATATTAGAATCTTATGAGGTATACTTTTCATCCTTCCACTTTGGTGATACTTTCATACATTTTACATGTGTGCATGTATGCATTTATGTTTATATATCAATAAACATGAATAAAATAAACCCTCATGATACATAGTTCATATTTTGGCATAACCAGTCAGTCATGTTTTTAAAAGTTTTAAATAAAAAGCAAAAAAACTTACATATCTGCCCACATAGTCACCATTCCCAGGGTGCTTCCTTTGTGTACATCCAGAGTTCAATTAGGTGTCATTTTCCTTCTGCCTGGAGCCTGTCTTTCACTATTGATTTGAGTGCACATCTGCTAACGAACTCCTTCAGCCTTCCTATTTTTGAAAAAGTATTTTATTTTGTTTTGTTTTGCAGTACTGAGGATTGAAACCAGGGTTGTTTTACCACTGAGCTACATTCCAAGCCCAGTTTAAAAAAAAAAAAAATGTTTCAAACAGCATACTACAGTGACATAGCCACATCAATGTTTGTAGCAGCTCAATTCACAATAGTTAAGCTATGGAACCAACCTAGGTGCCCTTCAACAGATGAATGGATAAAGAAAATGTGGTATGTATACACAATGGAATATTACTTAGCCATAAAAAGAATGACTTTATGACATTAGCCAGAAAATGGATGGATCTGGAGACTATTATACTAAGTGAAATAAGCCAGTCCTCAAAAACAAAAGGTCAGATGTTCTCTCTGATATGTGAATGCTAACACACAGCAGGGGGTCGGGGAGAACAGAAGTTCAGTAGATTGGGGAATGATGGGAAGGGAGGAGGGACAGGAATAGGAAAGATAGTAGAAAGAATCTGATGTAACTTCCCTATGTACATATGTAAATATACCACAGTGAATCTCCACATGATGTACAACCACAAGTCTGGGATCCTAATTAGAATAAAATGTACTCTGTGTTTGCATAAATATGTCAAGATAGACTCTACTTTCATATAACTAAAAATAACAAAGAAAATATTTTTGTATTTTGAGACAAGGTCTCTGTAAGTTGCCCAGCCTGGCCTCTAATTTGCATTCCTCCTGCTTCAGCTTCCCAAAAAATCAAGATCACAGGCATGTGCCACCATGCCCCACTATTTAGCTTTTATTTTTGAAATAACTCTTCTCTAAGTATAGAATTTTAAGTTGACTTGTACCTTAAAGATATTGCTCCACTGTTTTCTTACCTGCATTGTGTCTGTTGGGAAGTCTGACGCCATCTTTGTCTCTTTTGTTCTCTCTGCACAATGTGTCTCTTGTTTTCCTGAGATAATTAAACATTCTCTCTTTGTTACCAATTTTAAGCTATGATGTGTTTTGATACATTTCTCTTTATATTTCTTGTGATTGTGTGGTATTGAGTTTCTTCTGTCTGAAAGTTCATAGTTTCCAATATACTTTGGAAAACTACTGGCCATAGTTCCTTCAAAAGATTTTTTTCCTTACCTCTTTTCACCTCTCCTTCAATTACTCTAGATAAACAGGTTAGGCTACTTAAAGATGTCTCACAGCTCCCTGATACTCATGTCATTTTGTAAAATGATCTTTTAACTCTTTCCTTTGGATAATTTCTTTTGCTATGTATTTATGTTAATTAATCTTTTCTTCTAAAGTATCTATCTGCCATTAATCCTGTCTTGTGTATTTTTCACTTTAGACATTATAGTTTTCATCTTCAGAAGTTCAACTGGGGTCTTTTTTATATATCTTTCATGTTTCTATTTAACTTGCTGACCATCTGGAATACAATTATAGAGCTACTTTAATGTTCTTTTCTGGTAATTCTAACATTTAAGTTAGTTATGGGTTGGTTTTGATTGGTTAATCTTTCTCCTCACTGTTGGTTATATTTTCCTACTTCTTTGCATGCTTGGTAATCTTTGACTTAATTCCAGACATAAGAATTTTGTTTGGGGAGAAGGAGAACAGATATTGCTGTATTCCTATAAGTTTTGAGCTGTATTCTAGATATGATCAAAGTATTTGGAAGCTGATCATTTCAAGCCTGGCTTTTGAAGATTCTTTAGATAAGACTAGAACAATATTTCATCTATGGGTAACTATGTGCCACCAAGAGGCAATATCCTTCTGAGTATGCTACTTCCTAATGTCCCATGGATTGTGACACTTTCTAGTTTGGCTAATGAGACCAGCACTGTTCTCAGCTTTTCTCAGTCCTTTGTGAATGCCAAGTCTTAATTCCTCCAATCCTTTAAACAGACTCTTCCTGGCTGCAGGCAGTTCACACAGAGAGAGAGGCATACCAATAACCACTCTGTTGGATACTCAAGAGTGACTGTGTAATTTCAGATTTGCTGATGTCTTTTCTCTACTGTGTCCAGCAAACTCTGGCCCTGTTGGTCTCTCCAGATTCTCAGTTCCATCTCTTCAACTGAGGGAATCAGCCAGATTCCTTCTGGGTTTTTTCTCTCTGCTTGTTGGTCTAGAAATTCCCTCAAGGTAATAAAATGAGACAATTGGCAGGTTTAATTTGTTTTCTATCTGAAAAATCACTTTTCTTCACTGCCTGATGTCCAGTGATCTGGGAAGCCATTATATGGAACAGTTTGTCTGATTTTATTTCCATGTGATTGAGACAAGAGGTTAAATATGATTTCTGTCATTTCATCTTGCATGGAAATGAATGTCCCTGCTTAAATTTTTGAAGATGAAAGCTACGCACCACTTATCCCATATGCCCTTGCAGATGCTGTGTCTCTAGGCTATCAGATATAATTTAGGCTTAGCCAATCAAATGCACTTCAGCAAGTTTTAAAATATGGAAATGAGTTGGAAGTTTTATTTCTTTTGCATCTGCTATTTTTTCTGGCATGTATAACGGTTGTGGGGATGTATTGGGTTTCTCCAGGCTGTGCTATTGAAGTTTCCATTGCTTAGTCAACGGTTTCGTGAGTGTCAAGTGTTAAGGCTTAGGGCATCTACTTTTTACCTTTGCTGATCTAGGAGCTATTGCATATCCCTGGAGCCAAGACTTTAGGCAATCTCATGATCTCCAAAGCTTACCTAAAGCTGTGTGTTTGGGGAGACAACAGTTTTAGTGGTAAGTTCTCAGTTGCCTACTTCACAAATTATGTCAGTGAAGTGGCTCATCCTGCAGCTTTGGAATCACAAGTTTGGTTCAGTTCAGGGTAAAGCAACCCTCTAATACCTTGATTGTTTTGCTTGTTCAGAAAAGTATAACAATATGCAGAGATCATCTGGAAATAGGTACTTACAAAGGTGACTTGTGAAACTATCAAATCATAGCAAATGAAAATCTCAAAATGTTTTTAAAAAGTAAGAGAATGGTTATGTCAATACCCTTATGTAGTCATTCCCCACCTTTAAAAAACAGTTTCTTGTAAGCAGTACTTGTCCTTTTGTAGTTTATTTGTCAAATATGTTTGGAATGAGGTCAGTGTATACATGTAAAAGAGTATCTGTTTTAAACTGTTCCATATTACCTGCAGAGGGAATTTAAATTGCTTAAACTGTGTCCAAATGATCTTTAAAATCAATGCGCACCGATGCACACTCTGTCTGCAAAGGACAGAGACTTCCATTTGAGCTTCATTTTGGGCTGCAAAATACCCTCCACTTTCCTCCAACCTCAATTTCATAATACTGTGCCTACAAAAGTCTGTGAAGAAGAGAGTGCTTGTCTAGGGTTAGTTGTAGAGTTTGAAGGAAGGAAAAATAACATGATCTAACATGCTTACTATGTGCCAGACTCTGATAAATGTGTTTATATATTGCTTCATTGAATCATTCCAAGAACTTTATGAGTAGGTTCTAACATTGTTTTACTTCTGAAGAACCTGAGACTCAAAGGTTCACAAGCCAAATAAGGAATAAAGCTATGATTCAATCCAAACCTATCTGTATTAAAACTTATATCCTTTCTACTTTTCTATTCTACTTCTAACTGCAGTTTTTAGGTTAACTGTTCTTCTCCATGACTAGAACCATATATAATTATCTTGCCTCGAGGAACAAGTTTCCATCCGTTGTCCATGGAAGTGCACCAATGATGTAATTCCAGAACTCAGTCTGCTTAGTGCAAATAAAAGATCTCTACATTTTATCAAAAACGTGATGTTGAAGTAAAAAGAAATAATAAAATGCCTTAATTCTCACTAGGTTATTGAGAATTACCTACTCTTCTCAATAAACTTTCACCTTTATTGGATTAGATTTCCCTTAACCTTCTAAAAATGGTTTCTAGGAATGAAGGTAGTGATTTTTGTGTTGTTGTGGCATGGTTATATGTGTTGTCAGTCTGTTCTATAAAAGAACAAAGGTGTGTTATTCATGAGAGAAGTTTTAATAGTAAATAGACTTTGATATGAGAAAGAAGGAAAGGGAGGAACAAAGGCGGAGAGAGAGGGAGTTCTATATTATCTCTGTGTTATATTCATGCCAAATGCACAGTTAGGCCCCTCAGTTGATGAATTTAGTATTAAGATATTTATAGCCACATATCTTCTATTAATGATAATTTGAGCATTTATTTGCCTATCTGATGATAGAGATGCCTAACACCTGAATTTAACTTCTATTGGGGACTATAATCATTACTTTAGAATTGCTTTTTTATAATCATTTTAATGAGCTAAATCACAGTTATATAATTATGATTATAAATTGACTCTAATATTATGGTGGCATATTTTGTACCTCTAAAGTAAACAAGCAAAATACTTTTTAATTAGGTTAGACTAACAAATCAATTAGGAAACAAATTAATGAGTATACCATTTTCACATCATAGACAGCTATTAAAGAACTAGATGGCATATGAAACAGTCAATCTGGCAGAACATTTTCAGTGAACCAGAAAGTCCTAACAAAGCTATAAAGTGATAGAGAGGGAGGTAATGTTTTGAAATTAGAAAACTCAAGTTCAAGTCCTTAGTGTTATTCTGTATAATTAAAGTGCACTAATTAATAGAAGGATTTGGGTGGTCATCGTGCAAAACAGGGAATGAATTTATAGTCTGTAACTAGAATTAACAAATTAGTTCAGAGTAAGGAAGCACCACTTTATAAGACAAGAGACCCATCCAACAAGAAGTCGAGTTGTCTCTCTAACAAGTAAGCAGGTACTCCAGCAGAGGTGGTGTAGCTGGCCATCCTGTATCATAAAAAACATTTCTCTAGTGGCTGAGTATGGAGCTGAAGCTCTCAGGACACCTTCTGATTTTAGGTGGCCTTATACTCTCACTGCACATGTTGTTTTCTGGTGCTCTGAGCTGAGTATACAATTGCATTTAGTAAAGGGAGATAGGTCTCCTACCTGTCTGTATCATCTTACTTTTATTCTTAGAAGCTCCTGCATCTTATCTCTGACCCAGAGTGATAAGGAATTTGATCCTATTTCCTAGTTTTGAAGGTTTCTGTAAAATTTCAGCCCTCCTCTCCTCAAAATTTTGGAGTAGTTGCTGGTCAGGCTATTTCTCTAAATCACTAACTCACATCTCTGATCTTTCCACTTTTATCTTAACTTCTCACATTTCACAGTTCCCCTTTTTGCTACACATATTTTCAAGGAATTTGCCCTTAAGTGCTTGACTTCAAGTTCAAAAGATCCATCTTTGCAAATATTTTAGAAATATATATATGTACATAAAAGAATGTCGATATTAAGTTGGAGTGAGGTTTCTATACTTCCTTTAAAGAAAGATTTTTAGCATTAAAATTGTTTATGAATTTAGAAAGATGTAAAACAATATGGTAACAAAGATAATTCACTCATAATTTCACCACTCCAAAGGCAACACTGTTCTTTTGGAATATCTGCTGTATATTTTGATACATATATAAAATAAAATTAGAGAACATTATAGAGAGAGCTCTGCCTTTTTTTAAGGCACTAAACATTATGTTGTGATTATTTCTCCAGATTATTGTATATATTGTCAATTTTATTGTATAAAATTTTAAAAATATGATTTAAGAATGAGCGATTAATGCTAATAAAAGATAAACAAAAATATGAATATATAAAGACCAACACATCAATCCTATCCATGACATTAGCTATTAAAATCCACCTCTGATCCCATATCAATCTTTAGCATGCTTCTGACTACGATCCGCTTTCCATTCAGAATTTTCTATAGAAATGTTGTAAAGAATGACCTCAGTGCATTCCTCAGTAATATTTCTCCCTGTGTATAGTAAACCATCATTCTGGTCTATTGATGCAACATGCACACTTCTCGTTTGCTGAATAACAGTACTTTACATTTGTGTAGTCATTATTTAATTTAATCCTCACAGATTTCTACAAGTAGGCAGAGTGGGTGTTACAATATCTGTTTTAAAAATGAAGGAGAGTAGCTCTGAAAATTATGTAATATATTCAAGGTCACATTTGACAGGCTGGACCACTTTTTCTAGAGAAGGGGGCTTGGAAGTTTACAAATGGAGAAGGTGGAATTCAGACTAGATCTTTCTGTTTTCAAATTTTAGTGTTCTTAATGTATCAATGGCCTCTTGCATGGTATCTTGGTTTAGTAGTTATTTATTGGCAACATTATTTGAGATGAGTAAAATAATTAAAAAATAAAACATTTATTTCAAGTGGTAAAACAACAAATATTTATTTAAACTCCTGCCCTTTTATCATATTACTATTTACCTATTGATAGAAGTTCCTCAGAATAAAGTGATTAAGAAAATTGATTCAAACCATTTGAAGGGTGTTTTAATGAAAATATGTGCTTTTCTGGGTATTCTAAAACTAGCAATATTTTGAAAAGAATCTGTTAAAGACTTTAGGAATACAATTATTGAAAGAAGAAGAAAACAAAACCCTGTATTTCATTCTTGAATGAATACAATGATTGTTCTTGAATCTGGAATTTGCAAAAATCATTATTTCTTTGTGACAAGACAATAATTTAACTCTTTCTGGCTTTATTTTCTCAATAAATAGAGGAAATATGAAAGGAAAGGATGGTAGAAGCAGAGCTTCTATTTAAAACCTCTTTAGGAGGTTTACATGGATTGGCTAGTGGTCAAATCATGGTAGATCACAAATGTATATATTTTACAAAGCCCCTCTCCTCCGTGATATCTTCTGAACTTACTCCATCCCATTAAGGAGATAAGAGATACCATTAACCAGTGGACCTGAGCTTCTTGAACTTTTGTACCATTATAACTACTCTCCCATTATGAAATTTTCCCCTACCAAGCCTTCTGTGACATTAGCTTCTGGTTGTCTTCTTACATCTGCCCACATGTTCTGATTTCTTAACTTCATCTAAAATGTTGGTATTCTCTTGGGTGTTATCTTTAGCTTTTTTTTTTCTTACTTTACCCCCCAAAGGAAATCTCACCTACTGAATGTCTTTCATTAGCTTCAGTTTCTACCTAACTTGGAAGTTCCAACACTTTATTTGTACACTCGCCCCCACCCAGGCACCTCAGTGCTCACCCTTTGCATATCTTCCCCATCCATGTTTATCTATCTCCTGATCTGGATAAATAGCACCACTTTCCATCCATGCCCAAGTCCAAATTCTCAAAATCACCCTTGACTTCTCCCTTCCTTTCTAAATTTTCATTCAATAATTCACTCAATTTCTGTTGATTTTGCCTCCTTAACAGCTCTCAAATCTCCATTCCCTGCTGCTACTATCATAACCCAGACTCTCATCATAACCTGCCTACTCTCACAACAGCATCCCAATAGTTTTTCATGCTTTTAATCTCTGCCATCTACCAAGCCAATCATACTACCCAGAATGCTCTTTGAAAATGCTTCTCTGTCTTTCTCTCTCTCTCTCTCTCTCTCTCTCTCTCTCTCTCTCACACACACACACACACACACACACACACACACACACACTCTTTGTCTTACAACCTCACATACACACATGGTTTGTCCCTATTACCCATAGCAGGACATATACACAAAACCTTCTAATCAAGTCTTGACTCCTTCTCTTCAGTTCTTGTATTCTCAACTCCATTGCTGTGCATGATCCTTATCTAGCCATATCTTGATAGACTTAATTTCTTGCAGTTTCCATATCTGCTGAGTGTCTCAGGCCTTGATACCTTGTAATACAACTCCTCTGCCTGTTAACTCCCATCTTCACTGTGCTTATCACAATCTGCCCTTCCTGTGCTCTGGGTCCTAGAGGAGGTATCCTTTGTACTCTTCCTTCCTGGCTTAACCCTCTATGGCAATTTCTGCCTTTAGTACTACTTATTAAATTATAACTATCAATTTGCTTTTTGTTCTTCCCTGCTAGACTCTCCTTGCTTCCCATTTTATGCCCAGAACCCCACTACCTGCAATAGTGAACACTTAACATATATATAAAAGCCCTTAATATTCTTTAGATGGAATAATATTTAATAGTTGTGAAAACCAAGATACAGAAAGGCTAAGATCCTCCTATTAGTACATGGTGGAGGCAATTACTTCTTTAACACTTTTGTCCTCAACACTATGTTAAGCATAATATAAAATGTGTCTGGTCTGCTTGGTTCTTCCAATTCCATCACTTGATGTTTCAACCAAATGAGATCACTAAGGAATACTGAGAGCAGGGAAGTAAAAGGGAGTGAAATTGTCAGAAAATACTCAGTGGGAAAAAAACAAATGTGATTTAGATGGGCAGAAAGGATTCTGAATCCTGGAATTCAGCCTTCAGGAAACACCCCAATAGAAAGAACAGATAGCTGCTCATCTATTTGAAAAACGGATCTCATTTCTTCATCCCCAGCATATTTCATTATTTACCTATGTTTTTTCACCAGATGTCTGCATTTAATAGCTGAGCAATTATCCTTCAGCTATTATATAATATATAAATGTGAATTTTAACTCATGCTTTTCTGGTATACTTTTACTGTAGAAAGTTAGAGTTCTAGGAAAGTCATTTTATAGTAAAAATATATAATATCCCAGTGAACCTAAACCATGACACTGAAGATATCATTACTTAATGGACAAACAGGACTTCATGAAACAAAAGGAAATGATTCACTATTGTAGAAAGTTTCTTCCTCAGCTAGTAGAGATCAGAGTTGGCATGGTGGAAACAGGAATACACTTCTGGATTAGAACCAGAATTCAAATTCTAGTGCCTTTAATGTGCTCTTAATGATGACCTAAAATCCAGTCCTGGTTTTACATTTATTACAGTTATTTGAAAGTCCTTGGATAAATCTCTTTACTTCACAGACCCATTCAATTGGTCTCCTACTTGTCCAAGTTGGACTGAACCAGTGTTTTCTAAGGTATCACTTCCAAATTGCCTGCTACAATGTTTGCAGAACAATTGCATATCTTGTGTCCTTTTGTAGACTCACAATGCTAATGTTCACATTAGAGGCTCTGATGGCCTTATAGGAAGCAAGCCTAATCAACATTGTTTATTATAGCATTTAAACAGCTATTTGACAGAACATAGTCTGAGAAATGTGCCACTGTGCACTCTTTATTGAACAGAAATTCCTAGAAGTTCAGAAGAGACTCAGTTTGCTTTTAAATGTGATGCATAGATTACCTAACCATATTCCTGATCCAAATTATTCAAAATTGTACAAGGGCTTCATAAAGATCCTGCTATATTATGTTGTATTTTTCTCCTTCCCAGTATTCTGGATGCAAATGATAGCATTTAATATAACTATAAAGGCTGTGAGGTAGGGAGAAGAGGTATGTTTTTGCTTTACTGGTTGAGTAAACAAAGGCCAGCTAAAGATGCAAATGTCTACCCCCTGAGGCCTTAAGATTCCAATCAGAACTGATTCCTCAGCATAGTCATCATAATATAGCCTATAATAGAGCACTGGGGGGTGACCTTTAAACTTGTAGTCCTAAGATCAAATAACAAAAGTGATTTTGTTCAGTGATCCTCTATTGAGAGATCTGCATCAGGAGCTATGCTAGTGAGTAGGGATACTGCAGTGATTAAGATGGGCATCTGCTTTCCAGGAGATGACAGTCCCCTGGGGAAAACAAATAATTATAATTATAGCTCAGTTAGGTAAATTATTTGGATTATAGTATGTATGAAGTGCAATGGCGACTTGAACAAAATTCCTTATAAGCTGTGAGTAAATATTTACAGATTCCTTTTTCTGATCCAGTGAGTATAAAAGAAAAGGAATTGTGCTTGTGTTTGTGGCCCATCACCTTTCTGTCTTGGCTATCACAATATTCTTTTTTCTTTTTTTCAAATTTCTTTTTTTATCCATTCTTCTTAGATATACATGATAGCAGAGTAGATTTGAAATATTATACATACATAGAGCACAACTTAATTTAATTGTGGTTGTACATGATGTGGAGTTACACTGGTCATGTAATCATATGTGATCAGAGGAAAGTTATGTCTGATTCATTCCACTGCCTCTCCTATTCCCATCCCTGCTCCCTTCTCTTCATTCCCCTTTGTCTAATCCAATGGTCTTCTATTCTTCCCCTCCCTATCTTCCCTTGTTGTGGGTTAGTATCCATATATCAGAGAGCATTTAGCCTTTGGTTTTTCTGAGACTGGTTCGTTTCACTTAGCACGATAGTCTCCAGTTCCATCCATTTTAGCATAATGATCTTGATGAAGATGAAGGGGAGGCACTATGAGACATTATGAGACGTTAGCCATTTTATATAATCCTTTCTGAAAGTTAACCATTCTCCTCTAACTAAGCAGATAACCCACTAATAATTAATGCAAAAAAAAAAAACTTACACAAATCTTTACTTTTATTATTTATTTATTTATTTTTAATTTTGGGGGTGCTGAGGATCAAACCCAGGGCCGCATGCATGCTAGGCAAGTGCTTTACCACTGAGCTACACCCCCATCCCTTTTTGAATTTTATTCTGAAACAGAGTCTTTCTAAATTGCCCAGGTGAGCCTCAAATTTTGTGATTATCCTGCCTCAGCCTCCTGAATAGCTAGGATTATAGTCATGTGCCACTGTGCCCAGCTATGTCACTTTTTAAAAAGATTTTCATCAGTGGTTAGGAGGTCAAATTCCTCAGTAAGACTCAGAAGCACAAGTACTAGGATTCTTTTCTTTTTGTTCCCAGATGTTACCTCCCAAAGGAGCAGAATTTTCCCCATGTGATTTCGGTTCATTAAGTCAGGTTAAAGAAAAAAGAGCACTTAGATCCTGGAATATAATATGCAATTTACAGGTCATAATGTTGTGAAGCAGTGAAGGGAGGGATGGTTTGAGCAGGGCCACCAGCTGGTCAGGAGAGAGGTGAGACAGATCCAGGGCTCCTGAAACCCTGTTCCAGTGCATTCCCTTCTGTTCCTGTCTGGGTATCCTAGGACACTTAGGAATGTTCATAATTTTTATCTAATTAATTTTATACTTTTTCTAAAAATAAACAATTGGGTAGATATTGAGAAAGAATCCCAAACTAATCCCAAACTAATATCACAAGAGGACATTCATACATTTGAAATTTACCATACCCAACAATGGTAAATCTTCAGATGATTTTTATCATCAAAAAAAAAAAATGAAAGATCATGAACTGCCGCTGTCTGGCTGGGCACAAGATCACGAGCCACTCAAACAGGAACAAACTTTATTTTTGAAACAACCGCCAAATACCACGTTTGTGTCCAGGAAGAATCCTGATCCACCCACCGCGGGGTTCCCGGCCCCCCAGCGCCAAAACTTCCCCCGGAATTCCCTCCTACTGCACTTTCCCAACCAATGGGAACTCTCCAGGAGTCCCGCAGCAGGCCCAGGTAAACAGCAGGAGTCCGGTATCCATATGAATGTAATTTTTAACATAATCATATCATCTCAATGGCTAGCTGGCGTCACCTTTCAATCAAAAATGCCATGCATCATATTAATTGGCTGTGGCTCCCAGCAATGAACAATTAGTACTCTAGTACTAATTTTCAAGCAGTTTCTAAGAATGTGCTGGCTTAGGTCCATGATGAGCAACCAGGGAATTCTAGCCAATAAACCAATTTCTATTATATGATAAAATAAGTCAAAACAGTGAATCATGTCCCTATCAGTTTTCTCCCAGAAAGAAGTACTTCACATATGCTATGAAGACAGTGAAGTGCTTGAGACTTGTATTGAAAGGGAAATCAAAATAAGAGTAGTACTAATTTAAATAGCAACCTTACACTGTGACTAGCACTTGCTAAACACAATCTCAATCCTCACAATGACTCCATAACCAGATGAATCTTCATTAAAGCTAGACAACATCTCTAGACTTTAATTTCCTCATCAGTATAACAAAAATGTTTTTATATATCTACTCCCATGTAGGACTCTTGTGAGAACATAAGATAATGACTGTGAACTGCTGAGCAGAGAGCCCAACACATAGTAGTTGCTAAGTAAAAGTAACCCTTAATATGATTGTGCTCCTCAGTCTTGTCATCATTTTTTTATGGAAAGACATATTTTAGAATTTTCTTCTACAACTTTTAGAATATAGATAACAAGTACCATGAAGCATGAACTTTCAAAACTCTCAATTAGAGCTATATCAATACTTAAGCTGAGTTTTCTATATTAAGAAGCCATGTCGGAAGCATCCCAAGTGCCTTTGGAGTTTATTAAAAGACTCTTCACAGCCTCAATAAGGGTATGATCAAAGAATATTTAATTTGGGTGTTTCAAAATTAAACTCAATAGCACAGAAGTAGAAAAAAAATTACTGCCAACTCCACATGTGAAGGGAGACCCTGAAAACCAGATGCAAATTAATAGGATGGTTCATATTAATTTCTCCTTGATTTCTAATTAAAAGAAAAATGAAAGAGTACCAAAATTTTGGAAGACAAAGAAAAACCTAATTAAACTTCACAAAATTGTTGGCTAATATTCCAGTTATGTATTATTTCAAAATACTGAAAACACAGATTGCACTCATTTATATACTGTTTTGCATACAAACAATATAAAGTAATTCTGGTGGCACAATAATAATAATAAACTAGCTAAATTTTATTATTTTCCCTGTTCTTTAAATATGCATCTCATTCTGATTAAAGCCTTAATAGCAATTGCCAATTACAGCCTTGAATTTCTAGCTCAGATTTCTTTTAGAATCTCAATGAAATAGATGTCTGTACTAGTAGTTTCACAGTCTAACAATTCCCCAGTACATAGGGGTAAATGGTAGTTCTCTGGAGCACCCCATGATTTGTTATAACATGTATAAGTGCTGCAAGACACTGAGTCTCAGTACTCCATAGATGCTCCCTTCAAGTCATATTCAATTGATGCAGAAGAAAGGGCAGGAATTTGCAGCCAACAGACCTTAGTTTGACTATTGACTCAACTATTTACCATCTGGGTGACCTTTAGGTCACTTCAACTCTTATAATCTCAGTTTCATTACCTACAGAACAGGAACACTAAGTCCAACCTTGCAGGGTTGCTGTGAATATTTATTTTAAATGTTATGCTTCCACTTCTCTGCTTGACACTTGATGGTGATTTAGTCAGTGACACCTATTTATATTAACAACATCATCTTCATCATCTACCTTCTCTTCATCATCTTCTAACAAATGGAATAAAATTGATTATTCCATGGAACTACCACAAGGACTGAATGTGAAGACACTTTGTCAATAACTGGCAGCACAATGTGGGATTGATTCTTAATAATTAATAGATTGAGCTCTAGAAAATTCTAACCATTAGACTACAGTACAAATAATGGGGTTCACAACCTTTGAGGAAAACCCAAGGGATTCTTCACCTGCAGGACTTGGTAAAGTGACAGTGCTGGGGCCTGCTGGTCCTTGGTTTGCTGAGCACCCATCTACAGCCCTGGGGAGAGGAAGCATGCACTAGTGCTCCACCACTAGCCCCTCTGATTCACTGATAGGCATGTTTTGGACTTCACAGTGTTTTTGCTAGAACAGAGAATGAACACTTATTTATGGTGTAGGGCAAAAAGAAAATGATACAAGGATATACTTTTTTCTCTTAAGCAAAACTGTAATCAAGACCCTGTTTTACTTGTAGGAGAATAATTTTTCTCCCCTGACTCCTGATAGTTTTTTCCATGTGATGGGATATCCCTGATCATTTCATCCCAGGGGAGATGCAATGAATTAACTGATTAGAAAGTCAGAATCGGAAATTAGACATAACCTATTCCTCTATCTTGGGAGTGGCCAAAATCACCCCAGACTTTAGATGTTTAATAATCCTTTTTGTTTGTTTGTTTTATTTCTATAAACATACACTTTAGATTAGATAGAATTTCTACCTCTATTCCCCAACTACCTCCACACACAAACTACCTTTAATCAAGTTTTTATCACAATTCTCCACGTTCTTGGACTTCTCTAAATGCAGATGTTTCTCAAGACTCAATTCCCAGCCTTTTCCTTTCTTCCATTATATTTTGTGTTGGTGATTTCTTCTGATTTCATCACATGTATGTAATAGGGAAGTTTGCCTACATTTTTTTAAAGCACCAAAATAGCAGAGACTGAAATTAGAAGTTAATTTCTTTCTCATATACAAAAGCATCATGGCTGGCTGTGACAAGCTAGTGTGGCAGTTCAACGTCACATACCTCCGGGCTTCTTCCAACACGTTGATCTGTCATTCCAAGTCCAATGTGATTGTTGGAATGACAGGTATCCTATATGCTTTGCTAAAATCAGGGAGTTTTGAGAAGAATGTGATCTCTTCTTAAAAGGAGACTCTCCAGAGGTCCCATATGTTTATGTTTTATGCACCAGATTGAGGTCTCATGGTTATACCTAAATACAAGGAAATATGGGAAATTGGTCTTTTTTTTTAAAAAAAAAAAAAGACACATAGCAATGTAGCAGTTAAAACGAGATTCTTTAAATTCAAGAGAGAAAGATGCAAGGCTAAACATGTCTTCTTCATGACCAGATCAATTAATAACTTAAATCTGTCTCTAACTCTGTCCTACTGATAAATACAAATTTTCATTTCCAACCACTTGTTCAATTTCTCCACTAACACTATATTCAAAACAAAGTTCATTAATTGAATCCCATGCATAAAAGAATGAATAGCTACCAGTGACCTCTGCTTTGCCCAGACACACACAACAAAAAACAGGGTGATTCTGAGAGTAAGGCTCCTATGTTAATCATATTTTCATCAATGGGACAAAATGTCTGAGAAAAAGATCTAATAGAAGCAAAGATTTATTTTGCTTCATGACTTGAGAGCTTTCAATCCATGTTCAGCTAGCACCATTGCTATACGTTCGTGGTAGGGCAGAGCATCATGGCTAATAGGGCATGGTGGAGCTGAGTTGCTCACCTCATGGCAGCCAGGAAGCAGAAAGAGAAGCAGAAATGGGCCAAGGGCAAAATATACACTTTCAGGGCATGCCCTAGTGACATTTTCTCCAACTAGGCTCCACTGCCTACAGTAATAATTTGATGGCATCTCCCAATAATGCCATCAAATTATTAATCCATCAGTGAACGACTAGTCCATTGATGAAGTCAGGGCCCTCATGATTCAATTCCTTCCCAAAATCCCCACCTCTACACATTGCTGCATTGGGGACCAAGTCTTCAACACATGAGCCTTTGGGGAGCATTCCATATCCAAATCACAGCAGCTCTCTTAAATGTGCAGAGAACCTAACCAGGGCTTTTTAGTTCCTCCATATACAGGCCTCACTCCCACCATACACCCAGGCAAAATCACAAAAGCTCCAGGAATTTTGGACAAGTATAAATCCCTAAACCCAAAGCTTTCTTTTATAGCTTTGATACCTTTGTTCATTTTGCTTCCTCACCTCCTAGTGCTCCTTGTTTTCATCTCCCTTTGACCAGGTTCTATGCATTCCTCAAGACTTGCCACAAATACCCCTCTTCCATGAAATCTTGTCTGGTTCCCCACAATTGGAATTAGTGTTCTCCTTCTTCAATTTTATTTCACATGTTGCTCATCACACTTTTACGAACCTTTAGATTGTGCTTTGTCCTGTCATTGGTGCACATAGACTATCTGCCACATTAGAATCTCCTAATAGAAAGGGCCAGGTTTTACTCATCAGAATCATACAAAAGCATTGGTCTTTTGCATGTGGCTCATTCATGTATGCTGAACAAATAATGTTGAAATAAAAGAACTTTAATATATTACCTCTTGAAGGCTATGGATGCGATCCTACTCTCTGAGAAGAAAGATGCCCTGTAGGAGCAGAGGTATAGTAGTGAGTTCAAACACAGGAGACAGACCTGGGTTCAGCACCTAATTCCTTCACTTACATGCCAAGTGACCTTGGCTGAATGACTTAATGTCTGTGAGCTTCATTTTTGTAATTTGTAAAATGAGGAGAATAACAAAGTGATCTTGTTATTCAGTGGCAACATGTATAAATTGCCTATTCTAGTGGCTAACAAATGGCAGGTGCCCAATAGCTGTTAATTTTCTTCCTCATTTCCTCCTCCTCTTAAACCTCAGGTGCTCAGATAATGAGTGGAATAGGCCATCTCTGACTGAAAAAAAATACATAACTTGTATTTTACATCTAAAAAGATTGACAGAAGGTGACAACAATATTTTTAAAAAACTTCTGACAGTTTTTATCAAAACAACATTACTGAAAATTATTTAAAACCACCAACAGGATTAATTAAGTACATGAGACTCTGGAAACAAAAGTTGAAAGGAGGAGGAGAAAATAGCAAATAAACATATAATAAGTCCCTGCAGGAAACTTTGGACTAAGTAAGGGACTACAACTAGATCTAATTCAGAAAAATCATGATCTGTGTGATTTTACCAATATATTATAAAAACCCACATCTCTGTGGGTTATTAAGTAAATTACTTCACTCAAGTACATATTTCTCTGCCTACTTTATAGATTCCATATCTTTTCCTGCTTGGAGTTAGTAACTCCATCTTCTCTGATTAAATGAAATTGAAAAGGCCTCTTGTGGATATTTTTTCCTGCCAGAATTGATCTCAGTCTGTCCCAGGCAATGAGCCTCTTGCTTTCCAAACAGTCTACCTTGATTAACTTCATAACAGGTTTCCTTAGCATACTCACCATCTGTAAAACAAAAAATCCTCTTCCCTACCACCCCAAATTACCAGTTTATAGAGCATTCCTTTAAAACCCAATACTTACTTTCTTTTTGGAAAATTTGATGGGAGTAAAGCATTTATCTTAACTAATTGTTCTACTACCAGTTGCTATTATGTCAGAAACCTAGTGAAGAGACACCCACAAATAACATAAGAATGTTAGCAGCTTTCATTTACCTATGATTTCTAATTTACCTATGAGTTAAAGACTACATGCTGGTCAAATGGGTGGCTATTATGAACAGCCTAGTAGACTAATATTTCTTTGCATGTTTTATCAAACATCCCTGATAAAATCAGAAGTAATGGGAAATTCCTAAAGACAGGTAAAATTCCAACTCATAGAGTTTTCTCCCAAAGCCTGTATTTCAGGATGTTTTTCCTTTGCTCTGTGGTCAAACCCTGGTACCACTGGAAGTAGCTAGTGATCTTGCAGAGCAGAAATCTGGTCAGCCCAATGATTGCAACATCCATCATTCAAAATAGTCAGGCCTTGGTTTCCTTTACAGATTATACATGCTTCTACTGTTGCATTCAACAAATTCTAGATATAATTGATTTGTCTGCAATAATGTCTTACCTACTACACTCATCTGTTGTGTGAAGGCAGAAGTAACACCTTGGTCATCTTTTACCTTCAGCACTGAACACACTATTTTGGATATTTAAGAAACCCTTCTTGGAACCCAGGTTACAATAGGGAGCAGAGAGGGAACAAATAAAGGATGCAGGCCAGTTCCAAGGGGGTCCTCAGACAATTTTTGCAATCATGGAAGTTGGGACCATGGAATGGAAAAGGGAGTTGTGGCTTTTGCTAGATCAAAGGGCCATTAGTTGGGCGACATTTCAGCAGTCTGAATACTTCTTACCTCTGCTTCATTCCAATATCTTCCCTGAACTCACCAAGCTTGTCTTTCATTGGATGTTGACTTTTCTAGGGACCACTAGCATAGTTGAGTTCCTCTTATACTTTCCTGTCCATTTTGCATACTTTTATCAGAGCTGATTGGCCAATATCAGATAGGTTTTCTCATTTGCTTCTTTATCAAAGCCAAGTTTTTGCTAACAAGACAAACTATATGAAATAGATATCTGTCATTCCTTCTCTTCTCAATAGAAATGTTTCTCCACTTGTCAAGTTGCTCTTGGTTCATCCACATACTTTACCACAAATGCTGTTGATTTCTTCCTGAGAGTTTTCTGTTGTTCCCTCTCTAAATAGGTTGAATTTCTAACAAGAAGATTTTTCTTCTTCTGAGTAACTATCTTCTGAGTAACTATCTTCCCCTGAATTATTAGCCACTTGCTTTTTATGATGTATCATTCTAGTAATTATTTCTTCTGCATCTCTCTTCCCTCTATATTCCAAAATGACCTCTAAATGACCACATAAATGACCTATAAACATGCAATAAATAGCTGTTGAATTGAATTCTGTCAAGTGACTGTAGTTACTCCTTGAGAGGACTAATCACAATTCCATCCTGCAGAGTTCCTGTAATTAGATTTGGAACACCCTGGTGTTTCTCTAGTTATCGCAAAGAGAACTTGTTGAATTTCCATCAAGCTTTCAATTTAATTTGAACTATGTGACTTTACCAATATATTATAAAAACCCACATCTCTGTGGGTTAGACTTCACCCTACGTGCATGGAAAATGTCCCAGCTTGAAGCATTACTACCAAAATTAAAATAAGAATAAAATGCTAATAAATTTACATAAACTTCAATTTTAAAGCAAATGGATATCTATGAGATTGGAAATAGGTGTGGAGATGACATGTCATCAAAAAAAAGAAGAGAAGCATTTCTGCATTTAAAGTGTTTGGGAATAAATGTACTAGATTGAAGATTTCCATGCTCTTGTTTAAAGAGAACTAGAGTTCTTTATAGGGGTCTTTGGGCTGCTGAGCAATGGGAGTGGAAACTAAGCCAGAAATTCTGTTTTCCCTGTATTCAATCAGAGATGTTGTTGTTATGTTTCTAGAAGCATTATTTTGAAGAAAAGTGATAATAACACTTAGAAAGCATTGCACATGGATTATGATGAAGAGACAGACTGACAAGCAGATAGACACAGGCCAAAGTAAGTATAAGGAACCTCTGTTTCTCCTACTGCTACAACGCTTGTCAGACCACTATCATTTGGATTACCACCTTAGCCCACTTTCTTGGATCTCAGCACCCTGTCTTGCAGTGTACTGCTGCCCAATCCGTTCTGTAAAGCCAGAAAGAACTGATTTTAGTGCAGATTTATCCCACTACCCTGCTTAAAATCCTTCAGTAGCTTCCCATTGCCCTTAGAGAATACGTCCGTGAGAGCTGTGAATCTTGTGTGAGCTAGCTTTTCCTTCCCTCTGGTCTCATCTTGGGTTGCTCAGAATATTGGTCTTTCTTGGTGTTTATTGCTTGCCATTTCCCACTTCAGAGCCTCTGCATGTGCTACTCCTCTGCCCATTTTGCTTGTCCTGGAGTTCCTAGCTTGGGCAGCATCCACTCCTGGAGGCCTTTGCAATCTGCTCCTCGCAGAACAGGTTTTGTTTCTTTCCACTATTTATTCCCCTGAATTATTAGCCACTTGCTTTTTATGATGTATCGTTCTAGTAATTATTTCTTCTGCATCTCTCTTCCCTCTATATTCCAAAATGACTTCGTTTTTTGTTATTTATCCCTTTATCTCCAATACTAACATAACATTTAGCATATAGTGGGTATTTGTTGAATATAAATAAAAGCACAATTGCAGGGTTTCAGGCATCTAAAAATTACACAACCTTGGCTGCCTTCAGAATAGGACCATCTGATCACTTGACTGAGCAAAAAGAGAGAAACATGGGAGCAGGCAAGGTCTGTTGCCAGTAAGTCCAACCCATACAGGACTGCTCTGAGATCCCCTAGCTTTTACTACCAATAGAACCACTGGCCCTAGATCTGGCACGTACTTATGGCACAGTTGTCCATACCTGTCCATACTATTATTGAAGTTTACCATGGATCTATCATGCCCCCTATTGTATGAATTTTACATGTGTTGCTTCAGTTGATTCTAACAATGTCTATCAGGCAGGATTAGTCTTTTGTAGAATAGGAAACAGACTTTAAGGCCCTTGCCTACAGCTACAGAGTAAGTAAATGTCAGAACTAAGAAATGCTCCCAGGTCTGGCTGACATTTTCTATTATCCTATGGCCTATTATATAGTAGATGTTCTATAAATTAATGAATGAGTGATTGGATGACTTACCCTAGGTGCATGAAAAATGTCCCAGCTTGAAGCATTACTACCAAAATTAAAATAAGAATAAAATACTAATATTTACATAAACTACAAATACCAAAAGAATAAACATAATATTCTAGATATCTTTAATCCCCCCGCCCCAAATTTCTGAACTATTGACAAAAGTTAGGGACATTTTCTACAAATGTTTTCATTTAATTAAAGTTGCTGAATTGAACTCACACTGAGCAAAAATCAGGCACAGTATTTGGTCCATCAGCACTTTCTGGAAAGTCACCAAGGAAAAAAAGCATTGCAAGGGTTTGAAGGGAAAAAACACGCATACACATATAAAAAAAGATAACAACAAGGTGATGCTAGGTGACCCATCACATATAACACAGCAGCAACAGCAAATGCACACACACATATATAGGGCTCACTTTGTGCTAGGTATTAATCTGAGGGCTTCTTACCCAAACTCATTAATCCTCACAGCCTATGAAATGTTCATTGAATGTAGTTGTCTCTGACCATAACACACACCCTATGTGTCACCAAGAAAACTAGAATACTGTTGATTAAATTACAAGATGGTATTGGTGGTTTTAAAAAATCTTGATTTTAGATATAAAAAGATAAAATGTGCATTTCTAAATTTTTTTTTTGTAGTTGTAGATGAACAGCATTTATTTTATTTGTTTATCTTTATGTGGCACTGAGGCTGAGGGAAGGAGGCTAGGACCTTAGGAATGTAAGATCACTGTTATCACAGAGGAAGCTCCCACTGTGAGAAAACCTGAAGAAGGCTGCTCTATAGGGTAGGTGGACAGGAGCATGACCACCTCTCATCTAGTAGATCTGGGCAAATCGTTCCTTTGTTCAACTTCTTTACTACACCTAGCGAGGGTTTCTGCTCTGTGACCCTGCAGTGCCTTGTACTCCTAACAGCACCTCTGGACTATGTTTAGGGCCTTCTACACTGGCTGTTCTCCCTTCTTAAAGCTCTGTCTCCTCAGATGCCTGCATGACTAACTCCTTTCCCTCCTTCAGTCCTTGACTCAGATGTCTCTTTCTCAGAGAGTCCCGTCTTCACCACTCTGTTCTAAAATGCAACCTTCACTAACACCACAGCCCTACTGCATCACACAGCCCTGATCCTCCCACCCCTGCTCTATTTTTAACTTTTTTCATAGCAATTAAAAATTGTAACTATCCCATTATTTAAAGATTTTTATTAATTTTAACTTTTTCCCATCTCCTCTCAATAAAACGTAAGCTCCATGAAAGCAGGATCTATCACTAATAGATCCCATGCTCTTTGAATCATTGGTTCATAGTAGATGCTCAACATTTGCTGAATCAATGAATGAATGAGTGGCTAAGCGAGTGCATCTCCTTATCTATATTCTCAACCAAACATAAGCTCTACAAGGGTAGGAAGCAAGTCTCTGGTTCATTGCTGAGTTGCCAGCAAATGCTATGTTGTCTGGCAATAGAAGATACTCTGTAAACAGTATCACATTTCCTATTTAAATGCATATTATCTCATTTCTACATGTGAATATTTGATTATATTCTGAACTCTGTGTGTTTATCTGGGTGAGTACAGAACCAACTTTTCTCTGTATATGCCCCATTCAGTAAGAGATGATGGGGACCTTAATAGACACATGAGAAATTTTGAGTAGATTTTCTAATTCCAGGACCTGTCCTGCCACAATCAAATATGTAATTCCCATTCAATTTTCTGAAAAATCAGAAACAACATAACAAACCCAGGATGGAGGATAGCTGAACTGGTCACTAATAGTCTGGTTTTGTGTTACATGAATGTTTATATATTAGATATTATGCTTATTGAAAATATATGGTATGTGGATATTTCATTATTTGCTCTGTTAAGCCATCACTAGTACAATGGTACTAAGGATTTGGGGCAGTCATTATCAAATGTTCTTGGATCTTTTTCTACCATTTTTTTATATACTTGTGAGGAAAAGAAACTTTGTTGAGCACTTCCTCTGTTACCAGTTAGCAAACACTTGTTAACAGAAGTTCTGCTGGAGAGCAGAAGTATGCCTCCTTTGTTCATGCTCCACGAGCAACCCTAGAACCAGGGGATGGCACTGACAGGGGAGAGATTTAGATCTAGACTCAAACCAACAAATACTGAGCACCAGCTGGGATCTAAGAGCTCTTACTTATGTAATTCTCATTAGTGACCTATTGGACAAGGATTCTTGACCCTCATTTTACATTTTTAGAAACCCAGGTACCAAGGTGTGAAGTAATTTTCTGAAAATCACACAGCTGCTTAAAATGACAGAGCCAATATTGGAATCTGGAACTAATTGATGACCCCATCTAGTGATCTTTACATGAATCATCCATATAAATTTAAATGTTTGAATAATAATTGGGTTTTAACAATAATGAAATTTAATGTCAGGCATTTTCTTCTTTTCATCCACTGCAAGCTTACTAATTAGTGGCAGTAAGACCCTGAAAGGTGAATTACTAAGGTTTGATCTACCTTTTTCACTCAGATCAGAAATAAAGAGCTGTGATCAGGGCTGTGCCGGCTTTTCTGAAGTTGATTTGTTAATACACAGTAAGAGCTCTTGAAACCATTCATGTTCCTCCTTCCCATATTTCTTTTCTGAACATCCAGCTGATGGTACTTGGGAGAAAGAACAATGATTTTAAGGTGATTAATCTTTGCAGCCTCACCCAACCCTGGACCTGCCATGGTCCAGTGAGCCCTGCCTTTGGGCAGGTTCAGCTTTGCTTCTGCTTCCTCCAGAGGGATGACTCGTCACTCAGCACTGAAATATAAGCCAGTGTGACAGGCTGCCAGGACACCATGAGAGAGAAGGCAGGCAGGAGTGGGCTCATCCCTGGAGACTCTGAAGAAAAGTTGTCTGAAATGATCAACCACACAGGCCTCCGGACACAAGAAGTAGGCTCTCACCATGTCCCTGGGAAAATTGGGAGCACTAGAGTGTTAGAGGGCATGAGAGAGAATGAAACAGGGGAAGAGAGAAAGGGAGAGAAAGGTGGGGAGGGAGAGGGAGAAAGCTGTCACTGCCCCTGGAAGCACTGCTGGTTCCCTGATTATAATCAGAATGCCACAGCAACAGGGAGGCCCAGGCACAATGACCTCTGGAACCCAATTACATCCATCTCCAGTCATGAGAGGGACTTCCTGATTCCTTGGGTACAATAGAAATGGACATTTCCCCAACCCGCTAGTGATGTAGAAATAGTCCCATGTGATGAGAAGAGTATCTTAAAGAGTATAAATCTGCCTTCCAAGGTTATTAATGATTAAATGGCACAACCCATATCATACCATAATCCATGACACAAAATAAATTTTCCTTTCCATAAAACAGGAATAACACCTGCATTTTGAGGGGCTTCTTTTGAGTAATAGATAATAAACACCAGCCCTGGAGCACTGTAAGGCTAACTACTTGGTCAGTAGTTACTCAATAAATAAGAATTGACAGAGGCTAATGTGTTTTCAACTACCGAGATTGGTTTGCTGGTGGTATCAGCCATTCTTTTCATTGGGGACAATTAGCTACTGAAGTGGAAGGGAAATAAGTGACTATGTAGAACTTAGTCTGGACATGATGACTCACCCACAGGGTGTGTGCATTACTATTTCTTGAGGAAATGTCAAAAGTAATCAGTACAAAGCTGTGTATTTCCTCTACTCTGAGATGAACATCTTCTTACTTGAAGGGAAGAAATGTTGCAGTCATCACCTAAGAAAGGCATGGAAATCCATGCTAGACACCACTCAGGCCTTCCTCACCCATTGTTTCTGACTGTACATGCCATTGCAGAAAGGAAAAGAAATGACCTTTGTTGTTCTAAAAATTGTCCTATGATAAGTGAAAGATCGAAAACAAAAAAAAAATAAGTTTTATTGATCATTTGTTCTGCCCTGGGAATAGAATAAATATGGACTTTCCCTGTCCCCCATGTTCACACAAACTAAAACATGCAAAGTCCACATGGTGGCAAATGCCTGAAATTCCCCTGTTTACAGAGATAAGATTATATAAAGCAAAGATACTTTGCCAATGGCTTAGCCAATGCTAGGCACTCCATAGATTATTATAGATGGTTTGTAATTATTATTATTATTCCAAATAGTCTTTGTTCAGGATCATCAAACTAGCGACCTTTGCCTTTTACCTGTTTTCTATTAAATCATGTTATTTCTTATCATCTGTATTTGTTCTCCATTGCTGCTATAATAAATTTCCTTCCTTGATTTTAGAATCCAGAAATGCCAGTCGAGCCCTTCTCATGTCACATCTCTATTCTTTTGCCTCCTCTTCTTATGTTTTCAAGGATTCATGATCAGACAGGGCCCACCCAGATAATCCAAGATAATCTCCTCATCAGCATGTCCTTTATGCCACATAGGTTCTAGAGATTCTAGGTTCCAAAGATTAAGACATGGACATCTTTGGAGAGCCTTTATTTATTCCTATCACAATACCCCATCAGGTCTTCAGTGATTCTTCTTTTCACATAAATGCAGAACATGATTCCACTAAACTTTTCACTGCTTTTCAAGGATCTTTTTCCTAGTGTCCAATAACATATTCTCCCCCCTTAGCATCCTCCAAGTTCAGATTTCTGTGAGAAGTCTGTGAAGCTTCATTAGTGTATCCTTAAAGTCTATATTTTTGTTAATCTTATGTTTAAGATAATCTAAAATTCTCTATCATGTTCTTCAACATTCTTCCAGCCTCTTTTCAGTACCCAGTTCCAAAGCCACTTCCACATTTTTAAGTAGCTATTATACAGCACCCTGTGTCTATTGCTACCTTAAGAAATTACTATGAGTCTAGTGACTTAACGTCTCACCAAAATAAAATCAAGCTGTCAGCAGGCTTCACCCTTTCTGGAGGATCCTGGGAGAGCCTCAGATAGAGGCATATTCAGGTTGTAGACCAAATTCAGCTCTTTATGGTTGTAGAATTAAAGTCCCTTTTTTCTTGCTGGCTATAACCTGAGAGCCATTCTAAGTTTATACAGAAGATCATTTTCCTTGGTTAGAGGCCCTGTTCCTCCACCTTCAAATTCAGTTCTACTGGTAGATCAAGTCCTTCTCAAGTCATGTCCCTCTAATCTACTCTTCTACCTTCTTCTCCAATTTCGGACTCATACATTTAGTTTGTATCCACCCAGATAATCAAGCATAATCTCCCCATTTTAAGACCTTTAACCTTAATCACATTGGCAAATCCTCTTTGTTATTTAAGGTAACGTATTCACAGGTTCTGGAGATTAAAGTATAGCCATCTCTAGAAGTTGAATTAAGGACTTTATTCTTTCTATCCTATCATTTATAATCATGAGACACATCAAATAATTTTTGCTGATTAGAGTGATGCTGTTCCTGTAGTTCTCTCACCCTTATCATTCTCTACTATCTCAGCTTTAACCAACATAGAAAACACCAGTACTATTTATGGTTTATGATTATTACCTATTACTAAAGTCTAAGGTCGAGAAGAAAATATGAGTGTTTGGGATTACAGAAGGTTGCTTGCAAAACAACAACAATAAAAATGGACTAGTGTAGCCCAAAATTTACAGTTTGTGGTGACAGGCAGGTTTTTCAAGTTAAGTCTTGCCCCATATACGCTTGGTAGCTAATGCAGCACAACATTGCTGAAATTAGCCAAGTCAGTGTTTCCTCATCTGTAGAAGAAGGCTAATATAGTTGTGAGAACTGAATGTGCATTGAGTGAAATACTCATCCCTCCCTCTTGCAGTCTATTCCATATTATCACCAAATCATGAAAGCCTTTGGAATAAGATCCAGGTACAATGTTCCTTGTTAAGGATTTCTAAGGTCAGAAGCATGAGCTTTTGAGTCAGACACATCTTTCTATACTTGAATCCTGATTCTATCACTTATCTAGCCTTTTTTGTTTTAGCTTTTTTAGTCTCAATTCCTTCAAGACCACAAAATGCTTACGTGGCAGGATTGCTGTCTGATATAATAACAAAATTCATTCTGTGTTGGGCACTCTGAATGTATGATCTCTTTGTTGTATCTCCACAACAATCTAGTAAGTTAATGTTATCAGTATCTGCATTTCCTAGTTAAGGGAATGGCCACCTATGGATGATCACAGCTAGGAATGACAGATTGGGACTTAAGCCCAGGTCTCTTCTGTCTCAGAAGCCTGGCTTACAACTCATACGCTATCTTGCCTACCCAGTGATATGAATGAAACAATATAAAATGCTCAACAGATTGTGGAACCCTAGTAAAGTGCTATTCAGTAGGGCATCCAGGTATCTGCAGCCATGTAACAGAACCATGAGGATGAGCATCTGCTTCACTCTTCCTAGACATCCCCAGCTGGCAACGAGCTACCACACACTAAAATTCAGGAGGGGCAGGAGGGCTGGGAAAGACATTGCACTGTTTGTGTCAAATTCCACTTGTCTAATGGACTTGTTAAAAGCACCCTGGGTGGAAAGTGTGAGTCTTAATGGCATTTTATAAAAGTTACTGTGATGAATTAGCACATAAAGCAAATTAAAAACAGCTTATCGCTTTTTAAATTAGGTGATGGGGCATTGTAGCATTTTTCCCAGACGTGAGGCTCCATTAATATCCAAAGGAGCCAGAAGCTGCTGAAATGTGTCAGCTGCCTGGTTTTAGGAACCTGACAGGTCTTTTTTTTTATGTAAATATTTTCTTTTTTTTAATTGGTTGTTCAAAACATTACAAAGCTCATGACATATCATCTTTCATACATTTGATTCAAGTGAGTTATGAGCTCCCATTTTCACCCCAAATACAAATTGCAGAATCACATCAGTTACACTGACAGGTCTTAATCTGTGTAATACTAGAAGGGCAGTTTGTCCAAGATAAACAGAGCCCATGCAAAAGCATGCTGCTGAGCTCTCCAAAAGGATATCCATTGCTAGAGGCAGGAGTTGGGGGTTCCCCTTCAGGAATCTTGGGAGCAATGGAGCACATTCAATGAATGAATGGTCTGGTAAAAACCTCCAGGAGCACTCCTCCCCCTCTCAGCCTTACAAATGGGGGTGCTGAGACTTTCAATAGTCATCTGAAAATTTTCATAGACCATACTGAGGATCTGCATGGGCCCTGCGCTGTACTGGGTCCTAAAGATAAAGAGGTGCTTCAGATGTCTTTATATGCAGTCCAGAAAACATGTATTGAGTACTCACTGGGGCCAAGCTGGTGTTGCAGAACTTCGCATATATTATTTCATTTAATCTTCACCACAACTCTTTGAGGTAGCTGTTATTATGCCACTTTTACAGTGAAGAAAACTTGAGGCCCAGAGAGGTTACGTAATTTGTTCAAGATGGCACATTTTAAAACCCAGGCAGTCTGGCCCTAGTTACATTCTTGGCACCACATGCCAGCTTTCCTGATGGCTTCTCTATCTCCATTCCTCTCACTCGACATCCAGGAGCTTGGAACCAAGTGAGCAGTTCAAGTACTTTTAGGATGAGAAATTCTAGGACAAGAATTAAGGAGTGAGGGACCTTCACAAATTTAAAGAGGTAGTTAGCTCTGAAGAGAAGATTTAAGATCCTTTCTACTGCTAGGTCATGAGCATGGCCAGAAGGCAACAGTCTAGGAAATTGAGCAATATAATAAAATGTCCATAAAAGTAGTTATCGAGTCCAACTTCATTTTATATTCAGTCTCTCCAACATGTATACATGTGACCTGGGGCAGGGCCCTTAGCCTCTTTAGACTCCTTTAGACTCCTCTAGGCTCTTCGTCTACAAAACAGAGGTACTAATTTTTTCTCTTAAAGTTGTTATGATTTCAAAAATAACAGTAATAACAAAGTGTCAGATTGCCTAATAAGATCACAAGCAGTGGTAGCCATTATATCTCTCATCTTTATCACTAGCTCACCATCACCACCTCCTTCCTCCCAGGTTGGATGGGGGACAAGGTAAACAGCACTGAAGTGTAACTTAGGTCTTGAGGCTCAAATCCCAGCCCTGGGTTGCTGCTAAGCACAGCCCTGTATCCTGGAGTCAGTCAGTCGGCCTCCCTCATCTGTAAAAAGGGGATGGTACTCCCTCTCATACCTTCTTCACAGGAATGGGTCAAGTTGCAAGGGAGTGTATGTAAAATTGCTTGCAGTCTGAAGAATGTGTGCTGGGTTCTACACAACAACACATGGGTTGGCAGTTCTCTACAAGCTTCCACAGGATTCAACACAGACTTGTTACTATGGTTTTTTACAACAAACAGATATAAAGTAAAATCAACAAAGGAAAAAATCCTAGGACAAAGTCTACAGGAAATGAGGTGTGAGCCTCCAAGACTCCTCTCTCAATGGAGGCACATAGAACATGCCTACTCCTTCCAACAAAAAGCTGGGAGAGCAGGTGTGAAATGTTGTTTGCCAGTGAAGCTTATTAGATACCAGGGTCCAGGGTTTTTACTGGAAACTGGTCACATAGGCACCCTCCGCCTGGAACATACCACAACTCCAGACTCCCAGAAGGAAAGTAGGTGTTCAGCATAACAATATTGTTTGTATTAGGCACATAAGGTATTCTTGTCAAGAACTAGTGGGAACCCTTCCAAAATCTTAAGTTCCTAGATGTCAGCCAAAGAGCACTGTTGCAAAAAGTCCTTCTTATGGATAGCAGTCTCAGGCCTGCTTTGTTAACTCTTTTTTGCACAGAGTGGAATCTATGGAAAGGATTTTGATTAGTATACACTCAAAAGGGAAAGTAGTTCAGAAATACTGGTTATCACTCTATGCCAGGCACTGTGATACATACTTTACATAGATTACCTCCTGTAACCACACAACTCTGTATTGGAGGTGCTATTATCATCACCACCACCATCATCATTACCACCACCACCATGTTATATATGAGGAAACTGAAGCCCCAGAAAGGTTAAATACCTTGCCCAAGTAACCAGCTGAATGACTAGTGAGAGTAGAACCAGGACATGGCCCCACCTGTGTGGCCCTATCTGCTATGCTATCCTCTGCTACAGTGCACCTACCAGCGGGTAGGTGCTGCATGTATGTTATTTCATTAACACTTACTAGCAGCTCTATTAGAATGTGGTTGTTGGAGTGATTTTGTATCAAAAACCCTGTGATGTTACTTAGTTTGTCATATCAGATAGCCAGAGAAGTAAAGCATGAGAAGCAGGTCTCTGTCACCCTCCAACCCCTTTTCTTGGCTAAGGCTTTGTCTGAGCCTTTGGCAGGGAAAAATGGAAATAATCAAAATGGAAATAATTTTTTTTTCTGGAGTTCAGACCTGGAAACTCTTTGAATTTCATCACTTAGGAATGGAAGAAGGGCTGTATTATAATTCAACTTCTGTAGTATTTAAGAAATAAACACTGTCTTTGGGCCCTTTTTTGGATACTAGGACAGCACATGTGACAATTCCTTAATAGGAGGGGAAAATAAGAAAGAAAAGAACTGCTCTTGGTTCTCAGTGATTTTAGAAAAATTTATTATCCAAATCTAGCTTGTTTTACCTGAATTGTAGTCACAGGCCAAGAAAATTCTTAGAATGGAATCAAAGGAATAAATAGGGAGGTGGTGAAATCTGCTTCTCCTAGGAAATCATGCACTGTACATGTGTGGTAGTAAGTTTTGAGAGTGTGGGATACAACAGGATGAAGGCAATATAGGTCTTGCAATAAATTGTCACCTCCTTAAGACAACAGCTTAAGAAAGGTTCTGTTCACCATTGTGTTTCTGCTTCCAATCCACGCACCCACCAGTCATAAAATGCCAATGCATTGGCCTTAGTGAAGGCTCAGTAAAAGCTCTTTAGTGAGAGAGACATGATACAGATAGCAAGTATCATAATTCGGAGTGATAAGTACAGTGATGATACAGGCTTGGCATTTTACAGAAGCAAAATAATTTGTAATAAATAAAGAAAAATCTTCATAGCAAAAAGAATGATTTGTGAGGTTGTTAATATGAAATTGGTCTACTATAACATACATAAAGAGATTTGTGTGTGTGTGTGTGTGTGTGTGTGTGAGTGTGTATATATATATATATATATATATATATATATATATATGGTCATTTATTGCATTTTAAACATTCATTCGGGTTATTATGTTAACCCCTTTAACCATCCAATATCAACCACAGTCCAATATTCTATTGTCTAGAAGAATTACAATCCTCTACTTGTGGGCATGTTGTTATCATTTTCCCCTGTTATAATGGAAAGAGGTCTATAGGATGATACATCTAAGAATATTTGTTATAACACAAAATAATCTATTCATTTTATTTCTCTTTTTAGTAATTTTTGCCATTATACATGAGCTCTTTATTATTAT
This sequence comes from Callospermophilus lateralis, assembly GCF_048772815.1. Taxonomy (NCBI): domain Eukaryota; kingdom Metazoa; phylum Chordata; class Mammalia; order Rodentia; family Sciuridae; genus Callospermophilus; species Callospermophilus lateralis. The sequence goes on from NC_135306.1 coordinate 141,221,452, forward strand.
TATCATTATTATTATTATTATGCATTACAATTTCTTAATACACCTTTATATCACAATTTATCATATCTCTGTTTGTATATAAGATATGTTGACACCAAATTCTCATCTTCATACATGTAATGATATAATGATGAGGGTCTCCTTCCCCTATCCATGTTATTCCCCTTCTCCCTGCCTTTCCCTCCCACCCCTATTCCCTATCTAGTAATTTTTAAAATGTGATTGTAATGGGAGAAAAAAAGTCTCTCAATTAGATAGTAAACTGACTTTCTCATCCCCCATTATCACCTTGTAACATCTAACAAAAGAATAAGACCCTGGTTTCAGGGACCTCTAAGCTGCCCTTGCAATCCCTAAGGAGAAGCAAGAACTAACCTCCATCTGGCCAAAGCAATGGGAATGAGTTCTGTCATCCTGTGGCTTGAGATCAAAAGATTATGGGTTCTCAGGGCAGGCATGAAAATTCAAGAACATGAATTTTAAATCCATACTATCAGAGATTCCTAACCATGCCCTCTTCTGTCATTTCTTGCAGAGCCATGTTTGACTATGACAAGAGCAAGGACAGTGGGCTGCCAAGTCAAGGACTTAGCTTTAAATACGGAGATATTCTCCATGTTATCAATGCCTCTGATGATGAGTGGTGGCAAGCCAGAAGAGTCACGCTGGAGGGAGACAGCGAGGAGATGGGTGTCATCCCTAGCAAACGGAGGTAAGAATGCTTTTCATACATCAGAATATTAGCTCTTCAGCTATAGAGAGCATGGAAATGAAGGAAGAGGAAGATGGAGGAAACTGTTCACAAAATAATTATTTAAGTGGGATAGACAATCTGCAGGAAAATTGTCAGTGGTGACAGGTGACATGAATAATAATAAAAAAAAAATCTCATTTTCCTCAAATTAGGATTTTACCAAAATTGGTAACTGTGACAAGGCATAAAGGAAAAAAAAAGATCTGCTTACACTGTGTTCCTCAAACTTTTCCCAGTATCTCTCTGCAGGTTCAAGGTTATGCTCACCAGCCCATATGCTGACTTACCAACTCAGTAGATGTTCAGCATTTACTAATGAATTTTACAAACAGACCAAGTGAAAGACAAATAAAGTAGATGATTTATTAAACTAAGTCCCTGGTTATGTAATATCTTTAAATATTGATGAAAAAAATCAGAAAACCTTCAAATGCAAATATTTAGGATATAAGATGCCAAATACCTGGTAAAGTCTAATGATTCGGTTTACAGCTGTTTCTTTTATTTTTCATTGTTTTAGTTAGTCATATTCCCCACCCCACAATTCCCAACAGTCACTTAGATATTTATTTCTGTATAAGTGTTTCTTGAGTCAAGAGTATCATGCCCTTTCCCTTGCAAACATTTCTTCAGCTCTACTTTTGGAAGACAGAAATATGCCTCAGAACAGCCAGTGCCTTCATCTGTCCTAGCAGATTCTAATTATCACCACTAGAGAACTGTTCTCCCCACAGGTGTCCTTTTGGCAGCAAAATGTTGTCCAAGAAACAAAAACTGACTCTTCGAAAATAGATTTGGTACAAAATCAGGAATGATGGTTGCTCAAAGCAGTCATCAGGTTTTTTTTTTTTCAGTGTGGGTTTTTCTAAGAGCTCTCATTCTTTTTTTTTTTTTTTTTTAGTTTATTTTTATATGGTGCTGAGGATCGAACCCAGGACCTTGAACATGCAAAGCTAGTGCTCTACCACTGAGCCATAACCCCAGCCCCTAAGAGCTCGCATTCTTATATCCAAAACCCCAATATACCTTTATGAAAACTCCCCAGTGAAACTGACTATTCAGTGCTGCTGCACCAAAGTGATATAATGATGGAGCTAGTACAAACACAGTGAAAAATTATAAAGTATACCTCCAAAGCAACTCTGTGGGACACTCATGACCCAGGGAAGACAGTTCTCCATCTCTGCCTGTGGCCACACAGCCCCCAGGGAGGAATGAGAGGGAGGAAGGTGTTACAGTGAAGTGATGGAAACTCCAGGATGCTTTGCATCCTCCAGGCCTTTGCCTGTGGATCTCCCCCCAGCAGACAGTTCTCTGGGTAGCTTTAAGCATCTAGGCTCCTGTCATTGCTTGGCCAAGGCATTCTAACTTTATAGTATGGCTTGTAGTGTTTACTGAAAGGCTATAGTCAAAGCAGTGACTCTTAGTAATTGTTTTCATTTTTTAAAAAAATGTAAAACATGCTTTTGGGGTTGCTTTGACATAATCAGAGATGTCTGAAGAGCTCTTCTCTATAAGAAAGCAGTGATCTTATTGAATATAACCCCAAGGATAGAAATGGGGTGGAGGAAAGAAAGCTAATCGAGTAATAGACTTCAGCTCATTTTCTAGAAAGCCTTCTACTACTTGTAACTGCCCAGAAGTGGCAGGAACCACATGAGAAGATATAAAAAGGATTCAAATTCTGGATGGGAGAATTGAACTATGTGATTGTCAATCCTGAGGTTCTCTGAGTCTAACTAATTATGTCAGAAGTCACCCATTTGTTCGTTTACTCATTTTTCCCCTGAGGAATATTTCAGTGTTATTCCTCTTGAAATAATTTTCCATCTGCTGTTGATTGTTCTTTTTTTTTCCAATTTTGGTGGGGGTTTTTTTGTTGTTGTTGTACATGACAGTAGAATGTATTTTGACATATTATACATACATGGAGTTTAACTTCCCATTCTTGTTCTTGAATTGGCTATTTTCTCATACTTTGGATAAAACCAACTTAACAAGTACACCGATGCTGGGCTGAAGAAGTTTGTCCAGCATCTGTAATATTGACATTTATTTGCATTCTATTTCATGAAGGATGCAGTAATACTACCTCACAACTATGTTTATTTTATTTTATATAAGTATGTGGTTTTTTGTTTTGTTTCATTTTAGATGTTATTTTATTCATTTATTTATATGAGGCATTGAGAATAGAACCCAGTGCCTCACACATGCTAGGCAAGTGCTCTACCACTGAGCCACAAACCCAGCCCCAACATGTGTTTTTATAAAATAAAATATACCTATTTATTCAAGTATATATGTATTTATGTTTATTTTATGTAAAATTTATAACTGTAAGTGAATTTCTAACAGATTTTCTCCTTCAGATTTTAATTTTTTCAAAAAGTTATTGTAACTGTTTTATGTATTCATAAAAGTGTTAGATCTCAGTATAGAAAAGTAGGAAACTTTAGAAAACTATGAGGAAGGAAGTAGAAATCCTATCTCATACAGAGTCCTCATATACTAATATTAGAGCAATTTAAAATTAAATAAATGTATTAGATTATTTTTAACTCCTAATTCCTTTTTATCCTAGTTCCTGAGTATATTTCACTTAGCAGAGCTGGTCTGGATATATTTCACAATGGATAGCATCTGTATATGTCTTCATTTCTTACAAAAATGTAATGATGTTGATGATTCCATTTAATCATCCTAATAAAACTATAATGTGAAGAATATCAACATTGTCATCCCCCCTATCCTTTTTTGAAGATGATGAATAAATTTATTTAGTAAAATACTCCCATAGCATGCTACCACTATTTGAAGTCCTTTATACTTATTAACTTATTTAAACCTCATTACAACCCTAAGAGTAAGATGCTGTTATTATCCCCATTTTACTAACGAGGAAGAAAGGCTTTAAGGCACAAAGAGGTTAATTTGCCTGAAATTGCCCATCTACTAAGTGGCAGGACTGGGGTTTGAATTGAGGCTAGAATTGCTCTTAACTCATTTGCAATCTCACCTCCCAAAGGTGGAAAAATAAGAGTTGACAAATTGAAATTCAGTAAGCATTGCTTGGGCAGTGTCTATATGCCAATTGATGTTATAGGGGCACTGCCTGGAGTCTACCACTTATGAGACTAATGTAACTGTGCCACAGCTATTCTGTGACTAGGATGATGAGGGCTCTCTTGTAAAGTTACCAAGGGAAGTGCAAAGGCAATAGATGGAGGGATAAATTCTATCTGATAGTAGCACAGATATGTCATAGTTTGGGTTTTTGTTGGTGGTGGTGGTGGTGATGTTGGTGGTGGTGGTAGTGGAGGTTTTATGACTGAATAGCGTAGACTAGGTCATTCAAAAAGTATAGAGGTTCATTTAGCTTTCAGTTCTGGAGGCTGGAAAGTCCAAGGTTGAGGGACCACATCTAGGGAACATCTTGTGGAAACTCTGCAGAATCCTAAGGCTTTGCAGGGCATCATGTGATGAGAGGGTCCAGATAGGAGAGAACCAAATTGCCTTTTATAACAGACCCTCTCTCATGATAACCCATTAATCTACTAGTACATCATTACATTAATCCATTTATGAGGGCAGGGTCCTCATAACCCAGTCAGACCTTAAAGATCACCATAATTTAATGGTGATTTAATTTCAACCTGAGTACTGGTGGGAACATTCAAAATATAGCACTATGTATTATGCCAGATGCTTTCAAATATGTGATTTCAATTTAATCTTAAGGAAAGCCTTTTCAGGAAACAGGGTCATAGAAATCAAGTAACTTGCCCTAAGATGCACAGCCAGGCCCTGGCTGGACACAGGTCTCTCTAGTAGCAATGCTAGATGACTTTCTACTATACCAGGAGCATTATTTTAGGAACACTTCCAATTATGGAAATGGAGTTTCAGAGAACTCAAGTTGCCTGCCAAAACCATGCTGGCAACAGAGTGCTAAGCCAGGATTCAAACAAACACCTTTCTTATACCTCTATGAGCACCTGCTAAGGTGTGAGCTCCTCCTAGTCCTTGCAGCTCTCAAGTCTGATGGCACATATGAGGATGCCCTCATAGGAAGAAAAGGAAGCCCATGCCTTTGTCTCACACAGGGAGGGGCTGACCATAACAGTGAGCCCCTGAGGCAGGACATCTGTGTTACCTCCCTTTCACAAGGTAAGGACACTGTGAATATAGATGGCAAGTGACTTCATGAATGGAATTATCACAATCAGTTTAGCAGCAGCCTGTTGTTCTATGTATCAGAACTTGTTATAAACAATTTTCTTGTATTGTCTCATTGAACATTTACCATAATCTTTGAAGTCTTTGTTACTATTTTGCCAACATGAAAACTAAGTTCCTAAAAGGCTGAATTGCTGCCCTAAGTCACAGACCCAGTAAGTGACAGAGATAAAATTTAAACACAGCTGGCGTAATTTCAAAAGCTAGACTTTTAGAATAGAATCTCTGTTTTCCAAGTTCACATAGCTTACGAGTAGTCAAACCATGATCTATCTCAGTCTCTTGAATCCAAGTGTCCGTTCATTGTTCCATTGTGACTGTTCATCTGAGCTCTTGGACAACAGCTTGGGTCTAGCAATACATAAGAGTTCGCTCACCTGGCCTTCACAGCAAACCTGTGGCTACTGACATGGATGGTATTTCATTCTCCCTCTGACAGGGCCTGTGGAGCACAGGAACTCCCAGTGACAAATCATGTTCCCACTATACAGTTCTCCAAACCTGACCCAATTATGTGATTGGCTGGAACCTGAAAATACCAGATGGGAGATAGGGAAAAGGGAGAGGGAGACAGTTGGGCTCATTAAAGTATGCCCATTTGGTGCTATCTGGAGATGTTTGGTGTCAGAATTGATTGCTCAAATTTTGCCAGCCAGTTTGTTTTTAGAATTTTGGTCAGAGGCAAGACTAGGGCGGGGAGAATTATTTCTGCTTAAACAATCTAATTAATTGCTTGAGTCTAAGTGCAAGAGAAAAGTACAGCAGTGGTACTCATTGCAGTTGGTGTATGCAGGTGGTCTCACTATTTCTATAAACTGTTAAACCTTAATATCAATTTTTTTCCAAAGGGAACATACTTATTGTAACAATTAGAGAATGTGATGCTAATTTTTTACCAAGATTCTTACTAAGAGAAAAGGTTATGAAACAGTAAACAACTTTTTGTAGGAAACAGTGGTTGATCAGCAAGTCCCTTAACCTGTCTGAGCCTTAGTTTTCACATCTAGGTAAAGAACTAATAGCCTCCTTGAGAATTTATTCACTCATTCATTCAATCAAGATTCTCTAAGCAACTACTGTAAGCCCAGCTCCATGTTAAGTCCTGGACCATTGTACAGATTACAGATAAAATAGGTAAAGTGCTTAGCACAGCTTCAAATACTTTGTGTTTGCTTAAATGACAGCTATTTTCCCTTTTTAAAGATTTTGAGCTTCTGGTGCCAGAGAAAATTACACCACATTATTTAAGGTTTTATTTCTGATCCTTAATTCTTACTTTAGCAGTAAACTATCCATATCCCAGGAAGAACTAGGAAAGAGAGTTAGGGGCTAAAGTGGCCAGTAAGGGGTTGAGGGAAATACACTGCCACCAAAAAGAGAGGTTTGCAAAGAGCCCTCAAAGGCATTTACCATAGGCCTTTGTAGTAGAAAATCAAAATCCTGGTTACTGGAATGGTAAGGTGGGAGACCAATTCAGTATGTGTGATGTAACTTGCAAAGGGGCATTTAGCTAAGCTGACTTCAGTGTTCAAAGCAAATTTATTTTGAATTTTGAGGCCAGCTCAGTATGGTGCTCAATGATTATATACTTTAATTTTGTTGTGGTTTATATAATTCAGAACATCTGGGTGATGGGGGATACAAAGGAAGGGGATGTTTATCATTTCTCAAAAATTCAGTCTAGACTTCTAAGGGTATATATGGGTCTTAATCCTATGAATGACCTACCCCAAAACCAGATGTTTTTTTGAGAATTCCACTAAGTCAGACATGGAAGGTCCTTGAGTACTGTTTGTCCCAAACTGAGTGGCTGTGGAGAGACACCCATGATCATGTTCAGTCTGTTTCTACTACTTTCTAGTCTGGTAAGCTTCAAGTCTGAGCTCCCTCAGCCATAAAATGGAGTTGATAATACCTACATCACTGGGTCACTATGAGCGCCAAATGAGATGATATAAAAGTGAAGAAAACTCACTGGTAAAGTTGTTAAAACTTTAGCTACCATTTACATTATCATCATTCCTGCAACTTTGCACCCAAATAAAAAGCAAAACTATTCGACTTCCTTCATGAGTGAACCAAAACTTTTACCTGAATAAGCTTTCAAAATTTTGTTCTCTTTTCCTGTTAACTGCTTGAAGATTAACCTCATATTCACTATGGTTTTTTATTAACATTTGGATGTGCATTTGTGGGTGTCTTTGTGTCTAACAATATTCTTTGCCAACCTTTTAAGGTTTAAGTGATAAACCAGTAATATTGGCCTAGTAAGGACATCAGGAAAATGGAAAAGGATAAACTTTAGGGAGGGAAATAGAATGCTCTGTCCAAATGATTCTTAGGTTTGAATTCAGGCTTATATTATGTATATTTGGGGACTGTGTGACTTCTTTGAGTTTCTGCAGAATTTATTTGCATAATATCATCAAACAACCATTCTTCTCCACGTGCTACAGTCATTTTGGCAGCATCAAATGAATTAGTAATTCCCATTGTTTGCCTAGTTAATTCTAAGTAGCCAGAATAAAGTTAGGACTCTCACAACACTTTTAGAAGACTACAAAAGAGATGAATATGAATTATCATTTGCACTTGGATTAAAAGAGAAAAACTGGTGAAGTTCAGAACAGGCTTTTTCCCAATGAGCACTTGGCAAGTTAGCTTATCTGAAATTTTTCTTACTTTCCTCCTAACTGTTGTATGTTGGGTTCAAATAGAAACTCTCAGTGGAACATATTGCTTTAATACCTGAGGTTAGATTTGAAAAATGTTGTTCATCTGTTTCCACTCAAATATTCTACACTCAAACTGAAATAAATGTATTCTGAAACTTTATTCTGTAACCATGGAAACCCTGATCTTTACCGAGTTTCAGCTGGAAACACAAAAGAACTCTCAGTTGGAAAGGAATACGCTGTTAATTATTGATTTATGAATTGCTTAGCTTCATAAACCATTAAGTTCCTATAGATTCAGGGTCTTTTCTTCCCTTGCCCTTATTTTCTTTCCCCAAACAGAAAAAAATGAAATTAAGCCTAGCTGAATTTAAACAACAACAGCAACAAAATCATGCTACCATAATGCATTGGATATTATTTTTGATTAAGAAATATTCATTAAGCTCTTGCTATAACATGCTAATGAGATATATGTACAGTCTTCCCCCTTAAGGAACATACAACCTATAAGCAATGCAAAACTAAACAGAAAAATCAAGAAATAATATTGACATAGGTATTAAATTAAGTGCCATTGTAGCTTGGAGGAAGCAAGGTTCATGTCAAGCTGAAGAGACTCAGAAAAATCAGGAAGTATATGTCGCTTCCCTTTCACTTCTGACCTTGAAATATGCACAAGTCCTATCAATACTTTTTCCTTGTACTTCTCTAGCCCTTCCTCTTCTCTGCATCATTATCATTTCTTTCCTAACTATGAAAACAGCTCCTAAATACGCCCCCTAGCCTCCTCCTATTTTTTACTTCTCCAGCCTATATTCCACATATACCAGGCTCATTTAAAATATTAATTTAATTGTATCACTTCCTTACTTTATGACCACTAATAACTCATGAGGATTCCTAAAAGGAAAAACTTCAGTCCTTGAAGTGGATTCAGACCCATTTCAAGATGCCCACCACCTGGGCCTCTCCTCCACATCCTGTTACTCATACGCATACCACAATTTTCAGCAATCTTCTAGTGCATTGCCGTTCCTCCTGTCTGGAAATTCCCCCTGATAAGCTTTCTCATTCTTAAAGTCCCCCATGAATTAACTCCTTCTCCAAGAAAGAAGCTCATCCCAATGCTTTCCACCCCTTTTCACCTTCCCAATGAGATGAATGCACCCACTGAATATCAATAGTCTTACTGAAGAAAAGTATCATTCCTTGTTTGCATCTCTGTGCTTGCCAAGGGATCATTGCATTCATGCTTTTTTTTTTTAATTTTAATATTTATTTATTTAGTTAGTTTTTCGGGGACACAACATCTTTGTTTGTATGTGGTGCTGAGGATTGAACCCGGGCTGCACGCATGCCAGGCGAGCACGCTACTGCTTGAGCCACATCCCCGGCCCTGCAGTCATGCTTTTAAAATATTTTTATTTATTCTCCAACTCCTCTTTAGTACATGTTAGACACTCAAAAAATGTTTAATGAATGAGTGAAGTGGTGGGTAAAATGATAAATCCGCAGAAGCAACAGAAGAATATTGGACTTCTTGATAAAAAAATTCAAGATTGTACATAATGTGTTTGATTATCAAATGAAGCTAAATACAGTAATATTCTTACAGGAAGGGAAGGAAAAAGAAAGAAGAAGAGAAGGGTAGTAAATCTCATTTCATCTTTATTTTAGGTGTTTGTCCCTATGGACTGTAATTTCTTGGAATAGATTTTGATTGATTGATTGATTTAGCATTTAAAATAACAAATATCATTTTTTTCTCCCTCTTTGTTCCTTCCAAATACTGTGACTTTCAGCCCATGTAACTTAAAATTTTCAAGGGCTATATTATAAGCTTGGAGACTTTATACCAAGATTTTTATACTAAACCAAGGAAGAGAAATATTTTAAAATAGGTTTTACTTGAGTTGTAAGAACAAAGATAAGGTGTTCTTAATCATAAATGCCTTGTCATATGATAGACTCCTGATTTTCCCCTTTTCTTTAGGGTGGAAAGAAAAGAACGTGCCCGATTGAAGACAGTGAAGTTTAATGCGAAACCTGGAGTGATTGACTCAAAAGGGGTAGGTACAAAATGAAGCAAACATAAAGTTCTCTCAGTTGCCATGGATTTAATGATGATCAAGATTTAGACTTATGGCAGCAAAAAAATTATGGAGCCACTAGATGGTATAACACTGTTACAAATGTATTGCTAAAAGGAACAATGCCATTTCTTATAAAATGGATTTATGGTGAATATATTAAATACAGAGGGTAAAGCTAGTGGTCCTCAGAAATGATGTGTTGATGGAGGTGAGGTAATGACTACAATGAAGAAGAAAACACTGCAGTTTTCATGACTTTACTTTTCTAAAATTAATGTTATAAAAAGTTGGATTTCATAAAAGGTATCTGCTTATTAGAAAACATGTCTGGTTTGTTACACATTATAAAGTTAAGACAATGGTCATGGAAATATGCACATGGGTCATTTAAGTGAATATGTGGATTGTTGTGACAGACATAGGAAAGGAGAGAATTAACAAATCTCCAAAATTAAAATATTGACTCACACACGTACATCTTTTTAATATAACAGCTTTCATGAGATAAAAATTACGTACCATACAACTAACTGAGTTAAATTCGGAGTGTACAACCATCATAACAGTCTATTTAGAGTACTTCATCACTGCATAAAGAAATCCTGCATTGATTAAGTCACTTCCATTTCCCCCAACCTCCTTACCCCATCCAGCCATAGGCAACCACTAATCTACTTTCTGTATAGAGACAGAAAATGTGCCTATAGATATTATATACAAAAGGAATTATATACCATATGGTCTTTTGTGCCTACTCATTCATTTTACATGATGTTTTCAAGTTGCATTTGTGTTGTTGTACATATAAGTACTTCATTTCTTTTTATTGCCAAATAATAGTCCATCATGTGGAATACTTTTAATGTATCCATTTATCCTTTGGTTGTTCCTGACTTTTAGTTATTATGGATAATACTGCTATGAACATTTGTGTAAAAAATTTATGTGGACATATGTTTTTATTTCTGTTGAATCTATACCTTAGTTAAATTGCTGGTATCAGCAATATGATAACTCTAGGCTTACCATTTTGAGGAACTGTCAGAGTGTTTTCCATTTCACATTTCAACCAGCAGTGTATGAGGGTTCCAAATTCCCCCCATCCCCACCAATACTTACCATTGTATTTCTTTTTTGCATAGTCATCTTAGTTAATATGAAGTGGTATTTCATTGTGATTTGATTTGTATTTCCCTATGACTGTTGATATTGAGGATTTTTGCATGTACTTGTTGGCTATTGGTATATCTTTGAGAAATGTCTATTTGGGTCCTTTGCCCATTTTTAGATTTGGAGTTTTGTTGTTGTTACTGATTTGTAGAAATACATCATATATTCTGGTCATTAATTTCTCATCAGACAAATGCCTTTCAAATAGTTACTCACATTCTCTGTGTTGTCTTTTTACACTTTTGATAATGTCCTTTGAGATACAAGTTTTTTTTTAATTTTTGACTAAGTTAAATTTATTTAATTTTCCTTTTGTTATTTATGTTTTTGATGTGCTATCTAAGGAACCATTGCCTAATCCTGAAGTTCTATGTTGAAAAGGATTCTGGGGCTATATATAACATCAACAGAAAAAACAGTTATGATTGATTAGTCATCTCTACCACAATGTTGGGAATTGTTCTCTTTTTACAGTCTCCAGATTCAATGATTTTTAAACATAAAATTTATGTCATGTTTTCTTCTAAGAGTTGTACAGTTCTTGCTCTTATGTTTAGGTATTAGATCCATTTTGAGTTAGTTTTTAATATATAGATAGTGTTGGGGTTCCAATTTCATTCTCTTGTATGTAAAGTATTTTTAATTTCATTTTTAGATTGTTCATTGAAAATATGTAGAAACATAGTTTTTGTATTAATCTATGTCCTGCAATCTTCATGAACCCATTCATTTGTTCTAATAGATTTTTGGTAGATTCCTCAAGAATTTCCTATACACAAAATTGTGTCATATGAAAAAAAGAGATAATTTTCCTATATGAACAATTTTTGTTTCTTTCTCTTGACCAATTTCTCTGACCAGAACTTCCAATATAAGGTTGGAAAGAAGTGGCAACAGCTGCCATTTATATTGCTCCTAATCTTAAGAGAAAGAATTCAGTCTACCATTAGCTATAGCTTTCTCGGCTTTTGAAATCTATTTTTTGATTAGAATACTAATCAAAAAATAGATTGGCAATACTTGTATTATAATGTATTATAAAATAACACTCTACCTTCTCTCTTCCTATTCTCTTTTTCTTCATGTCTTTCCTTTGCCTTTGCATCCTAAAAATTGTGGCTTTTGAGTATAACACAAAACCACAAATTATGGTCAACAGGTATCACCATGAAAAACAAAAATAAAAGATATTATTTCTCACAGTTTTGAGACTCAAACCACAGTGTTGCCTTTTGAATTTAAAGTAGAAATATCAATGGGAAGTCCAGTCATTTATGTAATAATTTATTTCCTAAAAATATTCAGGTGAAATAGAAATTTATTTAAGCATATTGGTGTCATTCTTAAAAAAAAAAAAGAATGAAAGGATGTGATATCATGACTGTCCTGATGAATACATTGCTGTAACCAAAATACCCAACAAAAAAAAATTAGAAAAGAAAAGGTTTATTTTGGACTCACAGTTTCTAGATTCAATATGTGGTCAGCTAACTCCCTTCCTTTTGGGCCTGAGGTCATTCAGAACATCATGCTAGAAGGGTATGGCAGAGGAAAACCGCTCAGCTCATGACAGATGAAAGCAGAGAGAAAGGAGCCAGGGACCAAATACCTTTCCCCAAGGACTTGTCCCCAAACCTACTTATTGCAGCCATGTCCTACATGCCTATAGTTAGTCTTCCAGTAATCCATTCAAATTATTAATTGAAGGGATTAATTCACTAATTAAGTTACTATTCTCATAATCTATGTTTAGGTGTTAGATTCATTTTGAGTTAGTTTTTATATATGGATAGTGTTGGGGTTCCAATTTCATTCTCTTGTATGTAAAGTATTTTTTTAATTGGTTGTTCAAAATATTACAAAGCTCTTGACATATCATATTTCATACATTAGATTCAAGTGGGTTATTTTTAATTTCATTTTTAGATTGTTCATTGAAAATATGTAGAAACATAGTTCTACCATGCGGCCAGCGCAATGGTTTCATTAATGAGGTTCTTGGCATAAAAGTTAGCTAGTGAGATCGAAATAAACACACAGACTCAGTTACCTTTTTCTATCACCAGGTCCGAGACGGCTCCCCTCTCTGGTTCCCTCCTCTAACCGCCCCGGCATGGCAGCAAGGATTACTCAGGGCTAGCAGGAGAGAGAGAGAGAGAGCACGCCAGGGAGTAGCCTTTTATTGGGGAGCAAGAAATTCAGGGGATAATTCCATCCAATGAAGGTTGAAGGGGGGGCCGCACTCCAAGGTCAGGGTCAGTGATTGGGCCTCCGGGGTCAGTGGTCAGTTACACCCCCACACGGACAGGTTCTCTCATCAGGAGAGGGCCGGGAAAGCTCCGACACAGCCAGAGCGCCTCAGACCCTAACCGGGAGTCACCCAGTCACGTGTGAGAATGGCTTCCGACACATAGTTTTTGTATTAATCTCATCTCCTGCAATCTTCATGAACCCATTCCATTTTACATTGGAATATCCCTGCATTTTCTATCTTATGAGATCTTGGGATGACACCTCGTATCCAAATCATAATAATGACATAGAATGCTTTCAAACAAATACTACCTAAATACAAGAAGGTAGGATTTTTCAGTGATTTCTCATGAGAATTTAAATATAGACCTTCTGTTTATTTCATTTGTACAGTTGATATATAAAAGAGAATTTACATTGAAAACCTACCAAGTGTCAGATACAGAATTAGGACTTATGCAGGAGTAGTGCAGCATAGAGATATCTCTCTCTCTCTCTCTCTCTCTCTCTCTCTCTCTCTCTCTCACTACTGCTCTTTGGGTCTTATAAACAAATAACAGCTTTGAACTACATCTGGGACATTAAAACAAGTTTCATCTCCTATGTAGACTGAGGGATTGATAGTTTTTACCTGGGTAATATGTTGAAAAAGATTCAGAAGCCATATATAACATCAACAGAAAAGGTGTTATGACTGATCAGTCATGTCTAGCATAATGTTGAGAATTGTTCTCAATTTTTGAATCTCCAGATTTGACTAAATTTTAAAATGGAATCCATCAGTAATCCTCCATGAGATTTATTTATGCATTAATTGGTAATAAAACTAAATTCTTCTAAATCCCCATGAGAACAGTCATCACTGCACTTTGTTTTGTCCAGAAAACAAAGTTCAGAGAAAGTATACTGAGGAAAGGAGACAGTCTCCACAGCACTATGAAGAGTTGGCCAAGCTGAGTCATGAGATGCCACTCACTTTGAGCCAAAGCCAAGGATTTCAGAAATAAATAAGTCATTGTTGCAGAGACCTCAGTGTCTGAGACCTTGGGGGTAAACTCAGGATAAGCTGAGAAAGAAATTGTTTGAAAGGAGAAAGAGAATGGAACATTTTAAATAATCTTATCATTAGCTGGCATTTACAGAACATTGTGAAGCGTCCTGAGTTGTCCAGAGTGAAAATCATGGCTATTATACTAGAGGAAGCTTTGAATCAATTACTATCTGTGGAGCAGGCTGTGGCAAGGGCCTTACTAGTAGTATGTACAAGAGCTCTGAGAATTCAGATTAATGGGCAGAGGAATGACCAGAGCTCATCATAAAAGAACTTGAACTTCAGTTGGCCTTTTGGTGCTTGAGCTTCTTTCCCATAACCATCCATTAATTAAAAGAACGTACACAACCAGGGTAACTCCACATCATGTAGAATCACAAGAGTAGGATCCTAATTAGAATAAGTTATACTCTATGTGTATGCCAAAATACATTCAACTGTCATGTATATCTAAAAAGAACAAATAAAATAAAAAGAACATTGAGTCCTGCAAAACACCATGCTCTGTGCTGTATGTCTTGTGGGCCAGGAAACAGAAAGACAAGGTCTCTCATCTCAGTGAACTCTCAAGAACAAATATAGGCAGGCAAACAATAGCAATACATATCACTGATGATTCCATAAATGTAAGTGATTGACAGTTTTTATTTAAAAACCAGGACTGAGCCTCAGGAAGATTAACTGACTTATCTAAGTTAGTAGTAGGTTAGTTAGTAGTAGGTGCAAGATTCAGGTTTAAATTCAAACCATTTTGACAGAAGAATGTTGCCCTTTCCATTATTTCACATTATATTCATTAAGTGTTGGGTAAGAGAGAGGCATTAAAAGTATAAGAGATATTTGAGCAGGATCTCAATGAGTAGGAGTTTGTCATACACATAGAAAAAGCATTAAAGTGATATGGAAATTGAAGACATGTTGGAGTTAGGTAGGCAAATCCAGGGACACTAGTTCATGGAGATTAAGGTGGGAGTTTTAGCAAATGGGCCTTTACAGGAAGATTAGAAGCATTTTTTGGAAGTATGTATAAGGTTTGGAGCTTACTGAATTTTGGGAGTATCCATGAAGAAACTATAAATCTTCGTTTGAAAGTGACATTTACTACAAATGAAATGGCCAGGCTCTCTATCTACTCCATGCACCTTCACAAAGTCTATGTCTGTATAAGCAAAGACAAGTTGACTATTATGACAGTAGTTTAGATAATGTTAGCCTACTTAGACCCCTAAGCTGTAAATAGTTGTCTATTTGAATGAGCATCCTTGAGACCCAGCTCAATTTCTCAGATCTCAATGCAGCCAAGCCCTCCTGGGGTTAGCAGTGAATTTTCTAATGAGTCTCCATTTAAATCAGCCTCTGGTGAAAATTTAATCTCCTGTAATTTTCTTCATTGTTGTTCTGACTTTTTTCCTTACTTTCCTAACCAGCTATTCTGTTATTTTTTTCCAATAAATAAATAAAATATTATTTATTTCCTTCCGGTCTAGGAAATTACATAATCTTCAGAATCAAGCTGTTCTACTTTGAAAAATCAATGACTATTTAGTGAGCTCTACTAAACTTTGTTGTTTTTAATTTAAAAATCCCTATAATTTAGGTAAGAAAAATATATGTAGAAGAAAGTATGTCATATGTCATGTATATCAGCAAGGTACAACTAGTGTTCATGTGTGTCCTTTTTTGCACTGTAAATCCTTTCTAAACTAAGATGAGATATAAATAAATAACTAGTCTTATTTATCATCTGTCTGGAACTTAACAGAGATGTTAGATGTCATTGAAAGTGGTAGGAGTATTAATTGTAAAAACCCAGACAATTTACACCCATTCCTTAATGATCACAGCAAAACTTGAAAGGAAATAGGTTACTTCCTCTTTATAAACTGAAGTTTAAAGAGGTGTTTAAAAAAAAAAAAAAGTCTTCACTCATGTCTGACTGATTTCAAAGTACATTATCTGTTTACATCCTCTTTTTCCCTATTGAGACCACATATCACTCTTGTGCATTTTCAGAAAAATGAAGGAGTAAATTGAATTCAGTTCATATTTATCAAAAACTGTCTCAGGAATAAATTTAAAATCCTAAAAGGGGGGAGTTGATTTTTCTCAATGATGTGACTCTTGCTGTAAGAACATTTCTGAAGTGAGTTTAGAGGCCACACATTTTCTTTACTGTGGCTTTCCAGAATAAAATGAGGGAATAAGTCTTGGTAAACACATGCATTCAGTTACCTAGTAAAACTTTACAAGATGCCAAGGCAGTTGGACAGGCAGAGTTGTAAAGATGGGCCTGGTGGCTGGCCTGGAGGGGCAGGTATTCTGGGGGAAAGGATGAGTTCCTATGGCAGGTAAGTCATTTCCAGACCAGAGGGCAGAGAACTTGCTCTTACGGTCAAAGGAAAAGAAGATTCTGGCTTGAAAGCTAAGAGATTTTGAATGGTGGTGGGCCCTTAAAGGATTAGTGAAATTTGAAAGATGTGGGAGGCAGATGGGAGTAGAAAACAGGATGGGGGGGGGGGGGCGGTGGCCAAACGCAGTTTACTTTCAATTCAAGGAAGAGTTTGAAGAATAAAAGGACTTATAATTGGAAAGTTGGACTCAGTTCAGTTATGATACCTTAAATTTTCCAGGAAACTTATACTTTATTCTGCAGATAATGAAGAATTTTAAGGATTATGATCAAACCAGAACTAGAAGTTTTCTCTGAGCCTGCACCCTGACTATACCTGTATCACTACCCATAAGTGAGGGTTCTCCTAAGCAAAGATTCAAACTTCCCTGACACACACTAGCCACTCAGTGTACCCACTGTAGGGCAAAAGGAAGGGTTTCAGAGAGATCTATCTGGCAACCACAGGTAGGTTTCAGAGAGATCAATCTGGCAACCACAGAAAGGCCAACTGGGAGGAGAGAGACTGACAGTAGAGGTGTTTGAGAAAGCAACTACAATGTTCTGGGTGTGAGATTCTGAAAATCTGAGATCAAAACAGTGGCAAAGTGAAAAAAGAAAAGAGGAAAATGTTGCTAAACAAATCAGAGAGGACTATCATCCTCGAACATCTGTCCCAGTGGTTTCTAAAAATAGTCTATTACCTTTTCCAAAGCCTTAAGCATCCTTTTAAGAAGTGATGTTGACTGTGAGAGAGGAAAGGAGGCAGAGATGAAACTATGATGTTAGAGTGACAGCAATCTTCCCGAGTCAAACCAGAGCTGGCATTGAGAAATCTTGGTTCTACTTCATTGATTCTTGGAATTTCCCATAAGGCCATTGACTTGTGTCATTTACAAATTACAAAACTAAAATCATTTCTCTGGGACACCCAGAGAGCTGGTAGCAGAGCCTTCTACTGTGCCGTTTATCAGAAAAGCAATTTTGGCAGCCAGTGTTTTGTTAGCAAGGTGGGAATTATATTTGCTTTACCAGGTTGAGTTATGGGGATTGATTTTGTAATAGCTTCAAAATGACATTTTGAGGTAAGAGTCAACAGTGTCCTCAAAAAAAAAAAAAAAAAAATCTCCTAAATGGAGCCAATCTATAGATGGCAAGAGCCATGTCAGAGGTGTCCTAGATAGAAATCCAAGCAGGAGGGGTGGAAGGAGAGCCATATTGCTCCATTCCACAGGCCATCGAAAAGGCAAGGTTTTCCTTCTGCAGAAAACTCAGAAAGGCCTTTCCTCGGGTTATTTATCCTATCTATTCTATTTTAGACCCTCTAGCAGCTTCCTAACTGGTCTTCCTAGCACTAGTATTTACCCATATTGCATCCATCACAATTTTAACCAGACTTATATTTTTACATAAAGAACAAAGAGAGGGATATCTTCAGGATATTCTGCAGCATCACTAGCCCAGCCTAGGAAGAGCTGCTAAATCATTATATTTTCTTTTGAATGTGATAATTGCATTTTTCCAACCTTGATCTCCTTTCTCCATGGAGAACTACCCGAGTGGCATACAGATAATTATCTGATAAAGTGCCAGTGACTTCCCTGTAGATGGTTCTCAGAGGGACCCACCTCTAGAGGCTCTGTCTCCAATGCACGAAAAGAGAGTCCTATCTAAACCCAGAAAGCCAATGGAGGTCAGTGAACATTTTTGAATGAATAAGTAGACATTATTTTACATATTCCTTATAGTATTTACTTATCACATTACTAGTGAGGAAACTGCTAGTCTGCAGAATGGCATGGAGAATAAACCACATGTTGCTTTTATATTTTTATGCGTTTGCATTTCTTAATAGTTGTTCCCTCCTGAGTCCAAAAAGCACGGCTGTCAATACTACCAAGTTAATCTGCAATCATATATACCAAATATAGTATAGTGTGTTACTGACAAAACCTGTTCGCCAGACACATGTGGACTCATACAGACTCACATTCATGTTGTACATTTTAATTGGTGCAGTTCTTCTGTCGTCTCCAGATTAATTATATATTTCAGAACTTTTTAAAATTATATATGTTAAAACCTGAATATTTTGTCAATTTCATCCCCAGGAGGAAATTAACAAATGCAAAAGCTGTGAAATTTACAGAATGCTTTTGAAATCTAATGTTATTTGCATTGCCTAGCTGAACTAAAGCTTCCTTTTAATTACTATTGGAAGGAATATGGTACATTGAAACATTATAAATTCACTTACCCATTGTGCTTTCCTCCTTTCTAATGTTTTCAGGTTTTTTTAAGCTTCAGTTTAACAAGTATTTGCTAAAGCTATGCTGTGTCCCTGGTACTGATTTAAACAATGGAAATATGCCATGAATAAGACCTGGTTTCAGTCTTTAGGAATTATAAATGTTCTGGAGAGGCAAAAGAGTTAGTAAAAATAACAAATACAATCTGATTAAGCACTGAGTAAGAGGTGAGCGCAGGATATTATTTGAGCTCAGGCTTGGATACTCATGCTTTTCATAGGAAAGTCCCTAGAAAAGATAATAAATGAGTCTTGAAGAATCAATAAACTCTATCTAGGTGTAGAAGGATGAAAGCATGTTGTAATAGAAGTGATCACTTGTAAGATAGGAAAGAGCCCAGTGTGCTGTGAAACTGTCATTTAATTATAAAAATTTAAGTACAAAACTTCACGTGTCAGAAGAAAAGGTAGATGGAAAGTCAGGAGGCAGATCTTGAAGGGCTTTGATCTCAAAAGTAGTAGAAAACCTGGAGGATTTTAGTAGAGATTAGATTAGAGTTTTAATGGATAACTCTGCCACAGTGTGAAATTAATTCCCAAAGGGAGATAATCTTAGAGAACAGGAGCTATTATGGTTTGGATCTGGACAGTCCCTCAGAAATTCATGTGTTGAAGGCTTAGTACCTGTGCAGCAGTGTTCAGAGGTAGGGTTTTTGGGAAGGTGATTGTATCATGAGGGCTCTGACCTTATCAGTGGACTGATCCATTGAAGGATTCATAGTTGAACGGACTATTGGGAAGTGATGAAATGGTAGGAAATAAGACTCAGTTAAGGGGAACAGATCCTTGGGGGCATACCCTTGGTGACTATAACTTGTCCCTGGCCCCTTCCTTTCTTTCTTTGCTTCTTGACTGCCTTTAGGTGAGCAACTCTGCTTGACCACACACTCTCTGCCATGAGGCTCTGCCTTACCACAGGTCCAGGAAAAATGGAGATAGTTGACCATGGACAGAAACTTTCAAAACTGTGAGCTAAAATAAACTTTTTCTCCTCTAAGTTGTTTTCTCAGGCATTTTTGTAACAGTGAATAAATGCTAACACTGGTGCCCATGTCCAGTAAATATGCAGGTGAGGCACGGAGAAGGCCTGACCGAGAACCACAGAGTTGCAATGAGGAGAAAAGAAACCAGAAAATATTTAGCGGGGAAAATAGCTCACAGTTTGCAGCACCCACATGAAGATCAGCTGAGGGTCTTATTAAAAATGGAGATGTCTAGCTCAGTCCCAGTCCTGTGAAATCAGATTCTCTGGGGATAGGGGCTAGAATGCTACATTTTAACAAGTTCCCCAGAGATTCTGCTAGGCAGGCCAAAATTTGAGATATATAGACATAGCAGAAAGGTTTTCTATCAGTCACTGACCAACTTCTTTCAGAGTTATCATACCTAAGCCTCAGTTGCCACATATGTGAAAATGGAAATCATATTAAAAGAGATAATATGTGTAACATGTTTAGAAATATTAGCACATCTCTTTCCCCATCACTACCTACATACACACATCTCAAACTCTTCCTAAGTACAGCTAGAATGAGCAACTTCTTTTTTCAGACAACAAATATACTATTAAATTATTATATCCATGATCATAAATTATTTAGTAAACAACCACTCATACATGAGCACATTTGGAGTTATCCAGTCCCATCCATAGGATTTCACATTAAACTCTCATGTTTAGGAAGCTGAACAGAGTTATTCACTGTCACAAATCTGCAAAAAAGAGAATCTAATATTTGAGTGAAATCTTACAATTCATGAATTTCTCTACCACAGAAACTTACAAAAATGTATTCTTTTTTTTTTTTTTTTTGCAACCATAATGTAAAAGACATTTTCCCTGGAATTTCTTAAAATTCTACTTGAAATCACTCCCCCACCCCTCCACCCCTCCACCCAAAAAACCCAAAGCTTGGAAACTTATTACATTCACTTCAGGGAAGGAAAAAGATAAATAAAAATTACTAACTTATGAAATATAACAGTAGATGTTTGGGGGTGGGGAGTCCTGAAATTTACTTCTATCCTGCCTCCTTAGAAATACATTCTGTTCTTTCAAGCTTTACTAACTAAATATATTTTACAGATTAAAAAAGCTGAGGCTGAAATAAGGAAAATCTTTTCAACAATTTCAGGCAGGTGCAGTGCTTACTGAATATACATCTGAGTTGGGGCAACTTCCCACCTCCATCCTGCTCCCTAATGTACTTTGAAGGTTATTTTTTCCATTGATTTTTTTTATTGGTGCATTATAACTATATGTAACAGGATTCATTTCTGTATTTGTACATATACATACTTTGGTGGATCTCATTCTATAGTACCTTCCCTTTTCCTCCCCTCTTGCCTCCCCTTGATCTGCTTGCTCTACTCTACTGACCTCCTTCCTATCGTTGTTATTATTTTAACCAAAGCTTTATAATTATATGTAAAAGTGGGATTCATTGTCATATATTTGTACATGGACATGGCATTATTTGATAGATTTTTGTTCCCTGGTACTTCCCCATGCCCTTGCCTCCTATCTCCCTCTCGAGCCCCTTCTTCTACTCATTGGTCTACCTTATATTTTCAGGAGATCCCCTTTATTTTTAATACCTACCCACCTCTCTCCAGTTTCCACATATGAGAGAAAACATTCAACCCTTGACATTCTGAGTCTGGCTTATTTCAGTTAGCATGATGTTCTCCAGTTCTACCCAGCAAATGCCATAATTTCATTCTTCTTTATGGCTGAGAAGAACTTCATTGTGTATCTATATAGAGAGAGAGATAATATTTTCTTTATCCATTCATCTGCTGACAGACTCCTAGACTGATTCCATAACTTGGCTATTGTGAATTGTGCTGCTATAAACATTGGTACCATGTTGTCTATAGTATGCTTGATTTTAGTTCTTTTAGATAAATACCAAAAAATGGGATAGCTAGCAGGGTCATATGATGTTCCATTCCTAGTCTTTTAAAGAATATCCACACTGCTTTCTAAAGTAGTTTTACTAATTTGCAGTTCTCCAGACAATGTGTAAGTATCCCATATCCTCACCAGAAATAAATTGTTTATATTCTTGATTATTGCCTTATAACTGAAATGAAATGAAATCTTAGTGTAGTTTTGACTTGCAGTTCCCCTAATGCTAAGGATATTGAACACTTTTCATATATTTGTTGGTCATTTGTATTTCTATTTTTGATAAATGTCTGTTTAGATCACTGGGCCATTTTTTTTATTTTTTTAGAGCATGATTTATTTATTTTCTATATATCTGAAATTGTGTGTAATTACATATTTTAAAGAAATAAAATAATATCACCATAGTCATTATTTTTAATATACAGTTGTAATTTGTTTTTCCAAAGGATTAAAATACATGCAATTTCTCCTTTTTGCATATTATTTTTTTCTTAGGTATCCTTTTCTTTTTTTTTTTTTAATTGGTTGTTCAAAACATTACAAAGCTCATGACATATCATCTTTCATACATTTGATTCACATGGGTTATGAAATCCCATTTTTACCCCAAATACAAATTGCAGAATCATATCGGTAACACATCCACGTTTTTACACAATGCCATATTAGTGACTGTTGTATTCTGCTACCTTTCCTATCCCCTACTATCCCCACTCCCCTCCCCTCCCATCTTCTCTCTCTACCCCATCTGGTGTTATTCGATTCTCTCCCTTGTTTTTTTTTCCCCCTTTCCCCGCACAACCTCTTATATGTAATTTTGTGTAACAATGAGGGTCTCCTTCCATTTCCGTGCAATTTCCCTTCTCTCTCCCTTTCCCTCCCACCACTCGTCTCTGTTTAATGTTAATCTTTTCCTCATGCTCTTCCTCCCTACTCTGTTCTTAGTTGCTCTCCTTATATCAAAGAAGACATTTGGCATTTGTTTTTTAGGGATTGGCTAACTTCACTTAGCATAATCTGCTCTAATGCCATCCATTTCCCTGCAAATTCCATGATTTTGTCATTTTTTAGTGCTGCGTAATGCTCCATTGTGTATAAATGCCACATTTTTTTTTATCCATTCATCTATTGAGGGGCATCTAGGTTGGTTCTACAGTCTAGCTATTGTGAATTGTGCTGCTATGAACATTGATGTGGCAGTATCCCTACAATACGCTCTTTTAAGGTCTTCAGGGAATAGTCCGAGAAGGGCAATAGTTGAGTCAAATGGTGGTTCCATTCCCAGCTTTCCCAGGAATCTCCATACTGCTTTCCAAATTGGCCGCACTAATTTGCAGTCCCACCAGCAATGTACAAGAGTACCCTTTTCCCCACATCCTCGCCAGCACTTATTGTTGTTTGACTTCATAATGGCTGCCAATCTTGCTGGAATGAGATGGTATCTTAGGGTGGTTTTGATTTACATTTCTCTGACTGCTAGAGATGGTGAGTATTTTTTCATGTACTTGTTGATTGATTGTATGTCCTCCTCTGAGAAGTTTCTGTTCAGGTCCTTGGCCCATTTGTTGATTGGGTTATTTGTTATCTTATTGTTTAATTTTTTGAGTTCTTTGTATACTCTGGATATTAGGGCTCTATCTGAAGTGTGAGGAGTAAAAATTTGTTCCCAGGATGTAGGCTCCCTATTTACCTCTCTTATTGTTTCTCTTGCTGAGAAAAAACTTTTTAGTTTAAGTAAGTCCCATTTGTTTATTCTTGTTATTAACTCTTGTGCTATGGGTGTCCTATTAAGGAATTTGGAGCCCGAACCCACAATATGTAGATCGGAGCCAACTTTTTCTTCTATCAGATGCAGAGTCTCTGATTTGATATCAAGCTCTTTGATCCATTTTGAGTTAACTTTTGTGCTTGGCGAGAGAAAGGGGTTCAGCTTCATGTTGTTGCATATGGATTTCCAGTTTTCCCAGCACCATTTGTTGAAGATGCTATCCTTCCTCCATTACATGCTTTTAGCCCCTTTATCAAATTTAAGAAAGTTGTAATTTTGTGGATTGGTCTCTGTGTCCTCTATTCTGTACCATTGGTCCACCCGCCTGTTTTGGTACCAGTACCATGCTGTTTTTGTTACTATTGCTCTGTAGTACAGTTTGAAATCTGGTATCGCTATACCTCCAGATTCACACTTCCTGCTTAGAATTGCTTTTGCTATTCTGGGTCTTTTGTTTTTCCATATGAATTTCATGATTGCTTTATCTATTTCTACAAGAAATGCCATTGGGATTTTGATTGGCATTGCATTAAACCTGTAGAGAACTTTGGGTAATATCGCCATTTTGATGATGTTAGTTCTGCCTATCCATGAACAGGGTATATTTTTCCATCTTCTTAGATCTTCTTCTATTTCTCTCTTTAGGGTTCTGTAGTTTTCATTGTATAAATCTTTCACCTCTTTTGTTAGGTTGATTCCCAAGTATTTTATTTTTTTTGAGGATATTGTGAATGGGGTGGTTGTCCTCATTTCCATTTCAGAAGATTTGTCACTGATATACAGGAATGCCTTTGATTTATGCGTGTTGATTTTATATCCTGCCACTTTGCTGAATTCATTTATTAGCTCTAGTAGTTTCTTTGTAGATCCTTTTGGGTCTGTTAGATATAGTATCATATCATTCACAAATAGTGATAATTTAAGTTCTTCTTTTCCTATTTTTATGCCTTTAATTTCTTTTGTCTGTCTAATTGCTCTGGCTAGTATTTCAAGAACTAAATTGAATAGAAGTGGTGAGAGAGGGCATCCCTGTCTTGTTCCAGATTTTAGAGGGAATGACTTGGCCATTTATTGATTGGGGTGTTTTTTTTTCTTTTGATGTTAAGTTTTTTTGAGTTCTTTATATATTCTGGATATTAATCTGTCAGAGGAGTAGCTGGCAAAGATTTTCTCCCATTCTGTAGGCTACAATGAGCAGCTTCTTTTTTATGTCAAATTAATTATTTTTTTGATTTGTTCTTATAGTTATACATGACAGCAGAATGCATTTTAACTCATTGTACACAAATGAGCACAATTTTTCATTTCTCTGGTTGTACATGATGCAGAATCACACCATTCGTGCAGTCATACATGTGCATAGGGTAATAATGTTCGTCTCATTCCAACATCTCTTTCACCCACATATCCATTCCCCTCACTCCCTTCTGCCCATTCTAAAGTTCCTCCATTCTTCCCTTGTGCCCATCCCCTACCCCATTATGGATCAGCATCCATATCAGAGAAAACATTTGGCCTTTGAATTTGGGGGAACAATAAGCATCTTCTTAACAGTACTCTCTTCCTAAGGTTATAAATCTCCTCTCACACAGATGGAGAAGGGAATGTTGTGAAACTGCCCAACACCCACTTGGATCAGCAATGCTTTTGCCTATGGGCTTGTTGACTTTGTGGCTAGGGAGCAGAAAATGTTCCCTCCCTGTGCATGGCTCTTGTAGACAGGAAAGTAGAACATGGCAGCAGGAATGTTCTCAGTCCCCTCCCCTCTGACCATCAAAAATCTGGACTGTTTCTAAGTTCTCTGACATTCTGTGTAATCACCTGTGGGAAATTCCAGAAGAACACAACTTATCAGTGCTTACTGAATTGGAAATCTGTATTCTAGTCAGTGTGCCACTTCTAAGCATCTCTGCACACACACACACCCCTATACCCTCTCCTTTCTCTTTCTCTCTCTCTCTCTCTCTCTCTCTCTCTCTCTCTCTCTCACACACACACACACACACACACACCTATACCCTCTCCTTTCTCTCTCTCTCTCTCTCTCTCTCTCTCTCTCTCTCTCATACACACACACACACACACACACACACACACACACATACACTCACCCTTCCTACTTGCATGCTAAGCAAATACATTACCCCTTAGGTATACTTCCAGCACCTTTGACAAATTTGTTTTATAGACATTGCTCATTTGCTTTTTATGATGACTCTTGAATTAAGCATTATTAATGTTCCCATTTCACACATGAAAAGATAGAAGTCTATGGTCAAGCTCATAGGGCTACTAAGTAGTAGAGTTGGGTTCTACATAACACCATACGACTCTTGGATGAACAACATACTATAATTTTTATTTTGGTACTGGGGATAAAACCCAGGGGTCCTCTAGATTGAGTTTTATTCCTAGCCCTTTTTATTTTTTTTATTTTGAGACTGGGTCTCATTAAGTTGCCCAGGCTGACCTCAAAATTACAATCCTTCTGCTTTAGCCTCCCAAGTCACTGGAACTTCAAGAAAATAGAATAATTGATTATTTAAAGCATTCTTGTATATGAACTAGTTCTAGGTGTTCCTAGCTAATTCTATTCAATTAATGGTTGCAGGACCAAAGTAATATAAATAGGAGATGTGTAATTTGTGGTTATATAAGTAGCAACTATAGTTTCACCAGATGAGAAAATGAACCTCTGTTAAATTTCCTTCCTACTATTAATTCAGGATATCAAGTGTTATTTGGCTCAAACCCATTTCTACTTTGGGAATTATTCATGAATAAATTCTGATTCACTGCATGACTTCCTTTAATCTGACTCGTGGTAAAGGCTGTGGCGTTAGCATGTTTCACTTTGCAAAAGTTTCAACTATTTGGAACCTTAAATATCTAACTTTAAGAGGTAGGGATGCAGAAGTGACTGTTCAGTCATCCATCTTCCTCACCACAGTAATTATAGTCAGATTCCAAGCAAGTAAAAATAGTGTAACTTGCCTCTTTACCCCTGTGTACTGTGTTTATATGTGGGTAGTTTTCTTTTTCAATGACAGATCATGTAATATCTAAAGAAAGCTTCAGCAATAGTTTCCAGTAAGTTCCTAAGATTCAAAAAGTACCTAATTATCTTGCCTTTTCATTATAAAGAGAAGCTCTGATTTCAAGTTGCCCTTGATTCT
Organism: Callospermophilus lateralis; assembly: GCF_048772815.1. NCBI lineage: Eukaryota > Metazoa > Chordata > Mammalia > Rodentia > Sciuridae > Callospermophilus > Callospermophilus lateralis. The sequence goes on from NC_135306.1 coordinate 141,248,245, forward strand.
ATTCTTAGGTTTCTTAATTACGTGACCTGGAGCCAATAGTTTCTCTTTCTGAGTATCTGATTTTTCAGTTATAATAAAAATCCAGAGAGTTGATTGCAAGTTCTTTGAAGGTAGTGAATATGATTTATTTAGGGTCTAAAATAGTTCATGCACTCAACCAATAATTATTGAATTGAATAATGTGAGAATGAAGAAGGTGGTATTTTGGGAGAAAAGTTATGTAAGTTAGAAAGCACAGTTCTCACATCTTTTGTTATAGCCTGTGGATGGAAAATTGAGCAGTCTTTTGCTGCCTTAAGAAAGATTGTCTTGATCTGAGTGTTATTTCCTTTCATTTTGATAAATAGGCTTTGTGTTTCCTTTCTATACAAGATGCTGCTCTGGTCATTGGGTAAGTCCCCACCTCTGCCATCCCAGAGCTTACTGTCTTATACACACTGAAAGCAAAAACATTTAATAAGATGTGCACAGAGCTTTAGCAGGGACTCAAGGGAGAGAGAAGACCTCCTCCGAGTAAGAGCAATTAAGAAAACATTTCAGGAAGATGTTGCGTTGTAAGCTAAGCTTATAAAAATTAAAATTTTAACAACTATAGAATAAGTACGTTTTCATACTTTGCCAGCAGTAGAAGTAAAGGTAAAGGAGAAGAGGCTATCTGATGACCAGCAAGTATTACATTTGACCAGAACACATGGGAGTAGTGGGGAAAGCAAGGATGCAAATGCAGCTTGAGGCCCAGAGCTAGAGGGTTTTAAGTATTGCTTTACCATGTTTGGGGAGGTTCTTTTCTGGACCCTAGGGAATGCTTAAAGGTTATCAGACAGAGTTGCAGTCACTTACTTGTGAAAAAAAAAAAAAAAAAGAGGTTGATTTTTGTTTTGGGGAATAGATGGTGGGTACCTGGTCATGACTGGAATAGGGGGGCTCCTATAATACTGCATTGGAATGACTCCAGTGAGAAGTCAGAGGCCACATCATAAGTATTGAAGGGAGACCAAAAATGGCGGTGGCCTTTAACAGAGAATTTTAAGCATATCATCTGTGAACATGTGGGGCATAGTGGAAGGCCTAACAGGCAAACCATGCAAAATGACTATGCCCACCAGAATAATGGTGGAAGAGAGAAAGAACTTGGCAGAGCCCAGATTAGAATTTATTTATTTATTTTTTTATTGGTTGTTCAAAATATTACAAAGCTCTTGACATCTCGTATTACATATATTAGATTCAAGTGGATAGAATTTAAAATTGGGCATACATATGCTTTTAGGCTGATCCTCAAGCAGGTATCTCCACAATGCGTTCCAAATTTCCAGCATTAGGTAATGGCTGTGTGCTGTTAGAAATGACCAGCTTATGCATGACATTGAAATAACCACTGAATTGTTGAACACCAACCCTGAGTAAAATACATAAAATTGTCACCCAAATAAACTTTAGAAAACTGAATCAACTTTGGGCTGGAAGGGCAGTTGTGATAAATCCAGTCTTCCTCTAGGGTTCAGAAATATTTCATGAATACTAGAAAATAAGTCCTGATATTTGCAAAGCAAATTTGTGCCTTATCTATTTCACAGAAGAGATGGCAGGGTCATAGGAAATAAGTGACCTGTCTCAGTTCCACAGCCAGGCACTGTTCTTTGGTGGAACATGAATATTTATTTGGTCTGCATTTCCTTAGCAATAGTTTACAAGGTATCTTTCATGTCCAGTACTGTCTTAGGGCTTGGGTAAAAACAAGCATTCCTGAGCCTTTGTCCTTGTTCTGGGCAAACATTGAAAATGATCTGGAAAAGGTTTGGATTTCCTTTGAAGTTGGCACACTCAATCTGTTCTCTCAGGCAGTTGACAAACTCAGTTCTATGACCCCAGCTAGGCCACTAACCATGTCATCTGAAATAGGACACTAACTCTCTGTAAAATGAAACTGGCAAGAGAGGTAGCGTAAACTTGCTTCCATAAGATGTAAGATACAGTAACCTAAAAAAGTCACAATATGAAGGCTAGAAAGTTAAATCAAAATTATAATTTTTTTAAAAAGTCCATCTGTAGCTCACTCTACATCACTCTACCTATCAATCATTCGTCCATCCACCCATCTATCCATTTACCATAATGTAGTAAGCACCATAGATCTATCATTCTAGGTGAAGGCAGGAAACAATGAAAAATATGCCATGACTCAGGATCGTGATTTATCCTATTTTGTGCACTTAAAGTCCTTCTAAGAGAGAAAAGTAAAAATAACTCTTTTTGCAGGAAGGGCAATTGGTATACACAGGTGACAATGAGGAAGCTAAGGGCAGCAGCCTGCATTAGTCATTATAACTCTGATACTATTTCCATTCATTTATAGAGTTCTGGGAACTTGGGATGACAATTTACAAAGTGAAAGCTTTCTTACCGAGTCTCTCAAATTTATTACAAGTTCTTACCAGAATACGTTAGAGTCCTTCTCATTAAAAAGAAGCCAAGAGCTTGCAGATATGCCACTTGCCTTTCATGTTCTGGCAACTTCATGAACAATTGTGAAGATTTCACTCCCACTTGTTGAGACTGGGTTTGGGCATTCTTGATGTGAATGATTGTTTTTCCTGGAAGGCTCCAGGAAGCCACTTCTTTTCTTTGTAACTGACTTGTACTGGCTTGCCACAAAGAAATAGCACCTTAATGAGTTCAATGTGAATGGCAAACCTAGTCCCTCCTCATCTGCCGAGAAAGCATTCCTCGAACACCTCCAGACCTGCAGGCCCCAGGGGAGTGGAGTGCTAGGAGCACAAGCCCAAATTGCAATTGAAAAAATAAAATAAAATAAAGCTGTGATTGCTATTCAGTGGCAAAGTGGTTTTGTTAAGGATAAAGAGTTCCCATCCCTCAATTGACCCCCAACAGCTAAATGAACTGTGTCTACCGGCTTTTCAGTTATAAGCACAGTTCACATTTGGCAAGTAAAAGACTTGACATTGATTAGTTATTTCTAAAATGTGAAAACAATACAATCAATATTCATCCAAAATTACTTATAAGCCAAGCATTTTGGTAAATAGAAGGATTTTTTCTCACTAAATTCCCACAACAACCCCATAAAGACCACATAGAGGCCTCTTTTCAAAAAAATCATCCTTCTGGACAGTCCTACCCCACTCCCCATCATCACTGTGGTGATGATGTTTCTTAAATACATGCAAACCTAAATACATACAAACAAACATCATGCTTATAGCTCTTATCACCTACAAACCAAGTAAAGTTAAATACCACATACTAATAACATTTGCATGTCTTATAAAACTCAAAATTCTATAATGTGATTGGCAATGTTTTAGTAAAACAAGTTCTTCCACCATGATGCAATTGTGACTATAGTGCTGTGTGCAAGTAAGTGTCTTTGGAGTTGACCTGGTATCATTTTACCCAGATCCTAGCACTGAAATTGGCAAACTGAGGGCCACTGAATGAATACTTATGGACCTGCTATCACATTACAGATATCCTCTGTTATTGGTTTTGTACTGTGGAAAGTCCAGAACCTACCTTGGGTGATGTTCCTTGCCTCATAGTACAATGTCCTCTTGGCTCTATTGGCAGATGTCTGCCTGGAGCCGCACCTCAGTGCAGCACCCACCCACATTGATCTTGCTATTTTAAATCCTTGTGGGTGGGAAAAAAAATCAAGAATAAGCTTTCATCCACTTTTATCCACTTATATTTAATTCTCATTTTTATTATTTACAGCTGCTTGTCACATCATAGTAGATAGATGAAGATACCTAAACTCTGATGGGTAGATTTTGTGACTTTTCTGTCAGCTACAAATTTTTTTGGGGGAGGGGGGATAGTAGAGGATAGGAAGGGCAGCAGAATACAACAGACACTAGTATGGCAGTATGTAAAAAAGTAGATGTGTAACCAATGTGAATCTGCAATATGTATACGGGGTAAAAATGGGAGTTCATAATCTGCTTGAATCAAATGTATGAAATATGATATGTCAAGAGCTTTGTAATGTTTTGAACAACTAATAATAAAAAAATAAAATAAATTTAAAAAAAGAATTTATAACCCAAATACATTTTAAGTTGGTTAAATGATCAAATAATGGCTTCTTAACTGTGTGTATTTTTCATAGAAAAAAATTTGTGGTGTTCCTCGTTTATTACTTCTTCCTTGAACAGAAGTAATATGCAATAGCAACATATATAATTGAGGGGTTCTTCAGAGTCAAGGCCAGAATAATGTCTAGCCTTGAGTGTCTTTTGTAGCATTCCTCTGAGCCCTATCCTTTTCTGAATCCCACACTCAATTCATATAGCTTCTTACCATTCCTCATTCACATGGGATTAGGGAAGAGTGGATGCTGGGTGGTTCTCCCTTGGGCAGGCTGTTCTTCTGCCTGAACCAAGCTTTCTGCTTCTTCATCTGACAGTCTACTGCTCATTCTTTATGCCTCACCTGCAGGGTACCTTCCCCCAAACATGGGTACAGCCTTCCCCCAGTTTCCCTGGTTCCCTCTATGGTGCCTTCACAACCTGCTGCACATACCTCCATCATAGCAATTATTACACACCGTGAGTGCCTCACTTCGCATTCCCAATATTTACTATAATCATTCCCAACATTTACGATAGCCTGTGACTCATTCTACTAAAATGGGGCCGCTGGCTAAAGACTATATAATGGATTTGCCTCTATTTGTAAGTTATTCTCCTTTCATTCAAGCAGGAAGTAAGAATTATTCATCAGTCACAACATTACCAAAAAAAAAAGAAGAAGAAGAAGAAGAAGAAGAAGAAGAAGAAGAAGAAGAAGAAGAAAAAAAAAACTTTCATTATTGCACTTAACTTACTGGTTTGTCCTCAATCATTCCTGGGACATAAATGCTGCAGACGGCCTTTTGTGCTCTGGATCTGGAGTTGACATCTGATAGTGGGCGGTTAAGAGCAAACTGTCAGTTCCTGAAGCTCAGCACCTCTCCTGTCTGAAGGAACAAGGGAAGGGAGGGGATGAGGAGAGGTAGGAGGAAGAGGTGCCTTCACAGTGTTGATTCTGAATGTTGTAAAGGAATTTCACTTGATTCTCTGTTTGACCAAAGAGGAAGTTGAATCTCAGGAATTAGAAAGTGATTTTCCATAAGCTCATATACATAGGAGGGGCTGGGGCCATGAGTCTCTCCTGACTATCCACAGCATTCAGAACCTTGATACTTGCTTATTGTCCTCTCTAAACAGGAAGTCCCATAAGCAAAGCATTCTTGTCTATGTCAGTTTACAACTGTACTCCAACACCTAAGTGAGCCTCCTCCAAACATGGGTACAGACAACTGTGAACCAAAAACCATGAACCTCCTCCAAACATGGTGACTGAAGAGATGAACCAAAACTTGCACCCAGGTCTTAGATCCCTTAGAAGAGTCCTCTGTCAGTTTGCATTTTGGCTCAGGACACCTCTGATATAAGCCTGGTGAGTTTTCAGCAGTATAGTGAAGAAAAGTTGAATTGAAAATAGAAACCACTAGGGCTGGGATTGTGGCTTAGCAGTAAAGTGCTTGCCTTGTACATGTGAGGCACTGGATTCAATCCTCAGCACCACATAAAAATAAATAAGCAAAATAAAGGCGTTGTGTGCACCTACAACTAAAAAAAAAATTAGAAAAAAAGAAAATAAAACCGCTATATCTATCTAACTAGATGTGTGTGTGTGTGTGTGTGTCCTATCTATCCATCCTAGAAGCTCCTTGTCCATAATCTGTTACATATATACTGATTCACAAAGTGTATTTCTTGATTCAGTCTTGAAATATAAGCAAGATACATCAACTTAGACAAAAGAAAGCATTAGATTTTCCATTTGTAGAATGTAGTATGATGAGAAAAACACTGTGGACTTTGCCTCCTGTAGTGGCTGCGTGGTTCACCTCTACTGCATTTCTGGTAGAAATTTATAATGGAGGAAAGGATGTATGCTCTGTGGGTGGAGAAATCTCATTTCCAGCTAGGACTCTCTTGCTGTCTAAATTTATGACTTTGAGCAAGTTACCAATGAGCCTCATATATTACCCATAAGTGGGTGATAATAATTATAATAACATTATGGGGCTGGGCTGGGGCTGAGTGGTAGCACACTTGCCTGGAATGTGTGGGGCACTGGGTTTGATTCTTAGCACCACATATGAATAAATAAATAAAATGGAGGTATATCAACAACTAAAAAAGAATTTAAAAATATTAATCATAATAACATTATAAAGGAGGCATTATTATTAAATTTATAAGGCACATAAGGAAAAATAAACCCTATAAAGATAAAATAACTAGCCCAAGGTCACACAACCAATGGACTGAATTAAGCTTAACAAAGACTCTCAAGAAGAAAATGCATCTGGCCAGAGAAGCAATGTACCTCAACCAGTCCGACCAGGACTAAGCTCTTATCTCAGCCTGTGCACTCCCCTGACTTAATGAATGCCTGGGAGTTATCTAACCCCAGCCTCGCCCTGTAACACCTCAAGCCTGCATCTGAACAAACCATATTATAAAATGAAGTCATTAGGTTCTCTTGTCCTACCCGCAGTGGGCCACAACATCAACTCTCCTCCCACAGACAACCGTGAACCAATTCTTTCCCCAGCCGACATTGCTTAGGCAACTACTGAATACTTAGCATCTGCTAGACCCAGGAAGAGTACAAGCAGAAATCAAAATAGTGAAAGTTGGGCACTGGAGTCTGATAGAGCTGAATTTCAATTCTGGCTCTACCACCTACCAGCTGGGTAGTGACGTTATCTCACTAAGCTTCAGTTTTCTTGGTTGTGTATATGGAATGACACAGACAGAGATATGTTTTTACATGGGTTGTGTGGGTGTGTGTAAAGAGATAATTAGTACAAAATAAGTTTAACAATGTATACTGACAATGACACAGAGGATGATGTGGATAAATATTGCTGTTATTATTATTAATGAATTTATATTCTAATTGGGGGAAAGACCCACTTTGAGTTAGGAGGGTGCAGTCAAAAACTCTACCTCATTCCTTTTGCTGGAAGAATGACCTCCTCTCTTGCCCTCTATCCTACTTGATGAACTGTCCTTCAATAGCACTGTCACCTATCACCTCTTGCTTGCTTATCTTTCCCTCCACAATGGAATTTATTTTGCATTCTTCGTGCCCCATTAGTACTTTGTATATGCTGTCACATTGTATTAGTAACTTAAGAATCTTTCTCTCTCTCTGCCACTGAATTGCTAGGTCCTTCAGAGTTTATTGTAGCTCAGTTCTTCACATAGTTTCTGGACTATAAATGTGTTCAATATCTATTTGTTACATGAAAAAATGGATGTAACTGTCTAGGACAAAGCTCTTGGAGAGAACAAAAGAAGGCCCATGAGAGAAGAATAACTTAAAATGAACTCCGCAGATAGTAGTGGAAACAGGAAGAGAGAGATTTCAGTGATTTTAAATTTGTGGAATCAATTTTAAGTGAGAGTCTCCCTCACACAGGTGAGGGTAAATCAGCTACCGCTTCCCTGTTGGCCCCAGAGGGGTTGCATCACCTTTAAGGTAGGGATGTAAAAACAGCTAGTAAAGACTGGCCTTTTGGTAAGCAATTATCAGGAGAAAAGAGAAGAATTGCCAGAGAACTGGCATTTCTAGTAATGGTGAAAGAAAGTTGAGGAGGGACAGTTGCTCCCTGTGAATGAACACAGAACTCTCACTGCTTAAAACACTTGGAAAAAAAAATAATAAAGCAACAGAGATTGTTTCAGAAATAAGGTATAAAATTCCACAGCAAGCAATTTGCCAGGAGACTTTCTTGGCAATAGCGGTTGTTACTATCTGCTGTGAACAGGGTGGAACGCAGACTGGGAATCTTTGCAAGTGAGTACAGAAAAAACAGGATCCCATAATGGGTCAACTCTGGAGCCAACAGTTTGGGTATAAAAGTTAGCTTACAACTCAGTTGTACAAACCCTTTGATTACTGACTTATCTTTCCTCAATGTAGTTTCCTCAGTTTCACATTCTTATACCTTGACATAAAAAGTGAATACAATTAGTAACCACTTAGTGAGAGTTGTACGGACAGCACTTAGGATGGCTAGTCCATAGAAAGCACTTAGAGAAGCGTCTGCCAAACGGCTAAGCATTAACAAACACTAGTAATGAGTGCTATTATCATTGCCAAGTACTTGTTATCCATTTAACTTCATGTATTCTTCTGAGGCACTGTGGAGAGTTCAAAACAAATTTATTTTTTAAGAAAAGATACTGGTACTTACAGAGTTAAGCTGAAAATGAAGCATGAAACTGTTATCAATAGAAGATTATAGAACTCTGTAAGTCCCTAACTGATGACTTTGAGTGATGAGGAGCAAAAGGACCAGAATAGTAAAAGAAGGGCCTATATTGGTGTTATGTACTTAAAGTTAATTAAAATATGACTTTATCAACCACTTTATCAAACTCCAGATGTTGAGGGGCAAATCAAGGGAATAAAAGAACTCCTCAATTATCACTGCATTTGGCTAGGGCTAAAATAAAAAGACATTTTTCTAGCTTGACCTTGAATGAGGTTTCAGGTTTTGAGAATGGTAAAGATGAAAGAACCTTAGGCATCAGTTGATCTGTGCACTTGATTTATAGATAGAGAAACAGGCCCACAGATATGAGGCGACCTGCATAAGTCACATTGGAAACCCAGGATTCCTTATGCTCCTTGGTCTGGTTCTGAGCTCTCTATAGACATTATTTGGCTCCCTTGGCCTCTAAAAGCCACCCTCCTTCTCTGGCTCTGGTCAGCAAGTTGAAATTCCAGTCTGGCTCATAGTTTTTCATGCCAGCCCTTGCTGTTGCCTGCTCTAGCCAGTTGGATGCTAATGGCCACAACAGGCTTAGTCCTATAGGCCTGGACAAGAACCTTAGAGTTGTAGCAAAAAAAAAAAAAAAAAAAAAAACAGTTAAAGTAAAAAAGAAAAAGGAGAAATAAAAAGTGATAAAAAATTAGCATAGAAATTAAGAATTAGCAAATGACCAACAACATTTGTCATGAGCCCTATTTCTAATTATTAAAAATAACTCCATCATGTCCCATTGATAAAACTCTTGACAGTGAGCAAAAGTAGGGAATGGAGGGTTTGGGAGTTTTGCCTAATTTTGTTTTGCTTTCGGATTCTATGGGTTCTATAAGCCATGGGACTTGGGGCTTAATAATAAAATGCTAGATAATTTTAGAATTATGAAGCAATTAATTGGAATCACAAAGCCTGGCAATCTTCTGTAGAAGATGATGCACAAATTGGCAAAGCAAATGATACATTCTCAGAAATCATTACTAAATTTATCATCTCTTGCACTAGTTCCAAATATGAATATCTAAATGAAGACCAAATTGCTAAGGGCTCAGCAGAAGGTTTGGCACATAGTAGAAAACAGTAGGCATTTAATAAATAAATTAATAGATAAAGTTAATAATTATTATTATATATTAATAATTTATCATGATTCATTTATAAATAAAACAAATTACTGACCCCTCAGCTGACAATATAAGTTAAAATTTCCATCAGCTTTAGTGAAACTGAAGAAAGCCATTTCAGTTTTTTTCAAAAACTATATCCAGTGACCACACAAAGTTCTAAGTTTGTAAAGCAAAATGTCTATGATAGAAACTCAACTGTGGCAGACAATACAGCACAACAGCACCATCTTTGGTGTTTAATTCTCTGATATTTCTCTCATGTTGTCTATTTAAGTCCACATCCATATCCATACTGGAAACAACTCACCCTCTTTCCCTCCACCTAACAATAAAAATTTAAAAGGTACAATTTTTAAAGAGTCTTTAAGCCATTTAGAGACCTATTAATAGTAATAAGTGATGGTTGAAGTCAAAACTTTCCTTGTCCATTGATTACAGAACTTCTGGTACAACTCTCCTGAGATACTCAGAAATATTATTTGCCCATTATATCTGTATGTAATACAGCATGTTTTTGTTGTTGTTATTGTTTCATAGTCTCAGATTTTAAAGTAAAGGCAATAGAAATTTGTATTTTTGTGACAACGCTTTTTGGAAAAGTTAGTGTTCAAGTAGAAAACTTAATAGTTAAAAACAGGGTCTTAATGGCCCAGTTGTAAGATGTATCAGTGTTTTCTTATAACGTACCTGAATAAACCTTGCTCTGAGCCAACAGACTTAAAATGTTATTTCATAGATATCTTACATTATAATGAGGAAATCAAGAGAACACAGGGCATTTTGAAAGGAGAAGAAAAGCAATCAGGTACATCATTGGACCAGTTAAAAATTAAGAATAAATTGTTGCTCATGAAGGTATCCTTTAGTGCAGATCACTGGAAAGTAATCTGGCAATGTGTTACAATTTTTAAACTCTTCATAATTCGATAATTATACTTCTAGGAACCTATCTAAGAAAATAAACTAAAATGCAAAAAAAAATGTTACACTCAGTGTAATACAGAGTACTTAGGAAAAGGTAAACAACAGAAGCATCAGACAATATAAAAATATTTAAGACAGCTGTGGTAAGTTCACTTGATGAAATATTATGTTGTCAATGTGTCTGTAAGATATATTGATTTGTAGTCTTGTAGTTGCTCTCTAATTTTGGCATATGGATAATATTGGATTCATAGATTAAGTTGTTAAATGTTTGCTTTTCTAGCTTTTAGAAAAGTTAGTGAGAATTGGTGTTCATTATTTTCTAAATATTTAGTAGAGTTCATCAGCAAATCCATTTGGAACTAGACATCTTAGTGTGAATATTTTTAAATGCTAATTCAATGTCTTGTTATAGGACTAGTCAGAGCTTCTATTTCTTTTTTCCTTTAGTTAGGTTTTGGTGTTTATGTCTTTCTAGTAATTTGTCTAAGTTATCTATTGATATATAGTTTTCCATAGTAGTCTCTTGAAATCCTTTTTATTTCTCCAAGTTCAGTAATAGTATCCTTTTCTCATTCTCAATATTAGTAACTTGGATCTTTTTTCCTTGTCAGTCTAGTTAAAGTTTTATCAATTTTATTCTTCTTTTCAAAAATCACCTTTTGGTTTTGTTGATTTTTATTTATTCTCTATATCATTAATTTCAGCTCTTTATTGTTATCTTTTTCTCCTTGCTTTAGGTTTAGTTTGGTCTTGTTTTTTCAGTGTCTCAAGAGAGAATGCTAGATTATGTATGAGAAATTTTTGTTAATATAGACAGTTACAGCTATAAGTTTTCCTCTTAAGAACTACTTTAACTGGATCCCATAAATTTTGGTATCTTGTGTTTTCATTCTCACTCATCTAGAAGTATTTTCTTTTTCCCTAATGACTTCTTCTTTGACCCATTAGTTAACTGAAATTTTTTAATTTTTAAATGTTTGAGAATTTCCCAAATATCTTTCTAGTTTCATTCCATTATTATGTACTCCTTCATTAAAACTGATGTTTCCAAAAACTTTCTAATGATGTGGTAAGATGCTTCTATTATCATTAAAATAATTGATTACTGTTTATTGAACTTTATTAAATGTCATATACCATATAGTAAGAATTTTTGTATACATAATAATATTTAAATATTCAAAGCTAGGGCTCAGACATTAATATTTTAAGGTCATATAAACAAATCCCAGAACCATTGTTTGTAATACTTTATTATGTGTTATAACAGTAAGAAATCAAAATTGAAGATTATAAAAGATTACAAAATATTTTTTAAATGAAGAAACAATAATGTTAAAGAAGGTCTTTTTCAGCAATAAGATGATAGACACATTTTCCTCTGTATTTCCTTCAAATTTTCCCTAAAAGGTATACAACCATGTGTGTGTGTGTGTGTGTGTGTGTGTGTGTGTGTGTATTAACTATTCTTTTAGTTAGGAAAGAGAGTAAAAGGGGAAAATTAGAAAAAAAATAGATGATAGAATCTATTGAAGTTATGTATGCTAGTAGAATCTTTTAAGTTTTTCTATAATTGAATCATGGATAATAGATGGAGCTGAAAATGTGATACTGTGCAAAAATGCATAAAGCAAATAGCTAAGCCACCTCATTTTTATTACTAGTAATAAAAGGAGGCTAAAAATAAATCAGACCATTAAGCATAAGAATTATGAGATAAAATTCATGAGAAAAACAAATCAGAGAGATAATAAGTACAGAAAAATGCAACAAAATGGAAACATTACTCATTTGGCTGTGTTCCTTATTTTTTCTTCACTTCTCCCTCTTTTCTGCATATGTCTATTTTTTTCTCAGAAAATTCACTATTATGGTATATAGAGAAGCTACTAGTTTTTCTATGCTGATTTTGTGTCATTCTACTTTACTAAAATTGTTTATCAGTTCTAAAAATCTTTTAGTGGAGTTTTTACATTTTTCTGTATATAGAATCATATTATCTAAAACAAGCATAGTTTGATGTCCTTCTTATTTGTATGTCTTTTATTTCTTTCTCTTGCCTAGCTCTGGTTACACTGTCAAATGTTATATTGAATAAGAATGGTGAGATTGGACACCTTGTCTTGTTCCTGATGCTTTCAGCTTTACCTCTTTGCCTCAGTCACAATGATGTTGACTGGGGGTTTGTCATATCTATATGACCTCTTTAATATGTTGAGGTGTATCCTTCTATATTTGTTAAGGGGTTTTATAATGAAAGGATGTTGAATTCATCAAATTTTTTCTGCATGTATTAAGATGATCATATGATTTTGATCCTTCATTTTATTGATGTAATATATTATGTTACTGATTTCCATGTGTCAAACCATCATTGCAGGCCTGTGATGAAACCAACTTGAAAATGGTAAAGTCTTTTTGATGTGCTATTGAATTCAATTTGCTTGTGTTTTGTCAAGAATTTTTGCCTATCTGTTCCTCAGAGATATTGGTCTATTTCTTCTGTTTTCCAGTTTGTTAAAATACATCTTTCCATAATTATCCTTCATGATTCTTTGTACTTCTGTAGTATTGGTTATAATATCTCCTTTTTTATCTTTGATTTTATTTGGTTCTTCTTTTTCTTGGCTTGTCCAGTTAAAGATCCATCAATTCTAATTTTTTAACAACTAAATTTTTTCGATATTTTGTTTTGTTTTTATAGTCTCATTTATTTCTGCTCTTATATCTATTACTTCTTTCCTTCTACTAATTTTGGATTTGGTTTGTTCTTGCTTTCTGAGTCCTTGGAGTGCATCATTATGATGTTTATTTTAAATCTATTTTTCACATAGGTGTTGGTTGCTATAAATTTCCATATTAGTACTGCCTTTGCTGCATCCCACAGTTCTTATGTGTTGAGTTTCTATCTCCATTTTTTTTGTTTTGTTAATTTAATTTTTTTTAAAATACACGACAGCAGAATGCATTACAATTCTTATTACACAGAGTACAATTTTTCATATCTTTGTATATAGAGTATTTTCATGCCAATTTATGCCTTTTTATATATATACTTTTTTGCATTATAATTCTTATTGCACATATATACCACAGTTTTTCATATCTCTGTATATAAAGTAAGTTGACACTGGATTCAAGTCTTCATACATGTACTTTGGATAGTGATGTCCATCACATTCCACTGCCCTTGCTATTCCCCTTCTCCTCCCTTTCCCTCCCACCCCTCTTCCCTATCTAGAATTTATCTAATTCTCCCTTGCTCACCCTCCCTACCCCACTATGAATCAGCCTCCTTATATCAGAGAAAATATTTGGCCTTTGTTTTTTGGGGATTGCTAACTTTGCTTAGCATTATCTTCTCCATTGCCATCCATCTACCTGCAAATGCCATGATTTTATTCTCTTTTGTTGTTGAGTAAAATTCCATTGTGTATATATGCCACATTTTTTTTATCCATTCATCCACGAAAGGGCATCTAGTTTGGCTCCACAGTTTAGCCATTATTGACTCTTTATGATCATTCTTTTAAGTTCCTTCAGAGATATCATATTACCTTGTTTTTCATATTTTTTATCCTTCATATTTCTTGTTCTTCCATGTTAAAGTTTGCACATCTGGTGTATCAGGTATCTCTACCATTTTTACAGGGCAACCTTCTTAGTAAGCAGATTCCTCCTGAAGATGTGTCTTGAGGTGTGGGTTAGTTATGCAATGCTGGCTTTGATTCTAGCTTGGCAGCATAGTGTAGTCTCCCTATATTTTATTTGTCTTTTTAATGACTTGGAGCAAAGTGTATACCACAGCAGAGTCAGAGAGAACCTCTGTCACCACAGGCTATGCAAGAATGGGGACATCAGACAGATGTGATGCAGACAGCTGTGGACATAGTGGCTGTTCAGCTACTCTTTACCATGGGAGTGGTGGCCCCTGTCAGGTGATGTGCATTTCTTCATTCACTGTTGATACTAGCTCTGCTACTAGCAAGAGTCTCTGGCTGGCATGGGGAACCCCTGCAGTAGTAAGGGGCCTGAAGCATTGTCCTCTGACCAGTCTGTGATGCAGGCCCAGAAGCTGCATTGGTGGAAACTGCACAACCAGTCTGTGGTGCTCAGATCAAGTCCTGATAGCAGCTTGTGGTCAGAAAGGGAAGGTGCAGAAGTGGGGTAGTAGCCAGAATGATGGTGATCCTCTCTGCCAGTGGCATTTAACACCCAGAAGCAAGGCTATGGCTGGTGCTGGGCAAAGTTCCTAAGGGCACTGTTTGATCATTTGTACCCAGTGGTGGGGTGATGGCTGAAGCTGGGGCTTTTCTGCCCCCTCCCAGGTTCTTGAGCTGTAGAATGCAGGGTAATAGCCATAGCCATGGATTTGCTCAAAATCTCCTCAGCATGTTCCTGTGGAGAGAGCAGCAGCATGAACAACAGTGTTCTCCCACCATCAGTACAGGCATTTGAGCACTGTGCAGTGCCAGGCATACATTCACTTGTGCCCAATGGGGGACATAAGGACTGGCGCCAATCCATTTGTTTCTGGTCACAACTTTGGTCTCAGAGGACAGAACCTTATTTCCTTGTTCTCAAGGGTGGCACCTGCCATTCCCCTCTGTTACAACACCTGTCTTATATAGCAAGTTCACTGGGCCATGTTGTGTATACAAGGCAACTACCACTCAAAATAATGCAGTGGAATGTCTTTAGAGCCCCAGAAATGGGAATATCCGGGGATTTTTTAAGTTCAGACAATAACTCCCTCTCAAGATGGTTCCTGCCTACAGTACCCTGGGTGCTCACCAGGAGAAGATGTAGGATTCTTCTCCAAAGCAAGGCTACTATTCAGATTTCAGTTTGCTTATCTAAATGGGTTGTCATCCTTTGAGTATTTTGAAGCTTTCCAGTAGCTGGGACTGCCAGCATTCATACTGATAAGAGTTTTCTGGGACTCTTTCACCCTCATCCCCTGATTGTAGAGCTAGGTTGGTAGATACCAGAATATTTTGTTCTCTTTCTATGCTATTGTTCCAAGTCTTGGAATATTACAAAGTTCCAGTCTCTTGTTGATTTCAAATGTTCTCCAACAATTACTCGCGCGCGCACACACACACACACACACACACACACACACACAAACAAGTAATGCACCATTATTTTTGTTATTCTTTGTGGAGGAGGAGGTGAGTGCTGGACACTTCTGTTCTACCATCTCAACCTCTCATGTACTTTAAATTAAAAGCCTGTATTCTTCTAAACACAGCATAGATAACATTTTTTTAAAAGCTGATGTTTTGGAATCAACATTTGGAATCAGAGTTACAAGTTGTTGTTGTTGTTTGTAGGGTATGGAAAAAAAGACCAAGTGTTTGGTTTGAGAGCTGTTGATAAGCCCCCTAAATAGAGATATTAAGTAGGCAATGGGGTACATGAACCTGGAGTTAAGGGAGAAATTCCAAGCTGGAGATAAACTTGGGTATAATCAAGTCATTGGCATGAGAGATAGCCTAAGGAACGAGTCGGGGAGAGAAGAGGGAAGAAAGAGAGAACCAAGGATTGAGCTCAGTATTCCCAGATGAGTGGCTTCCTGGAGTAATAAGACAATATAGAGGTATAAGGAGGCAAGTGTTTCAGGGAGAAATATCTAATGAACTATGTCTAATGGATAGATCAAATATAGAGTAAAATAAGACCTGAGTAAATGTTGAATTAATAAATAAATATTAAATAATAATAAATATAATAATAATAATAAATATTAAACATCCCTGAGCTCATTCATGACCCTAGATAAAGCAGTATTTGTCAGTAGTCAGAAAATTTTTTCTGAAAGGGAGCAGATACAAAGGATTATAGGCTTTGTTTGGAGCCAGATAGTCTTTGTTGCAACTACTCAGTAATGCTGTTGTGGCACCCAAACAACTGTAGAATACATACAGAATGGGCCTGATTGCGCTCTATTTCAACTTTATTTACAAAATCATGCAGTGGGCTGGACTGGCCTATGAGCCAGTTCCTGACCTTTAGTGTATGTGATATCAAAGCATTTAAAGTGTGACTCAGTATATTCAAATAAGGGAAACAGAAGGATGGTTTTTTGAGTTGTTTTGCTTTAAAGAGAAACAGAGAAATGCAAGTAGTAGGTTAAGGTTGCTGGAGAATGAGGGAGAAGAGGTTTGCATTCCCTTGGAAGGAACAGAAATGATATCCCAAATGTGGATGTCTTGGACCTCAAAATTAAGAAAATAAAAAAACTCTACCTGCTGCACATCTGAGTGACCATAAAGTCCAGCATAAGTTTCAGCAACAACTTTATGATTCCAAGCTTGCTTTCTGTAGAGCCTCTTGGCTACCTCATCTCTTCAACTGAAATAAAGCCTCGACTTGGACTGCAAAGTAATAAGGTTTTATTTAGCATAACCAGCCCCGAAATAATGTAAGTAGAAAAAATTAAAAAAAAAAAAAAAACAGGGGTGAGGGACTCACCTGGGATTCCATTTTTCAGAACCATTTTAGAATGGTTGGATCCTGATAAAATTGTTTTCTTGGAAAGGAATCAAAAGTTAAGTTGAATTTTATATTTTGAGGTCAAAGAAGATCAGCTACCACATTTCCATGAACAATAAACTGTTTGCCACCACCACAAGTCCACTAGTCATAGGGATCTGTTTTTCTCGTTTTCATTTTGTTTTTTTTGTTTTTCAGTACTAGGGATTAAGCCCAAGGGTCCTTAACCACTGAGTTATATCCCCAGCCCTTTTATATAATTTATTTAGAGACAGGGTCTCACTGAGTTGTTTAGGACCTCGCTAAGATGCTGAGGCTGACTTTGAACTTGAGATCATCCTGCCTCAGCCTCCTGAGCCATTGGGATTACAGACATGTGCCACGATGCCCAGCTCTTGCTTTAAAACTCTTTGAATGTGTATGAAAATAAGATATGTAATATAAGGTGGTAGCCCAAATTTATAGTAAAAAATTTCCCCCAAAGAACACCATTAAATGGAAAAAAGTCTTTATAAAAAATTAAATAAGATGGCTACAAAAACGTTTATTTGAGCTCAGTATAAATTTAAATTCAAATTCCACCAGAATACATTATCACAAAGGTGACAATTTAGAACTATGAAACACTTAAAGCTTGAGAAATTAAGACAGGCAGATGAGAAGAAAAACTGATCGTATTCCTAGTTTTGAAGTTTTCTGTATGAAAGGATATATGTCAAGATCTACTCATGTGTCCTGAAGGGTGTGGAATTTTAGTGGAAAAAAGAGTGATTGTTTTTTGTCTTGTTTTCTTTCTTCATGGAGCATGTATTTTATCTTAAGCCATCTCACCAATGCCTTACATCTTGGTGTCAGGATGGGCAATTTCATGCTATTTGGCCTAAAAACTGGCAACTTCTGAGAGACAATGATAGGATGCGGATATTCTAATGTCTGTCACAACATGAAGGGTATTCATTTAACTGAGATAAAACAAAATCAGATAAACAAAAGACATTGCTGCCTGATTTCAAGGGTTAGAAAGGATGGCTTCTTCTCACTCAAAGATTTTAAACTATTTACATCATATAAAATGAGAAAACCTACTCATTGTTTCCTTTCAACTCATGGTGTGGGGTTGGGGAGGGGTTCTTTTTCTTAAAATGGAGTTATTGAGATGTAATTCACATAGGATACTGTCCACCCACTCAAAGTTTACAATTCAGTGTGCTTTAGCATATGTATAGGATTCTACAACCATCACCACAATATAATTTTAGAACATTTTTATCTCCCCTAAAAGAAACCCCATTCCCATTAGTTTCCACTCTCTGCTCCCTGTACCCCCAGCCCTAAGCAACCACCAATTTACTTTTTGCTATAGATTTGCCTGTCAAATTTTCTTTAAATTGCCATGCATGACCTGTACCACTGAATTTTTTTTCTCATTATCATAAGAATTAAAAAATGTGATAAAGCCTTCAAAAATGTGAATAGGTATCCAGAAAATTGTAGCAGCATGATCAAAAGATATATTGAATTCAGTAGTATCTGATGGCTTAAGTAGTCTCTAAGCAGTGAAGATTTAGATTTAAACAGATTGCAATATCACTTAAATGCCAATAATTTTAATTATAAACTTGAAGCAGGCTAAGGTTGCAGAAATGTCTTGTGCTCATAAGAACAACAATATTTGCAACCAGGAATATTTGCAAATACATTTTCTGACTTCACTACTTACTATCTGTATGACTCTGGGCAAGCATGAAAATTCATGAAATTAGCAGAGATAGAGTATTTAGGACCAAGCCTGACACACAGTGCTCAATAAATGTTAGGTATTATTTTATCACTTTAATTCATAAGAACACAGCAATTTAGGTCAAATTCCAAAGAAGAATTCTTAACATATGCCAACTTACACATTTAATTAGTATTTTTGAAGTCTCTATTCAAAGACATTTTCTGCCATGATAGCGATAGAGCATGATTGAAGATGCTATAATGCATTAATCAAGTATGATTAAGAAGAAAGCTGTAAACTGGCCTTCAGTTACTTTAGAATCATGCATTCTATAAATAGAAAAAGTGCTCACTAATTTATTACTTTCATCTAAGCACTCTTGTTGCAAATTTTCCTTTCTATATTAAAAAAACCAATTGCAGCAACAAAAAGCTTCCATAATAGTCTTATACCTGTCTAATAAAAATAAAGAATAATATTAGAGCATTATAAACCACATATAGTCTTTTAGAGTTGAAATGTTTAAGACCCTAAACATGACTTTTTAAATCTGTGTGAGCTAAAATTGTGATTTGGTTTTGTGTCCAGAATGTGAGGAAATGTAACCCAAATAATTTTTTACCTTCTCTTTAATTCTAATGCAAAATGGCATTTGCTAATAAGACTATGTTAGATAATTTCTGAGGTATTAGGAACTCTTCTGTTCTCTTAAAAAGTGTGGTGCTAAGTATTATGACCTAATCAGATAACTCATGACACACAACATTTTCATACTTGGGAAATGTTAACACGTTACAGTCATTGCTTTGAAACATAAAAGAATTAATCACAGACAACACCATTTCATTTTCCTTTGACCCTTTAGACAATTTAATATGATTTGCATGCAATCCCATTTTAGGCCCCAATGGCCTCTACTTTATACATCTGTTTGTATGTTATCACCCCAAGCTTTCCTCCTCTTGGCATTGTTTTGTATTTGCATGAAAATTCATAATTTTTGCATGAAAAGTCATCTGTGCTGTTGAATATAAATGTCTAACATGCCTTGCAAATATCACATACCATTACTTACATATTTTTTTCTTTTATTTTCAGTTACTGAAGTTTAAATATGCTTGAAATGTAAAAGTGGCATGAAACTGTAGTGATGCAAGAATATTTAATGTTCCTTTAAGGTTTATCATTCTTACCTGGGAAAACTTGGGGGCTCTTCCCAACTTTGTCTTTGGACACTAATCTTCAATTACAAATTATGATAAAACTATACTGAACACAGGTGCTGTCAGCAGAGTAATAACTTCTGAAGTAAGTTTTTTTTCCTTAGCTCTTTCACATGAAGTGTAAAATTTGTCCCCTGACTTCATAAATTATTAAATATTTTGTTGTTTTTCACAAAACCTTCCTAATGTGACATAAAATTAAGCTCAGTTGACTTTGGCGAATTCCTAGTACCTAAAAAAGTAACAAATAATTTACTGAATGACAGCACTGACATTTTAGTACCTTAATGCTTTCTCAATGCCAAAATGGATATTTGATATAAGAGTGCATGAATACACAAAGAGAGTAAGTCATTTGCACAATTTCATCAAGCTTCAAATTAAAGAGCCCTTGACAGTGTCCAACCAATGGGAGAAAGTGCATACTTCCAAGCAAGGCTCCTTTCTTCCAAGGCTCCCTGCTTGCTCTGCACTTATTCCCCCCAACTGCCATTGCTACCACACTAACACTGTTTGAGAATACCCTTTAGAGAGTCCTTCAGAGCCATCAGCACATGGATTTTAAAACCTGTGTGGGGAGTGATTATAACTTTCTTATGAAGTGAATAGACTCTCAGTACCAAAGCAATCAAATCAGGATGGTAATCAAGCTGGTGAAACATTTTTCAATGACATATGAATATAAAATTAATAAGACTTACAGGGCTTATAGCTTGAAAAATGATCGTGAACACATTTCCCCTCAAAGCATTCATATAAATATCAGCAATGGTGGAATAAATGGAATTTTCTTAAGTATTTCAGATGACTACAGTATAGTCACTGGAATGAATAATTTCAATATTATGTATGTAGGTATTATTTTTAACTTGACCTCATTTAAGCTAATGGAGGAGTTTATACATTTAAAGACAGTCATTCTACATTATTTTTATCTTATCGGAATATAAATGAGGTGACTGTCACTTCCCCTTGGCTGAGTGAATATCAAGTTAATGCCAATTTAGCAGCAATTTTAACAGCTTTTGGTTGACTGTCTCCTGACTGTCACCAACTAGTTCTGTAATATTGGCATGGGACTCAACCTCTTTGTGCCTTGGCTCCTTAAATTATCTTTAAGTTATCATTTGAATAGAAATGCTATAATTATCATATATCTGTATGTGAGACTATACTTATCATATATCATAAATGTACATTCTTCTCTGTATACTTTAATTAAATTCAAGCAGAAGTAACTCAAAATTTTAAAAATAAGGTAACTAAACACAGAGAAGAAAACTAGTTTCTCTAATAGTCTTTTCCACTTGATGGTAAGAGGCCATTTTCCTAGCTCTATTTGTTTACATTATCGTCTTGTACAAGTCTCACATCCCAGTATCTTCATCACCTTTTACAGATGAAGATACTGAGGTTCAGAGAGATTCAGTTACTTGTCAGAGGTGATGGACTAGCAAGATACAGAGCCAAAGACTCTGGGTCTTCCAATTGAATACTCATTCCCTCCATCACCGTTGATCTCTGAGCAGGCTTTTGATTATGAGGCGATTTTTCCAAGGTGTCATCATTCAGAATTTACACTCCTTGAAAAGAAAATCTGCCTTTAGAACACCATGGCACCTCTGTGGAATATCCACTTGCGTCACTACAGCTGTCTCTGCTTTTACAAACTAGTTGTTTTGTCAGCATGAGTGTGACAACAATTAGACGTCCCCTGTTTTTGCCCCATGCCTTTTCTCCTTCACAGTCATTCAATGACAAGCGTAAAAAGAGCTTCATCTTTTCACGAAAATTCCCATTCTACAAGAACAAGGAGCAGAGTGAGCAGGAAACCAGTGATCCTGAACGTAAGTAGATTCTCCAAGATAATGTCACATGCAACACAAGAGGAAAAAAAAAATCCTTCACGGGCAACACGCATGATGTAGGCTCTCCCACGCCACACGCTAGGCAAACAACACATCAGGCAGGCAGGTCAGGTCTTACTACTGTGACCAGTGTTTGACTGCAGTCTGGATCCTTCCCTTCCTGTGGCTCTTCTTTGTAGAATGCATTGGCGAGGGAGATATGGAAGCTGGGACTTTGCATCTAACCAGCCTTTACCTTTGACCAGAAATGGGTATGGTTTGCCTTTTCTCTCATGTAAGGGCTTGAGACTGATTTCCCTTCTGGGCAGAAATATTGGGTTCCACTGCTACATAAACTTTCCGAAATGCTCACTAACTGGGAGCAATTAAATTACCTTTGTTGATTCTGGCATATTGGCTCCCTCTTTCCCTTCCAGTAAATATTAAATACTCTCTCAGCAGTGAGCATGTATTGGTGGACACTAAGTCTCAGAATTTGATATGAAACATGGAGGGGATCGTTCCTGTAAGAGGCACATTTCTGTGGCAATGTTAACAGATGGCATTTGCCAAATCTTTTTTTTTTTTTTCTCCCTCTTTTTATGTTTTCAGACTTCTGCTTATACCTTTGGAGTTGTTTTCCAAATCAGCAATTTCTTTCTTAAGTCTCAGCCCAGGGAGTTTGGGGTAAAAGTTGTTTTTTTAAAAGCACAGAGTGGGATCCAGATTGTTTAGGCAACACGGTCTGTCATGGTAGTATCCATTTCAACTCCACTGACTTCTTCCTTCCTCTTCCGTGGCTGTTCTTCCTCTCTCATTGCTCTCTCTGGGGACTTCCATGCAGGACATCCCCGGATTAGGTGACGACGGTTATGGAACAAAGACTCTGAGTAAGTTTCCAGGAATGGTCACTGTAACTTTTCTTTTCTTTTCCTTTCCTTTTGAGTTTGGCTTTTGTTCCTTTTCTTGAGGGCCTTTCACTCCTAGCATGCACAAGATACGAGTTTTATTTGTTATCTAGCTGTGAATGCTCCTACAAAATAATTTTCAATCGTTTTGTTCTGCATGTCAGCATTTAAAAGCAAAGTGTGTCAGGCACTCTAACTTCTGTTGCAGTTAACTCCTTCCCTTTCTGACCATGTGATATGGCCAACATGGTCCTGATGCTCACCATAGCATCACTTGCTCTACTGCCTAATTCTTCCCCAGAGAGCAAGAAACCATGTTGCAAGAAAGGGTGAGCTAAATGTCCTAGAAAAGCAAAGTAGAAATATACTTTATGTTCTTTCTTCTGCCTTTTCACATGGAAATATTTAATTAGCTTGCCAAATTTCATAATTGAATTGTACTTTGCTATTAGTAAAGGAGCTACTCTGTAGTCAAAAGGAACATGCATTCTTGAAAAATAAACATTAAGCTATTTGATCTTCCATGAATAATTCTTTGTCATTAACTTTGATCTTTTCTGACTTGCAGTGATCCTGCTTCAAACGTTTGTATGATAAAGTTTTAGATATGTATTAATATCTTTTTCTATCAGTGATTTATTAGCTGCATTATATAACCAAGTCTTTTGTAGCATAGAACAAAAATTATATGTATTAGACCTTTACATTCTAGTTATTCATGTTTTCAGTCTGTGTCTTATTACATTTAGCAATTAAAACTAATTTTCCTATGTATCAATATGCTATGATTTTTCTTTCTTTAATACTAATCCTATTGTGTAGGCACCAATGAAATAAGAACAGAATTTTGTGTCTTTTGCAGTTGTATCACATGTTCAATTTTATTTTGACAGCTATGGGTGATATTTTTATAAGCTGTTCATGTCATTTTATAAAACAATAGCATTGTTTTCAAGGGTTGTTTACATAATCCCACATAATACCTTTCATACTTCAAGTTGTTCATTTAGAGTGGTTTTTAGATATGTATACATAGAAAACAACATCTGATTGGGAGTACTGATCTCTTTAAAGATGAAAACTTTATCTTTGAGACATTACAAGAATATGATGAAATTTTTCTTGAATTAGTGGGTAAAATTCAAATGCTATTTTCAACATTATTGCCATAGTATCAAGCATCATCAGAGAGAGTTTGTAAATTTTCAATTTGGGAGGGAAAAGAAAATGTTTTAATATATTATTAATATTGAACATCAATAAAAATCTTCATAACCCCCTGTTCAAAGTACTTAAGATAATAATGCCTGTGAACACACACCATTGTTGATCTTGATGGTCTTTCAGTGATAGAAAACAGACTTGCACAGATGCATTCACACTTCTTTCTCAGTGCCCCTTTGCACTTAGAACATGTGTGCCCAATTAGCAATGCAGAAAAGATTTGTGTAAATTTAACGTGCTTCAGTTTTCATGAGTTTCATGCAACAAAACAAGTCTGTATAACTGGCAAGAATACATAATATCTAAGCATTTTAAAGTGTTTTTTCACTATTAGAGCATAATATTATACTTTTTCCTCTTTCGTGTCAATCATGCGACAGGTCAATTTTTTTTAAAGTTGAAGTTATTACCAATGAGCTTCAGAAATCAAATAGTCTCATATACTTAACTAAAGTGATATACAAAAATGTTGATCATCTATAATTTAAATAGTATAGGTAAAAGCAAATGACTTTGGAAATGAAAGTGCTAATTCTGGCACATAACCAGTACACACATCCCTGCTATGTTAGCTAAGTTGTATTTGTATGAAAAAACAATCCAGAATGTCACTCTATGAGCACCTTATTCAGAATGAATTAATGACAGACTTCATGCTAGAACCAGCCTGAGCATCAGGCCATTTAACGACTGCCTAGTCGTACCCACAAAACCCAATAGCTATCCAGGCAAAGCTCTTAATATAAAAACAAGAAAATACTGAACTAATTCACAAAACATTTTCAGTGACTTCTTTCTTCCAAGATTTTTCTATTCACTCACTAAAACAGGAAAGATCTTCAAGCCTCCCTTTCAACCTGAGAATTAGTTTATGAAGTATTTAAGTAGAAACAAAAATCAAGAAATTCCAGGGATCAATTGGTGATTCAGTGTTCCTAGAGAATAATTAAAGGCCCAAATAGAGAAACACCTGCAAGAAAACAGTGCTTGCATACCTGAAGCTCCTGGATTTATAGTTAAGAAGGTATTCAGTTGAGACACATTGGCCTTTGTAACATGAATCTGGAAATCCAGCTGTAGGAATGGGTCATATAGTTTTTATAAAAAGAAAATTGTGTAGGTTTATATTCATTTTTTAATTAAAGATACTTTCCTTGTTTGCTAAAAGGAGGAAACAGCAATCAAGCAGCAGTTTCCTATAAAATGGCGATAAAGTTTTCATCTTCTTTATCTTACCTGAATTTTCTTAATGCAATCTACTCTGCAGCCTTTGACTTGCCTTTTGCTCACATTTCTAGTAGCCTTGCATGCATGTATTTCTTTCTGTTCTGGCTGCATTCCAATGCTTGGTATCTCTTTAATTTGCTGTGCTGTTCTTGCAGAACATGTTTCTTCTAATGCCAGCGATAGCGAAAGTAGCTACCGTAAGTTACTGCTTTGGTTTGCGGTTCTTTTCTTTGCAACTGCTCCATTGCCTGTGATAGTCATTTCAGAGTTTTGTTGTTGTTTTTCAATTGCTGCCTTTTGTCATTTTATCCAAAGCAAATGGCTTGAAATGAAATCAGCAATGGTTGCAGAAAGATACAGAAGACACTAGGGCCATCAGTGGACCCTAATGAGATTTGTGCAAGCAGTCAATCTTGCTAATATCAATTCCAACCTCAGCTGGTGGTGACCCAATGATTCAATTCTCACAGACAAAGTGCAAAAAAAGTTCAACATAGTGGATTTTGACATTCCACCGCCTGCCTCCCCCTGATCAATTTAAACTCCCTGCAGGAGGGTGAAGAAGTCATTATGATTTTATTTTCCTTATCATTTTGCCTTTTTCTGTTTTGTTCCCTTTTAAATCAGACATGAATCTTACATCACTTTCTCCTTGCTTAATATTTTAAACTAGATACTACATCTACATATCTAACTTTATTTGGGGGATGGTTGGGAAAGCAATGAGAAAGTTTCATCCTCTAATGGTGAAGGAACTCCCATTTGGGGAAAAAAAGTGAGCAAATGAGGTAACTGAAAAGGTAGGTAATTATTTTAAAATTATTTCTGTTTTTTTCTTTGGTCACCTCAAGCCATTTGCTTAGTGTATGGAAATACTCACCAAACACCAAACACCAAACACATCCTTTTGTTCAGTTCTTGTGGTTTCTTACCACCTACTTACTGGTTTTTGGTGACTAATATAGGTACAAATTGTCATTGGGATTCTTAGGACTTTTATAATATTAATTTGTACTCCTAATGAAAGGGATTTCCCAAAAAGCAATTGCCAAGGATATTAGAAAACTGCAGGCTCAATACATGACCACAGCTACCAAGGCAGAAATTGGTATTGTCTTTTGCTTAAATATCATAGTAATTAAAAACTAAAATCAGCTGGGGTATTTTCCCCCATGATATCATCACACTTTACAAGATTTTTTGAGTTGGAGTGCAAAATAGTGTTTTGGAATATTTTAAATGTAATTTGGATTTTGACAAAGGCATTGGAGAATCAGATTAGTAGCAGGTTAAAAAAAAAAAAAGGTGCAGAAGAAGAAAGATGGCAGATAAAGGTCCAGAAGAGGGAGATGAGAGAGATGAGACATGCCAAAGAATGAAGAGACAAAAATTGCAATGAGCATATTTATCATATGATATTAGAATCGCCCAATTTTCTTATCAATAGAAGTCTTAGAATTTCACCAAGTCTTATTGATGGAAGGATTAAAAGGGTAGCTTTCAACATGGTTCTTGACATTATGAGTTTCTTCTTACTCTTATAAATTTTTGACTAACCCAATTTAAAAAAAAAATTGTTTCTCCCATTTTTCATTTGATTTTAAACCAAAAAAAAAAAAAAAAAAAAAGCCACAAGCCAAGAAGTAACCAAAGCTTACTTTTGTTTTACTACTGGAGATTAAATCCAGAGGTGATTTACCACTGATACACATGCCCAGTCCTTTTTTAATTTGTTTTTTTGTTTTGTTTTGTTTTTAGTTTTTGTGAGGTTTGTTTTGTGTTTTTTAAGACAGTGTCTCACTGAGTTGCTGAGACTAGCCTCCAACTTGTGATCCTCTTGTCTCAGCTCCCCGAGTCACTGGGATTACAGGGGTGCAGCACAACTGGCTTTCTCAGTTATACAATTTATTTGTTGGCTTCCATGGAAACCATTGATACTAATTTCTTTAGTGTTCAGTTTTCAATTATCAAAACTGTTCTTTCTTCCAGTAGACAAATACATGGGAAAGGAAAACACCATGCCTTATTCTTCTCTATCTTCTATGGAATGTATATATAAGAAGTATCTTTTTATTTAGAAATCACATTTTTTTGGAGTATAGCCTCCTCTTCTGTATTTCAGAAGCAGGATTTTTTTTCCAGAATCATTATGTTATAAAAATCATGCAAAAGTTTTCAGCAGCTTGACAAGTTTTTGGAGTGATTGCCATAATTACATCAATAATTCCTTTTACTCTCAAATGGTAGCTGCTGTACACAAATGTTTATTGGATAAAGAAAAACATTTATATGTATCTTGAATTATCTATGAGAAGAAAGAAGAGTTGGAGGTAAATTCTATATTAGTAGGGCAAGTGTGGAATCTAATCATTATATTGGTTTGGAGTTACAGAAGGTCAGCCACTCAGATTTTCCTTACAAGTCATTTGTCAAAGCTAGAGGGAAAAAAAATTACATCATTTTTTCCTCCAAGATATAAATACAAAGGATTCCAGAAGAATATTAATTTGTCATCTATCATAAGCCAGGTTCCCTTCACTGGTACCATGAGACCCAGTATAAACATAAACTAACTCTGGATCTCAGCACACATATAGTAGGAGAAAGAGTTCAGTAAATGAGAATGTGCACAAAATGAGGCAGTACTAGGAGATAAGTTTGACTCAAGAATAATGAGAGAATCAGAGATGGTTTCAGAAAGGAAACTTTGATCTGAGCTTCAGAAAGATGAGACAGACACTTGCCAGCTAGGCAAAATGAGGAAGGGATTTTCTAGAAAGGGCAATGTTGTGACAAAATCCATAGAGGCTTGGCCCAGACTTTCAGAAAGAAGCAACTTTGAGATCAAAATAGGCTGCATTTTTCTACTGAATTCCTGGCTTTTGCTATAATTATGTCTAACTTTATCATCTTTTGAATAGCAGTATGAACAAAAACGACTCTTTTCACAAAGTCCAGGTGTTATATTTTACTTTTAGAACTATGCCATGTCCACTCTAGGAACAAAATGGCTATAATAAAGTGTGAGTGGTGAGAAATGGTCCCAGGTCCTTGTTCCACAGGCTCAAGGGTACCATTCACACTGCATCCTGGAGTTACATGTTAAGGCAAACTCACCTGAAGATATCCTGTTTCCTGAGATAACACCTGCACACACATCCATGGACACAGACCTCAATTTCTAATAAATAGATCAGCACTCTGCTACACCACCTCAGGCATATCAAATAATTATTTGTTCCAATTCCAACTACATTGAGAAGCAGCTAAAATGCAGTTAATCACAGGGTACATTGTCTAATTACACAAAATACCACATCAAAACTGTCTTAATTCTTGGCCAATTCCAAATTTCCATCTGCCAATAAAGAAGTGAAGTGAAGTCTGTATTTGGGGCTCTTGTGTACCATATCTTTCAGTTGTCCTTGTATTGGAAGGCGATAAATACCAAACAAGAATAATGGGGACCAGGCAAACCTCTGCAGCTGAAGACCTGCCTTCTCAAAGCTCTTGACACAGCATGGATGTGTAGGAGCTGATGATAATACTTTTAACCCACTGGGGTTCATAAGAAGGATTTTCAAAACAAGGATCTTGAAGAAATGATTTGAGTGAAACTGACATGTTGATATGAAAGCCAAGATTTCTCCACTGGAGTCTGAAAATAACGCACATATTCTTTGCTTTACTCCACTATTCTCAAGTTTTGCCCTTGGATGCCTTTAGTTCTTTCATCTTTATAGAGCAATTTTTCACTCCACCTGTTGTTTCATTTGACTTCTGCAATAAAACTATTACATGTATTTTACACTGATAGTCCACTTTTTAAGGGAAGAAGTTAAAGCTCCAAGAGGCTGTATACCTCATCAATAAGTGGTAGCACTACAGTTCCAACCAAGACCTTTTGCTTTAATTCCAGACATTTTTCACTCTTCCCTATACCTTGCTAGCCCAGCCTCTTGATGTTTTTATCTATTACATTCCAATCATCCCATGCTACTCATCCAATTAATATAGTCAACAATATTGACAAAACATTAACTATATGCTAATCCTTTCAAGGGCTTTATAAAGCAATTTATTCTTCTGAACATCCTATGAAGATGCTATGTGATTTTGTAAAAACTAAAGTATCAGTAGTCCCTTATATAAAATGAGTAGCTTAGATTAGAACTGAGATTGAAAATATATTTCAATCAAGATTTCAGCTCTGGTCAGTGAGCTGCCTGATGAGTTGTACTGAAAAGTATTCTGAGGCCACATTGAGTAATGCAGACAATGATCAGTTTGTGATGCCTATCAAGAACATAGAATGTAGGAATAATGTGCTACATACTTGCCTCTGAAGCACATGAACTCCAATCCTCACTTAGCCTAAAGTTTGATGGTTCTAAGAACCTAATTTATTCTTAATAGCCATCATATGCTACCATTAAATGCTGAATTTTGAACATTAAATGAACCACCATTGGTCGTCTCTTCCCACCCCTCTCTCGTTTCCAAGGATTCATGAAGTAAAGCACTTTACTTTCCCCAATCCTGAAGACATATTAGGGTCTTCTTCTGGATATATCTCACTGTGACTTGCTTCCAGTTTACAAACAAAATGTTTCATGGGGACTGCCACAAATCCTCTGCCAAGTCTCTGACAGCTGCAAACATCCACACACAGCTCTGTGCTGCTTGCCCACTTCCAGCCATGCAGTTGCCAAAACAAGACCAAGAAATAGTTTGTACCTTTTCACCAGCTGTTATTTCTTAAGTGCCAAATTCTTCTGAGAAAAAAATAGAAAAACTACTAAGGATGACTATTTTATGCAGATGACACAGTAGCACTTTTAAATAAAAGAGCCGATTTTGCAGATGGAACTCCTTATGGCCCCTCAGTGTGTCTGACCTGATTTCTGTCCCCTCGCCTTTGTTCCTTAGTAAGCTCTACCTCCACACACACACACACACACAGGGAATTCTACATTTCTCACCCTTTTGACACAGAGTGATACACTCAGCACAATCAAAACAAGATATGGTTTAAAATCTTGACTCCACCTCATCCTAGTTAAGGAAATAGGCCTCGATGTCTCTGAGCCTCAGTTTCTTCATCTGTAAAATGGGGATCATCAGAGCACCAACTACCTAAGAAAAACTGTCAACAATTAGAAGCCAATGGATGTGAAAGCCCCTCTAGACCCACAAAGTGCCAGTGATATGAGTTTTCTTCATTACTTCCCTTCTTTGTTAATCTAATGTTTCATTACTCACAGGGCTTTTCATTCTTGAATCTGAAAATGAAATTGACTTTACATTCACAGCTACTATGTCATGCCAACCTCCACAGCTTCCCTGCAGGCCTCCTTGGTATTCCCAGTACCCAGTTGTATGGAGCCTTGAGAACTGGGAGGAATCTTGACATAAAGGAAACTGCCATTTCTGCCTACCCATACCACTGTTCTGAGCAAGACCCAGCACCGTTCATAGTTGCAGAATGAAACTAAAGAGCGATGGATAAACAAGAAACTATAAAACTCTTTAAAAATTGATCAAACTGGGCACAGTGGCACACACCTGTAATCCCAGCAGCTAGGGAGGCTGAGGCAGAAGGATTGTGAGTTCAAAGCCAGCCACAGCAAAAGCAAGGCACTAATCAACTCAGTTATATCCTGTCTCTAAATAAAATACAAAATAGGGCTGGGGATGTGGCTCAGTGGTTGAGTGCCCCTGAGTTTAATCCCCAGTACCCCCCAAGCTATGTTTTGCCCTGATTTTTTTGAATCACAAATATATATACTGATATCAAATATCTTATTTAAGGCTTATTTAAGACATTTTAAAATGTCCCATCAGAATGATTTGCAAAGCTACTGGAAAGAGATTCATATGGAAGCATGACATGTTATGCTTATTTAGAGGAAACCATATTTCCCAAAGTGAAATGATCATATCGACAGAAACACAAAACAGAACCTATCTTTAGCCTCATTATTCATTCTGTTCCTCATAACTGAAATGAGAATGTGAATTCATTGACCTCTTTCTTTACGTTAAGCACTTGAATGCGCTCTGAGGATGCAGTGATAAATGAATCTCAGTATTTGCCTTTATGGAGTTCCCAGAATAATGGGAAGACTCAAATATTATTACCTGGTATTTGAAATTTATATTATCCCACAATCAGGATTCTCCTCTCATGTTATTTTATGGAGAACCCTCTATATAGTTTTACATTACAATGTTATCCTACCACACTTCTATCCTGAAAACTATGCATTTTTCCCCCAATAATTTTTACACTTCTCTTCTGAATGCTTATGACATGTATATACCTCAGGCTTTAGATACCTAGAGCTTAGCAGTCAATGGCCTTTTCTAAAATTTTGGCCTAGACTAAATTTCAGTAGTTCAGTTTATTCAAAAGGATTCATTCTTTTCCTGGATATAGAAAATTGTGAATCTGACTCATTGAGCACCAAACCCCTGCTCAGATATGGGAAAGTCCCCTGCACACTTCTGAGGCGACCACACATAGCTACCACTGAGGAGGAGGATTGACCCCCTCTCTGTACCATTAGGATGTAGCAGGGTCTAGCAGTTCGATCCTGAGAAGAAGCCTTCCTCGAGGCAAATCTCAGATATGGCTTAAGCCTGTAGCCATTCCTTACACTTGAAAAAGTAAGAGCCTACAAACCGTACCCCAGCCACCAAGTCTCCAGGGAAGACATCTGTACTCTATAATTGACCCACCTATTGTTTCACTTTACCAAAGCAGTTGCTATTATCAAAACAATCTTTGAAATTACCTCACTTCATGAAATCAACCCACTTTTCCTTGCTGCTGGGCCTACTGAAGGAGAACTTGGCATTGGCACACTGAGTATGTTTCAGGGGTGGTGAGCATATAAAGCAATGAGGTTCATAGCCCTTTGGCTTCAGAAAGTCTACATCATGTCCCATTCCTCTTCCACTACCTCTTCCAACAGACACAAAGTCATATCCAACAGTCCTAACCTATTTCCCCACCAAAGTTTAGTCAGTATGAGACCTAACACAAATAAAGGAGCAGACCCTTTAGGGTTTGCAATTGACTTGAGCTAAGCCCATGACCAATTTTTAACCAAATGGATAAGAGAGATGACTAAAACCTAATTATCAAAACCCAATTAACTCTCCACAGTTATTTTCTGACTTGAGACCCACACTGAATCAGCAGACTTACAGTGTTATCCTCTACGGGAGTGTAGAGGATAACACTTTTACGCCATAGTCTTCCTTAGTTCTCTTTCTGAAGTTTCAGGGCATGATTTAGCAGCAATTGCAAACCAATATATAAGGCACTCCTCTCAATTTGTTGTTGGTGGTGGTAGTGGTGGCTGCTGCTGAGAATCCAACCCAGGGTCTCACACAAGCTAAGCACACACTCCACCACTGAACTTCACTTCCAGCCTCCTCTCAATTTTTAACCTTCTTTAATTGGCCCACAATATTCTCCTGATGACTTAATATTAAGGAAAAAAATCTTTAGTGTCCTGTAATTTTCTAATGAAATTTTACATCATAAATGAAATAAACAGACATTTGCTTTTAAACAATGTTCAAAAATATAAGATGCAATAAAAGAAAAAATTAGAAGAGGTAGCAATGAACTGATGGATAGACCCTTTCCTTGAGCTAAATGGCTTTAAATTTAGGTGGTCACGCTTGGTGTAGTGGCATGGCACTCCATTAGAAACATAAGACAGTGAGCAGACTCACAGATCCTTACTGTGTTGCTGAGAACCACAGCCAGTTTTTATGTAGAGTTATGACTGCGAGATAACCTAACACTAAGACAGTGCTAAAGAATTCTATGAGGATGAAGGAAATTTTTGAATGGTCCAGGGAGAGAGAGCAAGGAAAATTAACCCT
Organism: Callospermophilus lateralis; assembly: GCF_048772815.1. Lineage (NCBI taxonomy): Eukaryota > Metazoa > Chordata > Mammalia > Rodentia > Sciuridae > Callospermophilus > Callospermophilus lateralis. The sequence continues at coordinate 141,281,201 of NC_135306.1, forward strand.
GAACTGTGTCTGCTTCCTATGTTTCAGAGCAGGGACTTTAGCTCTGGTGAATTACTGGTTGTTAGTCGACTGTAATTTTCCTCTCTTTTCTTCTCAGGAGGGCAAGAAGACCTCATTCTTTCCTATGAGCCTGTCACAAGGCAGGAAAGTAAGTTTCCCAGCATTCTCGGGTTCCTGATTTCCAGGCCATAACAGGTGACACAATTGAAGGAGGGAAACAGTGACGGCTAAGGAAAATACACTCGGCTTAAAACTCAGTTGCCCCTAAACTACACCCTACTGTCTTTCTTTGGCCCTGTCACCATACAACAACTTCCCTGCGAAACATGACCAATACCAGCTCCCAAGAGGATGTAGCAGCCCTTCAAATGAGTGGCCCTTAGTGGAAAGGAGTACATCCAAGTGTCTGGCTAGAGAGCCCTAGCCAGAGACCTGAAGGCTAAATCTTCCCAGGAGGCTTGTGTTAGCCCAGGACTGAGAACATTCTAGCAGATCTAAGATAGAGCTATCTGAAGGCTGCCCAGGGAAACTGACTTAATTTTTCTGGAGGCCATTTATACAGAAGCTGATGGCTATTGACAAGGATGTTGCAGAGAAAATTCAAGCATCAGAGTTGCCAAATGAACTTCAGAGATCCTTTGAATACCAGATACAAAGGAATTAGGAAAACCCCAGCAGAGCACAGAGTATTTTGAGCTGAGAGAAAGAAATTATAAAAACATAAACTCTCATTACTACTAACAATTGCTTTTAAACAATGGCCAAACAGCTGGTTTGAATTCTTTCTTTCTCCCACTCAACTGACTAAACCAAGTGTTTTGACATTGTGTAGGCATAACTGAAGAATAAGCAAAACTCTTCCAAATGCTTTTCTTTTTTTTTTTAACATTTTTCTAGTTGTAGATGGTCACAATACCTTTATTTTATTTACTTTTATGTGGTGCTGAGGATTGAACCCAGCGCCTCACACATGCGAGGCAAGCGCTCCAACACTGAGCCACAACCCCAGCCCCTATTGACAGTACCTTCAGTTGCTTTTCGGGGGGGGGGGGGGGGCGGCGGGGGGAAGTCCCAGACAGTAGGCACAGTCAACATCCTGAGGAGTAAACATTCATTTCCCTATGTTGGGTAATTGATCCAACGTTATTCCCTTGGCAGTTCTTACTGTTTGGCAGTTTCACTTTAAGAATCACCCTTGCAGGACAATTTTTCAATGATCTCCAAGTCAGTCTCCTTATCTACATCTTCTTTTCCCTATCTGCAGTAAACTATACCCGGCCAGTGATTATCCTGGGCCCCATGAAGGATCGAATCAATGACGACTTGATATCTGAATTTCCTGATAAATTTGGCTCCTGTGTGCCTCGTAAGTATCATTTCTCTTTTTTACAGGAAAAAGCTTGGATTGTTTATGATAAAATAATATTATTCTTCCGGTAGTTTCTGGTTTTCCAAATACCACCAGTTACCCATTATCTGAGCACTGTCTTTCAACTCTCTGCCTAACACTTTCCATCTATGCTGCCATGTGCTGTTCTCTATTTGGTAAGTATGATAATGTTCTCTCCAAACTGACTGTAGTCCCATAGAAGGTAGGCAAAATCTCTGTAAACCCCTAGCACTTAAAACAGCATAAAATTTATGATAGGCCACAGAATGTTCTTACAGACTGACTAAAATGCCACTACAACATCTTATTCCATAGAATGAGGGAGATCAGAATCAGTTATATATTAAAATCTTCTCAGGATGACCTAGGACAATTTGTTAATCCCAAAATCAAATAGCCTTTCCATGAGTTTTGACAGTACAGGTCTTAGGAGAACGAAAACAAGATGTCTGAGACTTTATTCTACCCTAAAAACCTCTGAAAACTTTAATCTGCTTTGTCATAATTGACAAACATTGGGTCTCCTAATCCCTCTGTAGCTCTGTAAGCTTATGCTTGCTATAACTTTTCCCCCTACCATCACACTTTGCCATCCACCCCCATGCACAGAGACCTTCTGTGCAGACAAGCTCACTAGCAAAATTGAGCTTACTACATAAGGAAACTCATAAATCTGATCCCAACAAATACTTCTCCCTCATTCTTCAAGTGTCTCTAACATTTCAATAGTGCAAATTTCCCCTAGAGTAATAAAGAATAGCAGGATTCATATGTATTACATGGGCAAAAGACAGCTAGGATGATTGCTGCATCTCCTGAGTCAGTTCCCAGAGACGTTCCCAGCCTTGGGAAGAGTTCCTTCCACAGAACATATCCCAATAAAGTCTTCAGATGGAAAAGCTCAAATAAAGCCCACTGTTTCTTCCAGTTGGATCTTCCACTTTTTATTTATTTATTTATTCTAATTAGGTATATGTGACATAGAATGCATTTTGATTCATTGATCTTTCACTTTTTGAGAGAAATAAAACAAAGTTCTTAAGCATTACATCCACTTCCCCTTCATCTCACACATGCTACTTTTTTCATTAATAGCACTATTTCATGATAAGCGTGCATGTTCATTGTACAAAACTTGAAAAATGCAAAAAAGAAACTTAAACAAGAAAGTAAAAAGTACACAGAATGCCCCATAACATCCAGAAATAACATCATGGATATATTATTTCTTCCACTACATACGTTTTTCATATGATAGATGGGCTTTTGACATTATTTAAAATTTTATGTAATTATTTTAATGATCAGTATGTCATAATTAATCATTCTTCATTTATGGATACCTTGGGTTTTCTCTATTTTTCATCACTGAATTTATAATTGAACTATAAAATCATTATTTACAAATTAATAAAATTAATATCTTTAGGGTTAAAACTGTATCTGAAGTTTCAATCACTTTTAACATAGATTCTTAGAAAATAACTGAGTAAAACTTTAGATATTTTTAGATATATTTTAACTTTTTTAAGTCATATCGCTAGATGTTTTTCCCCTCTTTCCAAACCATGTAAGTGCAATGGTTAGACTTGCTGACTTTTCGTCCCATCTGTACTGTGATTTTCTTATTACACATATTTTTTAAATCCCTGAACACATTATAACTGTATGACAATGTTTTTCTCCTAGTTACATGACTTTATTTCTTTGCTTATCTCATAATTTTTATTTTGTGTCAGACACTACAGTGGTGTATTGCTGGGAATCAGATTTTGTTATCTTCCTTCATGTAATATATTTGTTCTGGAAAGCAACTGCCAAAACAGTTTGTTCCAGCTGCAATTTGGCTTTAGACTTTGTAAAGATGGGTCTAGAGCAAGTCTAGAGTAATTCCAGAATGTGGCCTTTCTGGGGTTTCAATCAAATGCCCAATTCTGGCTGAACTCCAGTGTCTCCTAACACTGTGTAACCTCTATACTTTCCAAGTGGAAAGGACCCCTAGGTAGAGAGGTGTAGTGAATGTGCAGTTTCTCTCATATATTTTTATTATCTCAAAATTACAGTTCTTCACTGTTAATTGGTGCCTGAAAACAGTTGTTCCATATTAAGTTTTATAATTTTTTATAGTAGGAGGTTAAGACTGGTACCTGTTACCATGTCATGGTTCATCATATTACATATGTTTATGTATCTATATGGGGGCATGGTAGAGAAAAATAGGTGGTGGAAAGGAAGCTTATAAAAATAAATGTGCCTTAATTTTTTTATTTCTTATTTTGTAAAGATACTACAAGGCCGAAGCGTGACTATGAAGTGGATGGGAGAGACTATCACTTTGTCATTTCCAGAGAACAAATGGAGAAAGATATTCAAGAGCACAAATTTATAGAAGCTGGCCAGTACAATGACAATTTATATGGAACCAGTGTGCAGTCTGTGAGATTTGTAGCAGAAAGGGTACGTTTGCCAATCTCCTTATAACTCTCCACAAGAGTATATCTAGGTGGCAAACTGTGTCTTTTTTTTTAATCATTACTCTTTCCTGATTGCAGTTGAAAAACTTTGATTAAATATTCCTTTTAAGGTTTCCAAGGAGAGAATCACCTTAGAGCAATGTCATTAATCTATATTCTAATCTCAATAAAGTATTCTAACTACATGGAAAGGGGAGAGAACAGAGGATCTATAAAGTTAGTTAATAGCCGTAAGTTTATGGGGCCTCAGTTTATTCTTGACTCTCTGAGACCCTAATAAATAAAACCTTTAAGGATAATAAATAAAACCTTTGTTATTTTTGGTTACCTAGTTGTGTTCAAAGGATTTACTTCTCTATTTCTCCTTTTCTCCCTCTCCCCACCCCCATCTCAAAACTTGCTATCTTCATGTTGGAGGGGGAGACACATCAGAAAAGTTTCAATTTAGAAAAAATGTCAGTGCTGTCATTTCCCTCTTCCTGACCATTTCAGAAGCAGGGAAAATAGGAGAATAAGAGAGAAGAGGATAGGAAGATACTTGAATGGGGCTTTAGAATGTGCCCATACAGAGATGCCATCTCCTAGAAACACAAAGATGCAAAGTCAGAAAATATTTGTCAGGTTGGTTGGATTTGATGTGACGCTTTCCGCCCTTTCGATGTACTAATAAAAGTCAAACAAATTTTTCTAAGATGAAAAGATGGCTAAATAGAGGTGGCCAACTTTGTCTTCTTTCTCCACAAAGAACAATGAAAGTAACAGATATGTAGCTGCATTTCAAAGTGAGCAAAGGGAGGAGAATACTGGAAATCAGCAAGAGAGAGATTGGAACCTTATAAGATTCAGAGACCTGGGACAACAGCACAGAAAGAAAATTACAACACTCTGACAACTGCAACCCCCAGTTCCATAGCCAGGGAACACACAGTCCCTGGCTCCAACTTGGTCCAGCAGAGTGACTCTGATGCAAGCTCACTGGGTCCTGCACTGTAGGATATATAGGTATTGTGACATGGAGGGGAATAGAGGGTGCCACCCTCAACAGTCAGGAGATCAGGAGGCCTGTTCTCTGAGACCAAGTGCAAATCCATCTGTGTGGCTTTATGCCAGTTTCAGGACTGAAAACAGATTCCCAAATGGTTTCTTCCATCCCTGCCCTCTGTGCAGCATTTAGGCAATTGTTTCTGACAGAGTGAGAAGGGAACACCATGATTCTCACTGCTACCTGGCTCACAGGGACATGTTGAGGGGTTCTTGAGTGACTTTACTACATCAGCTATCTCCTTACTCTTGAACATGCAAGGTGGGGAGGGTCAAGAGCAACTTCACCTAGCTACATGCATGTCCCACTCCCACTTGTTCCTGGGCAGGCACTACAGCTGAAGGGGTTCAGGATGTAGAAAAGCCCCAGCTACTGTCCCACCCATTGGCATGCATGGCCAAGTTCCAAGAGGAACTTCACCCAGCTCCAGTTGAGTTCCCACTCCCCAGGCAGCACAGTCACTGAAGCACAAGAACACCAGGGTCCCTGCTGCCATGACACATACACCATTTCCAGTGCTGCCTGCTACTGCATCTGGTTTGACCACACAGTGCTGTCCAGACTGGCTGAGTGCCACAGAGTAGGTGCTGCAGTTCCCACCAATGCCTCTCCCCAGTTCTCACATCACTGAGTAATTGTAAGAAAAATGTACTGAGCCTTTCACCATGCTGGGGCCACCAGTGCCAAGGGCTCTTGCTAGTAACAGAGCTAACATTAAAAATACCTGAGGAAACTCTTGTGGCATGATGGGAGCCACCACTTCTGTCACAGGAGCAGGCACACAGTGAACACCCCACACCTACTGCTGTCTGCACTACAACTGCCTGAACCACTAGAGTATCTTCATTCTTATGTGGCCTGCAGAAATAATGAGTCTCTGTGACTCCCCCAAAGTACACATTGTGATGAAGTCATTATTTACAGCCAAAGAAGCTATAAGGGGAGTCACTATGCTACCCAGCTAGAATTAAAGCCAACATTGCCTAACAAACCAACACCCCATGATCCAGCTTCATGAAAAAGCTGCTAAGTAGGTCACTCCATAAAATTAGTAGAGAAATTTGATACAATAGATGCACAAATCTCACCATAAAAAAACAAATATAAAAGCACAAGGTAGGTAACATGACACCTCCAAAAGAACATAATAATGTTCTAGCAACAGATAGCAAAGAAGTCAAAATGAGTGAAATGCCTCATAAAGAATAAGTGACTACAAAATGTTCTATGAGATCAAAGAGAATAGAGACAAACCATTAAATGAAATTTGGAAGACAACGCAGGATATAAATGAGATATGCAGTAAAGAGACATTCTGAAAAATAACTAAATAGAAATCTGGGAAATTAAGAGCTCAACAAATCAAATTAAAAAATACAATTGAAAGCCTCAAAATCAGACTAGATCAAGCAGAAGAAAGAATATCTAAATTTGAAGACAGTTTCCAGTCAGAAAAAAAAATTAAAAAGAAGAAGAGTATTACAGACCTATAAGCCTCATTAAATGTATAAACATCTACATTTGGGGGGTTACTTAAAAGTGAAGGTCATTTTTTTGGATTACTCAAAAGTGAAGGTCATAGGGGAAAAAAAGCTAAGATAATAGAAAACCTATTCAATGAAATAATAATAGAAAACTTCCCTAATTTGGGGAAACATATGAACACTCATATATAGGAGACTTATGGGACCCCAAACCGACATGACCAGAAAGTATATTTACCACAGCATATTATGAGTATACTATCAAGGGTCCAAGACAAAGAAAAACTCTAAAATCTATAAGACAAAGCATAAAATTATATTTAAGTTGTATTTTACTAACTGTAGATTCCTGTTAGAAATAGAAACTTTGTATTCCAAGAAGGAATGGAATGACATATTCTAAGTCCTGAAAGAAAATAACTGCCAACCCACCGTATCTACTAAGGCTATCCTTCAGAAATAAAGAAGAAATAAATACCTGCCAAGACAAGCAAAAACTGAGGAAATTCATGATGATCAAATTAACTTTACAAAAGATAAGTAAGAGAGTCCTACATCCACAAGTGAAAGAAAGATAACTACCATCATGAAAGCATCTAAATGTATAAATCCCACTAGAAGAATTGAAACACAAAAGAGAAGTGAAAAAGAACCCAATACTATCAACAGAATAAACCATCAAACCACAAAGATGAACAAGAGAGGAAGAAAGAATAGAGACTATTCAAAACAACTAGAAGAAATTTTTTAAAAAATTATAGGAATAAGTCCTTACCTACCAATGATAACCTTAAATGCAACAAACTAAATTCTCCAATTAAAAGTACAGATTGGTTGAATGAATGTAAAAAAAGAAAAACGCATGTTGCCTATAAGAAACTGACTTCACAAGTAATGACACACACAGACTGAAAATGGAAGGATAGAAAATAGTACTCCAAGCAATGAAAATCTAAAATGAGCAGGAATAGCTACGCATATTTCCAGCAAAATAGACTTAAAGAAAAAACTAAGAAGAGATAAAGAAGGCCACTTCATAATGATCAAGAGATAAATTTATGAAGAAATTATAGTGATTATAAATCTATATGCATCTAATTTCAGAGAACCCAACTTTACAAGACAAACACTATTAAACCTAAACGAAGAGATAGGATCTAAAACAATAATAGTGAGGGATTCCAACACCCTTCTATTTCCAATGTACATCCAGACAAAACATCAAAGAAACAGACTTAAATTACACCATAAATCAAAAAGGCAAAACATAATTTAAAGAACATTTCTATTCAACAATGTGGAATAGACATTCTTTTTATCAGCCCATTGAAACTTCTCTAGAATCCACCATATATGACACAAAACAAGTCTTAACAGATTCAAGAAAATTTAAATCATACCCTGTATCTTTTCTGATTATAATGGAATAAAACTGGAAATCATCAACGAAAGAAATTTTAGAAATTACATAAATATATAGAAACTGAACAACACAGATTTGAACAGTGAGTCATTGAGAAAGGAAGAAAGGAATTTTTTTAATTACTCAAAACAAGTGAAAATGGAAATACAGCATACCAAAAACTTGTGGGATGCAAAAAAAGTAGTACTAAGTAGGAAGTTCCTAGCAATGAATATCTACATTTTAAAAATATAAACTAAAATTTCAAGTAAGCAACCTAACGCTATATCTCTTAGATACAGGACTCAGAAGAGCAAGAATAAACAAAATCCAAAATTAATAGAAAGAAATAAAAAAGATGAGCGGGGAAATAAATGACACAGAGACTATTAAAAATACAAAAGTTCAATAAAATAGAATTGGTTTTTTGAAAATATAAATAACATTTACAAAATGTTAGCTGAATTAACCTAAGAAAAGAAGAGAGAAGGGCCAAATAAATAAAAGCAGAAATGGAAAAGAAAACATTGCAACCAATACCAGAGAAATACAGAAGATCATTAAGGATTATTATGAAAAACCATATGCTAACAAATTAAAAACCCCAGAAGATATGGATAAATTTCTGGACATACATGGTATATCAAAATTGAACCATGAGCATATAAAATCCTGAATAAATCCAGTAATTATATAGAATTGGTTTAAAGGAAAGCCTTCTCTTATACAAAGGAAAGCCAGGACTTCACGGGCTTCACTGTTGAATTTTACCAAAATTTAAATAACAAATGCCAATTCTTCTTAATCTATTCCACAGACTTGAGAGGGAAACTTTCCACACTCAGATGAGGTCAGAATTACCCTGTTGCAAAAAATAGACAAGGATACAAAAGAAAAAGAAAATTACAATATCCCTGATGAATCATAGTTGCAAAAATTCTCAACAACAAAAAAAACTAGCAAATCAAGTTGAATATGTGGGTGTATGCCGATAGTCCCAGCAACTTGGAAGGCTGAGGCAGGAACAGCCTCTTCAATAAATGGTGCTTGGAAAACTGGATATCCATGGGCAGAATACTGAAACTGTCACCATATACAAAAACAAACTCAAGATAGATAAAGGCTTAAATCTAAGATCTGAAACTTAAACCACTAAAAGTAAGCACTTCAAGACACTGGTACAGGCAATGATTTTCGGGATAGGCCCTCAAAAGCACAGGAAACCAAAACAAAAATTGACAAATAGAATTAAATCAAACTAAAACCTACTGCACAGCAAAGGAAACAATCAAGAGTGAACAGATGGAGCTGGGGATGTAGCTCAGTTGGTAGAGTGCTTGCCTCACATGAACAAGGTCCTAGGTTCAATCCCCAACATCACAAAAAAGAGTGAAGGGATAACCTACAGAATGGGAGAAAATATCCACCAGCTATTCAATGTGACCAGGGTTAATATTCGAAATATGTAAAAAAACTAAAACAAAATGCTCTGATTTGTTTTTAAAAATGGGTATTGTGCTTTGGATCTACGAAGTCCCACAAAGGCCCATGTGTTATAGGCTTTGCAGTAATGTTAAATAGAAGTAGGGCTTTGGGGAAGTAATTAGATCACATAGGCTCTCATAGGCTCTCTTCTCTGCAGTGTTTTAATCCACTGATAGTCTCATAATTTGATGGCATTATTGAGAGACGGTACAAACTGTAGGAGGTGGGACCTAGTTGGTAGACATAGGTCACTGGGTATATGCCTGGAAAGGTATATTTGGTCCTGACCCCTTCCCTTGCTTACTTTCTGCTTCGCAGGCACCAAGATATAAGCAGGTTTGGCTGTCATCAAAGAATAAAATGTAACAAATACTGCTGAGAACATGGATAAAAAGGAACACTAATACGTTGTTTAATTTTTTTAAGGAACCTCCATACTGTTGAGGCAGTAGCCCACTTCTGGTATATATCCAAAGAAAATGAAATCTGCATGGCCATGTTTATAGGGGAACCTAGTCACAATAGCTAAAATTCAGAATGAACATAAGTGCCCATCAACAGTTGAACAGACAATGAAAATGTATATATGAAGTATTATTAAGCCATAAGGAAGAATGATCTCCTGTCATTTGCAGCAAAATAGATAGAACAAGAGGAAAGAGGACAGATACCAAAAGACAAGTACTTCATGTTCTCTCTCTCTCATGTGGAAGCTAAAAATAAGTTAACCTGAAAGTAAGATACTGATTACTAGGTACAAAGAAGGACATGGGGTTGGTGGAGGGTGGGTAATGGTAGTTTGATTTATTTGATCAGTGCACTAGGTAGGCATGTATGGAAATATCACACTGAATTTCTTTAATATGTTTAATTAATTTATGTTAATAAAAGGGAAATATACAAAAAAGATGAGTCTATTTTCCTCTCTCTGAAAAGGCTAGGTTCTATCAGCATTATATGGATACTGGTTCTCATCAGTGTCTAGAAAACTGCAACTGTTTTCCTCTTTGAACCTGTAGATACCACCTATAACTTAAAAAATGTGCTGTTCAATGAGTAATCAAACAGCATTTATATCTTTTATATTACTGTTAAACTTCACAAATAGCAAAATTGGAATTTATTGCTTACGTAATAAAGTCCAGTGAATACCTGAACTCTGTTTATTTTCACATGGATATTGTAAATTGTTTTTATCTCCTATTATTGATCTAGGACTGTCCCAATTTTTATAACATGATTTTTTTCTCTGCTTGTATAAAGTTCTAGCCTTAGGGTAATAAGGCCATTTCTTCCTAGGAGGTAGAATATTAAATGGCAAATTTACATCTACTTTTCCAGAAATACTTTAGAAAGCAGTTCCTTGCTCAGAGTACTCATTACAGTGAAATCCATGTTAAATGAGGTGTGCTATAATGCCATCAGATTTTTGTTAACAAACTAGAAATTTTTATACCCTCTGTAAGATTCTCTTTCATCATTTAACCATATAACATTTAAGGTAACTTTTTTGTCAGTTCTCTCTAAACTGAACATATTAAGGACTAGATACATGTAAGCATTCAGCAAATGTTTAGAGAATTGTTCTAAATTCAAGTGATTACCATTCTTCCAAATTTAACATTGGTCAGGGTATGACAATGAAGAGTCTATTCCAACCAACGATTTTATCAGTACATAAGGCTTGAGTTTGGGTCCTCCTAGTACTGAACTTTTTGGCAAGTTGAAAGTTCTGTCTTTGTCTTCTCTTTCATAAAATACAGTTGTTATCTCATAGATGAGGATTTCTTGATAATTTTTTTCAGGGATGTTTTATAAGCTTCATGGGAATGGACTTAATTACCTAACATATGACTACACACCTTCTTTGTGCAGTGCACTGGGTATTTGTGGAAGAAAATAAAGTTCACTGAGAATACATGTAAAATGTCTAGTCCAGTGGTGGACACTTAGTAAAGGGGCTAATGAATATTAATTATTACAAGCATTCAGTGGTTACCCTATATATCAACTTTCATTTACTCTTCTAGCAATCTTTTTTCTTTTTTTACCTTTCGCATCTCATACCTTCTTCTAAAACACACATGCATTATTTTCATTTTGTTGGATTATGACCACTTTTTCAGAATTCACTCCTTATTTTTCTTCTTTCTACCAGGGCAAACACTGTATCCTTGACGTATCAGGAAACGCTATCAAGCGATTACAAGTTGCCCAGCTCTATCCTATTGCCATCTTCATAAAGCCCAAGTCTCTGGAACCTCTAATGTAAGTAGAGGGCTCTGGAGTATCTCATGCAACTAACTCCCTATTCTGTTTTGCGCAGCAAACTGTTAATACCTCTTTTTCACAAATAATTACAAATGGGAAATGCCGTTTTGCTATTTTTAAGGATTTTGTTTGGTTAGTTTTCAAAATGATAAGAGAGGATCATCTTTGAGCTGCCTCTTACTTCTGAGTGCAGATTCATAGGTAAATCTTTTTAAATGTCTGCATTTTTGTAGAGTGAGCAGGCAACATTTAGACATTTTCCATTGGTGTTTTACATTGTCTTATAAAAGAATTCTGATGTTAGAAACTTCATATGCATAGACAAGTTTTCTTAGTGACATGACAGTAAAAGGTCTATAACTTAACCAGTAGCTCTATAGCACGTTTATGAGCCAGGGGATAATGTATGACTCAATTTTTTTCCAAAATGCTTATAAAATTCCTTCCTTCAAAAACCAGTAATCAGATTGGGCAATATTTATGCTGTAACTCTAAAATCACCATAGGCAACTCCCATACAGAAGTGAAGCTTTTTGGAGGTAATGATGTCAGAGCTAAGAGAACACAGCAGAGCCTTGAACGCTGGTCAGGCTGAATTTGGTTCTTTGCTTTGTCAGTGATCAGTTATATAACCTTGGGCAAATTACTGTATCTCCCTAAGATTTAATCTTCATCTTTAAACTAGACTTTAATAAATACCTTATAGGTCTAGTGTAAAGGTTAAGCCACAAGGTCATGAATTTAAAGCTCTGTGTACAGTCTTTGGTATACACTAAGTGCGCAATAAATTTAGTAGTTATTATTATCAAAGATAGAAAGTTGCTGTATTATGAAAGATTAATGTAATTATATCATAAAATGTATAAAGTACCTTTGTAAGAATGCAAGAGATAATTCCGGTTTGTCTGTTACAAGATCCTTTGCTCAAATATTGGCTCTATTTGGGCCTCAAGAGGGTGTTGAACCACAAGGTATATACTTGAAAACAATGTTCATGGAAAAACTGAAGGCACGGAAATTATTTAATCCCAAAGGTGAAAGCAGTTATTTGCCAATGATATCAGCTAACGGTTCTGGTCTTCTCTGAGGATGAAGAGGCAAAGCACACTGCAGTAGCTAAAATGGCAGCCTGAGAAAATTAAGTTAAATATATACTTGGCCTCTGGAGAAATTGCCAGGAATGCATCTGAAAAGCAGAATATAGACACATGAATAAAAGATAGACAAAGGGTTTTTACCAGGATTCGGAAATAAAATTGTGAGGTCATTGTCAGCGACGGCCAGCCCCTTGAATTTAGGTATTAAATTATGCTGAAGAACTTTATTTTTTGGTACTTTTTTATTTTATTGGTACTTGGAAAGGTATGTATTAAAGATTGAACAGTGGTTCTTAATATTATTTCCCTAATAACATGTATCAAATTTCCCCTTTAGCAGGATACTGTGTTGGGCATTGCAGAGTTAAGCAACCACAGATTTCATTATCTGTAAAGAGCCTCACAAATATTTTAAATAAACACTAAAGTTAATAAGAAGAGTAGAAAAATGGCCCTCATCTCTTGATAAAAACAACTTAAAGTTCTATTTCAGAAAAGAAAAATAAGTCTTCTCATACACACAATGAGATAAATGGCTTCCTAGGGAAGGAGGCCTGAGGGAGCAACAGCAGTGGCGCATTGGGTTCAGCCCGATGCTGGGAGTGAGTCCCATCTGGTGCTGGGTAGAAGGACTACTTCCTTCCACAACTATCAGATGACTTATTTAGTTTTGCCTTAGGGCACTGTCACAGCCACTTATCACCAGGGAAAATTAAACATACTGAGGGCTGGATTCCACAATGAGGACAGTGAATCTGACATAATGTGCTGCAGCCATATTCATAGGAATGAGTGCAGTGGTGATGCTGGTCAGACCAATGTGATCTCATTACTCAATGCTGAATGTTTACGGTTCACTCTTTTCTGAGGCTTTTACTTCAGGAGTAAAGCTAGCATGAATTGCCCATTGCCCAGAAAGGAGTGAGTGCCAGGTCAGCCAGAACAAAAACATGGCAGCTGTCACATTTAGGCATTGATACATCATCACACACATTATTTCTCAAGTGCATCATCCGCATCAAACCACAGAACTTATTAGCACATACATAGCTGACTTCAGCAGAGATAAAATCAAGGGCATGTATGAAAGAGATGTTCTTTTATATCATGCTGCCATAACTTGTGCCCTTACCACAAAGCAATGAGATGCTTTCCCAGGTCTTATCACCCTGCCACCTCCAATCTCCTATTCCTGTCTTGCCCCCATGATGTCCTGTGTTTACTTCTGCCTATATCTATGTCATAATTATGTTTATCGGTCCCCATTTATTCATTCATTCACTTATCCATTCAACAAATAAGTATTGAATCAGGGTTGATTCCACATGCTAGTGAACAAAGAACTTGCAGCTTAGACAAAGGACAAAATTAATTCATATATTAGAGGACAGTAATATAAATTAAGCTATTACCTAAATAAGTTCAAATCAGATTCAGAAAGAAAGAAAAAAAAACAGACTACCACAGACCAAGCAAGTTAAAGAAGATCCAGAGCTACATGACTTGTTTACTGGGAAAAATCATACCCCATTTGAATCAAATGTATGATATATGATATGTCAAGATCATTGTAATGTTTTGAGCAACCATAAAAAAAATAAAATCAGAGTTGAGAACCCTCAAAAAAAAAAAGAAAAAGAAAAATCACCTTCTTTCTCTAAAGAGTATCCCTTGGTTTAGTCCAACATCTTCTGTACTCCAGAGTGATATATCCAGCTTCTGGAGTTCAGACATTTTGGAACAAAATAAGTTTACTTCAGCAACAAGAATTCAGGAAATTTCTGCTTTACATTTCAGCCTTCAGATATGTCTAAAACCATATTAATATCTAACTTCAGGGTTTTTTAATTTTACACATCAGCCTCTTTTGAAAGACATCAAGTCTGTTTGAGATGTAAAGTCTGTTTGACTATAGTTTAAAAAAATAAAGCTTAAGTTTTTTACTGCAAATTGTTCTTTATTAAATGCACAACCTTGGGGGAGTTCCAGGACTGCTTCAAGTCTTCTTAGCTCGTACTACAGAAAGGATTCACTAAGACCAGGAGTTCTAGACCTGGCTCTCTGTCTTCCTAAGTGCAAGGCAGTGATGCTTTCAAAAATTCTACATCCATCTGGGGAAATGGCTTTGCATTTGACTGGACTTTTTAATGCCTGGAGGACATTCTAAGAAAAGCTACCACTGATTAGGAATCAGCGAATTCGATTTTAGAGAAAAGTAGAGAATCTCCCACTTCTAACCTTGACTTGTCCTTGAGACTATATTAGGTTTAATAGTCTTACAATTATTAAGCAACATTTGCATACAGTTAATGATAAGTCCGTTGTTGGCAAACAGAAAGAAAAAGATAGGTAATCCTAAGCATAATTCCTTTGTAGCCCATTCTGCCAGAATGGAAATAAAGTAGGCCTCAAAGTTTCTTCTCATTATTTTGTTTGTAAAATATTTTAATTGGCACATAGTAATTGTACATATTTATGGTGCAATATTTCTTTTTTTTTTTAAGAGAGAGTGAGAGAGGAGAGAGAGGGAGGGGAGAGGAGAGAGAGAGAGAGAGAATTTTTTAATATTTATTTTTTAGTTATCGGCAGGCACAACATCTTTGTTTGTATGTGGTGCTGAGGATCGAACCCAGGCCGCACGCATGCCAGGCAAGCGCGCTACCGCTTGAGCCACATCCTCAGCCCCTATGGTGCAATATTTCAACACATGAAGACGATGTGCAGTGATCAGATTAGGGTAATAGGCATATCTATCACCACACATATCATTTCTTTGTGTTAATGTGAAACATTTAAAATCCTCTCTGCTATTTTGAAATAGTCAATTAATTGTTGTCAACCATATTTATCCTACTGTGCTACAGAACACTAGAAGTTATTTCTTATATCCAACTGTACCTTGTACCCATTAATCATACTACAGATTCTATTATACCAAGTTCCTCTATCGTATCCTCTATTTGACTAAATTACTTGATTATAATCTATTTGAAAATATTTTGGTCCCAGGACTTTTGACTTGTTCCCTTCTGTGTCCATATCAATTCATAAAAACAGGACATTCAGGGCTCTTATTGCTATAGATATAACTTGACATTTGCAGAAATTGAGTAGTGAGAGCTGAAGACACCCTTTTTCCCTGAGAGATACATATACCTATGGGGTCTTCCCTATTTTCTATAATTCTTTGGAAGTACCATGTTTCTCACTCCACATTTTTGAATGAACAGGAGCCCTTAAGGGGGATGCAGAAGGCAAGAAATCCAAGCCTTTTGGAAGGTCAGGACCTAAGAACAATCAAGTTGATTTCTCTCGGAGGTGAGGAGGGCCAGAGGCAAAGACACATTTTTTTCTGCCCTCCACCTTGACTACCCCTGAAAAAGTTCCTTTCATTCTATGTCCCACATTTTAGAAAGGCTGAGGTATACTGGAGTGAAGGCCAACAAAGGGTGACCAGGGAAGTTTGGATTTAGAAATCATATTCAATGAGGGTCTAGATGAAGTAGGACTGTATGCCCTGAAGATGAGGAAGCCTCAAGAGACCAATGAGCACTTTATTTAAATCCTCTAAAACCTGCCAAGGAGAAAAATTAACCCCATCCTAGAGGACTTCAGGATACAGAAGAGCAACCTGTGACTGCAAAGCCTCAGGACTCAGATTCCACTTCAGTCTTTTGCGGGGCCAAAAGATTTCCCTCTTTGCTGAAATGAGTCCAGCAAAGAGGAGTCCCAGAGGAAGTCTAGGAAGCTACTGCTGAGATTGAACTGTGCTTTCTGTAGGCTTCTTTCTTGCCATACATTTTAATTTTTGGAAACTTGGTTTATTCTCTTTGTGTCCTAATTTTAAACCCTCATTTACCAGGGAGATGAATAAACGTCTGACAGAGGAGCAAGCCAAGAAAACCTATGATCGAGCAATTAAGCTAGAACAAGAATTTGGAGAATATTTTACAGGTAAGTTCCCCTCATCCTGGTACTATGAGGAAGGAGATAAATTGTCTGACATTTTGCATAGAGAGGGTCCCAGGTCTGGTGAACCTGGGCCATAAAACCATCCTGTTGAGCATCTCTAATAACTAATTTATACATAGAAAGGCACTCTCTGCTTCACCCATTCGATTCAGGATTCTGGGTTCTCCCTCCTCTGAGATCACCAGCAGCCAGCTCCCAGCTTCCCCCTGGCCCTAACCAAAACCTTGAGTGGCAGATGCCCCTGAACTATCTCCTCCAATTAAGGAGACTTGAAGCATTGATACCTCATTAAACTATCTTCCTAATGGCATCTAAAATTTGGGGGGAAAAATTCTTGGGACAAAACTGGGCAGGAGCCAAATTGGGCAGAGTCCAAAGCAGTCACTCTTGAGAAGCAGTCTCAAAGTCCTTCATTCTCTGCCCTCATGACCTGTGGCTCTGTCTCCCTGTCAGCAGCACTTGACAACACGCTTAAAACCCTTCCCTGTGTTTTAGCTAATTCTGTGTCAAGTCTCAGTGCCAAACTTTTTTTCTTCTTCTTAATTACTTCTTTGGAAACGTGAAGTTTGGGAATAGAGGAAGAATTTCTTCTTCTGGATATCCTTAGTTCTCTATTCTTATGTACTTTCATGAAACACTGATTAAACCCAGACAGTAATCAAACTGCAATTGGCCTAACAAGTAATTCTCAGCGGTTTAAAAACAAGAATTTTCCTCCTCAATTACATGGTATGGGATTAGATGTTTTATTTTTTTGTCTTATTCAGAATGTGGAAAGTGCCAGTGGCACAGCAGTTTGCAAATATTTTTGATTGCATTATATTAAGTAAGGTTTCTGTCAGTAACTAAACTGTGAGTCATGTTTCTTCCTGAAAGAACATCCAAATAGGGAAATCAAGTCAAACAATGTACATTTTGATCATTGGTTTATATTCAGGAGTAAAATATTGTAATTACTAAGTTCTGAGGGTTGTTTTTGAAGACTGAAGTCATATTTCAGTACCAATTTATAGTACAGATGTTTTGGAGATCTAAATAGAAAATAGTTTTTGTTCAAAGGACATAATAAAATGTGCTTAAAACTGCCCTGAGTGACTTGATGTTTTAGGTAATTCATAGTTTTAGCAGTATATGTTTCCTCTTATGTGTTTCTTGTAAATAGTGGCCTTAACTGGTAAATATCTCATTTTATCAGATTAATCAGAGAATAAATGGGGTTTCCTGTTAAGTATTTTGAGGGCCAGAGAAGTTAACTACAGTTCCTTCCATACCCTTATTATTTCCTCTGTTTCTAAAATGCCTGGATTTCTGTCTCTGCCAAAGTAAGTAAAATAGAGAGACTCTAAGACCAGCAGCTCTCCTTGCTAAACAGGGAGCTCTCAATTTGAAAATTGATCAATGTCTCAATTCAGTGGCTAGCTCAGAGTAGGCATCCATAAAATATCTGTTAAATAAATGAATGATTCACTGTCCAGAACTACAAACAGAGATGCTGTCGGTGCAAAAACTCTGATGCATTGAATACATGCATTGAAAGCATTTTATAAATCATTAATGGACCCTGCTTATGTTAATCTTCTGCTTTGTCTTACTTGTGAAAAGTGACCCTTAAGCTTCCTGGTGACTTGTCTGTCACTGATATGAGTTTCTGTTGTTTAAGTGATGATTGGTCTTCACCACCAGGGGATGATTTCTAATTTGGGGCATGTTTACTTTTGTTACAGCTATTGTCCAAGGAGACACCTTAGAAGATATATATAACCAATGCAAGCTTGTAATTGAAGAGCAATCTGGGCCTTTCATCTGGATTCCCTCAAAGGAAAAGTTATAAATTAGCTACTGCGCCTCTGATGACAGAAGAGCATTTAGAAGAACAAAATATATATAATATACTACTTGGAGGCTTTTATGTTTTTGTTGCATTTATGTTTTTGCAGTCAATGTGAATTCTTATGAATGTACAACACAAACTGTGTGAAGCCATGAAGGAAACGGAGGGGCCAAAGGGTGGGACAGAAAGGACACTGCAGAATGCAGGAAGGCTTTGGTTTGCTCAAAGTACCAGGTGTAGGGAAGAACCTCTGACAGGCTTTCTGCCCAAGAGATGGGCAGCCTCCTCACCCCAGCAGATGTCCAGAGCTGATTTAACTGCTGAGCTCTCTGTGTTTTTTTGCTTTAAAGAAAAGTTGCCAGCACTTGAACCTCACCAATCTTCCCATTTCCCACATCTGTAATTGGTATTCTTCGAGTTTTATAACTATGCACATCCTTTGATTTCTTAACAAGCAAAGGAAATAAAGAAGGAAAAAAAAGAAAGGAGTCCCTCTGGAGACAACATACTATCAGGGAAGGATAATTGTATAGTTTTCTTGACTGGCATCTGCAAAGACAAGCATTTCATAAAATTCACAAGTGTATGGAGGACTAACCTTATGAGAGGAGGGGATTCCACCTGGGATTAGCTTTATGATTGTTGATTGTCTATTTTGCCATTTATAAACTGAAAGAAGGCACTACAGATGAGAATAATTTATACAATAAAATATATTAAATGTATAGAAACGAATTTCTATAGGTTAAAAAAGTTTTGTGAAATATTTTGTAAAGACTAATTAATTGAAAGACTAAATGTATGCATTATCAGCAGATGATCAAATTCAAGAACTGGAAGTTGCACTCTCCCTTTTGTTGCCAATGATCCATTAAGAGCATCTGAGTTCCTTCCAAGTCTGACTTCTCCCTCACTTACCTCCCATGATCTCCCTTGCACACTAGTGATACACTCTTATGGAGCACATCCCTTAATGAGTTGCCCTTATGGATATTTTTTAGAAGATATTTGGTTAATATACTTTTTAACTGATGGCTTTTCAGAGAAAAACTCAAGCAAATGATCTAAAGGGAATTCTTGCTTTTCTCTAGTTAAATAACCTGGGCCCACCATGCAAATAGTTAAATAACTTTGTTCCTAGTTACTTGCTTACTTGGTTACTTAAAGGACCATTTAGTATTCTGGCCAGCCATGAGTAATTAGAATTATTCTTTTTTTTTTGTTGCACAGAGTAATTTAGAGTTTTGTAACAGCCAGAGTTGGTGTTAGAACCATGGGGAGATCTGTCCCAATATGCACTATTTCTTTGAGGAAGAGAGAAGTAAGTGTCTGGTTGGAGGGGTGAGGGGTTCAGGCTTTTTTGTTTCAGTATATAGGACAAAGAGAACCACAAGGAAAGATAATTATGACTTTGAGCTCAACCAATTGAACTGCCTTCCTTGGGGATGCACCTGGACCAAGTTTATTTTTTAATAATTATAATGATGATTTTAAAAAAGAAACCTCCCAAAGCCTATAAACTGAAACAGAAGAGTTTGTTTCCCACTTTAGAGCTGATGGTGACATCAGCGTTGGTTTTGCCTAAGGTGTTTAGAGAGAGACTTTTCAGTGATATTAATAACCACTCAACTCTGGGTTCTGTGCATGCCCAGATTAAGCCCCATCGCCTTATTTCTGGGGTACATCAAGACCTGGCAGGGATTCTGCCACACTGTGCAGCAAACCAGCATGTAGGCTGGGGTGGGAGAGCAAAAGATAGAGTCATCAGAGTGATGGGGCTTCTTCACAGTAAGAACACTGGAGCTCAAAAATGAGAGTCTCTTTCCAAAAACAAGGGTTGTTCATCTTACACTAAATGCCATTGTCTGCCAGGCTGCAGTCACCAAAATAAACACAAAAATGCAAAATTATGCATCTACCTATAGAGGCTGCCTTTGCCAATGGAAGGGCTAGCAATGCATTTTCCCTCTGTTGAAAGTTCAATTTCCAGAGACATCCTTAGAGTGCTCAAAATGTTAAAGATGTGTTCATATCTGCAACTCGCCAGTTTCAGGTCAAGGCCAACTTTCATCATTATTGCTCCCAAAAGTTTTCTGCCACCAGAATGCCGTTCCTGATCCCAGCTCTATTTTTAGGCCACCATGATAACTTCTTTGGTTTCTCAACTGAGCATGCAACCATTTATTTAGAGGACTGTCATTAATGAGTAGATGTTTTCTTGGGTCATGTGATGTGCTTTCCATTTAATAGTATTGCTGTGGCTGAGTACAATCAAATTGAACCACCAACCCTTGGTTTTGTAGTAATATATTTATTTTCCTAGTGTAGATGCTTCCAGATTAGAATTGGCATTTGCACTGATTTTTTATGTAGATTTATATAAATATAGATATACATATATATTTGCTTGAAAAATCACCAAGCGAATTGGTGAGAGGGTCTTTTCCTATAGAATTTACACCTCCATTTGTTGTGTTGTCTTGCGCTTCCCAATGTTGAGGTCTCTATGGCTCCAATGAACTGGTGTATTTTGCAGCAAATCTAATGACTTGAATGGAAATGAAATGAAAGGTACCCAGATTACATCTGGTGCAAATGCACTTGGAGCCTGGGGCCAGACTGGTGCTAACATTGCAAACTTTGTCCGGAGCTCTCTCCAATCTGAAGGCTTGCTGGGGGCGCAATGTCACCTTCATATGCTGGGCCCTTTCAGAAAAGTGCCAGATCGTGTCACTGGTGCTATTTTTCATGCTCTGGTACAATGTGTAGCACCACGGGGGTCTCAGCTCTACCAAAATCCAAATCCCATTTGTCAGCCAATTGCTGGGGCATTTGGTTTTTTTGCTTTCCTCCTGCAGGATTTCTTGGCCATTTATTTTCAGGCCTTTCTCCCAGCCCCAAATTCTTAGATTGGCTCTATCTGCTTAGCAAGCCCATCTTTACAAAGCTGCACTTGGGTGCCTCTGTGAGCTGTCTTAGATCCTACTGCCAGCCCTTCTGGACGCTGAGCCAAGGGAAAGCTTTCTGCATCTCTGGTTCTTGCTTTTTCTTTTTTCCTTTCCTCATTTTTTCCCAGTGCTCACCTCTTCCAATCTCATCCCATCCCTCTTTGTTTTTTCCTGGCTTCTTGAAGCCACTGATCTTGTCCTATAACCCTCCTTCACTCCCTCCCTGTTCTTTGTCCACCTCTCCTTTAGTCTCTCTCAATGCCCTTTTTATACCTTTCCTGTACTCTCCTCTCATCCCATCTCTGATCAACTCTTCTCCTACACCCCCTTCCTTAATTTTTCTGTCCTACAAAGGGCTTATGGCTGCTTCAGACAGCAAGTCCATACACTGGACTAATGACACATATACTTGGGGTCACCATTTTTCCTACTCAGCCCAGAAAGCAAAGCTGAGTGTGAGGCCCTGACCTGGAGCCAACTCCAGCGTGCCTCCCGGAGCCAGCCTGCACCGCTGCCCTGGCAGCGATGATGCATGTGCTGTGGGCCCTGCCAGCGCCTGGGTACCTCTGCCTGAACCCTAGTCCTACACGAGCTCACTCCCAAGACCACCCCGAGTCTCTGAGGACACTTCCTTTCAGTAAAGGCAGACTCTGGCCCCAACAATTATTCTGACAGCAAACCTCTTCCTTCTCATTGAAGCCATGTCATCGCCTTGGTTTGGAGAGAGATGATTTTTTCCTCCTACTTTCTTTTTCCCATTTTCATGTGAAGCCCCCTCTGCTTTTCAGCTGGTGATTGCTCCGGTGAGATTGAATGGACTTGCTGGTAAAATGACAACTTTTTCTTTCCTGTCTTGGTCCTGCCTAAAATTCCTAAAAAAAAAAAAAAAAAAAATTAAGCCAAGGACTCAGGCTAGTTCTTAAATTTATCATACGAATTTGTCACTTCTAGGGGAAAAAAAAAAGGATCAACTCCCTTAAAGCATGTGGAGTAGCTCCTGTGACAACCAATTATCCAGGAGACTCCCTACAGAACTCTGTGGATATACCTTTTACTTATGTGTATGTATGGTCTATGTGATATGCATATCATGTATACACATATTACATTAGGTATGAATGAATGTGGTTGGAAACTCACACACACACTCCAGTCTGTAAATATCCTTCCTCACTGAAACCTGTGCTTTGGAAATCATTTCTTGTACAGCTGTGCAGTTTCTTGTAGCAGCTGAGGACAAGCTAAGACAGGAGGACAGTTTTGACAAAATGAGCTAAAAGAGTAGAGTACAGTATCTCCCTAGCAATTCCTGAGAACAGACAAACCAAGTGGGAAGGTTGACTCCCAATGGATGGCAAACTTTTCTTCTCTCCCTTTTGAATTTGTGTTTTCTAAGTGTGTCTTAACTTTTGAGTGCACCAGGTTGTACCTGTTAGATCCTTGAATATGACAATTTTGTGCTT
The DNA here is from genome assembly GCF_048772815.1 of Callospermophilus lateralis. Taxonomy (NCBI): domain Eukaryota; kingdom Metazoa; phylum Chordata; class Mammalia; order Rodentia; family Sciuridae; genus Callospermophilus; species Callospermophilus lateralis. Next base: position 141,304,060 of record NC_135306.1, read on the forward strand.
CTCTCTGACAGGATGTTTCTCCACTGAGCTGTAGTACAGGAGGGGAGGGAGGGGGGATTACTCCTTGCCTGGGCTGGAGTTTACAGAGACACTGCACAGCTTACACTCCTGTTAAGTGTAAATATTCAACACTTCCATTCCATTTGTGTAAAAAATAAAGCACACACGATTATAAAATCAAGATGTATATTTCATACTCAGTGTGTCCGTGGATATTTATTGCGTTTCCCGTGTCAGCGGTGGCCCCGTTGTAAAAATGCTTGATAGTGTTTATAAACATGTCATGGTTTTATTATAAGATATAAATATTAAAACATTTTATACTTTATAGCAAATTATATTCTCCCAAAGCATAATTTGTCTTATTTCATAAAGAATAGAATCATCTTTATTTTTATCAAATTTGTCTAATTTCAGAGCTAAAGTGCACTTAGGGTAGGTTTGCTCTGAGAAATATGGGCAGTGCGAATAGGAACTGACATAGTGCTTTTGTTTATTTTTAAATATTTGCCTGCTTTTAGTCAGGATTTTTTGCCAAAAGTGAATGGTATTTTAAAAGATAGGCTTTTAAAGACACATCTTTTTGGGGAAAAGAATTTCCCAATGACATAATTCAAGAAAATATTAAGAATAAAGAAAAAAATATATTTTTACCTGATACTTATGATACAAAGAGTGGCACAATTTGGGGATGCGGTGTCATTATCTATACACATTGAGGCCACAAAACATACTAGCTCCAAAGATCTGAACATATTAAAAAAATGTCAAGTTTGGGAATCTGGATCTTCCAGATTCCTAAATTTTTCTCAGGATAAACATGCTATCTTGTACTGACATTTAGCCAGCACAGGTCTGATAGCTGGAGAACCAAAGCAAATTCCTTCCATGCAATGGGTGAAATGTCATCAAAAATCAAATCTGCCACTCAGGAAGCCAGAATGGTTGGTCATGCCATCCCAGCCATCACTGTGAGCTAGTGGGCATGGTGACTGATGCCAATCCTGATGCTTGGTGGTAAAGACCCTTAGTTTAAGATACTGACTGAAGCTGCAAGACCAATGCAGATCTTAAGTTTCAACGATTATAAAATTTTTAGCACTTGCAGTCTCACCTTGTTTAATATTAATGGTGACACTACCAAAAAAAGCCACATTTGCTTCAATAGCATGTGTTTATTCAGAAGGAAAGAAAACTTTAGAAGAGCATTTGACTTTTCCTTGTGTCCTATTTCATTTCTATGTAACTATTTTTAAACCTGATGATTCTAGAAGTCTCAGAAGCTAGAAGTGACCTCTACATCTCCAACCTAAAAGGGCCCAGCTATGAAGCTTTCTCTGTGGAGACACTGTGAGACCAAATATTTAGCAACAGAACTTAAAAGCCCCACCATGGCACAAAGCTAAGGGACATTTGTAGAGGGAGCCAACACGAGCTTTCTTTACACAACCACACCTGGCGTCTTGCAGGTTGTCAAGGGAGAATGTTTTCTATGGACCAGAACTGCTGGGCCTCATAGCCCAAATTTTTGTTTTCTGTGACTCAACTTTCTCATGGGGACACCTCAAAAGGCAACACCACTGTCGTCAAACTGGTTCCTTTCCCTTCTAATATTATGGCTAAAGTGTCAAGTCCAGATCTTGTTCCTTATTTCCCTTAGCACAGATGGGACAAAACTGAAACAGTTGTCAAATTTTGCTGAAGGGAATTAAAAGATAATCTCATTTACGATATGAGCTTAGAGCCCAGTTCCTGGGTGGCTGCCATGAGACAAAGGTCATCTTTCTCCCACCACCAGGGGTCCCTCCAATGCGGCTAGAGCAGATGTTAAACCTTCAGTTTCCACAACTGACTCAGCAGCTGATATACCCACTGTGTATCAGCTGTGGGTTGAGGGACCCTGCTGACTCCATCTTTGTTCCCATATAGTAAAATACCCATTGAGGTGATTCGAGGTGATTGATCTATGGCTCTTTCACTGTAGACTTCAAAGGACAAATGATTTTCAGCATGCTTCACAACTGAAAACTGACACATCACCACTGGTCAAATTTTCAAAGCCAAAAACTTAGGCCCTAAAGGAACTGGACACTTCTAAAAGAAATGCAAATGGCCAAGAACCATATGAAATGTTCAACATCCTTAGCCATCACGGAAATGCAAATCAAAACTGCATTGAGATTCTGTCTCACTCCACTTAGAATGGCAATTATCCGGAATACAAATAACCATAAGTGCTAATGAGGATATGGGACAGGGTAGGGGAAAGTAACTCTTATGCACTATTGGAGGGAGTGTCAATTAGTACAGACAGCCACTTTGGAAATCAGTGTGGAGGTTCAAAAAACTAAAAATTAACATACGATCCAATTATACACCTCCTTGATCTACCAAAAGAATTAAAATCAGCATACTTTAGAGATACATACTGTTTTAGTCAGCTTTTTCACTGCTGTGACTAAAAGACCTGACCAGGACAAATGCAGAGGAGGAAAAGTTGTTTGGGGGCTCATAGTTTTAGAGGTCTCAGTCCATAGACATCCAGTTCTATTCCTCTGGGCTTAGGGTGAGGCTAAAGATCTCGGCAGAAGAGTGTGGTAGAGGAAAGGGGCTCAGGGTATTACAATCAGGAAGCAGAGAGAGATTCCACTGACCAGATACAAAATATATACTCTAAAGGCACACATCCCCCCAATTCCCACCTCCTCTAGCCACACCCTACCAGCCTACAGCGCCACTCAATTAATCCCATCAGGAAGTAATTCACTGATTGGGTTAAGGCTCTTATAACCCGATCATTTCATCTCTGAATGTTCTTTCATTGTCTCACACATAATCTTTTGGGGGGACACATCACATCCAAGCCATCACACCCACCATTCTGTAAAATTATAATGTATGTCAAAGAGGGACACATTTCTCTCCCATCACGTTTCAAGTCCTGTCTTCCTGATTCTGGTTCTGATTCTATCTTGTTTGGATGATTGGTCAGGTAACACCTGTTCTTCAAGCCTTTGGAAGGATGACCTATATGAACATTGCAGTGGAGACGCTAAACTTACCATGAGATAAAAACACATAAAACAGGCATCATTCTGGCAAAATAAAATGGCCTCTACGTCCCTCTGAAGGGAGAAGGGGAGCAAAGCATTTTCAGGTGGACATTCCAATTTTTAAATTCCTTATGCTTTGAAAAAGCAAATTACAATCCACAGATCCTTAGTAATGGAGTTAGTCCCTCAGAAAGGACAGATGATTTCTATTCAACAAAAATGTGAAACAAACAAGTTGAAGGGTTGGCTCCTAATTGGATTGTTTGGTTTTCATGAGCCACACCTGTCTTTGATGCCCTTTGAAATCTTCACACAGAAATATTGCATTTCACCAGGCTCCTTCATCTGGCAGTTCTGGAATGAATAACCCCTGCATTGAAGAACTCTCTCCCCCCTGGGCTTTCCAAACCAGGTTCTTATAATATTATTTACACTAATTTACTTTCAACCACCACATCTGGCTTCAGTCCTTTTCCCTAACAATCTGTGTTTTGATTACCTGAAATTCTTCCTAGTTTAAAGGAAAGTGTCACGTATTAAACTGGAGTCAAATAACCGGCTAAAATTTAAGTTTTTAAGCCAACAGTCACACAAAGAAAGGCCAGGCGTTGCTTAATGAAAACTGCCACACAGGAAAATGTTTCCAAAGAAGCTAGAATTTTCTCTTATTTGGTAATCATTCCTTACACTTTTGGTCAGCCAACAAAAAACACTTGCCCGCAGCCTGGCTCTATTTAGATGCCAGAGTAAAAATAAATAAATGCACAAAGCACAGTCTGTTTTCTCAAGGAATGCGAGCTTCCTGGCAAAGAATTAAAAGGGGGAAGAGGGCAATTAAAATGCAGGAGCTCTAAAACAAACCAGTTAGTGCATAAGGTCTCTGGAAGAGCAACCTTGACATCTGAGTTAGATAAGAACCTCTTCTCTGATTGCCTTCATGGCTCAGACCTTAGGAAGACATTTTATGGCAAAACTGAATCTCTTCCCTGGTGTTCCTGTCAATCCCATGATATCGCATCCACAACCAATCTCATTGGCCACCTGACTGGCCTATTATACAGACAGTTTTCGATTGGGTTGGTTTGGCTTGGTTTGGTTTTTCTTCATTGTCAGTTTTTTTCTTTTTTTGTTTTTATTTTGGTTTGGTTGTCTTGCCTGGGTGACCTGAAGATGACAGACTGGCTTGCCAGGTAAACAAAAAGGGCAGAACATGAGATATGGTTGGACATGAAATATGGGGAGATTCGTGGTTCATCATTGTCTCTAACAGGCAGCAAGAATTATCAGGAAGCAAGAAGCATCTTGAACAGTTGGCCAAGATGTAGGATAATCCATGCACTTATAAAGAAGTCTGGAGAGATGAGAGTCTGTTTTCTTTGCAACACATTGACTTGTTTGATTCATAAAAAAAATATTTGGCTGAAAGAAAAATGTTGTGGAAGAATTCAAGCCTCTTCCTGGTAGGCCCTTTGTCCACATTTAACCAGTCTGTGGTCAAGCACTATGGGATTCTGCCTGACTCTGAGCAGAGACACCTTGGATGAACCAACTCCAGGCTCCTATATCACATGTGTGGCCACCAGTGCCACCAAGCTGTTTCACCCCTGTGCCCACAGCCCATCAAGACCAGCATAACACTGAGGTAGGACCAAGGCCCCCATGCTATGGGATGCTTGTTGCTTAGGTGAACTCACAGCCCAAGACCAGCCACAGGTGATGCTAGCTCAAAGTCCAATAGACTCTCCTTGGTTCTAGAACTGTTTCAGAAGCTCCACCTGTTGGGATGGGACCATTAGGAGCTGCATTTCACCAGCTGCCTTCTTTAATACATCTTTTCATATTTTTATGCTAATAGTAGCACTATCCTTAGCTCTTGTGATGGTCATTTGGTTCAGCTTGGTGTTCCCATGGGAAGACCATCACCAGAGGATCTTAGCTGCCATCTTGCTCTGCTCTCCCACTTAACAAGCATTTATCGAGTTGAGTCAATCATGTCCCCTGGACTCAAGAATTATAATCGGTGGAGAGGGCTGCCTGAAGGGAAGAGCAGCACGAAGGGAAAATGAGAGGTGAGATTGTAAGAATTCAAGAACAACTAATTCTTATTGGAGCCATCAAGAAAGCCTGGCATTTGAGCTATACCTTGAAAGTATAATAATGAGAGAGAAGGAAGATGGACATCAGGAAGACAGGAACACAAAGAAAAGCTAGAGGTGGGAAAGGTAAAGGTACCTATAAGGACATGCTGATGGCCAAGCAGGGCAGATGCAGGTGCAGAGAATGCTTGGTGATACAGGCACCGTGAAGAACGGGCCTACAGCCAGACACCACAGGTGTGCAGAATGCTCAGTGAAAGGCTAAAAATAGGAACCTGGAAAAGATCAGAAGAGAAGTCCTTACATGCAAGGCAAGTGATATAGCTTAAATGATGAGGAGCTAATCAGAGCTTTAAAAATCAAATTTGCATTTCAGAATGCTCACTCTGGCGGCCTCATGGACAACGCACTGGGGAGGAAGGAGCAGGAGACTCAGCCATGAGGAAGAGGATAAAGGATGTGAGCATTGCTGCAGGAATTTTCTTCAGAAAGGGAGATTGGCAGGTGTGTTACACCTCTGCAGAAGTCTGTCAAAGCCCAAATCACCAACCTAGGCCCAGGATCTCTCTCACCTTTTCAAGGGCTACACAGCCCTGCCATAGCCCCCTGACTCAAATCAAAATGTAATCAAGCTCTAAGAATATTCTTGATGCATAGTCTCCTGCCCAGTTTTTCTTATTCCTCTTCATCAATGGGGGTGTCTATCTGCGGAGACCTCTCAGGACTACTGCAGTTTCTACTTTCTTATCTACTATCTAGGCAAGACAAAAAGAAAAAAAAAAGACAGCTGAGTCAGTCCATTTGACTGACTTTTACAGAAACTCTGCCTAATGACTTCTATTGCCATCCCATGGGCTTTCCCAAATAGCAACAGAAGCTGGTAAATAGTTTTTAGCTAAGAATTTGGATGCCTCTAGAAAAGGCTAATGATAAAGAAGGGAAGAATGGGAACCTCTGCTGTGCTTCCTTTGATCTCACGTCCCCTTCTATTTCTCTGCTCTTCACATAATTCTCAAAAGACGTATCAATATATCCCATCCGTATTTCCTCACTCCCCATTCTTTCTTCCACAAATCTAAGTTCCATCCACATCATACCAAGTTGCTAAATCCAGGGAACAGACCAATTTTCTCCTTGTTCAACTAACCTAGCATTCAGGTATTTTTCTATGGAATATTATCCTTCCTCTCAGATTCCTCAACAGCATATTTCCCTGTTTTTCCTCCCACCCCACTAGCCATTCCTCATTCTCCCGCTTGCCCTCCTTCTTTATTCAGTCTCATTCAATTCAAGACTCCTTCCTGCTCTTCTGTTTTCTCTCTGATCTCACCCAGTGCCCTGGCTTTAAATGCTGTCTTCTTATGCTACTGACTTCCAAATTCGTCTCCAGCCAGGATCTCACATCTGATCTCATCTCATCTATTTAGTCACTTACTTGGCATGTCAAACTGGTTATGTCACATACTTAGCATGATGAAACTGAAAGTTCTACCATATCCCCGTGACCCCCAACCCCCAAACCTGTTTTTCCTCTGATTTCCCCCTTCTCAGTACATGGAATCTCTGCCCACATGATTTCCAGATCCAAACCCAGAAAAATTCATTTTAAGCCTTTTGTCTCTCTCACTTCCCATATCCAATCCATCTGCAAGTCCTGCACGTTCAAGTACAGATATTTTGCCAATTTGTTTTTACTGACACTACCACCACCCCAGTGGCCCCATCAACACCCTCCTCAATTACTACAATATCTTCCTCCTATTTCCCTTTTCTCCAGTCTTGCTCAACTTCTGTTGATCTACAGAGGCCAGAAGTGATCTTGTGATATTGTACATTGGGTCATGTTTATCTCTACTCAGAATTCCACAATGACCATGCCTGCCCATTGCTCTCGGAATAAAGCTGAAATTCCCTTGGTAGGTCTTAACTTGATTCTTCTTACCTCTCCAGTTTTCCCCTCACTTCAAGCCAATTGGTCTTTCATCAGATACTCTAATTGACCAGATTCTTTGCCATGTTAGAAACTTGCAATTTGCAGTTCCCTGTGTCTGGAATGCCCTGTTCTTTGCTCCTCGTTTGACTGGCTCCTTCTCATCCTCCATGTTTCAACCTAGAGAGACATTCCTTCATAAACATACTGAAGATACCGACTGTTTCCCACTGCTGTCTGCCACAACATTCTGCTCATTTCCATTAGGCTACTGACCTGAGTTTGCAATTCTTTCCAAATATTTTTAGTTGAAAATGTATCATTTGCTAAATTTCTTGTGAGTGGTTGATTTCTTTTCCAGACTATCCCCTGTACATAATACACTGCCTGCTACTCACCAGGCACTCAGTTAACTAAATATTTATTGAACAAATGGTTCTTGGAACAAAAAGTGAAGAATATAATGTTACATTTAATCTCTCCCAAAATCCTATCAGTTGGGTATTTTTATAGATGAATAAACTGAGGATCAAAGAAGTTATATAACTTCCCCCAGGACCTGCAAAGAGTAAAAAGAGAAACAAGAATTCAAAACCAGATTAGGCAGGTTCCAGAGCCTGTTCTCTTCTTCCATAGGAAACTGACCTCACCCCCAATACACACACACACACACACCATATCTTCAGGGTATCAATCATTCTAGTGGGTCATTTTGTGCTTTTCACGTGGCCAGAGAGTCAAGAAAACAGTGCCTATTGCTTAACATGAGACAAATAATTGAAAAATCAGCCTAGATTTCATTATCTTCCCACAACTAATTGCACCTCATTAAAAACCTGATTCTGAAGGCAGGAAGAAATCATTTTAATTAGCAATGGGTAGCCTTTTTTCCTAAACAAGTCTAAAATCTCCATTTACATTGAAGAAGGTTTTAATTAACAAGAAAAATGACTGTTTCCATGACATATGAAGAAAAGAGTGAAATTGGTCCAGATCCTTCACAACTCCCTGGAGACATTCTACATCTCTCCAACCCTACAAGCGTCTGTGGCAGCCAGTTTAATCATGAATGTTTCTTGGTAAGCTGGTTACCTTTTCCTCTTTTTCTCTCGTATTGATTATGAAGTTAGACTAAAAAGCAATAGTTATGCCCCTCCTTTATACTTCCTACCTACTTTATATCATTCTTGGCACTTCAATTATCATTTTAACAACTTGCTGTTCAGCTTTGTTGTTAAGAAACCTTTTTCATTGTGTTTAATCCAGATTTTTCAAATTTATATGACCATGGAATTCTTTGCCCATAGTATTGTGTTGGGAGCTGCTCTGGATAGGAGCTATGTGCACACTTTTAAATCCTGAGTAAAGGGGTACTAAACAGTTTTTGCACTCATAACACACTGGACTTTACCTCCACTCAGATAATGAGCTGTGGCTCCAGGAGTGGGCTTTACTTGGTGGGGATGAGTTACACTCACCTGTTCCTTTGTAATCCTACCCTTTGCCCTTTTTTGGATAGAATGTTCTGTGGAATAGCGCCCCCAATAAAAGGCAAGCCTCAGAATATGCCCCCCATCTCTCTCTTGTAAGCCTCCCATGTCTTTCTCTTCCCCCTCCCCACTTTGTGGGAGCCTAAGGCCAGGAGCCAGGGAGGCTGTCCTGAAGCTCAGAGAAAGGTATTCCATGTCTGCATGGTCTTTTCGTATCACTCCAAATTCACTTGAGTGACGTTGGTTCAGTAGCCCACGCTGGATGAGGGCTATAAGATTGTCTGCAGGGTTAACCACCACCAATTCCTCCCATCCCTATGTGCACTTGATCTAAGCTGGCCTGGAGATTTACCTTGTCCAATATGATGTGACAATGACGTTGCTCCTGTTCTGGAATGAATCCTTAGGAGGCCTGCCAGATTGTTTTGCTGTCTTACAAACCAGCTACCACGTAAGAAATCAAACCATCCCCCTGGAGGGAGGTGCGGTGTCTCCAACTATTCCAATCACCCTAGTTGAGGCCAAGCATGTAAATGGAGACTTCTTAGATGTTCTAAACCCAGTCAATTTCTTAACTCAGTGCAGCCTCATGAGCAAACCCAGTCAGCACCACATGGAGCACAAAATGGCATAGTTGAGGCCAAGCAGCCCCAGAAACTTCAGAAATAATAAATAGTTGCTTTTTTAAGCCACCAGATTTTAGGGTGATATTATGATTTAGATATTAGTTATCTCCCCAAAAGCTCGTATGTGAAATAGTACAAAAACATTCCGAGGTGAAATGATTGGGTTATGAGAGCCCTAATCCAATCAGCAAATTAATCTCCTGATGGAGATTTACTGAGTGGTACCTGAAGGCAGGTAGGGTGTAGCTGGTCATTGGGGGCATGCCTTTGGGGTATATATTTTGCATCTGGAGAGCGGAGTCTCACTCTTTTTGCTTCCTGATCATCATGTGAGCCTCTTCCCTCCACCATATCTTCTGCCACATTGTTCTGCCTCACCTTGAGCCCTGAGGAATGGAGCTGGCCATCTATGAACTGAGTCCTTTGAAACCATGAGCTCCCAAATAAACTTTTCCTCCTCCAAAATTTTTCTTGTTGTTTGGTCACAGTAGCAAAAACGCTAACTAAAACAGGTAGTTTGTTACATAAATAGGGGTAAACAGTACAATATATTTTAGATTTCATGTTCTATCACAGTCAACTTGAAAAATCCCTATACTTTACAGATAGGAATAATGAAATCCAAGGAACCCCAACTTTGAATTGACTTCCCCCAAGATCATCTAGTTTTCTGGGACATAACTCTCCTGATTGTCCAGTGCTCTAACCACAACACGTGCTGCTTCTTGTCTTATTATCAGCCAACAGAATTTTTCCAGTGTGACTTTTTCCTGGTCTGATGGTTGATTTAATTTGACACATTGGGATCTTAAGTCATTAGAGATCTCTAGAATATTTAAATCATCCGGGTTCAATCAAGGCTTATAATTATAGTTTTATTTATTTTCTAATTCTTCCCATTGAGGTTTTCCCCTTATTTCTGTGGTTTACACAGAAGTCCCCTCTCCTTTATTGTCATGGTTAAATAACAGTAAAGAGCCTGTGCTCTGACATCAACCACTCAGAATTCAAGTACCAGCTTCACTGAAGACTTTAGTCAAGTTCATTCACCTAAGTCTCAATTTCCTTGTCAATAAAGTGAGAATATAAAAATGCCTGCCTATTATTTAATTATTAGTATTTTTATCTTATTTTTATTATTTTATCACAATTTTTTTCCATGTTTTCATTAACAAAAAGCATACAGCCAATCAAAATGTCTGATCATCACGAGATAACCAGCGTTGCCATTATGAGCTGAAACAGTTCTTTCTAAAAGGCAAGAAGATTTATGTTTCGTCTGAGTTCATCTGAGTGGTCTTTGGTAGGTAAATGGCTAATAGTTTCTAGGTTTTGGAAGGTTATAGTATAGGGGATTTTTTTTTTTCAAACCACCTACCTGAGTGGCTGAGGCCCCAAAATTGAGCTGACAAAAGACAGATTAACAAGAGAACATATACAATATTTTTAATATAAATTTTACATGACACAGGAGTCTTTATAAGGAAATGAAGACCCAAAGAGCTGGTTTAAGTCTGAGCACTTTTATAATAGGTCTGGTGAAGAGTAGAAAACCAAAGGAAAATGTGATAAGACAAATTGATATCAGTTAAGGATAGTAAAATGGGGAAATTTAGAAAAAGCCTGTCCATCTGTATTTCTCTGGGTGTCTCCCATGTCCAGAGATAAGGATGCGCCTTTCCTCTAGTTAGAGGAGTTTATAGGGAGGCCGTGTTCCCATGAGGACCTTAGGAACGTCTTCAGGGGAGAAGGTGAAGGCAGAGAGTCCCTTCAGCTTAAACTGTTCAATATGCTAAAGTGCCGTGTTTGGGGGTAACATGACCTAAACTCCATCACTAGAAAGGACTTGTGGTGCTTTATTTTTATTTACAGTGACCCCCAAGGAAGTATTGGTCCGGAGAATATCCCTTCCAGCTTTGAAGTTTTGAAATTCTACAGACAAGTCTTTTTTCCCCCCAGAAATCACCTAGCAAAGGGGTCACAGCTTCCAAGGGACTGGCATGGGCCCCCATTCTTTCTGGGGGCTCTAGAGGATATTCTAAAATGACATGACCCCAGTGTGAATTGATGGTAGAAGAACCATCTATAGGTCTATGAGTTCATTTCCAGGCATGAAGGTATGTGATCAGTCTGCCACTGGGATACATCCAGTGCTCTATCAGTTAATCTTTGAAGGATAGGTTAAGTATCACCAAGTAAAAGGGATTTTTGAAGATAATATCTCAAGGGTATTGGATGAGTAAAGTTGCTGGTTCCTAAGTGTTCAATCCAGAGAGGATTTAAAAATTTCATTAAGAACCATAGATTTTAAGATAATCTTTTAAAATGAAAGTCCACCCTTCAACATCTCAATGCCTATATTTCTCCTGGAAGTAATAAGATTTTTTTTTTCCCCTTGGGATTCAAATGCTAGAGAGAAGTACTTTCTGATATTTGTGGTTTGGTATTTGCACAGGGTCTTTGCATTTCCTCTTTAAGAAAAGCTTTTCTGACCAAGCCTGATAAACCATTTTTTGTTTTCCCTGCACTTTCAAATTAAATAAAACAACCTGGTAACCTCACTGCCTGGTTTTATTTGCTTTATTTGTTTGTTTGCTTGTTTGCTGCTGAGGATTGAACCCAGGGCCTGAACCATTGCTTAGGACTACATCCTCCAGCCCCTGGGTTCTTAACTTTCCAACTTTTCACCCTAAACTTCACAAATAATTTCAACCCACTGTGCCTAAACTTCCATGAAAACTCCCACTTCCTGCCTTTACCTATAAATCAGTTGTTTTCTTCCCTATCCTCTCTTTCATCTCCATTTTTACAAATTCTGTGTACCCTTTTGCTTCCCAGTTGACTGTGAACACTTCTAAGCCATTTTTAAATCAGGAGTTAGTCTGGGTTTATATTTCAACTTATTACATGTGTGACCTACAGTAAGTTACTTAATCTCTCTAAACTTCAGGGCCTTCATTTATAAGAAACAGATAATAACAGCACCTGACTCATAAAGGTTATTGTGTAGATGAAATAAGAAATAATAATAAGCATCCCAAAAGAACCAGACCACATATTCATATTGTGATAATTCTGTAAAGATTGCAAAGAAAAGGCAGGAGGAATATGAGTAATGTTGCAGGCAGCTCACAAGAACTGATTAACTTTTCAGACATTTTTGTAAGCCAGTTATTAAATATAGACATCTCTAAAAGAAATAAATTTTACAGGCTTAAAATTAGCTGTTATATTAAAAGCAAAGGTAATTGTGTCAATCAGCTCTTGCTGTGACAAAATACCTGAGAAAATCAACTTGAAGGAAGAAAGATTTTGGGGGCTTGTGGTTTCAGAGGTTTCAGCCTATGTTTGCTTGGCCCCATCACTTTGGGCCAGAGATGAGGCTGAACATCATGCTGGAGAGTACATGATTGAACTAAGATGCTCACTACATGGTAGAAGAAGCAAAGAAACAGAGAAAGGACTAGTGTCGGGAGCCATTCTCACACGTGACTGGGTGACTCCCGGTTAGGGTCTGAGGCGCTCTGGCTGTGTCGGAGCTTTCCGGCCCTCTCCTGTTGAGAGAACCTGTCCGTGTGGGGGTGTAACTGACCACTGACCCCGGAGGCCCAATCACTGACCCTGACCTTGGAGTGCGGCCCCCCTTCAACCTTCATTGAATGGAATTCTCCCCTGAATTTCTTGCTCCCCAATAAAAGGCTACTCCCTGGCGTGCTCGCTCTCTCTCTCTCCTGCTAGCCCTGAGTAATCCTTGCTGCCCTGCCGGGCGGTTAGAGGAGAAAATTAGAGAGGGGAGCCGTCTCGGACCTGGTCATAGAAAAAGGTAACTGAGTCTGTGTGTTTATTTCGATCTCACTAGCTAACTTTTATGCCAAGAACCTCATTAATGAAACCATTGCGCTGGCCACATGGTAGAGACTAGGGTCCCAGTATACCCTAAAAGGGCACAATTAGGCCCCACCTCCTGAAATTTCCACCTCCTCCCAATAATGCCACCAGCTGGGGACCAAGCCTTTAACACATGAGCCTCTGGAAGACACTTCAGATCCAAACAGTAATAATACTCAAAACTCACCTTTTTCTCATTATTTTATTTCCTTTTACCATTATTTATGTTTTTGAGATACTCAATATTTATTATAGATCTGTGAATATACTATAATGGAATGCTACTGTGCATCTTTTCCCAATTTCATACTGAGGGACATACTACTGATACCATGAAATCAGCCATTGTAGAGCATTTATACCACAGAAACACCAATGTTACAAATCAGGACTGTCCTCACTTCTACCCCTAAACCAGTTATTAAAACATTTACCCACAGCCAGGCTGCAGTTGTGGCTCAGCGGTAGAACACTTGCCTAGCATTTGTGAGGCACTGGGTTTGATCCTCAGCACCACATAAACATAAAAATAAAAATATTGTGTCCACCTATAACTAAAAAATAAATATTTTTTTAAAAAAATTGCCCAGAGCAGCATATACACAAAAACCACAAGTACCCCAAGCTGTTATCAGGCCCAAAAAGACAACGAAAGGGAAAAATTACCAGAATCTGGAAAGAGAAATTTGTTCGAGAACATCACTTTGACAGTCACAATGACCTTTTGAATCAAGGAACACCACCAACCAAAAGTGACCTTACAAGAACAAAGCCCGGGGGGATAAATCCCTGCCCTCACTTCCATCTCCTCTTCCAGGGCTTCACTTCTCCACTTCCTTCCAGTATCAAACCAAATAGATGTCTGAAGGCAGAGGGTCCCACACAGCTCTGTTCCTGGAGCAGACAGCAGAATAGAGGAGGGTAGAGTCAGGCAGGACAGCTGGAAGGGATCCAGCCTGGTAAACAGTGCTATACCCAGCACACAATAGAAACTCAATGTTTTTATTATTATTTTAATTAGTTAAACTCAACAAAAACTTATTAAATGTTTTACGAAATAGTCTTCTGTCAGGAATCTGCCATCCAATATAGAGCCATGTAAATAGATAAATTGCACATCAGTGCACAGAGTGCTTTTACTAATGGAGAAAAATAATTCTGTCTTTTATATGACAAACCTCTAGGGTGCAGAAACTCACAAAAAGCAATCAATAAATATCTGTCAAATGGATATATTTTTATTTCCCCTCAATCCCTAATACTGTTTATTATAGAATCTTTAAAAAGGAGGAGATAGGAGGGGAACTAGTAATTTCCAAGTTCCTCTGTGGGCCAGATGCTTTGTATTTATTATCTCATTTCAGTACCAAAATAAAAGAATGTAAAAGAGTATATTAAAATCTAAGTTGCAGATGAAGAACCCAGATGATGGATATCAGATACAAAATAGTGTTAGACATACATGAGGAGGAAATTTCAAACTTGGTATCTAAGAACTTGCACAATCAAGAACCAGATGGTGGATGTGAGACAAGATTTTGAAGCAATTTTGTGAAGATTTTAGGAACTATTGGAGTGCCAAGAGTTTCCCCCGCTTGGTGGCAAAGAGGGAATATTCTTGCCCTCTTGACTCAAGCCTACTAAAGAGTTCTTATGTTCCCAGATCCTAAGGTACATCCTCTGGAGGTTAGGGGTTCAGGGATCTGGTGTTTGGGTCCCAGCCAGGAAATTGAGCTGCCAAGATAAACAGCCTGGTAAACTCCTTTGGTAGGAGAGCTGGCAAAGCAGTTTTAAGATAAGATTGAATTCCCTGAGATTTTTGATGAGCAAGGATTTCCTGTGCATCAGGTGTTGATCATACAGAAGCAGCAGACATTCTGGAGGTATTTTATCTTTGGTAAATAGCACATCCTAGTGTGTATGAAGGGACCCATGGGTGAGTCTATATGGAACACACCACTGGAGAATCAAGGACCAAGGAGGAGCACCTGACAAAGGTGGTGGAGAGTGAAAAAGTTCAGCGGCTCCTACAAATAAAGGCTTCTTTGGTTCCTGGTGAGGGCCTGCGTCCTGGTTTGTAGATGGCTGCCTTCTCACTATATGTTCCCAAGAAGCAGAGGCTGAGCATCCAACACCAAATGGACTCCAATATTAAATTACAAGTGTACTAGCCACATAAAAATGCTTTATACCTTCCCCGTGCACTAGCCCTCGCCTGCTACAGCTATGAGAGGAAGGAAAGACAGAAAGAAGAAGCAGATCCTGTTCATCCTTTCTCAGCTGGGCTTCTGATCTTCTAATATAAAAATATTTTAATTGATAAAATAGTACAGGTTTTAAGTACACCGGGCTGGACTTTTTAAAACCTGAGTGCAACCAGGAGAGTTTTAGAATATACTTAGTTATCAGTTGTTGAGGAAAATAAGCTATTTTATTCTTTTACCCTTGTGGAGTCCAGCTTATTTAATAAACTACTTATACATGTGCCCCTTCTTATACAAGGGGAATTCTGGTATCTATGATAAAATAATGTGCATGCAATCTTTGGAGTTAGACCAAACCACGTAGTCTCTCCAACCCAGCACCGCTAGCCATGTGGCCTTGAAAGTACTGCCTCTGTTTGCACCTGTTTCCTTCCCTGCATAATAAAAATAATAATCACCCCTACTTAATGAGGTTATTGTAAAAGTAAAATTTGGCAAGATATGAGAACCAGTCTTTAAACTGTAGTCTCTAAAGCTCATGCTAATATTTATATATGTTATGTTCCAAATTGGAAACAACCAGAATCCTTTGAAAACAGGAGCACAATTACACAAACAATACCACATCTGTATAAACTGAGTGGCCAGTTCTCTGCATGCACACATGCCCACATCAGTCTTTTCTCTTCTGAATTCCCACCATAGTATGTATCATTTGTCCCTTGACACAATCAATTATTAGAGCCACTGGCACTAGAGAGCTATTTGGTTCCCAGCACCAGAGAGAAAGACATGCTGAATAAAATTAAATTATAGTTACATTAGGGGACTTTATGACAGTTGAATTTACTTCTGGTATCTAGAAATCAAATAGGTCAAGAGACAGAGACTTGTTACTTTCACAAATTCTAATTTTACATCAACTGTCTTTCTTCTTGAGTTCATCAAACCATTGGCTGTGCTGACATTGGAAACGCCCACCTCTGATGTTTCACTGGGCCTGTCCTCAAGTGTTTCCAATATGTCAGGTTACTTCAGAGGGGCATACATTCATTTTCTGGAGACACATCAGAAGTGTTTTTCACCTCTGAAGTCATCACATCCCACTTCCATCACCATTTCCTGTATTGCCTGGTCCAGATTGCTTCAATATCACATCCCCGACAGTATTGCCATATTCACTGAGTTGTCGATACAGATTATGATTATTATTGTGCCAGGAAAGAGGCTCACTTAGATAATGAAGTCATGACAGTGAGGCCATGGGTCGAGCCACAATGATGCTAATGGTCATATCACTTAGCCCTTCGCTAACCAGCAAATACAGCCATACCTGTAATCCAACCATTGGGGGACTCTAAGTGTTGAGTACCTTGACCCTGACAATGTTATTATCTTTCCCCCAGACCCCGGAACAGTATTGAAGAAACCAATCCCCAAATCTTACCTGCCTTTAGACTCTACACCTTGTCTGGTAATGGACTTCCTGCTCTCCTCTTTGTCAGTATGGCATTTATTACATCTCACTAGTCTATTCCTAGCAATAAGGTGTGAAGAAACACAGACCATGCTACTAAGAGTTATTTCAAAATAACTCAGACACCACAAGGGGAACACAAACTTAAAGCCCCATAATTCTTTTTTAAAATCCCCTTCCATTCTTTTCTTTACTATCTACTACCCTTCTGTTTGGGAGCTGGGTCTTTTAATTTTCTTTAGCCCTTCCTCCAATTTCTCAGGACCTCCTCACCATGCACCTGTTGGAATCTTCCACTTTTCTTCAGATTCTCCATGAAAAAGTCCCAGAATTGGTATGGCAGGTAGACTCCTGCTCAAAGGCAGAGAAGATAAGCTGGGAGCTTTCCCACTTTAACAGCTATGTCCTAACACACTGGCACTGCAGAGCCACTAGAGCTCTGCCCTAGGTTAGCCAGTGAGTGAGGGCAGGGGCCACTTTGAAGAGCAGTCCTTAGTTCATCAAGAACTGTTAAATAAGAATACTAATGTTTTCCTTGCAGTTACCTAGTTAAGGGAGTTGAGTTTTCTAGAAGAGACTCAAGTTCCCTTCCTTCTCTGGCTTCCAGAAGGGCAAACAAAGGACTGTGGGAGGGATGGCAGGCAACAGAGGCTGAAGTCAGTCCAGGACTGTCCAGCAAAGCCACCCAAGGTGGTTCCTGCAGGGGTAACATACCTCCATCATATTGTGTCCATTGCATGAAGCCTAATGAGTTTCCTTTGTTTTCCCTCAAAGGACAAAGAGATTGAAATTTTATTTCTGACACCTATAATGGAGGAGGATTAACAGGCCCTGTCAAGGATGAGAGAATTAAGTCTTTTGAATAGTGACTCTCTACATGGCCAACACAAAATTGCATGTGCAGCTACATGCCATTAAATGGTGGTTTTGAATGATATTGAATAACATAGGGGATTTCTAAGAACAAAATAAGCAGAATACAAATTTCATAGGGCATTACAGAATAATTCTGTTTTCTTAGAGCAAAAGAGCATGCACCTGGAAAAAAATTGTAGCCACATTTATCTCTCAAGTTGCATAACTTTTTATTTTTATTTGTTTCTTTCTGTATTTTCTTTCAAGTATTATAATTTTAATTAAAAGCTTAGAAAAAACACTCATGAGAGTGAGCAGCTCTCTAGTAGCCCATAAGTGTGCAAGGATAGCACCATTCAAGCTCACTTGCACCCTGAACTGCTCTCAGGCTTCCCAAGCTTCACCCTAAGGTCTTCATCTAGTTCACTCCATTGCGCCCACCATCCTCTCTGATCAGCACCTGTTCCCCACCCCTACCCCACCCCCGTTAACTGTGCCTGCACCCTGAGCATCTAGAGAAGAGACAATGGGGGAGACTGAATAATCAGCAGCTATGCAGCCAGTAAAAGAGGGAAAAGAGGAAAAGCAGGTGACCATGCTCTTTTTAAGTAGAAACTGACAGCAAGATATTCTAGATCCATCTGCTTCTCTGAGGAGGTAGAACAAAACATCTGGAGAAGCCTCCTCAAACACACTCAAGGGCATCTCTGTGCAAAGCTAAATTTAGCTGCTGTATTTCCATGGGAACAAACACAGTCCTTATCTTCAAGCCTTTTTATTTTTTATGAGGGGCAATTTATGGGCAACATGATCATCTGCAATATACTTATGAAAGCTTTCAGAAAACAAGGCTGGTTCCCAAGAGAACTTGCTGAACAAAACCCAATGTGGGACCTGAGGCTGGTCTTGATGGTTTCAGACCCAATTTTATCACCATCTTCATGCTATGAACTTACACAAATAAGTGCATAAGGAAGAAATAGAAAATGAGAATGAGGATTCACTGAAAATTTAAATGATATTATATCACAGTTATGATACCATAGCAATTCCACTCTTAGGCATATACCTAAGAGGACTGAAAATATATGTCTACCAAAGAACTTCTGTAAGGATGTTCATTGCATCATAATGCATAATAGTCAAAGAGTAGGAACAACTCAATGTATTTGATTAAAATGTGGTAGATTCTTATAGTGGAACACCACTAAGCAAATAAAAGGAGGAAATACTGAAATCTGCAACAATATAGATTAACTTGGAAACTTCAGGCAAAGTGAATGCAGTCAGACAAAAAAAAAAAAAGGCAACATATCGATTCTACTATGTAATATGTCCAGAATAGGCAAATTCATAGGGACAGAAAAAGTTCACAGGATCAGGGATAGAGGAAAGAGAAAGTTAGGAGAAATTTCTAATTCAGAATACCTTCTGAGGATGATGGCAATGTTCTGGGATTAGTGGTAGTGGTTGCACCTACCACCTTGTCAATAAACTAACAAATTATATACCTTAAAAAGGTGGATCCTATGTTATGTAAAATTTTGATCTACATATATTTTAATCTCAATTTTAAAAAAAAAATTAAAAGAATGGAGGCTTAGTGCTGGGGAAGTAGCTTGGTGGTAGATAAGCATGAGACCCTGGCTTCAACCACAGTACTAGAGTAGAAGGAGAAGGAGAAGGGAGAAGGAGAGAGAGGAGGAGGAGGAGGGGAGGAGGAGGAAGAAGAAGAGGGCTGCTTAGAGGATGAGATCATCTGATTAGCTCTCACTTCAGAGCCCCAGATGAAATCCACATCAGCCATAACATTTGACCAGTATGGGTTCTGAGCAATGGGGTATTTGTATAGTTTCAGTGCTTTGTAGTAACTAATCTGACTCTTTGGTGTTGCCCTGCCCACCACACAAATAGAACTACAAAGGTGCCCATGGCTCACTCCATGCTACTGGATAGGTACTGGTCTGGGCAAAAGGACCAGTTCCAGAGCTCCCCTGCTTCTTTTTGTTTCTAATTGAAGATTTTTGTTATTGCAGCCTGGACTGATATAGCTTCAGGTCTTGAGCGTGACAGAACCCACAGATACTGCCATTCTTTGTTTTGGATAAGGATGGGGAAAGCAGGATCAACAGAGATGGTAATATAAGGAAATTCTTAAGAGTGCCCTGTGGTAAACCTGAAGGTCAGCCTGGTATGTGATGTCCCCATTCATTCTAGTTAGTCTTCTGCGGATACCCATGACCCCAGAGCATCTGGCTGAGCAAGGGGGTCTCTGGGTGGGCAGTGAGGATGGGACAGGGAATCCTACCAACAAGTTGCCTGTTGCACTTATTGCACAATTAGCCTCAATGAACTATTCATTTGTTGACCTTGAGCTAGTTGTTAAAGAATAATGGATAGGGAGGGATCCGCCAGGGTTGCTACAAGGACAGTTTCCTTTCCTAAGTAATGAAGCTGTCTTTTCAACACAGCTGTGCCTTCAAATGCAGGTTGCCGACCCAGGTAGAGACACAGCAGCAGCACAAACATTAAGAGGCTAAGCCAGCACCACTGACATCCCCCATGAGATGCTCTTTCTCACTTTGTGAAACTCATCTTTCCGTTTTTATTTCCTTCTTTTCAAAATTTTGATAGTTATGGAAATGGCATTTGTCGATTTAGTGCTTCTCTTCAAAGGGTTTCCTTAATAATTTGGCTTGTATTCTGCCTATTTAATTCACGAACCTCATGCTCTATCTGTGCTACTGAATTGTTAAAAGTCTTTTCATCTTCTCAACAACGTCTGTGTCTCTTTGAGCAAAGGATGTTTACAGAATTAGCTGAATCTATACGGCCTTTTTCTCTTCTCAATTAAGGAAATGGATTTCTTAAACTATAAGAAAAAAGTTGATTTTTTAAAATCCCTCATTTAAAAATTTCTTAACTTTGCCACTAGAGCTAATTCCAAGCAGAACTGGAAAATGAAATGGAGTCATTGTTTTCCCTCATCCACTTCCATGCTTCTGTTTTGTTAGCTGGTGATAAGTTAAAAATTTTTATTTTGCTCTAAAAGGGTGAATGGACACCTTGGAATAGTCAGGTCATGTTAAGCCAGTTGCTGAGAATTTAAAAAATCAAACAAGGAAAAAATATCGTATATGTTTTAAACTCCTAGATTAAAGTATTTTCTACATTCTGTTCTCAACTCAAATCTATCTTATATCACCATAACAATTTGCATCCTGTAACAAATCATAAAATAAATGACAAAAGAAGAGTCTAGTTTGCTGTTAGTTTTGGTGTTTTTGAAGGGCTATCAGTCAGACGCATAGTTCCTCATTTCATAACCTATGTCCCACTAATTTAGGCTCAGAAATTTCAGAACCATCTCTCCACTTTCAATTTTTGATTATTACCATGACACATGAAGGTCAAGTGTCTTTTCTCCAGTCACCCCGCATCTCTTTGGCAAAGATCACAGGAAGGGAAAAGAGTTTTGCTTTAATTGACACAGTCTTCCTAACACTTCCCATGTGCTCCAACAGCAGCTTGAACCTTCTCTGTGTCACTTCACTGTACTTCCAATGATCTCTTCCAATGATCCATTTACTTCATGACCTCTCCTAGACTCAGGAGTGCAGGAACCACAACTTATTTGTTGTTTGAATCTTTATTCCTAGAACAAAGAGATAAATGTTACATGGAGCAGGACACTTGCTGGATTGAGAGGCTGGACGTTCTGAGATTGTTGGAGGTAACTCAGGTAAACTGGCCATAACCTTTGTAGAAAGTAGGCACAGAATCCCTGTGCATTGACTGTCCAAACTTCCCAAGAAATTCAAAGCCAGAATGCAGCAACTCCAATCATTTTTATCTGAAAATGTTTATCTAAAAAGAACTCCTACCTAAAGGAAAGTTACCCCCCAGAGTACCATTATGAACATCTGTTTGCCTACCAAATATATAAAAAAAAAAATTGACAATTGTTAAGATTTGGCCATATTTGCTTTATCTATTAACTATTATCTATTTAGCTATTAAACATATAGATATTTTAAAATAGCTTCAGGTTTAAGAAAAATATGGTCTTTATGGAGAAAATATCTAAAGCAAAGACATTAAAGCATCATTCCATTGCCCAAAGAATGACGAGGTGATCCCTTTTCCAGGCTTTTAAGGCCTCTGTGATCTGAGTCTTGTTGACTTCATTCCTAGATATATCTGTGGCTGCTCCTCCACCTCATGTCCTTCTCCAGCCAGGCCGAACTATTCTAAATTCTAGGATCAGCATCCAGCTTTCTCTCTTCTCCCTCTGGGTCTTCGTGCATGCCATTCCATTGTGTGGTGTGTCCTACTGCCATCCCTTTTTTATCTGGTAATTTCTACTTTAACTCCTCAGGTTGTTCAGGCTATTTAGAAGCTTTTGCCATCTGCTTCCATTGTGCCCCTATCAGAGCTCCTAAAACAGGGCCTAGGTCTCTCTCCACTGTTAGATCTGACCCTGATAGTAAGAACCTTATTTCTTTTTTAAAATTTTTTATTCTACTTTGTTATATGTGACAGCAGAATGCATTATAATTCATATTACAGATATAGAGCACAATTTTTCATATCTCTGGTTGAATACAAAGTAAACTCACACCAATTGTGTCTTTATACATGTATTTAGGGTAATGATGTCCATCTCATTACACCATCTTTTTTACCCCATGCCCCTTCTCTTTCCCTCCCTCCCTTTTGCCCTATCTAGAGTTCCTCTAATCTTCCCATGCTCCCCCTCCCTATCCCACTATGAATCAGCCACCTTATATCAGAGAAAATACTCAGCATTTGGTTTTTTTGGGGATTGGTAAATTCACTTAGCATTATATTCTCCAATGCCATCCATTTACCTGCAAATGCCATGATTTTATTCTCTTTTAATGCTGAGTAATATTCCATTGTGTATATACATCACATGTTCTTTATCCATTCATCTACTGAAGGGCATCTATGTTGGTTCCACAGTTTAACTATTATGAATTGTGCTGTTCTAAACAATTGATGTGGGTGTGTCCCTGTAGTATGCTGTTTTTAAGTCCTTTGGGTATAGACCCAGAAGTGGGATAGCTGGATCAAAAGGTGGTTCCAGTCTCAGTTTTCCAAGGAATCTCCATGCTGCTTTCCATATTGGTTGCACCATATTTCAGTCCCACCAGCAATGTATGAGTCTGCCTTTTCCCCCACATCCTTGCCAACACTTATTTTGTTTGTATTCTTAATAGCTGCCATTCTGACTGGAGTGAGATGAAATCTTAGAGTAGTTTTGATATGCATTTCTCTAATTGCTAGAGATGTTGAACACTTCTTCATATACTTGTTGATTGATTGTATATCACCTTCTGAGAAGTGTCTGTTCAGTTCCTTGGCCCGTTTATTGATTGGGTTAATTCTTTCTTTCTTTCTTTCTTTCTTTCTTTCTTTCTTTCTTTCTTTCTTTCTTTCTTTCTTTTTGGTGTTTAGCTTTTTGAGTTTAGTGCTCTATCTGATATGCATGTGGTAAAAATTTGCTCCCGTTCTGTAGGCTCTCTATTCACCTCACTGATTATTTCTTTTGCTGAGAAGAAGCTATTTAGTTTGAATCCATCCCATTTATTAATTCTTGTTTTTAATTCTTGCACTATAGGAGTCTTATTAAGGAAATAGGGGCCTAATCTTATATGATGGAGATTTGGGACTACTTTTACTTCTATTAGACACAGGGTCTCTGGTTTAATACCTAGGTCCTTGATACACTTTGAGTTGAGTTTTGTGCATGGTGAGAGATAGGGGTTTAATTTCATTGTGTTGCATATAGATTTTCAATTTTCCCAGCGCCATTTGTTGAAGAGGCTATTTTTTTCTCCAATGTATGGTTTGGGTGTCTTTGTCTAATATAACTATAATTGTATGGGTTAGTCCCTGTGTCTTCTATTCTGTATCATTGGTCTCTATTTTGTACTATTGCTCTATAGTATAGTTTAAAGCCTGGTATAGCGATGCCACCTGCTTCACTCTTCTTGCTAAGGACTGCTTTAACTATTCTGGATCTCTTATTTTTTCCAAATGAATTTCATGATTGCTTTTTCTATTTCTATTTGGCTTCCTGTAGTCTTCTTGGATTTGATTTTCCAATTCATTCTTCATGTTTGGAAAATTTTCTGATATTATTTCATTGAATAGATTGTTCATTCCTTTGGTTTGGAACTCTATTTCTTCCTCTATCCCAATAACTCTTAAATTTGGAATTTTTATTCTATCCCATATTTCTTGAATGTTCTGTTGATGGTTTCTTACCATGTTCACTGTGTGGTCTACATTATTTTCAAGATTATATATATCTGAGGTCCTGTCTTCCAAGTGGTCTAATCTGTTGTTGATGCTTTTAATTGAATTTTTAAAAAATTTTTTTATTTGTTTTAATTAGTTACTCATGACAGTACAATGATCTTGACATCATACATTTTAATCAGATGGGGTATAATTTCTTATTTTTCTGACAACTTTTAATTTGGTTTATTGTTTCTTTCATTTCAAGAATTTCTGTTAGGTTGGTTTTTTTTTAAGAACCTCTATCTCCCTATTAATGTTTTGCTTCCTGTATTTGTTTATGTAGCTCTTTGTCAAAATGATCTTTTGCTGCCTATATTTGCTCTCTTATATCATCCTTTAATTCATAGAACATTCTAATTATGTACATCCTGAACTCCTTCTCTGTAATTTCTTCTGCTGTGCTGGCCATAAATTCTAATAATATGGTATCTTGATTTCCACACTTTCCTCCCTTATCTTTTTATGTTGCTTGTGTGTCTTCCCTTCTAGCACTGTGAATCCAAGGCATTACCATTTTTATCCTATAAGCTTATAGTGTCCCTGTAGGGTTCCAACACCTCTCCATTGAGGTGAAGGACAATGTTAACAGATCCCAATATAAACAATATACAGCCTTAAAACAATTAGTTTCTATTAAGACATTTACAGTTTGGTCACAATGTACAGAATGGTGAATTCAATTATTATCTACAATATGATCAATAGGTTTGTTAAAAGGTTTACAGTTTCTGATGGTGGACAAAGAACTGGGGGTGAGGTGTAGGATGATATGCTGAGGAGGTAGGAAGTGAGGATGTAGAGTTGTATTTTAGGAAGTGTGAAAGAGAAATCTAAAGAAGAAGATTAGTAACTGGAGAGGAGAGAGGAAGTTACTTTAGGTAGACAAGTGAGAAGACAGTTGAGTTCATAAAACAAACACACATATATATTAAGAAAAATTAAAAATGTTAAAGTAGTAGAAATTGGTATAATATAAGAAGGAAAAAAAAGAATATACAACACAGCTGTAATATACTATTCAGATGTCCCTGTCCTCAAAATTCTAACTCATGCAAAGTACTTTGTTTCACATGTTAGGGATATGAGGGAAGGAGAATAGAGAGGGAGAGGGGGAAAAAATCTTGAAGGAAGAAACAGGGTTGTTTTAGTTGGAAATTTGTATCTTTCCTGCTTCCCTTCTCATCCAATAGATGGGGTCGTTTGTTATTTGCTGGTTTCTCCACCCTCAGGATAGTGAAGGTAACGAGGGTGTCACTGGGCCGGGGTAGTGTTTGCTGGGGAGAGGGGGGAATTAGAAGCTGGGTATCTGGCCAGCCAAAGTTCCAAACTGGGAGTTGCCCCCCACTGAAGATGGTGATGAATGTGACCCAAGATGGAGGCGCCTCCTTTCAGCAGTGGGCTGCTGGGTCCAAGCAATGGTGTAGGACAATGAGTTCATAGACAGCTCTGTGGCATGCAGTGTGTGGCTGTCAGCTGACTTCAGAGCCTGTGTGAAGTTCTCAGGTGCAGGCAGGCCACTGCCCATAGGGGATTATCTAAGCTGCTGCAGGGTCCCAAGATGGCGACGACCAAGGAAGCCCCACATTGGTAGATGGGAATTCACACAGGAATGGCAGCCAGAGTTACTGCCTGTGGGAAGCTGCCGGGTGTCCTGCGTGGGAGTGGAGTAGGTGATATTTGCTCCATTGGGTTGCCGAAACTTCTACTCAGGTGTTGATGGTCCGGCTTGGGTACCCTGTGGGGGCGAGTATTTAGGAGACCTACTCTGATGCTGAGACCTGGAGCCCTGGATGGGCTTGGTGGTCATGATTCCTGTGAGGAAGCAGGAATATAGCTCGCAGAGAAGCAGTATTCTCACTACTTGAGTCCCAGGTCACAGAGCAACACAGAATGCTGCCTCCCTCTGGCCTGCCACCTTGGATCCGGACCTTATGTCTTTTATCTCAGCATTCTTCATACTTGGAGAGGGCTTCCCAAAGGAGTTCTCAACAAATGTCTGTCAAAATAACAAGCGTATAATAAGTCACCAGACTAGCTTGGCATTTATAGATCCTGAAGAACTGAATTTCTTTGGCAAACCCTCTCCCTCTTTTGACATGAATTCTCCCATTCCTACTCCATAAACTTTAAGGTTTCTTCTAGCCCCTCCCATATTACATAGATAGAGGGTTAGCTTCTAGACTAGTAAATGCCAAGCAGTTTCTATGTCAACCACAGGTTCTGTTGGCCCAGACATGTAAAATTTCATCCTGAATGCACAATGCACCAGACTCTCCCTGCTCCCAAGGCCACCAAGAGATGAATTATTTGATTTTTTAATCCCCCCCTCCTTAGATGATTCCTCCATTCCAGGCCTATTTCTGAGAGACCCAAAAATGGTTGCTATAGAAACAGCATCCCTCCTGGAAACCTTTTTCTCTATGTGCCAATTACTACTGAATGTGCAGGTTAACTCTTGGTAATTATAAGACTGGGTCCCAATAAAAGCTGACTCAAGGGAGGAAACCAGGAAATAACATATGACATTTGTAGCAAACTTTATCTAACAGGAACTCATAGGGTTCTCATGTTAAAAGAGGAAAGTGACTGTTATGATCCCATATGCATCGATGAGGAAACTGGAGCTCTGGACAGAGAATTTAAGAGGCTTTCCTCAGGTCACAAATTTCTAACAGAATTTTTGGAGTGGTAGTGCATTCAAATTCAAAGTTGTTTTCAAAACCTGTGTTCTTGACCACAGAGAGTTTTTGCCTCATAATTCAATCCTACACCAGTAGGCCTGAGCACTATATGCTTGGATTGGGGATTCCTACTACTGAGCAGGCATCAGGACTGTATCAGCTGTCCAACCTCTTGACCTGAAAGATAATTGAAGACTAAAGATGGTGGCAGTATCCAATTGAACATAGGAGACAGAATATACCAGGAACTGGCAGAAATCAAGGACACAGAACTATTGTACAGATGAACATACCCCCCCCCCAAAGCTTTACCTTCTCCCCTTTAGTTCTTTTAAATCTCACCAAAGATCCATGGGAAGCAGGGTATAGGTTATCATGCCCATTTAACCAAGGAGGTCACTAAGACTCAAGAAAGGTGACATACCTGAAGCTAAGTAGCAAGTAAATAATTAAAGAAGAACTAATTCTAGATCTTCCCATTATAATTCCAATTTTCAAATACTAAAATTTTAAACCATCCCTAGTCACAGAAGGCATGGCCAGTGGATATATTATAATGCTGACAGCCACCATTTATGGAGACAAATTGTCCAAGAGGCTGCAAAGTTAAGGGTCTCTCCTTAGTTTAGATATTGTCTTCCCTCCTCATAACAACCTCATGGAGTAGGTAGTGCTGTCCCCATTTTTCAGATTAAGAAACTGGACTCAGCAAGTGGAGGGACTTACCTAAGATAACATAATCATGAACTGGTAGCAGCTGAATTTCAACTCAGATATGCCTTATTCCAAAGCCCAACGACCATTTTAGTTAATGTTTAAAATCTCTTCCACAAGAAAACAAGATCTGCAAATAACAGCAAAACCTCAGTTTCTCTTTACCTTGCTCACAATCACTTATCAAATCCAAATGTTCCCATTTACATGGGTTTTTGGTGGCATCTGACCTAAAGTAACAACAACTTAAAGATTGGACCTTATTTTACTTTCACATAACAAAGTTCCAGTGGCAGGTAGCCCATGGCTAGCGTGGCAATTTCGGAATGATCAGGACTCAGCCCCAACCAGCTCTCCCCTCGGTCATCCTTATGATGTGGTCCTCATCTTCAGGCCTGGGACATTGCTTGAATTCCTGTCATGACCTAAGTACCCAGCAGCAAATCAGAAAGAAGAAGAAATCAAGAGGAATGTATGCTTGATCTGTCAACAAATATATGAAAAAAGTGTTCACCATCTCTAGAAATTAGAGAAATGCAAAGTAAATACACCGAGATTTCATCTCACTCCTGTCAGAATGACAATTATTAAGAATACATAAATAAGAATACATAATTAAGAATAACAATAAATGTTGGTCAGGATGTAGGGAAAAATGTACTTTTATATCTTGCTGGTGGGACTACAAATTGGTGCAACCACTCTGGAAAGCAGTATGGAGATTCCTTAGAAAACCTGGAATGGAACCACCATTTGACCCAGTTATCCTATTCCGTGGCATATATCCCAAAGACTTAAAAACAGCATACCACAGTGACACAGCCACATCAATGTTTATAGCAGCTTAGTTCACAATAGCTAAGCTATGGAACCACCCTAGGTGCCCTTCAATAGATGAATGGATAAAGAGAATGTGGTATATACACAATGGAATATTACTTAGCCATAAAGAAGAACAAAATTATGGCATTTGCAGGGAAATGAATGGAACTGGAGGCTATCATGCTAGGTGAAATAATCCATTCGCCAAAAAAACAATGTTCTCTTTGATATGTGAATGCTGACTCACAATAGGCCAGGGGGAAGGAGGAGTAGGGGTTCACCAGATTGGACAGGAGGGATTGGGGGAAAGGGAAGGGGAAAGGGAATGGGAAAGACACTAGCATGAATCAGGCGTAACTTTCCTATGTTCATAGATGAATACATAATAAGTGTAACTCCACAACATGTACAACCACAAAAATGGGAAGTTATACTCCATGTATGTATAATAAATATGTCAGAATACATTTTTATTGTCACATCTTACTAAAAGAAAAATTAAAAAGAGTAACATATTCTTTCCATTAACAACTTCCTGAAATTACTCTATAATAAATCCCTGCCAAACTTAGTCACATTGAGCTATCTCTCTTAGCTGCAAAGGAGGCTAATAAACCTCATTCAGGACATCCTGTTACTAAGGAAGTAGGGGAGAGTGCATGACAGAGCAGCAGCAGCGCCAGTCACACTATTCTTAAATGCTCAGCATTAGGTCTTTCTCTTCCTTGAAGACCACGAAAGTCCAATGTGATCTCACTCTCCTCTGACCTCTTACAACACTTATCAATGTGGCTGTTAGTATATACATTATATTGACTTCTGAATTACTTATGTAGCAGATACTATGGCAAACACAACCTGTAGATAACAGTGAGTCAGACAGATGTGGATATGGACATACATTTAGATAGAAGTGGATGCAGAAATAAATAAAAGCATAAATATAAACTTTCTGCATGGTGGTTCAGAAAAAGCACAGGCTCTGGTGTCAAGCAGATTAAAGTGTAAGTCCCATCTTCACTGGTAAATTTGTAGGCTAATTAACCTAAGCTTTAATTTCCCAATGCGCAAAATGAAGTTCACAATTATACTTTCCTAATGAGGTTGTTGTGATGGCTAAATAAGATAATGCATGCAAAGGACTTAACAGTATGCCAGGCACACAGTTACTTTAAATATTAGTCACTTTCACTTCTTCTCCTCACAATGATCCTCTGAGATTGATACTACCTTCACAATTTAAAAGAATAAACTGCAGTTCAGGGCAGTGAAAGAACTTGGCTAAAATAACAATGCTAGTGGTATCATTACTGAGATATGACCCTTATCCAACCTCAAATCCTGAGTTCTTAGTCAGAGGCTCCTGTCTCTGTCCCTTTGCACCATTTCCATAATCAGTACACAATAGTAGGCTCTCTATAGTTGTCTGCCGTAACAAATTCAAATGAATCAACTGTCATTCTTTCTTTTGCTTTAAGGCTTTCTAGGCTGTAATCTCTGCTACACATTAAAATGCAGGGGAAATAGTTTTAATTTTCAGGATAAGGATCAGTATCATATGAGACCCATATAGGGTAGAAAATCTGATTAGAAAGACTGTATTTAGAAGGAAATTAGCTCAGGCAGTCTTTCTGAGTAGGAGAAGAATAATGAGGAAACCAGAAACATCTAAATCAAACACTGAGCTCCTCTCCTTTGGAGATGAAATGTCTACTTCGTTTGCTGCAGTACAAAACAATTCAAGTCTCTTTCTTACTAAGAATGAAGATATTTTCATAAGCAATAACTCAATTTCGAGAGATCATTGCCCTTGGTAAGGAAGGATTAAGAACACCCACGTACATTTCTAAAAATTAGGAGATCTTCTCAGTCCTCTAAGTAAAAAGCACAGCAAAGGGCACTCCACAGTACAAGCTGAACCATGACAGGGCACATCTCATTTCCTTTTTGGTCTTCTACGTTGGGTCCTTTAAGATGGTGCCATGTGAAGGGCTGAGATTCAGAGTCAAAACCCCCGGGCTCCAGTTCTGGATCTTGCTATATGATCTGCCCCATTTGCATTTCAGTTTTAGATTCAATAAAATTAAAATATTATAGTATCTGTCCATTTAGGTCTCTTCTAGTTGCAACAATATTTTGTGAATATGGGATTAATTCTGAGCAGTTGCAAAGGATTAAGTAAAAGATATTAAATGCTATAGGTTACATTCTGATTTGTCTTGTCTGCTGAGTTTGTTGTTGTTATTGCTGTTTTAAAATAAGACATTTTCCCCTATCTCTTAGTTCTGCTTTGAGAATAATATTGAATGTTGTGACAAAATGATAGATTTTTTAAAAACTTTAATATCTGTATAGTGTTTTACACACTCCAAAACACTCTCATAATTATCTCACTACAACCCAAGACTACAACAATATTATTGATGCAGTGGGGAAAACATTGATTTGAAAAGTCAAAAAGCCTGAGGCCAAACTTCAGCTAAGCCCTTTATAAATTAAGAGAACTTGGGAAAATTATTTAACCTTGCTGAACCTTTCAGTTTCCTTATCTTCAAAAACGGGAAAGAAGATAACAATAAAATGAGGTTTTTATGCACAGCACCTAGCAGCCTGATGGCAGGTCTTTCCCTTTAGCTTGGGAGGAAACTAGAAGATTAAAAAGTTAAGGGACTCTCCTACAGTTAAGAACTTCCCCAGGGCAACATCCTACTATGGGAAGGCAAAGAATGCACCAAATCTAAGATACCTGCAAAAACTGTATTTTAGTTTTCTCATGTTTTTGTTTGAAAGGTAAGGAATGGACACATTTAGCAACTGGTCTGCATAGGAGCTCAGGAACTATGAATCATTTGGGCAATCCAAACATTCATTCTTGCATCCAGGAATGCTGTTGGAGAATGTGCTGTTCAAAAAAAGATAAGGAAGAGAGGGAGGAGGAAGAGGAATTTGAGGGTTACAGCAAGGCCCTAAAGGCTCAGGATATTATATATATGTAATAAATATTTAATGATATATATTTACATATAATTATATATAATATGTATATCTAACATATCTACAATTATATATATTATATGTTAGGGTCTGTAAACAAGTCAAGATGGCGCCTGGCATTTTGCCAGAGGGAGTGGTTTGTGAAGTAACGCCAGCGAGCCATTAAGTGTGGAGATTCCTTATTGGTTGACTGCTGTATCTAGTTTATGTTAATTAAGATAAGCTGTGTGTAATGTATATATACCCCTCCTGTCCTACAATAAACGGCTCCCACTCCTGCTGTATCAATGTACACAATTTCCTCATCACCCCCCCCCCCCCGTTAGTTTGCTGCAGCCGGACTGCGGCAATTATATATAATATATATATAATTGAGGTGGTGGGTGCAGTGGACTCTGGACAGGTTCTTAAGTTACTGGTTTATTCAAACCTCATGTTGGGTTCTAGAGACACAAGTACTTGTCCTCCTCATGTTGCTTATGGTCTGGAAGGGACACAGCAATGATCCAGGAAAGACAGGAATGCTCAAAGAGGGATTGGAGGGGAAAACACTTCTGTCTGGGAAAATGACATGGGCATCACAGAGAAGGTAGGAGGCTGAGCTGGGAACACATAATCATTCAAGGGTATGAAGTTTAATTGGTTTGTCTTAGGTGACGAAAACTAAAAGGAGAAAAATCAAAGGAAAACTGAAAAGGGTTAAGTGTCATAGTATGATTCAAACTATCTACCTGATCTTTAAGGCAAGGCTTAAGAGGAGTTTACCAAACCCACAAGAGGATAAATGATTCTAGGCAGAGGTGAGACAAAGCTTAGAGCAAATAGGGAAATACAAATAAGAATTTAGAAGGGAGCAGAAGAAGCAAGAATAGAGTGATAGATGGTCAAGGTGTACCCAAGAACTTTGAGAAAATGTTTTAAGTGATATTAACCTAAAGGAAGTGAGAAGCACTAAGATTAAATGAGGAAGTAACACATCCCATTGTTCTCTTTGAGAGATCCCACTTGCCACCACTCATAGATGACTCAGGCACATGGGAGAGGGAGTAAGTTTTGGACCAACTGGAAGGCTAATCAAATGCTTACTCATTGAAAATCCTAGTTACCTGGATGGTACAAAAATTCTAATTATTTTTCACTAAAATTTAGAGGGAAAGTTACCATTTTTCAGAAGTCATTCTTTTTTATTTTGATGCAGCTGTAGTTTTGTAGGTTGACTTGCAACCAATTTAAACTCTAGATTTACTGCTCATTATCTGAATGACAATGGACAAATCTGTTAAACTCCTGGACTGGACTCCATTATCTGTAAAACGGGAATAATATATCTTATCTTTTGGGGTTTTGTGAAATTAGCACAATGTATACAAAGGTGTCTCATATTCATCAGTTGACCTGATAAATTATACTATTATGCAAATATTTGTATTCTACTTTGCCAAGAGTCAGCTCTCTGCATGTATTTAAATATGATTTAGCTGGGCACAGTGGCACATGCCTGTAATCCCAGCGCTTGGGGAGACTGAGGCAAGAGGATGGCAAGTTCAAAGCTAGCCTCAGCAAAAGCAAGGCACTAAGCAACTCATAAGACCCCGTCTCTAAATAAAATACAAAATAGGGCTGGAAATGTGGCTCAGTGGTCAAATGCCTCTGAGTTCAATCCCCTGTACCCAAATAAATAAATACATAAATATGACTCAGGGTGTCCAACCTATAAAAGTTTCATTTACACGTGATATTCCAAGAATACATTTACTCCTTAAAAGGGCACTTTCTTGTAGTTTTCTATCTGTCCTTAAAGAACATATTCTTAAAATGTTGGCGCGAGAATGGAAAAGAAAGAAAATAGAAAACTGTTAAATCATTAAATTAAAGGTTTTATCTAAATCATTTGTATCATACTGTGACACTTAACCTTTCTCGGTTTTCCTTTGATTTTTCTTCTTTTAGTTCTAGTCACCTAAAACAAACCAATTAAACTTCATACCCTTGAAGGATTATGTGTTCCCAGCTCAGCCTCACTTAGAATTTCAAATGAGATGCCATCTTCTCAGAGAATACTCAATTGTTCTTTTATCAACTCCTGTGATTTCCTAATGTCAGTCATTCAGCCAGCCTTTATTAGGTGATTTCTATTCTTGGTGGGTAGTACAAAGAAGAGAAAAAGACAAATCATTCAAGATATGGATTTAACAGCCTGGGTTCTTGGCAAAGCCTCCTGCAAAAAGTGCTTTGTGCTCCTTACAATCGAATGCCACCTGACGGCCTAGAAATCACTTTGCAGTCTAAAGGTGCTTTCACGGACATTGGAGTTTTTAATCCTGGTGAGAACTCTCAATGTATGATAATCAGCATTCTGCAAATGAGAAACTATTGCTCAGAAAGGAATTGTGACCTTACTCAGGAGATTTGAGTTAGGTAGGAGGCAAAATTAGTGTTTCAACCCAGGTCTCTCTGACTTCAGGTCCTGGTCTCCTAAAGCAGAGTGGCCTGAGAAATTTTAATGAAAAGACAAATTATCCTAAATTTATTTAAAGACCTTTTGCAACTGGTGCAGATATATGAGCTATGTATGTCTACTCTAGAAGAACCATAAAATAGAGGCACAATTTGGAAGTGTTGTCAGCGTCTACTTAACAACTCCAAAATGTTTTAAAGGTTTAAAAAGTGTTTTCATTTAATACATTTATTGAGTGCCCACAAGCATTCTGCACTTCTGTATGCATTCACAGTGAACAAAAAAGGCAAGATCCTCACTCTCTGAAAGTTTGTATTCTAGAGAGAGAGGGAGGCATAGCTCTCTGTTTCCTGGCTGACATGTCCTGACCTGCTTTTCTCTGCCATATTCTTCCACCATGATTACTTCATCTCTGACCCAGAATGATGGAGTCAGCCTACCATGGACTGAACCTCTTGATACCAGTGCTGGAAATCAGGATCAGGTCCTCATTCAATGTTGTTGAAAATTAAACTCCCAAGAAATGCTGAGGCAAGCATAGAAAGCAAGTTTTATTTAAGAAAGAGACAGAACAGAGATAACAAACTTCTCCAGAAAGAAGTCAGGGCCCAGAGCTGGGTGCCCACAGAAGTGGGTGTGTTAAAGAGTAGCCCAAGGGGCAATCGCTTGTGTTGGAAAATGTGGATTACATGTTGGAAAATGAGGTATTAGCAACACATTTCCTTTCCTTGGATAATCAGTCCTCATCTTTCCGATTCAATCATTTACTATCTTTGCTGACTACCTGTCCTTGTCCTTGTCTCACTCTGAAACCACACCTGTACTCTCAGTAGATTAAGAGCTCACCAGAGCAACATATACTGACTCAGAGCACAGCCCCAGCCTGGATCAAGAGGACAGTTGGAGGGATACTGCCTCCCTAGATGCAGGGGAAGGCCTGGGTCTCAGTCCAGAGTCTTTCCACAAGACTTTCAGGGGGCCAAGACAGAGAAAAAAGATAGGCCAGGTCTGTGACAGGTTCTCTGGAGTCCTGTCCACATTTATGCAAACTTCACCAAGAAATGGAGGTACCAACATTGACTACCTCTTTGGAAAAGAATATGAGACAAAACTGCTATTCCAATTTTTATCTCAGGAGACTTGGGTGGGGGGGGCTTAACTGAACAGGAACTCTGAAGAAGGTGGCATGTGTTATCTACCTGAAACTTTCCCTACCATGGAGGATGAAGAGTGCCTGACCATCAACTCTATCTGAAGACAGCTGTCCTGTAGAGAATGTCTGGAGGCAGATTCAAGGACCATCCCCTTCTACAATTTTGTTCTTGGGTTTCTTTCCCAAAGTCTTTGCCTCTGGAAGGGTCCCATGAGGATAAGAGTTAATGGAAGAATGTGGAGGAGCCCATGCATTAGACAATGGCACCTTCAGGTGAACACAGAGAACGCGGCAGTCTCTTGTGGCAGAACCTAGGGGTCTGCAAGGTCATCCTTTTGACAGAAGAGCCCTCAGGTGGCCTTGGTCCAGAGAACGTACCACTGGTTCTGCTACCAGGGAGAAGCCCACTGTCCCTAAGAGGATGACCTGGGGTGGAGCACCTGGCCCAGCTGTTAAGAGCTTGCTTCCAAAAGATTATGCCTGTCATTTCTGAGGCTCATTTGAAACAAGGCCATGATTCCATCTCAGTTCTGGAACTTACATCAAGCAAAGCTTTGTGTGTATGGAGGTGGGGGTGACTTTCCCTCACAAAAGAAGTTGGGAACCAACTCTTCCATTCAGATTACAGTAGGCATGTCTATAACCTGTTACTGAGAAGGCTGAGACAGGAAGATCACAAGTTCAAGGCCAACCTGGGCAACTTAGCAAGACCCTGTCTCAAAATACAAATAAGGCCTAGAACATAGCTCTGTGGTAAAGTGCTTGCCTAGCATGGGAAATACTCTGGGTTCAAACCCAGTAATGCAAAAAGAAAAAAGAAAAAACCAGGTCAGGGTGAAATCTCTGTGGTACAGGCTTTGGGGGACAGATACAATGCTCCATTTTGCCCTTTTTGAGTTCCCCTTTGTTTATCAAATTGCATGCAGTATGCTGGAAGGAATCTGCTAAGGACCTTGGTTCAAAGGCCATGGGAGAAGTATGTTTTGATATCTTTCTGTATTCTTCCTATACTACTTCAAATAGATATACATCTTTTTAAGGAATTTTTTTTTTCTTTTTGGACTTAAACATAATTCCAATGATTATATGAAGGAAAAATAAAATGGAAATATCTAATAAAAAAAGACTAAAGTATAATTATTTGATATTAATATTAGATACTACAACATATAGCCACTGCCATAACAAAAAAAAATTAAATAATGTAGAATTAGCAAATGCACAAAATAAACAGATGTAGCAGTCCAAAGTACAAACTGCAGAACATACTTGGGGATGTATACAGAACACATAATAGGGAAATACATGATCTAGTCAAGGAGAGAGGACTACCTTGTGTGTGCAAGTGGGAGGGGTGGGGGGAGAGACATACAAAGCAACAACAACAAAACAATAGCAAAGAAAAATACAAGGTTTTCAAAAAGGTTTTCAAAAGTGCCTCTGCTCTAAAATCTAATTTATGCACTTTTCTTTATGTGCTTTTGTTTTAATTTTTCTTTTCTCTTCACAATAGAAATGGCTTACAGGTCAGGGCTCATTCTGCTGTTAATGAAAATGAAAATTTCCGGACCTGAACAGCCTTGTTTTAGATTTTCTCATAGCTTGGTGCACAGATACACAGTATTGTCGGCTTCAAGGTTAGAGAATTAATCAAATATGCAATGAAGAGAATAAATAACAATATTTCTCATTTTGGTAAAAAAAAGAGAGAGAGAGAAGGACAGAGATGCACAGAAAACAAAGAAACAATCAGTTGGTGATAAATGCTGTTGAGAGAAATAAAAAAACAGGATTATAGATTACAAGGTGTTAAAATGCTGTGGTGGTTAATTTTATGGGCCACCGTTAATTTTACCATGCCACAGAGTGCCAGATTAAAAAGTATTTCTAGATATATTTTGGAGTGTTTCCAGATGAAATTAGCATTTGAACCAACATACTCAAAAAGTAAGTGGTCTTTGCCTTGTGGATGAGGTCATCCAATCCAAAAAGGGAAAAAAAGCAGAGGACTGACTGGTGGAGGAATGCATCCCTCTTGTTTGATGCCTGCCTGTTGGTCTTTTCCTGCTCTCACACTAGGATTCACCTGGTTCTTAGCTCTTTACACCTGGACTCAGTGACACTGAAGGAAGACCCAGTCACTGACCTGACCAGCTCTATTTTATCCCTATCTGACTATTTGCCTCCTTTGACTTTTGTTTCTCTGAGCCACATCCTTCCACAGTCACCTTGGATTCCAGGAACAACAGGCCCAACTGGTAAGCATTGGCAATTTGTAAGTATGGACGAAGGACTGAAACTACCTCCAAGCAACAGGGATCCTCACATCATGGATCACCCAATAAAGAGACTGACCCTAAGAGGGAGTAACTATCCCAAAATGAAGCCCAGGCTGTCCCCTAAGCAGGAGATCACCTTATCACATGAACTGAATTGACCCCTCAAGCGATGATGACCTTCCCAGAGCTTCACAGAACCAATCCTGAGAGAGTAATCAACCTAGCTGGTGCTGAAAGCTCAATCCTTTATCACCATTGTTGATCCAGTAACAAGGACAAGGTTTTGAGAAAAGGAAAAAAGACGTTTTATTGATTTGCTAGCAGATGAAAAACACAGGGACTCCTGTCCCAGAAACTGTGATTCTTATTGTCAGGAAAAATAGTTGGGACTTGAGAAGGCTAAACTCCAGATGTGCCCTATCAGGAGTCACAATTCCTGTCCAAGCAGTAGCCTTGAGTGAGAGCTCTTTCTTAGGTCTGCTGGTGCCGTTTTCCAAGTCTGAATTACTTCATTCCTGTGGTCAGTGTGGTCAGTGGGCCAAGGGACAGACAACTCAACCTAGGATGGGAAGAAGGTTAATCTTTCTTCCCTCATGGCTAGGGATGGGGAGAGGGAGAAAAGAAGGGGGGGAAAGACAGTTTTAAAATAAGACACCATTTTACAGAAAGCAAGATTTATAGTCAAAGTATTAAGGGGACCCCTGTCCCATGACCAGCATCACTCATTCTACCAGCTAAGCAAAACCCCCTGTTCATGCAAGCCTCCAGTCCTGGCCTTTGTTCCCCTTTTCTATAACACCTTAAATTTTTTGCCAAACCTTTGAAGACAGATCTCTGTTCACTATACCCGTCATCTGTCTTTCTTGGTGTGGTCACTCAAATTGAAGCTTCTCTCCTTCCCTTCACCACCACTCATCTCTTTGACTAGAATATTGAACAGGTAGCTGATTCTGGTCTGTTGGGACCACCAAAGCTGGGGACTCACCCTAGAATTCTGGCAACAGAATTCCCAAGTCACCTGCTTACAGCCAGCAAATCCTGGGACTTCTTAAGATTCCATAATCTTTTGAGTCAATTCCTCATAACAAATCTCTTATTATTATATTTATCCTATTCTGTTTCTTTGGAGAAGCTTAATACAGATGATAATGGGAAGTCAAGAAAGATCTCTAATGGAAAGGGCTTTGGAGTTGATGTGGGTTCAAATCCAGGCTCCACCACATAGTACTTTTGAGTTTGAGGAAGTTATTTCATTAACTTCTGTAAACCTTTATATCTTCATCTATAATACCTCCCAGGGTTACTGCAACACTAAGTAATCAATGCAATGTCTCCTGCACAAAATAACTCTCAGGAAATACCACTGTTCTCTCCTTTTCCTAAAGCGCTAACTATTCTACTGCCCTGCTGCCCACAGACACTAGACTTATTTCAAATGCCCTGAAAACTACCTTTCCCCATTACCTAGAAGTAGAATACTCTAAAATGAACATATCTTCCCATTCGTTTTTTGTTAGTGTAAACATATAAAAAGGAAAATTCAAGTAGTATTAAAACAGATACCCATGTATTTGTCAGAATTAACTAATGTCTTCAGTTTTTTTAAAGAGAGAGAGAGAGAGCAAGAGAGAATTTTTTTTAATATTTATTTATTTTTTTTTAGTTTTCGGCGGACACAATATCTTTGTTTATATGTGGTGCTGAGGATTGAAACCGGGCCGCACACATGCCAGGTGAGTGTGCTACCACTTGAGCCACATCCCCAGCCCCTTCATTTTTAATTTAAAAAGTACTGCAGATAAATGAAATCCTATTTGTTACTTTCTCTACCATTCACTTAAAGAAAATCATTATTATGAATTTGGTGTTAATCCATCCAGTTCATTATTAATACTTTCACTAATAGGTATAATATTACAAAGTTGCCCATATTCAACAATTTCTGACATACAATAACTGAAACTTAATATAGCTCAACCTACTACCTATATCTGAACCCACAATCATATCATGAGCTATCATATTTTTATGTATTTAAATGCCATACTGTATTTATCACTATAACTATAATTATACAACCTACTGTTCAATTCTGCTTTTTTTTATATCTATCCATGTTGTTACATACAGATCTAATTCTTTCAAAGTTGATCGGTATTTATTTAGACATTTTCTTTTTAGGTTGTTAGCATTTTTTACTAAACCTATTATCTCTACATGTACATAGATACAAAACTTTCTGTAGTGAGCTAGACATATTAGAATAGCTGAGTAATAAATTATTATATTTGTATTAAATTGTAAATTATTGCTATGCAGATTTAAGTCTATGCCTTTCACGTTGTCACTGTGATTTAGTATTCTCTCTCTTCCTGATACATTATACTTTTCCATTCTAAAGTTTATGTATAATTTTTTTAGCTCTAATTTCTTTTTTTAAGAGAGAGAGAGAGAGAGAGAATTTTTTTAATATTTATTTTTTAGTTTTTGGCGGACACAACATCTTTTTTTGTATGTGGTGCTGAGGATTGAACCCGGGCTGCACACATGCCAGGACAGTGCACTACCACTTGAGCCACATCCCCAGCCCTAGCTTTAATTTTTTTAGTGAGAACCCCTATCAATTCACTTAAAATTATATTTTTCTGCTGGACATGGTGGATTATGCCTCTAATCCCATCAGCTCTGGAGGCTGAGGCAGGAGGATCATGAGTTCAAAGCCAGCCTCAGTAATTTAGGGAGACCCTAAGCAATTTAGTAAGACCCTATTTCAAAATAAAAAATAAAAAGGGCTGGGGATGTGGTTCAGTGGTAAAGTGCCCCAGGTTCAATCCCTGCTTTTAAAAAAAAAAATTCTTTAACTATTGGAACACATTTATAATAGGTGCTTTTAAAGGCTGGGTGCTAAATCTAACATCAGGGTCATCCAAGGTTCCACTTCTGTTGACTATTTAATTTTTCTTGACTATACATCACATCTTTCTGGGCTTTTTTTTCATATTTAATTTCTATGTTAGAAACTGTGGGTTATTCATTGTAGTGATTCTTAATTCTATATCTTCCTCTGAATAGTGTAGATTTTTCTTTTAGAAGGTAATGTGATTATTGGTTAATCACCTTGAACTTGTGTAGGCCAAGTTTTATGCTTTATTAAGGAAGATCTGAGGAAGTTTGGGGTTTGTTCTAAGCTCCTCTAACCTTGCAGGTCTCATTCTCCAACTCTTGTTGTACTAGTCAGCTTTTCATCACTGTGACCAAAATACCTGACATAAAAACTTGAAAGGAGTAAAGATTTATTTTGACTCATAGTTGCAGAGGTTTCAGTCCATGATCATCTGACCCCATTGCTTTGGGCCTGAGGGAAGGCAGAATATCATGGTAGAAGGGTGTGGTAGAGCAAAGCTGCTCACAGGAAGCAGAGATAGAGAAGGGACTGGGAACAACATAAAGTCTCCAAGGGCATGCTCCCAAGGATTCATTCCCTTCAGCTAGGCCCCATGTCCTACAGTTTCCACCACTTTCCAGTTGTCTCTTCAAATTATTAATCCATTGAATGGATTAATCTATGAATAAATGAAAGTCTCTGTGATCTAATCATTCCCCCAAAACCCTACTTCTGAACACTGCTCCACTGGGGATCAGAACTTCAATCAATGAATCTTTGGGAGACATTTCATATTCAAACCATGACATCTGTCCTCCCTATGAATCTTTTCATGACTCTATTTTGGGCTTTGCTAAGACAAATCGAGAGTGGGCCTGGCTCTAGGTATGGTCCTTCTCCTCAGGCATTGTCTTTCTGGTGTCTCATATCCTCAGAGTGGTAATGAGGTTTCTCTGCTCTGGCAGCAATAGACTGCCAAAGTCTCCCAACTATGCTTGACCTCTAATATCTTTATTCTACCTTCAACGCTGTAGCAGCCATTATTCCTTAAATTTTTATATTCTTATTCTGCACGGGCTTCAGTTCAGGTCTAGGAGAACAACTCAAATGCCCAGATTTCTGGAGTGTCCTCTCTGCACTCAGGAGTTCCTTCCTGTCTACTGCCCAGCCCCAGGGGTTTCAGCTGCTTCAGCTGCCTTAAACTCTACTCCCTGACAACTCAATAAAACTACCATACTCTGCTTCGATTCCAGCACATGGACCTACAGTCAGAAGATTCTTAGGAAATAATCAGGAAATCAGAAGTCACACTTTGTTAATGGTTAATTTGAATTGCCTTGATTGGATTAAGAGATGCCCAAGACTAAGAGGTTTCTGGTTGTGTCATTGAGGATGCATCTTGGAAAGACTGGCACGTGGGACAGCAAACTAAAGTGGGGACCCTCCTTGACTAGGGGCAGCACCATACAATAGGATGGTGGCTTGAATGGAATAAAAGTTGGAAGAACATAGAAGCAGCAGCAGATGCAAGTTCTATTCTTCTTCAATGGGTTCCTGATTGCACTGCGATTTCCTGAGGATATCAGACTCTCACTCCTTCACTCTTCCAAAGTGGACTCTGACGATGACTCTCCAGGGAGTTTCCAGAAACCTTTGGTCTCAGACTGGGGTAATATCATTGATCCCTTTTGTTCTGAGGCTTCAGCCTCTTGAATTGGGCAACTACTGGTTCCTCCAGCTCTTCAGCCTGCAGACAGCCATTGTGGACCATCCAGCTTCTGGTCTTGTAAGTCAATCTAATAAATTCCCTTTTTTTATAATCATACTTCCTGTTGATTCTGTTCCTGTAGAGAACCATGACTAATACACACCTTGTGAGATTTCCTTCATTCCAACTGACTAGCATGGACAATTATCCAGCATTTAAAACAGATGCCTCATATGTTTTGTCCAGTCTATGGTTGTTCATGATTGAGGGCTAGCCAGTACCAGGTATTATGTTATACATAAAACCAGAACTCAACTAATAATTGCTACTCTTCATTATGTTATGAGTCAGGCTATATGAGCAATGACCAAATAGACTCCATTTTACTCTGACACTCCAAGTCACGTAAGAAATGCTTCTCCCCATGGGAAAGCCCCCCCTCTGTACCCATCAACAGTTGCTTAGCATTGCATGTTTGGCAACACAAAATGGAAATTCTTATACAATGTAAAATTTTTCTCTTTTTGGTTCCCATTTCTCTTGGACAATGTACCTTGTCAGAGAATGAATGTCTAGACATTAATAACCATTCTTTAACTTATACTTAACTAGGGTCATTTTGACCCACTTCCCCTTCTGCTTATGATTTTAGATCTCTTGACATTTGTTTATGGTTTTGAATCATAGTGACAGCCCCTTATGATTAATGTGGTTTTGGACTATAAATGTGTACTCTAACCCTTGGAGGG
Source organism: Callospermophilus lateralis (assembly GCF_048772815.1). Taxonomy (NCBI): domain Eukaryota; kingdom Metazoa; phylum Chordata; class Mammalia; order Rodentia; family Sciuridae; genus Callospermophilus; species Callospermophilus lateralis. The sequence continues at coordinate 141,346,451 of NC_135306.1, forward strand.
GGTTGAAGAGTGTAGACTTATACCCTGCCCCTTGACCCTCCAGCTGGTGGATCTGGACCACTGGCTAGTGAATAAATGTTCCATCTCCTGCTTTAAGATCATTTGGTGATTTACTGCAACCTCACCATAACAATCATGAGATAATTTTAGACTTATAAGATTTGCAAAAATAGTAGTGAGAGTTCCCTAACTTCTCCTAACGTTGACATCTTTTTGTTTTGGTTTTTGTGGTTCTGGGGCTCCAACCCAGGGCCTTACATAAACTAGGCAAATACTCTGCTATCGAGCTACATCTACAGCTCCTAATGTTAATATCTTATGTAACCAAAGTACAGATATTAAAATCAAGAAATTAGCATTGTTATATTCTATTATTAAACTTCAGTCTCTGTTCAGATTGCATCAGTATTCCCATTTAGGTCCTTTTTCTGCCCAAATTCTCATCCAAAAATCTCCTTGCATTGAGTCATTATGTCTCCTTAATGTCCAGTTTATTATAGTTTCTCCAACTTATTGTTTCATAACATTGAAACTTCAGAGAACCTAAGTTATTTTGTAGAATGTCCCCCAATTTGAAATTTTCTTGTTTCCTTATGATTATATTGTGGTTGTCTATCCATGAGAAGAACACCACAGAGTTGACATGCTGTTCTCAGTGGCTCATGTCGATGGGTACATCATCTCAAAACATCAGTACTGGTGATATTAATATTAACAAGTAGTTGCGGTGGTGTATGAAAGGTTTCTATCCTGTAAAATTACAATTTTCTCTTTATACTTAACAAATATGTGGACAAGGTACTTTGAGATTATGCAAATATCCTGTTTTTAAACTTTCATCCATTAATTTAATGACTACTTGTGGATCTTGCCTGCAGCAATTACTATGGTGTCCTAATAGTAATCTTTCATTTCCTTCATTATTTCTACATTTATTAGTTGGAATTCTCTAAGGAAAAGTTGTCCCTCCCCTACTGACATATATATATATATATATTTTTAATTTTTAAAACTGACATAAAATTATATATTTTTGATATACAAAATAATGTATTGATAAATATATAAAATGTTTACATTTAACAAATCAAGCTCAGTACCTACATTTTCATATTATATATCATATTAGATCTTTAATCTACCTAATATGTTGATATAGTTATGAAGGTCATATTTTTTACACAAGAAAAAGGCACTAAAAAATACTTCTAAGAAAAAATAAAATAAAGGATTTTTTTTCTTTTCTGAAGAGTTCCTGCATTCACTGCTGATTTGTAATGTCTTGTTAGTATATGCCACCCTTCTATACATATTTGGAGTTGCTATTGCTCTCATTCTGTCTCATTGCTTGTAAGAAATCTGCTCAGGACTCTCTCAGGAACCCCCTTGCCTCTCATCTTTGCTTCTTCCTGTGAGCTGATTTGTCTCTCATCTCCTCTCTCCTTTGGCTTTTTCTGCTTTCTCATCTTGCGTATGATTCAATTTGGCTGTGAATCCCAACTCTATTTCAACTTCTAGCTGCAGAGCTCATCACCAAGTGATAAGTATTCCATGCCTTTCAGTTTCAATGCTCAAAAGAGGTAGAGATCTTGATTGACCCAATCCGTCATGAATTCCTTGAATTTATTAGTTAGGAGATTATTGCCATGCTGTTTGGAAAATGGCTAGCATTTATTTATGTCCAGATTATGATTTTTAAAAAGCATGTTTCTCAAAATCATTTTATATGTTCTCAAATGTAATCTTGAAAGGTAGCAGAATATGATGAACAAAAGTATAGACTCTGAAGTCAGAACAGAGAGGGTTGGAACTATGTACTCATCATATGATGTGCCCGTAATACCTTAACCTTACTTAATGTCTCTCTGTTTCCTTATCTGAAAGCTGAAGATTCTAACACTTAGTTGTCAGAATTAAATATAATAAGATATATTTAGTCTGACAATAAATATTAATATAATGCACAATATATTATATAATTATATTATTGTTACTACATAGTAGAATTTTTATGATAAGATTCAAGTTACTATATACCACATTTTTAAAATTTATTCATCTGTTGTAGGGCACCTAGGTTGGTTCCATAGCTTAGTATTGTGAGTTGAGCTGCTATAGACATTGATGTGGCTGTGTCACTGTAGTATGTTGATTTTAAGTTCTTTGCCTTAAAGAACAATGAAATTATGGCATTTGCTGGTAAATTGATGGAGCTGGAGAATATCATGCTAAGCAAAGTAAGTCAATCCCAAAAATCCAAAGATGGAAGGTTTTATGCAGATGCTAACTTACAATAAGGTGGGTGGCTAGGGAACAACAAAGGTACTTTGTATTAGGTATAGGGGAAGGGGTGTGGCGGGGAAGAAGGACAGTAGAATGTGCATATGACTAACATAAACAGTGTGAATCTATATCATGTACAACCAGAAAAAGGAGAAGGTGTATTCTGTTTATGTATGATGTGTCAAAATGCATTCTACTGTCATGTATAACTAATAAGAACAAATAAAAAAAAATTCAAGCTACTGGCCAGATGATTTTCACTTAACAAAAATACTATAAGTGTATCCAAAACATGTAATATCCGTGTCTTGGTGCTTGAAGATTTGATTTTGCAAATGAAATTGGCATTTCATTTGAGGCAGAAATATTCATCATAAGTCTCTTGTGGCTGTCAGCTTTGATGATGGGATCCAGTAACCCTACCACCTAGAATTCCTGTCCTTGGTAACTCCTCTTCTAGAGTGTGGGTGGAACCTATGACTTGCACCTAACCATAGACCATGGTGAGAGTGAAAGAATTTCATCAGAGTTTAGGTTGTGTTTTAGAGCTTAGCTCCTTCTTGCTTGCATTGTTGGCACTCCTCGCTCTCCCCAGTCCCCCACCCCACCCTTGCTCTCTCTGAGCTAGAAGTCATCTTGTGACTCTTCTATGGAAAGGCCCCTTGATAAGGAATTAAAGAGGCTGCAGCCACAAGCCAGCTCCTGCCCACAAATAACTGGATGCTGTCAACACCGTGAGTTTCCAGAGAATCCCCCCGTGGTCCAACTTTGAGATGATTGCGGCCCCTGCAAAAATCTTCACTGCAAACTTGTAAAGACACTGAGCCAGCAGAATTGCAGTAATTTTGAGGAAATAGATGTGCGTTGTTTTAACTGCTAAGTTTTATGGTAATATGCTAGGCAGCCATAGATAACAAACCATTCTTCTTTGATCACATTTTGCTTGCATTTTAAATATAAAATGACAACCACCAAATATGTCAACTTAATTTTGAATATGGAAGTGTTAATTTTGGGGGAAGCAGTACTGGAAATTGAACCCAGGGACAATCTACCCTGAACAACATTCTCAGACTTTTTTTTTGAGACAGGGTCTGGCTAAGTTGAGCAGACTGTTCCTCAAGCTTTCAATCCTCCTGCCTCAGTCTCCCCGAGTAGCTGGGATTCCAGGTGTGTGCTTGAAGCGGTGGTTTCAATATCTTTGTTTTAGTCTTCTGCCAAGTGTTCCGTGTGACTCAAAGTGATGTTGAGGAATTCTCACATGAGTCTGAGAAACTTGAATTATGAATAGGGTAGACATTTAAAATATAAATAATTCAGCTACGTGTATGTATGTGTAATACAGAAAGAATTAAAAACTAAAGATGTTTTTCCTGCTGGACCCAGCATTACTCTCAGAAATAATGACTGTTAACACTTTTTTAAACCTTCTCAGAAAATTTCTCACACATAAACCACATATGTACCTTTTCTATGCACACAAAAGGAACATACAATTCATATGGTTATATTGCTTCTTTTTTCACATAATTGATCCTGCCAGCCGTAAAGACCTACCTTAACATAATTTTGCAATTATTGTGCGGTTGGACCATAACTTAGCTAGTTTATTACTTTAGGGCCTTTGTATTTTTTTTCCCATCTCTATTTTAAACTATCAAAAGTAGTACTACAATAAAAGAAAAAAAATACATAAATAAAGTAGTTCTGCAGTATTTTGCATGTGTTAATGAACATATAGAAAGATTCCTAGCCATGAAACTGAGAATTAAAGTACACTGAAGTTTTTATGCATATTAATAATTTCCTCTTTAAACTATCAAAATAATTTATATTCCATTGTCAAATTTTTACCCACTTTCACCAACAGCAGGTATTATTACAGTTTAAAATTTTTACCCATCTCATAAGTGAAAATCACAAATAATTTTTCTAAAAATAACTCAAACATTCATACTTGGTTTCTGACCAAATGTCTTCATTTTCAGTATTTTTTTGAAGACATTTTACTTTCAGGTTTTTCTAGTGATCCTAATTCTGTGAATCTTCATCTCTGAGTTCATGATACAGACACACTCTTTTTAAAAAAATAACTTTAGGTCAGGATTTTGACCTGTTTTATCATAGGGAAACTTCCTCTTATCAGCAGGTTAAGATCTCAAGCATTCGTGTCACTGGGTGATGCTGACTGCAGTGAGACTCAATATCAGAAAAACATGTTCTGCATCAGGAAACAGGCAGGAAAAATGGGGAAGGTTATAAGTTGGACATAAGATGATAAAGTCAAGGCACAGGGTGCTGGTGATGTTTCTTTCAGGTTTCATAATTTAAGTGTTTCAAAATAGATCATATTTTATTACTTACCTTTTTCTTAGAGAAAAGACCTGGATCTCTAAAATCAAAAATATTTTCATATTCCCTTAACTTAAAATGTTCCTGATTTTTTAAATCATAGTAAAATTGGAAGAAGTAGAAGGGAATAATAAAGGGAAAATACATGGAAAATTACAGAGGAAAAAAAAGAAAAAAGAGTGAACATTCTTTGGAATACCTGTGCTTTACATACATTATATCTTTAGATCTTTATAACATCCCCGTGAGACAAATCTTACTGTCCCTGTATTAGTTTGCCAAGGCTGCCATAAGCAGTAAATCATGGACCATCAAATCTACAAAAGCTGGAAACAGATTTAACTCAAACAACTCACAAGAATCTAGCAAATAATTGATGTTCAGAAAGTATTTTTTTCAACCAAATGGGATTACATTTATAAGTTAGTTCCCTTTCCAACTTTGTAGCTCAGTTTTCTTCACTATAAAATAAAAAGATATAGACTATATCAGTCGATTTCTGAGGTCCCTACTGGTGCTGAAATTCTATGACTCCACCTTGCATGTCTTTTGAAAATATTCAATTTCTCAATTCAAGTCATTCAAATGTTTACAAATTAATTTATTATAAGCCTGTGGATCCCAGCTGTTGAAATTTTGGTAGCTGGCTGACTTCCTTCTGTCTGGAGTGGCTGAGGCTGTGTCTATAACATGTCAAAACAATCATTGAGCTCTGTCAAACAGCTCATCAGAGCTGATGGAAGGGAGGGCAGCCAGCTCCCCAGTCTGCAGGGAGGGAGTAGTCAGCTCAGTTAAAATGTTTATTCTGTGACCTCAGGCAGATATGAGTCTCATTGTCTAGATCATTAGGGTCTCAAAGGCACAGGCTCAACATCCTCTCTAACCACAGGAAAGACAAATTATGGAAAACATGTGAGCCTTGAGATCCTTTCTGTAAAAATGTTTGGCGACCCATTCTGTGCTATGAGAACGTGACCTTCCATATTATTACTAACAGTGATGATGCCATGGAATACATAGCAAACTCTTGCCAATATTTATATTTTCAAGTAGGATTAAAAGACTTTCTTAGTTTCTATGGTGTTTGAATTTAAAACATGAACTTATATTAATTGTATGCCAGAAAACTAATTAAGAGGAAAACCCCTCTCTGCATGTAATATTGTTTTGTGATAATTTTAACCCCTTGCCCCTAGTTACTCGAAATCCTGATGCTTCCATGTACCCATACCTAACATCTTGAAGATTACTCATTTACATTTAATGTGGGATCAAGCTGTCCACCTCCCAAAGGCAGTGAAAGGACTTACAAGGTGATTCTGAAAACACAACAGCCTAAATATCAAGGAAGTAATGTTTTCTTACTAGATCTTCCCAGTAATCATGGTTCTGTGGCTCGTTTTCTTACTTCCCGATTTATGCATGATACAAGAAGTAAATGTTTTAGGCAACAAGGCTAGTTAGCTCACAGGTTTCTTTTCCACTTGCATATTTTATGCTTATCTTTTATGCAAACATTTAAGATGAGGGTATCACTTGCATATTATTTTCTTATACAAAGACAAAAAATGTAAGTATCTAAGTATAAAATCAGCTAACAAACCTACCATTAACAAAAGAGTTATCACCGTCTTGGGCAGCAGTGAAGAAAGAACCACGAATCTAAGCCCTGTTGGAGTCTTACAAAGGCAATTTCCCCAGCTTTATTTATTTCTATAAACAATTAAACGGGAGGCAGAAAAGATGAAAGAAAAAAAAATAGTTCATTTCAAACCAACACAAGGTATATCCTTTGTGCTTTCTTCCCTTCCCCCACTTTAACTGCAGCTTCTACAAATACCTGTGAATTTTTAACATATGGAGGCTCTATCTCATATTTCACAGTTCTTGAAATGACAGATAGTGCACAGGTTGTCACTGTGAATGGCAGATGCAAAGACCGGGAGGCTCAGCTGCCTCCACAATTCAGAGGGGAACTTTTGAGTGGTATTTCTTTACCATTCCAGGCAGGCCTTCCAGCTGTTGGACTTTGTATTTAACTTTTTTGAGCCCCAATTTTCTCATCTGTAGAATAGGAATTTTGATATCTACTTCATAGAGTTTTTAAGAATTAAATGAGATAACATACAACCGAATAGATGAAATTAAGAGTAAAGTACCTAGCACAGGGTTTGGTAGATTCGAGGTGCTCAAACATTACTTGCTGCTTATGAAAACATAGTGGTGTAAGGGCCTGGACTCAACCAGCAGCCTGGGTTTGAATCCTGGCTCTGCCATTTACTAGGTGTTCACTCAGCCAAGTCCATTATCCTCTCTGCTGTGCCTCTACAGAGCATAAATCATAGTCATGTATATCTGATAAGGATTACAAAGTGCTTAAAACAGTATCTGGCCCTATTTAAGTGTGAAATGAAATGCAAAGAGCTTATACATCATCTAAACTGTGTAGGAAAGAAGGAAGCACTGGGCACCACCTCCAGTCACTCATGCCATCGCCCGCCCCTGGTCCCAGGATCCAACAGTACTCCTTGCTCCTCACTTCCCCCTGACTCTGTTTCTATTTTTCCTGGAAACTCCTCACCCACTCACTCCTGTGTCAGCCTGTGACTCTGTCTCTGGCTTTTCCGTGACTGTCTCTGAGCTTCTTCACCTTCTGTGCCTCTCCATGTGTCTTCACTTCTTGGCAGGAAAGGGTTTGGTTGGTGTAGCTACTCACCCTTGGCTCCACTCCTCTAAGACATAGCTCTCAGGCCAGGCAACTGCAGAAGCCAACAGGTCTCCCTCGAGTCCAGTCTCCAGTCTCTAGTTGTGACCATGGCTGCAAATTCATGTGATTCAAAATCCAGCAACTTCTGTCCTAGGGTGGTGGTGGTGGGGTGAGCATTTCAACTTATGGTTTAGTAGTAACCATTAAATTATTAAATCCAATTCTCTCATTTTATAGATGGCATCTTAGTCTGTTTGTGGTACTACAGCAAAATACCTGCAACTTGGTGATTTATAAAGAACATAAATGTATTGCTCACAGTTCTGGAAGCCAGAAGTCCAAAGTCAGGGTACCAACAGGGTTGCTGTCTGGCAAGGGCCTTGTGTCTGCTTCCAGGATGATGCCTGCCTCTGCATCCCCCAGAAGAAACAAATGCTATGTCCTCCATGGCAGCAGCATAGAAGGGCAAAAGGGCCTAGCTTGGTCCCTCTGACTATTTATAAGGCCAATAATCCTGTTTATGAAGGGGAAACTCTCATGATCTAATCACTCCAAAAGGCCTCACCTCTTAGTACTGTTGCATTTGGGATTGTTTCAACACAAATCTTAGGAAAAATGCCAACATTCAAACAATAACAGATGGGGAGCTAGGATGGGGAACCAGCAGCCTGGGGAAGTGACCTGCTCAGTATCACACACTCTACAAGGTAGAGCTCATACCAGTGCTTGTTTCACTCCTCCTAACTGCATCTTCTTCAAACCTCATAAAGTGCTCTGTCAAGACTAAGCACTGGAGAGCTTCAGGGCCCATCCCCTTCTATGTGCTCCCAAGGGATGTGGTATATGTCCCTGTCATGGTACTAAGGGTCCCTAAGTCATCAACCTGACTAGGCTATGAACCGCAGAAGGCAGAGGCCTTGTCTTCCTGACTGGTCATTGTCTTGTCACTTCCTGTCTTGTCAGTGCCCAGAGCCAGGCACAACAGTAAACACCATTGGAATAAATAAGTGAATGATTAAAAATCTGTTGGATGAGCAAAAACTGAATAAGACTTAGGTGGGACAAGGGTATGATGAAAAGTTCTGGAAAGATAGCTATTCAGTAAGAATCTTCTTATCTGAGGATATTAGGCTAATCATTCATCAGTTAACTTTTTATGTTAGGGAATCAAATCAGAGAACCATAGAAAAAAGTGCCTTAATGTGAATTGGCACTTCTTCCTAATATTCCTTCTCCAAGTCTCTCTTGAAGTCATGGAAACTCAAATTTGAGCTGGCTATGGGGTCAGTCTTCTAGATAGACTGCATATTTCCAGCCTTCATGGAGCCACAAAACAAAGTTCCAACCAACAGGGTGTGTCAAAGTGACGTGGGCAAGCTCCATTATATCATGTCCTGTTGCTTCACTGGACATGACACAACTACTGCCTTTGATAGCAATTTCTGTAAGTTACTCATTATAATAAAGTTTTCAAAGGAAAAGCAACTCAGTTTTATGGAAATAAGCTCTATTTCATATTTTACCAATTTATATAATATATTGACTTATAGATTAACAATTTCAACTACAACTGGAATAAACAGCTTAGAATCAAATAAGCCTAACTCCTGGTAAGTGAAAACTAAGAAGTAGTAACATTCAGTTAGTGGAGTGAAAGTCTACATGCAAACCAGAGTGTGGCCTCTTAGCTGCAAGAACTCCACCTCCCAAAGGTATCAGTCAAAGTATTCAGAGGAGATATGGCCCCAGTTTACCTAGTAAGCCAGTAACATGAAGTTAAAAGAGGTTCTACCAAAAAATGAAGGGAAAATGCATTTGGAATCTTGGAGGGGAAAACTGGGCTGGAGAGAGAGAGGCTCCTCTCTTCTGCACAGATATCCCTCTTTAGAGTAGTCATCAGCAGGCAGTCTCACTGCCTATCACCACCTATCTGGCCTTTCCCACAGCTCAAGCATTCTTAAAGAAGCAGCTTCTCAGATCTGCAGCCTTGCTTCAAGGTAGGAGGTGATGGCCATGGTACTGCGTCAGTACACAGCTCCTTATAAAATGGTAGAAATAAGGGGGTTTCGCATTTAATGTGGGGAGAGGGAAAGTGGGGATCTTTGGACTCTTTTCAGGGCATGCCAGGACTTCAGGAAACAATTATGTGCAAAGAAGCATGATGGACTTGGCAGATCCCTTCCCTGGGGCTATTTGCTCACAAGAACAGCCCCCTGGAAAGCAGGGCCACTCCCACCATGGGACATTTGCCCAAGAAAGGACATCAGACCAGTTCAGTCCTAGAAGCCAAAGAAAGGAGAAGTTTGCCAAAAGCAAACGTGTCCAACAACAGGGAATAGAAGGAAGTTGTTTTGTTTTGTTTTGTTTTTTAAGCTATAGCATAAAGAGCAGAAATTCTGTGAATGTTTCTGCCATTAGGTGTGTGTGCCAGCTTGCCCTAGAGAGTTACCAAGGCTTCTATACTCCCATGCTATTTTAGGATGAGTCACAGTCATTTAATTATGTATTTACTTGTCTATATCCACAAAAAACTGAAAGCCTTTCAAGGGCAGCTTTATAGTTCAGGAACCAACACACACATAGATGCTCATTAATCTTATGACTGAATGAAAGAAATGCTATGCAATAACCAGAGGATTTTTTCAAAGATCTCACTTGACCTTCCTCCAAAACACTGTGAATTAAGAAAAGCAGGCTTTACTATCCCAATCTTACAGATGAGAAAGCCAAAATAACTGCTAGAGTAAGTGGCAAAGTCTTCACAATAGAACTTCAGACTCTGAGGAGTCCCGGGGGCTGGGAGGGAATGAGAAAACATCACCTCCTGGTGGAGAAGATGAGTCAGATCCTGTTCCTGGCTCAGGGAACCAAGGCCTAAGGAGCCAGTGAGTTCCAGAACCCAGGCTTGAGCCCAGGGATCCTCCCAGCCCAGCCTACTGTCCTTTTACCCTACACATTTCTGTCTGGATATCATCTGGTTGTTTAAATACTGATACTGATAGATTGAGAAAAGACCAGGGGAGCTCACAGCATGGCACCTGGGTCTTTGTCAACCCTGCCAAGAGAAAGGAGGTCAAGCATTCACTAGTCCAGCTGTGCCAGCCACCATCTGGGCCCTGGCTGCTGGCAGATACGCCAAACCCCCAAAATTTAATTCTTCTGACCAGCTGTCTTCTCTGGGCCCTTATCAGAATTTCATTGACTTCAAAAAAAAAAAAGGAAGTCTATCCTCCCACCATCCCACCTAAACTACATTAGCAAATATTTGTCCCAATACTGAAGAAAACATGCCCATAATGCTTGGCACTTTTGTCAGGGGCAGCTCTCTCACTGCCTCCTTTCTATTGGGCTTCCCCATAAATATTTGTCCGTATGAGACACAACCACTTGACATGAAGTTGTCAACCGTGAAGGACTCTTCTCAACTGCAAAGTGCATTCAAGTGCCCAGCTGACACCTGGAAATGGTAAGTAAGGGAGTTCATACCTGGAAATGCTCATAGACCACAAAAAGCAGGTGGCTTCTGGGCAGAGGGACGGGGGACAAGCTGCTGCCAGTCCTGGCCCAAGAGAAACCATTAGGAGCCCCTAATCTAGTAGGAGAAATGGGGGATTCCCATTTCACCCATTCCCATGTATCCCACACATTCAAATACCTGGAATGGCCACAGAAGGGAGATGGATGTCCCTAGACCCTCTTTGAGATCTACTCCCCCACCTCGTGGAAATTCACAGTGCTCTGTCCAGGGTTGGGCCAATTTCTGAGGCTTATGCTCTCGTGATTCAGGTCCTAGGTCTGTGCAACTGCCTTTGTTTGTCCCATTGCCTTTTGCCCCAAGAAAATCCACATATGCCAAGCATTTTGTGCATTTAAGAGAGGCAAGAAGGAGGCATCCCATCAAAGACTGCAGGTTTCTACCATCTAGATCCCACCCTATAACACACACAGTAGAGACACAGAGCCCACATGCCTGTGGTGCACTGAGTCCCCCAGCAGCTGCAACAGCCTCCAGAACAGTGCAGCTTCCTACCCGTGCTTCCCTACTTCTCCACCTGAGCACTTTCTCTAGGTCTCAAAACTTTCCCCACCCCCACACTGGAAAGCAATATGGAGATTCCTCAGACAACTTGGAATGAACCCACTGTTTGATCCAGTTATCCCACTCCTTGGCATATACCCAAAGGACTTGAAATCATCATACTACAATGATGCAGCCACATTAATGTTTATAACATCTCAATTCACAATATATAAGCTATGGAACCAGCCTAGGTGCCTTTCCACAGATGAAAGGATAAAGAAAATGTGGCATATATACACAATGGAATATTATTCAGCCATAAATAAGAATGAAATTATGGCATTTACCAGTAAACAGATGGAGCTGGAGACTATCATGCTAAGTGAAATAAGCCAATCCCCAAAAAACCAAAGGCTGAATGTTCTGGTATATGGATGCTAAAACACAAGAAGGAGGTGGGAGGGAAGAATAGAAGTTCATTGCATTATATAAATGGGGAATACATGGAAGGGAGGAGGGATGGGACTAGGAAACACAGTGAAATGAAGTGGACATAACTTTCCTGTGTTCATATATGAGTACACCACCAGTGAAACTCCACATCATATACAACCACAAGAATGGGATCTTAATTAGAATAAGTTGTACTCCATGTATGAACAATGTCAAAGTGTACTCTACTGTCACATGTGTCTAAAAGGAACAAATTTTAAAAAGGAAAAAAAAAACTTGTCCCAACCCAATGGGATAGCCCAAAATTGCCAGCCAGGGACAACTGTCAACCAATAAGGACCAAAAGTATAAAAAAATACTTTCCCCAACTCCAGAGGGTACTATTTTGAGGTATATTCATTGCAGTCTCAGTTGGTCCTGGTTGAGCCTGTGGCCCACAGTGAAGCCTCACTGAAGCACCATTGATGACTTCTGTCTTTCCTGTCTCACATTGAGCTTCCTGGGATCACCTCCAGATAAACTACCTGCACTCAAACCTTTATCTCCAGGGACCTCTTCAGACTCTGAGGCTTCTCTTCTGTTATTCAGATGTTCATTTCCCTTGTCCAGTACTGCAGACTCAGCTGTCCTAGAGGGCTCAGTGTTATATTTTCCCATCACAGATGACTCTCTCTGAAATGAATTCTGAGCCAAGATTTAGATAAACAGACCCATTCCCTGTCTTGTATGCATGATTGTTTCATGTGTGTTTCATACAGTTCTGCGAGGAACATGTGCCCAAGATGAACAGGGAACAACAGCACAATAATAAGCAGAGCTTGTCCTCACCCCATTAATAACACAGCTGCTGAGACTGGGAGCTAGAAGGCCTGACTTCTAGTCCATTTACTGGGTTTAGTCAAGTCGCATACATTTCTGATGTCTGTTCATTATCCGTGTGTATGTGCACACAGGCACTGGGGAGTGAACCCAGAGCCTAGTGTGCTAAGCATGCACTGTACCACAGACCTACATCCCTAGCCCTTAACATGTCTTAAGAGGATTGGACTTGGAAAGTTAAGAGATGCATAGGCAGCAGAATGAGCTAAGAGGGGACACTACTCACTAGAGGAATGAGTCATTGCCTCTCAAATTCCTTAGTTACTTCAGTTTTTATCCATAATGGATAAAACGGATGGGGGTGAGCCTGGAAGGAATGGGCAAAGGGGAGGGAGGGTAAGGGAGGGGTCAAGGAAGTAAGGAAGACAGTGAAATGAGATGGACATCATTACCCTAAGTACATATATGAAGACACGAACGGTGTGACTCTACTTTGTGTACAACCAGAGACATGAAAAATTGTACTCTATATATGTACTATGAATTGAAATGCATTCTACTATCATATATAACAAGTTAGCCTATTTTTCAATTTATTTATTTATTCTAAGAATCTAGATCTGCTTCCCAAATACTTGGGGATAATTACCAACATGTGAAAAGAGGAATAAAAAACAAGTGATCCGTCTAGTTGATTTTGTTTTCAAGGTAGGGTGACCTGTCCCAAGATAAGTGGATAGTGGATAATTAAGAAGAAACCTCATGTGGTCTCTGAGATTCACACACCCCACTGGGCCCATGGAAGGAAAGGCAGTGGTAAGTGCCTCCTGCCAAGAAATGTTGGATGGTCCTTGATGCTTTAGAAGCTCGACTGCTGAGCTCCCCACAGTGCATGAACCACAAGGATGAAACTGTAAGTGAAGAAAGTGAAAGAACATCCAGGTCTCCAGAGTATACAAGGACAGAGTATCCTAAATGCTGCCTCCAAATACAGTCTACCCTCACTGTCCAGGGGTCACTATAGGAAATGTAGGGGAGAAGAGCAGTTTTCTCTGCTTTGATATTGTTTTTACGGCAACTCAAGTGGTCTGTGTTCCCTACAGGGAACTTTGAAACTACGGCACATTGGAGATCCTACAACCTGGGCCAGGCTGGGGGACACAAACCTGCTAAGAAGATCGCTTGGTCTCTCCAAGCCACGGGTTCCGCACTTGGAATGGTGGCAGTAACAACTTGCAGAGTGGTAGTGAGGATTAAAGAGATGGTGTGTTTGCAGATACTTTACCCATGGCAGCTTCTTCCTTTAAATAGAAAGGCATCCTTCTTAATGAGTAAGCCCACAGGTGCTACAGCCTAAAAACACGGGGTCAGCCTCTAGCTGCTCATTACAAGACCTTGAGCAAGCTCCTTCCCTCTTGTGCTTCAGTTTTCTTTTCTCCAAAATAAGGATGAAAATAATAGCTGCCCCACCGAGGGTTGGGGGCCTGTGATGGGATCCACTTGATTGGATAAGGGATACCTGTAAACCTGGAAGGGTATTCTGTCAGGGTGTTTCCAGGGAAATTTAGCATGTGTGGTCCTAATGAATATGGAGAGGAAGCCCTGCTGTCCATGTGGGCAGACAGAACAAATATGTCCCCCACCACTATGTCCCCTCCAGAGTTGGGACACACTCTTCTCTGGCCTTGGCCATCACAAGTCCAGGCTCTCTGAGTTTAGACTCCAGGGTTTACACTGGCAGTGCCCTCCCCTGGTTCTCAGGTTTAGGCCTCAAAGTGAGAGTTAAAACATTATCCTCCCTAATTCTGAGGCCCTTGAACTTGGCATGAGTGGTCATCCCAGGGTCATCAGACTGCAGACAACCTTTTGTGCGACTTCGTAGCTGCCATAATCATGGGAGTCAATTTCCTCATAAACTCCCTCTCATATCTATATGCATATCCTATTGATTCTGTTAGGAGAACTCTGACAAGGGAATCAAATATACTCACTGACATGAGGTTCTCAGATTAACATCTGGCCAAGATAAGCCCTTGAAAAGCTGTGTCATTATTATTATTTAGTATGTGCTCCATAAGATCCTCATATAGTACCTGGCATGATACAGTCATTAAATCAACATTTGTTATCCCTGCCTCCTCCCTTATCTACCTCTTCTCCAAGTAAAACCTCCCTGGTCCCCTCGGTTGTGTCTCAGCCAACATGGGCTCTACGATGTGTCCCCCTCCACATTCTTTTCCATTCAGTGGTTGCCTCTTTTCAAACAGTTTCCAGCACTGGAAAAGATTGAATGAGGAGCCCATAAATTATGGCTTATTCTGGACACTGTGCATGTTGATGCAGGTTGAACTGGGCTAGCAGTATGACCTATCTAAAACTGTGTGCCCTTGCTGAGAACAAGATAACTAAGCCCATTACCAGTGCCCGGTTATCAGGTACCAGCCCAGAGGCTCCGTCCATAATCAGAAACAGCCAGAGTGGCCTCAGCAGTGGGGACATTTCAGGCAGATCTGCCTGCCCCTGAAAAGGCTGAAGGAAAATGAAAACTGCTATTGAATCTACTTGTCATTACACAGAAAAACAACTAAATAGGATTATTGGCTGAACTCAACAGTAGTTACTCTTTTCTACTTCATGCAAGAGATTGCCTTGTGTAATAAAAGAGCACTGGATATGGCCCAGTAAGACTCAAATTCAGCTACATGCTTTCCTCAGTTTCCTTATGTGGAAAATGGGATAATACTGCCTGCATTATTTCTTCTCTCACCATGAAGATCACAATAAGATAATGAGCCTGAAGAGCCTGGGAACTGTAGAAGGCTGCATAACTTTAAGATCAAAATGCACTATTGTATTTCTTTTTTCAGCCACAGGGAGAACTTAATAGCTTTAAACTGAGGGCATATGGGGGCAGGAAAGATGGTGGAAGGTGATGGACATTATTACCCTAGGTACATGCATGTCTGCAACTAAGATGCAGCGTTACATCATGTACAATCAGAGAAATAAAAAGTTGTGCTGCAATTGTGTACATGAATCAAAATGCATTCTGCAGTCATGTATACCTAATTAAAATAAATAAATTACATGGGCTCCCGCTGTGCGGCCACCTCCTAGCACAGGATCTGGCAACTGTAGATGCATCATAAATACCTAAGTCAGAAAGACTTAAGAGCTACCACCAGCATTTCCATTTTTCTAATCTTTACGACCCAAGGAAATGTCATTTCCTAAAGTGAAGGGAAAAAAGGCATGAGTCAGTGACTCAGGCACTCGTGGGTTCAAATCCACACTGAACCACTTAATAGCTGTCTAAGACTGATCAGTTAATTACTGGGAACCTTCCTGCCTTCATTAGGAAACTGTGGATGACAGGTCTGTATTATACGAGGTTGCTATGAGAAAAAATAATGAGAAAACATATGTAAAACTCTCAGAATTAAGGTTATGACTCCACAGTTCTCAATTCAGGCAAAATCAGAACTATAAAGATTATTAAAAAATATTCATTCTAATTTTGCAAGTGGAACCTTAAGGTCAAGGAGTTAAGGTAACTTACCAAGGTCACAGAGCTCTCAGATATGTGCCTTCCATTTGGGGCAGCTGGCTGTTTGGAGAAATGTCACAGCCCATAGAGGGGCCTGGCAGGAGGGCCTGCGTCCTCTCCCTCTCCCCAGTAGTACACACACAGTGTGTATTCCTGCTGCCTTCTTCCCTGAGGGCTGTTTTAAGGATTAGAATTGTGAGGATCTTGTGTGGTTTTCCTTACTTGGGCTCCCCTGATCTGAAGATTTCTTTATAGATATTTAAACCTGGTGAAAGGAGTTTCAATTATCTGGGACGGATCAGAAAACCAGGAAATGTGACCATATTCTTAAAAAAAAAAAAAAAAAAAAAAAAAAAACTACATTTTAACTGCTATAATCCCCATCTGCTTTGTATGTATGTATGTATCTATCTATCTATCTATTTATTTATTTATTTATTTATTTATCACTAAGGGAGAAGACTGGAGTACATATCCTAGTTTCTCTAAAGAAGCAAAATATGTGGATATTGCAGAGTTCATTGTGCTTTCTTAGAAATGCACTAATTAAATTTACTCAAGCCGTGCGTGAGGAACATCTATGTTGAACAGTTTCTGCTGCAGGGAACAGCAGATGAGAAATGGTTGCCAAAAGAGGAATGCCTTTGGGGAAAAGAGCCTGAGTGCCAACCACAGCAATTCCTTCTGTGCCTGCCCAGAGGGATGGTGATGCCAAAACCCAGACCAACTCATGTAGAAACTCATCTAAATAACTGCATGGGATCTCTCAGCAGGGCATACACAACTTTGAGATGCTGGGAGCTGGGCTTACTATGCTGTGCCAGGTGTTCTACATCCCTTGTTTCTAAGTCTCCCAAGAGCCCTGTAATAGAGGTATTATTATTCCCCCATGCTATAGATGTAAATCCAAGGTGTGGAGGGATAAAATTAATTTAAAACTAAATTGCCCAAGGCCCTATAGCTGTTAAGTGGTAGCGCCAGAATATAAACCCAGGTCTGCCTGGGGTTTTGAAGTCTGTGGGTTCCACCTTTCTTTACATCCGAAAAACATCTTTAGCCTTTTTACCAGAACCTTCTTTTTGCCGCCCCAGATAGTCAGGGATGCATATTTTACAACTCAATGCATAGTTTCTGGATACATATTCAGCCCTTTGGAATACAAAACACAATTAGACTATTCTGAAGAATATTCACAAGAATAAAACCAATTACTTAAGACAGAGAATTCAATTATTTTCTGTATTTATAACCCATATATTTTGAAATATTTTTGTCTTTACCTCTAATAAACCTTGCCTATCAATCTTCCAATGTGCTTGCTTTACTCCACGTGGCGAGAACACATTGCTGAAATTTCTTGGTGTTAGGCTTCACACCACAATCATGCTTTCACCTAGCACCAGTGAACAATTTTTTAGAGGAGGGAAAAGAGAATTGTGTTTGGGGCCACAGAGAGGCTGGGCTTATAGAATGAAATGGGAAGCTTGTCATCAAAAGAAAGTTGTCTTTCATTGATTGCTGTTATGTACTGAATACCTTTCTCAAGCAGAGTGAAAGTCTTATAAAGCCTGACTTCTGCCTCTTAGAGATTGGAGTCATAGGGAATGATACCTGACTCATGTCTAAATAACTACAAATGCAGGTGGCTGGCTGGAAGGCAACAGGATGCTAAAATAAGAAGACAAAAATAAGAAGCAAAATTGGTCAGAGTTATGAGATTAAATGGGCACATTTGCAATTATAGCAGAAGATTTTTTTAACACCACTATCAGGAGCATAGATAGACAGCTGGGTGTGGTGGGGCATAACTGGTATCCCAGCTATTTGGGAAGCTGAGGCAGGAAGATCACAAGTACCCTGTATCAAAATAAAAATTTAAAAAGGGGCTGTGGATGTAGTTCAGTGGCAGAATGTCTGCCCAGCATGTATGAGGCCCTTGGTTCAGTCCCCTGTACCGAAGAAAAAAAAAGATTAAACAGATATAGAAAGAGATTGAAAAAAAATGAATCACACAGTTAAGGGATGGGAATTTATTTATTTATTTATTTATTTATTTATTTATGTATGTATGTATGTATGTATGTATGTATGTAAAAAACCAGGTAAATGAATGAGCATGGCTGTGTTTAAATAAAATTTTACAAAGACAGGCAAAAACAGGCAACAGGCCAGATTTGGACCCAAGATTACAATTTTTTGACCCTCTGACTTCATGGATTGAGAGAAAGTTTTGCATCCAACAAATATAAAATATGCAGATAAATCAAATTCCTGTGGTTTATTTTAAAAAACTGGGGAGCAAAGAAGGCTTCATTAAATTTCAGAGAGTAAGGTCAATAGCTCAAAATCATTTCTCAAATCTTGGTATATTAAATTAGAAATAAGTAATAAAAGAGTATAAAATATATTTTGGAACACACTTCCAAACAGAATTGTTATATTATTCTGTTTTTAATAGCATCATTTTCAGTAGAAAAAAAAGAATAAAGAAAATAAGGGCCTATCAACCAAAAAATGATAAAAAAGGAAAACTGTGATATAGTTATATGATGGAATACTATACTTCAGATAAAATAACTGATAGAAACTCAGAAAATGAAAGAGAAAGGCAAGTTGCAGAATGATAAATATAATTATTGTTCATGTAATTTATATAAATTTGAAAGCATGCAGATATTGTTTATGGATATTATTGCTTATGGGTATGACAGAAGAAGATATTAAAGAAACTTCTTCTATTGACCCAGTTGTGTGCTTGTCCAAGTTGAAAACACCCATCTATTGTAAAGAGATGTGGTAATCATCTTCTCTGACTTTGTATTTTGTCTAAATGATTTTTTAAATACTAACTTTCAGAAAAGTAGTTTAATATTTTATATTATTGGATTTATTGGTCCTTCTTTTTGTATGTGAGGCTCTTAAGAAATTTTTCCACTTACTGAGATTATGAGGAGATTCTATATAAAATATTTCATATGGGGAAACATATGAGAGAATATTTATATATAAGAAATGCAGGGCTGGGGATGTGGCTCAAGCGGTAGCACACTCGCCCGGCATGCATGTGGCCCGGGTTCGATCCCCAGCACCACATACAAACAAAGATGTTGTGTCTGCCGAAAACTAAAAAATAAATATTAAAAAAAATTCTCTCTCTCTTAAAAAAATGCATAAATTCATATGATATATACAAATACATATAAACATGTAAACATATATATGTTACATTTGGGTCTTTAATCAAAATGGAATTGATTTTTATTTTGATGTGTTTATGATGCTTTAATTAAATATAAATGTTTTTTCTTCAAGATTTCTAATTCTTTTTGATAGACATCTTCAACCTATTCTAATGTCATTTCCTTTTGTTTTTCTAATGAAAGTCACCTTATTAATCTCTTTGAAAATTCTAAACATATTTAAGTTTCTGTAAAATTCTATTTTAAAAAATTTTCATCTGATATTAGTTTCCATTATTGGTTTTTGTGGACTGTCTTAGGAGTAGGTTTAGCATTTTGATTTACAGGCTAATTTTCAGTGAGTGTTTTGCTTTGAATTTTGTCATTTGTCTCTTTCTGCCCTTCTATGATAATCTTACTTCCTTGAAGTAATTTTCAATTTTATTCCGGTTGGCACCCAGACACCTCCCTTAGAGTAGCATCTTGGTGCTCTTATTCCATGGTGATATTTGGAATATCATACATCTAGTTATTGGTGGTTCCATTCTTGGGTTA
Organism: Callospermophilus lateralis; assembly: GCF_048772815.1. Taxonomy (NCBI): domain Eukaryota; kingdom Metazoa; phylum Chordata; class Mammalia; order Rodentia; family Sciuridae; genus Callospermophilus; species Callospermophilus lateralis. The sequence goes on from NC_135306.1 coordinate 141,366,367, forward strand.
GCACTGGTCTATGTCCTCCCTCCCTCCTAAATTTACTGTTTCCTACAGAGCCTGAGACTCAAAAAACTGGCACCAGTTTTGTTCATGTCTTTCACAAACACAGGGATGTCCCTGGCTCTAGGCAGTGGGCCTGGCTCTGTTCTTGTCTTGTTGGAACAATTTTAGTCTTGCTTTCCAGCAAAAGTCCAACTCCTGATCATTGTTGCCTACTTCATAGGTTGGGCTCCAGTGGTCCTGTGGCATTGGTCCTTCTTATATGCTCTTTGTATATTTATTCTATCTTCGGGCTATTGAGATGTATGTATAGTTTTGAGGTGAGACATGTTTTTCTTTTACCTGTCACTGCTATGTGTTTGGAAGGGTGGGGGGTGCCTCAAAGCATATATTTCATGAATGTATGGAGACAATCTTCTTTGCTCTCTTGACTGCTTTCCTACACCCCACAAACATCTCCCTTTCCTCTTTCTGAGGCTCTTGATAGTGGATATAAGAAATTCTTATTTTATTCCTCAAGAATCCGTTCTCCTATCCCTTTCATTTGTTTAATCTCATTGTCTCTTGTACCGTTTCATCTTTTTCACCATTGTGCAATTCTTAGTACATAGGAGGACCCTCAACTATGTCTTTAGTGAAGTCACACATTTGGTGCATTAATGAACAAACTTTTATTGAGTATGTGCTGTAAACCAGGTGCTGGGCTAGACTTTAGGAGTCATGGAAGAGTCAGCTACTCTCTTTATCCTTAAAAATTTGGCAGTTCAATGGAGGGGTGTCATGTACACATGTGTCTTCACAAGCAGCAGAAGCTGGGACTAGATAAAGGAGAGGTGTAAAGGGGATGGGGGAGAATGCTCTCATCCACTCAGAAGAAGCAGGGGCTATCAGGAAATTGTTCCTATAGGAGATGGTGCTTGATAGGTAAGCAGTTGAGTCTTGATAGGTAAGCAGTTATTTATCAGGTAGACAAAGTAAGAAGGGAGAGGCTTTCCTGAGTCTCCAACTAGGTTAAAGTTCTTTATTTATATATAAAATATATATTATTAAGGTAATTTAATATTCACATTGGTGATTATTTAAAGTCTGTCTCTCCTATTATGTACTTTCAGTAGCCAAAAATTGGAGATGTAGTAATGAAACAAGATGATGCTCCCAACCTAAGTAATAAGTATCTTTCAATGAATTAATGAGGACTTCCTAGGCAGAACAAGTATCTGGCAGAGGTACAAAGGTTGAAAAAGCCTGGCAGTTTTGAGGAAGACAAGCTGATTACCACATCTGTGGGGATCTACAGGGAACTGTGAAGACTGTTAGAAACTACCTCTGCAGAGGGTCTCCATCCTCTGAGAGCTAACCCTTTTCATGGGGTTTGAGATATACCCAGCTTATACATGCATTGGCTTTAGAGCAAGTTATGTGGACTCAGAATTTTGAAAGTCAGTAAGTTTTTCAGTTTCTGAGGAGGTTTGTTACCAGATATTATATTTAAAATCTGTTATGTTGGTTATAAATATTCATTTGTTAATTCTACAAGTATGGACTAAGCATCTGCTAAATAACACTCAGGCACTGTGGGTAACACTAGGAATATGGGATGGGAAGTGATCCTGCCATAAAAGGGCCTACTCTAGTAGAGAGGGATATAAGTAAGAAAGCAACTGCTTGCCAAAAACAGTTACTCCTCAATATGGCCAAACTTCTAGATCCAAATACTGATTCTAGGGAAATACAGGGGATAGAAGAATGTAACATTTTACAGCACAGAAATTCTATCAGCAAAACATTGTCTGCGGGGAGCATGTGGAATGAACAGTCCACTTTCTCTAATAAATAAATTGCAAGAAAAAAGTTGATAGAGGCACCATGAAAATAGATTGAGAGACTTGGAGACACATGAACCAACCGCAATATATGGAAGTTATTTGGCTTTCTGATTCAAATAAACATAGAGTCAAAATAAAGTATTAAAAGACATTAAAAATTTAAACATTGACATGATATCTGATTAATCAGGAATTTTTCTATTTTTTTAGTTGTGCTAATGATTGTATTAGAGTTCTCTAAGATATAAAATATAATATATGCATGAAAAATGTGATGAAATTGCTAGATATTGGGATTTACTTAAAGATAATATGATGGGGAGGGAAGTAGAAAGGATTCAAAATGAAACAAGATTAGCCACAAATTCATAATTATTGAATCTGATTGATGAGCACATGGAAATTCATTATAGTATTGTGTTAATATTTTTAGATATTTGAACTTTTCCATGATTAAAAATTATAGGAAGATAACTCAAATATACTCTGTGATGGAAGCGGAGTATTATGGAGATGCATAAAACAGCATGTGACCCAGACCAGGGGGTCCGAAAGACTTCCTGGAAGAGAGGTGTCTGCAGTTCACTGTGGTCTGTTTTCATGGACACTAGATTTCTTCCCCCAGGATTGGGAGAGGTCATTCTCAATCGTGGAGAGCTGTAACTTCCTTCGTAGCTCAGGTGGCCACATGTGGTCCACGCATTCTTGGTTCTCTGACTCAGGCTCTCTCTTTTCTTAAGGTTTCCCATAAACTCAAGATTATGGGATCAGATCAGTATGTTTGCTTCCTTGACTTTGAGGTAGAGCAGGGGAAATTGCTCCTTTGTTGGAAAGAGCCAGACCAGATTTTTTAAAAATACGGAAGTCCATGAACCACCACTCTTAGCTATATTAAACCTACAGAAACCAAAGTCTACTCTAAATTGTAAGGGAGGGAAAATTGAGACCTGGAAACCAAGAGCCCTCACTTTCCTGGCAGTGGGACTTCATAGAATGCAGGATTTTATTTGTTTTTCTCTCTTTTGCATCTCTATGTCTCCCCCTAACAAAAAAAGGGCTCCCTGAATAAATAAAATGCATACTTTCATATTAAAGTTTCTACAAAGAAATTTCTTAAATTTTTACTAGTTCCCCCCCATACATTCTACTGTTTGTCTACCACTGATCTCTTGTGCTGGAGCTTAAGCTCTATCTTTTCTCTTTGCAGCCCAATTTATATAACACATGTCTGATTACGTCCTTTGCTATCTATCTATCTATCTATCTATCTATCTATCTATCTATGTATTTGTTTATTTTTACAGTGTTGGGTATCAAACTCAGGGCCTTGTACATGTTAGGTAAGTGCTCTATCACTGACCTACATTTCTATCCCTTTAGGTCCTTGGGTATATCTGTGCTAGGGAATGAAAGTTGCATTAGCAGGAAAGCATTTTCAGAAGTGGTATATGGCAGTGGTTAAGATCTGCATTTACTGTACCCCAGGTTCAGGCAGAAATCACCTGTTTCTCCATTTCTCCAGATTAGGAAGGTTCATGTCACCTACACTCTAACAAAAGAGAGAATACCCACTTCTCTCTTCCAGAAAGCTTATTCATAATGAATGCATGTTTTGATTCCTCTTTTTATTGGGGATGGGGTATGGAGGTGTGAAGGGGACAAAGAACAGGAGCATGTGATCAGAGGCCACTATGAGCTAGGAATTAAGAGTTTTCAAGTTTGGGGATTTTTTTGAGGACTTCTATGAGTATAAGTACATGCGTGGAAATATCTTGCTACCTTTGAACCCTAGAACAGGAAGGATCTTTGAATGTTGTTAATCAGATTCTTCACTCGAAGCTGGCCTTCCTGTTCCTATTAGAAGCTGCATTCTCTGGAATGCAGTGTGAGAAAGAATGCAATTTGTCCCTAAGAGAAAACTCAGATCTGGAAGGAGGATCACACCCCATGAAGAAAAACAGGGTAGGGCAATCAAGAAGATGCAGGCTGTCGTGGTGGTATGAAGACAAGATGCAAGAGAGCCTTCACTTACTGCACTCATGAGTAGTATGTGCCAGGTGCTTTGACTGTATTATATATTTAGTCCTTGAAAAAAGAAAAAAAAAACAGCTGAAGAAATCAGAGTTTGTTTCTACAGATAAGAAACCTGAACCCTGTAACATAACTAGGTTACACAGGTATTAAATGCTAGAAGCAGAATTTGAATTCAGTTCTTTCTATTCTGTTCCCTTCCATTATGCCATTATGGGTTCTGAGTGGTCACATCATGTGCAAGAAGGACATGTGCAAGAAGGGACTTGAATAATCATTTAGAGAAAATATATTATTTAAGAAGATCCCTGAAAAAACTGGTGGAGTTTCGACTGGTGGGGATGGGATGGAGAGTCATTCTAGGCAGGGAGACTGTATGGGGAAAGAAAGCAAAAGTTCAGAAAGCGTTTCTATAACGATGAGCCATACGGCTGGCATGAGCTTGAGGTGCAGGTAGGAATTTTCCCACTGAGGAAAGCAGACATTAGATTGTGGTAAGAGCTCCCAGATGCAACAAAACTGCAGGTAGATTGGCAGATTTTGACTTTACTGTCTGTATATAGGGGAAAAGAGAAGAAGTAATTCAGAGCCATGATGTGAAGACTTAGATAAGAAGAAACAAAACTAATAGCATCCATAGATGAGGTATGTGTCTACCCAAAAATCCCAAGGAAATCTAAAGTCCAATTATTAGAATTAATCATAAAAATGCTGGTAGATAATACTGGTAGTATATTATTACTGCCAAAAAAAAAAAAGGAAAATTGCTGGTTGTGATGGCACATACTTATAATCCCAGTGTCTCAGGAGGCTGAAGTAGGCGGATTGCAAATTCAAGGCCAGACTCAGTAAATAATTGAGACCCTCATGGATTTAGCAAGACCTTTTCTCAAAATAGAAATTATAATTGTGTCTTCTCAGTAGTAGAAGACCCCTGGATTCAATGCCACATACACACACACAAAAATTAATTAATTAAATTAAATAAATCCCAAATCTAGATGCAGTGGCACATGCTAATAATCCCATCTACTCAGGAGGCTGAAGCAGGAGGATTATGAGTTCAAGACCAACCAGGGAAAACAAGACCCCTGTATAAAAAAAAGAAAGAAAGTTAAACGTGGAGTTAATCATATGATGCAGTTAGATATATACCTAGGAGAAATAAAAACATGTCCACACAAAATCTTATACATAAATGTTTATAACCGCAAGAGTGGAAACAGCCCACATGTCAATTGATGAATGTCTAAACAAAAGGTATATCCATCCAAATGAATATTATTCAGCCCAAAGGAATGATATTTGTGGGAACACTCAGTACTCTCCAATTTTATTGTAAACCTAAAACTGCTATTTAAAAAAAAAAAAAAAAACAGTCTGTTAATTGGGGGGGGGGGCAAAAATAGGAATGACCCACTAATACCTCATTAATCACATCTTAGTCAGCCCAAACTACTATACCAAAATATGATGGCATGAGTGTCTTAAACAACACACATTTCTTTCTCTTGGTGTTGGGGCTAAGAAGCCCAAGATCAAGGCACCAGCTGATTTATTTCGTGGTGAGAGCCTTCTTCCTGGCTTGCAGATGGCTTCCTTCTCATTGTATCCTCACTTGGCCTGGTAGAAAGAGAAAGCTCTAGAACCTCCACGTCTTCCAATGAGGTTCCTAATTCCATCATGGAGTCTCTGCCATCATGATCTCATCTAAACTTAATTATGTCAAAAAGGCCCTACTTCCTAATGCCCTCATCTTGGCACTTAGGTCTTCAACAGCTGGGTTTGCCCAGGGAGAGGTCAAGAGACATTCAGTCCATAACAGTTACTAATACAACTTTAGAAGTACCATGCTACCACATGGATGAAGCTTGAAAATGTGCTAAGTGAAAGAAGCCAAGAATAAAACGAGACACAACGTATGATTCGATTTCTATGAAATGTCTACACAGGCAAACCCATAGAGGCAGAAAGTAGATTAGTGATGGTCAGGACTGGAGGGAGGACGAGAAAGGGAGTGATTGCTTCATAGGTTCTGGGTTTCCTTTGGAGGTCGTGAAAGAGTTCTCGGACTAGATAGAGGTGATAGTTTTATAACCTTGCAAATGCATTAACTGTCACTGGATTGTGTACTTTAAAGTGGCTAAAAGGGTAAATTTTATTTTATGTGTATTTTACCACAATAAAAATGCTATTATTCATATTTTTAAAAAGTTAATGACTCTAGAGAAACTTGTGGCAAATGTGTACAAAGAAGACATATGTATAATCGTTAACTTGAGTTAACAGGTGAAAGGAAGAACTTAATTTCCTTAATGAAGAAACAGATAAATAAACTGTGATTTATTCATACCCTAGAATACTAAGCAACTCTACGTGACTGTTCATAACAGCAATATTCACAACAGCCAAAAGTAGAAATAGTCAAATATCCATCAACTGAGAAATGGATAAACAGAATGTGGTGTATTCACACATCCCTTCTCCCCACTTTCCCTCCTTGCCATTCCCACCCTTGGCTTCATTCAGCACTTTAAGGAGCTTCTTACAATGAGTATGAACACCCCGCTGCATGTCCAAGCTCTATCTGTCCTCTCTCCTCCATTGAAACAGCCCTGCCTTAGCCTCAGGCCTGGGAGGACATTGCACTGATTATGCGGTCCTCCAGAGAATGGGCCTGGGAACAGGCCTGTACAGGAGTGAGACCACTGGAACAGAGAATTCTGGAGCTCTGGGTTTCCTGGGGTCTAGAGGACTATTTTCACTCTGTTGGGGAGGGACTTGGACAAAGAAGAACTAGAGTAGGGTCTCTAAATCTTGGAACCCAAGACAAACCACCGAGTGCTCTCAGATTGACAGGTGGTACTGGATTTAATTAGCCATGGTCCTTGCTCCCAATCTAAAAAATATAATTATAAGACTTAGTTCTCAGCATTTCAAACCATGAACATCAATGAACTTAATGAGTTCCCTCTGAAGGGCAGGTTATTGTAGGCTGATTTGGAAGCCAGAAAAGAAAAAGATCAGCTTTAACAGCTGCTAGCTATTGCTACCAGATGTGCTCCAGCAATGAGTCTTGAGCAGAATTCTGAAAGCTGGACTCCCATGTGACTCTTGTGGTTACAGTGGTTTTATTTTTAAAAGAAATTCATGTCATTTCTGCCAGCACCCAAGCCACCTGCTTGTCACACTTTCTCATTTTCACTTGGTAAAGATAGCTGAAGCCGACTGTACAGGGGCCACTGTCACTCTCTGTTCCTTAGCTTTCTGAGAATCCTCTTCCTATTAACAGAATGACTATAGATGCACAGTTTCCCTTCAACAAGGACAAAATATGACTCTGTACATCAAAAGTAGATCAGTTGGTCATTTTCTCTATCAATGCTCTGCTTACTCCAAGTTCTGCCAAGTTTAGAGAAAGCTTGATTTGCCCCATTCCCTCTATCAGACATATATACATTTGCAAATGCCACAAGAAAGAAAACAAACAGCCCCTCTCTGTTATTGCAGGGACCTTTTTAATTTTTTATTGGTACATTATTAGTAGTAGTATAACATAATAGTAAAATTCCTTGTGAATTTGGTCCATTTCATTCCCTAGTACCTTCTCTATTCCTCCCCTTTACTCCCCACCCTTTCTCCTTCCTATACTCTACTAGTCTTCTTATTTTCATGAGATTCACACACACATACTTTTTAAATCATTTATTCACTCTAGTTTCCACATATGAGAGAAAACATACAACTCTTGCTTGTCTGAGTTTGTCTTATTTTGCTTAACATAATGCTCTTAAGTTCCATACATTTTTCCTGCAAGTGTCATAATTTCATGCTCCTCTATGGGTAAATAAAGTTCCATTATATATAAATATCACATTTTCTTTAGATCTATTTATCTGGTGACAGACACTTAAGTTGGTTCCATAACTTGGCCATTGTGAACTATGCTGTTATAAACATGGTTATGCTCGTATCACTATAATACTGATAAATACTGAGTAGTGATATAGCTGGGTCATATGGTGGTTTGATTCCCAGTCTTTTGAGGAACCTCCATACTGATTTCCATAGTGGTGTACTAATTTACAATCTCATCAACAGTATATGAGTATTTTCCCCCATGTCCTCACCAGCATTTATAACTGTTTATATTCTTGATGGCTGCCATTCTGACTGGAATGAGATGAACTCTCAGTGTAGTCTGAATTTTCATTTCCCTGATTGCTAAGGATTTTGAACATTTTTTCATATATTTGTTGGACATTTCTAATTCTTCTTTTGAGAAATGTCTGTATAGTTCTTTAGCCCATTTATTGATTGAGTTATTTGATTTTCTGTTAAGCTTTTTAAGTTCTTTGCATATTCTGGGTATTAATCCTCTATTAGAAGAGAAGCTGGCAAAGATCTTGTCCCATTTTGTAGGTTGTGTCTTCATATTCTTGTTTCCTTTGCTGTGCAGAAGGCTTTGGATTTGATGCATCCTATTTATTAATTTTTGGTATTATATCTGATCATTAAAAGTCCCACTGATGAGGTTGTTGCCTGTACCAATATGTTGGAGTGTTGGTCCTGTGTTTTCTTCTAGGAGTTGCAAAATTTCTGGCCTAATTTCTATGTCTTTGATCTCTTTTAAGTTGATTTTCATACAGGATGAGATCTAGTTTCATTCTTCTACATATAGATATCTAGTTTTCCTAGAACCTTTTGTTTAAAAGGATTGTAGAGATCTTGAAATATTATTTATTACATCTCCCTGAGTTTCCATTTCCCCAAATTTACAGAGACAAAATACCACTTCCTTGACATTCTGTATTTTTGCTTCTGCCACTTATAATAATAACCCTCATGCATTCAACTGTTTTACAATATGCTTTCACCTGAATTATTTCTTCTCTGTTAAACCTTTTCTATCTAGAATCAGATATTTGATTCAACTGCTTCCTTTGTTTTAAAACTAATGCCATAAATTTATAATTACTGATTTATCTGAACATCAAAATATATTTTCATGGTCATTCTATTTTAAATTTTCATCATGTTTTCTTATGTAATTCCTAAATTATTTAATGTTTTTAAATTTTCTCTGATAATATATTTTTTTATTATCATTTCTTGAATCCCTTTCCTTTTTTCTGAGTTCAATTTAAGTTTTGCTCTTAAAGAAACTGTTTTGTCCACCTACTGAGGTTTTTAATTTTATTTTAATTAATATCTTTCCTTGTTAAAGGTGTAAATATTGGTTTGCTTTTGTTTGGTTTGGTTTGCTGGGTTTTTTTGTTTACTTGTTCAAATCTGTTCTTTTTTGCACAATCTTTTTCTTAGGGTTTCAGTTTTTTTTATATTTGTTTAACTATTTTTAAAAATGCCTATGGTTCTCATATTGTTATGTTATGAAGTTCTTAGACCTCTGATTTTTCTGTTTTCATATCTGTTGATTCTTATTCATGTCCTTATGGGTTTTTAAATTTGTAATATTAAGCTCTTCCCCCACTGGTCTTTGCTTGACTGGATTTACATAGCTTGGATGAGAGAATGTTCTTCTGTGATGAGGTTTCAGCAAAAGGATTCCGGAGCCAAGTTAAAGAGGCTCCCACTGAACAAAAGTAGGATGATTTGCCCTTCAATAAGAATAACATTTATAATTGATTAGAATGCATTATATATGTTTAATACCATGATGTGATACTTTTTAAAAAAAATTATTAATCACTTTTGGAGAATGTTCTTTCCTCCCTATACTGTACCTAAAGATAACTGAAGAGTTTATGTGGAATTTCTCTTTATAAAAGTGTCTTCCATCTGTTGGTTGAAGAAATGATAGAAATACTATTTATTTGCAACTTTGAATAATATAACAGATCTAGTTGATGATTATCAATGACTGCCAAAGTTACAAAGACAGAGACAAGAAATATGTTCTTTCAAATGAAAATATGTGTCCCACTGTAACCAATGTAACCCTTCAAAACATACTTAAGTCCCACAAAGCTTCAGGTCTTAAATGGAAAAATGTCATTTTAAGCATTTAAACACATGGATAGACCGCTAACCTTATTTTGTATTAAAGGAGGTCAGAGACCCCCCCCACCCAGAAGACCCTTGCCATAATTAAGCTTCACCAGAGACCCTGACCATAATTGTCCTTAGACTTATCTGCAAGAATTTCTACAACAGCGTTTTCAGGTGGAGAGTGTGTTTACAGAGAAGGGACTCAAGGCCTCCAGGCTGAGTCCAGAGCAATCACAGAGGTGTTTGCATCTCAAAGGTCTACAGGCAGGTCTGTGAGCCAGCTAGTGAGAAGAAAGGGAGGGGAGACTCTCCCTTTCTCAGACACTGATTTTCACAGAGAGTGTCCCTTGGCCTGAACTGGGTGCCCAGAACAGTGAAAGCTGCTTTTGTGTGAACTTCTACAGATTGTGAGCTTCTGAGCCTTTTCCCTTATACACTGGGTATAAACTCAGATTTGATGGAGGAGAAAAACCCCCCTTTGAATCTTCCTGCAGCCAATAAGCCTGCTTCCTGCTATTCCTGGTGTCTAGCCTCATTTGTCCTACTTACTTAGTTGTCAATACAAAAAAAAAAAAAAAAAAAAAGCAATTCTTAAAATTGAATCATTTTCCTATAATACATGGCTACACAATTCAAAGTAAAAATCATATATTCTGAAGGCCCAACCATTTGGGTGTACAGAAATCTTAATGTACTTGCTTTATGTGCTTCACAAGTAACAATACATGTCTATCCTATAGATAACCACATGGTATCCAGAGCCATTTGGATGACAACTTTCTATTATCATTGACTCTGCACCTAATTATATTAGTAAGTTCAGACTTAAATGACCTCAAATAGATAAATAGGTTGAAAAAGAAACTTTAAAAAACCCACAAACATCATTTACTCTTCCCTTCAGGCTTGATTTGCAGCAGTAGAATTATAGCATCCCAGACTTTCACAAATTCAAAAGAATAACAATAGCAGTAACCATTTCTCATTATTCATGAGGGATAGGCAGAGCCACAGATGGGATGCAGTCGGCCTTTGTTGAGAAATAAAATGAGACTTTTCAATGGAGAAGCCCCTGAAAAAGCACACTACAAATATTCTCTCTTTATTGATATTATAAACTTTATTAGCTTCTTCCTATTAATAATGTGGGGATCTAAGCATTTTAATTAAAAGTCATTTTGGATCCTTAGTGCCATTTGTTTCTGGTACATTTAGTTCCTAGGTCTGTCTGTGGAAACATTGGGGATGAAAAGTAAAATGTTACCATCTGAATGGAAATCAAGCATAAGAAGTGATTACAGACCCAGGTGAACTGGAAATGGAATAAACAGTGACTACCCCCTAAACAGGAAACCACTAATTAGATTTTTTAATTCAGCATAAATGCCTCCTAAATTACATGCTAATACAGGACCTCATTGTATATTGATTCAATTTTCCTAATTCAAAGGATGTGCTAGTTGAATGTGTCTAGAAGCCTGGTGGTGCTGAGTACCCCACAGTATTGTAATATAAATAACAATGCTGTGAGCCATCGTTTGTTCCTGTGGGGATTGGAAGCTGAACCTTCAAAATTATTATTTTTTATTTTCTCCTCTTGGCTTTGTGAATGTGTCAAAAATGGCCAGAACTCATTTCCAGGTCAGACAAATAAATAAATCAGTATTAGTTAAAAACAAAGAAGATCCATAAGTTTAAGTCCTTGCATCAGGAAGACAACACATTAATTAAGAAGCCCCAGTCATCAAACAGTCCTCAGAGAGGATGTGGTTCTAAGGAGCCTCAGGATGGACATCAGGTCACTGAAAACACTTTTGACAACTGCATTTTTAAGGAGAGCATGGCCTGCTTTTGGCAATTGCATTATTTCAGTAGGTAATTCAGCAAAGATCCATAGAGAATCCAACAAGGATACACATTAAGAAAGATAGAAAAGTAAATACAAAGTGAGGGAACTATTTTCTTGGCAGATATGCAAGAGAGGAAATCTGTAGCACTTGAAGATATAAGCCTAACATTTCATCCTGACCCAGCACAACTCAGTCTAACACAACAATGAATAAGACATACAATCAGAGCTCACATAAGGGCTTGAGTGAGCTTTCAGTCAGAAAAGTCTTCCTCCTAGAATCTTCCAGATTTGGAGAAAATTGGCAGTTGCCTGATTTGAATCTCCCCAATATTTTCCTTCACCCTAAACCCACTCACCAAAAAGCAAAATCAATAATGAGAACAAATAAACCATATCTGGCTTGTGTCTTCAGCATTATTAGAAGACATAACATGATGATCTTCAAGCTATCTGTAAAGGGGGTTACCAATAGATCTATCACTACTTGCCTCACAATGCAAACCTATGAGGAAAGAGGTTGTTAAGAGATTTCATATAAGAACAGATTTCATGATGAGAAACAAAGGACTCAGACAACATGTAGACAGAGGCACCTCCAGAAAATGTAAGTCCAACATCGAATGCCGAATACCAAGCCTAGGCCTGCCTGGCTTGATAGTTCACGTCACTAGCTATAGGGAAGGGGCTTCACAGTGTGAAACCAGAGGACCAAGCCTAACAACTGCTTTGGGGAGACATATCAGGTACAAAGAAAAAGAGTAGCACAAGTAGGAGACAAGGCAGTGAGGAGTAGGAAGGATCCTGCAGGAACAAAAGAGGAGCAGGAAATGTGGAACCCTCTCCCACAAGGTCATCACCGATAACACCATTTTCCATAAAAGAAAATTGCATAGAAGAGGGAAAAGCTGACAGGAGGAGAAGCTCTCAAACTAGGAACCCTGTCCATGAAATGAATTGGAATAGATAGAAAGCAAACCACAGCCATGCAAAACTACTGTTATTGTTGTTGTTTTTAATCAGAAAATATAAATGAGTTTCTGCTAATGAAACTTCTCTCTAAAAGCCAACCACAAAAATGGGGAAACTTATAACACAAAAATGTAAGCTGAATTAACTATTCTCAAATAAGTATTTGGGGATATGAAAAATACCTTTATTCAGAAATACAAGCATTAATAACAGACATGAACCCAAAAATGAGGGATAGAGAGGAAATGAAATAAGAGTTGACTCAACTGAGGATGGAAACAGAAGAAAAAGATCAAATCATATCAGAAAAATAATATTGAAATCTACCTCCCCTAAGTGTCATGAAAATCCCCTCTAAGGCCCTCCATTTCTTCTTCCTTTTTATCCCTCTTCGTCCAAGTTTACAGCTCCATCCTACTCTGCCTCCTGTGTTTGTGGGGTAAATCCCATGTCACATTACTACTACTACAGTCACCTTATACAACCACTATGTGAATTTGATTCTGAGGCTTCCTTATCTTCAGGGTAGAATACATCAAAACACCCATAGCATAACTTAATAGCTTTATTATGCTAAAAGATATCATCCAAAGAATCTCAGTTTCCTTTTTTCCATGTTCTTATCCTACCAGCAACAACCACCAGGATTTTCAAGGATTAATATTGTAAGGGGAAAAAAGTAATCTCTTTTCCTCGGCCATCACAAGGTTCACATCTGATACCTCTATAGAGCAAAGAATTATTAGCAATAATAAAAAATAATAACAAATTTATTTAATGAAAGTTTTACATGACATGGGGGTCAAAGATCCAGGGGAAACTGTGTGTGTGTTAATGGAAAGTTGTATAGAAGTGTGATTGGAGGAGGAAAACATGATTTAATGGTAATAAAATGAGGGGATCTTATCAAGACCACTTTGTTCAGATGTTTCAGGAATCTCTGTGTGACTGACACTTCTTCCCTCTGGGTAGAAGACAAACCACCTATCCTGTGAGGGTCTTCACGGGAGAAAGAAGGAGAAATATCAGAGATTGACCTTTCTACCTCTGGAGTTTTTTTCGGTTTCTTTTAGCTTTAAACATTAAGTATGCCAAGTGCCATACTTTGAGGTATCATGTTCTGAATCATAATATCCTTTATCATTCCTTCAACTTCAACTCTGAAGTAAAACGTATTTATGAAGCCTAACAAGATAAAGCCTCCTGGGTGAATGGGCAGAAATATTCAGTAGCTTAACATAGACTTCCATGTTCCTACTGTATGGCATAATACTTGACATTCAAGTGAGCCTTCAGAGAAATAGCTTAAAGGGCACAATTAGAGCCACACAAATCCAAAGCTTAATATTAGTGACAGTTTAAATTCAACCATTGGAGAATATTTGGTGTTACTCTTATAATTTCACCTGAAGTTTTGGGAAAGCTTCTATTGGAGAACTTCTCCAGCAAACCTTGACCCTAAGATATCCAATCCCTTCCTCAGTGTATTTGTGACCCTATTTTTCCTCAATCTGAGTCTTTCTTGCATTGTAGTTTAAGATCAGTGACTTGTTCACTTGGTCCCACCAGGCTGTCATTGGAACTACTGGTCCTCTGCAGCTCCCTTAAGATCTCCAGTGTAGGTGGGATGCCCTACCCTCTGCTGCAGCATTCCTTCACCTACTATAGACAACAATACCCTTTGGCCCTCTCAGCCAGCATCTTCAAGGACCTCAATGCCCAAAGGCCACAGTAATTTCTAGATCTCCCTGAAGCCCAGACCGTAGGGAACTAAGGCCCACCATTTAGTTACCTCCCTCAGTCATCCTTACTCTAATGCATGCACCTGGTAGGTAGGGGTGCCATACCAAATTATGGGCTTCTCTGTGAGTTAACAATGTCTTTAAGCCAAGTGTGAAGGAAGTGGACTACTAGGTCATATATCTTACTTCTTTAAGCCTCTATCATTCTGTTCACTAGTCCACCATCTTCTTCAGAGAGAGAAGGGAAGATGACTTGCGTCTGAACTTTGCCTCTCTTCCTCTCGATCACCTCTTCTACCTAGTACCAGGAGGACTTCCAATTTCCTCTTCCTTCCAGGAAGCAATGTTCCTCTCCAGGAAGGAAATGTTCCTCATGTCATAGCCTCCACCTTTCCTCCTTTCAGACTCGTGGTTCAGTCTTATTAGGGGAGAAGAAACAGAATTAATAGGAAGGGAAAATGCAACAGGAGTTATTTTAAAAATATCATCTCTCATACATAAAAGGTTAAGCAGTCTAAAGTTCTTATGTTAAATCCTTAATAAGATTCTAGAGGAGTTCAAGGGAAAAGCAATTGTGGGGTCTTTTTTTTTTTTTTTTTTGAGGTTTTCAAATAAATTAATGTTTTCTACTACTAGTAGCATTTTAAAAAGGCATGAAATGGAGGAAAAACAATTGTTGAAGGAATTGTTCAGGAAGGTGACATAAAGGCTATGGTTTTCAAGCTGGGTTTTGAAAATTTTATATTCCTCAGATAAGGAGGAAAACTAGAGCAAGCTTTCCAGGAGGGAAATTGAGCTGAGCAACAGCTGGCCTGTGTGAGGAGCCACAAGCACCTCATGAATGGAGCAGGTAGTCTGTTTAGGAGAACAGCACTAGGCAAGGCAAGAGAAGGCATCAATACCCAGATTTCAAATAACTCGGAATGCCAGACGACAAATGTTACCTTTAAATCTTCATTAAACCCA
This sequence comes from Callospermophilus lateralis, assembly GCF_048772815.1. Lineage (NCBI taxonomy): Eukaryota > Metazoa > Chordata > Mammalia > Rodentia > Sciuridae > Callospermophilus > Callospermophilus lateralis. The sequence goes on from NC_135306.1 coordinate 141,381,756, forward strand.
GTTAGGTCATACCTACCTCCCCATTTTACATATGAGAACCAAGCTCCAAGAGATTGACTTATTTAAGACCAAACAGCCAGTTTGCTGCAACACCTTCCATTATCAAGTCTGAATCCTCACACAGACAAAAATAAATTTAGAGTTAATGGCCAATACTTTTATCTTCCCCCACGATGCTTTGGCAAGAAGAGGTTGGTATCTATATGCCAGACGTTTTCATACACACACACAGAGTTCCTCTAAGATAGGTATCAATTATTTGTGCAGTTTGAACTTTCATATGTGTGTTGTAGGCATGATAAATACCATCATTATCAACAGCTGAAGGCAAATTAAATTTTCTCCACCATGTCTCCACAGGACGTAGTTTACCAAGCAAAGTCCATTCCCATATGCCACAGGCTGAGAAAACATAATCATGTCAGGGAAAATCATGTAATGTTGTTAAATAAGGCCCATTCAATGTCATTAAAAATTGCTTCCATCAGAGAGCAGGTCTTGGAAATGAGACAGGTTTATAGGGGCATTGTTGGAGTTGATGGGCAACCAGTGCTGTAGGCCACAGATGAAAGTCAAACAAGATAGAGAGCTCAGCACAGGGAAAGCCTCCGGACAGAAGGTAAATGTAAGGATGAGGAGAGTTAACAGGCACTTGAGTGATGGGTAAGATGCTCAGAGGCACCCAGCTAACACAAACACTCCTTCCAACCTCCACACTACACTATCAACTGTCTTCATTTTGGAGAAGACTTTCAATGTGACGCTCACTCCTACTCCACATCTCCACTTTGGAAACTAATACAAGTTCTAAGTGTCCTCAAAATGATAACACTCCAAATTTCCCTAAACCTAATTACATAACCTGCATCGCAATTAGATTAAGTGTAATTTCTTTTGCTCCTAATCAATCTCTAGTCTAGAGGTGTGGGGGTTTTATTCACATTTCTATCATTTCCTTCTCAGTAGTTATTTTTAGTCTTTTCTCTGAAACTTCTCTCAGAAAATGAGGCAGAATTCTCCACTGATTCTGTTATCTAATGGACTACTAATTCTCTCTTCTTTCTCTGAAAGCCCATTTATTTATGTTATGTATTCATAACTCTAAGAACAAACCCTCACTTCCACTTCCACGCATGAGTGGATTTGAGAGAATGAGCACAGTGTACTGAATGTCAGTGATTTCCAACAAACATCCACAATGACCTTCTGCCAGGGAGAGGCACACAGAGAAGCCACCTCATCACAGATGTTCATGTGAAGGCTCTGCAGGACCCAGAGCTCCCTCCAGCCCTCACACTCGCAGGCAGGGTAATTTCACCTGGGTGAGACACAGGATTTTTGCCTCAGCATTTATTTGCCTTGTTTTCAGCACTAGACTCAAGTGCAAAATGAGCCCCTTTCCAGTTCATGTCCCCAAGGAGATACTGTCAATTCACACGTGTACACAGGCACATATTCGGTTTGGGGTTTTTTGTTGTTTTTTTGTTTTTTTGTTTAATTTTTGAGCATTTTGCTCAATTGCTACACGTTGATTTTCAGTTGTATACCACTTCCTCCTGTACAGATGGTACACATTCTGTTTTCCCTACTTTTGGAGCTTTGCACACTTTTTATCTCAAGGCCTAAAACAATACCCTCCTATAAAATATAGCCTGGAAATTCTTCTGTAAGTATCCCAAGAGGAATACTGATATTTTTCTATATTCTAATCACACTTTATATATACAACAGTCCCTCCTTTTCCACAGGTCTGCAGGTTCAGTTAGCCATTGCCAACCCCACTCTGAAAATATTAAATGAAAAATTCTGGAAAAAAAATAATCTTTAAATTGTGCACTATTCTGAGTAATGTGATGGAGTCTCACACTGGACTGTGTTGTTCTACCCAGGATCTGAATCATCCCTTTTTCCAACATATCCATATTGTACCTACCCACCATTTAGGTGCACAGTAGCCATCTCTGTATCAGACGGACTGCTACAGTATCACACTGCTTGTGTTCAAGTAACTCTTATTTTACTTAAACGTGGCCCCACAGCACAAGTGTAGTGATGCTAGAAATTTAGCCCAGGGGAGAAGCTATAAAGTGCTTCCATTTAGTCAAAAGATGAAAGTACAATAAGATATTTTGAAAAAAAAGAGACCACATTTACCTAACTTTTATGGTAGTGTATTGTTATAATTGTTCTGTGTTATTATTGTTGCTGTTAATTTCTTAGTGTGCCCAATTGATAAATTAGACTTTATCATATATATGTATGTATAGGAAAAACAGTATATTAGTGTTGTATTATTTTATAGAGTTTGGTACAATCTGCAGTTTCAGGTATCCACTGGAGTCTTGGAACATGTCCCTCCAAGATAAAGGGGTCTGATATATAATCCATCTTTAGAGTCTTTATACTGGACTGGAACTGTTTGCATGTCTGTTTTGAAAGATATTGAAGTATGTGAGAACAAGGGTTGTATTAGAATCTCCAGAGAAATGGAACCAATTGGATATGTATAAACAGATGGTCCTTGACTTATGAAGGGATTATATCCCAATAAACCCATTTTAAGTTGAAAACACTGTAAGTAAAAATGAATTTATTACATCTAACCTTCCAAACAGCAGTACACAGTATACTATCCACTATACACACTTGTGTTAGTCACCTTTGCATTGCTGTGACCAAAATACTTCAATAACTTAGAGAAGGAAAACTTTATTTGGGGCTCAGTTCCAGAAGTTCAGTTCATGATCAGATGACTCCATTGCTCTGGGCTTAAGGTGAGGCAGAACATCATGGTGGAAGGGTATGGTGGAGGAAAACTGCTCAATACATGGTAGCCAGGAAGCAGAGTTTACAAAGAGCCAGGAACAAGATATAATCCTCAAGGACATGCCCCAAATGACCTACTCCCTCAAGCACACCTTACATGGCTATAGTTACCACCCAGTAGTCCATTCAAATTATTAATCCATCAAATGTATTAATCCATTTGGGCACGGTGGCACATGCCTATAATCCCAGTGATGCAGAAGTCTGAGGCAGGAGGATCTCAGATTCAAGATCAGCCTGGGAAACTTAGTAAGACCTGTCTCAAAATAAAAATTAAAAGGACTAGAGATGTAGGGTTGGGGATGTAGCTCAGTGAGAGAGTACTCCCAGGTAGAATCCCCAGTAATGAGGGAAAGGGGTATTAACCTGTTGATGAGGCTACAACTCTCGTAATCTAATAGTTTTAACTCTGATGACTTTTTCAGGGCACAATTAAGATTCAATCCATAATAACAGTACTCTATATCAGTTATTTATCCTTGTGATAGTGTATCTGATTGAGAGCTGCAGCTGGCTACTGCTGCCCAGCACTGCATGTGAGTATTATCCCTAGCCTTGAAAAGATCAAAAGTCAAAATTCAAAGTACACTTTACTGACTGTGTATCACTTTCACATCATTGTAAAATTGAAAAATTATAAGTGAAATTATCATAAGTCAGAGACTGTACCTATACACAGATTTGTGTGTTTCAATTTATTTTAAAGAACTGGCACACATAATTATGAAGGCTTGGTGAATTCAAAATATGATGAAGGCCAAAGGCTGGAGACTCAGAAAAGAATTGCAGTTCACATGCAAAGACTGTCTCTCAGAAAAGTACCTTCTTGCTCAGGAGAGGTCAGGCTTTCATTCTATTTAGGTCATGGACTATTGGATGAGATCCACTCACATTATGGACAACAATCTGCTCAAAGTCCATTGATTTAAATGTAAGTCTCATCAAAAAATATTCTCACAGAAACATCCAGAATCATGCTTGACCAAATACCTGAGTACTGTGGCCCAGACAAGTTGACATATAAAATTTACCAGGATCAGTATTTTGTCTCGTTTCCCTTTAACATCTGCAGCATCCAGCAAAAACTTAACATGCAGGTGTTTGTGGAATGAATGATAGCCAATGAATAGAGAAGCAAATTTTGGAGACTTGAAACATCCAGTTCAGTATGACCCAGACATTTTCTCTTTTTTGATTTATCAATGTAACTAAAAAAAAAACTTAAAGCAGTAAAAATGTTCTATTTTAGAGGCTGATGAAAAATAAGCCTCTGTTCAGGGGTTATAAAGGATATGAGTGTATATCTCTAAAGCTGAGATCATGTGATATTTTCTGTCATGGCCCTTCTACTTCACCTCAGGTGGAAATGGAACCTGAATCTGGCAAGGGCTCCTAAGCTACGTGAGCCAGAGGTAGAGATTATGACTACTTAAATGTAATATTTTGTCCAATAAATTCAGAAATTCCACTTCCCCACTTCATCATCCCTTGATATGTAGGACTCTTCAAACCTGATATATGGCCCCTAATCCAGGAGGGAGAAAGTAGGGGATGCTGCATGAATTAGCCTTCTATTATATTTAAAAGTAACAAATTTCTTAAAATACCTAATGGTATCATGACAGACAGACACATGTGGGCATTCTAACAAGCATGCTCCTGGAGCTATTTGGGGATTTTATTAATTTCATTTATTGCAGCCCTATTCAACAATACTATTGGTGAATTTAACTCCTACCTTAGGACTCATTTTGTGATTTTGATAGCACTCCATAATTTTCAAGGACAAAATATCTGAGCACTTATTAATTCACTCAAAATACATTTATTGAGGCCCTATGCTAAGAAGATACAGAGATGAATAAAACCCAGCTACTTACCTTCAAAGAACCCAGTAGGGAGGAAGCTATATAAGGATAGCTTTAATAGCATTATCAGTGATAACAGAAAATTGGAGACTAACCAAATGTCTTCATTAAAGAGAGAATAGAAAAATAATTATCAAGTAGATCCACAGTCCCAAGTCAAAAACTAAAAGTGACTTCATAATTTATAGATGATAGATACATAGATACATACATACATACAAACAAACAAACAGGGGTGAATCTCAGACGAATGAATGAAAGTTAAGTATCACAAAAGAAGACACTGAGCATAATGCATGTTGTGTAAGGTTCAAATCCTCCCACTGAGTAGTGTATTGCTTACAAGGCACACATTTTATCCTACAAGCAAAAGAGTTTTCAAATTGGTGGCTCCTCTCTGGGAGGCAAGGCCTATCTTTTGAAAGTGGAAGGGCAGATGGTGCCTCTGCAGAACACTACCACAAGGTTTCTGCAAGGTAGGCTTCCCACTGGGGGTCAGGAAGTATCCATTATGGGGCAAGATGGGGTTATAGGAGGCCAGGAGGCTGCTGTAGTCCCCCTATAATGACTTCTTTCCCAAGTTGCAGTGTTGAAACTCTTCAACAGGACTGTTGACTCAATTTTCTTGGTTTTCCTTTCCTCTACCCTAAACTTAACTTCATATCCCCTGATTTGAGTGCAGTTGATTCAAATAGGAGTTGGCAAAAAATATGCAGTTAAAAGAAGAGCTCCAATGAGAAAAGATGCAATTAATAATCTCCACTCAACAGGAAGTCAAGGAATAAGTGATTCATCTCTGTTTGCAATACTGACTTCATGAGCATATCAAACAACTCGTGAAACTTGCTAATGAGAAGGCAAAGCAACTTGATATTCAGAACGTCTGCCTCATTAAAAACTAACCACAATTTCTACTCACTCCCCCTACTTTATCCTACTTTCATACACAGAAGCTGACTTGTTGAATATGACGATACTGGGCAGAGCCTGAGGATAGAATTACAGAATTTTGAAATGTCCTAAGTGTTGTGTTTAGAAGGCAGTGCCACCATAAGTACTTAGAAGAGATGCAGACATGATAGAAAACAGGGGGCTGATGGGGAGGGAGGTGGTGGTAGTGAAACACAGTATCCCTCACATAGTCCCAATTATAACTCCCTGCCAGTTTTCATTCAACCATCCACTCACTCTTCCCTTAGACAAAGCTCTACACACTGTGCAAGGCACTGGAAGTTAAAAAGTTGAATATGGTTCTTACCCTTTAAAGAGCTCTGTGTTAGAAAAAGACACAGAAACATGATTATGCACAATATCATAAGTGCTAGGATAAACAAAAAGGGCCACTTACTGGACAACTCTAAGACTACTGGACATACAAAATTAAATATGACTGCTGCCCTCTGGAGATGTCCCTTAGGAGTACTGAGGATGCTCCTAAAGTCCAAGGAAGGACTAGGCAAGAGCAGCAAAGATTCTTTTAGAAGATGTTATGGACCTGGGTTTGGTAGAATGAGTAGAGCTGGCTGAGTGAAGGAACCAAAGAGGGAGACATGCTTGATGTGATGTTTTGTTCCTTGTGAAATAAGGCTTATTCTTTAGCTGGAATCATTTAACCATGAAGATGTCATGTCTACTTCTTGTCAGTTCCCTTCATTTTTGAGAAAATTTCAGGTATTGAACAAACTCCATTGTAAGAGAAAATTCCACACAGTCCAACAGATGAAGCATATGCAACATATGAAGCATATCCTGGGGAATCCAGAATTTGAAAGCCTAAGGGAACAAATACATTCCCAGAATATCAAAAATAGCTTTTGTTACCTAAGTGTCAACTCTGTACTGTGCCCTGGATATCTAGCTTGCTGGCCTGATCTGCAGATTTCCTTTAACTGACATCTTAAGGAATCCTTGAAAAATGCTAAGTGATGTGTTTATAGACATTGCAACTGAGATTCAAGAAGTAACTTTATCTGCCAAAAGTCACAAAATGGTCTGTGGGAGGCCTAGATTTATTTGATTCAAATATCTGTTCTCTTGAAGAAATGACATGAATTAAAATATATATGAAAGGCATAAGAAATTATACCAATTCTCCCTGTTCCAGCTCTTTCCAGTATAGTTTTATAGGAAAATCACAGCCATTCTCCTACCCCCAATGAGCTACTGAAGGACCTACTCCTCCACCCAGAGATGAAATGGAGTAAAGTAGTAGCCTGGAACTCATGTGTGCTTCTAGACCCTTATCTTATGTGAGGCAATTTCTGGAAAACAATCCCAATACTTCCTTTCCAAGTACAATCATCTGTATAATTTCCAAAAGAGAAGCAGACAATAATCCTAGCTTCAATAAAATAATTAGAAGTTATATTGTGTGGTGAATTTCATTACTGTTGAGACTTACAAGTATATCCCACTTGCCCTAAAATACAACACAAGACTAAAAGGGACATCATCCAGCAATTCAAAGACATAAATAAACAACACTAATACTGAAGCATAATATCCTCTTGCACAAACAGCAAAAATAAGCTCCCAATTTCTCTTTTAAAAATCCAAAACCATTGCTTCAGCAAAGCATTTCTGCACTAGAAACCTAAACAGAAAGAAATCCTCCTATATTAGGGTGCTCAACCAACAAGATGTGTACCTAAAGAAAGAGAGATTTATTTTAAGGAATTGACTCATGCACCTGCGGAGGCTGGCAAGTCCAAAATCTGCAGGTCAGGCCAGCAGGCTAGACACCCAGGCTGGAGTTGATACAACATTTTTGAGTCCCAAGGTACACAGAGGCAGAATCCCGCCTTCTTTGCAGGACCTCTATCTTTTCTCTTAGGGCCTTCAACTGATAAATAAAGCCCCCTCACATTATGGAGAGTGATCTTTTGTAGTCAGAGCCTACTGACTAAATGTAAATCACATCTTTAACATACAGAAACGTGCATATCAGCATTTAACCAAACAACTAGATACACCAGCCCAACTAAGTTGACACATAAAATTTACCTCAATACCTTCTGTATTCCAAATCTCAGTAACTGGCAGTACTATGTGCCTAACTACCTAAGTAAGAAATATACTCTTTTAGACCATTTATCTTCCCTCACCTCCCATACCAAGCCCTGAAAATACTAACTGCAAAATATTTCTAGGCTTAGTTCCCTCCCCATCATCCCCATGTTACTGCCAAATCTTGCCTCTTACCCGAATTGTTAAAATTGCCTCTAATAGTCCTTATCTTGAATCTCATCCTCCTTTCTTTTCAAAACCATGAAACTTATTTCCCATCTGAAAGTGTTTGAGTAATTCTTCATTGTTTATTAGGTAAATCCAAGCTCCCTAAAGCATGGTCTACATAGGCTCTTCATGATCTAATCCCTCCTTACCTTGCAACTCCTTCTCCCCTCACTTAATTTTTTGAAAAATATTGACAAATATTTTAATACTTATGTATATCTATCTGGAACAATTTCATGTTTTGATCTATGTACACATTTTACCAGGATTCAATCAAACTAATTCACATATCTATCACCTAACCAATTTATCATTGTGTATGTGTGAATGTTAAAAATATATTTCAGCACTTTTGAAATATATAATATGTTATTATTAATTGTGGTTACCATGCAGTTCAATCAATCACTAAAACTTCCTCCCCAGTCTAACTGAAACTTACTTATCCCCAATCTGGACAACTACTTGCAAGTGCCAAGCACCCCATGACAATCACATGCTACTCTCTCTGCTAGCAATACCTTGTCCATCTCAAAAATGCCCACTCTGCCATCATTGCATCCCAAATTCCCTTCTTCCATGACCATGCCCACCATTGCTACCCACACCTCCTACAATACAGAATTACACTCTCCTTTATCTGTGTTCCCATGGTACTTGGTTCATACTTCTATCACATTTCTTATACACATTAAAATGTATTTATTCACATGGATGTCATATATGTGGTCTTGTATTTATTCTTCTTTTTACTTTCAACCCAAAAGACAAAGCCCAGTGAAGATTTGCAAAGGACTTTTCTACTTATTTGTGAACACCTTCCTTTAGACTCAGTCTCAAGGAGAATAATTATGTCTGTTTGGTTTACCCAATGCCTAGCATAGTACCCGGCATATAGAGATATCTAATTATAAAGATCTGTCACATGAATAAGCAACTTAGTCATTAAATTTGATCCTTTCAACCACAAACATCCTTTCCATTTTTCTCCTACTAAAATTTTCAGCTGGGTAGGAAGGTTCTCTTTGGCATGGACTAATCTAGATTTTTGTGTTCTTTTTCCTCCCTGCCTCCCTGTTCTAGGCTTAGCACAGTCCTGGGTAATGCTAGAGATGCAATTGTACTTGTGGAATAAATGGTGAATGGGTTTTATACTTGTGTATTATTTTCTCTGAATCAGAGTTTTCACATGTCCAAACTTATCCCTGACCCTGATGCAGTGAACTGTGGAAAATCTGGCTGAGTGAATCTATCCAACTAGGTCAACTCTGCCCGGGAGAGATAGAGTGCATGTCTCTTGCAATTAACCTGTGCTCATCTCAGGGAGACAGGCACCCACACTCTCTAAGGGTCCTATATTTCACCCTGATGATCAGATGAAGGAAAAGACATGAAAAGTTAGAAGGAGGAAAGCCCTATAAAAAAGGAGCTCTGAGGGCTGGGGTTGTGGCTCCGTGGTAGAGTGCTTGCCTAGCCCGTGTGAGGCCCTGGGTTCGATCCTCAGCACCACACAAAAATAAATAAATAATGTATCATGTCCAACTATAACTAAAAAGTAAATAAGTAAATATTTAAAAAAGAAAAGAAAAGAAGCTCTGAGGATGTAACATGGGGTTAAAATGAAGCCAGAGATTCACTCTTATGGGGTAAATTAAATCAAGGAAAGTTTTTGTTTTTATCTAGAACCAAAAAGCAAGAGCTCACACTAAGCCAAGAAATTCCCTGCTACATCCTGGGCAAGCAGCACCTGAAATGTGATAAGCCCTTTCCATTGAAAGTGTTTGGTCAGAGTTCTGGGTATCCTGGTCCCATTCACAGATAAAGCTCTGGATTCCCACATCTAATTTTTACCTTTACTCCTTCTCTATTCCTGTGACTGTATCTTTTTTCCAAGGTCATCTTGGGTCCAAGGTCATCTCTCTAGGACATAAAAACAAATATGACTTCTTCAATGTGAACCTCAGTTCCTTTCTTGGAAATGTTTTATAGGATAATTCTGCAGTGTGGCAGAATGGAAGGAATAGGGGCTTTGAAATCATCAGACCTGGACTTAAATCCTACTCAACAAAGCTAAGTCGAGTCACCTTGGAAAAGCACACCAAACCCCTGAGCCTCTGTTTCTTAATGAGTTTGATAATATCTACTTGCATAGGGTAGCTCTGTGTATTGAATGAAATAAAAAAGAACAGTATCTTATCAGTATCATTTACTCTTTTTCACTATTAGCATCTTTCCCCAGATAAATGCCTTCCTCCTCTGGCTTCCATCCCAGAGAGTCAAGCCTACCTGCCCAGGTATCACTAGTAAAAAATAAATTAGACTGAAAATTTCTCTTTTTGGGTCACAATTGATTCCTTTAAAATCACAACCTCTTGCCCATTTATTGATTGGGTTATTTGCGGGGGGGTTTAGTGTTAAGTTTTTAAAGTTCTTTTTATATTCAGGATATTAATCAGCTGTTGGATAAGTGAAATATGCCAGACTCAGAAAATCAATGGTAGAATATTTTCTCTCATATGCAGAAGTCAGAACAAAATAAAGGGGAACAAGTAGGGTTGGGGATTCCATGAAAATAGAAGGAACATTGGTGGAGTAGAGGAAGGGGATAGAGGGAAAGGTAGGAGGAATGAGAAAAAGGAGGAACTATAAAATGAAATTAACCAAATTATGCTATGTACATATGTGAATATACCAGTAAATTTCATATATATATATATATATATATATATATATATATATATATATATATATATCACCAATTTTAAAAACTATAAATAAGTAGAAGGAAAATAAATACAGCAAGGAAGAGGATGGGGGGAGAGGAAGGGAATAAAATGAAGCAAATTATATTCCATGTATATATGATTTGTCAAAATGAACCCCAATATTATGTATAACTGTAATGCACTAATAAAAAGATTTTTTAAAAAACAAAGCACCATCTTGCTATTTACAAGAGACTTTGGAAAAAACTTGAGCACTACTATATTTCACAGTGAATCCACCTTAGGGCTCTTAGATGGAAGATGAGGTGCCCTGCCCTAGGGTGATAAGTGAGAAGGAAAGATCTAACTCCTCAGACAGGGCTGAATGTCTAGGATTGACAGAGAGCAAACAGCCACTCCCTCCCTCGTGTTTAAATGAGAACCTGGAGCATCTGTCCTGGCAGGTCCCCAGGTTTCTGGTGCTAATTCACAATCCTTTAGAAAATCAATACACTGGAGAGAGGATTAATCATTTTCTTTCACAGAGGTAAAATGTTTTTTTACTGATCCTAGAAAGGAAACTCTCCTAGAAATGATCTAAGATGACTCATTTAAGTTTTCCTCTCACAGAATATTTGTCCATCCAGGAGTTCAACCTGTATCCTGACATTTTTCCTCGTAATTTACCATGGTATTAAAAAATCTTAAAAGTCATGTAATTGAACTCCAAGATAAACTGAGGCTCAGAGATTGAAAAGTGTCTGTCTCCCAGAGATTGAAAAGGTCTCTGTCTCCCAGCAACAGAGAGCATTCAAAAGGCAGAGCTGTCTGAACCAGTCTCAAGTCCAGTTGCCTGTCCCACCAGACAAAGGGAAAACCTGGTTTGGTTTGGTTTGGTTTGGTTTGGTGGTTTGGTGGTTTGTTTGCAGTGCTGGGGACTGAATTCAGGGCCTTGTGTATACTAGACATGTGCTCTACCACAGAACTACAGCCCCAACCATAAATTTTCAATACTGCAATACAAAACCTTAGAGGCCACCAGATAATGCCAAAAGACTAGGCTTTAAGGATCTACTTATTAAGCGCTTTGGAATCCTGAGCAGTTTACTTTTCTTCCTTCTCAAAAGTATGGTCTCCAGACCAACACCCTCAACAGCAACCTAGAACTTGTTGGAACCAAAGAATCTTACCCCACTCCAGACCTAGAATCAGAGAGTCTTGATAACATAGCAAATGATAATTGAGTGACCTCGTAACCCACCTGACCTCACACAGTGGGTTGGAAAGGGCAACACTTAGGTCTATAAAGTGCCAAATTCAGTGTCCAGTGTCTCCCGACCCCTTTAATCCAGGTTTAATCTTCCCTGTATTTAACCTTGCCTCTCCGAATGTAGTTAATGCCTTGTGACTCAGATCCTGCCACATACATAGAAATCTTCAGTAATTCCTCCTTAAATCTCACTCATCTTTCCCGTCACACAAAATATCTTCTCAAAGAAAATCAGTTCTATCCAAGTGACCCCAAGTCTTCCACCTTTGAATGGTAGATGATGAACCGGGGTATGAGATGTTCATTCTCATGAGACGGGGCAAAAAAGGAGACAGCCTACAAATTGTGAGCACCCTACAATAATAATCATCTAGGTCTCTGTCTCCCAGCAACAGAGAGCACAGGGAGTAATTATAAACTCTTGCTCTCACATTGCGCTCAACAATTTTCCAAGCACATCTACATCCTACTGAGCCTTCCAACCATCTCATAAGGAGGGCAGAACAAAAATTATAATTAATGAGGCTCAGAAGGGCTAAATGATTTTTCCAAAGTCACACAACTAGTGAACAGGCAGGCTGGGACCAGAACTTCAACCAGCCTTTTCGCAGGCTTTCTCCGCTCTCCACACACATTGGAAATGAAAGCTCAGAATGGATCGTGCCTTAAGCTATTATTAGAAATGCTCTGATCATCAGTTGTTGCTTTAATGGGGATGAGCTGGCAGCCAGCTGAGAACAAAAATGGTACACAAACTTGCTATCACAGGGAAGTATGAGGCAGGGGAGGATGAAGAAAAGGGTATAACAGGAGAGTTCCAAGGACAAACATCTCCAGCTCACCCTTCTATTGTAGACTAAATTTGAGGAACCAACATATTTGCAAGCTCTTTTTGCCTCTGGTCCTAAATCAGATGCTTCAGAGGAATGGGTACTTTATATTTCCCATAGTCAGCACTCTGCTAGGCACAGGGTAAATTCTCATACAGGTTTGATGAATGGATTAATCACTATGTGTTCATATTAATTTTTGGTTTTGTCTTTCAAAAGGCCCACTGCCTACATCTTTAGTTTTATCTCCTGCATCTTCTCCAATGTCCCTGTAGTCTGAGTCTAATTAAGAATAGAATTATAGCCCAATAAAGGTCTCATCCTGGCCCAGTAAGAGCACAAGCCACTCTGGTTCTGAGATAGCAATTTTCAATTGAAGCAGTTCTATTGCTTAGTCCCCTAAGACATGTTAGATTGGGCATTTCTCCTGGAAGAAGGATTTCTTGTTGCAAAACAAAACCATTCAGCCTCTAGTCCTAATTCTGACCAATCTAGGATGTTTCTTAGATACCAAAGGATATCAAATAGGGTCTAAACCCCTACTCTCCCCTGTCCGTAGCACCACGATCCTGATCCCATTCTTTATCACCTCTTCCTGAACTTCTACAATTTCTTAAGCACTTTCCCAGACACCAGGCTCTCTGCCTCCTAACATTTCCTACATCTGATATGAATATTTTCCTCTCCCTATGGCATCCAAGATGCCTGCCCACATCTCCCAATTGATTTCTGACCTCTCCTCCCAATCTTCTTATAGATCAGTGGGAGCATTCCCAAAGAGCACATGAATTCCCCACCACTGGGCCTTTGGTCATACTAGCCCCTCGGCCTAAAGTGCCCTTCCCTATTTCTTCACCAAGAGAACTACCTATGTTTTAAGGCCTACTTTCTCTGAGAATCTTCTTCAAAGACTCCAAAGTAAGGAAGTTATTCCCTCAACCATGATCTCTCCACATTTTATTTATATCCAGATAGCTTATAACTTTTGTTTACTTGTCTCTTGTCTCTTCCCCTACTTCTCTAAGATGGGTATGGAATGTTAGTCAACTCTTAGACAGTCTTGAATAACCCATGCCCACCATAGTATCTGCTCTAGGCACATAAAAGTATGTTGACTTTCATCTCAAGGAGCAGTTGAGGGTTGTCCAAATCTCTGGACAGTTCAGAAGCCATGGACCCAGGCAATTCACATGTTCCCAATCATGTTTCCAACATCATAAGAATATTCAGTACAATTTTGTTTATAATAACAAAAAAATCAGATAAAACTTAAGTTCCATTAATAGAAGCACAAGTTAAATGAATAACATTATGCCTATACAATAGAATAGTATTTAGTTACTACAATAGTTTAGATCTGGAATGCCCCCCCCCCAAAGGCTCATGTATTAAAGGCTTGGTCCTCAGCTTGGTGCTACTGGGCGATGGTAGAACTTTCAGAGGTGGGGCTTAGTGAAAGGAAGTTAGGTAATTGGGGGGGTGCCCTTGAAGAGGATATTAGGCCCTGACCCCTACCTGTCTCTCTTTTTGCTTCCTGGCTGCCAAGAAGTGAGTAGCTTTCTCCACCATGAGCTCCTGTCACGATGTACTGCCTCATTGCGAGTCCAAAAGCAACAGGACCAACTGTTATGGACTAAAACCTCCTAAACTTAAGCCTAAATAAACTTTTCCTCTATAAATTGTTTATGTCAGGTATTTTCTTACAGTTACTCAAAATTGACTAGGTACCAAGAAGCATGAAATACACCTATATGCGTTAGTTCATTTTCCATTCTCACAGTTTGGGAGGCTGAAAGTCCAACAGCAATGCTGGCTTTGTCTACATCCCCATGACATAAGGAATAATGACAAAAGTGAGTTCAAAAAGGAGGGATCACATAGGGAAACAGGAAGACAGAGAGACCAGGGTGGGACCAGTTTTGTTCTTTTATAACAACCCTCTCTTGGGAACTAACCAGGGCCCCTGCGAACTACATCAATTCCTTCAGAGGACTGTGTCTTCAGTGATCTAATTACTTCCCATGGGGCTCCACCTCTTAAAGGTCCCACCACTTCTCAACACTGCCACATTGGGACCAAGCTTCCAAAACATGAAGCCTTGGGGACATACTCAAGTCATATCCAAACCATAGTTTGTACTAATTTGGAAAGATGTCAAGAAATAAAAACAAGTGAAGAAAGCAAGGTGCAGTACAATGGAAAAGAAATACATCAAACCATTATCAGGGGTTTTCTTTAGGGCATAGAATTATAGAATAATTTCATTTAGAACTCTATACATTTCCAAACTTTTTATTTTAAATAAAGCAGTACATTTATAATAAAATACATGCACTTTTTAAAAAACAATAGTCCCCCCTCACCTATGCCCAACTGCCCTTCTAGATGCTATGAAAGATAAGCTTAGGACAGTATACAGAATAGAAAAGCTAAAACTGCAGGTACTCTGTAAAGGAAGACAGCACTGACTTCTGCTCCTTCTTAACTGCCAATTACACACACCTCGCCCTCAGTACAGTAGAACATGTAGGGAGGGGCAGGGAGGTGGGAGAACTCTGATATCAAAAGCTTTCCCTGCCTCTATCTTTCCCCACAAGGCTGCCTTGTTGAGCACAAAATTAGAAGGTAAATGAACTATAGGTACATTAGCTAGCTGCAGAAATAGCCCCCCACCTTCACTTTTGGTGGCATCCTAGGTCATGGGCAGGGGGTCTGCGAGCACAGAATTCTGCAGACACAGGCTGGGCCTGTCCAGGCATTGCCTATAGAAGGCAGATAGGGACACAGCTCCTTAGAAAAGGAACAGAAACAGCTGAATGAATTCTGTGAATTGGTGTGTTGCCTAATCTAATATTTCTCTTTGGATAAGTGTGATTTGTCTCTGTTTTAAATGTTGGAAAAGGACATCAGAGTGAGATTGCTGCCAGTTTTCTTTTTAAATGACAGGACCCAGGCCTGGCACCACTAATACTCCAGAAGCTAATAAAAGGGGATTGAGTCAAACAAGTCTCTCCCTCCCTCCTACTGTTTTAGCTCTGGCATGTGAACTGGACTGGGAGGGCCTGAAACATACACTTGTAGTAAATAAAAATAATTCTAATAATGTTATATTATTAGCACTAATAATGCCATTATTATTAGCCATATTAGCTCAATAATTACCTTCTTTACTCTGTATCAAGCACTATGCCAAAAGCTTTATATGCCTTAAAATAATCCAATAGCAGAGCTGGGGTTGTAGCTCAGTGGTAGAACGCTTGCCTAGCACATGTGAGGAACTGGGTTTGATTCTTAGCACCGCATATGAATAAATAAGTAAAATAAAGGTTCATCAACAACTGAAAAATAATTTTTAAAAAAAATCCAATAGTGGAGGATTCCAAGATGGTGGGCCAGAGGCAGGCAGCATCCTGTGTCACTCTGTGACTGAAGTCTCACCTAGTCAGAATACTGCATCTCAGAGAGTGTAAGAGGACCCCTATACATCTGCTTTCCGCTGTGACCCCCGCACAGGGCTCAGAGCCTCAGCATTGGGTCTTGGATGCTGGGTGCCACTCCGGGCACCCAGCATCCAAGACCCAAAGCCCGTAGTTCTAGCTCACACATGGCTCTCAAGCGGCTTAGCAGAATCACCTATCAGCATCTCTGCAGAACTCCAGACTGTGCTCCACTCTCACAGAAGCCACTTGGCGACTTCCTACCCACAGCACAATGCCATCACCTGGTTCCCCCCTCCTCATCAGACACCCTGGCACTATAAGCAGAATGATTCCATCTTGGATAACATTTTCACCATATTTGGTGGGGGCAGCTCTCAGCTCTCAGATATGATCTCCATCTGGCCAGGCACCAGGTATCCAACTCCCCCCAACCCCCAGTGGTGACCTTGGCACAGTGACCACTCAACACAAAAACAGCTCCCAGTTGGGCAGATGTACAGTGCAACCAGGGCACCACTCATTTGGTATAAGCCTGGCTGTGAGAGGTCCCTCAGGTGGGAACTTCTAAGGAGAGAGGGAATGGGACTAAAGTTTGGAGCCTAACAGAGAGACCAGGAGCTGGGAAATCTCCAGGCAAGAGAGGAAGACAATACCAGATGCTCAAGTTCAAGAGTCAAATTGACCACAACACAATAATCTTGGGTGACTTTAACATACCTTTCTCACCACTGGATAGATCTTCCAAACAAAAGTTGAATAAAGAAACTATAGAACTCAATAACACAATCAATAACTTAGACTTAACTGACATATATAGAATATTTCAACCTGCATCAAGCGGATACACTTTCTTCTCAGCAGCACATGGATCCTTCTCTAAAATAGACCATATAATATACAACAAAGCAACTCTTAGCAAATATAAAAAAGTAGAGATACTACCATGCATTTTATCAGATCATAATGGAATGAAATTGGAAATCAACGACAAAATAAAAAATAAAAACTTCACCATCAACTGGAGACTAAACAATATTCTACTGAATGATCAATTGGTTACAGAAGAAATCAAGGAGGAGATTAAAAAATTATTAGAGGTAAATGAGAACATAGACACAACATATCAAAATTTCTGGGACACTGTGAAAGCAGTATTAAGAGGAAAATTCATTGCATAGAGTTCATTCCTTAAAAGGAGAAAAAATCAACAAATAAATGACCTCACGCTACATCTCAAAGCCCTAGAAAAAGAAGAACAAATCAACAACAAAAGCAGTAGAAGGCAAGAAATAATATAAATTAGAGCTGAAATTAATTAAATTGAAACAAAGGAAACAATTTAAAAAATTGACAAAACAAAAAGTTGGTTCTTTGAAAAAATAAATAAAATTGACAGACCCTTACCTACGCTAATGAAGAGGAGAGAGAAAACTCAAATTACCAGCATACATGATGAAAAAGGTAATATCACAACAGACACTAAAGAAATACAGAGGATAATTAGAAATTATTTTGAAAACTTACACCCCAATAAAATAGAAGACATTGATGGCATCAACAAATTTCTTAAGTCATATGACTTGCCCAGATTGAATCAGGAAGATACAGACAATTTAAACAGACCAATATCAAGTGATGAAATAGAAGATGCCATCAGGAGCTCACCAACCAAGAAAAGCTCAGGACTGGATGGATACACAGCCACGTTCTACAAGACCTTTAAAGAAGAACTCTACAATTTATTTCAGGAATAGAGAAAGAGGAAGCAGTTCCAAACTCATTCTATGAGGCCAATATCACCCTGATCCCAAAACCAGACAAAGACATCAAAGAAAGAAAACTTCAGATCAATATCTCTAATGAACATAGATGCAAAAATTCTCAATAAAATTCTGGCAAATCTGGGCTGGAGATGTGGCTCAAGCGGTAATGTACTCGCCTGGCATGCACAGGGCACTGGGTTCGATCCTCAGCACCACATAAAAATAAAGATGTTGTGTCCACTGAAAACTAAAAAAAATAAATAAAAATAAATAAAATATTTTTTTAAAATTCTGGCAAATCGAATACAAAAACTTATCAAAAAGATTGTGCACCATGATCAAGTGGGATTCATCCCAGGGATGCAAAGTTGGTTCAACATATTTTATTCATCACATCAATAGACTCAAAGATAAGAATCATATGATCATCTCAAAAGATGCAGAAAAAAACATTTGACAAAATACAGCACCCTTTCATGTTCAAAAGGCTAGAAAAACTAGGGATAACAGGAAAATATCTGAACATCATAAAGGCTATCTATGCTAAGCCTCAGGCCAACATCATTCTAAACAGAGAAAAATTAAAGGCATTCGCTCTAAAAACTGTAACAAGACAGGAATGCCCTCTGTCACCACTTCTATTCAACATAGTTTTTGAAACACTGGCCAGAACAATTAGACAGATGAAAGAAATTAAAGGGATATGTATAGGAAAAGAAGAACTTAAATTAGCACTATTTGCTGACAATATAATTCTATACCTAGAAGATGTAAAAAGCTCCACCAGAAAACTTCTAGAACTAGTAAATGAATTAAGTAGCAGGATATAAAATCAACACCCATAAATCAAAGGCATTTCTGTATATCAATGATAAAGCCTCTGAGAAGGAAATGAGGAAAACTAACCCATTCACAATAACCTCAAAAAAAAAAATAATAAGTTACTTGGGAATCAACTTAACGAAAGAGGTAAAAGATATATACAATGAAAACTACAGAACCCTAAAGGAAGAAATCAAAGAAGACCTTAGAAGATGAAAAGATCTACCTTGCTCTTGGATAGGCAGAATTGATATTATCAAAATGACCATACTACCAAAAGCACTATACAGATTTAATGTAATTTTGATCAAAATCCCAATGGCATTCCTCATAGAAATAGAAAAACAATCATGAAATTCATCTGGAAAGATAAGAGACCCAGAATAGCTAAAGCTATCCTTATCAGGAAGAGTGAAGCAGATGGCATCACTATACCAAACTTTAAACTATATAATAGAGTAATAGTAACAAAAACAGCATGGTATTGACACCAAAACAGACTGGTAGACCAATGATACAGAATAAAGGACACAGAGACTAACCCATAAAATTACAATTATCTTATTTTAGACAAAGGTGTCAAAAACATGCATTGGAGAAAAGATAGCATTTTCAACAAATGGTGCTGGGAAAACTGGAAATCCATATGCAACAAAATGAAATTAAACCCCTATCTCTCACCATGCACAAAAGTTAACTCAAAGTGGATCAAGGACTTCGGAATTAAACCAGAGACTGCATCAAATAGAAGAAAAAGTAGGCCCTAATCTTCATCATGTGGGATTAGGCCCCAACTTCCTTAATAATAGTCTTTTAGTGCAAGAATTAAAACCAAGAATTAATAAATGGGATGGAATCAAACTAAAAAGTTTCTTCTCAGCAAAAGAAACAATACGTGAGGTGAACAGAGAGTCTACATCCTGGGAGCAAATTTTTACCCCTCATACATCAGATAGAGCACTAATCTCTAGGGTATATAAAGAATTCAAAAAGCTAAGCACCAAAAAAACAAATAACCAATCAACAAATGGGCCAAGGACATGAATACACACTTCTCAGAAGAGGACATACAATCAATCAACAAATATATGAAAAAATATTCATCATCTCTAGTAATTAGAGAAATGCAAATCAAAACTACTCTAAGATATCATCTCACTCCAGTCAGAATGGCAGCTATTATGAAGACAAGCAACAATAAGTGTTGGTGAGGATGTGGGGGGGGGGGAGGTACACTCACATATTGCTGGTGGGACTGCAAATTGGTGCAGCCAATATAAAAAGCACATTAATTTCTTCGTGCTGCTTTAACAAAGTACCACAAATTTAGTGGCTTAAAACAGTACAAATGAGATAACCGTATTTAGGTGGGTTTGTCTCTGTGCCCTCTGTTCTGTACATTGCAAAATAATAAACAAAATGGGCTGGGGATGTGGCTTAGTGGTTAAGTACCCCTGGGTTCAATCTCTAGCACCCACCCCCCAAAAAGTGTTTATATGCCTTGATCCAGTAAAATCAGCTCTGGGAGTTTACTTTTTGAAAAATGTGAACATTTTACATTTCTTATAAAACCAAAATGGACGACAATAAGAGAAAGGTTTTAACAATTCAAGGTATATTGTTCAATATAATGGTTCAAAAGTCTGTGGTCACATAACAAAATGAAAATAACATATAATTTATATTAAATAATTAATATTTTCTCTAAAATGGTTATAAAAATCCACATACAATTATTTATTGCAACTATGTTTTAGGATTCAGAAAAGGCACAAAAATGTGCCTTTTTGTTCATTATTTTGAGATAGGATGTCACCAAATTGCTTACAGCATTGATAAATTGCTGAGGTTTGCTTTGAACTTGTGGTCCTCTTGCTTCAGCCTCCCAAATTGCTGGAATTACAGGCATGTGCCACCATGCCTGGCAATATACACTTATAATTGCTCTTTGAAATTTTTGTCAACTTGTTTTTCAAACAAACTGAATAAATTTTATTGTTTTACTAATATAGTGAAGTCAATTATTTTCCTTTCCCTTAGTGTAAATATATGTGTTGATTTTTCTGGGATGTTGTCCATACTAGTGTTCTCTGGGAGACTGCAGGTGCAGAAATATATAACACCTCTTCAGGTAAATTTAGTTCAGTGAATCTTTGCTTTGACTAAGGAATTTTTTGAAAAGGATTTTTTTATATTAAGAATAATGCATTTATTTCAAAAGCAAGTTATTGTCAAAATCATTTTTTATTTTTTTTTTACTGCGTGTGTGTGTGTGTGTGTGTGTGTGTGTGTGCGCGCGTGTGTGTTGAAAATCAAACCCAAAGTTTTGGTATTCTAGAGAAATATTTTACCACAGAGCTATAGTCCCAGGCCCTCAGAAACAATTCTCTCAAAAAAAAAAAAAAAAAAAAACAACTTTACTCCAGTATACCTGAAACCTTATAAAACATACCAGTTTGTGAAGAATGCATAGATATTTGTATAAAAAAATGTCAGACTACTTTCATTTGTACTGCTTTTACCAGAAAGAAATAAAAATATTAAAAGTACAACCAGGGTAATATCTTGTTAAGAATCACCTCCCACACAGCTCTGGAAGAACATTTTGCTTTACTTTAATCCATTTTCTGGGTATGGTGTCTGAGAGACCTGAACCCTGATCCCAACTGACAGTAAATAACTCTAAGACCTTGAACAATTCTTCTTCTCTATGCTTCAGATCTCTCGCCTGTACAGTGGTAATAACAATACTATGTTACAGAGGTGCTGTAAGGAATAAATGAGAAAACATAGGTATTTTCAAGGACTATCAACGTGTTGGAAATAGAAGGGATTGCAAAGCAGGCAGTTGGGTACAGTCATCCTATACCCCTTCCAATCCACATGATTCCTGAGGAAAACATAAGTTCTGTGCAAGGTCTGGCAAACGAGCACATTTTATTATCAGGCCACAGAGGCCAATGCAACCTTGACCACATGGAGCACTCCTCTGTAAACAGATTGGATGGTGGGTTCAAAGCTGACCAACCCCATCCTCCCTTCCTTGTCAGCCCACAGTAGAATGCCCATAGATTCCACTTGATCCATTCTGGACCAACAAAATGGATTTAGACATGAGCAATCAGTAGCAGCATTCTTCCTACACAAGATAGGGAGAAGGAGGTGACAGTGAGGGTCACTGGTCACAAGACCAGTGCACAGTAAATTGCACAAATACTTCTTCCCTTCCCCATCCTGGTTTCTGGCATTATTCCTATGGAAAGAACTGTAGAATTTATCTATTCCAGAAAAAAGGGATGGGTCTCAGTTAATGAGAAGCAGAGAGAGGAACAGCCGTGAGCCCTCACTGCCTCTCAGCTGGAACCAGCTCTGGGATCAGTTTAGTTGGTCAGCTTTGAACCCACCATCCAGGCTGATCTCTCCCTCCGTCTTGCTCCCTTCATGTCCACTGACTACACTGAAACCAAGTTGCTCATCTGATCGTGCTACTTCCCTGCAGAAAGTACTTCAGGGTTCTCAACTGCATACAGATTAATGTTCAAGTTCTTTACAACGGCACTCAAGGCCCTTGCCTTCCTTGTCACCCTCATTTCCCACTTTACCTGCTATCAGCTGGGCTGTTTCACGCTCTTCCATTCACTAGTTCTGTGACCTTCAGTGAGTTCATTAACTATTCTATGGTTTTGTTCCCTTATTTTCAAAGTTAAAATAATTTAGCCTACTTCATAGGGACTTTGAAGTAGGCTAAATTATTTTAATATCAACCATATTAATGCAATATGCAAGCATAGTGCTTACAGAACATGGGATGCACTCAAGACATTTCAGCTATCATCATCATCACTGTCTTTATTTTTCCATAACCCCATTCATGTTTTTCCCTTTACCTGAAATAGCCTGACTGCCCTTTACATAAACCAGCTCTTACTCATCCCTTAAGATTCAACTCAATTGTCTTCTCCCACAAGACTTCCCGGTATCTCCTAAAACTAGGTTGAGTGAACCTTTTCCAGGATGCAGAATGCCCATTGCTTACCCCATCAGAGCACTTAGCAAACTCTAATGTACCTGTCTACAATATAATAATTATAACTTCACCAATTTGGGGAGCTCCTCAAGGGCAGATACCAATTGTTATTTACCTTTGAACTGCCAGGCCCAAAAAATAAACAATATAAAGTAAGTAGTCAGTAAATTTTTGTTGTATTAAAATGATGCTGAAAGTATCATATACCTAGTATCTTGCACTATACTATGAAGAAAAAAAAATCAGCATACTACAGTGATGCAGCCACATAAGTTTTTATAGCAGCACAGTAAACAATAGCCAAGCTATGGAACCAGCTTAAGTACCCTTCAATAGATAAATGGATAAAGAAAATGTGGTATATATACACAATGGAATATTACTTAGCAATAAAGAAGAATGAAATTATGCATTTGCCAATAAATGAATGGAACTGGAGACAACCATGTTAGGTGAAATAAGCCAGTCCCCCCAAAAACAAAGTTTTAATGTTTTCTCTGATATGTGGAAGTTAATCCAAAATAAGGGATAGGGGATAAAAATAAAAGAGAGAAAGAAAAAATGGAGAAGGAATTTTATCAAAATAAAGGAAAGATCAGTATAGTGGATGAAGAGGATTGAGGAGGAGGAAGAAGGGTGGGAAAAGGGAATAAGAGTGGAATGAATCTGACCAAACTTTCATATGTGCTAGCATAGATGTGGCATGATGAGTCCTGGCATCAGGTATATCCACAGGACACTAATTAAAAAAAATAAAAGATAAACTGTAAATGGATTGAAGAGGGATTAGTGGAGTGGAGGGAGGGAAGGGGGGTGCTGCTGGGGATTGAATTAAAGTGGGTTGAGTTACACACCTTTGTGACAATGTGAGGGTGTATCCTGGTGTTGTATATCAATAAAAATTTAGTAAAAAAAAAGAATGCAAAAAGAACGAATCCTTGAAGTAGAAGGGTATATATGCTTGCTGATCATGGCAGTGCATACCTGTAATTCCAGCTACAGAAGACTGAAGCAAGAAGATAAAAAATCTGAGGCAGTCTGGGCAACTTAGCAAGATCCTGTCTCAAAATAATATTTTTTAAAAGGTATGGGGGATGTACTCGGTGACCCTGGGTTTGAGCCCCAATACTGGGAAGGTGAGGCAGAAAAAGAGGGAGAGACAGGAGAGAGAAGGAGAAGGAGAAGGAAAAGGAAAATATATGCTCGCTGACTAATCCCAAACCTGTGGAGTACACAGAACTCCAGGGTACTTCTGAGATAAGGTACATGAGGTGCTCAGAACATGTGCACTGCCCACCCTTGGTCAGATGCTGTTATGGTTTGAATCTTTAAGGTTCTTCCAAAAGTTTGCCAGAGTTAAGCTTTTAGGCATGAGGCCATAACCCCAACAGTGGATTGATCCATTTAATGTACTGACAATTTGAACAGACTACTGTGTGGTAACTGTAGGCAGGTGGGATGTGACTGGAGGAAATCTGTCACTGGGGCTGTGCCCTTTGGGGATTTTTATCTTCTGGCCCTTTGGGGATTTTTATCTTTCCCGAACGTCTAGCTCCATCTCTGCTTCTTGGCTGCCATGAGCTGAGCAGCTGTCCTCCATCAAGCCTGTGTGCTATGGTGTTCTGCCTTATGTCAGGCCCCGAGCAATGGAGTCAGCTGATAATGGATTGAGATCTCTGAAACCAGGACTCAAAATAAACTTTTCCTCCTCAAAGTTGTTCTTGTCAGGTATTTTAATTACAGGGATGAAAATATGACTAACAAAGATGCCAAGTCAACCTATGTAAGCCCAATCTCTGTTTGCAGCCAAAAACGTTGCCAAGGGCTGGGGTTGAGGCTCACTGGTGAAGCACTGGCCTAGCACATGTCAGGCCCTTGGTTTGATCCTCAGCACCACATAAAAATAAATAAAGACATTGTGTCCATCTACAACTAAAACAATTAAAAATTATTTAAAAAAATGTTGCCAAGAGCACCCATTGTTCTCATAGTCAACAAGATATCAATGAGTCTGTAACCATACCACCTTGGAACCATCAGGGTGGTTGGTGCTTGGGGCCATAAGTTAGGCCCTCACACACTGCTGGAATCTCTGCAAAGTTGGCACTGTATTGGACAAGCTCAGTTTATTGCAACCAGTTCTGAGGGCAATTGCCCTGCCCACATTCCCTACTGAGGGAAGAGGTCAGCCTCTGAGCCCCAGACCTGTCTTTGTTTCTCTGGCCAGAACTGTTTGAAAATAAGAGAACAATTACTCCATGGCAGCCAATCCAGAGGCTGGCCAGCCACCCTCAGAAAAAAGCTCTACCCAAACAAGGTCAACAGTAATTAAGTCAGCTGATCTGATTTTCCTCAGAAACGTAGTTGGAGAGTAAGGAGAGAATCAAATGTTCGGTAAACAGAGAAGAATCAAGAATGGTATGCCGTTCATTCTCTGCCCTCATCTCCACTTCCTCTGTGCCCTGGCCTTTCGTGGGTTTGACATCACCAGGAACTGTTACCCACTGGATTCAGAATCCGTCAATCGTAACTAGCAGGAGGCTGAAAATTTGAGGGCAGAAAGGTCACAATATTCATTTCTCCCACATCTCTTTCTCCTACACTCCTGTTTTGGCACTGCTTGCCTTCCTTTATGGCCATGTTCCTAGTTGGTAGCACTTAAAGAATTCTAGCTTTCAACCAGACTCCAAGCCCTAGCAGTGATAATGGCTTTGTGGTATTGCTAGTGCCTCTGCCCACACTTAGGCAAATAGTCCCTTCATTAAAGAGCTGCCTCAGAATCTCAGCTGAGGAAAGTCATCCATGTCCTGCTAGTATCTGGACTAATCCAAAGATTTACAAAGAGAAACAGAGAAAGGTCCACTTAATGGTAATAACAACAGAGTAAGGATTCACAATGTCCTCCTCCTGAGACTTGGGTTCTGAATGTACTACGTGCTCCAGGTCTCATTATGCCTACCTCCACTGATAATCCCTCTCTTCCCTGGACTTTAGAGCCGAGCTCACATGTCTTTCCCTCATGATCACATTTCTTCCATAAGTATCCTATTCTTACAGCCTGGATGTGGACTCGGGTTTGGACCCAGAGATTCTGAAGTTATGAATAAGCCACAGTAAATGAAGTAAGAGAAATTTGCAACTTGTTATTATAAAGGAAGCTCATTTATACACATTCCCTGTCACTTAGGCAGTATCCTCTATGGCTTTTCTTCCTGTGATGATTACTTTCCCATCTTATATCCCTGGGAGAGGACTCACAGCTCGGCCGGCTTCACATATTTGTTCACAGCCTTAAATACCTGATACATTAAGCTACTGGGAGAACCAAATTTTCATGATTCCTTTGTGTCCTGATTTCATTAACATTTTTAAACTCGCTGTTACTAAATTTTCTGTTCATACACCTGTTCACATATTTTATCTGGGAGGCAACCTGCCACAGAGTATTGACCCGGAAAATAAGAAACTGAAAGCAAAAAAAACAAACTAAGAATCTGGATAAAGCTAAAAATAATTTCAACCACTCTTCACGGATGTTTGGGAGGAGGAAGTTTGTGCAGCCATCACAGTTGGACAAGATAACTTCTAAGTCCTTTCCAGCTGTAAGAGACTTTAAGAGAATGAGTTTGGCTTTAAAAGTTGAGTCTGATGCTCATAGGGGCAGCCTCCCTCATGGCCAGATTCTGTGCCCCGTGTCCTCCAGTAGCGGAGTCTAGTGTATTACTTGACTCCTATTTGAAGCATCATCCTCATCAGCCTCTAGTGCTAGTTCTGTTCTGAGGCAGTTGTTGAAAGTTTCCTTCTAACTACCTCTGTGTTGCTCCTTTAGACTGTCAGTGCACAAGTCCAGGGCTGTGACTCTGCACCTTTCCTGGCTCAAGTCTTAAACAAGGCTCTGAGAGAACAACTGCTATACTAATGGAGTGTGGCTCCCCATACCTAATCCACATCCTCCTAGGTTTTTAGCAGCCCTGCTGTGGCAGAGACACAGGAAATTGGCTTGTCCAGCATACTCTTTGGTGTTCTGTACAAAGGCTGCAAAACTAAAACACAATTTCCTAAACTTCTTGTCAACTAGATTGTAAGTGTGATTTAGTTTCTTTAATCAGATGTTCTGGTATGAGACTGAAATTCAGAAGTGGCTAGCATGGGGAAAGAGAGACAGCATGAGCCATTGATTATTTCACGTAGATCAGCATTGAATTGACTTGATTCCAGAGCTGAGAACTCTGGCAACAGCTTCCTAATAGTGCAGCTTCCTGATTTTGGCAAAGACAGAAACCCCATGGTGTGATCTGGGGAAGCCATTCCTGAAGCTCAATTTAGATTCTGTTTCTTCAGTCCTCTCAGCAATTCTGTGAGCCATAAATGCTTTTTCATAAGCCGCTTTCTGCTTAGCCAGCTAGTACAGATTCTGGTATTTCTATTACAATCCCTCACTGACCTCTCACAACGTCTTTGACAACTCCTGGCCTTGCACCTTTCAAAGTTATTCTCCAAACTAAAACCCATACTCTTGTTGTAGCTCAGTTTAAGCTATATTAAGGATTAATTCTGCTTCAAGACCTGAGCTAGATGCTAGAATTAATGACATAAATGGATCTCTACCCTTACAGAATTTACAATACAATGAGGCAACTAATTGTATAATCAACATATCAATTAAAGGCAGGAAATTTGAGACCTGGGATTCTGCTACCTAACTAAAATGACATGAAAAAAATATATATATATATACCCTGTACTATGCCCAAAAAAGAGTTGTAGCTCAATATGTGGTATTTCCCTTCCTTCCTCCCTCCCTCTACTGGTAACCCTACTAATGAAGGGTTATTTTTCTCGCCTTGCCCTCATGAAAGAATCTCAGGTCAGACTCTCCACTTTATCGGCCCTGTGGCATATCTAAGAAATATCAAGCTTCTTCTTGTCCAAGTACCAGGATATGACAAGAATAGTTTCAAGTCCTGATGCCTTGGGTCAAGGTGAGGGCTACTTTGGGTTTTGAGTTTATGGCTGCAGGTGGGTACTAAGGAGCCCAGACATGAAGAGGACAGCTGCAGAGGTTGACAAGCCAGCAGGCTCTCTAGGACTTGCCCACACACAGCACCTTTCTCTGACCCTAAATTCACTATAAAAAGAACTAGTTCAAAGCAAACTGTTCTGGAAGCACTGTTATATCTTTATAGTGATTCTATTTGTGTCAGCAAAGAGGGCTGAAGTATCCCATTCTGCTACAATTGGAACAATTACCCCTTAAATGTGATAATTACAGTTTGATCATTTTGTAGGCAAAGGGAAGATTAGTTCCAAGATTTGCTTCTGCTGGTTGGCATTTTCTGTGAAGAAACTGCTTATAATCCAAGGCCATAGGCTTCACATTTCAGAGCAAAGTATGATGTCTTCTAGTGCCTACATTGCAGACAAAAATTCTGAAACTTCTGTTTTATAAAGTGTTGCTAAATTTAAGGGCAAGCCAAGGCAACTGTCTGGATAATTTCAACCAGGAGGAAGAGACCTTTGCATGTCCTCCATCAACTCCAAGAGCTGGCTACCTTATCAGAAACAATACTGACATCTTGGCATCCATTCAACTAAGATGGCAACATAGATAGTCTATCAAAGCCTTGCAAAAGGGGAAAAAAAAAAAACCTCTATTCAGATTTTATTTTGTATGGTAAGCTGAATAATTGGTCCTCCCATTCTGGACACCAGAATCTTATCTGCAATATTTAATGTTTTCCATCTTATAATGGCTGAAAAAAATGTGAATAAACAAACACAAGCTATGAAATGAACTCAATATCAGATACTGTAAAAAATTTTTTAATCATATACTTATATAAAACCAAATGTAATTATCACAATGGTGGTGGAAGGTATCTTTAGGAATGATGAAACTCCCATTCTGCCCAGAAGGTCCTCATTTGTCATCCTGATTCTGCATTAAAATCCTTTCCAGGTCCCCATAGGACCCCATTCTTACATCTACCTTTAATGGCACCTAGTTTTGAGGTTTTGAGAATCCTTAGGCTTTCTACCTGCTAACTGCATCACTATATCAATATTCTATGGTTCTAATGACTGACATTCCTTATATATCAACCCAAAGATGCACAGAATGTTCAACACGGTTCACAGTCCTGCTGAGATCTCTGAAGCTGCTGTGGAGCTGAGCAGTGTTACATGTGCTCTTTGGGCTTCTAGAGGGAAGAGTACCACTTCCAGGAGAGGTGCAATCTTCATGAGTCCCCCTCACCATCCAGAGGTCCTCTAGCTCAGACTACTTTTTGTCTCAAAAACACCCTTTTTTCTCCCACATCCCTATAGCAACTTAGACTATTACAGTATCAGCATTTCTAATTTTGTCATGCATGATTTGTTCATGTTCTTATGAAAACTAGAGAAAAGACCCCTTGTTACCTCTGGGTCTTCCATGAGGAAACATTTACCCCATTCCCAAGAAATTCTCAATCAACTTCCTTCCATAGAGTCTCAGGCTGTATAGTGTGACTCTGCCATGAAATCACAGTTATCAGTCAATGTTAGGTAACTAATCCAAGGAGAGCCAATCAGACTGCCTTCCCTGGAAATTGAAAATTGGCTCAGCTGACTGCTCTCTTGCACAGGAGAAATATAAATGCAGACGCTGTGGCATGGACCTTTTCTATCCCATACACTAAGCATCAGAGAAAATCAATATGGAAAAATAAGGCAACAGACAGAGAAAGTAGGGATAAGTCATGAGAAAAGTTCTGGTCCCCAGAAACTTTTCAAAGCATAGTTCCAGTCTTCCTGAGACTGATACTGTGCTGCCTTTGGACTTCCTGAGCCACCCTCTTATCCTTATTATTTTATATTCCCCTTCCATGATTCCTGCACTTGCCAATCAAAATTATCTTAATAAATGCTATGCTGCTTATTGTTAAAAAAAAAAGCCTCTAGAACAAAAGCATGTTTCTCATTTCAACAACATAGCTAAAGACAGCAGTGTAGAAAGTTCTTGAGGAAGGCTGCATATTGTAGAGAGAGATGTCCTCTGGGGTCAGACATTCAAAGCTTCAAATACCACCACTAGAAGTGGTATGGCCCTGAAAGATCTTTAACCTTTTAGGATTCAGCTTCTGCTTCTGTAAAATGGAGATAATAATTGCTACCAGGCAGTGTTGTCCCAGAGATTAGAGCTCATGTCCCAAGAGTGTCTAGCACTCTCATTGGCACATAGAATGCATGTGATAAAAGAGAGCTTCTATTATTTTAAATTCCTGTTTCAGTGGTTGCCCCAGGGAGGTAGCTGGAATCGGTAAACCTAGCTTAAAATTTTCCAAAATAAAACTAAAAACATAGAAATTATATAGCTAAGAAAGGCTGGTTTTCTTCACTATCAACGTGTAAATCTACCTCCAAAAGGATCAAACAAGAAGTGAGCCTTTCCTCAAAAAGTTAAATACAGAATTACTGTATGACCCTACAATTTTGTGCCAATGTATATGTCTGAAGAATTGAAATCAGGTCTTCAAACAAATATATGTACACACATGTTCATAGCAATCCTTTTCTTAATAGTCACAAGGTAGAAATAGTCCAAATGCCCATCAAGAAATGAAAGGATAAACAAATTATGGCATATAAATACAGTGGAATATTGCCGCAGCCCAGCTGGCTGGGCAAAATATCCGGGGGGGTAACGAGCAACTTGTGTAGATTGATACAGTAGGAGTGGAAGCCGTTTATTGTAAGACAACAGAGGTATTTATACATTCCACACAGCTTATCTTAATTAGCATAAACTACATACAGCAGTCAACCAATAAGGAATCTCCACACTTAATGGCTCGCTGGAGTTACTTCACAAACCACTCCCTCTGGCAAAATGCCAGGCGCCATCCAGACTTGTTTACAGACTCTAACATTAACCACTCCCTCTGGCAAAATGCCAGGCGCCATCCAGACTTGTTTACAGACCTTAACATTAGCAAAGGAATGAAATACTGACACATGCAGATAAACACCTCAAACATTATGCTAAATGAAAAAAGCTACACACAAAATGTCACATACTCTAAGGTTTGATTTATATGAAATATACAGATTAGATGAATCCATAGAGACAAAAAGTGCATTGGTGTTAGCCAGGATCTTGAGAGAAGCAGGGAAGGGAAAGAACCTCCTTAATAGGTACAGGAGTTTACTCTGGAGCTATGGAAATACTTTGGAACTAGAAAAAAGTGGTAGTTGCACAACATTGCAATTGTACCAAATATGACACTTAATTGTTGATTTTAAAATTGTTAATCTTATGTGATATTATCTCCAATAAATTTTAATAAAGATATAGTTTAAATTATAAAAAGAAGGAACTAACAATTTTTAAAAACCTCTTCTTAATGGTAAGAGTTGAAAACAGGGTAAGGATGGCAAGAGTAAAGTTAATGAAGAGTCCCCCAGTTCTGCCCAGACTGGTATAGATCAGCTATTTAAGCTGGCTTTGTGGAGTCAGGGCTTCTTCCTAGAGCCAGAAGGATAGCAGGAAAAGACCCAGAGAAGGTGTTAAGAGCCATGGCTCCATCACTAAATAGTCAGCTCCCTAGCTGAGCCTCAAGTTGCAAACCTGGAGAGCTTCCTCGTGGGGCTCCCAGTAAATAGTAAATATGAAGGAAATCATTACCCATCATAAAAATACAAAGTTTCCTACATGGGTTAGGATTCAAATTTCAGTTTATTTGTTGGGTGTCCCTCAACAAGATATTTATGCCCTCTAATTTTTTATCCTACCTACCTTGCAGAATTATTTTGAGGACCGAAAATAATATATGTAAAGTGACT
Organism: Callospermophilus lateralis; assembly: GCF_048772815.1. NCBI lineage: Eukaryota > Metazoa > Chordata > Mammalia > Rodentia > Sciuridae > Callospermophilus > Callospermophilus lateralis. The sequence goes on from NC_135306.1 coordinate 141,413,364, forward strand.
ACTGCCCAGTAAATTGAAGCTTCTAGCAGGGAAGGGAAAGAATAAAAGACAATGAGCAAAATGGGTATTGAGGATGAAGCAGAAATGTCATGACCAGTGCAGGAATTATGATAGCTGTACATGTGCTGCTCTTTCCCTCTAGCACATTCATAGCATACATTACTAATCTATCATGGTATTCTTTTCTGTGGCACCAAGATATGACCTCACAATCTTCACTGCTTTTTCCCAAGCAGGCACTGTCAGTTGAAGGGAAACCTAGCCAGGCATGGCAACACACACCCATAATTACAATGATTCAGGAGGCTGAGACAGGAAAATCACAAGTTGGAAACCAGCCTCAGCAACTTTTACCCTGTCTCAAAATTTAAAAACGGTTTGGTGATGTATCTCATGGTAGAGCACCCCTGGATTCAATCCCCAGTACCTCACAACACAGACACACACAAGAGATGAAAATTATTTGTCATTCCTTGCACATATTTCCTAGAACAAGAGAAAAAGCTTCTTGGGGGCTGAAAAATAATGTATCTCTAAGAGTATACATAATTTCACAATTTATGCCCATTGCCCAATGAAAACAAGTGGTGGAAGAACAAAGGAAACATTTCTGCAGAATGTGCAACTTGTTCAATTCTGAATTCCAACATTTACTTGCACTATGACCTGGGATGGTCATTTCAGCTTTCTGAACCTGTTTTGTTGTCTATAAAGGCTGTTATAACCAGCTCATATACTAAGGAGGTCAAATGAACTGTTCTACATAAACAAGCCCCAAAAAAGATAAAATGGCATCTATCAAGGGTTTGGGGAGGAAGGCTAGCCTGTTGCATTTTGGGGAAATGGGGAAGGATGAGACTTTGGTGAGACTTTTCTAGCTCCCCCATGCCCCAGTGTAAGAACTGGACTCCAAAGATGAGGCCCTACAGTCATTCTGGTCACTTGTGTGGTCAATTAGTCACTCAGCTACCTCAGTCATGGAGGACAGAGATGCAGAGTCAACACACAGACAACAGGAGCTGGTGAGAACTGGCTGTTGACAATCTCAGTCGATGTCCAGAGTTCCTTTATTTTTGGAATGCATACAACTGTTACAGGATTCAGGTGGGGTGTGCCCATCAATCATAAATAATCAAGATAATATCCATAAGCCAATCATCTTATGCCTAATGTAACTGCACTATGAGGAAGCTCTAAATATTGCTGTTGTGGTGGAAAGCAGTCTGGAAGGGTCTTTGTCCCTAGGGGAGGGGGCCTTCAGAGTCAGGGGTTTCCTGACTCTTGGTTTCCTGGCCCGGTAGTTTGGCAATGCTAACCACAAATGCTGAGGATGAGGTTTCACTTACGACTCGCTAGAGCAGAGTACCCCATCCTGCAGGTGTTCTTGTCAGGCCTGAATGAGCATAGATTTTTCAAGCACTCCAAGTTGCTCATAGCTGCTAGCTGCTAGCAGTAAAACCGAAAATTATTCCAACAAGGCCCCAGAATTCTATTAACCATTTATGTCCCTTTGAGGTTCAAGGCAGCTAAGAAGTAAAATGAAGAGGGCTCCTCTGATCAGGTATCTTGAGCAGGAGCTATAGGCTCTGCTAGGCAAGAGGTTACCCCTTGACAGGAAAGAAGGGAATCTCTAAGATCTCCCAGGGTCATTACCTAGGACAGGGGACCTACATGAAATGCCTGGCCTTGACTGCTAAGAGAAAAGCCCAGATGAGAGGACTAAGCAGGCAAATATTCTTTCTTTTCAATGCTGCTCCCCAGCCTAGTAGCCTTCAGTGATTCTTCTTACTCACTGATGAAGCAAAAGAAATCTTGAGAGCCAGACACACCTCTTCCAATCTCATCTTCCAAATCTACCCCAAACCCATTTCTTCATTCTCTCCATTCCCAAATGAACCAGGTTTCCTCATACATACTTTCCCAGATTTGCAATTGCCTTTCACATACAACATAGACCATACCACCATCCATCAAATCCACTTAAATGAACAACTGTGTACTTATCTTTCCAAAGTGAAGCCTTGCCCAGGCTCCCCATTCTCTTGGCAACCTGTACTTCCTTTCATTCTAGTATTATTACAACTAAACCAACAGCAACCTGAGGACAGGATTGTATCTTATGTCTATATGTTCCTGGCCTACCATAGTGTCTACCACCATAAATTATGTTCAATAAGGATTATTTGAAAAATAAATGAATAATCAAATGAGACACCCCAAGATATAATGTAATATTGCAACTATATAATGTTTTGACAGGTCTTTTCTTTTAATCATTCTTTCCTTTACTTCATTCTAATTGACAAACTTGTACTTGAGTGTCACTGTCAGCCTCCTAGTATAATTAGGATAAAAGTTTCCTCCAGATTTTCAGAGACAGGGAATGGTGGTCATCTTGAAGCCATTTTTTTAAAATGTGATTTAACATAAGGACAACCAAAGCATTTGTGAAAATGGTTTTCTCTGATCCAGGGATTAAAAAAAAAAAAAAAAAAAAACTATTAAGCCAACTTCAGAAATAAGAACAAAGAACTATCCTCTTTTCCTTTCCACATACTCCCCCTAGTGTCAAGAACTCCAAGCTAAGGAAGAAAATTAAACCCATAAGGTCCAGAGCTGTTACTATGCTTCACTCACGTGCTTTTAAAAAATGCACTGGCATTCCTTCACATCACCCCTTCTGAGAGAAAAGGATGGACAAATGTCAGTGGTACAAGCTGCATACTTTCTCCTTGAAGTTACGCCAAAGCTACAGTTACAGTGCTAGGTGGCCTCTGGCAATTGTGCTCAACAAGTTCAGGCGAATCAATCATTTCTTCTCCCAATGTCATGTGGTGATCTGGCTATGAGAAATGCAACTCAGAAAGCAGCCTAGTTTAGCCATACCTCAGAGACCAACAGGGTAGCAGGGATAGTGGGTCATGCAATTTTGCCCAACTTAGGTTCCTAGGCCCCTGAGCATCAGAGAAGAGTATTTTTTTTGAGAGTTTTGATATTTTAAATGCCTAAAGAAATTCTATTGTCATTAGAAATGAAACTGGCAACTCACCAAAGAAATTGGTAATTATCTTTGCCTTCAGCTAGAAATTTATCAGCTTAGTGATGGAGTAACACTGCTTTCCTCCCACTAGTTTCACTTAAATTAATTGAAAATACAAAAATAATGGCTTAATGTGTATAGTAAGTAAAAAGTAAGACATTTTAAAATTTGGAGCTGATAAGGATAGAAAAATAATTCAAGTACTCCTTCATAATGAAAAAAACTGGGACCCACTACCCCCTCCTATCCTACTAGCCTCTGAGATAGGGATAAAGTTTATCCTATAAATGAGGACATGCCATGTCCTCTCAAGACATTGGAAGAAGAAATCATTCATTTGCCCATACTAGTGAATGACAAATAGTTATTTTCTGGAAATGAACCCAAAATGACTTATCCATCTGGGCTCATACATTTTCAAAATCTCCTATGAATCTACTGTATAAAGCCCACGTTCCTGGAAGACTTAGCTGCGGGTGGCTGTGGTGGTGGCATCCAAGATGTCGACCAAGAATTTCCAAGTCAGTGATGGGGACTGGATTTGCCCTGACAAAAAAATGTGGAAATGTAAACTTTGCTAGAAGAACCAGCTATAATCGATGTGGTCAGGAGAAAACAACTGAAGCAAAAATGATGAAGGCTAGGGGTACTGAAATAGGAAAGACACTTGCAGAAACGAGCCGAGGCCTATTTAGTGCTAATGAGTGGCAGTGTAAAACTTGCAGTAATGTAAATTGGGACAGAAGATCAGAGTGTAACATGTGCAATATTCCGAAGTATGCTAAATTAGAAGAAAGAACGGGATATGGTGGTGGTTTTAATGAAAGAGAAAATGTTAAATATATAGAAAGAGAAGAATCTGATGGAGAATATGATGAGTTTGGATGTAAAAAGAAAAAATACAGAGGAAAGGCAGTTGGTCCTGTCTCTATATTAAAGGAAGTTGAAGATAAACAATTAGAGGGAGAAGAAGAGGTGAGGATGAAGATCTTTCTAAATATAAATTAGATGAGGATGAGGATGAAGATGATGCTGATCTCTCAAAATATAATCTTGATGCCAGTGAAGAAGAAGATAGTAATAAAAAGAAATCTAATAGACGAAGTCGCTCAAAGTCTCGAACTTCACATTCCCCGTACGGGCCACCAAATGCCGCAGTCTCTGGCTGGGCACAAATCACGAGCCTCCACACAGCTTTTAGATTCAAGCAGCAATTCTTTATTCCCGATCTCACACCGGCCGTCTACAAACACGTTCTGGGGAAATCCACGTTCTCTGCCCAAATCCACCACTCCACTGGGCTTCTATCTCCTAAATATACTGTCTGACCCTAAGAACTCAAGAGGAACTCAGGCAGCAGGATACGCCCTATTCTAAACGGGGAACACCCTAATCTCCTATTATGCTAAACCGGGAACACCCTAAACAGGGATCCGCCCTGGTCCTTGAGCAAGGTCACCTTTCAGGAGTCCTTCCACTAGACAGCATGGGAGTATGCTGGCAAGGAAATTGTCATACCTACTTGGCTGATGGCTCCCAGCATCAATCTTCATCACGCTCATTATCCCCCTCAATTCAAGGTCTAGATCCAGGTCCCGTTTAAGAAGTTCTTCCAGTTCGCAGTCAAGATCTCATTCCAGTTCCAGAGAACGTTCGAGACCTCGTGGGTCGAAATCAAGATCCAGCTCTAGGTCCCACAGGTCCCCACGAAAAAGACCTTATTCAAGTTCATCATCTTCTCCTGAGAGGAACAGAAAGAGAAGTCGTTCTAGATCTTCTTCACTTGGTGATGGCAAAAAAAAAAAATGAACAAGATCACGGCCACCTGAAAGGTGATTGGTGAAAACACTAAACAACCCTAAGCCCACAGCCAACTCCTACGGAACACCACTACTTTACCCAGGTTCCACAGGTCATCTTCTGGATCATCCCATTCTGGTTCAAGTTCAAAAAAGAAATAATGTATTAAAAATCACATCTTAAAAAAAAAAAGCCCAAGTTCCTTAGCCTTCCTAATTCACCTTTTATCTCCACTAATTCCACCCAAACTCCATAAAATTCCTTTGCCCCAGTCTTCCAGGTTTCCTCGCCAACCTCTGACCATGTTCTGAACATTTGTTCATTCATTCAACATATATACATCAAAGACTTGTTAGGGGCCAAGCATTATGGTCGGTGCTGCAGACACAGTAACAGATGTGGTCTCCATCACCATGAAGAATACAAAGAGTAAGTTCAGGGACATGGGGAAACTGGGTTGCTCTAGGAGTCCATTAAAAAAAGCACCACATCTGTATGTTGTATGTGTGTGTAGTGAAGAAATGGGTGCTTCTAAAGAGGTGGTATTTAAACTGGGATATGAAGAATATGAAGGAATTGGCCAATTAATGAGAAAAATGTGCTCCAAGTTGAGAAAGCACTATATGCAAAGGCAGTGAGTAGGAAGCAGCAAGATTAGTAAAGTGTGTTTGCTCACTCATAGACTTCTTGCCCCACAATCTTTTTTTTTTTTTTTTTTTTTTTTCAGTACTAGGAACTGAACCCGGGGGCATTCTACCACTAAGCTACAACCCAGCCTTTTTTATTTTTAATTTTGAGACAAGGTCTCACTAAGTTGACTACAGCCTCACTAAGCTGCTGAGCCTGGCGTCAAACTTGCAATCCTGTGCCTCAGCATCCAAAATCGCTGGGATTATAGGCACGCACCACCATGCCCATTCACAATCTCTTAACAGAAACCCTTTTAAAAGTTCAAATCCTCTCTCTTGATAACTATGGCCAAAGAGTATCTCATTCTTAACTGAAGACTTTTTTAACATTTACATGACACTAATCTATTACTTTTTTATGCAGAAATCCATTCGTATACATGTTCTATTCTCCCGGTTATACTCCAAATTCTTGGAGGGCAGAAATCCTTGCAGTCATTACATATCTCACAGAATTTCTTGCATAAAAAAAGGAATTCAAATAATTATTGAACTGGATTACTTTTCTTTAGATTCTTCACACATCTAGTCTTAAAGATAGCTGGTATTCAGATATTTCTATGAGTGAAACTGAAAAAAAAATTTTCAAGCCCAGAAAAAGGTAATGATTGTGAAGAATCATACTGTAAAGTGTATGAGATCTTACCCTCTTTGCTACCTATCAATCAAGTTAGCCTGCACAGTTGTATGGATTCTACTAGAAGATATGAAGATTCCTTGGCTAGAAACAAAATATGCAACTACCAATAGCACAGCAAGAGCGCCAGTATTATCTGTGCCAGATCCCCTGGGCCCAGAGTCCCACAGTATGATGCAGACGGGCCCAGGTGGATTCCTGAGCATGCAATGGGTTGCATTACGGAGTAGAACCCTGAGTTAGGGCAGCCTAAATATTTTCTAATAGTTAGCATGAAGCCTTTTGCTCCAGAGGGAGACACAGTATTTTCCAATTTTGTTTATTACACAAACTACCTTTAAAAGAGTCAGTAACAAAGGACAGAGAAGGCCTCTGTTTACAGAAACACAAGAGATTCATGGGGAATTATCTCCCAACAGTAAAGTCATCAGACATTATTACTACTGGTACTTATATGTGCCAGGCCCTATGCAAGCATTTTATATGCACTATCTCCTTTATTTCTTTCAACAAACAGTAGAAAATATCACCTAATATTTAAGAAAATAATTTTATAAATTAAGACCTTCAGTATACAAGTATTAGCAACAATGGAGATTTTCAAACACATAGAAGCATTATGAAGATCTCAGGGAGGAGTTATATCTATTAGCAGAATACCATCTGGACTCTCCCTCCATCTGCTATCCCTGCTTCTCCCTCACTGTTTTTCTCTGGCCCACTTAGTAAAATATGGTTACATTCAGCTCCTGAGTTTGTTTGTTATTGCTTCAGCCAGCTTCAGAAGATAATTGAGAATCCCTGAATCTAATTGCCAAATGCACAAACGGGAACATGATTGGCCCAACTTTGGTCAGGTAAATAACCAATATTGTGTGTTAGATGAGATAAAATTTTATAACAGTATAAATAAGAACCAATATATATTAATATTTAAAGAGACCACTTTTATAACCATTATTTAATTTAAGAGAAATAAAAATATTGTGGTTCCACAACCTGTATCATCCACTAAACTATGATTCTTCCAAACCAGGAAATCATTTCACTTAACAAAATTATTCTCAAAGGTACAGTCCCCATTTACAATGATTAAACTTACATGATTTTTCAACTTTAAAACAGTGCAAAAGCACAGGTCGTGGTGGCAATACCTGTAATCCCAGAAGCTCCAGAGGCTGAGGCAGGAGCATCTCAGTTCATAGCCAGCCTCAGCAAAAGGGAGGTGCTAAGCAATTCAGTGAGACCTCATCTCTAAATAAAATACAAAATAGGGCTGTGGATGTGGCTCAGTGGTCCAGTGCCCCTGAGTTCAATTCCCAGTACCAAAAGAAAAAAAAATGGTGCAAAAGCATACCCATATAACCGTTTTCATTTTCAGTACAGCAGTCAATAATTACATGAGATATTCAACACCTTATAAAATAGACTTTGTGTCAGATGATTTTGCCCAATATAGGTTAATGAAAATGTTCTGAGCACGTTAATGTAGGCGAGGCTTAGCTATGATGCTCAGTAGGTTATGTGTAGAGATACTTCTGGAGGTTCCATGATGTCATATCTTGACAAATCTATTATAATTGAAAATATCATAAGTCAAAAATGCATTTAATACACCTAACCTACTGAATATTACTTTAGTTTCCCCTACCTTAAACATGCTTAGAACACTTAACTGTAAGTTGGGCAAAATTATTTAACACAAAGACTATTTTATAATAAAATGTTGAATATCTCATGTAATTTACTGAATACTATATTAAAAGTAAAATAACAAAACGGTAGTATAAGTACCCCCCATTAACTATGCAGGTGAAAGCACACAGGACCTGAACAATGTTTGAAGCACTGTTAAAATTAACTGTTGAATGAGGGGAATGCTATTGTCACGGGCTCATCACTTTCCCACTGACAGCTGAGGCTGGCCTGCATTACAAGGGTATTCTACAGAATGTTTTAAGACTGAGGAAAAGATCAAAATTTGAAATGTGAAGCATATTTCTATTGAATACATATCCCTTTACACCACCAAATCACAAAATTATATATCAAACTATCCTAAGTCCGAAGCTGTATTAAATGCATTTTAAGATATGTTATTTTCAGTTTGCAATGGGTACAGGGCTGTAACACCATGGAAAGTAAAAAAATGTGTCAATTTTTCTGTCTCTAAAACAGTAAATCCATGTAGTCATTAAGTTTAAAATACTTGATGACTGCATAAATATCAACTTGAGACATTTCATTTTTAATAGATTATTTCCAATTTTTATGACTAAATAACATCACAATACTCATGATTTTATAATACCTTACATACGTGATTATTTTCTTAAGATAGCTTCTTAGACATAAAACTTTGGTATTACTTTAGAGTTTCATATATATCATTGCCATATAATAATATACATTACGTTAATTTCATAATAATTTTCTTGCATTAAGGATTATCATTTTTAAAAATGATAGGTAAAATAGCATATCTTGATTTAGGCACACCCCAATTTTTTATATATATATATTTTTTGTTGTAGTTGGCGACAATATTTTATTTATTTTTATGTGGTGCTGAGGATCGAACCCAGCGCCTTATAAGTGCAAGGCGAGTGCTCTATCGCTGAGCCTTAACCGCAGCCCCCACACCCCAATTTTTAAAAGAGCTATTTATATCTCTCTGTTAAATGTTTGTTGAATTGTCTGTTAAAATACGTACTGGCGGAATTAAAGTTTTGTTCTTTAATTATGCTACAGGGCTTAGAATGGTACTTAAGTAGTCCTCGCGAAGTTTTGAACATATACAGATAGGTAACCTAATTAATCGCTAAAATCCTAAAGATTGTGAACCATTTTAGGATCTATATTAAAACCTCCGAACACAGTTACTGTACATTATTTTCATCATTTTATCATATGAAGCAAGGCCGGAGTAACTGAGGTCTGGGAGGGATAAAGAATGGAAACCATGCCCACCCAAGAAAAGCGGAGGAAATCCGTTTTCCTGAGGAGAGGAACCACACGGTCTAAAACAGTTGGTCCTCCAGTGCTACAGAGGGCGAAGCAGCAGGACGTGAAGCAGCAAGAACGCGCCGCGAGCGGGACAACCAAGTTTCCCAGACAGTGGCGTGGGCTACGTGCTACGCATTCCCCAGAACGCTTTGCGGCCGCGGACTGCAGGTCCCAGGCTGTTGTGCATTTAGATAGTTAGGTCAGCCACCATTCCGCAGGGCGTAATGGCCGCCGCCCATTTGTGGGGAGACGGCTGTTGGATTATATTTGATGTCAAAAAACAGGTGCCAAAATGTTCTCCGAGATCCCGTTTTCTTAGGGCGGTGAAGGCATACATAGGTTGGGACGAAGTGATGGGAAAAGTAGGGCCTCTGAACTATGCTAGTGGATTGTAGGTCCGACTGGGGGGGAAAAACACCCTTCGCGGGATCCAGGTTCGAATACACGAAAAGCGTGAAAGACCGGAAACTACATTTCCCAGCATTCTTGCGGTACCAGAACTATTCCCGAAAGCCTAAGCGAGCTCCATCTGGTTTTCCGCTTCTTCCTGCCTACCGGAGATCTCTGGAACATGAGGAGTCGCTGCGTTTGGCGGCTCCTGCGGTCTGGAGGCAGCGGGGGCCACTGGGTTTCAACTCCCCGCGGGCGTTTCTCGCCGGCCCTGCGGAGAGGTGAGCTGGGGTATCGTGCCACGATACCTGGAGTACTGTCTAGAGAGATGATTCCGGTGGGTCGCGCCTGCTCGGGTGAGCCGGAGGCGAGGGTGCCACGCCTTCCTCCTGCCACGTCTGGCGCTGGCTACCCCGCTGCCCTGGCTCGCCGCTAGGGACTGGAACGCGGAAGACAGTACTGGGAAGTGACCGTCTTCCTCTTCTGAGCTCTTCTTTTTTTCCTGTCACATGAGGCCAGTAATTTCGTTGGTCTGTCTGGAGCAAACGTGATCTGTGTTTGGGGAAACCCTTATTTCTTTTAGGACCCGTTCAGAAATAAGTCTCTTCCGTTGTTGGTTTGTAACTTAAGTTTTTGGTAGACCGAGCGCACGTATCAGGCACACGTACATGTTCAGTCCTTTGCAATCACATAGTAGCCATTAAAATAAATAAAAGCTGGCACCAACAAGTTTAGAACTAGTTGGTACTTCTCTTCGCAGTGTGTCCTGAAGAACATTTGACTTTGATAAATATTTACAGGGTTGTGTGTTGTGTTTTTTTCCCAACTTTTTCAATTTTTTGACTCTTTAAAAAGGTTATTCACAAAGTAGACACTTCATACCAACATTAGCATTCTCTGTGCACCTCCTGAATCTTTTGTACTAGGTGAACTGAGACAGTACACAAACACATCTCTCCCACCTCCACGCTGTGTTGGTTTTTTGTTTTGTTTTTTCCTTTGACACCAATGACACCAGTTGCGTCAAAACCCCGTACTTGTTGATCCTCCATCTGTAAGCTTGCTGTTTAGCTGCCAGGATCATTCAGGAAGTTTTCCATTACATAGTTTGGGTGTTGAACATATATTGTGATGGTAACAGTTTTCAAACCCTGATAAATCTCATCTTTGTAAACTTTGAGAGATAACCTTAATATTTAAATGAAATTTAAAAATTAAACATTTTTAGAGACTAAACTTTGAAGTATATATCATACTGGAAAATACATCAGAACAGTAATTTTTAATGTTTCAACATATCCTCCCACTTAAATCTTAATATTCTTGGAGAAATTTAAAGTTTCCCCTTACAACAATATATTTTTATAGCCCTCTTCACTGTTCAAATATTTATTGAATGCTGTGTACAAGTAGTTTAAATTTCCCTAATATCAAGGAATTTGAAAACTTTGACTTCAGACCCTAGGGAGAGCCTTAGTTATCATTAAGTCCAATTTCCTTTTTAAAGATGAATGAGTGAAGGCATAGGAAAGTGATGCGATTTGTCTTAAGTTTTATACCCAGTAATGTTATATTCCTTGTTAATAACTACTTCCCAAACTTAGCGGAGCATAAAAACACTGGAGACGTTTTTTTTTAAAATATAGATTTTTATCCTGGAATTACTGAGTTAGTGTCTAGGGGTGGAGCCCAGAACTTTGTTTATTTAATTTACTAACCCTAGTAATTTTGATGCAACCATTATAGCATAGATCAGCATATAAGAATATGAGCTGTAATGCCTGTCTTTGAGTACTTTACCAAAAAAAAAAAAAAAAATCAGTCATGTTACGGAAGTGTTTTAGCTCTAAGGTGATTAAGCACATTAATATAAAACTTGAGACTTAGATATAATGAGACACTATTTTACATGTTTTTTCAAAGTCAAGTCTGGCCTTCTCCAGCAAAACAGGAGCTTGGTGCAAGATAGGCCAGAGTACCAATCCATGACATACAATTTAGTAGCTCTGAAAGCTGGGTAAGTCTTAAAACTTTGTTTCTTACTGTAAAACACATGCACATACAAGATAGGTGTGAAAGAATCAAATAATGAAAGGTTTAGGGTTTGGTGCAGATAAGGAAGAGACTTCCTGCAGAGCTCTGAAGGACAAAGATGAGCAGGCAAAGGAAAAGGAAAGCTTTCTGAATGGACTGAGCAAAGTCTTGGAGAAGGAAAAACACAAGGCATGTTTGTAAAATTAAGAGCCCTTGAAAGAAGAGTTGAAGAAAGCATAGTGGGACAAGAGATGAGCTGTACTCTGCAAGATTTGCTGGCAGTGTTGAAGTCTTTTTCTATCTCAAATTTGAGAAACTGATGTTTGTGTGAGGTAGTCAATGTTTGTTTATTGAAGCGAGGAACTGCATTAATCTGCCTATCAATAAAACTAAGATGTGAGACAAATCACTTAGCTCTGAGCCTCAATTTTCCATGTCCAGAATATGAGAATTTTAAAGACTGAATAATAGATATAAAAACAATAAAATATCATATATTATTACCTTTTTTTTCTAAATGCCAAATAAAAGAATGACCTTTTAATTAGGAATAGAAAATTAAAGATACCAAATCATTACTCCCAATGCAATTCTTATTGGAACTACTAATTTTCCTTTCTCCTGCTTTTATGTCTGACACTGACACACAAAGGCACATATCATTTTACCATTTCCATGTGGCACTCATCCAAAAAGAATGCTGACACTATGATAATAGTATGTGTGTTTTTTAAAAATTGTTCCACCTTTACAACTGTTTCCGCTTATCCCTTCAGTTAAATAGAATTCTGAGTATGTTACTGAATCTTCTTTTTTTTATCATTTGAATTTAGAATTGTTGTTCAGTTTTAATAACATCTGTTTTCTGCCTGCTAGTCTGTAAAATCATTGAGGACATAAGGTATGCCTGGTTTTGTTCATTGTTTTATCCCCTGTTCCTAGTACATGGTCTGTAATTCAATAAATATTTGTTGGCTAGGAAGATATCTAGAAAGGAATTACATTTGCTGTACACTAGCAGAAAAGTAGTGCCTGGAGTTGTAGCTGTGCTTTTTAAGTACCTATTAAGTGGCTTAGGATAAATAAGAGACACAACATAGGGTGATGGAGAGAACATGAGCTTTGAAGTCAAAAGAACCTAAGTCTGGAGGCTGGGGGTGTGGCTTAGTGGTTGAGCACTTGCCTAGCACATACGAGTCACTGGGTCCATCCTCAGCACTACATTTAAAAAAAAAAAAAAAAAAAAAAAAAAAATATATATATATATATATATATATATATATATATATATATACACACATAGTGTCCATCCACAACTAAAAATAATCTTTAAAAAAACCAGTCTGAATCTTAAATCTGTCATTGGCTCTCTGACCATAGCAAACCCCTCTCCTTTCCTAGGTATGGTTTTTTAATCTAAAAATGTAAATAACGCTGCCTTGACTTGGTAATAATATAAACAGTCTAGGATAGTATCTTGTGTTATACTAACAGGCAGTTATTTTCTTAATACATAATAATATTAAATAAGTTGTATATGGGCAGATTTCTCCCCAAAAGCAAAGACCTTATTAAAAAATTCATAATCAGTATATTAAAAAGGACAATACTTTGTCTAGGCTAAAAATTGGAAATTTGTTGAAACAGGAAACCAAGTTATTTCAAAAATGATACATATTTCCTAGGGCTTGTGTAGTAAATACTCAGGATTTTAATTCAAATTCATTGATTTGATGACAAAATGTGATACAATTATGTGCCAAAGCACTAGGTGCTGAAGATACAGTAATGAAAAACACAGTTAAGACTTAAATTCTGGTTCAGAGACAAACAGCAAACAATAATTAGATTAGAGCTGAAAACTGTGTAGTAAATAAACCATGGATATATAGGAGAGTGGGAATATGGAAAGCTACTTTAAATAGGAATATCGGTATAAAAATTTTCCATAGCTCTGAGAAATTTCTGAAGACTACAGAGAGTTGGGCAGTTTCTGTTCTCTGGTAATTAAGAGTTGAGACAATGATCTCAAAAGCATTTGATATGTATCATATTACAATTTTAGACAAGCTCTTAACAAAACATTTTTAATTACTAAAAGAAAAACATTAAATGTTTGCTCTGTACAGAATAATAACATAGACTTAGATAAAAGAAAAGCATGGAGGGGTCCAATTAACTTGAGTGAGGTTACAAAACTCCTAAATAGAAGAGTTAGAACTATATTTAAATATGTGGGGAAATGGTTTAGAAGCCAAAGTATGATACCTCTATCTGCTATTAAAAGGAGGGAAAAAATTATCTTCTCTTTTCAGATTTCTTGACCACCACAACCAAGGAAGGATATGACAGAAGGCCAGTGGACATAACTCCTTTAGAACAAAGGAAATTAACTTTTGATACCCATGCATTGGTTCAGGACTTGGAAACTCACGGTAAGATACAGGAATACCTCTTGAAGGAAGAAACTTAATAGCATTTATGAATCACCTAGGTAAGACTATTGCTATTATGAGCAATTAAGAGTAACTATTTAAGTAGTTACAACATTTCACACAATAGAATATTTTACAGTCATTAAAAGTGGTATTGCTTGAAGAATATTTACTGATATGGGAAATACTAAAGATATATTAATGAAAAAGGGCTGTAAAAAATTTTGGTGCAAAATTATTCCAATTAAGTGAAAAAGAAAAAAACTAGAGGCTGATAATACAATCTGAATGGAAATACAAATGTTCGAGGATCACAAAAATTCAAACAAGCACAAAAATTACCAAATATAAAAGTGGCAATTTAACATGTGATATCACAGGAATAGAGAAATTGATTAATAGAACAAAATAGTATTCAAAGTCACATGGATATGAATGTAGCATATGATAAGGCATTTCACATGAGAGAAAGGAAGTGTGCCTCAGACATACTAGGCAAGTGCTCCACCACTGAGCTACAGCCCCAGCCCTGGTTATATTTTTTTGTGTGCTGCTTATATATTTATATTTTGCCCATTTTCCTCTAATTGCTTTTACTTGTTCTTATTGATTCCTAGGAATTCTTATGTTCAGCTTTTAATCTATCTGGAATTTCACTAAGGAAATCTAATATATTTCATCCAATGGCTAGTCATTTATTATATCTTACTTATTAAATAGAACAATTATGTCCATACACAACTACAAAAAAACAATTTTTAAAAAAATAACCAAAAATATATTAAAGGTATTTATTTAACCTCATTACTAACCAAGGACATACAGAATTAAGTACAAACTAAAATAATGCAATACCATTTTTATGCCAATTATATACTCAAAAACAAAGACCAATAATATTCTAAAGTTGCTAAGGATGTGGGAGGCATTTAGAATAGTAAAATTATAAAGTACTTTTAGAGAGTAATTTAGCATTATCAAGTTTTTAATTATACCCATTTTTTTAAAAAAAATAAAACAAATCTTATATATTGAGGAAAGTTATTCTAGTGGTCTGTTCTGATAAAGATGTGTACATTTAAAAAGACATAATTATTTGCTGCCTACAGGTTTTGACAAAGCACAAGCAGAAACAATTGTATCAGCATTAATCACTTTATCAAATGTCAGCCTGGATACTATCTATAAAGAGATGGTCACTCAAGCTCAACAGGTACTATATTCATTTTTATCACCGACAGTTTCATAGATGATTTTTTTCAAGGAACGAAGGAAGAAAGAAAAGGAAGAGAGGGAAGAGAAAGAATTGAAGGGAAGGGAAGAAAGATCTTTAGTAAAGTCTATATCTCTAGACAGACTGAAAAGTTAGAATAGTCCTAACAATATTATGGCATAATACAAAGAAGGAGTTTTGTCATATCTTCCATTGTGTGAGGTAATTATTTGAATCATGAGATGGTAGCAGATTGTTATTGAAAGTTTTTTCCCCTGGAAAGCCTATCACAGAAGAGCTAACCTTTCTTTACTATATGATACATTTTACTCGTGTCTTATATATGTTGTAGTTCAGAGACGAAAGCTAGAAAGGGTTAAACTAACATGGCTGGGAAAGACTTCATAAATTGCTTGGCTAAGAAGTCTGGATATACAAATTCTTAAAGTCAACTATGTAAGGAGCACAGTAAAACTGTTTAAGAATTGTTTTCTGCTAGGTGTGATGACACATGCCTGAAACCCTAGCAGTTCAGGAGGTTTAGGCAGGAGGATCACAAGTTCAGGGCCAGCCTCAGCAATTAAGTGAAGCAACTTAGTGAGACCCTGTCTCAAAGTGGAAAAAAAAAAAAAAAATTTTTTTTTAAAGGGCTGAGGATGTGGCTCAGTGGCCAAATACCCCGGGGTTTAATCTCTACTACCAAAAAAAAAAAAAATCCATTTTCTTCTGATACTTATATTTTTTAATTTTAGTTTTTCAAATTTAGACTTCTTCCCTCAGATAAATATTTCAAAACATACACACAAAAAGATAGGATTTTTTACATAATATTAGAATCTATTAAAGATTTTTACTATGGGCTGGGATTGTAGCTTAGTGGTAGAGTGCTTACCTCATATGCATGAGGCACTGGATTCTATCCTCAGCACCACATAAAAATAAATAAATAAAAATAAAGACATTGTGTCCATCTACAGCTGAAAAAATATTTTAAAACAAAGATTTTTACTATAATCTCCAATTAGACATTGAAACTAAAACATTCATATTGTTTAAATTTGTGTTTGCATCATTTTAGCTTAATTTTACATGTTCATAGCAGACTAGTAAATCCACTAAAGAAAAAGCCAACAATTATTGCATCCATAACAGAGTCAAAAGGAGCTACTGACATTTTAAATAAAAAGTAATTTATTCTTAAGTTCTTAAACTTGCCTATAATATAAGCAGGGAGTTAAAACTAATTTGAAGAATCATCATGCTTCCAAGACCATTTAATATTACATATAAAATATAGGATTATGTATAGGAATATTACTATAAACTTTTGGCTTTTTTCAAATTTCTAGTGTGTGAAGTTAAAATCCCATTCCATTCTTGAACTTAACATCATTGTTGACCTTTAGCATATAAGAAGGCACAAAGATGATGTCATGAAGCATAGAGCTAAGTTCAAGCAAACAAACTAACTGCTTAATTACTTCAGATCACTAAATCTGTTCAACCTCTGATGACTTCACAAAAGTTATAAAGATCATACTTCTAATAAGTTTGACCACTTAATAATGAATAATATCTTTCCATTTAAATGGGGGGGGGTCTTTTTTTTTGTTTTTTTTGGTACTGGGGATGGGACTCGGGTGCTTAACCACTGAGCGACATCCCCAGCCCTTTATACTTTTTGAGACAGGATGTCACTAAGTTGCTTAGCGTCTAACTAGGTTACTGAGGCTACCTTTAAACTCGAAATCCTCCTGCCTCAGCCTCCTGAGCCACTGGGATTACACACGTGCACCACCATACCTGGCCTATTTAAAGTTCTGGAAGATAGACACTGTACTGTATGAGTCACAGCTGTATGTTAAGAAAGAATGAAGTAAAAAGCAGCTACTATACAATCCCTTATTCTCAGGCTCAAACTCTATAAGAAATCTGTTATTACATTTCTTCCATATGTATTTTCAATAATAAAAATGCATTATATTTAATGTTATAGAACTCCTTTTTAATGGTATTGGGGAAACCATTCCCAGGTGTGAAAGCCCCTAGAGGACACATCTGTAATGACCCCTCAGGTAATTTTCATAAATACTTCAAGCAGAAATGAGTAAAAGAAAATGAACCCCATTCCCAATAATATATGAGGGTTAGGGAAAGCATAGGAATCAGATATTTGTTGAACACAGTTGAAAACATTTATATTGTGTAGGATTCATATTTAAGTCAAAACATCCTCAACATAAAAATACTGGAGTCAAGACTATTCTACTTCAGCCATTAGATCACTATGCCATTAATAATATATAGCTAACAATTACTGGATACTAACCGTAGGCCAAGAACTATTTAAAGTACTTTATATACAGTATTTACTTAATCTTAAAAATAAAAAACTCTGTAAGGTGTGGGTATTGTTATTTCCATTTACCAATGAGGAGATGAAAGAAGTTCAATAAGTTGCCCAGAATCTCAAAGAAAATGACAGAATTTGAGTTTAAACTCAGAGAGCCTAACTCCACAATTCACACTTTTAAACTCTGCTTTATGAGAGCGTCTCATCTGAAAGTTGTTTTGGGAGAGATGTGCATTCCAGACCCTTTGAACACTGAGCTATATCTGAAAATGTTACAGCCTCTGCTATCTAAAAGTCGTCAGCTTTCAAATGGTCTTTCTATCTCATGCCAATCAAAAAATGAGTGCAACTCCAACAAAGTACCCCAATCACAAATTGTAACTTTAAAAATGGGATTAATGATCCTGTTCTTGTTTGGGCTTTTTTGTTTTATTTATAAACCCATTACACAGGGTTCTTCAAAAGGTTATATACAATTATCTGATTTATCTTTTAATAAAGAGCAATAAATTATGTCAGTAAGCTACCTCATTTTAAGATTAGTGGTAACCATTACGGTTTTTTGTAAAGCTGCCTTAAATCATTACTACAAAAATTTCCCTTCTTAGCAAAGCAAAAGCTTATAAGTATATTGGATAGGAGCCACCTTTTCTTTTGTATATTCTTGGTAGTGCCAAATATAGGAAAGATATGAGAGAATTTAAACAAAATTAATATTGTGCCGATAAAGAATAATTACTTTAAACAAGTATCTATGTATTTTGTTATAGTCCCTGACATTGAGTTTTATTTAATACCTTTTACCATTTTCCAATAGTAAAAAAAAAAAAAAAAATCCCTCAAATAAAAACCCTTTCTATCTATGTGTTCAAAAAACGAAATAAATCCTTTGGTGAGGAATTTTTGGAGGCTAAGTAAGCAATTTATTGGAATTCTTTTTAGAATGTTTAGACCTAAACATTTAATTTTACTCACTGGGAAATGCATTTTTCTTCTTGAATCTCTGTAGGGTTATATGTTGTTTTCTTTTTTTGTTTAACATTTGGGTAACTTATTCTAAATTTCATGAAAACAATTCATGACTAAAACAATGTCATTCCTAGATCACTAGGTTATTTTTATTTTATTTTCTAGGAAATAACAGTACAACAGCTAATGGCTCATTTGGATTCAATCAGGAAAGATATGGTCATCCTAGAGAAAAGTGAATTTGCAAATCTGAGAGCTGAGAATGAGGTGATATAAGTTTTAATTTATTATTGATACAAATAACTAATCTCTTCAGTATGTTACTTGGTGAATAAGACCAAATAACTTTATGTGGTTACTAAACAAGTTTTTAGATTAAAAATACAGTTTTATCATGCCTAATCTTTATGTGTAAATCAATTTCTTACATACTGAAGAACAAGAATTGCATTTTATGTACATGAAATTCACATAAAAGAAAGTCTTTGAGCTTACATACTATATACAATTTCTTGTATAGCTCATAATATAATGTACTCAAAGCTGAAAATAATATGGTGTTTTCCATTTTATTTGATCCTCTATTGTCTTTTCACTTAAAAGTATGTTCCTGTAATCAGAAATTTTTTGTTATTCACTAGTGTATATGTTTTTATATTTTATATAAATATATATGTATGTATATATGAGTGTATATAGAAAGATATTCAAATTTTGCTAATCTAGAGTCTCAGATGTTTTTTAAATGAATCAGTATGGGTTTTTGGTTTCATGCTAATTGTTTATGATCTTTCTTACCTAGAAAATGAAAATTGAATTAGACCAAGTTAAACAACAACTAATGGTAAGTGAATTTTTTCCCATTTTAGTATCAGACAAATATTGATTACAATATAATTTTTAAAATATTTTCTTTCTTTAAAGAATGAAACCAGTAGAATCAGAGCAGATAATAAATTGGACATCAACCTGGAAAGGAGCAGGGTAACAGATATGGTAATAAGCTTGTAAATGTAGTTTCTTGGTTACTTATTCCTTTTTAATTCTTTTTAGTCTTTTATTTTTTTTAATCTCCTGCTGCTTCATATCCTTTAGTTTACAGATCAAGAAAAGCAACTTATGGAAACAACCACAGAATTTACCAGAAAGGTAAGGGAGTAGTATGTAGAACTTTCTCTTTCATACTTTTCTTTACATGTATCAGTTTATAAGTTTAGACTTTATAAAGCTAGCCCTATAAAATCCATGATTTCCTCATAGCTACTATAGTTAGCCAGCACTTTATGGGAAGCTGCCCCCAAATAAGTGGTTGTACATGAGCTCTGACATTACACTAAGAATCAAGATTTTTGTATAGCACATTTTTTTTTTTTAACCTAAATTATTTTTGCAGAGACAGTAACTGTGTCTTTAAAAGACAAAGATTCACTGTTCACTATTGGTATTTAAGTGCCTAGGTTTAAATAAATACTTATCTTAAAAATTTGTTAAAAAAATATCTATTGCAAATATTTCTTGCCAGATACTGTTTTACATGCTTTACTTCTACTAATTTACTTAATTTTTGTATCAGCCTGTGGAAAGTAGGTACTATTATTCCCATTTTACCAGTTTGGAAAATGAGACAAGTTAAGATCACAGAGTTAATGACTGGTGGAGCTGGGATAAGAACCTGGATTCTAAACCCTATATTTAAAACTACTTCTTACCTTACTTTCTCAATAATCCTTAAATTTTTTAATCATCATTTAAATTCTGTGGCTTGAGTAAACCCCAGCTTTCTGACCCAGCCTAGTCTTTTTCTTAAAAAGCCATCTGACATTATTACCCTATGTACATACATGACTATATGACCAGTGTGATTCTATATCATGTACAACCAGAAGAATGATAAATTATACTCCATATATGTATGATGTGTCAAAGTGCATTCTACTGACATGTATAACTAATTAGAAAATTTTTTTAAAAAAAGTTATAAGTAATTTGGCTTTCTAATATAGAAGAGACATTACTATGCTCAAATTTTAATAGACGGGAAGGCCACATATGTCTTCAAGAATCCTATACTCTTACTTCTTGGCCAGAGAAAGTAGATAAGGAATTAAGCAAATTGTTTCACAACTGATTTCTGAGTTCTGGCTCCTATATATTTACCATTAGATATTTCTGCTAGTTCCTTTTATATTGGTGTCAGTTCATATTACATATTGGGATTTTTTTTCCTTTTGCAGATAATATCTAAAATTTTAACCATAACATCCTAAGCACTTTACACAATAAAGTGATAGTTCTAGTATTAAAATTTTCGCTTTTCCATTTATCATCTTATATATTTATGTCTCAAGTGTCTTATGTGAGGTTTTTAGTAGAATATGCCCAGCATGTGATAATTCTAAGAAATTATTTCCAGTGTGGAAATTGGGGGAATGTGGTTTGTACCTTTGTGTCCATTGAATTTTTTTTAATACCACTATACTTTTCTGTATTTCCCCAGTGAAAATGTTTATAATGCAAAATTAGCACATAAATATCTCTACAGAGGAACAAAATTTAGTTGTCTTTCTTATTCTTGCTTACTACAGGATACTCAAACCAAAAGTGTTATTTCAGAAACCAGTAATAAAATTGACACTGAAATTGCTTCCTTAAAAACACTGATGGAGTCTAATAAACTTGAGACAATTCGTTATCTTGCAGGTAAGACTGTCAAAGAAAGGAATACTGTCATTCAATTTTTGGACCTGTTAGTTCCTACCTCTCAAGGTAACCATGTAGGTAAAAGAAGAAAAGGAGAAGCTATAATGATGCTTTTAGTGCTTGGTCCCCTGTAATGCTTGAAGAAAGCTTCAGTCCCAAGATATAACTCACCAGGCAACTCTGTGCAACTTACTGAGAGCACATGGGTAACAAAGAAATGTATAAACCCAAGGACAAAATGATACAAGGATACAATGAAAATTTTCTTTTATTGCTTATATTCTTCCTTAAGGATTTGAGTGGGGTTAGAGAAAAAGAACACTAAAGTAGATACAGGCCATTAAAAACCATACCAAGCAAAGGGTAATGGAGGTTGAAACTAACTTCTTCATTCAATTGCCTGAGCACAGATACTACCTCCAAATTAGATTATTTGTCATGTACTAAGCTCCTTAATTACTATCTGACATAACAATTATATAGCCGGAATGAATTATGAAGAATACACTAGTCAAGTGATATTTGTCCTTTTTCTTTCTTTTTATAAAAAGTAATATTTTTTAAATTATAGATCGTTTATAGAATTCAAAAGCAGCGAAAGCCTTCCAAATCTCCTATTGATGTATATTTACTATTAGTAGCATGTATCTTTTCTTCTGTATATAAATATAACATACACCTTTTAAAAAAAAACTATATATGACAGTCAACTCTACAGCTTTTTAAAAGGTAATCAAATGTTTTAAATATTTTTGAACTTCAGTACATACTTAGATGTCTTTTTATTAGAAATAAAAATGCTATAATTTACCCAATACTTTATTAACAGGCATTTTCCTCCCATTATTAGGAATAGTATTCCACTAAATAACCATATATATGTATGTTTGAATAAATACACATACATACACCCATCTTTGTATACTTATGCTAGTGTTCCTATGTAATAAATTGTCATGCCCATTTAAAATTTGGGGTCAAAAAGATAATATTTTAAAACTTTGTATTAGTGAATTTCCATCCAGAATAAAATCCTGATTTATACTATCAGCAGTTTCCTCAGTGGCCACCACTGGTGTTGGGGTGTTAGGAGAGGTGAAGAATGAGCCTGAGCCTTAGCTGATGCATGGATATGCAATTAAAATGACTCAACTTTTATCTCTTTAAAACATTGGGTTTCTGCTTAAGATTTATTTGAAGAAACAATTCTAAGGCTAAAACATAACAACTAAAACATCTCTGGACCTAAAGACATTCAGTTTTAATACCCAGGAAAATTCTAAAATAGCCCAGTTTGAAGTGTTCATTCCCTCTTTCAAAATTGATCACAAAGTTATAAAGGTTAGGAATGTGTTGAGGTGGACTCAGCTTCCTACAGAGTTTTTACCTATAATCTTAGTTTAAAATAACGTAAGATGGTAATGAGCTCCAAAAAGCTTTCATTCAGAAGTGAAGATATACAAAGCAGAATTGAATAGACTTAGTGGCAATAGCAAAAAAAAAATTAACAAGTTAGTCATTTAGAAAAACTTAGTTCTAAGTCATCCTCCCTTCTGTTTTTTACTGAGGGTTTAAAGCCAACAATACAATACTGAGGCATTTTTCTCCATCCTTATCCATCTATAAATATGTACTACTTACTAGTATTGTTAATGGTAAGCCTTTTAAGAAGCTAAAATCCCATACTTTGAACAAGTGGGATGGTAATGTCATGAGTGGATCTTTTGGTTCTAGAATACCTGAGATAATTGCCTGTAAGACCCAGTTTATCTGAGATTCACATATTAAATTCAGTCATAAA
This sequence comes from Callospermophilus lateralis, assembly GCF_048772815.1. Lineage (NCBI taxonomy): Eukaryota > Metazoa > Chordata > Mammalia > Rodentia > Sciuridae > Callospermophilus > Callospermophilus lateralis. The sequence continues at coordinate 141,436,431 of NC_135306.1, forward strand.
GGGAGAATAAAAACTCCTAGTTCAGTTGTCAGAGTCCCAGCATTAAAGATCTTGCATTTCCCTTGAAGAAGATGTCAATGTATCTTAATCACTTTGATTAATCGGTATCCCAGCTTACATCAGTCAGTAATCTTTTAATTTTAAATATTATATATCCAACTTTAACTAGTTTAAGCTTATTATTAAATTTTGAAAAGTCAGAGGCATATCCTAACAAGGATAACTGGAAACGGGATTTACTCTGTATTCTGTCTCTGAATGTCCTCATTTTCTCCACACTAACTTTATGAGTTGGAAACATTACCACCAGTAGCTCCTACATTAATGTCATTCTACTCTTACCAACCAATACAAAAAAATCCCAGGAAATAGTCTGAAGAGCCTCCTCTTGGGGTTGCAGTTCCTTTTGGCCCAGATCACTGTTGCCGGGGAAGCAACAGCTGTAAAGTAATGGTAGTTCTGTTTAATCTGTGTTATTGTAGAATATTCTGTTCTGGGCAGATAAATAGTAATAAAAAGCTAACATTTGTGGGAAATTTACCAGGCACATGGCTTATTTAAGCATTTTACATATATGTAAGTTTACTGCTAGACAGTCCATAGAAGATAAACAGCAAACTTAAAAATAATTTGGTATGTCTTCATGGTTATTAGTAGTGACAACAAGAAGAAATAAAAGCCAAAATAATAGGAACAAGAAATAAAGAGACACTAAATTTGGAAACACTTCTGTATTCTAACAAAAAAAATGAAATACTTTCCTCCTCACAATAAATTCATCAGCTCTTAAATTAGCAAAAAATAAAAATCACCTAGATAGCCAAATGTGGCTCCAAAAAAAAAAAAAATTACAGGGCTGGGGCTGTAGCTCAGTAGCAGAGCCCTTGCTTATCACATGTGAGGCACTGGATTTGATCCTTAGCCCCACATAAAAATAAAGAAAATAAAGGCATTCTGTCCATATACAACTACAAAACAGCTTTAAAAAAAAAAATTACAAATGTCACAGTACAAATAAGGCTAACTGAATGGTTTTCAAAAAACAAAGCTTTGGAGTCAGGTATACCTATTCTTGAGTCCTGGCTTCACCATTTGCTGGTTATATAGATTTGGGCTTGTTGCCCCATCTAAACAACAGGGATAATACCACTAATCTCATAGGATTTTAATTATATCTAAATAAGGTAATATATGGAATCACTTAGCACACTACCTGACACATGGTAAATAGTAGCAGGATCAAATTGGATAATGTATAATTAATTGCAGTAAGACAAGATATTCCTTTTTTTACCACAATACCTTTATCCTATTTATTTATTTATGTGGTGCTGAGGATTGAACCCAGGGCCTCACATGTGCTAGGCAAGTGCTCTACCATTGAGCTACAGCCCCAGCCTAATATATTCTTAATGTTATTCTTTCTTCTCAAATGTCCAGATTCCCTACATATCTTAGGCCTAATTTCATTTCTTAAAAATGAGGAACTGATCTTATCATTAACTAAGTTACTTTAAATAGCCCAATTAAGTGGGATAGTGTAAATTAGATTTATACATTAATTATAATTTCTTGTGTCTTTAGTCATAAAAGTTTGTCCTTTATCTCAGATTCTCCATTTAAAGATGCTTTCATGGCCTTTTAAACAAACTTTAGAGAATCCTTAAAAGCCTCACTCAAATTTAACCACTTTTTTTTTTTTTTTTTAAGGTGCTGGGTTCAAACCCACGTCCTCATGCGGGCTAGGCAAGAGCCCTACCACTGACCCACATACCCAGCCCCCTTAACTTCTTAAAGGGGGCTGAAACGTTTTCTCTTAGAATGATGTAATATGGAGCTGGGGTTGTGGCTCAGTGGTATAGCACTTGCCTAGCATGTGTGAGGCAGTGGGTTTGATTTTGCACTACCTAAATAAATGAATAAAATAAAGGTCCTTCAACATCTAAAACTATTTTTTTTTTAAATGATGTAACATAAAGAGCAGTTGGTATGTGGGCTGAGGATGTAATTCAGTGGTAGAGCATTTGCCTAGCATGCACAAGCACCACAAATAAAGGGGGGAAAGCAGGTGGTATATTAACCAAAAAGCCTTATGCTTTTTCTGCCCTCTACTCTCTGAAGTTTTTTTTTTTAAAGGTTTTCATTAAAATTTAAGTTTTTAGTAATTATGAGAGAATTCTTTCTTTTAAAAGATATGGGTTCTTTATTACCTAGGATTCCCTAAACTCTTGGGCTCAGCCTAAGTAGTTGGGACTACAGGCTACTGTGCCCAGCTGAGAAATTATTTTAAAATGTACTGAAAAGACAATATAAATTTTCTTCTCCAATTGGCAGTGTAACTCAGTGGGAGAACACTTGCCTAGGAAGTACAAGGCCCTGAGTTCTCCCCAGAACCACACACAATTTTTTTTCCCATAGATATATTAATGCCTGTTCTATTAACCTAAAACACATAATTTTTAACATAAGAAAGATGATTTTATTGTAAAATGAAATAGTTTATAATTTTTTAGTCATTTGTAACACTACTGTCAATGACTTTAAATACTGTTTATAGATTCTGACTTATCATTTACATTTCTAACTTATTTTTATCCTTATTCTGTCTTAAAGTTTAGGAAGCTTTTAAAAATAATGTATTGCCAGGCACAGTGGCACATGCCTATAATCCTAGTTTCTAAATAAAATGTGAAAAGGGGCTGGGGATGTAACTCAGGTTAAATTCCACTGGGTTCAATCCCTGTTACCAAAAATAAAAATAACTGGCTTTAATACTGTGTTATTAATTATTATCTTTATCTTAGTTTTCCTAAGGAAAGAAAAATATAAGGTACAAAATTGATTTCCTTTATTTTTCTCTTCATCTAAATTGAAAATAATATTATTCTGTTAATCCCTGCAAAATAATAACGAATATTTGACTTGTAATATAGTTTCTTTTTTTTTTTTTTTTAAACAGCCTCAGTGTTCACTTGTCTTGCAATAGCATTGGGATTTTATAGATTCTGGAAGTATTACTAACTATCCTACTGTTGGCTGCTATTGACTTCATAGAATACTACACCAGGAGTTTCTTTGAATATTTTCAGTTGCTGCAGAAAATTTACAACAACATTGTTATTCAAAGTATGCATGGACTAAAGAGAAGTATTTTAAGTATTTTATCTTTATTTTATGTGTCTGTATTTTATTTGTTGAAAAGCTGTCATCCAAACCCTGATTTATTTGAGATAGAAGGGCATTTTGTCCTCATCCTTTTGATAGTAAATAGAATCTGAACTAAAATTTTCTTGTATTTGCTTCAAGAATTTTGTAAATCAAATAGAATTTTGTTGGTATGTGCTGCAAATTTGAAAACTATCCCTTAGCCTACATGCTTACTGGGCCTAACTCTCCTGATAAGTACTATAGTTAAATTTTTATATCAAATAAAAGATTATTATAAGAAAATATTCAAATGTATGATATGTCAAGGTCATTGTACTGTCATGTGTAACTAAAACAAATAAAAGAAAGTAGCTTGGTTTTGAAAGTGTCTCACTGTATAACAGGAGATTATTTTCTTTTTATAATAAAAGTAAACAATAATTTTTAAAATGTGTGCTCCATATCTAACCACTAGTATAAAAAAAATCTACGAAGTTATTCTGATCATTACACTTACTTTTTTATTTTTTAAATTTTTCATATAAAAACCAGGGTTTATCCTTGATTTTCAATTTAAAACAATTTAAATCAACCCATCTTAAACTTATAAGACAAAACTTTTCCTAATGATTCATTTAAATTCAGCAAACATCTGTTGGTATATATAGAGCCTACTCCCAGGAAACTTATATGGAAATCCAGGTTTCAGGTTTTTATTTTGTTGCTTTTGGGGACCCTATATTTTTTCTCATTTAGTGTCTCATGACAATATATATGTTATTTTGTTTTAAATTACAAACTGTAATTTTTATCTTAGTTCTTTAGTTCTATCCACATTAAGAAGCCACAGTCAGAAAATGTTAAACACTTCAGAATATTTCATAATTCCTTGGCAACGGCTTTAAAAGTTTGATAATCAGTCAACCAGTTATTCAAAATAACCCTACCTTTTTTAAAAATTTTTTTATTTCTAATCAGTTATACATGACAGCAGAATGCTATTTGATTCATTGTAGAACACAATTAGAACACAATTTTTCACTTCTCTGTACACGAAGTAGGGTCATGCCATTCCCATTCATGCAATCATGTATGTACCTAGGGTAAGGATGTCTATCTCATTCCACCATCTTTCCTATGCCTATACCCCTTCCCTCCCTTCCCCTCTGCCCAGCCCAAAGTTCCTCCACTCATCCTGTGTCCCACCCCCCATTATAGATTAGCATCCACTTATCAGAGAAAACATTCAGCCTTTAGTTTGGGGAATTGGCTTACTTTGCTTAGCATGGTATTCTCTAACTCCATCCACTTACCTGCAAGTACCATAATTTTATTCTCTTTTAATGCTGAGTAATACTCCACTGTGAATATATATCACAGTTTCTTTATCCATTCATCTATTGAAGGCCATCCAGGTTGTGTTCACTATTTGGCTATGAACATTGATGTGGCTGCGTCACTGTAGTATGCTGATTTTAAGTCTTTTGGGTGTAAACTGAGGAGTGGGATAGCTGGATCAAATGGCGATTCCATTCCAAATTTTTAAAGGAATCTCCATGCTACTTTCCAGATTGGTTGCACCAATTTGCAGTCCCGCCAGCAATGTATTAGTGTGACTTTTCCCCCACATCCTCACCAGCACTTATTGTTTCTTGTATTCTTGATAACTGCCACTCAGACTGGGGTGAGATGAAATCTTAGAGTAGTTTTGATTTGCATTTCTCTAATTGCTAGAGATTTTAACATTTTTTCATATATTTGTTAATTGATTGTATATCTTCTTCTGATAAGTGTCCAGTTACTTAGCCTATTTATTGATTGGGTAGTTTGTTTTTTTGGTGCTAAGTTTTTTGAGTTCTTTATATATCCTAGATATTAATGCTCTAATATGTGTGTGGTAAAAATTTGCTCCCATACTATAGTCTCTCTTTTCACCTCACTGATTGTTTCTTTTGTTGATAAGAAGCTTCTTAGTTTGAATCCATCCCATTTATTGATTCTTAATTTTATTTCTTGCACTTTAGGAGTCTTGTTAAGGAAGTTAGGGCCTAATCCAACATGATGAAGATTTGGGCCTGCTTTTTCTTCTATTAGGTTTAGGGTGTCTGGTCTAATTCCTAGGTCCTTGATTCACTTTGAGTTGAGTTTTGTGCATGGTGAGAGATAGATAAGGGTTTAATTTCATTTTGCTACATATGGATTTCCAGTTTTCCCAGCACCATTTGTTGAAGAGGCTATCTTTTCTCCAATGTGTGTTTGGGCATCTCTGTCTAGTATAAGACAACTTTATTTATGTGGGTTTGTCTCTGTGTCTTCTATTCTGTACCACTGATCTACCACTGATCTACCTGTCTGATTTGGTGCCGATACCATGCCATTTTTGTTCCTGTGGCTCTGTAGTATAGTTTAAGGTCTGGTATTGTGATGCCTCCTGCTTCACTCTTCTTCATAAGGATTGCTTTGGCTATTCTGGGTCTGTAATTTTTACAAGTGAATTTCATGACTGCTTTTTCTATTTCTGTGAGGTATGACATTGGGATTTTAATTGGTATCACATTGAATCTATGTAGCACTTTGGGTAGTATGGCCATTTTGACAACATTAATTCTGCCTATACAGAGCATGGGAGATCTTTCCATCTTCTAAGGTCTTCTTCAATTTCTTTTCTTCATTGTTCTGTAGTTTCCTTTGTAGAGGTCTTTCACCTCTTTAGTTAAATTGATTCCCAGGTTTTGTTTTTTGTTTGTTTGTTTGTGTTTGTTTTTGTTTTTTGAGGCTATTGTGAATGGAGTAGTTTTCCTAATTTCTCTTTCAGAGGATTCATCAGTGATGTGTTGAAATGCATTTGATTTATGGGTATTGATTTTATATCCTGCTGCTTTGCTGAATTCATTTATTAAATCTCGAAGTTTTTGGTGGAATTTTTTGGATCCTCGAAGTATAGAATCATGTCATCAGCAAATAGTGACAGTTTGAAACCTGCCTTTTTTTTTTTTAGATAGGAAAAATATAGAAAATATGCTGAGTAATATTAGCACCAAAAAAACAAACTACCCAATCAATAAATAGGCTAAGTAACTGGACACTTACCAGAAGAGACTCATACACATGGTCCAGTGAGTGAGAATCAAAGGATTTTCTTCAAAGATCTAACTGCTGAGTTGTTTTCAAAACAAAACTCTATATCTTAACATTATCCTATTACATTCTGATTCATTATCTCCAAAATCTCTTATCAACAAGTTCTTAACACATTATAAATTTCTATTATATTAATAAAGACCATCTAGGCTAAAGTCCACTGTAATAAACTACAGTGCATTTCATTCACTTAATCCTTATGACAACCTGCTATGTGCCAAAGAGCGTGAGCTCCCTGGGTACACAGTGGTAAACATGTTTAATTCTCATAGAACTTAATAGTCTTAGTGGAGATATTAAACAATAAGTTATATTAAACAATAATATATTTTAAATTGTAACCAGATGGAAGACTTCCTTCCTCCATGAGAAGGAATAGCACATGAAGAACATCATAATATTGTCATCACTCTAACCCCTCCTCCACTCTGCTCTAAGGAATTAAAGTAACTTATCCAGTTGTAAATTTGGTAGGAGAAACAGGCTGTAGAAGCTCAGTTCATCCCTATTCTTATTTGGAAACACCCTATAGTGGATATACATTCTGTTCTGCTTCTATGGCAAACAGGCGTACTTCTCTCTTACAGTCCAGTGTAAGAATCCTAAGGGCTAATGTGTCGGCTCCATGGTGTCAGGGTCCTGACTCCTCCTCATCTTACTCATTTTTATAATGTCCAGTGACTCACCACCACATCTACATTTTAGAAGAAATGGGAAGGAGGTGGAAAACCCTTTCCCTTTTAGGGGCATGACCCTAAGGTATAACATACTATGTTTGTTCACATCCTATTGGTCACAACTTCCATCTGATTTGATGCTAGGGAAGCTAAGTTCTTATCCTAAGTAGCAAGAAACCCCAGGAGGTACTATAACTATAGAAGAGAGAAGAATAGATGTTGGGGACAACCAGGAAACCTCTACCACAAGTACATGCTTCTATTACAATGTTCTTCTGGTATTTCCTACCTCACTGATAAGAAAGACATAGACTTGAAAAAAACAGAAGCAAATAAAACAATTTATTGGGATTAACTCAAGAGTCAATAATTAGAGGGGGAAAATAAATCTGTATAATCCCAGAAGATGAGAGAAATGTTGCATTTGGAATTCCAGAAGTGGTAAATGAGAATGAGGACTGAACTTTTGCTGTTAAGGTTAGAACCACAGCTCTGCAATATGTGATCCTAGGTACAACCACTTAATCTGTCTATAAAATATATCTACTTCATATTATTGTAGATTCAAAGTCCATTGGAAACCTCAGAGAAACTTAACAATAGTGAATATAAGGAGTATCAAGAAAATAGCTAAGTCTTTTTTCCTTTATTTTTTGTGGTGCTAGGGACCAAACCCAAGACCTCACACATGTTAAGCATGCCCCTTACCACTGTGCTACATTCCCAGCTCAAACTGATCTATTTTAACACCATTAACCAGCCTAAACTGGTCTTAGCAATTCAGTGTACTCTTCTGAAGGCAAACTAGTCCTCATGATACTAGATTAAATTGTCTTTTAGCATCTATGAAAAGTATATGTAAGGATACCAAGAATGGACAAGCTGGTATATTGTGGTTGAGAATGCTACTGCCAATGAAGCCAAAAGCTAGTGATCAGATATTCAGAAAAAGATAAGATCTAGACAGAGCCCCCAAGATAGTCACAATCTTTGCTAGTTCATGAAAGGAAAAAAGGGAAAGAAAGGGCAGGTAAAATATGGAAACTAAATCAGAACCTAACTATATATCATACATTATTTTAAGTCAGCAAAGAACAACTAATCTTAATTTGAAGTGGGGGTTAAAGGGAAGAAAAATAATAAAGCCATGTATTTTTTATCCTGTCCAGGCTGCTGCTTAACTATACTCCTTCTAAAGCTTGCAAAACATAAAAAGGTTGAATTCTGAAGCAGATTATTTAAATGGATATTCTTAGCAACACATTATGCTTTTTTAATAATAGCAAACTTTCAGTTTGCATAAAACTTTGCCAAGTGAGATATTTGGTTGCTATTGTAAAATTAGTTATATCATTTGAAAAACAGAAAAATGTTAAAACCATATGCACACCAGGCATGGTGCACGTACCTGTAATCCCAGCAAAATCTGGGGGGCTGAGGCAGAAGGATTACAAATTCAAAGCAGCCTCAGCAACTTAGTGAGATCTTATCTCAAAATAAAAAACAAAAGAGGATGGGGATGTGGCTCAGTGGTTAAGCACCCCTGGGTTCAGTTCCCATACCAAATAAATAAACACAACAGCAGCTGTAAATAGTACTTTAGAAAGTGAAAGGAATACAATCCTATTATGGAGTCATAACAGAATTTTTAATAAATTTAATATCTAGAACTAGATTTCCTTTAATTATTAGACTGGATAATTTATATTTTCCAAATTTAATTGCTCATAACTTTTAACTTCCTTAAGTAGGTATATAAAAATTAATTTGGGGAGGGAGTGTACAAGTAAATCAATATAATTTTAAAAATCCCTATGATAGAGCTGGGGCTATAGCTTAGTGGCAGAGCGCTTGCTTAGCACGCATGAGGCACTAGGTTTGATCCTTAGCACCGCATAAAAATAAACAAAATACTTTGTGTACAACCAGAGATATGAAAAATTGAGCTCTATATGTTTAATATGAATTATAATGCATTCTGCTGTCATATGTAGCAAATTAGAATAAATTTTTAAAAATAAAGGCATTCTGTCTATGTACAACTACAAAAAAAATTTTTTTAAATCACTATGATAAAATATTTCCACCTTCAGAAATGGGATAGTAGCATATCAGAACAATTCTGAGAAGAGTTGCTATAGATGTATATTTATACTGATTTCTTAAAGAGAAAATCCAGCAAGTTTATTTAAAGTTTTTTCACAGACTAGTTAGTACCTTCTTACAAATACTCCCGCAGAAGGTACCTTTTTTTTCACTCGCCTCTTCTCTTTGCTGGACTCACATGAGTCATCTTCCTATCAACAAAAGAAAAAAGAAATGAGATTTTTCATTCTAGCACATATTTTCATCTTTCTACACTGTCTGTTCAAAAGAAAAATAATTAATCATGCAAAGTATTTTCAACTCTGATTAAATTTCTTTTAAGATTTTTGTAAATAAGTTCCCAAATCTGAAGTACCAATGCTTCATATTATGCTAAATCTTAAGGGGGGAAGGCATCTTGAAAAATCATTCAGTCCTATCTCTACCTAAAATATCCCTCAAAGAGAACGCCTTGTTTTTTATTCTTGTATCTTAGACTAACATGTCATAATACACTGCTAACTGAAATGCAGAAAGGGTCACTATGTCATCCTCTGGATTTTTTTGCCAGGCCCACAGGGCTAGGATTTATATTTGCTGACTCCTTTCTTCCCTTTTATGTTTGTACAACACCTCTTTACTGCCCTTGTCTCATTTTCCACTTTGCCCCACTCCCATTGTTCCTGAAAATTTCTAATCATCTTGGTAATTCTCATGACCTATCAGAAAAATCAATAAAATGCTATGGAAAGGAACAGGGATAAGGCTGGAAACACTGCAGATGTTCACTAGCTCTTAGTCATTTTTGAGTAATTCTTGAAGTAAAAAAAATGCTGTTGGGGGGCTGGGGTTGTGGCTCAGCGGTAGAGTGCTCGCCTAGCACGTGTGAGGCCCTGGGTTCGATCCTCAGCACCACATAAAAATAAATAAATAAAAATATTGTGACCAACTAAAAAAAATGCTGTGTACCTAGTTAGGACAGAATCTGAATAAAGAAGCTCCATGAACAGGACAAGGCACATGTCCATGGGGAAAGCCCATGGCTAGAATTAATTCCTGAAGGTGTTCCTTCTGAAACTTTTGCTAATAAGCTCAGTTAGCTTTATTCATATATAGTACTGTATGAACCTGGAAGCTATCTTCCAACACCACCTGGAAAAACAGTCATTTCTCTGTCATTCCCTCCTCTTCTCAGTTGCAAACTTGCTATCATCCAAGTTTCTAAAGATGAATTTGTCAAAATAAATCTTCTTACAAGCACAGTAAGAAAATGAGGGTATGGAGTTTATAATGGCAGCAGCAAGTAATGTGGACAGGATGAACTTGAGGCTGGGCTGTTAGGTTGAAATTAGAATGTCTTGACACAAAGCCCAGCATTCAAGTACTCAATACCTAAGTTGATGATGACTGAAATGTTATAGAGATGAATCAGATGATCTTATGAAACTTAAATTTTTAGTACTGTGGATAAAGTAAGTACTCAAACTGTAATGTAAATGAGATGCCCTCAGAGCAGTAAAAAGTGCTTGGTGAAAGGAGCGATCATATGTGGTCATGGGCATTAGAAAAGAGGTAACAAAAGCAATGATTCCTGGGGATTTTTAAGAGGCAGAGTTGATAGGGAGCCTTCAGGCCTAAGAACAAAATGAACAAAGGCTTGGTGATGGGAAAGAGTAGGGGGTAAGGTTAGAAAAGACAGGCTACATGTAGGAAAACAGACAGAAATAAGACTGTTAAGATCGTTTAAGAATAAATGACAAACTGAAGATTCATTCATTCATTCATTCATTCAGGGTAGGAGAGTAAAAATCAAGCTGATAATTTCTGTGTCTACACAGAAATTCTATCATAATAGTTCAGACAGACACAGACACCTTCACAGACACCTACAAGGTCAGCAAGAAAAATAGAGCATATGCTCCTCTCTGTGGGATGGCCCACTTTTTATGGGCTGGAGAAAACAAAGTTAGTCATGACTAAGAATCCAAGACTGAGCCGGGCACTGTGATGCACAACTGTATTCCCAATTTCTTAGGAAGTTGGAAAAAAATATATATTTTTTTTCCACACATGTATACATATATATACACACATATATAAAGGGTTGGGGATATAGTCCATTAGTAGAGTGCTCCAGGTTCAATCCCCAGTACCACCAAAAAAGAAAAAAGAATCCAAAACTCAAGACAGTAATTGAGAAAATGGTGATGCCATGAATTTGAACATAGAGGGGAATCTGGTCTTATGTAGAGTTTGGTTCTAGACATTTTTTTAAATTAGGTGCCATCAAAAATTTCAAGTGGAAATGTGCTACTGGCAGTGAGAAATAGTTGAGGAGTCCTGCTGGGGACATAGTACTAAAATATGAGTTTGATAATCACACAAAAAGATTAGAGAAGTATAATCTGAAGGCAGAGATTCTGAGTTTGTTCCTGCTTCACACTAGCTATACGCTCTAACAAGATACTTAGCTTCCTCATACATAACATAAAATGGAATCTACCTCCTCAGTGTTGATACAGAGAAGATGAGATAATATCTAAGAAAGCACTATAAAAACAGTTATTTAAAAAACTAGTTTTTAGGGCTGGGGTTATGGCTTGGTGGTAGAGCACTTGTCTAGTATATCCGAGGCCCTGGGATCAATCCTCAGCACCACATAAAAATAAATAAATAAAATAAAGGTATAAAAAAATTTTTTTAAATTTTTTAAAATATGTCAAACTATCCTAAGTAACTCCTAAGAACTTCTCTGAGTAAAAATTATACTATTGCAGATTCTTGGGTGGAGAGATTTAAAGTTACAACTTTATGCAATCATAAGAAAGTAGTGGGAGAAAGATTTAGTCAGACTCCAGAATAAACTCTTCCAATCCTTAGCTGCATAGGAAGGAAAAAAGAGAAAAAGACACAAGAAAGGGAGAAAATAATACAAACAATACTTCTAGTAATAGCTTGTGTGTGCCACAAACTGCTCAGGGTTTCTACATAATATTTCATTTAATATCACTACAATCCCATGAGGTATTATTATCCCCCATCTTATAGATGAGGAGATTGACAATTAGAAGCTTTTCAGAAGAGAAAATAAGAAGTGCCCAAGTTACAGCTGTTAATGACATTAGCTCATTTACAAAAATTGGGATTAACTTGGGCTGGGGTTGTAGCTCAGTGGTAGAGTGCTTGCCTAGCATGTGTGAGGTACTGAGTTCAATTCTCAGCACCACATAAAAATAAAAAAAATAAATACAATAAAGGTCCATCAACAACTAAAAAATATATTTAATTTTTTTTTTTTTTTACTTTGGAATAATCTAAAGCAAGATTACACAACAAACGGGCCCTCAGTCCAAGGCCTGAGTCAGCTCTCCTGAAAGTCTACACATTGTTAGAGGAGAGTGGCATTTTAGAGAACCTGGATTGTGCAGAAGGAAATCAGATCCAAACTTGAAAACAGAATGCTTCTGAACATGAAAAGAGAATTTGTAAATAGCTAAAAAATGGAAAATTTTATGCAGGACTGTCAGTTTGGAATGACTCAAATGAAAGTGTACATTTTGAGTGATCCCCAAAATAAAGACTGTCCCACCTAAGCAGCTGGAGAAAAACAACTACCTTTGAGGAGGAATTGCAGTCCCTGCCACAAGGTGGCAAGATGACAAGGACATATATTATTTTAGTATTTCTAAATTGGCTTTATGGTTTAGATGTGATGTCCCCCCAAAAGTTCACATTTGAGACAATGCAAGAAGGTTTGAAGGAGAAATGATTGGGTAATAGCCTAATCAGTGAGTTGATCCCTGATGGGACTAATTGAGCGGTAACTGGAGGCAGGTGGGGTGTGGCTAGAAGTGGTTAATTGAAGGCATGGTTTTGGGATATATATTTGTACCTGAAGAGTGGAGTCTCTCTCTCTCTCTCTCTGCTTTCTGCTCATGATATGAGCTGCTTCCCTCTGCCACACTCTCCTGCTATGATGTTCAACTCATCTGGAGCCCCAAGGAATGGAACCGGCTTTCTATGGACTAAGACCTCTGAAACCATGAGCCCTCAAACTTTTCCTCCTCTATAACGGTGCTGGTCAGATACTTTTAGTTATAGCAGCAAAAAAGCTGACTAAAATGGCGGTTATTAAAGAGATTAATAATTAGTTTGTACAAAATAAAAAGAAGCCAGGAAGTTTTTGTTATAAATCATGAAGCAATTCAGGCCTGGAACAGAACTAATTCATCCAATAATGAAGAACAAACTTCTTTACAGAAAGAAAATATTAACTATGTCTGAATCCCCACCTTGTATCATAATGAGTCAATCACAAGGACCACATCATGGCAGTCTTCACTTGAAGAACACATAAGGGTCAAAGTTTCCCCAGTGCATTTTCTACCTAATCTACTCTTGAGATCTAGAAGGCCTCAAACACAAGAAGCACATGGGGTTTCCTGCTGTCATGTTTCTGTCTTCTACACTCCACCTACTTTTCTGGACTTGGCTCTATTTCTTACATGTGTTTCTTTGTAATCTCCTTCTATATATTTGCTCTTTTTGTCACTCTTAAGAATTTTTCTATTTTTTACAACTATATTCTGAATTCCGAATTCATAATTTCAATTGTGAAAGAACCAAGAGTATGGAGTCAAAGTTACAAATTTTGACTGATATTTTCACCATTACCAGCTGTGTGATTTAAATAAGTTACTTAACCCTTCTGAGCCTCCATTACTTCCTATACTAAATGAGGACGAGACAAATGACATAATAAGAAACGTGTGAAAGAACTCTGTAAACACAAAGTGTTACACAAATGTTAGTTTGTATAATTCCATAACCTGAGCAAAAGGATGCTATGAAAATTTCTATGCTGGATCTTTTTTATTGTTTTTGTTTTTCCTTTCAGTACTAGGTATCAAACTCAAGGCTTCCCATGCTAGGCAAGTGCCATACCCATTGAGCTACACCTCTAGCCGTTTTTTTGGAGGGGGAGGGTGTTGCAAGAACTGAACTCAGAGGCACTGGACCACTGAGCCAAATCCCCAGTGCTCTATTTTGTATTTTATTTAGAGACATGGCCTACCTGAGTTGCTTAGGGCCTCACTGTTGCTGAGGCTGGCTTCAAACTTTCAATCCTCCTGCCTCAGCCTCCTAAACCACTGGATTACAGGCCCGTACCATGCACCCAGCAACCACCCTTTTATTTTTAGTCAGAGTCTCAACAAGTTGCCAAGACTGTCCTCAAATTTGCAATCCTCCTGCCTCAGTCTCTCAAATAGCTGGGATTACAAGCCTGTGCCATCAGGCCTGCCTCTTTTCTACTCTTAAACTGCCTAAGGTTTCTAAAATAGATTCCATTCCAAGAACTTTACTTAGGTTATTTAGCATATTAAAATGTACATACTTTCTAACTGCCTCTGAATTCTTACTGCTTATTCTGCCTATTAAAAAAAAAAAAAACTCTTCCTTATATGGTACAAGATTAACAAAAGCACTTACTATATACTCAGTGAATCATGCTGATGTCCTAACTAAAAGAGACACACACACACATTGTAGACAATGTGTGTGTGAAGAGAAAGAAACTATTAGAGATAAATAGAGCTATACATATAGATGTATATTCCTTTTATCTTGACATCAGCTCTAAAAAGTCTAAATTATTCTCTTCAACTTACAACTGAATCACAAAGCAGTTAAATGATTTTCCCAAATCAAAAATTATTGTAACCAGGATTCAAACTCAACTAGTCCCAGCCCAAAGCTTACACTCTGATTTATTTCCTCAATAAAAATAAACATGTTAAGGATACCAACCATATCCATAAAATTGGGGGTCTGAATCTTCTCCATTGTTTCCCTAAGTTGATCCACCTCTGCTCTATATTCATCCAGTTGGCATTCTAATTTCTCTCTACGGAGTCGTTCATACTCCAGCTGGTCCTGCAGTTCTTTGATGGTCCTGTCAAAACAATTTTATTCAATTATCCTCCAATATCATTATATACTCCAATACCATTACTAACATTTTTGGTAACAGTGGAAAGTGCCCATTTAAGACAAGTAAATTAAATCAAAGGCATAGTTATTGTATTTTAGGTCTACTTGAACCAGCACTGATCTGTGTATTAGAGATAAGTAGTGAAAAAAAAAAGCCAAGACCTGCCCTCTTTAATTTAGTAGTGGAGGAAAACAGATAGTAGAAGGGGGAAAAAAAGTAAAACACATTGGTATCTCTGAGATGATAAGTCCTAAGGTGGGGGAGGGGAGCAGGAAACAGTGATATAAAATGTCGTGGAAGAGGTGATTAGCACTTCATGTTCAGTGGCTAGGAAAGGCTGTACTGAAAAGGGTGCTTTGAGCAAAATTCTGCAGAAAATTGATAGGTAGACATCAGGGGAAGAACATTCCAGAGAGGGAAAGACCTAAAACCCTAAGGCAGAAATATGCCTGGGAAGGAAAAAAGAAAAAGGAAAAGAAGAAAATCAGAGGCCAATCTGGATGGAGTAGTTTTAAAAATAAATAAATAAAATGGAAAGTAGTATAGGTTAGAGGTCAAAAAAAGCCAGAACAGGCAGGTAGGGCCTTATAAGTCATAGTAAGGATTTCAGTTTTTACTGAGTGAAATAGGAATCCACTGGAGGATTTGAAGAGAGAAGCAGCATGCTCTCGCTGAAGTTTTAATGTGATTTCTCTTGGGAACAGACAACAAGGTAGAAGGTCTGGTGAGGGCACAAGGACAGGAGACTGGGAAACCTGTCAAGAGGAGGTTATAATAATCCAGACAAGAGATACTGTGACATAAACCAGGGTTTTTTGTCTAGAATTCCCAAAGCATGCTGGCTTGGATTCCAGGTCCCCAAGGAGGGCAGTCTGAGAGTACACTGAAGTAGTTCTTTCTGATAGAAAAATGAGTGGGGTTAAGATGGAGGAAGTGGAAGCCCAGAAGTTCAACAAATAGATGATCCTTGGGACAGAGTAATACAATTATGTTTTGTTGTATTGTGAATTTGATGCAAATAATAAGTAACAAACCAAAAGTGTATCATTCAAATCAATATTTATCTTTTTTTTTTACAGATATACCTAAGATCAGGAGTTTGTACCCAAAATATAAATGAAAGGATCTAAGAACTTTCAGCTAGGATCTTAGGCTAAAGCCAGTACTAAAAATATTCTACATCTCAAACGCTTCAAGAGTACAGAAGCAGTGGTTAGCTGCCTATATGATGTGATTTGTGAGAAACGAAGGAAACCCTGACTCAAAAAGAAAAAGTTCTACCACAGCTTCCTAACAACTAAAATCCCATTAAGAGTATTCTGGCAACATGTTTTGTCTTCTATTTAAACCCCAAGTATTATCCATAGAAGGAAAACATGCTAAATTTTTATCAAATATTTAAATGTTACTCTAAATACTTTTACCAGCTTTCTTAGTGAGGCTAGATCCAGAAGGGGATGGAAGGAAAACAGGCAGTTCTAAGAGTGTAAAGGAAAGAGATAAAACCAATGGGAAGGGCAGGGAAAGTAGAGGAAGAGGAAGGAAATCCATGTGCAATTCGAGTTTCTCTTTTACAGAGCCATGTGTTCTGTCCCCTATTGTTTCACTGAGCCATGCCTCCTGTCCCCCCTTGTTTTGCAGAGCCATGTCTCCTGTCCCCCTTTGTTCTCTGTGCACTCTAGAAAGCAAACATACAGGCATACAGGCAGTGGGAGGAAAGAAGCATGCGGCATCTTTTATTCTTGCAGCCACTGATTCCTAGAGAGGTAGATACCCAATGTCCAGAGAGTCAATTTAGGATGCAGGGAGTAAAAGGTAAGTATGTATAGCTGTACAACTGCTCACTGCCTCTAGATTTGAGCACATTCTCTGATGGGTACTCTTGTTGGCCAACCCAGGAATGGGTCTCATATTTATGAATAGGCAGTCCAGTCTGATGGGGATGTTCAAAGACCTATGCTGGTTGAAAAGATTAAAATAGCTGTAGTCTCAAAAAAAAAAAAAAAAAAAAACGAATTCCTTAAAGAGTGCCAGTTTTGCAAGATGAAAAAGAGATCTAGATTCAAGTTGCACAACAATGTGAATATACTTAATGATACTGAACTGTACATTTAAAAACAGATGAGATGATAAATTTTATGTTGTGTATACATTATCACATTTTCTTTAGAAGAAAACTTTAACTCTTTCTCCATCAGAGATCTAGTAGGAGGTTTTAGAACCTAACACCCTTTGACAGGATGAAACAGCAAACCCTCACGTGGCATCTAGAGAGGTAACTAAATACAAATAATTAAAGTTTTAAAGACATTACTTTTCAGATTCAAGCTGTTCTTTCTTCTGCTTTAGATCCTCTTCTGTTATCCCACCCAAATGTTTATAGTTGCTCTCAGCAATTTCCAGAAGGTGTCTCAATTCTGTAATTTTGTTATAAGCTCTCACTGCAAGACACAATTTAATAAGAACCTAATTTAGATGTGTAACAGCACATATGCTCAGAGTCATGGTCCTTTCAAGCATTTTCTTTTGAGCCACCTGCCTGTGTGGTTTGAGAAGGCAGTTGAAGAAAGGGTGGTATATATACAGAGGATAAAACATAAGTGACAGAATAGTTAGATGAGCAAGCAATAAAACACCTAAACACAGGGTTCTTACTCTGCTATTGGAGCATATATCAGACTATTATAACTATTAATACTATGGACAAGAAGGTTTAAAGAAAACTAACAGTAGTATATTACATGACTATGTATAATCCTCTATACATTAGAAAATCAGAAGAAATTAAATGTTTTATTAATTTAAAATAACCTAGAATTAATCCATTCCAAATTTTGGTTAGTCACTTGTAATATCTATGAAAGAGAATACTGAGAGGAAGAAGTATTAGTTTCAATCATCCTCTAACTACCAAAACTATGATTTTTCTTTTCATCCTTAAAGGGTCTCAACCTTGAGTGATTTTTTTCCCCCCCTCAAGGGACATCTGGCAGTGTCTGGAGACATTTCTGCTTATCCCAACTTGGGATTCAGCTACTGGTACCTAGTGAGTTCAGGATGCTATTAAGCACCTTATAATGTACAGGAGATCCCCCTTCAACAAAAGTAATTCTCTGGACCTAAATATCAAGAATATAAAAGATGAGAAATTCTTTTGTTTACAGGACAAGATTAGCAAATTACAGCCTCTTCTTCCTAACACCACTCTGATTTATCTATCAACCAATTGGAACTGCAGGTTCTAAAATACAACCACCAGAATCAACTGGAGTATTTTTTTAAAAGGTAAATACTTGAAGCCCATCCCAGACCCACAAATTCGGGCATCTGTACTTAATAAACATTCCCCAGATAATTCTGAGGGGCAGATAGGTTTGGGAATCATCAACAAACAAAGTGGTAGAGGAGATTAAGGGGTAAAAAATGCCACATAAGAAAACACTGAAATATGGCTGGGGATGTAGTTTAGTAGTACAGCACTTGCTTAGCAGGTATGAAGCCCTAAGTTCAATCCCCAGCACAATTAAAAAGAAAAGAAAAAAATTGAGAGAGTTAAATAATTTCTTTAACATTTGAAAGACTGTTTTGAAGGACGTGTTCTGTGGAATCCTCAGAGGTAAAAGGTAGGATTAATTGGGATTAATTCTAGGAAAAGATTTTAACTTAATAAAAGAGAAATTTTCCAACAAAAACAATTAAAATTATCATGTATTTAAGGAATGTCTATGACGTACAAGATACTAAAAACTTTACCCATTTTAATCTTCAGAGAAATTCTAAAAAGAAATTTTCTCTCTAAATAATAGTGAGTGGCTTGTCACTGAAAGTGACAGGAGGCCAGATGAATGTGATGGGAATCTTGAACCAATTATCAAACCTCAAATGGTTACAGGGCTCAATGATGCCATAGACCTAAACATAATTCACTAAAATGTGCTCTGAACTGAGACTTGTTTCCAGTGAAGTCTAGGATCACAATAAATTCAACCAGTCCCCTATTGGTACTCTGACAAAAAAAGGACCATCTTGGAATAAAATTAAATAGGGATAGTACAATGGCATATGATTTCATATATAGTATCCCTTCACTAGCTGCAAACACTCCAGCTGAGTACCAGGGAGTGTCACAATATAGCAAGAATGCTACAATCTCATTTGTATCAAACATACCACAAGGAACTATTCTAGTCATGTTCTCGGTCTTTCCCAAAACAACTTTTTGAAATTTCTTGACAGTAATTTCTTCATAAGTGTCTTCTACTCAAAAAAATTCATAAGAAACTGAAATCCTACAAGATCAATTACTCATTTCCTGCAGTCCTTTACATTCTCAAAATATCAAACAAAAAGAAACCAAAGCACAAGCAACAACTTATAAAACAGCTCAAGTGGCCTTCATCAACATCAAAAACTTTTGCACTGCCAAGGATACCATCAAGAAAGTTCAAAGACAACCAACAGAATGAGAGAGGATACCTTCAAATCATAGGTCAAAAGGGATTTGCATCCAGAAATGCTTTTATGATACAAGAATAAAAAGATAAACCAAGCAGTTGAAAACCAGACCAAGGATTTGAAGAGACTTTTCTCCAAATAAAATATACAAGTGGTTAGTAAGCACATGAAAAAAAGACAGTCAATATCATTAGTCCTTAGAGAAACACCAATTAAAACTACAATAAGATACCAACTTCACACCCACTAAAACAGATATAATCATAGACAAATAACAACAAATGTTGGTAAGGGTGTGGAGAAATTCAAGCACTCAAAGATTGCTGGTAAGAATGTAAAATGAGCTTTACTAGTAGCATGAAAAACATGTTGCATCTTCTTATCTGACATAATCACTTTAAACATGGAAAAGTGGTTTTTATTTATTTTTTTAAATACTATTCCTTGAAGACCAGCAGACTGACATTTTTTTTAAAATAACTTTATTTATTTATTTTTATGTGGTGCTGAGGATTGAAACCAGGGCTTTATACATGTGAGGCAAGCGCTCTACCACTGAGCCATAACCCCAGTTCCTGTAAATATGGTTTTAAAAAAAAATGTAAAATGGTGCAGCTGACTTACAAAACATTTTGGCAGTTTCTCAGAATGTTAAACATAGAGTTGCTAGATGACATAGAAATTCCACTGCTGGGTATATACCCAGTAGAAATGAAAATATATTTCCACCCAAAAAAGTGTACATGAATGTTCATAGCAGTATTATTCATAATGGCCAAAATGTGGAAACAACTCATGTCCATCAACTGATGTGTGTGTGTGTGTGTGTGTGTGTGTGTATGATATCCATCTGAAAATGGATAATTTCATTTGGATGAAATGAAAATATCAATTTTCATTTGGCAATAAAAAGGAATGTAGTACTAACCCATGTTACAATGTGTACACATGTTGATACACTGTTAAGTGAAATAAGAAGCCACATATGGTGCAGTTCCATTTATGTAAAATGTCTAAAATGGGCAAATCTATTGATTCAGAAAGTAGATCAGCAGTTGAGGGTTAAAAAAGTGTGACTACTGGTAGGGAGGGATAAGTGTTCTTTCTTTTTTTAATATTTTTTAGTTGTAGTTGGACACCATACCTTTATTTATTTTTATGTGGTGCTGAAGATCGAACCCAGTGTCCTGCATGTGCTAGGCAAGAGCTCTACCGCTAAACCACAACCCCAGCCCTGAGAGTTCTTTCAGAGGTGATAGAAATAACATAAAATTGTGGTAATTGTTTGTAAACAAATATGCGAATACACTAAAACCATTTTATGGTATACCTTAAATGGGCAAATGAAATGATATATGAATTATATTTCAATAAGTTATTTAAAATAAAGATGTTAGGAAACTCTAAAGAGATTATTAACTCTCAGCACCACCGTTGGGGGATCTCAGCATCTTCAAGTTCTCCATTGATTAGATTCACCAGGAAAGAATCTTCTACTCTCCCTGGAGAGTAAGATTCTTCCCCACAGTGTTCTGGGAGTTCTTAAAATTTTTTTCAAAGAAAGAAGAAATCCATGAATTAGAAATAAAAAAAAAAATACAGTGTGGATAAACTAGGTCTTTCTGGCAGAATAAATGAAAACACCCTACAGAGATCAAAAGAAAAGAAACTGACATTTTTGAGCATCTAACATGGGTTAAGCACTTTCCATCCTCTAGTGTGTTAACAATTCCATCAGGTAATACAATATTAACATTCTAATTTTCATAGATGAGAAAAGTGAGGCTCAAAGAATAACACAGCTAAGAAGTGATCAAGCTCTAGTATCTGAATTCACTGCCGAACTCTATTCACCCACTACACATGCCTTTGTTTTGGTTAGCCTCAGTTCAGATTCTTTTCACCCTTCTTCTAGGAAAGAGCTCCACAGAAACAGTTCTTATTCATTAGTACAAACCATGGCTCTCTGACTAAGTATCACGAGAAGTAAAATTACAGTTATATGGCATGAAATTATTCCTTTCAGGAGGCAATGTATGTGGTGGCCAGAAAGAACACTGGAAAAGGAAGTCTGAAAGACTTGCTTCCAGCTGCTGTGTGATTTTGAGTAACTAACTTAGTTTCTCTGAACCTCAGGCTCTTTATTTATCAAATTATATTATACTAAATGAGTGCTTCTTAAAATATAAAACAGAGATATTAAAGAGTTGTAAAAATTATAAAATATTATAGAAATGTAAACCATTATTATTAGAATTTTATAGAATAAAAATTTTGACAGGAGAGTTATATACTAGTAGCTGAACCATCAGCAGAAATGATACCAAAATTAAAGGTTTCTCTCAATACTAGAATTTAATTTAATTCCATAAAAAACAAAACACTAAGAAAAGCTATTGTCCTTCTGACTTTAGGGTATACATTTGCATCAACCTAATAACACATCCCCTAGAGAGAAAAAAGCACTCCCACTTTCACTTGCTAATTTAGAATACTTATGTTTATCCATTTGTTATGGGCTCAATGCATCTCACTAAAATTCTTATTTGAAGCCTTAGTCTCCAAATGTAACCTTATTTGGAGATATAGGTCTTTAGAAAGTAATCATTAAGGTTAGGTGACAGGAGAGTAGAGTAGGGTTCTGGTTCTGTAGATTAGTATACTTCCCCCTCTCTCTCTCCCCACCTCGCCCCTCCCTCTCCCCTCCCTGTCTCTCTTTCTCTTTGCCATTTGAAGACGTGGTCATCTCAGAGTAATAAAGAAAGCCCTCACAAAAAGTAATACTGCTGGACTTTGATCTAGGACTTCTAGCCTCCAGAATTATGAGAAAATAAATTTGTTGTTTGACTCACCCAGTCTACCGGTATTTAGTTATGGTGGTGTGAGCACAATAAGATATCATGTAGTGGAATAAGACTGTCCTTTAAGTGGTAATCATAAAAATTAAATTTTGGCATATCTCCTTAACGCAATCAGTATAAAATTAAAAGCTAAGGGCCCTGGGACCCCAGGCACTTCGCTCCCGCAGCGTCTGCTCCCTTCCCACTCAGCGCCTGTCGCTCCCTCTGCGCCTGTGGCCCATCTCGGTGGTCCCTTTGTGTCCCCACCCTCACCCTCGCCCGCCCGCCACGCTGGGCCTGTCGTGGTGCGTGTTGGGAATGCTGCGAAATAAACCCTTGCTTTTCACAAAAAAAAAAAAAAAAAAAAAAAATTTAAAAGCTAAAACTCTTTCATGAAATAATAAGGGAGGTTATTAACCTTGTTGTGAGAATCAAAGAGTAGATGATCAACAGTTCCATACTTTTAAAAATAAAAAATTAACAAAAAATGGCATAGTATTGGCATCAAAAGAGACATGATGATGAGTGGTACAGAAGACGCAGAGACAAACCCACATAAGTACAGTTATCTCACACTAGACAAAGGTGCTATATATTGGAGAAAAGATAGCCTCTTCAACAAATGGTGCTGGGAAAACTAGAAATCCATATGTTGCAAAATGAAATTAAACCCCAATCTCTCACCCTGCACAAAATTCAGCTCAAACTGCAACAAGGACCTAGGCATTAGACCCTAGAAGGAAAAGTAGGCCTGGATCTCTACTGTGGCTTAGGAACCAAATTTCTGAATAAGACTTCTAAAGCACAAGAAGTAAAATCAAGAATCAATAAATGGAATGGTATCAAACTAAAAAGCTTCTTCAAAGCAAAGGAAACAATCAAGAACATGAAAAGAGAGCCTAGAGAATAGGAGAAAATTTTGCCACCTGCACCTGAGACAGAGCATTAATCTCTAGGAAATATAAAGAACTCAAAAAACTTGAACACCAAAAAAACAAGTAACCTTATCAATAAATGGGCAAAGGAACTGAATAGACACTTCACAGAAGAAGAAATATGATCAGTCAACAAATATATGAAAAATGTTCATCATTATAGCAATTAGAGAAATGCAAATTAAAACCACACTGAGAATGGCAATTATCAAGAATACAAGAAACAATAAATGTTGAAAAAGTACACTCATACATTGCTGGTGGGACTGCAAATTGGTACAAGCACTCTAGAAAGCAGTAATGGAGACTCCTCAAGAAACTTAGAATGGACCTACCATTTGACCCAATTATCCGACTCCTCAGAATATACCCAAAAAACTTAAAATAAGCATACTTCAGTGTGCAGTCACATCAACAGCTAATTCACAATAGCTAAGCTATGGAACCAACCTAGGTGTCCTTCAACAGATGAATAGAATAAAGAAAATGTGATATATATATATAAAATGTAATATTACTCAGCCTAAAAGGAGAATGACTTTTGCCAGTAAATGAATGAAAGAAACTGGAGACTATCATGCTGTAAAATAAGCCAAACCTAAAAAACCAAAAGCTAAATGTTCTCTGATATGTGGATGCTAACAAACAATAAGAGGGGATGGAAGAGTGAGAATAGAAGTTCACTGGATTAGATAAATGGGAATGAAAAAAGTGGGGGGATGAGAATAGGAAAGTAGTGGAATGAATCCAACGTAACTTTCCTATGTTCATATATGAATACACGACCAGTGTAATTGTACATCATGTACAACCTCAAGAATGGGAAGTTATACTCCATGTATATATAATATGTCTAAATAAAGTCTACTGTCATATGTAACCAAAAACAATAAATAAAAAATCTTAACAAAAACAATAAAATATTTAAATATACTAAAATATCTTTTTGCTGTTAGAAGATGATGATTAAATTCTTATATATTTGTGTTTACCAATGTAATCCTAGCACCTAGAACCTGTCTGATACATAACCAGTAATCTATAAACATGTTCAATAATGAGAAATAAGAACTGATAAAGCACAATTTTGTAACTCTTTTTAGTAATACACTGAGTCAATTCAGAATATTTTCTGAATTTCAGAAAACAGAACTATTTCTGACACACTGCCATAGCCCTTAGCCTAGGGCTGTGAACACAGCAGATATATTTTATTGGGTGAGCAGAATCCCTTCCTTATCCATTTGTCTATTAAATCCTGGCCTTCAAAGTGAAGCCCAAATTCTGCTTCTGAAAAGTCTCCACTGTTACTCTATCCTGAGTTCTAAGAAACTCATTACTATTCACCTTGTTTTCCAGGTCTAAAATCTAACAGACACACTTGGTTACCTTTATTCTCAAACACCTTGAATCCAAATCTGTCAATGAATCCTAGCATCTCTCACAAAAATATATTCAAATCTCACCATCTCCATCATCCAAACTCTAGTCTAAGCCATCATCAACTCTCTCCTGAACTAAGGCAGTATCCTCCTACCTAATCTCCCTGCTTCCATTCTGGTTCTGTGAAGGGAAGGGGGTTTCCCACACCACTGCAAATTTAGATGTAAAAACAATCAAGGCTGCTTGGATCCTGACTTTTGCTTTCTCCCCCACCATCCTCCAAATAAAGTATAGTTTTACTGATGCAATTTGGTTAAAGAAGCAGGAAATACATACATATATATATATATATATATATATATATATATATATATATATATATCCTTAAAGGGAAACACATAATTGTAAAGTAAGCTCCTATGAAATGGTGATAAAGGCCTCTATTATAAAAACACTGAAGTAAAACAAGAATGGAGAATCCCAGTGTCAGTGGTAGTTACAGGTCTACATCAGGAAATCTGTGCAGATATGCTGCATCTACTCTTAAAAATTCTAATTTAGTATCTGTGGCAAATTTAAATTATATTGGAGGGCTGGGGCATGGCTCAGTGGAAAAAAAAAAAATGCTTGCCTAGCATGTGCCAGGCCCTGGATTCAGTTCCCAGCACCACAAAAAAACAAACAAAAATAAATAAATGAATATCAGAAGATTCATCCATTTGATGAATATGTTCTCTTCCCACCTAATTGATACCCAAACTGAAATGTTATGCTCTTCCCCAGTCTTTTATCTATGAAGCAGCTACAGTGATATTGTTTTTAAACATGAATTAGGTCACATTATTCATAACCCCAAATCCCACCAATGGCTTTCTATCTAAAATAAAATCCAAATCTACCCAGCAGCACAGAAGGCTGAGGAAGGAAGATTGAGAATTCAAAGCCAGTCTCAGCAAAAGTGAGGCTCTAAACAACTCAGTGAGACCCTGTCTCTAAATAAAATTTTTAAAAGGGCTGGGGATGTGGCTCAGTGGTCGAGTACTCCTGAGTTCAATCCCTAGAACCAAAAACAAATTTAAATCTAAAGTCCTTATTAGATCCCTTAATGATTTTGTTGGGCCCATGCTTACCTCTCCAACTTTATCTGCCACCAGTTCCTTAATGATTTTTCTCCAGCACCCACTGATCACACTCAATACACTTATGATCTTACATATACTGCTCCCTCTGCTTGGAATGTTCTTCTGAGATCTTCATGTGGTTCACTCTGTGGTTCATGTGGTTCATTCAGGTCTCTTCTCAAATTTTACCTCAAAGAGCTATCTACAGGACCACCCTACCACACTACTTTATTTTATTTATGCATATATTTTCTTATCAATTATTTGTTACCCTTCCCTCTGAGAACCCCACCAGAATGTAAATTCCTCTGTATTCTTTATTATTTCTCCAATAACTAGTCCATATTAGATAATCAATAAATGTTTTATATTATCATTTGTAAAAATTATCAGCCAATGAACCATGGAAATCCTTGCATTATTTTTTCCCCTATTTCTTATGATACACTCAAAGATTTTTTTCTTTTATGTAACTTTCCCCACTTGAGGGACAACAACCAGGTCTTAGACTTCTTTATATATTCAACAACCCAAGAATAAAAACTTATAAAGTACTTTATATATAGTAATTGTTTTTAGAATAACGTCCATGGTAAAAAGTGGCTATGGTATTTCTGAAAGGATAACACACAACAGAGGTGGCATACTTACTTCTAGCATCTGTTTTATCTGATTCACTCAGACTTAAATCATCCTTGGCATCAGTGCTTCCCTCAACACCATGCCTTACAAAAAACTTTAGATCATTTTCATCAATATCATACTCATCATCTATATCATATTTCTGCAGCCCCTCTAGTAGCTTCACTGCTGCCAAGTGGGCAAATCTGTAGAAAAGAATTAATAATTAACCAGATGCACAATCTTCAAATTTAAATTGCAGTTTGCTCTTAATTTAGGCAATTCTACTGAATGTTCTTCCATCAACCCACCCACACTAGTCAAGAAGAATGTTTGTATTTGAAGGTCAGATTTAATATACATTCAGTTATGTAGGAAACTCAAAACAGTTACTGGACACAAAAGATAAGTACTCATATTTAAAACAGATTCCATAAGTTTTCCTGGCAAAATCTCACTAGGAAAGGAGATTCACTATCAAAAGAATAATTTGGTAGGCCCCCAAATAGAACTACTTAACTCAGAGAGCACAAAACTATCCTAACTTCACTCCCTGTCTTTGCTGCCTTTTATTGGCCCAATTTAGATTGTAAAATTAATTCTGGTTCCAGATTTAGTTCTACCCTCATTAATCTATCCTTCCTCGACCCAAAGCAGTTGCACGGCTTGAAATTTAATAGAAAAATAATGACCTTCCCATTGACATTTTCTATTCTCTTCACTCTTTCTCATGTCTCTACAAAGCTTTCTGCAATATACTCTTGGTTTGGGAGCTTCTGTTGTGATTAGATGTAATCTGCATATTTTTTCCACAATTTTGCTAATTGGAATATTTAGTACTTTATCTTAAGACATGAAGAATTACTAAACACAAAATCTTCCCCATATTTACATAACCATACACACGTACAAACATACATACATCATTATCTTTTATCAGGTATTACAAACCATTTAAACACATAATAATAAGGGTTAGGGGTGTAGCTCAGTGGTAGAACACTTGCCAAAGACACATGCATGAATCCATGAGTACTTGAGTACAATCCCTAGCACCACCAAAAAAAAAAAAAAAAAAAAAAAAAAATTTTAAATAACAGTAATAAAACTCACATAGAAAATTGTAAGATTATCAGAATTCACTTTATCTACTACTAGGCCATTAATTTAACAACTATCATTTACTGAATGTTTATGTTAGATTCAAACTTATCTTTGTAATAACACTATTTTTCACACCTAGAATTTTAGTGTATAAATGAAAATGTGAACCCAAAATTACAGATAACTCCAGATACAGCCATGGTACTCAATCACCTATGTAATATTCATATATAAACTGATATATAGACCTAGATAAAATAGACAAAACAGAGTTCAGAAGTAAACCCACACACACATGAACAACTGATTTTGACTAAGGCAAAAGGCAGTGGAAAAAGGACACTGCACTTTTCAACAAACAGTGTCAAAACAAATGAATATGAGTATACGAAAAATAACTTAGGATGTACTCATATCATATTTTTTAAAACCAACTTAAAATGAATCATAGACCTCAAAGTCCAAAATTATACAACTTCTAGAAGAAAATCTTTGACTTTGTACTAATCAAAGATTTCTTTAACACCAAAAACATAATCCACTAAAGGACAAATAAGTTAAAAAAAAAAAAAAACAAAAAAAACCTGCTCTTCAAAGATATTGCTGAGGTAATGAAAACACAAGAACTAACATCTAGATACATATGGAACCCCTTAAAACTCAACAATAAGAAAATAATACAATTTTAAAAAGCAGACAAAACCATCATTTTATATAACTAATACCAATAAAAAAAATGTGGGGGGAAAAAGTGGACAAAAGATTTGAAGAATCACTTTACCAAAATAAACAGATGGCAAATACATAATAAAAGGATTCTCAAAACCATTTTTCCTTAGAAAAATGCAAATTAAAATGACAATGAGATACCACTATCATACCTATTTGAATTATGAAAATCAAAAATCTGACAATATCAAATGTTGGTGAGAATGTGGAATAACAGAAACTCTCATTCATTGCTGGTGGCAATGTAAATAGGTACAGTCATTTTAAAGCCATGTAGGCAATTTTTTAAATAAAGTTAAACATACATTTAGCATGTGGCCCAGCAAGCCTACTTCTAGGTGTTTACCTAAGGGATTAAAAAGTTATACGGACACAAAAAAAACAAGTATATTAATATTCATAGCAACTTTCTTCATAATCACCAACAAATGGATACAGTCGAGATGTCCTTCAATGGGTGAATAAACAATTGAACTACAGAATACTATGGAATTCTACATACAAGGAACACTCAACAGTAAGAAGAAAACAAACTATGAATCTACATAGCTGGATTTCAAAGTACTTATGCTGAGTGAAAGAAAACAGAGTACAAGTTAAGTACCACATAACAACACTGATCATCAACAGACTGCCTATACTTTGGTGGTCTCATAGTATTAAACAGAGCAGAAAATTTTCTACCATCTAGTATTTTTCTGTGTACTCTTTTTCTAGGACCTTTTCTATGTTTATGTTGTGTTACAATTGCCTATGCTGTTCAATATAGTAACATGCCGCACAGGTTTGTAGCCTAAGAACAATAGGCTATACCATGTAACCCTAATGTATAGTATAGTAAGCTATACCATCTTGGTTTATGTGATTTATCTCAGATTGTCTCCCCACCATTAAGCAACACTTGACTGTATACATATGATTCCATTTATATAAAATTTTATAAATGCAATTTTATCTATGGTGAAAAAAAGCAGATCAGTGTTTGCTTTAGGAAAGATACTTTGGCACTGGGAAAGAGATTATGAAGAGGCAAAAGAAGACTTTCAGAGGTGAAGAGTATGTTTACTATCTCAATTATAGTGATGGTTTCATGGTGTCTACATATATAAAAATTCATTTTATTCTGTACAATTATGTGCATTTTATTATATGTCAGTTATGTCTTGATAAGCCTATTTTTTAAAAATAAAAATACACCTGGCACTGGGGTTGTGGCTCAGTGGTAGAGTGGTTGCCTTGCAAGTGTGAGACACTGGGTTCTATCCTTAGCACCACATAAAAATAAATAAATAAAATAAAGGTACTAAAACTATTTTCAAAAATAAAAATAAAAAAATACACCTGAATTGGCAATGATCCCAGGTACATGATACAATAAAACCATATTCCAAGGCATCAAAGAAACACCACAGATAAAATTTTTTTAAATGAGCACACAAAAAATCTTCAATTATTTAGAGAATGACTGCACCCAAGCATCAGGTCAAGCATCACCTTCCACTGTTAGCCCATATTCACACTCTACATCCATGGAGTTCTGAACCACAAACATACATGATGTTATCTTATAACTCCTCCTCCCCTGACCTCTATTTAAATTCTGTCCCCCTATAGTTTCCTTCATAACTCTTACCATCATATGTAATGATGTAAATGTCTCTCACATACATACACACACACACACACACAAAAAAAAAACAAAACTTACAAACAGGAAGGCTTGGGCCTTCCTTGTTTTTTCTCACAATATTAGGGATTGAACCTAAGTTACATCCCAGTCCTTTTTATTTATTTATTTTTTATTTTTGAGACAGGGTCTTGCTAAGTTTCCCAGGTTGCCTCAAACTTGCAATCCTCCTGCTTCATCCTTTTGGAGGATTTCATATGTTCTTACAGCACCTTTACAGAGTATATAATATGGTACAAGGATGATAATTAATAAGAACTTTTGTTTGAATATTTTCTCCCCACATTACTAATAGCTCCATGATGTCAGGGGTTGTTTTCTCATCTTTATAATCTGACTAACCATCTGGGTCATGTAATAGACTAGTAGTAGAATGAAAGAATAATCAAATGAACAAATGAATGTATCTAAATATTCCTTGAAGATCTGACCTGAATGAGCTGGTAGTGTTTAATAATAGGTGTTATATTTAATTCAATTATAAATCCTAAAATACATTTAAAACCCCTTGTAATTTCCTTTTGTATTATTAATATTAATTATTTCTTTTTATCACACTAGTACCACAATATATCTTAAAAGGTTACTACAGACACTTGGGCAGGACAATTCATTGTACACTACTATTCTGAACATTGCAGAATATTTAGCATTCCTAGATCTGATTAAAGATTAGTGATGGTCATTCTAACAGTCACTGTGACAATCCTCCCCTTGATTTCTAAATACCCTCCTCCCAGGAAAGGAGACAAATGTTACTTTCCAGGTAAGAATCACAGTCTTAAAGAAAGGAACTAATACAATAGCAAATGTCAATTCAGCTTGAAAATTGTGATTTCATCTGCATTTGAATGAATCTTTGAATTTGATTTAATTCCATTAAATCCTCAGATGTTTCTAAATAAGAAGGTATAATTAAAACTTTAAAAACAAAAGAAAGGAACAAAGGAGATAGGGATCTATACCTCTTAGCCACATCACTGGGTGTCTCCCCTGCTTTGTTAGTAATATTACTGTCTGCTCCCACTTTAATTAACCACTGCAAACATTCTATGTGGCCTTGTCCAGCAGCTGTTTTAAAAATAAAATAAAAGAAAAGAAACAAACAAGAAATACAGAAAAAAAGAGTTGTTATTAATAACAATTTCAAAAATTAGGGACAATCCTATTATACTTTTTTTTGTTTTTTGTTGTTGTTGTTGTTTCACTGGTACTAGGAATTGGACCCAGGGGTGCTTAACCACTGAGCCATATCCCTGGCCCTTTTTTAAAATATTTTAATTAGCGATAGGATCTCACTAAATTGTTTAGGGCCTTACTAAGTTGCTGTGGCTGACTTTGAACTTGTGATCCTCCTGTCTCAGCCTCCCAACACTCTGGATTACAGGCGTGTGCCACAGCACCCAGCTAGAGTACTTTCTTAAGTACTGATCCTTTTAGTAACTAAGAAAAGAAGATTAAGCAAATGTTATTTGCTGTGTTTCCTTTATTTATTTTTTAGACACACATGTAATCAAATATATACTGTACTTAGTCTCTATACAGAGAATTTTACTTAGACATAAAACATGAAGCTCAAAGATGGTTTTGTTGTTGTTGTTGTGTGTGTGTGTGTGTGTGTGTGTGTGTGTGTGTAGGGGAGGTACAGGGATTGGATTTATGGGGCACTCCACCATTGAGCCACATCCCCAGCCCTATTTTGTATTTTATTTAGAGACAGGGTCTCACTGAGTTGCTTAGCACCTTGCTTTTGCTGAGGCTGGCTCTGAACTTGAGATCCTCCTGCCTCAGCCTTCTGAGACACTGGGTTACAGGCTTCCACCATCACGCCTGGCTCAAAAATGTTATTTATTTAACATCACACAGCAAAGAATTAATGAGTTTGAAGCTAGAATCCAGTTTTTTATAATCCTTACCCAAGTGCTTGTCACCTACGATAGAACTCCTACCCAATCTTGCATCACACCAGAATATGAGTACATGCCAACCACTGAGACCTACACAGATTTTTTTCAGAAATCTTACTCCATTATTTATATGTTATTCCTCCAACTCTCACAACTCACAATTAGTAACCTTTTAAACCATACTTATTATATGAACTGTTATCACCTTTGTCTAAATCTTGTCTCCAAAATATGTGCTGTCTATATTAATTTTCACCTCCACAACTCTGCTCTTCCCACTCCAAAGCCCATCACTAAACTGTGTGTTCATTTAATTTCTACCCATTATTCTTGGTCCATTTAAAGGCTCAGGAAAGCTTTGGAAAATAAGCTTGATAAACCTGAATTTAAGTCTACTAAACAATGAGACTTGAGAATAGGACTGTAGTCTTCATCCCCAGAACACACCAAATAGCTAGCACATATGTTCAATAAATGTCTATGGAGTTCATGAGTGAATTAATGCATGAAAAAAATGAATGCAATTCTCAGTTTTGCTCTTACTAACTACATAACCTGAGTCAAGGTACCTGACCTTTCTTAACCTCAGTTTCCTCATCCTTTACAGAGACGATGTTTTATTTATAAAGAAAGCATACTGCTATTTCATAAAATTACAATAAAGATTAAAATATAATAAGAGCTTTGCATTATGTTAGGTGTCATTTAAGCATCAGGTATCATTACTAAATCCCCATGGATACTTCTTCAATAATTTGATCCTTACCAAATTTTTCTGTCCCTCAACTCCTATTCCCAAATTCCTATCATGTGTATTTTAACAGCCAATTTTTTGCCACAAATTATAACCCGTCTTATTTAAAAAATCTCAATTTTTTTCATGGGATAAGTCTGTAGCTCCTTAACAGAAAGGCCTGGCATTCTGTCTTCAGAAAACAGACACATAGTTGGTGCTGAATATATAACTATTACCTTATAAAATTATTGGTACACATGGTGCTTAGATTCTATACTTGGGGTGCATTATAGATCAAACAAAGTTTAACAAGCTAAAAACCTAACCAATGGGAAGATAATATATGATTTGGGGATGTCCAAAACTTTATTTATGAAATAAAGTTCAATTTAAACATATGATTATATTAGCAAGCCTACTATCTTTTTTTCCTAAGAGCTTCACAAACATCACCTTCCATCAGATCATGAAGAAACTTTTAACACAATACTAGAAAAAAAAAAACAGAATGGAAGTTTCAAGCATAATGGGTTCCAAGATTTGATTTTTGGCTAAAACCAAAAGGGGAGATTAACAAACATAATTTCTAGAATTTCAACACCAAGTTGACAATTTGAAAAAGTCTGATTAAAAACCAAAAGAACTCTAATCAACATTATAGAATTTCACGTGGAAGGAAGGACAATAAAGGGGAAGAGTACCTTTGAAATATGTTCAAATCTAACAATGTCCATTGATATTTCTATGGAAGTAAAAAAAATTTTACAACCCACTTGAATCAAAGTGTGAAATATGATATATCAAGAACTATGTAATGTTTTGAACAACCAACAATAAAAATTTTTAAAAAAATTTTACAGGTCTAAAGAACAAAATGCTGCTATAAAATTTTTCAAGAAATATATTTCCATTTTAGCACCAACTGACAGGCTCATTTTAAATATGTTAAGAAATTTGTCTAGCCATGCATTTCACATCTTCACTAACATTATAATGTCACAATAGAAATTTCATTGGAATGAACCTTACATGTGACAATGTGTAGGTGTCTGGCACCATAAAAAGTTCAAAACACTTGAATTGAAAATCAGTCATTCTGATTTTCATAGCTTTTTTATATGAAAGTCATATAATGTAGACTTATACTGCTAAGACATAAAGAAGAATTTTCATATATTTCATGTGTTTCTGATGGATAATTACTTCAAATAGCAATAACTCAGCTGCAATTGTTATCAGAACTAAAAAAGAGTGGGAATATAATAGTTCACCTTTATGCATAGGAGTGGATCCAGTATCATCACGTTCATTAAAATTAATTGCTCCTTCTTCTACTAATTTCTTAAGCATTTCCAAATCACCCTTAAAGGCAGCCACATGACCTGGAAATGCTAATGCTGTTGAGAAAAAAATTCAACATTTAAGTAAACAAATGAATTATTCTTTTCCCTTCCTTAAGCTGTCATATATTTCAGGTTCCAATATTATCTCAAATTTGAGGTTTTTATATTAGAATGAGTTCAGTTGATGTGTGGCAAGTAATAAAAAGAAAATTATAAAATAAGATTATTACCAGTTGGGCTACTCTTCCTCTCCTCCAGACTTCAAACTTGCCAAAAGTATTGAATCAGATATATTACTAGTCATATTCCCTTTCTCCCTCATCCCACCACAAAACACAAAAGGATGGTCATTTCAATTCTTTGCATGAAGACACAGGTCTCAAGGACTACATGTGCATAGACCGTTCCCTCTTCTGCTTGCATTAAAGTGAAGATACTGAAATATCCTGAAAATGGATAAGAAGTGTGTTCCTATGAATATATATATATATACACACACACACACACACACACACACACACATACACTCATACATACAAACACATGTATGTAAAAGTACCTAACCTGGTGCCTTGAACATAGATGCTTCATAAAATGTCTTGAATTATAAAACTATATATAGTGAACCCTTGCTAAATGCCAGGCACAGTAGTAAGCACTTATAAGAATTAATAATAGACAAATACACACATTTTTGGCAACTGGTTTTTGATTAAGGGGCTAAGACATTTCAGTAAGTAAAAGGGAGTAAAGGAAAAGTAAATAGGTAAAGTCTTTCCAAAAAATAATGCTGGAACAACTGATTATGCATAGTTTAAAAAAAAACTGACACATTTCATTCTATATACAAAATTAAATTGAGGTCTAAATGAAAAAGTTAAAACAATAAAGATTTCAGAAAAAAATTAGGAAAATAGCAAATTGATCTTGGGACAGGCAAACAAGTCAAAATAGGACCACAAAACACTATCCCAAAAAAATCAATAAATTGTACTTAGTCAAAACTTAATACATTTTCTCTTTGAAAAACAACATTTAGAAAACAAAAAAGGCAAGATTTGAATGGGAAAATATTTGTAATTCATATACCTGACAAATAAATTGCATCTAGAATATGCAAAGAACCCTGAACACTCAACAGTAAGCAAAAAACCAACTCAATTTGTGGTGGGGGTGGGAGGGTTAACCAGGCATTGAACTCTGGGGTACTCAACCACTAGGCCACATCCCCAGCCCTATTTTGTATTTTATTTAGAGATAGGGTCTGAGTTGCTTAGTGTCTCGCTTCTTCAGAGGCTGGCTTTGAACTTAAGATCCTCCTGCCTCAGCCTCCCAAGCTGCTGGGATTACAGCCATATGCCACCATGCCCAGCCCAATTTTTAAAAATGGGAAAAAAAAAAAACTAAACAGATACTTCATAAAAGAAGATATACGATTAATCCACAAGCATAGGAAATATGTTCATCATCCTTAGCTAAAAAAGAAATGTACTTTAATAAACAATAATGCTACATATCCATTTGAATGATTAAAGTAGAACAGACTGCCCAAGTGCTGACAGAATGTGGAGAATATGAAATTTTCATATATTTTTGCTCAGAGATAAAAAATAGATATGACTACTTGGAAAATATTTTTATGGCTTCTTAAACAATAAACATACACCTACCATACATTCTACTCCTGGGTATTTACCAAAAGGGATGCAAATATGTGTCTACGATTCATGGCAATTGTTAATTATACGCCAAAACTGGAAACCATACAAAAGCTCATCAATGGGTAAATGGATAAACACAATGTAATACAATGGTAACCAAAAGGAATGACTTATTGGTACAACAAGGATGAATCTCAAAATGACTTCACTGATACATAAACTCTAGAAAATGTAACGTAATCCATAATGATAAAAAAGTAGACTAATGGTTCTATGGGGTCAGGATACAAAGAGGGATGAACTTAAAGAAGATTTGTAGAAAACCTTTGGGGTGATGGAAATGTTCGTACCTTTATGGTTGTGGTGAATTCATGAGTATATATTTATGTCAAAATTCATCAAAATGCATGCTTTAATGAAATTTAAGTAAATTATTCTCTAATAAGATTGATTTTTTAAAAGGACACCATAATCAAAGTGAAAAAATCAAGCCACATGAGAGAAAATATCTGTAGCAGATAAAAATCAATACATGATTGGTTTCAAGACTATACAGAACTCAAATTATTTAGAAAATAAAAAAGAATGAAATTTTTAAGAAAGCAGAAATATATAGGTAGGCAATTAAGAAACTTTAATATATATTTTAATATGCATTATATAACTAAAATATACTATCATAGAATGAAATGATAAACCCAAAATAATAGTTCACTCTTGAGGAGAAAAAAAAGGTAATGGTATTATGGAGAGCCAAGTAACTTCAACTTCCTAATATTTTCTTCTTACATTTACTGATACAAATAGCACTCTTTATATTAATCTCTATACACTTTGTCAATAACTTTATGGAAAGATGTTCAGCCTCATTCATAATCAAGAAAATGCAAATCAAAACACAAATTAAACCTTTTCATACCCAACTGCTTGGTAAAAGTTGAAAGTCTAATAATAGATATATTGTGTTTCTCTACATCCTCACCCCAAACTGCTGGTAATAGGGTAGATTTTAACCATATTCATGAAGAAAGTAGCAATACTTTTTATATTGAAAATGGGCATATCCCACCAAGCAAACCTAAAGTAAAGTTTCCCAACTATTTACCAAGACTCTTCATAAAGGTAACAATTTACAAGGTACTTGGCTTTCCAACTTTTTTACCATGGCACCCTAGCTCCATAAAAGCAGAACTCTAACTCTGAGTTTTCTGAAAAGATAAGAAAGACCTTAAGAAGATTCATCCAATGATCCCAGCATGCCATGCAAAGATTATCACTTCCTATGTAGACTGTGTGTGAAAAATGTAGGGAAACACATCTCTAAGGAAACTTATAAACAAAACTAAGGAGACATATACAAAAATATAATAGTAAAGACTTTGTAAGCAACCTACATGGCAAATGGAGACTGAACATATCCAATAATATAATAATTTCAAAAACACAAGATTTTATGAAAAAATAAAGTCATGGAAGGATATGTACTTTTTATGCCATTTTTTAAAGGTTTTAAAAGAAATTTCAAAGACTGCTAGTTGTCCACCAAAATACTCTTCCTTCAGTAGCATTAGAGTTGCTGCTGAGATGAGACTTCCCAGCTAGGTAATGAAATATCCAGGCTTCCTTAAAAGCTATTTATGTAAATACAGACTACATGCTGTCTATAAAAGAAAAAACAAAAGCTATTTATGGCCATGTGACTAATTTTCCAACTCAGTGTTAGCAATCTCCAACTTGGAAATCAGTGGTCCTAGGCTTATATCATGTTCTCTTCCCCTCCCCTATCATCTCACCCCTGCTTGATTAGCAAAAACTAGAGGGAGTTTATAGCTAGTAAGCTCTGAAAAAACAGATATAACAGATTCACTCTTTAACCCAGGCTGTCAGATACAAGAAATAAACTTATATATCATTTAAGTAACTTATTTTAGGATTTCTTTACTACAACAGTTTAGCCTCTTATTATAACAAATATACAAAATAATACTATATATTTTAATGATATAGTACACACACATAGATACATTCATAATTAAAATATAAAATCAGAGAATGGAATAACAAATCAACATAATATTTTACCCTGGAGGAAGAAGAAAAAATAGTAGTATTACAGAGAGAAGTTCAAGAGATTTCAAACTCTGTAATATTTTATTCTTAAATTCAGTAATAACAGTGTTCCTTATGTTATCTCAACATATTTTTGTCTAAACTATCTCATAATAAATAGTCTGGATTAATGTTTGAACAATAATATATTACAAATTTTAATGAAACATGTGCCTTATAACTTCTTTTCTTTTCCCATTTGATTCTATTTATTATTACCATTATATTATAATAACATTTTCAGGTTAATTACTTACTTTCTTGATCTCCTAAATCATTTCCTTCATATTTAGCCCCCTGGATAAACTGTAAAATATTGTGTTTAAAAAACCTCTGGGCCAGGTCCAATACATTTTCTCCATTATCATTGAAGGCTTTTAAAGCTTGTGTTCCACTATTCATTCTGCTGAGTAGGAATTTAAAACAATGAAGGTGACCTTCCATGGCTGCTAAGTGAACTATAAGTAAGAGGAAAAAGAACAATATAATTGTAAAATTGAAATTGAAGTAATTTGAAAAAAAAGAAATAGTATACAAGCTCTAAACCTCATAGGGAAATGACCATCTCTGCCTAATATGACAGGGACTTTCCCAGAGAAAGGAGAACAGACCTTCTTTCCAATCTTTATCTCTTTATGCAATCAGCCTTCTCCTCATGAAAAAGCAGTAGACCACCTGGTTGAACAGTTATACATATAGACAAGACTTTCTATTACATGCTGTGATATACCCAGAATTTAGAAGAGGGATTTGCATGGAGTAGGTGCTCAATAAATATGTCAAATGATTTTTTTTTAAGACATAATTTCACTTTGTTACCCAGGCTGGTCTTAATCTCCTGGGCTTAACTGATTGTCCTACCTTGGCCTCATGAATAGATGGGACTACAGGTGTGTACAATCATCCCAGCTCCAAGTTAATAATTTTTTTGAGAGGGTGGAACACAAGCAGTCTAGTCCCAAGGATGCAGTCTTAATCTCTACATTATACAATTAAAAATATATACTACTGGTTATAAAATAATTACAGATATTTAAAGAAACAAAAGTTAGGTTTTTTTAACTGAGACAGCAAAAGACTAATCAAAATAATCAGGCATATTTTGAATAAAACTAACCCCTACCTGCATTACACACAGAAAAGTCAGTTCCAGGTGGACTAGGGATCTAAATATGAAAAGTAAAATAATAAAATTTCTAGAAGATAATATAAACAAATATTTTCATGACCACAGAAGATTTTTTAACAGGATACAGAAAGCACTGGCCATAAAGGAAGAGATTACTAACCTAGTTAACATTAAAATTTGGTTTGTGTTCTTCCCTCCTCCCACCCCAGTACCAGGGATTGAATCCAGAGATTGCACTCCACCACTGAGCTATAATCCCCAGCCCTTTTTATTTTTTATTTTGAGACAGCGTCTCACTAAGTTGCCCAGGCTGGCCTCAAATTTATGATCCTCCTCCTCAGCCTCCTGACTCATGGGGATTACAGGCACTTACCATCACACTTGGCCTAAAATCTTAAACTTCTACTCATCAAAAGATACCTTAAAGAGGGCTGGGGATACAGCTCAGTTTGTCAAGTGCTTGCCTTACATGCACAAGGCCCTGGGTTCAATCCCCAGCACCACAAAAAAAGAAAAAAAGATACCTTAAAGAATAAAAAAGTGATTCAGTCCTTCAATCCACAATAACACAAAAAGAAAAAATGAAAAGGCAAACCATACAGCAAAAAAGAGTTGCATGAAAAGATACTTGCAACGTATGTAGCTGACAAATGGCTTATATCTGCACGGTATAAAGCACTTCTACATTTCAATAAGAAAAAGAATATGCAACAAAAAATAAGCAAAAGAGTTGAACTAGTATTTCACAAAATAACAAAATAGCCGTTAAAAAAAAATGATGTTGCATATTTTTTAAAAATTTTTTGTTGTAGATGGGCACCATACCTTTATTTTATTTGTTTTTTTGTTGTTGTTGTTTTTTGGGTTTTTTTAATGTGGTGCCAGGGATGGAACCCAGTGCTGGGCAAGCGCTCTACCATTGAGCCACAATCCCAGCCCATATTGAATATTTTTAGTCATCAGGAAAACATAAACTAAAGCCATACTGAAAGATTACTATACACCCATCAGTACTAAAACTAGGAAAAATAATAATATCAAGTATTAATGAAAGAATGGAAGAACTCTTAAACACGTCTAGTGTGGTATGTAAATTGGCACAATTAGTTTGGGAAAGCTAAAGAAGCCAGATATAAAAGAATACCTGTATACTGTTTGATAATATAGAGTTCAAAAAGTAAAAAGTAAAGAAAAAAGGGGGAGGAAAAAGGGAAATATTACTGGATGGTAGTAATATTCTGTTCTTGACCTAAATGACAGTTACAGAGAAGTGTTCATTTTGGAAAATACAATGAGTTGGGCATTTGAATTGGAAACTTTTATAGATGAGTGTTAGTTTAAATTTTTGTTTTTTAAAAAAGTGAGTGAAATAAAAAGTGTGTTTTTTAAATATTTTTTATTTGTTTTAATTATTTATACATGACAAGAGATCAAATTTATGCACTTTGATATATCATACATAGGTGGGATATAATTTCTCATTTTTCTGTGTACATGTTGCAGAATCATACTGGTCATGCAGTCACATATATACATACAGTAATAATGTCTGTTTCATTCTACCATCTTTCCTATCCCCATATCCCCTCCCCTCCAATCCCTTCCCATCACTTCCCTCTACCTAATCTAAGGTAATGCTATTCTTCCCTAGTGTGGCCTACTCCTCCCCTGCCACTCTACCCCCATCCAACCTTATAGTGAATTAGTATCCACATATTAGAGAAAACATTCGGCCTTTGGTTTTGTAAGAGAGCAAATAGGAGATTCAAGATGGCAGGCTATGGCATGCGTGCGGCCCGGGTTCGATCCTCAGCACCACATACAAAACAAAGATGTTGTGTCCACAGATAACTAAAAAATAAATATTAAAATTCTCTCTCTCTCTCTCTCTCTCTCTCTCTCTCTCTTTAAAAAAAAAAAAAAATATGGCAGGCTAGAAGAAGGCTGGCATTCCTAGACATTGCTTGGCTCGAGATTCAAGCAGCAGGAGTACTGCTTTCTCTGTGAGGTGAGTGAAAGAGAGATTTCAATAAATCTCAAAATCAGATGGTCAGAGTGTCTTAGAGATTCAGAAATTTGGGTATGTTAAACAAAGAAGAAAGATTATATTGGAAGGGCTGGAGCTGCAGAAGAACAGGAGCACAACAGGCCAAGAATATTTCACCCAGGGGAATTCAAGTCAGTTTTCTTTGCTTTAGCAAAGGGGATCACTTCCCCTTTTGAGTCTGGTGGCTCATGTGATCAGCTAAAGCAGGCTGGAAAACTGAACAGGTGGGAGTTGCATACACTCAGGGACTAAGCCTGGGAAGCCTGGAAAGGCTGTGTTCAAGGGCAGCAGAAGAGGTGAATGATTGGCTCCCTCACCTCTTAAGTAGAATCCTAAAGAGGCTCTGGAGAGCCATATTCCCAGCAGAGATCAGCAACTTCCAGGGCCTAGGGGTATGTTGATCTAATCTCTCCAGAGCAGACACAAGCCAACAAAGCCCTTGAGGTCTGATTAGACCTAAGCCCCACCTGCTGGAACTCCACATACAGAATTCTGCAGCAGCCCCACCCCGGAAGAACATCAATTTGGTCTGTGCAGACAAAACTCCAGCTGAGAGTACTTCCCATTCCATCCTACCTCATACTGGGGAGAAGAGAAGCAGAGAATTATTTGAACCAGCTTCAACCATAGGCCACTCCAACTGGCAGCTTGAGTAACACAAAAAGAAGAAGGGTTTAATAACCCTCAGCCCTTGTTCTTGCACTCAGTACATAACTCAAGAAGAAATGAAAAGACAGTCAGGCATAGATAGTAACCATCTATTCTTATTGACTATTTTGACCACCTCAGTGGAAACAATTCCTTTTTATTAAGAATCTTTTTTTCTTTTTGTTTTTGTGCATGCTTTTGCTGTGCTGATTAGTTCATGACATACATACATATTTATTTCTTTTTTCAGATTTTTAGCATTTTTAAAATTTTTTTTCTTTGCCTTGTTATTTTTATTTTGTTTTGTTTTGGTACTGGGAATTGATCTTAGGATCATTTAACCACTGAGCCACATATTTTAAATTTGTTATTTTGAGACAGGATCTCACCAAGTCCTTAGGGCTTTGCTAAGTTGCTGAAGCTGGCCTCGAATTTGCAATCCTCCTGCCTCAGTTTTCCAAGCCACTAGATTACAAATATGCACCACCACACCTGGCCTTGCCTTGTTTTTTAAGGGTTAGGGGTTTTGATTAGTAATATTTTGGATTTGTTTTGTATTGTTTTTCATTCGTCTGTTTCTCTTATTTCTCTTTCTCTTTTTTTTTTTTCTGCTAACAGCCAGGCCTTCTTGTTCTTTCACTCTCCCTTTCCTATGTTACTTCCTATTTTTTTTCTCCTCCTTCCTTATAACCATCACAAGCTACATCTTTTCTGCATCTCACTTTTTGAAATTGTAAACTCTTTTCTACCTTCCTATCACATTTTCTTTTCTCTTACTTAACTGTATTCTTACCATCTTTTAGCACTAATTGGCTTATATAACTCCTGTCCCCACCATTAATGCTGTTGCAATGATTATTGCTGTGGATGCCATAGTTGACACTTGTTGTTTGATTTAACAACAAATATAATATAGGATTACTTATTGTTTTGGCTGATGACAATTACTGACCCTACCATTTCTGGGTTTTGTGGCAATTAACATTGTAGATGCCATAATAGGAATGAAGTATTAGTTTAATGCTGTATATTGTTTGCATAGGTTGTTGCAATTCTTTGTTCCTCCTATGAGATGCTGGGAACCTATAGGGACACTACAATTCACAGGGTAAAACTCTGCTGCTGAACTAAACTCAACCAAAAGACAGATGCACCTCGCTCCATATACAAATTAGTGACAATCTTTAGCTACACTTCAATACAAAGAATGGAAGAGATAAAAACCCAAACTAATGATCAGGCCTGAAGTAAAAATGACTAGAGATGGACACCAACATCTCACCTATGGACACCTATTACTGTAACCAAAACAGAGAGAAATAACATGAAGGCTGTGGATACCTACAAGGGAGTCTCAATCCAGAACACTCTAGGACACTTTGGCAAGTGAAGATTGTGCTCTGTCAAGGCCCACACAGAAGAGTGGAAGAGAAACACATTCCAACAGATGCATAAAACCCAATACATGAAATACAAGAAATATGAAAAAGCAAGCTAACACAAAACTTCCTAACAGTCATAGTTCACCAGCAAATGACCCCCAAAATATTGAAGTGAATGAAATATCAGCTAAGTAATTCAAAGGAATTATTATAAAATGATCAATGAATTCTAAAGGAATACATAAAAAGAACTGAATGAATTATAGAAGTTTACAGATTATGAATGATAAATTCAATAAGGAGATAGAAATATTTTTTAAAAAGAACCAAACACAAATCTTAGAAATGAAAGACACAATAAATCAAATAAAATTTTTACTTGAAAGCTTCTCTAATAGAGTAGACCATACTGAAGACAAAATCTCAGAGCTAGAAGATAAATTGGCCAGCCTTGAACATTCAACAGTATTAAAGGGAAAAAAAAAAAAAAGTAACAATGAACAGAATATACAAGAACTCTGGGATATGAGGAGACTAAATTTAACAACCACTGGAATTGAAGAGGGCTGTGAGATGTAGGTTAATGGAATGGATAAACTCTTCAGGAAAATAATAACAGAATTTTCCAAACCTTAAGAGTAAAATGGATATGATATCAAGATACCAGAGGCATTCAGGACCCCAAATAGGCAAGATCAAAAAAAGAACCTCTCTATGACACATTATAATTAAAATGTCTAACATTCAGAACAAGGATAGGATTTTAAAAGCCTCAAGAGGAAAACATCAGGCCACATTTAGAGGTAAGTGATTCAGAATCACTTCTGATTTCTCATAACAAACTCTGCAAGTCAGGATGTGTTCCAAGGCCTGAAAGAAAATAACTGTCAACCAAGACTACAAGATCCAGCAAGGCTATCATTCAAAAGCAAAGATGAAATAAAAATCTTGCAAAATAAGCAGAAAATATAAGAATTCATGACTGCTGAACCACCATTACAGAACTTACTTAAAGAAATGATGAACATAGAAGAAGTAGCACCAAAAAAATCTCATTTTAAAAGCAGATAACCAAATGAGAAAAAGGACCAAATTAAACATGATAAACAAACCAAAATATTAGTAATTAATAAACATCTGTCTATAATAACATTGAATGTAAATGGTCTCTATTCTCTGATTAAAAGACATAGGCTGGCAGAATGGATTAAAGAAATAAGACCCAACTGTATGTTGTTTGTAAAAGA
The DNA here is from genome assembly GCF_048772815.1 of Callospermophilus lateralis. NCBI lineage: Eukaryota > Metazoa > Chordata > Mammalia > Rodentia > Sciuridae > Callospermophilus > Callospermophilus lateralis. The sequence goes on from NC_135306.1 coordinate 141,480,557, forward strand.
CCTACCTAACATGCAAAAACAGCCACAGGCTGAAAGTGAAAGGATAAAAATTGACATATCATGTGAATGGAGTCCAAAAAAGAAGCAGATTTTCTTATATCTCTGATAAAACATATTTCACAATAAAGTGAATCACAAAAAAACAAGAAGGTTCATATTGGTAAAGACAACAATCCAACAAAAAGATATAACAGTTATAAATATTTATGCCCCAAGCATGGGTTTGATTACATAAAAGAAACACTATTCCAACTGAAGGCCCAGATAGACATAGTACAATAATACTGGGCAATTTCAACACACCTATCTCACCATTAGATAGGTCATCCAGACAGGAACTTAGTAAAGTCTCTTCAGACCTGAAAAATATTATAAATCAAATTGATCTATCAGACATCTATAGAATATTTCATCCACCAACAGCTGAATACACTTTCTTCTCAGTAGCTTATGAATTCTTCTTCAAAAAGACCATAATGCCGGCCACAAAACAACTCTTAGCAAATACAAAAAAAATACCTGATATAATTCCTTGCATCTTATTATATCATAATGAAATGAAATTAGAAATTAATATGACAAAACTCTACAGAAACTATATAAACACATAGAGATTGAACAATACTTTTTTGAACATGAATGGGTGATAAAAGAAATCAAGTGAGAAATTTAAAAATTATTATGAGAATAGTGATACAACATATCAGAACTTCTGGGACACTATGAAGGCAGGTCTAAGGAGAAATTTTATAGCTATGAGTGCCTACATAAGAAAAATCCCAAATAAACAAATTAATAATGCATCTCAAGGCCCTTGAAAAAAATAACAAACCAATTCCAAAACCAGTAGAAGGAAGGAAATCATTACGAACAGAGTCAAAAATCAATGAACTTGAGAAAAAAAAAATACAAAGGATTAATGACACAAAGAGTGGGTTCTCTGAAAAGACAAACAAGATTGATAAGCCCTTAGCCAAACTAACCAAAATAAAAAGGGAGAAAACTCAAATTAATAAAATTAGAACTAAAAAAAGGAAAAATCATCACAGATATCTCAAATCCAGTGGATCATTAGGGACTATTCTGAAAACATATTTTAATAAATTAGAAAACCTAGAAGAAATGGGTATATTTCTAAACAAATATGATCTGCCAAAACTGAATCCACAGGACATAGAAAACTTAAGCAGACCAATAGCTTGTAATGAGATACAAGCAGTAATAAAAATCCTTCCAACAAAGAAAATCCCAGGACTAGATAAATTCTCAGCTGAATTCTATCAAACCTTTAAAAAAGAACTAAACCAATACTTCTCAAATTATTCCATGAAATAGAAAGGTATGGAACAAATCCAGTTCCATTCCATGAAGCCAGTATTACACTCATACCAAAACCATAAAAGGACACATCAAAGAAAGAAAACTACAAATCAATATCTCTGATGAACTTAGATGCAAAAATATTCAATAAAATATTAGCAAATCGTGTTCAATAACATATTAAAAAGATTGCATACCACAACCAAGTTGGATTTATTCCAGAGATGCAAGAATGGTTTAATATATGCAAATTAACAAATGTAATTCATTACATTAACAGAATTAAGGATGAAAATCACTTAATAATCTCAACAGATGAAGAAAAGGCCTTTGCAGACTGTGCGACCCAGAGAAGGGGCCCAGCGGCCCACCGGCATGATAGACAGATCACCCCAATTGGAGGAGGAGCACAGCTGCTGCCCACACCTGCAAGGTAGGCAGACCTGTGACCTGGAGAACAGGCCCAGCGGTCCCCCCTGCTCCTCCGCGCGGTAGACAGATCACCCCTATCAGGGCCCAGCAGCTGTCTGCAAGGTAGGCAGACCGCGCGTCCCGGAGAAGGGGCCCAGCAGCCCACCAGCATGGTAGACACATCACCCCAACTGGAGGAAGGGCCCAGCCACCGCCCGTACCTGCACGGTAGGCAGACCCTGCGAACTGGAGAACAGGCCCAACAACTCACCTGAACAGTAGACAGACCTCCCCAGTTGGAGGAGCCCAGCCTCCCGCCGGTGAGGTAGACAGACCACTCCAACTGGAGGAGGGGCCCTGCCGCCCGCCTGTGCGGTCACCTGACCGAGCTCTTGACAAACATAAGGTTTCCCCAACACCCCCACCTCATCAAACACCTTATGAGAAAAACTGATGGAACTCATCTTGGAAAATCCCACCAACCCTTAAAACCCACCAACCGGTTAACTGGCGTAGCTACCAGTGCGGTTCTGCAGCGGATCAGGTACCTGGTTTACAGCTCAGAGAATAAGAGTAGAGAGGCCACAGGTGGAAGCTCAAGTCCTCTGACACTGACTACACCACCATCCTGAACCCAGAGACTCAAGCTAGGAATAGACAACGCCACCAACTGGAAGAAATGAAAACAGAGTTCTGAGAGATTTTTTCTTTCTTTCTTTTTTTCTTTCTTTTTCTCTCTTCTCTCTTTCTTTTCAGCCATTCACCCAGTCTCCTCTACCCTTCCCCCTCAGGTCTTCACAACCTCAACATATGTGAAACCAAAAATTGTACACGAAAAAGGTCTTTAACAACTGAATCACCAGATTAATATACTATAGAGGAATTGCATATGGCCCACCTCCCTTCCCCCTTTTTATTCCTTTTCTTTTTTCTCGTATTTTCTTTTTCCCACTCTCTTTTTTTCTCTCCCTTTCCTTGTTATCTGTTTTCCTCCCTCTTACTCCCTCTATCCCACTTGCAACCCCCTAAATTTTACTATTCATAAGTAGGGTAATCTTATAAATACAGATAGGAATTTGAATCTATACATTCTTCCATAAATTACCCATCTATAGGTTAGGGCTCTCCAAAGTTACTAAGTTAGATTAACCCCATACCCTCACTCCTTTCCCCATAAACATAACATCCTACACCTGAAATCCAGTTTTCTTCAAGCTACCAGAAATGGTATGCCTTTCAGGAAACTAATGACTATACTTGTAAAGGATAATAGAAACCAAAATTTGTAGACATAGAGCCTAGCTATAAATGTAGTAATAAGAAAAACGTGTGCTTAGATGATGTACTATTGATATTGTCTTGATCCACAAAAGGGAGACTTTGCAACTATACAAGAGCAATATAAATATATAGAGGGAAATTCAATAACACAACAGTTTCACCAAGCAGAAAGAAACGCGAGCAGTATGAAAAGACAAGGAAAGAAAGGACCACAAGCAATGCAGTTCAACTCAACTTTAGAAGAGGTAATATCTGCAGCAGATGGAACGTCAGATAAAGAATTCAGGATATACATGCTTCAGATGATCTGGTGTCTCAAGGAAGACATTAGACAGCAAAATCAGACAATGAAAGATCACTTTGACAATGAATTACATAAACAAATCCAAGAAGCAAAAGATCAACTATACAGGGAGATAGAGGTTATAAAAAACAAACAAACAGAAATCCTAGAAATGCAGGAAGCAATAAAACAACTTAAAAACTCAAATGAGAATACTACCAGCAGAGTAGAACACTTAGAAGATAGAACATCAGACAATGAAGACAAAGTATTTCAACTTGAAAAGAACATAGACAGCTCAGCGAGACTGTTAAGAAACCAAGAGCAGAACATCCAAGAAATATGGGATAACATAAAGAGACCAAACTTAAAAGAGTCTTTGGGATACAGGAAGGTATTGAGGTCCAAACCAAAGGAATGAGCAATCTGTTCAACTAAATAATAAGAGAAAACTTCCCAGACTTGAGGAATGAGACAGAATCCCAAATCCTAGAAGCCTACAGGACGCCGAATATGCAAAATCATAAGAGATCCACACCTAGACATATAATGAAGATGCCCAACATACAGAATAAGGAGAGAATTTAAAAAGCTACAAGAGAAAGGAAGAAGATTACATTTAGGGGTAAACCAATCAGGATAACAGCTGATGTTTCAACACAGACTCTGAAAGCTAGAAGATCCTGCAACCACATATTTCAAACACTGAAAGAAAATGGGTTCCAACCAAGAATTGTGTATCCAGCGAAATTAAGCTTCAGGATGGAAGATGAAATTAAAACCTTCCACGATAAACAAAAGTTAAAAGAATTTGCAGCCAGAAAACCATCTCTTCAAAATATTATGGATACATTTATCTTATTCTCCTAACACTATTCTTACTAGGTATCCTGAGGCTGTAGGACAATTAATACTCAAAGGAATAAAAGCAGCAAAGGGAGTGTTTGGAATTTCTCCCAATAAAATTATTACTCCATATACTATGAATCAAATTGATGAGTTAGCTAATGAGTTAAATACTTGGGCAATAATCATGTGCAAATCTAATGTTTCATTTGATAACCACTTACCATCTAATCCTTTATTGCCTTTTTGGTCATCGCATCCTGTAATTTTTCCAAAAATGACAAGAAAAACACCTATCGGGAATGCTCCAAATATATTCACTGATGGATCAAATAATGGTACAGCAGCAATAGTTATACCTGATCAAACTTTTACATTTTTAGTACCCAAACAATCAGCTCAAAAGGTAGAGCTTAAGGCAGTATTACAGGCTTTTGTGATGTTTAAAAATTCTGTATTTAATTTATTTTCTGATAGTCAGTATATAGTTAATGCTATAGTATCCCTTGAAGATGCTGGTAGGATTTCCCCTTCCTCTACTGTTTTCTTTTTGCTTTCCACTATACAAAGTCTAATCTGGGACAGAAAAGATCCATTCTTTATAGGACATATCAGGGCACATACAGGATTGCCTGGAGCCCTTAGTTTGGGCAATGATTTAGCAGATAAAACTACACATGACATACATATTTTCTCTACACTAGAAGCAGCTATAAATTTTCATAAAAAGTTCCATGTCAATGCTAATACTTTACAAAAACGTTTTAAAATAACTAAGGAACAAGTTAGACAAATAATAAAACAATGTCAAAATTGTGTGACCTTTTTACCACAAGTTAATCTTGGAGTCAATCCTAAAGGATTGATACCTAACCATATTTGGCAGATGGACGTCACACACTTGCCAGAGTTTGGAAAATTAAAATATTTGCATGTTACAGTTGATACTTCTTCTGGATTTTTGATGGGCTCCCTTCATGCCGGAGAAAAAACTAAAGATGTTATAGCTCATTGCTTACAAAATCTTGCCACTGTGGGCGTTCCAAAACAGTTAAAAACAGATAGTGCCCCTGGTTATACTTCTACCTCTTTTAAACAATTTTGCTCATCATTTGGCATTACTCATATAACAGGAATCCCATACAATCCACAGGGACAAAGCATAGTTGAAAGAGCTCATCAAACTATTAAAATGTACTTACTAAAGCAAAAAGAAGGAATTGGGAAGGGGTATATATTCCCCAAAGATAAACATAAAATAACCCTTTTTACTCTAAACTTTTTAAATTTGGATTCATCAGGACTTAGTGCTGCGGAAAGGCATATGTGTCCAAAAAATGTACATAAGCCCAAGGTACTTTGGAAGGATATTCTCACAGGACAATGGAAAGGTCCTGACCCAGTAATTGTCTGGAGTCGGGGGTCTGTTTGTGTGTTTCCACAGGGAGAACAGCAGCCGATTTGGATTCCAGAGAGATTAACTAAGGTTCTGACCCAGTGATTTCCTGGAGTCGGGGGTCTGTTTATGTGTTTCCACAGGGAGAACAGCAGCTGATTTGGATTCCAGACAGATTAACTAAAGCGATTTCTACAGACCAAAAAGAAGATGATTTAGCTCAAATCCATAACAGCTGATATCCAGAACTGCAGTTTGGTTATTCTTACATCTGCGACAGAACCAGAATGCTTTTTTCAATATCTATTTTATTATTGCCCTTTCCCATATCATGAAGTTGTATTTTGTTTTTTGAGCTCATACAGACCTAGGTTAATGTCTTGCTGATCAGTTCTATTTTTTGACCATAGAGTTTTTAAACATTGCAATGGAGATTTCACCTGTAAAAAGTTATAAGGCCTTTACTATTTTGTTATGTGTCATATGTATGTGTGCACACTTGTGTTTTGTGTTATATGTTTGAATGTATGTCCATATATCATATATGATGAGCGCTCATGAAAAAATGGATCCAAATAATTTTTTTTTTATTCACGTGATTTAAATGGGTTAATTTAAATTGGGTAAACAGCTGTTGAGGATTGTTTTAAAATGTGAACAAAAAAGGAGGTTAACAGATCTGTTTGTTTACTTTCACCTTTCCTTTTCATTATATTTAATAATTCTCTTAAAGATAATGTAAATTATTAAGAAAATTGTTTTCTTTTAATGCCTTCTGGAATGTTACATAATTTTTTCTTTAGCCATTGTTAAGAAAATTGTTTTCTTTTAGTGCCTTCTGGAATGTTACATAATTTTTTCTTTAGCCATTATTGCCAGAATTCCTATCTTCATCCCAGTGCCGGTGAAGACAATGTAAATTGTTAAGAAAATTGTTTTCTTTTAGTGTCTTCTGGAATGTTACATAATTTTTTCTTTAGCCATTATTGCCAGAATTCCTATCTTCATCCCAGTGCCGGTGAAGACAAAGATAAAACCAATCTACAGCTTCTGCAATAGCCATCACTGAACTGCTTGCAGAACTTGCCTGGACTATGTGTCACTTGTATGCATTGTAAACTCACTTGTATGCATTGTGAACTATGTGTTAGTGCAGCAACTTGTGGTAGTGTTGGGGTATTTATGCTGATGGTGTCATCGGTGGTACAATTTTTCCAAAAGGAGCCATCAATTGGCTTGGTGTATCTTCCTCCCTTCTGCTTGTCATGATCGTTCAGCTAAAATTTGGGGGCCAACAGAGGTGAGGCAAAGAACCTCACCCCCCCGCTGGTACAAAGACCTCTCCACAGGTGTGGCTGTATACTGGACCGGTAGTCAGTGACGGCTAAGATCCAAATGCAATAGTACCAACCTAAGACAGGAGGCTGACGCCTTGAGGTCAGCTCATCCGATGACGGGTAAGGACCATATGTAGTATTGGACAACCTAAGGCAGGCACGGTCCCTAAGCCACATGCTTGTTGTTTAAACAGAGAGGGGGAGATGTTGAGAACCACAGCCGAAGGGGCCCCAGCAAACTTCCAGCTGCCAGCAAACTTCCAGACTGCGGGCTGATGATTGGCTCACAGCGGCCCCAGCAACATCTAGCTGATTGGCTCCTCTGCGGTGATACTCATTGGAGATGCTCATTGAGCTGTTTCCCTGCCCTTTCAGACTACCAGCTGATGATTGGCTCACAGCAGCCCCAGCAACATCTAGCATCATCTAGCTGATTGGCTCCTCTGCGGTGATGCTCATTGGGCTGTTCCCCTGCCCTTTCAGACCACGGAGCTGCTCATTGGGGGACTTTTTTGGCTCCACCCATGCGACCCAGCCAATCGGCCTCAAGAGCAGGAGGATTGTGGGAGGAAGAGGCTGGGTTGGGTGGTGTGGCTTGTGGGAAGCCGGTGGTGGCAGTTGGGCTCTGAGGGTTTTTTCCTGAGGAGCTGTTTTGTTTGGCGTGTGTAGTTCTAAAAATAAAGTTAGTTTCTTTTGACAAGTGGCTCCTGAACTGTGCCCAGCCAGTCTGCGGCAGAATATACCACCCAACATCAAGCAGTTACACTTTTTTCTCAGCAGCACATGGATCCGTCTCAAAAATAGATCATATATTATGTCACAGGGCAACTCTTAGATATTATAAAGGAGTAGAGATAATACCATGCATCTTATCTGATCATAATGGAATGAAACTGGAAATCAACGATAAAAGAAGGAAGGAAAAATCATGCATCACTTGGAGAATGAACAATAGGTTACTGAATGATCAATGGGTTATAGAAGACATCAAGAAGGAAATTTAAAAATTCTTAGAGATAAATGAAAACACAGACACAACATATCGGAATCTATGGGACACAATGAAAGCACTTCTAAGAGGAAAATTCACTGCTTGGAGTTCATTCCTTAAAAAAAGAAAAAACCAACAAATAAATGATCTCACACTTCATCTCAAAATCCTAGAAAAAGAAGAGCAAAACAACAGCAAAAGAAGTAGAACGCAAGAAATAATTAAAATCAGAGCTGAAATCAACGAAATTGAAACAAAAGAAACAATTGAAAAAACTGACAAAACTAAAAGTTGGTTCTTTGAAAAAATAAATAAGATCGACAGACCCTTAGCCATGCTAACGAAGAGAAGAAGAGAGAGAACTCAAATTACTAGCATACGGGATGAAAAAGGCAATATCACAACAGACATTTCAGAAATTCAGAAGATAATTAGAAATTATTTTGAATCCTTATACTCCAATAAAATAGAAGATAGTGAAGGCATCGATAAATTTCTTAAGTCATATGATCTACCCAGATTGAGTCAGGAGGATATACAAAACCTAAACAGACCAATATCAATTGAGGAAATAGAAGAAGCCATCAAAAGACTACCAACTAAGAAAAGCCCAGGAAGGGATGGGTATACAGCAGAGTTTTACAAAACCTTTCAAGAAGAATTAATACCAATACTTTTCAAGCTATTTCAGGAAATAGAAAAAGAGGGAGAACTTCCAAATTCATTCTACGAGGCCAACATCACCCTGATTCCTAAACCAGACAAAGACATTTCAAAGAAAGAAAACTACAGACCAATATCTCTAATGAACCTAGATGCAAAAATCCTCAATAAAATTCTGGTGAATCGGATACAAAATCATATCAAAAAAATTGTGCACCATGATCAAGTAGGTTTCATCCCTGGGATGCGAGGCTGGTTCAATATACGGAAATCAATAAATGTTATTCACCACATCAATAGACTTAAAAATAAGAATCATATGATCATCTCGATAGATGCAGAAAAAGCATTCGACAAAGTACAGCATCCCTTTATGTTCAAAACTCTAGAAAAACTAGGGATAACAGGAACATACCTCAATATTGTAAAAGCTATCTATGCTAAGCCTCAGGTTAGCATCATTCTGAATGGAGAAAAATTGAAGACATTCCCTCTAAAATCTGGAACAAGACAGGGATGTCCTCTCTCACCACTTCTGTTCAACATAGTTCTCGAAACACTGGCCAGAGCAATTAGACAGACGAAAGAAATTAAAGGCATAAAAATAGGAAAAGAAGAACTTAAATTATCACTATTTTCAGGTGACATGATTCTATACCTAGCAGACCCAAAAGGGTCTATTAGAAACTATTAGAATTAATAAATGAATTCAGCAAAGTGGCAGGATATAAAATCAACACACATAAATCAAAGGCATTCCTGTATATCAGCAACAAATATTCTGAAATGGAAATGAGGACAAGCACTCCATTCACAATATCCTCAAAAAAATAAAATACTTGGGAATCAACCTAATAAAAGAGGTGAAAGACTTATACAATGAAAACTACAGAACTCTAAAGAGAGAAATAGAAGATCTTAGAAGATGGAAAAATATACCCTGTTCATGGATAGGCAGGACTAACATCATCAAAATGGCAATATTACCAAAAGTTCTCTATAGGTTTAATGCAATGCCAATCAAAATCCCAACAGCATTTCTTGTAGAAATAGATAAAGCAATCATGAAATTCATATGGAAAAATAAAAGACCTAGAATAGCAAAAACAACTCTAAGCAGGAAGTGTGAATCAGGCGGTATAGCGATACCAGACTTCAAACTATACTACAGAGCAATAGTAACAAAAACAGCATGGTACTGGTACCAAAACAGGCGGGTGGACCAATGGTAAAGAATAGAGGACACAGAAACCAATCCACAAAATTACAACTATCTTATATTTGATAAAGGGGCTAAAAGCATGCAATGGAGGAAGGATAGCATCTTCAACAAATGGTGTTGGGAAAACTGGAAATCCATATGCAACAAAATGAAACTGAATCCCTTTCTCTCGCCATGCACAAAAGTTAACTCAAAATGGATCAAGGAGCTTGATATCAAATCAGAGACACTGCGTCTGATAGAAGAAAAAGTTGGCTCCGATCTACATACTGTGCAGTCGGGCTCCAAATTCCTCAATAGGACACCCATAGCACAAGAGTTAATAACTAGAATCAACAAATGGGACTTACTCAAACTAAAAAGTTTTTTCTCAGCAAGAGAAACAATAAGAGAGGTAAATAGGGAGCCTACATCCTGGGAACAAATCTTTACTCCTCACACTTCAGACAGAGCCCTAATATCCAGAGTATACAAAGAACTCAAAAAATTAAACAATAAGAAAACAAATAACCCAATCAACAAATGGGCCAAGGACCTGAACAGACACTTCTCAGAGGAGGACATACAATCAATCAACAAGTACATAAAAAAATGCTCACCATCTCTAGCAGTCAGAGAAATGCAAATCAAAACCACTCTCAGATACCATCTCACTCCAGTAAGATTAGCAGCCACTATGAAGTCAAACAACAACAAGTGCTGGCGAGGATGTGGGGAAAAGGGTACACTTGTACATTGCTGGTGGGACTGCAAATTGATGCGGCCAATCTGGAAAGCAGTATGGAGATTTCTTGGAAAGCTGGGAATGGAACCACCATTTGACCCAGCTATTCCCCTTCTCGGTCTATTCCCTAATGACCTAAAAAGAGGATACTACAGGGACACTAGCTAGACTGTGGAACCAACCTAGATGCCCTTCAATAGATGAATGGATAAAAAAAATGTGGCATTTATACACAATGGAGTATTACTCTGCATTAAAAAATGACAAAATCATGGAATTTGCAGGGAAATGGATGGCATTAGAGCAGATTATGCTAAGTGAAGCTAGCCAATCCCTAAAAAACAAATGCCAAATGTCTTCTTTGATATAAGGAGAGCAACTAAGAACAGAGTAGGGAGGAAGAGCATGAGAAGAAGATTAACATTAAACAGGGACGAGAGGTGGGAGGGAAAGGGAGAGACAAGGGAAATTGCATGGAAATGGAAGGAGACCCTCATGGTTAAACAAAATTGCATACAAGAGAAAGTGAGGGGAAAGGGGAAAAAAAACAAGGGGGAGAAATGAATTACAGTAGATGGGGTAGAGAGAGAAGATGGGAGGGGAGGGGAAGGGAAGGGGGATAGTAGAGGATAGGAAAGGCAGCAGAATACAACAGTCACTAGTATGGCACTATGTAAAAACGTGCATGTGTAACCGATGTGATTCTGCAATCTGTATATGGGGTAAAAATGGGAGTTCATAACCCACTTGAATCAAAGTGTGAAATATGATATGTCAAGAACTATGTAATGTTTTGAACAACCAACAATAAAAATTTAAAAAAAAAGAAAAGGCCTTTAACAAAATTTAGCACCCATGCATGATAAAATCACTGAAGAAACTAGGGAGAAAAAGAACCTACCACAAAATCATAAAGGCTATGTGTGAAAAACCCAAAGCCAAAATCATGTTAAGCAGGAAAAAACTGAAAGATTCTTGAAAATCTGGGATAAGACAAGGCTATACACTCTCACCACTTCTATCTAATGTGATCCTAGAAATTCTAGCCAGAGCAATTAGAAAAGAGAAGGAAATAAAAGGGATAAAAATAGGAAAGGCAGAAATCAAATTATCACTGTTTGTAGATGATATGATCCTATACCTAGAAGATCCAAAAAATTTTACTAAAAGACTGTTAGAGCTAATAAACAAATTTGGCAAAGTAGCAGGTTGCAAAATCAACATACAAAAATCAATAGCTTTCCTATATACCAACAACAAATCTGCTGAGAAGGAAACCAGGAAAACAAATTCATTCATAATAGCCTCAAAAAAAATACCTTAAAATACCTAGGAATATATCTAATCAAGGAGGTGAAAGATCTCTACAATGAAAACTATAGAACATTTAAGAAAGAAATTGAAGAAAACCTCTGAAGATGGAAAGATCTCCCACATTCATGGATAGACACAATGTAGTTCAAATGGCCATACTACCAAAAGCAATATACAGATTCAATGTAATCCTCATCAAAATACTAATGACATTCTTCAGAGAACTAGAAAAAGATGTTCTATAATGCATTTGGAAGAATAAAAAGTCAGAATAGCCAAAGCAATTTTAAGCTAAAAAAGTAATGCTGGAAGCATCACAATTCCTGACTTCATGTTATATTGCAGGGCTATAGTAACAAAAACTGCATGGTAGCAACATAAAAATAGATATGTAGACCACAGTACAGAATAGAAGAGACAGAAATAAATCCACACATCTGCAGTCATCTGATCCTTGACAAAGATGCCAAAGACACACATTGAAAAACAGAGGGCCTTTTAACAAATGATGCTAAGACAACTGGTTAATCATATGTAGAAGAATGAAACTAGACCTGTATCTTTCACCCTGCACAAAAATCAACTCAAAATGTATCAAGGACCTTTGAATTAGACAGAAACTATGCAACTCCTAGAAGAAAATGTAGGGTCCAACACTCCAGCTTTTAAGCACAGGCAGTGACTTTCTCAATAGGACCCCTAAAGCTGAAGAAACAATGCCAAAAGTTAATATAAGGAACAGCATCAAACTAAAAGGCTTCTGTACAGCAAAGAAAACAATTAGGAATGTGAGAAGAGAGCCCACAGAATGGGACAAAATCTTTGCTAGCTACTCTTCTGACAGAGGATTAACATCTAAAATATACAAAGAGCTCATAAAACTTTATGCCAAAAAAATCAAATAATCCCATTAATAAATAGGTAAATAAACTAAACAGAAATGGCCAACAAATACATGAAAATGTTCAATATCATTAGCAATTAGGGAAATGCAAATCAAAACTACACTGAGATTACATCTCACACTAGTCAGAATAATAGTCATCAAGAATACAAATAATAAGAAATATTGGAGAGGATATGGAGAAAAAGGAACATCTTTACACGTTTGGTGGGATATAAATCAGTACAGCTTATCAATTAGTACAACAGCTATGAAAATCAGTATGGAGGCTCCTCAAAAGAGTAGGCATGAAACCACCATATGAAGCTATACCACTTCTCAGTATTTATCCTGAAGAATTAAAGTGATCTTACTACAATGATACATGCATAGTCATGCATGTAGCAGCACAATTCACAATTGCCAAACTATGGAACCAACCTACGTGCCCATCAATGGGTGAATAGATAAAGTAAATGTGTTATATATACAAAATGGAGTTTTACTCAGCCATGGAAAAAAATGGCATTTGCAGGAAAATGGTTGGAACTAGAGACCATCATGTTAAACAAAATAAGTCAGACTCAGAAGGTTAAGGGTTGTAATGTTTTCTCTCATATGCGGAAGCTAGAGAGAAAAGGGAAAACAAAGGTGGGGTAGTTCTAAAAATCAAAGAGACATCAGTAGAAGAAAGGCATCAAGGGGTCAGAGGTGGGAAAGAAGAGGGGAAGTGCTCAAGAGTGACACTGGCCAAATTATATTGTTATATTGGGTGCATATGCGAATATGTAACAACAAATTCCATCAATATGTATACCTATAATGCACCAATAAAAATGTGGAAACAGAGCAAATGAATACATGAAATTCTTTATTAATAAAAAGTAAAGTGTTTTTCTCTTAAGAAACATAAATAAAAAGAAAAAACAAAATAAAATCACTTTCAGATATGCACAAAAAGAGTGCATTCATACTAAATGAACACTAAAGGATGTTCTTTTGGTGGCCATGGGTGTAGCTCAGTGGCAGAGCACATGCTTACTGTGCACAAACTTAATCACCAGCAACTTACCCTCAGCCAAAAACAAAAAACAGATGTTCTTTAGAAAGAAGCAAAAGGATTTCAGATAGTAATGTAAAGGCATAGATGAGGCCAGGAGATATATAGGAGCCAATTTATAAAGGTCTAATATGACAAAGTAAACAAGGTTCTACAGGGATACCAAGAGGTTCTAAACAGCAAAGTAATTTGATCAGACATATTTATATTATTCTGCCTAGCCTTCCCCTTCATGTGTTTGCTTCTTAAGATTTCTTTAGGATATAATTCATGTATCGTTTTCATTGCAATATCAGTGTGATCTATCCCTTTTCTGAATTGCTACAGTACTCCTTAAAGAAAACAGTGTGCTTAGAACCTAGGTCTAAACTGGCCAGTATATTGCAGTTGTATATATACAACTGCATTAGCAAGTTAATTTAAGTACACTTGTATCCTCTATTTATATCATTTAAAATGTCAAAGGGTTGCCTATAGAGGCTAGAGTTGTAGCTCAATGATAGAGCGCTTGCCAAGCATGTTTGAAGCACTGGGTTCGATTCTCAGCACCACATATAGTAAATAAAATAAAGGACCATCAACAACTAAAAATATTTTTAAAAAAAGACTGTCTATGGGGCAGAGAGGTATGAAATTAAAAGATAAGAATACGAGACAGTAGATGAAAGAAAAAGCTGCTGGGAAGAATGAATCCATGCTTAATTTTGCCAATTTCTCTTTTGCTAATATGGTTCAAAAAATCAGTAACATGAGGGGTGCATAACATAGGTGAGACAGCAAATTAAAAAATGTTCACATTAACATATTTACTATTTTAAATTATTACAGTTTAAATTTCTTAAATATGCTCAAACATTTAAGAGTATATTAACAAAAATAAAATATTTGCTTTTGTAGAATACCTGGAAGGTTTCCATTGTGGTCCACAGTTTCTATGCCACATCCCCATTTGACAAGAAGTTGCAAACAGCCAAGCCGCCCATGGAAAGCTGCATAATGTACAGGTCTCCATTCTCTCTTATCAGTCACACTAGGATCCTACAGGTAACATTCACAAGGACTCAAGTTTCTTTCCATTGTGTAGGAAAAACACTAAACCTAGCAGCTTAATTCTGCAAATGACAACTGGAGGCTGTTCATAAAACTATCAGGTCAGCACTGAATATAACAGAAAAATTTACTGCAACCATTGATTTGAACACATGAGCTCAAAAGATATTAATGAAGTTTTTATAAAATAGCCTTTTTAAAAGAATATAACAAGTCCCTTTGACTTAACTACAAATTCCTGACCAATAAAATGAAAAGGATGAAATAATAATAATAATGTCTTAGAAAGAATAATAAATAATACAAAATTTTAAAACTTCTTAATCATTGTTACTCTGTGATATAGGTAATCTCAGACAATACTCTGATAGAGTTGTGGGGCAGGTAGACCCACTCATTTCATTTATACTCCTGACATTTCCACTTAGTTTCCTTCTGACAGAGACTTCACATGTCATCCTGAAACTGTTACCACTAAACATATTTATACTTTGATTTCAGAACTAAATTTGGAGTTGGTCAACCTGTATTTGAGTCCTGAATCTGGCTCTACTTATTTATACTTTGCTATTTTGAATAAAACTTAATCCTTTGAGTTTCAGATATCTTTTCCACAACCTGTAGATTATCAAGTTTATTCAATAGGACTTTAAAGGAATTAAACAAAATAAATAAAATATTTTCACAAAAGAAAAAATAAAAAGATGGGTTTAAATGATCAAATCATATCAAGACACTTTTTCTTTAACTACAGAAACATCAACTCTTTTACCATAATGTCTTCGATACAGGTAGTCCTTTTCTTATAGCTATTTTTATGACCAATGGGTAATATTAAAAATAAATATTTCAATAAATAAAATTTCTGGAGAAATAAATCACTTTCTAAATCTATGTATGAAAGAGTTTCCAAAGAAGGACAGAGAGAGGGAAAGAGGGAGGAAAGGAAAGAAATAAACACATAGAAACATTCAGAAATTATAAAGACTTATAATTCCCTGGTAAACTTTCATTTAAAAGCCTTAGAACCTTCCTAATGAAACTCCAATCTGGCAGGGAAAACTGCTGAAATACTTTGTACTACACTTAACTGTTACTTGGGAAGTGGGGAGAGGGGTACTGTGAGATTAGTCTGAATTATTGCTCCCATGTTTACAGATGAAAAAGCTAAAAAAATAGTTAAATTACCTCCCCAAAGTAAAGTAAGGGATTTTAAAAGTTAGGAAGAGATAAATGGACTAGCAAATGTTATTCCACCTATGGTTACACACTATCATATTAACAGAGTCCCTTACCACTCCACTTCGGAGCATGATTTGTAAAGTGAAAGAATGTCCATGAGTTGCAGCAAGATGTAAAGGAGTGCATCCATAATCATCTTGAGCTGTCAGATTTGCTCCATTTATTACAAGAGCCTAAAAATAGAGAAATGGAAATGAGTTTACAAGTGTACAAAAGTCAAATCATGCATGTAGATACAGATTAAAAATAAGCAATTTATTAACCTATAGCTAAATTATTATACATGTCTTTATATGTATGAGACAGGCAAACTGTGAGATACTCTTAGCTAATACTAAGAAAATGCTTGAGTTTTTTAACATTGCCGAGGAGACATTTATAATACTGGAATTTATATTCTGATTTGAGCATGCACAAATTTCATGAACAGATTAATTACCACTAAGTTAAATATTTTAATGATAAGCTAATAAAACTTAACACTTGTATAATTTCAAAAGTAGAATCATTCATTACTTGCCTTTAAACTCAATGAAAGGATTTAATTATTAAAGTAACTACTTCTGTACTCCAGATCAAGCTTCTAAGGAAGTTTCATCTGAATTTGCAACTGGCCCAGTTTTCTGTATACGGGTTGCATCATATACACAGCACACCCCTCTATATAATATATAGAGTAAATTGTTTTAAAATAATTATTAGTCCCAATCAAAATCCCAGCAATTTATTTTATGGATATCAACAGATTTTAAAGTTTTTATAAAGAGGCAAAATACCCAGAACAGTCAACATAATATTGAAGGAGAAAAACAGACAACCCAGAAGTAGACCCATATGAACATACTCAACTCACCTTTAACAAAGGAGTAAAAGTAATACAATGGAAAAAAGATTGCCTTTTTAACAAATGTTATTGGAACATTAGACATCATTTTAGTCAGCTTTTGGATAGCTATAACCAAAAGATCTGACAAGAATAACTTAAAGGAGAAAAAAATTATTTTAGTTCATGGTTTTAGTTCATGGTTTCAGTCATGGTTGACCTACTCCACAGCTCTGGGCCTAAGATAAAGCAGAACATCATGGCAGAAGTATGTAGCAGAGGAAAACAGCTCAGGACATGGCAACCAGGAAACAGAGAGAACTCTGCGCAGTAGGGACAAAATATAAATCCCAAAGTCAGCCCCCAGTGACCTACTTCCTACAGTCTACCTGCCTACAGTTACCACCTGGTTAATCCACTAGTGGATTAATCCACTGATTAGGTTTAAAAAAAAAAACTCTCATAATCACTTCACACCTGAACATTGTTGCATTGTCTCACATACAAGCTTTTAGCGGACACCTCATATCTTAACAATAACAGACATCCACACGCAAAATCAATGAATATAGACACAGACAATATGCCCCACAAAAAGATTAACTCAAAGCCAGGCACAGTGACACATGCCTATATTCCCTAAGACTGGGGAGGCTGAGACAGAAGAACTGAAAGTTCCAGCCAGCCTCAGCAATATAGTAAGACCCTCAACAACTTAGTGAGACCCTGTCTCAAGATAAAAAATAAAAAAGACAGGGATGTACCACAGTGGTAAAGTTACTTAAACTTCAACAATAAGAAAATAATCCAATTTAAAAATGGACCAGGGCTGGGGATGTAGTTCAATGGTGAAGCTTGTGCTTAACACGTAGATGGCCCTGGGTTCAATTGCTAGAACTAAAAAAAAAAAAAAAAAGCACAGAAAACCTGAACATTCCAAAGAAGATATACAGGTGGCTAATAAGCATATGTAAAAATACTCCACATCAAATGTACAGAAATGCAAATTAAAACAAGATACTACTACCTACCTATGAGAATGATCAAAATTCAGAACATTGAAAACACCAAATGTTAGCATTTAACGCAGATAGCAAATGCAAAATGGTACAGCCACTGTGCAAATAGCAGTTTCTTACAAAACTAAACAGTCTTATCATAGTCCAGCAATCACACTAGTTGGTATTTACCCAAAAGAACTAAAAACTATCATCTACACAAAAACCTGAACATGGATCTTTATAGCAGTTTTAATCATAATTGCCAAAACTTTGAAAAAAACAACATGCCCTTCAGTAAATAGATAGATGGTGGTATATCCAGACAATCGGAATGTTACTCAGTGCTAAAATGAAAGGAACTATCAAACGATAAAAAGATATGGAGGAAACCTAAATGCATATTATCAAGTCAATGAAGGCAGTCTGGAAAGGTTACATACCATTTGATTCTACCTATATGCTATTTTGAAAAAAGCAAAACCATGTAGGTCATAAAAAGACTCATGGTTGCTAGGGGTTAGGGGGAAGGGAAAGACAAATAGGTGCATCACAGAGGATTTTTAGGGTAGTGAAACTATTCTGAATGATACCATAATAGTGGATATATGTCATTATACATTTATCCAAGCACAAAATGTAAAATACAAAGAATGAACCCCTGAACTTTGGGTGGTTATGGGGCTTGCGCTTGCTTGGCAATCACACTGCCACTAAGCTACATGCCCCATCCTAAGATCAACCTATTCTTTTTGGCTTAGCTGACATTTTATTTCTTCAATTTATAATTCCTCTACCTTCTCCTAAATCATACAATTCTTCTCATCTATACTTTTCATCAGAACTTTAATCACAGACTTTGTTTTGTAATTTAATGAGTAGAGCTCTTGTCACTTCAAAGATAATCTCAGTAGTCTTACAGGAAGGAAATATTTTTATATGACTCTATAAAATACCAGTCTATTTTAGTACATCAATCAAATCTAGTTTCTCTAATAAACTAGATTCTACCACATATTAAGGAGTTACCCTAGCCATGAAATACATTAGTAAAGACTCAAGCATGGCAAGTATTTTAGTCTGTTCAGGCTACTATAATAAAATACTTTAAACTGGGTAATTTATAAACAACAGAATTTATTGTACACAGTTCTGAGTGCTAGGAAGACCCAGATTAAGATGTTAGCAGATTGTGTGTCTGGTTAGGGACTTTTCCACATAAACACCAACTTTATTTTTACCTAGCTCTATAAGGGAATTTTCTATAAGGGTACTAACCCCATTTATGAGGCCAGATCCTTCATAATCTAATAACCTCCCAAAGGTTCCACTTCCTAATACCATGACCTTGAGGGTTAAGATTTCAACATATTTATTTGGGGGGCGGGCACATTCATACTACAGCAGCAAACTTCAGGAGATAATCTTGGCACAACTATAACATCACTTGAAACAACCCAAGCAGCCAAATATTTTAGAGATAAAGGATCTCTAATCACATATCATTTGTTTAAGTGAATAGTTGGTATCAAAATATCTGAGTTGTGGAATCCACTGTTTTTGTTTAGAATATATAACTATGTTTATTAGATAAAATATTTAGAATAATAGCAATAGCCCAACAGAACTATGCTAAAGTAATTAAACTCACTGAATTTTTAAAAAGTAACCAAAATATTATTACCTGCATACAAGCATCTTGACCTCTAATTGCAGCTATGTGAGCTGCTGTCCAGCCTCTTGTGGTTACTTGTGTGATATCAGCTCCATGCCACAGCAGCCAATGAAGACACTAATTAGGAAAACAATCATGTTAACAAGTGATAAGGAAGATGTTTTTAGCATTTTGATAACTCCAGTTTTGATGAAATTAGGAGAAATCTATAATCCAAACCACAAATGATGAAAATGGTGCCAACAGTACAGATCAAACAGGGATGTGGGAGGATACAACGAGGAGAACACCCACCCAGGGTCACACGTCACATGAGAGACATACTTCTCGAATGTGAGAGGAATCCACCAACAGGCCAAAGTGAAATTGCTTGTTTACTTCAACTGAGACATACAAACTGATAGAGTCTCTGAACCCGATTTGATTACATGAAGTAGATAAGTCCAAACAAAGAAGAAACTACAAATAATAACGCTAGTTATGAAAGCAGTCTATATGCATATGTCAGGGATAAAAAAGAAAAACAGCAGTGTGAATAGACCTATTGTGGCCTACAGGCTGAGAAAATGTAGTAGCTTAAATACCGCCCCCACCCCCCCGCCACACACATACAACACTGAATCATAAGAAAAATTCTAGTTGGCCTTGTACACAGTTTAATAAAAAGAGGGCTGGGGATGTGGCTCAAGCAGTAGCGCGCTTGCCTGGCATGCGCGGGGTGCTGGGTTCGATCCTCAGCACCACATAAAAAAAATTTTTTAAAAATAAAGATGTTGTGTCCACTGAAAACTAAAAATAAACATTAAAAAAAAATTCTCTCTCTAAAAAAAAAAAAAAAAAGATTTACATAAACTAATAAACACCAAAATCTGTATAACATTTATCTCTGGAATTGGAAGGAATGACAACTGAGAAGAGTGCTCAGGGACTTTAAATATATCCACAATATTCTACCTCTTTTCTAAAAATCTGAATTAATTACATGAAAAAATGTTATGATGAGTATTCATGATGTTATCTTCTATAAGTTATGCTCTATGCTTACCTTTGGAATCCAAAGCCCAAACTAGCCCAAGTGGCAAGATCTCACAGAAAGGCCCACATTAAAGTGCCCCATTTAAGCCAGAATAACCACCAGCATCTGAGTGAACAAGCCTTCAAAAAAGTCTAGCCCCAGACATAAATCTTTCAGCTAAAGTCACAGATGTAATACAAAAGAGAGAAACTGTCCCTGGAATCCATATTCTTGGTTCACTGATGAGTATGAACAGTTATTTTATGACCCTAAGTTTTGGGATAATTTGTTATAAAGTCCTAGTACAGTAGAATATCTAAATATTAGACTGAATTGAAAGGAAAACTATTTGCAGTCCCTAGCATAAGGTCTCATCCTGGTCTGCTAAAATTACAAAACTGCTATAGGTGTAAACTTACCTTATAATATGCATAGCTTCTTACCTCCAAGCTTCCAGAATGTGCTGCCCAATGCAAAGGGGTAAATTTATGGAGAACATCAACTTCATTAATGTTGGCTCCACGTTCCACTATTTCTGAAAGCTGCTTTACGTCTCCAGCTCGTACTGCATCATGAATGCTACCAAAATGTACCTTCTTCCTGGCACCTATTAAAAAATCAAATTGGTTGAGACTTATTATAGAACTATGAATCATTTCAGCTTTGTAAAAATTTACTGCAAAGACATTTATTATTAACATTTTCATTAGACTTCTGGCTTTAGCTCTGACATGAAAAGAACATGAAGGTTGGCACTCATATTCTTATAGGAAAAAACTGAATACACTGAAAATAAACAACTTTCCTTGTGTCCATGAGAGCTGAGGCCTCAGGGAAAACTGCTATTATAAATCTGGGGAGAAAGTTAAATACAGAGAAATATAGTCGAGTTCAACTTACTTGGAACATAAGGTGCTGGAGACATAAACTGCAGAGGCACTTGAACAGTAATTCTGATGACTTGCCAAGGCTGAATATGACTATCCTAAAAATGGGAAACTTGCAGGGACTTAGGAAGTCTTAGGAAACCCCTATACTTTCATATATTTTACCTTCAGAAGCAACATGAGGATACTACTACGAGAAGCGAAGAACAATCTCCTCACATCTTTGGTATGGAGGAAGGGAACATGACCATTTTGAAATATGCTCAGTGTTTTCTTTAAAACAAAAAATAGACTCCCTGGGCTAGGAATGTAGCTCAGAAGTAGAGCACTTGCCTAGTATAGGTAAGGTCCTGGTCCAATTCCCGATACTGTAAGTGGGGGGAAAAGACCTACTTTCCAGTGAAGAAAAGTTTACAGAGCCTTATCTCACATATGGATATATTTTATCAATATGTTTTTCTTTCTAATTTATTTGTCTTATGATAAGAAAGAAATGGCTGGTCACAATTTTTAGTGCATACACTCTAGTGGTTTATATTCTATAATTCAACCTATTAAACATCAAGAGTGCATTGTCGAGCTTACTGTTCTGTGAAATATTTAATGTGCATTGTGAACCAGAGGCAATAAAAATTATCTAAGTATGAAGAGACAGTTACTGAAGGATCAAGAAGGAGTACATAGTTCAATGCAAACATTCCCTAAGCAAAACTAACCCAAAAAAATTATTGAAAAGTTACTCTGAAAACAACTAACCTAAACTAACTTGTATTGACATATTTATAATCAGAATATTAATTTCTTCTAATTACTTTTGATAGGGTCTCATTATGTTGTACAAGCTGATTCATCAATCCTCCTATCTCAGTCTCTCAAGTGGCTGGTACTACAGACACAAGGCACCATATCCAGTAGAATGTTAATTTGGTAAGGCTAGAATCTTATCTTGTACTAGAATCACATATTAACTCTTGGCAAAACAGTATAAATGTACTCAAAATCCTTCTGAGTATCTATCTTGTACCAAGCATTACAAAAACATGATGGAAAATAGACATGGATTAAATACATTTTCTTTAAACTAGTACAGCAAGACCAACAAATGGTGTTCTACGCACTCTACTCCCATTTTGTACAAGGATACTATCCTGATCACTTCAAGCCCTGATTCCAAACTGCTACTCGTTGGCTACTGCTAGTCTATAGAACAAAGTCCAAAATCTCTGAATGATGATCTGTGCTCTTCCATAATTTGGACCCATGATTTTATGGAATTTTTTTCACCACATTCCTTTCCAAATTCACTCATTAATTCATACACCATTCACTCAGAATTAATGTAACCATAAAATAAAAGATGAAGACATAAATTCACAGATTAGTAGAGAAGAAATAAACACAATTTAGAAAATAACACGGTAGGGCCGGGCATGGTAGTACACACCTGTAAGTAATCCCAGCAGTTTGGGAGGCTGAGACAAGAGAATCGCGGGTTCAAAGCCACCCTCAGCAATGGCAAAGTGCTAAGCAACTCAGTGAGACCCTGTCTCTAGATAAATATAAAATAGGGCTGGGGTGTGGCTCAGTGGTGGAGTACCTCTGAGTTCAATCCCTGGTGCCAAAAAAAACATAACATGGTAAGAGCAATGACCAAAATATTTACAGGAACGTATGTAACCACAGATAACTTCCAACTCAGCTAGAACAGGAGGGCAAGGGAATAGAAAAAGATTCCCAGAGAAGGTAAAATCTTAGATGAAACTTCAAGAATTATCAGGAGTTTACCAAGTAAGGTGGGAGCAGTGGAGTTTATCAAGTAAGGTTGGGAGCAGTGAAAAGGCATCCTAGACAAAATGAACATTAGGATATGGTTTAAATTTTAAAAATAAGAAAAAAAAAGTCCTTGCTGAAGCATAAAGTAGAAGAGGCTTGAACAAGACAAGAGATAGACTATGGTAGAAGTTGTGAAAATACAAATAACAAAAAAAAAAAAAAAGAACTTCCCCTTGAGCATACAGTGGAGAATCATTGAGGATTAACTGATTGATTGATTGATTGATTGATTGATTGATTAATACATGAGATTGAACCCAGAGGAGCTTCACCACATCCCCAGATCTTTTTTTATTTTTTATTTTGAGACAGGGTCTCGCTAAGTTTCTTAGGGCCTCCCTAAGTTGTTGGAACTGGCTTTGAACTTGCAATGCTCTTGCCTTGGCCTCCCAAGATGCTGGAATTACAGGCATGCACCACCATGCCTGACTCACTGGGGAATTTTAAACAGAAGAATTATAATGATCATATATTAGGCCATGAAACAAGTTTTTAAAATTAAAAAAAATTGAAATCATGTCCTATACCTGATCACAATGAAATGAAATTAAAACTCAACAGCAAGAGAAACTTTACAAATTCTATAAATACATAAAGACTGAATAACATGCTCTTGAATGAACAGTAGGTCATTGAGAAAGTCAGAAGGAAATTTTAAAAATTCCTTGAAACAAATGAAAATGAAATAAAACACACCCAAATCTGTGGAATACAGAAAAAGCAATACTGAAAGTTTATGGCATCAAGTGCCTACATCAAAAAAATAGGAACATTTCAAATAAACAACCTCATGGTACATCTCATTGTCTTAGAAAAACAAGAACAAACCAAACCCCAAATTAGTAGAAGGGAAGAAATAATAAATAAATAAAGGAAAAGGAGTCTAAAAGAACAATACAAAGGATCAAGGAAACAAGGAGTTGTTTCTTGAAAAGATAAAATCCACAAACCTTTTAGCTAGATTACACAAGAGAGAGAAAAAAAGAGCTAAATAAATAAAATTAGATCTGAAAAAGGAGATGTTACAACTGCTACCATAGAAATGCAAAGGATCACTAGGGATAATTTTTTAAAACTCTATGCTGACAAATTGGTAAATCTAAAAGAAATGGACAAATCACTGGACACACATGAACTAGTAAACTGAACCAAGAGAATATAAAAATCATGACTAGACCAATTAACAAAGAATAAGATTGAATTACTAAAAAAAAGTCTCCCAACAAAGGAAAGCCCAGGACCAGATGGCTTCACTGCTAAATTTTACCAAACTTTTAAAGAACTAACACCAATCCTTCTCAAACCATTCCATATATTTGAAAGGGAAAGAATCCTTCCACACTCATTCTATAAGGCTAGCATAACCCTGTTTCCAAAACCTGACAAAAACCCAACAAAAAAAGAGACCAATATCTCTGATAAACATAAATGCATAAGTCCTCAACAAAATACTAGCAAATCAAATTTAATAGCACATCAAAAAGATCATATATCATATCACATCAGTTTCATTTCAGGGATTCAAGTATAATTCAACATAAACAAATCAAGGTCTGGGGATATAGCATAGCAGTATAGCAAAAATAAATAAATAAATAAACTCAACATATGCAGATCAACAAATGTAATACAAATAAGATGGAGAATAAAAGTAATAAAAATCATCTGGGTATATATACCTTACTCCCAGCTATCTGGGAAGCTGACAGAAGGATCACTTGAGCCCAGGAGTTCAAGATTAGCTAAGGTGACATAGTAATAATACCCTACAAAAGAAAAATTTTTTCCTAATTAAAAAATTAATTCATATTATCATCTCAAGAGTCAGAAAAAGGTATTTGATAAAATTCAACATTCCTTTATGATAAGATTCCTGAAAAAATTAGATATAGAAGGATCATACCTCAACATAATAAAGGCTATATATGACAAACTCATAGCCAACCTCATACTGAATAGGGAAAAATGGAAAGCATTTCCTCTGAGATTATGAACTACAGTGGACACATTGGTGCACACCTGTAAAACCAGTTATTCAGGAGGCTCAAGCAGGAGAAGTACAAGTTCAAAGCCAACTTCAGCAACTTTTAAAGACACTATCCCAAAATAAAAATAAAAGGGCTGGGAATGTGGCTTCAGTGCCCCCTGGATTCAATAACAAGCACCATGAAAAAAAAACAATCAAGAACAAGACAAGGGTGTCCATTCTCACTGCTCTAAAGTACCAGAAGTTTTAGTTGTAGCAACTGGGCAAAAAAAATAAAAGGTGTACAAATAGGAAAGGAGGAAGTCAAATTTGCAGATGATATGATTCTAAACAGAAAAACCTAAAGACTCCACCAAAAGACTATTAGAAACTGACAAATGAATTCAATAAAATAGCAGAATACAAAATCAGAAATGGGTAGTTTTTCTCTATCAATTATGAATTTGCTGACAAACCATAAAAGAAACCCCATTTGCAATAGCCACAAAAACAATTTTAAAAAACCTAGGGATAAACTTAACTAAGAAGTTTCAATGAAATTCAATGAAAATTCCAAGCACTAATAAAAGAAATTGAAGACATTAAAAGATGGAAAGACCTCCATGTTCATTGACTTAAAGAATTAATAACATTAATATGTTCATACTGTCGGCTGGGGTTGTGGCTCAGTGGTAGAGCACTTCCCTCGCACATGTGGGGCACTGGATTCCATCCTCAGCACCACATAGAAATAAGTAAACAAAATAAACAAAATCTACAACTCAAAAAAAAATTTTTTTAAAATGTTCATCTCTCCAAAGAGATTTAAAGATTCAATGCAATCCCTTTCAAAATACTAATGGCATTCTTTACAGAACTAGGAAAAACAATCCTAAAATTCATATGGAAGTACAAAAGATCCCAAGTGGCCAAAACAACCTGATTTCAAGACACACTACAGAGCCACAGTAATCAAATCAGCAGTATAACAGCATAAAAATAGACATATAAACCAATGGAACAGAACAGAGAGCCCAATGTTTTAACAAAAAGTGTTGGGAAAACTCGATATCTGCATGCAAAAGATTGAAATTTAACTCCTCCTGCCCTGTACAAAAATCAACTCAAAAATAAATCAAAAACCTTAAGGAAAGCCCTGAAATTCTAAAACTACCAGAGGAAAACATAGGAGAAATACTTCAAGATACTGGTACTTAACAATGGTACAGGAAATGAGTTTCTGGACAGGACTCCAAAAGCACAGGCAACAAAAGTAAAATATGACAAATGGGATAACATCAATCTAAAAAGTATCGACACAGCAAAGGAAACAATCAACATAGTAAAGAAAGAAAATATTTGCCAGCTATTCATCTGACAGAAGATGAATAATTCCAGAATATATAAGAACCCAAAAAAACTTAACAATAAAAAACAAGTAATATAATTTTTAAATGAGCAAATGAACTGAATAGACATTACTCAAAAAAGAAGTACAAATGGCCAATAAACATGAAAAAAATCTCAATATCATTAGCTGTTAAGGAAAGGCAAAACCAGATTATAATGGGGTCCATCTTACCCCAGTTAGAATGAATATTACCAAAACAAATAAGCAAAAAACAAAACAAACAAAAAACACTGGCAAGAATGTAGAAAAAAAGGAATGCTTATAAACTATTGGTAGGAAAATTAATTAGTACAGTCACTATATAAAACAATATGTAGATTCCTCAAAAAACTAAAAATGAAACTATCATATAATCCAGCTTTACCATTCCTGGGTATATACCTGAAGTCATCATAACAAAAAGAGATACCTACACAAGACTAGGGTTGTGGCTCAGTGGTAGAGCACTCACCTAGCGCTTATAAGGACTGGGTTCAATTCTTAGTACCACATAAAAATAAAATAAAGGTATAAAAAAGAAGGTGTTTTTTAAAAAGAGAGAGATACCAACATACCCATGTTTACTGATGCACTATTCACAATAACCAAGCTATGGAATCAGCCTAGGTACCGATCCATAGATGAATGGATAAAGAAAATACAGTATACATACACAATGGAGTATTGTTCAGTAATGAAGAATAATGAGCTGTGCACTCAGAAGTCTGAGGCAGGGGTGAAGAAAAAAAAAGTACTAAAAAAAAAAAAGAATAAAATCCTATCATTGCAGCAAAATGGGTGGAACTGAAGGATATCATGTTAGGTGAAATAAGCCAGACACAGAAAGTATTTCATACGAGGAACTTAAAGGAAAAAAAAAAGTTATTTGAAATTAGAAAAATATAATGAGAAAGGTGCCACAGGCAGGGAGCGGGGGAATTGAAAGGAGAGTGGATGGGCACTATGAACATGTGATATGTGCACGTATGGAAATATCACCATGAATCCCATTAATTTGTATAATTAGTGTGTGTTATTAACAAAATCCAAAGTACCTCAGGCACAATTCAGTTACATTTCTATTAAATTGCACTCATTTCATCTACTATGGGTCAGCATTGTTGGCAAATTATTCAAAAATCCAGCATAATGATGTAATGAGATATCATTTTCTGCTAACTTTTTTCAACAAATATCCATTAATCACCTACACTGTACCAGACATTTTATGCCTGTTATCTGAGCCCTGCAAGCTAAGTCTGATACTATTTTATACCTAAGGAAATTGAAGGCAGAGATTTCAATTGGACAATTCTCAATTGTCAAAGAGAAGATAAATTGAAACCAGGATGATCTATTTCCAGATTCAAGCTATAGCAAAGTTGAACTAAAACATACACACTAAACAAACAGAACCTGTTCCAATTTCCCTAACTACCAAAAAAAAAATCTACATTGAAGAATAAGTGGGAGAATGAGATAGAAGTATGATGGTAATGAAATAGAAAGTTAAAATATAAAGACAGAGTGTACTATCTTTTTTAAAAAAAAAAGGAATTAAATGATCAGATTTTTAACACTGAGTTTATATGGCTGGTAGTGAGAAAATTGACTAGGGAGCAAAACGGCAAGATTAGCGAGTCAGGGAGACTATGTAAGAACATAAACACCACTTTAGACCAGAATAATTGAGACCCTCAACTAAGACAGTAGCAGTGAAACAAACGAAAACAGATTCAACAGATAGTAATGGAAAAAGGATGACCTGAACTTGGATGAGTATAGTGGGTGAAATAAGGAAAGAGTAGTGGAATAAATCCAAGGTATCTTAGTCACTTGAATGCAATCTTGCCATTGAGATAGAAAACATTAAGGGATATAAGAGTTTATGGATGCAAAATTGCATTTTGGGCTGGAAATATAGCTCAGTTGGTAGAGTGCTTGCCTTGCTGCACAAGGTCCTGGGTTCAATCCCCAGCACCCCCCCAAAAAAAATTACATTTGGGGTATCATAATCTTGATGTGCCCAAGGAAGTTTTCCAAAAAAGAGATGCATACTTAAGTTTGCAGTTCAAAGGAGAGATGTGGAATTCAGGCCTCAGTGTTAGGCCTGTAGAAAGCTTTTTCTGACCCTCTTCTCACCCCATAATGAAACCAATGGAACTTTATGTTCCTTTCCAATACTTATCACATTAGTCAGTATAAGTGAGATTATGCCTTCTTTAATGCTATTTCCTTGCAACACTGCCCACGGTAGACACTAAATATTTATGAAGAGTTGAATGAATAACACAGAACAGAAGCCACAGTACATGACAGGGAAAAAAAAAAAGGGACCACTTTTAGACGGCACCATCAAGGGAAGAAAACAACACTTAAGAATAGAGCAAAGTAAGTCAGCAAAGGAAAGGAAAACCCAATAGAGTGAAAAGAAAAAAAACTAGGTGAGCCTAAATTATTATCTCCACAGGATCAAATACTGCAGAGAAGT
This sequence comes from Callospermophilus lateralis, assembly GCF_048772815.1. Classification (NCBI taxonomy): domain Eukaryota; kingdom Metazoa; phylum Chordata; class Mammalia; order Rodentia; family Sciuridae; genus Callospermophilus; species Callospermophilus lateralis. The sequence continues at coordinate 141,509,658 of NC_135306.1, forward strand.
CAGGTAATAACTTAAAAGGATCCAAAAGATTAAACCAGAGTTGATGTCAATTTGAGCAAGAAGTTTCAAAGGATGCAGATCAAAATAAAGGGGGAAATGAGGGAGGATGACGATGGGTGAATAGTCTGGGGAATCAATGAAAATAAAGAAGGGGAAAGAAGGCGTGACTACTCTAAACGGAAAATGCCAGCAGAGGCTAGGGCTGCTGTGGGCTGCTGTGTGAAAAGAAGTGTGGCAAAATCAAGAGCCAACAAAATAGTCTGACTCACAAGTGTTTGCAGTCTCCTTAAAGGAAGAGGAAGGGCCCGAATTGGCCACCCCAGGCATGGTGCAATCCCTCAGACTCCCGGGAGGAGTGGAATCCAGGCCCCTGCTGCTGCGGCGGTCTTCACTTGCTCTCACCCAGGAGCCACTGTAGCGGCTGCAGCCGTCTTCGTCGTCGTCGCTGGGACGGTAGCCAGAGTCCTCCCGGCTTGCTCTCTCCCAAGAAACCCTACCTCGGGAACCTTCGTCTTCACTTTCTCTCTCCCGGAAGCCACGGAGACGGCGACTGGCGTTTTCGCTAACGCTCACCCCCGAGGAGTCGCTGGCCACATAGCCGCGGTCCTCACTTACCCCGTCCCAAGAACTACTGGGGTAGTGGCTACCATCCACACTCCCTCTCTCCCAAGAGCCACTGAGTCGGCGGTTGTGGTCTCTGACTGTAGCACCAGAGTCGCTCGAGTGCGGGTCGCCGACGTCACTTGAACTCAAGTCGCTGCTGGGGAAGCCGTGGTCTCCCCTCACTTTCACCCAAGAGCTGCTGTGACGGTGACTACCATCTCCCTTGACTCTCTCCCGAAAGGCACAGCGGTGGTGGCCTATGTCTCCAACGACTCTCCGCAAGTCCCTGCGGGAGAAGCCGACGTCTTCACCCACTCTTCCCAAGGAGCCCTTGAGGCGATTGTCGCTTTCTTCACGTTTTCTCTCCCTGTTGTCGGTGAGACAAAGTCCCTGGGCTTCGGCAACTCTTCCCCTGGAATGGGCGCCGTGAGAACCGTGTCGGCCGTTTACCTTCCACGCATGATGGCTGGTACGGCGGCCGCCGTCTTCATTTACTACTCCCCGCGAGTCGCTGTGGCGGCGGCCGCCGTCGGCGGAAGCCCTTTCCTCTGAGTCGCTTTCCAGCGTCCCGACTCCGGCCACCTGGAGGGAATGGTGGCGGAGCCGTTGCCTTGGAAACGAGTAAACTTCCGGCGTGGTGCGGTAATTTCCGTTTGCTCATTGATACGTCACTTCCTACTTCCTTCCTTTCACCTTTTTCAAGGCTTTGCTTCTGGAGCGGAGGGAAGGAGGTGTGGATCGGTATTCGGTGAGATTTTTGATCCGTCTTGAAGAACCTATCGAAGCCTGAGGTTCGTCTTGAGAACAGCTTGTCATCCATCTCGCCCTCTATCGCTCAGCGACCCAAATGGAGGCCCCAGGACTGCAGTCTGCGTAGGTGACCTGTGTAGCGCGGGCCGGGTGGGGCCTTTTCGTCCTTGGCAAACCTAATATACTTTTTCAGTGCTGATTGGAAGAAAATCTGTTCTTATCATGTCATTTCACAAATATTGAAAAAGACCTAAGAGAGAATTTAGCAGCTACAGCCGCTGGCGTTATTGAGTGCCTACTAATGCCGGGCTGTGTGATTATCTCGCTAGGTGTTAATCCCCATTTTACAGGTCAAGACTCAATATATTATCAGTAATTTTCTAACGTCGGACAGCAGGTAAGTTGTAAAGCCGGTGAAAAACACAGGTCATTCATTCGTCAAAAGACTGCTCCAGGTCTTCTAACCTCAAATCCAGATTTCTTTCACTGTAACATGTTCCTATTCAACTAAAATCTTTCTCTCCAACTCCATTGATTAACACAATCGCTTCCATTCACTATTTGTTGTAAATTTATGGGTCAGGTTTGGTGCCAGCAGCCGAAAATACTAAGAGTTTTCTGCCCTTCGGGGATATGGCCCACCTTGCTTCCCCTCTCAGCTGTTTTTTCCACTAATAATGCCTTGCCACACATATCTTCTCCCTTCAGGAATAATGAACTGGGGTCCTGGAAACACTTTTTCATTTATGAGCTGTGCTGTTCCTCCTACCCAAAACTACCCTGCCTCGCCCATCCCCAAACCCATCATCCCACCCTCCAGCTTTGTCCAGAGGACACATTTGGGGAATTCTGCAGACACTACCTCTTCTCTTTTGAGGTACAATTACCTTTCTTGAACATAGCATCTTGTAATTAATAATAACTGCCATTTACTGAATTCATAAATCACTTCGCCCCCATTATATGGAGTGCTTTATTTTAGTTTTCTTCTGTAATTCATACTGCAGCCTTCCAAATAGATATTCCTTTTTACAGATCAAAAAAAAAAAAAGATACAAAAGTTTATTGCTTAAGGATACACAGTAAAAATATCTGAATGAAGAGTCCAACTTAGGTCCTTCAGTCTTGCTGCACATATTCTCAGAGTCTTAATTTCCACAACCTGTATCAATTAGATCACTTATCACCTTTGTATTGTAATTGCCTATTTAACAGTTCTCACTTCCACCCCAAATGAGTTAAAAAATTAACTCATTTAATTTTTTAAAAGAATCATAAGCTTAGAAAGGATCTATACCATATTGTTAACTCAGTGATTATGCAGGGGTTCTGAGCTTCCGGAAGGTAGAGACTGTATCTTAGCCATCTTGGCATTCTTAACATCTGGAATATTTACTTCAAGGAAAGGGCTTAGTTGGAAGCTGTTGTGTGGATGAGTGGGATGGCTTGAAAGATTGTCAGGTGGATTAAAAAGAAGTTTGGGATTAGTCTTCATTCCAATCTGATTTTAGAAATGGGTAACTGTGGCCATTTGTCTTTCATATTTATTGAGTTATAAATATGAGCAATTTTATGCTAAATGGTTCGCAGATACTTTAAACCTAATCTTTACTGTTATTTTTATTTTTACAGATGAAGAAACAATTCAGATTGGCCAAGATCGCATAACTAAAAGTTGGGGAGTTGGAACCTACTAAAACTGACTCCAAATTAATACAGTGCTTGTAGCCACTTCTGTAATAATGGTAAAGGCTTTACTTTTTGCTATATTATATAGAGTGAAAGAACTCATGGAGGGAATGAGGCAGCACATGACAAATCTTTAAAGGGTACACACATACCAAGAAGAGTCAGAACAGGAAGCAGAAACAAGTAGCAGAAAAACAGATAAGGTTAAATCCCCCAAAATAAACTTAAGAGGAATTAAAAATAAAAGCAAGAATGAGCCAGACGTGGTGGCATACATCTGTAATCCCAGCAGCTCAGGAGTCTAAAGCAGAAAAATTGCAAGTTCAAAGCCAGCCTCAACAACTTAGTGAGACCCTAAGCAACTTGGCAAGACCCTATCTCAAAAAAAAAAAAAAATTTTTTTTTTAAAGAATATCCTAAAGTATTCTATCTTTGACAAAAGTCACTAGAAACAAAACATTAAGAAAGGAGTGTTCCCAACTATGAAGCTAACGTAACCCTAACCAGCTCTCTCAAAATTTTATTTTTAAGTCTTTATTTTATCTATTTTTATGTGGTGTTGAGGATCGAACCCAGTGCCTCACACGTACGAGGCAAGTGCCCTGCCACTAAGCCATAACCCCAGCCCTTTCTCAAAATTTAAATATACATTAGCTATGAATCAGCAACTGTCTGGTTGTAAAGTCTTCAAAATAACTTGCTGATATACATATCTTATGATAGTCATTACAACACTTTGTAATTATAATTAGGAAAAAACTTGAATATCCATTGGTAAGAGAATGGCTGAATAAATTTTACTACATTTATAATACAGAATACTTCAGAGTGGTAGAAATGCAAATCTAAAGGAATTAATCAGCATGGAACGAATTGTAAGATAACAGTGAAAAAAGATGTAAAATAATATATGTATGTGGGGGCTGGGGTTGTAACTTAGTGGTAGAGTACTTGCCTACCATGTATGAGGCACTGGTTTCGACTCTCAACACCACAAATAAAGTCAAAGGTCCATGACAACTAAAAAGTATTTTAAAAATTAAAAAAAAATTATATATATATGAAATCCCATTTAATTTTTTAAAAGAATCATAAGCTTAGAAAGGATCTATACCATATTGTTAACTCAGTGATTATGCATAAGTGAAGAGAGGGTATGAAAGTATTCTTCAGTTTTTTATAATTGTTCTTTTGATTTAGGAAAAAACTTTAAATCCTTACCAAATTAAAGATAGAAGCAAAGAAAAACATGTACTGTCACATAAAGCAAAGAAGGTAGTTTAAGAAATAATGAGCCAAGAGAGATTAAGTAGCTAAGAAAAGGACCCTAGTTTTAGCAAAAAAATCATTGATATACTGAGGAGAGCAATTTTAGTAAAACAGTGTATTAAAGATATAAAAACCAGTTTTGCACAAGATTTCAAGGTAAGTGGCTAATTTTAAAGGAAGTTTCTTGCCGAGTGTGGTAGCACATGCCTATAATCCCAGTGGCTTGGGAGGCTTAGGCAAGAGGAATGCAAATTCAAAGCCAGACCAAGCAACTTAGGGAAGCCCTGTCTTTAAATAAAATATAAAAAGGACTGGGGATCTGGCTCAGTTGTTAAACACTGTGGGTTCCATCTCTGGTACTAGAAAATAAAGGAAGTTTCTCAGTTGAAACAATGTTCAGAATTCATGCTGGAGGAGACATCTAGCATTTCAGAGAATAGAAATTTGTTTTTGAGTTGGAGATTGTGGGTCCAGTGTGTAAAAATTGCTTTCACCAACTTTTCCAGAGTAAAATGATAAAGTATGGTCTCTCTCATCTCCCACAAATCACCTTTTGATATCTAGTTCCACAGAAGGGAGCAGGGCCAGCTATAGTGACTAGGGTTTTAATAACCATCTCTTTCTGCTCATGTACTCTAAACCCCCATGGGATAGTCTCACTGTTTTCCAGGCTGTCCTGGAACTCCTGGGCTCAAGTGATCCTCCTGCCTCAGCCTCTCCTGGATACCTGGAACTACAGATGTGCATCACCCTGACTGCCCATGTACTCTTCTCTTTTACTCCCAGGCATTCTTGTTCTCTCTTTGGTGCTTACCTCCCTATGAATACATTTTGGTCCTTATTTAACTTGTCCTCCTCTGCCCAACAAAGTACCCATTATCTCAGGGAGCTGACCCCATTTAGGATTAGGAGAGAACTTCCAGCTTCACAGAATTCAGGCATTTGACAAAAGCTCTTGACTTTCCATTTCTGCCTCCAATTTACCTATTTAGTCAACTACATCTTTCTATTTGCAGGTGTGGTTAGATACCTCTTTAGGTTTTCCTGAATATTTTTTATAAACCTCTTTCAGGGTGCTAACTAGTCTGCAAGACCAGCCAGCCAGCCAAAAAAACATAACTAGAATATAGACACCTCCATTTTGAGTTAAACTGTTACATGGGAATTACTAAATTTGTAAATTATAAGCCCTGATTTTTTTCTTCCCAATGCTTATTTTTAACTTGTTTATTAACTAACTTACTTTGAGATTGCTTTGTATTTTCCAGACCATCAAAATTGGAAAAGTTACACTAAGACCAGATAATATTATAAAGTAGGTATAAACTTAATGAAATGTCTACATTTTGGGGCATACACAACAATCTTCCATTTATTCTTTGCAAACTTGAACTCTCAAATTTCAAATATAATGTTCCACCTTTTCTGGGGCTTCCTTTAGCTTTTCTTGGTGCATTTTTCAGTGTTGATTACTAATTCTAGCTCCCAGTGCTGTGTTGAATATTAGTTTTCCATCTGATTTTGGTACCAAAATCTAAGGTGGCTGATTTCTAAATTGATTACTCTATCTGGCTGTTCATTAGAATTGACTGCAGAGCTTTCTAAATATTTGAGGTGCCCTTGAATGAGAATCAACTAAATGAGACTTGATAGATGAGGACTCTCTTAACTTTCACTGTGATTCTAATAGGCAGCTAAATTTAGGGCGGCGCTAGATCATTACCCCACTTCTGGCTTCCCACTCAGGAAAAGTAGGAATTGAACTCTGAATTCCAACAGTAATTACCAATGACCATCTCACAAAAAGCATTGTCCTTCCTCCATTCCAAAGTTAGACCCTTATATTTCATTAACTCGCATCGACACTACCCTTTGTACCTAGACTTGGCACTCCATACTCAGCAGTTAAAGTATTTCTCAGTCTTGCCATATATTTGTGGCTTAATTTGTTGGCTAGCCCATCCCTTAAAGGTGTTGATTTTTTTGTTTTCCCTGTTGCCAAGTTTTTCCTCCTCTACTTTTCTTGCCTTTTTTTTTTTTTTAATTGGGATGATTCTTTTTGCTTCCTTCCCCCTTTGAATTTGTGGTTTATAATATTTACATTCTTCAGGACAGAGTCCATGGTCAATCTCTCATTTTTAACCAAAAATTTAATTATACATGAAAGTAAGGATGTATTTGGGCAGAATATACATACATAGAGTATAACTTAATTCTACTTAGGTGTGGTCATACATGATGTGGAGTTACCCTGGTCGTGTATACAAGGCTCTGAGTGTTATGACCAACTAATTCTTTTGTCTTTCCTGTTGCCCTTCCCAGTCCCTTTTTCTTGTTTCCCTTTGTCTAATCCAGTGGGCTTCTATATTCTTCCCCTCCCCACCCTCCCTTGTTGTGGTTTAGCATCCATAAATCAGAATAATTGGCCCTTGGTTTTGGGGGGGATTGTCTTATTTCACTTAGCATGAAATAAGATCTACCCATTTACCAGCAAATGCCTTAATTTCATTCTTTATGGCTGAATAATATTCCATTGTGTGTATATACCACATTTTCTTTACCCATTCATCTGTTGAGGGATACCTACATTGTTCCATAGCTTGGCTATTGTGAGTTGAGCTGCTGACATGAATATTTGCCTTCTTTCTTTAGCACTTTTTCCCTTATCTTCCCAGCTGCCAGCTTTTTATTTCCCAAGGAATTGTCCTTGGCCCTCTTCTCTCTTATGGATACACTTGGTATGCTGATAGGTTTGAATATCACCTTCCTTTTGAACACTCCATACCTGTGTTTGATTAAACCTATGTAGTGTCTCCAGAAAAATGTATAACAGAAAATTCAGCCTACATTTTTTAATTCACAGACCCCCCAAAATTCTTCCATTGCAGCATTCATGTATACCGAAATTCATTTAATTCATAACTCCAGTGAATACTTGATTTTCTTACTGGAATTCTCTGCATCATAAGATTCTTGGAGAAAAAAATAGGATATCACTTCGTTTAACATCTATAATGGCTGCATGTCCAAGAAAGTTCATCATCTATTTGAAAATTACCAGGTTTTAGTCATGAAAATCAATTTTTTAGAACACATGACCCATTTGAATCCTTTACATCTGCTATTAATTCTCCAAAAGATATCCTTCCTATCAATGTGGCTTTCACTTGCAGTTATCCTTGAAGCTCACATATTACCATCTTTGTAAAGTATTCCTTAACCCACCTCCAGGTGATTTGGTATGCCTACTTCTATCTTAGCATTTATCTTGTGTTTTTTATTTTTATTGCATTAGTACTGGAATAAGACAAAGGCAAGTTCAAATTTTGTATAACATCTGAAGTGAGTAGCTGAATTTTATCTATAAAATGGAAATATCATCTATCATGTAGCATAGTTTTAAGTATCAAAGAAAATACTTGTAGAAAGTCTGCCGGTGCCTACCACATAGTAAGACCTCAATAAACAAATAACTTTCAGTGTTTTATACCTATCTCCTCCGAATAAATGGCAGAAGGTATTCATCTCATGTCTCAGAGTACCTGGCTCATAGCAGGTACCACGCATATGTTTTTAAAAAACAAGTGATGAAAAAGACATAAGAAAAAAAGCAAGCACATTCCAAAAACTCACAAGAAATAAAGAAATACAAACCAGAAATTTCTTCATCATTCTATTTATTACATGTATGAATATTAACATCTCATGGTATCCATCTAATTCAATCAAAACCAACAAAGGAAAAAGGTTAACCATGTTGCAAATGAGCATTCTAACAGATTCCCCTGTAACTTAAAATAGAAATATGTTCATCTGCATTAAATCATTTGACAATTTGAAAAATACCTTTAAAAAAAAATCATGTTTAGTACTTAAATATATTTGTTAATTTCTTGATGGCATCAATGTCCAAGAATAAAAGTCATGTCATTGGATACTTTCCAAAAATGGACATCTGGGTGGTTTCTATAGTTGGGAGATACATACCTATATATATGTAGGCAAATATGTCCTATTGTTTTTAAAATTTTTTCAAAGCTGGCTTTTCTATTTGAGAAAAGTCCTACAGTGCTCTCAGTCCCCTTTTGAAGAATAAAATTAACTTCAGACTTTGCTGCTATAATCATGGGAAGCTATTAGGAAAAAAAATCTTTATGCTGAGGTTGCTGTTATTTCCATTTTTACCCAATAAAAAGTACAGAAACACTGTCTTTATTTGATGGTGTGCATAAATATTACACTCCATGGATAGCAAAAATATTTTTATTTATAATTTACAGTTTCACAAGTGAAAATCGTACATTTTTACACATACAATTTCATTTTGTTAAATTTGCACACATCTACAGAACTTTCACACAACAAGCACCTGAAACTGTGCAGGCAGTAGGAAATGCAAATACTAAAATGTATTTATTAACCAAATTATAGCTGAAGGCCCTGCCTCAGCTAGACAATTTATATAGATATATGTCTATATATACATAAAAAATTCTTCACGTTCTAGATCCAACAGCAGCTTTTTTTTAAAAAAGAAAACCATACCTTTCTCATTTTATTTAAACTGACTCGACTGTATCATTTTCTGTTTTAATTTCAGTAGGTGTTGCTATGCTCTCCTCTGTACAAGCTGGTGGAGTATCAATTCGTTCTTCCTTAACTTTGGGACTTTCACAAGGTTCTTGCAATTCATTTTTTACAATGTTCAACATAATGTTCAAAGGGTTTTCAACTGGTGTCTTGCTGGGAGACGGTGTACAATCAAATGAAGATGTCTACAAAATGAAAAAGCCCTATAAGTACTGATGAAAGTTCAAAATTATCACGTTAAATCACAGTTTTATAAGACCTTTGTATGGGCAAAGGAACACATAACAAAAAGCAACTAAAATACCTCCCCCCTTCCCCATAAGACATGCAAAGGCAGCCAAATACTAAAAACACTGAATATTCAATACGTATTTAGCAATGAGCTGTCCAGTAACAGCTGATCTGTTATCAAATATACAGCCAAAAGAAGTTGATTAGACAAGCTTTTGTCTTTAACCCTTACAAAGATGGTAGTCCCTTATACAAATACTCTGGGATTTTTGTGACTATAAACACTTGAGGATATGGGGGATTTTTGTTTTTGTTGAGTCAGGGGGTCTTGCTAAATTGACCAGGTTGGCCTTAAACTCTTAACCCTCCTACTTCAGCCTTCAAAGGAGCTGGGAATATAGGCATATCTCTCACACACCTTCAAAAATCCTAGGAAACTAATATTATGGTGATTTAAACAAATTTGACAATGTATACCATCATTTGGTTACAAAAATGGTCAAGCCACAAATATAACAATTTAAACTTAAGACCACCAGACTGGTGTCAATTTTTTAAGATTTGATCATTTAATATCAGATGGCTAAATGGAGTATATTAAAAAAAAAAAGTAAATGCTTCCCATAGTCATGAACGCTATTTGCATCATGATCCTTCTCTTTAGATTTCCACATTTCCTTGGGGCTAGTAAAAGACATCAAGATTCAAGTAAATTACAAGGATTAATAAAAATATTTCATAATGTTAGATCCTATAAAACACCAATATTTGGTGACCAACCTAACTGCCTCATCAAAATTAAACAGCACCAGGCGTAGTGTGCGAACCTGTAATACCACCAGCAGCTCAGCAGGCTAATGCAAGAAGATCACAGGTTCAAAGCCAGTTTCGGCAACTTACTGAAAACCATTCTCAAAAAAATAAAAAGGGCTGGGGATGTGCGTCAGGGTTAAATGCCCCTGAGTTAAATCCCTGGTACCAAAAAATAATAAAATTTTTTAAAAATAACTCAGTAAGATTAACTACTTTTTCTGATGCAAAAAATAATTGAAAATTAAAATTTATTGATGTAAATAAGAACAAATACAGAATCCAGAAAAAACTTACATTTTGATAATCTTCATAACATGATGGATGATATATCTGAAACAAAAAGAAAATGGTAAATAAGTATTTCATGCATATTCATTTCTAATGTTCTAAAATGATTTCTCTTAAAATTTAAACCAGAAGGTGATGTTCTATCAAAAGAACATTGTTTAATGAACCAAATTATCCTTACCCTTACAGAATTTTAAAGGAATATAAAAAACTTGATTTCTCTTTAAACTTGCCTTCTACATTTAAGTACCTACTAAAACATGGGTTGGTTTCATGGCAATAACAATTTGATAGTGAAATATAAATTCAGAATCATAATAGCATGATTAGGCAGAAAGAAAGATAACTAAGTAGGTTTAGAAGACCTAGTATTGAGTCTTGCACTAATTATGACATTTGCTATGTAAGCATCCAGATGATTGCTAAGATCCTTCCAAACTCAAACATTCTATGACTCTAAAGGTCAGTGCCTTTTTTATTGACCAAAATCCAAAAATAATCAATTAGGAATCTTCTTTCAGAGAATTGAGCTACTCCAACAAAAAATATAACTTTAACATTCCTTATAAAGTACTGAAATTTTACCTTTCCATCTACTCTGATAGCATTTTTTAAGTGCCATTCCTCCTCTTCTTCATCCCAATATTGTTCAAACTGTTCTTGACAGATTTCACAACTCTAAAATAGAATCATATAAAATAAAATTTAGGGACTGGGGTTATGGCTTAGCAGTAGAGCTGGCGCCTAGCAAGAAATTGCGAACTGGGTTCGATCCTCAGCACCACATAAAAATGAATAAAATAAAGGTATTGTGTCCAACTACAAATTTTAAAAAAATATATTTAAAAAAATAAATAAAATTTACATAATAGAACATTTAATCCCATTAAAGAAATATATATTTAAGAAACTTAGAATGTTGTTAAAAGTTTAACAATGTCCAACACATAAAAAAGTTTTAAATATTCTGAAAACAGTTAACATTTCACAACACAATGATAGAGCTTATAAGAAATATTAAAATCATTAGAAGGATATAAATAAATTGATATGTTTATGATTATTAAAGGAAGTGAAGGATAAAATTTAAACATTGTTCTCTGACCTCAACTGCTCCAGCTGGTCCAGCAGGTACACTTTGAAATTCCTTTTCTTTAGCAGCCTCCTGAGTTTTGAGCACAACTTCTTCATGCACCTTTTCAAAAAACTGGCTCTTTGCACGTTCTTCCAGATCAGCTATTTCCTCAAATTCTATCCAGTCCTTAAAATGAGTTGATTTAAAAAGAATATTTCATTTGTTCCTAAACTTTTACTGCTTATCTTCAATATAATGCCACTTAAAGGTAAAGGTGTATTTTTCTACAATATTGTTTAAATATTATATCTTCTCACTGAGCCCCATAACTAATGGACAACATGTAACAACAACTGATGAACAACCAAGATTTTAATGTTAGGACTAGCGGTATACCTCAGTAATGAAGCACAAAACCTAGCATGCATGACTGCCCTGTGTTTAATCCCTAACACCACAAACAAAATTATATACACATGTATGTATCTTAATGTTATTTTCCATGAGCCCTAAAGTTACAACTAATTTAAACAAGAAAAAGTTCATATACAATTTTCACAAAAATAATTCATTCACTGTACCTTGGAATTTTAAACCTGGAACAGGTTTGTATATTATTCAAAACTCAACAAAAAGCAAATACTCTCCAAAATACCTTTATGTAAATAATTGCTTATATTCTAGGTGTCAAAGTTTATTCAGAATATCCAAAAACTAAAGCCTAAAAGAAAGTTCGGAGGCATATGAATTACTTACCGTTAAACTGTAGTACCAACGTCTGTGAGTGACTTTTCTACTAACATCCTTCTCAGTTCTATTTTGCCGATAGTGCCAGTCCAAGTGATCTGCATATACATCTGTCTGTGATGTTGTAAACCTCATTCCACAAGAGTAACACTGAATACCAGTGTACAGTCGGTTTATAACACTGTCATAACGTCTGTTTTGAAAAAGAAAAAGTCTACGATAACATATCTCAATGGCTAAAAGAACAAAATCAATTCCAAATAACTTCAGTTTGCCATATTTTAACAAGGGTGAAATCAAGAAGGCTGGCTGAAACAGTTAATATCCAGACATCAATACTCTTACCTACTAGTATCACTGGCTCACTTTACCTAAACTTTGATGAATAATGGAACATGGAGCCTAGGTAAGCTTATTGATGGCCCTGTCCCAGTTACTTACCTCCTTTTTTAGCTAAAAATAGAATGATCTTATGCTAGCTAATGAGACCATAGTGGTTGGCTGATTCTCAGTTTGGAGTTAATATCAAAGTAGATACGGCAGAATAGTTAGATTTCACCCCAATAGGTATTTGGAGTTCTGAATAATTCAACTGCTCCACTGATTTAAAGAACAGTGAAATAGCCAACTATATAACAACAGATAGCTAACTAAAAATTATAAGATCTGTAGAAAACCTACTATAGTCCATTTTTTAAATTCTAGACTCCCTATTTGAGAAGTAATAAGTACACAGAACAAGTAAGAGAAAATACAAAACAGAGCAGTTATTAACTCCAAATGAAAAAGAAAGCAAAATATAGAATACGGATACTTTGCATTCTAGAAAACTAGAATGCATTCTAGAAAAATTACTTGTCATACTATTAACACTGAATGACAATTTAATGAAAAACAGTTTCATAACTACATGGAGGGAATTAGTAGGACAATAAAAGAGCTAGCTAACCAAGTACACTAACATGCTTGTTGTCCTAGTTACTCAAGAAACTATTGCAAGATGATGGTTTGAGTCCAAGTGTTTGGGGCAATCCTGGGCAACATAACAAGACCTTATACTTCAAAAAAAAAAAAAAAAAAAAAAAGTAAGAGCTAGCCAAATCTTTACTTTTAAGAATTTCACAGTTCATCTAAACATAATAAATCAAAAAGCAACCAAGTGTGGTGGTGCACACCTATAATCCCAGCAACTTGGGAGAACTACAAATTAAAGTCAGCCTCAGCAACCTTGCAAAACCTGTATCAAAATAATAAAAAGGGCAAAGATGTGGCTCGGTGATTAAGCGCCCCTGGATTAAGTCTCTTGCACCAAGGAAGGAAGGAAGGAGGGAAAAAAGCATATTTTATGAAATCAAGATATAAATGATAGAAAAAATATGTTAAAAGTTTGAGTGAAGGGGCTAGGATTGTGGCTCAGCAGTAGAGGACTCGCCTAGCACAGGAGGGACCCAGGTTCGATCCTTAGCACCACATAAAAATGAAGGCATTGTGTTGTGTCCATCTACACCTAAAAAAAATAATTTATATATATATATATATATATATATAAAAGAACTTTGATGCATTTGTTTTTAATAAAAAAGAAGTTTGAGTGAAAAAAGTTGCCTTTAAAGGACAGAGCTAGATGAAGAATAGTAGCAGGAAAAGGGATGCCATCTTTTAAGCCTTTAACTTCAAAATATTGATTTTTAAAACGGTAAACCTGTTAGCTGTTTTTCTGATAAAAGAATATAATGAATTCATTTACTAGAAAATAGCTTTAAATTTTTATATATCATATCACCAGGCACACTGGTGCACCCCTGTAATCCCAGTGGCTCAGGAGGCTTCAGGCAGGAGGACTAAAAGTTCAAAGCCAGCCTCAGCAAAAGCAAGGCATTAAGCAACTCAGTGAGACCCTGTCTCTAAATAAAATACAAAATAGGGCTGGGGATATGGCTCAGTGGTTGAGTGCCCTCGAGTTCAATCCCCAGGTACCAAAAAAAAATTTTAAAATAAAGATAACAAATTTATTTAAAGATAACAAATGTTAATAGTGGTTATCCATAAAGAGAAAACTGTAGTTAGTTTTATTTTCCTGATTTTATTTACAGTTCTCCTTTGTTATCCTCAAGGACTTGGTTCCATAATGCCCCATGAATACCCAAATCTACTGATGCTCAAGTCCCTTACATAAATGGCATAGTATTAATAACCTACACATCCTCCTGTATATTTTAAAATCATGTCTAGATCACTTATGATACCTAACACAATACTATGTAAGTAGTTCTTATACAAACTAATTAGTAAATAATGACAAGAGAAACATTTGTACATATTCAGAACCAACCCATTTTCTTAAAGTGGTTGAATCCACAGTTGTGGAATCTGCAGATACTTAGGGCTACCTATATTTCCTACATTTTCACAATGACCATAACATTTCTTATAAGATTGAGCTATAAAGACCTAACCTTCTGAAATTCCATAGTGTAAGAATACAGAAAAAATTAAGACAAAAAGGAAAACATGAGCCAAGCATTGTGGTGCAAATCTGTAATCCCAACATCTTGGAAGGCTAAGGCAGGAGGACTACAAGTTCAAAGTCAGCCTCTGCAACTAAGTAAGGTCCTCAACAACTTAGCAAGACCCTGTCTTAAAAGATAAAAGGCAGGCTGGGGTTGTGGCTCAGCGGTAGAGCACTCACCTAGCACATGTGAGGCCCTGGGTTCAATCCTCAGCAGCACATAAAAATAAATAAAATAAAGGTATAGTGTCTAAGTACAACTAAAAACTACTTAAAAAAAAAAAAAAAAGGCAGGGGTAGGGATATGACTCAGTGGTTTAAGCACCCCTAAATTCAATCCCTAGTACCAATAAAAAAAAGGAAAACATGAATTATTAATACCTTTTATTTATATTTTCTACACCAAACATTTAAAAAATAGAAATGTTGTGGTGGCCTTTTGACCTAAATACCTGCACAGCACAGACTTTTTTAAAGGGGATTTAAAAACAGGCTTCCTAAAGATAAGATTACATTATATAGTTTACCATATTCCAAAAAACAGGTGGATGTGAGGGAGCTTTCTAAAATTTAGAACAGTAAAATGGAATAAAATGAAAATAATATAGTAATAATGAAATAACATATACTGTTATTAAAGTCATTGTCTCTTTTAAGGAAAATTAGATTACGTACTGTTTCAATTCTTCAATTGTAAAATTAGTGAGATCTGGAACATCTTGATCTTCATTTTGATCTTCTTCTTCTTCAGGGGGAGGCTGAGCAGCAACTTCGTTTACTTCTTCAATTGAGAAAAGACACAAATTTCTGAATATCATTTACTCATATATGTTCTTCACAGAGGAACATTATAATGCCATAAGCATACAGTGAAACCCAACTATTCAGTGCTTTGATCTGGCCAAAGAACTTAGTACACCTTCTTGAAATTTTATTTCATCAATATTCAATTTATATTCAAATTTGGCCAAGAACTTAGTATACTTTCAATTCTTGAAATTCTATTTCATAAATATTCAATTTATATTCAAATTCTAAATCAATTTACATTCGACACTGATGGAGAATAACTAATTTAAAACTATATATGACATCTGCAGGAATGTTAACTAAAATAAATGTCCACCATATAGTAACCTTTCAATCTTAGACAATTTTTTTAAATGTCATAATAAACCAATTATATCTGATTTTTAAAAAAAAATTTTTTTAAATAAAAGTAGTGATGAGTACAGTGGCACACTGTAATTCCAGCTATAATCCCAGCTACTTGGGAAGCTGGGCAAAAGGATTGCAAATTTGAGGCCAGTCTGGGAAATAGTGTGACGCTGTGTCAAACTAATTTTTTTTTTTTTTTTAAAGAGAGAGTGAGAGAGGGGAGAGAGAGAGAGAGAGAGAATTTTTTAATATTTATTTTTTAGTTATCGGTGGACACAACATCTTTGTTTGCACGTGGTGCTGAGAATCGAACCCGGGCCGCACGCATGCCAGGCGAGCACGCTACCACTTGAGCCACATCCCCAGCCCCATTAAACTAATTTTTAAAAATATCACTCAGTGGGGGGGCTGGGATTGTGGCTCAGCGATAGAGTGCTTGCCTAGCATGTGCAAGGTCTTGAGTTTAATCCTCAGCACCATATAACAATAAATAAGTAAAACAAAGATATTAAAAAAAAAAAAAAAAAAAAAGAACACTCAGTGGTAGAGCAACCCTGGGTTCAAACCCCAATATAATGAAAAATAAAATGAGATTTGTAAAGTCAATGGAATGAAAAGAAATTCTGAAATAAAACTGCTAATTTAAAATAAATACAAGGTATGCTTGAGAATTCAACTATAAGGACATTTATAAAATTATTATATCAAATAACACATCTCTGTAACTAAATGAAGCTTAGTACATAAAGAATAAAATCACACTTACGTGTTGTAGCTGAATCAGGCTGGGACAATTTGAGAATTCCTGTTTTTAGCAGTTTTGAAAATAATTCATTAACATCCACCTGACTGAGATGATTATCGGGATATGCCTTAGGAAGAGCGCCTTTGAAAAAATAACATTCTTAAAGTAAAAGAACTTAAAGATGCATTACATTACTAAGCATTTTTCTAAGTTTTCTTCAAGATGTTCTACCAACAAAAAATCTTATTATTCTTGGATCTATTACTTCAAAAGCTCAAGTTAATTTTTCATTTAAGTTGACAAATCATCACCAACAAAAAATATTCTAGAATACTATTAAACATGTTATCTTTAAAAAACCAGTACTACCCACTTTTGTCTAATTGATACCAAGAAAAAGTGTGTAGAGAGAACCGAAAGCCTCAATCTCCTATGTAAAACAGTGCCATAGGTAGGTCTGATTTTTAACCTTTCTAATGTTCTAATCTAATTATAACCACATTGAGAAAAGTTGTTTTGTATAGGTGAAGTAGTATAACATCTCATGCAGAGATTTCTAGGAGGGAAAAATAACCCAAGGCCAAAGTGGAAGTACTCCTGACCCCACTGCTCCCCAGAGGAACTGATGCAAGATGACGACCATCTAGCTCAGAATACAACTGCCCCTATGGCCTGTGCTTAATTTTGCAAAGCAGTTCAAGCTTTTGCTAAACAGTGTCAGGCTTATTACAGCTTTGATAATTTGAATCAATGAGACAAGCATAACAAAATTCTCCTCAAACTCAATCTGATACCATATTTTGCTAAGCACTATTCTGATAAAAATTGTGATTCTTTAACTATAAAAATAAGCTATGGTTGTAGCTCAGTGGTAGAGTGCTTAGCATGCTCAAGGCACTGAGTTTCAGCACTGCAAAAATGTAAAAATAAAATGTTTGTCACTATTATACATCTGCCTACACCTCCAAAAAACTGTTCTGAACCACTAAATGTTCCTCTTAACAGCCAGCAGAAATTCTATTTGTGTCCACAATACACACAATCCCTACCCTTAACCTTTATAATGCTGTACATTTATCACAGTAGGCTAATGTCTTCAAATTAAATATCTGAATGCATGAATGAATAAATCAATCCCAGTAGTTAATCAATTACAATAGCATTTCGCAACTAGTTTAACAGTTACATTCCATTTAGTGATCAAGAGCATGAACAAATTATGTTGTCAGATCTCCTTGCCAGAAAGTTAGAAATACCACTTTCAGTTGGGGACATGATCAAGTTTCTTATCTTTGCATCAATTTCCCGGGACTGTTAATAATAGTTCCTACCTACAGCTGTTATAAGGATCCAATGAATTAAATATTTCTAAGTCCCTGGAATATTTGGCACCATACACATTATTTAAGAAAAAAAAAATCAATAAATCTAATCTACTACACTAAAAAGCTCTTTGAAGGATGAAACCTTATTAAATTCCTCCTAGCACAATACCCAGCATAAATGATCATAAATGATCATAAATGATCAATTTATGTTTCAATGAATAAATGAACAAGGAGTAACCATTAGGAAAGTGTTGTTTTCACTTTCAAATCAGAGAAGGAACCTTGAGAGAAGCTGAAGATAGCCCACTGAATACTATTCACATCTCTTATAAGAATAAGCACACTTGTGGGGCTGAGGCTGGAGGTCAGTGATAGAGTGCTTGCCTAGCACATGTGAGGTCCTGGGTTGGATCCTCAGCACCACATACAAATGAATAAGTAGAATAAAGGTGAAATATATATATATATTAAAAAAAAAAAAAAAAAGAATAAGCACACTTGAAAGGCATTCCTAACATCTCATCCAATACTCTCAACCCAGGGGAATCAAATCTGATTTCCTCTGTGATACTGCTATACTCTGTGCGCACACACATACAAAAACACACATATAGCCCAACCTTGTAAAAGAAGAAAATTCAGTCTTTGTATACTATCTCATGCCACTAACCCAATACAAGACATCCCTACTCAACAAGGAAAACTGGTTTATAAAGGAAAACACATTAATAGAGCACTTAAAAAGTTACAAAGTACTTTTACATATACTACCTCACTTGATTCTCTTAAAAAAAAAATATCCCAGGCAAATAACACTACCATCTCCTGTTCAGAGATGAAAAAAAATGAAAAACAGGATATTTGCTTATACCCTGTTCACTTATAAAGTGTCAGGGTAGAGATTCTAACCCTGGTCTTCTAAATTTAATCCCAATCCTTTCCTTCCCTTTTCATTAAAGTGAGGACAAAAATATATATATATATATATATATTTCTGAAAATAGCTTTTTTAAATTATTTAGAAATTAAAACAAATGTTACTACTATTTGGTTGGGTTAGATCTCAACACATTAACTTTGCAGTTATGTTACAAATCACCATAATTTATATATTTACCACATATTAAAACTAAAATTCAAAAAAATTTTAAAACTCTTTTTATCCATTGTTAATTGTGACTCACCAACAACAAAAATGTGTAACAACAGACCTGGCTAAGAAATCAGTTTTTCTAGTTTTGTGCCCACAAAAATATGAATGAATCAATTTTATAAAAGTTCCCCAGTATTTGCTTAATAAATGTTCACCTGAATCATAATCCATGTATACACACAAAACAACTCAAAATATCAAATTCCAACAGATCAAGAAGATGAGGTAGGAGGAATGCAAGTTCAAAGCCAGCCTCAGCAACTCAGCAAGACCCTAAGTAACTCAGGGAATCTGTCTCTAAATAAAATATAAAAAAGGGCTGGGGATGTAGCTTAATGGTTTAAGCACATTCCCAGTATCAAAAATAATAATAAAAATAAATATATATATAATAGCTCAAATAATTGAGACTTCTGAGGTTTGTCATTTATTTTACTCTATGTTAACACAAAAATCCCACTTCTACCCTCTTTTTTCTGTTCTACAAGTCCAGGTTAACCATCTCTAGCTGTAAATAAGGTCAACATGGATACACATCAACAATGTTAATAAACTCAGCAAGGGAACAAAAACATTTCAGCCAGATTTAAATCTCTCTAAATTTAATATGCCCTCTCAACAATGCCATTTTCTGAAACTGACAAAATTAGCCACTTAACAAAACAACGATTCTCTTTTTAAAAAACAGAGTTCAGAAAGTACCTACCTGAAGGATTCTGAACAAATGCTCCAGGATTTTGTGGATGAACTGGTAAAAATTGTTGTCCTTGGCCAAATGCTACCGGCTGAGCAACACCAGTCATAACCTTTAAGATAAAAGAAATAGTATCTTTCCTTACATCTCTCACAGTTATAAAGAACTGAGAATAAGTTGAAACTTCCTTGAAAAGTTTAAGATACCATACAAATATTAGATGTCAACTAGCCCTGTGCCCTTACACAAGTCACTTTACCTTGGGGAAGGTTTCCCTTACTTACAAATAGAAGAACTGTCATACAACAATAAAACTTGTATACAATCATGGGGCTACTTAGCAAAGCTGAGGCCAAAACTCCAAACCCTTGACTTCTTTCCAGAGTCTAAAGCCAATCTGAACTCCAGGTTATTATCCTTCATGGTCATCATTTTGGAATAAGGTTTATAACTGGAGTAGAAAGTAGATCATAAAAGATGTCAAAGGGAATGTTAGTCAGGGATGGGATTATGGCTCAGAGGTTGACTGCTTGCCTACCATATACAAGGCACTGGGTTTAATCCCCAGCATCACAAAATATTAAAAATGAGACCTGTTTTGAAACAGGTATTGTACTTGCATACTAGTTTGTAGATCATAGGGAGGCAGGACTTCAACTTCTTGCTACTACATAAAATAAATACCCATTTATAAGCCTTGTCAGTATCCATGTGAATTTTCAGTGTTGTAGAGATAATAAAAAACCACCAATTCTATATAACATAGAAACAAAACTAAATTAAGTCCCATTTTAGAATATCTGTCAATAACACTACCATTTCTTTAAGAACATATAAGAATAGATTCCAAATAACTGGATATATAAACAGGAGACTACTTTCTATCAATAAGTTCATAATGTGCTTTTAAGATTTTTCTTATTTTTCATTTTCTTCTAAATAGTCTTACTACTATGAAATGAATTTGTCCTAGTAAAGTGTCAGCACCCAGTATAAAGTAAATTTAGTCCAGAACTTTAGCAAGCAAGGAACAGTCATTAAATTTTCAATTGAATTCATCACAAATTGTAAACATATTGCTTTAAAATTATTTCAGTATGCATTTTTAAATGTATGCAGAATAAATATGAATGAGCATTAATGAATGACTATGTGTTTGGGTAACCAGAGTATATCTGAAAAATAGATAGCAAGTTTGCTGTGTTATTATTTAATATCAAGCAATTGTTATCTGATTGGAGTGAATGGAAAGACGGTGAACACAGGAAGAGAAAATGAAGAAGAGATTGTATTCACTGTGAAAATGCGGACAATTTCATTTTCTTATTTAAGGAAGTTCTTGACCAAAAAAGTGTAAGAAATCAGCTCTATAGTTACTTTATAGCATAACTGGGTTCAACAGTTGTTCAATGTAACAGAGGTCTATAAAACATAATACTTCAAAGCTTTGAAGCAAAAAACAAAACAGAAATCAACAAAAAACAGCATGTGTGTATGAAAGCAGAGAGAAAAGGATGAAAATGGAAAAGGAGAAAGACAGATATTTCCCTGGAGCAGGAAGAAAGAGCTAAAATCAGTTGTGGATATAAGTTGCAAATATCCCTGGAAGACACCCATCCCTAGTGTAAATGAAGTAAATTAAGAACTTCATTTCACTCTACACAATAAACTATGTCCTGAAGGACTTCCACAAACCCTAGAAATATTAAAAATAGTTGACTTATCTACACATCACATAATTTTACAGTAACAACAGACTCACCTGTTGAGATGCCTGAATATTTCCTACTGATAATGGTGCAGGTAAATTGCCAAAGTTTCCGAATTGAGAACTCTGAAGATTCTTTTCATCAAAATAGTGTCCAGAAGCTCTGTTAAGGGGAGTTGAGAAACTCTGGTTTCCAGGGCCATGTGGTCCATTAAAATTTGGTCCTTGAGGTGAATCAAACATTTGTTCATGTCTTTGGAATTGTAGTCCTTGGGATGGGGCATTAAAAGCACTACCAGGTGGATCATTATATGGACCAGTCTGATTGAAAGATTCAAGCCTTTGTGAAGGATGATTGTCAAATCGTGTGCCTTGTAGACCGAGAGGAATATCAAACCTTGATGCTTGCTGGTGTTGTGGACCATCAAATCTTTGAGGTATACCATCAAATCTTGGTTGAACTTGCTGTCCAGGTGGTCCATCAAACCTCTGTGGGCCTGGCTGACCAGGAGTTCTTTCAAATCTAGGACCTGGCTGCCCATGCAATCCATCAAATCTTGGCAAGAGTGATGGCTGACCTGGCTGACCATCAAACCTTAAAGCATGACCTTCAAATCTTGGACCACCTTGACCCAGAGGCCCTTCAATTCTCAAGCCACCTCCTGGTACTGAAGGACCCTCAAACCTCATTCCACCACCTTGCTGGACTAAAGGTCCTTCAAACCTGATCCCAACCCCTGGTTGACCATGTGGACCCTCAAATCTGAGGTTTCCACCAAGTTGATTATGTTGTCCTTCAAATCTCAGACCAGCTACTGACTGACCATGGGGGCCCTCAAACCTCATTCCAACTCCTTGCTGTAGCAAAGGCCCCTCAAATCTGATCCCACCTCCTGGCTGACCATGAGGTCCATCAAATCTAATGGCAGCTCCTGATGGACCATGACCCCCCTCAAATCTAAGTCCACCTACAGGTTGACCACGGGGATTATCAAATCTAAGACCACCCACAGGCTGACCATGAGGTCCCTCAAACCTCAGACCACCCATAGGTTGACCACGATGTCCTTCAAATCTGAGACCACCCACAGGCTGACCCCCTGGTCCTTCAAATCGCAAACCACCTGCAGATCCCTCAAACCTTAGACCGGGGGAACCCTCAAACCGAAAACCACCTCCTCCTGCTTGACCAATTGGCCCCTCAAACCTCAGAGGTGTCCCTACTGGTCCTGGAGGACCTTCAAATCTCAAAGGACACCCACCTCCTAACTGACCTTGTGGTCCTTCAAATCTCAAAGGGCCTCCTCCCCCCATTTGTCCTGGTGACCCATCAAACCGAAGAGAACCTGGTGTAGGAGGTCCATCAATTCTAGGGCTTAATTTATTAGGTCCTTCAAATATCATCTTGGTTGGGCCATCTCTTGTTACTGATGGCCTACTAGGTCCATCAAATAATGGTCTGTCTTCAGCTAAAGCAGTAAGCCGCTGATTTGTATCAAGGCCAGCAAATCTTGATGCTGGGCTATCTACAAATGGTTTATCTGAATCTTCATATCTAGGTCGCTTAAGTGGAAAACGATCATTGAATGGAGATCTCTGCTCTTCTCGCACACCTTTTAAAAAAAAAAAAAAAGAATTTTCACTAAATTTCAGTTTATATTAAATTACCTTAAAAGTCTTCTTTTTATATTCATGTAAATGTTTATCCAAAGACATAAGATCTATCTCACTATATTAGAGGGGCGGGAAGAGACAAGATAGCATCAAGCAATACAGGTAAGAGGATGCCCTCTGTATTCAAACACACATGGATTAAAAAAAAAATCCCCACCCTATCAATTTATTATTTGACATTGAGTGCAAGTTATTTAACCTCTCCATTGTTTCTTATCTGAAATGGGGATAATATATATTTCATCAGGTTGTTGTATTAAATCAAATTACATATATAAAGAACCTAGTGAAATCCCTAATACACAACTGGCCTTATAAATACTAACTCCCTTCCCCTTCCCTTTTCATATGGGGGTTGGAGGGAAGGGAACAAAACAGACACATAGACAAACAAAAAAAGGTAGTCTGAACAGTAATAAAATCCATCCCCACTTAGCTTGTTCATTTTCCCTTCACTGCTGTGTGATTCAATAGGCATAATCTGATTTAACTTTTTCTACCTTTAGCAGAGACTTGCTCGTCATGTCTTCTCCGGCCCTCATGGGGTGAAAGATTCTCAGCATAAGTACGACTCCCAGATATAGGAGAAAGACGTCTTGCTCTTTCACTAAATTGTTCTTTTCTGTCAAACTGTGCTCCACTATTCCTACTTGCATGTTTACTTTTGGATGGCTCACATTCTATTCCAGACAACAAGGCATCAGTCAAAGGGTAGTCAAAAATATCAGGATCTAAGAGATCAAGTCTTGGAAATGAATGCTGAACCTGTGTCCTTTTCAGTTTTGCTTTATGTTCATAGTAGGTTAATTCAGCATCAGATAAGAGAGGTTTCTTTTTTAATCCACCTTTATTTTCTTCTGTAGGACTATCCCGTACACTGCATCTATGTTTACCTTCTTGATACTGAAAAAGCTGTCGAATTTGATGCACAACAACAAGGAACTCATCCTGTGTAATTTCACCAGATGCTAAACGTTCACTCGTCTGCATAGGGATGATAAGAGCAAATTAAATAATTTAAATATAAAAAGTACTTATTAAGTACAAAACAGAATAATGACTACATGGGATTAACCATAGTAACTACCTTTTGAAGCAATTCTCTTTTGCTTGCAAGAGTTAACTCTTTAGGAATCTGAAGATTGGCATCTACACTTAATCGATGCTGCTGCTTTGGGGCTCGAGGTGACAAGATTCCTTTAGTGCTTGACCAGCTCTCCCTATGCCTTAGATGAGGAGATTTACTATGTTCATCACCCTGTTGTAAACTGAAACCATAAAAGCAGTGTGTTACTTCCAAGTTAGTTTGTTTTTTAATACTCAAGACCATATTTAACAATCCTTTCCAAATGACTCAGTTAAATAGATACATAAGTAACCATAAAAAGTAAAAACAAGTCAAGAAAATTCAGGTATGAATTCTGATTCTTGCATGCCCTGGACTGTAGCCTTAGGTGAATTTATAAACCTTTCTGAACTTCAGTTTCCTTATCTGTAAAATAGGAATAATTGATGGTATTTAAACTGTAGCACTGTTAACAATTAAATGAAACAAAAATGAATCTTAACATTTAATAATCATTTCCTAATTTTTCATTAATACTATCTTTAAAATACATATATTATTGTACTTGATCAAAAATGTTAATATCATACCTTTTATTTTCTTCCCAACCAGATTTCCATCTTTTGGCAGACTTAGAACTTTGCCAATTTTCTATATTCTCCTTTGGCTCAGAGCCTGACTTTGTAGAATGTTGATTTGCAGTTTCTTGTGGTCGTTCCTCTTCAGTCTTTTTCATTCGCCTTGGATCTCGAACATCCTGTTTAGTACTTCTCTTAGCATTTCTTTCTTCCCTGGAAGGTGGTGTAAATTCTTCCATATGTGACTGCTTAATTCCAGATTGACGAGTCTTACCAGCTTTAGGTGTTGAAGTTGGAGACATACTTCTCTGCCTTCGTTTGGGTGACCGCCTATCTCTTCTCTTTGGGGAATGTATAATTGGTGACCGGGACTTGGGTGATCTTGATCGTGAACGCTTTCTATTGCTCGATCTCCCTGGTTTTATCCCCTGTTTTTCCAATTCTTCTGTTATTGTATCCTGTTTCTGTACAATCCCATTTATGATTTTATTTCTACTTCCAATCAGTCTGTGTTCAGATGATTTCATGTGCTCATCTTTATCCTTTTTTTCTACTGTTTTTCTCTTCTCTTTCACATCATCATCTTTGCCATCAGTCTTATCTTGAAGATGTTTTTTTAATCTTGGATCTCTCTTGTTCATATCTGACAATCTCACACTTTCAGATTCTTGATTTTTCAAGTCTTTCGTGTGAGATAATTTGTTTTTCAGAGGTGATGGTGATTTAGATTTAGATTTAGATTTAGAATCTAATTGGTCAAGTTCTTTCTTGGTTATTTTTTCACCTGATTTACTTTTTTCTTGTTTGGATGAATTTAGTTTTTCAGAGGGTACAGTTTTACTTGTCTTAATGTCAGACTGGTTCAATGTGTTCATTAGGAATTCTTTCCTGTGACTCTGATCTTTTCCATGAGAAGAATGTTGGCTCATCCTGTTAAGACGAGGATCCCGGTTTGTTCCTTTCAAATCCTGAATTTGTAAAGATGGACATGGACGGGTTTTCTCAGGTTGTACAGGAACCTGATGGGGGGCTTTAACTGCCATAGGGGGAATCTGTGAAACATGTAACTTGGATGGTGCTGATCCAGGACCCAAGTTGGATGTCTCCTGCTGAACACTAAGAGAAACTGCCTGAAATACAAAATAAATGTTCATGTTTATACTATAAACACACACGTTATTTCAATTTCCTGACATTATGAAGAATTCTTATATTCCATAAACTTATTTACTTGATGCCATATTTATATTAGGCATTTCTAATGTATATATAATGAAAAGAAAGCCCATATATATATAGGTGATTCACTACCTCTCATGAGTCCTTTCTTTTATGGCTTTATAATACCTAGATAAGGAGACATCATCATCTTTGCCAAAAAAGTTAAAAAATGTTTTTAAAAAACCTCCCTTTCAGGGCTGGGGATGTGACTCAAGCAGTAGCGCACTCGCCTGGCATGCATGAGGCCCAGGTTCAATCCTCAGCACCACATACAAACAAAGATGTGTCTGCCGAAAACTAAAAAATAAATATTAAAAAAAAAAAAATTCTCTCTTAAAAAAAAAAAAAAAAAAAAAAAAAAAAAAAACAACAACAACTCCCTCTTCCTAACTACTCAGGATTCTAAAATAGATTATGCCTAAGAAACTACTAAATTAAATTCTATGTCAGTCATTATATTCTGTCATGAAATTTAGTTTCTCCCAGAACAGCACTGTTAATGATCTTGCAAAATTTTGTCTTCCTATACCTCTTGATTCTCAAATAAGTAAAATAGCTTAGTATAAGGTCATTCATGCATGAAAATACATTCTTCTCTTTAAATTTTGATAGCCTTTCTTTTGTAGGCTTTTTGAAGCCTAATTATTTCAATGAAACTCTATGCAAAACTATGCAAAAACATTCACCGCAGTACACCTACAATCTTGAGACTGCAAATATTATATCCATATTTATATAATGGTTAAAAAAACTAAAGCGCTACCTTATAAGACAGCAATCTAAGATAAAACAATTTGGAGAATACAGTACAGCTTATAAACATGTGTTTTCCAATAAGGATATAAAAATTTGGTCTAATAAATACACCATAATTTGCAAACTAAGTGGGAAAATACAATATCAATAAAATAACATGCTGATACAATTCAAATCAAAATTTTGGATGACAGGTTTAAATTACTTAAAATGCCAAATCTTCTGTACTTACCAGTTGTGCCTTAGCTTGCTCTAACTCAAGCTCCAGCTTTTTCTGCTGAAGTTCTAACAACTGTTTTTGCTTTGCCAGTAACTGCTGCCTTATTAGTTGTTCTTGAGTAAGATTCTTTTGTATATCAGGAACAATCGGAGGAGTAGAGATGCTGGGGGAACTGACCACTGTGCCAGGTGTTGAAGGCTCCTCAGGCTAAAAGAAAAAATACTTTGTTAAGAAAACATATCTAAAAAGGAAGCTAAGGATTGACTAAAAACTACC
This sequence comes from Callospermophilus lateralis, assembly GCF_048772815.1. Classification (NCBI taxonomy): domain Eukaryota; kingdom Metazoa; phylum Chordata; class Mammalia; order Rodentia; family Sciuridae; genus Callospermophilus; species Callospermophilus lateralis. Next base: position 141,536,799 of record NC_135306.1, read on the forward strand.
AGTTTAATTCTTAATACTACCGTAATGAAGTCAATCATGTTTAAAAGCACACAGAAAGCTTTTTAGTTACATATTAACTAAATAGGTGAATGCATTTTTTTAAATAAAATTTTAATTATATACTATTACTTTTCAAACTGATTTAGCACAAATATTATATTTTTGCTTTCTGGCAAGTTTTAAAGTTAATATTTGGTAGTTAAAAGTATTAGTATATATCATTCACACTAAAACTTACCGATTTATTTAAAAATTTGGGATTCACATGGATGCTAGATGTATTCACATTAGGGGGTAGAGGTTTAATAGGCCAAGCAGGATCTAATGAATTGACTCTGACATCCAGGGCATAAAGTTTCTTCAAAGGGAATATTTCATCCCATGTGGAACGTAACTTAAATAAACTTTTTCTAGTATTTTCATCCACCTAGAACAACAGAACAATTCTATGGCTTGTTAAGTTACTATAGAATATTTCATATATTAAGTAGAAAGCTACATAAGTCTGTTTTGCTTCACATACAGAACTATACTGGCCATTTGTAAATATATAGAACAGTAATTTATTAAAGGTACATTTGGTTTGCAAATGTAGTTAATAAATTTATCCTTTAAAAATAATTAGAAAAATCATTCATCATTACTAGCCTTCATGCAAGCAAATTAGATACATTTTTATATTTCTGGAAGTACAAAAGTGTTCACATTTTAGGGTTAGGAATAATATTCCTATTAACTCTGGAGAAATATATAGAACAACTAGAAAATGGTTTACCTGATGGCTTAAATTTTTCACATAGCAGTACAAAGTTAAAAATTAAGACAAAACTCTCACTAACCAATCTAATGCAATACATGTTTGGTAGCTATGAAAAACTATTCATAGTATGAAATGCACCCTAATTTAAATTCACAAATCTTAAACACTGATAAGCTTTAGTTTATAACTATCTATTCACATTTATGATGGGCATTAACAATTTTTTTAAAAACTAGTCATGAGAGAAACCTAGTACTTGGGAAAACAATTTTTAACTTTAGGAAATAAAGCCTTAACTGCATTCATGTCTTCAGTTAACGCCATTTACTATAAGGTCATTTTCATCAACTGTAGTTGATCCCCACTTAAATTCAGTAAAGATATGCTACCAAATACACAAATAATTTGAATATACTGAAACTGAAACCAGAATTTGGCCGCTTCTTAGGACTAAAGCCTCAGTTAAGAAGTATCTAGCCAAGTTCTACAAATAGACTATTAACACACTTTCTAATGCTATCTGAAAATATAGCATTACTTTCCAAACTACTTCTCTATATACCATTTCTTCTCTAACAACTTAAAAAAATTTATTCAAGTAGGAGCTACACATTTCCTAATAAGTAATATCTAATAGTTTAAAAAAAAAAAAACTAATTCTACAAATCTGACAACCGTAGATGTGTCCAGATACAACAGGTGCATCTACTAAAATAGAACTACCACCAATTATTTGTTAGGAAACAATCTTTAAGCCTAAATATCTTATAAGTGCCCTTTTGCTCAGTGTGAAAGATAAAGTCTAGCAGCCAGAGAATTAGCTGGGCAACCTCCTCATCTTCCTTAAGGTAATACTGTATTACCCAAACCACCAGATACAATGTTATGTAAGAAATTTACAATCTTTAGCTATAGAAACTAGCAAGCCTTTCTTCTAATTCTACACACTAAGGAGGTGGATATTTCCAAAATAACCTAGAGTAATTAACTTGTCCACCATTCACACATACCTACAACATTCACAAAATACTTGAACAAAGTAACAAAAGAAGAAACATTCCTAGGAAAAAGAAATATATCAGAGGTTTCACCAATCAATCACAGATTGAGACAGTAGAAGATTGTGCTTTTTCTCCTCTAACACTAGAAATTTAAACAATGATATTCGAAATAATTGACAGTTTTAATCTTTTTTCCTATAGTGATGAAACAGATCTTCAAATGGAACAATGCTCAATTTCTCTAAAAAGCCTATTTCTAAAGGTGAATAAAAACACTATTCTTGGATAATATAAAACTGTAAGATCTGTTTTAAAGATCTAACATAAAACATCAGTTTTAGCCACTTTCTTTAAAACAGTACTTGAAAAATCAATGTCCAATAAAACATTTTACCACCCAAGAAAACCCAACACAAGCCAGGTATTTATTTAATCAGGAACACATTTTTTTTTTTCAAAAAAAGCAAATGTTTCTAAATGCATATATACCTTTTCAAACACACAAATAAATGTTGCAACTAGATTTTTAGTAAAGGCAGTGAGATACTCTCTTCCAACGTTTTTCACGATAGAATCCATAAGGTACATAACAGGAAGCTTCTCTGAGGAAGGAGCCTGAGATAATAAAAAGAAACTGAGAAGTTTAGTATAATGAATTGTCACCAAATAATACTTTTAAAAGTGAGTTTTTAAACCTAAAATACAGACCTCTATTTTTGTTGGCACTAAACACTTTTGAATCGATATATTAACCTTTTTGAAATTAAGGTGTTCAATCAAGTCTCATCTCTTACAATGGTCTTTAATTGGGCACACAAAAGCTCAGAATTATCAGGAAGAAAAAAAAACATCTCTAGTACTCATTTAACACTCAATGGAATTTCAGGTACATGTGGCAAAAAAGACTGTTTTAAGTGACAATTAAAGGGGGAGAAGTAAAAAGGGGGAAAATTATTTTCTGTAATTTCAGTGTCAGCTTTGGGACCCGTATTAACTTATAATGGTGTGCCTAGATTTAACAAAGTCCTCTGGTAGAAACTCTAATTTCATAGGCATATTTTATATGTTAAAGTCTATGCAGTTTTTGTTACCTGTAAAATCATTAGGATTACTTATCTATAATCCAAATGAACAAAGAAACTAAATACACTTCACACATGAAGTTAATGGCAAGTCACTTAAACTTGCACATGAACATGCAGGAAGTTGCAATTTTGTTACTGATACAAGAAAAACTGGATGGAGCAGCCGCTGAGTCATGTAAATCAGGTTGAACTTGACTCTGGAAACCTGGATTTGTCCTGAAGATTTTCTTCACAGCATGAATTCGACGTCGAAATATTTTTTCCTCTGACATGCACAAACCAGGGGCTCTAAATTTGTGCAGAGCCAGTGTGGTGATGCTGATAAAGGTAGCCCTTTCCAATGTAATGTTGCCCAAGAGTTCAACTGCAACGCCTACCCACCACTGGCTTTTAGAAGGCACAGCAAGCTTCCAGAAAGCATCAGCAGGTTCACAGACTTGTTGAGGAGCATTAAGACATACCATATAAACTAAGTGTTAAAACTGACTCCACAGGAGCATCCATGATTTTAAAATCCAAAGACAAAACTTAGGTAATCCCCATTTACCCACCCCCTGTGTATAGGAATCTTAACACTCAACACCACTTACCCATAGCTACCTGTAGCTAGGGCAGTTCTGTAGTACACAATGCTATCATACTTTTCAAAAAGTCAATTGCCCATACAAGTGTGTGGAAATGCTCTTGCTTCTGATATCACCTTTACAACCCAAAGTTGGCTAAAGAAACCTTTGAGTAACTCTGTATGACAAATTTCTTTTAAGGTGCTATCTAATAAAAGGGTTCACAAGGCCACTGCATGTAGGCAAACAAGTACTGACACGTCAAATGCTTTATTGCTGTGTCTTTACCTTATCATGTCTTGTTTTACACCATTTAAGTCATTATTGTACTTATGACGATAAATAGGTTCTCTTCACACCAAAATCTGTTCAGTAAGCCAATTTTTTATTGTACAAGTGAAGTCCTTATATGTAATATTCTTTTTCACTACTGCTACCTTTGGGGGAGTCAAATTAGGTGTGAATCCTTAAGTTCAGTAATGCTGATACTAAAGAATAAGGACACAAACATTCACCTCCAGAAACACAAAACCAAGCCAGTTTGCTACCAAATGACAAAACCCTCCCACCACCCTCAACCCCAACCCATATTAAGATAGTTTCCCCAAAGTGACTTTGGCGTCTTTTCCTTGGTCTGGCTTTACAAAAATAACCAGGAAATGTGTGCCCCAAAAAAATTCAGCTTTTTACCAGCAAACAGTCCATCTACTTTCACCTCTCTGTGTAGCGAATACACTAATACAAGTTTTATGTTGTCACTACATTCAGCATTTAGTTTTCAGCTCTCGAAGTTCTTCTGGATCCATTAAAAACAGCAAGGAAACTGTTCTTTTGAGTGACAGCCTAAGTTGCTAAATATTAGGTGCTGTGAAATATTAATGCCCAAAATACGAGGTAATTAGATTTAAAAAATTGTATTTTCTGAAAAATGAGTAGTGCTTTTTTTAAAGTCATTGTCAAGTTTAAGCCTTCAAAAGGGCAAAAACTAACTTTTTATGTCCAAAATGTTTGTGGTATCAATAAAAAGGATGTTGGATATAGGAACGAAGTTTTCCCTCTAAATCTCACATTTAAAAAAAAAAAAGAACGATAGCTGTCTCAGACATTCACAGAAAAGGTGAATGAAAACTTGTATTTTAACTGTCAAAGTGATCAGAATAAACTTGTTGAGTCCTTAAAAAGTAAAAAAAAAAAAAACCTTGCTTTTTTTCCACTTCAAATTAAGGTTATGAAAGGACCGCCTGAAACCGTGTATCTTGTGAACAGATTTACCCAAAAGAGTGGATGGAACCTAAAGAAGAATGAACCCAAGTCACTTAAAGACTTTTGTTTAAAACACACAACCACATAGATAAAAATAAGTCTTGGAAACAAATTCTACACCTTACAAAGGTAAATAAAAAAGACAAATACATATTTTATATGTTTTATTCACAAATTTTATAATACCAGTCACACATTTCAAAACCATTTATTAGTCAGACCACTCAGTTTTACACTAGACAGAAACCGTCTCTAAACAATATATTGGTGGTTGTTGTTAAAGTGGCCTTTTAAAAGGGGTTCACTCTGCTAAAAGGAGGCTCATCCTGGATCATTGCAAACACTAACAACTAGAAAAAACTAAACCGTAAATACAAGCTTGAAAAATAACTTAAAAAGTAGTACTGGGAAGCTATTAAAACTCTTAATTAACTAAGTTTAACAGTAACTTAAATGACATATCGCTCCCACATGAATCCACAGAAGAGGAAGACTACAGGGAAATATAAGGTGGCAGAGGACCACTTCTGTCAAGGGGTAAAGAAAAGCACGCCTTCATTATCAGTGAAGGGAGAAAAAAAGAGAAAAGGAAGAGGAGGAGGGACTGAACTTTTCAGAGAAACTACAAGTGCCTGTACCCACTGGGCCAGTTCTCCACCTACAGGTTGGATAAGATCTCTCCCCCCCTCCACCCAAACCCCACCCTCAGCCCAATTTCCCATATTTGGGGGTAAATTAGACCCTCCGATAAGAGAATAAAAGTTTGATCTAGCCGCCCCCACCCCAAAATGGGGCTGACGGGTGTGAGCAGCTGCCTGGCTGGCAGGGAATGGATTCTCCTCTCTTCCCTTTCGCATCATGTGCTTTTCAGGCGCCATGTTGGGCTCCTAACAGGCCGCTGCTCCACTCGGGGCCAATGCCCTATACCCACCCACCAACAGCTCGCTCCCAGGTCCCCCTTCACCTCCTTCCAACCCACAGAGCACAATTACCCAAAAGGGTACTGGGGGAAAACGGGAGAGCCACTCCCCACCTTCCCAGGGGCTTAGAATCATTTGCTTTAACTCTTAGTTCCCCAAACCACAAACTGCCTTTAAAGTCTCCCCCACCCGAAAGGGCTCTATTCACAGCGTGTGCGTGTCGGGGTATACAATGCGGTGGCCTAAACGGGAGCTGGTAAGCGGAAACGGGGATCCACCCTTACCCTCCCCACTCCCTCCCCTCCAGAGGCCCACGCTCGAAGCCTGGGCCAAGGACCGAGCCTGAGTTGGGGGGGGGGGGGGGTTGGAGAGGAGGAACACCGTCCCCCTTTGGATGGAAGCGAGACCTGGGATGAGGCTGACACTAAAATCAGGGAGTATTAGAAGAATAGGAGGCTGCGGGGTGTATAAAAACCTTGGCGGTTTGGGCCTCGATGAGAGAGACGATCTCCTTGGCGAAGGGCAGGTTCTCCTCGGCTAGAATGGTCAGCATATTGATGTGCGGTTTGCTATTGAAGGTCAGGTCTTCCAGCGATGACTGATAATCCCGACAGGCGTCCTCCCGGGCCCCCGCAGCACCGGCCTCGGCCGGCGTCTGCTCTGACATTGCGCCGCGGCCCCCCTCCGAGGTCCGCCGCAGCTGAAGCTGAAGCCGCTCTCGATACCCCGCCTCCCTTCCGACTCCTCTTCCTCTCCCCGGGTCTCTCGCGGCTCCGGCTTCAACACATGCTGACCGCGGAGGGGGGTTGGGGGACGACACAGGGGAAACCTCGGGTATGAAACGCCGCCGTCTCACGGGTGATCTCCGTCCACTTCCAGCCGCCACAGAAGCTTCTTTCTCCACAGACACAAAATGGCGGCGGCAGTGGCGGCTCCAGCTCCGAAAATGTCTCTGTTCCCAACCGCTGCGTCGTGCGAAATGAACTAGGGGAGGGGAAATGTGCGGTAAAAGGGCGGGGCCGTTGATAAAACCAAAAGTGATTGGCTCGCCCGGAAACGTCACAAGCCCCGCCCCCGTCCCTTCCGCAGGACGTTCTGGCACCGCCTTCTTCTCCTGCTCCGGTCTGGGCTTTCGCAACACTTACTGCTCAGAGGTGCGGTGGAAAAGACCGCGCTTCTCATTGGCTGATTCATAAGGGACTGTTCGGTCATTTGTTACCATAACAACCCATTCCGAGAAGCCAATAGGGCTGGGGAAGGCAGTTCCGGAGGACCAACCCAACCAGTTTAAGATGAAAGCTCAGCCGTCGCTTTTCTGTCCCTCCCTGCGGTCCCGCAGCCACTGAGAGGCTCAGTCAATCATCCTCCCCCCCGCCTGTCCAGACAGCCCCGGCCCGGGGAAACGCTGGGGGAGCTAAGCCCTTGGGCCTTCACACCCGCTCGTCGCCTTCGTCTCAGGTGCTCCGAGTGCCTGGGCGGATCCTACGCCGGGCCTTGTGTCCCAGCGCGAACTAAGAAGGGGGAGGGCCAGTTTACCCCGGAACCAAGGGAAGAGTCACTAGAGAGCCCACAGCTTCCCACACTCACAAAAACACCTACGTCTGCATGCTGGAGATAAATCCCCAGGAAAAAAATGCCTTAATTTAGAGGTTGCGTGTGAAAGCATTTTCCCTAGAGGTTTGGAGATTGTTGGAGAGCCCACTCAGATCTCTAGGAACCGTATCACAACAGCCACACCCAACCCGGAGCCTAATAACCGTACTGCTGAATCTTCTACACTGAAAAATAGCCTTATTTGGTGCACATAGAAAAATGTGTATACATTGCGCCAGTACATATTCAACTTCCGAGAATCTTTTCTCAGTTTTCTAAAATCTATTTGAAAACTAGGATTCAATCGTGTTTTCAAAACACAACAAAGCATTCAAATGGTTCTACGGTGGAGCTGCGGCATAAAACAATAAGCAAAATGTAGTTTTTTTCAATAAACATATTAGCCTAAATATAGGCTAAAAAGATTATTAATTACATAAATTAATAATAACCATTACCCTTGTAGTACTACGCACTGTGGAGATACTTTGTTGCAACCCAGAAGAAACTTGATCTTTATTTGTCCCTAAAAAGTAGCATTTTTCATTTCTTTCCCTTTTTTAGCAGCATTATTCAGATATGACTGATATATACAAAACAGCACATAATTAAAGTATGCAACCAGGTTAAGTTTTAACTTTTGTTTTCCATTTTGTTGTTTTGTTTTGTTGGTACTGGGGATTAAGCCCAGGGGAGCTTTACCGCTGAACTAAATCCCCAGTCAGTCCTTTTTGCCTTTTATTTTGATATAGGGTCTCACTAACATGCTGAGACTGGCCTGGAACTTCACAATCCTCCTGCCTCAGTGGTTGGAATTACGTGCACCAACCTGCAGCCTTTCATTTGTTTCTAGTATGATATTATATGAGTGAGAAGTAAAACCTAGGAGGAGAGCTTGTCTTTCATTAGAAGCTAAGAAATACTGCGGAATGTTTATTTGTTATCTCAATAATTGCATCCTGTGTTAGTATTGATATGTAGTTATAATGGACATTGTTAAAATTAAATAAATTTTGAAGTTTCTATATTTCAGGAGGAAAACAGCCTGAGTAAAATAGTTTGATAGCTTTCCTTGCAATGTCAAATGCAAATTAGTCACTAAACTTTTAAAATCTTCCTTTCATTTCTTATACCCTTCTAACATCAAATGAACTTCTAAAAAATAATTCTTGAAGCTCCGATTTAGTTTCTATTGTATCCCTCTCATGTTATACACAGAGTAAGCAATTAATATATCTTCATATATAAATTGTCAAACCTATACACCCACAAAGCATATGGAAAACTTCAAGTGACTAGCAATCATATTGTTTGTTATACTGCAACAGCAATGTTTTTTCTTTAAATATGAAGAAAACACAAATCTACAAATGAATGCATAAAACCTCTCTTATGGGTTTTCAGTGTCAATTCTTTAATCAGGATATACAATTGATTGACTTGCCATCAACATTAAGCCGAAGTTATCTGCCTATCTCTATGCTAGGTGCATTGGTGAACATGATAACCCTCTTGGCCCTGCCTTGATGAAATTAATAATCCAATAATAATCCCATGGAATAATATCCAGAGGCATTTTCAAAAATCAAGCCCACTGATTATTGTGTTTCCACAGAATACAAAGACTTTCCATTGTTTTTGAGCAAAATAACTACACCCTTCCCTTGTTTCACAGAATGTTTACAAGAGAAGTTAATTCCTCACAAAACCTCTGTTCTGGGCAATCATGCACTCTTCTGATGTAAATTTTCGACGTCATCAGAAAGACTGAAATGTGTATATTAAACATAGAAAGTAGAAAGGAAATAAGGGAATAAGAATTAAAAGCAAACCTTTTTAAAAACAAATAGTTATCTAGCACTACCTGCAAGTAGAATTTCTCCTTTAACATGTGAATCCTGACTGTGAGAATAATATGTAGGGATAACATTTATATATTACATAAATATGTATATATACTTGTTGAAAACATGTACAAGTCCTTTATCCATTTAAACATTATTCATTGTTTATGTTTTATAACCACAAAAATAATTCATGCTTATTCTAAAGAATTCAAACTATGGGGGCTGGGATTGTGGCTCAGCAGTAGAGTGCTTGCCTAGCACTGGCGAGGCCCTGGTTTCAATCCTCAGCACCACATAAAAATAAGCGAATAAAATAAAGGTATAGTGGCCAACTACACATAATTTTTTTTTTACATTTTTTTTTTATTAGTTGTTCAAAACATTACAAACCTCTTGGCATATCATATTTCATACATTTGATTCAAGCAGATTATGAACTTCCATTTTTACCCCGTATACATATTGCAGATTCACATCGGTTACACATCCACTTTTTTACATACTGCCATACTAGTGTCTATTGTATTCTGCTGCCCTTCCTATCCTCTACTATCCCCCCTCCCCTCCCCTCCCCTCTCCTCCCATCTTCTCTCTCTACCCCATCTACTGTAATTCATTTCTCTCTCTTGTTTTTTTTCCCCTTTCCCCTCACTTCCTCTTATATGTAATTTTGTATAACAATGAGGGTCTCCTTCCTTTACCATGCAATTTCCCTTCTCTCTCTCTTTCCCTCCCCCCTCTCAACCCTGTTTAATGGTGATCTTCTTCTCATGCTCTTCCTCCCTATTCTGTTCTTGACATTTGGCATTTGTTTTTTAGGGATTGGCTAGCTTCACTTAGCATAATCTGCTCTAGTGCCATCCATTTCCCTGCAAATTCCATGAGTTTGTCATTTTTTAGTGCAGAGTAATACTCCATTGTGTATAAATGCCACATTTTTTTTTTATCCATTCATCTATTGAAGGGCATCTAGGTTGGTTCCACAGTCTAGCTATTGTGAATTGTACTGCTATGAACATCAATGTAGCAGTATCCCTATAGTACGCTTTTTTAAGGTCTTCAGGGAATAGACCGAGAAGGGCAATAGCTGGGTCAAATGGTGGTTCCATTCCCAGCTTTCCCAGGAATCTCCATACTGCTTTCCAAATTGGCCACACCAATTTGCAGTCCCACCAGCAATGTACAAGTGTACCCTTTTCCCCACATCCTCGCCAGCACTTGTTGTTTGACTTCATAATGGCTGCCAATCTTACTGGAGTGTACACATAAAAATTTTTTAAAAAAAGAGGAATTCAAACTACGAGCATATAAATTAAAAACTGAAAAATCCCTCTCTACACTTAGCAGACAAGGTAACCACAGTTCACAATTTAATTATGCATTCTTCCATGCCTTTTCTTTTCTTTTCTTTTCTTTCTTTTTTTTTTTTTTGTACTACAGATCAAACCCAGGGGTGCTTACCCACTGAAATACATCCATTTTATATTTTATTTTGAGACAGGGTCTTGCTAAGTTACTTAGGGCCTTACTAAAGACTTTGAACTCACAATCCTCCTGCCTCAGCCTCCTCAGTGGCTGGGATAATGGGATGATAGGTGTGTACCACCACACCCAGCTCCTCCATGCCTTTTTAATGAACATACACACAAATGCAATTTATACATCTTATTTTTTTAATGGGGATATACAACTTAGCGAGGCACTTACCAACTCAGTGAAACCCTGTCTCCAAACAAAATATTAAAAAAGGGCTGAGGATGTGGCTCAGTGGTTTGAGCACCCCTCATGCTCAATCCTCAGTACCAAAAAAATGGGAGTATGTCAGGTGTGGTGGTGCACACCTGTAATCCCAACAACTCTGGATGCTAAGGCAGGAGGATCACAAGTTTGAGGCCAGCTTGGATAACTTAGCAAGACCTGGTCTCAAAATAAAAAGGGCTGAGGATATGGCTCAGTGGTGAATGCCCCTGGATTCCATCCCTAATACCACACACACACACACAAAAGGGATATATGTGGAGAGATTATAAATTATATGATTTTATAGACATATATACATATATATCTCTCTCTATATATATATACATATGTGTGTGAATAGATAGATAGTAGAGAGAGAGAGAGAGAGAGAGAGAGAGAAACCTGCTCTTTAAACTCAAGCTATCATGGATATCCTTTCATGCACATGAACATCCTTTCATGAATAGTCCTAATGCTATATAATTAAAGCACTTGTTTTTAAAGTTCGTGGCTTAAAAGGATAACTAAGAAAGAAGCTATTCTAGTATTGGCCATAAACAAAGCTCTAAAACTGGCATGTAGTAGATATGTAGTATTTATATTTGCTGACCTTTTGATTTTGATCTCATCTTGCTTGTCCACTGTTATATCCCACCAACTCAAATAGGTCAATACAGCATTAGTTGAGAAGCTAGGGCAAAAGCTGAACTTATTGTTATGAAGTTTAAGGAGAGATTATCAGGAAGGGAGTCTGGCTCACAGTTCAAATACTGTGAAACCAGTTCAAAGTTGTAAAGCTTAAAAATGGCATTTTGCCAACAATCTTTTCACTTGTTTACAGGAAAATATAACTTAACTCAAAACATTTCTATATATTAAGTTTTGCTCCCATTTGTTTAGCTGAGCCATTGTCTTCCTCCTAAATATAACAGCAAATGAATACTAACAGAAAGCCTCTATTATTATATTTTTATAACATATTATATATATAAATATAATAAATAATTGTATTACAAAATATAATTTTATAACCGACATTTTATATTGTATAATAATATATATTATCTGCTCAGTTTCTCTCTCCCTCATAGAAATAGAGAATAGAAAAACCAAACTAATAGAACTAACTTCCAGAATATTTCATAACAAATTATATAAAATGCATATTATTTTATATTGTTTTCTGGAAAAAATATGTATTTGGAGAGAAAGAGAATCTTAAAAAAGTGCTTGGGGTAAAAAGCTGTTGCTGTTTATCATTCATTCAGCTGGACTATGCTCTGAGGAGCTCATGGGTTAGCTAAACAATTAAACCAATAATTGCTGCAGTATGACAAGAGTCATGATAACAGTGTATAGACTGGGAGCATGAAATAGGCATCTAAATCAGACTGGATATGGTTCAGGACACCTTTCTTGAAGAATTGACAGTTCACAAGTTTCAAAGTAGTGAATAGGAATAACTAGATAAAAGAAGAAAAGGGAATTCCGGGTACAAAGATAGAAGAGGATCTGAGTTTTGGGGGCCCAAAGTACATACAATTTAGAAGATCTTTAAGAAAAAGATAACAAAGTTACAAATACAAAACATGTGACCCATATAAGTGAGGTCACTGTGTTTCTGCCTATTCAAAAAACCAATTTAAAGAAAGTATCAGAGATCTACAAGTATTTCAAAGCAGATCAAAAGATGTGTAGGAGAAAGGATGAGATTAGCCTATCACAAGTGACCTCTTTTAAAGCTTTATCATGTAGTAGATTGGAGTCTTTGGAAAGATTTTTAAGGAGTAGTGGCCACATTTTTGCATCAAAAAAAAATTCTTACTATGTCAGGTTTAGTAAAAATTATATTAGATTTCTTGAAAAATACTTAGATTTGTCTGTTTTGTGTGCCTAAGTGAAAACTAACCTTGCTTGTCTAAGAGAAGCCATGCAGTATAAGTTTCATGGGTTAAAAAAAAAAGTATATATACAGGGCTAGAGTTGAAGCTCAATGGTATAGCACTTGCCCAGCATGTGTGAGGCACTGGGTTCAATTCCCAGCACCACATATAAGTAAAATAAAGGCCCATTGATAACTAAAAAGTATTTTTTTAAGTGCATATACATCATAACATGTTACTTTATTGTTTTCTAGTTATTTTTTTCAAGGTTATTGAGTTCATTTTACATGACTGACATGGTTTGAATGTTATTTTTGTTTTTATTATTTTTGTTTGTCGAATGTGATATTTTGCCACACAATTTGGTTAGAAAGTTTATTCTGAAAAATGAAAATTGTTTAACTGCATTATATTCTAGAATTCATTTCTCAAATTGTTTGGTGGCTGAAATTCTTGTGAGCCAAAATAAGAACTTAAGAATTTCCTAAGTTTACATGTTTTTATATTGTTAAAAAAGCTTTTAAAATAATGAGTGCATCTCAGAATAGAAAGGCCCTATATATAACTTACTGAGCATCTTTCAGGCATGTGGAAAGCATAAATGTTTTATATAAATATATATATATATATATATATATATATATATATATATATATATATATATATAAAATCAAGCAAGCATACACATACACACACATATGTATACAATACATATATAATCTCTTTAAAAATTAATTTTTAATTACTTAAGTAATTAAGAATTAGTTAATTGTTGGGTGTAGTGGTGCATGCCTATAATCCCAGCAGCTTGGAAGACTGAGGTGGGAAGATTGTGAATTCAAAGCCAGTCTCCGCAATTAGTGAGACCCTAAGTAACTTAGTGAAACCCTATCTCTAAATAAAGCATAAAAAAGGGCTGGGAATGTGGCTGAGTGGTGAAGTGCCCCTGTGTTCACTCCCCAATACCAAATAATAATAATAATTATTATTATTATTATTATTACTTTATTACTTAAGAATAAAAATAGAGTCTTATTTTCTGGTATTGACTTTTGTTCAGAAGGACCAATTCATCTACCTTATTCCAGGACTATTTTATGCAAGAAAATAAGCTAGGCCAAGGCAAGAATAGAGCCTGTTATCAGATAAATGAATTAAATGGAAGAGAATATACTCGCAGGGAGAAACCATAACTCAGAATAGTGGTTCAAAGCATGGAGTTTGATAAACCATCTCACTCTGTCACTGTAGCAACTGCTTAGCCTCACGACTCTTAGGAATTTTAACTTCTGTAAGCTTCTGTTTTCTCACGTAAGAAGGAAATAATGAGGGGCTGGGATTGTGGCTCAGCAGTAGAGCACTCACATAGCACGTGTGAGGCCCTGGGTTCGATCCTCAGCACCACATAAAAATTAATAAAATAAAGATATTGTGTCCAACTACAACTAAAAAGTAAATATTAAAAAAAAAAAAAAAAAAAAAGGAAATAATGACAACTCTCACCCCATAAGGTTTTTTTCAAGGATGGAACATGATGCTATATGCTTTTGAGAGACCTTACCAAGCAACTCCATTTCTAACACAAAACACGTTTACTCAATGGGAAATAAAGTGCATAGAAGGTTCTTGATTTCAGTATGGTTTCAAGTTACAACAAATTGAAAACAATGTAAATGTCAATTTGTAGATGACAAATTAAGTCATGACAAATCTATATAATTGAACAGCAGTTCTCAAGACTAGTTTCAAGACCAGTTTACACTAAAAAAAATTGAGAATTCCAATAGGCTTAGTTTATGTGAACTACATTTGTCAATATTGATTATTTTGGAAATTAGAAAAAATATTTATCCATTTAAAAAACAAATCTTTCAGATGTTAATATAAATAACACTTTTTTTGAAATAACAATTATGTTTTCCAAAACACAAGAAAATAAGTGAAAAAGTAACATTATTTATATTTTTGCAAACCACTTTACTGTCTGGCCTCAGAGACAGCTGGATTCTCAGGTCTGCTTCTGTGTTTACTCTGCTACAACAACACAGGTCACATAGCCTCTGGGAAATTCCACTCCAGTGAGAGAAGTGAAAAGGAAAAAAATAAAATCTTAGCATTATTACAAAAATAATTGTGACATCAAGACCCCTGTCACTTTGAGAACTGTATTGCAATAGGAGTATTATGGGTCTTTTTTGAAAGAATGAGATAGATCTTTATGTGCTGCTCTTTAATAATCTTCAAGATTTATTAAGTGAAAAAATAAAATTAAATTAAGGTACAGATCCTGCACATAGTATTCTAGCACTACGTTAGTTTCTTAAAAATCAGGATAAAGGTTACATACATGTATAAATATGTATTTTTATATAAATATAATATCACTGGAAGAACATATAAAACAAAAAATCAAAAAAAATTGGTAACAATGACCTCCGGACCAGGCAACCTATAAATAAGGTAAGAAGAAATCTTTTCATTCCCTTTCTTGCCTTTCAAACTGTCTACCTTTTGAAGTCAGTTGCAGTAGCACAGACCTATAATACCAGTGATTTGGGAGGCTGAGGCAGGAGAATTGCAAGTTCAAAGCCAGCCTCAGGAACTTTGCAAGACCTTAAGCAGCTTAGACAGAGCCTTTCTCAAAATAAAAATAAAAAGGGCTGGGGATATAGCTCAGTGGTAAAGTGCTCCTGGGATAAATCCCTACTACCAAAACAAAAAACAAAAACAAAAGAATCTTTCTACCTTATGAAAATATTAATTAATCAAATTAAATTTGTTTTTTTAAAAAAGTATATATTTTATATGTGTATCACACACACTTACAACACACACATATCCATGCTTTCCACATATGCATTCCTGGAAGATGTTCAATAATTTATACATGAGGTCTTTCTATCTGAGATAAAAATCTTTATTTTAAAAATGCTTTTTAACTATACAAAAATTTAAAAAGCTGAAAAATCTTTATTCTGAATGCACACACTGTTATTAAACTGCCTTAAGATGAAATACACAAATCCAAACATCCGATTATTGCAGTTACTTCAAATATTTTTATTAAAATGATCATAACAATTGTGAAGATAGGGCAAACATGAATCTAAAAATAATGTTTAATTCAATCAGGCTGTAGTAGATTAGCTACTTAAACAGTCAACTGAAGAAATCTGAAGTGAATTACAAGATTTTATAAAGCTACATCAGCATAAACCTTTAAAAAAGGTTTAATGCTAACTATTGGCTTGAAAAGTTTTTGCTCTTTATCAACTTTAAACTTCCGGGAGCTTATAGCGACAAGTTTTATTTCATCTCTTCTGGCTCTGTGGTTGGCTGTGGCTCTGCTAGGCTTGGCTGGAATCTGTTGGGCTTGAGTCCAGCTGCTGATTAGGGTCAAGGTGCTCCACATATTTCCTCATTCTCCTTGGACCAGTGGCTACCTGGGACAAGTTATTCTCATGAAGGGTCACCAGAGTCCAAGGGAGTAAGCAGAAAATTAAGATGCCCCTTGAGGACTTGGCCTGGAACTGACACCTTTGCCAGTTTGGCCCATATCTCATTGGTCAAAACAAGTTACAAGGCCAAACACATCATTAGTTGGGAGGAGGGGAGATGTCTTCTGCCTCCTCTGGGGAGTTATATGAAAAGGACAAAGATATAGAATTCTAGTACAGGAAGGTCATGAAGCATTGGTAACAATGATTCAATCTTTCACAGCACTTAAAGAGAGCTAAATGTGTTCTTTAACAGAATAATGACTATGTGTATATGCAGCCAAAGATAAAAACTTTCTGGTCCATAAAGAACCTCATTCGACAAGCTGGTAACTATGGATTCCTTGCATTAGTTAATGGAGAAAATGTGTAAATCTATATGTGTATAGGAAGAAAATGTGCATATTTGATGTTTAAAGAATCTTGTTTGGAGGAGAAAGGAACAAGATATTGGTGCCAGTCAGGGTTCTTGGCCAGAGTAGGCAACACATACATTCTAGTTCTTAAGTAAATCTTTTCTTCAGAGGAACTATTGTTTCGTTTTCTTTCAGTCAGTGCATATTTTATTTCTTTGCCAACGGTTTATGAATGAACCCTCTTTTAGAACTATGACGTGTTATTCACCTTCATCAGCTAGAACAGTTCAGAGAGGTTTCTGTTATGCTCAAATTCAGGACCCCCAAAGACCACCAGAGACCCAAGATCGATGTAAGCAGCAAAGAGGTGTTTATTGCGAGCTAGCTCGGTCCTGCACGCACACACAGCAACTGATGACGCTGAGAGGCCCCGAGCCCAGGGTTTGCAGCATTTTTATACATTCTTTGGAGAGGGCAGGGACTTCACATACATCAGAGCCTCTTTTAGCAAATCATCACACACCTCGGGAAAATCAAATAACAGCTCTAAAACATGATTAGCACATTCACTGGCGGGAACAAGTTGGGTAGGGGTGACAGGTGAGTACAAAAGGGGTATTCCTTTGAACTGATTGGTTTAAGCCAAGAGGGGTGTACGTGCTGAACTACAAGGTTTCCCAACATGTTATCAACCACCATAAACCACTAGGAGGGTCATCTGGCATCCCAGGTATTTCCCTGTCTCATGCTGATTGGTGGCTGCTGGGGGGCTGCTATGGATCCCCACCTAGCCTGACTGAGTCCGGGACACCTGGCGCAGCAGATCTCTCCTGTTATTTGTAGATAAACAACTTAGCAGGGTGGGAATGTGCTTAGGAGTGCTCTGTGGGTTTTTCCAAGGACAAAGGCCATGTCCCTTCCTTGGACAGGCTTTGCTCTGAGATAGAGGCTGATTTTTCATTTCTATAAACAAATACATACACTTATTTTTAAAATAGTCTTGTAATCCAGAAAAAAAAAAACAGCTGTCCTATGATCTCAAAAGAGCCTGGATTTCTTATCTTCCATTTATTCACTTCATTTTAAAAAGAAGTTTTTTTGATTGTAAGTTTCTATGGTCTTATCTGTACTATTCTTGAAATGTTTTTTACTCTTCCTGTTACAAATCAAGGCCTCAGCAACCGAAGTCTCTAAGAATTTGCTACTTATGAACCATAATTATTAACACCATGCCTTAGATAATCTGTTATACCTTTTATAATATGCTCAAAAAACACTAGTTGTATTTGAGATGAGTGTTGTTATTTAAATAAATTGAATATTAATCAATGTTAAAAAGTACCACTTATAATTTTAATAATGTAAAAGAATCTAGCAGTTAACCTTACAATTCCCAGTTAATAGTGTGTGTGCATCAGGAGGCTGAGGCAGGAGGATCGTGAGTTCAAAGCCATCCTCAGCAAAAGTGAATTGCTAAGCAATTCAGTGAGACCTTGTCTCTAAATAAAATACAAAATAAGGATAGGGATGTGGCTCAGTGGTTGAGTGCCCCTGAGTTCAATCCTTGGTACAAAAAAAAAAAAAAAAGCGTATCTGCAGCCAAAGATAAAAACCCTCTGGTCCATAAACTATCTCATTCAGTGAGCTGGTAACTGTGATTTCCTTGAGTAAATCTATATGTCATAGGAAGAACACTATAACCCCAGATCCCAAGTACTTGGGAAACTGAAGCAAGAGCATTGCTTAAGCCCAGGATTTCAGGACCACCCTGGGCAACATAGAAAAACACTCTCTTGAAAAAAATAAAATTAGAAACTGTAATGTAGTAATTGATTTTAGACTTAAAAAATAATTTTACTATTTGTAAATATTATTGCCATTTTTAAAAGAAGAACTTGAAAACATTTTTCTTATGAGATCAAGCATTTAAAGTGCCTCAAAGTTAGCCGGGTGTGGTGGCACACACCTGTAATCCTAGTTTGGGACAGGAGGATCACAAGTTCAAAGCCAGCATCATCAATTTAGTCAGGCCCTAAGCAATTCAGTGAGACCCTGTCTCTAAATTAAATACAAAAAAGGTCTGGGGGTATGGCTCAGTGATTAAGTGCTCCTGAATTCAATTGTACCAATAAATAAGTAAATAAAGTGCCTCAAAGGAAAAAGAATGCATTGGATTTGTGAGTTTAAAGTTTAAAAAAATTCAATGAATTAAGTTAGAAATAAGTTTAATTGTTTGAAGAAAACTTGCTTAAGTAAAGTTGACTGAACATTAATCAGATAATTTTGAATATTTTCTAGGTATGTAAATAAAAGCCGGACTCAGGAGGCTGAGGCAGCAGGATGGCAAGTTCCAGGCCAGCCTCAGCGACTTAGTGAGACCTTGCCTCTAAATAAAAAATAAAAAGGGTTAGGAATATTACTTAGTGGTAAAGCATATCTGACCTCAATTCCCAGCACCAATGAACAAATAAAGTAAATAAAATAACTTATTATTTTAACTCAAAGTCACAATGAAAACTAAATTTCTTCAATTGTCATTTTATTTATTGAATATTAACTTATAAAAACTCATGAAAAGTCTTTTCTATGTATAAAAGTCACTCTAGGACAGTTAAAAACTTCACATTGTAAAGGTAAAATTTCTAAGCTGATTCTAAGCTGCAAAGCCTGAGTTAAAGTGTAAAAGACCAGGCATTGTAAAGTTTCTAAGCTACAAGGCCTGGGTTAAAGAGTAAAAGACCAAGTATTGTTAAGTTCCCCTGCTACCCCCAAAACCTGTAATCCCTGTAGCTGTTAGGACAATACCCAAATTGCCCAGTAAATATTTCCACTGACTCCCGGGTTGCCTAATAACTTGGGACTCTGTGTAGTATGTCACGTAGGCATTGCAGGACCTAAACCAATCAGTTTGAATGTGTACCCCACTTAGGGGTGACCAATCACCCCTGCCCAATCTGTTCCCGCCAATGAATGTACTAATCATGTCTCAGAGTTGTTGTTCAATTTTCCCACGCCTCATGATGATTTGTTCTGATGTATGCAAAGCCCCCACCCCCTCCAAAAAGTGTACTTAAGCTCTGCCTGACCTCTGCTCTGGGCTCTGGGCTGCTCTCCCTTTTTGAGCGAACCTGCCTGGAGCCTCAGCGCGCTGAATCGGATCCTCAATAAACTCCCTCTTGCTTATTGCATAAAGTCAGTCTCTTGGTGGTCTCTTCCTCCGACGCTTCGCCGGACCCTTACAACATTAACCAAGTATGGTGGCATGTGCCTATAAGCCCAGCTGCTCAGGAGGCAGGAGATGGAAAGTTCTAAGTTAGTCTCAGCAATTTAGCAAGGCCCTATGCAACTTAGTGAGATCCTGTCTCAAAATAAAAGGATCTGGGATGTGGCTCAATGGTAAAGCCCCTCTGGGTTCAATCCTTGGAACCAAAAACAAAACAAAACAAAACAAATTTACATCAACAAGTCCTTTTATATTAGGTTAGGTAACAAAAATTAAAGGTATCTCTGATTCTTTTTTTTTTTAATTTTTATTTGTTTTAATTAGTTATACAAGACAATAGAATACATTTATGCACTTTGATATATCATACATAGATGAGATATAGTCTCTCATTTTTCTGAGTGTACATGTTGCAGAATCATATTGGTCATGTAGTCACACATATACATACAGTGATAATGTCTGTTTCATTCTACTATCTTTTCTCTCCTCACATCCCCTCCCCTCCCCTCCCATCACTTCCCTCTACCTAATATAAGGTGTATATATATATATATATATATATATATATATATATATATATATATACTTCCCTAGTGCTCCCCCGCCTTTCTGTGAACTACTAGCCTTTGGTTTTGTGGGATTGGCTTATTTCACTTAGCATGATATTCTCCAAATTCAACCATTTACTGGCAAATGCCATAATCTCATTCTTCTTTAAAGCTGAATAATATTCCATTGAGTATATATACCACATCTATGACTCTTTATAATAAATAATATCAATATTTTGTTTACATACAACAATAACCAATCTGCTGGAAACCTGGGGTTGCATTCTTGACAGCTTGCTCTTCTCTCAAATTTATCACAGATCATGGGGGTCAAGCAGCGTAGTGTGGGCTCCTGCTTTCTTTACTCTGCAACCAGAGCTGTCATTCTAGTTGCTGCAAAAACTTAAGCCCTTCCATGGCTTTTTCTCACCCTCGGGGTCACAGAGTTAATTCCCAAATCTTACAAGGTACCACTCTGGTCTTTACCTCTTCTTGAAGCCTCAGGAAGCCTATTTCCCTTGGTACTCTATATTCCTGCCACATAAGCCTTCTAGTTCCATGCCTCTTCCTTTCTCAGGGTTTCAGCAATGCCATTCCTTCTGCTTGCACAGTACTCCCCAATACTGTATCACCTCAACACCTATGGTTCTTTCCTCAAAATGCTTCCCTGACCTTCCAGATGAGGTCAGGCACCCCTGGTCTTAAGTAGTTGAAAAAGTTTAGCAGTCATCATGTCTCTTGGTCATAAGTTGTTCAGGCAAACTTGAACCATACCCTCTGAATTATATTTAGGTTGTCTATAGGTTTCACTATTGTAAATCATGATTCATTTAACATCTTTTTACATTAATATGGGACAACAGATGTTGCCTGTTCCCCACCAAAACTCCCTTGGCACTTCTGTTTCCTTAAACGCATGAGTCTCTTTTCTTCAAGCACCTGTGGCTCCACTGAGGTTTTCTCAATGAGAGGAGACACTCAGACCATATGTGAACAGGGCATTAACACCCCCTCTTTCTATCAGCCCACTGATAGAGAGAGTAAGAGAGGGAGAGAGAGAGAGGGAGAGAGAGAATTTTAATATTTATTTTTTAGTTATCGGCGGACACAACATCCTTGTTTTGTATGTGGTGCTGAGGATCGAACCCAGGCCGCACACATGCCGGGCGAGCGTGCTACCGCTTGAGCCACATCCCCAGCCCCAATGGATAGGAATTTGAGGATGACTACTCCTGCTTCCTTGAGTATGACAGGTCTGAGACAAATTTTACAGAATCTCCGTGAGTATGGACAAACCCTCCACATTTCCACACACCATTGCCCACAATAGTGATGAGTTGATTAATTTTCCACCCTGTATTTTCTTCCCCTCCCTTTTTGAATTCACTCCAGTGATTCTGGGGTCTCTGGCCAAATAAATCATTCAATGCTTCATCTCAGGGACCATTTGAGGAAGAACACAAAGTAAAGCACTATATTTGAGTACTTAGGGTTATTCAATAATTACTAAAACAGAATGCCAGTTCAAGGGGTGAGCAATTTATATTTTGACGTATAATGGCAAGTGGCTTGCCAAAAAAAGTCAGTGTATAAAGAATGCCTGTTTATTTAGTAAAGACCTTTGAAATTCTAAACTTTTTAACATACATTCTATTTTATTTCATGAAGAATTTGAAATGTTTCTAGCAGTAAGCAACTGCTAGCCAAAATATTTACTAACTTATTTTAGTAACTTGTTAAGAAAACAAGGGCTTTGGAATCAGGTAATTCAGATTAGAGTCTCACATCTTGCTTTTTAATTTATGTGCTATCTTACTTGTTAACTCTGTGGCCTTGGCAAATAATTCACATCTCTAAGCATCATTTTTTAATGTCTAAAACAAGCAAATAGAACAAAAATTCAAACATTTCTTCTGAGGATTAAATGTGATAATACAGTAAAAATGAAAGAAGAAAAGAAATTATAGTGCCTGAGTAGAAGAGCCCAATACATGGTAATTACTATTATTAAACACAGAAGGAACAATTGCATTCATATTCATGACCTATAGGGCTAAGCACAGTGCTTGGAACGAACAAGATGCTCAAATGTTATTGAATTAACTAATCTACACATTTATCGTAGAGATCAAATAATGGGATGTGTATAAAGTGTTTGAAAACTAGAAGATAGAAGCAATGTGCTACTATCTGTCCCCTGCCAACTGGATAAAACTTTACTTTTTTTCAGCTAAGATGTGTGTCATTCTTCCGGTTCTAAAATCAATATTTTAAGGCATTTTTAGATTTAGTATGAAACTTCCATTTCTTCCCCTATACTGTTTGCAGCTGCCCACTTTGCTGTCAGGGGGCTACTGCTTTCAGTATGGAATCCTGCTATCAATCAAGTTCCATTAAGCTCATGGTTTGTGCCACAGGCAGTCAAGATTGGAGCCAGAAGTATGAAATTTTGCTCTGAATATTTTAAGACAGTCCAAATTTTCTAGTATTTCTCTCAGAAAGAGGAGGAAGAAGAAGACAAAAGAATTTTACTTTAAAACCAGACATTTCACTTAAATAATCTAATGAAATTATAAAACACATGAGGAAGGTGTTCTTAATTTTAGAAAAAAGAACTGAGAATCAGAGAGGCTAATGGTAAGGCCAAAGTCGACCACTAACAAATGTCATTACTAAAAGTAGAATCCCATATTTCCTGATTCCCTACCCAAGCTTTTGCTACAACCTCATTCTACTCCAGATCAAGCAATAAACTATTAAACCATTTAAGTATTATCAAATGTTATATGCCGTGGATGAGACACAAAAGAATATGGTTCTTAATCTCAAAGGGCTTAAATCTGGTTTTGACATAAAAATAACATGAACTACATTAAGTGACTCCAAGCATAATAAGTGTTCTCAGGAAATATACATAACAGGGGTGTAGGTGGTTCAAGATAGTTTCCTAGAAAATAAGTAAATTTCCTTAAACCCTCCCAGACATCTATACTTTCATAATGTTTTGTGATGTCTGGTTACTTTGTATTGGGTTAGTTTTCTTGCCTTCCAAGAACATAAGCTAAAGGAAATGAGGAACCACGTTTGCATATCATTAACCTCTGTCCTCATAAGCTAACACAATGCCTACTATATATTAGGAGGAGTTTGAGAGAAGTTGCACTATACGAAAACTTGAAAACTCATACAGAAGCACGATTTAATATAAACAAGAGAAGAGCATTCCAGGTGAAGGCAATGGTGGAGGCAAAGGCGAGGAAGCAAGACTAAAAGCGCAGTGTGTGGTTGAAGACAGGGATGGAGCAGAGGTAGAAGCCTGAAAATCTGAAGGCTTCAGTTGTTGCAGTGTGGATAAAGCCACCTGTGAGCTAAAAAGGAAGCCTTGCCAGTTTAAAAACCTGCCCTGAGATTTCAGGCTCCTTAAGGCAGTTGGATAAAGGTGTCATAATTATCATGAGAACAGATGCAGTTGAGAGCACTGGAGAAACTTGCAAAATGTTCTTGGACCCTCTGTGTGTAGCCAGCCCAGAGGAATCAGACTTCAGCCATCATACCATCAGTGCTGCTAGACTGCATTCCAGGGCCGAGTTAATGATCCCATCATTCCATTGGATCCTAAGTATAGCTCTAGATGAGGCCCAAGAAAACATCTGAGTGCTAAGGGTAGCCAATTAGAAGGTATTTCTTTAATGACCATCTTTTCCCCTGCCCCTTCTTCCACCTTTCCCACTAAATCATGACTCCCCCACTGGCTCGGGTGCTACATTCTCCTGCCTACTGGAGTAAATCAAGGTGAGACTCAAAGGACCAGAGAAGAACACAATGACTGTTTTTCTCACCATACTAAGAAAGTGTTCAAGTCTGAGAACTGAGGGGAGGAATTTTCCACATGCTGGAACCATTTAGCCCAAGTTTCAAGTATAAGGAGGCCTCAGATTTGGGCTGCAATTTATTGTGGAATTTTCAAGGGGCAAGGAAAGGTCTTCTTATAAATATCAACCCTAAATAAAACACATGGATCTCTATGGTGAACTATTTCATAGACTGGAAGACTGATTCCAGATGAGGAGCCTCAAATTTCGATTTGTGTTGCAGCTCTTTCAAGACTCAGGAGGACAGATCTAAACCACAGCAGTTGTCTTTATGACGAGAGAACTGGAAGGAGACTTTTTCTTAAAAACAAAAAATTGGGGCAGTTTTTAAATTTGTTCTTGTGTGAAACCTAACAGTTTTAGTTTACAAAAAGTTTTTGCCCACAACTGTTGACTTGATCCTCACAACAGCCCTCTGTGGTCATTAAATCCCAGTTTATAGACAAGGGGTTAGATGTTCAAAGACACTTCAACACTGAGTAGGAAGTTTTAAGATTGGAAATGGATCCATCCAGGTTGTCTTTCTTTTTTTTTTTTTTTTTTTTTCTTTTTGATGGGAGGGGTATACTAGGTATTGAACCCAGGGGCACTCTACTGCTGAGCTATATCCCAGCCCTTTTCATTTTTTATTGTAAGTCAGTGTCTTGCTAAATTGTCTTGGCTGGCCCTAAACTCTCAATCCTCCTGCCTCCATCTCTAAGTACCTAAGGTTTCAGGTATGCACCACAACACCAGCTTCCAAGTTGTAATAGCTTATAAAATATAGTACTTTCCTCCACTTAAACATGTAATCCAAAAGTGCTTCTTATGTTGTTTCCAACTGGCAGATTCAAATCACAGCCTTAGATTTGTCATCTTGCTAATAACTCAGCAAACATTTTGTGAGCCTGACCATGAGCCAGGCATTAGGCTATGTCCTGAAAACACAGAGATAAATAAGTTATAGACTTTATCCTCAAGGTCTGAGAATATAGTCAAGGAGGAAAACATACAAAGAATTTATTGCAATTCAGTGTAGCTAGTGCTAAAATTCAACCAAGAATTGGATATAGAGTTGAATAAAGAAAAATCAACTTGAATGGGCATGTCAGTGTGCTCCTGTAATCCCAGTACTCAGAAGGTTAAGGCAGAAGGACCACTGGGAGCCCAGGAGTTCCCCACCAGCCTGTGCAATATACTGAGACCCAGGCTAGAAAAAGAAAAAGAGACCCTGTGGGGGAGAATGGAGGATGGAGGGAGGAAGATCAACTCTGCTTGTGATGACGGGGACAGATAGTCTCCCAGAGAAGGTGATGATTAAGTTGGAACCTTAGGGAGCTGAGCATGTAGCTCAGCATTAGGGCTCTTGCCTAGCATTTGTGAAGCCCTACGTTCAATCCCCAGCACCCCAAAAAATAAATAAATAAAGGCTTTCTGATCCAATTCTTTCTATAAGGTATAAAGTGGGTTTATTAAAAACAAAAAGTTAGAACCTTAGCTATAAGTAGGAATGTGATTTTTGGACAGGGGAAAATCATTCTTGACTGAACGGCCACTGGAGAGTGGGCATGAAGTATGAAGCAGCGTGATTGTGTCTGTGTTATCATTACACACTAATGAGTACAAGGGTAACGCTCCCTTGTGTGGCTCCTTCAACTAACAGTGCCCACCTCTGCAGTTCCCAGTTAAGGTATCAATCAGTCACTTTTTCATTCATTTGGCAAATATTTATTGAGCTTCTACTATCTGGTGAACTCTGTTCTAGGGGCTGGGAATACAATAAAACAAGCAAAGTTCCTTCCTTTAAGGAGTCTAGTGGGAGGAAACAAGCAATAACAACAACAACACTAATAATAATAAAGCAAATGAAAATAATTCCCAGTAGGGGGATAAGGGTTATGTAAACAGGTATATACCACGGCATAGAATCTTTGTTCTGGAAATACATAATTTAAGATTAGTTTGGCTATGTAACAGACAAACACAATATAATGGAAACTTACACAATATAGAGATTATTTCTCATGCATAAAAAGTCTTAAAATAGGCATTCATCAAGTTGTCAGAGACCCTGTTCCCTGCTAGCTCTTTATTTCACCATCCTTAGGATGTGGCTTTAATCTTCTGGTTTCAATCTAGATGCTGGAGCTCCAGGAATCATATCATCATCCTCATGGTAGAATGCAAGAATAGAGAAGGATAGACCCCTTTAAAACAAATAAATAAAAATATATGCATGTGTGTAAAACAATCATATATCATTTTTACTGACTTGTGGTCCTACCTGGTTAAGACGGAAACTTTAAAAATAAAGTTTCTCATTTTTATTTTTTAAATTGGCTGTGGGACTCAGAAACACACCTTTCTAATAGTCCCTCTGTCAGTAAGCCTTCCTTAATTTTTAGTGTAGTAACTGTTTCCCATTGGGATCTTGACTATTACGCTTTCTAATGTTTATTTCCCCCTTCTTTAGAAACAGAATGCTCATTTTAGCGGGTTCAATCTTACCCAGCTTAAAAAATAAAAACGAGAAACCTTATTTTTAAAGTTTCTCTCTTAACCAGGTATTGGTATCACAATGCTTCACTTTTGGTAGGCACTCAAGAAATGTCCGCAGTTTTTTTTTTTTCATTCATCTTTCATGAAAATTTATTTGATTTAATAATTTATCATTATAACACATACACTAATATCAGATCTAGACAGATAGACTTTGAGATCCTTGAAAAAATTATTGGCAAATAATAATTTTGAGTTAAAAATTGCCTTCAGCTTTTCCTTCTCTTTAATACCACAGTATCTGGAAAATAATAGGTACTCAAGAAGTTTCTGTTAATTGAATGAATGCATAATTAACAGAATTTTCTCTTCTTTGAAGCCCTATTTATTATTTGTGTTTCTCTTTATTTTTTAGAGTTGATTTTTTAGAACATTTTTAGGTTAGCAGAAAATGGAGCAGAAGTGGCAGAGATTTCTCCTATTTTCCCTGCTCCGCCCTTGCATAGCCTGACTTATCAATATCCTCCTACCAAAGGGGTACATTTGTTACAACTGATGAACTTACATGGACTCACCAAAATCAAGCAAAGTCCACAGTTTACCCTGAGATTCACTCTTATTGCTATATATTCTGTGGTTGGGAAAAAAACAGAAATGACATGTACCATACAAAATAGTTTCACTTTCCTAAAAATCCCCTTTGGTTCACCTATTCATCCTTCCTCCCCATAATTCCTGGAAACCACTGATATTTTTGCTGTCTACATGTTTTCCCTTTTCCATAATGTCATAAAATTGGAATTGTAAAACATGTATCCTTTCCAGACTGGCTTCTTTCACTTACCAAAATGCATTTAAACTTCCTCCATGTCTTTTCATGGCTTAATAACCCTTCTTTTTGGTGCTGAATATTATTAGTGCATGGTCTGAATGTACCACTGGTTATTTATCATTCAACTACTGAAGGAGGTCTTTGTTGCTTCCAAGTTTTGGCAAGTATGAATAGAGCTGCTATAAACATCCATGTTGAAGTTTTAGTGTGGACATCAATGTTTTTTCCCAAGAAACTGACATTTACATTCCCATTAACAAAGAATGAATTCCTCATCTTTGCCAGTATTTGGGGTTGTTGATGTTCTGGATTTTAACCATTCTGTTGGACAGGTAGTGGTATCTCTTTTTTTCTAAATTGCATTTCACTCATGATGTGGAGCATCTTCTCATTGCTTTCTCTTTTGACGTGTGTATATTGTTTTATCTCTTATTCTTGGTGTTTATGTACTTGTCTTTTCCTTACTAGGAAGTTCACTGTATGACTCCATTCTATGTAAGGATACTTCAACCTACTGCACAATGTTAGAGACTGTTTGTTCAAAATTCTCTAGAAGAGTTTCAATGTCATTCTTTTCCATGAAGGTAATAAAACTTTTCTTTACTACTATAAAACTTTTCTCATGCATTCTCAGATAAATAATAGTAATAATAATAATAACAACAATAGAATCCTGGGCTGGGGTTGTGGCTCAGTGGTAGAGCACTTGCCCAGCATACGTGAGGCACTGGGTTCTATTCCTGGCACCACAGAAAAATAAACAAATATAACAAAGGTATTGTGTCCATCTACAACTAAAAAAAAAATAATTAATTAATTAAAAAATAAATAGAATCCTTTATCATATGTGTCTCAATTTTTTACTCAGATGGCTTCCTTCAGTTTATTGGGCTAAAACATTTAAAAAGTAGCATAAAAATCCACATGACAAAAAACGAAGAAAGAGATGTCAACTTAAATTAACTTATACAGCAAGGTAACTCATCAGGAACTTGGTTATATATATTTTTTCCAATCAATTTATCTTCAGTGATACACTCCATAGGTGCTTTGCACACTGTAGACTATAATGTAGTCTTTTCTAGAACACTAGGTTGCCTGACATTCTGGTTAAAAATGCAGATTTCTAGGCTCCATCCAGATATTTTTATATAGTTAGTTTAGGATAAAATCTTGGAGTCTATATTTTTAGAGTATCCCAACATAAAGAAAAACTTCCCTGGGATAGCCTATAATTTATTTTTACTTATGGCTTTGTTTCTTAGTTTTTCTACATTGACCACACATGACTTTTTTTTAATGTGTGTTTCTTTTTTCTCTCCATTTAAATCATATATTACGGGCTGGAGATGTGGCTCAAGCGGTAGCGTGCTCGCCTGGCATGCGTGCGGCCCGGGTTCGATCCTCAGCACCACATACAGACAAAGATGTTGTGTCCGCCAAATACTAAAAAATAAATATTAAAATTCTCTCTCTCGCTCCCTCTTTCTCACTCTCTCTCACTCTTTCTTTAAAAAAGTAAAAAAAATAAAAAATAAATCATATGTTACTTTTTGAAATGGAAAAGGAGGATTGGAGTTGTGGCTCAGTGGTAGAACACTTGCCTAGCATGCATGAGGCACTGGGTTTAATTCCTGACACCACATAAAAATAAAAAATAAAATAAAGGTAACATGCCTTTCTACAACTATATATATATGTATGTATATACACACATATATATAGCTATATTATATATTATAGTTATATTATATATAATATTATATATATATATATGTATATATATATATATATATATATATATATATATATATATATATGAAAAGGAAACCAAATTTTACTTTTATTAAAGATCAATTTTCCATGCTATGCTCTGGAAGACTAACATTAAGTTATGTCCCCAGCATATAATTTGGAGGTTTAATTGACTCAATCCCATGGGTGTTGAAGCATAATTAGAGTATTAGAGTAACTTCTAAATAATAATCTGTAGACATGTCTTAGGGTACACTGTTAGAATTCCCTTCCAGATTGTCCCAATTAATTAGCAGATTTGATATAATTTTCTGAAAGTTGCAGGCCAAGACCAAAACTAGGTCCCAACTGGTCATTCCACCATGAATTTAAAAGCATTAAATTATGAAGATTAAGTCTGAAATAGATTAAAAAGGGAAAGAATCTTGATTACATGAAACATATAAGATTAATATTTTTGTAAGCATGAGTTCAAAATACTTTCTGTGAAGTTATGATCTAGGGGCTGGGTTTGTGGCTCAGTGGCAGAGCACTTTACTAGCACATGTGAGACACTGGGTTTGGTCTTTAGCACCACATAAAAACAAATAAATAAAGGTTAAAAACAAAAGCTAAAAAAAAAGACTTAAAAAAAGAAATTATGATCTAACCTTTTAATAACAAAATTATATATAGGTCAGTTATCATATTCAGCCCTGAGTTTCTGTTTGGTTCTTTCAGGTTCTGTGCATATATATGCATGCGTGTGCTCTTTAAAAAAAAAAAAAAAAAAAAACTCTTTTAATTGCACATTTGTGTCTTGAGTTACCTCTGGAGTGAGAAGCCCCTCCCTTACTGCCAATCCCAGCTATACAGGTATAATATGGTGTCATGGTCTGACTCTCAGTGAGAGGGCATGAGTGAGTGCTGAGCTATGCCCTGGAGCCATCTCAGAGCTGGCCCTTGAGTCTGCACCAGACTCACCAAGGAAGGGATCTCAGACCTTGGAAGTACTTGCCCTGCTTCAAGGCCAGCTGAAATCCTCACACAGGGACA
Organism: Callospermophilus lateralis; assembly: GCF_048772815.1. Classification (NCBI taxonomy): domain Eukaryota; kingdom Metazoa; phylum Chordata; class Mammalia; order Rodentia; family Sciuridae; genus Callospermophilus; species Callospermophilus lateralis. The sequence continues at coordinate 141,567,056 of NC_135306.1, forward strand.
GGCTTCTCTGAATCATGGAGCAATCCCAAATTGCTTATATTCATAACAGCAGGGCCCCATTTATGGGGGTTGGGTTGCCAGGGGCCTGCTGGGTAGCAAGCTGGGAAGGCTCCAGATTTCATTTCAGTTGCTGCCTATGAGATATATGTCGCACAGCTGAGCTCATGGGTACTCCAGTGTGTGTGGATGTCATCTGTACTGAGAAGCCCAGCTGGCCCCATAGGGTGGGAGCTAGGGTGGCAGTCATGGACAGTGGGTATACAAGTGGGTATATATAGTGTGTGTGTGGGGGGGGGCGGGGTGTCCGGCTGGCTGGGTAAACATACTGCAGTCCCCTGAGGCATAGCGACCATGGTGAGACTTAGACAAGTTGGGTGTGTGTGGGGGGCGGGGTGTCCAGCAGGCTGGGTAAACATACTGCAGTCCCCTGAGGCATAGCGACCATGGTGGGACTTAGACAAGTTGGGTCAGAGATAACAAAGGTGATAGCAGTTCTTTTTTTTATGATTTCTAACACTTCATAGAACTTCTAATTTTGTTCATGAATTGTTTTCCGGATTTCGTTTCCTTGTCTATCTGTGTTCTCTTGTAACTTCTTGAGTTTCTTTAAGATGTATATTTCTGTTTCTTTAGGGTCAGTTATCAGTGTTTTGTACCTTGGTGGTTCCCTGAGTAAACTTGATTCTGGATGGGCTGTCTGGTGGGATCCATGGTGAAGTCCTTGGTGGGCTTGGCCTAGTGCCTGGATCTGCAGAGGTGGGTCTCAGACCTGCATTTTTGGGCGTGGTTCTGAATCCTGGTCCATGGGAGCCAGTGGAACACTGGGCTTCACTGACATGTTTCTGGTAACTGGGACCTTAGGGGGAAGCCTAGAGACTGGGTCTCAGGGATTAGATCTATAGCCTGTGTCCATGGTGGCCAGCAGGAAGCCTGAATCCACTGGGGCTGTTCTAGTGCTGAAATAGAGCTGATCATGGGGTTCATGGGGTAGACCTGGTCCTGAATCCATGTGGACTAACCTGGTGCCAGAGTAAGCCTGGAGTCTGAGTCGGCATGCTTGAGTCTCTGGGAGTGATTCTGGAATCTGGGTTCACTGGAGCAGGCTTGAAGATTCCTTGTCCCTTAGAGTGTAGGGGCACAGCCAGCCTTGGGCTAGGGCCTGGCACTGGAGAAAGCCTGGAGCCATGGTCTGTGTTGACTGGTCTGAAAGCCTTGTCTGTGAATGCCAGCCTGAGTCTTTAGGGGCCAGCCTGGTGATTCGTAAGGCTTGAGTCTGGGGCTGGCCTGGATTCTGGGGCTGCAGGGGCAGGCTAAAGCCTGGGTCCACAGGGGCCAGCTGGGAACTGTTCACATGTAAGGCACTGGGTTTGATCCTCAGCACCACATAAAAATAAATAAAATAAAGATATTGTGTCAATCTACAACTAAAAATGGGGAGGGCCTGGTGCTGGGTCTATGGGGAAGTTCAGAGCTCAGTGTATTCCCCTTCTCCATGAAGAAGGCTTAGAGGGAATGATGTGGGTAATGGGACCCTGTCCTTCCTACCTGCTTAAAGGCACCTTTCCTTAATTCTGTGCTCTACCCAGATACTATCATATCTCACCTAGATTCCTTAACTTTTGTGAAAGTATTTTTGCATGTGGATAATTGCTTAATATTCTGCAAGGGAACAAGCATTAGAAACTTGTATCCTGCCATCTTGTTGATCAACATCACTCACAAAACCATATTACATTTTAAACATCCTGCTGAGTTCTTTCCAATTTTATGAATTTCTATTCTGGGACAGTATTCCCAAATTTTCACCATCAAAAACTTTTTTTATAGGGGCTGGGGCTCAGTGGTAGAGCCTTGTACATGTAAGTCACTGGGTTTGATCCTCAGCACCACATAAAAATAAATAAAATAAAGATATTGTGTCAATCTACAACTAAAAATGTTTTTTTTAAGAAAGGAAACTTTTTATGGTACAAACAGTCCTTACCATCACAGATCCTAAATTTGAAAATTTTGTCAATTAAACTATACTAATTCATCGTATTCATTTTGTTGTTTTCTAGTCAAGAATATCTGTGACTGCCCATAAGAGTTAGATCTGCCACATGAGTTGATCTTACAGGAGCAGAATATGTGAATTTGCCCATGCAGTTACCACTTGAGGTTACAGATTATTTGGAAACTTCCTTTATCACTTTCAGAGAGATCCCTGAGATATACAGGAGACCTATGTTGTAAGTCCCGGGAACACAGGGTTTCTAAGAGAAAATAAATTTGCCTTGAACCCAGTCAAAATTATCTTTAAATCTAGATAGGTGACATCTAAATTAATGAGAGTTTAAACTCAATTTGTTATCTTGATCTTCACCTTGGAACTAGATAATTTACTCATTAAAAAGTATGCCTTGAGATGGAATCAGTTTGGGCTTTTGTTTTTGTTTTTGGATAAAGTGTGAGTTCTGATTTAAAATGTAAACTTGTAGAATTGTTTACTTCAAGAAAAGTTAGTGTCCCTAATGATTTCAGTAAGAAACATCAACATCAGAGGTGTCATCCATGTTTCTAGTCACATCCTTGAATATCCTGTTGGGGCACTCAATGTAAAACCTTCCCAGGAGGATAAGATATTCATAATAGTGAAGCAAGTTTAAATGCAGTTAAAGTCCGGGACTTTTACAATTCATCTTTTTATAAAGGCCTGAATCTTGAATTATTTTGTTATCATTAATTTTTATGGATAGAGCTACAGATTGGCTAGGACAAAATGTTCTCTGTCTCTTATCAGAGCCTCAAATCAGAGCTATTACCTTGGTGTCCTAAAGACTTACGCTGAATGTTCTAAGAGAAATTGTTATTGCTAGAGTTACTCCTTATTACTGATTAAGAACACAGTGCTTAAGATGTTTCTAAAGATAGATTCATACTCTCTTATGGCACACCTGTGTTCCTAAAGTAGTCAGAAATCTGAGTTTACATCCAAGGTGCCTGTGCCCAGTGGTGAGATGGGAAAGATTTCCAGCACAGCCTTATACATACTGTCATTTCTGAGAGTGGGATAATGAAAACAACATTGGCTTTGAACAGTCCAAAATTCATATCCTAAATCACTTCCCAGAGTGACTAACTTCGGGGAACTGAATAATTTGGGGCCTCAGTGTCTCCATCGGAATAAATTAGATCTATAAATGATACTTATTCGTAAGAGAGTTGTGAGAATTAAATGAGAAAACAAACATTGAAAAGACTTCACAAATGAACTCTCTCTGAAAGAGATTGTGTAGTTCAGAGGGACCTTTAAAAACAAGCTGTCCTCCTCATACTCTTCGGTGTGGATTATTATAGAGTCACTAGCCTTAGGGAAACCAGATCTATGATAGTAAAAAGTACCCCAGTTCACCACGTGCAGTGGCACATGCCTGGAATCCCAGCAGCTCTGGAGTCTGAGGCAGGAGGAACCCAAGTTCAAAGAAGCAACTCAGTGAGACTTTGTCTCTAAATAAAATATTTTTTAATAAAAGGGATTGGTCATAAGACAAAAGGGGGGGGGCCTGGGGATGTGACTCAATGGTTAAACATGCCTAGGTTCAATTCCTAGTACCAAAAAAAAAAAAAGTACCCAATTCCTCCCCTATCTCCTTTTGCACCAGATAGATCAGAGTTTTAGATTCTCTGTAAAGAGACCAAATGTTTTGATCAAAGAATAGGTAAGTGGAATTTTTCTGGAAATGTGTGCTTTGGTCAAAGGAATTAAAAGAGACATTTGAAAATATTTATTGAGTTCCTACTATGTGCAAGGCATGAGTGAGAACAGTATGATATAGTAGTTCTGAGCATGGACACTGGTAGGTGATTTTGTAGATTTTGCCTCTTACTATGTGCAGGATCTGTAGCCATGTTAGGTTTTCCATATTAAAATTGAGATTATAATAGTACCTGTTATAAGGATTAAATGAGATAGTCTTTACAAAGTTCCTTTAGTAGAACTACGTGACATGTACAAAATTCTATGTTTGATAAATTTATTTTGATTGTGTTTAATGTTTATTTTATTTATATAGATCTTAGTCCCCCGCCCACTAGATTATAAATCCCCCAAAGGATGACTGGATCTTGGAAAGGGTAGGGGGAAGCAACCCTTTTCTTCATGTTGACTAGTGTCCATACCCCTGCTCTGTGGTAAATAGTATCTTGTATACTTCACACATTTAATTTCCACCTTTGGATATAGATGTGAACGTCTTATTTTTTTTATAGATGATTGCATGAAGCATGGCATTTTTGCCAGAATAGTGGTTGAGAGGTGATATCAGCAACCCATTGAGATGATGATGGTTATGTTAAGCTGTGTATTCAAATGTATATTAGACCCCTGCTGTCCACCTCAAGCGCTCCCTACTTTGGAGTTCTTGCAGGGATTGGGGATTCCTGGAGAGTTCACGCCTTGGTTGGGGAGGTGCCGGAGAAGGGATTTCCAGTTGGTGGTTCCTGGATGGGCCCCATGGGTGGCCTTCGCGGGTTCGGAGAATAAAGGGGTTCCTGTTTTGAACCTACAAGTGCATCGTTGAGGCTTGGTTATTTTGTGCCCAGCCAGACTGCGGCAGCTGATGAAGCTAAAGCCCAGAGAAGATAGGTGCATTGCCTAAGGTTGCATAGTATTGGAGACAGAATTCAAATCTCATCTAATGCAAAATTCCATACTCATACACCTTAATTATCATGGAAGGGAGAATACAGAACTTGTTTTGTGAATATATTCTGCTTGTCAATTTCTCTCTCAGTTGTCCTAAAATGTTCATCATATTTTTTAAATATTTATTTTTTAGTTGTAGTTGTACACAATACCTTTTTTTTATTTATTTATTTTTATATGGTGCTGAGGATCAAACCCAGGGCCCCATACATGCTAGGTGAGCACTCTCCCACTGAGCCACAACCCAGCCCAACATATGTTTTCCAGATAATAAGAGAACATATATTCAGGATTGTGCCTTTGATTAAAAGGTGTAAAAGCATTCATTCTACTTAGCTTTAGCAAATACAAACTAGGTCAGAGAAAAAGAAAAAAACAATCATTAATAATTACATTCATGGGAGGAGGGAGAAAAAGGAGTGGCAAAGATGAAAGGAGAAAAGAAGAGGAAGGGAAGAGAAGCTATTTTGCTTACTAAAAAATGCTATAAACTTAATTTACAAGAATGATGAACACAAACATGCAGGAAGCATCCTAAGAAACATAGAATTAGCTTCTGCCTGGAGGAAAAAATAGGTTGACAGAAAAACATGTCACAGACTCCCAGGACCAACATCAACAGACTCAGTTTCAGGGCAGCATAGGAGGCATCTCAAGGATACATGATATTCAAGCCAGATATTGATAAAATAAGAAGCAAGAGGGAAAAGAAGACTTGGGACCCAGTGGTGACTTTCAAGTAAGTCTGATAAATTAGTGGCTTTGGGACTAGGTTTTGAAAAATTGCTATTTAGAGTACTAGTGAGATTATTTCATAAGAAGCAGAGTATAATGAGAAGGGAAAATGGGGCAGATAGGACTGATGTGAAATAGGAAGAAGGAAAGGAAAAAGGGAAGAGAAAAAAGGGATTAGTGGAGAAGCATATTAAATATACAGATTTTTTAAAAGTGAGGTTATCAATCAGATATTTTAATTTGCACAAGGCTGGCACTACATAGTAAGAATGCAGAAGAATAGAAAAATCAGCAACTTTCTAGATGTTCACAAAGTACCGGTTACTTTAGTAACAAGTCTTATACCTTTTTTTAAATTTATTTTTTAGTTGTGGATGGACACAATATCTTTATTTACTTTTATGTGGTGCTGAGGATCAAACCCAGTGCCTCGCATGTGTGAGGCAAGCACCCGACAGCTGAGCTATAGCCTTTTTTTATTTTTAATGTTAGCAATGTTTGAGATGAGGATTTCAAGTTTGAGAGATTAACCACATCTTGTTGGCAGCAATCAGGGATATCTAAACCAGGTCTACCTGGTTAAGAAAATGGACTTTCTTTCCCCTTTCCTCCTTATCTTCCCTTCAATTTTCATAGGATTAAAAAATGCATATATATAAGTGTATTCAATTATAAAAATAATACATATTTATTATAGAAAATGGGAAAACATTGTTAAGATAAAAAAAATATGATTTGTCAAGTCTATGCTATGTCCAAGGAAGAACATCTTAAAATTCATTACTAAAGTATATATTTTAAAGAACCTGCTCTTAACCCTTTTCTTAAGAAAAAAAAAAAAACAAACCCTGCTCTTATACTTTCATCAATACTCAGTGTCATTTTTTAAAAATGCCAATCTGATAAATGAAAATGGGCACTCCTTGCTATTTTAGTTTCTATTTCTCCAGTACTCCTGTGGTCTTGTGGTTCTTCATGTTTTTGATCCTTTTCTACTTTGTGCATGTGTGTCACACTCTGATATCTGCTTTTCATTTTCTTTTGAAATATTTGTTTCCTATTGATTTGTAAATTATATTAAGAATATTAACTTTGCCACTTATACATAGTCAATATTTTTCCTAGTTTTTCTTCTTTTGTTTATAGTGTGATATAATATTATAAAGCTTTTCATTAAGGAAGCAAATCTACTGAGCTTTTGCTTTGTTGCCTTTTTTTTTTCCCTTGATTTCTTCCTTTTTGCCAGGCCCTACTCCATCCCAAGATTGGCTAATATCTCTTCTAATGAAGGTTTTGAAGAGGGAAGGGATATGAATTGACTCAGAGGAAGAGGGAAGGGATTTGGTATTCAACGCAATGATGGGGCTGATGTAGCCGGAAGCAGCGATGAGGCTCACAGAGACTAGCAAAATAGATATTGGATATCAGTCTATGAAAAGCAGATAGGGAGAGGAAAATAGATAGGATTGGGGGCCTTGAAGGCTGGGCCACAAAGCCTTGTATTGGCTTGTTTAACAGAAAATAATGATTCATGCCAACTTCTCCCAAAGTGGAATCCCAGGTGGGAAAAGGACACTATATAAAGATAAGTTTGCAAGGAGTTGCCCAGATATAGGGAGACAGAAGAGCTTGGATGCTGTTGCTACAGTCTAGGCCCCAGGTGGATGTCATATCAACTTGGCAGAGCAGACTGGAGAAGTGAAATGGAAGAGACAGGTCCAAGACATGTTTCTGTAGCGAAAACAACAAAAAATAAATAAACGCATCAAAAACAAATTCATTTACTTTGTAACTTAGTACACTAACAGGCATACAAAAGAGAAAGTTTAGGATGTCTCTGATGTTTGGAAAAGAAGGAAAGATTTCTGTGTTTCAAGGATAGCAGCAGGGAGATTTGGAAGGTCAACCCAGTTTTGTAAGGGTCCGGCGAAGCGTCGGAGGGAGAGACCACAAGAGACTGGCTTCATGCAATTGGCAGAAGGGGTTTTATTGATTCAGCATGCTGAGGCTCCAGGCTCACTCAGGAAGATAGAGCAGCCCAGAGTCCAGAGCAGAGGTCAAGCAGTGCTTAAGTACACTTTTTGGGGAGGGCGGGGGGCTTTGCATACATCAGAACAAATCATCATGAGGCTCGGGAAAATTGAATGACAACTCTGGGACATGATTAGTACATTCATTGATGGGAACAGATTGGGCAGGGGTGATTGGTCACCCCTAAGCGGGGTACACATTCAAACTGATTGGTTTAGGTCCTGCGATGTCTACGTGACATATTACACAGAATCCCAAGTTACTACACAACCAGAGGAGTCAGTGAGAATATTTACTGGGCAGTTCGGGTATTGTCCTAACAGCTACAGGGATTACAGGTTTTGGGGGTAGCAGAGGAATTTTAACAATACTTGGTCTTTTACTTTTTAACCCAAGCCCTGCAGTTTAGAAACTTTACAATGCCCGGTCTTTTACACTTTAACTCAGGCTCTGCGGCTTAGAATCAGCTTAGAAATTTTACCTTTACAGTTTCAGGAGTGGCACAAAAGAAGAAATCTAAGCTTAATGTTTGGACACTCTGATATTTGGTGTTAATGGAACATCCACAAGCCAAATATCCTCAAAAGAGGAGAGAGGGCGGTTCACTGGTCAAATGAGGGAAACCTGAAATCAGACCTTGATTCTCCCTTCCCTAACACATGACTCTGAGCAAGGCCTGTGCCTGAAGGGAGGTAAAGCAGTTTTCTGTTAGTAATGTTTGGGAACTGACCAATCAATGAGCACAGAGCCTACGAAGGTGTAATTTTGATAAATGACAACCTCCATGTTGGTGTCAGTGCTTGGAGTAAGTTCCTGTAGGTAGGGTTGCCAAATCAAACACAGACACTCAGTTACATTTGAATGTCAACAAACAGTGAAATAAATGTTGGTATAAATATGACCCAAATGTTGTAGGGGATTTCCTTATGCCCAAAACTTATTCATTGTTGTATCTGAAATTCAAATTTCACTTGGTGTCCCGCTTTTTTATTTTTTTCTTTTTCTCCTAAATTGGGCAACCTTACCTATAAAAGGGAGATTTCAGAAATCTCCAAGAGTATGGCAGTTTGTACTAACAGTTGGTGGCAGTTGAGAAATGAAACATAGCAGGAAATTTCAACTTCCCAAAAAAAAGATACAAATCAAGCAAGAAAAAGAGATGATAAAGACAGTGCAGATGAATTAATCAACCTGTGTTTCTTTAGCACCTGTTTTGTACTGTTGGGTACTTTGGGGATATCACTCCAGGAGCTTAACATGATTTTTAAATTAATTCCTAAAGCAATCATTCAACAAATATGTGTTATGAACATTCTGTATGCTGGGTTCAGGACTTATCACTAAATCCTCAAGTGCAAAGATAGTGTTGGAGCTCACAAACATGGAGTAGACTAGATAAACTCAGGAAAATCAGAGACCAATTCAAGATAGAATCTAATTGGGAACTAAGAGTGGCTTCTAAGCTTACAGGATGAGCTAGGAAGCAATGTCTCTATGTTCATGACTTTGCTTAGCTTCAAGAAGCAACCATAGTTCAAAGGAAGTAGTGATCCACTGAAGGTCATGTATTAATTAAAGAACTGGTGGGGGGAGCGTGTTGAGCCAAGCTTGAGTCACTCCATAGCTCTTTCCCTGACACTCCTCTGCTGCTGTGAGAGAGCTCACATGAAATTATTTGCATTGAAATGAAAATGAAAAAGTCTGCTGTCATCACAGAAAGTATCTTTTGAAAATAAAGTGATGAGGGCCTGGGGATGTGGCTCAAGCGGTAGCGCGCTTGCCTGGCATGTGTGCCGCCCGGGTTTGATCCTCAGCACCACATACAAACAAAGATGTTGTGTCCGCCAAAAAATAAATATTAAAAAAAAAATTCTCTCTCTCTCTCTCTCTCTCTCTCTCTCTTTAAAAAAAATTCTCTCTCTCTCTCTCTCTCCTCCCCCTCACTCTCTCTTAAAAAAAAAAAAAGAAAAAGAAAAGAAAAGAAAGTGATGAGCAAGAGTGTTCTTCCCCCAGCCCCCATTTCTCCTCCAAGTTCTTGAATCCTTGTAAGAGGGATTTCTTCCGTGAGAAGGAAGAGTGCAGGTGGGTTTTCATGATCAGGGTGAGAGAGAGTGAAAGGTTCCTTGCTTGACAGACCTGAGAAAACCCTGCACTTCCTTGTGTGGAAGCTCTCTCTGTTGTCCCATTCTATCCTGAAATGCAGCAACCTGGACTCTGATACAAGTTTGACTGCTGTGAGGCCAGGAGACCTCTGTGGCCCATCTGGTGGGAAACCTGGCCCCTCACCTGATAACATCATATTCCTTTCTTAGGGTATGACTGTTACATGGCCAGACTCCAAGGGACTTGCTAGTGTTTTAGAGTGTGTCACAGTTTATAAAGGGCTTTAATCCACATTAAATAATTCTCTTTGTTACTTTGAAAAATCTCAGGGACCCAAGATTTCTGGTGGGGAATCCAAGTCTCAGAGACTCTAGGTGATGGGTCCAAGTTCACAGCATCTACAGGTGTTAGAGTCAGGACTTGGTGCTTAGGTTCTTCTAATCCTAAATCTCCCATGCTCCCCCAAATAATTGCTACTTTTTTTCCTTGACAATTCCTTGTAAACATACCAATAAATTTTTGCTACCAGGGATCACTGTGAACTCTTGGACATGAGAAACTATCGTCAAAAAATTGGGCCTCTCCCAGGCACGGTGGTGAATGTCTGTAATCCCAGCGGCTTAGGAGGTTGAGGCAGTAGGATCCCGAGTTCAAAGTCAGCCTCAGCAACCTAGCAATACCCTAAGCAACTCAGTGAGACCCTGTCTTTAAATAAAATACAAAAAAAGGGCTGGGGATGTTGCTCAGTGCTAAGTGCCCCTGGGTTCAATCCCCAGTACCCAAAAAAAAAAAAAAAAAAAAAAAAATGGCCTCTAACACATATCATCTTTCTTGGATAATTAAAAAAACTATCATTTACTAAACATATCATTGTGCTATTCAATCATCACTATAATCATTTGTGTGTATGTAGATATATGTATGTGTGTGTATATAGTGTGTGTGTGTGTGTGTGTGTGTATGTGTGTGACAGAGAGACAGAATGAGTGTGTTCAAGTACACATACTAGTAATTGATTGAGCCAGATTTCTAGCATTTTAGCCTAATCTGTCTCTAAAGCCACTATTATAGACCTTAATTTCCTCTTTGGAATCCACAAATAACATTTAAACATGCTTTCATTTAAAAATTTTTAAATTTGTTTCCTACTTGTCCTGTTGTAGACATAAAAGAGAACAAAAACTATGATCCCCAAAAGAACTTTCAAATTTGGACTTTCTTTCACTAGTTGACCAAGAACAACCATTTGCAAATTCATTTTAGGTTCATGTTTCTATTTCTGCTGTAGTTTAAAAAATATATTTGTTTAAACTAAGATCTCCAGAACTTAACTACTGATATATTCAGGCTTTAAACCTGTTCTCCTCTAAAACGATATGAGACCTGCTTGTCCCCAATAATGTTACAGTCTTTCTGGTGCCTACCTTTGATAAACAATCTACCACCATTTCTCAATTAGATGTGAATGGCCCATTTTTTGAATTTTGAGTGAAATTTTCAGGGTTGACTTCTCAAGGAGGGTTCAGATTTTTTGTTTACATCCTCTTTCAGTGAGGAGGGACCTGGGTTGGTTTTCCTGAAGCTTTAAGATGAAGAAGGAAGTAGCAATGAAGATAGGGAGATAGGGGCAGGAATGGGGGCTAGTGCAGTTCCTGACCAAAAAGGTCCAGAACAGAGCCTCTGTGTGCTCAACCTCTCCACTTATTTGATTAACAAATATTTACTAAGCACCTACACTGGCTACATGTTAGCCTTATGGGGACTCTGGCCATACCTTCCTGGCACTGGGCTAAACAGACAAGTTAACAGGCCATTTCAGGTTCTTCTTACACAAAATGCCTGCCAGGCATACCAAGTCAGTACTCCTGGTCTTCACATTGGGGGCCATTGACTTTTTTATTTTAATGCATATATTTTGAGCTTTTTATTATTTGCTTGGTGATGTACTAAATATTTTTATATTTGTCATTTAAGACTATTTCCTTGTCTATGAAATAGAGGCAACAATGATAGCTACTTCATGGAGTTATAACATGTGAGATGATTATAACAATGTCATTAATTTGTTGAGAGCAACCGTGTGCCAGGCATCATGGTAAACATGGTAATTATTTTATTTAATCCTTATAAAAACCACAAGGTAGGGCTGGGGTTGTGGTTCAGTGGTAGAGCGCTTGCCTAGCATGTGTGAGGCACTGGGTTGGATTCTCAGCACCTCATATAAATAAATAAAATAAAGGTCCATTGACAACACAACACACACACACACATACACACACACAAAGTGGGCACTCTTGTTAGTCTTATTTCACAGTTGAACACACTGAAGTACACACTGGTTAAGTAAATTGCCCAAGGCCACAAGGAAAATAAGTGATAGAGTTTGGACTCTGATCTAGGTTGGTCAGGGGTTAAAGCTGTGTACTCAACTCCTTATCCATGGTGTTTTCGTAATGAAGCTATAAAAAGATTCTAATGCATGATTTGGTAATGGCGGCTCTCTGTTTTTGGTCTTAAATCCTTTTTGCAATACCATAGACAAACAGTTTTAAAAATAAAAATTTGTAATTTTCTTTGCTAAACAACATTGGACAGGATCATTTTTGATCAAATAGAAAATTGGGACCAACCGTTGGAGGCTTAGGATTTAAAGTAAATACATTTCCATTGCCTGCTCCTCTTTGCTTTTCATTCACTTTTGTTTTCCTTTCTCTGTTTTAAAATAGGCTTTGGTCACCTTTGGGAGAAACTTTGCAGGAGAAAAAATTCACCAAAAGGCAACACTTAGCCCCAACTAAAGGTGAGAACAGAATTAATATTTATTCAACTCCTCTCTATGCCTGTCGTTAAAGATATGTATAAGATTTATTGAGCACCTCTCTGTTAGTGCAACTGGCTGCTGCTGCTGCTGCTGCTGACCCATCAAAATTTCACCACAACATTGCAAAATGAGGACGCAGAGCCTTAAAGAAGTTAAGTAATTTGCCCAAGGTCACATGACCAGTTGTTGACACAACCTAGTTTCCAACACAGGTCCATCTGCTTTCAGTCTGTGCTATTTCCATTACATCTTTCTACTTTGCTCAGGCAATGCTGGGAAAGGAATTCTCTGAGATTCTAAACTGATATGCCCAAGGATTAAGTCCCAGTTGATAGACTCACTCCTTCCCACATCTTGTTCTCTCATTGGCTGACATGTGTCTTCAGAGAAGGGGGCATTAGGGAGATCAATAAAAGGATGTCTTTCTTACAGAATCAAGAAAGGAAGCATTGATTTAAGTGCTATTCTGGAAAATTCTCAGTAGCTTCCAAAAATGCCTCTTAGAAATTGTTGATTGCTCTGGAAAGTCTAAATACTACAGTTTTCCAGAGCTAGAGGCTTTGCAGTGAGTACAGTGTTTGTGCACTACAGAGGCAAGTCTTTTGAATTGATGGGATTCAAATGCTACTTTGACTTGTGACAGGAATCCTCCGGGAGCAAACAGGCAGGGCCCTAACTCCTGCTTTGAGCAGTCCAAATGGAGCTAGAAACAGGAGGTGTCTAATGAAATGTTTCATAGCATAAATTGCAGAGTCAGTCTCATATTGCTCCTATCAGCTGTGTGAAGAAGCAGGTGTTTTTAGAACACTTTAAATTATTCTCTTGTGCACTGGAAAAACCAAACAACATCAAAGAAAATGGCTTGCTCTTGAATTCTGTGGCTGTAGTTGTTAACCATCCCCATTCTGATTTTTGCTTCTTAAATTGCTTAGCATGATGAAGTTATAAAACAAATGGTCTACTTTTTAGAAAAGACAGCAGGCTCTAACATTTGCATCTAATAAATATCTGATTTCTTAAAGGAAATCATCTAACTGTTCATGTTCATAAAGTTAGTCAACACTTATTATATTCCAGTCATGTGGTAGTGGCTAATGGTAAAGTTATGGCTGGCTTCTACCTTCAAGAAGCTTTCAGTCTTAATATCTAGCACAGACTCAAGTGCTACTCAGAATACAATGGGGTGTATTTTACAACTGATCTACTTTCAAGGCAGGCTGCAGGGAGCTGGTGCCAGGTAAGCCCGCTTATATCCCTATGGCTTCTTAATGACCAGATACTCAATCTCATCAATCATCACCCCTCTCAGATATAAACAGTGTCATCTCATAGGTCGGCTTTGAAATGCAGGACCAGATTCAGAAATCATTAAGGTGACCTACCATAATTTGCGTAAACATTGCTCTGTTATTTTTTTAAAAAATACATATATCTTGTAGAAAAAAATATCCAACAGAACTGAAGAATATAGAGTGTAAGTCTCTCTACCAACCCTAGTACCTGTTCCTGGTTTACCTCCTCGGGGGCAACTGCTCTCTTCAATCCTTGTGTATCACTCTAATAAGATATTTTGACACTTAATACATATGTGTATATGTATTTAAATTTTATAAAAATGATAGCTTACTACATGTGCTGCTCTGTACTTAAGCTGTTTCTTAACTCTATTCTGGATATGTTTTTTTTAATAGTAGACAAAGATTTATGTCATTCTTTTTAGTGACTGAAGAATTATGTTTTATGGATACACTGCAATTTATATAACCATGACCTTATTGATAGACATTTCCCCCATATAAAAAATATACCCCATTTCTCTTACGGTGTTGCAATGAATATTCTTTCTGTGGGATAAATGAAAATACTGGGTCAAAGATATAAGCATTTTTGATAGATATTGTCAAAATTTTCCCTGAAAGGATGGTACCAATTTATACTTCTATCAACATTATTTGAGAATGTTTCCCTGGCCAAAACAGTGTATTTTCAAACTTTTTGATCTTTGCCAAAGTAATGAAAAAAAAATCTTATCCAGTTTTAATTTGTAGATCTCCTAATTTAAGTAAAGTTGAACGTCTTTTTCATTTTAAAAAGTTACTGATAGAACATTTTGTTCAGAAATTTGCCACAACCTAATCTAATCACAGAAATTTAAAGAAGTTAATAGAATAAAATGCTTAGCATGGAATACCCTATTGGACATTTGAGATACAACATGAAGAAAACAAGATCTTTGAAATATAGCTTGGTCATTAAAAGTATTTAAGCAAGAGCAGTGGACTCACATTTAGAACTGTGTTTTGAGAAGCTCTAGACAGTGCTTCTCAATGGATTGGAAGTATTAAGACTGAGAGGAGGAAAACAAATTAGTGAAAAGGTTGCTGCAATTCTGAACTAAAGCTTGTCAGAAACAATGATGATGATGAAATCAATTAGAAAAGCATTTCAGAAAGAGAATCAGCAAAACTCCATGACCCAGTAAATGTCAATTCTAAGGGGAAAAAGACATTATGTAGACAAATGAATGAGTTAAAAAGAAAAGGAATATATGGCAGGGAATTTGGTCTCTGACATTACTAAGCACTTACTAAGGACTTTTGGTGTGTGTGTGTGTGTGTGTGTGTGTGTGTGTGTGCACATACATGAAAATTGAATGAAAATATATACATATAGTGCACTAACTTAATTTCACAGCAGCCCTAATAAAGAAGTATTATAATCCATTTAAGCATGAAAAATCCTAATTAGGCAGATAACATATGCAAAATAAAAAGCTATTGGTTTTCTCAGAAGGATTCATATCAGAATCATATCAAAGTCTGATATATGTGGTGGCAAAATCAATGTTCTTTACTTGTCTAAGCTACCTAGGCTTAAAAAAAAACATTCAGGGAAAAAAAAATTATCTTACATCATGCAGGGAAAGAAACTTCTTGCAATGTGTGTAAACCACCAGGGATTAGTCCCTGAGTGATCCATATCATTGGTTTAGTTTAACTACCATGATTCTCGGAGGAACTGATTATAATTCACAGCTGTCTCCATTCTGGATTGTTTTTATAGAAAAAAAAATGAAAAAAATAAAAACAAACAAAACCCCTACATTGTTCTTTTTTTTACTTTCTGTCATCATTCTGCAACTCATTTGGAAAAACATGTCAAATTATTAAGATTTATGACAGTAAATATGTAATAGTCATATCAAAATGTTACCTGAAAATGCCTCACCAAGAAGTTAACATCTTCATTATATATATATTGACTGTTAAAAAGGATTGGGGGGCTGGGGATGTGGCTCAAGTGGTAACATGCTCGCCTGACATGTGCAGGGCGCTGGGTTCAATCCTCAGCACCACACAAAAATAAAATAAAGATGTTGTGTCCACTGAAAACTAAAAAATAAATATTAAAAAAAGGATTGGGATTGTGAATCCATAATTAACATAATGACGTTGAAAGAATAATGAGCTGATGGGGAGGAGTCTGATTACTTGGAACTGGGTGTTACAGTTGTATGTGTATAAAAGTAGAGTCTGTATCACTGTCTGTTTTGGAGAAATCATATATTTATATTTTATTCTTAGCACTCATCAACTTGCTAGCTTCCTTCCACTCATACTATTATTTTTTATTGTCAGCATTTTCGGTGTACAAATGCCTTTATCATTGTAACCAGCTAGTGTTTGCTGAGCCTAGCAAGCTATTTGATTGTATAGCTCCTTGCTATTTTGTTCCCAAAGCTAATTATACACTTAATAAACTAAGTCCCTAAAAAAGACATTAAAAAGACTGAACATTAAGCCAAAAATGTAAATATTAACAATAATATCTAACTATAAATAAAGGAATATTCATTCCCCAAGATATTGGCTTACGAAGTAGAGGTACAGAAATTCGTCATAACTCTTTAGGAGATAACACGAAAGTAGGAGTTTCAAGTTTGTCAAATTTGGACCAGGATAGAGAGGGAACTTGATGCCAGATCAAATAAGAACAAGAAGGAAGACAGGCTAAGAACCCCCAAAAGCTCTGATCACCTTTGCAAAAATCTGAGGAGCAAGCAGCACTGGAAGAGAGTATAGCCTATAAAATAATTCAGTTCTTAGGATTTTAAGAATTCAGACAAGAGTGGGTTGGAGATACAGCTCAGTGGTAGAGCAATTGCTTAGCATGTATGAACCCCTGTGTTCCATCCCAGTAGTGCCAAAAAAAAAAAAAAAAAAAAAAACGTTTAGACAAGAGACTGGAGAACAGGTCAGAATCAAACAACTTTCTAAGAGAGTTGTCCCTTTCTCAGAGTTTCTCCAGAGAAGGGAGTGAATCTTGATTATCTATGTTGCCTAGGATTCCACAGACACTTGACAGAGCAGTACAGGTGTAGTGAATTGAATAAATGGATAGAATAGGGGGTTCTCTGCTGTTGGAAGTAGCTAGGAAGTTGGACTGAACCTGAGTATCATGGGGTTAAAGAAGACATTTGATTGTATTCATGGTCCAATCCAGCTAACTTTGATTCTTATATTCTAAGATTTCCAAGAAGTTTGCAAATCTTTAGCCTAATGTGGTCAACTTGTTCTCTGCCATATATTTTACCTCCATAATTTATTTCCAGTCTCTCAGACATTGCCAGTGGGAATAAAAGTCAGTACAACTGATGAGGAAAATTCTGGTATTAGGTTTGCAGACTAGATACATACAACTAAGTTCCATGAAATATGCCCATTAGAAATGCATGCACATGTGCATCAAAAGACTCAAACAAGTATGTTCATACTAGTATTCAGCATTCTTCATAAGAGGGAAAGAAAGAAAGAAAACTAGAAACAACCAATATCACCACAAACAATAGAGTGAATAAATAAATATTGCTGTATTTTTACTATATAATGAAGAAATCAACCCACAACAACATATTGAGCCAAAGAATGTATTTATTTATTTATTTTCAGTACTGGGAATAGAACCTAGAGCCTCACACATGCTTGGCAAGCACTCTACCACAGAACAGTATTCCCAGCCTCTTTATATTCTCTTTAGCATTTCTAAAATACCCTTTATTTCATGTAGTCTCACTTTTTGCCTTTTGCCCTCACTAGAAGGTAACTTCCAAAAGGGAGAGAGTTTCACATTTTGTCACTGCTGCATGTGCCATGTTTAGAACAGTGCAAGGGACACAGTAGACATTCCATCGGTGGTTGTTGAGTGCTTAATGAATTGTACTTAGAGTAAAATCCATAGTCCTGGCCTAAAAAACCCTGCTTAATTTGTCTTCTGCCAGCCTCCCCACTCTCATTTCCACCCCTTTCGTTTCTCTAAACATATCAAGCTGTTTTTCAATTCAGAGAACATTTGCTCTCTCCTCTGTCGAGAAAGTTTTTTTCCAGCTCTTCACATTCCTCATTCCTCTCCTCAGAAAGGTCCACTCTGACCACTCTAATTGCCTCCCCTCAGTTACTTTAAAAAAATTTTTTTTAGATGTAGATGGACACAATACCTTTATTTAATTTGTTTATTTTTTACGTGGTGCGAGGGATCGAACCCAGTGCCTCATGCATGCTAGGCAAGCACTGTACCACTGAGCCACAACCCCGGCTCCCCAGTTACTTTTTTTTTTTTTAATATTTATTTTTTAGTTGTAGTTCTATACAATACCTTTATTTTTATGTGGTGCTGAGGATGGAACCCAGTGCCTCGCATGCACTAGGTGAGCGCTCTACCACTGAGCCACAACCCCAGCCCCCCCAGCCCTCCCCCTCCCCCGTTATTTTTTATACATTTTCCTGCTTATGTCTTTCATAGCATTTATCACAATTTTCTTGTTAATTGATTTGGTGACATATTGTATTTGTTTTGCTTTTTGTCTGTCTATCCTCATTAAACATAAGCTTCATGAGGGAAGTGGCCCAGTCTATCTCGCTGATGTATTTCCAAGATCTGGCACAGGCCTGACACATATTTATTGTTCAATAGTGTCTACTGAATTAGTAAATATAATTTAAAAATGAATAAATGAAGAAAGCAGTTTTTTTGGTGCTCAGGGTAGGATTCTAATATTTACAAAGAAACATTGTAAACTAGGTGTGCATGCCTCTAATTCCAGCGATTTGGGATTAAAAAGTCAAGGCTAGCCTTGGCAGGTTAGCAAGACCCTGTCTCAAAATAAAAAATAAAAAGGGATAGGGAAGTAACTCCATGGCAAAGAGCCCCTTGGTTCTTCCCAGTATTAGGGAGGAAAAAAAAAAAAAGAAAAGAACCAATGCACCACTATCCAGGAGAGGAAAAAGGACATTTGTCCTGATACATCAAGAACCCAAGAATGGAAAAAAAAAAAAAAAAAAAAGCATTTTTTGGAGTCAACTTCTTTACAAGACCCTTCCCTGCTCTGAATATTCTGACCAGTTACTCAGGGAAAAAAAGAGCAAATGCGGAAATAGTTCACCTGCACCAAATGGACTCCCTTTGTTGTACTAATCAGAGATGGTTGGCGTGGACCATTAAGGACGGCTGGCCTTTGAGCCCCAGTAATTTCTGCTTAAAACAATGATGGCTTTGTGGGAAGCAGAATGGGAGGGCGGCTTCCTAGTTAGGGGCAAAGTACACTGTGCTCCACTAGTCTATTTATTTTATTGTCATTATATGTATAAGAGCAGTTTTCACAATAAATTAAAGTCAAGTTTAAAGGGGAGAAAGATGCCACAAAAGAGAAAAATGCAACTAGCAGTGGAGAAGTTGTAGAGGCAGAGGGCTATGCTGTTTTGTTGAGGAGGAGCCACTAAGGCCTAAGCACTGTTCTTAAATGGCCCCAATAATAATCTTTCATAGAAAGTATGTTATTTCCATTTAACAGATGAGAGAAGAAAGGTTTAGAGAAGTGAAGGCTTTATTCAAGTTCACAAAGGAAGTAAGTTGAAATCCTGATTGAAATCCTGATCCCATTAATGCCAAAGCTCATACTTTTTCCATCTTAACTGAGATCCTGTTCCCTCTTCCTCCAAAGAACAGTCCTGGACCCCTAGAGCTGTGAAGCCGAAGATAATTATCAGAGTTCCTTTTGCAATGCTCTCATGGTACATTTCTCTCCATTCTTGGTGATTAACACAGATCTCGATGCATGGCTGACTCTCCAGTAAGGACATTCTGAATTTAAAGAACAGAATGAACAAATGAGCAAAGGAGATGTTTTAAACAATGTGGTTCCTCTTATGAATCACACTCTAAAAACAACAAAAAAAAACAGCTCCTGGGCATCTTTCTCTTGCTGCATCAGTTCTCCAGGGGCAGGATATTACCTCAAGAATCACACAAAAGACTTAGTCAAAGGAGGCCACAGTGGGTATGGTGTTGTGCCTCCCCTGCCCTCATCTGGGGAACACTCTGGTTATTCAAAATGCAGGATTATCTTCTACTGGTGTAGTTGTTACCAACAGCTAATCAATAGTTGTTAGTAATAGCTAACATTTATGAAGCACATATTAGGCAGTAGGCCCTGGGCCAAGACCTTTCCATGTCTGATTTATTTAATCCTCCAAAACCTGAGAGAAAGGCACACCCCTGAGTGTGGGTCCAGGAGTGGACACAACTGTGCTGAGACCATTAGGAGCTATTTCTGTATACATAGTGTTTATAGCTAACTGACCCTCTCATGGACGAGCTGGAGGCAGGAAGCTTTCTGAGGCACCAGGACTTGGTTTCCACATAAGTTAGGTTATTGTATGTATTGGCATGAGGAGACAACGAATCTGAACATGGTGTATTTCTCCATTTATTTATGTCTTCTCTAATGTCTCTAAATTTAATCTTCTCCCTAGAGAAATGCATATCTTTTGTTAGATTATTCCCAAGTAATTAAAATTTTTAATACTATCATAAATTATCTTTAAAAATTAAAAGGTATTTAGGGCTGGGGATGTGGCTCAAGCGGTAGTGTGCTCGCCTGGCATGCGTGTGGCCCGGGTTCGATCCTCAGCACCACATACAAACAAAGATGTTGTGTCCGCCGAAAACTGAAAAATAAATATTAAAATTCTCTCTCTCTCTCTCTCTAAAAAAAAAAAAAAAAAAAAAATTAAAATGTATTTGTGGCTGGTTTATAAGAATGGTATTTAAGAATATATATATAAGAATATATATATGTGTGTATGTATGTGTGTGTGTGTGTGTGTGTGTGTGTGTGTGTATTACTTTAACTTAGCTTATTAGGTCCTCCAAGGACAATCATATGTTGGAGTCTCTTATTCTTGAACTCAAAAGGAAACTTTTCATCCTCTATTAGATTTGATGATATACTTTTGTTTTGTTTGTTTTTGTAGTGCTGGGCATCAAATCTGGGGCAGGGCCTTGCTCATGCTAGGCAAATAAATGCTCTACCACTGAACTATATTCCCAGCTCAATAATAATATACTTTTAAAAGATACCCATTACCAATTTAAGAGAGCTTTTGCTAGATCATAAGTTTTTAAAATTTTATTATATAGATACTTCTTTTTAGTTAAAGAAGTTTTCTTTGGTTCCCAACTTGCCAAAAGTCTTATTTTTTAATGAGTGGATTCTAGTTTTGTCAAAGTTTTCTGAACCTATAGAAATGACCATATGTTTTGATCCCTTCTGAAAGTTAAGGTATAAATTACATTTTTGACTTTTTAAAATTTTAAACAAAATTTGTATTTCTGATACAAATACAGTTTGGATTTTGCATATTTTGGATTTGATTTGCTAGTATTTTACTTAAGATCCTTGTATCCATTTTCAAAAGTAAAATCAATCTGTATATCCCATTTAATATTCTCATCAAGTTTTCAATGCAGATTTTACCATCTCCATTTCTACTTGTGACTCCTAAGAGGTAGAATAATTGGTCAAAATCACATATAGCTAATTGGTGACTGTCAGGATTAGAAGTCAGGTCTGTTTGAACACAAAGCATGCTTGTTTCCTCATGTCACGTAGCTTTCATGAACATTTATCAAGTTCCTTAAATCAATCACAGCTCCTAAATGTTTCTAAAACCTAGGATTGAAGAGGGATTATGATAAGGGTGATAACATCAGATAATCTTAGGAGACTATGCTGATATCTTCATTCACCAAAGTCAATGAGAAATCATTCATCTGCATCTGAGAAGAAAAATGTGAAGTCAGAGCCCAGTTAGTTATGTATGCAATTCTATAGGAATCAATTTTGCAAATAAGCATGAAAAAGGGGAAAGTGCATTAATGTTGTTTTATTTAAAAAATATGATATTTGGGGCTGGGGATGTGGCTCAAGCGGTAGCCCGCTCGCCTGGCATGCGTGCAGCCCGGGTTCGATCCTCAGCACAACATACAAACAAAAATGTTGTGTCTGCCAAGAACTAAAAAATAAATATTAAAAAATTCTCTCTCTCTCTCTCTTTAAAAAAAAAAATGATATGAAATCATTCAGTGATCAAGGGTAATCCAAATGACAGGAATTCAATTACTCCAGCTAAAAATATGAATCAAGACAGATACCATAATGTAACATCCAGAAAAATTGTTAGGGTAAAGGAAACTATTGATTATATATGGACTAACTTCAGGGGAAAAAATTCCAAAACACATTTCAACTCTTGAATTGAGTAGATAAGAGAATACTTCATCAACACAGAGGAAGGATTCTTGATGTC
Organism: Callospermophilus lateralis; assembly: GCF_048772815.1. Lineage (NCBI taxonomy): Eukaryota > Metazoa > Chordata > Mammalia > Rodentia > Sciuridae > Callospermophilus > Callospermophilus lateralis. The sequence continues at coordinate 141,589,077 of NC_135306.1, forward strand.
ATATAAAATATGTACTCAAACTCACTACTCATTTTTATAAAACTTGGAGAAATGTGTTCAACTGACTTTGTAGGCTATAGGCCATGAGATTTTGAATGGGTGATATCTTCATTTTTTAAGGTGTTCCCAGTGGTATCTGTGATTCTTGACAATTTCTCACGCTTTATTCAAAGAACTTTTACAGATACTTGCTCATAAGTTATTTCATATAATTAATCTTTATCTGTCTAAAGTGAATGAGGCCAAACCCCTTTTATTGTAGATATGTGGCAGACACTGTAAATAACTCTCTCACTTCTCTAGGTTTGTGCCAATATTGTTGTCTTGGTACACTACCTGCTGTAACAAACAATCCCCACATCTCAATAATGTAAAACAATAGAAGTTAATATCCGGCTCATGTCACAGCCCAGTGCAGGATGGAGGTAGAGAGATAAGCAAAGAGTTCCTTCCACCTTATGGTTCTGCTCAGTCTTCTGGCAGACAAGGGAAGAGAGCAAGGAGAATTACAAGGGAATGCCTTAGAGGACAGGCCTAGAGGTAGTGCTGATCACTTCTGCCCCTATTTTAACGTCTAGAATGGTAATGTGATCATGCTAACTATAAGAGAGAGGCCAGGAAATGCAGACTTTCTGTGTGGTCAGGAGGAAAAGGAAAATCCTTTGGTGAACTAGTTAGCCTTTACCCACTAGCATATCGAAGATTAAATTAAAGTTTGTAAAGATTTTAGCTTGGCATCTTGGTGCACATAGTGAGGGTTTAATATTATCACATTATATTCTCCTCAGTAAGGTGGATATAATATAATATAATATAATATTAATCATTCTCATTTAGATGAAAAACATGCTCCAAGAAGTTGTTGCTTTCCCAAGTTGCATGGCTAGTAAATAGTACAGCTGGGATTAAATCTAGGAATCTAGGTCCACTCTTTTAAAAACCAGAATCTTCCTATCTTCCTTCCTTCCTTCCTTCCTTCCTTCCTTCCTTCCTTCCTTCCTTCCTTCCGGTACCAGGGATTGAACCCAGGGTGCTTAACCACTGAGCCACATCTCCAGTCCATTTTATTTTTGAGACAGTGTCTCACTAAGATACCTAGGGCTTTGCTAAATTGCTGAGGCTGGCTTTGAACTTGATACTTCTGGATTTTAAAATATAATTTTAATTAAATCAAATCACATGGTGGACTATTGTTTTAAAAAAATTGCTGGGGGTGGGGTAAAACCCTGTAAGTTAAATATAGCAAAAACAACAAAAAACGCTGAAAAAATATCCAAAACTATTATAAAGTTTATCAGAAACATTAATTTATATTGACTATCCACAAGGTATAGAAACCTAAGTATATATCTAAAACGAACAGAGAGAAAAAGGAAATCTAAGTATATTTTACCATGAAATAAACTAATTTCAACTTCACTCTGTCACTTCCAATTTTTGTATGCTTTTCATAATGCATATCCTAGTACTACCATAGTAGTAAATATGTATAACTTATGAATATATACATGTATATATAGTATGTGCTCGAATTAAATGTACTGATTTAGACAAAGCCTTTCCACCTTTCACCAGTTGAGAGTTTTAACCTATGAACACAGTGGTGATTAGTACAGAATAATCATGCAGTAAGAATTACTTACACAATTGATATTTAGGTTTAGTCCCAAAGCTCAAGGAAGTACAGCAATTCTGATGCAGACAGATATCATTTAAATGTGACTCCCACCATTTCACTTCAAGTAAACAACATTAATCTGGTCTCTCTGGAGACAGTTTGTCTGTGATTATAATGCCAGATATAAAAGTCAGTCATATTGACTTGAAGAATCCTAGAAAGCTCTCCTTCTAATCCTTCTCTTTTAGTATGACTTGAAGAAAACCAGAAAGACTTCCCTTAACCCGTCCACCAGCAAAAGCCCCTAACTCATTCCCAACTAAAGTCCTACTCTGAGCACTGATTTCTGTGAAGGAGACTGCCCTCACTCTACCCCTCAGGGTTGACCCTTTCTGCTCTACGCTCCTAAGCATCTGGGATAAACCTCAACAGTTTGAATGTACACCCTTGTTTATGTGTCTGACTACCTGCTGAATAACATGCTCCAGTGGAGATAAGGGCTACTTTATTCATAGGCTTTGAAATTAGACAGTGTAGACTGTATGGGCTCTGACATGTTACTAAGTCCCTCTCAGTCTGCAATCTCATTTATCAAGTGGGTAAATACTTCTTAGGGCTATTGTGAGCACTAAATGAGACAATATGTAGTTTAAAAATGTTTGGTTCATTTTAGGTGTTCAATGAAAGTTATTGCTATTTTCTTCATCCCTCCTACCCAATACAATCATTGCCTTTTTGAATTTATCTTAACTGAAAGAATGAAGAATAAATTATCGTATTCATGTCCTGTGATCTCTTATAACATAGGAGTTTTCATTGAATAATGACTAATGGTTTGAGTGTGTTTCCTATGTCAGGAACCATGGTATATGCTTTCTATTCGTTTTTTGTATAATCCTCACAACAACCATTTGAAGTAAGTACTGCTAAAATCCCAATTCCACACCTAAGAAAACTGAGGCCTAGTAACTTATCTTCAGTTAAATGCTGAAGCCAAGATTGGAATCCAGGACTTGAGGATTGTTGTACTGTAGAATGCTTAAAATTTAAATATCCAGGGCTGAAGCTGTGGCTCAGTGGTAGAGCGCTTGCCTAGCATGTGTGAGGCACTGGGTTTGATTCTCAGCACCACATATAAATAAATAAAATAAAGGTCCATCAACAACTAAAAAAAAAAATTAAATATATCCAATTTTCAGCCCTGCTTAGAGCTGGTTCTGTGGTTTTATTGCCAAACTCAGAACAAGCTGTATACATTTGGATTCAAAGCAAACACTGCCTAGGGCTTTTGCAAATAACTCATGGAGACCATCCTGTTCCCTCCCTCACAAGTCTGTGCCCTCTCAAAAGCAAGGTACATAGCAGTGCCAGGAATCAGATCCTTTGAAGTATTCAGCCCATGAAATCAACCTGCCTGGGCTTTGGCCCATCTGCCAGCTCTGAGTCAGCTGGTAGGCAAAAGAGCCAGAGGCTCAGATATAATCAGTTCCTAAACAGGTTCATCCACACTACCTCCACCTCCTTTAGCTTTTGTATCCTTTCAACTTGATTTCACCACAGGAAACCTATTTGTGAGGGAAGGTAGCATATCTCTCAGAAGTGGCACAGTAACTCCCCCTCAAAAGATTCCTGCCCGACTACTGAACACAGACAGCGACACTTACCTCATAAATTATAGTGAAGGTTAATGATAATGCCAGAAGATTTGGCAATTTAATGGAATGGAGCACAGACTTTGGAGTCAGAATAGCCAGGGTTCAGAGTCTCAGTTTTGCAATATGTTGTGCATATTGCAAATACTAAATTCTTTAAATTTCTAAATTCTTTAAGTTTCAGGATGACAAGATTAACAGAATTTTACAGAGTTTCAGAAATATTAAGTGAGAAACATGAATTTAATGCTTGTAATGCCCTTGGAACTGTGCCTTTGCTTGCAGCGAGCATTCAAATGTTAGTCAAAACTATATGGCCTGGGGCGAGTGAACTTAGAAGATTCTATCACTCTCTACCCAAATAATTTATGTGAAAATTTAAAAACTCCTGGCACATATTGAATGTTCATAACATTAATACATTTGATCAACAAAACTCTCTCTCTGTTACCTACATTTATTTATTTAACTTTTATTAGTACATTATGGTCATACATAATAGTGAGACTCATTTGACATTCATAAATGCATATAACATAATTTGCTCCATTTCAATCCCCAGTACTTCCCTTTAATCCCTTCTTTCTCCCCCTGGCTCTCTTTCTCTGCTATTGATTCTACTGTAATAATAATAGTAAACAACTTGAATTTCTTCCTTCACAAGCCTAGGAGAGATGCAGTCTTGCTGTAATGTACAAAAGGGAAAATGCTTTTGGAGATTAGGTAAACATTCAGATAGCTACTCTGGTTAGACAGTACTAGCCCTTGAAGATTCTGCAGCAAGGCAACGGTCAGATAGGTAAGTAGAAAACTTTCTAGCGTACACAGCACTGTTTTTGTTTAACAAGTTTGACTCTCAAACTTCATGGAACAGTTCTCATACCATGTTTGGAATTATTTAAAATACTTGTTTTACATGTCCTTCTGCTCCACTGTGAAACATGATTTTTGTCATCTTTCTTTACTCAGATAAGATTTTACAGATGAAGACACTGTCCTAACAGAGTTCCAAGTGTTCTGAACAGGGAGTGGAGGAAAAGGAAATAGGAATCATTCTATCTAGAGAGCTAGTAATATGTTACCCTTGTGAGATAAACTTTGGGACAGATCTTGATTTTTTTATCTGTAATATTACATAATTTGTGTTTCAAAAAACCTAAAAAAGATAAAGTATGTAATGCTGACCTTTGGGTTATAGCACATATTCATGAATCTAAATCTATTGAGGATATAATTCCTACTCATAAAAGGAAAACTGAACATGCCCATTAGTTAACAGTCAGGAGGCATGGTGCAATTTTCTCATCTATAAAGGACCAATAAAGCAATGCAGCTCTATACTACACTATGTACCACCATCAAGGAATGGCTTCCAGACTGTGTAGATGTCCACACATTTCCAGTCCTTAATCTAAAGTACATGAATGGATCCTAGAGCAGCTTCTAGCATTCTAAAATAATGGGTCTTATACAAATATAGATGTTCAGTGGTTAGGGCCAGGAGAGGATCTTGGCTCTTTCTTCCTGTGTGAGGCGGGGGAGGTAACATCCCAAAACCCTCCATAGTTTTTATAAAATTCTTAGAGGTCCATGGACTCAAAACATTAACACTTCTATAGAACATAAGAAAAATGCTTATTCAACAAATATCTGTCCAACACTATGTAGAGGCTTCATGTCATCTCTGCCCTCATGGTGGAGAATGACATGAAAAATAAGTATTCTGAATAATTTTAGTGACTTATGGCTTAAAATCTTTTTAAAAATTTTTTACATTTTTTGTTATCAAGACAAGCAAACTTGCCTTGTGAAGTCACTCTGCCTGTTCATCTCAATGACCTAAGAAAATGACCTTTATAACGTGTATACAATGCCTAGCACATGGTAGGCCCTCAAATGTTAGCTCCTTTCCCTTTACTTATCAGTTTAATGTCACATATATCTTTTTCTATCCTTTCCTTATCTAGGACTTCATGTATTATTAATTGAAATGAGATCTTGCTGTTGGAATGTTACCCAGATAGAAGTAGAAGGTATGGTGTGACTTTCCCCATATTTTTATGCTCATAAAGTGTGGCAGTGCTATAGAAGTCTTTAAATAATGTAGATAAATGCCAAAAGTTCTGACAATATAAGGCATGAATGAATAGTAGTTCGTAAAAATAAACAACAAAAAGTTAAATAACAGTTTCATACCCAAAGAAAATGAGACCAGAAGGAACACTGGCAAGTTTAACAAGTTATAAGGAACCTTAGAGTACATCCATTCTATTAATGAGACGGCTGAAGTTCAGAGTTACATTCACTCAAACCCATTCAGATCAGAACTAACTCTGCTATGCAGCTTCTGATATCAAACTGCATGCAGTTTGAAGAAATCATAATGCTTGCTAGAATTTGATTTCTGTTATCTATAGATGTATCTCTTCAGTTAAAACTAGAGTACAAAAATCTTAGAGAAGAAACAACACACACATACAAGGGTTTGTGTCTAGTTGGAGAACACTGAAATGGACCTTAGAATATACTTAGTCCATCTGCTCCATACCTTTTTTCTTTTTCTCTTGTTAATTCTTTCAAAAACAAGTAAATTTTTTTGCCAGGCGCAGTGACACATGCCTGTAAACCTAGCAGTTCAGGAGGCTAAGGCAGGAGGATCATGAGTTCAAAGCCAGCCTCATCAATGGTGAGGCTTTAAGCAACTCAGTGAGACCCTGTCTCTAAATAAAATACAAAATAGGGCTGGCAATGTGGCTCAGTGTATACCCAATGTATACTTCCTTCACCTTTTCTTAAATCTTTTCAATAGTTTAAATTACAAAGTTGCTAATGTCTAATAATGGTGTAATGATTTACCCTTTCTTTGTATGTTTCCATAGAAGTGTATTAGAAAAGATACTCTTAACTCCCAAAGACATACTTTTTGTCATGAAACATTCATAAATTATTTTTGGAAAAATAAGTAATTTTAACCAGAAAAATTATAAATGCAGTGGCACAAGAGAACTCTCTGGGGATAATGAAACTCTTCTAAATCTTGATTATGGTGGTGTTTATATGACTATGTATTTGTTAAAATTGGAATTATACACCAAAAAGAAACTTATTGTATGTAAATTTAAAAATTAACTAAAAAATCTGAAAAGAGGGGAAAAAATGTAATTTCATGGTCTGTTGATGCTCCTTAGTCTTTATGACCAGGGGAAACCACAATGCAATATTAGGCTTCTAAAGAGAAATATTCCAATGGTAGAAATTTAGTCACTGAGGGAGGTTTATTGGGGAGCTATGTTTGGAAATTACTTTTTAGTTCTCTTAAGTCAGAAAATCCCCATTCTACTCAAGATTAGGATTGGCATTGATTAGGGAAAATGAAAATGGGACAATTAGGAGGACTAGAGAATGTAGGTGAGAATTAAGACAAAAGAATTTTAACATCTAGAACAAGTAAAGCCAAAAAGCTCCAAATAAAACCAAAAACTGGATTAAATGATGAAAGAGTGATTTGTTTTTAAGTTAAAGGTTTTACTTCAGAAGTCCAATTAAAAAAGTATCTTGCTTGATAGCTTACCTGGGATCAAGTAGTCCTCTTTCCTATGCATTGTTGGTTGGTCGTTTGATTTCTACGCAGTTCTTACCCAATGTTTTGATACATCACTCATGCTAACACATGCATTTGATTCATTTAATTGATACTGATAGATTACTAAATCTAAAATTAATAGTTCTGGCATTTTTTTTGCCATTATAACCTTTACATTACACTGCAATGTTTTGGACTTGCAGATTTATTTTTCTACCTCTCCCCGTAAGACTGTCAAACTTGTATGAACACATCTGTGTTTACTTATCTTCATATCCCCAGATCTACCTAGTATACTATCTGACACCTAGTGGATACCCAATGAATATTTGCTGAAGAAACAAAAGTCCTGTTTTAAGCACAGAAGGAAATGTGAAAATAAATGTGTTATAACTCTTGCTTGCAAAGAAGCTATGACTTAGTGGTCATGTACTATCTAGATGGGTAAATAAGAAAAGGAAGGGAAAGATTGAGCATAGTCTGATCATGGAACCCAGTTATCTTAATGCTTTACTAGGGTCATATGAATTGCATGAATATTGAACATTAAAAAGGAATATTTGGGATTGAAATTGTTCTTTAAAGTCTGTGCTGTATTGCAACTGTATTTGTTCTTTAAACACCACATGGCCTAGATGATTGCTCTGGAAAGAAAATAACTATAAGTCAACAATCCTTTTTCTAAAACCTTAGGGTCAGTGTAATCTAGAATTCATGAGTCTTTAGAGTTTAGAATGGCAATAAGGTCCACACACTGTATCATGGAATGTACACAGAAGGGTCTGTGCAGGATACTGTGATCAATGTTTCTGCTGGGGAGTACAGCCTCCAGACACCTTCCTATCAGTTCAGATCAGGCCAGGTTTTACTTTCCAGGTACCTAATTTCCTCATCTGTAAAATCAAGTTGCATTTAACTTCTTCAGGCTATGTGTTGACCAACACAAGTGCTTCAGAGTCAGAACTAAAATAATCTAAATCATGCACTAATTTAGAGGTAATGGTCTCATGCTTCCCAGGTGAATCAGAGGACTTAGAAATCACTCTTCACTTCCATTAGCATTTTCTCAGTCTAAACAATGATGCTTTCATATGAACTGTTTTATTCCTTCTACAAAAGCTATGTGAAAACATTTATTAGGGGAGGGCTTAAAAAACCTAAATAGTGTAAATTACCAACACAAACCCCAGAAATCTTGAACTGTGTACTTTTGTTGTTGTCTTTGGTACTGGGGATTGAACCCAGGGGCATTCTACCACTGAATGGGTTACATCCCCAGCCCTTTTTATATTTTATTTTTAGAAAGTCTCCCTAGGTGCTAAGGCAAGCCTACAACTTGCCATCATCCTGCCTCAGCCTCCCCAGTCCCTGGGATTACAGGTGTGTGCCACCACACCCAGCTTTGAACTGTTTTTCTTAGAGCATAGACAAGAAAAGATAGAGAGCTGTTAATTACACTGTGAAGCTATAATATTGCATCATAGATTTTATATATAAATTTTTAAAAATATTATGCATTTTTAATTTAAATACTTTAAAAGATGTGTTTTAAATAGTTACAGAACATTTGTCACCTGGTGTTAGTTTCACAATGGTTGTTGCATCTGATTGGGCAATGTGCAAAAAAACAAAATCAAAATAAAACAAAACAAACCACATTTGTAGTCATGGCTATGATGGTGTTCTTTTGTATAAATTGAGCACTGAAATACTTAGGGTCAAAAATGCTGTTTTTTTTTTGCCAGGTATGGTGGCACATGCCTGTAATTCCAGGAACTCGGGAGGCTGAGGCAAGAGAATCGCAATTTCGAGGCCAGCTTCAGCAATTTAGCAAGATCATAAGCAATTTAGCGAGATGCTGTCTCAAAGTAAAAAATAAAAAGGGTTGGGAATGTGGCTCAGGGGTTAAGCCCCCTTGGGTTCAATCCCCAGTATACAGGTTGGGGATGGGAGTGATGCTGTTTTTGCCAGGTGTGGTTGCCGCAGTCTGGCTGGGCACCAAATAACTGAGCCACTACAAAGCCTTGTAGATTCAAACAGCAACTCTTTAATCCCAAACTCTCACCAACACTCTGCAGATTCAAACAGCAACTCTTTATTCCCGAACTCTCACCAACACTCTACACATACTTCCTGTGAACACCCTGCATCCACTCTGCTCTGCCCACCAATGCTCTCAGAACCCCGCGAGAACTCAACGGGAACTCCAAAGGTTGGAGCGGGTGCCTGAGGCAGCAGGATCCACCCTAAACCCGAAGCCACCCTAATCCCTGAGCAGGGTCACCTTTCAACCCCAAATGCCATGTGTCATTCCTACTTGGCTATGGCTCTCAGCATGTGGTGGTGCACACCTGCAATCCTAGTGGCTCAGGAGACAGAGGCAGGAGGATCACAAGTTCCAAGGCAGCTTCAGCAACTTAGTGAGAACCTGTCTCAAAAATTAAACAAAAACAAAAACAAAAAGGTGGTGGTGGTGGCTGGGAATGTGGCTCAGTGGTTAAGTGCCCCTGGGTTCAATTCCTGGTACAAAAACAAAACAAAACAAAACAAACAAAAAGTGTTTTATTTTGTATTTCCTTAAAAAGGAAAGATACTAGTAGCAGTTCCTGTGTAGTGAATTTTAAATGTTGAACAAACCTAGGTTCTATGCTCAATGTCTTTGCTTGTTAATAAAGTAACGATGGACAGATTTGTGCTTTTACTTTTAAAATGGAGGAAATTCCTACACTGAAGTAATGAAAATCTTAGCTAAATATAATACTATGGTAATTATTTGCTTTCTGTTGAGGAGAAAATAAAACATTTCTTCTCATTAGCTTACTGAATGCCTATTAAATTGTAAGAGGCATTTTTAATTTCCACAGATGGATATAGGTTAATGCTTAACTGAGCAGAGCTCAGAGAGATACCCTAGAAATGAGGCTGGTCCAGGCAGGACAAATTAGTTGGGTGTTATGGCACTGTCCTATGCTTTTGGATACATCAAACACATGGATACATTCAAATATCTTTCTCACAGAACTTACACATTAGTGGGTCATTTAAGGATAGTATCCCTATTCTTTAATTCTACCTGCAATGGATACTACTTGGGTTACAAACAACCCCTCTATTCCATTAATTGATTGAGCAAAAAGAGCATATAATACCTACTATTGTATTCCATTTTTCATATTGTCCCTTGATGAATTTCATGTTCTCTAAAATTACTGCTATTCACTCATTCTATATTTTTTTATTATTTTTTTGCATTACAATTCTTAATTCACCTTGATACCACAATTTATCATATCTCTGATTGTATATAAGGTATGTTGACACCAAATTCACATCTTCATACATGTATTTTGTATAATGATGAGGGTCTCCTTCCACCATCCATGCTATTCCCCTTCTCCCTCCCTTTCCCTCCCACCTCTATTCCCTATCTAGTGGTAATCTTCCTCCCTTGCTCTCCATCCCAACCCCATTTTGAGTCACGGCCCTTATATCAGAGAAGACATTCAGCATTTGTTTTTTGGGGATTGGCTAACTTCATTTAGCATAATCTTCTCTAATGCCATCCATTTCCTGGCAAATACCATGATCTTATTATTTGTTATTGCTAATATTCTATTCTGTATAAATGCCACTTTTATTTTTATCCATTCATCCACTGAGGGACATCTAGGTTGGCTCCACAGTTTAGCTAATGTGAACTGTGCTGCTATAAACATTAATGTGATTATGTCCCTGTAGTATGCTGTTTTTAGGTCCTTTGGGTATAGTCCAAGAAGAGGAATAGCTGGATCAAATGGTGGTTCCATCCCCAGCTGTCCAAGGACTCTCCATATTGCTTTCCAAATTGGCTGCACCAATATGCAGTCCCACCAATATTGTATGAATGTATCTTTTTCACCATATCCTCACCAGCACTTTTTGTTGTCTTCATAATGGCTGCCACTCTTACTGGAGATGATGTCTTAGAGTAGTTCTAATTTGCATTTCTCTGGTTGCTAGAGATGAGCATTTTTTTCGTATATTTGTTGATTGTATATCCTCTTCTGGGAAGTGTCTGTTCAGGTCCTTGGCCCATTTATTGATTGGATTATTGGTTTTTTGGGTGCTTATCTTGTTGAGCTCTTTATATACCTTAGAGATTAGAGCTCTGATGTGTGAAGGGTAAAAATTTGTTCCCAGGATATAGGTTCCCCGTTCACCTATATTTCTTTTGCTGAGAAAAAACTTTTTAGTTTGAATCCATCCCATTTGTTGATTCTTAGTTTTAATTCTTGTGTTATAGGCATCTTATTAAGGAAGTTGGGGCCTAGCCCCACGTGATGGAGATTAGGGTCTACTTTTTCTTCTATTAGACACACTCAAATTCCTAATTCTTGATCCATTTTGAGAACTTTTGCGCATAGTGAGAGATAGGGATTCAATTTCATTTTGTTGCATATGGATTTCCAGTTTTCCCAGCACCATTTGTTGAAGATGCTATCCTTCCTCCATTGCATGCTTTTAGCCCCTTTATCAAATATAAGATAGTTGTAGTTTTGTGGGTTAGTCTCTGTGTCCTCTATTCTGTACCATTGGTCTACCAGCCTGTTTGGGTGCCAGTACCATGCTGTTTTTGTTACTATTGCTCTGTAGTATAGTTTAAGGTCTGCTATAGTAATACCACCTGTTTCACTCTTCTTGCTTAGAATTGCTTTAGCTATTCTGGGTCTCTTATTTTTCCAGATGAATTTCATGATTACTTTTTCTATATCACTCATTCTATTATTAAGCTCTTATATGTACCAAGTGCAGTGGACACAGCCAAGCCTGGATTTTAAACCCACACTTTCAGATATCAGCAAAGCAGCTACATTCTCCTGCCCAAGAAACAAATGAAGATAATTTAACATTTTCTAAAAATATCTTAATCTTCACCATGGGACAGTAAAAACTTTTTTAAATTCACATTATGATTTTGGGTTATATGGGTTAAGGCACCACAAATTTTCTGTGCCAAGGTCTCTAAAGACCTTAATTGGGGGCTGGGGCTGTAGCTCAGTGGCAGGGTGCTTGCCCAGCATGTGTGAGGCACTGGGGTCAATCCTTAACACCACATAAAAATAAATAAAAGCATTCTGTCCAACCACAACTACATTTTTTTTTAAAAAAAGATCTTAATTGGGCCTTGAAGATAGCTAGGTTCATATATATGAACATATATGTTCATATATGTGTGTGTGTGCATACATATATATATGTTGGTACTGGGAATTGAACCCAGGGGTGCTTAACTTCTGAGCAACCTCCCCAGGCCTTTTTGTTATTTTTTTTTAAACTTTTGAGACAGGGTCTCACTAAGTTGCTTAGGGTGTAGGTAAGTTGCCAATGCTGGCTTTGAACTTGCAATCCTCTAATCAGAGCCTCCCAAGCCACTGGGGTTACAGGCATGTGCCATCATGCCCGACCTCTTATTAAAAATCTTAACCAGGGATCCATAGACATAATTCAGAATCCATGAACTTGTATGGAGGAAAATCTATTTTCACTAATTACTAATATAATTTGAATGTAGCAGCTTAGAGTAGTACAATTTTGACTGTCACAATTGCACTGATTATTTTCATATCATTGCGATTGTTGTAAATAACTTGAAATAATTCATTCACCACTATTGAAATTATAATTGAGCCACTGCCAGATTTTAAGTAAGGAATTAATAAAGCACATATTTATTTTTGATAACTATATCAATATTATTTGCTCCATTTGTAATCTAATGCAGTGTACTTTCTGCATTTAAAAATTTTTGTTACTATTTTTTTGTGGTACTGATGATTATCATGGCCTCACGCTTGCTAGGCAAGCATGCTACCTCGGAGCTACATCCTTAGACCCTAAAAACTGTTTTATTTTTTTCTTTTTTTAAAAAAATATCCATGACTTCACTAGATTGACAGAGATCTATGACACTAAAAAGGTTAAACCTTATGTTTTAGAGGGCCACAATCATCATTGTACCTCCAGGGTCTTGTACTTGGTACTTACTCAATACATAGCTACAGAATCAAACAGATTTAGAACTGATTGAAACTGTGCTCCCCAAATATTGCTACTTTAGATGCCTATAATAGAGTACTGTAGTGCTGCTTCTTATTAAAAAACATTTTAATGCTTTAGCAGAATCATGGAATAAACTACAGAATTTATAATTTCTCTAAAAGAACTTCACCTTTCTATATACTCATGTGGTGGTTGGACTATATTCTTCAATGAATATCTACGCACTTGGAAACATTTAAAATTTTGGCATTTGTCTTGGTATTGCAGCAAGGATAAGAGATATTGGAGTACAATAAAAATAAGATTGAATTAGGAAAACACAAATAAAAGGGTGCCTGTATTTAGAGATCTGATTTGGGCAAGCTTTTTACCTTAGTGCTTTCAAGTAAAATTAGGGATTGGGTTAGAAGAATCACCTGGAGAGATTATTAAAAATGCAGATTCCTGAATCTCACTCTCAGATTTTTAAGCAACATATGTAGGTTGAGATAACAAAATCTACATATTAATAATATATTCCAGGAGATTCTAATGCTGGGAGCCTATAGATCGTGCTATAGAACATGACAAACTACTAAACATTTGGTATTCTATTAACTGCTACCATATTTTAAAGTTAAAGAAGCTGATTCAAAGTTTATTTGCCTAAGATGACACTACAGTTGCTAACCATTTGAGCAGGAATCAAGAACCCAGTTTTGACTCTAAAACAGTTCTCATTTAGCTTTGTCTTCGAAGTTCCAACATTCAAGTAGACCAGAGCTTGAATTCACTTTAGGTATCTGCAGATCAGATCCTGAAAATTGTTATATTAGTCAATCAATACTCACCATATTTGACTCTAAATTGTATAATCCTTCAGTTAATTGTAAATCATGTGTACACACATACACTTTACAAAACATATAAAGCATACTTTACTAAGCAAGGTATCTGGCTGATACCTTAAAACTGAGGGGATACTGCTTTCTAACACCTAAGGCAGAGATTGTGTCATGATGAAAAAAACATTTTTTTTTTAGTTGTAGATGGACACAATACCTTTATTCATTTTTATGTGGTGCTGAAGATTGAACCCAGTGCCTCACATGTACTAGGCAAGTGTTGTACCACTGAGCCACAACACCAGCCCTGAATGTTTTTCAGTGAACCCTCATTAAGTTATTTTTGTCTCAAAAGAACGGTCTCATTTATTCATCAGTATTTCCACTTAGATGAATCTGAGGCATAAAAAACTTGCTCAAAGTCAACAGTGACAGAAATGTCATTTCAATCCAGGCCAATTGGCTCTGCAGTCTATGTTCTAAGATATACTGTACCATTCTGCCTTCTGAGTATTAAGCATTTTCATGTATTTCCTTAGCTCTCAAGAAAACTAGGCATATTTTCAAGAAAACTAGTAGGCATATTTTCTCCTTATAGGATTTAAAGTCTCATAATGGACATGCCCAAGTCTTATAGTATTGAGATTCAAAGCCTCATTCAATGACCAAACAAACTTCCCATGACCACATGAAGATTACAGTATATGTAGCCTGTAGTTTTATTTTGACCTCAACTGGTACATGAATATTTTAATAACATGTCCCTACCAGTGTTACCAGAGGAATTGAGCACAGGGCTTATGCATGCCAGGGAAGCACTCTACCACTGAGCCACATTCCCAGCCCTTATAAACTGTTCAATAACATTTTAAGTGAACCCCACCATAGCTCTGATACACCCTAAAAATTAAGGCTACAGTGGACTTTATATGACTTTTGAGCCTCTACTTAGGTTCAGAACAAATTATATGAAGCTTATCTCAAACTACTGAGGAGGTATTAATAATTAACATAAGACATAATTACCTTCAAATCAACTTAGAAATAGTGGTGTGAAATAGTTCTCCAAATCTAGGTATTTTGGGCCCACGGCTATAAGCAGTTAAATTTATTATTTTCATGCCTTTCCCTCTCTCTGAACAGTTGAAATGGTAGTGCTGCTGGATTCAGTCTTAAATTTGTCAGGAATAGATGCTAGCCTGGACAAAGTTAGGCTTTAGCTTAAATTTTTGAGACCTGGGAATTTACTCCAGATATATGAGATCTTGCAGCTTTCATTGTAGTTCAAAATGTCTTATTTTACAGCAGAGAACAATTCAACTGGCAAACATTTTCAAGTCTCCAGTGTATTCCTCCTTGTGTGTATCTCCTGAGAAATCATATTTGAACATACTGGGTTACACTGCCAGGATCTGGTTAACAAGCAATGTCCTTTAATATATTTAAAAAATTATATTGAACTTGTCTAAGCTGCTCACTTCTTTTGCTGACTCCTGTTTATTTTGCCAGTTAAATCTCTTAGAGAGAGAAAATAATGGGGTGAGACTGACTTCAAGTAATGGAAAAGTTAATTCTTAATTATGTTAGAATTGACTTTTTTTTTTTTTTTTTTGGTGGTGCTAGGAACTGAATCTAGGGTCTTGTGCATGCAAGACAAGAACTATACCAACTGAGGTATATCCCTAGCACCAATTCCCTACTTTTTGAGGAGGGCTTTGTTACCTTATCAATTGCTTTTCTCCATATGCATTTTTCTTCATCTATATCAGATATCTACTCCCCTAAGTAATAGGGTTCATAAGTGTAGCTGAACTGGGCATGGTGGCACATGCCTGTAATCCCAGTGGCTCAGGAGGCTGAGGCAGGTGGATCAGAAGTTCAAAGTCAGCCTCAAAAATTTAGTGAGGCCATGTCTCTAAATAAAATATAAAAATGGCTGAGGATGAGGATGTGGGCCAGAGGTTAAGCACCTCTGGGGTTTAATCTCTGGTACCAAAAAAAAAAAAAAAAAAAAAAGTACCTAAGCAGGAACAGACAACTCCTGATAAAAGTCAAACTTCCTAGTTCAAATGGATACCAACAGTGGTTGTGAAGACCCCAGAAGAAAAACAAAACAAAATGAAAAAGCAGAACAATTTTAGAAAAGACACCCAAACGTCAACACTGAAGAGAGATGTCCATGGGACTGGAAGGCAAGAAAAAGACATAACGTGCAATATTAAAGATGTGCAGAATACAGAGTTGGAATTGAGATTCTCTTGTATGTAGATTGCCAAAGGTAAACAAGTAAAAGCTGTACAATTGTTAGTATTGCATCAAAATATTATCTTGTCAAATTACCTGCACCACTATCCTTAAGGCAAAAACAAAATCCTTGGATAACTTTTATTTCAGCATGATTAAAAAAAAAGAAAAAAACTTTTTGTTTTCTTGTTTGTAGTAATGGTTGCACAACTCCATGAACAAATTTAACACCCAGTGGATTGCACACATTAAATGGCTGGACAGAGGAATTTCATCTCAAGAAAGCCATTTATAAAAGATTTTAAGATACAACTAAAAGGATTAACCTTAACAGCAAGTTCATGTAGAGAGCACCCTCAAAGATCTGCTAGCAAATTGACTTATGACTATGGATCTACTTACTTCAATTTGAGCATCTCTGCATGTTCGAATTTCCTAAAATGGCTATTCATAAAACATACTTACATTGATAGCTTCAACTGTATGTACTCAAAGAAATGTTTTCTGGGGCTCCCTTATTACCCAAATCTGCTAAAAACTGAGAACAAAAATCATAGGATAAAGACAGCTCACCTTTTCTGGTTAATCATTAACTATGGATATGTGAACCTCAAATCTTGCTGTTAGAACATTAATCTTCAGTGGTACATTAAATCCAGTAGCTAAACTTGTCAATCCATTATATACACGATGTTTGGGTTACCCAAGAGTAGAAAACATACTCTTCTGTCTTCTTAATATAACTTTTTTCTTGTTGGGTGTGGCACCCCATTCCTGTAGTATCAACAACTTAAAGATTCTGAGGTAGAATTGCAAGTTCAAGATCACCCTGGGAAATCTAGTGAGACATTGCCTCAAAAAAAAAAAAAAAAAAAAAAAAAAAAAAAAAAAAAAACACTTAAAAAGGGGTAGGGATGAAGCTCAGTGGTAGACTTCAGGTTCAATCCCCCATACCAAGGGGGAAATTTTTTTCTTCCTGTTCACAATTAAAGATCTTCCCTGAAGAAACTCTAGTTACTAAACCTAAATGGCAGGCTTATCTGTAACTACTTATGAAAATACTGGCTGAAAACCTTTAACTCAATCTAAGGGGAGGTCTGAAAAGACATTTTTGTAATGTTTTTATTTTCTCCCTTTATGTTTGCTTATTGTCTTGATTACTTTTTTTGTTGGTTAGAGTAAGTTTAATGTAACTGCTGGGCCTGTTATCACCTTTGGGTTATTGGCACTGCATTTCTGGAATTGATACAATTGCTGAAATGGAAGGGTAGGCAACATAGCAGATGGCAGGTTTTCCAAACTTCATAGGTCAGAATATGAAAAGGATTATTTCAAAACTTGGTAAGGTACAAAGTAATTCTAATACTTTTTTTATAAATTTAGGCATTCTAACTATTCTTTTAGGGAATTAACTACTGATTTTCAGTAAAGACAGGGTCTGATTTTCATAATCAATTGTGAGGCTTTTCAAACTGTCCAGGTAAACTGGGAAAATCATTATGTAATTTTCTTAAAGTTAAGCCATCCCAGGCATAACCAGTTACATAGTAATGCAACCCAGCAATCGGCATGCCACATTTCTTATGTTATAGGCTAAAAGATTGTTGCCCTATATTGTCATTATATCAAAGGAAGAAATGGAGCTATATTTTAATGTGAACTTGTCATACATATTTGACTTATATTAAAAGAATCTTTGAAAGTAATCCTTATCTTTGGGGTTCAAACTACTTTTTAATAACTTAAAATCCACAATAAACTTTACCACAATCTGGACTTCTAAATGCTTCACAGATTATTTCACTTAAGTTTCTTCTTTTTATATTTTTTTAGTTGTTAATGGATCCTTATTTATTTATATATGGTGCTGAGAATCAAACCCAGTGTCTCACATATGCTAGGTATTACCACTGAGCTACAACTCCAGTCCTATTTCACTGAACTTTCATCAATACCCCTGCTATTATCTATCGTCAAGGCTTTGTTATAGAAATTTTTAAAATTTTATTTTTATGTGGTGCTGAGGATTGAACCTAGTACCTCACCTGTGCAAGGTGAGTGCTCTACCACTGTGCCACAAATCCAGCCCTAGAATGTTATAAATTTTTTTTTGTGATAAAAGCAAACCATTAAAAATGGACTTCAAGGGCTGGGGCTATAGCTCAGTGGTAGAGCACTTGCCTAGCACATGAAAGGGACTGGGTTTGATCCTCAGCACCACATGGGTAGAGTGCTCGCCTAGCATGTGTGAGGCACTGGGCTCAATTCTCAGCACCACATTAAAATAAAGGTCCATCAACATCTAAAATAAAAAAAATTAACCCCCTCCCCAACAAAAGTATTGTGTCTATCTACAACTAAAAATTAAAAAATGGACTTCAAACTAAAACAGTAGGAATTCAGGCTAATGGTATCTCCAAATGTATCTCCCTCCTCTAAAGATGTATTAAAGTTTGTTTAAATCCTGCGGTTAATTTAAAAATTTAAACTGCTTATTCTCTTAGGTCTTATCTTAATCATCAGCAAATATGGATGAAGAGAATGTAACTAGACTTTGAATGTAAAGACTGTAGACAAATTCAGTGAATCAAAGAATTTGCAGAAGCCAGGCACCAGGAACATGTCTGTATTCCCAATGACTCTAGGACATTGAAGTGGGAGGATAGCTTGACTGGAACCCAGAAGTTCCAGGTCAGCATGGAACATAACAAGACCCCATCACAATACAACAAACCTAAAACATAAACATTTCTTCTATTTTACTATTTTTAAAATTGTCTGAGATTCCAACACTAAAATCAAATATATACTGAAATGTATAAACCCTAGAGTATCATAGGGGAAAAAAATCTGGAGCTTAAAAAAAATGCGCATAGCACTAAAGATAGAAGGAACTGCATTTCACCTTTAGCTATGCTTCTTACCACTAGTGTGCAGTGTGACCACTAGTAATTTTAAAATTTACTGTGTCCATTTCCTCTTCTGTAGAACCCGTCTTAGACGATCTGTAAGATTTTTCATTTCTAAAAAGAGGCCCTTATCAAGAACATTACAATATCAATAATCTAAAAAATTTCTAGATTTAGGGCAAAGGGTTGTTATTTCCAGAAAATTCCCCAAACCAAAATATCATATTGCCTCTTTCTGAATAACTACCATGATTTTATTATGGCAATGAGCTCTTACTGGCATTGTGCTATTACTGGGTGTCTCTTATTATCAGGCTTTGTTAGGATTAGGGTAAACCTTCACTCTCAGAAACATCTAGGTAAGTGAGGATATGGCAGTACTTTTAAGGTTAACACTGATTTCTTCTCCCTAATTTCAACTGCATTTGCTTCCCAAATGCCATGTTTAAGTTGATCACCAGGTGAATCCCTCATCTACACTTTCAGAAATCACATGGATAAAATCAGCAATTAACTAGTTTTTGCCAAAATCTTTTTGTTATTCCTTGCTTTAGATAATACAAAAACACAAATACAGGATGCAGAAGACTACTCCACCCAAGCCCTGTAGTCACACGTATAAAGTTCTAAAAATACTCAATAGTTGGTTTCAATTCAACAGGGATGGATGGGCAGTAGTAATATATTTTTAGATTTTTATAGGCAATCCTGACACTTATCCTTGTTGAAAAAAACCTCTGCTCTAAATGCAACTGACTCAATACTCTTAAATGTGCTACCTATGATACTTGAATGTAGTTTCTCTCTTTCCTAATTCCAATTTTAAAATGTTTTTCTAATTCAATGTTTTCCTCAGGCTATTCTTTCAGAAGCTAGCATCACAGACCCACAGATATTAATTTGTAAATCAAATTTCTAAAGAGGAGTGTGGAATTTTTTCCCCTCCATCAAAGCAAGAATTACATCATGGAAGGGCTGGGATTGTGGCTCAGCAGTGGAGTGCTACCTAGCATGTGCGAGGCGCTGGGTTCGATCCTGAGCATCACATAGCAATAAATAAAATAAAGGCACTGTGTCCAACTACAACTAAAAAAATAAAAAAAGTTTAAAAGAAAAAAAAAAAAGAATTAAATCATGGACAATTTTAAGGATACTAAATACATTCCTTTCATGTATGGCCAGATGTTCAGATGAACAACTTTAAACTTAAAAACTTTAAACTTAAAAAGATATCACTCTTATTTTTCACACATAAGATTTTTGAGCATTCTGTTCCTTTCCCCACTATATACTGGCCTTTCACAGTAGCTTAAAACATTTCTAGGGTAAGTCAGAGGTCAGAAAAAAAAAAAAGTAACATTTGCTTCTTTCCAACTACTTACCATCAGTATTTGCAAAAGTGTTTCTGAATAACATACTATTTGTATGAGCTTTGTACATGGTTGTATTCATGGATAAATGACACCAACAATTTACCTTTGTGTAAGAATGAAACAAAGTGACTTATCTTGTGGCTTGTTCCCAGGAACATGACATATGTTGAGTCTTTCAAATTCTGTTTTTATAATTATCATCTGCATACATCTGAAAGACTGTTTCTGCCTGTTTTGGTCATTTTAAATCACTCTGACTAGCTTTTTTCTTTTTTAATAGGAGAAACTATCTGCTCTAATTTTATTACGTCCTAATAGAGATATAGTGCATACCTCCACTAACCCCCCAAAACCACAGTTAATTCTGTTCTCAGAATAAAGTGCAAAAAGGAGAAGTGGGTGGGGGAAGCACAGATAACAGCATTTTCTTTAACCCTTGAGACACCCTCAGCAGGAAATGAAATTTCCTATCTTTCCATAGTGTAGACAGACTCTGGAAAAGAACAAACATACAATTCTGTTTTAGTAACACAATTGGGAAAAAAAAATACAGTTCATTTAAGAGACTGGGCAAAATGACTTAAAAGTTCTTAAAGCAGTCATACATATGGAATACCACATACTAAATGAATTTTTAAAATAAACTGGCAATCCATGTTAATCAACTTAGCATACACTTCGTTTATCCAAGAACCAGTGTTACTCCGGATCAGTTCACCTGCCCTCGGTAAGCCTATAAATAATATGCCCTTTCAACCTCCCTGTTTTCTCCAGTCAGTGAGTTGTCGTTGAACTGGGTGTTTCTCCTTTAGGCTGCTCCATGTTTTTTTCTCATCTTCAAGGCCAAAGCAATGTTCCCTTCTAGCCCGTACCTTCCAATAACGGTTTCTTTTAAGACCTTTGCAAATCACTTCCGTATGAGAAATAAGTGAAGGCCCAAACCTAGTAGAGGGGGCATGATTGTTGCAAATAAATAGCAAGAAGATACAAATAAGGACAAAGTTTCTCCCAACTCCTTGGGTGAAAGCCGGCTTCTTCATCTAAAGGCGCGCGGGTCGCCGCCAGCACCTCAGCAGAGGCACCCACCGCGACGATCCTGCTAGCCAGTCTAAGGGAACCTCCACTCCCAGAAGTAAAACAACTCCCTTAATCCCTTAGAAAATGGGGCGGGAGGCGTGGGGCTCCATGCAACCCTGCAGGACCGTGAGGCGGAGGCTCACTCGGCCTCCATCCAGATGCCACCCCCAGTTGGACCCGCTGGACATCAGTCCCCAGGGCGGCTTCCACCCGGCTCCCCACCGGATTGGGGCCCAAGGCTCTCCCATGGGCTTACTCTCCACCTCACCGTCCCCACCGCACCACCACTCGGATTCCGCGCTCCCTGAACCTCCGCGCGGCTCCGCGGAGTCCTCCCGGCACTCCTAATATGGCGGCCGAGTCGCCTCCGCTCCCTCGCTCGGGCGCGTCCGACCTTGGCGCATTTTGGGCATTGTAGTTCCGGAGGTAGACTCGGTGTCTCTCCCGGACGCAAGAAGACTACCATTCCCAGAATGCACCTCTCCCGAGCATGGCTATTGGGGCCGCTTTGGACAGAGGGATGATGTCATTGCAAAAACCCCACTGCATTCATTGTGCTACGGTCTATCCACCCCCCTACTGCTGCTGGGCTTGCGATTGCCGCTCGCTCCAGCTGAGCTCAGAGTAGCAGCAGCACTAGGGCAGGGACCGACTCCAGCCCTTGGACTTAGGACATCGCAGTACCTTCCCTTGCGTGCGTGACTCTTTCGCACATCATTTCTGTTTATGCCTGGGGTGGGGAGAAAAATCCCAAACCAGGTGAGTTAAAGTGATTTATTCAAATGGTTCTCCCAAGTTATTCCTCCCGCTTAGTTCTTAAGGCTTTCTTTTGGGAATATGGGGGCGGGGGGAATTGGAGGTTCTCACGGGCGCTGAAGGGAAAAGCTCTGTGCAATTTGGGTCACTGCAAAGAACTCCAGTAACGTACACCCGCCAGAGGACCGGTGCCTGCCAATTCCCTAGTCGCAACTCTCCTCAACCTTTTGAGGCTGGCAGAGGGGGCTGGGCTGGGAAGGATGTTGGGAAGTGCTCTTGGAAAATCAGAGGAGGGCAGAGGTGGGGGACTGCAGTCCTGTCACAGCCCAAGTCCTGAGGTTTGAGTGGGAAGGGATGATGCGTGGGGAGAAATGGAGACAGTGATTTAATGTGGTCGCACTACTTTAGAACATTTATATTATTGGACGAGCACACACTATTCATTTTAAAGAGGTGTATGTTTCTTTTTGAGCAGCTTAAGTTTCGTAGGGTTTTATTTTATGTGTGTATGCCTATGCCGTTTGTCTCTCCTTTTCTGCTGATTTGAGGTGACAGTGTCCTTTAATGGTGCACTCCGTGCTCGTCAAAAACATTTCACGTGTCTGAGGAAGGTTCTGTTAGGCTGCTGGAAGCAGCATTTTAAAGTGTTCTCCGTTCTCCTGACTGCAGGATTCGGGATTGTTTGGAAGTGGAGCCGACAGATTTGTGCTTGTGTGAGTGTTTTAAATTACATTGCAATAGGCTCCTTGCCACTGACAATGGTACCATAATGAGCTGCTGTTTCCCGAGGCACAGTCACCTCTCACAAATAACGGTTTGCAGACGGGATCGATTAGGGAAACCCGGGTTTATTTTAACACGTTAGGGAAAGGGAAAGTTAGTGTTATCAACCTTCATTTGCCATTGCTGATAGGAAGAGCGATCATGGCCAGGGAAACCAAGGAGCATAGTGGTGTTGTGCTCAGTTTGGTGGTAGTGGTTGTTTTTAAACAAACTGACACATTTAATAGGGGAATAAGAGCTTGTATGACGTTGGCTGTCTTTTAAGAGGTAAAGAGATGATCAGTGCAATAAATATGTTACTTTGAGATAAACAGCTGGCAGACTCTAGAACAGATGGGGCCAGTCTTAGCAGACAGATTTACAACCTTGGAAATGAATGGACCTGGGGTCAACCACACCCCCTCTTGGAATGTCAAAAGAAGGAGAAATGCCAGAGTATTTGCTTAACTCTAAAATGCTAAACCTTTTCACAGCTGAGTCGGGGATTGGGGAAAGTCATTACTAGCTGTCTTCTGCTGTAGTGAACCAATTTTGTTCATATTTTCATTAAGACCCTTTGGTCTCAAAAGTTGCAGACGGGTGATACTTGGTTAAATGCTGTGTGTTACTGAATACAAAGACAATCCATTGTATGGACTTTGTAGTGGAATGATTTACTGGGATGCAATGAGCAGCTTTTGGAATAGGGAAAAGATCCAACAGTCTGCCTTTGCCTCTTCCCACGTCTCTTGTTGCTTACTCTGCTCTTGCAGAGAACCTACCCTTTTCTTCTATATCTTCCTTCTTAGCCTACCCCACCCACATCTCTTGAAATCATTTCTTTCCCTATTTGCGCTTCACATTTTCCCTGTTTTAGAATTTCCCCTTTATTCCCAATATATCACACCTCTTTCTCTAAGTCTCTTTTTCACCTCAGAATACCCTCCCCGATCCTCCTTCTCCTCACTCAGGAACCCCAGGGTGAATGTAGACTGTGTGGATAATTATTGAGTCCTTTTTGAAGAGGCTTTAGCTATTCTTTTTTCTTGCAATCTGTACTTGGCAGGATGACCAGCAACAAACCTGACCCTTGGCCTGGTTTGTGGTTTCTGTGATAGACATGGTCTGGCCCCAGCAGCTTGTGGACAATGAAATGTTGCTGTTGAGTTCATGCCACTTTTTCTTTTGCTGGCACCTGTGAAGAACTGCCAATGTACTGGTGAGGTGGGACACACATATAATCCAACTTGAGAAGCTGAGGCAGGAGGATTGCAAATTTGAGATCATCCTGGGCAATTTAGCCAGTTGCCATTGAAAAAAAATTAAAGGGACTGGGGGTGTGGCTCAGCAGTATAGTGCTCCTGGGTTCAGTCCTCAGTACCAAGAAACAAAAAACAAAAACTGCCAATGGGTTAGCAAAGTTTTTGAATAGTTTTCAAATAGCTTCTGCCTTACTGATACACTTTTTAATTTTCTTATCCCTGCTTCAGTAAGTGGTAGGAATGGGAAAACTGTTTTTCCCCTTACTGTTTCTTGATTATTAAGGAGCAATCAGGGACCAAACTGCCCATTTGTTATTTGAAGGTACTTGGAAGTGCAATAGCTTTCTTCCTGTTATTTCTTCCCATATTGGAGGAAAGTTTGTTATTTTATAGCCCTCTTGTAGGAAAAGGGTGGTAGTTGTGTTACTTTGCTTAACAGTAGTGTTTCTTCAAGGCTTGGCAAGTCTAACTGCTGTCTCTTTGAAGGCAACTATTATGATAGGAAGATTCAAGCTGTCATTCAGGACATCTCTTGCACCCTGACCAACTACACATTTCTTTTTAATTTACATATTCGCAAAGGGATAATGATCCTTGCAGTTTGGTTTACTTGGGCTGATGTTATAGCCCTCCATGATCTGACCCCAAACTATTCTGACAGCATAGTAGTTAAGTAGCTATTCTGTGTCAACACAATGTGAAATGAAATGTGAAAAGAAATGTTTATCTTGTCCTTATAGAGCTTATATTCTAACAAGAGAGACAATCCTTGAACAATTGTAGGAGTGATAAATGTTTCTTCCAAAGGAGAATGTGTGCTAAGATGGGGCAAAATCCATAATGTGGTGTTCCTCTTGTCTGGGGCAACTGGGGATGGTATCCTGTTGGAAATGACACTTCCAAACACTTAAAAAGGGAGTGGAAGTAATTCAGAATGACCATAAGAGGTGCTTAGGATGGAGTGAAGAGGGTTTCTGGCAGAAGGAACTGCATGGTCAAAGTACAAAGGAATAGTGGTGAGCAAGGGGACAGAGACCAAAATGAGGAAGAATGAGATTGGAGAGGTGGACAGAGGCTGTAGAGTGGAGGTTTTCTGAGCTACAGGTAAATTTTTGTCTTTATTTTAAGGGCAATGGGGGCTTTAATTAGCCGGATGAATGACATGTGGAATAGTAAAAAGTCATCCTGACTGTTAAGAAGAGATTGGAGGAAAGGATTGGTTGGAGTGAGTATGTGGAAACACATATATTTTAAGTGTATTTATTCCACTAAGTTATATTGATCCCCAGGTGTATGTGCCCCATGCTGGGAATATGGCATTGATAGTGTTCGTTTTGGAGGAATTCACCAAAGTGAGGAAGACAAACAAATAATCACATATGGGGAAGTATTTAGGCAATGCCAAGAGAGCACAGGAGGTGTCCTTTCTTATGGATGGGGCTGTCCACAAATTGGCAGGTAGCTTTTGACCTTAAACATGAAGGCAAGAAACAGTGTGGTCCCAGGCACCTAAGAGAGTGCCTTCTGCAAATTAGGGACTGTGAATGTTTGTCGACTAAGTCTCTAAGGGTCTCTTCAAAAGCAGGAAATATCAACACATTGGAAGAGGGCAATTAGTAATAATGCAAATGTCAAATGTAAAGTGCTTTTAACAAATCAATTCCTGAGACCTGCAGACTTTGAGTTGTTTTGTGGATTACTTTTAGGGAAATTCAGAAATATTTCAGTTCTGTTTTTTTTGGGGGGGTGGGGCTTAACTTCTTTGATTCAAGTTAGTTTCTCAAAAAGCCATTCTAATTGCATAAAGATCCCTAAATCAGTGGATCTCATTTTTTTGAGATTTATAGATAAGTAAAATCACACACAAATAATACAATAAAGTTAGGTGGGCTGTTGACAAGTTATTTTCTTGGTTGTGGTAGAAATGTTGGTCATTATTAAATAAGAACATTTCCAAGTTTAGAGGAGTTTTATTTGATACACAGAGAATTGGGGGAGGTACTGTGCATTGAAGCCAGGTGCTTTACCACTGAGCTATATCTCACCCCCCCACCCCGCCCTTTTTCTTTTCTTTTTTTTTTCTATTTTGAGACTGGGTCTTGCTAAGTTGCTGAGACTGGCCTCACATTTGCAGTTCTCCTGCCTTAGCCTCCTGGGTTGCTGGGTTTACAGGTGGGAGCCAACAAACCTGTCCACAGATACTTTATTTTCAGTTTCTTCTTCATAGGAATCTAACCCTTGAGCACTAGGTAGACTTCCTCAAGATTAGTCTAACATAGGGGTTCCTGACTGTTCCCTGGAAGGTTCTCAGGGAGATTATGACTCATGAGTTCACATATTGAATTGTGGGTGTACGTGTTCATGTGCTGAAATTCACATGAGCATCCTGCATTTTTCTATCACTATGTGTGTGTCCTTGGGCAAATTATTTGCCCTCTTTGAACCTCTGTTGCTTTATAAAATTGTTGTGAGGATTAAATGAGAATGTATTGTAAATGTCTGGCACTATGCCTGGTATAGCTGGTGCTCATGGCAGCTATTTCTGATATTATATTTATTGATGATTTTTAACATTTTATTTATTGGGTGATGCTTGTTTAGAACCCATAGTGAGAAAATGAGGGAAAAAATAACAGTGTAATGATACGTTCCAAAGCAAGGGGAAGTACACATCATCAACATGGAATTTTTGCTAGAAATGTTTAGCTTACATCTAATCATGAGGAAATAAATTGGACAAATCCTGATTGTGAGACATAATGCAAAACAGCTGGACTGTGATCTTAAAAAAAATGTCAATATCATGAATGACACAGACAAAAACAGACATCGGGAACTGATGTATATTAAAGTAACACATCCAAGTGCAACAGGTAAAACTTCATTGGATCCTGAACTTTAAGAAAAAGGAGGGCTGGGGATGTGGCTCAAGCGGTAGCGCGCTTGCCTGGCATGCGTACAGCCCGGGTTCGATCCTCAGCACCACATACAAAGAAAGATGTTGTGTCTGCTGAAAACTAAAAAATAAATATTAAAAAAATTCTCTCTCTCTCTCTCTCTCTCTCTCTCTCTCTCTCTCTTCTCACTTGCTCTTAAAAAAATTAAAGAAAAAGGAAAACTTATTATAAAGGGTATTTGGGGATGGTGAATGGGCATGGGAGCTGCATATGAGACAGTCAGTCCCATTGCTAGGTTTCTTGGAGGTGATAACAGTTTCACACTTTAGCCTGACGTGTGGATATTAGTGTGTACATCCGTTGTGTTTCTGAGTGGTCTTCAGGAACATCAGAGCAAAGCCAGAAGATGGCTCAGACTGCTTCCGGAGAGAATGATCTTCTTGGTCACAGCAAGTATTTAATCAGCCTGTGGGTTAGGATACCATTTGTTGGGATATTGTATGTCCCTTTCATGTCCATTCTAGACACAAGCTTGTCATTCTGAGACTGAAACATCTACAGCTGGTTGTCTGACCTTGATATTACTAGAAGTAGTAATGTAGGTGAGACATTAGCTATTTTTTTTTTTTTTTTTGAGAGGGATTACTGGGGATTGAACACAGGGGCTCTTGACTACTGAGCCACATTCCCAGCCCTATTTCATATTTTATTTAGAGTCAGGGTCTCACTGAGTTGCTTGGTGCCTCGCTGAGCCTGGCTTTGAACTTGCGATTGTCCTGTCTTAGCCTCCCAAGCCACTGGGATTATAGGTGTGTGCCACTGTGCCTGGAGGACATTCACTATTTCCAAAGCGAGGAGGAAAGGATGGGAATGGGCACACATTTATATCTATTTTAAATTTGTGTTTTGATTCTATAAATAACACAAGATTAATTAAAATGATTGCAGAAATACTCAATGAACTACATTGGAAAAGTGCTTTTAAATTGTGTACCACAAAGATAAATCAACTGTCAGGTTTTGATGTTTTATTCAGTCATTTCCCCTATATATATGCCAATAATTTATAATACATATTATTCTGCTTGATCTCCTTTGCCTGACATGCTTTGGGCATTTCCCCCAGGTATTTGTACGCTACTATAACTTAGGTGTTTTAATAATTGTTGGAAATTGTGCCACAGTGAATCTTTAAGTGCCCATCATTTTGTTATGAATTTGTAGAAATATTTCTGTAGGATACTTTTCTAGAGGTGTAAAGGGCACAAAATTTCCCTTGAATTGCTCCCTGATGTAAATTCTTATTAGCAATTTTTGGGAGTGCTATTTCTATACACCTTTGCCAAGTCTATTAGTCACTTTGGCCATACTCTGTAAGAGAGGAAACTTGTGAAGGGTAGACAGAATGAGCAAAAATGGAATTACAGAGTTTCTGTTGGATTTTTTGAGGCTGTAATAAAGGTTGATGTGTAAATAATTCTTCGGGAGAGAGAAATAGAATACATTATTCTTGCTACAACATAGCGTACTGTTTAAAGAGTAAAGTGAAACAAGCAGCCAAGGGGTTTCCCCAGAAAAATTTTAAGAAAATTTTTATTTTTCAGTTATGGTTAACTTCACTAAAATGAGGACATCATCTAACTTGAGATGAAAATAACCTGCTCTGCTCACTTCCTTTGCAATTCAGTCACAGCCACATTGGAAAGGGGGAATTTAATCTCCATTTAAAAACTATCTGGCAGGCGGTTAAAGTCTGAATGTTCATCTTTGTGAATTTCAGTAGAAGCAATAATAAAACAGATATTTTGGCATTTTTCCCCCCCATGGAATGTTAGGTGTGAGCTTAGGAGTGGCTATCAGCTACTCACTCTGCCCTAACCGCAGACCTGGGAAAGAAATTGTGAGGGTCATAGGTCATTAATGACAGGCTAAACACAAGGCCCTGTTCTGGGTGTTCTGATAGGGAAACAGAAACAAAGGTGGAATTCTTCCCTACTTTCATTCTAGGAGACTGATATCTTTTAATGAGGGTCTTCAATAAAAGATGCTTTATGGAGGTATATTGTGTTTGCTGTCTCATTCTCTCAATGGTAGGCAGTAGATCTTAACTGTGTTTTTTACATGCAAATGAAAAAACAATTCTCAGGCTTAATAATGTGTGGGTTTTTTTTTTTTTTTTTTTTTTTTTTTTAGGTTACCTAGCAGTAAATAAAGAAATAAGTAAAATGCAGATGTAGACCCTAGGTAAATTTTCTGAAACCAAAAACTATACTGTTTCTCCAGCTGCTTCCTGTTTTTGCTTTGTCTTCTGACTGAAACTATAACTTCATGAAGTCAAGACTGACTGGGGGGGGTCTGTTTCTGTGCTACCACCAGGCACCCAGGGAGTTTTCTGCTGACCTGTTGGATTTGCTGAAGTATTACTGCACTGCCATAGCATTAGCTGGATGTGATGTAGTTCATATGTTTTATTTGATTATTTTTTTCCAACTTATTTTGGAAAACTAAACTATGGAAAAATTATAAAAGTAGTACACTCCTGCACTTTTTTTAAAAAAAGAGAGAGAGAGAGAGAATTTTTAAAATTTATTTTTTTAGTTTTTGGTGGACACAACATCTTTATTTTATTTTTATGTGGTGCTGAGAATTGAACCCAGTGCCCCGCGCACGCCAGGCGAGCACGCTACCGCTTGAGTCACATCCCCAGCCCTGCACTTTTTTTTTTCTAAATTCATTTGCTTTCTCTTTCTGCACATCAACACACATACTTTTTTTTTTTTAAATAAAGCATTTGAAAGTTAAGTTGCAGACCTCACCATACTTTATCTCTTAATCATGTATCCCCTAAGAATAAGGACATTCTTCCATGAAACTATACATCATTAATTTGAAATGATATTTTTTTCAGATTACCCCAGTCTTTCTAATATCCTTTATTACTTTAAAAATTACTTAAACAATTTGTGTCCTTTAGTTTTCTTTAATATAACATAGTGCTTCTGCTTTTTATTGTTGTTGTCTTTTATGATCTTGAAAATTTTGAAGATCTAAAGTTTGTTGTTTTGTGGACTGGAATTGGAATTTTCCAATTGTTTTTCTCATCAGATTCAGGTTAACCACATGTGGTAACAATTCTCCTAGCAATGTTGTATCCTCTCCTCCTTCTCCTCCTCTTCTTTTGTTTGGGGGTGGGGTGGGGTGGGGTGGGGTGGGGAGGTACTGGGGATTGAACTCAAGGGCAGTCAACCACTGATTCACATCCCCAGCCCTATTTTGTATTTTATTTAGAGACAGGGTCTCACTGAATTGCTTAGTGCCTCACTTTTGCTGAGGCTGGCTTTGAACTCGTGATCCTCCTGTCTCAGCCTCCCAAGTCACTGGGATTACTGGAGTGTGCCACCACTACTAGCTATATCTCTCTTCTTGCTTGATAGGTAACACATGACGTTGTTTGTAATATCACTGGTGAAATGAGGCCAGTTCTCTATTGAAAAGGCACCCTTTTCTCCTTTGTAATTAATAAAATTATTTGTCAAGTGATATCTTGAAGTTATTTGAATAGTCATCCAATGGTTGTAATATCTATTCGTAATCCTGGCATAGGTCAATTGGTATTTATAAAAGGATAATTTTCTAATGTTTTCATTTTATATTTATAATCTGATCATTGAGACTCCCCCCCTTCCTCCACCCACAGAAGGGATTGAACCCCGGTTGCTTTATCAATGAACTATATCTCTGGTCTTTTTTATTTTTAATTTTGTGACAGGGTCTTGCCAAATTCCCGAGTCGGGCTTCAAACTTGCAATCCTGCCACAGCCTTGGGAATATCTGGGACTACAGGTGTTTGCCACCTGACCCTCCACCTGCCCCACAATTAAAAAAAAAAATGTCACTTGTTACTTATGTATTCTTTATACTTCAATGTGTTAAAATCCATTATCAATCCTCTCCACACACCCCACTCCCCCTTATGCCTTTTTCATATTTAGATTCTCCCAAATTTAGCCAGGGGAGCCTAGCTTAAAGCTTTCAGATAAAGTAGGTGATATTTTACTCATACAAGTGAGGAAACTTAAGTCCCAGAAAACTACCTATGTGAGGGATTACATGGCTAGTTAACAGAGAAGACCAGTTGCAAATCCAGTTCTGACTCTGAAGTGGTTCCTGCTACTCCACACTGCCTCCTGGCGTCCAGGAACAGAATGTCACCTGCTGAAAGGAAGTTAAAAAAAAATAAAAGAACAATCATTGCATCATTGTTGCTAATAGCAATGATTGCAAACAACCTCTAAGTGTGCAACAATAGGAAACTAGTTAAGTAAGTGGATATGTTTACAAAAGGAAAAGCTCTGAAACTATAAAAACGAATCAGGGTGTTCTCTAAGTACTGATATGGAATGCAATCTCCAAAGATATATTAAGTGAAAGAAGGAAGTGTAGAACAGTGCGAACTTTGTGAAAGAAGTAGGGGATAGATAAATATGTTTGAATTTTCACAAAGAAACCATGGAAGGATATAAAAACTGGTTTCCAACAGAGAGTGGAAGAGGTGGATAGTGTATGTGTGTATATGTATGTGTACTGAAATATCAAGATTTATTATTTTATGTAGTATTGATTTTTAAATGATCTTATTGAGATATGATTCACATATAGTGCACAAGTCCCCTATTGAAAGTATGCAATTTACTGCCTTTTAATGTGTTCGTAGAGTTGTGCAGTCTTAGCCACAATCAACTTTAGAACATTTTAATCACCACTAAAAGAAACTTTGACCCACTGGCAATCAGTGGCCATTTTCCTCACTCCCATCCTCCCAGCCCAAGGCAATCAGTAATCTACTTCCTATCTCTGTAAATTTGCCTATTCTGAATATTTCATATGAATTGAATAATGCCATATATAGTCTTCTGTACATTTCTTTCATTTAACATAATGTTTTCAGAGTTCATCCATGATGTATCATGTATCAGTGCTTCCTAACATTTTATTACCAAATAATACTCCGTTGTATAGACATGCCATATTTTATGTGCCCTTTTAGCATTTGGGGGACATTTGGATCGTTTCTGCTTTTCTACTGTTAGGGATAATGTTGCTATAAATATTTTATACACATTTCTTGGTGGGCATATAATTATTTAATTATTGGGTGGACTTTCTTGGTCAACTCTGACCTTTTGAGACATTACCAAATTGTTTTTCACCACCAATGTGTAAGAGTTACAAATTTCTCTGCCTCCTTGACAACACTGTATTATCTGTTACTTTTATTATTACAACCATTCTAGTGGGTGTGTCACATAGATTTTTTTTGACCATATCAGTATATTAACAATATATCTGTTCCAAAATAATATTACATTTAAAAATTAGAAAGAAATGGGGGCTCAGAAAGAAATTTCTAGGTGGCCAGCTGAAGGGTCAGAGTACACAGAGAGAGTACCAGGGTATAGACAAATTCCAAGTTTTCCCCTTTCAGCCTGGTGTCCTAATGGACACACATATTCATTTTGGGTTTTTTTTAGTACCACCTGACTTTTCCTCCTCTAGCATGCTCCCAGCTTCATTGCCCAGAGGGTAGACAGCTTAGATATAAGTGCTAGCCTCAGGACTTAATGAGCTTTAGTAGCAGCAATAGAGACTGTAACTAGGACCATATTTGTTCTTAGGACCAGAATTCTGCGGACCATGATGTCTTTGTGTTAGTTTCTTCAGTAAGCACGGTGAGGGCATTAGTCAAGTCTGCTTCAACCACTGGTAACGGGTCTAGAAGGCAGAGGGATGCTTTGAGAAACTCGAGTATGGGAGCCCATAAATTGGAGTTTGAATTTGTGTTCTGCTGCATACAGAATGTGATATTGGACAAGTCACAATTTCTCAAGGATCCAATTCCTTATCTATAATAGGAGGATGTCTAGCCTTACAGTAGCTCCTCATAAGATGCTTAAAAATTACAAAGGGGAAGTAGTTCCTTTATGGGAGAGAAGCAGGCAGAACCACCTTCACTCAGTGATGGAAATTAACATCAATAATGGGCAGAAAGCCTGAGAAGAACATATCAGTTTGTGGCATTCCTACTAAAAATGCATAACCTGAATCTAATCACAGGAAACATCTCACAAACCCAAACTGAGAACCAGTCTACAAACATTGTTTTTCTTTCTTTTTCTTTTTTTTAAATATTTATTTATTTGTTTAGTTTTCGGCGGACACAACATCTTTGTTTGTATGTGGTGCTGAGGATCGAACCCGGGCCGCACGCATGACAGGCGAGCGCGCTACCGCTTGAGCCACATCCCGAGCCCAACATTGTTTTTCTATTATCTTTTTTTTCTGTTATTTTTCAAGTGTCAAGGTCATATGAAAGACAAATACAGAGGAGTGCTTCTGGATTAAAGGAGACTAAAAGACAGATAAAGACTAAATGTATCACATGGTCTGGGACTGATTCTTGGGCCAGAGAAAACTTATTTTTCTTTGGACATAAAGAACATTGTTTACTCAGTTGGCAAGATTTGAATAAGGGTTGAAATTAGAGAATAATTTAGTATAAATATTAATTTCCTGATTCTAATGATTATGCTGTGAAAATATAAGGGAATGTCTTTGTGTTTTAGGAAATACTATTTAGTTAGGGGTAAGCAATATCTGTATACAGAGAGGGAGAGAATGTAAGAAAATCTGAAATTTTAACATTTGGGTGATGTGGGTGAAGGGTATATATAAATTCTTAGTAACTTTCTTGCAGCTTTCTGCAAGTCTTAAATTAATTAAAAGCAAAAAGATAAAAATAGAGGAAGGGGAGATGCCAATATTTAGGGCATAAGGTGATTGTGAGGATTAAACAAGGCCCAGGTCTCAGCATGGTACCTGTTTCCTGGAAGTACAGGTCGACATCCTATTATGAGTGAGGCTGATAATAATGCTTAGCTATTATGTGGGAGGCAAATTAAAATTGACCCACTGTGGCATATAATGACAGTGCTGCTCTGAATCCATAATTGGGACTCCAAGTCTGACAAGGAGTTTTCTTCTTTACTTGCAAATTCATTTAGTTGCAAAGTCTTACAAAAGCACATGCATCAAATCACAGTTACAGATGATTTAAGAAATCATCTCAGTATAGTATGAAATTTACATGAAGTTGTGATAGTACTAGGAAAGCTAGGGGTTATGGTCATTTTGCATGTGGGCCATATTCAGGCCAGTTCTAGCATTTGGGTAACTGCCTCTTACTTTCTCTTCCTCTCTCTGTCCCCCACCCCACTCACATTTCTGATTTTGTCTTAGCCATTTTAATTCGCTATGTCAAATTTTAATTATTTTGGCAGACAAAAGAAACTTGAATAATCTTTTCCTTTCAATACTCAAGAATTTTGCTTTCTAAGAGCAACTTTGGGGAAAAAAAAGAAGTGCTTCTACTCTGGAAAATTCATGTAGTAACCTCAAAAGGAATTCATGTCCTAGAGGAACTGTGAAGGGGATAGAGAGCTCAATTTCTTTTGAGAGAGGCTGAAAGAAATACTTCTGTCTGAAATAGTAATAAAGATCTATTTATTTTTCATCTTTCTGCCGAAAGCCTCAATATGTGAATGATTAAATTCTAAATAGATTTAGTCCAACTGCAAAAAAGTATAACATCAATCTTGATTTAAATCATTTATGAGATCTTGGACAGGCTACTTTGCTGAGATGATCCTTAGTGTGACATTTAAATTTGTCTCTTTGAAGTAACAAAAACTTCCAACTCTTGGAATTGCAACTGTAACTCAAGATTCCAAATTCATGACACCCATCTGGATTCACTGTTATTACTGAAGGACTATCCTTCTGTTTTAACTATTATAAATTGGTTGATCTTAGGATTCTGTATACTTTTTGCTTTTGAAGTTATGGCCAGGAAGTGAAATGGCTGTTTGTACAATAAGTCACTTTTATTATATAACTTTATAATAATAATATTGCAGTTTTAAAATTTTTATGATGTAGCAAGCACTGTACTGACTGCTTTACATAAGTCATATCATTTAATCGTGACAAAAACCACACGAGGAAACGAATCTCTGAGAGCTTAAGTTACATGCCTTAGATAATTGAACTAGTAAGAGGCAGATCCAACGACCAGAAATCAAGGCTGTCTTGATGGACTTTGTGAGTTTTCTGCTGTGCATTTTGTAATTTTGTATGGAAGATGGTTATTTTTTCACTTTACCTTCAGAACTGAGTCCTATCTTATTTACCTGAAAGGTATTCACTGAGTGCCTAGCACATCAGGCACATTGAAAACTATAGAGATAGTTGAGACTTAGTTTTTATCCTTAAGGATTTCATACTCAGTTAGAGGTAAGATAGATACACCTCACACCCCTACATTCATAACAACATTATCCACCTTAGCCAAAGATGGAAGCAGCTCAAAATGCATGCATGAACAAAATGTGATATATACATACAATAGAATATCATTCAGCCTTAAAAAGGAGGAAAATTCTGGCACATGTTCTAATATGGATGAACCTGGAGGACATTATGCCTGATGAAATAAGTCAATCACAAACAGACAAATACTTTATGATTTCATTAATATGAGGTATCTTGATTAGCAGACTCATAGAAACAAAGTAGAGTAGGGCTTGTGAGGAGAAAGAAATGGGAAGTTTTAATGAGTATAGAGATTTATTTTTACAAAATGAAAAAATTCTGGAGATTAGTTGTACAAATATAAAAAGCTGAACAGATATACCCCTTGTCTTAGTCTGTTTGTGCTGCCGTAACAAAACACCTGAGACTTAGTAATTTATAAATAATAGAAATTTATTTCTTACAGTTCTGGAGGGTGGGAAGACCAAGGCCAAGGTCAAGGTGCCAGCAGGTTTTGTATTGGGTGAGAGCTACTGTCTGCCTCCAAGATAGGGCCTTGCTGCTGCGTTGTCACATGCTGAAAAGTGAACTTGCCCCAAGTGCTTTCTATAAGGCATTTATGAGAGCAGAGGCCTCATGGTCTAATCTTCAACTAAAGATCCCACCTCTTACTACTGTTAGCACTGAGTATTAAATTTCAACATGAATTTTGGAGAGGACACAAACATTCAAACCATACACCCTTTACTATGTGTTGGAATGTGATCAGTGAGGCAAGGAATGACCAGTGATGTCACAGGGATTAGAGATGGCTTCCTAGATAGGGTAAGTATGGCCAGGAAATAGAAGACAGTAAGATCTGCATGGCAATGAGGAAGGTAGGAAGGGCAACTCAGGTGAAGGGAATAGCGAGCGAAGTTGTAGAGCAGTTTTGAGATCTAATCTTCACAAGAAATACATCTCCAAGTGTATGGTTCTATAATTGTAGGTAACTCAGCCACATTCTATGTAGGCGGAGTTAAGAACAAAGTCTAAATCAAGTTCTTGAAATTGTGGGACACTGGATAGGGAGTCACTTATGATTCATTTAGTAAACATTTATTTAGCACATACTTCCAGGTGCTATGCTGGGCACTTTATCTATGTCAGCAGATATAATATCCCCAACAACTCTGGAGTTATTAATAGCTCAATTAACAGATGTGGCAGTTGTGACTCAGATGAAACCTGCCCAAAGTCATATGACTGGTAGGTGGCAGAAAGCAAGATTGACCTGAAGCCCATGCTATGTCCACTTAGCTACACTGCCTCCTTTTGTGGGTGAGTGTGGAGTGATGTCTGGTTTTGAACTCAAAATCAGACTGGAGATGACTGCCACCTCTTGTCCTCTTGCTTCTTTTAATGGTCCTTTGTCTGAGTTGACTGACATTTCTGGGGCTCAGCTTCTTCATCTGTGAATGAAAACTTGTATTAAAGCAGATTATTTCTAAACTTTCTTCCATTCTTAAAATCCCATTCATTCATCAAACACTAATTTAGTATCTTCTATATACCAGGTATTCTGCTGCTGGTTTCTGGCAGTTGAGATTTGGTGGGACACTATTCTTGCCTATATAGAGATTATAGGCTAGCGAGGGAAACAGAGACATTATGGTCATAGCACTAGTAATGGTATGTACAAAGGATACTGGAGCATAGAGGAGGGGCACCTAACCATGTCTTAGACCACAAGAACCTCATCCTTCCTATTGATCCTGTGGTCATAAATATACTACATAATTGAGTTTATTAAAATTTTGTTGAACTCAAAACTCCCTTTCATTTTATGAAAAGTTTAATTGAATTTGACAGCTAAGTGCAGTAAGATTTGAATTTTTTAAAAAAAATATTTTTAGGGGGCTGGGGTTGTAGCTCAGCGGTAGAGCATTTGCCTACCTCATGTGAGGCCCTGGGTTCGATCCTCTCAGAACCACATAAAAATAAATAAATAAATAAAATAAAGGCATTGTGTCCAACTGCACCTAAGAAATAATTATTTAAAAAATAGTTTTAGTTGTAGATGGACACAATACTTTTAGTCATTTTTTACGTGGTGCTGAGGATCGAACCCAGTGCCTCACACATGCTGCAAGTGCTTTACCACTGAGCTACAACCCCAATCCTGGATTTTCTTTCAGTTTGAAGAAAGATGATAGAGTTAAAGAGAGATCTGGTGCTTACATTATGTTTAAGGGAATTTAGGAAACCTGGAGCAGACTAGTAAGAGGCCCAAGGGCCAAGAGTTATTTAAGACATTTACAACTAAAGTCATAGATTATTATGTTTTAAAGATGCAAGCAAAATGGCCAAGATTCTGGGTGAGATGTATGATCTTTCTCTTAATTACTAAGGACTAGGAATTACTAGGAATTAGAATTACTGAGTATTAGATTTGTAATACTAAGGAATTGAGTAACTAGTAAGTCAGGCACCATGCTATTATTTTATCATTTCCATAATCCTGTAAGGTGGATGTTCTTATTCTTGCTTTCAGATACAGGAACTGAGCTCAAAGATATTGGGACTAGCAAAAGACTGGTTCAAAATCAGGTGTGTCAAAGTCAAGACCTTTGCCCCTTCCTCTACCCGAGGCTTCTTCACGATCCTAGACATTTGTATTTCTGAAGGAACTGTGCCAGAGCATGAGGTCCCACCCCAACCCCCATCCATGTAGGAGGGTCACATTAGTCATGAAGGACAGTTCTTCAAAATTTTCTGACACACTGGAGGATAAATACCTCCTCCAGCTTCCTGGGTCATCCATCTGAAGTAGTAGAGCACCAACTCTCAGGGATACATGGCTCTTACTAAAGCATGAAACCCCTCCCCTTTTATTTCTTTCCCAGGTAGTATATAGTATTTGGTCTTGGTAATTTGTCTCTTAGAAGTGACTTATCAATATCTGAGAGAATGCTGATTGAGGCCAGCTGGGTATATGTGTTTGATCCCATCTTTCTCCCCAGCAAAGGAGAGTTTCAACTTATTTCTTCCAGATTCTATCTTTGGGGTCCTTAGAGACCTTGTCACCTGGCTCTCAGAGGCCTTCACCTGTAAGATCCTCACTGGGTCACATGAAGGTCTGAGCACTTCTAATCGTCTGCCTCAGGGTTTTTCCTTCCCTCTCAAGGTACCTGGTGGGCATGTTTTTCTGGCTGGCTTTGGAGTTAGGCCATGCATCTGTCCCAGGCCTTTTAACCCTCTAGGGAATTCCCACATATGACGTATGAAACACGGAAAACCAACCTATAGCATCGGTTGATGAATTACAAAAATGGGGAAAGTCTTCTCCTTCCAGGCTGTTTCTCTGTCCTGGGGTTCCAGAGTTTGGGGTACAGTGAAATGGACAGAGGATCTGAGTTCAGGAGATGGAACTTGAGTCTTGGCCTAAGTCACATGTTCTGGGGCTGTGAGCATTGAGTTGCCTGAGCCTGTTTTCCCAGCTATAAATGAAGGTCTGATGATGATCCCAGCTTCCTTCTCTTATTCTGAGAGTCAAATAATTGAATGTGTAGAAAAAAAGGGCTTTATTATAAGCCTGTAGAATATATTACAAATGTTGGTGCTTGTAGTGATAGACCAAATTGGCTCCATGAGAAGCTTCTCTGGACACTGCAGGACACCCACTCTGTCATCACTGGCCCCAGTTCCTGCCAAATCTGATCATTGCCCAGGGAGACTTTCATAGCATCATTCTTTGTTTATTTCTGTAATCTTCTCATTTATAACCTTGTAAATGCTACTAAGAACCTTTGATGAATATTCATCTTTGAAAACTCTGGTCAAGCTTGTACACTCACTCCCAGAACTATTTATTTACTCCAGAGTAATAATTTGAATTCTTGGAGCTGTGTGTGGATCCATTTCCCAATAAATTCTGGGACAGCTATTTACGGCTGGCTATTTATGATAGATGAGGTTTATCTTGTTTGTTGGAATTCTCGATGACTGAGAACTCCAGAGGGCATCTTAGTAGGTAAAGCATAAGGCAGGGCAATTAGGACTTCCTGCAGGCTTCTGGGAATGCAGAGAATGGGGAAGAGAGTAGTTTACCATAGTTTTGTGAGCTTAAAACTAGAAGCCCTGGAAACCGAAAAGTTTTTTTTTTTTTTTTTGTATATTGTCATCAGTTTGTTGAAATTATTACCTTGTTCTGAGATATCTTTAGATCTTCCCTACATACTTGTTACAAACTTCTAACTTCTGCTTCAAATGACTGCTGTTCATTCTTGGATGTTAGTTAGAACTCTGAGTTGTAAATGAAAGACTCTGACTGATAAGGAGGGAATTTGTGGGATGAATATTGAGATATTTTATGTAACTATGGCATGAATCAGCTGAAACCAGGAGGTATTAGAGTAGAAAACTGCCCAAACAGCCCCCAAATTTCAGGGGCTTAATACAAATAAAGTTTATTTCTCTTATTCATCCAGCATGGCTGTTCCTGATTAGGCTGCTTTTAATGTTTCAGGAACCTTCTATCTTGTAGCTCCTCCTTCATTCTGATTTTTCTTTTCTTAACCTGCAGTCTAGGAAGGAGTTTTGAGGATCTTATGTGGGAAGTTTCCATGGGCCAGGTCTGGAAGTGGCTTATCTCAGTTCTGTCCTCATTCTGTGACTATAATCAGTGTGTGGCCCCACCTCACAGTAAAAGATGTTGAGAAATATGGCCTGTTTGCCCAGAAATTAAAAAAAGAAAAAAGAAAAGGTTGGTGAGCATCTAGCCAGGTTGAACTACACAGGGTCTCTAAAAGTTGCCAAGATTCTGTCTCTGGTTTTGCTTCTCTCCTACCACGGTAGGGAGCATGGTTGCCAATTGACTCTTGAACTCTAAATCTCACTCTTGTTAACTCCAGAGAAGAACTGACCTAAGTAGGAAATCTCAAAGAATAATAAGTGGCTCCATTCAGATCATGTGACCATCCTGAGACAATCACTATTAACCAGAAGGACTGAGTGATTTAGCATAGATGTAGTCCCTGGGAGCCCTACTTGGACACAGTATTATAATTTTATTTATTTATTTTTATGTGGTGCTGAGGATCAAACCCAGTGCCTCACATGTGCTAGGCAAGCGCTCTACCACTGAGCCACAACTCTCGCCCTGGAGCCCCACTTGGACTGCTCCCAGGCAAGGGAAAGGCATTGTGAGATACAGTTATCCCTTTTGCCACCCTCTAGACAGGTCTACCTCTCTGTTTCTCCTCTTAGGGAAAATATTACAGTTTTACAATGATCTTTCCAACCTTCCTTGCCATAGGCGCACCAGATAATTGTATTTCATTGTATCTAGGATACTGTTCTTTTTAACATGTGCTACTATTTGATGCACCACTGACAAAGAAAGAGAAACTCGGGTTCCAAATAAACTACAACACAATGCTAAGATGCCATCAATTGTCATTTCCAAGCTACCAACATGTAATGAAAAAAAGTTTTGAGAATTGATGGAAATGACATTATTACTTCACAACAAAGATCTGAATTTTCATGCTTTGGTACTATTGCTCATTTTACTTCTTTAGTCCATCCATTAATTCAAAAACCATTCATAGGCCAGGTAACTACTGCTTAACTCTTACTATCTCTCCCCTTTACGTCCTCACTGTATTAGTCTGATTTTCATTAATGAAAACTTAATGAGGCATCTTACTTATGAAGAAAAGGATGTTTATTTAGCTCACAGTCTTGGAGGCTGAATGTCCAAAGAGCATGGCTCAAGCTGTGGCATGGTCCCCATGGCTGATGGAAGTGGTGGGTGTGCTAGCTAAATCAAAGAGCTATCAGGGCTCAGGCTCTCATGACAACTGGTGCTCATAAGAACTCACTCTGGGAGACTAGTGATACCTTCTCAGGACAGTACCCCCTTTGTCCTCCTCCTAGGCCGCACCTCTTAAAAGATCCACACCATCAGCCAAGGACTGAGTTTCCAACACACAGACCTTTGGAGAGACAGAATATTCAAACCACAGCATTTAGTATCCCCTTTTTCCCTTTCCCCTGCCAGTATTATGAAGTGCAAACTATGTGATAGGCAGTTTGTTGGAAACTGAGGGCTCAAGAAAGAATACGATAGGGACTTATAGCATGGAATTGTAAGGGAAGTGGGATGTGGGGAGACAATCACACAAACAAGTCAGTAAATGAAGAGTTACAGGTCCTCTTGTCAAAGTCTACAGGGTACCATGGGCTCCTGAAATAGGGGAATGATCTTGAAGAGTGAAAATGTTTGTTCCATGCTTACAGTTAAGATGATTGTACCCTACTTAAAGAGAACACAGTCATCTGCTTTGAGTATTAATACGTAGTTGTTTCCAAAGATACCTGATAATAATCACTAATTAGGCC
Source organism: Callospermophilus lateralis (assembly GCF_048772815.1). Lineage (NCBI taxonomy): Eukaryota > Metazoa > Chordata > Mammalia > Rodentia > Sciuridae > Callospermophilus > Callospermophilus lateralis. Next base: position 141,630,824 of record NC_135306.1, read on the forward strand.
ACTGTGTTTTCCAGAGCTTATTTGAATCACCTCATACTTCCTATTAAACTTGACCTTCAAAAGGCACATGTGGGTCTCCTTTCTTGGTGCAGACATTAATGAGTAGTCTGAGATGACTTTTATAGAAACAAAGTAAGGAGATAATCAGATTTTATTATGGAGGCGGTCTACATCTTAAATATTAATTATATACCTTAAAAAGGATTCTTTTTAATCATGTGATTGTTCTTTCAGGCCCAGTGGGTATGCTGGGTCACGTGCTCCAGCAGGCAGAAGAGCAGGGTCAGCCAAGAAGGGCTGTGTGCTGACTCAGGGTCATGCTGGATCCCAGCATCAGAGATTATAGGAATGGAATTTGGAGAAAATGTGGGTGAGGCTGTTTGAGCCTGGGATCAGAGAATAGCTATGGCAGGACCCTGCCTCAGAGGGTCCCAAAGCTCAGAGAGTATGGAATTCTCATCTCTTAAGAAAGGATACCAGCTAAGGTTGAACCCATTTTTATTGGTTAAACTCACAAAGAAAACAACAAGATTCTGGGAAGCAGAGAGATTTGTTTAAGGTTCATAGGGAGGTCAGCAGAGAGAGCCAATGTCTGTCTATTCTGGCAATGAGAAAAAGCTTACCTAATGAATCAGGGGAAAAATACAAAATTAAACTATCCTCTTTTTTTTTTTTTTCTGGTTTATTGAAGAGGCTGGAAATGAACTCTGAGATGTTGAGGATTTTTTTTTTTTTTTTAACTTTCTGGGCCAGTTTGTCCAGAGCAGGGTACTTGGCAGTGGTGGTAGTTGGGAAGTGGGTAAGGCATGTGCATCTACCTTATCCTTGGGCATAGGGGCCTTATGGAAAGAGGCAGGTTTCCCTTTGTTCCCCCAAGAAAGAGCGCTCTAAGGATCTTCATTGGGGAAAAGGGCAAAGGGTAGAATCTGCCAATCAACTTTGTGATTTCTAGGAAACAGCCTGAGTAGAGTATGTGGTTGGAGGTCACTGCACTTGTAGAAGGTAAAGCTTGATGGAAGCATGGGGAAGGCACCTGAGCCCTCTTCAGGACTTCTTGTGAGCATATAAAATGAGGAGGAGCAAAGGAAAAGGAAAGAAAACCATCCTTTGAAATCAGCAAAAGGCTTGTACTCAGCAATGATTTATCAGTGTACCAAGGAGGAACATTAAAAGAATAATTGCCAGCTGTTTATTTTGTAAAAATATGTGTAGTGTGAGTCAAGGCAGGGAGCTTTATTTTCTCTTTTACCTTGCTTTCCTATTAGTGTTAATAGGATCATATATTCTGGACTTTGCTTGGCTTACTGTACTGACAAAAATAAATGCCTTGTCTTAGTATTATATATTCTTAACAACAGTCAGAAAGAGAAACAATGTTATGAGCAAAATTACCTTATGCGCTTTATTGTGGATAGGATTTCTTTCTCTTGTCCATGACTTTTAAGATAATCTGTTCTGATAATCTGTGTTTCTGATAGCTTCTTCTAGATACTCTATAATTTGCCCAGAGGGTTTATTGTAGAGACTGAAAAGAACTCTGAAATGTTCAGGGGATGGCTACAGGTATTTTTTATTTGGTGAAACAAGGTGTGTCCTGATCTTGGTTATCTGAGCTCTGGGTCATGTCATCCAGAGGCCCAGTATATCATCACTGTGGCATCCATCCTGAGGGCATTTATTAGATGAGCATTTGATAAATATTGACCCAACTTACTGTTTTGGTGGAGAATTTAGTTCTTAGGGTTGGTTCTGCAAATCCATTTATTCAATTAAACAAATAGCAGCTGAGCTCCTGTTGTGTTTGGGGTATTGTTTCTGACTTGGAAATACTAATGTGTGGAGAGGTAGAATCAGACTGTGATTCAAGGAAACCCACCAGAATTAGAATGGTAAAATGCCAGGCTTTGATAGGACCATAGAGATAATTGAATCTAGAGTTCAATAAACTTTTTCTGTAAAATGCCAGAAAGTAAAATATTAGGCTTTGGAGGCTACATATTGCCTCTGATGGATACTATGCTTTGTCTTTATAACCATTTAAGCAGGGGTGGAGGCATAGACTGAATTTGGCCGTGAGCCACAGTTTGCCAACCCTTGATTTATTAGATTCCCCTCATTTTACCAACAAGGAAACTGAAGGCCAAAGGGGGAAATGACCCCATCCCCCCAGGTCACACAATTAGTCCTTGACACAGCTGGATTGATGACCCTTAGTAAAGGATCCTAAGTCCAGACCCACAGCTCAAAATAAGTAGGCACTTTGCAAATGTATAGTTTGGTCCACAGGGATATGAATCTTAGTCAATTGTTACATTATTGGTATCTACCACATTCCAGGTTCTCTGTTGAGGACTGAAGATGACATTATTGGTATCTACCACATTCCAGGTTCTCTGTTGAGGACTGAAGATGCAAAATTCAGTACAATAGGGTCCAGTTCTCAATCAGCTTTGGTGCAGGCTGATAAGATGGCAATGTGGAAAGTGTCATGTAGAGACAAACAGTGGATACATTAAAAGAACAGGAAGGCACTGCTACCTGAGGAGGTGGACCCTTCAGTGGGTGCATGAAGGAATCCATTCATTCATTGTACCCTCCCCACTTATGTTTTGGAAGCCACTGCCCAACCTAAACTAGAGGGATAGGTACCAAGCTTCACCTGCAGTTGCTTGTTTCTTTTCTTGGGGACTAATAGCCTGCATGCATCCCATATATACATGGATAGGTAATAGGATTTAAGGAACCAAAAGGAGAAAGATTCAGGCAGCCACCAGAGAAAGATGGTTTGGCAGTAGCTTTGTAGCACAAGTTTATCTGAGCAGTGACATTGAGACACCCATGGAACCAGACAAGATTGATCATAGACCCTTTTAATATTGTAGGACTTGAGAGAATTTTAGGATCACTAAGCTATAACCTGTGGTTAAACAGATAAAAAGCATGAGACTTAGAGATGTTAATTTATTAACTCTGGGTTATGCAGCCACTTTATAGAATCTCAGAGCTGATTCTAGATTTTACAAAGGTATATAGTAGTAGGTGAGTGTAGTGGAGCATGCCTGTAATCCCAGTGGCTCGGGAGGCTGAGGCAGGAAGATCACGAGTTCAAAGCCAGCCTCAGCAACAGTGAGAGACTAAGCAACACAGTGAGACCTTTATCTCTAAATAAAATACAAATAGGACTGGGGCTCTGACTCAGTGCTTGAGTGCCCCCGATTTCAATCCCCAGTCCCTTCCCCACCAAAAAGGAAAAAAGTACATGGTATAACTACCTAGATAATAATAAAGATAAATAATCACAGCTAACATTTATCTAAAGCGTAGTATGATATATATAGTAACATTATCTCATTTAAGTCTGATGATACCTCCATGTATCCCCATTTTATAGGTGGGGAAAATAAGCTTGGATAGATTAAGTAAAATTTGTCCAAGGCCATCCATCCAGTTAGTGGTAGAGTCAGGATTCAGGCCCAGGCCCAAGTGCTTAACCATGTACCTGTTTGTAATCCTTTATTCCAACTTGGCTAAGTGCTTAGACGGTGCTTTTCCATTTGTTTGTGAGTGACTTGTGGGCTAGAGCTGTGTCCCCGTTACCTGTTTCCTCATTCTGGGCCTGGCATTGTAAAATTTGCCTGTAAGTGTTTGTAGAATGGAAAAAAAAATGAACCAATAAGTGTCTACTTCTCTAAACAGTAGATACTCCTGATGCCCAGCGCATGGGAACTGAGCCAGACCCATGTTTAAGTCCACTGATGTCTAGTCCTCTTACAAGACAGAATGGCTCATGTGTAGATGTGGGCCAGGAAAGTCTACTGCTCTGGAGATTTTTTTTTTTTTTTTTAAACCATGTCTATCAATACTTTGAGACTTAATAGACGGTAGAATTCTCTTTGAACATCAAAGTTTCCTTGAAGACATGAGAGCCTGGTTGGTTTCTCTGAATTTGTTGAAATCGGGGTAGGCAACTGGAAGGTTCTCTCTGCATGTGGTAAACTTCTTCCTTTTGCATAGCCATTTTAAGATTGTGGTTTCAAACTATATCCTGATGCATCCTGGAGTTTGTGAGGCAGAGAACTGAGGAATTCCTTAAGAAATCAGGAATGGGTTTGGCTTCAAGTCAAATAATGCCTGAAACAATTGTCCTTGCTGCATTCATGTTTTAGTTCTGACAAATGAGAACAAGCAACTCATAAAATGTATAGTATCTTGCCACATTTTCTTCCCTTTCTTTTGTAAGTTGAATGTTTTTCTCACCTGACAATAGTAATGCATAGGATTGCTCCACTGGAGATTTTTGAAGTAAAACACTTTGAAAAACAGATTTATAGAGATTGTTCTTTAAAAAAAAAAAATCTGTGCCTAGGTTACTATTTTTTTTTTTTGTATAAAGAATGGTGTGGGCTTTGTTTGCCATTCATTCTAAGCAGAGATTCTCTATACAGCATAATAAAACCAAGAAGCTTGAATTTTAGTTCAGAAAGTTGTATCCTTTGAACCTAGGCCCCTGAGTTTGTTCATATAAGTCAATAGACAGCATTAATAATTGCTTCATATTATTTGCGGGGGGAATCCAAGTTATATGAAGAAGGCTTTCATTAGGCTGTGAAAAAAAACAGATTTAGGTTGTATTGGTAAGATTCTCTAGGGATTTTCAGGGGAAAGAGATGTAATACAAGATACTTTTCTCATTTGTAGGCCATTGAGAAATCCCTTAAATAGAGGAACATGAATATTTGTTTTCTAACAGAACAGTTCAAAGAGCTACCCATGTTTCTTGTCAAAGCTTTTTTCTTTTCATGTTTCATTCAACTTTACACATTTTTTTCTGATTATGTCAAGAAGAAAATCTCACTTAGTGATTGCTTGCTATTATTACCTACCTTTAAAAACTCCTTTATTATTAATGAGTTTGTCTCATGACTGTATCAGGGTATATTCCTGGTGTACTGCAGTTTTTATCTGCTACCCTTACCCCTCAGTAGCAGTAGTTCTTTGCCTCCAGTAAGAAGGTGGAGGCTGGCAAGAAAGGATAAGAAGGGTCTGTTTACAACCTGGTGAATATCAGGTAAATATTCTGTATCACCATGTTCTGCAAAGAGGCATATGTTTTTTCCTATCTTTTCATTTTGAAAAATTTCAAACAGATGAGTACAAAGAACATTCAAAACCCCTGTACTTAGATTTACTGATTGTCAGCATTTCACCACATTTGCTTTGTCTTTAGAGAAAGATAAATAAATGCATATTCACATTTTGGAGGGGGGAACATCAGGATACTCTTATCTCTTTTTTCTTCTACATCACCATGATAACATTACCATGCTCTAGGAATTTAACATTGATTCTGTGATATTGTCAAATACACAATCTATGTTTGAAATTTTCTGTTTGAAATTTTATCTCTGATCATCTAATTTTTGCTGTGTAAAAAACCATGCCCAAACTTAGTAGCTTAAAACAGCCTCCACTTATTAATGCTCATACTTCAGTGGGTCATTTGGGTGTTTCTTTTAAGATGGCTCAGGATCAATTGGTTGGCTAGGGTTCCTCATACATCTACAGTCAGTGCTGGATCAAGTAGGGGCTGGCTGGTGTCTGTTGGCTTCAGTTCCGATGGCTCATGTTTGCTCCAGAGGTCTTGCATCCTTTAGCAGGCTGGACCAGGCTTGTTCCCATGGCTTGCATGAAGGTTCCAAGAGAGAGTGAGCAGAAGAGTGCAAAGCCTTTTGAGGCCTAGACTTGGAACTGGCACAGTACCACTTATGTAGTAGTCTTTTAGCCAAAGCAAGTCACAAGTTCCTCTTGATGGGAGGAGCTAAAAAGTCATATTGCTGAAGGGCATGGATACAAGAGCATGAATAACTGAAGCCATTTTTGCAAATAACCTGTCACATCCCTATTCTCCAAAAAATAATAATGTTAATAATATAACTGTTGGTATGTTTTACTCCCAGAATGCAATTAAGGATTATACATTAAATCTAGTTATTATCTATCTTTACTCTTTTTTTCTTTAAATCTCTTAAGTGTCAATAAGGAGGTTTTTTTTTTTTTTTTTTTTTTTTTTGTGTGTGTGTGTGTGTGTGCATGTGTGTGTTTTATGTCATTTAAAAATTTACAAGCCCATTTTCTTAATATCTCACAGTCTGAATTTGTCTATTTCTCCATGATTGTATGCAGGTAAAACTTTTGGGCAAAATGTTGTATATTTCTTATTGCATCACAAGAGGGGGCATATATTATTAGCTAGTCCAGATTATTGGTGACAGTAAGTGTAATCATTTGACTAAAGTATTATTTCCTGGAGATAGATTTAAGTCTGGACATTTGGTGTTAATATTTTTACAATTACATGAATATATGTTCATTAGATACCTACTACTTGTCTAGATATCTCATTTAGTATTGCGCAGAATCTGCAAGAATGGTGATGAATGTTGCCTGGCTGAAGGAACATATCATTTTCTTGAGTTATTCTTTTAAATGCTAAACAAATAGTAGAGGAATGGTAATTCTAAGTTAATGATTGATTTATAAATACTTTTTATTGAAATATCATATACATACAGAAAACTGCACATATCATGTGTATAGCTTGATGAAGTTTTCAAATAACATTATCAGTATAACCAGCACCAGGTTAAGAAACTGACTATAACTAATATCTCAGTAGCCTGGTTTTGAACTGTACAGAACTTAAATCCAAATAACTATTGTTCTTTTCAATGCCAATTTATGAATGATCCAAGAGAATCAATATCATTTTAAACTAAAAATAGTGTTATCCCGCTTGATCACTCTTTGTATTTTTAAGAATTTTTTTAGTTGTAGATGGATGAAAATACCTTTATTTTATTTATTTATTTTTATGTGGTGTTGAAGATTGAACCCAGTCCCTCATATGTATTAGGCAAGTGCTGTACCACTGAGCTAGAACCCTATCTTTGTATTTAACAAGTTTGATTCAGAATAATTTTTTACAGTGTCCATATGTCAGAATCTCTTCTCTTTTATTGCTGTCTCAGAGTAGGAGGTGACTTCTACTTTCCTTATGCATTCTGTCTTGTGTCTTTCCACTTCCTGGGGTCTGGCCTCCTATTTCTTTCTGGTATCTTCTCCACTTGTCTTCTGTCTTCAGCTTTTCCTCTTCTTTTGGCTTGATACCCACAATCCTTTTGCTTCTCACCAGGCTATTATTTTTTCCCTCTCCTTCCTTTTTTTACCAAACTTAAAACTTGCCTCATCTTCCTCTTTAATCCATCCATCTAATTGCCCTTTGAAACTTGGTTTCTCCCCCCCGCCCCCCGCCCCCAATTCCAGTGACAGCCATTAGCAAGCTCCTATTTACTAAGACTATCATTTTGTTCAGCTTTTGTCCTCTTAGATTTCTGTTCCTTTGAAAATCTTACTGTATTGGTCAGCTTTTTACCACTATAACAGAATACTTTATCACTTAACAAAAGTCATCCTGAATAAGGCATGATTTTCCCCATATTTCAAAGACAGAAACTGAGACTCACAAAGACAGGAGGTTTATTTTGGCTCACTCTTGTGGATATTCTGTTCATGATTGATTGGACTCATTGCTTTTGGGTTTGTGGCAAAGCAGCATATCACGGAGGGAGTATGTGCAGGAGCAAAACTCATCACTTCATGGCCACAGATAAAAAGATCTGGGGTCTACAGTCTCCCTCAATGGTATGCCCCAGTGATCTGAAGACCTTTCCCTAGGCCCCACCTCTTAAAGTGTCTACCATTTCCAATAACACCTCTAACACATGGGTCTGTGGGGGGACATTTATGTCCAAAGATATCTCAAAGACACCTTGAATGAAAGATCCAAGAGAATCAATATCATTTTAAGCTAAATATAGTGTTTCCAACTTGATCACTCTTTGAGTGTCTTTGAGATATCTGCTCCCTTGGTTTCCATTCTCTGTGTGCTCTTGGTTTCCTGCTTACTGTTCTGAATGATCTTCTAATTGAAAGACTTCCGTGGGAAAGAACAATAGTAATTCTGACTTTTTTTGGGCTGTATATGAGAATGACATTTCTTAGGACTTTTTATATTGGCAGTTTATCTGCCATTTGAAGATTGTGGTTTTAATGGCAACTCTCAATTAAAGTGATGTTAATGATCTGAAACGCCAGTTTCTTAATGCTGTGCCTGGTAGAAACTCAACAAATGTTTGTTGGAATCATTCATTCATATATTCAATAGATATTTATTAAGTATCTAGTCAGTGAATTGTATTGCTAAATTCAATAATATTTTGTTCAAATTGCCGAAATATGGTTTCTGTCTTTTTCCTTTGACCTTTATTGAAGTTTATTTGTTTTTTACCTAATTTTCATAACTGCTTGTTATATGACTTATTGTAGCCTCTGGAAATCAGTTTTGTAATTTTCAAAACAGGGATAATAATAGGGATTATTACTTTGTGTATTGCTTAAGGATTTGATGAAGTATATGCATATAACATATGCCTGTCATATAGTTTTATATCTATAGTAATAGATGTTAGCTATGATGATAATTTTTATTACCAGAATATATTAGACATTGCTGTTTGAGTCTTACAGCAAACATTCTGAATTAGGCATGATTTTCCCCATATTTCAAAGACAGAAACTGAGACAGGATTTAAATAACTTGCCAGAGGATACAGAACTAATAAATTGCAGATATGTAATATCCAGTTCTATAACTGTGCCTTTCCCTGACACCATAAAGCTTCTGATCATCTCACATGACACTTAGAAGTGAAGTAGGAATCACTTTATAGTGACTGAAATTAGCTGACCTTGTGTTCATTTGACTTCTGAGAGGTAAGAGATATTAAAGAAGTTCTGTGCTGTTAGAGAAACTCCAGTCCAAAAGATAAAATTAATTTTACTGTAAAACTACAGAATTTCAGGGTTTAGAAGGATTTTAGGCAGTGTTCTGCCCACCCAATTACTGAACTTCAATCTACTAGCCAAGGTCATCTGCTTTATTTTAATATTTCCAAAGAAGGTTAAGTCCTCATCTCCTTCTGCCTCCACTCCCAAGGCAGCTCACTGCTTTCTCTTTGCATAGCTTTGACCATAAGACAGTGCTTCCCACATCAACCTGAGCTCCTTTCCTCTGTTTGCTTTTTGCACATAGACCACCATTTGTCAGCGATAGCCACATGAAGTAGGTAGAATCTGTTTTAGGTCCCTGCAGTTTACTCTGTTTTAACCCCCAACCACCTCCTTTTCATTAGGTTAAGCAGCTTCAAGTCTAAATTCATAACCTCTCTCTCTTAATAAGTGGTACTACCATTGACCCAGTTGTTCAGTTAGAAACCTGAGTTTGGTCCCTTCACCATACACGTACAATCCAGCAGCAAGTCTCTTCAGTCCTATCCCCCATTATGAAGTCCATCTCCACTGCCATTGCCCTGGTCCAAGCCACCATCATCTCTTCCTTGATTCCAACTTTTGCCTCCTCCCTATTGTCCCTCCTTCACATAGCAATCAACTTTAGCCCTTTAAAGCACAAATTATATCATGTTGTTTTTCCGATTTAAAAATTGTTTTGTTTGTGAGATGGGGTCTTGCTATGTTGTCCAGCTGCTCTCAAACTCCTGGGCTCAAGCAATCCTCTTGCCTCAGCCTGTGGAGTAGCTAGGACTACAGTCATGCGCCACTTCCTCTTGCTTAAAACTCTCCTTTGATTTCTCATTGCCCTTAGGGCAAAATCTAAACTCTTTTTCCCTAGTCAAGGCCCTGCCTCATCTGAACCATTCCATCTTCCCTGTTGCTCACTCAGCCTTGGTGAGTAGTCTTCTTTATGCTTCTAGGACATGCCAAACCTTTTTTCCTGCAGCCAGCTCTTGTACTTCTAGTTCCTTCTATCTACACTTTTCTTTTCCTGGTTTATAAATGACTGACTCATTCTCATTTCTCAGGTCTCAGCCCAGATACTACTTCTTCAGAAAGGCCTGTCCTGATCACTCATCTTAGCTATCCTTCCAATCTACATGCTCATTGTTCCTCACGAGAAAACAAGATTTTTAGTAACTGAAACTACCATGTATGTGAACATTCTCTGAGTGGCACAGTAGCTGGTTCATAGAAAGTACTCAATTAATATCTGAGGAATAAATGAGTGGACTCAGTATCGACTGAATGAAAGTATGTGGGGTCATGCTAAAAACAGATATGAATTTGAGCTTTGCCACTTCCTGTTGACTTTCAGCAAATTACATTACTTCTCTGGATTTCAGTTGCCTCATTTGCCTAATAGCAATCCTATTTACTTCACAGAATGTCGTGAAGGTTAATTAAGACATCTTAATTAATGCTATAGTATTAGGTGCTCAGTCCACCTCAAAGCATAGTGCTTAATTCTGAACATGCCTAAAAGCGGTCTATCAGGTTTCATCCTGATTAATGGAATGGTGTGATATGCCTGTGTGTGCATAGCCATAAGCCTGGTTGTTAGATGCCCCTCAGGTCACACTTGTGCAGCTGGAAAGACTGTTCTAAAATGGGGTATCCACACTTGATGCTCAGTTTGATAACCCAGAGGCACTAAGCCCAGAGCCTTCACTGGGGTGCTGAACACAGAGTCCAAAATCTGTGATCAAACCTTACATCGTATGGCCCATTTTTTCCCAAGATGGATTGAGATGCTCTGTCTAGACAGTCATTTCCCTTGGGAAATCACAGTTACTCCAGGAGGCAGCACATGGTCTCCTGTTAAGAATACAAAATGGCCTGTGAGCTGTTGGGGTGGGGGCTACTGTGAGGCTATATGGGCCTGTGGAGCAGAGCCTGCAAAGGGGCTGTCTGCCTCTGCTCAGGGGAGCCAGTATCATGATAGTAACCTTCTCCTTTACACATGTAGGGTCCTAGAAACCTAGAAATGTAGCTATCAGCCATCCCAGAGATTCTGTGCCTCCACCAAGGGTGCTAGGAGGAACTGAAAGGTAAGCCTAGAACTTGGATTTTCCTGCCAAGAAGGGAAGCAGAAATCTCAAGGTGACTTGGCTTGCTTGTTGGGATGGCCTAAATAGTTTCCTGCTGTAGGCTGTTTGAGTGTTTTAAGGTAGAGGCTCTTCAATTAGATAACCCAGGGTTCAAATCTGGTAACATCATGTCCGCTGGCTGAGCTTAACACCTTAGGCTTAGATTGCTTATTTTAAAATGAGCATAATAATGACCCCTATCTTATCTGATTGCTAAGGATTAAATTAAATAATGAATATAAAAATCTTAGCTTAGTGCTGAGTACATAGCCAATGTTCAGTAAATGATCATTTTTTTTATTGGATGAGGCAAGTCAGGATTTCGAGTTTGGTATTTTTGATAACCCTCATCCATACTGAACTTTGAGTCTTGTTTCTCCACTTACCAGCTCTGTGTCTTGGACAGGTTTTCTAACCTCTCTGAGCTGGTGTTCTTATCGGGCACATGCAGTTTAGAATTTCAGTCTCATAGTGAAGGTGAGATGAGACCAGAGCACCTGATGCACAGTAAGTGCTCAAAATACTCATTTCTTCCCCTTTGGTTCTCAAGTATTTGAAATACGGCCCCTTTAAACTTGTTAAGATTCCCCACTAGCCTTGTATGCAGCTGTGGGCAGACAGCTTTGGCAGAAGGAGAGCCTTTTTTTTTTTTAATGACTGTTTCATAATCTGCTGGTGCAGATCTGCTGCAGCCACACCCTGTGCTTCTCAGGGTCCCTGGGTCCTGTTGCAGTTAACAAGTAACCCTTCTGTAACCTAAATAACCCTGGAAAGTGGTGACTGTGAAAGGCGTTACTGAATGCAAAATGGATTTTCTTCCCTGCTCTTTGGGAGGAAGCTGGCTCAGGAATTCTGAGCTGCAGAGGGAGGGGCTGGCAGGCCCGGATCACAGTTGGACTTAGCAGCCAGGGGTTTTCTGGTTTTCATTAAAATTCTCTGGCTGTCTTTCGAGATTGCTCCATTGGATATGACTGTGCATGGGAGCTGTTTATGCTCTTCTCCCAGCTACACACACCCATCAAATCTGGGACAAGAGAATACTGAAGGTGGGGAACAGCCTGGCTGAGGGTTTTTGCTCAGTAATCTTTGCAGTGAGAGACCCCTGTCTATAAATGCAAAGCGTGAGATGTGTAAAATCTAAAATTCAGACTAGGAGGCAGACATAGCTAAGCTGGGAGTGTGTAGCAGAGAGAATCCTGTTACAGCTTGCTCTTGAGGGCAGATGGAGGCTCCCTGGCAGCTGTCATAGGGTTCCCAAGTGTCATATTAATGAAATCAGCCTGATCTGATCATTCTTCAGAGGTGCTGATACTCTCATATACCCAAGAGGGTTGGATTTGAGGGCAGTCCTGAGGATGGCAAACCGAATTAAAGAAGACTTAGTTTTAAATGTTAATTTCTGTCGCAGGAGGGATCTTTCTTGAAATTGAAACTTGAGTCTGAAAACCTAGGTTTAATCATGATTCTGCTATTAACTTTCTTTATGACCTTGGGCAAGTGATGTTCCTGGGTCTCAGCTTCACAGTGTGATTGTGAGGATTAAATGAGTTAAATTATGTAAAGCTCTTGGCATGTCATATGTTCTCAACAAATGGGAGATGTTATTATAAATTGGGCTAGATTTGACCTCACCAAGATATATCCCGCTTCTGACATCTAAAACATTTGTTCTGCATCCCTCCCAGCTTTGGGTCATTTGTGAATTTGAGGCAAGTATGTTACCTCGGGCAAGCTGGAACTCCTCTCCCTGGAAAAATACATCAAAACCATATTATTATGTTTCTGAGTAAGACGCTTAATTCATCAGCTATTTCATCACTAGGTGACTTAGTAGAAAGAAGGGCTTTTTCCCTATCATTCCTGATGGATAGATTGTGAAGAAGCCATTTGATCTTGGGTATAAATGTCGCCTGATGACACACCCAAGACAGCGTCCCTGAAGTACCTATTTGCCTTCAGAGTAAACTCCCATTTTCAATCTTTTCTGCTGTTACTCTTTCTTCAAATCCTGTGTCCTTGCCACTGCAGACTGCTGACAGAAAAAATAATTAAACTGAAGTATACAAAACATAACCCAAGAGTGTTTTAAATATACACTTACTGTTTAAGGAAGAAGGTCAAAATGCAAATTATGTATCTACCTTCCAGTTTAGTAAACTGCACATTATGGATACCCAGAAGCGGCTCATGTATCCTCCTTACCAGAGGCAATGTTTGCTTTGACCTTTGTGTTGGTCATTCCCTGATTTTCTTTGTGGTTTAGCCACCCATGTTTGTATTACTAAAACAAATGTTGTTTAATTTTTTAGCAACAGAAGCAAGCACAAACCTAGCAAGCTTTGTAAGAAAAGGGCAACCAGGGCTGGGGATGTGGCTGAAGTGGTAGCGCGCTCGCCTAGCTTGCACAAGGCACTGGGTTTGATTCTCAGCACCACATAAAAATAAAAAATAAAGATATTGTGTCCACTTAAAACTAAAAAATAAATATAAAAAAAGAAAAGAAAAGGGCAACCTTGCCACTATTAATAAGATGTAAACTGTGTGTCTTGTCTGGCTTTTGCTTCCTGGGAGTTACAAAAAGTCCTAAAGAGGATGTAAGTGGGCAAGTTGCGAGCAAGTGCGAGGAAATATAAGGCTTACCACTATTAGGGTATCTGATAGGGCTTCAGCTCGACATCTGATTGTAATGTGGTCACAGAGAGTAGCCCACCTCCAGCTCTCAGGAAGAAGGCCAAAGCAAAACTCTTCAGTAGGGTGAAGTGAAAGTATCAGCCAATCCAGACAGACAGCAAGAAGAGGCGAGCCACATGTGGTCAAAACAAATAGTCAGAACAGCCTCTGGACCAAGAACCTGGGCATTCTTTCTCAGGTTAAAAAGACAGTACCCGTTACTACCTGTGGAATATTCTAACTAGAAGTCGACCACTAGATATAATCAAGCCTCTAGAGTTAACTTCGATTTTTTGGAAAGATGGAGGAAGGAACAGCAAGTTGAATTATACTCCAAGGAAGCAAGCAGGTAAGTTCAGACTGTGGAACATTCTTTTGGACGCTGACTTTGCTTCTGCAACAAGTCAATGGCATGAAAAAATTTAAAAACATTTAAATAGAAACAATTTAAAACATTTAAATAGAAAAATAGGGTTAAAAGTGACTTAAGAATTATAACCAGAACTGGGCATGGTGATGCACTCCTGTAGTCCCAGCTACTCAGAAGCCTGGGATAGGAGGGTGGCTTTAACCTAGGAAGGAGTTCAAGGCCAGTCTGAGCAACATAGACCCCGTCTCAAGGGGGAATAAAGAGAGAATTATAACCAAATGTATTGTATGAACCTTGTTTTGATTTGGATAATCTATTATTTATTAGTTTGCTAGGGCTGCCATAACAAAATCCCTGATTGGGATTTTTCTCAGGGTTCTGGAGGTGGGAAGTCCTAGATCTATATGCTGGAAGGTTTGCTTTCCTCTGAGGCCTGTCTCCTGAGCTCGCAGGTGGTTGCCCTTTTGCTTTCCCCTCACCTGGTGTCTATGCTGTGTGCATCCTAATCCTCTCTTGTTTAAAACACCAGTGTCATATTCTGAGGTTTCTTGGAACTGGTTAGGGCTTCAGTATAGAGTTGGGTTCTGAAGTATATAAAGATGAAATAGTATGAAGTGGAATTTGTTTTAAAACATTTAAATAGAAAAACAGGGGTAAAAGGTAAGTAAATATGCCAAGTTCTTGACAATTGTTGAATTTGGTTAATGGGTATGGGGGTCCATATTTGCATGTTTGAAAATTTTATAATTATATATTTAGAATATTTAGAAGTATAACATAAGGGAGTATCTAACAGCAGTAGGGTTGTTGGTGATGGCCATCTGTAGCATGTGTGTGCCTTGAATTATGCTTCCAGTCTGCTTGGCTTCTCCAAGTGGCAGCCATGTTGGGGTCCTTGGCCTGTCTGCCTTAGATCCCCTGCTCCTTGTATGCCACCCAAAGAAGGAAATACTCCAGGAGCATCTTAAGACACGTGCTTGGGATGTGACTTTCTGAGAGCTTGTGTACTTGTCTTTGTTCTGTCCTCACTCTTGATGTGCTTTACCTGGGTATTGTACTGTAGTTGGAAGTCACTTCTCTTAATTTTTTTTATATTTATTTTTTAGTTGTAATTGGACACAATACCTTTATTTTGTTTATTTATGTGGTGCTGAGGATCGAACCCAGGGCCTCGCATGTGCTAGGTGAGCGCTCTACCGCTGAGCCTCAGCCCCAGCTCCTCCTTTACCTTTTAATGGCATTGCTTCATTGTCACTGTAGACAAGCTGGAAGGGTTCTATTTTTGATTCTTTGTATATAGATTCTTTTTTTCCTGACAGCTTATGGAATGTTTCTTTTTCAGTTTTCTGGAATTTCATGGAAATGTCACACTGTTCAGGGCCATTTCAACCTAGCAACCTGCATTCTTTTTTGGGGGGTGGACACTGGGGATTGAACTCAGGGGCACTCAACCACTGAGCCATATTCCTAGTCCTGTTTTTAATTTTTAAAAATATCTTTATTTTAAAATTTTTAATGTGGTGCTGAGGATCGAACCCAGTGCCTCACGCATGCCAGGCAAGCACGCTACTACATGAGCCACATCCCAAGCCCCCTGTTTTTAATTTTATTTAGAGATATGGTCTCACTGAGTTGCTTAGCACCTGCCAAGGCTGGCTTTAAATTCTCAATTCTCCTGCCTTAGCCTCTTAAGCAGCTGGGATTACAGGCGTGCACCACCATGCCCAGCTGCAACCTGCATTTTTAAGTTCAAAGTTTTATTAAATTATATTGTTATGATTTTTCTTTACTTTTCTGTTCATTTGTTCTTGAGAATTAATCAGTTATTGGTCCCCTGTACTAGTGCTCTAGAATATTCCTCTCTCTTCTGTCTTGCATATCTTTGCCTTTTGATTTTGCTCTCTAGAAGATGTCCTCAGATTTATCTTGCCATCCTTTCATTGAGTTCTTTTTTTTTTTTTAATCTGCTATTATGTTGTCAATTTCTAAGAGCTCTTTTGGTTAGTATTTCCTTTTAATAGTATTCTATTTTTGTTTCATGAATGTAGTTTTATTTCATTTTTGTGAGAACATTAATGGTATTCTCCCCACCCACCACCCATGGTATCTGTTTCCTTTGAGTTGCTTTTCTTGCACTTTCTGTGGTTGTATCTTCATTAGTGACTTTCAGAAAATGTCACATTGAATGTGATCCTTGGCTGTGTTGCTCCCGATTAAGAAAGGGAGGAAAGAGGCTGTTAAGACCTTGACATTAAGGCAAGTGAAAGAAGTCACTCACTAAAGACCACATAGAATATGACTTCATTTATATGAAATGTCCAGAACTGGCAAATCTGTAGAGACAGGCAATAGATTAGTAGCTGCCTGGGGCGGGGGTGGGGGGCGTGCAAAGTGACTGCTAATGGGCATAGGGAGAGGAGAATGTTCTAAAATTGATTGTGTTGATGTTTGTACTATACTAAAAACCACTGAATTGGGTACTTTAAAAGGGTGATTGTGTACTTTGTGAATTATATTTCAAAAAAACTGTTTTAAAATGCTGTCAGGAAACTTTGAATGTGGGACATAGATGATTAGCTCAGCTTCACTGCAGGGTGATCTTTGTGGGCTCTGGTGCAGACCTTCAGGTTTCCTTGCAGAGGTAGATTCTACCTGATGATGCTCTGGTGGTCAAGAGGAGAAGGAATAGGGTGATCTTTGCACTATAACTTCAGTACACCTTAATGCTATATCTTTGTTGTATGTTTCCTCTTCAACTCTGTTGGGTACCCCCAGACCAGAGACACTTCTACTTTCTATTGGGGAAAATCCCCAGGTTTACAAACGTAGAGAGTTCATTGTGGTACAATGAACTGCCATGTATTCAGCATCCATGTGTACCAGTTACCAGTGCATGGATGTTTTTGTTTCATCTGTATCCACCAAATCGCCTTCCTTAGATTCTTTTAAGCAAATACTAAACATTTCTGTGTTATGCTCTCCAGGGACAAGCCTGCAGAATTTTGTGAGGAGGAGGCATCTGGAGCTCTAACTTCTTGAGCTGTTTTCCTTCTTGTGTTCTTTATCCTAGCCTCCTTTGTTCCTGCCCTAGGAGTACAAGGTACTGCCAGTTCCTGTGCTTTTTTAAGGATTCAGTGGTTTCAGTCAGCTGAATTCTCAGCTCCCCTGCATTTGGTTTAGGATACAGATTTGTTGAGTTTCTTAAGTCATTTATTACTTCTTCATCTGCTTCCCATACTTCCAGAGTTTGATACCATTCTCTTTTCTCATCTAGCTTTGTGTTTGTGAGGAATAAAAGTAAGGAATAAAAGACTTTGCTGAGTTTTTGTGGGGCTTGTGGAATAAGTGAAGTCAGATGCAGTTGTTCTGTATGCCAGCTTCTCTGGAAGGTGGCTACTTATCTTTATTTTTCAATCTTGCCATATCCTGTCCTATTCTACTCCACTCTTTTAATCTTCTAAGAACTAAGAGAAGTCTTCTTGGTTTAACATGATGCTTCTTCTGACTCTTAAGTCCAGGTAAAGTTAAGGAGTCCTGCTTTTGTGCCTCCCTGATATTTCTCCTCACCTCTTCATATAGAATTTTTTGCTTGCACACCGTTTGCTGCATTGCGGTCTGTTTACCTATCTATCTGCCCTGTTGGCCTATGAAGCAGGGCTTGGGAATACTTATTTTTCACTGTCATGAGCACAGGGCCTCACTGCCAGTGGACATTTGTAACCTCACTGAAAGGATAATTCAGCATTGTGCTTCTGGGGGTGGAGACAGATAAGCATACAATGCCCCTTTCCTTCTTGTCGTTTTTCAAGAACAATTATTTGGTAAAATTAGAGCAAAATATGCCTTGTTGGCTTGTTATGCAACGTTGTCCCCTTTGCTTTCAAGTCTGCTGTTTTTTACCCAGTCAGCAGGTTGGAGAGGGAGGGAGGGCAGCTTTCTGAGTGTAAACATCCTAACAAAGAAAGAATGGACCCAGTGGACATGTGCTGTTCCCCTCCCCAAGAGAAAGGCCTGTGTTCTGCACTCTGCTTTACACTAGGGAAAGAGAATGTGTTCTGTTCAGACAGCTACTTAGCTCTGCAGTGTGTTCCACTGCTCTTCCACTTTGGACAAAATGTCAGGAGAGTTTTAGAAATTACCAATTATGTTCTTGAAAAGTCTGATGTTAACATATTGTCCATGTGAGATCCTGGTAAAAATGCAAATATATAACATTGAAAGGATAACACTTAACCTTTTGTTTCTTCAGGTATATTCCTCAAGATGCTAACCATATCTTTCAGGAGGAAAGAAATAGGGAAGTAGTGGTCAAACAAACTTGGCATGTTGGATAAACACAGTGAAACAGGGTTGCCTTACTTCTAGACTTCCCAGAGCCTCGTTATCGTGCACTGTGAACCTCTGAGAGGGTTGTATGTTAAGCAGCATTTCCTAAATTGATTTTTTTTTTCATCTGTGAGATGTAAAAGCCAGAGTGTAACTAGGGAAACGGCTCCTTAGCTTGAATCCATCCTTTGTGGTCCTGTTAAAATGGTGCTTCCTCCCAAGGATGTCCTATCTACTTACAGAGATACAGAATCTTTTCCTTTTTTGAATTCTACTTCCTGCATCATTTAATTGCCTCCCTGTCTCTCCCTGTTCTTCTCCCTCTTCCCTTTTGTGTCCTGCACAAAAGTGTTCAAGAAATGTTTTGCAGCCCTGCACTGTTCCCTTGGTGAGCCATCCTAGAGTCCAGAGGCTCTGACAGGGAGCCCAAAAGAGGTCTGGAGCCTGAGACTCTCACTGCTCAGGCGCATGGACAGGTAGCCAGTTCCTAGTGACATATGGCCCATGTAAGAGGCTGCTCCTGAAGGGCGGAACTAGAAAGCAAAAACAGGAGATGTAGAGAATGTGAATCAAATGTGCTTAAGGCCTATTGTGTGCCTGTGGTAAGCGTTGGATGCTGAAACTTAATCCTAACCTTTGAGTAGATGATATTCTTCCGATTTTATAAATGAAGAAGTAGAGCATCAGAAAGACAAAGTAGAAGTAAGTTCTGGGGCTTCAATCAATTAATCAATCAATCAATCAGCTAAACTCAGCCATTTCCTCCCAAAGCCCCCATTTTATAGAGTGGAAAGTTCTGTAAAATAAATAATCATGAACACTGGAATAATTGCAGTAATGAAACTATGTTCAAGGTCTATGGGAGAATCAGATAGAAAAGCTATGTGGGGCAGATGGGAGGAGAGAGGTAGAAGGTGGCAAATCCAGGAAAGGAGGAAGGCCGTGCCTAAGCAAGGTGGAGGAAACATTTGGGGGCAGAAGGGACTGAAACAAATATAAGAACAATAGCAACAACAGAAAACTAAAGCACAAGGGTAAGAAATTCCATGAGTAATTCAGTGTTACTGGGGCTTCAAGTGTGAGATGTGTAAGAAGTACAGCTGGAGAAGTTCAGAGGAGTTTGAAGATTTCTGGACTTGATTTCAAAACTATGGAAAGCCACTGTAGGCTTTTTAATGGAAGACCGAATTGTTTAGCATGTGCCAACCTGTTGGAGAGTAAATCTGAGCTGGGTAGGGCCAGAGATGGGGCAATCACCTGTAGTTCTCACAGGTTCTATAGGTGAGATAGGATGAAGTCTGTCCCTGGGCTAGGGCAAGACAGGAGGGGAGAAGGGGCTGGTTTGATAAATATTTGGCAGGTATTAGCAAGCAGAGAGGAGTCAAATTCAACTCCCAGGCTTTATGTTTATGTGTCCCTCGTCTTTCACTAATTGACATTTCAAGTCTGCTTTTGTAGGTTTATGAACATTAATTGGGAGATAATGTTTTATGAAGAGATAGTGACATAAGATTACTTTAAATATTATTGACTTTAGAACATTTAAAATATATCATACATATCAGAATTCTTATTTTCATAACTCTAGGAATAAATCTCTTAGGTAAAAGCAGTGGTTCCTAAACCAGGTTGTCACAGATCACCTGAGACTATTTATCCCCCAACGTGTAATTATGAAATATTTCAGGTCTGGGGGTATAGATATGTGGCAGAGTGCTTGACTTCTATGCATGAGGTTTGAGCCCCTGCACCTCAAAAAGTAAAAGAAAAAGAATTTTATTCATACTTAAAAACTGAGTAATAAAATGAACATCCAAATATTCAACAACCTTTGAGTAGATGAATTTTAACATTTTCACCTTATTTCTCAAGTGTGTGTGTGTGTGTGTATGTGTATGTGTGTGTGTGTGTGTGTGTGTGTATGTATGTGTTTGTGTATGTGTATGTGTGTGTGTGTGTATGCTGAACCATTTGAAAGTCAGTTGCGGTGTAAGGGTCCAGCGAAACATCGGAGGAAAAGACCACCAAGTGACCAACTCATGCAATAGCAAAAGGGGTTTATTGAGGATCCAGTGCGCTGGGGCTCCGTGCTCACTCAAGAAGGGAGAGCAGCCCAGAGCCCCAGGCAGGGGTCGAGCTGTGCTTAAGTACACTTTTTGAGGAGGGCGGGGCTTTGCATACATCAGAACAAATCATCATGAGGCGTGGGAAAATTGAACAACAATCCTTAGACATGATTAGTACATTCATTGGCGGGAACAGATTGGGCGGGGGTGATTGGTCACTCCTAAGCCGGGTACACATTTAAACTGATTGGTTTTGGGCCCTGAATGCCTACATGCCAAGCTACACAGGGTCCCAGGTTATTAAACAACCAGAGAGTTAGTGGGAATATTTACTGGGCAG
Organism: Callospermophilus lateralis; assembly: GCF_048772815.1. Lineage (NCBI taxonomy): Eukaryota > Metazoa > Chordata > Mammalia > Rodentia > Sciuridae > Callospermophilus > Callospermophilus lateralis. Next base: position 141,651,596 of record NC_135306.1, read on the forward strand.
TTCGGGTATTGTCCTAACAGCTACAGGAATTTCAGGTTTTGGGGGTAGCAGAGGAACTTAACAATACCTGGTCCTTTACTTTTTAACTCAGGTCTTGCAGCTTAGAAACTTTACAATGCCTGGTCTTTTACACTTTAACTTTTACACTTTAACTTCAATTTCTTTTACCCTTACAGCGGACATTGTTATACTTAATTCTAAATGAAGCATCTATCTTCCAAGAAATATTTGAGACAAGAAAATTATTGTGTCTAATACAAAAACCAAACTGATCATCTACTCTAAGACCATCTTCATCTTTATCTAGTTTTGAAACCAGGGAATGCTTTTACTTAGTTTATATATGTTTTTTTTAAAGAGAGAGAGAGTGAGAGTGAGAGAGAGAGAATTTTTAATATTTATTTTTTAGTTCTCGGTGGACACAACATCTTTGTTTGTATGTGGTGTTGAGGATCGAACCCGGGCCGCACGCATGTCAGGAGAGCGCGCTACCGCTTGAGCCACATCCCCAGCCCCTAGTTTATATTTTTGATTATTGATTACTAATGGAAGAACCTCTTTGTAATAGTCTAGGTTCTACTTCTGATTCCAGTTTTTCTTTTTTTACTTAAAAATTACAAAATAAATCATATTTATAAGAAACTTAAAGAGTGAAAACAGAGAAAGTAAACAATATCTAAATTAAAATGGAAAGCCTTTTCTCACTTATTGGAAGTTAACAAAACAGACTTCCTTAGAGTATCTAGGAAAGGGATGTAGCAATTTTATTTTTAAGAAACTGTTTAGGCTAGTTTTATGTAATTTACCAGGTATCATCATTGGGAAGATTCTGGTGTGCTGTGAGGTGTAGCTACAATCATCATTTTACTTATGATCAAAAAAAGAAGTGCCTACAATCTCTTGAACTGTGTGCTAGGGACTGTGGACAGTCTACTGAAATATGTAAATTGTTATCAGGCTCCAAGAACATCTCAATGAAGAGATAAAACTGACATTTACAAAGTCATTAAAAGGAAGGGAATTAATATTTATGGAGCACTTATAATGTCCCAGGTACTGTGGCAGATTATTTACAAAAATATTTAAATCTCATCGTAAGTAGTCCTTATGGTAGGTAATCTTATTCCCATTTTCTAGCTGAGGGAACCAAGGCTCAGAGAGTGACTTGCCCCAAGGTCATTAAGTTTGTAAGAGATGGAACACAGCCATGATTTCAAATCAAATCCATCTGAATCTTTCTTTGAATCTCAAAGTGACAGTGGACAACATTACATTAAATTTCCTACAGAAAAGTATTCGTACTCCTACTCTGATATTTGAATCAGAATAGTTTTATAACCTAATATGATCAAAAGCTGTAACCTCATGTTATAAAGCTTCAGAAGAGAGGCCAGGAAGAATTTTGAGGGGGAGATGGTATCTCTGTTGCCCTGAAGGAAGAGGCAACCTAGGACAGGAAATGGGAAGCTAGGAAAAGAATGGCTGCAGAAAGGAGGTGGGGGGGTTGTGCTGCCCTGGGGCAGAACAGAGGAGGCTTGGGGAGGAGGAGACTGAAGGCCATTTCCTAGGACATTCCCAACCACTTGCCACCTGAGATAGCCAAGCATAGGGGAAAGAAGCAAAATGATCATGTACTATAATTTTCATCTTCAGTTTTGCTGAATATAAGTACATAAATGGTATTTTAAAAATCATTTTAGTGCTTTATTAAGTACTGGAGAGTTTATTTCCTATAGTTTTATCACATATATTGCACTGTGATTTTTCTTAGTGTCCCATCCTCTCTTCAAACCCAATCTGAACATAGAAGGGCAACAATCGAGGGTCCTACAGCTAAGTAGTTACTAGCTGTAGGACCCCTGCCAGATGTGCAAACATAAGTGACATTTGAGAGAAAATGCAATAATAGAAGTCTGTATGAGGAACAGAGCTTGCTCACATAGAAGTGAGAAGGGGGTGTGTGTTTGCGTTGGCTCTCTCAAGTTCTCTGAAGATTCCTTCAACTCTGTTCTGATTATCTTCAGAGCCTGGAGTGGGGATCTTTTGCAAATGCTGCTGTATATATTAAAGTTAATGATGTGACAGAAAGAGAATACACTACAGAATCAAAACAGACCTGGATTAGTAAGTATTCCAGAAACTTGCCTACCAATTTTGTTGTTGTTGTTTTTTAACCTCCAGTACAACTTCCATCTCTCTGCCATCATTAAATTTACCCTCACCACTGGATAATCCTCAGTAGTAAATACTCATGCACTAGTGCTTCTTACCAGGACAAACCAACTCCTCCAAATTTCACAATCTTTTCTAATTTCATCTCTCCAAATATTGCAAAATAAATTCATTTTTTAATTTACAAATCTGTTGACATTGTATCCACCTGTCACTAGCTCCTCCTTTCTCTGTTCCTTTTCTGATTAAAACTTATAAATTGTCTATGGTTTTGGCTTTGACTTTTTCCTCTCAAATAATTTCCCATTATCCTACCAGTACTGTCCTTGTCTCTGTCAACCATTGACCTTCAGTTGTCAAATCTAAGGTTACTTATCTGTTACTTATCTTCTCAGCAGCATTTGACAAAGCTGACCATTATTTTTGGTGACACTCTACTTTCCTGGGTCCCTTCCCACCTTTCTGGACTCTGCTCAGCCTCTAATGGATGGGATACTCCAGGTTCTGAAGTGGGCCCCTCTCTTCTCTATTCACTCTCCATAGATATCCTCTCTTAATCCAGGGGCCTTAAATGACATCCATTTGCTAATGATTCAGACTCTCTCTGGAGCCTCAGACTCATGTCCACATAGATGTCTAAGGAGGCATTTCAAGCTTAATACAGCCAAAAGAGGACCCTGAAGCAGCCTCCACTTCAGACTTCTGTTCTCCTAATCCCCGCCCCAGTAAGTGGTGCCAACAACCCCAACATACTTGGGCCCGAACACCAAGGCATTGCTTTTCATTTCCTTCTTTCTTCTCCATCCTCAGCTAGTCCTTCAGCAAGTTCTGTCTTGTCTTCAAAATTTTTTCCAAGTTTCTCTCTTCTTTCCTCATCACTACTAGCACCCTAGCCCCAGCCACACTGTCTCTCAACTAGACTACTTGCAGTAGACTTCTAACTAGTCTCTTGCTTATACTATTCCACAATACCCTCCTTTGTAGAGATCTGAGAAATCTTTTGAAAATGTTAATTGGTTTGTGTCACATTTCTTAACACATCCCTCCCCTCTGTCCTTCCCACCCCATGGCCTCCTACTGCACTCAGAATGAAATCCAAACTCCTTGTGCTGGCTTTTCCTGATCTAGGTGACCTGCCCCACATCAGTCTTTCTGCCCTCTCTTCCTTGATGATGCACTCAGCCATGTGTCTCCTTTTGGTTCTTTGACCACGCCAAGTTCATTCTCACCAGAGGGCCTTTGCACTAGCTGATCTTTCAGCCTGAGATGTTCTTCCAGTCTTTGCATGTGTGGCTTTCTTATTCAAATCTCATCTTAAATATAGCCACTTCAGAAAGGCCTTCTCTGACAACTCAGACTAAAATAATCCCTGCGTCCTATTTTCATTCTCTACCAGCACCTGTCACTATCTGATAGTTCTCTTGTTCACTTATGTATACTTATATTTCCCCAGGCATTTATTGCTGCTTTCTTATGCTGTATGGGAAGGGGGGATCTTGTCTGCTTGTTCATCATCCTGTGCCCTGCTTCTGGGTCTGTGACTTGCACAGAGTAAATAAATGATTAGTATAAAGGTATAGCATAACTGAGAGTGTTCTTCTCATCTGCAAAATGGAAGCTAATTCTTACTTCTCATAATTGTGGAGGACTTACATTGTCTAATTTGATAATGCACATAGAGTAAATATGTCTGTGTCTAGCATATATTGTTTAAGAAGTAGAAACTATATTTATTTTTAAGTATTGTAGACTTTCAACAAAGATTCGTTCTCTTTCTTTTTTGCATTCTGGGTCCTCTATATTTTATATTTAAATAACTAGCACTCTTTTCCTTTTCCCATTCAACTATGATTCTAGTTTGTTTTTTTTTTTCCAAAGAAGGTTTTAAAAAGCACTGTTTAACGAATAGTCAATATCAGCTAGGTTAAAACTATTTTTACTGTCACTTCTATTTCCCCTCACCTAGTACAAAGTCACTGCATTATAACAAGACTTAGCTTTCTCTTGGGAAATTATCACTTTCTTCTTCTCTTTGGTTATATGGTCTTTGCCAATTAACTCTCCTTTGGTGACAGTTTGGGGTGTCTGGGGATTTGATTTCCTAGTGTTCAGTTTCTCTGAAAAGCATCCCTAGTTTTACTGTGTACTAGTCAGTTTTTCTTTTGCATTTATGTAATAAACATTTATTTAGAGTCTATTGAAGTGCCAGGCAATGGATATGCAGATATGCAGATATCCAAGGGACTCAGTCCTTAAGGCCTAGTGGATGAAACAGGATACATAAACCAAGGAGCATAATAAAGCTTCTATGAAGAATCTCTGAGGGACACAGGAGAACACAAAGTGAGGAGTGACTAACTCACATGGTGAGAGTCTTCAGAGACCCCTTTCACACCAGTCAAGAAGAGGAGAGCCCTGTGAGTAAATGCATGATGGGAGAAACCTATCTCAGTCTGCCCTCTGGGAGCTTGGCAGAGGTGATGGCACAAGGTCATGAAAAGCAAAGCTGGAGAGCATACAGGGGCTTGTCACAGGTGCTCTGTGTGCCCTGCTAGGGGATTTGAACTTTCTCCAACAGTAACAATCACAGCAGCAGCATCTAACACTGAGCACCTCTTATATGCCAGGCTCTCCTTTTTTGTGCTTCATTGTATTCCTTTCATCCACACATCTACCCTAGGAGGTACAAGCTGTTAAAATCCCTGTGTGCAAATAAAGGCTCCAAGAGGATCAAACTTGCCCAAGGTCTCACCCAGCTCCCAAAGGGCAGAGGTAGGATACTGACTCAGTTTTACTCCAGAGTTCACCATCTGAACCAGGGCACTGTGCTTCCTTTTTAGAGATGACTGTGGAAGCAGCTGGGAGCCACTGAGGAGATTTAAGTGTGGCAATGACATGATCAGATTAGTTCTTCAGAAGGTTGCAGTGGAGTCACATTGCATCTTGAACAGAGGTTCGTGTCTAAAAGCATCTAAAGCAACAAATGCCAAGTTCCATTTCTCTTGGACTTCTAAGGAGGTTAGCTCCCTTAGTGGTGGCAAACCATGTCATAGCTTTTCCAACACAACAGCTTTTCCTCTGTTCTTGGAACAGAAGGCAGAGTCCTTGGCAGACAGGCACGTAATAAATGAATAGTCGGTTTGTGTTGAAGAACCCTATTGTTTGAAAGCACTACAAATTCACATTTCTGCAGCCATGGAGCCCCTCCTTGGAGGCAATACTCAGCTTTTCCTCGCTTTCTTCAGGCCATATTCATTTCACAGGCAGCAGAGCAGTGCATTGCTTAGGTAGTGTTTTCCCTATTCCCCCCATCCTTGTTTCTCTAGGAGTCCATGTGGCACAGATGCATGTTAGGTCTGTGTGTGGCAATCTGCAGTGCACTGGGCCACAGCATGGAGTAAGGACCATGCAAGGGGGGAGCCAGAAGAGGTAAGGGGAGCAGGCTGAGCACAGCAGCTGCTGCCTGCTATGAGAGTTTGGCTTCAGTGAAGGGCAGATGAACAGGAGAAACGAACATGAGAGATGGAAAGCAGGTTTGTTCCCTTTAACATTTTTCTGATCTGAAACTTATTACATCATTGTATCTTTCTGTTTTCAATGTCTAGTAAAAATCCTTCCCAGTCAGTCAACAAATATGTGAAAAAATGTTCAACATCTCTAGCTATTAAAGAAATGCAAATCAAAACTACTCTAAGATTTTATCTCACTCCAGTTAGAATGGCAGCTATCAAGAATACAAACAGTAATAAATGTTGGCAAGGAAGTGGGGGAAAAGGCACACTCATACACTGCTGGTGGGACTGCAAATTGGTGCAGTCAATATGGAAAGCAGTATGGAGATTCCTTGGAAATCTTGGAATGGAACCACCTTTTGATCTAGCTATCCCACTCTTCAGTTTATACCCAAAGGACTTAAAAACAGCATACTACTGTGACACAGTCACATAAATGTTTATAGCAGCACAGTTTACAATAACTAAATTGTGGAACCAGCCTGGATGCCCTTCAGTAGATAAATGGATAAAGAAAATGTGAATATATATGCACAATGGAATATTACTCAGCATTAAAAGAGAATAAAATCATGGCATTTTCAGGTAAATGGATGGAGTTGGAGAATATTATGAATTATGAATATTATAAGTGAAGTAAGCCAATCCCCCAAAACAAATGCCAAATGTTTTCCCTGATATGAGGATGCTGATTCATAATGGGAATGGGGGGGGGAACTGGGGGGGAAATGGAGCAACTTTAGATAGGGTAAGGGGGAGAGAAGGCAAGGGAGGGCGCCGGAGGTAGGAAAGATGCCAGAATGAGATGAACATCATTACCCCAAGTTCATGTATGAAGACATGAATGGTGTAACCAGAGACATGAAAAATTGTGCTCTATATGTGTACTATGAATTGAAATGCATTCTGCTATCATGTATAACAAATTCGAATAAATAAATAAATTTTTAAAAATCCTCAATTTTCAACTACATCAACTTTAGTGATACAGTACTCTCCAAGCTCTTGGCTTATGCTTACTGATATAACCTAAGGATCATCTATAATGTTAGGAACTTTGATAAGTCCATCTATTTCATCACAAGAGCACATTATTTGTTCTTTGCTTAAAAACAGATATTATGTGGGCTGAGGTTGTGGCTCAGCAGTAGAGTGCTTGCCTAGCACGTGTGAGGCCCTGAGTTTGATCCTCAGCACCACATAAAATAAATAAAATGGGGCTGGGTTGTGGCTCAGCGGTAGAGCCCTTGCGTACCATAGGCGGGACCCGGGTTCGATACTCAGCACCACATAAAAATAAAGGCATTGTGTTGTGTCCATCTACACCTAAAAAATAAATATTAAAAAAATAAATAAAATGAAGGTGTCATGTCCAACTACTATATATGTATAGTGTGTATATATAGTATATATTTTTTTCTAAAAAATATATATACACACATATATATATACACACACACATATATATTTTTTTCCTAAAAAACTCAGACATTATGTGAGTACTCTTGATGACCCTTAAAGCAAACCCCTGATATGTCCTCATATAGGGCTCATGTTAAATTACATCCTCAATCCAAGTTCTGTCATTTTTAAGATAGAAATGATTGTGAAACAACTTTAAAGAAAATATTAATATAATTACAATGATGATAAAAATGAAGCCAAACCACCCAGTACATAGGAAAAAGGAACACATCAAAATGCTGACAGTGATTGTGTTCCTACTGGTAATCTATTTTCTCCTTTCCAAATTAAAAAAAAAAAAATGTGTCTGTGGTACATGCAAAATGTTAAACATTTGTTAAAGAAAAATGAGGATAAAACTTAAAACATAAAAAGCTCCCTGGAATCCCATAATCCTTACACAGCATATGTTTTTACTTTTGAATTCCCTTGTTCATATATACACTGATTTTCCATAGCTGCAGCCCTAACTAATGCAGTTTTTTGTATTCTTTTCATTTTACAGCCTATTGTCAACATTATTTCATATTTCTGCATAGTTGTCATAACTGGCATTTCTAATAGCTTCCCTGAATTCCATGGTGCGTATATTCTATGCTGAATTCGCCTCTCCCTCTTTGGACATTGAATTGTTTTCAATTCTTTAACTCTTTTAGATAAGATGTAATGAGAATTTTTGTACATTTAGCATTTTGAGTTTCTTAATTTCTTTCCTTAAAGTGAATTCTCAACAGTGAATTCACTGCATGAAAAGTCTGAGCTCAGTTGTGGTTTTTGGTAAGTTCTACATTCTGGAAGGGCTGTTTGAATTTTCATGGTTACTAGTATGGTACATATGTACCTGCCCTGTGTTTCTTTCATGGATGTTAAGCATTTATTATATTTTAATAATGTGCTTTGTTTCTAAATAAGTCAAGTTTAGTGAATAAATTATGTTATTGAAAATTTAAAAAATATATGAATGCATAAATGAGGCTAGTTATTCACAGTTCCCACCACTCGGAGGTAAGGATTTTTAAAAAATGTATTTCTTGGGGCTAGGGATATAGCTCAGTTGGTAGAGTGCTTGCCTTGCATGTATAAGGCCCTGGGTTCAATCCCAGCACACACACACACACACACACACACACACACACACACACACATATATATTTCTTCCAAGCATTTATTTCATAATATTACATCATGTGGCTCAGTGGAGAGGCATGACTACTTATCTACATTTAGATGGAGGTTTTAGTCCTTCCTCTATCTTGGGGGTCTAGTCTGGGTTTTATCAGAATTAACTTTCTTGTGAATAAATCCTTGTGCACATTTTGGAATCATTTTTGGGACAATTTCTAGAAGCAGAATTGCTGGGTCACTTTGTTAAGGCTTTTTATTTTTTCTTTAAGAATCACCTCAGGATTATTTTTTTATTTATGTGGTGTTGGGGATTGAACCCAGGGCTTTGTGCATGCTGGGCAAACACTCTACCACTGAGCCAAACTCCAATACCTTGTTAAGGCTTCTGATGAATTTTTAAAACTTGCCATTGCGAGAAGTTGTGCTCTTTATGTTTCACTTTTTTTTTTTTTTCACCTGTTAATGTTTGGATGTCATTCCTGCCTTCACTAGGTTATCAGTGGCCATTTATCGTTTATTTATCTTAAATGAAGTTTGGACCTCTGCTTTTTGGTCCCTGGACATGTTGTTCCTAGGATAAGAATCCTAGAATTTATTTATTTATTTTATTGAGGCTCTCCCTTAGATTCCATCTGTTGGTAAATTTAACTCATCTGTATCTTCCACCCAGTTCTTAAACTGTGGCCTGCACATGTTTACATGAATTCTGGATTTCTTCAACTTTTTGAAATCTAGAACTCTTCGAAAAACAATTCCTATTTTTGCTTAAAAAATTTTCCATTCTCACTTATTTCTTCAATAAATAGTTGTTGAATTCTAGTTTGAGGAATTTAGGGTTTAAAGATGACGGATAACTACAATGTGTAATGGGTGCTGGGGTTATTTTATTTACAGAGGGTAGTTGGAAACAGAGAAAGAAGACATTCATTCAGCGCTAGGGTTGTATTGTAGCTCAGTGGTAGAGCACTTGCCTACCATGTTTGAGGCACTAGGTTCCATCCTCAGCACTACAGAAAAATAAATAAATAAAATAAAGACATTGTGTTCATCTATAACTAAAAAGAAAAAATAAAGAAGACCTTCATTCTACATGGTAGGATTTGGGGAAAATTATGGAGGAAAGGGCATCTGAGCTTCTGAAAAGATAAAAAGGAATTTTTTAATAGGAGAAAGGATAGGTTAGGGAGGGGGAAGAGCATGTGCAGAGCTCTACAAGCCAGAAAGGACATGGGGTGTTTGGAGAAAAGAGAAAAATCTATGTAATAGAGCTTACAGGATGTGGGGATTGGAGAAAGGTAAATTGTGTTGGACTATAAATAAGCCTTATCAGAGAGCTGGGGTTGTGGCTCAGCGGTAGAGCGCTCGCCTAGCATGTGCGAGGCCTTGGATTTGATCCTCAGCACCACATAAAAATAAATAAATAAAGATATGTGTCCAACTTAAAAGAAAAAAAAAGCCTTATCATACTAACCCTAAGGAATTTAAACTTCATCCTCAAGACTGAGAATCGGCAGATACTTTTGGGAAAACATTTGACCACAGAGAACCTGGTTAGAGGTCGTTAGTAGGCTGGCTGGGTGAGAGCCAACGAAGGCCTGGGCCTTGTTGGTGCAGCAGGAACCGGTGGTGGGGGGTGGGGCAGAAGGGCATAAAAGCAATATTTCTGACAAAAAAATCTGCAGGCCTTGGCAACAGGTGGTTTAGAGCATGCGCTGTGTGTGTGTGTGTGTGTTGGAAGGTCATATTGAGGAAGAATTTGTATCCTGCCTTCCCCACAGGAATTTGTCAGGATACAAACAAGATAATGCACAGGAAAGCCCTTAGTAAACTAGAAGTGCTCTGTTTTTTACATCTGAAGATGTAAAAACTTACTTATAGTGATAGTACCTACAAAATCCTACCTAATAGGGCTGTTTTAAGGATGAAATGAGCCAGTGTGTGTAAAGTCTGGGCTTTAGACAAATAGTCATTCTTTTGAATGTGCTAGGAACTGTCACAAACTTGGGAGAATTCCTGTATTTTATCTTCATCCATTTGGGTGCCAGAGCATGTAGACTCTTATGTTGCTTTGACTTTTTCTCCTACTTCCAATGGGAATGTATTTGAACAGCTGAGGGAAGCATCCAGTCTCACTGGACAGTCTTCCTGCTAGGAGGAGACACCTCTGTCCTTGATAGGCCTCTGGTTGCTGGGGCGAGGACCATCAGGGTAAATGCTTGAGCCCAGTTCTGGGTCTTGGCCCTGACCTCTGTCTGCCTGGCCAGGCTGCATTGTGTGCTCAGTCTGTGGGAGGAGACTGAGGAGGCTGATAAGGGGGCCCTTCTGGTCCAGCCAAACAGTCACAGAAAAGCTTCTGCAGAAGAAAGATTAGACACAGGCCCTGATTTAGAGAACACAGATGGGAGGGCCGTGGGGCAAAACCCCAGAGTTCTTTACAGTGGTATTGTTATTGTTGAAGGAGGACCACAGAGGGAGCCTTGCCTGCTTGTGCAAAAGACGGAAACAGCAAGTTAGATTTGGAAGTACCATTTTTAGATCTGTTCAACAAACATATTTTGCAGACAGAAGCTCCCCAACTTGGAGAGGGATTAGCAAGTGAGAAGGGTATCCATTTTCCTTTCCCCAGGAAAGAAAATGCCAGTATTTCCAGGTGCATGCAAGTCTCTCTGACAAGCACCTGTTCCTAGGTGCTGTGGTACAAAACAAATTGGTTCTGCCTGGGGAACTGAGTGGGAGCCCAAGTGGGTCCTAAGAAGTAGCCCCTTTTTTGGGGCCAACTGTCTATGGAAAACCAAATCTGTGTGGTTTTCACTATAGCAAGTGAAAACACTGGAAGATAATTCAGATTTTTGCTTTGGTTAATGCTGATGAAATGCTGTTTCATAGGTTAATTTTCATCTTTCTTATGTTTGTAATCCCAAATCTATTTTGTGTTTCTAGGAAATATGAGAATATAAAAAACAATATATAACAAGAATAAAATAAAGTGTTTTATTGTCTTGGTTTTTAAAAATAATATGGTATTATTATTTTTCATTTTTATTTCTTTGCATGTCTTAAAAATATTCTAAGGGCTGCTTTTGAGTTCCCTTGTCCTTATTCCACCCCTAATCATGGCATGGATCCATGCCAGCCACCTACAATGGTTATGCCCGTGGTCTTTCATAGTAGGGATTTTTATTTGTGGACTTTATTTGTACTGGCAGCAGTCCTGCTTCAGAGTCAGAGGACCTGTGTAGTTCATTGCTTATGTGCCACTGGCCTAAGGCTATAGTTACTTTCTTGGTTTCAAATGCCTTCTCTGTGAAGTGGGAGAAAAAGACAGACTCCTCATGTTTACTCAGGAAGATTTTATGTCAAGGGCAGTGAGAGCAATTTCCAAGCTGTACAAGTGTATTTTTAAATTAGTGTCACAAATAAACTATTGTTTGATCCATTGGTTTTGGTTTTTATATAATGGATGCTTGGTTTTAAGGGATGTTGGTCTCCAAGAATGAATCTTCCTTTTAGGGAGCTGCTGTACTGCGGCATGCTTTAACAGAGAAAGCAATGATATACATAATGAACTAGGAAAGGCAATACTGGAGTTTTGTTGGAACATTTTTTTCCTGGATCCAGGATCCAAGAGGGCAGACAAAGAGAAAGATAGAAACAGAATTCCTCAAACTGATTTTTTAAAAGGCCTTTCTTACTGTATTAGGAAAACTGTCTTCCTTTCAAGCACTACTGGATAGTGAATGGAAGGGTAGAATATAATTCAAGAGTTAGAGGTTCTCTTCTTTCCTAGAAAAAGCTAAATCTTACAGCCTTCCCAGGGGAAACCACTCTTGCTAGTTTTTTTGGTTTCATTCCAAAAATATTGTATGAATCAACAGATGTAGAATTATATGCTCTTACCCTTTTTCTATATTATACACACCCTGTTTCCATCTTGTTTCTTTCACATAATACACCTTGCACACATCCAAAGCAGACTGTGTGGCCCATTGACATATATGCCATAATTTATCGTTGCCATAATCCTCCTCCTCCTCCTCCTTTTTTTTTTTTTTTTTGCTGAGGGACTTCTACGTTGATTTTTATAACTGTAATTACAAATGCAGAACATCCTACTACATCCTACTACATGTTCCTTTGTTCACATGTAGGTATGAGTATCAGTGTATCAATGAGTATGGATATATGCTAGATTACTAGAAGTGCATTTCTGGAGCAAGGGTTTGTTGCATCATATTTGAGTTGAGTTGTCTTCTACCAGTAGTACACAAATGCCTCATTTCTCTGTATCCCGGTACAGAATGAAGTTTGCCCCAATTTGAGATGAAAAATGTCCTTTCTTTTTTTTTTATTTAATCGATTTTATTTTTTTAAATACATGACAGTGGAATGCTTTATAATTTTTATTACACATATATACCACAATTTTTCATGTCTCTGTATATAAAGTAGGTTAACACCCAATTTGTGTCTTCATACATGTATATCGGATAATGATGTCCATCTCATTCCACCATCCTTGCTAATCCCCTGCCCCCTCCCTTTCCCTCCCACCCCTCTTCCCTATCTAGAATTCATCTATTCTTGCCATGCTCCCCCTCCCTACCCCACTATGAGTCAGCCTCCTTATATCAGAGAAAACATTGAACATTTGTTTTTTTGGGATTGGCTAACTTCACTTAGCATTATCTTCTCCAATGTCATCCATTTACCTACAAATGCCATGATTTTATTCTCTTTTATTGTTGAGTAAAATTCCATTGTGTATATATGCCACTTTTTAAATCCATTCATCCACTAAAGGGCATCTAGGTTGGCTCCACAGTTTAGCTATTGTGAATTGTGCTGCTATAAACATTGATGTGGTTGTGTCCCTGTAGTATGCTGTTTTTAAGTCCTTTGGGTATAGTCTGAAGAGAGGGATAGCTGGGTCAAATAGTGGTTCCATTCCCAGATTTCTAAGGAATCTCCATACTGCTTTCCATATTGACTGCACCAATTTGCAGTCCTACCAGTGATGTATGAGTGTACCTTTTTCCCCACATCCTCGCCAGTACTTATTGTTGTTTGTCTTCATAATAGCTGCCATTCTGACTGGAGTGAGATGATATCTTGGAGTAGTTTTGATTTGCATTTCTCTGATTGCTGGAGATGATGATTTGTTGATTGATTGTATATCCTCTTCTGAGAAGTGTCTGTTCAGGTCCTTGGCCAATTTGTTGATTAGGTTATTTGTTTTTTCCATGCTTAGCTTTTTGAGTTCTTTATATACTCTAGAGATTAGTGCTCTATCTGATGTGTGAGGGGTAAAAATTTGCTCCCAGGATGTAGGCTCTCTGTTTCTTCTGCTGAGAAGAAACTTTTTAGTTTGATTCTATCCCATTTATTGATTATTTTAATTATAATTTATAGCTCAAAAATTAGTTTGCAGTTACTAATGTGTGAGGCTGATCTTTTTTTTTTTTTTTTTTAAGTTCTGTTTTATTTCTTGTGAACTTTCTGCTCATGTCCTTAGTCCATTTTTCTATTGGGTTATTGTTTTTTATTTATAGGAATTCTTTATGCAATTAATGGAATTAGACTTAAATACATGTGTTACAGATATTTTAGTTCATTTTTACTGTTTTGCAGAATTACTTTAAAATTAGTAAAATTAATCATTTATTTTGCAATTTAGACTTGATTTTAAGTAATTCCCCACTTCAAGATTTTATACACACACATGCACACATTTTTTTCTAGTATTTCCATGCTTTCAGTTTTTAAAAAAATAATTATTTTTTAGTTGTACACAACACTCTTATTTTGTTTATTTATTTTTATGTGGTGCTGAGGATCAAACCCAGGGCCTCACACGTGCTAGGTGAGTACTCTACCCCTGAGCCACAACCCCAGCCCAAATTTTTCATTTATTTATTTATTTATTTGGTGCTAAGGATCGAACCCAGGGCCTCTCACACGCTTGTCGAGCGCCTACCGCTGAACCACAACCCCAGCCCCATGCTTTCAGTTTTTAAAGATTCAAACCTTGAATCTATTTAGAGTTTATTTTAGTATAAAGAGGGATACCTAATTCCAAATTAACTTCTTTTCAGAAAGACCTAGGTTTGGAATCAAGGCACTTTCTACTCATGAGCTGTATGATTCTGAATAAATTTACCTCTTTGAACCTCAATTTCTTCACTTATATAATGTGAATAATAATGCCTGTCTAAAGGGCTAGAGCAAGGATTACATAAGATGATATATGAAAAACATTTAGCATTGTTTCTGGCACCCTGTGTGTTCAAATCATGGTCCAAGGTCCTAGGAACATGGGAAAATAGTGTATTCTAGAAAAGAGAAGTTCTGGGTGGCCAGGATTGTCACCTTGCATCTCACTTGTGTGTGACTTAAGGTGAATCACTTCATCACCTAATCCCTGTTTCCTTACCTGTATAGTGAATAAGAAGTAGTTCATGAAGTTGTTGGGATATCCATATTAGAGCATGCATGTGAAAGCATTTGTAAACTATAAAGAGCCATATAACAAAATGTTGGGAGTTTATAGCCTGGTGAATGAGGAGCAGCCATGGCACAGGTGGGTATTTGACATCCATGGCCAAGGAGAATAATTAACTTGCAATAACATGAAATTAGCAGCTGATGTAAAGCAAGTGAGCTTGCAGCAGTTGATTATAGTAATGGTTAGTAATTGCCTCCTTGTAATTAAGCAATAATGAGCTTCCTGGGACAGAACCTCGTTAGAGTGAAAGATGGATCAAATGCTTTCAATTCAATGTATACTAATTGAACACAGCAATGGAGTAAGCAGAGATGAGTGTCTTGTTGGCGTACAGTCTTTACGTTTAAGGAAGGTAGGGGTAAGATAGACATGCAGGGCACAGTCCCCTTCACCAGGTAGATGCACATGCTGAATGTAGTCAGAGGAAGGTCCAGAGTGCTCTAAAACTATCAAGGATGGAGCAGCTTACTGTACACTGGTCTAAACCCAGCCCCTGAAGTCTGACTCAGATTCTAAGGAAGCCTAGCCTAGTATTGCCTTCTAGAAATTTTGCTTATTGTCCTTTGTTATTCCTGTTTGCTTCTCTTTTAGATTGGTAGAGATATCTTGTTTTTCATGCCCTACTCATCTCCTTTCACAGTTCTGTATGGGAGTGGTGTGTATTTATGGCCTCTGTTTCTGCTATGACCTAGCTAATCAATTTCCCTGGGTAGGGTTTCCAAATAAAATATAGGCTACCTAATTAATTTTGAATTTTAAATAAACAACATTGTGTGTGTGTGTGGGGGGGGGTCTTATGTAATATTTGGATCACACTGATATCTTTTTTCCTTTTTTCTTTCTTTCTTTTTTTTGGTTCCAGGGATTGAACCTAGGGGTGCTTAACCACTGAACCACATCTCCAGCCCTTTTTAAATATTTTATTTAGAGACAGGGACTCGGCTGAGTTGCTTGGGGCCTAGCTAAGTTGCTGAGGCTGACTTTGATCTTGCGATCCTTCTGCCTCAACCTTTTGAGCCTGGAATTACAGGCATGCACCACTGTGCCTGGCTACACTTATATCTTAAAAAGTCATTCATTTATCTCATTCAACATACTGAACAAACATATTCAAATTTACTTATTACTATCTGAAACTGAAACTTAAGTGATGTCTTGACTTTCTTTGGCAACCCAGCCTGGGCAGCCCTGATTTTAAGTAATACAAAATAGCATTTAACATATTCATGTGTCATGCAACCCTGTATAGCAAGGGATATTGAAAGGCGTTACATGAGAAAAGAATTCTCAGCTAAAATCATATTTTGTAAATACGAACTAAACAAAGCCAGTTTCATTCATGATGAGAATTTTCATAACATTTTATTTTTTGTTGAAAATTTGCTTTTTTAAAAATCTTTTTGGATATACCAAACACAGTATATTTTGACACATATAAATGGAGTATAAGTTATTCTAATTGTGATCCAGAACATTTTAAATCTTCAGGATTGGATTATAGTATTTAGCATTCCTCAAAGTTATGTCACTGTGAAGTCATCTTCCACAAACCCTCCCTTCTTGAGTAGTTAGGGTTATAGAAGCAGATGTTGAAAGAATGCTGAGGGTGTCTGATAATGAGTTCTATTTTGCAGACTCTAAGTTCTGATTTGGGGTTTTGGAAAACACAAAATTTGTATAGAAAAAAAAACTTTACATGATCCTATGATGCTGGTTTTGTTTTTTAAATCCAAAAATTTATAATAAAATATATGTACTTATAAGGGTATATAAATAAAGAGACTAGAAGGATGTACAGCAAAATGTTATTTATACCCAGGAGGAGGTTTGGGTAGGGAAAGATTATGGATGGTTTCATTTTTCTTTATATTTGTCTATATTTTCTATAGTTGGTAAAGATGACTTGACAGAAGGACTAAAAAATTTTTATTCTATTTTTTAAAGGGACATTTTCCATATATTATTTGCCTCTCAAACAACTCATTAATATATGTTTTGATGTTTATTTTATTTATTTTTTAAAATAGTTACTTTTTAGTTGTAGATGGACACAATACTTTTATTTTTATATGGTGCTGTAGATTGAACCCAGTGCCTCATGTGTGCTAGGCCAGCACTCTACCACTGAGCCACAATCCCAGTCCCGGTTCTAATGTTTATTATCTCCATTTTATGAATATGGAAACTTTTCTCTAGCAGTTGCAGGCCTCCTGGTTTCATCTCTGCAGCCTCAATGGTGTGCAAGAACAGTGCCACATACTGTCATGGGAAGGGCCCATGGTACCTGTGTGTCAACACTCTCCATTTACAGACCAAGTGGAAGTTCTGGAAGGGAAAAGAACGTGCCTGAGACACACAGTTTTTGAACCAGGGACAAGTATTCACAATGTTTTTAGGGTACAGTCTGGGGTTAGAGGTGGGAGGAGGGGACCTGGCTGCTGACTTACGCTGAGTCCCAGAGGGCAAGGGGGAAATACATAGATGTGCAACAGTGAATGTAGTCGTTTTAAAAAACTGGTTTATGTTACCAAATTTATATTGCTTAGAATGGTTTTCTTCCTTTTAAGCTTTTCATACTAGTTTTCATTTCCTGTTATTGTCTTGAAGTTAATTTTTTTCTTTTCCTCATTGATTTTTTTTCCTTTTTGAATCTCATGCATATATCCATTTATTTAGAACTATGGTGGTGATTATATTTGAGATTTTACCTGTTCATCTGAGTGGTGTTCCTGTTTATTCCTCTGTACCTGGTACTTAATTACACAGATGATTGGTGACTAAATTGTGGGAGTGGCATTCAAGGAAAGTCTAACTCTAGTTCCTATGGGAGACCTGGACTGCGGGGCACAGTGAGGAGCATCATGTGATGTGAAACCAGTGTGCATCCCCATCAATGTAGGAGTGATGCTTTCAGAGCTGGGGGATTTCTAGAATCCTGCAGTTCAAAGGAGCCTGGGGATCAGTTCAACTGAGCCTCCAGCCCCAATGACCGATATAGTGATATTGTCAATCACAAGACAGGAGGCAGCAGTATTCTGTTTGAGAAGCAGTAAAGCTCTGGAGTCAGATGGACTTGGGGTTGTATCTGTCCTAACACTAATTAGCTATATCTAGGATAATCTCTCTGTATACCAGTTTCCTCTGTAGTAAATTAGTGATGATAAAAAGATTACCTACAAATCAAGAACCAATAAATGGGATGGATTCAAACTAAAAAGTTTCTTCTCAGCACATAAAACAATCAGTGAGGTGAATAGAGAGCCTACAGTTTGGGAGCAAGTTTTTACCCTTTACACATCAGATAGAGCACTAATCTCTAAGGTGTATAAAGAACTCAAGAAGCTAAACACCAAAAAACAAATAACCCAATCAATAACTGGGCCAAAGACCTGAACACATACTTCTCAGAAGATGATAAACAATCAATCAACAAATATATGAAAATGTTCATCATCTCTAGCAATTAGAGAAATCAAAACTATTCTAAGATTTCATCTCACTCCAGTCAGAATGGCAGCTATTAAGAATACAAACAACAATAAGTGTTGGTGAGAATGTGGGGAAAAGGGCACATTTATAAATTGCTGGTGGGACTGCAAATTGATACATCCAATGAGGAAAGCAGTATGAAGATTCCTTGGAAAACTGGAAATGGAACCAGCATTTGACCCAGCTATCCCTCTCCTCGGTCTATACCTAAAGGACTTAAAAACAGCATACTACAGGGACACAGCCACATCAACAATTATAGCCACAATTCGCAACAGCTAAATTGTGGAACCAACCTAGATGCCCTTCAATAGATGAATGGATAAAGAAAATGTGGTATATATGCACAATGGAATTACTCAGCAATAAAAGAGAATAAAATCATGGCATTTGCAGGTAAATGGATGGAGTTGGAGAATATCATGCTAAGTGAAGTTAGCCAATCACAAAAAAAACAAATGCCAAATGTTTTCTCTGATATAAGGAGGCTGACTCATATGTGGGGTAGGGAAGGGGTCATGGGTGGAATAGAGGAACTCTAGATAGGGCAGAGGGGTGGGAGGGGAAGGGAGGGGCATGGGACTAGAAATGATGGTGGAATGAGATGGACATCATTATCCAAAGTACATGTATGAAGACACAAATGTTGTGAATATACTTTGTGTACAACCAGAGATATGTAAAATTGTGCTCTTTATGTGTAGTATGAATTGTAGTGCATTCTGCTGTCCTGTATAACAAATTAGAATAAAAAAATTTAAAAAAGATTACCTACATCATAGAGTTGTGAGGATTAACTGCATAACTACATGTGACACAGTACCTGGTACATAATAAGCTTTGAATAAGTGTTAGCTATTATTGTTATTATTGACAGTAACAGAATGGGAAATCCCCAGAATTTGGCAGAAGACCATCTTGTAATGTGCTTGATTGATCCTCACTTGGCATTCCTAAATGTGAGACAAGGTGTGACTTTTGTTGTCAGTTTAGTGTTGGTTATAACTAGTTTACTTCTGAATGGGTATCTCTCCACCTCTTGGATACTTTCTCATCACAAAGTGATTCCTTGATGCCTGGGCTGTTTGTTATGTTATGGACTACACAGAAGAGCTTACTCAAAGCTTGGTTTTTCCAGAGAATCTATGAACATTTCATTCAGACGTGTTTTCTTTCTTTTTTAAAGTTTCTTCTTCCCTTTATTTAGAATATTTGTCTTTTTTTTTTTTTTTTTGGTATAGAGGATTGAACCCAGTAATATTCTACCTCTAAACTACATTCCAAGTCTTTTTATTTTTTATTTTGAGACAAAATTTTGCTAAGCAGCCAAGGCTGGCATTGAACTTGTTATCCTCCTACTTCAGCTTCCCAAGTACCTGGGATTACAGGAATGCAGCACTGTATCCAGCTAAGATGATTGTTTTTTAAAAGAAGTTTTTGTTGTTGTTCTAATTAGTTATACATAACTGTAGAATGCATTTTGACATATCATACATAAGTGGAGTACAACTTCTCACTCTTCTAGTTGTACACGATGTAGAATCACACCAGTCGTGTAATCATACAGTCACATGTTTTCTGTTAGAAACAGAACATTAATCAAAGCAGGTAATCTGGAGTTTACAGTCCATCTTAAGCCTGAAGTTTTAAACTCACAATCATTTTCTTCAGAGGTTCATTTAAAAAATACTTGGGCTAGGAGTATAGCTCAGTGGTAGAACACATGATTAGCATACATGAGCCTCTGGGTTCAGTCCCCAGCTCCAAAAACAAAAAACCCCAAACTGAAACATATTCAACAAAGCATAAAAGTAAGTTTCTTTTAGAAAGGGGAAGTGTCTTTTTCTGTGGTTTACTCCAGGTGGTAACCACATGACACAGCATTGACAGAGCCCCTCTTTCTTCTCTTCATAAAGATACATAGTTTGGGCACTGATAACTTTCTCTTAGGAGCACTGTTTCTGAGTTCTTTATTTTTGGAATTTTCTGTATTTCTTACTTTGTTCTTTTGACATCAGGCAAAGATGTAGAAATAAATGTGCATCAAACAAGCAAAGCACAGGAAAAGAATACAGCTCAGTCCCATGTTTCTTGTTTCTTATTTGCTCATGGGAGCAGTGAGTCCTGGTCCACACAGCTTCATCTTCCTGCTAACCTTGCATATCCTTGAGTTTTCTTTTTACTTTTAACAGTGAGTTTTAACTGACATATCACATCCCTGAAATTTATCAGGACTTTGACTTTGTTTCTTACTTGAACTATTATAATGTGGTAGAATTTTGGGTCTGAAGCTAGAGGGGAGGAAAAAAGGGAAATCACATTTATAAAAATGCTTGTCCTCCCTCATTCAATTCATCACATCTTTCTTGAGGTCTTACTCTGAGCCAGGTATAGTGAGAGGCACTATCTAGTGGTTCAAAGATGTGGGTGCTGGAGCCAGTTGTCTGGGTTCGAATCTCAACCCTACTAGTTAGCATCTGTGGAACCTCAGTGCCTTCTTATTTCACTTCGCTTGGGCTGTAATTTAGGAATGTCAAGTGTCTACCCCATAGTTGTGACATTAGATGACTTTATATCCAGTGAGATGCTGCTGCTTCTGCTGATGCTGATGATGATGATAATAGGTTGGGATCAGGGTGCAGTCCACTTCATTACCTCATGCTGCACAGTCATGAATGTGTCAGTAGTACTGAGGTGCTTATGGATGGGGATGAAATATGAGACAAGCAGTTAATAGTAAAGTGTGGTGGGTATTATCATAGGAGATGAAGAGGGTGTCAGGAGAACCTTCATAGGGGGGGCCCAAGCTGCTCCCTGTCAAGTTAGAGAAGTAACTAGAGAAAGGGATGTTTCAGCTGAGACCTAAAGGGGAAGTAAAAGTTAGCTGGACTGGGGGAGGGGATGGGAAATTAGGTCATGTGTTCTGGGCAGAAGGAATAGAATGTGTGAACATCTGAAGAGAAAATCAATCCCACAGTATTTAAGGAAGAGAAGAAATCCAGTGAGCTTCATGTGTGGGTTATAAGGAGGCTGGTGAGAGATGAGGCCGGCAGTGAAGGAGGAAACCAGCTGATGGAAAACTTGTGAGTCAAGTGAAGGAGTTTGGATGACTAAGGGCCTGGTCCTGTCCTTGAGGTTTCCATTCATTTCTTCACGCATCATTATTCTGTTATAAGTGATCTAAGCTTCATTTTGTTAATAGGGAAGTTGAAGCTCTGGAAAATTGTCACTTAGAAAGCAGCACAGGCAGGATTTGAACCTGGGTCTCTTCAGCTCCAAAGTTTTTTTGATGGCACACATGCTCTTGGAACTTGAAGTCTGGTTGTTTTATGATTTCGGGCCCCCTTGGTTTTCCTTAATCTCAGTTTTCTCAGGTAATATACCTTAACACTGTATATTACCTGAGAATTCAGCCTCTGGACTATAGAAACAAATGGAAATATACATAAAGGGCCACATAGTTCCAGACATATGGCCAGCACAAACCACTGCTATGGACCCAGATTCTTACACTAAGAAAGATTTTCCTCCACAATTTAAGTGAACTGAGAACCCTATGAGTGGCCACCTGGGTGTTGGCTTGGTTGCCAGTCATCTTATCAAGAGCTAGTTAAGTCCACTGGATACCACATTTGTATGCAGCGGATTTACTTCCCTAGCAATATTTGACAGGTTCAACCCCTGGGGCTCTTTTCTCTGCCTGCAGCCATTTGAGCTTTAGTTCCTGGTAGGAGTGACCTTGAGGCTTCTCTAACTCTCTCAAGCACCCCAGGGGGTCATTGTCTATCCTTTGCCTCTCCCTCTAGAGTCTATTGGACCTATTCTATGATTTATTTAACTTTTTTGTTGTTAACTTTCCTTGGTTGGTTTTGAGGTGGCCCACCTCCCAGGTGATAGAGTACTATAGAAACACTTAATAAGTAACTTGCTTTCACCAGGATGGGATACCAAGGCTCTTTGAGAGGTTGTTTTTAAAATCTTCAAAAAATGTCCTCTCAAGTAGACAGTTTACAGTATTCTTTTCAGCACAGTTGGAGAAACTAAGGCCTATACTTAAACAATATGCCCATTATTTTTTCCTTCTATGGAGTAAAAATTTATGAAGGGTAACTCGGTCCCAGAGAGTGGGAATATAGAATTGAAAGACATAATCACTTCCCTCAAGGATGAGACAGATATTTGAATAACTGTGTATAGGAAGTGAAGTCTTAGGACAGAAGATTGGTGGAAGTGGTTTGCCTTATTTAAGTAAGATTAGTAAAAAATTCAGAGAGAAATAGCTATTTGCATTGGGCCTTGAAGGGCTTCATAATGTTGAAGGGAAGGCATCCTGACAGGGCAAACTCATAAATGCCAAAGCCCAGAAGAATGAAAAGGTAGGCACTTCAGGGTCCCTTTAGTATCTGTGAGGTGGGGATTGGAGGACAAGATGACTATAACTTCCACTGGTAAGACCCCCAGGACTTGAAGGAGATCAAAAGGGTCCTTCATAGTTACAGTCCCTTCAGTCTCCTAGCTGCTAGTACTTTTTTCCAGAGCCATGTACAATACATAAATATCCTTATAGTTCTGGATGGACTCTCCTTTGTCCCTGTTTCTCTGCACCACCCCCTACTTGCCTGGTGATGTTTCTCTTATACTGAAAGAAAATGGATCTTATCACTGAGGACTTGTGACCTGACTGCTTGGAGGAATAAAGGTTACCAGGTGAAAGGACATCTGTCTTTACTTTCTGTGGCATGACGTAGCTGGGAGGAATGAAGTCTATCTGTGACTAGACACCTGTGTTCCTCTCTCATTGGCAGGGTCACCAGAGGGGAACATTAAATTGCTCTTCAAATGAGTCAGATTTCTTATTCCTGAGGAGAAGGGGCTGGTGCACCTTGGGTTCTCTGGGCCTTTCTCACTCTTGCCTGTATTTGCCTTGCAGCTGTGTAAATGAGTATGGAAGATTATGATTTCCTGTTCAAAATTGTTTTAATTGGCAACGCTGGTGTGGGGAAGACGTGCCTAGTTCGACGGTTCACTCAGGTAAGAGCACTCAGAAGCCCAGAGTGGGTTTTATCTGTCTAGCCTGCCTGAGAGGAATCTTATGGATTGGGTGCCTGGTCCCAGGGCCAGCCTCTAGGCTGTGCATTCTTAACACACTCTTTGAAAGTGGTATCAGTTTTGTAGCCTAGGCTTTTTCTAAATCCCCTCAAGGGAGCTTGGCTGTGGGGGTCAATACCAACCCTCCCATACCTCTTTTTGTTTCCTTATATGAAAGGAACAAGTGGTTTCGTTTTCAGTATGAAGTTTCAAAATTTATTGGATAAAAAATAGATTAGTTCTTAATAATCCAAAGGTGGAAATAAATTAATGCAAATTAAACCTCAAACTCCCTGCCTATGCCTCCCCAAGAAACTGCGTGAATCATTTTGGTTTAGAACCAAAATGCTGATTTTTCTAAACCTCATAAATGGGGATGAGATGAGAACAGTGAAGAACTCTCTGAACTGATTGTCCTTTCTGGTTTGAAGCCTTATCATATGATCTAAGTTCAAGTTTCCTTTGGGGCTGCCTTCTTGAAACTCACTAGCCAAGATTACATTCTGTTTTAAATTTGAAAATCAGAAATCATTCTAAAGTTGGCCTTTTGTGTTTTCCTATGAAAAGGAGAATGAAGCCTTTTTCTGGGCTATCATGCATTCAGCTTGTATTTTGCTAAAGTACACATTGGGAAAGTTAAGACTAGCTCCTCTAAGGTCTAGGGCAACATGGTGCCATGGAAAGAGCACTGCTCGTGCTGAAACACAGGTCCTTGTTCTAGTTCCTCCCCTTCCCAGGTCTCCCAGCTCTACATGAGGGAGCCCAATAAACTCTAAGGCCCCTTTCAGCTCTGAAGTCTGTGGAAAACTGGAGAGGCAGATTGGATAACACAAACAGCTTTATGGCTCAGAGTTACTTTGGAAATGTCAGGGTTTTTCCCATGATAAGAAACACAGAAAATAGCTCATGCTTTTTACTAAGCCTTGGCCTGATGAAATCAAAAGCAAAAAGCTAACAGGCATCTGGGGCTCAGTTAACCACCTTGGAGATACATTGAAACTCCAACTGGTTTTACATCCGTCTAACATTAGTAATCTTTTCTGCTTTTAAGAGAAGAACAAGACTGTGGAACTGCAAAGATACAGATAAATTTTCAATCCCTTTATCAAAAGTTCCCTTGACCTTGTTTCATTACTGAAAGGTCAGAGATTCAATTCAGTCCTCTCATTTTACAGATGAAAACCTTAGATGTAGAGGGAGTGAATGACATGCTTATGATCTCACATCATACTAGTGACAAGAATGGGATTAGAATTTGGGTCTCTTAGTTCTCAGCCTGATATTTCTATGTCCTGTGGGTTCTAACCTCTGAGATCATTCTCTTTAAAAACACAAACCCTATCATTGAAGGTGAAAATGCTTTCCTTCTTGAACAATAATTTTTACCAACAAGCACATTTTTCTTTTCTGTCTACTTATTATCCTCCCAGTCCCTCAACTACCCCCAAAGTTCATATTTCATAGACAAGCTTGTTTGTTATTTAGTAAGCAGTTAAAATGAATTGGATTCAGCTGTTTTTGAGACATGAAGGGTTAGGAAACAAAGTGGTGGGGAAAAGCACTGGGAAGGATTTATTTTTTTGGCATTTGTTAGGCTGCAAAACAGCTGGAGCTATAAACTTGAAGCTTGGCAACCTTGTATCTGAGCCAAGCTAAAGTAGAAGAAAATTGATTCAATATTTGTAAGTAAAGTTATGAATGTTTATATTTACGTTTTTTGCAGAAACGCAATGGAACATTTTTTTTTGGTTTGAAGCTCAGCCTTTTAAGTTCAAACTTTAATTAAGGAGCTCTTGTCAGGAAATGGACTTAATTAGAGAGTCCCCAGTCTTAGATGTCAGAGCTAATAAAGTCCATTTTGCTTTAATTTCTGGACATTCTAGAATATGGATGAATAAGGGGGGGAGAGACTAGGTATAGAGTTCTTTCCTGATATAATTCCTTGCTATCCAAAACTTTCTCTCTAAGCTTACAGGAAATATTATACAATAGTAAATTACATTATGCATGTAATTTTGCTAATATCCTATCCTCTGGAAACTGCTATATTTCCAGTTTGAGGTAAAGCTCATCAGATTCAAGGCCCAGAGAGGGAGGATGGTTAGTCTGAGGTCACCTGGAGTTCCTAAGTCTGCTGCCTCCTGGTTTAATGGTTTATATCTTTCCTATCCCCATTCCCCTTCCTTTCATTCCCCTTTGTCTAATGCAATGAATTTCTAGTCTTCTCCCCTGCCTTATTGTATGTTAGCATCCGTATATCAGAAAGAACATTTGGCCTTGGTTTTTTGGAATTGGCTTATTTCACTTTGCAAGATAGTCTCCACTTCTATCTATTTACTATAATTTCATTCTTCTTTATGACTAACTAATGTTCAGATATATATATATATACACACACACACACACACACACACCATATTTTCTTTGTCCATTCATCTGTTGAAGGGCATCTAGGTTGGTTCCACAGCTTAGCTATTGTGAATTGAGCTGCTATAAACATTGATGTGGCTGCATCACTATAGTATGCTATTTTAAGTCCTTTGGATGTATACCGAGGAGTGGGGTAACTGGATCAAATTTTCTGAGGAATCTCCATACTCCTTTCCAGAGTAGTTGCACCAATTTGTAGTTCCACCAGCAATATATGAATGTACGTTTTACCCCCACATCCTTGTCAATATTTATTGTTACTTGTTTTCTTGATAATTGCCATTCTGCCTGGAGTGAGGTGAAATCTCAGTGTAGTTTTAATTTGCATTTCTCTAATTGCTAGAAATGTTGAACATTTTTTTCATATATTTGTTGACCAATCATGATAACTAGTTTTGAGCTTCCTTGATTTTGCCTATTCATTTCTCCCCATTCTAACAATCCTAGTCTCATTCCAGTGGCTCCCTGGATTTTTCTATTTCTTTATTAAAATCAGGTTTCCCCCACTGCCTTTTCCTGATTCTCCCCCTTCACCCTCTCTCAACCCATTTCTTTGATCCACCTTCTGTTTCTGCTTCTGTCAGGATTTCTGTATCCCAAGTTCTCCCTTCTCTCTTCCTCTTAAAACATACATACAATGTTAAATTAAACAGGGCTTCCATGAGACCAGCCAACATTCTTTTTTCTACCAATTAGCTCAACCAGAAGAAGAGCCTGGTACTGGTAATATGAAATGTAAGAAGTATTTCATTTACCTGAAGGATGGGCATAACTGTTGTTTCAATTATTTGTTCTTTAGGGTCTTTTCCCCCCAGGTCAAGGAGCAACAATTGGAGTTGATTTTATGATTAAGACAGTGGAGATTAATGGTGAAAAAGTAAAGGTAAGAAGCTAAATGTTCAACTTGTCTTTTGTGTGCTGTGTGTAAGCTTAGGGGAAGTTGTGTAGTCATGTTTTTATAACATTTATTAAATCTCCCAAAAGCCAGGTGTGATGGTACATGCCTGTAATTCTAGCTACTTGGGAGGCTAAGGCAGGAGGATTAGCAACTTAGCAAAACCTTATTTCTAAATTAAAAAAAAAAAAAAAAAAAAAAGCCTGGGGATATAGTTCAGTGGTAAAGTACCTGTGGGTTTTATCCACAGTGGGGGAAAAATCTGATTGAAACTGACATTGAAAACAGTATATTCAGCTATGACACTTATTTCTAGTCCCTTTGTGGGAGGAGGAAGGGATTTTAGATGATATTTTTACAGATTAGAACAGAAAAAAGGGCTACAGCAAGTTTGTCCTATCTTCTGTCATATCAGAAGTGATAACAACAAGAAATTTCTTTTTGGATTTCATGAATTGAGCCAATAAACTATGCTGCCTCCTATAATAGCAGGTCCATGAAAAATTTTATTTTAGGTAATGAAGCCATATTAGTCACTTATTAAAAACTATCCTATCTCCCATGTACCTTTGTTCCTAGTAATAGATAATAAATGAGGGGTTCCAGAAATAATCCATGATCTCTACCCTATTCTCTATTTGGTGACTTCTGGGTGGCTTGATATACCTGAAAGAAGTATGGTATTTCCAGTAACAGGAGAAGAGAGATTGTGTTCTTGAGTACCTACTATGTGCCAGTGCTTTTGCTAGGTGCTTTTACATGTGTTTTTATAGTTACCTTAATTTCTACTATAAATTCTGTGAGGTAAGTGGCATCATTCTTGTTTTACAGACTTCAAAAAAAGATAGGTGACTTACTTATTCATGGCTGTCTAGTCAGGAAGGGAAATGGAGGATTTGAACCTGTTCTGCCTCCCTGCCATTTCCCGTTATGGGATAAGAGGGGAATGAAGCTACAAAAGGCTCATTACCTTGGAGCAAGGAAAGGAAGGTGATGGAAATAAATATGAAATGAGACTAAATTACATGAAAAGAGGATAAAGATATTGATCTTAGGCACTGTGTTCTACCTGCCATTCATTTATCGAAATTCCATTGTCAGGTTTTTTAGAGGTGAGTCCCATGGAAGGAAGTAATAAATCCAGCCATAACCAGCTCAATGATGAAAGCTGGCATCAGACTTCTAGCTAGATCCCAACCTAAGCATTCCAAATTTGGGTCCATGTTATTTGCATCCACCTCCTCCTTTTGAGAGCCTTGGGAAGGGCATAGAAAGTCCATAATGTTTTTGCAGCATTTCATAGATACTTGCCATCACAAATAAGTTATAGGCTGAGGCCTCTGAGTGGATAACAAAGCTTTCCTGGTATGTCTTCCAGCCCTGAATCAAAATGGGTCTTTACTGCAGAAACATCTACAAATACAATAGTGAATGGAGAGCTCAGGGTGCTGGAAGATAACTGGAAGGTGTGAAATCCATGTAAATGCCAACCAGAAAGTCAGGAAAATAGTGTTTGGGGCGAGAAGAAGGAACTAGAGTGTGGGGATAGGAAGGAGACAGGAGTGTGCTCTAGAGGCATTAGTGGAAAGAGCCTTTTATTGCTTTCTATTGTTCCAGCAGAGATGGGGTAGTTGCCAACTGGAGTTAGGTAAGGATAACTACTGTTTCATGCATTTTACTTCCAGATGTCTGAGTTTCCCATTTATACATTGTATACGTGAGTTCATTTGTTTGACCATAGTACCTACCTATGGCAAACACTGGGCAGAAATAAGGGTGAATAAGAAATGGTCCCTAGGGTTAAAGAAGCAGCTTATTTTTGTTCCCCCTACATCTCTAGGCTTAGGTATTCCATTTATTCTTCTTTCTGAAAACCATAGCCTCATTTTTAAGAGCATACTACATTTCTAGAGTTCATCATTTTATGGTGACTGACTCCACCACAAGACCACAGGTTCCCTAAGAACAAGGTTTGTGTCTTATTCATCTTTGTATTTGCAGTGCAGTTCCTATCCCTAATACTTCTTTCAGGGTTCTGTAACTTTATAAAAAAATGAGAGTAGGCTAATCCTCTAAATCCAGGTCAAATCAATTAAAAAAAATTTTTTAGTTGTAAATGAACACAATACCTTTGTTTTATTTATTTATTTTTATGTGGTGCTGAGGATCGAACCCAGTACCTCACACATGCAAGGCAAGCACTCCGCCACTGGACTACAGCCCCAGCCCTCAAATCAATCCTCCTGTGATTTTTTTCTAACCCAGTATATTGACTCAAGATATGAAATCACTACATTCATCCTTATTAATTCAAGGGCCTCATTAATGTGTGGATATAGGAGAAATAACCTGTTATTAGAAGGAAACAGTGTCTGTCTTATTGTCATACTTGTTGACATTTATTGAGTTCCTCTTCTTGGTGATGTTTTAGTGTCTTTTTCCTAGTATTTTGTAGGCTTTCTCAGAACCCTGTAAAATCAGTGGAAAAGAAAATTCACTATCAGTTGGTGCAGCATCACCCACTCAGCAAGTGGCAGGACCGTGAATCAGGTTCTCTCTCCTGACTTCAGCCCCCTTGTCCCTCCGTATTAGTACCAGTCTTTCAGGAATGGCTTCCAGACTGAAAGTGGGAAATAGGAGGTATTAGAAATATTCTTGTAGCTACTGAGAATACATGCTAAATCACTGGAGGTAAAATTAAGGAAGAGGCCCTTTTAAAGTAGAATGCATCATGAAAGTGACCTCAGGCAGAAAATAGAATTAAAACATTTGTAGCCCACTGACCTGAGTACTTAAAAATGGCTAAAATGATAAATTTTCTTTTGTATATTTAAGCATAATAAAAAATTGGAATACATAGTTTTCTCTTATACATTGAATTTTTTGTCTTATCATAAATTAATAAGTAATAAGCAAAACTCTAAGCTTTGTTTAAAACGTTTAAACCTTAGTTATGATAGAAAATTTGATATATTTCTCTTTAATTAGATATATGTTGCATATATAGGCAACTCATAAAAGTATTGATTCCTTCAGCTCTTTGCCCATCCACCCATGTTATAGTATGTGCTTTATGCTTAGCACTATGGAAGGTAATCTTTGTCCACTAAAAACTTACTATCATCTGGCTCTGATAACATTTTATCTGTGGAATCTTCTTTTATATCCCACCAATCTTTTAAGGAGAATTAATGAATCCCTCCTTTGTGATTCCACAAACCTTCATTTATTTAGTTAATCTTCATTCCCCTCTACTGTTTTAGGAAGGCACTTGGGGGTATGAGGTCAAATGGGAAATACCCTTGGTCCTCAAAGAACTCAGTCTAGTAAGGGAGACAGACTAGTAAACCAAGGACAACATTGCATTATTGTGACAGTGAGACAGTAGAGGTTAAGTGGTATGCAAGGAAGAGTAGACAGTGGAGCAGACCCATGCTGGAGGTGAGTGGTTAGAAAATCCATGGCTGCAATACTGAAAATATGAGACTAACATTAGGAGAAACCATCTTTCTGGTACCTTTATAATGGAACATATCACATTGTATGTTAGTTAATTAACTATGGATTTGGCTTCTTTATAGACTGAGCTCTTTGAGATGGAGGTTGTGTCTTGTCTTGTATCCTCCTGTGCCTACTGCAGTGCCCTGCCTAGGTTAATGTCTTGTAAATGCTGAAATAAGGCAAGTGGATTGCAGAGAATGATAAAGACAGTGGGGTATGAACACCCTTAATAATCAACTATCAGGCTAGAAGTAGGGAGCCCCCTTTGAGAAAATAACATATATCTTGGCAAGGTCATAAAATCATTATTCCAGAACAATGCTCAAAGCTGTTCCCAAGATGTGCCAGTCATGAGAACATACTGATTTCTTAAGACTGACAGCAACTAAATCCAATCACAAGTGTTTTAGAGGGTCATTGTGGCTTTAAAACAATTGTCTGCTATTCTAAGTACATCCTAGCAGAAAGGAACCATGTCCCTAGGTTTGAGGCAGAGAAGAGAAATAACTTTGTCCCAACAAAAACTAACTCCATCTGTATGTTTGCCTTTGGCTTACACAGACTTTCATGTATATCAAAGAGTAGCTGTCACTTCAAATCAAAGGAGAGTCTGTGCTGAAGATTACTACTAGACAGAGACTACTAGTCACCCATCTGCTCACCGACTTTGGGGGCTTCGGATGTGGCTCAAGCGGTAGCACGCTTGCCTGGCAGGCGTGCGGCCCAGTTTCGATCTTCAGCACCACATACAAACAAAGATGTTGTGTCCGCCAAAAACTAAAAAATAAATATTAAAAATTCTCTCTCTCTCCCTCTCTCTCTCTCTCTTTAAAAAAAAAAAAAAAAAAAAAACGACTTTGGGTACAGAGGTACATTTAAATTAGTCTGCAGTGGCAAAGATGGCATGGTCATGAAGTTTTGAGTCAAGTGGGGAATAGAGCTACTAAATTATTAGATGATCCAATGTGTCAGGTGCCACTGGGGAGATTGGGAGTGGGGGATGGGGTACCTGACCTATTCTGTAGATTGGAGAGGCCTTCCCTGAAGTGGTGTTAAGGTGGTAAATACGAATTGGTGTGAACATACTTTATATACAGAGATATGAAAAATTGTGCTCTATATGTGTAGTGAGAATTGTAATGCATTCCACTGCTGTCGTATATTTAAAAAATAAAATCAATAAAAGATTTTAAAAATAAAATAAAATTGAAATATTAACACAAAAAAAAGGTGGTAAATACACTTGTGACCTGCAAAATGTATTCAGTCAGAAAGGATTACTATTGTGTTAACATTATTTCTCAAGGCCCTGTGATTTGCTGTATACTCAGCAGTCTCTCTAGAAAACAGGTTTCTTCTAATCCTTGCCTGCTATGTGCAGAGAATCAAGGGAACTATTCGGCCTTTTTTTATTTGGTTATTAAAACCATCCATTATTAGGTTTTAGAACTAGTAGATGAGTTTAGAAAATGTGAACTTCCAGCAGGTTGTTTATTTTCAACCCCTCTGTACAGTGGGGGTTGAAAATTAAGTGACTTGCCTAAGGTCATAGAGCTTAAAAGTGATAGAAGGAAAATTTTTGTCTGCCATGGCATGGTCCTGTTTTCATTAACAAAGATAATACATTAATATGTTCATTAGAATTTTGAACTGGAAAGAGTGGTGAGGTTGGATTTTTTTCCCCCATCTCTGCTGACTGAAATACCAATAGCCACAGAATGACAGCTTACCCTGTATAGCAGCATGGAGCTTGGGACCATAATGCCTTGTTGAGCTTTGAGACACCAAGCAAGTGATTATACTCTATGTTCATGTTTCCTCTTGTGAGAAAGCATATCCTACCTTATAGGATTATCATGAAGATGAGTTACTACATACAAAGTGCATAAATAGAGCTTGGAACATACTCAATAAAGTTTTTTTAACAAAGAGGGAACTCTTAATAGCATAGAAAACAATAACAAACAAACAAAATAACCTCTTTCTAACCAGAAACACCTAACAACATTAATAATAACAAATTGTAAGTGCTTTCTTTATGGCAGAAAATGACCTTGAAATTATCTGGGAGAAGATATCCTCATTTCCAAGGTAAAGCAAGCTAATACTCTCTTATTTTCTACTTCTCCAACCTGCTTCTTCTGTTATGCCTTTACAGCTCCAGATCTGGGACACTGCAGGTCAGGAGAGATTTCGTTCTATTACACAGAGTTATTACCGAAGCGCTAATGCCTTGATCCTTACCTATGACATTACCTGTGAGGAATCCTTCCGTTGCCTTCCTGAGTGGCTGCGGGAGATAGAACAATATGCCAGCAACAAGGTCATCACTGTGTTAGTGGGTAAGTAAGCATAAATGAGGAGGGAAAGTGATTTGTGGGCATCAGAAAATTTATAATCACATACGGCTTATGCCTTGCTATCTTCCAAGAATGTAATCTCTCTTTTTTTTAAAAAAAAATTTATTAGTTAGAGATGGACCTTTATTTATTTGTTTGTTTATACATGGTGCTGAGAATTGAACTCAGTGCATCACACATGCTAGGCAAGTACTCTATCACTGAGCCACAACCCCAGCCCACAAGAATGTAGTCTCTAGCTAGATAAGTCATGCAACCAACATTAGTTCTTCTGCAATTGAAGAGAGAAAAAAATCAGTTCTATCCCATCATGATAGTTTAGGAAAATAAAGTAGAAAACATTACTGATTTCTCTGGGCTCTAGGGGAGAAGCTGGGTGGTCACAAAAGTTATGTGGGCTGCTATACATTTTTTAAAAACCTAGTTACAAGGTGGTAGAAACTGCTAGTATAAAAAGGGGGAAAATGTTTTTTTGTGGGGGTACTGGGGATTGAACCCAGGTGCACTTAACTACTGAGCCACATCCCCAGCCCACTGAGCCACATCCCCAGCCCATTTTTTGTACTTTTTATTTAGAGACAGGGTCTCACTGAGTTGCTTAGGGCCTTGCAAAATTGCTTTGAACAATTTGATTTGAACAAACTTACCAAAAAAATTATAAATTAGGAAAATTTGAACATTGAATTTTTGAGGCTACTAAGGGTTGTTAATTGTTTTAGGTGTGAAAATGACATTGTAGCTCAGTTTTTTTTTTTTTTAAATCTTATCAAAGTCACATACTGATATTGTAAGGTAAGCTGGCTTTGAACTTGTGATCCTCCTGCCTTAGCTTCCTGAGCTGTTGGGATTACAGGTATGTGTCACCGAGCCCATCTGAAATATCTCTTCTAAGGTAATAATAAACAATTGCTCCAATAATGAATTTATTATCTAAAATACTTTCATTAATTTTTTTCCTTTCTTAAATTTTTGCCGATTTGAGAAATTCTGTTTCAGAAACAGTCCACTAAGGGAAAAATGCTGCAGTTTGTTTCATTTTGTAGGAAGACAACCTCTGTCTAGCAGAGGGAAAACCAGAAGCCAACCCTTGCTTTTCTGTGGTGACAAACATACTCATTAAAAATTGAATTACAGTAAAAACCAGATCACTAAAAACTCCTAGTTGTGATGAAAAGTTTTAATAATTGTATGGTTGTAAATGTTTTCCTTTGGGGAAGGAATTGCTGTATAGTTTAACAAGACCCGACTTTAAAAAAAAATGCGTAAGGAACTTCTGAAACATTAAGTCACAAATTATAGCTAACAGTACACTAAGTAAACTTTTTATAACAAGCATTATAACTGGTAGATGCCAGTAATCATATTAGGAACTTTACATGTCATGATCCCCAATTTGTAAGTTAGGAAGTAAAGGCTCAGTGATGTGAAATTCTTTGTCCAAGGTCACATTGTGTACCATGTTGCTTTGTAACAAGTTGCTGGACTTTTCCTTCAGGCTGCTATTTAAGTACCTGCCTCTTTATGAGCTAGTGTTCCACTACTGAAAACACTTGTGTACAGTGGTGAGCCCTTGCCATGAAGTGTTTGAAAGCCTGTAGCTCTGGACCTGTGTTTTCTGAGTTCCACAGAAAGCCCTTTCTAGAGAAAGCCCTCAAGTTCAAGCATTACTTCTTGGGATTTTATCCAAAAAAGTTAAATGGAAATTTGAGGAGAGATAAGTTAGTTCAATATGAAAAGGATTGGCTTTAAAAATTTTTGGTATCGAAATTTCAAACATAAGCAAATCAGAGAAAACAGTATACACAATCCCATGAATACATCTCTCAGCTTCAGAAAGTATCACCTAACTCATGGCCAATCTTATTTATCTATTCCCTATCTGTTCTGTCCATTCTTTCCTCCCAGATTATTTTGAAGAAGTCTCAAATTTTTGCATTACCTTACAATATCAGTATGTGACTTTGATAAGATTTAAAAAAAAAAAACTGAGCTACAATGTCATTTTCACACCTAAAACAATTAACAATCCCTTAGTAGCCTCAAAAATTCAATGTTCAAATATTCCTAATTTTTTTGGTAAGTTTGTTCAAATCAAATCTAAATCCCTATACTTTATTGCTGTCTTTTAATTCTCCCTTTATCTATAAGTTCCATTGCCATTTCTTTTTCTCTTGGAATTTATCACTAAAGCATTTGTCCTATAGAGTTAATAAGGATCAGTTGTTTTCTTTGTGGTGTCATTTGACATGTCCCTTATTCACCTGCATTTCTCACAGATTTGTAAATAAATCTAGAGGCCTGATGAGATTTATTTGTTTTAGGGGATTTTTTTTGAGCAAAAATACCCCATATATGGTATTTCAGGTACAGTTCTTCTAGGATAAGAAAGAAGAACACCTGATTTTTTAAAAAATTCACAGCTTTTCAAGGTAATAAGTTCATTCCCTAGGACCTTTGATTAACTATTGAAATTTGTTTATATTTTTAATAGAATATGAACTTGTGGACTTAATATATTTATTGTATTCTACTACCTTGCAATTATTATTGATTCTCCAATTATTACTGATTGTTCAAATTTTGATAGTGGAAATTGCTTCAAATGAATTCCTGAAATCTTTTGATATGACCCTAGGAATTCTTTGATAATTTTTTTGCTTTCTGGAATGACAAGTATTCCAGGTAAATCCATGCATTTTTCTGACCCAGACCTCATTTGCTCAAGAAATAGTTTCTTTTTAATGGTAAGTTTCTATTTAGAGGCCACAATCTAGATGTTAGAAGTTCCCCTTATTGGTAGGTTGGCCATTCTTTTTAGGCTTTTCAGTGGGCAGGGCTGATATGTGTGTGTGCATATGTTGGATTCTGTACCATGCACAAGAGGGTTGTCTTACTAGGCTCTACTAAATATTCTGACAAGACTCTCATAAGTTACATTTGGCATCATATTCACTTACATTATGGCTTACGGGCAGGTCAGCATTAGGCATACCTTTTCAGTGAAAGGAGTTCTCATAGTAGTCCACACAGCTTTCCAGGGCTCTCCCTGCACCTGGACAATTCAAGTGTCAGGAAACAAGGCTCAATTCAGACAAGTGAGGAATCTGCCTGGCCTAAAAGCCCCAGTGCCCCATAGGAGCCATCTTGTTTTATAACAACTATACAAGCTTGATTTTTAGGACAGAATCAGCACACTCAGGAAGCCCAAGTTATGGCATTCCAGTAGGTCTTTATAATTCATACACAGAATTCCCAGGTCAGAGTGATTTATCAATTGGGTCATTTAAGAGATGTTGCCAGGTAAAATAGTTGACATCATCTTTATCAGGTTTCCTGGAGAGTAGGTGTTGAAAACATCTGTTATCTTTTAAAAGATAAAATACATCATGAATTATTCATACTGAAACTTCCACTTACAATTCAGGATTGCAGAAATTTTACTAAACTTCATTAATCTTATATCTGTATTTTTTTCCTTCTTGTGACAAAAATTCTAGTTCCCAGTGATACTAGAATAATTACTTATTTGCTTTATCCCATAATACACATATAGCAGCTTCATAGTAACAGTAGCAGCACTGCCACTGACAAAATGATTAGTGGAACTGTTTGAGAGTTTTTTCTTTAATTCTTTTTCTTCAGCATGTATACCTAAGGATGTATGGTTAAATTACCATATGTTACACTCACTTGAAATAGTTGTGTGTGGTTATACCACTACATGGAAGCCATCTTTGTTTAATTTTGCTTTTAATTTTAGGGATTATACTTTGTATTAATTGTGTAATTTTAAATGTGTAAATATGAAAAACATTTGTAAGTTTCTGAAGTCAAAACTATAAAACAAAGTATATTCAGAGAAGCCTGACTTCTATTCCTATCCTCTCAACCCTGTTTTTATTTTCTTTTAAATAGGTAACCATTATCTTTTAAATTAAGATGTGTGTTTTATATATATTCATATTCTTCCCTTTTTTTAGTTGTAAATTATATTTTTCTGCTCAGCCTTTTTTGCTTAATATATCCTAGTGTCCTCATTTCATGGTAGTATATAGAAAATATTCCTAATGGCTTTTTACAGGGGCAGATATTCCACTGTGTGGATGTACAGTCTTACTTAGCCAGTACCCTACTAATGGACATTGGGGTTGTTTCCAGTTCTTTGTCATTATAAATAGTGCTAATATTTTAAAAGAAACATTCCAGTAATCACAGTCACATTTGCTTTGCTTTACTAGCCCATCTGTCTGGCTTGACTTCAGATCTGGAAGTTAATTTTTATGCTTCTGAGCTGGCAGAAAGTCAAGTGTTGATTCTTTCTTTGATCATACCACTGTTATAGGAAACAAGATTGACCTGGCTGAAAGGAGAGAGGTCTCCCAGCAGAGAGCAGAAGAATTCTCAGAAGCTCAGGACATGTATTATCTGGAGACTTCAGCCAAGGAATCTGATAATGTGGAGAAACTCTTCCTTGACTTAGCATGCCGACTTATCAGCGAAGCCAGACAGAACACACTGGTGAACAATGTATCTTCACCCCTCCCTGGAGAAGGGAAAAGCATCAGCTATTTGACTTGTTGTAATTTCAACTAACAGCTGAGGCAAGGAGAAGCAAAAGGAATCAGCAGCTGCCCCAATGGGCCACGAGTTGCTGGGGAGATCAGACGATGACTGTGGCTCCTGCTCTGGGACCCTCTGACTCCTGTGGGCTCCTGAGCTTACAAAGCATGGCAGGCCAAGGGCCTTGTCCACAGGCCAGCATTAGCAGAACACATAACGGTTTCATCCTTTTGCAGTCTGGAGTTAGAGTGAGAAGAAAATTGCACTAGGCGCTCCATGATCTGCAGAGCATGTTGCTTTTGTTTTTTTTAAAAAGCAAGTAAAAGCGCATTCCTGAACACAGTCCAGGGGGAAGCGTACTGTAGGGATTCCCCCTGCACATCAGTAAGCGCATGTGGGGGCTGTTCTCTAGGGCTTCAGTGATGATATTCTGGTGGCCCTGGTTTTCTTGTCTACCAGGTAAACCAAAACTGGGAAGGCCAAGTACTCTCTGTGGTGTGTAATGATGACCCCATGGAGATTCTGAAAAGTGTTATTTCTTTTGTCCACAGGCACTTTCAAGAACTTTCGGATGTAAAAATTATATGAAACCTTTACCCATGACCAACAAAAACAATCATTGTTTTAATTATATATAAGCTCCATGACTCCTTTTGGTGCTAATGATTCTGCTATTTCACAGACCAAACATTTTAGTACATTGATGTCCTTAAATGTATTACACAGAAATAAAAAAAAAAAATGGGGGAATTCCATGAATCGGCACTCTTTTTCAAAGTTTCATTACTATCTTTTCTAGAATGAATTTCTAGGAAGAGAATACTTTTTCTTTCATGTTCCCCTTCAAATCTCTAAATTTTCTTCTCTAATCTTTCCTGCCCTTTAAGTAAAAGTTTGAAAATTAAAAAAATATAAATGACTGATGATATTCTACTATAAAAGACTAGTTCTTAGATATTACTAATAGTGTGAGAAAACAGACAAGATATGACCAAAATACTGTGGATTAATGGACTGAAGAACAGGATTCCAAGCAGAGCACAGTCCTTGATAACAGGTCACATCTTTTACTTTCTGGTACTATCCTTCTTGGACAAACCAAGGCTTAGGATTTTTGTAGATATTTTTTAGCAAAAGTACGAGTAGCAACAGATGAAAAGCCTCACAAATCATTTTTGTATCTTCAATAACCTTAAAAAAATTCTGCTGTGGAAGCAGGTTGAGCTGTCCTTTATCATCTCTTTATAATAAGGTTACTCTCAGACTCATGAAACTTCCTGTTTCTTTCTCTTTTCCTCTCTGTCTTGGTCTCCCCTTTTGGTCCTCTTTTTCTCCCTTCCTGATATGCATGTGTTACTCCTCCAATTCAAAGGAGGTATATATGCCTTTACTTAGCCAGTTTTAAAAGAGGACTCAAAATGCAAGATGTGCTGCTCAATCTGTGTTGCTGTTTCTTCAGTGCCATACTTTGATACTTTCCAATTTGTTCACTGATATAGATGCAAATTGGGAAAGTAATTAAACCTGAATGCTATTGATGCTGTCAGATGTTTCTGTAGCTTGCTGCTTAGCATATCTGATTGATGTTAAGTAATAGAATAAGGGTATGATATGTAATTCTGCTGTTGCTGGAGATGGTGACAATCTCGGTCCTGATATGTTGATGTTTGAAAGCTATTTAATTATAAAGAAATGAGTCATGTAGAACACAGTATTGATAAAGCATTTTTAGCATTTCTCTATCAGGTTTCAGCATGACCAATCTCTTGCACATGGAATTACATGTATCATTAGGAGCCTGATTCTTCTGATTGGCCTCACTGTGTTTTTCATGATTCTATGGGAAAGAAAAGCAGATCCCAGAAGCTTGAACTTTCTTTTAGAATCTGTCTCTACAGAAGAAAAAAAAAACTTTAATACAAACCCAAATAATTTATAATTATTGCCTTTCCCTCCTCATCTTTTCCACTAAGTCAGCAATTAAAATATCAAAAAATAAGTTAATCAAGGTGGGCAGAACCTATTTTTTAAACTGCAAGATAATGTTCCTAAATCTGTATTTATTACTTTTTTTGTTGGCAAAATTCCAATGTCCCTAGCATATGATGACCCAGCTTCATCTCACAGTAGCAAGTATGTTAAAAATAAAGTTGCTTTGCAAACTTAAAGGGCTTTGTTGGATTGGACTAATTTAGTTCCAAAATGACAGCTTCTTGGGCCACATTTGTA
The DNA here is from genome assembly GCF_048772815.1 of Callospermophilus lateralis. Taxonomy (NCBI): domain Eukaryota; kingdom Metazoa; phylum Chordata; class Mammalia; order Rodentia; family Sciuridae; genus Callospermophilus; species Callospermophilus lateralis. Next base: position 141,690,923 of record NC_135306.1, read on the forward strand.
TTATGGAAATCTTATTCCCTAGGGTTTAACCCTCTCCATATACCATTGGTCAGACTCATTCTGAGATTAGAGTGTTTTCTTGGCATTTTTTCTTTCTTGGTACCTTCTAGTCTTCTGTAGCTTATAGTTACCCATCCATGGCCTGTCAACAGGGACACATGAGAATGTGGGGCTTTGTTTTTCTTAGTTCTGTGAATTTCAGATTAGGCCTTATGGACATTTGTCCACCAATGTATCTCAAGTTTGAGAATAAGCTCTGACAGGTGCAATAAATATCAAATAAATGATTTAGTGCTATGAGGGACTTTTTTGTTGTTGTTCAATAACTACTCCTTCAAGTAGAACTTGAGAAAAATACAATTAAATGAAGTCATCTTAACTTAGGCCAGGACCTAAACTTACTGGTTTGCCTAATTGTTCTTATTGTTAGGGCAATATTTGCTGAGATGAGCCTTCCTTAGGGGGAAAAATCAAATTCTTATTTAATAGTAGATTTAAAAAACAAAAAAAGTTTCTTTATTGTAGTTTAGTTTGGCTTGACTCTGACAAATAAGACCAGAGTCCATGCCTTTCATTGTTCGTAAGATCTTTTCCTTCTTTTAATAAAGTTATTAAATATATAGCAAAACTCTTTTCAGCTTCCAATGAAAACATCTTCATGTTATAGAATTAGACTTGGGAAAATCTATGAAATCATAATTTGCTGTTATCAATGACATGGCTTTGTATAAATAAATCCTCAAAGGATTTCATGCCTTTTCCTTTGCCTACGCAAGACTTTTCGCTCCTTTGTATACTTCCATTAGATCTGTTGAATTATATTAACATTTAATTTGTGATTATAAAAGGCCAAATATCTGTACATTATTTGGGTTAAGTCAGTGGTTTTTTCTGGCTTTTCTTTTTCCAATCTTTTGGTCATTTTCATTAGAATCTCTCCCTGAGTAAAGTGGCAAGAAAATAACTGAAAATGAAACTCAATTTGATTGATTTGAAAACATGTCAAGTTCTGATTTAGGATTTGGTAACAACAAGTCTAAAATGATCCTAATCCAAATATCTTATTTTGGTCAGTAGCGTGTACCTTTCTTACCAAATCATAAATTAAATGTTAATATAATTCAACATAGAACTGGAATCTCTCTTTCTTCTTCTGTTCATGAATACATGCCTTGGGAAGACACTGGTGACCCCCACAGTACTAGGTTAATTATTTGCCTCATCTATCCTTTAAGCTGTCCCATAGTTCCTCCAGATCCAGCATCAAATTTCAGTTAATGACTCACTCTGAATACCAGTTGCAAGCTGGGCATGGTGGCACATGCCTGTAATCCCAGTGGTTTGGGAGGCTGAGACATGAGGATCTCAAGTTCAAAGCCAACCTTGGCAACAGTGAGGTGTTAAGCAACTCAGTGAGACCCTATATCTAAATAAAATACAAAATAGGGCTGGGGATGTGACTCAGTGAGCAAGTGCCCCTGAGTTCAATCCCCATTACAAAACAAAAATAAATAAATAAATAAATAAATAAAACAAAAATAACCAGTTGCAAATGATTTTGAACTGGTCTTGTGATTAAACTTTTTTTTTTTTTTTTTTTTTTGGTAAACTAAGCCACAGAATGAGATGTCATCTATAATAATAATAATAAAAAAACTGCTTCTTTCCCTCCATGTATCATATTAATGGCCTTAAAGACAGACGTGTTCTATTTCTTAACCTTATAGAATTTGTGTATTTCATGGTCATATATACCTAGGGATCACTTCCTCATTCATTTCTGGAAGAGGTTTATTTAGGATTTGCCATTTCTTTTTTCTAGAATTTTTGTTTGTTTTAACTGCAACTGGTTACTTTCCTCAGTTATGGTTCTGACAGGTGTGTTTTGATGTAACTGTTAGACTTTAGAATTAACTAGAGAAAAGCACTGAAAAAAATTTTGCATCTCATCTTTCTGACAAATGTATTCCTAGTAAGCAGTATTGTTAAACACTAATTTTAACAGCAAAGATATAGGATCTATTTTCTTTGGATTTCATTTCTGACAAGAGCCTCTTTTATATTTGAAAGGAAAGCTGCCTTCTGCTACATTGTACACTCTGATAATTTCTTCATACTGAGTTAAGAAATACCTTCAAACCACTAACTAAAATAGTAATGTTAGAAGAGGAGAAATGGCACTTCTTTCTGATGTCCCATGATGTTGAAATGTTATAATCATTCCTAGGAGCCATACTTTGAAATTAAAAACAAATTGAGGCATAACCAGCTTGTGAAGGAACTTAAAATTTAAGACATTTGAAGAATAATTGAGGGATTTGGGGGGAGGTGGATACAACTAGTCTATTATAGCAAGATGCTCTGTAGTTCAAAAAGGTGGAATAAGGCCCACGGAATAGAGGTTACAGAGCCTCTGGTTTAGGCTCTATTTCAGGGAGAAAGGGGCCACAATACCTTCAAGCAATACCTTCTGTCAAGCAGAGCACAGATAAGAACTGAGCAAAGAGAATGTGGAGAAGATTCAAGCATTGATTAGAAGTTTGACTAAATGACTATTAACTTAAAATTCTACATTACAGTACTTTTCTCCTCATAACATGTTTAATTAAGTATCTTTTGACCCATGGCTAATACTTTTCTTAAAAAGGCTTTGTTCTTCTGCCACCCTTCAGGGAAGAGGTTGGTTATGTGTTGTTAAGCCAAGAGGCTGATCTGCAGCTGGGATTGGCTTGCCAGTCCATTCACCAGTGTCCTGTTGAAACTACAAACTAGTTGTTGAGTTAAAAAAGGTATTACTTTTGTAAGTTATATGAATCATGGAAATTGTATCAGTGTAATGATAATGATCTCTTCAGGATTTTAGGATAGGCATTTTTAACAGAGCAGAATCTTCCATTTAAGATCCCACAAAATAAAACAACATTAAGTTTTTCAGTTTCCGTGAGATGGACTGGTGAGTCATTGGCATAAAGCAGTCCTTGGGATCTCAAATAACATTTGGTGGGTTTCCTTGATTCTTTTGAAAGTGAGTTTTAAAAACCTGAGGCCAAATTGTTCCATGTATAAAGTAACAAAGCATAGGCCTTTGCTTTTTTTTTTTTTTTTTTTTTAGGGAGGGGGAGAGAGAGAGAGAGAGAGAGAGAGAGAGAGAGAGAGAGAATTTTTTTTTAATATTTATTTTTCAGTTCTCGGCAGACACAACATCTTTGTTTGTATGTGGTGCTGAGGATCGAACCCAGGCCGCATGCATGGCAGGCGAGCGTGCTACTGCTTGAGCCACATCCCCAGCCCCGGCCTTTGCTTTTAAATGAGATAACTCTAAGCAATTTTTGCTAATAAAGCCTATCACCCAAATGATTCCACCTACAAAATAACTTGTACTCTTGCTAGGCTGAATAATAGCTTTTCATTGGTTTAAAAACCAAAAAGTCACTGGTCTTGAATCAGTATGGGGAGAAACATACTTGAGTTTGGGTAAGCCTTCCTCTGACTCCTTTGGATAAGAGGTCAGAACACAAAGGCTAGCCCCCACTAATTTGTCCTACTGAGACGTTCAAGTCAAAATGTTATGTTCCCACTAGCTTAAAGCAGAATTTTGAAGATGCTGTGGTCTAGTTCCTGATTAAATCCTTTGTAGGTGATGACTCTGACATTTTAAAGACTGAGGTAGGGAGATATATAGAAGGGGAACACTAATTTAGGTGAGAGGGGCTCTAAGATGCATAAATTAGCTGTGACTTTAGGCAAAGCACATAATCTTGAGGAAAAAAAATATATATGATAGATCTATCAGCATTATTATGAACATTAGATGAGATAAATTGAAAGCAGAGTGCTCAGTAAACAGTAACCACTCAACTATTAGTTCTGTCTTCCTTACTTAAGATTTTGGATCTGGTCATGGTGGCATGTGTCTGTGATCTGAGCTATGTGAGAGGCTGAGGCAGGATGTTCACTTTAAGATCATCTGGGGAAACTCAAAAAATATTTTGGATGGTGTGATACAAGCATAGATCCTTCAGAGACAAAAGCCAAAAAACCTTCCTGGCTTAAAAGAAAACAATTCCATTTTTGATTTCCTTAAAAGAAAATCACTTATTTGATCTGCTTTTGGGCATTACTGTCACTGTTTCTTTATATACTTCTGCAAAGATATATTCTTTCAATAGGCAATTGCAGGGTTGTAAACTCCTTCTTATCAGGAAACTTAATCTTAGAACTGAAATACCTCACAGTGCAATTTAAACCTCTTTCCTCTTTGATCCCATTCTCCATGGTAAGAAAAATGGGTTGATCCCTTTCTTTTTAAGGAGACACATTGGCAACTTATTATTGCTCTTTTTGCCTAACTTCACTTAAATAATGATAAAAGCTCATTAAGGTGGTAATCATTCTTCCCTTCAATGTCAGGAAAGTTTTTGTTAATTCTTAGTTGCTTCTTCCGCTTTCCCCAGTATTGGGGATTCAACCCAGGGCTTCATGCATGATAGTAAAGCACACTACCATTAAGCTACAACCCCTGCCCAACTCTTAGCTTCTTATTGATATCAGATTTAGATCTTAATCTTTATGTTGATCAACTCTTCAGTTATACGTGTATTTTTCTTCTTTAGTTATATAATTGATGACAAAGTATGCTTCTGAAGAATAATTCTGGTTGTGTGGCTTGTTTCCATCCCTTGGTAAAATGGAGTCATGAATACCCGTTTTGGGATCTGCTTTAAGAGTTAATTCCATGAGACAATATTTGATGAATGTAATTACCAATACCCAAAAGGGTAACCCCCTTTCTATGCATGCACTATGTTCTGAAATAAAAGTTGGAGTACCAAATGCCTAATAAAGCAAAAATTCATATACAGAAAAACACAAGTTAAGAATCTGATCAGATAACATAATTTACTAGTTGGCTGAATGGTGCACAGCTTTTGTTTAAGGTTACACTATTATGCCTGATTCAATAACAATAGTAAATTTGATAAGCCCTCTGAAAAACAGCTGCTAATCATATTGCATTCTGGAATGTAATCATTAGGAATAAGTATTCTCTTGTTCTATGTAATTACAGAATGCTAATTGAAATTTCTTTTAGGTTATTTGACAAATGAATGTCAAATGATTTCTTTAAACAATTAAAAAAATTCTTATCCCCTCAAGTCTTTTGGGGTTTTCATGTCCCTGTTGTTAAAATAAAAAATCAAATGACTGGAATGCTGGCTTCTAATTTCTACTCACTGAAGTGTCCTCTAGACATATCACATGGTTGGAGCTCTTGATGGTATATAAAGGAGCTGCATAAATGTATTTGTACTAGTGCATGAGTAAAATTTGTTTTCAGCTAAAAAAAATCCACTCTGCTAAAAAATTCAGCTAATAAAGAATTAAGAAGAGTTTTGATAATCTAAAGGGGAAAAGTGTGCCCTATATATTGTTGCACACATTTTTATGCATGACTTTTAGTATAGGGATGAAATAAAATTCAAAAATACAATTCTGGAGATCTCAGCAGCTAGTTAAAGATATTTAGAGAGGATGCTTTATGAAGACTTAGAGATTCCTTGATTTCCCCCTTCTATCTTTCCATTAAAATGTCGATCTTTAATATACACAATTTTAACACAGGTTAGTCATTGAGTTTTATGAACTCAATTCTTAATATTTGGCTATTGGTTTTATACATAGGATCTAAGTAAAATCTGTATACATCAACATATAGAATCTAATAAGCTTCAATATAAACATAGTACTTGTTTATAATGCTAATATGCAAATATTAACAGTACAATGTATATTTTATGTCCATGTATTAATTTTTTTTACTTAACAAAAAGCCTGTTAGAAATATAAGCCACTGATGACCTGAGTGCAATTAGCTGAAAACATTCTGTAGAAAAATGATTTATTGCAAATTCACTCATTTTTTTAAAATAATAAATTGTTGATGGTCCTTTACTTTGTTTATTAATTTATTTATATGTGGTGCTGAGAATCGAACCCAGTGCCTCACACATGCTAGGCAAGCGCTCTACCATTGAGCCACAACCCCAGTCTCCACTCAACATTTTAAAAGGGGGACAGGGAGAAAAAACAAACCTGAACAAAATATTTTAAAATAAAGTTATGTTTCATTTTAAAATTAGGATAAATATACACACCATTAATTTGTCCTTTGCAAAGATAAAAAACTCAATTTTTTTAGTGTATTTACTATGTTGTTGTGCAATATCATCACTAATTTTAGAACTTGTGTCATCCCCAAAAGAAACCTTATATCCATTAGCAGTCACTCCTTCTTCATCCTCCCCAACATCTGACAGCAAATAATCCTTCTGTTTCTATGGATTTTCTTATCTTGGACATTTCATATAAATATAGTCCTCAAATATGTGGCCTTTTGTGACTGGCTTCTCTTCCTTAACATTTTCAAGGCTCATCTATGTTGTGGCATGAATCAATAGTTTCTTTTTATGGTTAAGTAATATTCCATTTCATGTATATATAACATCTGTCCATCAGCTCATGGACATTTGGGTTGTTTCCATTTTTTTTGGCTATTATAAGTAATGCTGCTATGAACATTTATGTAAATTTTTGTGTGTGGGGGCATATGTGTTTACATCTCTTAAAAGCAATTAGCCTAACAAATCTTGTCATTTGTCTGTATTTTAAAAGAACTCTTAAATTACTACTTGGGGAATGCAATTTATGATCTTAGTTCATTTGATCAATTAGGAGACTCTTGAATAGTGGCTAACTCTCCAATATGTCCATAAATTTTTTTTCTATGAGCCTGTCATGTAGATATGATAATCAATTTCTTGAAGACTGCTTCAGTCTTGTAGAAATTGCATTGTCATCACAGAATTTCTAGTCTTTTTACATTATTTTTAAGGATAGCAGTAAATCATGGTAGAATGGAATACTCATTCAATCTTTTAGGATTCAGTGAAACATTTTTGAGATACAATTTTTTTTACATGTTGTCTTTAAAATTTTTCCTTCTTGAAAAAAGATTGTGAAATTGCCAAACCATCTGACTGTTCATTGTGGCTTAAGTTTTTATTATTAAGAAATAATTCATACCAAGAGAAAAAGTAAAAAGAATGTATTTTGTGTGCAAAGAATGAATGTATTTAACAAAACCTTTTTATTTGTAAGAATTTTTTAAAAAGTTGAATGGAAATTGCTTTCCCATGTACTTGTACATAAATAAACATTTCCTGTTGTCCACATTTAGAGGGTCATATGCCATGTCAATATGCAAAAAGCAAATAGGTTTTAAATATACTAAGATCCTTCAGCATAATGTGGAATGTGCACTAGATTTGGGGATCTGGATACATGAATTTGAATGTTGATTCTCTAACTGGTTTAGTGGAACAAGTCAATATTTTATATCATGGTTTTCTCTTCAATAAAGAGAGGATAATCTAGATCACCTTTAAGGTCTCTTCCAACTATAACACTAAATGAGACTACTCTCCTATATTCAGAACGTGAGAATTATGCTATTTATGATACTAGGATAGATGCTTTAACCTATGATAAAACTGAAGGAGTATTACACTGAGAACCAGTGTCCTAGTCCTGACAGTGAGAAGCTAAAAATCCTAGTGCCATTAGACAGTGGGGTAAAAAATTTATTTCAAGCCTTAAATTTTACAAGCTCAAAATATGGGCACCAGATAACATACTTTTAAGGCTCCTTCCAGCTAAAACACATTATATGGTTCTATGTTTTTTAGAGATATCACCTAAGATGTTATAATTCACAGAAAAAGACTACCTACTCACTAGTAAGACATTTATTCATTCATCCATTCATTTATTTACCATTTATTGAGCATAAGGCAAGTACAGGAATCTGCCTTTCAGATGTCCTCTACCTTCACTGCTAGAGTTCCCTTTTCTTGAAATTCATCTCTATCCCAATCTTTGCCTCTCACTCTTTGCCTGTGACATTGATTTGAAAGAATGCCTCTTACAAAAGCACAGTAAGAGAAACAAAATATCCTTGTAGGGGTAAGTGTGAAACAGAGAGTTCCAACAAACTATCAGCATGGATGCTGGAAAACCTAGCTATTGTAAAGTTTTATAACCCTCACAGTATTGCAGCCTAATAGATAAGTAACTGGAAATCTGCAAGATAGTTTTGCTTTGGGAAAGGATTTCACAGCATCTCCTAGAAAACCCCCAGGAAGCTATAGGCAGTTGAGAAGGGAGTTATTGTCTGAATTTGGGCTGCTTTAGGGGTCAGAAACCCCTGCACATACCATCTCTGGGACCTCACATACATTCCAAATGGATAGCTACCTTTTGAAAAAATGTGGCTAAGTAGAGTGACTGACTCAAATCCACTGAGCAATCTGCATTATAGGGGACAGTTGTGACATAGAGGGGAATGAAGGGTATTACACTTAAGAACTGGGAGATCAGGAAGTTTGCCCTCTGAGATCAAGGGCATGGCAGGTTATAGATGGATTCATGCTAGAACTTTGTCTGAAGGCAGCCATTCTTGTGGTTCTTACTTCCCTTCCCTTCAGCATAACATACACGGGTGCCTATCACTCGCAGGGCAGAGAAAGAGCTCTGTAGTTTCACTGCTTTACTGAACACAGAGTTATGCTGGTGTGGTTTTGAGCATGGCTGGGCTCTGGGGTTTGGGGCTGTCATTCTGCCCCTAGCATGCTTGGCCTAAGGTCAGGAGAGCAATTGGGCTTAGTGCCTGCTGCAATCCATCTCCCTGCTTGTTCCTGCAGGCACTTCAGCTGGAGAAAAATTTCCCAACTGTCTTCCATACCCATGAGCATGAACAGTCAAGGAAGGCCCAAGAGGAATTTTGCCTAGCTTCAACCACATTTTGTTCCCAGTAGCTCCATGGCAGGCACTTTAACTAAAGGAGTCAGGAGAGAAAAGCCCCATTTGTCATGGTACCCCCAGATGCATATGGCTGGGGCTGGGAGGTGGGGGAGTAGAGACTGAAGTCCTGCTCCTGAGTGGGAAATCCCACAATATAATCCCACAATAACAGCACATAGGGACACTGCAATTTCTGCTACCATCTCACCTATGCAGTTCCCCTTACAGACTACTTCTGCACCTTTTCCAACTACACACTGCTGTTAGGACCAGCTGTGAGCACCACAGTGTAGGTGCTATAGTTCCTGCCATTACTTCTCCTCATGAAGCACCAAGGCTTGCAACCACTATCTGCTCAAAGGAAAATAGATTCAGGCTGTTTCCTATTACTGGTATAGTCAGTGCCGCATACCCTTATAAGACAAACAGTGCCAGAGGAAACCCCCATCACCTGCTAGGGACCACCACGCCCATTGTAGGAGTAGCTACACAATGTGCACTTCACACTCTCTGTGGTCTACACCACACCTGCCTGAACTGCTTGAGTGTCCTCACTCTTGCAAGGCATACAGAGATAGTGGAGCTTCTCCAGCTGTGACATAGTGCACATTGTGCCCAAATTTGTTAATTACAGTTAAAGAAACTTCAGGGAGACTACACTATGCTGCCCAGTTGACATAAAGCTAACATTGCATAAAAAGCATAACAAGTGATATCCCAAGACACATTTTCAGGAGAAAGATTCTGAAGGCCATCCCATAAGTGGTAGAGATATTAGATCCACCAGATGTGCAAATCTTAATGTTCCTACATTAAGAAAAAGAAATGTGGAAAAACAAGTCAATATTACACCTTCAAAATATCATAATTCTCTAGTAACAGATTCCAAAGAAGTCAAAATGGATGAACTGCCTGACAAAAAATTTAAAATAATGATTTTTATAAAGCTCAATAAGATCCAAGAAAATATAGATAAATAAATAAAATTAGGAAGACATGCAGGATAGGAATAACATATTAAGCAAGAGATAGAGGTTCTGAAAAATAACTGCACAGAAATCTTGGAAAAGAGCTCAATAAGTCAAATTTAAAAATTGAGTTGAAAGTCTTAACAATAATGGAAGAAAATATCTGAGATTGAAAACATTCTTTGGAAATATTCCATTCAACCAGGAAAACAAAAGAAAAAAGAATGAAGAGAATACTAAAGATCTTTGGGAACTATTAAACACAAAATCCGCATTGTTGCAACATTCAAAGTTAGGAGATAAAGGTTAAGAAAACATATTCAATGAAATAATAGCAGAAAACATCTTTAATTTGGGAATGCCATGGACAATTATATATGGAGGCATAGAGAATACCAATTAGATATTATCAGAAAAGATCTTAATCATACATATAATAAAACTATCAAAAGAAGATCAAAGGAAGAATTTTAAAATTTGCAGGAGAAAAGCACCTTGCCACATTTAAGGGCAACCCAATTAGATTAAGAGCAAAGTTTTTAGCAGAAACCATCAGGCCAAGAGGGAATGGGATGACATATTGTAAATTCTGAAAGGAAAAAAATGCCAAACAATATTATAACAAGCAAGGCTATCCTTCAGAAATGAAGGAGAAATGAAGATCTTCTACAACAAAGAAAAACTAAGGGAATTTATGACTATGTGATCAGCCTTATAAAAGATGCTTAATAGAATCATGCACTCAAAAGTGAAAGAAAAACAACTAGAATCATGATAGTATATGAAAGTATAAACCCTACTAGAAGAGTAATTACACAAAAGAGAAAAAAGAATCAAACATCAATACAGTAAGCTGTGGGAAGCATGAATAAGAAAGGAAGAAAAGAACAAAGAATATCAAAACCAAGAGAAGAGCAGCATATAAAATCAATACCCATAAGTCAAATGCATTACTATGTATCAGTGATGAATCCTCTGAAAGAGAAATTAGGAAAACTATTCCATTCACAATAACCTCAAAAAAAGAAAACAAACAAACAAACAAAAACTTGGGAATCAATTTAACAAAAGAGGTGAAAGATCTCTACAATAAAAATTATAGAACACTAAAGAGAGAAATTGAAGAAGACCATAGAAAATGGAAAGATCTCCCATGCTTTTGGATAGGCAAAATTAATTTTGTCAAAATGGCCATACTACCCAAGTGCTATACAGAGTCAATGCAATTCCGATTAAAATCCCAATGTCATTCCTTTTAGAAATAGAAAAAACAATCATGAAATTTATTTGGAAAAATAAGAGACCCAGAATAGTCAAAGCAATCCTTAACAAGAAGAGTGAAGCAGGTGGCATCACAATACCAGAACTTAAACGATACAACAGAGCAATAGAACAAAAATGGCATGGTATTGGCACCAAAATAGACTTGTAGACCAATGATACAGAGTAGAGGACACAGAGACAAACCCACATAAAAACAGTTATCTCATACTAGACAAAGGCGCCCAAAACATACATTGGTGAAAAGATAGCCTCTTCAACAAATGATGCTGGGAAAACTGCAAATCCATATGCAGCAAAATGAAATTAAACCCCTATCTATCACCATGCACAAAACTCAACTCAAAGTGGACCAAGGACCTAGAAATTAGACCAGAGACCCTGTGCCTAATAGAAAAAAAAAGTAAGCCTAAATCTTCATCATGTTGGATTGGGTTCCAACTTCCTTAACAGACTCTTTTAGAAATAAAATTAAGAATCCGTAAATGGAAATGATTCAAACTGAACAGCTTCTTCTCAGCAAAAGAAACAATCAGTTAGGTGAAGAGAGAGCCTACAGAATGAGAGCAAATTTTTACCACACGGACATCAGATAGCATACTAATCTCCAAGATATATAAAGAACTCAAAAAACTTAACACCCAAAAATCCCCAAATAATCCAATCAATAAATGGGCTAAGAACTGAACAGACACTTCTCAGAAGTTGATATAGAATAGATCAACAAATATATAAAAAAATGTTCAACATCTCTAGCAATTAGAGAAATGCAAATCAAAACTACTCTAAGATTTCATCTCATTCCAGTCAGAATGCCAGTTATTAAGAATACAAGCAACAATAAGTATTGGCAAGAATGTGAGGGAAAAAAGCACACTCATACACTGCTGGTGGGACTGCAAATTGGTCTAACCAATCTGGAAAGCAGTATGGAGATTCCTTGGAAAACTTGGAATGGAATCACCATTTGACTCAGCTATCCCACTCCTTGGTCTATACCCAAAGGACTTAAAAACAGCATGCTTCTGTGACACAGCCACATCAATGTTTATAACAGCACAATTCACAATAGCTAAATTGTGGAACCAACCTATATGCCCTTCAATAGATGAATGGATAAAGAAACTGTGGTATATATACACAATGGAATATTACTCCGCATTAAAAGAGAATAAAATCATAGAATTTGCAGGTAAAAGGACGGAGTTGGAGAATATCATGCTAAGTGAAGTAAGCCAATCCTCAAAAACCAAAGGCCGAATATTTTCTCTGTGGATGCTGATCCATAATGGGGGTGGGAGTGGGAGCATGGGAGAAATGGAGGAACTTTGGACAGGGCAAAGGGGAGGGAAAGGAAGGGAGGGGATATGGGGGTAGGAAAATGGTGGAATGAGATGGACATCATTATCCTAGGTACATGTATGAAGACATAAATGGTGTGACTCTACTTTGTGTACAACCAGAGAAATGAAAAATTGTGCTCCATATGTGTACTATGAATTGAAATGCATTCTGCTGTCATGTATAACAAATTAGAATAAATAATTTTTTTAAAAAAAGATAGACTGTCAAACTGGGTAAAATAAGACCCAACAATATGCTCCCTACAAGAAACTCACTTTACCAGTAAAGACTTACACAGTGAAAGTGAAATGATGTAAAATTATATTCCAAACAAATGGAATCCTAAAGCAAGTTGAAACAGCTATATTTGACAAAATAGATTTTAAGGCATTAGTATAACCACTATGGAAATCAGACTGGAAGTTCCTCAAAAGACTAGGAACAGAATTACCATATGATCCAGTTATATCCCTCTCTGTACTTATCCTAAAGAATTAAGGTCAGCATACCATAGTGATATACATGATATATTACTGTGCTACATGTTTATTGTAGCACAATTCACAATAACCAAGTTATGGAACCAGTCTGGGTGTCCATCAATGGATAAATGGATAAAGGAAATGTATATGCACAATTGAGTTCTATAGCCATAAGGAAGAATAAATCATATGCAGAAAAATGAATGGAACATGAAGGTATTATGTGAAGCAAAATAAGCTAAACTCAGAAAGTCAAGGGTCATATTTTTTTTTCTTATATATGGAAACTAGAGAGGAAAAGAAAAACCCAGGGGAAAAAAGATGGAGGGTAGTCTCATGAAAATAGATGGGTCATTAGTACAGTGAAGGGGACCAGGGGGAGGAAGGAGGAGAGTTGAAAATGGGAGGTACTGGGGACAAAATTAACTAGCCTATATAGTTATATTGTAGTTAAGTACAAATATGTATCAAAAATTCTACTATTATGTATAATTACAATGCACCAACAAAACAGACTTTTAGACAAACTTTAAAAAGAGACAAAGATGGTCACTATATAATTATGAAGAGATTTTTTTTTTTTAAAGAGAGAGTGAGAGTGAGGGAGATAGAGAACTTTAATATTTATTTTTTAGTATTTGGCGGACACAACATCTTTGTTTGTATGTGGTGCTGAGGATCGAACCCGGGCCGCACGCATGCCAGGCGAGCGCGCTACCGCTTGAGCCACATCCCCCAGCCCTATGAAGAGATTTATTCATAAAGAAGGTATGATTGTTGTAAATCAATATGCACCTAATGTTGAAATATCAGTTTTATAAAACAAATGCTATTAAACTTAAGGGAAGAGATAGGCTCCAATATAATAATAGTTTGGGATTTTAACAGTTCACTCTCATCAATGGACAGATCGTCCAAACTCCTCTCCCTGACAAATAAGAAATATCAGATTTAAACTATACACCAAGTGGATTTAATAAAATTTTAAAGAACATTCTAAACAGATTATGCATGCTTTCTATCAGTGCATGCAACTTTCTCTAGAATAGCCCATAGACTGGTTCATAAAATATCTTAACACGTTTTAACAAAGCTGAAGTGATATCCTATATCTTTTCTGATCACAAATACATGGAAACTGAACAACACAATTTTGAATAAATAGTGGATCATTGAGGAATTCCAAAGGGAAATTAAAAATTGAAGCAAATAAAAATATAAACAAGACATATCAAAACTTGGGATGGAAAGAAATAACAAGAACCAGGGCAGAAATAAATGGGAGTAAAAAACCTATACAAAAGTTCAAGGAAACAAGAGTTGGTTCTTTGGAAAGATAAACACAATTGATAAGCCTTTAGCTAGACTAACCAAGACAAAAAGAGAAGACCCAAATAAATAAATTAGAGATGAAAGAGGAGACATCGATGTCGGAAGCTGTGAATGAATTATGGGATTGTTTGAGCCATCTCAAGGCAGGGGTGTTGCTCTTCTGAGAACTCTCAGTGAAATCCCACTGATTGGAGCTTGCTCAGTTTATGCTGACACCCTGCCCATTGTCTCAGACAGCCCTAGGTTCAAACGCAGCAGCCTGGAAGGCTATAACCTGCTAAGCCCAACCAAGTTGTTTTTGTCATTTTCATCCTGTTTTTCTCAGGAAGTTCTTCACACTGAACCCCGCTGTTGTTCCTACACATATAAATAAAGCACAGGCTCTATTTTGTGGTTACATCTAGTCCCCATCAGAGCTGGATCATCCCACTATGCCCCCTCACTTTTCATTTATTTCTGTGACTTGTCTTTATTTCTTAAATTTCTCATACCTTTAATATTTCTAATCTGACTCACTTGCCCTAGTTTGAGGAAACTGAGTAAACATCATGTAGATCATTATGTTCCTGATAACACAGGAATATAAAAAATCATTAGAGATTATTTTTAAAACTATATGCTAATAAATTGGAAAATCTAAAAGGAATGGACAATTTTTGAACATACATGACCTAGTAAAATTGAACCAAGAGGTTATAAAAAAAATCTTAATAGACCAATAACAAGTAGTGATACTGAATCATCATTAAGTCTATAAAAAAGAAATTTCCACATATGACTTCATTGCTGATTCTTACCAAACTATTAAAGAAGAACTGAAGTCCTTTCTTCTCAATCCTCCATGGAGTGAAATGGAGGGAACCCTTCCAAACTCATTCTGTGAGTCCAATATTACCCACAAAAACACAACAAGACACACACACACAGACCAGTATCCTTGATGAACATAGATGCAAAAATCTTCAACAAAGTACCAGTGAATCAAGTTCAAGAGCACATAAAAAAGATCATATATCAGCCAGGTGCAGTGGTGTTTGCCTGTAATCCCAGAGGCTCAGGAGACTGAGGCAGGAGGACTGCAAGTTCTAAGTCAGCCTCAGCAACTTAGTGAGGCCCTAAGCAACTTAGGGAGACCCTATCTAAAAATAAATAAATAAATAAATAAATAAAATAAAAAGATAGATCTGGGGATGTGGTTCAGTTTTTAAGCACACCTGGGTTTGATCTCCAGTACAAAAACAAAAACAAACAAACAAAAAAAACTATCATTATTGAGTTGTTTCATTCCAGGGATGCAAGGATGTTCAACATACTCAGATCAATAAATGTAATACATTATGGGAGCAGAATGAAGATAAAAATCACATGATTGTTTCAAGAGATGAAGAGAAAGCATTTGATTAAATTCAACATCCTTTCACAATACAAGCTCTGAACAAATTAGTATCAATGAATTATACCTCAACATAAAATATCTGACAGACTCACAGCCAAAATTGTACTGAATGAGGAAAAACAGAAAATATATCCTCTAAGATCAGGAACAAGATAATATTGTCTACTTTCACCATTATTATTCAGTACAGAACTAGAAGTTTTAGAGCAATTAGGTAAGAGAAAAAATAACAGGCATACAAGTAGGAAAGAAGGAAGTTAAATTCTGTTTTCAGATGATATAATTCTTACATAGAAGAGTGTAAAGAATCTACCAGAGGCTATTAGAACTGATAAATTAATTTGGAAAAGGAGCAGGATGCAAAAATCAAAATATAAAAATCAGTAGCTGTTCTATACACCAATAACCCATTTGTTGAGAAAGAAATAATTTAATAATTTACAATAACCACAAAACAAACACTGCCCCAACACTGAGTAAACTTAACTGAGGAAGTAAATGACCTTTACAATGAAAATTATAAAACAGATAAATGAAACTAAAGAAGATACTAAAAGATGGAAAGACCTCCCATGTTCATGGATTGGTAAAACATTGTTAAAATGTCCATACTATCCAAGTGGTCTACAGATTCAATGCAATCCCCATCAAAATACTAAGGATATTCCTTGAAAAACTAGAGAAAACATTTCTACAATTCATCTGTAATCACAGAAGACCCCAAATGCCCAAAACAATCTTGAGCAAAAAAAAAAAAATGAAGCTGAGCTATCATAACCAAAACAGCATGTTATCATATAAAAACAGATATAGACCAATGGAACAAATAGAGAACCCAGAAAGGCACCCATACATCTATAACCAACTGATTCTTGACAAAGGTACCAAAAATATACATTGGAGAGAGGAAAGCCTCTTTAACAAAAGGTGTTAGAAAAACTTGATATCCACATGCAAAATATTGAAACTTAACAACTATCTCTTACCCGGTAAAAGAAATCAACTCAAAATGAACCAAAGACCTTAACATAAAAACTGAAATTCTGAAACTACTAGAGGAAAACAAACGAGAATCACTTCAAGATACTGGTACAGGAAATGAGTTTCTGAATAAGACTCCAAAAGCACAGGCAACAGAAGCAAAAATTGACAAACAAGATAACATTAAACCAAAAAGCCTCTGCACAGCAAAAGAAATAATCATCAGAATTAACAATCTACAGAATGTGAGAAAATGTTTGTCAGATATTTATCTGAGAGTTAATATCCAGAAAATGTAAAGAACTCAAACTTGATTTAAAAAATCAAATTAAAATGGGTACTTCTCAAAAGAATTAAAGATGGCAATATATGAAAAAATGCTGTATATCATTAGCCATGTGGGTAATTCAAATCAAAATTATAAGATATGATCTCACTCCACTTAGAATGGCTATTAACAACAACAACAACAAAACAAACCAACAACAACAACAAAACAAATTCAGGTGAGGATGCGGAGAAAAAGGAACTCACATACTGTTGCTAGGAATGCAAATTAGTATAGCCATATGACAAATAGTATGGATGTTCCTCAAAAAACTAAAAATAAACTACCATATGATGCAGCTCTACCACTCTTGGGTGTATATTCAAATAAATGAAGTCAGTATACAAAAGAGATACCTGCTTGCCTATGTTTATCATAGCACTATTGGGAATATGGAGAGAGAATAAAGAAAAGTAGAATCCTGTAATTTGCAGCAAAATAGATTAAACTGGAGGATATCATTTTAAATGAAATAAGTCAGACAGAAAGACAAGTATCACATGTTGTCTCTTATGTGGAAATTTAAAAAATAAGTCAACCTAAAAGTAGAATTGTGATTACCTGGGACTGGGAAGGATGCTTGGAGTGAGGGTGAGGGTGGAAGAAGGATGATTATGTATGATCAATGGATACTTTCTACATATATGAAAATATTACAAAGAATCCCATTAATATCTACAACTAATTGTTCATTTTAAAAGTATGGTAGGTTATGGAGCACAGTAACAGGGTGATTAAGGGATCAAACTCTGATGGTGGATTAGCATTTTGTTTTTATATAATTGCATATGGGCAATTTGTAATCATATCTGTCATCATATAGCATTTATAAAGTATTAGGCTTTGTAAATTCATTTGCTATAATTTCGTGTTATTATCCACTGACACCTTCTCTATAGTTGACATGAGGCTCTTTGTTATTTCACTGCCTTCATTAAAAAAACGTCAAGAGTGTAACTCTGTGGTAGACTATGTGCTTAGAATGTAAATGTATCTGGGCTCAATCCCCATTGCTAAAAAAATAAAAAAGATAGTTTGCAGAAATTTCTGTTCTGATTTTGTACATTGTAGTTTTTAAGTGTTCTCTTGTTAATATTTGAACCATATGAAATTGCTATTTCTATAGGTTAAAACCAGTCAGATATTGGCAATCTCACATTATTCTAATATGATCTAGTAAGTTATATGTAGCAGACACTGGAAGGCAAATACTACTAATTGGAGGAGAAACTTTGATTCAAAAGTTTTTATCATTCGGTTTCATTATTGCCCCTAAGGGAATTTAGATGGGTTAGTTCACCTAGCATACTGGTTTTCCCATTACTAACTGGAGCAAATTGCAGACTTTTGTCAAATTTTAACATGCTCATTCATATATAAATCATTACAGATCACTGGAAGGAAGATATAAACATGGATTATCCCCCAAATATCTAAATGTTCGAATCATTGTCCTTCTCATTTGGTAATGTAATGCTCCAAAACCACTATTTTTTTGGCAAATTGGAAAACAGTATCATGAAAAACCTTGAAGATCCTATCATTAGTTGATTAAATTATTCAATGTTTGCTAACTTGCAGACTATACCTGATGTGTTAGTCAGCTTTTTGTGACCTAAATAACTGAAAAGAACAACTTAGAGAAGGGAAAGTTTACTTTAGTTCCTGGTTTCAGAGATTTAGTCTATGGTATGCTCACTCCATCACGTTGGGCCTGAGGTGGAGCAGAACATCTTGGTGGAGGATCATTGCTCAGCTCACGTTGACCAGGAAACAGATGGGGTTGGGCCTCAGGGCAGATAAACCCTTTCAGGGCAGGCACCCAATGACCCACCTTCTCTAGTCTTGCCCCCACTTGCCTACAGTTACAACTTAATTATCCATTCAAACTTGGATGGACTGATTAGGTTATAGCTATCATCTAATCATTCCACCTCTGAATGTTCCTGCATTAACACAGAAACTTTTGGGGGACACATTCAAACGTAACTCCTGACATATTTACATATCTTCAAACATATCTGCAGCAGAGAGATGAAACATTTTATTGTTTAAATGCAGTTACATTTAAACAACGATCTCATGGGTGTGCTTAAGGCCAGGGCCAGGCCACACGCTCACATCTGAATATTTCAGGAACTGTAGTACATTTCACGAACTAAAATATTTTATTCCCATTACTTGTCAGAAACTACATGTTAATAATGTAAGACATCCTATCTAAATCTTCACACCTGGAATTTATTCAAGCTTCCAGAGAATAGCTGTATTTTCACATTCAAGTAAAAGTAACCTTGGAGAAACAAGTGTCTTTCCGACTTTGATCTTAGAGAGGAAACCCCAAGAACTGTTGAAACTAACAGTCTGCAAAGCTTATTGATGCTCATTATATTTAATCTTTATTGTAACCCCATGAAGTAGTCCCAGCAGCTGGAATAGGAAACACACAGGTTTGACGAAGATAATGATTAAGAACTGGCTTTGAACATGGAAAGCACAATTGGTGTAACATAACTTCTGCTTACTTCATTTTCCTCATGATCAAAATGAGGATCTCAATGCTTGTCTTTGTTTATCAGCCACTTACTATGTGCCAAGTAGTGTTTTAGTTACTGAAACTACAACAACAAAGATAATTTTAAAAAAATCACTTTCATGGAATTTAATTTACAACATAGTATGGGAGGGGTAGAAAATAAAGAAATGTATACCTCTAAGACAAGTGGTAATAATTACTATGGAGAAAACAAACCATGTCAAGAAGGAGATGTAATGATGGTAGAGTGTTGCTATTTTTTAATTAGATGGTCAAGGGAAGCTCTCATAATGTGCCATTTGAAAACAGACTTGAAGGAAATGAGGAAAGGAACAATGTGTAGAACTTGGTGAAAAGTCTCTAGGCAGAAAGGATAGAATGTGTAAAGGCTCCAAGGACAAAGAATTCTGTTGCTCCAGGAGCATTAAGGATTCCAGTACGGCTAAAACAAAATGAATGAGGCAAAGGGTAGGTGAGGGTTGAGGGGAAGTGATGGCAGAGATTGTAATGCCTTGGTTGACAAAGCAAGGACTTTGATTTACTCAAAGTAACATAGAAGCCCTTGGAGTATCTTGTGTAGAGAGGTGATCTGACATATTTTAACAGCAATTAACCTGCTGCTCTGTTGAGGATAGATGGAAAGGGGCAAAGACAGAAAGGAGATAATCTATGAAGACTAGTGCTATAATCCAGGTTAGAGAAGGGAAGCTGTGCCATATGAGTAGGTATGGAGATTGTTTGAAGTGCTCATATTCTGGTTATATTTTACCTTTCTTATTGAAAAATGCTAAACATAGATGAAAAGAATAGATAATGAACATCTATGTACATATGACACAGTTTCAACAACTGTCAATAAATAGTTTCATTTAATCAATATTTCCACAAATTTTCTCTATTTTGTAATATTTTGAAGCAACATCTATACATCATATAACTTAATCCACAATTATTTCAGTATATATCATTAAAAGAGAAGTTTTAAAACAACCATAGTATTGTAATTATATCTAAAATGCTTAAAATAATTAATATTCCCAGATTATGTATTTTAAAGATAGAGGAGTCAAAACTGACTGAAATTTTTGACTAAAGCAACTGGTAGTATTATATTAACACTTCACATAGAATACTGTGGGAGGAGATTTGGTTAGTGGAGTGAATTAAGAATTTGGTGTAGAACCAATTGAGTTTAAGATGTTTATTGGCTATCCAAATAAAAATTTTCAGAAGAAATTAGGGTAGATATAGAAATTTGGGAATTTACAGCAGATAGAGGTATTGAAAGTTGACACTGACATCAAAAGAGTATAAGTGGAGAAGAGGTCTGAGAAGTGAAATCTGAGGGCACTCCAAACATTCAGTCAGCAAGGACAGAAGAACTGGTTAATGAAATAGGATGGAAATCAAGAGTGATGCTCTGAAAACCTAGTGAAAAAAAAGTATTTCAACATCATATTAGGGAAAAATTAAAAGCAGTTCCTCCATGAATCAGGAACAAGACAAGGATATCTACTCTTACCTGTCCTATTCAATATAGTACTTGGTGTTAACCAGAGAAATTAGACAAGCTAAGGAAATAAAAGGGATATGAATAGGAAAGGAAGAAGTCAAACTATCATTTCTACTATTTGTAGATAATATGATTCTATCCTCAGAAGGTAAAAAAAAAAAACTTCTCCAGAAGACTTTCAGAACAGATTAAAAAAATTTAGCAAAGTATAGAATACAAAAATCAACAGCTTTTCTATACATCAATAATGAATCCACTGTGTGTGTGGGAAGGGGGAACCATGAAAGCAATTCCATTCAAGAAGGAAAATAAAATGACAAGAAATAAATGTAACCAAGGAGGTGAAATACCTCTACAATGAAAATTCTAAAACACTGAAGAAAGAAATTGAAGAAGATACTAAAATGTGGGATAAAACATGTTCTTGGATAGGCAAAATTATTATTGTTAAAATGGCCACATTAAGAAAAGCAAGCTAGAGATTTAATGCAATCACTATCAAAATACTAATGACATTCTTCACAGAATAGTACCAAAATTTTTATGAAAAAAAAAAGACCCAGAAGAGCCAAAGCAATTCTGAACAAAAAGAGCACTGCTGGAGGCACCACAATATCAGATTTCAAATTATACTCTGGAGCCATAGTAACAAAAATAGGATGGTACTGGCATAAAAAAGACAGACCAATGGAATAGAAGACACAGAGACAAACCCACACAGATACAATCATCTGATCCTTGATGAAGGTGTCCAAAACACATCAGAGAAAAGATAGCCCTTTAAACAAATGGTGCTGGAAAAATTGGGTATACATATATAGAAGAATGAAACTAGATCCCTATCTCATCCTGAACAAAAGTGTGTTAGAAATACTGAGGTGATGCGATATATCAAACACATGCTCAGAAGTGGGTTGGCAAGGCAAAACTGTACCTCTGCAGAAGGGTGAGCTCCTAAAGGGAATCCAGCAAGCAAGCACACCTGGGTGGGCAGTCCTCCAATATTTATTCTTAAGGAAGTAGTTCCCCTAGCTCTGATAGGAAGAGTTTGGGGGTAAAAATCTATGCATGATTAGCTAATTTAAAATTGGGGCAGGCGGGGCTGGGGTTGTGGCTCAGTGGCAGAGCACTTGCCTTGCATGTGTGAGGCACTGGGTTTGATTCTCGGCACCGCATATAAATAAATAAAAATTAAAAGTCCATTGACAACTAAAAAAATATTTTTAAAAATTGGAACAGGCATGGAAAATAGCTACAGATATGATTTGATTCCTATTAGGGAATTTTAAAAAATAGCTCCATTCTGACCACATGGTTTCCTAAGGTAAGATGATGCTATTATATATATGAAACTTAAGTTACAGTAAACATGCCTGTGTTGCATTACAGGTTTAACTTTGATAGAAAAGAAAAAATAAATCTTGCAAAAGTTCTCAAAGACCTAGGAATTAGAACAGAGACTATGAAATTCCCAGAAAGTATCGTCTCATCATTCGGGTCTTCATACATGTACATAGGGTAATGATGTCCATCCCACTATCTTTCCTACCCCCATTTTTCCTCCTTACCTCTCCCTCCCCTTTGCCCTAACTAAAGTTCCTCTATTCCTCCCATGCTTCCCTCTCCCACCCCCATTATGAATCAACATCCATTTATCAGAAAAAACATTCAGCCTTTGTTTTTTTTGGATTGGCTTTCTTCACTTAGCATGATATTCTCCAACTCTGTTCTTTTACCTGCAAAGTCCATGATTTTATTATCTTTTAATGATGAGTACTATTCCATTGTGTATATATACCACAGTTTTTTAATCCATTCATCTATTGAAGGGCATATAGGTTGTTTCCACAACTTAGCTATTGTGAATTGTGCTGCTCTACACATAGATGTGGCTGTGTCAACTGTATCATAAACCGAGGAGTGTGATAGCTGGGTCAAATGATGGTTCCATTCCAAGTTGTGGTGGACATGTTTTATAAGGTCTAATCCCATTCAAGAGGGAAGAGCTCTAATGACTTCTTAAAGGCCCCACCTTTTAATATTATCATATTGGCAACACCTGAATTTTGAATGAGCCAATACAAGTCAACAATGTGATCAGTAATAAGGTACCCTTTCAAAACATACCTTGAGTTGGGTGGGGGTTGGGGGGCATGAGAGGACAGAAAAGAAGACTTGGATTTTACTAGGAGGAGAAAGAAAGGGGAAAGGCCATGGGGACGAGAAACTGGAAACAGATAAAGGTACTACAACTCTTAAGCAGTGCTAATTTAAAATGGTATCTGAAGAACAAAGAGGCATATCAAAGCAAATAAAAAGTCCTGGTAGTGACAAGTGTGGTGGTGTGGAAAGAACAGTGAATTTGGAAGCAGAGGCCAGTCATTATCTAATTTGATTTAATTTAATTTTAGAACAGCCTGAAGAGTTATTTATTTTTACAAATTAGCAAGTAGAGGATATAGGGATAACATTATCAACTTCACCAAATTTTATGAGGATTAAATAATGTTAGGTATGTGTATTAAACTTCTTGAGGGCATCGTCATTTTAAAACTTGCATAATGCCAGGTACAATTTGGAATTCAATGCACAATTTGCTGAATACTTTTAATGAAAAATAGAACCAAACACAAGTCCTATTGCACAACTACATGCTCAATAAATGGTTATTGACTCTAAAAACCAGCAGCTAAAAATAAAATGAATGATGGTGATGTAGAAAACTATATACGTCACATTTCTTGTCTACTTAAATTTAGGTGTCTATATTTTTATATTTTCCTAGGTAAACACCAGGGATATTTAAAAATTCCCCAATTTACATATCTTTTACTCAAATGATTACAATCTCTCTTTTTTTAATTATAGTTCTAGGGATTGAATACAAAAGTGCTTTAAGGACTACTGAGCTACATCTCTGGTCCATTTTATTTTAACAGTATCTCACTAAATTGTCCAAGCTGGCTCAAGCTTGCCATCTTCTTGCCTTAGTCTCCAGAATAACTGAAATTAATTGGCAACACACTTGGCAACAATCTCTTAATGAACTAAGGCTAAAGAGTAGATTTTTAAACACACACACATGTATATGCATATATATCTATTTTCTACTTAAAAAATTCTATTTTTAATAATAAATATTCTCCTATGTTATATTAAAAATAAAATTCACATCAATGTAAAGGAGGAAACAAATCATAAGGCCTAATTCAATGGCTCTATCTTAGTATCATATTTGGCTTGCAAAAAAAAGGAGAGTCAATAGTGTAGTTCCTGTTATTAGTTAACTCTCAGTTTTAACAAAAGACAGTTATTGATTCCCCCCTTATATTGAAGTCTAAATAAAGCATTTTATGGGACCTTTTGTAGAAGTTTCAAACTGGGAAGTGGCTTTAACATCAACTCTAAAGAAAAAAATGTTAATAATAATTATATTTTTCTGTCAACTATCCTTCCAATCTCAGGTGTCCACAGTATATATCTTTCTACTCATTCTACTATCAGTACCCAAGTACACAGAAAACATTTGATGTTTGTTATGGATCCTTGAATTCAAAGAAACATTGACAATCTTTGTTTAACATGTAATAAAAAAGGAGGCAGAATGGGTGTTGGGGCAGGTCCCAAATGGCTAGAAATATGCTTCCTCCCGAGGCTTCCAGTGAAGTATGTTTTTAGTGTGTGACAAAGGCCATTAATTGGCTATGTTATGGTTGGTGTGTAGTCAAGGTCAGAAACACTCTGATTCAGTGTTTGTACTTGAGATCATAAACATCTGCTTGTGAGGATGCACCCACTAATGTAACCTGATGGCAGTGTCCTTTCTTTGTTTTGACTGTATATAATAAGGGGGCTAAATGGAACTGGCTAAAGCTGAAGCTGGAGGCTGGAGGCTGTTACCACTCTGAATAAACATGCCTATATCCTAACTTCCTCTTATATCTTCTACCTATTGATCTTGAACCTTGCTTCCTGGGTCTGAGCCCTCTTAATGACAATGGGGTAATAGAATGCTGGATTAAGAGTTTAAGTGATTCACTTACTAACTTCAATTTTGTGCTATATAAATGTGACCTTTAACAATACTTACAGCAGTCAGGGTCTGTTTCTGCATTTATCACGTGCTTTTAACCCTGGCTGAAAATTAAAGTCATCTGGTGAATAACTATTGATACATGGCATCTAGTTCCACAAATTCTGACAAGTGTGGTTTGGGATGAGATCCAGTATGTTAGTCAGCTTTTTTGCTGCCTTGACCAAAAGACCTGACAAGAACAATTAGAGGAGGGAAAGTTTATTTGGGGGCTCACAGTTTCAGAAGTCTCAGTACAGACAGCTGGCTCCATTCCTTGGGAATTAATGTGAGGCAAAGCATGACAGCAGAAGAATGGTGGAGGAAAGTCACTCAGGACATAGTGATCAAGTAAAGAGAGACTCCACTCTCTAGGGACAAGAAATATATCCTTAGGAAGATGGCAGCGAAGGGAGTGCATCAACTCCGTGTACCGCGTCACTGTGAGGGAAAATGATGAGTTAGAACGGCTAAAAGCTATCTTGTTAGGAATTTCCAGCAAAATTGGGGTGCTCCAAAACCTAGTGGAAGGATTTTCATCACACGAGGATCAGCTTCGGGGGCTCAAACGCGAGCGATCTGTCCATACGGAGGGTCATGCTGCTTATTCAGCAAATTGCCCCAAGGCTAGAGTCTGCGGCTTGCGCTGGGAAATGACGAGCTAGCGGCGCAGAGATGCAGTGCTGCTGATTCTGCGGGCTCCTGCCAGCTGTGCATTTGCTGTGCTCGGAGCTGAATTCTGGGTTTGAGACGGGGAAGGAAACGGTCCAGTTCGGTTCTCCACACCGGTCAGACCACAGATGAAGCCAGCGGCCACCATCTTGGAGAGCTGACGTCACCATCCTTGTTTTCGACTGATCGCAGCTCTTTCAGCTATAGAACAGGTAATTTCAGGCTGACATTTGTCTGCATCTGGCAGACAAATTGCTCAGACTTAGTGCTAAATAACCCACGGAAACTGCTTCTTGGAGCCTGCTCCTATTGGAACACGCACCGAGCCCGGAGCGGCCAAGTTCCGGCTCCCGAAGCTGCTCTGGCCCAGGGCTATAGAACCCGCGAAAACTGCTTCTTGGAGCCTGCTCCTGTCAGAGCATGCACCAAGCCCGGAGAGGCCGAATTCTGGCTCCCGGAACTGCTCTGGCCCAGGGATAAAGAACCCGCGGAAACTGCTTCTCGGTCCGGGTCCTGCTGAATACTGTGGAGGCCAGAGGGGCAGAGCAGAGCTGCCGCCCGCGCTGGAACAGGCCCAGCGACCCGCCGGCGTAGTATCACGTCATCCCAACTGGAGTGGGGGCCGAACAGAGCCGCGGCCCGCGCCCGGAACAGGCCCAGCGACCCGCAGGCATGGCAGTCACGTCACCCCATTTGGAGTAGGGGCAGAGCAGAGCCGCAGCCCGAGCCTGCAAGGTAGACAGACCTGCGACCAACCGGCGGAACAGGCCCAGCGGTCTGCCAGAGTGGTAGACACGTCACACCAATTGGAGGAGGGGCAGAACAGAGCCACTCCCGGCCCGGAACAGGCCCAGCGGCCTGCCGGCGTGGCAGCCACGTCACCCCAATTGGAGTAGAGGCAGAGCAGAGCCGCCGCCCGCGCCTGCAAGGTAGGCAGACCTGCGACTGACAGGCAGAACAGGCCCAGGGGTTCGCGGGAGCGGTAGACACGTCACACCAATTGGAGTAGGGGCAGAGCAGAGCTGCCGCCCGCACCTGCAAGGTAGGCAGACCTGCGACCGCCCGGCAGAACAGGCCCAGGGGTTCTTGGGCGTGGTAGACATGTCACACCAATGGGAGGAGGGGCAGAGCAGAGCCGCTGCCCACGCCTTCAAGGTAGGCAGACCTGCGACTGACCGGCAGAACAGTCCCAGCGGCCCGCCAGCATGGTAGACAGATCACCCCAACTGGAGGAGGAGCAGAGCCGCCGCCCACCCCTGCAAGGGAGACTTTTCAACTATACAAGAGCAATATAAATATATAGGGGGAAATTTTCAAAAACACAACAGTTTCACCAAGCAGAAAGAAACACGAGCAATATGAAAAGACAAGGAAAGAAAGGACCACAAGCAATGCAGGTCAACTCAACTTTAGAAGAGGTAATAGCTGCAGCAGATGGAATGTCAGATAAAGAATTCAGGATATACATGCTGCAGATGATCTGGAGTCTCAAGGAAGACATTAGACAGCAAAATCAGACAATGAAAGATCACTTCGACCACTTCGACAATGTATTACATAAACAAATCCAAGAAGCAAAAGATCAACTCTACAGGGAGATAGAGGTAATAAAAAACAAACAAACAGAAATCCTAGAAATGCAGGAAGCAATAAACCAACTTAAAAACTCAATTGAGAATACTACCAGCAGAGTAGAACACTTAGAAGATAGAACATCAGACAATGAAGACAAAGTATTTCAACTTGAAAAGAACATAGACAGCTCAGCAAGACTGTTAAGAAACCATGAGCAGAACATCCAAGAAATATGGGATAATATAAAGAGACCAAACTTAAGAGTCATTGGGATACATGAAGGTATAGAGGTCCAAACCAAAGGAATGAGCAATCTATTCAATGAAATAATACGAGAAAACTTCCCAGACTTGAAGAATGAGACAGAATCCCAAATCCTAGCAGCCTACAGGATGCCGAATGTGCAAAATCACAAGAGATCCACACCTAGACACATTATAATGAAGATGCCCAACATACAGAATAAGGAGAGAATTTTAAAAGCTACAAGAGAAAGGAAGCAGATTACATTTAGGGGTAAACCAATAAGGATAACAGCTGATCTTTCAACACAGACTCTGAAAGCTAGAAGATCCTGGAATAACATATTTCAAACACTGAGAGAATATGGGTTCCAACCAAGAATCGTGTATCCAGCAAAATTAAGCTTCAGGATGGAAGATGAAATTAAAACTTTCCACGATAAACAAAAGTTAAAAGAATTTGTAGCTAGAAAACCATGTCTTCAAAACATCCTCGGCAAAACATTACAGGAAGAGGAAATGGAAAATAACAATGAAAACCAACAGTGGGAGGTGGGACAGTAAAGGGGGGAAAATAATCAAAAAGGAAAACAAACAATGTTTAGTAACATAAATAAACAAATATGGCTGGAAGAACAATCCATATCTCAATAATAACCCTAAATGTTAATGGCTTAAACTCACCAATTAAGAGACACAGGCTAGTAGAATGGATCACAAAACAAAACAATATGCTGCCGACAGGAGACGCATTTGATAGGAAAAGACATACACAGACTGAAGGTGAAAGGTTGGGAAAAATCATATCACTCATATGGACTTTGGAAACAAGCAGGAGTGTCCATACTTATATCAAATAAAATAGATTTCAAGCCAAAGTTAATCAAAAGGGATAAAGAGGGACACTACATACTGCTCAAGGGAACCATACACCAACAAGACATAACAATCATAAATATATATGCCCCAAACAATGGTGCAGCTATGTTCATCAAGCAAACTCTTCTCAAGTTTAAGAGTCTAATAGACCACCATACAATAATCATGGGAGACTTCAACACACCTCTCTCACCACTGGACAGATCTTCCAATCAAAAGTTGAATAAGGAAACTATAGAACTCAATAACACAATTAATAACCTGGACTTAATTGATATATATAGAATATACCACCCAACATCAAGCAGTTACACTTTTTTCTCAGCAGCACATGGATCCTTCTCAAAAATAGATCATATATTATGTCACAGGGCAACTCTTAGACAATATAAAGGAGTAGAGATAATACCATGCATCTTATCTGATCATAATGGAATGAAACTGGAAATCAACAATAAAAGAAAGAAGGAAAAATCATGCATCACTTGGAGAATGAACAATAGGTTACTGAATGATCAATGGGTTATAGAAGACATCAAGAAGGAAATTAAAAAAATCTTAGAGATAAATGAAAACACAGACACAACATATCGGAATCTATGGGACACATTGAAAGCAGTTCTAAGAGGAAAATTCATTGCTTGGAGTTCATTCCTTAAAAAAAGAAAAAAACAACAAATAAATGATCTCATACTTCATCTCAAAATCCTAGAAAAAGAAGAGCAAAACAACAGCAAAAGAAGTAGAAGGCAAGAAATAATTAAAATCAGAGCTGAAATTAATGAAATCGAAACAAAAGAAACAATTGAAAAAATTGACAAAACTAAAAGTTGGTTCTTTGAAAAAATAAATAAAATCGACAGACCCTTAGCCATGCTAACGAAGAGAAGAAGAGAGAGAAATCAAATTACTAGCATACGGGATGAAAAAGGCAATATCACAACAGACACTTCAGAAATACAGAAGATAATCAGAAACTATTTTGAATCCTTATACTCCAATAAAATAGAAGATAGTGAAGGCATCGATAAATTTCTTAAGTCATATGACCTGCCCAGATTGAGTCAGGAGGATATAGACAACCTAAACAGACCAATATCAATTGAGGAAATAGAAGAAACCATCAAAAGACTACCAACTAAGAAAAGCCCAGGACCGGATGGGTATATAGCAGAGTTTTACAAAACCTTTAAAGAGGAACTAATACCAATACTTTTCAAGCTATTTCAGGAAATAGAAAAAGAGGGAGAACTTCCAAATTCATTCTACGAGGCCAACATCACCCTGATTCCTAAACCAGACAAAGACACTTCAAAGAAAGAAAACTACAGGCCAATATCTCTAATGAACCTAGATGCAAAAATCCTCAATAAAATTCTGGCAAATCGGATTCAAAAACATATCAAAAAAATTGTGCACCATGATCAAGTAGGATTCATCCCTGGGATGCAAGGCTGGTTCAATATACGGAAATCAATAAATGTTATTCACCACATCAATAGACTTAAAAATAAGAATCATATGATCATCTCGATAGATGCAGAAAAAGCATTCGACAAAGTACAGCATCCCTTTATGTTCAAAACGCTAGAAAAACTAGGGATAACAGGAACTTACTTCAACATTGTAAAAGCAATCTATGCTAAGCCTCAGGCTAGCATCATTCTGAATGGAGAAAAATTGAAGGCATTCCCTCTAAAATCTGGAACAAGACAGGGATGCCCTCTCTCACCACTTATGTTCAACATAGTTCTTGAAACACTGGCCAGAGCAATTAGACAGATGAAAGAAATTAAAGGCATAAAAATAGGAAAAGAAGAACCTAAATTATCCTATTTGCAGATGACATGATTCTATACCTAGCAGACCCAAAAGGGTCTACAAAGAAACTATTAGAGCTAATAAATGAATTCAGCAAAGTGGCAGGATATAAAATCAACACGTATAAATCAAAGGCATTCCTGTATATCAGCGACAAATCCTCTGAAATGGAAATGAGGACAACCACTCCATTCACAATATCCTCAAAAAAAATAAAATACTTGGGACTCAACCTAACAAAAGAGGTGAAAGACTTATACAATGAAAACTACAGAACCCTAAAGAGAGAAATAGAAGAAGATCTTAGAAGATGGAAAAATATACCCTGTTCATGGATAGGCAGAACTAACATCATCAAAATGGCGATATTACCAAAAGTTCTCTATAGGTTTAATGCAATGCCAATCAAAATCCCAATGGCATTTCTTATAGAAATAGAGAAAGCAATCATGAAATTCATACGGAAAAATAAAAGACCCAGAATAGCAAAAACAATGCTAAGCAGGAAGTGTGAATCAGGCAGTATAGCGATACCAGACTTCAAACTATACTACAGAGCAATAGTAACAAAAACAGCATGGTACTGGTACCAAAACAGGCGGGTGGACCAATGGTACAGAATAGAGGACACAGAAACCAATCCACAAAACTACAACTTATATTTGATAAAGGGGCTAAAAGCATGCAATGGAGGAAGGATAGCATCTTCAACAAATGGTGCTGGGAAAACTGGAAATCCATATGCAACAAATGAAACTGAATCCCTTTCTCTCGCCATGCACAAAAGTTAACTCAAAATGGATCAAGGAGCTTGATATCAAATCAGAGACACGGCGTCTGATAGAAGAAAAAGTTGGCTACGATCTACATACTGTGGGGTTGGGCTCCAAATTCCTCAATAGGACACCCATAGCACAAGAGTTAATAACTAGAATCAACAAATGGGACTTACTCAAACTAAAAAGTTTTTTCTCAGCAAGAGAAACAATAAGAGAGGTAAATAGGGAGCCTACATCCTGGGAACAAATCTTTACTCCTCACACTTCAGACAGAGCCCTAATATCCAGAATATACAAAGAACTAAAAAAATTAGACAATAAGATAACAAATAACCCAATCAACAAATGGGCCAAGGACCTGAACAGACATTTCTCAGAGGAGGACATACAATCAATCAACAAGTACATGAAAAAATGCTCACCATCTCTAGCAGTCAGAGAAATGCAAATCAAAACCACCCTAAGATACCATCTCACTCCAGTAAGATTGGCAGCCATTATGAAGTCAAACAACAACAAGTGCTGGCGAGGATGTGGGGAAAAGGGTACACTTGTTCATTGTTGGTGGGACTGCAAATTGGTGCAGCCAAACTGGAAAGCAGTATGGAGATTTCTTGGAAATCTGGGAATGGAACCACCATTTGACCCAGCTATTCCCCTTCTCGGTCTATTCCCTAAAGACCTAAAAAGAGCATGCTACAGCGACACTGCTACATCGAAGTTCATAGCAGCACAATTCACAATAGCAAGACTGTGGAACCAACCTAGATGCCCTTCAATAGAGGAATGGATAAAAAAATGTGGCATTTATACAAAATGGAGTATTACTCTGCATTAAAAAATGACAAACTCATAGAATTTGGAGGGAAATGGATGGCATTAGAGCAGATTATGCTAAGTGAAGCCAGCCAATCCCTAAGAAACAAATGCCAAATGTCTTCTTTGATATAAGGAGAGTAACTAAGAACAGAGTAGGGACAAAGAGCATGAGAAGATTAACATTAAACAGGGATGAGAGGTGGGAGGGAAAGGGAGGGAGAAGGGAAATTGCATGGAAATGGAAGGGGACCCTCAGGGTTATACAAAATTACATAGAAGAGGAAGTGAGGGGAAAGGGAAAAATAATACAAGGGGGAGATATGAACTGCAGTAGAGGGGGTAGAGAGAGAAAAGGGGAGGGGAGGGGAGGGGGGATAGTAAAGGATAGGAAAGGCAGCAGAATACAACAGACACTAGTATGGCAATATATAAATCAATGGAAGTGTATCTGATGTGATTCTGCAATCTGTATACGGGGTAAAAATGGGAGTTCATAACCCACTTGAATCAAAGTGTGAAATATGATATATCAAGAACTATGTAAGTTTTTGAACAACCAACAATAAAAAAAAATAAATTAATTAAAAAAAAAAGAAATATATCCTTAATGCATACTTCCAATGACCTCCTCAAGCCACATCCTACCTGACTTTAGTTACTACTCAGTTAATCCCTATCAGGGAATTAATTCACTGACCAGGTTAAGGCTCTCATAATCCAATAATTTCAATTCTAAACCTTCTTGCATTGTCTCACACATCAGCTTTTGGAGGGCACCTAATTACTGGGGGTCAAGGGCCAGTGTCTCAGTAGGGGTTCTTCTTCCTGCCCAGAGGGTGTAAGCCACCCTAAAACTTAAAATCTCAAATAATTAGTAAATAACAATACACAAATACTCAGCAATATATTTACACAAAGCAAAGCCCCTGATAGATCTCGTCCACATGGGTTCTGGAACTTGACAAAGGCAAAATGGCTCCAGTGGTTCATTTAAGGTGGTACATCAAAGGTAGGAATAAGGTTTCAAAGGCAGAGTCTTGCTTGTGATGCCTTGCAGTCATCTTGGCAGGTCACACTCATCTCAGGTGCTGTGTGGACCCCAGCAGAGTGGAATAGAGATTCATACTGTCCCTGGGCAGTTGACCAGAGGAAACATCCACTGGTCATTCCCAGACCTCCAGGAGGCTCCATGTGCAGTGACCCACATGCAACCCACGGACAGCTCCTGATATCTAATATTTAAACCATAACACTCAGGCACCATTGTTTTTTGTCTTGTTATTTTGGTGCTGAGGATAGAAGATCCTAAGCATGTGCTCTATTACTGAGTCATGTCCTCACCCTCTTTATACTCTTAAAGTTCCCTAGGTAGCCAGGTGCAGTGGTGAACTCTGGTAATCCTTGGGAATCTAAGGCAGGAGGACTGCAAATTTGAGACCTTTCAGCAACTTAACAAAAACCTGTCCTACCATAAAAAGGGCTGGGATTTAGTTCAGTGGTAAAGCACTCTTGGGATCAATCCCCAGTACCAAAAATAAAGCAAAACAAACAAAACCCCAAAAATAAAACAAAAGTTCCCCTGGTGATATAAATGAATAGCTCATGATAAGATCCACTGCTTTAAATGATTTCCAAGGTCTCTCCAGTTGTAAAATGCTAGGAATTGATGAGGTACAATATTTACAAATTCAGTAATTATTTCAAGAGGTTAATAAAAGAAGCTGGAAATTTGGGGGTGGATTTTAAAAATCATTCCCAAAGAGTATAAATCCTGGAATATTTATTACTTAATGATAATTCATCGCAGGCCATACACTGTGATTTACTTACAAATGGTTTAGCCATAAAATATGAACAAAATGTTCAGGTAATAATCTTAACCCAATCATCTTGTAAGGTATTGGGGACAGACAATAAAGCGCATAACTTGCTCTCTGTAAGGAACTTAATATGTTTAGGAAATTCTCGTTAAGGTGGGACCTCAGTGGGTCCTCAGTTTAGGGCGAATCAGATGTAAACCCAAAGAAATGGAGAAGACTCCTGTATAGTTAGCAATACAAACTATTTCAAATTCACCTGTTGGGTGGATTTGAAAACCCCTCAAGTTGGGAACCTAGTTTAAGGTAATTACAAATTGATAGTGTTTCCAGGCACTATGCAGAAACAAATGGAAACCCTCCACAGAAAACACTTTTCGAGTCCTCAAAGAATTCTTGTAACTATTTTCCAAAGAAAAATAGTTCAGTTTAGTCCGCAGCCAGCGCAGACGGTGTGAACAGTTCAGTCATGCAGTAAAATCCTCAGGGAGTTTAAATTAAAGACACAGACAACATTTTACCTTTAAACCAGCTCCAGGACGGCTCCTCCAATCCTCAGCCTCAAGCTCCCCAGGGGGGCAGGGAACTTTTACTGAAGAGGCCAGTGAGAGAGCTAGCACGCTAGGGAGAGGGCTTTTATTGGAGAACAAAGAATTCTGGGGAAAATCCCATCCAATGAAGGTCAAGGGGGCAGTGTTGCAAGGTCAGGTGCGATGATTGGATCTTTGGGTCAGTGGTGAGACCCGCCCCCACACAGACAAGCTCTCAAACCCAAGAAGGGTGGGGAAAGCTCTGCCACATTAAAAGTGTGTGAGCGCCTCACACCCAGCTAGGGAGGAAACTCAGTCACATGCAAGGATGGTCTCCCACAGTCCAGCCAAACTCAGTCTAGGAGAAAATGTGACACCATGAATGAGAATGAGGAGAAAACAATATGACAATGTAGGCCTATTAAGAATGTATAGTCCGAGAAGAGGAATAGCTGGGTCAAATGGTGGTTCCATTCCCAGCTTTCCAAGGAATCTCCATACTGCTTTCCAAATTGGCTGCAGTAATTTGCAGTTCCACCAGCAGTGAATGAGTGTACCTTTTTCTCTGTATCCTTGCCAACACTTATTGTTGTCTTCATAATAGCTACCATTCTTTTTTCTTTTTTAGAGAGAATTTTTTTAATATTTATTTTTTAGTTTTCGGTGGACACAACATCTTTATTTTATTTTTATGTGGTGCTGAGGATCGAACCCAGTGCCCTGTGCATGCCAGGTGAGCGAGATATCGCTTGAGTCACATCCCCAGCCCCATAGCGGCCATTCTTACTGGAGTGAGATGGTATCTTAGAGTAGTTTGGATTTACATTTCTCTGATTGCTAGAGATGATGAGCATTTTTTTCGTATATTTGTTGATTGATTGTATATCCTAT
Organism: Callospermophilus lateralis; assembly: GCF_048772815.1. Taxonomy (NCBI): domain Eukaryota; kingdom Metazoa; phylum Chordata; class Mammalia; order Rodentia; family Sciuridae; genus Callospermophilus; species Callospermophilus lateralis. Next base: position 141,726,040 of record NC_135306.1, read on the forward strand.
TCTGAGAAGTGTCTGTTCAGGTCCTTGGCCCATTTATTGATTGGATTATTTTTTTTGGTGCTTATCTTGTTTAGCTCTTTATATACTCTAGAGATTAGAGTTCTAGCTGATGTGTGAGGGGTAAAAATTTGTTTCCAGGATGTGGGCTCCCTGTTCACCTCACAGATTATTTCTTTTGCTGAGAAAAAAACTTTTTAGTTTGTTTTAATTTTTATGCTATAGGCGTCTTATTAAGGAAGTTAGGGCCTAGCCCCACATGACGAAGATTAGGGCCTATTTCTATTAGATGCAGAGTCTCTGGTTTAATTTCTCTTTTCAGACTATACCCAAAGGACCCAAAAACAGCATACTACAGGGACACAGCCACATCAATGTTTATAGCAGCACAATTCACAATAGCTAAACTATGGAGCCAACCTAGATGTTCTTCAGTGGATGGATAAAAAAAAAAAAAGTGGCATTTATACACAATGGAATATTACTCAGCAATAAAAAATAATAAGATCATGGCATTTGCAGGGAAATGGATGGCATTAGAGAAGATTATGCTAAGTGAAGTTAGCCAATCCCCAAAAAACAAATGCTGAATGTTTTCTCTGATATAAGGTGGGGTGACTCAAAGTGGGGTAGGGAGGGAGAGCATGGGAGGAAGATTATCTCTAGATAGGGAACAGGGGTGGGAGGGTAAAGGAGGGATAAGGGGAATAGCAAGGATGGTGGAAGGAGACAGTCATCATTATACAAAATAGATGTATGAAGATGTGAATTTGGTGTCAATATACCTTATATACAAACAGAGATATGATAAATTGTGGTATAAAGGTGTCTTAATAATTGTAATGCAAAAAAATAAGAGAACTCACGTATAATGGCATAATTTGGCGTGAACATACTTTATATACAGAGTTACAAAAAATTGTGCTGTGAATGGATAATTATGAATGTAATGCATTCCACTATTGTCATGTATGTAAGAAAAAAAAGAATGAATGTAGACCAGAAATATTTACTGTGTTGAAAGCACTAACAGACAGCTTGAAAATATTTACAAGTAGTAGTAAACCTTAAAATGTGATGTAGATTTTAAAAAGAATAAATTTAGCTTTAGAAATAAGATATATAATTTTTGAAATAATGGATAGGTAGAAAAATAGTTTAGACACAGCTGAATAACTCAAAAGAAAACAAAGATGAAATATAAAGAAATATAAAATATAAGAAAAAAATAAAGATGAAATATAAGAAAAATATGGAGACAGAAGATAATGAGAATCTGTAATTTATTGTTTAATTGGAATTCTAGAATAAGAAGAGGAACATAATGGGATAGAGGCAATACTTGAAAAGATTATGGTTGAGCAGAATTGATAAAAGGTACTAATCTACAGATTCAATAAGCTTAATACATTTCAAGAACAATTAATAAAAAGATATCCATATTTCAACACATCACTAGTAGAACTAAGGAACACTAAAGACAAGGAGAATAAAAACATCCAAAAAGAAAAATGTCAGATTACTTTCAAAGAAAATGCAATTAGACAGAAGGCTGATGTCCCAATAGCAATGACAGCCAGAAGACAATGGAAATGGCATTGTGAATTGAAAGAAAATGACTCCCAATCTGGACTTCTACACCCAGAGAAAACAATTTTAAGATTGAGGCATGTTATGGTTTGGATGTGAAGTGTCCTCCAAAAGCTCACATGTGGGACAATGCCAAGAAGGTTTAGAGGAGAAATGATCGGGTTGTGAAAGTCTTAATCCAATCAGTGAATTAATCCTGATAGGGACTAACTGAATGGTAACTGAAGGTGAGTAGAGTGTGGTAGGAGGAGGTGGGTCACTGGGGGCATGCCTTTGGAGTATATATTTTGTATCCTGTGAGTGGAGTCTCTATTTTCTGATCATCAAGTGAGCTGCTTCCCTCTGCCACACTCTTCTGCCATGATATTCAGCTTTACCTTGAGGCCTAAGGAATGGATCCTGCTATCTATGAATTGAGACCTCTGAAACTGTGATTCCCCCAAATAAACTTTTCTCCCTCTACAATTGTTCTGCTCAGATCTTATAGTCACAGCCACAAAAAAGCTGACTAAATCAGGGCAAAATAAAAACAGTTTTATATGAATAAGCAGCACAATCAAGTAAATAATGAAGAACTGAGTTTGGCATTAAGGGAACCACAACAAAAGAAATTATGAAGGATATATTTCAGGCCAAAGTAAAGTGACAGAGGGTCTGGGATGTGAGATAAATCAAATGAAGAATACAGAATATGATAAAAAAAAATGAGAGCAAATCTAAAAAACAAACCAACAAAAACATCCAAAAAAGTGACCATAGAAACTAATATCTTGTAGAGTTAAAAATATATAATTTGAGAGAAGGGTAAATGAAATAAAAAAAGATATGAGGTCTTTGGGAAAGGGTTTTAAGCACTGACTATTAGCTTCATACTTTGTTAAGTTTGCATGTTGTAATTCCTAGGGTAAAAACAAAAGAGTGTTATTTCCAAACTAAGAAGAAAAAAACTCCCCCCAGGAATAATAAAAATAATCGACTGAAAAAGAAAGTATATAAAATATTGAATTACATAGGACATATAGAAAACATGAAATAAGATGGTAGCTATAAACCCAAGTCTATTTTAATGATTACATTTTTAATGGACTAAATGATCCAGTTAGAGGACAAAGATGGTCAAACTAGACAAGAAATCCAAACCCAACTATGAGTTTGTATCACATCGAAGACAAAAAGATACAGAGAGGCAGAAAATAACCTATTGCAGATACTAACCTAAACCAAGCTAATGTAGTCCAGTAATGACAATTAGATGTTAGAGCAAAAAACATTGTGATGAAAAGGGACTTTCATGATGAAATCAGGATGATACATCTGGGAGATACATGATTTAATTTGTGACTAATAACATACCTTCAAAGTAAGATAAAAACTGAAAGAACCAAAAGGAGAACCACATTTATAGTCACAAAGGGAGACTTTAACATCCTTTTCAGTAATTGGTAGAGAAGTAGGGAGAAATCATCCACAAAGAAATAACCATAATAAATCTTTTGTGTATGGAAATTAAGAAGCACATTTGTAGTAAGGTGTGGTAGATGCCTGTAATTTCAGCTACTTGGGAGGCTGAGCCAGGAGGAGTGAAAATTTCAGGCCAAGCTGGGCACAGTGGTACACACCTATAATCCCAGCTACTCTGGAGGCGAGGAAGTAAGTCTGTAAGTTCAAGGCCAGTCTGGGTAACTTAGCAAGACCTTGTCTCCGAATAAAAATAAAAATGGATGGGGATGTAGCTCAGTGGTAGAATGCCTGGCTAGCCTGAGTGAGATTCAAACTCTAGTAAACCAATCTGAGGGGAGCAGGGGAGATGTTTATAAATAATTCATGAGTCAAAGAAACCACATGGAAATTATAAAGTTTTTCAACTAAATGAAGACAAAAACCTAACATACAAGTTTGGTCTCCAGAAAAAGTCTAGATAGAAGACAGACTTTGATTTAAACAGTCAATGAGTGGTAACTATAGATAAGTGGATGAATTCAACCAGGGAGTGCATGTAGAAAAGAAGCAACAATAGAACACTAAAAAGTACCATATTTAAAACATAGGCAAGTAAAGAGGTAGTCCAGGGCAATAAGAAGGGATGATCAGAAAGTAGCTTGGAGACTTGGGCAAGCAAGTCTTGCCAAGGCCTCCATGTTTCAAGGAGGCTTGTGTTTTGGAGTGCTTTTCTCAATATTTTCTAAATCCTCCTCTTTAACCAAGGCCAGACCTGGTCCCGTATGGAATCTGGTTACCACAAGTATTTCCCCCTGAAATTTTCTAAGTCTCACTGTTGTACCTATGACCAGAAAATGAATTATTCTTTTCCTAGGTAGAACTTGCATTTTCTGTAATCATTATTGATGTAGTTAATTCACCTTGAGAGATTCACTGGAAGACAGTATTAACAGTGGCACAATGAATGCAGCATCATAAATAATGTAATCAGCATTAAATAATGGTATTAGGGAACTGCAGAAGCAAGATCTATATAGTTAAATACAAATAGGTTCCAAAGGGTCATTGCACTGTGAATCCTAACAACATTACTACTCTTATTGCAGTGGAAGATACGAAATTTGCATGTGACAAAAAGAACATAGAATATTTCCTAGTTTAGAGATTATGTCTGTTTATTAAGAATTATTGCATATACAGATTAGACAATAAACATGTATCTCTTTTCTACTCATTTTTCTAAATATTCACTGATAAACCACTCTACATGGGCTCATAGCTTTTGTAAATATTTTAAATTAAATTAGACAAGGCTTTGGGGGGAAAAAAAAGCCCTATGGTGGAACCTGATTAAAGAAGAGCAGAAATTAGGAGAAATCAGAAACCATGAGAATATATCTTAGAAACAGAGGAAGTTCAAAGAGATCAAATTAAAATAAGGAATGTAATGATATTGGGCTAAAGAAAGAAAGAAGCTTTTCTAAGGAAATTAATGCAGAACTATTTGGGGATAAAATGTTGTATCTGCAGCTTATTTATTTATTTATTTTTAAACATTTTCCTTTAAAGACTTTGAGGCACTATAGAAAGATCTTACTGGCACATATGAAAAAAGATAGACATGATCATGATTGAGAGAAGACAATTTAATCAGTAAACTTTAATGCCTGTTAGCTAATCCTGAAGCTGAAGTTCTGGAAATATGACATGCTACAGAGCTCAAAGGAACAGGTAATCAGTATTCTCCTTCTTCTTCATCCTCTCCTTCAACAGAATCTATGCCAGGTTCCTCATAATCTATCTTTAGGGCAGCTATGTCCTCATGGGCCTCAGAAAACTCTCCTTCCTCAATCCCCTCACCCACATACCAGTGAACAAAAGCATATTTGGCATACATCAGATCAAACTTGTGATCCAGGAGAGCTGTAGCTTATCTTTAAACAGTCCAGCAAAAACATATACACATATATGTATATGTGTGTACACACACAGACACACCGAGAGGGAGAGGGAGAGGGAGAGGGAGGGGGAAATAAGCATATAGAAAAGGCAGAATTTAAAGATAATTGAATCTAGATGGTATGATTAGATGCTGTATCACTGTAGTATTCTTTTAGCCATTGTAATTGCAAATTATCAAAATAAAAAGCTGGGGGGAGATGGGCAAGAAGGTAAAATACAGGAGGTATAGGTATATATTTTGTTTTTCTGGAATAAGATCCCAACAAAGATGAATGTAATGGTATAACAGTACAAATAGACTAGCACCAACATGGTGCTCATCATTTTCTTAGACTGTAGGAAAGAAGTTATGGGGGACTATAGACAAGAAAGTAAGTATGGGTGTGGGAAGTTCAGGAAATACCAGGTGATCTTAATACTCTTCATGAAGTAAGAAAAGAAGAATAGCAGTAGCTTGGTGGCATAAAGATTGTGAAGATTTGGAATCATTTTCTGTGAGATATGACAAAGGAAGCTGTTTTAGTCAGCTTTTCTTCTGCTGGGATCAAAAGACCTGATAAGAACAATTTTAGAGGAGGAAAAGTTTATTTAGGACTCACAGTTTCAGAGGTCTCAGTCCATATGCAGCAGGCTCCATTGCTCTGGGCCCAAGGTGAGGCAGATCATTATGATGGAAGAATGAGGTGGAAAAAAGTGGCTCAGGACATGGCACCAAAAAGTAGAGAGCACCGCTCACCATAGGCAAAATCTATACTCCAAAGGCTTGCTCCCAATGACTTACCTTCTCTAGCTACACACTACCTGCCTATTGTTACTACCTAGTTAATCCATTCAAACATGTTAGAGTCTGTAAACAAGTCAGGAATGGTGCCTGGCATTTTGCCAGGGGGAGTGGTTTGTGAGGTGGTGCTAGCGAGCCATTAAGTGTGGAGATTTCTTATTGGTTGACTGCTATATCTAGTTTATGTTAATTAAGATAAGCTATGTGGAATGTATAAATACCTCTGTTGTCCTACAATAAATGGCTCCTACTCCTGCTGTATCAAGGTACACAAGTTGTTCGTCACTCCCCGGTTATTTTGCTGCAGCTGGACTGCGGCACAGACTAATACATTGATCAGGTTAAGGCTTTCAAACCTATTTGTTTTACCTCTAAACTTTTTTGGGATGTCTCATACATGAGATTTTGGAAGATACCACATATCCAAAACATAACAGAAGCTGACCAGGGATACTGTAAAATATTTCACAGGACACAGCTGAAGTGCTGCTTGGAGTGTGGAAACTACTCCTTTTTTTTGGCTTCTATGAGCATTCCAAGTTTATCTTCTGTCATAGAACATAATATGCCAATCCGCCCTCAAAAAAAGAACATAGTCCAATTGTTTTATCACTCTACTTCTACTAGAAAATGAGTTTGAATTAAGGGGGCCTAACTTTCATTTTTGAGTTTCTATAACAAGCACAGTACCTGGTATGTAGTAGGCATTAAATGAATATTTATTAAAAAATGACTATGCCTGCAATCTGTATACAGGGTAAAAATGGGAGTTCATAACCCACTTGAATCAAAGTGTGAAATATGATACATCAAGAACTATGTAATGTTTTGAACAACCAACAATAAAAATTAATAAAATGAATTTAGTATTATAAAAAAATTTATATGATCTATTTTCAGCTAATTTTTGTATAAAATATGAGTGTTTGGTAGAGGTTCTCCATTTTTTTGCCTCTGAATGTTTCAGTTCATCCAACACCATTTGTTGAAAAGGTTGTTTTTCTTCCACTGCCCTGCTAGTACATCTTTATTAATAAATCAGATGAAATATTATTGTGGGTAAAAAAAAATGACTGTGCATATAACTTCTAAAAATGTAAGTTTTTATTGATTTCTTCTTACCTGCTGGGTTAACCACTTCCCTTTCATGCTCCCATAGCAACATCTATGTGTGTAACACCCATTACAAATCTTGGATCAGAAAATACCAGATCTCAGCTGAACAGTTAAGATTTTATGTTTGATTTCCAAAGGCTTTATTTTCTGATTTTAACAAATACTTTTTAAAAGCAAAATTAACAATATTACTATCTGTAATCAACATAAGATAAAGTGCTCAATAATCTAAATAAACAGTATTCTGGATAAAACCGGGGGCGGGGGAGGAATATGGTTTTACACTTTAAAAGACCCAGTACAGTCCCTTTCTTATTTACTTCTGTCAGAGTGTTCAAATTTAAAGAATGCTCTCCATGCTGCTGGAGGAAAGTTTCCAAACAGATTTACCTTTACTTAAAAGTTGAAGAATTGAGTTCAGGTGACTTTTTATGAAAACAATTCAGGTGACCAAGTACTTTTAGTATCAGAAACTGAAGATGGAAAGCAATATTTGACTTCTGAAAAACAATCAAGTCCAAGAATTGACTCTTTGGAAATCCAGCCTGACTGTTTACAGTTATATTTAGGAGTTTTCTGTTTTGCAACTATTTCTGTAGACATATTCTTAAACTTTTTCTTGACTGAAAATACATCAGTTCTTTGCTTGACTTGCTTTAGTTTCTTTCTTGGTAATTCTCTTTGATCAGGAGAATTATGGGCAGTAAAGCACTTCCTTAGACCTAGGGGGACTTGGAATCCAAGTGTATCTTTTTTTGTGGTAGGAGGGACCCATTCCTCAATATCAGTTTCAAGACACTCAGAAATACTACAATTGCTGAACATCTCCGGGCTTCTGAATTTCTGGCTATGTGTTTTCATGTGTTTTGAGCAGCTTGGGGTGGCTGGCTGTTTGTCATTTTCAGGAGAAATCCTTATTTTTTTATGGTTAGCATCAAGATCTGAATAAAAGGCAGGCAATTTTTTGAAAGCTTCATTTATCCCATTAATTTTTTGGTGGAATCTTGCAATTGGAGTTGACTGTGAACAAGGAACAAAGTCTTGGCTCTCTTCAAGGTCACATTCTGAATCTGACTGAAAATGAGGTGGAGAAGAGTATGTTCTTAGATACTTAGAGGTAGATAGGCTTTGCAAGGATGATTTTTGTGAAGTTTTGCTGGAATTGTCAGAAACTGATCTTACTGAAAAATCAGGCTCTGCAAGATGATTTTCTGTCAAGGATGTTTCCCACTGTAACAAAATATCCTGTGGCTTTTTGATAATTTCTGTTGCAATGGCCACATCTTTAGCAATATCATCAAAGAGATCAGCAGAAGCATTGTAGCTATCTTCATGATCAGAATAGCTTTGTGTTAAGTTATTATCGATATGTCCAAAAGGCGTTTCTTTCAATGTATTTGTACTTGGACTATTACAAAGAGTTTCTAAAGAATATGTTAGTTTCTTACAAATTGTAAAACTGTCACCTTGATTCTTTGGTGACCTATAAAATTGTTTGTTTCCTAATATGCAAACATCAGAAACATCATTGTACTTTCTAGAACATGGAACTGTCAACTCTTCATTCATTTCTGAAAGTGACTTTTCTCCACTAAAATATTTGACACTGAGACAAAACTGGTCATTCTCTGAAGTACTGGGCCTAAGTGAAATTTCATCCTTATGTGGTAGAATCCTGATAGTCTTTTTAACTGTTGTTTCTAAATCTTTTGAAGATGGAAACAGAGTTGAAAGATAAGGGTCTGGGAGAAAATATTCTGAAATATCCCTTCCATTATTGCCTATAGAGACAACCTCTGCTGTGTTATCTGATTTTGACTCCTTTTGAATAACAGGACTTAGATTTGCTTCACAGCTGGAAAAGAAGTTATCTTTGCTACAGTGTGTTTTGACTTTAGCTTGTGATGATCTTAAAACTGTAGGTGGTGAATACAGAGCTTCAGCAGTTCTCTGGGGAGTCACACATAACCTACTATGGTCTGCAAGGAATTTACTGATGTCATTATCTACATCATGTTTCTTTTTCCTGGCATCTGTTTGGGATATAGCAATCTCGGTTTCAATAATTGCTAGAAATTTGTTCAGGCTTTCAGAGAATGGCAGATCATCCCAAATCATAGGGTCATAATCATGGGAATTGTTAGTTCTCTCCCCAGTTCTAAATGATGAAGATGGACAATATGCAGATATTTCTTGAAGGCTAGTGGTGGTATTTACATCATGATGTGGATAACATTTAATCTCACTTTGAGAATAACTATTGTTAATTTTCACTGGACTATGGAAGGATTCTGCATTATTTGACTCAAGTGGCTCTTGTATTTTCAAAGGAAATAAATTAAAGTCAGTAACTCTAATTTCATGATGATTGCTATGAATTGTACTCGGTTGATTAGCTTGTAAGCCAAGTTCCTCATCCAACTTTTCTGTTGTACTCTTTTTATCCATATATGAAATGAGGCTCCACGAACCCTGAACGGGATCACGGCAACTGCTAGAACCAGTAACATTTGCAAAGGAGATGCACTTTCTGTTTTGATGAAGAGAACTAATGGCCATTGTTTGTTCTGAAGCTGACAAATCATCATTATCTGTTAGTGATGAAACAATGGAAGTGAGTTCAAGTGATGGCTGCCAGAATCTTGAAAAATCATCTTGGCTGTGGAGCTCCGAAAAATAGGAAGTGCTTTCAGAGCCATTTATGCTGCTGAGATCACTATTTGAATGATCTAAAGCAAGTAAGTGACTATTAGGTTCCTGGAAGGCACAGTGAAGTTTCCTGAAATTGGAAGTCTGCAAAAGCTGCTGAAAGTAGTCAATGACAGTAAAGCCTGCAACATGGGGGTTTGGTAGAAGAATCTGACAAGCTACTAGTGCTCTGACTTCTCTTTTGTGGCCATGGCAATGTGGTAAGAAGTTATTAGAACCTGAACCATTTCCATATTGTTTTTCAAAATTCTGTGAAAGAAGTAAATAAATTAAAATGAAAAGAAAATGTTCCTCCTTTGATCCAAAAAATAAACAGGAATTCAAAAGGTTAAAGCAGATACAACTATAACCCTTACCCCTTCTAACTTCACTTCCTTTAGTGTTCCAGGCAGAATGGCATATACAAAAGGAAATATACTTTGGAATAGAGAGACTTTTCTTCAAATCTTGGTTCCAGTATTTACTAAGTAGTGTTAGAGCTTTGAGCAATTTATTTAACCTCCCTGAGCCTGAGTTTTCTCATTTTTTAAACAAGAGTAAAAATAGAGAATTGCTGTTTAGCATGAGTTGCTTAATAAAGGTTAGCTGCCATTATATTTGGGAGAGAAAGAAAGAGGAAGAAAAGAGAAGAACCAAACCCAAGATTTTAACAAAGTAAAGCTCTGTATCACTTGGTTTCACTTTTTTCTGTTTTTTTTTTTTTTCCTCACTGTTCAGCTATAGACTGCTCTATTCCTTCTTTTAAAACCCTGATTCTCGTGTGGACAAAATTCTTTACTCCCTTCAGTGTACATAAGACAGTAAACTACTCCTTTAGAGTCAGTACATTCTTTTACTCTTTCTATAGGTTCTTTTATAACTACAGTTGTAACTTGAGCAAATTTTGGAGAGTGAAATAAATATAAAATATCTGAGTTTTTAAAAATTCATAATAAATTCCTAGTTTTAAAGTTCAGAAAGCATTTGAACTGGGCTTTTCTGACATTTGAAAGAGGAAGTTGTGACATATGATGTTTAAACAGATCTTCTATAGGCTATATTTACACAGTATAAAGTGCTTCTACAGGCCTTCAAATTTATATATAACTTCTAAAAACTATTTAGAAAATTCAAATCATTTCATTACAATGGGAATGCTAACAAAACTCTAAAAAGAAAACTAGTATCCATTACCGTCACTCCAAAAATAAAGCTTTGTCCGACAAAACAAGTTTCAACAGCTTTAGTTAATAGGTTCTGAGTTATATCACTGCCCATTGTTTCCGGGATTTTATTAGGATCCTGAATATACCTAGAAAGAAAATAAAAATTGTGAAGAAAAGAACTTGAAAATTCTAATTTGCAATAACATTAGTAGACATAATTAGTTTGAAAATGTGGCAGGAAACTTTTCAGCTACATACAGAAAAAGAAAGTAGCTTTATAAGCTAAGCATTTTATTCCCTCTAGTTTTCTCATAACATAGACAAAATAAAAACCCTACAAAACTCCAATGTATCCAGTGTGAATAAAACACATACTTGTCTAATCATCAGGCCCAGCAAATATACTAGGAAAAAATAGAGACAACAGTGGGGGGTAGCAGCCTTTCCTCTTCCCTAACAATTCTGGCTATTGTCCCTGTAGTGTCCCTTTTTCCTAAATCAGTTTGCCCTCAACTACAAAACTTGCAATAGCTTTCTTCTGTCAAGTGACTGGGGGGAGGGGAAGCAGAAGGTCAAATGTTCAATTGCTTACACAAATCTGCCATTTTCATTTTTTAGATTTATACAGATGAAATTATAAAGCAAATGAAAGAAATGACAAAATTTCAACTTCTGATACGGGACTATTCCCTTAAACAGTTTCTCTTGCCTCAGGGATCCTCAAACACCTGAATGTTAACCTCAGTCTGGATCATCTTTCAGTTTGAAATGATTTTACTTTCTTATCTAAGTTTCTGTATCTTGGATTAGTTTTCTAACTTAATATTTTAATAATTATAGCTTAGTTACCCTGAATGAAAGAAGTTTGGTATAACATTAACATGATACATACTCATAAGTATTTTCCTTTTCTCACGTGATTATCATTTAAGGAAACTGATGATCTGAGGTTAAAAGACTATCTTTTTTGGAGGTACCAGGAATTGAACTCAGGGACACTCAACCAGCGAGCCACATTCCAAGCCCTGTTTTGTATTTTATTTAGAGACAGGTCTCATTAAGTTGCTTAGTGCCTTGCTTTTGTTGAGGCTGGCTTTGAATTCGTGATCCTCCTGCCTCAGCCTCCCAAGCTGCTGGGATTACAGGTGTGCGCCACCACGCCAGGCTATCTTTTTACTAAATGTATCTCACCTTAAAACACTTATTTTCAAAGGAGCAGTCAGAAAAAAGAATGCTTTAAATATTCTTACCTGTGTAAACCAGTGGCAGTCAGACCAAAAAATGTGTCTAAGCAGCTTCCAAATACAGTAATAGCAAATAATTTATTTGATTCTGCAACTTTCAAAGAGAGTTTATATCTGTAGCTGGCATTTTCAGCTTCACCAGTGGAGCCGCATTTTGGACAACTAGATCTAAAGAGTGAGGAAAAAAGTATAGAAATTTTCATTAAATATTTTTTTATATTACAAAAACCAAGAAAAGTAAAAATTTAAATTATAGTTCTCATAGAAATACTCCTAGTAATTTACATTCTTCTTAAACTATTTATGATCAACTTGTTTTGAATTTCTCTGTTCCTAATAGCTAGTTTTGCTAATTCAAATTAAGTACCTCCAAACTGATAGAAATGCATGCCAAACATAGCAAAGTAATGAATAACTGTGTGTGCATGCATGAGAGAGGATGAGACTAACATGTACTCTTTAAATATTTATACCCAAAGTACTTAGCTAATTGCATTCTTCTTACCATTATAAAAATTACTATCTTTAAACCATTGGAATATATTGAGAATTGATCAGATTACAAAAAATTATATATAAAAAAACCATGTGATTTAACTTGTTTTCAAGACAATGTGCAACTGTGGCCAAATACTTTTTAGTCAAAAAGTATACGTAAAGTGTATTGCTGTCTGTTCTTGGGATATTATATTCCTGAAATCTGGAGTACCTATTTGTAAAATCCAGGCCCGAGGAAAGATAAAATGAGATAAATTAAAAAAAAGAGTGTAGTATAAATCTTGCTAAACTAATGTATTGGTCTGCTTTCCCACTGTGGTGCTTATTGTCACTTCTACTTAGCATTTCCCTCTTTTCTAGTTTAAAATAATATAATTCTGATTTCCATTTTTCATGTTCTTAATTTAGGAAAACTGATCCTTTAAAACACATTATGGTAATGGATAATACTACAACTTTGTTTTTTCTTCATGTTGCTAATGATCTGTTTTAAAATAGACTGGCAAAGTGCAAAAAGAAAGTAATGTTAAAGATAGCTGAATAAACTTGACTGCTGTCAGCCACTAGAGGGAGTATAAAATCCTTATTTCTCAAAGTAACTTCCAAAAAGCTGTCACATAAGGTGAATTTTGGATATACTATCATAGATTGGTGTTAATTATTTTTTTGTCATACCGAGGATAGATCTGTACTAATCAATTCATGTAATAATACTGAAATATTCTGGACTCTGTGCTCTATGCTGGTCATAGAATAAACAGACTCACTTGGGGGATAAAACCGTTTCTCATTAATACCAATCTCTAGTGAAATGAACCGTTTCAAATATGCATTAAAATTTTTTAAAGGTTATGCATTAATAATGCATTAAGGTCTAATGTAAAACTCCTAGTAAATCTTTGAATAATTAACATAATGTTTTGCACTACAATGCACAATACCTATATTTCTTAATTAAAATACTTAACTGACAAAGATTGAATATATTCAAGGTATACAATATGATGATTTGAAATACATGATTACCACAATCAAATGAACACATCCATCCTAATCCATACTGTACATTAAACCACAGAACTTGTTCATCTTATATCTTTTCATTAATCTATTAAAAATAATAAACCCACTACATGGTTGTTTAGAACATATTTTCATAATACATAATTGTCTATTCCCAAATTTAAGAAAGTGAGAAGAGACAGGCAATGTTTTACATTTTGCAAATCTCTTTAAAATCTGGCTTAATAAAAAGGTAGCTGGATTCACATGTTCCACTTCTCTGCTCTATCTCCTGTGATATCACAGGTCACCTGGCCTTTGGTAAATTCTACTGTACACATATGAGAGTGAAAAAGGCAAATAATGCCTTACAATTACTATGAAAATAATTCTGAACTCGAAGAAGCCTCTGAACAGATCTCTCTGAAATGACTACTACAGTTTTAATCCTTTTTGTTTGGTCCAAACTAAAATACCAAGTTTCATTATTTTCCTAGTGTACTTATATTTAGCCCAGAAGTAGAATTTATGAGATCAGTAAATCTGTTTTCTTAGCTTTGAAATCCTCTGAAAATCTGATTAAAGCAATTGACTTTTTCTCTTAGAAAAAAATTTACAGTCAATTACACAATATTTTACATATCTTGGACACTGAAGGATGCATCCACACCTACAATTTATTTACATTCCAGGTTAAGAACATCCAGACTATGCGATTATCACACAATGTCCCTTATAGATCCAGACTACACTAAATACTACAAAGTAATAAAAAATTGTTTAAAAAAGTATCCCTAAAGTGTAAAGCACTGAGTTCCATCCTCAGTACCACGTTAAAAAAAAGTATCCCTAAGGCTTCTACACACTATATCCCCCCAAAGAAAACTATGATCTATGTGTGGAACTCAATTTGACTTGCTTAATTAAATAAATAATACTAACTTTTTTGGGTAGTTGGGGACGGTGATGAGGAGAATAGGTAGAGATAGACTAAAGGGATTATGCATCCCCTTAAGCCAACAGGCAATTTGCATATTTGGGCTGGATGGATAGCTTATATTGATAAATCCCCTCCCTTGCTCATAATTTTGGGATAGTACACAAACTCTATCAATTCCCCAACATATACAAACACCCCCCACACACACACATTTATGACTGAGCTATGCCTTCCCCAGCCCCAATAGTTTTTATATTTGTATGTCTATGTTTTTATATCAGGAAATCCTTTTCCAACAAAAATATAACTTGGAACCCTAATGAGAATGAAAATGAATGTCTTATTGAAACTAAGGTAAGGGTTCCAGAGCCCAACCTACTAGTACTCACTACTATCCACCATTGCTAGTTTAATCCCTGTCTCCTTCAAGAAGCACCTCCATAGAACTTCAGGTCTCTGAAGAATAGTTTTAAAACCCATTTAATATTGGAAGTTTAAAAAAGAAAAAAGAAGAAAGTTAACTCCATAAAACACAAAACACCTATTATGGCTATCAGCACTAAGAATTTGAGGTCAAATAAAATCTTTGGGAAGCAGTCTCTTCTGTTTCCTATGTTGGCTGACTTCAAGTTAGAAAAAAAAAAAAAGAAAAAAGAAAAAGCAGAAACAAAATTAGAGAAGAAAAAAAAGTAGCAGATATTATGGGAGTAGATTCTTTGGTTCTGTAATATTGCCAATGTAATATGTATAGAGAACAAGTAATTATTCCATAATCATCTACATTTCCATAGGCAAGGACCAAATGCTGTGGTGTTTGTTGTAATTCAATGGTTCAGTCAGAGCTCTTTTCCCAGCTCTGGGAAAAAGAAGGGGAGGTATCATTCTGGAGAAAAATTCCACTGCTAATCTGGAGGTAATATGTTGATTATGAGTGAAGACAGCAGTCAGACAGTTTAGACTTAAATGTTTCTGACTAGCTGGATGTGTGGGCAGATTCTTAACTTTTCTAAGTTTTAGTTGTTTCCTTTTAAACTGGCATTAACAATAGCATCTACTTCATAGTCTTTTTTATTAAAAAGTCTCCAAAGCTCCTAGCACAGTGCCTGGCACATAATAAACATTCATGTATGTTATATCACCAGTCTAAAGAGGTAATAATGGCATTATTATTTAACCTACATTTTTGAAGATTATCATATTTTATATTTTATAATTATATATTATACATATATTACTAATCATGTATCAAATGTTCTAAGTATGTCATGTATATATCTTACTAGATCCTTGTAAGAACCATATAAGACAGCTGTAACTTTCCCCAGTTTTGGGCTCAGATAATTTAAGTGACTTGCCCAAGGCCACGCAGTTCAAGTGCCAG
Organism: Callospermophilus lateralis; assembly: GCF_048772815.1. Classification (NCBI taxonomy): domain Eukaryota; kingdom Metazoa; phylum Chordata; class Mammalia; order Rodentia; family Sciuridae; genus Callospermophilus; species Callospermophilus lateralis. Next base: position 141,741,845 of record NC_135306.1, read on the forward strand.
GTTGGGATTTGAATCCAGGCAGTCTAGCTCCACAGAATCATGCTTTTAATCACCATGATATACTGCAATAGGTAATATATACTTACAGTGGACTTTTTACAATAATGACTAATATTTTGGAGATCCTAATATGTCATGAAATATAATAGGAGATTGCTGTGCATTATCTCTATAAATAATTAGATCCACAGAAGTTAAATATTTTACCCAAAGTCATACAATTAGTAAGTGTCAGAGCCTATCTGCTCACTTGTGTTTTCTGAAGCTTGAAATTGTTCCCTTACACCATGCTGCTTCTAAGAATCCATCTTGATAAGACAAATAGCCCATGGCTTTTAGTTGTTTCAAATGATAGTTAGGAACCTGAAAATGAGTGAACTTAAGATAATGTAGGCACTATTATGCTGCCATTTATTCATTTATTTAACAAACATTTGTTGAGCATTTTCTATGAACTAAGCCCCAGGCTGGATGCCAAGGATTTAATGAAGAATCACACAAACAGGGTCTTTCTCTCAGAACTTACGTATGAGAACTTGCATGGTTAAATAAAGGAATAGTGGTAACTATGCAAGGACAACCTTAATCCTAAATGTGAGTTAGAACTGCTAATCCTTCTCCCCTTCCCCGTTTGATGTTAACTAGAGAAAAATACTAGTTACGAATATTGCTGGCACGAAGATCAGTAAAGCAGAGGCAGGGGAACAGGGGAGGTTGGAGGGCATTATGGTTTAGATATGGAGAGCAGTGACTTGAATCATGAGCTCTGACTGCCTCAGAATTGTGGCTGTGCTTTGCTCTGGGAACTTTCTATGCAAAGATACAGGACCAGATTGCTCAGGAATGAGGATAAAGCCCTGCCTGAGCAAGTTATGTGCAAAGGTATGAAACAATAATAGTGTCTGACTTTGAGCTCAGACACCAGCTGCTGGGAATAGAGAATTCTGAGCATAACAAGATAACCACAATATCTTGCAAGTGCTACAACTTTCAAGCCTGTCTGCTTTGCAGAACCTCTGGACAATTGGCTTCATGGGTATAGCAGGAAATAACAGGATGTTCCTAGCATTGCAATAGTAGAATAGCTACAAAAATGTTTCTAGTTCTGTAACTTTTTAGTGCACAAAGAATATTAACTTTCTTATTGTGAGACCCTATATAATAAATGTTCTGAGCTAGCTCTGGGTCACCATTCTTCCATCAGAAGTTATTGTCCCACCTGGTCCCAGCTTTCTAAGATATTTGTGTCTTTCTTAATCCTCCATTGCCCCCTGCCAGTTTCTAGGGTTTGGCCGTGCAGGTCCCAGCAGGTGTCTCCCAAAAGCTCATGTATGAGACAATGTAAGAAGGTCTAGAAATAAAATCATCAGGCCATGAGAGCCATAATCCAATCAGTGAATTGATTCTCCAATAGTGGTAACTGAAAGCAGGTAGGTTGTGGCTTGAGGAGGTGTGTCACTGGGGGCATGCCTTTGGGTTTATATTTTATTGTGGTGAAGAGAACTCTTTCTTTGTGCTTCCTGGAATCATGCCTTGAGTTGCTTTTTTCTGTCATGGTGGTATGCCTCACTAAAAACCCCAAAGAATGGAGTCAGCCATCTTTGGACTAAGACCTCTATAACGATGAGCCCCCAAATAAACTTTTCCTCCTCTAATTTTTCTAGTCAGGTCTTTTGATCATAACAGTAAAAAAATCTGACTAAAATGAGGCAGGGAGGTAAGGGCAAGTACTGAGGAATGAAGTGAAGCAAATCAGAGTCCACATATTTATAATCATATCAAAATGAATCTAATGTTGCATATAGCTAATATGAACCAAGAAAAATTAATTAAAAAAAGAATGTTGTTGACACTATTTGACTTATATACTACTTAATACTTACTAGATATATTAATCTTTTCTCCAGTCAGAGAGAGTATTTTTGAAGAACTCCAAACCTAACTTTTCTTTTTTAAAGATGGACACAATATCTTTATTTATATATGTGGCACTGAGGATCAAACCCAGTGCCTCACATGTGCTAGGCAAGTGCTCTACCGCTGAGCTATAATCCCAGCCCCTCCAAACCTAACTTGTCAATTCTACTTTATAAAGATCAGAGGAGGATCTTAGATTCTCAGCTATACTTGGTCTGCAGTTGAATATGATAAAGACTTTTTGTGCCAAACACCATTCTAGTGCTAAATAATAAAAACCACTACAGGCTGAGCATTCCTAATCTGAAAATCTGAAATCCAAAATTCTCCAAAAGCTGAAATTTTTGAGTACTGACATGGCATTACAAAGTTCTGGATTTTGGAGCATTTTGGATTTCAGATTTTTGGATTAGGATACTCAACTAGTAAAGTTTATGTAAATATCCTCAAATCTAGAACACTCCAAAATCTGAAATACTTCAGGTTCCAAGCATTTCAGATAAAGGACACCTAACATGTATAACATAGTGTCTATTTTCAAGGTTTTTACATATATGTATTAAATAATTTGAGAGTCATACAAAAACAAACAAAAAACCTCTTACTTAATACCCAGGGATATTCTAAGAAGTAGGCTAAGATTTTATACCAGGATTGTGACTTGCTTCCTGTAAAGTTATTTTTTTTCCCCCTGAGGTAGGTACTTAGTAAAGACTTCACAGTGACTTGAAATTTCTCTCTAGAAAGTGGATTACTGGCCAGTTCTATTCTGGGATTTACAGCAGAACCAAACTCTGACAATCCCTGAGAGAATCTAATGTCCTCATATGATGAATTTAGTTTTTATTTGTCCTTGCACCATAGAAGAAGGTTTATATTATGTACTGATATATTTCCTCTCTCATGCTTAGAGGCTTTATTTTTACCTTTTGGAGACAAAGATTATCCGAGAGAAGCACATTTGACATGATGGATATATAAAACTCGAATTCTGAAGAGCAAGTACTGAGCCAAGAAGAAATTTTCTTCTTCTATTCATGCGTTCACACTGTGGCCTACAAAACAAAATAGCCACAGGGATGAAGATAGGTATTCCTTGGTTTCATTATTTTCTTAGGCACATGACAATCTCTTTAAGAATAAAGTAGTGTGTGTGGTATCGATATAAGGGAATGGAAGAAAAAAGGTCACACAAAAAAATGCATTATTTTTAAAACCTGATTCCTTGACAGTGCAACAAATGATGGAATATGGCATCTTCCTTTCTTATGTCCTCCAAAATCCAGATCCAGATGGTCCAGATGGCATCCACCAGTGGGCTAAGGGAAATAAAATAGGGCAAATGTTTATCCTGAAAATGCTGCTTAAAATCTTGCTATTTAGAATGAAGCTTCAAATCCTTACAACAGTCAGATTGTCTAACCCTTGCCCAATTCCTGAGCTCACTTTGTATCATTCTCCTCCTTAATCACTGCATTTCAAGCCATGCTGACCTGCTTTCTGTTCCTCATATATACAAAACAATTTGACTTCTCAAGCTTTTGTGCTTATTGTTCTCAGACTAGAATGTTTTACCATAGGACTTAGCATAGCTAACTCCTTTGCTTCAACTTTAATGTGATCCCCTCTGGAGCCCTACCTTATATCAAGTAGGCACTGCCCACTGCTTCCCTTAGTTTCCATCCTCCCTTTAAAAAAAAAAATTTTTTTTTAAGTTGTAGATGGATACAATATCTTTATTTTTATTTATTTATTTTTATGTGGTGCTGAGGATCGAACCCAGGGCCTCACTTGTGTGAGGCAAGCACTCTACCATTGAGCTACAATCCCAGCCTGATATCATATTATCTTTCAAAGTACCAATCATGTTCTATAATTATTCTATATATGCATTTACTTACTTTTGTTCTACCTCCCACTAATCTGAAAGTTAAAGACAGGTATCTAATCTCCCTAATGCCTTTTTTCTTGATTTTCTTCCTTGATATTTATGTGCTAGTAGATTATACAAAAAAATAGTCTGAGTTGTGTTTCTTGCCTCTTGCCCCAATGGGATGTTTCCTATTTCTGTGCCTTTGTATTTTTTACTCTTCCCTCTGCCTAAAACCTAAAACGGTCTTTCATTTTCCTGTTTAATACTACTTTTTGAGATTCTTGTCAGTGGTTTTCTTCTCCAGGAAGCTTTCCCAGATTAAGAGATCCTACTTTTTTTTTTTTTTAATATATCACTCACTACATCACAGTAAATTGATCTGTTTCATATGTTCTTTTCCAAAATCATAAGGATCATCTTTTTAGATATCCAATACCAAGTTCAAAAATTGTCAATGAATTTTAGTTATTAACATTCTTTTAATTCTCAGCTTTCCTATTCCTCAGTGACATATACCATTTAAATATAAAATAAAAATTTTCCAAATTATAAAATTATAAAAAATCCTATATACATATTAAATTATAAGAAATTATTAAAAATCATTTATATATATTAGATACCCTATTTGTATGTGAAAGATACACAATAGTTTTACATTATTGTACCTTAGTATTTGTTTTAATTATTATTTAAATTTACTTTCACTTTTAATTTTTTTAAAAATTGTGGCCATATTGTGACAATAGAATATTTTCTTTAGGGCTTTACAACAGAATTTTATATTATGCCACCCCTATGTGGATATTTACCAGACAATATTCTTATACAATTGCTATCAAATCCAAACTTCAGGAAATGGATTAAACTTATTAAGACACAGTATTAAGGGCTGTGGAGTTATTAGAAATAACAATTGTTATTAGAAATAACAATCTCTGTCCTAAAAAGTTTACTATATAATTAGGCAGACGATTTGCCAATACATGCAAAACTTAAATAAACATGAAATTTTGGGATTAACTTCTAAGTTCATTATATAAGCACCAACTGTTACATTTTTAAAAAGAAAAGTTGGTTAAATTATCTTTATTTAAGCATTTATTGTCCTCTAGTGGATGAAATAAGTATGTCCATAAAAACCCATAAGTTATTGGCAAAATTTGACTAAAGTGAAAAAGGTCAATTAATTATTTTTACTATTTGTGTTTCATCTGGCAAACCACAGAAATGGCAAAGACTTCCCATTCATTGTATGGTGGATAATAATACAATACTGTTTAGGGAGTTAACTGTTAGTTATTTTCTTATTTCCTTCATGTTATTTGTCACTTAGTTTCTCTCTATCTTTACTGACTTGCAGTATGGTGAATGCATATTTGATAGATAACTGAAGGAAGTGACAGAAATGAAAGTATTAAAGTTAAGAAAACATTATGATAGACTTGGGAACAATTTCATATGTGGCATATCCTATAATTTATCTTTTTTCTCAATTTTATTGGGAAGAATGATATAGTAGTACATTTCTCTCAGCTCCATCACAGTCAGCAAACCATTTTCCAATTTAGTAAGCTCAATATATTTACTTATCAGTTATTTGTTGTGCAGCTGGTAAATGCCAACTGTTGATAGCATTAGTGAGGGACAAACAGACAGCTTTCCTAGTAACTAGTTAGTTATAGTCTAGGACAAGAGACAAACAGCTTTACAGTGTGCACAGGGCTTTTATCTCATTATTTGATCTAATCAGAGAATTTAAATAGATAATTAAAGATCAGGATGCAGGTAGAATCAGGTCTGGAACTCACATCTCTGACAATGCAGCAGTCTTTCTAGTTCACTGTACTGTGTGCTCAAGCATCACACTTAACTATTTGTTTTAAGGCTGCCCCAAAGATAAAGTTATCCCTTTAGAAAACTAGTTCCCAGTTCTAATGACACAAAGACTAATTTTTCTTCCCTTCATTTCTCCCCAAATAGCTGGAAAGGGGTATGGCTTAGTGTAGATCATTTGCCTAGAGTGCCTGATGCCCTAGGTTTGATCCCTAGTACTAAAAAACAAAACAAACCAAAAAACATAATAAATCAGAAACTGTTCATGCTTTGCAAAAAAACCTTTGTCACCTTCTTCCTCTCAGATTTCCCCTTTTACAAGTCAAGATGCCTCATTATGGGAAGGGTGGCTACTTAGAATATTTTTCTTAACACTATCTAATGATCTTTTTCAAGGGCATACACTATGTTTTAATTTTTAAAAGAAGTCATAACAATTCTCTAAGAAATGTTTTATGGACATTAACATGAAGATTCTAGAAAGGGAAGACAGGAGATCAACAATAAAATACACAAAAAGTAAAGAAACAAAACCTCCAGTGAAAGGTAAAATATTTTTAAAAACACTAACCAGGAAAATCTTAAGAAGTACAACATAGTGTCCATTCATTCCACCATTTATAACATTTATAACAGACATTTATAACAGGGATGGAGAGGGGACAGAGTTGGAGACAGAAAACACAAGCTCTTTTGTTCAAGGAATTTAAAATCTATTTGCTCAATGGATAACTATCAATGAAATGGCCAGATAGCTAGGAGTAATCTTTCATTCTTTTCCTCATGTGCCAAATCAAACCCTCAGTAGTCTTAGAGTCTATTTCCATATTATAAATCATCATTCACTTCCACTATGTATTCTGCCACCACCTTAATCCAAACCACCATCATCTCCTGCGAATGCTGCTGCATTAGTCATCTAACTGCATTATCTGCTTTCTACCCAATCTTCCAGACTCACCTTATTCAAGAGTCCTTCCTGAATAAGTTCCAGCAACACAGATCTTTTCTTAAGTTCCTGAACACAAAAAATATCAAGTTTTTTTTTTTTTTTTTGCTGCAGGGCTGTTGTGTATCTTATTCATTTCATTTGTAATCTTCCTCTCTTTCAAGGCTAGATAATTCTCATCTTTAAGGTCTCCACTGAAATATCAACTCTTTAGAAAGGACTTCCCAGACCATTTTAAAACCCATAGTTCCCCTGTTATTTCCTTTCTTAAATCCATGGATAAAAGGTATATTTCATTGGGAAGGAATCCATCCTGTTCACCAGTGTAACCCAATATCTAGCAGTTCTTGGCACAGAGGGAGATAGATAAAACTATCTTCAGCATGAGAAAATAATGACTGGGCACTCTGTGATCCAGTTTTGCAGAGTTAGAAAAGCCTGCCTGCCTTATTAAAAAAAAAAAAAAAAAAAAAAAAAAGACCTTGCAAACTGAGAAATAAAGAACGAGTAAGAACATGCCAGTTGGGGATGGGTTTAGGTTTGGAAATAAAAGGGAGGGCTGTGCCTCTGATGAACATATGACACTCTAGGATTAGGGAGTAGCTCAGTGATAGCACTTGCCTAGGCTGGATGAAGCCCTGGGCTTGATATCCAACAACAGTGAAAATAAATAAACAAAAGCATTTTGTATGGCTGGTGCCTAGGGCCAGAGTTGGAAAATCACTGGGGCTGGAGAGGGAGGCAACGATATGACAAGAAGGGGCTTGTAATCTATGTTAAGGAACACAAAAACATCAAAGAGTTTGATATTTAAGGAGTTTGGATTTAAAACTGCAGGCAAACAGGAGCGGCAGAAAGGTTTTAAATGGTCAAACTTGCAGCTCTCCTGCTCCTGGCTTTCCTGGCACCCGGGATCTCTGTAGCCCTCTGGCGGGTATTAAGGTCTGGCAATGTGGAGAGTGGATTAAAAGGTACCAAGAATGAACGCAAAAGAAATACTAGGGAGGTTATTGTTATAACTACATAGCATAGGGGTCGACCCAAATACCAGTGAATGTGGAGAAAAGAACAGAGATTTGAGATATTCATGAAGCTGTTATTATTGGCTGGAAGTGAGAGATAAGGAAGAAATCTAGAAAACAAAAGTCGAGACTTTGTCTCGGTTATCTCCAGTTTGAGCTCACCCTGTGTCTAGTTCGACAGCCCAGTGTTCTCAACAAACGTTCACACAGTGATCCCAGCGGCACGGTCTAAAGTCACTGACCCTTTTACTCTTGTACTGTCAAAGCTTCCCTTTACAGACAGGACTCCTGAAAAACAAACAACATAAAATGCAAGCCTCCTGGTCTCATCGACAATGACTTTAAGAGCTTCGGGAGACCTTGGAGTGCTTCCCCAAGAACCTCTTTCTCCAGCTCTTCACCTAATTCAAGAATGGGAGACTGCCAGGGCGACGCCGAAAGGCCGCAGTCCAGATAGACCCAGCAACTCGCCAAACACCTTCTACTCGAATCTCCCGCGTCCTCTTCCGCCGGAAGTGACGTTTGATCAGTGGTTCCTCAGAGCCAATCAGAAAAGGCTCCGCCGAGGGTCACGATTAACCGCGAAATCCTGGGGGCATTTGGAAGCGACCATTTTTTGTCAAACTGGGGTAGAGATAAGGTTTGAAGGATGCTCTATTCCGACTTGTGAAATAGTAGTACAGCCTGCAAAATTAGCTTCCGGGGAGACTGAACTAGCTTGTCGTAGGGACGCCGGAAAGGGGAGGGAGTGGGTGGGAGCGCCCTCGGACAGGGGTCTGGCCGGGTGAGGAAGAGGGATTGAAGCGGAGTGGATGGGGTTGGCGCTGCCGAGAAGACAGGAGGGGGCGCTGTTCGGAAGCGTGGCAGGACCTCAGGCGGAGGAAGGGAGGCGACAGCGGCGGGAGGCGCAGCCTGGAGTGGGTTTCCTGGAGCTGAGAGAAGAAAGGGGGCGTAACCAGCAAGGAGGGACCGAAACCTGGCTCGCTAAGGCATGGGGTTGCGGACAATACGGAGGTTTGGGGAGACCCTTGAACAGAGGGTCCGGTTAGGCGGGCATAATGAAGGTGAGATGCTAGGAGCGCAGTCTTTGGAGGACTGAGCGGTCCGAAGCAGTGCTTTACTTCCTGCTACCCGAGTGACCCAGTTTCTTCACCTATGAGTGGGAATAAGAGTCGTACACTAGACAAGGAATTGCTGTGGTGGTTGAGTTAGATGCGTGCCATCATGTCTAGTGACACACTGGCATGCAGTCAGCCGTCCATAAGTTGTTATGGTAGCTATCTTTAAACATTAGGGGGATTTGCGGAGGAGGACAGGGAGTGTTGCAGTGGAACTAAGGTGGCCGGGCAGGGTTTGGCGGTGACAATAAAGGCAGAGGTTACTGCGTGACCTGGAGAAGAGGTGGGCTTGGGGGGCACTGCAGATTGGGATGGGGTACAGACCCTGGCCTGATAAGGTCCGACTGGTGGTGAGATCTCAGTGAAGGTGGGCTCCAAGGAGAGGATGGCACGAGAGGGAAGTGGGGTGGAGGCGGCGCCCTCGGGGACAAGTGGTGGCGAGGCTGAGAAGCTGGCAGGCTTTGGGTTTCCCGGGGGAGGAGCCGGTCTGCAGCGGGCGGAGCTGCGGACTGGGGCCGGGCTTAGGCTAAGCGCGGCTGCCCGTGTCGCTCTCGCCTTCACACCCGCGCTGCTGCCGCCAACCTGAGCCATGGGTTGCCCAGCCCTCCTGCTCTTGCTCCTGGTTTTCTTGGCACCCGGGACCTGTATAGACCCCCGGCGGGTACTAAGGACCCTCAGCAGCCTGCACTTACCAACCAGCCCCGCATCCCGGTCCTCTGTAGCCAAGAATTACTCAGTTTTTTATTTCCAACAGAAGGTAAGGGGTTGGGAGGGGGCGGGGAAGCTTCGAGTTCCCGAGTCCCAACCGCTGGGACCTCGGTCCTGTAGAGTCTGGGCATTGGAGTTCACTCTGAACTTCAGACTCCCTGATACCTAGGACTGTCCAGTCTTTGGTTTACGCATTCCAGAGGATGGCCTCAAGTCTCCAAATTTAAAATTTCTCCTCCCACTACCAATAATTTAATACCATTCCTGGCATCCTTATTTTTCTGTCTTTGAAACAACGGAAACTAATTCTCTCACAGTCTGAAGTCGAAGTGCACCATCCTTTTCATTCAGTCTCTCTGGAATTGGCCACAGCAGTCACTTAAATTCCCCTAGCTCTTAGAGGGTTCCTCAATCTAAACTCCTTTGACTTCTAAATTCAAATTATTGAATGCCAACCCTGGTCCTTAGTCTTTGGTGGCTGTCATCTTTTGCCCAAGGCAGTCCCTAAATACAAGTTCTAATGTCTGTACCTATTAGATAGTATAGAATATTAATGCAATCTAAAATGATAGCTTGTCATTTCAGGATCATCTCAAAGATGATTTTGTGGGCCTTTCATTAAGAGTTTTTGGCTGTCCCTGTTCCCTATGAAACTGAACACATGGCCTGTGCCTGTAAAAGAAGTTATAGGCATATGGCAGGATTTGAGGTGGGTGTTGGGGTCACTGTCTCTGATCTGTGACTTGAGTTTACAGTTCTAAGACAGGATTTATGAGTGCTTTTATGGTTGGCTTATGGCATTTGGTATTACCCCACAAGTCTAAATGGAAAAGTACATCTTATGTGAAATGACAGGGAATTCTAATGATTCTACATTTCTAGGAGCCTAAAGATAGGGATTAGAAGGAGTGCAAGGGTCTGATCTTGGCATTAGGAGTCAGACCAGGATTCTACCCTGGTAGCTCTGTGATCTTGGGCAGGTTACAGTTTGTTGCTGAACTTATTTTCTTGATTTTCTGGGGTTATGGTAATGGTTAAATGGGAGCAGATGACATATCCCTAGCAGAGTAGCTAGTCTGAAGCAGGCACTTAATAAATGTATGGTTACTGACCCATCTGAATTGCATAGGAATTTAAAATAAAGGAATGGCATGAATTTGTAGAATAATTTATAAGCAAAAATTTTTAACACAGAAAATTGAATTTGGATTTAGGAAGAGAAAATGTTTTAATTTTAGCAGAGATACCAGGAAACAAGAGTCTTTTTCTTGGGTAACGCCTTTAATTCTCTCTGACATAGCTTCCTCATTTGCAAATTGACAGGACCACTGTGTCTAATACTTTACTGAGGAAAGTTAAGGGCTCCTTGGGGGAACTAGCTTAGAGAGAAACTAGTTGGGTGAAGCTTGTCATTTCAGGACATGAAGTGGAAGCCATGTTAGGTACTCCAGGGTGGCCTCCCCTGACCTCTTTTATCTGGAGCTCTCTGTTTTATGTGTTTCATTAACATTATCACTCATGATAATCTTCATTCATCTTCAATTGGCTAATCCCCCCACATTTCAAGCACCTGGCCATGTTACTCACTAGTTAGATCCCAGCACAGGGCTCTTTACCCAGCCAACCTTTGCTCACTAGTTTATATTTAGTTTATACATTAGGGCAAAGATCCCACACATGTATTTATTACCATAATAATAAGTATCCTTATATCAACTCCAATTGAGCTTTTTTGAGAAAAAAATTCCATACATATTTATTGCATAATTGCATGTATAATAGTTGTCAATTTCAGGATCATAGATTTTTATATGGGACTGTGTAAATTCAACTTCAATTTTTTTTAGTAGAGCACATATACTTTTATATCTTTTAATAATAAAACGTATAAGCCCCAATTTTCATTTAGGGTTTAACTTTTTCAAACTTTATAATGTTTCCTTTATCTAGAATTATCTCATCTAGGTGACCATGCTAGTCCCAGAAGTCCTTATATACACATAAAGGATGTGGTTTTATGGAATGGTCTCTGTAAAAAGGCTTAGCCAATAGCTTTGTTTCTCTCCTCCTTAGAAATCCTTCATATCTTTGAATGCTTGCAGGATAAAGGGCAAATTCCTTGGCATGGATTCCATTGTTTCTCACCACATAACCTCTCTGACCTTTCCAGCTTTCTGTCCTGCCATAGTCTCCTGCTTCTACTTGCAAACACATTTACTCTTACAGTAACATAGAACACAGGCTCCAGTGAATTTTACTGTTTAGAAATTCTGTCTGGAATTCCACACTTCTTTTCCACTAGTTAAACTTATCCTTCTATCCCAGAGGAATTGTTATCTTTTCTGTCAAACCATGACTTCTTTAGGCCAGTTTAGATCATCTTATTTTAATCCTACACACTTATTATTTTATACATGTCCTTCCTGCTAGATAGCACTCTTCAGGACCTACAAGAGCCTATCAAAAGTGTAAGCTTTTTCTGTTTCTGGTTTAGGAGGAGTGTTTGGGGAAGGGGCAGAGATGCCATGTTTAGTCACAAAGGTGCCAAGAAGAGTCCCTTAAACAGCCCAAGCAGCAGACCAAGGAGATGGATGAGGAGGCTTTCAAGCAGAAATAAAAAGAGGAAATGAAGAAATTTGAGGAGATAAAACCGTTGAAAGTTGGGGTGGGGGGGTGGGGGATCTGCCACAGGTGGACTTAATAAATCTAGCAAGATAATGATGACACTTGAATCCATTCCTAGATATATGGATTCTTTGCTATAATATCTTTTGCCACCTATGGCTAAAATGAGTTGTTTTCTTGGAGTTTTTGTGTACATTTAAGAGTAAACTTTTGTGCTGGAAGTGGTGGTGCATGCCTGTAATCCCAGGGATTCAGGAGGCTGAGGCAGGAAGCTCAAATTTGAGGGCAGCCTGGGCAACTTAGACCCTGTCTAAAAAATAAAAAATAAAAAAGAGCTGGGGATGTAGATCAGTGGTAGAGCACCCCTGAGTTTAATCCCCAGTACTGGGGAAGGGGGAGAATAAACTTTTGTTTAAAAAAAAGTACATGTATTTATAAAGCACAAAATAATTTTTAAGTTAACATAGTATACTGTCATGTGTAACTAATTAAAACAAATAAAAAAAGTTAACAGTAATAATTAAGGGAGTGAATGACTGACTAAAGAGAGCATAAACAATTTTTATTTTTATATCTTACTCTTCCATTTTTTTGCTAATTATTTTTCCTTCTTTTCCAAAGTCTTCAAATGTTGATTGAGTAGGAATATTTAATTTCTTTTACCTGAAATAACTGAATCAGGAGATCAGAGGAATGACATGCCCATATCACTTAGGTACATGATGGCTCTGGGTATGTGTGTAATGCCATTGTCATAAAGGACTCTGGGATTCTTGACTTGTCATTACAGTTTTTACCACTATTGATTTCCTCTCCCATCCAAACCTCTCAGGCTATAATATGAGTTCTGAGGTCATTTCACTATGTAATGTGGTTTGCAGGAGGAATGGATCCTGTCAGTCTTTTTCCTCAGTAGCAAAATAGGTAACAACATTTACTATATTAATTTTGGTTTCTTATAATTGTGTGTGTGTGTGTGTGTGTGTGTGTGTGTGTGTGTGTGAGAGAGAGAGAGAGAGAGAGAGAGAGAAAGTGAGTCAGAGAAAGAGATACTGATCTTGAGAGATTTATACTAAGGAATTGGCTAATGCAATTGTGGAGGCATAGTAAATCCAAAATCTGCTAGGCAGTCTGGTAGGTTGGCAGGCTGGTGACCCAGGGAAGAGTTTTAGTTTGAACCCATAGATGGTAGGTAGCCTGTTGGCGAAAGCCAAAATTCCTTCTTGCTGAGGAAATGTCTTTCTTTTTCCATTAGGCCTTTAACTGATTAAATGAAAACTATTCTAGTTGGGGAGGGTAATCAGCTTGACTAATTTGAATGTTAATCTCACCCATAAAAATACCTTCACAGAAACATCCAGAATAAACCTTTGCTCCAATATCTGGGCACTGTGGCATGGCCAAGTTGACATATAAAACTTAACCATCATATCTACCAAAGTTGTTGTCAGAGTTAAATGTAGTAAAACATGAAAAGCACATGTATAATTCTGGGAACATAAGAATTTAAGGAACTCTTCATAGAAGTTTTATGTATTTTAGACTAATCCAAAAGCAGGACCATGGTGAAATGCCTCTTTTTGAAACTGGAGGTCAACCAGTAGTTCCCGGCCATTCCTATTTAATTAGTGATCATGGTCCCTGTTAGAATTCTGTTTTGGCTCAGCATTAGACTCATGGCCGCTAACTCTTGTACAGTCTTCTAAACTCATTTCTTAATTGTTGGTGAGATGATCATATCACTGGGCTAAACTTTTGATTTATGTACATCCCTCATGGTTTTGCTTTCAGTTCCTGTTCTAGGTTCTGCTTTTCAACTTTGCCATAGTGGCCCCAATGCCTAGTAAAATGTATTGGGTCCCTTGGAAAGACATATCAATACTGATCTTTTTCCTTATCCTCACTATGTCTCTTTTTTCTCTTTTTGTGTTAGTCAACTCTCTGTCACTGTGACAGAATATCTGAGTTGAATAACTTAGAGGAGGAAAGATTAATTTTGGCTCCTGGTTTCAGAGGTTTTAGTTCATGGTTGGCAGGCTCCATTGCTTTTGGGCCTGTGGCAAGGCAAAAATGGTAGGGAGTATATGGTGGAGCAAAGTGCTCACCTCATGGTAGCCAAGAAACAGAGAAGGGTGGGTAGGACCCAGGTACCAATATACTCTTCAAGGTTATTCACCCAGTAACCTTTTTCCTCCAGCTAGTCCCCTCTTCTAAAGTTCCCATCACTTTCCAATAGTACCATCAGCTAGAGACCAATTCTTTAGCACACAGGCCTTTAGGGGATATTGTAGATCCAAACTATATCATCCTCTAATTTTGGCTTTTACTGACAACCTTTCTCTGAAGTCTGGAGTTATCCCAAATATTGGGTGAATTCTGAACTGATTTCTGTGTTTGGTGATACAAAATCACTTTTGGAAGGGGCCTCAGAGATCATGTAAACCACTCCTTAAATATGATGGATTGATCTTGATCTAAATTATGGAAGGTGGGGAACTGATAGAGATTGAATATGACAGTAGTTAAGACTACTGCCTTTAGAGACAAATAGGTTTGAGAATGAATCCTGTTTTGCTATTTTCTCAGTGAATTTGTTTCTCTGAGGCAGCCCATATTTTCATAATCAGCAAAAGGTGCATAATTACACTACTATCTCATGGGTATGTTGTAAAATGAGGTAGTATGTTTAAAGTACTTATTTAGCACAGTGCACATCACTTAGTAAACAGTAAAGTGTTTTTTTTTATCTGGCCGTTTCTTAATGCTTTAATCCCTCTTCACTCAAAATATTTAAATCATTTCTTATAGCTAAATAGAAATGATATATTAATATAAATATAATATTGTGGAAAATATGAAAATCTGTGAGAACTATTCTTTTACATAAATACAACATATGTGACTTTATCAATGGGAGATAATTTAATAGACTCATGGCACAGGATTTAGCATTTTTCCTTGTTTGAAATAGTTTTCCAACATATCAACTTTGACATCAAAAGAAACATATCAAACTATATCTCTTATTTTTATGCTATTTTGAGTTCTGGTAAAGTGTGGAGGGAAAATATGGTAATGAATATCCTTTTAGGATTTTGGAACATTGTTTTTTTTTTAAAGAGAGAGTGACAGTGAGAGAGAGAGAGAGATTTTTTAATATTTATTTTTTTTTAGTTCTCAGCGGACACAACATCTTTGTTTGTATGTGGTGCTGAGGATCGAACCCGGGGCCACAAGCATGCCAGGCGAGCGCGCTACCGCTTGAGCCACATCCCCAGCCCATATTCTTCTCTTCTTGACAACAATAGTATATCTGATACTATCTTTCTGATAGCTGAGTTTTTAATGTTGCAGCTAGTGCTAAAGTATAATTTCAGTAAAGATTAGGTTTTTCACAATCTTTGTTATATTTTCCTGTCAGCATTTTGCTGGGACTTTGTGCTTTTGAAGATTTAGATGCTTAAAACATTTTCAGTTTTGGTTCTAGTATTTTGCCACTAATTCATGTCATGATCTTGGGCAAGTTATTTATCTCTTTAGACTTTATTGTACTGATTTGTAAGATAGGAGGATTGGATCTGATGATTTCTGATTCACCTATATTTCTGTTCACTGAGTGCCTCCTATAGGTACTGCATAGGAGTAGTGGGGAGATGGCACAATTCTGGATTTTGCCCTAACACTAATTACCCTTGGTGAATTGAACCTAAACAGTTTTTTCATCTCAAATAAGATACAGACCCATGTCCTATAAAGTGTTTGTAAATTAAAAAGTAGTCACCTCTATTACTGGTATAATATTTATGACAAGAGTATTTTCTGTGATTTTAAAGTTTATTTGGTTACGGGTGAATGGAGAATCCTATGATTCTAAAACCTTAATGGTATTTCCTATTTGTCTTCATTCTAGTGCCTTACATGGTAGTTCTTTGTTTTATAATTTTTAAATGTGCATTATAATTATACATAATAGTAAGTATAGTAGTTTGCCGAAGTCTGGCTGGGCACAAAATCACGAGCCACTCAAGCAGGAACAAACTTTATTTCCAAAACTCCCGTGAATGCCATGCACGTGGCCTTCTCCCGGGGCACACTCCACCAACCGGAAATCCCTCCTCCGGAAATCCCTCCTCCGGAATTCCCTCCTATTGCACTTCCCCAACCAATGGGAACTCTCCGGCAGGCGCAGGCAGGACTGCAGGGATCTAATCTCCAATTGAATGCACATCGTAACATAATCATTATCATCTCAATGGCTTGCTGGCCTCACCTTTCAACCAAAAATGCCATGCATCATTCCTGCTTGGCTATGGCTCTCAGCAGTAGTTCTTTTTTTTTTTTTTTTTTTTTTTTTTGTATCAGGGATTGAACCAGGGTGCTTAACTACTGAACCACATTCTCAGCCCTTTTCAGTTTTTATTTTGGGGTAAGGCCTCGATAAATTGCTGTTGCTGGCTTTGAATTTAACAATCCTCTTACCTTAGCCTCCCAAATTGCTGGGATTACAGGTGTGCTCAGTGTATCCAGGGGTAGATCATTACAAGGAAATTCTTAATTTCAAAAAGTGACCATAGATTAAAATAGAGTAATAGTAATTGAAACATGCATTACATAGGTGTGTAATACACTAGTAATGATGATCTGCTTGCTACTACTTATGGTACCATATGGGAACTTTATATGCCCTAGGTCCCATGCTACAAACTTGATTGACATTTGCTTATCTAATCTCTATAACTGTCCTATGAAGTAGATGCTATTATTATCACACTTTATAGACTAGTGAAGGGTTTTACAGAGAAATTATATCCTCAAGCTATACTGCTTATCCATTTTGTTTTTTCTGAATATAAGTGAAAGAGTTTCTACTTTTAAAATGAATGTCATGACCTTGTTTGTTTTACTGGTCAGGATAGGCTAGTTATGCTGCTATACAAAACTCCAAAATTTTAGTGACTTAATCCAAGAAAAATATGAGTTTTCCTATATTTTCAGTGGAGTGATCAAGGGACTTTATTCATTCACTCAGAGATTGAGTAGTTGATGGAAGCCTCATCTCAGTGTATGCTTTCATGATAACCGAAGCAGTGGATAAAGAACATGGTAGGTCTAATGTAAATGCTCCAACCTGTAAATGACATATATCATTTCCTTTCAGAATTCCTTGGTCAGCACTGTTAAATGCACTCAAGTACAGGGTGGGAGACAAAAAGTATTGACTTTGAGTGATTAGAAGGAAAGACAGCACTCCTGACTATGATAACTGCTATACTCAATCACTTAACCACCCACTCACCTTCCACCTCTGTACTTATCTAATACCTTTTATAGTTCAGGCACTGGGCTCAATCCTGGGAACATAGAGATGATTACGTTCAGAAGGACCTTAAATTATACTTGTTGACCATTTCAATACTCAAATTTATCTCTGAAAAACATGGAAAAACACTGAAACTTTTGTTATTTCTTAGTATTCATATGGCTACAACTCAGATTACTTCAAAAAATATTCCTGAAGTGAGGCAAATCTATTTTTCTTATTAAACTTGTCATTGTCATATATATGTATGTATATTATATATATTATTCATATATATATTATTCATTCAATAATTAAAAACAATTGATTTGCCTTTTTATAATGAAAAAATTGATTTAGAGATTTATATAAAAATTTTAAGTGTGCTTTGTTAAATGGTGGGAAATTGTTTGAAAAGAACTTTCTTCATTGGTATTTTTTATTATGTATTTAAAAATATGTATGTGATTGAAGAATATAAACATCTTTTTTCATTTTTATTCACAAGTTTAAAAATCCTAGTTACTGAGCTGGGCATGGTGGCATGAGCCTGTAATCCCAGCACTCAGGAGGCTGAGATGGGAGAATAACTTGAGCCCATGTATTTGAGATTATCTTGGTCTACATAGCAAGACATGTCTTTAAAAAAAAAAAAAAAAAAGTTGTAATAGAAAAAATCCTACTTAAGTCAGGCATGGTATCACATGCCTGTAATTCCAGTTACATGGGAGGCTAAGGCGGGACAATTTTAAATTCAAGGCCAGTCTGGGCAACTTAGTGAGACCCTATCTCAAAATAATAAAAATAATAAGGACTGGGGGTGTAACTCAATGGTAGAGTGTTAAAAAAATTCTCAGGTATTTTTGTTTTACTAACAATGAATGAATGAACATTTATTGATTATGTACTCTTGGCCAAGTATTTTACTAAGCTCTTTTAAATATCTGTTTGTAATTATTATAATATTTTGAAATAAAAGATTAATAGATCATTTAATTGAGGTTCATGAGGCTTTTAAAGGACAGTATTGTGAGTCACATTTTAATCTGTTGCTTCTGAGATGCATGATTTTTCATTGACATCACAATGCCTCCTGTTTTAGGAAGTAGTAGCAAAACTCATTTCTTTGTTTCTCTTTCCACATGTCTTTGCAACAACCTTGTAAGGTAGATATCCTAATTTTTAGAAGTGAAACAACTGAACTTCAGAAAGGTCAAAAGGAGGAAATGTCCAAAAATACTATTTGTAAAATCTCCTGGTTTTTCAATCCAAAATTTAAATAATTAATGGTTTATCTATTAAATGAGATATTATTGATAATTAAAAATTATTGTCTTTAGGTATGTTTGACAATGGAGGAAATTTTTCATTCATTAATGATAAATGAAAAAAAAATAGAAATCTGACTGTATAATGTTGTATTATTATTTCATTTTTGGTTGCTATAACAAAATACCTGAGGTTAAGTATTTGATAAAGAGAAAAGGTTTATTTATCTCACAGCAATGAAGGATGAAAGTCCAAGCAGCATGATGCTGGCTCTGGCAAGGTCACCTCTGGCTAAATCTTATCACTGCAGGAGCATGTGTGAGAGGGAGAGATCACTTGGTGAAACAGGAAGCAGAGAGCATGGAGGGGCCAGTCTTTTTCTTCTATAACAGCCACTGTCATGAAAGCTCACTCCATGAATTAATCCCTTCTGAGGGCAAAATCCCCAGATAACCGAATTGCTTCCCACTAGGCTCTACTTCTTAAAGTTTCTACCTCTGAGGAGAACCAAGCTTCCCTTTGGGGGACAAACTGCATCCAAACCATAGCAAATGTCTCCAAATTCACTTAGTTGGTTTTCCTGAATTGTGGAACAGGGAATTGAAACCAGGGTCTTGTGTATGCTAGGCAAGTACTCTATCAATGAGTTGTAGGCCCTGCCCTTTTCATTTTATTTTGAGACAGGTTTTAGGCTGGCCTTGAATTTGGAATCCTCTAATCCTAGCCTCTTTGATAGCTGGGATTACAGGTGTGCACTAACAAGCCAGGTTCACTTAAAAAAAAAAAAAAGAAAAAATGTATTTTAATTGAGGGCCTGGTGTGCTAGACACTATTCTAGGCATGAGGCACAGAGAAAATCAAGTACAAAAAACCCTGAGGTAAGAAGTATGTGCCTAGCAGGAGCAACTATTAGGCCAGTGCAGCTGGTAGGCAATGTCCAAGGAGGGAATAGAAAGGGAAGAGGGCAGAAAAGAGATAAAGGGGCCAGATTGTGGTGGGACATATGGGCTATTGTTAAGAATTTAGCCTTTATTTAGAATGAGATGAAAAGCCTTCGGAGCTTCTGGGGCAGAAGAGGGGCATCTGACCAATGTTTTAATAGATATTCTCTGATTTTTGTGTTGAGAATAAACATAGTAGGATAGATATGGGAAAACCAGTCTATTGCAAAAATTCAGATTAGAGACCATGATGCGATGGTAGCTTAGATTATATAGTAGCAATGGAAGTGTGAGTTCTGGATACTATTGAAGATAATGCTGAGAGATATAGTTGATGAGTTGGATCTGTGGTGTGAGATGAGGAGGTGAAGATGACTTCAGTGTTTTTGTCCTGAGTAGCTGGAAGGATGGAGTTGTCATTTACTAAGATTCGGAAGGCTGAAAGAGAGTTAGTTTGGGAAAGGTAGGAGATGAGGAACTTGCCTCCAGATATATCTGAGTCAGGAGTTCAGAAGAAAGGTGGAGCAGGAAATAAACATTTGAAGCTGTCGGTTTGCAGATGGTCTGTAAAACCATGAGTCTGGAAGAGGTCAAAAACGTTGGTAAAATGTTCTTTTCTTTTAAAGATGGCCTTCTCAACATTGTGGTATTTAGAAGTCAGGGAAATGACCAATTAAAGGGACTGAGAAGGAATAGTCGGAGGAGAAAAACCAGGAGACTGTGATGCCCTGCAAGAGGGCATTTCAAGGTGGAGACTAGATTTAGCCATATAGAGTTGAGGGTGATGATCAGTTTCTGTGGGTGATGAAAAACCTAATTGAAGTAGATGCAAGGGAGAATGGGGGGAGCTAAGTTGAGGCTGTGAGGGTAGGTAATCTTTTGAGGAATTTTGCTGTAAAAGTGATATAGAGATATGATGTGACAGATGGAAGGAGAAGTGGGGTCTCATTTTAAAGATGGGAGAAAGAATGTATGCTAAAAAGGAAACGATCCCCAGAGAATGATAAAGTAATGGTGCAAAAAAGAAATAGAATTGCTAGTGAAATATCCTTGCATAGGCAAGAGGATCTAGTGAAAATACAAGAATGAGTAATTTGACTATAGTAATGCTGGGGAAAGGTACATTATACAGGCACAGATGAAGGTAAGAAGGAGTGTGGTTGGAGTTTGGGCACTGTTTTTCAGAATGTGTCTGTTTTTTCAGTGAAATAAAATGGAAAATCATTAGTCAAGAGTGAGCAGGAGAAAGAACATAAATGCTCGTCTAGTAAAGAGGGAAAGTAAATGGACTAGGGAAAAAAGAATTTGGGTGCAGAACAGTTTTGAAGTCCAATTAGCATGGCTGTGTGTTCTCTGACTGCATTTGGTTTCTTGGATATGACTGTAGAATTGGTGGAGAGTTCTTTTCAACTTTGAAAAGGTTGACTTCCCTTTAACCAAATGAGTACAACAAAGTGAAAGAGAGACCTAGTGAGTAAGGGAATTGTAAGGGAGTGATTAATTGTACTCATTGGCCAGGGGATGTAAGTGAAATGAGAAGAAAGTGAGGGTGTGAGGAGAGAAGGAATAGTGAAAGGGTGGATTATGAGTCACAGAAAAGGTTGAAGGATTTGGGGAATCATAACAGAGGGACTGAACTAGAAAGATAGAGGATGTGGAGTTCTTGACATTGGGAGTATAGTGGGAGTAAGTAAGTGGAATGCCAAAATCTAGAGTTTGACTATGGGTTAATGACTAGGTAAGGTAGATGGAGGATGAGTTTATTGAAGGAAAGGAAAAAAAGGAACCAAAGGACCAGAATAATGAAGTCACCAAGGATTTTGAAAGGAGTTATATTGAAGTGATAGTTGAGTAAGAAGCAAAAATTGTTAAGAAAAAATTTTTAAGTAAACCAGGGTTAGTACATCACTTAATGATTATAGCAAGAGAGGTGTTAGGTGGTCTACTTTGATGGCAGTTTTTTGTTTTGTGTTTGTTTTTTTTGTCATTGGGCATTTAATCCAGGGCCTTGCACATGTTAGCACACACTCTTATCACTGAGCTACACCCCAAGCCCTGATGGTGATATTTTAAGGCAAGGAAGGGATTAGGGAGAAGGGAGGGAGAATTCCAAACCAAGAATACCTACCCCCACCTCCATGCCCAGTGTTAGGAAGTATTTGGGAAAGATCAACCCCTCCTTGAGAGAGTCAGGTACGATTACAAGTATGTTTATAGCTGCCCAGAGAAAAAGAGGAAGAACATAGAGTAAAATATTAACAGCGGTGAAAGGGTGATGTTTTATTTTCTACTCTTTATTTTTCTTGTTTTTTTTTTTCAAATTATTTATCATGAACCTGTGTCATTTCATAATCCATTAAACCAAAAGTGTTATTGAAGAGAATGATCTCTCCTGGCTGACATAGGCCGTATGGGATGGCATTCGAGCTCAGGCCTTGGGACTCGGCCTCACTAGCATCATGTCTCTGGGTTGAGGGCTCTTCCAGCTCTCCTTCACTGCTCAGCTGCAACTGCTTTGATCTCTTTTCTTCACAGCATCTTACATCTTTGTCTTGTATACACAGCTTGGACAGGATGAAGAACTCATTTGAGTGGAGGGGGAGAGAAAGAGCAATGTTCTTTTCTACCTCATTTGAACCTAAGGTTTTACTGAATATAAGAGAAGAGAAGAATAGAAAAGAAAGGAAGGGTTTCCAAGAGGATTTTTTGTCTATGTGAAAGAGAGGGAGGAAAAGCCAAAGTTCCCCAAGTAGGACCAGAGCATGTATTTCTCTAATTCTCTAGCCCCTCCTATCTGTTTCGTTTAGTCCCTTCTGCTTTCTTGTAGTGGAAAGAAGCTCATACGTTTACTTCCATGGTTTCCCACAGGGCTGGGAAATAAAAAGTTAGTAAGCAAATGAGCATTAAATAAGTAAGATTACAAATTATAATGGCTGCCTTGAAAGAAATAAGCAGGATAATCTGTGTATGAATGTGGGGACATAGGATGGAAATGTCTATATGTCAAGGTTTCTCTGAGGAAGGGATTTTGAACCTGAGAGGAAGCAGGAAGACAAAGTCCCCAAAGCTTGAGATGGCAGTTATTTTTGGCTCTTTCACCTCTCCTAAGTTAGGCTGATTCTATCCTATTTTTACTCCTGGGCCCTTCACCCCTGTTGCTCTCTACACCCCCATTAGGGGAAGAGTATACCAATTCATCCTGTCCTCCCAGCTTCCTCCAGTTCTCCCCTCTGCTGTTGGCACCAAGGCTGTCACATTAATCACCTCTCCTTCATTCTGATACTCTCCTGCTTAGACTCTGTAACAATTTCTTATTGTTTGCTTTATTAAAAACAAAATACTATAGCATTTAAGGCTTTTCACTTCATGCCCACAACCTACCATTCCCTTTTGCTAATCTATTCTCCACACATGCTTATTTCTTTCCTGTCTTTATCCTTATCCCACATTGTTCTCTTTGTCTGGAATGTTTCTCTATTGGCCCTTCCCTTTTTATCAGTCTCAACCATCTCTTAAGCCGCATCCTGCTCTCTGCCACCTCCAAAGACCAGTTTCCTAATCTCCTGGAGAGTGTGTGAGTGGTCACATCTCTCTTTAGACTTCTTATGGCTGTGTCTTATTGTAGTCTGTGTTATCATTTTTTGTACCCTTCTATAAATCCCCTTTTAAAGAAGGAAGCTTGCCTTGCAAACATCCATACTTTTCCACTGCAGACTGTACATTGTTTTAGATAAATATTACTTCACAAATTTGATGAATCTGTATTTTTTTCCTCCCTCTTATTCACTTTTCTAAGGAAGGTGTATGTATGTGGGGTGGTGGTGGGATAGTATGGAAACTTATAACCCAACTATTTCACACCCTTTTAGACAGCAAGGTAGAATGTGAGACAAAAAGACCTATTGGTTTTCATACTTTTGTTTTGGCGGTCTGGAAGCTATGCATGGAAGTTGGTGCTGACCCTTCTCCCAGCATATTTACAGATAAGTGTTATGGAAGGGAATGATGCAGTCCCTGTTTTTTCTTTGTTTTGTCTATAGGTGAGGGCTGGGGAAAGAGTGAAGAATGAAGAAATTGAGAAAAAGTATCTCCTTAAAGCCTGTGTTAGGCAGGGAGTGTAGCACAGTGGTAGAGTTCATGCTTAGCATGCAGGAGGCACTGGATTCAATCCCCAGCACCAGAAAAAAATAAGTAATTGAAAAGTTTAAAAAGAAGCTGCTACTTGTGTACTTTCCATATTTATTAGAGAGTTGAAGTAAGCATCTTATGATTGTGGTTTTAATTTGTAAACAGAAACCAATAATTATATATTTGTAAATATTTACTTCTCCTTGAATATATGTCAGTTAGTTCAAGTTGCCTTGCAGTGCTGCAGCTGAAAATAAGCAGCTGTGCAACTCTCTCAAGCCCAGGGTGTTATTTTTATTGCAGCTCATATTGTGTGGATGGCGCACATGGGTTAAGAAAAGGTTTTCTTTAGGAACTTTCTGTGACTTGCAGTTGGGTTACAAAACCTGTGGGGGCAAAAAGAAAACTTTCCCTTTGCTCTCTGAAAGTCCCCTGGAATGAACCGAGAAAAGAGACACAAATTTATCAATATGCACAGGGTAGAATCATGAGTGTGATTTCCTAATAATTCAATAACTTTCAGAATCTTACATATCCTTCCTCCTTGGGGAAAAGGGAAGAAGTAATGTAGGAAATTTGGAGGGGTCCTAAATGGTTATTAGGGGAATCAATTGACTAGGAGAGAGAAATTTGCTTGTAAAATGATTATCTTTGGAATTGGAGTGAGCCCAAGGGGCAGACAGTATCTTGTGACAAAGTCTGTCCAGAACTGTTTACATTCCTCACGTGTCTTCTGTGATAGATAATGAGAATTCAAGGTGGGGATGGAAGGCAATTGTATTTTCTTTGGAGAATCTGGTCTTAGCAGTTAAGGAAATGTCAGAGTAAAGCCTCTTTAAGGGCCTCTAGTTTCAAATAATCAGCGTACCAAGGTGCCATATTTTGAGGCAAATTCCTTGGGCTCCTTCAGATGCAGTGAATTATAGTATCTATAGAATCTGATCATTATATTGTAAAGCAGCACAATCATACATCCATTTCACAAACATTGAGCTCTTCTGATGTGCCATATATTGTTAATAGTTGAGGATAAGTTGAAAGCAAAGCAGGATCTCCTCAACTTTATAGATTAGTGGGAAAGAAGACAATGACAAATAATTAGAAGTATAACATGTGCTTTAATGAAGTACAGGATGTTAAAGGACCCACATGGAGTCCTCAGGCTGGAATATTAGAGAATCCTCTAGGTGGTAATGGTTCTAGAAACAGGACTTCTGATATAGTGACCATAAAAACAAAACCATGCCAGAGTTCCAATACAGGAAAAGGTTTGCTTGGTGGAGGTTACCTCAAGGAGAGGGCAGATGGCACTTAGGAGAGAGGAGTGAGGGAGAGAGAGAAGAGAAGAAAGGAGAAAAAGTGAAAGAGAACTTTTGTGGTGCAAGCAGGCTATATCTGGTTGTTCCCTAAACAAAGGAAGGGACAAGCCTTTTATCAGGTTTCTGGGATGGGATAGAGTCTCCTTGACCATTGTCATGTTTTGGTAGCTCTGGTGAATTCCTTATACTTGAGGTGCAATCTGGTTCCTGTGAAATGATTGCTCCTGC
Source organism: Callospermophilus lateralis (assembly GCF_048772815.1). NCBI lineage: Eukaryota > Metazoa > Chordata > Mammalia > Rodentia > Sciuridae > Callospermophilus > Callospermophilus lateralis. The sequence goes on from NC_135306.1 coordinate 141,767,077, forward strand.
TTGTGGGAGATGTCCTCATGGGACAATTGCTCACACTTAAGAGGATGGGGTGATCTCATCATGGGTTGATCTGTCTGTGAAACTACTCTTCCTAGAATCCAGGCTAACTGTAGGTTTAGGGTAATGACTGTAGACTAATAGGCATTAGTCCAGGGCTCAGCCCTTTGACTCTGTGGTGATCCCGAACTGTCCCAGTAATAATGTTAAAGCAGACACTGAAGGATGAACGAGAGCTAGGAGAAGAGAAATGATAGAGATTTCTGCCAAGGCCGAAGGTATATCATATACAAGATCCTATGCTAGGAAAGAGAAATTCATATTGGAGGAAAGGAAAAGAGAACAGTGAAACTGGGACAAGGGTCAGAGAGGATGAGGCCAGTGGATGTCAGTATTGAAATGTTTCCATTTACACACATATTGTGTGGGTACACCTCTTCTGTAGCTTCCATATAACTTGATGTTGAAATGGCATGGAGCAGAACAGTATTAATCAGGGTGTGGTGGTTCTGCATTTATCTTAATGCAGACATTTCATAATTGCTCTTAATATATTTATCTCTCACCCTGCAGGGAGGTAGTGCTTATATTTTATGGAGGAATAAAGGTTTCAAAGGTGAGGTAATTTTTGCTTAATCTTATAGCTGATAAATGGTAGAGTTGGGATTTAACCCAGCTCTGTTGGCATTAGAACCACTGTATTATGTTGTCTCTAGACTGGTTGTATTTCTTTCTTTTCTTTTTCTTTTTTCCTTTTTTTTTTTTTTTTTTTTTTTTTTTTTTTTTTTTTGTACTGTGCATTGAACTTGGGGCACTTTTCCAGTGAGTGTCCAGTTCTTTTTACTTTTTATTTAAAAAGAGGGTCTCACAAAGTGGCTGAGAGTTTTGCTATGTTGTTGAAGCAGGCTTTGAATTTGAGGTGCTCCTGCTTCAGCCTCATGAGTTGCTGGGATTATAGGTTTGTGCCACCGCTCCAGACTGGGCTGACTGTATTTCTCAAATGGACAGACGTTTTGTAATTTATACCTTACATGTGATTCATATAGTACATGGCTGACTTAAAGCTATAATCTAAATTATACAGTAATAAGGTCAAAAAATAAGATGAATTTTAATTTTTCTTTAACACCATTGGGCATTATGGTTTGGATATGAGGTGTCCTCCAAAAGCTCATGATTAGCTTATGAGAGCTATAACCTAATCAATGTGTTATTCCATGTGATAGAGCAATAATTTGCAAGAACTACCATATTGGAGTGATATATGTAGGCAAGAAGGTATGGCTGGAGGAAGTATGGGGATATGTTTGCAGAGTTTATACTTTGTCCCTGATGCCTTTATATCTCGGCTTCCTGACTGTCATGCAGTGATCAGCTTTCATATGCCACATCCCTCCATCATGATGTCCTGCTATTGCCTTGGCCCTAGAGCAATAGTCAGTTGACTGGGCTGAGACCTCCAAAATGATGAACCAAAATAAACTTTCCCTCCTTTAAGTTGTTTTTGTCAGTTATTTTGGTCACTGTGACACACAGAAATTGTAACTAGCACAGAAATTGGTATCAGGGTGGGGTCATTTCTGTGACTAACCTGATCATGTGGTTCAGTATCCTTTGGAGCTGGTTTGCAAGAGAAGTTTAGAACTAAAGTTTGGAGATGCAGGCTGAAGAAATCAGAATATTATAGCAGAGCTTTATGGGCAATTCTTGTGGGTTCTCAGAAGACCAGAATGCTGACAAGGTTGTGAACAGTAAAAGACTGTGCTCATGAGGTTTCGGGGGAGTGGGATTGGATGTGAGGTCATTCTTGTTTCATTTTGGTAAAGAATTTGTCTACATGTCCCCCATATCCTGAGACTTTCTATGAGGCTGAATTTAAAGGTGATGGGCAGATTATTCAGATGGAGGAAAATTCAAGTCAGCACAGTATTCAGATGGATGTTCCTGGTGGCTTTTAGCCAAATTTGCTGTGATAACCAGGAGCAGAAAGCAGAGTGGAAGTTTAAAAGCTTGCAGTTTGGCCGGAAAAGTACATGTAAAATTTGGGCCAAGGAAAGTGTGATTGCTGAAGAGATTACTGCCACCAAAGAGAAGCTAAGTACTTTGCACAAGGACAATAAGGCAGATTCCTTGAGGGCATCTCAGGAATTAGCAAGACCACACCCATTGCAGGCTCAGGGATGTGAAAAAGTGAAAACTCCTTTGAGAAGAGACCATGGAGTCACAGTGCTTGCACAGGGGAGCCTAGGAAGTTGTTTCTCTAGGATTCATTTCACTATTGCCCAGCTGCTCAGACACTCAGAGGTCACTGCAGCAATGGCCCACTGGGACCTAGCTGCTGCTCAAGCTGGTAGCAGACTTCGTAATATCCACATGGTGCTGGTTCTCCAAGAATGCAGGATGCTGAAGTTAAGGGATAATTGAGGCTTCCACCAAGATTTCAAAGGAATGCCTAGAAGGCCAGGCAAAGTGTTGCAGGGGAAGCCCATGAGAGGATGATGCATGAAGCTATGAAGATGAAGCCAAAATTGGAATGGACACCCCAGGATTAAGAGATGCCAGCAAGGTGGACAGTCTGCTGAAGAAAGCTGCAGGCTGTGAACAGAGCCAGCTTAAGAGAGAGGCCATGTGGGCTGCAACCAGCAAGGCCAGAGAGGCAGTCAGCCTCCCCACCATGTGCCCCAGATGCTGGATATGAAACTATAGGACTTGTTTGCCCAGTTGGATTTTAGTTTCATCTTAGTTCCATCCCTTCTTTCTATGTCCTTATTCCTCCCCTTTAGATTTGGAATATTTACTCTGGGATGCTATATATTGTACATATGTCATTTTTTTATTTTTACAGGGCAGGAATTTGCTTTGAATCTCAGAGGAGTCTTTGGACTTGGATTTTTGGGCAATGCTGGAACCAAGACTGTGGGGACTCTTGGAAATGGATTAAATGTATTCTGCATTATGAGATGGGGACCAGGAACAGAATGTTGTGGTGTGGATATGAGCTGTCCCTGAAAAGTTCATGATTCAATTATGAGAGCCATAACCTAATCAGTGATTTGATAGATTAATAATTTGAAAGAACTACCACACTGAGTGATAACTGTAGGCAGGTAGAGTGTGACTGGAGAAAGTAGGCCACTGGGGGTGTGCTTTGGGGGTTTATATTTTGTCCCTGGTAACTTGTTCTCTCTATTTTCTGACTACCGTACAGCAGCTTTCCTCAGCCATGCCCTTCCACCATGATGTTCTGCCATCACCGTGGGTCCAGAGTAATGGAGTTGGCTGACCATAGGCTAAGAGCTCTGAAACCATGAGCCGAAATAAACTTTACCTTCTCTTTTGGTCACAGTGACAAATAACTGACTAACACATTGGATAATTTTGGATAGAAGGAAGGAAGATAGAAAGAAGAAAGAAAGGAAATCATAATGGAGGGTTCAATAATATAAAACTTTTTTTTCTGGTTTGACTTTGTGTTACTGAAAGAAAAAAATTAAATTAATGGAAACTATGTGAGTAGCAGCAGGTGACTATGAAACCTTCTAAGATAAACCTGACTGAAGTATTTTGAGTAACTCTGTACACTTGCAGAGTAAAAAGTGTTAGATTTCCAATGATGATCACAAAAAGGTACTATGCAAGAGAATAATAAAGAGACCAAATTGGTAAGGTAGAAGTAAAGTCACTCTTATAGGATTTTATCTTCTTAAGTTTGGTGCTCAAGGTAGCTTACCTTAATTCCATTAATGAATCTTCCATTTTAAGTTTTTTTTTCTTAATAGTTTCTGTAAAAAAATAAGTTTCAAATAAGTTAATATAAGTTCATATAGGTGTACTTAATCTGTGCTGTGTGAAGTATTCTTTGCCATGTTTTCATTTTCACTCTGCTTAGAGAGATCCTTACATGTCCCCTCTTGCATTCTGCTTTTGGAAGTCTACCAGCCAAAAGCTTAGGGAGTCAAGTTCAATTAACTGTAGATAGATATTTTGTGTTTTTTAGTAGTTTGGATATTGGATCTCATCATTAAAAATGATTTTTAGAATAATTATACTATTTTTCTCTTTAATGAAATATTAGAATTAAAAGAATGTTATACTGAAAATTTAACTTGTCTCCTTAACTACCTTTATGAGATGTCTGATTATTTGGACCATGGTTATAATTATGTTTTTCTGCCACCTAAGAGGAAATAGTTCCTTGAGATATGATTTGAATCTCTAGCATATGAAGTGTTAAAGGTGTATCACAAATTATTTGGAAAAGCACTCATGTTTTATTTCTGCAGTTTGTGTCATTACTGAGAGATCCATTAATTATATACAGTGATGAATGTGTACTAAAGTATACTAGAGCTGTCACGGCATTGATGACTAGTAATAGATCAGAAAATCAGAAGAAAAAACATATCCCATGCCAGGCCATATCATATTTGATATGTAAGAAGATTTCACTGCCACAAAGACACTGCCTTGGTGATGACAGTTTCAAGATAGCTACAATTGCTTTTAAACAATTTACTTTGCAAGTCACATTTTAGATGTGATCAAATTGCTAAAGTTTTATATCAAAATGTCTCACTATTAAGAGGCAATATTAGACACAGATAATATATATTGTTGTGTATGTTTGTGCATGTGTTTGGTTGTGGTTTTAGACTTTGGAAGTGTATGGTAATGATACTTTTACAAAATATATGAGTAATCCATCTAACTTACACTTCCTGAAGACCCTTGCTGGGCATTTGGACACTTATATTATTCAATTTAACGATCATTACAGATAGGTAGAATATTTTCATGTAACACATGAGAAAACAAGCCCAGAGACATGAAGTAATGAAGAGACATGAAGTTCAAATAGTTAATAAATGGCAGAGTTGGCACTCAGACTCAGTTCTGTCTTCCATTTCATTTCTGTTCCCATTAGGTCACAGAACATTTGTGGTCTTATAATGGAGAAAAAGCTTTTTTTTTTTTCTTTCAAAAATTAAAAAGAAATTTAAAGGCACTATTAAGTTTTAAAAACTACCATTGGTGCTGTGTGTGTGTGTGTGTGTTTAATGCTCAAACAACTGGCATGTTTGGAAACTTTTCCTGGTAGCATATGACTATGGTAGTTATGTTTGGCTAGCATCATTATGATTTAATAACCTAATTTAAACAAGGAAATACAAACCAAACAATGGCTCTGATTCATCTGATAGGAAAGTAAGGAAGTACTTGTTCTTTTTTGTTAGTGAATTTTTATTTTTATGCAGTTTGAACCATGGGTCATGCTGCAGACACTGTCCTTTAAAACTGTCGGAAACCTCTGCCACTTCCTTAGCACTGATGGCCTCTTCCTTTGAGGGAGCAGCTCATGCAACAATATTGAAGAGCAGTGGTGATGACTGTCTTTTCCTTGGCGCTGAACACTTCCTTTCCCTTGAACAATTGGCTCTAAATGACAATGACCAATGCAGCTAGTGGAGACTAAAATGCGCTTTTGTTTGCCTTTTTGTGTGGTCTAATTTCTAAAAAACAAGCACCCTTTAAAAGGGAAGGGCATTCATGCCTACTGACTCCTCTCCATGATCGCAGGGGCAACAAACTTGGATTGTGCTGGTCTACGGATCTGGAAGGCCTGCCGCAGCACCAAGCATCATCGTTTGCTTCCACATGTCTCACAAATGCAGGCAACTCTAGCTGATGTCAAGGATTCCATGCGCTTCATTTTTAAGTTCCACATAGACTGACCCCTGCCTCCGAAGAAGTCTTGACTGCCTGTTTCTTGGTTAGCTAGTATAGGTTTAGGTAATGCAAATAGATTTTAAGATCCACCTTTATTTTTTATTTTTGGTGATATGAAAACAATCTCTTGGGATGATCTATTTAAGAAATGAACACCTTCCAGTTTAACCCATTTTTGATTGAAAGTCATGCTAGGGCTGAACCTTAAGGAAAACTAAGTTTAAACCTCTTCTGTAAAATATTTTCCTTTTTTTTTCCTCTCCCAGGGGTAGGGGTAGGGGCAAGAAAACATGTAGTTTTAAATGAATATTAAAGAGTCATAGTTTCTAATTTGAAAATGGCCTGAAACACTACACTATTTTGTTGATTGGTGACAGGCTATGGAGAATCATGAGTCAGGGTTTAGTCATATATATATGCTTGTGGGTCAGATGACTCAAATCAAGCAGGCCATGTTTTCAGTTTCTAGTTTCTAGTCTGGTCCTGCTTTTTGTAACCCTGCAATGGAACTTAGGCACATGATAAGACATTTGGCACAACTTTCCTATGACCTACCTCTAAGATCAACCTTTAAAATCATAATCAGAGATGAAAAAATTCTAAAGTTTATATTCATTATTAATACTGTGTGCCAGGCATTACTCATTGGTAAGCTCATTGTTAGGTATATACTATTCTGGGGTGTGGCTTATATAATGGTGGTATTTCTCTGCTTGAAATGGTTTGTCCTTGTTTCTCTGCCTAGAAAATTCGTGTTCATTCTTCACTGCTCAGGTCTTTTTTTCCCCCTCTCTTTGATTCTGGACATCAAACCCACGACCTCCATGCATGCTAGAAAAGCACTCTACTACTGAACTATACCTCTAGCCCTGATTTATTTTTGAGACAGGCTCTCAAGTCAGTTGCCCAAGCTGGCCTCAAACTAGTGATCTTTCTCTCTCAGCCTTCTGAGGTGCTGGGATTGCAGGTGTGAAGTAGCTGGGATATAGGTATGCATCAGAGTGCCCAGCTGCTGCTCAGGTCTGGTATCACCTCTTTGAAACTGTGGAACTGATTTGCTCCCTGCCTCCCCCGGTGGTTGGGTATTGACTGCTCTCTGCATTGTGCCTCTCACTGTACTTTATAGATACTTCTGGGATCCTAACTTGGATTGAAATGTTTTGTATGTGGGTTGAAGTTACCATGAGACTGAGCACACTGAGTGCCAGGACCATATCCAACATTGTCAACATAGACCCTCACAGCTGTTTGAATGAATAACTAGCTCAAGCTGTAGTGAATACTCCCTCTTCTGAAAGCACTGACACTTGGTTTTATCATATTTTGCCTAGTTCTACCAACATGGCACTGACACTGCCTAGTTAGAAGTTGGTCATATAGCAAAAGACTTTTTTTAAAAAAATATTTTTTAGTTGTTAATGGGCCTTTATTTTATTTGAGTTACTCATAGGAAGGATGTTAAAGCAGTGTAAGTAGCATTCCATTCTTAAGGCACTCACTACCTGGGAGAACCAACGTTAATGCCCAACCAGTTCTTAAATACTCAAATATTATTACAAAAACAAAATACTTTGTAACCTAAAAAAGTTGATCACAAAAGTAACATTTCGTAAATAAGAAACATAAATCAAAAAACACTGAAATACTTTCCTATCAGTTGGCAAGTAACTACCTGAGTACCTTGAGTCTTATGCACAACCCCTCCAGCACCCTCTCCCCACACCCTCGCCCTCCCAACACTTGCATGCACACACACCTGGCCTACTGCTCAGTTCCCTTCAGAGCTCCAGACCTCTGGAGCTAATTCGCAATAATGCAAAAGCCCTCTGCTAGGGGCTACATTGTTACAATAGACTCTTCACTCTCTGTTCTTTTAGCTTCTGTCCAGGCCAGCTGGAATTGTAGTTTTTTTCTTCTCTTTTCCAATCCAGCCTTACTGGACTGTTCTTAAACCCCAGTTCTTCAGGGAAACCTCCAACAGCTCCAGCCTGTTATGAACTGTCCTTCTGCTGGCTTTCCCAGTATTTACTGTCTGTAGCATTCATTTAGTTGTCAATGATGCTTTACTCTGTAAGAGTGCTTCAACTGTAATAACATGACATCTTGAAATGTGATTTCACAGGTAGTAGTTCTTCAAGTAGAATTATTTACAATCACAGGGGGTTCAGGCTACTTAGATTTGGGGGGGGGGTAGGAATAATTTCACATTCTATAACTTGATTGCTCGGTAGTGTGCAATTTTGTAAAAATATGACTCACTTTGGATCACAATCTTCATTTTAGGAAACACCAATCTAGATTATACAGGTCTTACAAAATGAGTGTTTTTCTCATAGTGGAAAGGTCAGGCCTGGAAGTAAGTATTTACTATAGGATGAGTATATAGTATTGCAAAGAAGTTCATAGCAAGAGTTCAGAGGAGAGAAAATGGCATGGTGAAGATGACTTCCTATTGTAGAAAATGATTTTGTTTGGGGAGAAAGAACCTGAGTGTATCCTAGTAGTTCACAGATTTTCCTTTGATTATTAAATCATTCCCTGAAAGGTCCCCCTACTTGCAAGGGCAGATGGGTGTAATACATATTGATTTCTTCCTCTGTAGTTTACCTTAGGCTTTTTATCTCTTCACCATTTTATTTTCCCTTCTAGTTTTTATGTGCTTATACAATTGCAGGGCTTGTTAAAGTTTTCTGATTTGTCTCCTCCTCTCCAAGTACTAGGAATTGAACCCAGGCATGGTCTACCACTGAGCCACCTCTCCAGCCCTTTTTATTGTTTATTTTGAGAAGGTACAGTGAAAATGCTAAGTTTCTGAGGATGGCCTTGAATTTGCAATCCTCCTGTTTCAGCCCCCTGTCACTGAGATTACAGGTGTGCACCACTGTGCCTAGCTGTGTTTCTAAGAACAAAGCAGGATGCCACAGGAAGGTTTACTTCTTGTTTAATACTCATCTATTTTATGGATGACTAGAAGAACCACTTTAAAAATGGAAACTGATGTCTGAGCCTTATGGGATGAAAACACCACCAGTTGCAAGTGATTATAATTATTGTCTCATTGTTGGCTGGTAGAATTAGCTTTAAAGAAAGGGAATGTCCTGTAGGAAGTAATGGCAGCAAACTTTAAGTATTGTCCCTGAGTCATTTTGCCTCAGAATGTGCTGTTTTGTTGTCCGTTGATTTTTTTTTTTTTTTTTTTTAGTGAAATAAGCCTTTGTGGTGAATATTTTCTTGGTTGTATTTTTATTTTTTTGGTACTGGGGTTTGAACCCAGTGGTGTTTTACCATTGAGCTACAACCCTGACCCTTTATTTTTTAATTTTGAGACAGAGTCCCACTAAGTTGTTCAGGATCTTTCTAAGTTACTCAGGATGCCAAGTTACATTGGATTTTCAATCCTCTTGCCTCAGTCCCCCAAATTGCTAGGATTTGGCTGGGATTACAGGAATGCACCACCATGTTTGGCTTGGTTATATTCTTTGTGGCAATGCTTTTCTCCTGTTGTTAAAGATTATGTTACATTATTTTTTTGTCTTAATGAGGCCAAAATTGTACCTGGGGAAAATGTATCATCAAAGTGTTTTTTAGATTCTCCAGGATAACATGCCAAATGTGAAAATAAACATGATTGTAATATACTTTTGTGTGTGTGTTTTATTAATACCAAAATATAAAATTATTGGTTGCTATCAATCATTAGGTTATTGTTTATAATTCAACAAATTTTTGCAACCTGGTAAGGAAGGCATTCATAACCTCTTTTGTACATGAGGAGACTGAGGTTGAGTGTCAGGAGTGGTGATTTGAATCATGGTCTCTGTCAGGTGACAGGAGGCGCCTGCACTGGGAACTCCTTTGGGCAAAGGCCTGCATTGAGACTGCCCAGTTGCTGTGGTGACGCCCTGCTCAAAGGAGGTTCTGTGCATGCCACTGGACTATCAGTCTGAACCCTGAGTTCAGACAACAGCTGCTGGGGGTAAAGAATCATGAGTGCAAATTGATGATTATAATTGGGCTGCCCAGATCTTTGTTCTTCAGCCTGCATGCTTTGAAGAAACTTTCTTACAAAAAATCCTTCTTATGTTAAAACTTATATAATAAGTGTGGTCTTGGCTTTCTCTATGTGTCAGTTTGTCTTTTCTAACCTCCCACTGCTCCTCACTGGTTTCTGAATTAAGGGTGTGCAGTTGAGGGATGTGAGAAAGCCCCTGGAAGTGATCTAGTAGGAAAAATGGCACAATTAGCATTTTGATATAGGACTTTCAGGCTACAAAGCTGGGCTTTTTCCAGTATACTGAGCCAATTTTAAAACCAATGGTAACACAGTGTGATGACTATGTGACGGGAGCTGTGATGGGATGAGAGAAGGAGCAATCTACTGTGGGCTTGGGGTGTTTAGGAAGTTTTTCTAGAGGGGTCAACACTTGAGCAAACTTCTGGAGGATGATGCAGGAGGATGAGTGAAGAGGCATTCCAGGTTGGAGGAAATTCATGAAAGGAAGGCTGGAGACTTGAGAAAGCACATTATTGCAGAGGATTTCTGAAGAAGATAAGGTTGGGAAGGACATGGGTTGGATCCTAGGACAGGCATTACAGCCTCCTGTACCACCAGATGCTTGGGTCATGTCTCCTAACAAATGCTGCCCTAACAAATACCTTGTTCTTTCATTCATAATGTGTATTCCTTGTACAGAGGAATTTCTTTGCTTACTTGTCTCCTCCACAAGACCATGGTTTCCTTGAGACTAAAAATGTACTTTAGACAAAGCGGAATGAAAGGAAGGGAGGGAGGACAGGATTAGGAAAGACAGTGGGATGAATCTGACACAACTTTCCTATGAACATATGTGAATATGTCACAGTGAGCCTCCACATCATGTACAGCCACAAGACAGGGATACCAATTAGAATAAGATATACTCCATGTTTGTGTAAATATGTCAAAATATATTCTACATGTATATATAAGAATAACAGAGTGTCTTGGGAAAAAAAAAAAGAACGTGCCTTTAATCCTTTTTTTCCAACATAGCTGGGCACACAGAATAGGCACTTGGGACATGCTGGGAGGAGGAAAGGGCCCTGTCCTTGCTGAGGAAGACCAGTTTTAGTCAGAGTGTTTACTGCTCTTCTGTCCTTTCAAAGTTGAGTTGAATTTTAACTTGATAATTTCAGGATCTGTTCATACATCCTGAAGTGACAGTGTCTCTCTGGTGGCCTCGGGATCCTGGAGCAGACTTAGCCTATGTAGCTTACATCCAGCAGAGGTTGCTTGGTCTTCTGGTATCACATAGACATATCATTTTTCCTCAGTGAAGATCAATAGTCACTGGTTTTGGAGCAAGGTCTGGGTACATGGTGTTTTGTGTTGTGGGGTACAGAGATGAACAAGAAAGGGGGAGGCAGTATGGCATGGTGAGCAAAAACACAGCCTGTGCACTTCAGAGAGTTCCTGTGAAGAATAGATGAGGTAATATGCATAGGCCCTAGTGTAGTCCTTACACTAATCCCAGGGGCAGGCAGGAATAATGCACATGGTGTGATCTGTAGAATCTAATTTATTTTTTACAGGGCTCTTTCTGTCTTGAATCTTGTGACAGTGTAGCAGATACAAGACATGCATATGTAAATAACTACAGTGCAAGGCTACATTTGAAAAGCTCAAATTACCTTGGGAGCACAAAAAAAGGCAGGGATGCTTCAGTAGGAAGTGACATTGAATAGAATCTTCCTGGGGGCTTTTTACACTGAGAGAGAGCTGGAAGGATTAAAAACTTAAATAACTATTGCTTTTTCTAAAGTCCCTTCTCTTACCACCTTGTTAAAATTAGGTCTGCTTCTATTATTTTTTTTTTTATCAGAATAAAATGTACCCAATTGTAGTTCCTAAGTATTTGTGTGTTTGCTTCTTTGTTGTCCATTCTTTGTGTTCCGTCACTGGACTGTATGCTCTGTGAGGGCTTGTTCACTGCGATATCTCTAGCACTGCAACCATGGTGGGTACTCAAGAATACTAGTTCATTGAGTGCATGTAACCACTGACTCATTTCTTTGCACATCCCATTAGCTCTGGTGAGTTACAGCAATGCAGAGGCAACAGCACCTGAAAGTAATCAAAGGAAGCAACTTGGTCTCCTTTGAACTTGCTGTTATTGTTCTGAGCTTTTTGGTTTCAGCTGAGGATATCCTTTTCCCTTCCTTTATCTTTTTTACAGTGCTCAAAACAATGAGTAGTTTGTGTTTTTAAGATGATGATAAAAACTCCCTAGAGGCCATTTTATATAGTGAAATCAGAATTGAAAATTTCATGCTGGAGTTTCCCAGGAGGAAAAAGCTTAGGCATTACTTTCTTCAGTTGCTTCCTTTTGTGGATGCTATTCATGTGTGGATTTTGTAAAGTTTACTTTTTCATTTTTTAAAATCATGCATTTTTCAACATAATAAAAACCATTCATTTTAAAGTAGTCTCTAAAAAGAGAACATTGTAGGTTTTCTGTTTCAGTGGTTTTTGTGGTGTGACTGACAGAAGGTCCTCTCTGGAGGAGGCTGATTTGTGTTTAGCATTATGATTTAGTATATGCTTGGATGTTGATATGGTTTAGATGTGAAGTGTCCCCCAGAAGCTCATATGTGAGACAATGCAAGGAAGTTTAGAGATGAAATGATTGGTTTATGAAAGTCTTAACCTGATCAGTATATTAATCCTGTGATATAGATTAACTGGGTGGTAACTGTAGGCAGGTTGGTTGTGGCTGGAGGAAGTGGGTCATTGTGGGTATGTCTTGGAAACTTATATTTTATCTTTGCTGAGTGCAGAAGTCTCTTTCTGCTTCCTGGTGTCAAGTCCTGAATAGTTTTCCTCCACCACATCCATCTGCCATCTGTACCTCAGGCACAGAACAATGGAGTTGATTATCTATGGACTGAGACCTCTAAAACTGTGAGCCCCAAATGAACTTCCTCTCCTCTAAAATTGTTCTTGTCATGTCTCTTGGTCATAGTGGTGAAAGAGCTGACTAAAACAGATATGCTACTCTCTCTTTTTTAAAGTAGTTTATTAATTCATCAGAGTAATCAGGTGAAGATTGTGACCCCCTGTCTTTTGTCTCACCAGAATAGAACAGGGACCAAAAAGTTTGAGAACAATTAGGTTATCACTTTCTATCAATTTCTTTAAACAGTTTTGGAGAAGAATGAAAGAAGAATATACTTTATTAGCTTCTATCAAGCTGGATACCATGAAGCATGCCTGTAATCCCAGCTACTCTAGAGGCTGAGAGAAGGGAATTGCAAATTTGAAGCCAGCCTAGGAAATTTAGCAAGAACCTGTCTCAAAACAGAAAGTAAAAAGGGTTGGGGATGTAACTCAGTGATAGAGCACTCCTGGTTTCAATCACCAGTACTGCCAAAACCAAACAAAAACAAAACTTCTGTGAAATGTTAGGGGGAGCCTGAAGGCCTTGGAACTGAAGGCCTGAAGGCCTTAGCCTTGTCTGTTTAGAATGCCCACAGTCAGGGTCTTGTATGATCACTTATGAATGGGCGATAGTGTTGGCTGCCACTGCTCAAAAGACATCCTTCTGTTGATTGCTGTTAAATGAATACTGGTGATGTCATACATTGGGTCCTTTTTCATTGTTATTTATTGGGTGTATTTTGATTTTGGATAATAAACATTGCTTTCTATATAGAAATTGAGGAAGCCTTTGTTTGAAATCTGGCTGCTGCTGCTTCTTTTTTGGTACCTGGGATTAAACCCAGACATACTTTACCACCAAGCCACATCCCTATCCCTTTTTTATATTTTTATTTAGTGACAATATCTTGCTAAGTTGCTTAGGGCCTAAGTTGCTGAGACTGGCTTTGAACTTGTGAGACTCCTGCCTCAGGTTCCTGAGCTGCTGGGATTACAGGCTGTGCACCATTGCACCCAGCTGGCTTATTATTCTTATAATCATCTTCCTCCTGGACCTTTCTATAATATTGCATTTATTCTTCTCCCTTTCTTTTCCTTTCTTTCTCTTTTTAAAATTCCTACAAGTCATCTTCCACAGAAATTGCCAAAGGTATCTTCTTGAAACTGATCAGAATAAGTCTTAAAACTCATTCCCGGCGCTGGGGATGTGGCTCAAGCAGTAGTGCACTTGCCTGGCATGTGTGCAGCCCGGGTTTGATCCTCAGCACCACATACAAACAAAGATGTTGTGTCCGCCGAAAAACTATAAAATAAATATTAAAAAAAAAACAAACTCATTCCCATTGCCATTAAGATTAAATTCAAATTCCCTATTATATACTGCTTAGCTCTCAACCTCATTCCATATCAGTCTTTTTGTTTATCACGTTCTAGACGCTTTGGTCTCATTTCTGTCAAACCCTTTCTAGCATCTGGGTCCATCCTTTTCCAACCCCTTCCTCCCCTCTCCTCCCCTTCCCTTCCCTGCGCTGCCCTTCTTCTCTTTCTTTATTCCTTCAGTAATGGGGATTGAACATGGGGGCACTCTACTACTGAACTGTATCCTCAGCTCTTTTTATTTTGAGATAGAATCTTGCTAAGTTGCTGAGGCTGGCTTCAAACTTGCCATCCTCCTGCTCCAGCCTCCCAAGTCTCTGGGATTACAGATATGCACCACCATGCTTGGCATGGGCTTTTATGTTTTCAGTTTCTTTATTTTAGACTTCTTACCTTGGCTGGCTCCTTCAGGCTTTAGCTCCAATGCCACCTCCATGGAGATAACTTCTTTATTAGTTTCTTAGGGCTCTGTAACAAAGAACTACAAGCTATGTCATTTAAAACCACAAATTTATTCTTTCAGTTTGGGGGGCCACAAGCCCAAAATCAAGGTGTCGGCAGGATTGTTTCCTTCTTGGGAACTTGGAGGGAGAATCTGTTTCGTGTTTCTCTTGAAGCTTCTGGTGGCCACTGGTAGTTCTTGGCATTTCTTGACTTGTATCACATGACTCCAACCTTTCCTTCCATTGTTACACCAACATCTTCCTTTTGCACATTGTGTCTTCATATAACATTTTCCTTTCTGTGCTTGTCTCTATGTCTCCTTTCTTTTTTTTATAAGAACACTAGTCATATTGGATTAAGGGTGCTACTCTAGCATGACCTCATCTTAACTAATTATATCTGCAGTAACTCTATTTCTAAATAAGGTTCCATTTGGCAGTCCATGAAAGATACAAATTTTGTTCTTCAACCCATTCCACCTTCCCTGACTCAATATAAAGAAATTGCTGTTGTGGAACTTTGTCTATAAACATATTTACCACCTTTTTTTTCCTGGTAAATAGTGAACAAGACATTTCATCTGACCATATGTTATATATTGTTCTCAATTCTGAACACACCATCTGTAAGAGGGGATTGAACCAGGGCATATGCAGGGTTATGAGGATCTTAGAAATAGTTTTAAATAGGAAACATAGTATTAGATGGGCTTGCTCAGATGGAAAGGAGAAGTTTGGGGAAGTTATCACAGCTCTCCGCAGGAGAAGGAAAATATATATGCAAGTTTGGATTGAAAGTTACGTGTATCACAGGTCTGAGCTCCTGTATATGAGAAATCTGGTGTGGGCTTTGGGGTGTGTATGGAGGTGTCTTTATCTTTTTTCATTCTGACACGTGCCAGCCTTCATCTCTCAGAAGATGTGGATAATATTTTGATGATATCTCAGATGATATGGAGAATATTTTGCATGTATAGAAACATTCAAGGGTTGGTGGTTGTGGCTCAGCAGTAGAGCGCTCACCTAGCACGTGCGAGGCATTGAGTTCGATCCTCAGCACCACATAAAAAAAATAAAATAAAGGTATTGTGTCCAACTACACCTAAAAAAATTAAAAAATAACATTCAGAGCAATTGATCATAGAAACATTCATACTTAATAAAATAGGAGAATATAAAATATATAGGTCAAATCAATATTTTACAGCATATTTGGGTTCAAAGCACTATTCAGCTTGCTAATGAACCATTATGATATGATGAATATGTTAAAGGACACTGTTCTTCAGGTAAAATTACTCTGTTGTGACTGAGAGCTAGAATTTAAATAATTTCCAGCCTTAAAATCTTTGACTTTAATCCTGTCACAAGGTCAAGTATATTTTGGGGTCATATACTTTACTAAAGTTTGGATTGGTCCTCTTCCCTGCCCACAAGCTGGCATTCTGTCTGTATTATTTGTAGATATTTATTCATTTCCCTGTTTCTACCTGTAGCACAGAGCATGCAGTTCCTACTTCTTCAGCAGTCTGGGAACACTGACAATTACGGGTTGGCCTTAGATTTTAGGTTTGGTTTTTCCTTAAGGCATGTGATCTACTAGTTTGCAAAAGCCACATCCAATTACTGTTCTGCAACTCTTCCAAAGCCAATAACAGACCCACAGAATAAACCAACCTGCACAAACTTGATCCTGGGAATTTTGCTCTCTGTTTTCATTGTTTCAGCTCATGGTGGGCTCTGAAGTTGTGTTGGGTCTCTTTGTCAGTTGCACAGCCAGAATGCATGCATGCATTCATTCTCTACTTGTTCATTAGTCTTCTATATTTCTGGCATTATTCTATTCACTGATGACTTAGCAGTGGACAGACGGACAGAAGTTCTTTCCTTGTTAAGTCTGTTTCTGGTCATCCTGTTGCATTCACTATTGGTTTAGAGAAACAATTTCAGTTTCAGTTAGGTTTCTTTTTACAGAAAAAAATTTCATTTAAGTCTGTTGGCAGCCTGATGAATAATTTTATCTCCCATCTCTTTCCCTGCTAAACCATATACCTCCTGCACCCTTGTGTGATTTTTGTTCAGAACTTGATGGAACTGTTTCTTACTAAGTTGCCCACCATTTAATGAGTGCTGAATAAATATTTTTAAATAAAAAAATAATACTGGCATGTTTCAGTACAATATAATTTATGTGTGATTGTATAGTTAAATAGAAATGTAAACATGTATGTTATAAAAGTCTCTTAATTGAAATTTTGAATGTCTATAAATCTCTTTATGAACTATTTTATTGTAATATAGGGAAATGTTCCATCCTAACTCCCGACTCCTCTCCTTCTCTTTAGAGTCACTTCCCTGCTGCACTGGTAACCATTGTCCTGACTTCTAACATTTACATACATCTTGAACCCTTAATTTAAAAAGAAGGGAAATGACTGCCATATTTCAGTGATGGGAATGTGTATTTAGGAAATGCTTAATATAACTGGCATTTCTGCGTTCCTTTCTTTTATTCAAGAGTTTGACTCTGTCATCTACATTTCCATGCTGTCCTAAATTTTTCGATCTAATTTAAAACTTAAGATCTAATTTAAAACTTAACGGGCCCACCTACTTCACTACTTATTTATACAAGAGCGCCCTCTGATGGCATCATATTTCCTAAAATTGATGTATTTTATCATCTCAGCAGAACTTCAAGGCCAGAGCTTATGGTAAGCTGTTGTTAGGTAATTCTAGTGCTACAAAGCTTCCTGAACTATGGGCTGTTATTGACCTCGTGGTGTTCTTGAAGACTGTTCAGCCACCAGATGATGTCAGAATCTCCTGATGAAACTCTTAACTGTTGTTTGATGAAACTTGTTATTTCTTACCTTACTGGAATATTTTAGGCATTTCCAAGGAAATCTCTGATTTTAGCAGTAGAACAGAGGGTATTTTGATCTCATAGCATTTTGGAAATTTAGAAGTAATTCCCCATCTGGGTCTCATAGTAACTGATCAAAGTTACTGAGCACTACAGTTATTGAAGATGATGTTTGAATCCATTTTCCTACCAAGTAGATACTGTTTTAAAAATGTAATTAGATGCTATTTATACCACTGTAGAATTTATAATGGCTTCTCATATTTTATCAAGCACAAACTTCTAAAATATAACATGCCTATGAAATTTTAA
Source organism: Callospermophilus lateralis (assembly GCF_048772815.1). Taxonomy (NCBI): domain Eukaryota; kingdom Metazoa; phylum Chordata; class Mammalia; order Rodentia; family Sciuridae; genus Callospermophilus; species Callospermophilus lateralis. The sequence continues at coordinate 141,784,715 of NC_135306.1, forward strand.
CATTAAAAAAGGGACCTCATACCATTGATTTAGAACTTTATTCTTTCAATAATCATTTATGACATATCTGTCATGTACAAGGGCAGTGTGGTAACTATTGTCATCTTGACTTTTATCCATTTATAAGTATAGGAGGCTGGATTGCTAAATTTTTCCATGATGGACTCTCCCTCAAACCCCCCCCCCCACTTTTGGCATTTCCATTCTCAACAAATATTTTATTTCTATTTGTCTCCTTTTTAAGATTTGGGCATGTTACTAGAATATAGTATAGGAGAAAGGAAATATGTTGGGTTTCTGTTCTCTCGACTAAAAAGCTCAGGGGTCACTCCAGTAAAACTGGGCTAACTGGGCTGTGCAAAATAACTACACAAGAGACACAAATACCTTTTTCTTTGGGGTCACTGTGACGGCTCCTCTGACCTCATTTGAATGGAAGATTCTATCCTAAACAGGGAAAGGGGTTATATTACAAAGAAACAGGTGAGCATAGTTTCACCCATGGGGCTGTAGCAAGACACACCCATATACGAGACACTGACCCTCGAACCCAAGAAGGGTAGGGAAAGCTCTGCCATATTTCTGTGACTGAGTGCCTCAGCACCCAGCTGGGGAGTGTGACTCAGTCACGTGTAAGGTTGGTCTCCCACAGAAATACAAGAATAGTGTCTCAGTACATAGAAAAATGGTTTCATTGGAAGAGCATTTCTGAGGAAACTTCTGCCTTACTTTTAAAGTAGAAAATAGGGCTGGGGGTGTAGCTCAGTGGTAGAGTATGTGCTTAGTATGCATGAGGCCTTGGGTTCAATCTCTAGCACCAAAACAAATAAACAAGAATTAAACTTGTAGGGCTGGCAATGAAGAAAAGGGAAGGACAATTCCTGTTTTTTGGACTCATCTTCCTCTTAGAGGGACTTGTAATCACTATCCTTGCCACCACCAGATTATCATCAAGGGATACAGTTTCCTCTGTAATTCAAGTTTAGTCTCCAAAACTTCCTGTATCCCAGATGAATAAAGGTAAAACATTTGGGCAGGTTTTTGATATAATAAAGTGAAAATAATAGGGGGTCACCCAAGCAGCCAAGGATTTGACTCATAAGATATGGTTTTTCTCTCTGGTCTTGTTTTAGCTGGGATGCTGTCTTTGTGTAAGGGAGAACTTAGCAAGATCCACTTCTCCACTCCCACCATTCTCCATGTATGACCCTAAAGCCTGTCCATCTTCCTTATCCTTCTAGGTGTTGATTCCTTCTTTGAGAACTTGTATCCTTCCAACATAATGTGTCCTCACCTTCAGGGGAGATGGAACTTGTCCAGTAACGTTATTGCTCTATATTTGGGAATTCACATCAAATGGGTGTGAGATGCTCTTGTTTCATTTCAGCATCTCAGGATGACGGTTGCAGGTTTTTGTCCTCCATATCTTTTGAGTATACTTTTCATATATATAGTAAAATTTCTCTTAGCTAATTATTATTCTATTACTATTTATCTGGGTGCCTAAATAACCAACTGTAGAGTGAGGGTATTTTTTTTGTACCAGGCATTGAACCCCAGGGGTGCTTAACCACTGAGGTTCATATCTCTAGCCCCTTTATTTTCTATTTAAGACAGGGTCTCACTAAGTTGCTTAGAGCCTCACCTAATTGCTGAGACTGGCCTTGAGCTTGTGATCCTCCTGCCTCAGCTATCAAGCCGCTGGGATTACAGGCATGCACTATCTCAGTGTGGTTTGGTTTTTATCAGTGGTCTAATTAAATGAGTTAAAAATAGTAGTATAGTAGTGATTATTGAGCCAGGTCAGTGAAAACACCAGTATGCCACGTTATTTTGTAGTGTAACTGTTAGTAAGTGGCTGATGGTTGTGACCATCATATTGCAAACTTAGGAGAAAGATACTCTCATGTCTCCTGCTGAAGGCTGAAGTTGGTTGTCAGCCTGATCTGCAACAGCATGTTGTAGTGAAGGGCAGTATTTTTTTTTTCTCTTTTTCATCATACTGGGATTGAACTCAGGGAAGCTCTACCACTGAGCTACATCCTCAGTCCTTCTTATTTTGTTTTGAGTCAGGGTCTCACTAGGTGCCCAGGTTGGCCTTGCACTTGTGATCTTTCTGCTTCAGTCTTCAAGAGCTGGGATTACAGGCATGCACCATTGTGCCTGGCTTCAGATTTGAGTTTTGTCAGAAGCAGGATTGGGTTGATGTGAAGAGCATGTTATTATTAGTTATGTTACTTTAAACAAATTATCTGACCTCTCAGAGTGTCAGCATCCTTATTTTAACACTGATGTTATGAAAATGCCCCTCAGTGATGGACTGGCCAAGTAATCTGCATCAAGCAGTGCCAGCATGTAGTGAGTATTCTGTGTTATTCTCTCTTACCCTCACTGCCCCCAAATTGTCACCCAGACTGGCTGATAGGCTGATAGTTTTTCTGGGTGTGATCTTTATTCTTTTGCAGTTTAAAAATCCAAATTATTTTTGCCATGCTACATTTTATTTAAGAGATGTTCTCTTTTTTTCTTCTTGCCTACCCAATTTCACAGATCCATTTCTTCTACATATGGTGAATGAGGGAAGCATCTTTTAAAATTTAAAATTTCTTAGACCATATTCTAGAAAAAACTGCTGTGCATAACTAGAGGTGTACTTCCTTTCTGAGGTCATGTTTATATTGCTTTTGTAGCTCTATTATATATTTTGATTATTTCAATAAACAAAATTACAAAAGTAATTTAAAATTCCTGCTCTGCTTTGACCTTGGCAAGTCATGATCGCTTTGAGTCCAGTTTCCTCAGTTGAGCAACACAGATCAAACAGTTTCTAAAACTCTGTCCTGTTGTGATTTATACAGTCTCTATTCAGCAGCCCAGAACTGGAAGTGTCATGTGGGTCTCAGTTCTGAACAGCAGAGGGCACACTGCCCCTTGTGTGCCTGACCATTAGGTATTGAAAACTAGAGTTAATATAGCTGGAAGTTGGTAGCCCCTAAGGTGGGAGGGAGCCAAGAAAATTCCATAAATTCATGTTGTGTAAAGGACATTTCACTGTATATTTCCAGTTGTTTAATATTTAGGTGAAACACTCAGAAAATAGGAGATTTTGACATTCTAAGAATACCATCTGTAATTCCCTAGAGAATATCACTACCTTTTACTGTCTAAGTAATTCATTTTAGGATTAGTGTGCAAATGCATTGGAAAGGAGAACTAGCATTTATTGAGAAATTATTATATGTCAAGAATTATACTTGATATTTTAGGTACATTTTCTCTATCACAGCAATTCTTTCAATTAGGTTATTATCTTTATTTTATCTAGGACATCAGGGCTTGGAGGGTAAGTGGCTTGCCTGGCCTTATAGCTGATAGAGATTCGGGGTTGGGTCTGTTAACTCCAAAACTTGCTTTCTTTCTACCATAAGAAGATTCCTCCCTCTTTTTCCCAGTCTTAAAGATTAAGACTGATTCCTAGGAGCAGGAGTGCCTTAGTTAAGGTCATACAAAGGAACTTGGCTTACTCTGGTTTTGAAGTTCCTGTGGTCCCTGTAATTTTTTATTTATTTATTTATTTATTTTTATTGGTTGTTCAAAACATTACAAAGCTCATGATATATCATCTTTCATACATTTGACTCAATTGGGTTATGAACTCTCATTTTTACCCCAAATATAAATTGCAGAATCACATCGGTTACACACTCACGTTTTTACATAATGGCACATTAGTGACTATTGTATTCTGCTACCTTTCCTATCCTCTACTATCCCCCCACCCCTCCCCTCCCATCTTCCCTCTCTACCTCATCTGCTGTTGTTCAATTCTCTCCCTTGTTTCCCCACCCTTTCCCCTCACAACCTCTTATATGTAATTTTGTGTAACATTGAGGGTCTCCTACCATTTCCATATGCTTTCCCTTCTCTCTCCCTTTCTCTCCCCCGACTCGTCTTTGTTTAATGTTAATCTTTTCCTCATGTTCTTCCTCCCTGTTCTGTTCTTAGTTGCTCTCTTTATATCAAAGAAGACATTTGGCATTTGTTTTTTAAGGATTGGCTAGCTTCGCTAGCATAATCTGTTCTAATGCCATCCATTTCCCTGCAAATTCTATGATTTTGTCATTTTTAGTGCTGCGTAAGATTCCATTGTGTATAGATGCCACATTTTTTTTTATCCATTCATCTATTGAAGGGCATCTAGGTTGGTTCCACAGTCTAGCTATTGTGAATTGTGCCGCTATGATCATTGATGTGGTCCCTGTAATTGTAGGTGGAAGCTTTTTCTCTGGCAGGAACTTTCTACTGTTTATATTAGACATGACATATACAAACACATACCACATTTTAAAATTCTAAATCTTCAGACTGGATTATTCAAATGTTATTCTTTGTAGGCTGGTTTTAAAGGTTATAACAATATCTCATTTTATGAGGAGGCTAGGTTTGAAAGTCACTATGGCAAAATTACTTTTGGCTATCCCAAGGGAAGGCCTCTTGTTAGAGAGCCTTGTACATACCTCTTTTCTTTACATCTAACATAGCCCATCTTTTCTTCCTTATTGAAATAGATTGTGTGTGTGTGTGTGTGTGTGTGTGTGTGTTTTGTTGTTGTTGAGGTTCATATGATGCGGTTAGCTTGTATTGGAGGTATGTGGAGGGGTAATTGAAATCTTTAAGCACCAGAGACTCATTCAGCACAGCGAAATGCTTACAGTATTGCAGTTATTCTGATAACTAGAATCTAGATCCAGGAAAAGGATAGCAAATTCATGTCTTATTTTGGTGCTTATTCTAATCTGGTGATTTTCAAAATTTCATCTGTATTATCAGAAACATTTGCAGAGCTTATTAAAGCACAGCTCACTGGGTTCTACCCTCACAGTTTCAGAATCAGTAGGTCTGAGATTCAGCCATAGACATTGCAGTTCTAGCAAGTTCCCAGGTGATTCAGATGCTGCCTGCCCTAGGACCTCAGGTGAGAACCACTACACTACTTTAGTGGAAGCCTGTGGAATCCCTTGTATGCCTTTCCCTTCACTGGTTCTTTTGTTCTCTTTTATTTTTGAGAGGGTGTAGTTGAATCAGTTTAAGTGGAATGCAGGGATTATGGTTCAACCTGTTTGTCTCATTTTTTATCCCAGCCCTTGTCCCAGAAAGAAGGTTAATACATGCTGGTTGAATGAGTGATTAAGTAAATTAAAGGATGTAATGGGGGGGGGATATATAGGACATGGGCATCATTGTTATATACCTAGTCTATATGAATTGCTTATTTTCCTGAGAAATAGTCATCTTTCAAAAATTTTTTATTTGTTATTTTTAGATATATATGACAGCAGAGTATCTTATGACATATTATACATAGATGGAGTATAACTTCCCATTCTTGTGGCCATACATGATGTGGAGTTACACTGATTGTATATTCATATCTGAACATAGGAGAGTCCTATTCATTCTGTCCTTCCTATTCCCATTTTCTCTCTCTTCCCTTCATTCCCTTTTGTCTAATCCAATGAACTTCTATTCTTCCCCAACTCCTTATTGTGTGTTTGCATCTGCATATCAGAGAGAACATTTGGCCTTTGTTTTGGGGGGATTGGCTTATTTCATTTAGCGTGATAGTCTCCAATTCCATCCATTTACTGGCAAATGCCATTCTTCTTTGTGGCTGAGTAATATTTCCATTGTGTATATATACTGCATTTTCTTTATCCATTCCATTCATCTTTTGAATGGCACCTAGCTTGGTTATGTATTTTAGCTATTGTGAATTGAGCTGCTATGAAGATTTTTATGTGGCTGTGTCACTATAGTATGCTGATTTTAAGTCCTTCATGTATATGCTCATGACTGGGTTAATTGGTGGTTCCATTCTAAGTTTTCTGAGGAATCTCCATTCTGCTTTCTAAAACAATTGCACCAATTTGCAATCCCACCAGCAATATATGAGTGTACCTTTCCCCCCATATCCTCGCCAATATTTATTGTACTTGTGTTCTCGATAATTGCCATTCTGACTGGAGTAGGATGAAATCTCAGTGTAGTTTTAATTTGCATTTCTCTAATTGCTAGAAATGTTGAACATTTTTTCATATATTTGTTGATCATTCATATTTCCTCTGTGAAGTGTCTGTTGAATTCCTTTGCTTATTTATTGATTCGGTTATTTATTTATTTATTTGGTGTTAAGTTTTTTTATATATCCTGGAGATTAATGTACATTAATGCACTATCTAAGGAGCAGGTGGCGAAGATTTTCTCCCATATTAAGTGCTCTGTCTTCATGTTCTTGATTGTTTCCTTTGCTGTGAAGCAGCTTTTTAGTTTGATAACCATCCCATTTATTGATTTTAGATCTTAAGAAGTAGGCATCTTGAGATTAGAATAACTTGTACCTTAGGACAATGTATGGTGATCAGATCCTAGAGATCAGTAAGTAAGCAGAGTTTGGTGTAGATTTGAGATATTTATATTTTGGGACCTGTGATATGTGGTGTGTGTGTGTGTGTGTGTGTGTGTGTGTGTGTGTGCGCGTGCATGCGTGCGTGCGTGCAGGGAGCCTCATCTGTTTTAGAATGATCTAGAGATGTCTTGCAGGGTCTAGTGTAGGTCAGAACCAGTCCTTGCTCCAGGAAGGCTGGAGCAGTGCTGCAACAGCAGCCTTCAAGAGCTCCAGACAAGGGCTTGCATTCTCACTGTGGCCCCTTCATAGCACTGAGGAGTTCAGCCTCCAAGATGCTAAGGCTCAGTGGCTCAGGGTAATTCCATAAATTCAAATAGCTGCACCACCAGTCTTAGCATGTTATAGGAATTGATAATTAGATGTAAAATAGCCAGTTAATAAAAATCTCAAAAGGTAAGAAAAATTTCACAAAATATATCTGAAGTTCAACTTAAGTTTATAATTATTTTATCTTTTCAACACATTTTGTATTATGTGTCCTATAAAGTCTCAGTATCCTGTATGTTTTTTTTTTTTTCCTCTTTTGGAATAAACTTTAATTCCTTTAAGTTCACTTTACTTTTTTATGTTGAAATATTTTCCAGTAAACAGAGTTTGACATTCTACCTTTAAATCTACCAGTGTACAACTGTAAAAAATAAAAACATTTTCTTATGTAACCAAAATAATATGATCACTCCTAAAAAGTCTTTAGAATGGTCTAATACGTTGTACATATATAAATCAACACAATTTTCTTTACATTATCATTTATATCTTATTTGTTCAAATTAGTATCCAATCAAGGATAGTGCATTGCATCTGGTTATTATGCTCCTTAAAATTCACTTAATCTAAAACTGTTTCTTTTTCATATTGCCTTGCCATTGTCCTGTAAAATGTTCCACTTTGGGATTTGTCAAATTTCAGATTTTAACTCTTCTACCCTCTACATTTCCTGGAACCTGGTCATTAGATCCCAAGTTTAGATTAAAAAACAAACTGAATATTTTTGGCAAGAATGTATATCATGGTTGATATGTGTTTCCTGTTGTGTACATGAGGAGTTACTTAACTCTTGCCTGCCCAACATTAGTGCTGCTAACATCCATTTCCAGATTAAAGTTGACAGCCTGGTCCTTGTAAAGTTACATTTTCCCCTGGTAACAAGGTGGTATTACTTTGACACTGTATGAATATTCATTTTCCTATTACCCATTCTCCTAATGCTTTTAACACCAATTGATAATTCTTACCTGAATCAGTAACTTTGCAGAAGTGTCATTTTTCTAATTTTGTCATTCCTTCTACACTAAGTGAAATTTAATTAAACAGCTCTTCTCCACCAACTGGGACTTTTTGGTACCCTAAAATATAATTATTTTACAAAGATTAAATGTTGAATATTTTCTTTATTAATTCCCTATTTAAAAGTAAAGGATTGATTTACTGAACACTTTATTTATTTATTTTTTTTGAGAGAGAGAGAGAGATAATTTTTTAATATTTACTTTTTGGTTTTCGGCAGACACAACATCTTTGTTTGCATGTGGTGCTGAGGATCGAACCCAGGCCGCACTCATGCCAGGCGAGCACGCTACCGCTTGAGCCACATCCCCAGCCCACACTTTACTTTAAATGGTGGAAAATGAATTTTTTCCTTGTTTCTTTTTTTAATATTGGTATGCATTACTAATGGATTTTCTTGAATTGAATGTTTCAATCAACTTTTTTTAATGTTCAGTTTGTTTTATGTTCAATTTATTAAAATGTTATCCAGTAATAGTCTCTTATAATTAGCTCCTATGTCTGTTAATGTAACTCTATTAATTTTTGAGCACTTCTTTGTTTATTTGCCCAGCAAGATGTGTAGGCTTATCTTGTAAATTCCTTTTCCAGATGTCAATCAGTCACAGTACTAATAAGATCTAGTTCCTTTTACTGAGAATGGTGTTAGACACCAAAGTCCTGGCACTTGGAATGTCTATTAATACTAGAGTGATAGTGTTTATAGACCTTTTCAATGGTCTATGTAGTGCTTGAATTTTGATATTGAAAGTTTGGATAATGAAAATTCAGATAGTAAGGAATATGTGTATTTTGAAAAATAATGATATATATTATTGTATGCTTGAAAATGTTCAGAGAGTAGATTTTAAGTATTCTCACCACAGAAAATAAGTATGTAACATAATGCTTATGTTAATTATCTCAGTCTAGCCATTCTACAATGTACACATATTTCAAAACATCATGTTGTACACTATTTTGTCAATTAAAAATTCAGTAAAAGAAAAATAATGAGCTTATGTTTCTATTTCAATTTTAATATTATTATTTTGTGTTGCTGGGGACTGAACTCAGGACCTTGTGCATGCAAGTGTTTTGCTACTGAGCTCCAGCTCCAGCTCAACATTATTTTGTTTTTAAAGTAACTACTTGATTTTATAATTTTATCTTTTCTTTTACACTGAAAATCATGACCACCAATAATAAATATTGTTTTGTTTTGAGAAAAGAATCTCAAAATAGCAACATCAATATTACCATTAATAATAAACCAAGTAAGTTTAAGGTTTTATTATTTTTGTAGTCTAGTTTTATTTAAATGGAAAAATTAGTTACTGTTTTATCGATATCATTTAATTACTTTCCTTTGAAATATGTCTTGTGTCTACTTTGTTTTTTATCATAGGTTGATCATTTTGGATTCAGTAACATGAAAACTTTTAAACAGCGGTACCTGCTAGCTGACAAACACTGGGATAAAGATGGTGGATCGATACTTTTCTACACTGGTAACGAAGGGGACATTGTTTGGTTTTGTAATAACACGGTATGTGCAGATTTGTAAAATTCCTCTGCTCAAACAATTTGCCTTTTATTATGATAAACTACAAAAAATTGTTTTGCAGTATAGATGACCAAGGACTACCTTTCTTAACTGTAAAGTTCTTTTTAACAATAACATAATGGAAAAATAGCAAAAATACATGGACAGGCAGTTCACAAAAGAATAACTATAGATATCCAAGAAGGCTTCATGTTTAGTTTTAAAGAATTACAAATGAAAACAATGAAATACTTTTTTTTATTACAAAGTAGTGTAATAATTGTTATCATCTCCAATTCCAGTATTTGGTATGGTTCCTGGTACTCAGAAGATCCCAGTAAATGTTCGTTGAAATAAATTGCATTGAATTTAAAGTAAAGATATAGAACCAATTATACTGTTACTGCATTCCTCATTGATGACTATTTACTTAGGAATATGAATCTAAATATGTTAGTCAAAAATGAAATAATTCCCTGAGAAATGAGATCCTGGAATGACTTTTTTTTTTTTTCAGACGAATGATTAATGAGAGCAGGACTTCCTTTTCATCAGATTCTGTGGAACAGTGGCTGCTGCCTTGTCTCTTTTTCTTATATGTGACTGCCCTTTTTGTGCCAAGGCCACAGGGCAACTTTCATTCAGATTTTCCTAGCTCCTGTTCTCCTGTATTATAGGCAGATAGCTATTGCTTCCTCCACCAGACTCTACTGCTTGTTAGAAACTGGAGCAGAACCTGAGGTTTGCTTGGGGATTCCTATCCTCAGAAGTGCCAAGAACAGTTCTGGAGAACTGACTAGAGGCAGCTCTTGGAAGGGCATACCCTAAATTTCCTAGCCCCAGACATCTTCCTCACTTTTAGATGTTCCTTTTTCAATAGGCAGTGTAGTATAGTGATAGAGAGTGAAACCTTCAACCAGATTGACAAGATTTGAATTCTGATTTTGTCACTTTACTATTTTATTTTGGGAAAGTTTCTTATTTTGTGCTTCAGTTTTTTCATCTATTAAATGGGTACAATAAAAATACCTAGGGCATAGAGTTATGAAGACTAAATAAGATAAAATTTGTCAGCACATAATGTTAATAAAGTATATGCACCTCATTTGAAAAATATACCTCTGATGCAGATGCAGAGAAATGCTTATTACATTGTGAATCAGTTCAAGTAAATTGTTTCCTCTTGAAGCCCAAGGTCAACTCCACAGAAATCTGGGTATTCTGATAGATGGTTCTTACTCTTTTTTTTTTATACCTTTATTTTATTTTTTATATGGTGCCGGGAATCGAACCCAGTACCTTACACATGCTAGGTAAGCGCTCTACCACTGAGCCATAACCCCATCACTGGTTCTTACTCTTAAAACACAGACTTGAGGGTAAGACTCACATGAGCAAATCTTGCAGCACAGTAATAGAGATCTAGGCCTAGCCTAGCAGTGTGGAAGGAGAGTATTGACAGGTTGGGACAGGCAGGGGGGTAGTATGCACAAGTTGTATGTGGGCAGGATCTGTAGACATGAGGCATGGAATGAGTGGGTCCTTCAAAGAGAATGGTGGGGCTACTGACACCATCCCAGGTGTTTCATTAAGTTCTCCATCCTCACATACATGCAGCTCTTTTAATTGTTTGCTTATTGATCAAAACAACCAAAGACGAAGTTCTTAGTTCTTATTAGGGAGTGGCAACTCATTAAAAAGTAACACTGTGCATTAGGGATGACAATTCATTTTAATCATGTTTAGTGGAGTCCATCTATGCCTGCCTGGAATGCTTTGTTGAGAAGGATTCTGAGGCTACCACTGAGGCTAGTGAAAAAAAGCAGTGAGGGATAAATGAGTAGCCATAGACGCTGAGGCAGGATGTCTAACAGCACCTAATTATGATGTTCTGCAGCCAGGCAGCCTATATTTGAATCTGGTTTCTGACACTTACTAGCTGTGTCAATATCAAGGCTTATTTCTAGTCTTGTATCTCTGTATTGTCTGTAAAATCAAAGTGTCTGTTTCTTGTTCATTTTGATGAATAAGTGAATACATAGGAAATGTTTAGAACAGGGCCTGAAATATAAACTTACTCAGTTAATATCAGCTATTGTTATCTATTATTTATTTTCCAATAAATCAAATTAATATAATACTCCCTAGGGGATTAGTATGCTTATTTGTCCTATTTTCTCTTATATGGTATAAATGACTGTGATTAGTGTCTGACTTTGATACCATGAGTTCTTTCCCAGAATATATGGTGCCTACTGCAATTTGAAGATTATTTGAGACTTAATATTGATTCTAGGATGAGAGGTTCAGGATAAGAAAAGTTGGAATGACTAGTAGGTGAGCAACCTGGGGTTGGTTTTAATTGTTTCACTCTAACATAGCATTCAATAGTGAAACAGCAATTATGTCATTTATCTGTAGAAGAAACATAAATTATGAAACTTTTTAGAGAGCTCCTTCTGGTCTGGTTTAACATCTATTTCATAGGGTTTGTAAAAGTTTCAGTGAGTCCTGATTTTATCTTGTGATTTGTAAACTTTTCCTAGGGGTTCATGTGGGATGTGGCTGAGGAACTGAAAGCTATGTTAGTGTTTGCTGAACATCGGTATTATGGAGAGTCCTTGCCTTTTGGCAACAACTCATTCCAGGTAAATATATGTTTTGCTTTGAAGTTTAAAGTTGGGAACATTTTTTACTTACAAGTCCTACTTATGTGCTCATTATATGTTAATATAATAATAAGGTGGTTTTGACTTGAGCTGCCTGAAATCTTAAGAATTTGTGCTTAATCTTTTTTTTTTTTTTCAGGACGATTTGAATGGATTATGGCTTTAAAAAAAATTTTTTTTTTTTAGTTGTTGATGGACCTTTAGTTTATTTATTTACATGTGGTGCTGAGAACCCAGTGCCTCACACATGCTAGGCAAGTTCTCTACCACTGAGCTACAACCCCAGCTCTGGGATTGAGGTTTTTAAAGCCATATTATTATCTTTCTGATGTTAGCCAGTTTAGTTCAGTGTGCCAGGCCAGCTTCAGTCAGCTCAGTCTTACACTACGGCTGCAGAGACAGTGCAGGGGACTTTTCATTATTTCAAAAGTGTAGGTCAACAATTCTGCTTTATAAATTATATGCTTTAATTATCAATCCTATCTCTGGAAAAATATAATGAGCACATAAGCATTTGTCTAATAAGGTGTTTTAAATACAAGATAGTCAATAAAATAAGAAAAATAAGCTGTATGATTCAGTGAGACTAACTGTCCCTGGGATTCCCTTCAGCCCTTCCTCTTTGTACAAAAGACTCTGGTCTTGACCACAGGCTCTGCACCTAATCAACCTAGATGATTTTTTTCTCAGTTGAGTCACTATGTTCTATCTTTGTGATTCTGCTTATATTAATTTTCTTAATATAGTAATTAATATATTTAAAAAATTATATCATTTTCTTAATATTTTTCTTTAAGGAATTCAGTCTTTATGTTAGCATTATCTTAATCAAAGGCTTTATGTCCTAGTTATTTTTTCCAAGTTACAATAAGATAATCAATCTTACATTAAAAAACACTATGCACTACCTAAGATCATTTTGCATACCATCAGTATACGTATATCATGATTTTGAGGAGATTTCAGCTAGAAGAACTTGGGGTCAATAGTTTTTAGGCTGACTGTTTTGAAAGGAATTTTAAATTTTTATCCTTAGGTTTTATTATTTTGTATCATAAATAAAATAAATAAAAATAAGTAAAATGTTTTTGTGTTATAAATAGAAAGATAGTTGTTGGGCTGTATGGGATGCTCTATTTTTTTTAAAAAAATTTTGGTTGTAGGTGGACATACCTTTATTTTGTTTATTTATTTTTATGTGGTGCCAAGGATCAAACCCAGTGCCTACACATGGTAGGCAAGCACTCTATCACTGAGCCACAACTGCAGCCCCATCTATTCTTTATTTTAATATATTTTTTATGTTGATGGACCTTTATTTTATTCATTTATTTATATGTGGTGCTGAGAATTAAACCCAGTACCTCACACATGCTAGTCAAACACTCTACCATTGAACCACTGTCTGAGCACTCATCTATTCTTTAACTTAGTGTTTTTCACACATAATTGATTAGAAAAGTTGACAGGTCCTGATACCACTGGGAAGCCGTCAGCTTGTTGCAGATAGAAACATAATTCCCTTGCCAAGGTCACTATAATTGATGCTCTGTCAACAAAATGGAGCCAAGGGCTCTTTTTTTCATATGCTTCTTTCCCTTTCTGTGCTCACAGAATTTGTCAGTAGAATGATGGATGTTACACATATTATTCAAGGATTGGAAAAGAATTGCATTGAACTATACTATACATAGTGCTTTAAAAACTGGAAGTAAAGAATAGTGACAGATAGGAGGTAAGAAGTCAGGAAAGCATACATCTTGGATGAGGGGGAAGGCTAAAGGAGTAGGTGGCATCTATAGAAAGAGGAGAGTTGGGAGCTCTGTAGCTAAATAATGTGTCGAATAATAGAAGGAGTCAACAGAGTGGTGAGACACATGCAAAAAGATCAAACAAGATAGCTGGATAGACTGTATAGCTATGTTTGTTATCTGTTGCTATAGTTTTAAACCTTTATGGCTTAAAACAGCAATAAGCCTTTATTATCTCACAGTTTTAGGTAAGGAACTGGGAGTGGTTTATCTGGGTGGATCTATTTCAAGCCAAGAGGTCAGCTACTGCTTGAGTCAGATAAAGGCTTAACCGGACATGGGAGACTCTTTCCACTAGTACAGAGGTTATCACATGAGTGATAAACTGGCTCTGGAGATTGGTTTCTCTCCTTCTAGGCTTCCTGAAGGGCCTACTTGAGTACATTCATGACATTGCAGCTAACTGCCCTCAAAGTTGGCCAACCAAGAGAGCAAGGAAGAAGCTACCATGCTTTTTTTTTTTTTTTTTTTTTTTTTTTAAATATATCCTTGGTAGTCATGTATTATCACTTCTGCCACATTTTATTCATTAAAACCAAGAAGCTAAGTCCAGCTCATGTTCAAAGGAGATTAGGCTTCAGCTTTTAAAGTAAGGGATGTCAGGAATTATTGATGTTTTAAAGCATTCTGTTAGCCTCCTCAGTTCAGCCAGACTCCATTTGTGCCTCAACTTCCTATACTGCAGAGGGAAATTGTCTCTATGCAGAGATATAGACAATCATGGGATGTACTTTATGAGATTCTCTCCTCTCTAGGATTGATGTCTTATATTTCTGGTGCCTGAAAATATATTTTTCTCTTTTAATTTTGCAGTTGTTTATGATAAGCAACCTAGTTTACTCATAATATATTATCTTTCTGATGAGGAAGAATGAGTTTTGTTTTTTATTGGTGATCTTTACCTCATTTGTCCATAGGATTTATTTTTTTATTTCTACATTGTGGACATTTTTAATATGTCAATATTAGAAATACAAGTTATAGCAATTGTCTATTAGGCTTAATTTTATATTTCATCAAATTTGCTCTTAAATGTTACTTACAGTTTGTTTGTTGTTATTTCTATACCTCAACAGTCACTAGCATTTAGTAGAAATTATAACTAAATGCAAAGTACATTATGTTCTTCCACAAACTTAAAAACATATTTCATGAGTTGTTTAAATCAGCACAGCTATTGCTTTGACTGGGCATTTTAGCTCAATTGACTAGAAATTGTATTTGGAGAAAAGCTTCTCTGCCTCGTTTTTTTTTTTTTTTTTTCTGGATCTGGGCAACACCTAAACTGCTATTACATGCACATTTTTACGTATGTTCTTTATTATTTTTCTTTAGGATGGCAGACACTTAAATTTTCTGACCTCAGAACAAGCTCTAGCTGATTTTGCTGAGTTAATCAAACATTTGAAAAGAACAATCCCAGGAGCTGAAGATCAGCCTGTCATTGCAATAGGGGGCTCTTATGGTGGTATGCTTGCAGCCTGGTTCAGGATGAAATATCCTCACATAGTAGTTGGGTAAGTGCATTTATGTTGGCATGAGAACTTCTTAGTAATTGTCAAGGCAAACTTAGAGATCTGTTTTGGGTAAAACATGCCCCATTCTATTACTGAGATTTCTAGTTCTTGTCTTTAAAACTGTGTTATTTTTCCTCATCGATTTTGTTCAGTCTCAATTTTAATTTTAAAACTTGAGTTAAGTGAGTTCATATTTTTTTCTCCTCCCTTGTTTTGCTTACCATTTAGAGCCCTTGCAGCTTCTGCCCCTATCTGGCAGTTTGAGGACTTTGTTCCTTGTGATATGTTTATGAAGATTGTAACTACAGATTTTAAGAAAAGTGGTTCAAATTGTTCAGTGACTATCCTCAGGTCCTGGGATGCCATTAACAGACTCTCAAGTACAGGTAAGTTTTATTCAAGTGAATGGATTTGAGATTTTGGTTAAATCAATACTTCCCCTCTTTCTTTTCTTCCTTCTTTTGCCTTTTTCTTTTTTTCTTCCTCTTCCTCCTCTTCTTCCCTTTCCCCTTTTCCCCTTCCTCCTTCTCTTCCTCTTCCTCCTCCTTCTCTTCCTCTTCCTCCTACTTCTTTTCTTTCTTTCTTTTTTTTTTTGAGACAGGATCTCACTATGTTACCAGGCTGGTCTCAAACTCATGGGCTTAAATGATCATCCTGCCTTAGCCTCCCAGGCAGTGGGGGCTATATGCATGCACCACTATGTTTAATGATTCTTCCAATTTTAAGCAACTGATTATTAAAGTAAAATATATGTACATAAAACTACACAATCAAAATGCATAGCTTGATGAATTTTTCACAAACTGAGTACTTGGTATAAATAAGTAGCATCCAGATCAAGAACATTATCAGCATCTCAGAAATTCCCTGGTGCCTTTCTCAATCGTTATCTCCATCCCTACCCAGCTAACTACTATCCTCCCTCCTTGAACCATAGATTAATTTTGCTTGTTCTTGAACTTTAAATAATTGCAATTGTATATTATATATTTTTTTGCTTGCTGTCTTTGTTCAATAGTATATTTGTTATATGTATCGATTTGTTTTATTAGTTGTAATTTATACATTATCCATCCTGTATAGTATTTCTATTTATTTGTTTCAATAGTATCTTAAAAGGGGGAAATAATTCAGACCACTAATTCTAGTGATCCGCATAAAGATAGGCAGCTTGTCTATCATGGGAATATCTAGTAGCTCTACAAATATTTTACTGAATGTTGAAAAAATTCTGGAAAATTGGTACAGAAAATTGAGTTTTCTGTAATACTAAGTGAAGAATGAATGATCTGTAAAGACTTGTGTTGACTCGTACTTTTTAGACTCCAGCATTGTGATTCTATTCTCAGGCAGTGGTCTACAGTGGCTTGCTCAAACCCTCCACTTATGTAGCCCATTGAAATTCGAGGACATCCCAATTTTGAAAGAATGGATTATGGAAACTTGGGTGAATCTGGCAATGGTGAACTACCCTTATGCATCTAACTTTTTGCAGCCTTTGCCTGCTTGGCCTATCAAGGTAATAGGAAAATTTCCTCTCATTTTTTTAATGACATACTTTAATTTTCACATACATTTTCTGACTTTCATCATCAGAGGAAATCCCAGTGACATCTAGGGCTCTGTGGAGTTACTCAAATCTGGGTGGGAATCCTGGGTTCAGCCACTTTTTGATTATGTGACTTTGGACATGTTGCATAATTTCAGTTTTCCCATGAAAAATAGGGGCAAAATACATCAATTTTAAAGCTGTATGAAGTAGAAATAAGAACAACATTTGCAGTCATTTGAATATTTACTATGTGCCATGTCTAATGCCCTTTGAGTATATAATATATTTGATTTTTGTGGTATATGTATAATTCCTAGATCTAATGATGCTTAATAAATTGCAGTTGTTATCATAGTATTATGATTCAGTCAGCTGCTAAAGTTTTCTAAGTGCTACACATGTGTGAAGGGTGATTCCCATGCAGCATGGCAGAATGGAAAAAACACTGACTTGGGTCCTGAAGATGAAGGTCTGGCCAGAAACTGATGCTTTCCAGCTGCATGATCTTGGCCAAGGTGTTCTTCCTCCCTGAGTTTCCATGTCTACCTCTATAAAAAAAGGATGACAATAGTTACATAGGGTTGTGTTTAGGACCAAATAAAATATTGGATGTGAAAACACTTTGAGAAGTATAAAGACACATTACACCAATTTTAGGTTCTTTTAGATTTTTAAGTTTTTTTTCATGTCAAATTATTTATTGTGTATGCTCTTTTTTAAGCATATTGTTTGTTAGGAACTTTTCCTTTTAGTTTTAAAAATAAAGGCTAGCCAACTTGATAGTTAAGTTTTGAGAATATAATTGACTCTACAGCTAGAATTGGTGCTGGAAATAAAAATGGAATTGGTAATATGAGAGCCAGGTTTCAAAAACACTTGTAATTTACTGTGCCTTTGAAGCAGTAAACATACACCTTGCTTAAAACTTTGCAACTAAAATGAAACAAATTCATCTGCAATTAGTTATTTTTTTTCTTTTTTCATGAACAAAGTGTTTTTTGCACCTGTGTGCATTTAATTAAATTCAGTAAAAACTTATTAGAAAGAGATCTCTTTCATGTTAATAAAATCTGGATTCAAACATCGAATTTAACTCTTTCAGTATACAAAGAGAGAATTACATTTCCATCTTAACCCTTTCTTGGAGAACAAATGAATTGTCAGATGATAAAAACAACAGGGAATTCCCTTATTGATGGAACAGGAATAGGCAAACTTTATCCATAAAGGGTTATACTTAGGCTTTGTGGGCCACGTGATTTCTGTCACAGTTACTCAACTCTGCAGGTATAGCATGAAAGTAGCCATAGGTAATCCGTAAATGAAGAAGGATGGCCAATAATATTTTTTTAAAAACAGGCAGTTGGGCTGCATTTGGCCTGGAGGTTGTAATTTGCTGACCCTTAATCTGAAAAGACCAGAGGAATACAGCTTTAGTATTAGTTGTTCATCATGATTTGGGATGGTGAGCAGTCTAACATGGTGTTTTCTCCACTTCTTTAATGTTCCTTCAGACATTTTCCTGTTGAGTCTTCGATGTAAATAAATATTTTTTTTCCTTCACTATTCTTAATAATTACTTGAAACCAGTAGGGTCTACTTAAAATATTTTGTTGTCTTTTATTATTATTGCTATTTAGTGCAGTCCTTTTATCTTTTTGTTTATATACATTATAGAAGCTTTTTTTTTTTTGGCAACATAACTTTATGTCCTTCCCCCATAATAACCTTAGCTTCTTTTATGCAGGATTAGTTCTTGTCCTTTTCTTCAGTTAACTTACCAATGTTATTCTTTCCTTTGACATATTAAGGAATTATTTTGGAGAGTGGAACCCAGCACTGTACCACCCAGCTATGTCCCCAACCTGGTATTATGGAATTCTTGATTGCTTACAATAAATACATTTATGATTCCATTTCCTGCCTATAACCCATCAAAAATAATCTGTTGCCTTTTCCTTGAGAAACTTGCATTGCCTCTATTTCCTTTTCCTCCTATAGTTAGTTACCCGTCTGATTTTCAGCATTTTTCTTCCTCCCAAACTTTTAGCTTCAGATCACTTTCTTTCACTGCCCATTCTATTTCTCCTTTCTTGACCCCTGTCTGTTCTCCCAACCCACTAATCCCTGAACACTACCCAGTTGGGGACCGCTCTTTCACTTGGATAGTTCCATTTAACCAGAACTCCTCCTCCCTCTGATACACTTCCTCCTTTTTAAAGGGCTGACAAACAGCGGTCCTTCTCTGAGTCTGTGACTCAGGCTTAGGATGGTGAGATAATATGCAGCAATTGGGTTATGGAGAAAAGCAGGTGATTTCCAATTCAGGCTAAACCTTGTACAGTTCTGAAGGATCCATGGGCAGCAACTAAAGGCCATTTTCCGTGTCAATTCAAGGATCATTCTTTTTAATTTGTCTTTGGGCTCTGCAGGCTCAGGCTCCATTTACTTTTGTTTACTGTTAACAGAAGCTGCAACATTCATGCAGAGATAATCACAGACTTGGCCAGTGGAACACAAGGAAGAAGAGAAAAGGGAAATAGAAAACCTCTCTGTCATTTGACTGTTCTGTCCACATAAAGACTATTAGGTCTTTTAACTTAAAGAGCAGTTTTAAAGGATACTGTATAGTTTGTTAATTTTGGAATCATTTTTTACCTGGTAACTAATTAGACTCCTGAGCATGGAAAAGGATAGAGTGAAGTAATAAGACATAAGATTGAAAACCTCTTCCGTTTGTCTTGGTGTTTGATAATGTATGCGACCTCTCTGGGTGGTTTAAGCGGTTTAGGTGCATTCTATGAAAAGGGAGCTTTTAATGACAAAACTAATGTGATTATCCCAGTGAGTGTGAGAGGGGTATTGAAGCCTTAGAGAAAGAAAATCTGTTAGAAAAGCTGAATGTATCTGCTTAATCCTTTTTATAATGTGGATGGACCATGCTCTCTGAGAAGAGATTGGTCTTTTTTTTTTTTTTTAAACCTATCTTCTTTCCTTCCTCTTAAAAAAATTCTCTTTGCCTCCCTTTTCTTTCTTTTATTCAAATGCTTATTCTCATAGGTAGGGACACTTAGAGCTTTTAAACAAATCATTATCTTTCCTTTTTCTGGTATACGGGGGAGGTCAAAGGGCAGAACCTAAATATTTGGGTGCATATCTGAACAGCTTGGTTCCAATGTTGCATGTATGTTCTATTTCTTATACTATTTCTATACTTAAAGCTAGAATTAGGAAAGTGGACCTTTAAATTTTTTTTAAGCGTTTCCACAAATGCACACTTTTACATGAGGAAATAGAAAGTGAATTAAGTCTATTTCAAGTGTTGGTTCTTGAGCTTCATATTGCTCTGCTATTTTGCAGTTCCTTTTTACTCTTGCATATTTTTAAAATTTTGTGATTTTATATTGCCACAAAACCCCTCCTAAGGTTTTACTTAAAACTAATAATCATAGAAACATATAAAGACAATCCAAGAATTTAAAAAAAAATGTTACAAAAAAGTCACCATGATACTATAGGTATATTTAGGCACTGTGTTGTGATTTCTCTTACAGTGTAACATTCAAAGGTGAGTATGTGTGGTTAATGATGACAAATGGAAGCTCCAGAGTGTGTCGGTGTTTGAATCTCAACTCTGGTACTTCCTTCCTGTATAACTTTAAACAACATTTATAACCTCTCTGTGCTTTAGTTTCATCACTTGCAAATGGGGATAATTACAATTGCCATACTTAGTGGGTTGTTGTATTTCATAGGATCTGTTGTGTAGTAAGCACTAAATTGATGCTAGTTAATAATTAGTAATATAATATCAGGAAGAGAGTATTATTATGCAAGTAGTTCATTGCTGCAGTCTGAGTTCAGAACCTGTATACTCATGGTTTCTCAATTGTGTATCTGGAGCCAAACCTCTGTGAGCTTGTTTTTTCCTCTGTGAAATGCCGGTGGTCATTATCTGTTGCTTCCTAGGTCATTGTCAGGGAAAGTGCCTGGCCTTAAGGAACTTAAGTAGTTATACCAGCAACCCCAGCTTTACCTGGCCCTGTTTTAGTACATTTATGGCTTTGAGATTGTTCACAAGAAACACAAAATATATAGTATATTACAGGAGCTACAGATGGGTGTTAAGTTTGTGGACAGAGGTGGTTGTCTAACCTGATTAGATTGTAGTCCTTCAGCAAACAACCAACAAGTCAAGGGCTTGCCCTTATTAAGTGGGTAATATATGTAAATTGTCAGGATTAAGCTGAAGTTTATACAAGATTATACCAAACTTGCCAGTATTTGACTATGTTTCACCTATAAATGTGGCAATTTTATATGGTTCAACTTAATATTTACATGTTATATGCATCCTACAAATCTGAAAAAAGTATGTGAATCTCTGTTTTTTAACTATCATAGTCTTTGAATAAGCATGGGAATAGTGCTGAGGTCTTATCGGTATTACTTTGGTACTTTTTGAAACTTCATTTACTTCACTACCAATTTTTTGTTATGGAAGTGAATAGTTATGTAGATATTGTGTTTTTATGCTATAGAATGATCAGACTCACAGGATCTTTGCATTAGAAAGGAGCTTTAGAATCGCCTAAAATAAAGTTTCCACAAATATTAAAAAAAAAAAAAGTTCAGTGATATTTTCAGACCTTGTAAATAATATGCCAGTAGATTATAAAGTGGTACTTCCTCTCTATAGGGCAGTTTGATGGAATATACCTAAGGCCTTAAAAATGTTTAGTTTTTTGAATGAGTAATTCCTTTAAGAATTTGTCTCAAGAAAACTAAAAATAAATTTAGTCATAGGTATATTTTTTAAGCTTTATTTGTATTAATGAAAGGTTGGGAATGATTCAAATGACCAATTTTAGGGTTGCTTCAACTATTCTTCAATTCCCCATCTTACCCATTCCCCTCTGGATTTTCTCATGTTTGGTTGGTGTCCTCCTTAAGGTGTAGTGCCCAGAACTGGACTCAGTTGTTCTCTGACTTCACAGCGAAAAGTGGGCCCAGGATTGCCCTGAATCTGGGCATAGAATTTCTATCAGCAGAGGCCAAGTTTCTGACCATGATGTTCTGGGGCTGACAAAACACAAGTATTGTCAGCTGGTGCTGGTCTCCAGCCACGCTTGTGTCTTTTAAGGAGTGACAGTAACTGTTCTTTGCAAATATGGCTATTCATGGGGACTCCTTTTCTTTGCCCAACAGAGGCCCAGTGTTCTAGCTCTAAGTAGGACTCTAATGCCAACATGTGAGTCACACTCACTTACTCCTGGTCTTTGCAGAGTTTTAGGCCAGTTCTTGTACACCAGTACCTTTTTCCCTCTGTCCAGCTTGCACCATCACCCTGTCTTATCTACCACGATGTGCTTGAACATAATGATCTTCTCCCCATTCCATGTAGCTCCTCTGTAGTATTGTGCTGCATTTTGAAAAAGCAGTCTGCTGCTGGTATCAAGATATAGGAAGGAATACTGATCAACTATTGGCAATAGCTGTGTTTGGTTCTTTAATATCTATATCGTCTTGAGTATTTCTGTCTTGAATACTGAGATATATTGCCATATTTATGATCATTTTCTGACAATTGCCATGCAAATGTTGGATAATTTTTTAAAATTTATATCTAACAGTGGAATGCATTACAATTCTTATTACATATATAGAGCACAATTTTTCATATCTCTGGTTGTATACTTAGTATATTCACACCAATTCTTGTCTTCATACATGTACTTTGGATAATAATGATCATCTTGCCACAAAAAAATTAAGAGCTGTCAACATAGGAAAATACTGTACTTTAAGTATTCTTCAACTGGCATTTCCTTATTATTCTAGGTTTATGAAGCTCTCAGTTTAGCTAAATTCTGTTTCTTCATGTGCATCCTGCATACTGGTGTACCTTATGCTTTTGACATCATGGTTACACTTAAAAAGTATATCCTTTGTTTGGGCATCTTATTTCCTGGCTTTTCTCACACTTGGCATTTCCAAAAACTTATTGATGCATACTATCCTCATTTTGGAAAATCATATTGCAGTTGAACATATTAAATGCTCTGAATCCTGCATTCAAGAAAGCTGTTCACATTTGCTAATACAAAATTCCTTCTAATACAATATTCCTTAAAATTATTTGACTAAGAAGTTTTTTCCCCCCAAAGTACCAGTTAACAATTCATAGAATATGATTGTGTAGAATACATTTGAGGAGAGGCATCATATTTTCCTTACAACTCATTTTCTCAGTCTTTTTAAGTTTTTTTTTTTTTTTTTTTTTTAATGGGAGTGTTGCTGGGAGCTGGTCCTAAACAGAATTGTGATGAGGGGCTGGGTTTGCTTGTGGCTTGTTATTTCTACTTCCTTTCTCTATGCCCTCCTTCCCTGACTGGGGATATGTACCCAGCCCAGACCTTGCTCCTGCTGCTCTCTCAATTTGTCTGTGAGATGGATTCTTCTCTCTGTTTCCTTCTCTGGACTTGTTTCCTTTTTGCCAGAAACTGCCCATGTATTATATTTTTTCCATATGAAATTGGAAAAGACCAGATCACTGAATTCATATTAAAGTTTTGATTACAAAATGCAAACTTTATGTGTATTTTCTTTGCCATTGGGCTGTTTGCAGTTTTACAAAGATCAACTTTTGGGGGATGGGGGGTAACGGGCATTGAACTCAGGGGCACTCAACCACTGAGCCACGTCCCTAGCCTTATTTTGTATTTTATTTAGAGAAAGGGTCTCACTGAGTTGCTTAGCGCCTCACTATTGCTGAGGCTGGCTTTGAACTCGGGATCCTCCTGCCTCAGCCTCCTGAGGTGCTGGAATTAAAGACGTGTGCCATCACCCCCTGGCCCCCTGTTTACAAAGGTTGACTTTCTAAGCTAAAAGATAAGATATGGATTTCATAAGCAGAGACACCTGGGAAATATCTATTTCCTACCATTTACTACTTTGGTAGCCTTTATTAAAGTGATTGAACCTGGGGCTGGGGATGTGGCTTAAGCGGTAACGTGCTCGCCTGGCATGTGAGTGGCGCTGGGTTGGATCCTCAGCACCCCTCAAAAATAAAATAAAGATGTTGTGTCCACCGAAAACTGAAAAAGAAATATCTAAAAAATTCTCTCTCTCTCTCTCTCTCTCTCTCTCTCTCTCTCTCTCTTAAAAAAAAAAAAAAGTGATTGAACCTAAGAATCAGTTTCATCTTATAATACTGGACAATTATCCATCTGATAGGTCTTTCTGAGGATTAAATGATGTAATGGTTGTAAGCTCAGGGCTTAATAATCAGTGACTATTATCGTTATTTTTTAGCCATGATTCTATTGCTTGTAATTTTTTCCCTAACAGTTTATTATGAAACATTTCTAATATCCAGAAAAAAGGAACTAATTGAACAGTGAACACCCATACATGTACCACCTAAATTCTATGAATAATTTTTTGCTATATTTTATTTAACACATATAAATATTTACCTATCCATCTATCTCTTTTTCCATCTTATTTTTAATGCATTTCCAAGTAAGCTAACGATATCTTCCCCCTAAATAATTAAGCTTTAATATCATTAAGTAGAATTCAGTATTTGTTTATAATTTTTCTTTTTTGGGGGGGAAATAAAATCTACATACAGTGAAATGCATAAGTTATATGTACCATTTTTTGTGTAACCCAGACCCCTATGAATATACAAAATGTTTCTGTACCCCAGAAACTCTTCCCAGGCCTTTTCTAGTTAGTCTCCACACTCCTGAGAATTGCCTGTGTTTATAGAGCTAGAAGTTCAGGCACAGACCAGTGACAGGGACATTTGGGAGTTGGGGAGTTGCAGAATATGCTTCTTATCATAACATGAATGTTGGAGCTTAGTATAGTTTTTCCATGAAAAAAATTATGAATTTTGCATTTATGTAAAAATATACTCACTTCTTCAGCAAATATTTAGATAACAGAGATCTTTCTAAGTGCTGAGGGAGATATTCTGGAACTAAATAAGGGAAGTTGAGCATTAAGAGGCTCTGATAGAAATAAGTATAGGGGGTAGTGGAAGCACTAAGAAGGGAATAGTTGATTTCTTCTTGACTTGGAAACAGAGGTAAGGATGGCCTCAGAAAGGCAGTGATATTTGAGCTGAGTATTGTAAAACATGAGCTGACCAGGCATTAGTGGAGTGAGAGGGGAAGAGGGTTTCAGGATGAGCAAGGGCAAAGAGGAAGGAAAAAGCTTGTTGGAGGGGAGAATGGTTTTATTAGGCTGGAGCAAAGGCTGCAAAGTTGAAACTAGAGGCAGGTGCAGAGGACTTTGCATACTTTGTACAAATAACTGTTTTATTTCTGTAGTCTTGGAAAAGCTTATTTTTCCATATTTTATTGGTTTACTATAATTATACATAATAGTGGGATTTATTATTACATATTTGTACATGCGTAAGTTATAACAATGTAATTTGGTCAGTATCACTCCCCATAGGAAATTTTAAAAGGTTAATTATTTTTTGAAGGGATTATACTCAAGAGAGAGAAATTTTCAAGCAATACGGTTTGATATTTAAGAATACTTTATGATCAAATCAATATTTATTTCTTCTTTGTATTATCAAACTGTTGTTTTAGCTGGGCATAGTGGTACACTGCAATCTGAGTGGCTCAGCAGGCTGAGGCAGGAGGATCACAAATTTAAAGCCAGCCTCAGCAACTTGGTGAGGCCCTAAGCAACTTAGTGAGACCCTGTCTCTAAATAAAAAATATAAAGGGGTGAGAATGTGGTTCAGTGGTTAAGCACCCCTGGGTTCAATCCCTGGTACCAAAAAACAAAACAAAACAAATTGTAGTTTTATATTCATATTCTTACTCTTTATTATTTATCTACAATGACAGGTGGTGTGCCAGTATTTGATAAATCCTAGTGTACCGGATTCAATGTTGATACAGAATATTTTCCAAGCTCTGAATGTATATTATAATTATTCAGGCCAGGCAAAATGCCTAAATATTTCAGAAACAGCAACTAAGAATTTGGGATCCCTGGGTTGGAGCTATCAGGTAAGTTTATGTGATATCCCCAAGCATATTTACCTTTCATTGATATAGTAGTACTGTAATAGAGACTATACAAGATTTTTTCACCCAACCTGAATCCAAATCTGGACTCTGTTACTTTACACTGTGAGACCAGTTTCCTTATTCACTCATTCATGCATTCATTCATGTACTTAATCATTACCAAATACATAGTGAGTGCTTACCATGTGTCAGGCACTGCCTAATCTGCAAAGATATAAAGATAAATAACACATAATCTCACCATCAAATATAGCCTTGTGAGAAAGTCAGGTAATCTAAATTAATATTATCATAGATCTCAATACATCCTATAGAGCAAGCATTTCATGGATGCATAAAAGAAGGGGAGTCTAATTTGACTCTGAGTCTCCATCCCTTTCTCTTCATATGAAGACCAATAGTGATAATAATGTTTTCTTTCCAGAGCTGTCTTGAAGGTTAAATATAACAATAGACATGAAAAAGGCAGTTTGCAAAGAAGGAGCACATAGTCGTAACCCTTGTGGCTTCTCAGCCAAGCCTTACCAGAATAGTAAGAGGTTGTTCATAAGTACTGCCCACTTATCACTGAATGTATATTATAATTATTCAGGCCAGGCAAAATGCCTTAATATTTCAGAAACAGCAACTAGGAATCTGTGATCCCAGGGTTGGAGCTATCTTTGATATCTTTGATATAAAAATAAAGAGCATTACCCCTGAAGCTGATTGCTTGAGCTCATGCCCTGGCTTTGCTGCTTTCTAGTTGAATGACCTTGGGAAATTAATTTTATCTTTTTTTTTTTCCTCATTTTCTCTTTGGATCCTCTCCTGGTTTGCCTTTAGGCTTGCACAGAAATGGTCATGCCCTTTTGTACCAATGGTATTGATGACATGTTTGAACCTCACCAATGGAACTTGAAGAAATATTCTGATGAATGTTTTAAACAATGGGGTGTGAGACCAAGGCCCTCCTGGATCATTACCATGTATGGAGGGAAAAACATCAAATCACACTCGAACATCATTTTCAGGTGAGCTTTGATAATTCAGAGAGGAAATTTAGTTGGTTAAGACACTTGGAGGATAGCTGAGAAAATAGAACAGAAAATGCTGGACAGTAAAACAATACAGAATAAAGCAGCAATAACCATCAGGTTCTTCTACTCCTTGAAAGACAGAGGAGGCTGAGAAGAGATAGTTTTGTATTATTAATGCGCACAACAGCAGCAAAATCAAAACACTGGGGGGAAAAACTCTATAGCCCAAATGAAGCATTGTCTATTATTCTCAGTTTGTTATTTTTGTTACTATTATTGCTGATAAGGAAAAAAAAAATCAGTATTTTACTCAAATCTTTTAACTCAAAACTTTGTTCTGTTTCAAGTATTGTATGAGGCACTTTAGATAAATTCTCACAGCTGCCCTATGGAGTAGTTTATAGTTCCCCCTCATTTATTTTACTGAAGAGAAAACTGAAGGTCACACATTCAGTCACTTTACCAAAGCTCAGCCAGGGAGGTGATAAACACAGATACCTTGACCTGTCTAACTAGATCTTGACCTTTCTACCTTGATCTGTCTAACTAGAAAAGCCATATTTGCTCTGCATCACGACTCCTTTAAGAAGTGACGTACATAATATTAGTTCATGTTATAGTTAATAGTATTGATTCTGTGGGTGTCTGAGATTTAAATTTTTCGTGTTTTGGCATAAACATGTTGTCAGCTAATGGCAATCAGTTAATAAAAAATTTCCCTAATTTATTATTATTATATTTATATACATATTTATACATACACATATATTATATACATATATACATTATATACATATATGCATATATACATTATATACAAATATATATGCATATAAATATATGCATATAAATATATATACATATATAAATATATATATATAAATATATACATATTTATTATGTATATGGAAATAGGATAGATACAAATAGGATAGATACAAGTAGGTACCTATTAACCAGAAACATTGTTTAAATTGTAAATGTCATTCTTTCACATGTTCGCTTAAACAAAAGTCAAATTTGGCCTTTTGTATATGTCCAATAGCTTTTGGAGTGAGGATTATTTTGCCTGGAGGTTGACTGTCTGAGTATAGGCTGGTGGTATTGCCCACTTTGCAAAAACCCTCTGACTTACTGGACTCATACTATTTTCAAACCTGGCACATACTTGTTTCCAAATAGAAGGTGAGACACCTTTGGAAAAGTGAGATTTTCTTTGTTTAATTTCCTTAAATCTTCAATAGGATTCTTCCAAAGTATACTTTTCAGATCATGCACAAAGTCACAGTTGAGCAAAGAAATCTATTTAGGGTGTGTAAGGAAACTGTGCCAATTCAACGGTGTTTGAAGTCAGGAAAACTTTAAGGACTGAGAAAATGAAAAAGATTTATATGTAAGCCCTGGATCTGTTAGTGCTATTATCACAAAAACCTGAGACTGAGTAATTTGTACTTGTCATAGTTGTGTAGGTGGGATCAGGTGCTGGCAGGGTCTGTGGCTGGGAGAGCATGGTCTTGCTTCAAGGATGGCACCTTGAAGTTGGCATCCTTATTTAGCAGAAGGTCAAAGAGCAAAGAAGGGCTAAGCTAGTTTCTTCTAGCATTTTCACAAGGCACTAATCCTTTCATTAAGTGGAACCCTCTTAAGTTAGTCACTGTCCAAAGGCCACTTCTTATTACTTCACAGTAATAAGGGATTCAAGTTTCAACATGAACTTGAGGGTACAGACCACAGCAGTTATCTTTGTTCTATTAGAGGAGGAAGTACTTTGCTATTTGTTGTTTTTCTTTAGGAACTTGTCTCCATGGAGCATTTATTTGGATTTTTCTAACATTCTGAACTTTTGAGTTCATGCTGCCTTTCTCTGACCCTACAGTAAAGCTAAAGTTCAAGTTAAGTAGGGTCTTTTAATCTAATTCAATCTCCTTTTATATTGATGCAACCATTTCAGATAAGTACTTTACTTATCCATTTGCCTTTTATAGTGTTTTTTCTTAGGTTGTCAAATTATCATCATGATTGTTATCATAATCTTCACTGGAGGAATGGTCTAATTTTGTGAGAAAAGTCTTGGGAATAGAACAGAGATCAGTAGGTGGAAGTTACAGCACAGTGTAAGAATGGACTTTTTTCTAAGAGGATTGGACAAAGGTAGAATGAGCTGTCTTAAAAACAGTGATGTTCTTTGAGCTATACTTTCATCTTCTGTAAAATAAGAATTGTAATATCACTCATAGTATTGTTGGAATGCTTTACTGAGTTAGCTCAGCAAAGCACTTGGCTCAGACCTGGCAAATATATATACTCAAAACATTTGTTGAACAAATGAATAAATGGAAGTACAATTTCTTTCTTGCACTTTATCTTTTAGCCATAGAAAACAATATATTTGTCTTTGTTCTTTTTATTCTCCTCCCCTTTTTTCTTAAGATTCAGGCCTTCTCCAAGAAATACTTTCAGCCTCTCCAAGAAGAGTAGGTTTCCATCACCCCATAGCTCCTTTAGGACCTGTAAATACCTCCTACCATTTGGTGTGGAGATTATCTGCTTGTGTAGCTATCTGTCCCAGGAGATTGTGAACTTCTCAGAGCCAGGAACTTCATCTTAATCATCTCTGTGCTTTTGGCACCTTCCACCTGACTAGCATTCATGGGATGGCCAGTAAATGTGTGTTGGTACAAACTGAACAAGGAATGCAATAGCACAATGTGGGAAGTCTTTGGAAGTGTGTAAAAGTTTAAAGTCAGGCTGGGTGAAGATGCTAGCTTATCTTTCTGCAGTAGGAAGTCTGCTTTTTCAAAGAAATTGTTTACTACCAGCTGCTAGATATGAAAAATCCAATGTAAAAATTTAAAGATATTTCCCCCATATTTTTAGTGGTGCATTATAATTATAATAAGATTAAAAAATTAAATTTTTTTTCCTGTTATTCTGAAGAAAGTACATTCTCTTAAGTAAAAGATCAGTCTCAGGTGTCTGTGTGCTGTGTACTTTGAGTAAGAAAATGTCCAAGGAACCATATGGAAAGTTATCTTTGTATTCAGATGTCTCTTCTCAACTTGCCTCAGACAAATCCAAGTATGACTACTATTTTGATTGGAAAGTTCAATCTGTAATTATTGGATTGGAGATTTGCCAATTGAGGCTTTAAAGTCAGGTAGACCTTAGTGTCTTCCTGTTTCTTTCCTGAATTAGCTGCATGGCCTTGGGCAAATTGCCACTTTATATAATTTAGAAATAATAAAGTCTACCTAACAGAGTCATTTAAGGAATAAATGGATTGTCATAGAAGTAAATACCATGAAGGCAGAGCTTTTGTCTGTTATGTTCTCTGGTGAACTCATGCCCAGTGAGTGCCCAACACATACTAGGCACTTAACAAACATTTGTTAGATGAATGAGGCCTTAATAAATAGTGCCTGTTAATAGTCTCATTTCAGCATTTTTGAAATTGCACAGTGGTTTTGTTAGGATTTATTTTTTCCTTCAAAATTGGTAGGTTGTTTTATCAATGCTCATTCTCAGTTATTTAAATATAAGTTAAGATGGGAGACCTTGAGAAGTTGGTTAGTTTAGCTTCATTTCTCATGCAATGTTGCCAGTGATCAAATGAGACCACTCTTTGGGAATTTTCCTTGGGCATCTAGATTCTCTCTTGAAAGCCAAAGCCTTTTTTTTTTTTTTTTCTTTTTGGTAGATTTCCCAATGATTAGTTTAGCTTTCACATGTCTAGGACCAAGAAATTCAAGTCCATGTGCATCTTAGGTCTCTCAGCAACTCCAAACACTGTTGCTAAGCCGCTAGGCTGTTTCAGATGACCTTTTAAATCAAATGCAGTTTTCCATTATGCAGCTGTTGGGATGGCTTTTTTGTTTTGCAAATAATGGAGTGTTTCCTATCTGGGTTGGGCCTGTCAATTGGAATAATGATGAAAGCTATTTGCTCATTTAAGAGAATTCAACCTCTGTTTAGTTTATTTTAAATATTTATCTGATAGTTGAAAACTATGACTTCTATTTTGCATAGGGGTTTCCCTTTTGTTTTTAATAGAACAAAAAAGGGTATTTTTGGAGTATTTTTTTTCAAAATTGGTACTTCTAAGTTACAATTATTATTATTTTAAAAAGAGAAGTATGTGATAATGGAATAAGGATTTTAAAATTGTATTTCAAACATTCTTAATGTACCTAAAATGCTTATTTGCTTATTTAATTTGCATATTTACTTAGAAAAGGCTGATTTAGTATTTTGACTATTTTTACTAAATTTTTATGAGAAATACTCACATATAACTTTCATGATTCATTTATTTCTGGGGGTGTTAACACTTTTCATGCTATATAATATGATAATAATTATATTATTGTTTATTTGCATAGCATTTTATTAGCTTATACCTTATTTCCACATATATTGTTTAATTTGGGCCTCATGATGATTCTGTAAGAGAGGGGCACTATGTTTCTTTAAAAATTTTTCTTTTCTCTATGCATATGGGAATTGAGGTTCACAGAAGTGAGGTAACTTATCCAAAGCCAGGCAGGATATAAACCTTTGATCTGCTAACTTAGAAAGTACTGAAGAGACTTATATGCTCATGAACTTACACACATGTATTTATAACTCTATATGTAGGCCACAAGTAATTAGACATTTAAATTCTTTTCTTGTTCATTCAATAAATATTTGCTTGGCTCCTACTGCGGGCCAATCCTAGGAATTGACAATACAGTAATAAACAAAACAGACTGAAATCCCTGACCTTGTAGAGTTGTAGTTTTGCAGATAATGAAACAAGGTAGCATCTATAAACATGCTAGAAGGATATAAGTGCTAAGGAGAAAAATAAGTCAGGGAAGAGCAATAAAATGTCAGAAAGAGGTAAAACGTGTTGAAATTTTTATGAGAGTTACTAGGAAGACCTCACCAAGGGATGGCTTTTGCAAAAACAATCTGGAGGAAGTGCAGGAGCTAGCCATGAGATTTTTGGGGTAGGAGAATTAGCAGAACCCTTGAGAGGTCAGCATCCCTGCATATTCTCCTTCAGGGGGAGTAAGGAGGTCAGTGTGGCTGAAGTGAAGTCAGTGAGGGAGGGAGTAGATGAATAGTAGGTGAAATCAGAGGCACAAGAGGACCCAGATCACATAGAGACTTGCAAGTTCTAGTATGAATTTTGTTTTTTATGCTGAATGAGATAGGAAAGCATGGACTGACTCTTTTGAGCAGAGTAGCACACAATCTGATTCTGATTTATAGTTTCAAGTTTGCTGTATTATTGATATTGTAGGGGGACCTAAGTGTAAGCAGGAAGGCCAGTTAAAAGGCTCTTTAAGTAATTCAGGCTAGAGATAATTAGTGACTGGGATCAGGATGATGACAGTGGAGGTGGTATATATATTTGAAGATGTAGCTGACAGGATTTATTGACAGATTGGTAGTTAAAGATTAGATTAAATGAATGGTTTGAACTGAGCAACTAAAAGGATAGAGTTGCCACTAACAGATTAGGAAGATGGTTGAGAGTTGGGGAGCATCAGGAGCTCACTTTTGGACTTGGTATATTTGAGATTCTGCTTAGACTTCCAAGTAAAAGTGTCAAGTTGGCAATTTTGGTTTCTGAAGTGTACAGGAATGGTCTTGGGTAGAGGTAATATTTGGTAATTTTGTCAATCAGCTTTCCATTATTATAACAAAATAACTGAGATAGTCAACTGAAAAAAAGGAAGATTATTTTGACTCATAGTTTTGGAAACCTTAGTCCATGTTCAGTTGGTCCCATTGTTTTGGGGCCTGTAGCAAGACAGTATATCATAACAGGAGCATATGGCTGAGCAAGCTGCTCATTGAATGGTGGCTGAGAAGTGAAATGAAAGAGGAAGTGGCCAGGTTCCATAATCCCCTCTGAGGACACACCCTGAGGCCTAAAGCCTCAATGTACCCTACCTTTTAGGTTTCCTCCACCTCCCAATAGTGTCAAGCTGGGAAACTAACACATAGGCTTTCGAGGGACTTTTAAGATCTATGCTATAGCAGTTGTCATTTGTGTATAGGTTGTACTTATAGCCAAGAGTTTTGTCCTGGGGGTGGGGGCATTCGACATTTTTTATTGGTGCATTATATTCATACTTGCACACAATATAACAATAAAATTTAACCAATATTGGGGCTGGGGATGTGACTCAAGCGGTAGCGCGCTCACCTGGCATGCGTGTGGCCCGGGTTCGATCCTCAGCACCATGTACAAACAAAGATGTTTTTGTCCGCTGAAAACTAAAAAATAAATATTAAAAAAAAATTGACTGATATCACCCCCAGCAATTTCCCTATCCCTCCTCACCTCCTAACCCTTGGTCACTTTCCTGTACTGATCTTCCTTTGATTTTCATGAGATTCCCTGTCCCTCCCTGCACCACCTTTCTTTTCTTTTTTGCTCTCTGGCTTCCACATCTGAGAGAAAATGTGTGAACCTTGACCTTCTGATTTGGCTTATTTCACTTAACATAATGGTTTCTGGTTCCATCCATTTTCCTGCAAATGACATAATTTTATTTTTGTTTATGGCTGAATAAAACTCCATTGTGTATATATACCACATTTTCTTTATCCATTCATTTGTTGATGAACACCTAGGGTGGTTCCACTGTTCTGCTATTATGAATTGCGCTTCTATACCTAAACATGGGTATATATATATATATATATATATATATCACTGTAGTTTGATGACTTTAATTCTGTAGGATAAATGCAGAGGAGTTTGTACAGCTGGTTTTTAGGGTGGTTCTATGCCTCGTCTTTTGAGGAGCCTCCATATTGATTTCCATAGTGGTTATATTAATTTATAGTCCCATCAACAGTATAAAAGTGTTTTATAAAAGTGTTTTCTTTTTCCAAGAGGTTTTTTTTTTTAACGATTATGTACATTATGGGAATAATTTAATACATTTGATAATGTGGCCATGACAAATTTTTTAAAATTTCAGGCTTTGTAAATAACACAGGAAAAGAAGAGCATGTATTAAACAGATATCAAAACACACACACAAAATGTTGTTTAGGTGATTTCAAGCGATATGTGAAGGTATGCCAAGAGGTGCCATGAAAAGGGAACTTGCCATGGGCTGGGTACTTAGATCTAGGTATTTTAGTGCCAGTTTTATCCTAAGGAATCTGAGTTTCCATGAAATTAGGTAAGTGAGAGGAAGACCTGGAACAGGAACCTAGGTGGTGTGACCCCCAAAGCTCAAGTTCTTTTTGCTCTGATCATACAAGTTAAGAGGATGGGTGCTACTTTCAGAATCAACCATATGTCTATGAAATGTAGCATAATATAAAACTGAGCAATGGACTAGGGTTATAAGATCTGAATTTTGAGTCTCTAATTTAACAAGCTGAATGATTTGGACAAGGCTTTTAACCTCTGGGGCATTCATTTTCTCATCTATGAAAGGGTTGTTATTAAACCTACTTGTAGGTTTGTTATAATGATCAAATGTGAAAAACTCTGTAAAATCCAAACCACTTTATGGATGTATAGAGTTAGTAATACTAAGAAACAATTTTACTTAAAATGGTATCAGGAATGAAATATGTAGGAATAATTTAACAAAAGAAGTATAAGATGTGCACTAAAACCTACAAAATTCAAAGACATTAAAAATATCTTCCTTTAAATGCAAAGACATTTCCTGTTCATGCATTGGAAAAAGTAGTACTGTTCTGAATGAAACTTTTATAGTTTCCCTATCAGCTTACTTGATAACTAATGACCCTAGCAGACACCAGAGGTTGGACAAGGGAGTACCCACAAGGGAGCCACCTACATGGGTCCCATTAGGGTGGCCTCTCCATAAGGGGTTGTATTTTGGGCACAGTTTCAGTAATTCAACCCACAAAGTGAAAGTTTAAGAGCTTCTATACTTACAAAAACTGGGGTTTGTGTGGAACATCTAGAAGCCACACACATGGAAGTCAGAGAGTTTAGGCAGGGAGAGAGAAAAGGGACTTGTGGGCTAATGTCTTTATTAGATCCAGGGCATTATCCAAACAGGTTTCCCATGGGGAATTTTAATTGGCAAGTTTAAAGCAAATAGGATGAATTCTAGGAGGTTACAGGGTGACTGAGAGGTAGTCATTGTGTCATGTCTTAACAATCCACACAGGGTGTGGAGGGCCAACAGGCAATCAAGCAGGCTATATCTTGCTGTCCCATGGGGAAGTGATTATCAGGGAGCAGTTCTATAGAGATATCTGGATCAACCACACTGAGGAACTGGGGTTTGGGGGTGTATAGAGAACTGGAAATTGACATCAAAGATGACAGCCCTGCTTCTTATACAACAAAGTCCAACTTGTATTTAAAATGGACCCCAAGGCAAATAAAATCGTAAGCATTCACTATAGATGGCAGTACCCCTCAAATTAA
Organism: Callospermophilus lateralis; assembly: GCF_048772815.1. Taxonomy (NCBI): domain Eukaryota; kingdom Metazoa; phylum Chordata; class Mammalia; order Rodentia; family Sciuridae; genus Callospermophilus; species Callospermophilus lateralis. Next base: position 141,820,051 of record NC_135306.1, read on the forward strand.
TTGACCTACAGATACAGTGCAATCACTATCAAAATCCCAGCTAGCATTTTTAAAATTTATTCTAATTTGTACAGCTAGCATTTTTAATAGAAATTGAGAAGCTGCCTTTAAAGTTCATATAGAAATGCAACACCCATAATATGCAAAACAATCTTGAAAAGGAAGAATAATTTGAAGAACTTAAACTTACTGATTTCAAACTTATTACAAAGTGACATTAATCAATATAGTATGATACTGGCATAAGGATAGATGTATAGATCAATGAAAGAGAATTCAGAATTCAGAAGTCAACTCTTACATGTATTGTCAATTGATTTTCAATGTGAGTGCCAAGATAACTCATTGAGGAAAGAATAACTTATTATTACTTTTGTCAACAAATGATCCTGGGAAAACTGGGCATCCACAGTCAAAAGAATGAGGTTGGATCCTTTTTTATATCATATTTTAAAAGTCACTCAAAATAGATCAAGAACCAAAATTCAAGAGGTAAAATTGCAAAATCCTTAGAGGAAAACTTGGAAATACATTTTCATGATCATGAACTAAACAGTAGTTCTTAAACAAATAGCCAAACACAAACAAAAGAAAAAAGATAAATTGGATTTCATCAAGATAAAAAACCTTGCTGTAAATGTTATGAGAGAAAATATTTGCAGATCATATATTTGATAAAGGACTTATATCCAGAATATCAAATGAACTCCTAAAACACACAAAAATAAAAGGATGGATAACCCAGTTAAAAAACAGGCAAAGATCTAAATAGACATTTTCCCCAATAATACATACAAATGGCCTATTAGCACATGAAAAGGTGTTCAATGCCATCAGCTTTTTGGCAAATGCAAATTAAAACCACAATGAGGGCTGAGGGTGTAGATCAGTGGTAGAGCATGTGCTTAGCATGCATGGGCCCCTGGATTCAATCCCAAGCATCAAAACAAACTCACAATGAGATAATGTGTCATACCCAATAACATGGCTATAATAAAAAGAGATAGATATTAAGTATTGATGAATATATAGAGAAATTAAAAGCCTCTTATGTAACTAGTGGGAATGTAAAATAGAACAGCCACTTTGGGAAAGCAGTCTGGCAGTTCATCAAAAGAGGGCTGGGGTTATAGCTCAGTGGTAGAGCACTTGCCTAGCATGCACAAGGTCCTGGGTTTGATCCCCAGGATCACACATATACATAATTGCTTAAATTACCATATGTTCCAGAAATTCCATTTCTAGGTCTATACCCAAGAGAAATGAAACTGTATCCACACAAAAACTTATCTTTGAAAATGTCTGTAGGAGTGATATTCTTAATAGCCCCCAAATAGAAATAATCCAATTATGTATCAACTAGTAAATGGATAATAAAATACAGTATTTTATTATCCATTTATCAGTTGTACAATAAAATATTATTTGGCAATAAAAAGAAATTATATACTGATCTGTGCTACAACATGGATGAAATTGGAATATATTAGACCAAGCAAAAGAAAAAAGTTAAAAAGACTACCTGTTATACAATTCATTTGGATGAAATAGAAGGTAATATATAGAAACAGAAAGTAGTTTAGTGGTTGCCAGTGGTTAAGAGTGAGAAGATATGGTTGGGGGAATGGGGAGTGACTGCTAATGTGTATGAGTTTCTTTTTTGAGGTGATGAATATTTTCTGAAATTAATAGTGGTGATAGTTGCATAACTCTAACTATACTAAAGCTTTGAACTCTACATTTTTGAATGGATGAATTCTATGGTATATGAATTAAATCTCAACAAAGCTATGCAAAAATATTATTAGGGATGTCATCTATGGTTGTACCTTTCTTTTAAAAATTCAGCTAAACTATACAATCTATTGCAATGACATCCTGTTCATATCATTTTGAAATGTGTTTTGTGAGTGAGACTAATAACCTAGTAGCATTTTCTGAACTTTAAAGTTAATCCAAAATGAAGATCTTTAAATAATGACCAGATATTCTGATTCCAGATTCTGGGGACTTTTTTTCAGTTCTACCAGCTTATTTCCCAAAGTACTGTACTGAACAACAATAACAACAAAAAATTCTTTTACAGCTTTCTTTTTCTTTGAGCTGAGATAACTTACATTTTTAACTATGGAGATTTTATTGTTTTTTCATTTTGGTAGTTTGATCCTAGGAGAAAAGAAAGCTTTAATCGAGGAACTCATATGTGCCTGATCCTTGTGCTTATGAAGACGTCCAAATACACCATCCTGTTTAATATTTACAAAATTATGAGGTAGATCTTGTTTTCTCGATTTTACAGATAAGAAAACTGAGTCAGGTAACTAGAGTTACAAAACTTTTGAATAATGGAGCTGGGATTGGAATTCAGTCTTCTAAATTCCAAGTCCTAGTATAGTCTAGGTTGATTCATGGAGGCACCAAATATAGTCTTCTTTGGTTCTTTTTTCTTTTTTTAAGAAAATATTAGAAAACTTTGGTAGGAATCACCTTTCTGTAAGACAATTAGATCCTCAGATCAAATACCCCAAGTTAAAGGTTTATAATTTTTGGTGTTATGCATATAATATATTTCTCCTATTTTATTTAAGTGTAGCTAACAGCCTTATTTTTTCTTTCCCTTATTCATAGCAATGGTGATCTGGACCCCTGGTCAGGAGGTGGAGTAACCAAAGACATCACAGACACCCTGGTTGCAGTCACCATCAAGGAGGGGGCCCATCATTTAGATCTTAGAGCCAACAATGCCTTGGATCCTACATCTGTGCTATTAGCACGTGCCCTGGAAATTGAACACATGAAGCGATGGATCAAAGATTTCCATGACAATGTCAGAAGGCAGCCCTGAGCAACTTTTGATCATTTATAGTTTCTTCTTTTATGTTCAATACACCCATATTCCCATTAACTTTGGTTTTCTATGTGTAATAACTTCCCCTCATTTGTCATTAGATTTGGTGGTGCCCAGGTTGAGATAGAAGAGAGGGTGATGGAGGTGTTGCCATCCCAACAATGTTGTAGCCCGGGTAGTCAACCTGCATGCATCGCCTACAGGAAGAAATCTCATCATGATGCCTCCTACACCATCAGTGGCCCTCATAACTCAAGCAGAGTTTCTCACTGCCTTTCAAAAGAGAGTCACTTCCTTTGTTTCCCTGCAAGTAGGCATTTGAATTCTGAGTTCTGAGATTGAAATCTCTTTTGCCATATGCAAGTCCCCATTCCTACTCACCAAAAGGAAAAGCAGAAGATAGATAAAAATGACGTAAGTGCAGCTGGTAGGAAGAATGTCTGATGCTAATCCAGGAAATGGGGTCATTCCTTTTGTACTTGATTTAATGACTTTAAAATGTGCTGTAAATAAAGAATAAGGCTGGACCTTATACCTGTGTGTTGCTTCTGAAGCTCAATCCAGCTGTTGGGAATATAGTGTGCCCTGGGCTTGGCTGTTTTGGGAAAGTCCTTTAATTTTCTTTCTTCTACTTGGCAGCTTTCCTAAGTTCTGGGATATTTGCCACTGTGGTACTGCCAATAAGAAAATCTGGCCTTTTCCAGCTCTATTTCTCTTTGTTTCTAGTGTCAGTTTTGTGGTAATTTGGCTAAATCATGCCAGTTTAGGAAAATGACTGTTTTGCCTTTTACTTTAAATCTGAACAATCTCTGTATCGGGTTACTGATGATGCTTTAGTAAAAAGCCTTAAAAAATAGACAAATCGACTATTCAGAAAGAAGAATGTAGTTATGTTCGGCTTTAAAAAAAAAATTTTTTTTTCTGGTGGTTGTTACTGCTCTCATTAAAGCCAGAAGTGTTGGGACACTGAGAGGCAGGTGCATGAGGACTTTTCTGTATGGCTTCCAAATGACAAGCTGACTAATTCATGCAGGCAGCATATTTGACATTAATAAATGGCCAAGCCATTCCTACTTCCAAGGGGTTGGCTTCTTTCAAGCAGTTCTTACACTGAGACCTTTCTTCAGAAGAGCTTTGCTAGGATAACAAATAGGGTTGGATCAAAACCTTTCAGGGACACAGAGAGACTAACAGTTTCTACTTTGTTGAAAGATTTCTTCCTTTTTTTTCTTCCTCTCAATAGTATTTTTTCCCCTTTTCTCTGCCTTGAGGATATTTTTTAAATTATTATTTTTGATTTTTTGCTTTTTAAAAATCATACTTAAGTGTGATCATTTCAAAAGCAGTTATTATTTAAGGTGCAAATGTAGAGTTCATTCTTGGGTATTAGACTGAAATATTTCCTTTGCTTTTTCTGGCATCTGAGAGATACAGAAAATCTTTGTCTTGTTTTGGAAGCTGTCAGTTCTCATTGTAATGAGTTATTCATCAAAGAATTTGGTCACTGTTTTCATTTCAGCATCAGAAAACAGACTACTGGGGTGGGAATTTAAAGGTGAAAACAATACTAGTTTTTAATTTTTTTGTCATTAAGAAGTTATATAATGTAGAATTTGGGGTCTTAATAGAGGATGTTCTTACTATTTACTCAAGGACTTTTAGGCTGCTTTTCTTGAAATCTTTTACTTGTTTAGAATCTTTAAAATGCTTTGCCATTTCATTTAAGATTAGTTGTTCAAATGAATTGCATTATATATAATATTTTTCAGCAAATAGAATTTGATTCTATTACTATGTACATTTCATTTATGTGAACAACAGCCTTAACTGAAGTTAGACTAATTGTAATGTGCTAAAATTTAATTTTATATTGCAAAAGAATTGGAACATCAAATAAGCCTTATTAAAAGGTTATTTCCAGGCATGGTAGTGCATACCTGGCAATAAGCTCAATAAGCTTGAGCCTAGGAATTTAAGGCCAGCCTGGGCAATATAGCAAGACCATGTCTCAAGAGGGGTGGGGGAGGAGGAGGAGGAGAAGGAGGAGGAGGAGGAGGAAGAATCTCATCTCATTTGAAGCCTCTTTTAATTAATAGATTGTGCTTTGAACAGACAGGGAAAGAAAGACATACAGAACTGGAGTTCTTTTTAAATTTTCTATGTTAACTACTTTAATTCCCTGGAGTCAATGAGTAGAACTAATTAAATTTATGGAACTTACTCAGGGGATCTGCATAGCCAAGAGATTATCCAGAGGTGCCAATGGCTAGGTCAGCATATTAGAGGGTGAAGGTGCCTGAGCTATCCAGTCCAACCCCATTATTTTGTAGGTGATAGGATTGTGACTCAGAAGGAAAGGGCTTGTCTAAAGACTCACAGCTCATTTTTTGGCAAAACCAGGACTTAACTCCAGATTTTTTGTTTATTAGTTTGTTTTTTTTTGTGTGGCTTAATCTTTGGGTTCAAAGCAACAAAAATCTCACCAAACTACCTTAACCAAAAAGGGGAATTTATTGAGACCATGCAAGAATTGTTCTAGGTCTTAGATTACTAGGCAGTATGAGGGAATGCAACCCAGACTAGTGAGTTAAGACTGTTATATTGCTTCTCTGGCTTTCAAAAAGGTCACCAGTTGTCAGCCTGTGTGTTACATTTGTTTCTCAGATGTTTACAGCTTGGCCAGCAGTGTGAAGTATGTAACTATCCAAAGGTCTGTAAAGACAGATTGCTGAGTCGACCCCAGAGTTTCTATCTTTTGGGGTAGATCTTGAAGAGTTGCATTTCTAACAAGTTCCTATATGAGGCTGGCAGAACACAGTTTGAGAACCACTAGCTCAAAGAATTCTGAATTTGAATTTCTTTAGACAAAGCATGCCTCTTCAGTTCTTCTTACTCAAGTTGTCCTTCATGACCTTTCAGAGTATGGGAGCCCTGCCCAAGGCATTATTGCATGTGATTGCTCTATTTTTTTTTTCTATAAACCAACTTCCTCTTCTCTACTCACACAAGGACCATGATGACTTCCAAGTCTTTCCTGGCTTTCCTAAAGGAAGTCATTCCTAATATTCCCCATTGCTTTATAAGTCCAGAGTGCTCAGGTGGTTAGGGCAGGGTAGGGCCATGAAACATGGTTACAGACACGCACTGCTTAGGATGGAGGAGGAAAACATATCACATGGTATCTATCATGATATTTCTTAGAACACAGGTGTCCAACAAAATGCCAATGATTTATGCAGTAGGTGAGTATGTTTGGAAAAGAGTGAGATTAAACCAATTTCAATAGTGGTTTTGTTTGTAATCTGTAAATATGTATTGTGACTGTCCAACATGGTAATCAAGAATGCAACTTTTCCTACTTGTACATAACAGATCCTCTTCTAAGCATAAGGCTTTGTTCTAGAACCTGGAAAATACAATGACAACAAAGGAAATACATTTTGAATTTTACATTCCAGTAAGAGAAAGACATGAAATGCAATACAATGTAGTACAACATGATATATCACAATACAATGTGAGACATTGGATATGATGTACTGTGACAGTGATATACTGCAATACAATGTGACATATTGTAATATTGGATATACTGTGATGCAAAGCAATACAATGTAACACCAGTACAATGTATACACTGTCATACCTCCATACACAGTGACACAATGCATTATACTGTGTTATACTATAATATGATATAATACAATATGATACATCATAATATAATGTACTGATACATCATATGAAGAATAGTACTATAAAACTAGGGTCTGTTGGGTTAGGACACTTAACAGAGACTGAATTAGTCTAAGGGAATAACTGCTTTTTTTTGAGATGCTACATTATAGCTATGATATAAAAGATGAACAGAAGCTATAGTAGGGAGAAGAGTGGAGAAAATGGCATGAGCAAAAGCTCTGAGTGTAGCATATTCAAAAGAGTGGTAAGGCCACTACAATGGGACAGCAGACAACCACAGGGAAAATGATATGAGGTGAGTCTAGAAGCATGAGCAAGGGGAAATCCTCATTCAAGAAGATCATGATAAAGAATCTTTGCAAGGAATGGTAAACCACTAATAGGTCTTCATCAGGGGAGTGGCAGAACAGATTTTCATTTAAAAGGATCATTCTGCTTTTAGGCCATTAGAGATCTAGTACAGCTTTTGCTTACCTTCTGTCACTCTTCACTTTCCAAAACCCCTGTACTTCAGCTGTACGCAACTTCTTATCAGTCTAAAATTACTTTCTTAGCACCATTCTCCAGTGGTGTGTGTGTGTGTTTCTTACAGACAAGTTCTGTGCATCTTGTAAAACCCACATCCACCTGGATACATCCCCGTGAAGTCTTTCCTGGCTTTCCAAAGGAAGTCATTCTTTATGCTCTCACAGAACCAGGTTCACACCTAGTGTCAGCTAGAATGTGGACACCATTCCAGTACTTTCAATAGTACCTGATCACCTTATAGTATATATATACTCTAACTAATAATATTTTCTCAGTGTCCTTACCCTCTTTTTAGGCAAACCAATTTCTCAAAGGGCAAAGACCATGTCTTATTCCTTCTGGTCATCAGCATCTGGCATAGGTCCTGGCAGCCAGGTCTCAGTAAACCCTCTATAAATTTATGTTTAATGAACAAATTTCAGGATAGAAAGACCAAGCTTTTTATTAATCTCTTTCTATATCCAAGCACCTTTCACAATTCTGATGTGTTTAAATGACCTTTGTCCTTGGCCTCCCTGGATTTTGAAAGGGGATCGCCTCATCCTCATGACCTCTGGAACTTGGACTTCCCTGGTTGACCCTCACTTCACCTGTGGGCGTCTCTGACTCCCTTTCCCATTCCGTTAACTTGGTCAAAGAAGATTGATGTTATGTGGAAAAAGAACACTGACCAGAAATAGTGTCAGCTGCTCATGAAGCTCTGTCCTAAAGGAACAGAACAGAGGAAGAGCTGTTCGAAGAGCTGGTTGGAAAGCAGTCTTGAGATGTTTTAGCTCTACGTGTTTAACATGGCTGATGCCTTAAGCAAGAAACAGGGCCTGGAATTTGAATGTTACTCAAGATCATACAGCTCAATGTTTATTTATTATTCATTTATTTATTTCTGTCATATCTGGTTTTGAAAGGGTTTCAGGTAACTCAAAGGTATACTTTGAACATGACACAAGAAACAGAAGAGAATTAAAAGGGATAGAGATGCAAAAGGTATCTAGAATGCAAACTGCATGGCAGGACTTATCAAATGTTTTCCACAGAATGCTATTAGGACAGATGTTAGTAGGTCGGTCTCTCTCTCTCTCTCTCTCTCTCTCTCTCTCTCTCTCTCACACACACACACACACACACACACACACACACAATTTCTTAGTAGAAATGTTTGAATATATTGAAACAAATTTAAACAGATTACTACAGAATCTTCCAAATCTTTTTTTTGTGTGTGTACAAATTTTGTACCGTGAATCAACAAAATGTAACATAACCCAAGTTTATTTGATCTGGATCTCTTTCTTTTTTTTAATGCTATATTTGAGAAACTAGTGGTCTGACAAATACCTATTGGGAAACACAGCCTTGAAATTCTTCATATTTTCTAAGTTGAAGGCTAAGAAAATTCAACTCTGAGTTTTCTAGCAGGAAACCAAGGAAAGCAGTCAGCCAGTCAGTCAGTTATTCTAGTACACACCTGTTATCCTAGTAACTAGGGAGACTGAGGCTGGAGAATCACAAGTTCAAGGCCAGCCTTAGCAATTTAATGAGGTCCTAAGCAACTTAGCTAGACCCTGTCTCAAAATACAAAATAAAAAGGACTGGGGGTAGTTAAGCACCTCTGGATTAAATTCCCAGTACCAAAACAAACAAAAACGAAAATAAAAACAAAAAGGAAACAAAAGCCCAAGTCAGTAAAATGATTCACACTATATATAAAGATAAAAACAGATCAATTGATCTGGAGAAGCCCAGGCAGGAACTCCCTGGAAGAGCCTCAGAAAGGAGAAAGTGTGATGTAATGAAGTCCTCAATTTCCCTACATATATTGCTAATTACATTGCACTCATCCTATACAATCCCTCAGTATAGAAGAAAGCCATAATACTAATATACAAACATTATTCTATAATGAACAAATGAAATGTACTATAGGTAAATATCTTGCTGATCTGGTTTACTATAGATTTTATAGTATATGAAAGTATATTCTTAGACAAAATTTTGCTGGATAAATGTTTCTGAACCAGTTTAAATGCCTTAGTAGATAATCAAGGGAAAGGAGGAAAAGTGACATTTTATAATAAAAATGAAGTAGTTTTATTCTACTATTTTTCTTATCCCCACATCCCCTGCCTTCTCCTCCTTTCACTTTCCTCTACCTAATCTAAGGTAATGTTATTATTATTATTATTTTGCATTACTGTATGTGACTGCATGACCAATGTGATTCTACAATATGTATACTCAGAAAAATGAGAAATTATATCCCAACTATGTATAATACATCAAAGTATATAAGTGCATTCTACTGTCATGTATAACTAATTAAAAAAATAAAAATGAAGTAGTTTTAAGAGGTCAGACATCTGGATATTTCATCATTCTACTTCGCTCACAGGTAAACTAGGGGGCTCTCAGTTATGTGCAGAAAGAACTGAGACAAGGAACCACGTCCTTTGACCACACAGATGTCAGCATTTGTCACCAAAGTTTATCTGTGGCTTTGGGGGAGTGGTTTAATAATTTTTCTTGTTTTGCAATCCTGAAATGTAGAGGTTCATAGCAAAAGGAAAGTTTGGATCATTCAATCATTAAGTCCAACTCATTAAGTTCTAAATGAAACTGTATAATGGTATGATATAAAGTGCAAAGGCACTAATATCTTTTCTAAGGATAAGCCTAGATAAGCTTATTGACATGGGAGAATCCAGATGATTTGTCAAATGACTTTCTTCTCTGATTATCAAAGGTTGTCATATTTTTCCTATTTCAGAGACCCTCCTGAAAGCTGACGAAAGACATTCAATATGGTACTTTAATGTCAGTTCATTTGGCCAGTCTACCAGCCTGCAGAATGGAAGATATAGTCATGCACACGTTGTTACCCCATGTACTCACAAGGATCACAAGTTGGAGGGAATCTGGGCAACTTAGGGAGACCCTGTCTTAAAATATAGTAAATAGGGCTGGGGATGTACACTGTGGACTGTAAACCAGTAATATAGTCACCTGCTTTAAGGAATGCTGTTCTATTTTTGGGGGGGTCTCCATTTTTGCTGCCACAAAATTCACTTGCTTTTTAGGTCTCAGCCAGTGGTTCTCAATTGGTGATGATCTTGTTCCCCAAATGATGAAGTCCCATTTGATTATCAAAACAACTTGTTTGGGAATGTTCTGCTCTTTCCTGCTAATCATCCTACAATGCAAAAGACAGCCCTCCATAACAGAATTATCTGGTCCCAGATGGCAACAGTGTTAATGTTAATCAAGTCTAATCTAAATCTCCATATAATTTAAGAAATTTCCTCAAGTTTTACCCTGCAAAGGAGACAAAAAATGAAAATAGACTTATTAATTTGATTTATTAAGTAGCCTTACACTTTACCCTCCAATCAGCATAATAATAAATGTTTGATGTAAATATCTTCTCTGAAATTCAACAACCTTTATTTTTGAGACTGATTCTTAAATTACTTCCTTTTCTCTGGTCCAAATAATGTCAAGACTTTGGATTGTTTGTTTACTTCTGATTTGTTAATTCAAACATTAGTTTAACAACAACCCTGTACAGGTAGAGTGCTAAGAAGGAAGAGTTAAATGGTAAAGCCCAGTATTCTCATGGCTAATGGGAAAAGACTGTCGCAATGTCAGATTATTGAATACATTGTGCTCAGAATGTGTATTGCATTCAGGATGCCATGGAACACAGCATCCTGAAGGTCAGAGGAAGGCTTTAAAGGGGAACTAATGTCCAAACTGGGACTTGAGGGATCAGAGTTTGCAGGGTGATTGGGGACTGGGGAGAAAGGCAGTGAATGCATTCTTCATTGAGAAAAATGATTAAACATCCATTATGGGCCAGTAGTTAGGCACCAACCATATTGTGAAAAACAAAACAGACACCTCCTATCACTATGGGGGACTTTAAAGAACCAAAGCAAACCACTCCTTTAATGCTTAGATCATGCTTTAGAGTCCTCAGAACTCTACTGCCTGTCCCTCATGGATGGGAGGAAAGATAGATACTATCTCCAATCTTATAAAGGAAGAGCTGAAGGCAAGAGAAACAAAGTGACTCCCTGCCAGCCCTAACCGGGCCAAAGATCTCAATTGTCAACAATTGAGAACCACTGGCTTAGACCTAAAAAGCAAATGAATTTTGTGGCAGCAGAAATGGAGACTGCAAAAAATAAAAAAATTTAAAAAAAGTAGAACTGCATTCCTTAAAGCAGGTGACTTTATTACTGGTTTACAGTGTATAGTGTATATCCTCAGCCCTATTTATTATATCTTAAGACAGGGTCTCCCTAAGTTGCCCAGGCAGATCTACTAAGTGGCAAAACCAGTGCTTTTCTACTCTTCTTTGGTTTTCAAATGCAATTTCTTATGGCAGAGAGGCAAGCACGTCTATTTCTATCTGCTCCTTGCCCTGCTGACTTCATCTCTTAGCCCCTGTTTTTTGCTGGCCTCAGTGCTGAAGGAGTTTTCCAGTCTTCAGCTCTGATTGAAGTGGGAGTGCCAAGGGAAGGAAGTGAGAGCTGCAGTCCACTCTTTCACCATTTGCAAGATCATTTCTACCTTGATTCTCCGCCACCCCCCTCCCACTTTTTTTTTTTTTGATGAATAAGGAGAACTGAGATGTGGGACTGAAAATCCCTTTTGTTTGTCTTGGTGTTTGATAATGTATGCAACCTCTCTGGGTGGTTTAAGCGGTTTAGGTACTTTCTATAAAAGGGATCTTTTAATGACAAAACTAATGTGATTATCTGAGTGAGTGTGAGAGGCGTATTCAAGGCTTAAAGAAAATCTGTTAGAATAGCTGAATGTATCTGCTTAATCCTTTCTCTAATGTGGCTGAACAATGCTCTGGGAAGCCTTGGTCCTTCTTTCTTCTAGTAAATGCCTGTCCCTAGAGGTAGGGACTGTTCACAGCTTTTGATAGCCTTATGCTTCACCTTCTCAGCTGCACAAAAGCACAGGAAAAGCCTGGAGGAGTCCAAAGCACCGACAGAAAGCAACATCTCCTCTGAACACGGACAGCAAGATGTACACTACAAGGCATGCTTTCTACAGGGCATCCTGAGCTGCAAGGGCTGTGGTCACTATTGGGAATGCCGTTTTGGAGAAGGGGTCTGTTTCTGGTGATGCTGGGTGACAGGAACTTGTGAATATTATTTAAAATCTTACTTCTGAGTTGTAAGAGTAGTTAAGCTCCTCTTTTGTGTGTGTGTGGGGGGGGGGGGCGGTGAGTGAGTGGCAAGGGAAGCCTAAGAGGGGAGAAAAGAGAAACAGTTTGAGTCCTGCAAACTGCTCTGTGATTTGGGGACAAAATTATTTTCCTCTAGTATCTGTTCTCTCATTTCATGAACCAGAGATAATAAAACCTCCATATAAGTTCATTGTAAAAATCAAATAAAATGGGAGCATGAACATGAAAGTGTCACAGCCAAACTGCAATATTATCACATAACTTACTTTTAAAATTTTTACTTTATTTAAAAGTTTAAATTCTAATTCTTTTAAGAATACTCTTCTAGATGTATAATTTAACTCAAGAAAGCATTTGCTCACCACTTATGTGCTAGAAGTTATTCTCTTGACCTTCAGGGAAGTTGCAATCTCGTAGGGTTGCAGATATGTAAAATGCAGTCTGAGAAAAGTACATTGCAAGTGACTAATTATGAGATGGGAGCATAGTAATAGCTAACCCCTTTGTAGTATTTATTGTTTTCCAAGCACTGAGCTGCATATTTTATTTGAGTTACCTTATTCAACCCCCACAGCCCTGGAAAGTAGAAATAAGTATCATCCCATTTCATGGATGAGGGTGACACTCAGTCAAATCAAAGAAGTCACTTTCCCACAGTGTCACAGGTAGTAAGTGGTGAGCTAGAACAGTTCTAGCTGTTTCATAGTCTAAACTCTTACTTGTTGCACTGTGTTACATCCCAAGTTAAGAAAGACTTCCTAGAGAAGGAGATCATAGGTGGGTTCCATCCCAGAATTGAAAATGTGCCCAGTATGTAGAACAGAAAGGGCATTCCAAGCAGAGGGGACAGCACAGGTCACAGCACATTGCCCAGAAAGTTTTTGTGTAGAGAGAAACTAGAAGCAATTTTCAGTTAGTGTGGAGTTGGGTACATTGGAGAGTAAGAAGGGGCCATATTAGGATCTCCTATACTGCACCTTTGTGGAAAAACAAGGAGGCAAATTATTTCTTTTAATTAATTACTTTGTTTCTATCCTGTTTGTCAAAAAGGATTTTGCAGCAAAGTGGGAACTGTTGATGCCTTTATATATAGATTGGAGACACATTGGAAGATTGAAGACCCTTCAGAGATGATGAACTCATTCTTTCCAAGAGGAAATCCAGGCTGAATGCATGTAAGTGTCTTAATCAAGATTATAATGTAGTTTAACCTGTCAAACCAGGAATACTTGTGCTTTTCAGACAAATTATGGAGTCGAAGAGAATGTTACATGAGAAATACAGGATTATGTTCCGATGCATTTAGAGAAATGAGTTGAAAAGAGGGAGAGATGCAGTTGGCAATTCCAAGGAATGGCAAAGAAGCTATGGGTTCCTGACTGGGAGCTCACGAGACCCTCTCTTTGTTGAAAGTGGATGTCTTGACTGGGCTAAAGCTGGGAATCAGGTTTGAAGGGATGGTAGAGTTTGGAGATATCTTTCAATGCCTATTTATTACTTTCACTGGCTACTTTAAATGGAGCCTGGTAAGGATAAGGGCTAGTTCTTGTTCTCACCAGGCTCACAATATGGATAGGGCAGAAAAGAAAACAGGTGACTGCAACAAACTGGGTTAGTCATGTATTATGGAATAGGATATTATGGCAGCCCAGGGAAGGATGAGGGTCCAATTCTATTATGGATAGATTAGGAAAAGCTTCCTGGGGAGAGTGACATCTAAGGAAGACCTAAAAGATGAGAATGTGGTAAAGGGGAAGGCAAAGATTAGGTAAAGGGAACGGTTCCTACAAATGCCCCAAAGGAAAGACCATCCTGCATTTGGGGAAATTATGCTACTCCCATTTGGGATAGCAAAAATATAGGGGATGCATTGTGAAAGTTTTTTCTCTGCCTTTTCTTTCCCCAGCATGTGAAGCAATTTACCAGAAGTGTCACAGCTCTTACAAAAATGACTGAAATACATTTTGGAGCACCCCCAGAGAGCAGGTGCTGACATGCCTGGGCACACTCAATGATTGCATGAAACAAAAACTCCAGTATTTCCCTTCCCTGTGTCACTATAGCCATCCCACTGACCTGAGAACCAGTCTCCCCAAAGGGGCTACTTCTCACCTCTTAGATGGAAAACAAAAAGGCATGAAATCAATGCTCTGAATGTAAACTAGACAGATAAATATCAGTGCAGCAGGAGGGGAGAGCAATAAAGTGAGCAGGCCTGAGTGATGGTGGTAACCTGCTGAATTCCCAGGTCACGGAGTAATTTACTGACTGGTCCTAGACCCCTGGATAATTATCCAGACAGCCCCCATTCTGATGTGAGGCCTCCTGCTGCTTATGTTATTAATTCCGGCTGCAACCAGCGGGCGTTGGTGGGAGCAGAGAGGAGCAACCAAGTCCCCAAGCTGCTGAGTGAATGCAGAGGCACCTGCATGGACCCTCTGAGCCAGACCTCACCAAAGTTCTGGCTTTCAGCTCTTAGCACAGCCACTGCCTGGCCCTAGGGAGAGGCTCCTAAGGATGGCCAAGGCCTTGGTAAAGGCAGCAGATCTAAGTTCTGGAGTGTGACCAGCTTGTATCAAAGGACCACTGCCTTGTTCCTCTTTGAGGCTGACTGGAAAGTGATTTTGAGGTCTCCCCCAATAAACTGATATCCACAAAGCAATGTCAAATACTTATCTTTGATGAGGTGTGGAAATTAGATTTCACTAAGATTGGGGAAAATGGAGGTGTATGTTTTAGGGTTTAATCACGTGAGATCTTTTTCTTATCTTTTCTGCTCAATCTATCTAGATGTCCCAGCAGCATGTTCTAAAACTAAGTTCCAGTTTTTCATCCCCCTACACTCCTACTTTATTTTCAGCTTACTGAGTCGGCCCTAGAGATGACAGGAGGACGGTGTTTCACAATCACTTCTGCATTGTCTAGATCTGTGTAGTGAATAGAGGTATCTCTGCAATATCACACCCCAACTCAGCACTGCCACGGGACAGGTGGTCCATACATATTGAGTGAATAATTAGGAATGTATTCATGAAGACTCAACCATTGGGACTTTTTTTTTTTCTTTAAGCAAGTAAGTTCAGATTTGTACTTGAAAGGATTACTTTGCTTCAGTGTGCAAACTCTCCTGGAGCAGGATTTCTCAGCCTTGGAATTATCAATACTTGGCAGAATAATTCTTTGTTGTGGGGGAAGATAGAACTTTTTACACTAAGAAGGGGAATATGTATGTCTTTCATGTCAGTAAACAGAACTGACTCTTCAAGTTCCAAGCCAGGAACACATGATTTCTTCTTGACCCTTTCTTCTTCCTCAGGCTCTCTATTCAAGCCCTTGTGTACTCTGTGAAGGAATTATGCACCAATGGTATAAATTATCCATAGTGTAATGGATAAACTTCTCTCCATTGAATCTAGAAATGGTACTAGCTAAGAACATTGGCTGGGAAAACTTAAAAAGACATTTGAACTATTTTCTGTAGGGTTTAATTTTCTCAGAGGACACTTGTGGAGAAAGACTGCCAAACATTGTGTCTCTATGGCTTATATTTTAACTGAACTTGACATTGTAATCTTTTTTTTTTTAATAGTTATTTTTTAGTTTCCAGCGGACACAACATCTTTGTTTGTATATGGTGCTGAGGATTGAACCCGGGCCGCACGCATGCCAGGCGAGCGCGCTACCGCTTGAGCCACATCTCCGACATTGTAATCTTTAAAATTTTTTTTTCTTGTTAAAAGTTAAATCCCTGATCATCAGCATCTCTTGTGGTGCATTACCTTGGCATGTTTTAGATACCATAGTGTTATTTTCAAAAGGTCATAGCAATTCACCCACACACATTCCATGTAAAAGGAGACCCATGCTTTTACCTCCTTACCAGCCCAGGATTTTATTGCTCTTTGTAATTTCTCCAAACTGTTAATATACAATTGTTGCCTTAGTTTGTATTTTATTGACCACTAATGAGGTTGAAAAAGATTTTCATTTCTATTGGTCACCTGTATTCCTCTTCACTTCATTTCTTTTTTCCATTTTTTTTTTTTTTTTTTACAAAGTTTGTCTTTGTCTTACCAGTAAATAGAAGCACTTTATAACACATTGCCAATTATGCATTGACTCTAATCCCAGTCATAAGAGCTCCGTCTTCAGGACCTAATCACCTCCCCAAGACCCCACCTCCTGATGTCATGACCTGGGATTAAGATTTGAATATATCCATTTTTAGGCAGCACAAATGTTCAGACCCTCTACCAACAGAGCCTCATTTCACCCTGCTGGGCTCTGACAGTTATTGCAGGGTTAACCTGCTCCCCACACTACATGGAAGCCCTTATCACTCTCATCAGGCTTCAAGAGCCTGGCCCAGCTTGTTGGACATCATCCTCACTTTCCTTAGTCTTCAGTCCTCTGTAGCAAGCAGACTTCCTGTGCAGCCAGACGCCTTTCTCGTGCTGTTTAAGCTCTGACTGTCAGTGCTGGGCCCATGCCTCTTGTGGGAAGCCATTGTTCTGCTTGGATTCTACCCATCTATACCCCAAGTGGGGCCTTTCCTCTGCAGAGATGTCCTCCTCTCCCTGTTCTGACTCCGGTACCTCGCATCAGGCTGCTCGCACATATGGATGACCTCCTGATCCTGCAGGGGCTTGCATTTTCCATGCTGGTCTGTCTGCTCTGCAGATACCTCTTCCCCCTGCAGGGCCCCCAATACCGACTGTGTGTCTCCATTATTCCCCTCTCCCATCACAGGCACTGCTTTAGCTCCATCAAATTGTGAGGGAAGGGGAGGAAAGGAAAAAAGGAAGAGGGCTATATCTGTAAAGTAAGTTCCTTTTGCTATTCATACTTATTAACAATTTGGGGGGTAGATTTTTAATTTTTTATCTCCAATATCTGGAGATTAAAAATTTATTAGAATTTTAGTTGAAATTACATTGGAAAAAATTGAAATCATTATATTGTGAATGAAAATTTCCTGTTTGGAAGCTTGGTAAATTTCTTTACTTGTCTTATATTTTGTCATGAGATTTTATTGTTTTTTTAATGTAGAATTTATACATTTTCTCTTAAATTTATTCTCAGGTATTTAATGGATGGAAGTGGGAATGTTCTCCTATTTCCCTTCTGAATGGATTATCGTCATAGGAGGGAAGCTAATGATTTTGGTGAATATGCTTCCCTCTTCTTCACTGGGAGTTTCCAGATCATCTTGCCCTCTTAACCCTGGTGTGTGCCAGGACTTGATCTTCCTACTACTCTTTTCAGTCTTTACTCACTTCCTGTATTACTCATTAATCTCCTAGTCTTAATATCATTTATGTACTGATGACTCCTAATTTGTATCTCCAGCCTCAACCTCTTCCTTGAATATTAGACACACATATCAACTCTTTTGTCTCTAGTTGGATATTTAATAGACAAGCTTGGGATCTCCAGACTGGACTTCTGGATCTGTTTCTCCAAATCTGCTCCATTAGGTATCTTCCCTATATCAATAAATGATTTTCAGTGGGCCAGGCTGCAGCCTGGGGATCATCCTTGAATTCCTTCAATCCCATTCATCATCCAGTCTATCAAGATTCTGCAGCTCTGTCTTCAAATATCTCACAGCTTTCTCTGCTTTTTTTTCTATTTTCTATTCTTTCTCCATTTTCTATTCTTTCTCTATTTTTTTCTTCCAAGTCTTATCAGCTAATAATAGATATATTTTACTTATTTATTTTATTTTCTGTTTGTTTCCCACCACTAGCACATTGAAAGCTCTATGAAGGAAGGGATATACTGTTTGGCTGTGTCTCTGTCTTTAACATCTAAAACAATTCCCAGAACATGGTAGGCACTCAGTAAATATTTGTTGAATGAATAATATCTTGTATTCCACTATCTTAGCAACTACTAATAATACGTTTTGAAAAGTCACTTAGGTTTTCTAAGACTTTATCAGTTATAAATATGATAGAATTGTCTCCCCCTTTTCAGCATTATACAAATTTTGTCTCCTTGTGGCAACCCAGAGTCTTCCAAATAATACTGAGTTATAGCAGTCAACTTTTTTGGTTCTTGATTATAAAGGAAATGCTATCAATATTTCTCTGTTTAATGGGACATATTTTGGTGTGGAATACTTATCAAATTTGAGCAGTTAATTTCTCAGAGTTATAAAATATGAATGGCTACTGAAAGCAATACACATTTTTAGCACTCAGAGAATACTTGTGTATGTATTGATGGGAATGAGGCATTATTTTCCTATTTCCCTGTTATTACATGGATCTGATGACTGTTATTCTTTCTTGCCCAGATGATCCCCAGATCATCCCCAGCATGTTTTTTTTTTCATAATTTTTTCTCAAATCATCATTAAGAAAAGTTGTATCTATCACATTTTCAATAAAGATTTGGTATTGCAAAAGGGGTCATAGCTCAGAATAGTTAGTACATGCAATAATTTACAGCTATCATTGATATAAACACTGCTAACCACTCTTTGCTTCAGGGATTTTTTTGCTAGGAATATTTTCCACCTTTCTTCCATGTTTCCCTGCATCTAGTTTCTTCTCAAACTCTTCTAATCCCCCAGCTTTCACCTTCCATACTGTAAACTCCTGCCACTTATACACAGCAATTCAGTCCTCTCTGTGCTTTTACTCTATACTTTCTGATGACAGAATTACATTTAAACATAGTTGCTGTTTATTCAGCATCTACATGTTTTTAAAAGTACCTACTCTATCATACCATCAGTAATTGAAGTCAGTGCTTTTATTTCTTATATTTCAAAAATACTGCTCCATTTATGCACAAATTGCATTCAGTGAAATGCATAAATCTCAAGTTGATCAATTGGTTAATTTATTATGTTGCAATAAGCTCATTGACTACCACTCATAAAAGGATTGGAAGATTTTTATAATCCCAGAAGATTTCCTCATGTCCCTTTCCAGTTGATTCCAACCCACCTCCAATGGTAATCTACTATATTCTATACTGCTACAAATTTATTTAGCCTATTATTGACCTTTACATAAATGAAATTATACAGAATACATCTTTGTTTCTGGTTGTTTTTCTCAATGTAATAATTTTTGTATCCATTCATGTTTTTGCATATGTTAGTAGTTCATATTTTTATATTATTGTATAGGTTTATTTCATTGTATAAACACAAACTAATTTTGTCTTCATCTAGTCTTCTATAGATAGACACTTGGGTTATTTCAAATTTGGGCTTTTAAGAATAAGCCTCCTATGAATATCACTTTATAAAAATTCCATGAATATTTTTATTTGTGTCTTTTAGACACACATCAAGGAATGGAATTGCTTGGTAGACAGGTTTATCTTTATAATAAGTTGTCAGACTAATTTTCAAAATGGTTTTAACATTATAGAATTTCACCAGCAATGTGTGAGAATTCTAATTCCTCTATCTCCTTGCTTACTTTACATAGTCAATCTTTTTAGTTTTAGTCATTCTAGCAGGTGTGCAATTGGTATTTCATTTGAGTCTTATTTTGAAGTTTTCTGATGACTAATGATATTTATCATCTTTTCATATGCTTTGGACAACTGGGTATACCTTTCTTTATTAGATGACTATTTAAGACTTTTTCTGCATTTTCTTTTCTTTTTGTTTACTTTTATCTTCATGTTATTGATTTGTAGAACTTCCTTATGTATTCTGAATAGAAATCCATTATTGGGTATAAATGTTGCAAATATTTTTACTCAGCATGCACTTTTCCCTTTTACTTTCTTAGTGGTGTTTTACAAAAGGCAGATGGTTCAAATTATGATAAAGTTGATTTATCATTTTTTTCTTTTATAAGTAGTGCTTTGTATATTAACTAATAACTTTTGCCTGCACCAGGGCATAGAGTACTCTTGCATGCTTTCTTCTAGGACTTTCATAATTTTAGCTTTCATAGCTGTTCTTAAAATATATAAAACTGATGAACTTCAATTTTATCTTATCTTCAGAATAAGATAATTTTACCTATCAATTTGGAAAATACAAATATGTTTGGTAACATATTGCAATTACTATTTTACAGATTCAATTATTATTTTATATGGTGTGAAGTGAAACTTTGGGTTAATTTTTCCATGTAAAAATACTTTATTGTGAAAAAAATTCAAACATATGCAAAAGTAGAATAGTGTTATAAATCCCAAAGGATCCATCACCCTGCTTTAATGATTATCAATATTATTTGACATAATCTTTATCCAATTTACCTACCCCAAACTAGATTATTTGTAAGAAAATTCCTGATATTATATTGTTTCATCTATGATTATTTCAAAATCAATCTCTAAGGATAAGGATTATTTTTAAAAAACACACTACAATGTTATTATATTTAAACAATCAAACATAACTTCTCAACATTATCAAATACAACATTTTTATCCACATTTCTCCAATCATCTTCTAAATTTTAGAAATTAGTTTGAGTCAGAATTCAAACAAGTTCTTTATATTGACTTGTTTGCAAAGTCTTTCAAGTATAGTTTAATTTAATAAAAATACCAGTACCTCTTTTTTCTTTTTAAAGTAAGTATTTGTTAAAAAAAAAACATGGACTTTTTTTTTCAAATAGTGTTCCCCTCTCCAGATTTTGCTGTTTGAATTTCTTTGGTGTTCTCTTTCTTCTGTGTTTACTGTAATGATGGTTAGATAAGCATTACCCAAGGAGCTCAAAGACACATGTAAATTACTTAGGGCCTAAGAATTCACTGATTTGGAGAGATTATAACACTTTGATCCCCTCTAAATCAATTTCCCCAACTTCTATTCTCCTTGCTTGAGCACAAAAGGGAGACATCTTTCTCATTCTAAGTGGCCCTGTTCTCTCTCTTTTATTCTCCTTACAGGGTCAAATATTAATTTGTTCCTTCCTTCATCCAGTCCACAGAGTACATGGAGAATATGAGATAAAGAAGAGAGGTACAAGGTTAGGAAGGTTACTATGTAATGGTTAGCTAACTCTTGGGTTCTGAAGTCACACTGCCTGTGTTCAAATGCAAGCTCTGCCACTTTGTGACTGTGACATTGGGCAAAGAAGCCACCATTCCTTGTTTAAGAAAATGGGGATACGAGAGCATCCCTCATGGTGTTATTATGAAGGTTAAAAATAAGTAGTTTATATAACTACTTATGTTATATAACATATATGGAGCAGTGCCTGACACATAAGTGTAAAAAGGCCTATAATTCACTAAGAAAGATATCAACAATAAGGATATACAATTTATAGGAAAGGAAATACATGCTGTTCTTAAGTATAAAAAAAATGATGAACTTCACCTATAATAAGATATGATTTTTTTAACCTATCATATTAGAAAAATAAAAATGTTTGACCACACATTGCATTGGTGAGAATGAGGGAAATTAAACACTTTAATAAAGCACTGATGGGATTATCAACTAGAGAACGATTTGGAAATAATTTTAAAATAAGTGAAAATGTACATATCTTTTCTCCCTAAAATTTCACACTTTGAATTTTATTCAACAAACTATAACGTGATCTATATACCAGAATATTTAATAAAGTATTTTTTTTTGTAATGGTAAAATGTGAAAAAGGAAGTGGTAAAATAAATGGGTCTATCTATCTGGATAAAGATATATTTTACAATATTCTTGTGTAAAACACCTGGGAAACTTGTAGTTACCTTTATAGGGGAGAGCAGAGGGGTAGTTATTTTCCATTGTAACTATTTATGTCCTTAAAATGTCTTATTATGAGCATGTGTTTTCTAGTGGAAAATAATAAAATAGATTTTTAAAAAAAAATAATTGTAAAAAGAAATTCAAGTTTTTATGGACTTGATTTGGTTTGGGAAAATTATTTGACTTATTGGTTTCAGGCATTTTTACAAAACTCAGCAAACTGAATTCCTGTATTTTAACTCAAACATATTCAGTTAAGTCAATTGAGCAACAGTACTCGTTGCTTTCTCATCTTTAAACTGATGGTGAATGTACCACCTGCTTTACAGGATTGCCAGAGGGATATCTCATGAGGGTTTCAGCAGCAACTCATAAAGTTGGTAGGATCTGCAACAATTTGAAGTTACTAGGCCAATGTTAGCCCTTTTCTAAACTATCATTTACCGATTGCCTTCTTTGTACTAGGTGCTGCATAAGAATTTTTCTTATGCTAACTAATTCCATGAATTCCTCAACAAGCCTTGGAAATAGGTATGATGTCCTCTTTACAGTGAGGATTCAAAGAGCAGAGAATTGGGGTGACTTGCTGAACTGCGATTTGAACCTTCTCTCTTTATTCTGCCATACCACCTAGACACATGGCAGATGTTCAAAGCTGAGTTACCAACAGAATTACTAAATGTGAGCCTCAGTGTAGACTCTACTATTGTAGGAATCCTTCCATAGCCTTTTTCTGTCTTACCACCTCCCTGTTGTTACACATACCTGGAACAGACCTCTGTTCCCACACTTTTACAATGACCTGCATCAGGTTAGTGGGTCTAAACCTGCTGAGCGCACTATGTGGATTATGCATGCACTTCTGGTAGGAGTGAGCAAAGAGGAGTGGAAAGCAGGACAGTGGAACCAGCTCTGGAAGAAGTGCTCCTGGAGTACCCAGGGCTGAGGCAGTTAATTTGCCCCAGTGGTGAGGAGGAAATTTCTTGTAAAAGCTAGCTCCCCTCAGAACAATGTGGCCTTTTATTTTTTAGCTTTGGAATGGAGCCTAGCTGTCCGTGGAAACAAAGAGAGGAGAGAATCACTGAACCAGTCTCGCACATAAAAAAACTGACCAGAATGTCTCTCTTTGAAGTCTCCTTTATGTCGTTTAGACAAGTTTGGATTATAGGGGTGTTTTTTCCTCCTTTTTTTTCTTAGTTCCTCACCCCACCCCAATTTTTTTTTTCCAGAGAAAAGAGAGAACTGGGTGTAAGGGAACCTTTCTTTGAAAACAGGGCAGAAGTCATTAATTAAGGCTCCCATTCATTCCTGCTGACACTTGCTCATCAATCAGATTTCCTCTTAGCATTCTGATGACCCCACTGACCTGGGTCCTCCATACTGTCTGCCAGACAGAATTGAGACTCAGACCACACACCAGAGGAGAGAGAGTGGGCTCCCAGCTTCCTGAGATTGAGCAGAAAGAGTCTGAGGACAAAGCTGGCTAGTCCGGAGATCTTCTGGGATGTGGTGAAGGTGAATAAAGAAGATTTTTTTTTTTTTTTTTTTTTTTTTTGCGGAAGCAAGTGTTGCTCACTTCACAGAAGCTGTGATCTATGGCTGCCCTTCCCTTTCTCCCCTAGCCCAAGGCCAGCCATGGAGCTCGGAGCACAGCCAACTGAGCCGGGGAAACGAGGCTAGCAATTCCTCTCTGCCAACTCGGCACAATTGAAAGAAGTCAGCCTTCACTCAGAAAAGTACAGGGAGCTGGTCTGGAGATGGGGGTGGCCTCTGGGGGTAGTCAGTCTGAAGTGCAGGGGCTCCTATTTCATTATTCATTCATTTGTTCATTCATCCATTCATTACTCATTTATTCAACAGAAGTTTATACCTGGTAGATACTATGTCCTGGGTAAGTTTTATGTTATATAGTTTATCACAATTTAAAAAATAAGATTTTTTTAGGAGCTGGGGCTCTAGCTCAGTGGTAGAGCACTTGAGTTGCACACGTGAGGCCCTGGGTTTGATCCTCAGCACCACATAAAAATAAATAAATATATATTTTTAAATAGTATTTTTTAAAAGTATGTGTATAGAGAAGATACTTGGAAACCAAAAAAATCCATTTACTACGTTTTTGGGATAGTAAAGTTATGGGGTGACTTTCTTCTATCTGTTTGTTGCTACAAAATGTTGGAAGAGAATAAAAAAAAACTAAAAAGAAAGAAAATGGGGAAACTACTTGAACAGTTTTCTACAAAATACAAATGAGAGAGAGAGAAGGGGGGATAGCTGAGAGCATATGAAAAGATGTTCAGTATCATTTGTCATTAGGGAAATACAGAAATCATAAAGAGATATCACTTTACACATACTAGGATGATTATGATCAACAAGAACAAATAATAAGAGCTGGGAAAATTGAAACTTTCATATACTCTGGTGGGAATGCACAATGTTGTACCTGCTTTGAAAACAAAGGAGGGAGAAGAGAGTTTATGGAGTGATTCCCCCACTAAGGGAAAGGGGAAGGAATCCAGTGGACAAGCAGACAAGCCAGCCTTCGGTAGGAGTAAAGACAGTCCATTCATAATAACTGGGGGGAAAGTAGAGATGTGGGCACAGACACAGGCCTGAGTGCAAACTGCTGTGCAGCTTCCAGAAATTCTATATGACCTTCTTTCTCCTCAGTGAAATAGGAGGCAATCATGAAAGAGTTGATAGAGATTGAAGGAGATGAAAGTGAATGGAATATTCATCTAAGAAAGGGGGAAAGTGAGTCAGGATCAGGGAGGCGAGTCCTGAGCAGCTCCAAGGGCCTTCTCAAGTGTAGAAGTTATGAGCTCAGACATCTTGTGTACCAATACATAGCCAGGTTCAGTAGCTCAGGTGCAGCCCAGGAGAAGTGTAGAAGTGAAGAGGTGGATTTCAAGAAGAGGAGATTTTAAAAAAGAGAACGAGGTGAAAAAGGGGAAAGATAGCTGAAGATGCGTGTAAGTAAGGAATTATAATGGTAGATTATAGATTCTAAGCTGAGAGAGGATGGTGCAGTGCTGATAGTGAAGGATAGTGAATAGGAACAGGATTTAAGATTGTCGTTCTCTGAGGGAATCAAACTGGGATGTTTAAGATTGATATTAGGCTAAAATATCAATTCTTGGTAACATTAAGTTGTAACATATGACCATGGAATGAAAAACTGGGTTGGGGTGTGGGGCAGAAACATGGGTGGAGAAGAGGTCAAGGAATACGGGAGCCACCATATAGAGAGGGATGCCTATCTGGTCATTAAAATCATGTCTCAGTAAAGTTATTGAATCATAATTAAATGAGGAAAAGTGAGATATGATTTCATGAAATAAAGGTTAGAGGTCAGTAGATGACAATAACCAAGAGAAGGTAATGAATGAATAGTAGTTGTATGATGTGATTAAAAGCTGAGAGATCTAGGGAAAAGGTGAGAATGTTTGACACCATATTAGGCCAGAAGAACCTTCACCCCACCTGGGCTTGAGGCACAAGGAGTTTGGAAATAAAGCAGCAACTACCTGAGAGGGCTGAACTTGCATGCATGCCCCCAGGCATATGTATGAGGGCATCAAGAGCACTTGAGCTAGTGGTCTGTGTCCGGGGGTGTTGCAGGCTTCTAGAAGTTGTATGCTTGGAGGTAGCTCTGAGTCTAATCAGAGGCCAGAGTGGCACAGAGAAGGAGTGGCTGAAAAGGGGTCTAGATAATGTAAAACTACTAGTAGTTTTGCTAGTAGCCTGCAAAGGAAACAGGGAATCATTAAATTCCTGCTTCACTTGGTGATGGGGCTTGGATGTGCTGAGGAGATGGGTGGATTAGCAGAGCTGGGATTGAGGTAATGGGCCATGTAGGTGTAGCAGTGTTGCAAAGTGGGCAAATTACAAGTGACATGAATTTTAACAGCAATATATGTGGCATGATATCTGCAAGAGATCTGATGGAATCAGCAGATTCCAGTTCAGAGGTCAGACATGAGAATATAATAAGTAACTTCCTGATGAAATGTGAAGGTTCTCCTTCCCCGCTGGCTCCTCTGTAAGTGGAATACAGGCCCCTCAGCTTTGCCACAAGCCCATGGAAACCTATCCTCATTGCCCTTCACCTTTCCTGGGTGGATCAAAGATCTGAGCATTTGCCCCAAAGAAACCAAGGTACACAAAAGATACAGTGAAACCAGAAAAGAGAAATCATTAATTTGAATAAGTTTGATCTTCTCCTCCTGCAACTTCTAAGGAAGATTTCAGCAATCAAAAACATGAAATGGTGATGTGTTAAATTTGCATCCTATTCCAACAGTACTAATTTTCAAAGGTTTTATTTTAATGGCTGGGGAAAGCAAGGTCATGCTTATTCTTACCAAGCAACTGTAAACTTTAGATAAGCTTACACACTACCCTGACTCAGGAGGTATGTGCTATTTATTGTTCCATGCTACATATAAGAACACATGTCTGGCTGTTATGTTCAGGACTACTGAAGTCTGAATATTTGACAAGAGACAATGGCCATGGTCTCATTTCCTTCCTTCCAGTGGGAGGGTTGGCAATCACGGCAGCTGGGAAGCAGCTCCCCATGGGCCAGGATGAAGTGGGAGAGGGGTTTCCAGAAGATGCTTGGCCACAGGCTTTTTTAGTAACACAGGCTCTGGCTTCCATAGCCAATGAAGGAAAGTCCTGCATGAACTCAGACCTTTCTTACCATCTGGTTGGGCACCTTTTCCTCTCTGGTTTTGAAAAATCAAGAGAGGGTTAATGGATAAGGGGAAAATATCCCCTGGAGACTAGAGACCTAGCTTGGAAACCTGAATCAACTGGCTTCCACAAAAATGAAAAGATAAAAAGCACTTTAAATGAATTATAACAGAAGAATTGATGTGTTTCTTATCGGTTCCCCAGCTTTGGCTGGGAGATAATCACCATGGTTAACAAGGATCCAGGCAGCCAGTTATTATTCCTTCCTGACTATTCTCTCCTACTGTTGTTCTGCACATAAAACCCTGAAAGAGCATCAAATCCCCATTGCTCCTCAGCATTGTGGCTTCTGATTATAAACCCCGACCTCCTCATCCTCTTCCCAGTTCTCTCTCCCTAAGGGCCCCCATACCCCACCCCTAATAATTACGAGAGACAAGGAGGAAGCTGAACACAGGCCTCATATTCTCACTCTAACCAGAGGAGCTCTGCTTTCATCTGCTCTGTGAAATCTATGAAATCACCTACTGAACACTATTTACTCTGAAGAGTTTCTCTGGAAACAACTAAAAATCACACACTGTCAGTGTTCACCACCCCTAGTTACAAGAGCTGATGGGAGGTAGGACGGTGAGGTTGGTGGACCCAGGCTTCCTGTTCTCCACTCATTGGATAAGAGGTCACATGATTGTTGGTGCCTCCAACTATGATACTGGAAGGAAGATAAAGAAGCCCAGGCACATCCTGTTAGTACAGGTGTCATGGACCTGATTGGCTACATTTTCTTTATCAGCCCCAAGTCTCTGGAGGTCCCCAAATTTTCCTGTTGAGGAAGGAGTGGCCACCCTGAAGTTTACTCTGGATCAAAGTTTGTTTGGTCTCTGGGGAAGGTTTGAGACTAGACAGCTAAATAGTGTTTATGCAGTTGGATTCTTTTAACTAACCTGACACTCACTCCCACCCTTGCTGGGAATCTATAAAAATAGTTGCAGAATTGACACACCATGGTTTCAGTACAGTTTGCTCGGTGTTATAATAGAGTGCATATCAAAATCCTTAGGAAGAAGAGAGTAGTTGCCAGACTATGAGCGACACGAGGGAAACAATTCTGTCTTATCTTCTTCACATCTATTACCTAGAACTTAGCAGATTGCCTGGAGCAAAATATATGTTTGTTTAATTGAACCTGTTTATTTACTGCAGGTATATCCAATATATCCAACTAACTCATTCACTTAATTATTCACTTATTTATTTAGTCATTTATTCAGTCCTTAAATAGTGTTAACTGTTTTGTAAAATTTATTTATTTATTCTAATTTGTTAGACATGACAGCAGAATGCATTTCAATCTGTAGTACACATGTAGAGAACAATTTTTCATATCTGTGGTTGTACACAGAGT
This sequence comes from Callospermophilus lateralis, assembly GCF_048772815.1. Lineage (NCBI taxonomy): Eukaryota > Metazoa > Chordata > Mammalia > Rodentia > Sciuridae > Callospermophilus > Callospermophilus lateralis. The sequence goes on from NC_135306.1 coordinate 141,848,111, forward strand.
CTACTCTGTGAGTCATACCATTTGTGTCTTCATATATGTTCCTAGGATAATGATGTCCATCTCATTCCACCATCTTTCCTACCTGCATGCATGCTCCCTCCCTTCCTTCCCCCCGCCCTGTTTGCCCTGTCCAAAGTTCCTCCATTCCTCCCATGCACCACCCCCCACCCCCTTTATGGACCAGCATCCTCTTACCAGAAAAAAATTTGGCCTTTGGTTTTTTGTATTGGCTTACTTCACTTAGCATGATATTCTCCAACTCCATCAAATTTACCTGTAAATGCCATCTCTTTAAATGATGAATAATATTCCATTGTGTATATATACCACACTTTCTTTATCCATTCATATATTGAAGGGCATCTAGGTTGGTTCCACAATTTAGCTATTGTGAATTGTGTTGCAATAAACATTGATGGGGCTGCATCACTGTAGTATGCTATTATTAAGTCCTTTGGGTATCAACCGAGGAATGGGATAACTGGGTCAAATGGTGGTTCCATTCCCAGATTTCCAAGGAATCTCCACACTGCTTTCCAGATTAGTTGCATCAATTTGCAGTTCCATGAGCAATGTATGAGTGTGCCTTTCCCCCCATATCCTCACCAACATTTATTGTTGTCTCTGTTCTTGATAACAGCCATTCTGACTGGAGTGAGATAAAAATCTTAGTTTTGATTTGCATTTCTCTAATTGCTAGAGATGTTGAAGATTTTTTTTATTTATTTGTTTATTACACGTATATCATCTTCTGAAAAGTGTTCAGTTCCTTGGCCCATTTATTGATTGGGTTTTTTTTTTTTTTTGGTGTTAAGTTTTTAAGTTCTTTATATATCCTAGAGATTAGTGCTCTATCTGATATGTGTGTGGTAAAAATTTGCTCCAATTCTATAGGCTCTCTATTCACCTCACTGATTGTTTCTTTTGCTGAGGAAAAGCTTTACAGTTTAAATACATCCCATTTATTGATTCTTGCTTTTATTTTTTGAGCTTTAGGAATCTTGTTAAGGAAGTTGGGGCCTAATCTGCCAAGACGAAGATTTGGGCCTACTTTTTCTTCTATAGGCACAGGGTCTGTGGTCTAATTCCTAGGTCCTTAATCAACTTTAAGTTGAGTTTGTACATGGTGAGAGATAGGGGCTTAATTTCATTTTGTCACATATGGATTTCCAGTTTTCCCAGCACTATTTGTTGAAGAGGCTATCTTATCTCCAATATATCATTTTAGTGTCTTTGTCTAGTATGAGATAACTGTATTTATGTGGGTTTGTCTCTGTGTCTTTTATTCTGTACTGTTAGTCAACAAGTCTATTTTGGTGCTAATACCATGCCGTTTTTGTTACTATTGCTCTGTAGTATAGTTTAAGGTCTGGTATAGCGATGACACCTGCTTTACTCTTCTTGCTAAGGATTGCTTTGGCTATTCTAGGTCTCTTGTTTTTTTTTCAGATGAATTTCTGATTGCTCTTTCTGAGGCATGTCATTGGGATTTTGATTGGAATTGCATTAAGTCTGTATAGTGCTTTTGGTGGTATGCTCATTTTGACAATATTAATTCTACCTATCCAACAGCAAAGGAGATCTTTCCATCCTCTAAGTTCTTTTTTAATTACTTTCTTTAGCATTCTGTAGTTTTCATTGTAGAGGTCTTTCACCTCTTTCATTAAGTTGATTCCTAAGTATTTTAATTTTTTTGAGGTGATTGTAAACAGGTAGTTTCTCTTTCAGAGGATTCATTACTGATGTACAGAAATGCATTTGATTTATAGGTATTGATTTTAAATAGTGTTAACCATGTATAGGAAGTAAGAAATTTATCATCTTTTAATTTGAATGCAAAGTTACTCTTAAATAATAGTAGGGAAAATTTTGATTAAATTCAAGAGTTATGATCTTGATGGATCTTGAAAGATAGCTGGAAATTATTGACAGCACCTACACTTTATTGTACAACCAGAGTGTGCCAGCTTCCTTGTAAGGGAAGTAGTATTTTCTTTCAAATGCATATGGAAAACAGCAGTTTATGGAGCTGAAATGACTTGCCTAGCTCATATACTAGGATTTACATGAAGTCTGCCTGATTTCAAAGACTATGATCATTCTCTAGTCCACACTGCCTCTGCTGGGGGTTGTGTAGCCCTGGGGAAGTGAATGGAGCTGGGGTCCACAGGGAGGGCCTGTGTAGAAGAACTGAGCTGGCTGTGAATCTGATTCCTGAAGGGGATGACCAGGAGCTCCATTTGATCCAGGCTGATGTCAGGTGTTCAGGGATTTTTATCTGGAAAACAGGGCAGGGCATGACATAGAAAAAAGGGTCCCTGCAGTGATGATACTTAGACAATAGGAGTGGGGTAAGGAAAGCACAGGATTTGAAGTAGGACTAGAGCTAGCAGCAGATTGGGAGATGGTGGTGAGAGAGATAGGATGGGCCCCATTCCACTTAGGGAGGAAGCTCCTGAGTAAAGGTTGGAAGGGTCATGGAACCCAGGTCAAGAAGTCTGGGTTCCAAGACATAAACCAGGAAAATGCTGAATTGCAATTGAATGTCACATTGTAAGCACATCTCTCAGTGCATCCTTTGGCTTGTATGTTAACACAGCTGAAGGTGGTATAGTATAAAGATCTTAGACTTTGGAATCAAAGGAATTTTTTGACTCCTTTTTCCCTACTTGCTAGTTTTAAATTTTTCATCAAGTGCCCCATCTCTCTGGATTTTACTTTCCTTATCTTTTAAATTTTTTATTTATGTTTTCATTTTTAATGGTACATGATAATTGTACATATTTATCATTCTCTTCATGTTAAATATTGGGATTTTGACAGTTGCCTCACTCAGTTGTTATAAGGACTGTAGGAGGGTTTGTGGATTGCATCCTGTATGCCGAAGCTCCAACTACTGAAGTCTTATTCTTATGTGCATCTTCTAAAAAACCATGGCTAGAAACTATGAGTGAATAGTGGCTTGGAAAGCAGAGGCTGATCAGAGGTTACATGTCTGTGATTGTAGGGCAATGGGTCACAGATTAAAATGGGTTGAAGTCCTTGGAGGGAATAGTGGGGCCCAATGGGAAATGACAATAATGTTTATAAACAGTTCTTTATACACAGAGGAGCCAGTTTTTTTTTTTAAAAAAAAATTGTTTTCAATTGTTGATAGATCTTTATTTTACTTATTTATTTCTATGTGGTGCTGAGAATCGAACCCAGTGCCTCGCACATGCCAGGCAAGTGCACTACCGCTGAGTCACAGCCCCAGCCCAAGGAGTCAATTTTTGCCTTGTTGCTAAGATCTAAATTGTTTCCTGACTGTCTATCTTTCTAAATTTTTTAAAATTTATTTTTTATTAGTTCTAATCAGTTATACATGACAACAGAAAGCTTTTCAATTCATTGGACACAAATGGAGCACAACTTTTCATTTCTCTGGTTGTACACAATGTAGAGCTGCACCACAAGTGCAGTTATACAAGTACCTAGGGTAATGATGTTCATCTCATTCCATCATCTTTCCTACTCCCATGCCCCCTCTCCTTCCCTCCCTCTGCTTGGCCCAATCAAAGTGCCCCCATTCCATCCTCTCCCCCCATTATGGATCAGCATCCACTTATCAGAGAAACATTTGGCCTTTGTTTTTTTGGGATTGGCTTATTTCGGTTAGCATGATAATTCTCCAACTCCATCCATTTACTGCAAATGCCATAATTTTATTCTCTTTTAATGCTGAGAAATATACCATTGTGTATATATACCAGTTTATTTTTTATTTTTATTTTTTAATTGTAGATGGACACAACACCCTTTATTATCTTTTATTTTATTTTTATTGGTTCCAGGGATTGAATCCAGTGCCTCATGCTTGGTAGGCAAGAGTTCTACCACTAAGTTACAACCCCAGCCCTATACCACAGTTTCTTTATTCACTCATCCCCTGAAGGGTATCTTGGTTGATTCCACAGTTTAGCTATTGTGAATTGTACTGCTATAAACATTGATGTGGCTGTGTCTCTGTAGTGTGCTGTTTTTAAATCCTTTGGGTATAAACCAAGGAGTGGGATAACTGTGTGAAATGATGGTTTCATTCCAGGTTTTCCAAGGAATCTCCATACTGCTTTCCAGATTGGTTGCACCAATTTGCAGTCCCACCAGCAATGTATGAGTGTGCCTTTTCCCCCACATCCTCACCAACAGTTATTGTTGTTTGTATTCTTAATAGCTGCCATTCTGACTGGAGTGAGATGAAACCTTAGAGTAGTTTTGATTTGCATTTCTCTAATTGCTAGAGATGTTGAACATCCTGGGCCTGACCTAGGCCTGGTCTCCTGCATGGTTTTGGTCCTGGTCTTGAGCTCTGGAGTGGGTCGTATATATGTCTGGTCCTTCCTTGGGTTCCTTTCAGGAACTTGCTGATGTCAATCTGAAAAAAATTATATCAGTGTCATCACTTTCACTAGCCTCCTTTATTCTGCTGGGATCTTTCACATAAAAATAGAAATGGATGATATTCCTTTCCCATTAATAAGACTCAACTTGCCAGGCACAGTGGTGCACACCTGTAATCCCAGCCACTCTAGAGGCTAAGGAAGGAGGATTGCAAGTTTGAGGCCAGCATCAGCAACTTAGCAAGAACTTGTCTCAAAATCATAAAAAAATAAAAAATAGAAAAGGGTGGAGATGTAGCTCAGTGGTAAATCACCACTAGGTTCAATCCCCAGTACCAATAAAATAAAGTAATAACGAAATAAGACTCAACTTCTTCCTGGGTTATAACTTGGAGAGTCATCACAAATAGAAGCTTTGGGGAAAAGTTTCAGGTCAATGTGTGAGTGAGCCTTCTTAAGGCACTTATGAGACCCACATATTCAGCCAAACCATTCAATTCCCTTTTGGTCTTTCAAAAACATCCCCTTATGATATAGAAGACTTTCACCTGGGATGCAGCTTGTTCAAAAGAAACTTTTGAAGGGCCTGGATTCAGCAGTGAAATTAATTTTGATGTTAATAAACATACAGTCAGCCCTCAATTCTTGAGTTCCACATCTCTGTGTGTGTTCAACCCACCTTGATAGAAAATGTTTGGAAAATATACTGCATCTGTACACATATACAGACTTTTAAAATTGTCATTATTTCTTAAACAATACATATAACAATAATTTATATAGCATTTAAATTCTATTTGGTATCATAAGTATTCTAGATAAATGTTAAAATATGTGGGAGAGTATGAGTTATATACAAATACTAAATATTTTATATAAGGGATTTGAGAATCCAACACCGGAAGCATGATCCATGAAAGAAAAAATTGACAATTTGGACTTCCTAAAATTGAGAACTTCTACTCCATGAAAGATACTATTGAAAGAAAATGAGAAAACAAGTCAAAGACTGTAAGAAAATAGCTATAAAAGAAATATCAAGAAATTGTATTCAAAATATATAAAAAAAATTCTTTAAACTATATAACTACATAAAAAATCTAACAAATTGAGCAAAAGATGTAAACATACACAACCCAAAGATATAGATTGCAAATAAACTTATAAAAATGCTCGACATCATATATTATTAGGCAATTGCAAAGTAAAACAACAATGAGCAGCAGTACTTTTGGCAAAGTGAAGTTGTTGTAGCCGAGGGCTAGTGCACATGTGGGTGAATTTTAAGCAGGTAGCTGATGTTACTGAAGAGTTAGTCAATGCCTTTAGAATTGGGCTATTGCTGTCAAGAACTAGTTTTTGAACCATTTCCTTTGGGCAAGGTATCTATCACCACCTTGATTGCAACATATGTATTTCTAATTAGAAGCACGTTTCTGGCTGTCAAGGAAAGGTACTTCTATGATTATTTTAAGTTTTTGTAAACTTTCCATTATACAAAATAGTGGTTAAGTCCTGGCTCTGGCAATTCTGGAAAAGAGAATAGTAACTCCTGCTTCAAGGATGTGGGATTGAAGAGGGATCATTAACAAAAAGATCTTAAATTTGATAATAAAGTTTGCCTTAAGTAAAGGGGTAATACAAGTTCATGAAATGTCTGCCATTAAATGCTCAATAAATCAAAAGTATCACTACTAAAAAACAAACAAACAGCTGGGCACAGTGGCACATGTAATCCCAGTGGCTCAGGAGGCTGGGGCAGGAGGATCTTGAGTTCAAAGCCAGCCTCCTTAATGGCAAGGTGCTAAGCAACTCAGTGATACCCTGTCAAAATAAAATACAAAATAGGGCTGGGGATGTGGCTCAGTTGCTGAGTGCCCCTGAGTTCAATTCCCAGTACCCCCTCCCGAAAAAAAACAAAACAAAACAAATAAACAACAACAACAACAAAAAAAAAAAACCCAACGAGATACTTCTATATACCTGTTAGACTGGCTAAATTCTTGAATACTGCCAAATGCTAAAAAAGATGTAAAACAACTCTTAGTTGTTGCTGGTTAAGAATGCAAAATAGTACAGCCATTTTTATTAAGTATATTTATAATATTATGAATACATTTACCTAATTTATTTTTTAATAGTTATTCCTAGGTTACTTTTGAAAACTGAGATATCAGAAAGCTGTCTTTCTTTTAAATTGATTATTCATTCAAGAAAATTCCATATAGAGGAGCATATGTGGTTCGATCCAGTAATTTGGACTCTAATAATCAAAAAGCTTGGACATTCAGCAAAGATCTTGGGAAAACATCGCTACTGCAAACTGTGAGCAGGAAGGCCATTGGTTTAAGATGAAGGGGAAGGAGGTGGTTCTCAGAGGCCTCCACTTTTAGTCTTTACCATGTCATGAGGTGCTCAGGGAACATCTACATTCGATAGACATGTTAATTTTTTGACCAGGACCTCAACTTTGTCATTTATTCTCCATGGAAACAGGACTTCATATAGCAGTTTACTAAATCAACTTATGATATACAATAAGAAACAAAGAGAAAGAAATGATTTAGATTAACACACTTGGTGTAGTTTACAAGCACATTGCATGAATCCTGTAATTACATAATATTTACACATGTACTTACATATGTTCATATGCCTCGTTTTCCTCTGCCTCTTCAACCCTCTTGACTGATGGTCTGGTTAGAGGGACTGGAAGTGATTTTGAAAGGGATGTGAATTAATAAGGTGTTACCTTATTAATTGCAAAGACAAGTACACTTAGTATAGCTGTAGCTCTTTGATTGGCCTAGTGAGCAGTTATGGATTTTATTGGCATTTTTTGGACAGATGAAGTGTCACAGTGTCATAATAAGTATCACTTGGGTAGTTAGAACCTCATGAATATTTAGTGTATCATGAATATTTGGTCCACCTCTTTTCTATCCCCCCCCTTTTTTTTAAAAAAATCTTCCTCCTCTTTCTCCCACAAAATTATTAACAATCATAATGATAATAACAACAACCTTTCATGCCTGTTGTATTAGAGCAGTGTAATATTCTTATGGTAAATTATTTGTTTTAATCTACATAGAAGTTCTGTCAAGAGGTCTTATTTTCTATACTTTAAAGTTGAGGTATCAGAATCTTACAGCTGTGAAGTAATATTTCCTTTAGCACTGTCTTTGCTGATTTTGATTACTCTGAAAAGAGCTGTTCATATATTAAAAAGAAGAATATCTTTACCTTTCCTTGCTCCTTGTCTCTTTTTATATAAGTGAAGTCCAATGGCTATGACAGCAAACAATACCAAAAGAGATAGCAAAACAGTGCCTCCTGTTATGACTTGATGGAAAATGGAGGGCTCTGCAACTGAAATTCAGATGTGTCCCCTGTTAGTTTTAATGGAAAGATTTGTTCCCACATTTACTTCTTGCTCAGTGAATCGGCAATCCCTCCCTCCAACAATTGTATTCTGGGGATGCTCAGTCTATCTACATGTCATTCCTGACCTACTTAGTCAGTAAGTGCATGCTTCCTTTTAAATATTTTCTTACTTAGTTTATTTGTTCAGCAAATAAATTCATTTCAGAAGGAGAATAATAGCAGTGTAACAGAGTGTAATGGAATTGAAAGTATCAATGAAAGAGTAGGTGGGGGAGTCAATCCAGGGAAACTTGACCATGCTGAAGTTGCTAGCCTGGGATAGCCTGGAGGAATCCAGGAAACAGAAGTCTGAAAAACCTATGAAAACAGAAGTAAACAAGAACTGGAAGGTGTGGTTAAAGAGTGAGATAAAATTTGGTTCCTAATAAAAATCAATTTGTCATTCATGTAATGGGAATAAAACACCTGTACATATAAATATACTCTTTTCTGCTGAATTCTGGAAAAAATCATATTTCCAAGTAAAGTAAACCCAAAATGAAAACGCTATTTTGAATTTTGTACTTAATGCAAATATTTCCAAAAAATTAATGATGCTGTTCTGGGAAAAAAGCATTTCCAGTAGGCACTATACAGAATGTCATTATTTTTCTCATGTAAGACTTTTTGTAACTTCAAGAAAAAGAAAGCACTTTTTTAAATAAATGGAAGGGTGATTTTAATATAGATGTAATGAAGAAAAGCACATGTGTATCTTTATTAGGTATCGGTGTTAACCGACACTAATGGTAACTGATTATTAATTCTATTCACAATTTCTCACTTTATTTACTGCATAATTGTCTTCAACTCTTTTTATCTTCTACCAGAAAGATTGAGATTTGGTTATGCTTTTGTCTTGTATTTTTTTTTTCCATATAAAGTTGAGCAACTGCATACAGTAAGATGTATTTCTTATCTTTGATTACACAGGAATGTAATTGAAGTTGTCAGAGGTCATGTATCTTCTGAAAGGCTTTGCTTTAGAAATAAACCATCTCATTTGGTATATCTGATGCTTCTAATTTGTGTCTTGAAGGAAAATGTTTTAAAATTGAATTTTCACCATTCTTAAAATTATGGATTTTTGTTAGATTTTTAAATTCTTTTTCCTTTTTCTTTTGGTACTAGTGATTGAACCCAGAGGTGCTTAACCACTTAGTTCCATCCACAGCCCATTTTATTCTTGAGATAGGATCTTATTAAGTTGCTGAGGCTGTCCTTGAACTTGGGATTCTCCTGCCCCACCCACCCCAGTTGCTGGGATTACAGGTGTGTTCTAATATGTTTGCTTGATTTTAATTATTTGATTATTGTTTTAAACAAATTTAAAGATATTTGTATGTCTGAAGTAAAAACTATGTTTAAATTAGGGCTTTCACAGGTAAAAGAAGCTGTCTTTGTTAAGAAAAACTATCTAAAATGTGGAAACAACATAAAAGGTAACAAACTACATACCTTTTCAATGTCATCTTAGAATTTATCTAATAGTAAAACTGTCTAAAGATCATCTGATTTAAATGAATAAAATTTCTTTATGGTTTTATTGTCCCAATAGACATTAAATTTGTCATATTTTTAGGTTTCCTATCTTTGTTAGCCTAGTCCTTCCCTCATTTATGCATTAATTAAAATCATAGCACCTGATTTACATGTATTTATATGAGAATTATATTTTTAACACTTTAAAAATTATAATTTGATTCCTTTTCTTCCCCTTCCTGTAACCTCTCTTCATGTTCTGCAAGGATAGATACTATATTTTTGCCATTATGGCGTTCTCAGCAATTAGCATATTCTGGCTCATGGAAGTTGATGAGTAAACATCTTTGAACAAATATGAAAATGAATGTATAATAGTGGATACGTGGCATTTATATATCTGAGATTCTGGAGTGCTGGATAAGCTGTCTCCTTGGTCATGGGAGTGTTCTAAGGTGATAACAGGTATCAGGGTGCAGAGGCACACTACAATCCAGGTGCCAAAACCTGATCTTGATACGAAGCATTTACATGGCTGGAAAAGGACAGAGGCCTGTAAATAGCCCTAGGAATTGCATGCAGTGCAAGAAAAGGGGTGGGGGGGGGGATCTTTTGAGGAAATTTGGGTTTTAATTAAGATAACAAAGTAGATGGAACTTGAGGGAAGAGATGGAAGATGTTGAGGAATTTTTTTCAGAGGAAAGTTTAGGTTGGGAAATTGGGAGCACTGAGAGGTCGATTCAAATTAGAGAAAGTTGGGATAAGTAACCTGCATTACAACTTAAAATTGGATCATACAAAACCCCTCTCCTTTGAGCATCTCTCCTTCCTCTCTTCTGGTCTCACAGTCATTCTCCCTCTCATTGATGGCACCAGGCTCTGGCTCCCATACCACTCTCCAGGCTAGTTCTGCCACTGTCATTAGTGACCTCAGTGCCTACATGAGGTCAAGCCATCCCAAACTCTTATCTTCATTGAATTCTTTGCCAATAAATATTGAATGATTTCTTTGTTTCATTTACTATATTAGGTAGTGGATTTTAAATGATTAGAAAAAATTCATACCTCCCATCTTCATAAAACTTACTCTATAATGAGTTACACTGACATTAAATAAATAAATGCAAAGGAAATAGATGCTTACATTTGGTTTGGTACCAAGGTTATGAGAACAACAAGGTTCTATGACAGAGAATAGTGCTAAAATCTAATTCAGCTAGATGAGCAGTAAAAGGAAGCTTCTCTAAGGAAGTAATATTTTAGCAAAGATTAGATGAATAAACAGACATTATCCATATGAAGAATAGAGAAAATAATTGAAAAATACAATAGGACTTGGCATAATTCAGGAAGGAAGGTAGAATATAAGTGACCAAAATCGTGACTGTCTGTCTGTGGGGAATTCTTATCTGTGTTTAAACTTAAAAGAATTATTTTAGCAGGACATTTAGGTAGAGGAAAGATCTAACAAAATATCTGAGGAGGAACCTTGAAAAGGCAATGTAGGAGAGATTGGTTATTGAGATCTAAAGAGGAGATTAGATTGTAGTTTTTGATGAAGAGGCCTCAGTTTCATGGAGGTGTTAAGTCAGTTGGGGATTGAAAAAGTCTGGTGAGGAAAGGAAAGGAGGAAGTAGAAAAAGAGGGAAATTGGGTCCTATCGGCAAGGATGCTGTGGTGTGATGCAGGAGAGCAGAAGCAGGAGTGGAGCATAGCTGGTAGAAGACCAAGTAAGGGAAGAGAGAAAACTGACCTGCTATGGACACTTGCCCTTCCTTTTTCTGATTTAGAATTGGGTTCCAGACGGAACATGTCGTGTTCACCTTTGCAGAATCTCTGAATAGGAGAAATGTGGTTACGTGGAACAGGCCATCTTGGTCCTGGGTCTGAAACTCAGACACAGGTGGAATTTCCTCTCCTTGAGAATTTATCCACTGGACCTTTGGCCTGGGAAACCAGCCTTCTGACCTGCACTCCAATTGGGTTTCTCTGGTCTCAGTAACCTCCATGTGGAAGTGAGGAGCTGAGCCTAGAGCTGAGAAGAGAAAGAGATGCTCATTTTCACACACACACACACACACACACACACACACACACACAGATCTCTATATTTCTCTGAAGAGTTGGGGCTGCTGACTAGATCATAGTGCATAGAGCAGAAACTGAGGCTCTGAAAATATCTTGGCTGTAACTGATGGAGATTCAGACAAGAGGTGAGTCCAACACTGTTCAATACAAATAGTGCTTGCCCATTTCTTTCTTCCTTTTTCTTCTTCTTAATTTTTTCTTTTGATACCAGAGGTTGAACACAGGGGCACCTAACCATTTAGCTAACAGCTGCATTCTTAGCCCTTTTATTTTTTATTTTGGGACTGGGTCTCACTAAGTTGCTTAAGGCCTTGCTAAGTTGCTGAGGCTGTCTTTGAACTCATGATCCTCCTGCCTTAGCCTCTCAAGCCACTGGGTTATAGGCATGCACCACCATATCTGACCCTGCCCATTTCTTGACTCCCACCATGATTCTATTGTCTTCTATTTATCTCTAAACCCTGAAGGTAGCCTGATCCTAGCAGTGGTATACAGAATTATGAAAAAGGCTGTTGTATTAGCCACCTCCATTTCTCTTACAACCTCTTCTTTATGTTTCCAAGGAACATGGATCAGAGAAGGAAATCTATCCTAGAGTAAACTCACTCTGAAGAGATTTCAAGGGCAGAACCTGGGCCATTACCTGCCACTTTCAGTTCGATCAATGTATCACTATAGAAGGAGCCATGCTGGAACCCACAGTAATACTGTCCATCATCAGAGGTTTGGATGTTAAGGATTCTAAGGACCACAATGCCTTTACTGATAGCATTTCTCACAAGCTTTGTCCTCCCTGAGTACTCCTCCATGACTTCCCCGGGTTGGTCGCTCCCATCCTTGTACAGGTGTACAATCTGGGAAGTCAGGGAGCGGGACCAGCTTATCTGCATGTTCTCAGCACTCTGATGAGATGGGAGAAAGCAAGGCAGCTCTGCTTCACCACCCAGCACAGCCACCACAGGCTCATGGGGTCCTTGGATTTGGAATGCCCCTGAAAAAAGAGAAACAGAGATGGAGTCAGAGAGGACTGAGGTCAAAGAAGGGGCAAGAGATGTTGAAAGTAGAACAGTGGGCCTGGGCAAGAGTGAAGCTCACAAGGCACCTAGGGGACATGATTTAAGAAGGCCTTTGCTCAAGGCTATGCAAGTACATAGGCAACAAGCTCCTAAGAGTGAGTGCTTCTTTAAATTGTTACCTAACTCACCTAGTTCCTTGTGGGAGTGGGAGGTGGGTGAGGAGCTGAAAAGTTAGACTTCTGGAATTGGGAAATAGATGCAATAACTTCTTTGGGTTAGAGTCTGTCCTCAACTAGGAAGGGTCATCCCAAGGCTTTGTGCTTGTGCTACTGAAGGAGAGTTACTGTGATAATGAAGGAGATTAAAAAAAATGAACTCTGAGATATAAGGCAAGGGGCAGAATAGAAGAGAACACAGAGGGAGGAAGAGAGGAGAGAAGAAGGTTCACACATGAACTCTAGTGGTTTGGGAGTGAATAACTGGACAACTGTGTCTACAAAGAATCCAAAACATCCCAGTAGGAAACATGACTGAGAACGGATAGTAGTGTTTGCCATAAGCAAGGGATGAGACAATGGGGCATGCAATCTTATATTTGCAAGGTCTTATTCTGTCATTTCATGAGATTCTAAGAACTTGTGCTTCTTAATTACAATGTGAGGCTTCTTCACTTCTTCTCAATTCTTGCTGCACCACATGCACACTTGCACTCATGTGTGCATGTGTGTGTGTGTGTATGCGAGTGCACGCACACACACACACATACACACACACACACCTTATGCACTCACCAGTAGGCCTGGACCAAGAGATGCAAGAATAATGCCTGGTACTTAGTAAGTTTAAAAAGCTAATTTATTTACTTTTATTTTTTCCAGGTTCTCAAAGAATTTATTTGTATTTTTGTCTTCTTTCTTCTGAGTTTTCTTTCTTTTTTTTTTCCACTCACTCTTTTGTATCATAGAACCAGAGACTCATAATAGGAAAGAGAAACAGGAGTTCCTACCTGCAACCTGGAGACAGAGATAGAGTGAGAAGAGGCTGCCATGGTACATTGGAGAGACTCGCTGCTTCTTTGGTGACCCAGGAAGGGCAACCCCAAGGATATGTGCTCGTGCTGCAGAAGGAGAGGCTGAAATAATGAAAAAGATAAAAGGGTGAACTCTGAGATACAAGGCAAGGGGCAGAATAGAAGGGAACACAGAAATCTCCCTCCCAGGCAGGAGGGGCACATCTTATCTGTGGTGCTAATGTTAGGAACAGACTGAGCTTCTTGTTCATTTTCCCACAAATTTCAGGACTCTGGTTTTCAGGCCACTCAGGGACACCCAGGCCTCCATAGTCTTGCTATTCCTCACACATATCTGGCTGCTTCTACTTATTTTTCTTCACTGATTCCTCTTTCTCACCCTACAGCTTAGTCTCTTTTGGTGATTTCTTACAATTTCATGGCTTGCTATATTCTGGATCTTGATTGTCCTCCAAGGGCAAATGTGTTGGAGGCTTAGTTCCCAGTCTGTGGTACTGTTGGGATGTGGTGGAACCTTTAAGAGAAGGAACCTAGGTCATTGAAAGACACGCCCTTGAAGGGGATATTGAGACTCAGTCCCTCCTCTCTGCTTCTCTGCCACCATGAGGTGAGCAGCCTTTTCTGCCATATACTCCCTACCATAATGTACTGTGCCTCCACAGGTCCAAAGCTTCAGAGCCAAGTGACCATAGACTGAAATGTCTGAAATCATGAGTAAAATAAGTATTTGCTTCTTAGAAGTTTATTTTTGGTATTTTGTTACAGCAACAGAGGGTTGACTGTTGGCTCCAGCTATCTTTTACATGCTGGTGATTCACTTCTAAATGTACATCTTATAATGTCTGGGGATCCAGTAGCATGAATTTGCTTCTGGAGGTTCCAGGAGCTTATGGACCCCCTCCTTCTTGGAGTAGGAGGAGAAGCAAGTGGGTTCTATCAGTACCTGCCTGCTTACTTTCCTTTGCTTGCCCACAGATGAATTCTGATGTTCCCTACCAGGACATGAAAAATATTGTTACTATCAGTGAAGAAGGGACTGTAGCACTCTCAGAAACAACTGCAATGTGGAATTTGGTGACTAAAACTATGAAGTTTGCTTTCCTGGGCCCAGGGCCCAGAGATCTTGTTGCTCAGAGCGTGTCTAGGAAGGGGTTGGTCCAAAGAAATAGAGAGGAAGAGAATTCCAAAGGTCATGCTCTCTTCATATGGAAAGATATTCTTTATATGTGGGTGAATGAATCTTGAACAATGGAAGCATATGGTATGACTAATGCAGAGTCTTAGAGGACTGTGGCAGCAATTCCAAAGACTGAGCATATAATTATTTTATGGAGTAGGAAGTACATCCTGACCTTTTGGATATGATGACACATGGAAAAAAATGATACCACTTTTCACACTGTAGTAAACTGGAAGGAGATTTGTAGACATTTACAGAGGCTTCATAAAAAATTACATCTTAAATTTTCCTATCATTATGATAAGAAAATGAAGTAGAAATTATTAGGAAGCATATTAAATATTTAATTTCAAAGGTTTAAGTATAAATATCCTAAATTTTTATAGCACTTGAAATTGCTTCAATAAATACCTTTATTTCCCATTTTATACTTGAAGTGACTACAGATAATTATCAATTATAATTACTAATCATGATCTTTTCAACTTCATTATAGTCACCATTGGTGAGATATTTTATTTGCTCAAGTTTATGATATAAATTTTAAAATATTTTTATTTTCATTTTTGAATCAAATTTAAGGAATTTAATAATTCTTTCTTTTGTAAACAATATAATATGGACATTTTTCGAATGACTTTGAAATCCAATCAATTTTTTCTTATTATTTCAAAATGATCCCAGCAAGTTATTTTGTGGATTCTGAAGTTTTATGTAGAAAGCCAAAAAGACCACTTAGCCAATATAATACTGAAGAAGAAGAACAAAATTGGATGATTGACATTACCTGACTTCTAGCTTAGTATAAAGCTATAGAAAGCAAGACAGTTTGGTATTTGTGAATGAATAAACAAATAGATCTTTGGAATAGAATAGAGGTCCCAGAAATAGATGCATACTGATATAGTCAATTGATCCTTGACAAAGGAGTAAAAGCAATACATTTGAGCAAAGACTTTCTTTTCAACAAATGGTGCTGAAACAATCAGACATTCACATGTGAAAAACTGACTCTACATATAGCTATTACATCCTTCACAACAAATGAACTCAAAGTGGACCATAGATTCAAATGTAAAAACAAAGCTATAAAAATCCTAGAAGGTAACAGGAAAATCATTTAGATGACCTTGGGTTTGATAATGGCTTTTTAGATACATCAAAGGCATGATCCATGAAGGAAAGAATTGATAATTTGAATTCATTAAAATAAAAAACAGTAAATCTTTAGTTTGCAGGATTTATATACTGTGTTAAAATAATTATTTTGCAATTAGTTTCATATATCAGTTACAAATTGACAGAAATATCTAAGGACAAAGTTGATAGTCTGTTATTTTGAACTCCCTGTAGGATCATTGGCTTGGCCTCCTTTGTCCCCTTACATCCATTGAATCCAAGATAAGACCAAATCTGTGCTCTTTATATGCCTGTCCCTTGAACTCCCCCAGACTCTATGATCTCCTTTTTTGTGATAGGTAGAAACATTCAGTGCAGTTGACAGGTGGAGATGCTAGCTAGGTAATTGAGCATTTTCTTGGTAAAACAGAATGTACAGTTGCTGTAGCTGATTAAATGTTACAGATGTTCACTCTTTGCTGCTTATCTGGTATGTTTTATCTTGGGAAGGGGGATAGGTGTTGGAGGGAGGCTCTGAATCCAAGCCTCTTGAAAGTTTAGGAAATGCCAGATTACCAACAAAATTTCATGGCAACTATCTCATTGGGCAAAATAAACTCAACTGGATTCTTTCTAGCTGACAGAGCCAGATCCCCATCAGCAGCAGGAAAGGGACTATTTATGGAAACCATGCATAAATCTAAGAAGCTGTTGATAGAGACGATAATCTTTTTTTAAAAAAAAATTCTTTTGTAGTTGTAAATGGACAGCATGCCTTTATTTTATTTGTTTATTTTTATGTGGTGCTGAGGATTGAACGCAGTCCTCATACTAGCAAGGCAAGAGCTCTACCACTAAGCTACAGTCCCAGCCCTAAGATAATACTCTTAATAAAGTATCTCAGTGCTCTTCAAATAAATGTCTATACCAAAATCTCTTTATACAAACTCACTGCAAGATTAAAATATCTGATGCAATTTCTCTAGTATTTCCTTTGTCTTTCTCTCACACCACATATATTTATGAAGGAACTCAAAGGAAATGATTGAAAAAGGAAAACAGAAATAAACCTTATTGTTCTATAAAGTTCAGGAGTTGATGAAAGATGGGGTTTGGGATTCTCTAAAACAATTCTCCCATAGTGGCACATCATATTTGTAGTTAGAAGTCTTACCTATTAAGAACTCAAATTTAGAACACACAGATTGCCAACTCCCAAGCACAATTTTCTTTGGAATTTTGAACAATCCCACGAGGATATTCATTTTCTTGGTCAAACAGAGTGTACAGTTGCTGTAGCTGATTAAATGTTACAGATGTTCACTCTTGGCTACTTTGTAGGGCTCCATCTAGATCACCAGTCAGTTGAAGGAAGAAAAAAGAAAGATTTTCCATAGCACTTTCACTTTAAAATACCCATACCTATATGCACTTCAGCCCTGAACATGTTTATAAAAGGGTTACCACCAGATATGGTTAAATTTTTCTTCATAACATCTTGGTTGAGGTACAAGTCACATGTCATAAAATTCACACTTTAAAAGCATACAATCTTCTTTCCCTGTGGATTTGCCTTTCCTGAACATATCATATAACTGGAATCCCAATTTGTGACCTTTTGTGTTTGGCTTCTTTCACTTGGCAAAATTCATTAAAGGTTCATCCATATTGTAGCATGTATTAGCACTTCATTCCTTTAAATTCCATTACATGGTCATAACATATTTATTTATAAATTGGTGGACATTTGAATTATTTCCTTTTTTTAGCTATTATGAAAATGTTTTTATGCATATTCATGTACAAGTTTTTGTATGGTTATATCTTTTGGATTCTCCAGGTGAGGAATTTTTGGGTCAGATGGGTCCTCTATGTTTAATATTTTTTAATACCTTTATTTTATTTATTGGGCTCCATCTAAATCACCAGTCAGTTGAAGGAAGAAAAAGAAAGATTGACTGTTAAATGTGGTGCTGGGGATCAAACAGGTGCCTCACATATGCTAGGCAAGCCCTGTACTACTGAGCTACAACATCAGCCCCTCTATGTTTAATATTTTGAGGAACTGTCAAACTGTTTTCCAGAGTGGCTGCACCATTTTGCATTTGCACCAGTAATGTATGTGGGTTCCAGTTTTTTCACATTCTTGTTTTATTTTATTTTATTTTTCCTATACAGGGGATTGAACGCAGGTTTGCTCTACTACTGAGCTACATCCCTAGCTCTTTTATTTATTTAATTTTTAAAATTTGAGACAGAGTCTTGCTATCTTGTCCAGACTGGTCTTAAACTTGGAATCCTCCTGCCTCGGCCTCCAGAGTTGCTGGGATCATAGGTGTGTGCCACCATGCCAGGCTCTCCATATTCTGGCAGCACTTATTATTGTCTTTCTTCTTTTTATTTTAGCTATGTTTATGGTTTATATATTTTTCCCCTCCAAAATCTATGCTGAAATTTAATTGCCATTATGGTGTTATTGAGAGGTGGGTCTATTAAGGGGCTACTAGGCCATGAGAGGAGTCTGCCCTCATGAATGAAGTCATGTCACTATCATGAGAGGGGTGAATTATCACTGGAGCAGGGTCCTGATAAAGGGATAACATTTGGCCCCCTTTGTTGTCTATCTCTCGCCCTCTCTGTCACCCTTCCACCTTTTTCATGAGATGATGCTGCATATATGAAGACCCTCACCAGGTGTTGGTGTCATGCTCTTGCACTTTTTAGCCCCCAGAACCATGAGTCAATTCTGTATTTTATGCATCTGTCAGTCTGTGGTATTCTATTATAGCAAAAGAAGATGGACTAAAAGAGACAGCCTTGTTCATTGTAGCACTATTCACCATAGCCAAGGAGTTGAAACAACCTATTTGTTCATCAACTTCCATCAACTGATGAACGGACAAAGAAAATGTGGCACATATACAGCATGGAATACTATTCATTCTCAAAAAAGAATGAAATTCTGTCATTTTTAAGGACATGGAGATCATTATTACATAATGTGAAATTATGTAATGAAAATGAAATTATGTAATTCATAATGTGAATTATGAAATTATGGAGATCATTACATAATGTGAAATAATCCATGCATAGTCTCACTCATATATAGAATATTAAAAATTGATCTCAGAAGCTGAGTAGAATGGTAGTTACCAGAGGCTGGGGACAGTAAGGCAAGGGAGGGATGGAAAAGCTTAATCAATGAGTACTGAGTTACAGTTAAATAAGAGCAAGACGCTCTGGTGTGCCATTACACATTAGGATGACTATGCATAACAGTAATTTACTGAACATTTCAAATAGCTAAAAAGTAGATTTTGAATGATTTTACCATAAAGAAATGATCAATGTTTGAAGAGATAGAAGTGCTTAATCTGGTTTAAACATTATAAAATGTGTACTTGAACTGAATTATTATAGACTAGCCCATGAATATGTACAGTTTTTATGTTTTTATGTATCACTTAAAATAAATTTTAAAACAGAGACTAAGACACTAGCCTAGGCAACATGAAGTGTTATCCCATTGTTGTTTTGGTTTGCACTAATGATGCTGAGTGTTTGTCATGTGCTTATTGGTCAATTGCATATCTTCTGTGGCAAAATGCCTAAACAGATCACTTGCCCATTTAAAAATTGTGTTTTTATCTTTTTGTTGAATTATAAGAATTCTTTATATATCCTGGATGCAGGTATCTTATTAAATATTCAATTTGCAAATATTTTATTTTGTTCTGAAGGTTGTCTTTTTTCTTTATTAATATCATTCTTTGCAGCAAAATGTTTTAAATTTTGACAAAATCCAATCTGATTTATTTTGGTCTCCGGTACTTTTGGTGTCATATCTAAGAATAGACAAACAGATCAACAGAATAGAGCTCAGAAATAAACACTTCATTTATTGTCAATTGATGTTTGACAAGGGTGCCAAGACAGGTCAATAGGAAAATAAAAATAACAAGTGGTATGGGATAACTGGACATTCACAGACAAAAGAATGAAACAGAATTCCTTCCTCACCATATACAAAAATCAATTCAAACAAACAATGAACCCAAATGTAAGATCCAAAATTAGAAAATTCTTAGAAGAAAAATAGGAGTTAATATTCATAATTATGAATAATTTTAAGGGAATTTATTTTCAAATATTTTAGTATATATGTATTCTCTTTGCTAAAATGAATCTATTTGAGAATGTGTGTGCATAACTTTCCTTCAGATACTTTGCAAATCCTTTGTTGGGATGTGCTGAATTCAGGAAATGGGAAAGGAAAACTGACATCTTGCCTTTAAGTTAATATTGTTCACTTATAAGGCCAAATAATACACCATGGAACATAGCCAAGAAAAATACTTTGCACCTAGAGTGACACCACTCACCTACTTGGCTCTGACACCCTAATTGTGGATGGCTAAAGCATCCCTTTTTCACCTAACCACCTGCCCTGGCAGCACAAATGTCTACTTTGCTCCTCTCCACCTAAATCTTTAAATCTGAGTTCTTCAGGATGGGAAGGAAAGTGGAAATAAAGGAAAAAAAGGAAAGGAAGAGAAGAAGGGGAAGGGGAAAGCTATGTGTTGCATTTTGTATGTAAAAAAATTGTGAAAGCCTAGATAGGAAAGAAACCTCCTGATCCATCTAAGTTCTCTTGAAGAGCCTTTTCATGCATATCCTATAGTTTGAAGACTACAGATGTAGGCATCACGAAGTAAATGCAATGGAAACACCTAGAAGACCCTTCCCACCTCAGAACCCTGGCAAGCAGGGTCTAAAACCTCTTAGTTGGCATTCTTGTGCAGAAGGCTCTACTTTTCCACCCCTTTCCTTCTTTCTATTCTTTCATCCTGCTCTCCTGCCAGGAAGCACAGCACTCTGTCCTCACCTCCTCTGTGCTGTAGAACCTTGCATGGGACAATGACATGGTCCTTTCTTCAAGCTTTGTCTTTCTTCAACTTGGGGAAGGATCCTCTTTATAGACCTCAGGAGAGACTTACCTTCACATTTCTTGCAAGATTCCGAATATCCGGGGTATATTTGCCTAGAAATTTTTCTTTCAGGGATTCAGGTTTGGGAGAAATGAGTTCATCTGAGTTAGAGAAGAAAACAAAAAAGAAGTTGGAAGGAGCCCTGAACTGGGACCAAGTCAGATTATCTAGGAAAGAAGCCCACTGGCGGTACGAAGTTCAACAAAGCAGCATTATTGGGTAAGTTTTATAACCACCATTGTAGAGAATAAAACTGAAAATGAAAGAAAAAACTACAAAGGGAAAAAACCAAAGAGCACAGATTAGACAGGCTGATTTCATACAAATTAATGATTAACAATCTCAACAGAGCCTGAAACACTCCATGGGCATTATACTAGGTTTCTCTAATATCTTCCTTCACCTACTTTCTGTAAAGGCTTTGCACATCTTTTTCTCTCTTCGGTCAAAAATAAAATTTAGATCAAAGCTAGAAATTTGCTAAAAGATACACACAAAACCAAACCAAACCCCAGATAGTTCACAAACTGGGAGACCTTGAATTGAAAGTGTAGGAAGCTCCCTTAAGCACTAGTATTTTCTCTATACCCAGATTCAGAGGGTCATGCCACAGAAAAAGCAGGCAGAGAGATGAGTGTTGAGGAGAAAGAAAGGCTCTATTCAAGTATGCAAATAATGGAGAGGAGGGAGCTCACAAATTAGCCTCTCATCTCCAGGGAGTTGAAGGATCACAGGTATAGAGTAGGAATACCGAGGGAGAAAGGTAGGCTAATGAAGGGGAGGAAAGTTTTATGTCTTTTCTGGGAATAGGCAAAAAAAAAAACCCCAGGAATTTAGGTGCTACCTCTTTCTATTTCTGTTTTAGTCACCTTTTTCATTGCTGTGACCCAAAGACCTGATAAAAACAATGTAGATTAGGAAAAATTTATTTTGACTCACAATTCAGAGGTCCAGTTGATGGCTGGCTGACTCCACTGTTCAGGGTCTGAGTAGGACAGAACACCATGGCAGAGGAAAGGGCTCAGTACAGAGCAGCAATAAGCAGAAAGAGAGAACTCCACTCACCAGGGACAAAATATAAACCCCAAGGCCACACCCCCAGTGACCTGCTTCCTCCAGCAATGCCCTACCTGCCTACAGTTACCACCCAGTTAATCCATATCAACAGGTTCATTGGCTATTAGATTATAGCTCTCCTAATCTTTTCATTTCACCTCTAAATGTTCCTGCATTGTCTCACACATGAACTTTGGAAGACACCTCATATCTATTTTTAAAATATTTTTTTCCATTTTTTATTTGTTCTACTTAGTTATACATGACAGCAGAATGCATTTCAATTCATTGTAAACAAATAGAACACAACATTTCAATTCTCTGGATGTACACAATGTAGAGTTGTACCATTCATGCAATCATATATGTACCCATAATTACCAGTCGGTAATGGTGTCCATCTCATTCCACTATCTTTCTTGTCCCATGCCCCCTCCCTTTTGCCCAATCCAAAGTTCTTCCATTCTTCCCATGTCCCTTCTCCAAATATGGATCAGTATCCACTTATCAAAGAAAACATTAGGCCTTTGGGCTTTGGGGATTGTCTTACTTCACTTACTCTAACTCTATTTACCTGCAAATGTCATAATTTTATTGTCTTTTAATGCTGGGTAATATTCCAGTGTGTATATACACCACAGTTTCTTTATCCATTCATCTATTGATTG
This sequence comes from Callospermophilus lateralis, assembly GCF_048772815.1. NCBI lineage: Eukaryota > Metazoa > Chordata > Mammalia > Rodentia > Sciuridae > Callospermophilus > Callospermophilus lateralis. Next base: position 141,870,543 of record NC_135306.1, read on the forward strand.
GCATCTAGTTTGTTTCCACAGTTTAGCTATTGTGACTTGAGCTGCTATAATCATTGATGTGGCTGCGTCACTATGATACGCTGATTTTAAGTCCTTTGGGTATAGACTGAGGAGTTGGATAGCTGGGTCAAATGGTGGTACCATTCCAAGTTTTCTGAGAAATCTCCATACTGCTTTATAAAGTGGTTGCAACAATTTGCAGTCCCACCAGCAATGTATGAGTGTACCTTTTTTCCTACATCCTCACCAACACTTATTATTGCTTGTATTCTTGATAACTGCTATTCTGACTGGAGTGAGATAAAATCTTAGAGTAGTTTTGATTTGCATTTCCTAATTACTGTAGATGTTGAAAAGTTTGTATATTTGTTGGTCACTCGTATATCTTTTTCTGAGAAGTGACTTTTCAATTCCTTAGCCTATTTATTGATTTGGATTATTTGTTTTATTTGGCACTAGGTTTTTTGAGTTCTTTATATATCCCGGATATTAGTGCTCTATCTGATGTGTGTGTGGTAAACATTTTCTCCCACTCTGTAGGCTCTCTCTTCACATCATCAATTATTTCTTTTGCTGAGAAGAAGCTTTTTAGTTTGAATCCATCTCATTTATTGATTCTTGATATTATTTCTTGTGCTTTAGGAGTCTTGTTAAGGAAGTCAGATCCTAGGCCAACATAGTGAAGATTTGGGTTTACTTTTTCTTCTATTAGGCACAGGGTCTCTGGTCTAATTCCTAGGTTCTTGATCCACTTTGAGTTGAGTTTTGTGCATGGTGAAAGACAGGGATTCAATTTCATTTTGCTGCATATGGATTTGCAGTTTTCTCAGCACCATCTTTTCTCCAGTGTATGCTTTTGGCACCTTTTTCTAGTATGAGATAACTGTATTTATGTGGGTTTGTCTCTGTGTCTTCTATTTTGTACCATTGGTACAAAATATATCTATTTTGGTTCCAATACCATGTCATTTTTGTTACCATTGCTTTGTAGTATAGTTTAAGTCTGATATTGTGATACTTCCTGCTTCAATCCTTTTCTTGCTAAGGATTGCTGGGGCTATTCTGAGTCTCTTATTTTTCCAAATGAATTTCATGATTGCTTTTTTTAGTTTATGAAGAATTTCATTGGGATTTTAATAGGAATTGCATTAAATCTGTATAACAGTTTGGGTAGTATGACCATTTTGACAATATTAATTCTTCCTATCCAAGAGTATGAGAGGTCTTTCCATCTTCTAAGGCCTTCTTCAATTTCTTTCTTTAGTGTTCTATAGTTTTCATTGGAGAGGTCTTTCACCTCTTTTGTTAGATTGATTCCCAAGTATATTCTCTTTTTGGGAGGGCTATTTTGGATAGGGTAGTTTTCCTAATTTCTCTTTCAGTGGATTCATTGAATGATCTTTTTTTTAAAAAAAATATTTATTTTAGTTGTAGGTGTACACAATGACCTTTATGTTATTTTTATGTGGTGCTAAGGATCAAACCCAGAGCCTCATATGTGCTGGGCAAGTGCTTTACCACTGAGCCACAATCCCAGCCCCTCATTGAATGATCTTAATGCAACGAACTTCCTCTTAGCACTGCCTTCATAGTGTCCCAGAGATTTTGATATGTTGTATCAATGTTTTCATCTACCTCTAAGAATTTATTTTTATCTCTCTCTGATGTCTTCTGCTAGCCATTGTTCATTCAATATTATATTATTTAGTCTCTAGGTGTTGGATTATCTTTTTTTATTTTATCATTGATTTCTTATTTCATTCTATTATGATCTGATAGATATACAGTGTAGTATCTCTATTTTTTGTATTTGCTAGACTTGCTTTGTTGCATAATATATAGTCTTATTTCAGAGAAGGATCCATGTTCTGCTGAGAAGAAGGTATATTCACTTGGTGATGGGTGAAATACTCTATATATGTCCATTAAGGCTAAGTCATTGATTGTATTATTGAGTTCTATAGTTTCTTTGTTCAATTTTTGTTTGGAAGATCTATCCAGTGGTGAGAGAGTGTATTAAAGTCACCCAGTATTATTGTGTTGTGGTCTATTTGATTCTTGAAGTTGAGAAGGGTTTGTTTGATATACATATTAGCCCCATTGTTTGGAGCATGGATATTTACAATCATTATAGCTTGTTGGTGTATGATTCTCTTAATTAGTATGAAATGTCCTTCTTTATTCCTTCTGATTAACTTTAGTTTGAAGTCCACTTTGTTTCATATGAGGATGGAAACCCTTGCTTGTTTATGTGGTTGATGTGAGTGATTTATTTTTTCTCATCCTTTTTCCTTTAGTCTGTGGATGTCTTCTTCTATGAGTCTCTTGAAGGCAGCATATTGTTAGGTCCTTTAAAAAAATCCAATCTTCTAGTCTATGTCTTTTAATTGATGAGTTTCAGGTCATTAACATTCAGGATTATTATTAAAATATGGTTAATATTCCCGGTCATTTTGGTTTATTTTGTTTTTTTTTTTTTTTTTTTTTTTTTTACAATTTTTCCAATGGCCATAATTTATTATCTCACCACAAGGCACAATACACAGAGCTTTGAGGGTCCAATACAGTCGTCGTGACAGAATGCACCACAGCCTTGGCACATGATCATGGCTTTCAGGCTGCAGGCACACTGGAGCGAGATGCTTTCCACCGTGCTGCTGTCGGTGAACATCTGCAGGGAAAGTGACGCACTGTGGCTTGCACCAAAGTTTGCTTTGTGGCTCAGCTGCACCACGCTTCCAGCCAGGCCCCTGGGAAAGGCCGGGGAGCTGGAGGAGTAATTAAAGCTGGTGGAACTCAGCTGGAATTTAGAAAGCTTCCCGTAAAAAGCCTGCTTGATGTTGAGTTGGGAGGGGATGGAAGAAGGCTCCAGGGGCTGAGCCAGCCCTTTCCCTGGCTCTTGGGGGAGTTTCCAGAAGGGTAGGTTCATGACAAAGGGCATCCCTTGCAAGTGACCCACCAATTCCAGAGGACTATGCCCAGCAGCTTTTCTGTTCTCTGAATTTGCACTGAGAGAACCCCCCAATAAAGTCTTTTCATTCTTGCTGCTGCCAACAGAGGCAAGGGGTGGCTTTGAACCCCAATCTTCCCTTGCAGTTTGCACCCCATCAGACACACAGTTTTTGCTTGGCCCCAATTTCCTACTGGGAAAAACTGGAGGGATCTCAGCAGGTAATGGCGTGGGGTCCACAGGCTTGGGGCACTGAAGGGTTGCAGCCACATTTCTAGGGCCAAAGAGCTTCTTCCCTTGGCCTCCAGCATTGTTCTGACCGGTTTATTTTGGTTTTTAACTTGACTCTCCTTTGATTCATTTTTTTCTTAAGTGTATTTCCTCCTTTTGCTGATTTTCATTGTTGTTTTTCATTTCCTCCTCATGAAATATTTTGCCAAGAATGTTCTGTAGTGCAGGCTTTCTCACTTTAAATTCATTTAACTTTCATTTATCACGGAAGGTTTTATTTTGTCATCAAATCTGAAGCTTAATTTTGCTGGATATAAGACTCTTGGTTGGCATCCATTTTATTTTAGTGCTTGGTATATGTCGTTCCAGGATCTCCTAGCTTTGATTGTTTTGGTTGAAAAATCTATTGAGATCCGAATTGAATTCCCCTTATATGTAATGTAAAACTTTTCTCTTGCAGCTTTTAAAATTATATCCTTATTCTGTATGCTAGGCATTTTCATTATATTTGCTTTGTTGTGGATCTGTTGTAATTTTGTACACTTGGTGTCCTATAAGGCTCTTGTATTTGATTTCTCAATTCATTTTTCATGTTTGGGAAATTTTCTAATATTATTTCATTGAAGAGATTGTGCATTCCTTTGGTTTGTATATCTGTGTCTTCCTCTATCCTGATGAATCTTAGATTTGGTCTTTTTATGTTATCCCATAATTCTTGAGGTTCTGTTCATGGTTTCTTACCATCTTCACTGTATGGTCAACTTTACTTTCAAGAGTATATATTTTGTCTCCATTGCCTGAGGTTTGGTCTTCCAAGTGATCTAGTCTATTGGTGATGCTTTCTATTGAATTTTTAATTTGGTTTATTGTTTCCTTCATTTAAAGGATTTCGGTTTGGTTGCTTAATGAAGTCTATCTTTTTCTTTCTTTCTTATTTTTTTTTTAGTTGTAGATGGACACAATATTTTTATTTTTATTTATTTATTTTTATGTGCTGCTGAGTATTGAACACAGGGCCTCATGGGTGTAAGGCAAGCACATAATCTTTTGCTACTTGTATTTCCTCTCTTATCTCTTTGTTGGAGTGATCAATTGTTGCCTGTATTTGCTCTCTTATATCATTCTTTGCTTCACAGGTCATTTTAATTATGTACATTATGAACTCCTCTGACATTTCATTTATTGTGCTGTTAATGGATTATTGACAATTATGCAATTATTATAGCATCTTGGTTTGTTTCAAGTATTTTTCTTCCCTTTTTTTTTTTTAATGTAGTCTGTGTGTCTCCCTCTCTAACAGTGTGGATCCGAGGTATTACAGTTTCTACTCTATATTCTTGTGGTGTCCCTTCAGGTTATCAATATCTTGCCTTTAAGGGGGAGATTCATATTTACAGCACCCAATTCAAACAATATGCAGCCTTAAACCAAATAGCTCCTGTTTAGACAATTACAGTTTTGTCACAATAGACAGAAATGATGTGTTTGATTAATGTCTACTATATATTGTAGGTTTGCATAAGAGCCTATAGTTTCTAATGGTTGACAAAGAGAGGGGTGTAGGATGTGGGGTTTATTACAGAGCAATAGTAACAAAAATGGTTATGGTGTTGGCACCAAAAGTGACACACATGGAAGAGAAGACACAGAGACAAATCCACATGAGTGCAGTTATCTCATACTGGAATGGAGATATGAGTATGCTTTCTCATAGCTTTTAATTTTTATTTTATTTATCTTTCTCAGTTAAGGAATTGACTTTCTAAAAGAATAAATTTCTGTTTCTCAACAGATGGACTTTGATTGCTTGGGAGAAATTTATTACATTGTTTCTATTTTTCCCTGGGTTCCTGTTTCCCTCCATTGTCTCACATTGCTTTCCCCTTACACCTTTTTTGTTTGTTTACTTTTTTCTTCCCTTTCATTTGCTCCGTTTTCAAATTTTTATTAAAGCTCTGTCATACTCTGTGTCAGGAACTGAGATACCTTTTTTTTTTTTTCCTCAGAAAAATTACAAAGTGGAAGGACAAAAAAGCACATTTTTCTCCATTCAATGGTGTAAGTAATGTGCTCCTTCGTCTGTGGGTTGATTTTGATCGCCATCATTCTCCCAGGCCTTTTCCTCCATATCAGCTGTAACATCCTCAACATTCTATAACTTGTGGTCTCCCTGTGGTTCCATCAATGCAGATCTAGAAAATGCCCTTATCCTTTCATAAGGCTGTTTTTTGAATAAGCTAATGATAGTTTGTTCAGGGATAAGTCATGACTGGGAAAGTTCATTCTAATGGTGGATGCCATGTGTAGAAGTTAAAGTGGCCAGATGTGTATTTCCTAATGAATATTCACCCCATAGTAAATGTCAAAAGCTCTAATTAGGTACACAAAGCCACACAGAATCACATGATCATTCTGGACTCTGGCAATTTTCAATGGAAGGTGAATGTAACAGTCTGAGTTGTTCTGGTGCAGGTGAATGAAGAGCCTGTTAACTCTGAGGGCTGGCACTGTGCAAGATCTCTCCTAGAAGTTGTCACAGGCAGCAGTTCCATTATGAACCCAGAATGTCATGATGCAGAGAGCCCATGATTTGTACTGGTCAACCATGACTCATTAATGGTAGATGGATGAAAGATTAAACAATGCAGTTTAGTGACTTGTCATACTTACTATTAAAAATGAAGACATGGACAATGTTTTTCAACTTCAGAGTATTTTAAAGGTGACTTTGAATTGCCTGATGCCACATCTTAAAAATTGAATCAATGGCTTATAATTCAAAATAGAAAACAAAGTAATTTCTATAAAGAGAGCAAAAAAGTTTTGCAGAGAGGTTTTGCCATTTCTATATAGCTTTGCAAACGAAAATTTGTGTTTGGATTCCAGTGACTCTAAATAACCAGGATAGAAGTGGGACTTTTATTTTTTTTCACACTGATTTTCAGATTTCTCTTTAAATTCTCCATGATGAGTGTCTGTCATTTTTGATGGTGACAAGATGCTTAATGATGAAAACCAGAAAAGACCTTTACTGGGGGAGTGCAAGCTGTAACCCACCCTGGATCTGACTCTATATAAAAATATTTGAAAACAGACAAGGACAGAGGAGCCCATAAAGAAGAATTGCAGCTTATGGCAGCTTAAGCAAAAACAGCTAGGACCACCCCATGATTGTTTTACCTGCTAAAGCATGGAGGCTTTTCTCCTTGCATATGAGAGCTGTTGGAAACCATAACTTTCAGCAAGTGCTAGTAGAAGTTCTATCTCATCATGCAGAAACTCAAGAATTGAAGAGAATGTTGTTTGGAGTAATTGTGCATACTTCTGAAAATCTCAAGCCTAAAAAGGAATCCATGAAGTCAGATTTCAGAGCAAAATACTCAAATCAAATATAGCTCTGAGTTGTAGTGTAAGAAAAAACAAAACAAAACAAAAAACAATTGCATTTCCTTGGAGAGAGATTCAGAGAGATTCCCTGAAGTAGTGGAAAAAACTAAAAAGAGTGGCTTTTGGTCCTTCCAGTATTCAAAGAATGAAGGAGAAAGCCTAGTCTTAAAATTGTTTGAGACAATTGTTTGTTTCTTTTATAAACCCTCCTTGTGGCGTATTGCAGAGTCCCCTCATATTTCCTTCTCAAAATTAGATCATTCCTCTGCAACCTCTAAGAGACTACGACTCACTTTGAGATGAACAAAAAGCAAGTCACTATCCTGAACCTGCATTCTGAGCTTTTATGTCTCACTGCCTGTCACAAGGAAGCTTCCTGGACATTTTAGACTTTTTGAAAAACTGCAATTCAATAAAAATGAAGATTTTCCTTTTAGGTCGCCATTTCTTCTGGCAGACTGAGCCTAAAGTGCACTTTATTTCCCTTTAATTTAACAGCTCCAGCAGCTTTTCCAGTTAAATCGACTGTTCATTATTGAGCCCCATTTATGAAGGGGCTGTGCAGTGCAGTTTAATGAATCCTTGGCACAAAGCTCCCTTTCAGGGCTGGAAAAGAATAGGGGCTGTTCAGGCCCTGTAGGGCTGTATGTCAAAGCCAGCCCATAATGCCTGTCAGCCAAGGGCAGAAATTCCCACTGATATAAGAATGTGCAAGAAATCAACTTTCACCACCGACGAGCAGATTAAGACACGATCAGGAAATGAGACTGTAGGTTTAGAACAGTGACACCTGTTTGAACAGAGCGATTTTCCCATCCCTTGATCACTGTGTGGCTGGAGTGGGGGCTGGGAGAAGCTGCAGCACAGCCAAGGCCTCAAAGCCCTTGCAGGTTCTCTGGGAGCAGAAGGAAGGACTTGGCGATGGGCATCTTAGGGTGAGGCCCTGTGCTAAGTGCCTTCATATCATTTTACTACTTTAATCCTTATAATGAGCCTATGAAGATTATTACCATAAGACAGGGGAGGAAAGTGAAGTTCAGGCGCTTCCATTTTTGATTCCAGGTTACACTGCTCACTGACCTGTGTAGCTGTGGGATGTCTGTCTTTTCCAGTGCTCTGGAGTGTGGTTCAGCAAACAGGTCTGGTCTTTTGGAAATATCCAAACTCTAGTCACTGCAATGAAAAGTTTTCATTGCATGAGATATATATTGAGTATTTGTGTGCTAGGCACATGAAATATTGCTGAAAATACAGGTAGATGAGACATAGCATGATATATGAGGAGGGGTAGTTAAGGGCCTGCTTTGACTACTAAGTATCTCTGGACAATATATAATGCTCATATTTTTCAAACCTTAGGAAACCTTGGGAAAGACCCTCTTACTAAGTCTTGGCTGTGCTAATGGTGAAAATAGTACAAAGGATTTCTACAGAAAGGAGTTCTAGATGCTTTGGTGGTACATTAGTACCTGGATTCTGTGTTCTCAAGATGGGATTATAGATTGGTTTTTCTTCCACCATCACAAAACAGATAAAGCAAGTTGAAATATAATTTTCAAAAATGTAAAATCACAACTCTGAGGTAAATATAATATGAAGCACATGTAAAAGAGCCTATTTAACTCATCAATTAGTAACAACCAGTAAATATTGGGACTTGATCAAAGAACATGTACAATTCTAAATGTTTATATATATATATATATATATATATATATATATATATATATATATGTCTATATACATACCTGTATATGCATATACTTATATATACATATGCAATGTTAATAATACTTAAGCAGTAAAAGCAATATTGATACATATGCTTAGGATAAATTTATTAGATTACATAAAAGCTGGGCTATAATTTTTTGTTGTTACCTATTCCAGAGACAAAAATTATTTACATATCTACTAGAAAAAAACCTCTATCAGAAAACAAGTAATTTTACCAAATCTGATCAATCTGATTACCTCTAATCAATAACAAATATGAGAAGAATTAAATTACATTCCTCTAGACAGTCTCTACATAGTTTTTTCCCCTGTACAACATTGAAAGAATGCAGGGCTCTCATTTTTGCCTTATTCCAAGTTTTGAATTTGGTTTTTGATAATTAGGACCCACCTAAAGAAAGGAAATGATCTGTCTACATCACAGTGAGTCAGTGGCAGATGCAGAACTAAAACTCAGGTCTGCTGTCTTCCTAACAGTGCTTGCTCTGTTTACTGCTGTGGGCATCTCTGATTCCTTAAAGTGTTTCCACTAGAGCCCCAAGAGGAAGAGAACTTGGTCTTTTGTAATTATAGAGTGAAGGGGCATACATTTTTTTCAGGGCAGTTTTTAATTCATTTGAATTTTATGTAGGATAGAGAAACATGTGCATATTGACCCGTGTTGCTAAGGTAGAAATTAGGGACATTTACTTCCTGCTAATAGCCCAGAGGTGATTTAGTTCCTTAGATGGGTCTCCCTAGAAACAGACCCAGAGATGGAGAGTTGTATGCAGAAGATTGAGGCGCACTCTTGTGAGAGATATTTGTAGGAAAATGAGGAGTCAGGATTGGATGCAAAGAGAAGCTGACCTTCCATCTGCCTCAGCTAGTCTAGTTCTGGAGCTGGGATGGCCTAGCAGTTTTGACCCAAGTTGAGGCTCTCTCTGGTACATGTGGGAGGGCAATGTGACCTTGGGCAAGGCTTTTTCCTTCAGCTGAGGTCAATGTTTGGTAAGAGGTCCAACCATGAGCTCTCGGTAGCCAGCAGACTCAGCAGCTAGAGGATGGGCTCATGGGCTCCCAGAGGGCTGTGCACAGCACACCACAGTATCCACTACATCTGGGTTTTATTACAAGGCTAACTAAAATAGAAAGGTTCCAACTCAAGGGTCAACACTGATGGATTACTAGTGAATGTCAGGAACACTCTGTGGAGACCTAGGTTCTAGGCTCATCAGGGCTTAGAGTGATGGTAAGAGTGTGGGGATTGAGAAGTGATGTCTGGACAAGGGAGTAGGGTATGATGCCACATTCCATCTTGTATTTCATGGTGGTGTAGGGTGACTATACCACAGCTTGCCAGGGACCATCATCATTTATGTCTGTGTGTTTAGGGTGGCTACTAATAATGTCACATTTTTATGCATTGAATGTCCTTCCTCTGAAGGCTATGGTCACCTAAGTAAGAGGTTCTGCTACATCTTGCTATTCCTGCCTCTGAGAAAAACTCCCTTCTCTCTGAATCCCAGTTGAGAAAAGTAGCCTAGTATATTCAGTGTACTTAGGATTTCAAAGAAGACTGGCAGAAAGCATTTGCTCCAGTGATTTTTGCTTCTAGCTTAGTAACACAAAGCTTTATGGAGGCAGAGTTACAAGCATTCCTGGAAACTGTCCTAAAATGAGAAAGGAGGAGGTAGAATGTGAGGCAAGTACACAAAGAATAAAACATAGATAACCACCACAGAAGATTAGTCTGCCACTTGGTAGAGCAGAACGTGGCAGATATAGTCATCTTTTGGCCTGGCTGGAGGTATGTTGACCCTGCATTTAAAAGCAGAGACCCTTAAGGTTAGAAGGGAAGGTAGAGATCACTCGTCTATTTTATAGAGGGACATGGGAAGAATTTACACTCAGGATATTTGTCGATCAGGAACTAACACCCTGGATCTTGAAGCCTCTCAGGACAGTACTTCTTCCACGGGAGCAGCCCTTATTTGACTTCTCCAAAGAGAAATTAGCAGTATCCATAGCAGTGACAACGTCATGTCAGCAGCCATTTGGCTTCAGTTAAAAGAGAAAGATTGTTCACAGACCTGGGATGACTTGGCACAGAGGCTAGAAAGAAAATTGCTATGAGCAAGAGCCTGGGGAATTATTTTTTTCCTGTGTAAACAGAGTATGGCATCAGGTTGGGGACCAGAATCCTCTCTGGTGCCAGAAAAGTGACAAATACTAAAAAGTGCTACCACGAGCAAGGCAGTGTGCCACACACCATGGAATACAAAGATAAATAAGTTCCTCCGCTCAGAAATCTCTGATGGCTCTTCAGTTTCATAAGATCAAGTCTATGCTCCTTTGATCTTCCTCCATGCCCTACCTCACACCCCACAGTACTGCCACGTTGTACTGTTTGATTGATGCTACCCTGCTAGTTTTTTTTTAAAAGATTTATTTTTGATTTATGTGCATATTGACCCATGTTGCTAAGGTAGAAATTAGGGACATTTACTTCCTGGGCAGAGGTGATTTGGTTCCTTAGATGGGCTTCCCTAAAAACAGACCCAGCACAAATAAAAGGAAGGTGGAGATTTCCCTTTGTCCCCTACACTTACACATGCATATTTTCCCTTATCATCCACATTCCCCACATGGGTGGTGCATTTATTACAGCTGATGAATTTCTGTTGACATATTAACCACCCAAAGTACATAGTTTACATTAGGGTTTGCTTTTTGTGTGCTACCTATGGGTTTGGAAAAATCTACAAGGACATATTTCCATCATTACAGTATCATACAGAATATTTTCACTACTCTAAAAATCCTCTGTTTTTTACCTTTTTTCCCTCTTTCTACCCTCCAACTCCTGGCAGTCATTGATATTTTTACTGTCTCCAAAATTTTGCATTTTTCAGAATGTCGTATGGTTAGAATCATATGTATGGCATGTAACCTTTTCATATTGGTCTATTTTACTGAGCAATGTAAATTTAAAGTTCCTTTATGTCTTCTTATGGCTAGATAGCTCATTTCCTTTTAGTTCAGAATAATATTCCACTGCCTGGATGTACCACTGTTTATTGACTCAACTAATGAAGTTTTCAGTTGCTGACTAGGTTTGACATTTATTAATAAAGCTGCTATAAACATCCATGTGTGGATTTCTTTGTGGACATAACTTTTCAACTCCTTTGGGTAAATACCAAGGAATGCAATTACTGGGTGGTTTGGTAAGATTACATTTAGTTGGGCTGGGGATGTGGCTCAAGCGGTAGCGTGCTCGCCTCGCATGCGTGCGGCCCGGGTTCGATCCTCAGCACCACATACAAACAAGGATGTCCGCCAAGAACTAAAATAAATAAATAAATAAATATTTAAAAAAAAAAAAAAAGATTACATTTAGTTTTGTAAGAAATGTCTAAACTGTCTTCTAGCATATCATTCATTTTCTCTAGAAAAGAATGAGTTCCTGCAGCTCCACAATCTTGGCAACATTTGGTGTTGTCAGAATTCTGGGTTTTGGCCATTCTATTGGGGTGTAGTGCAATCTTAATCTTGTTTTGATTTGCATTTCTTGGATGAAATATGATGTTAAGCATCCTTCCATGTGCTTATTTACCATCTTGTATACCTCCTTTGGTGAGGCATTTATTCAGGCATTTTTCTTATTTTTAAATTGGATTGTTCATTTTCTTATTGTTAAAATTTTTGAGTTCTTTGTATATTTCAGATAACAGTCCTTTATCAGATCAGGTGTCTTTTTGTGAATTTTTTTCACAGATGTATCTTTTATGAATATGGCTTGTCTCCTCATTCTTTTTACATTATCTTTTACAGAGCATAAGTTTTCAGGTTTTTTTCTTATTTTGAACCCAAGGGCTCTTAACCACTAAGACACATCCCCAGCTCTTTATAAATTTCTTATTTAGAGACAGGGTCTTACTAAGTTACTTAGGGCCTCACTAACTTGCTGAGGCTATCTTTGATCTCTCAATCCTCCTGCCTCAGCCTCCTAAACTGCTGGGATTACAAGAGTGCACAACTGTGCCTAGCAGAACTTTCCAGTTTTACTGAAGGCCATCTTATCAGTTATTTTTTCATGGATCTGTTGTTTTGTATCTAAAAAGTCATCTCCAGACCCAAGGTCATCTAGTTTTTTTTTTCCAAGTTAACTTCTAGGATTCTGAGGATTTTTTTATTTTGCATTTAGGTCTATGATCCATTTTGAGTTAATTTCTGTCTCAACTCATTTTCTGCATGTAGATGTTCAGTTCTTCTAGCACCATTTGTTGAAAAGACACAAGACTATATTTGCTCCATTGTATTGCCTTTACTCCTTGGTCAGAGATGAGTTGGCTGCTTGAGCTGTCTATTCTGTTCCATTGATCTATTTATCTGTGATTTCATCAATATGACACAGTCTTGATTATTGTCAGTTTTCTAGTTTTGTTCTTCTTCAATGTTGTGTTTCCACTCTGTAAATTTAAAGTCTCCATATCTGGAATCATGAACAGGATCTCTATAATGCCACCCTGCCCCCTTTAAAAAAATCATCAAAACTCTCCATTGCTTTTAAGGCCAAACTTAATGACATCTTTGTGAAGCCTCCTCAATATTTCCAGCATAGTGAATTACTCTCTCTTGAGTGCTCCAAGACAATTTGTTTGTATGTCTATAAAACACTGTTTTGAGGATAGGAAGCATGACTATGCCATTTGTTCATGTCTAGGGCATGGTGTACCTAGGATATAGTAGGTGTTCAGTATATGTCTGCTAAACAGATAAATAAAGGACATGACAAGTAGGTCATTGGAGATTATATATGTCTTAGTACCAGGACTTAATCATGTTTGTGGTTTTGGTGCTTGGGATGATGCCTAGCACAGAGAAAGCCCCCCCCCCCCCCACAAATATTTGGTAAGTGATAAAGATAAACAAGTACATAAATAGCTCTATAGAAGGCAGTCTGAGCCTGAAGATAGGGAATTTGAGTTTGAAGCTAAACACTTGCTATCAGCTATTTGGCTGATGACAACTGCCTAAGTTTAGGTTTAGGTTTCTTCAGTAAAATGAAGAAACCTGAAGGGGTTACTGGGAGGATTATATGGATAATATGTGCAAGTACTGCTTTGAAACTAAGGTGAGAGGTCAACAAATGCTTGTTGAGTGAATGTACAGGTGGATAAAGAAGTACTATAAAAGACATGCAGGAAGCTTAAGGGGAGGAGATATGACAGCCTGGGTTGGTAGCAATGAGAACTTGGGAGGAGTTTTGATAGAGGCTGACAATAATGAGGTTTTAAAAGCAGGATAGAATCCTTAGAAAGGGTAGTGGAATCTGTGATTCCTTAGTTCAATCTTATAGAAATGTAATCTAATACATTTTCTACTGTCTTAAATGTTAAGTGAAAATCATTTTAATAACAATGAGACAAGGCCAAGTACAGAATAGCAAAAGTGCCACTGGCTGAGATGTCTAAATTCAGATTCCCTTTTCATAAAAGTGATTTTTGAGGGGCTGTTGGTAGGTCTGGTAACCTGAGACTTGAAAGTACCCCCTTAACTCATTTCCGCCTTTGGAGCAGTCAGGAAGTACTTTCCGGAAAGAACAGGCAGGTTTAATGCAATTATGCAGCCTTGGCCCTCCCAGCTTGGCGATGTGCTGGGCAGCTCCAGCTGGCCTTACAGAAGAGAGAGTAAACTTCAGCTGCCCCTTGGGCCATTGTTTTAGTGCTCTGCAAAGAAGTGTTCCAGTGGCTGATCGGAGCTGCTTAAGCTGTTTAATTGAATGAATTCAACCTCATATAATAGGATCTAGGTCTTTAAGCATTTCTGTCTGGTGCACCGGATATTGGGCTGTTGGGCTGCTCAAGTTACCCAGACTTACCATGGCCCTGGGCTTTCTGGTGTCTAGAGTTGGCTGCAGACCTCTGTGGGCTCCGAACAGCCTTGTATTCTGCTGGGATGGATTCACCTTGAGTTTCGAGCTCTTAGAGGGGTGAGTTATCAAGTGTTCACATGAAGTCTGAGTATAAAAGACTGCACTCAGAGGGACTGATGTGATTTTCCTCATTTTCATGAAAGGAGGAGATTTTTCATTTTTTGGAAATTGAGTCCTTCAGCTCCCTCTTGGCTCCTCTTCCTGGGCCTGCCGCAGAGTGGCCATGTGACAGAGCAGGCCTTGAATGTGTTAGAAGGGGACAGGAAGAAAATTGAAAGGCAGGTGGATCTTCTTCAGCCTTACTCACCTTCAATTCAACCTTCATACCGATGCCCAAGTAAGATTTATTTTATAAAAATGGTATAATTTAAAAACTTGACAGATCTTAAGTGAACAGTAATGAGTTTTGACAAACATACCCTAAAATGGCTTGGCTATGGTTGGACGATCCCTTATGGCTTCATGTATTGGAATTTAATCCCCATTATGAGGTATTAGGAGAATGAAAATAAGCTGACTGTGGGGTTTAGAGGTGGGGCCTTTGAAAGGTGATTAGGATTATATAAGGTCATTAGGGTGGGGATTTATGATTGGATTCTGGTGGTTTTATAAGAACAGAATATATATAAAATAGATATATATTCTGTTCTCTTTTTAGGGAGAACAGAAGACAGATATAGATCTAGAATATACGGATGAGATATATATCTTATCTTTCTATCTGTCTATCATCTATCTACCTATCTCTTTTCTCTTGTCATGTGATATTTTGCATCATTTTGGAATTCTGCCAGCAAGAAGGCCATCACCAGAACTGGTCCCTATACTTTGTGCCTTCAGAACTGGGCACCAAAATAAACCTCTTTTTTTTTTTTATACAAAGTAGCTTGCCCTAAGTACTTTGTAATAGTAACAAAAATGGACTAATATATACCCAACACTCCTGTAAAGATATATAACTTTTCCATCCCCACATGAAATTTCTTTGTACTCCCTTTCAGTTAATCCCATCCCATAGGCAACCACTATTCTGACTTTCAGTGCAATTAGTTTTTCTGTTCCAGAAGTTCATATAAATGGAATTGTACAATATGCATTCTTTTAAGTCCAACTCATTTAGTTCAGTTCATAGTTTTGAGATTTATCCATGTTGTTGCAATAGTAGTTTGTACCTTTTTATTGATGAATAATGTTCCATTGTAGATACCTACATAATCTTTCTAAGACAGGAAAATGGCCATTCTCTGTGTTTAAAATCCTTTACCATTACCCCCATTGTTTAACCAAGAATTGTTAGTATGGCACTCAAACTTTCTCATCTGATCATGGCCTCCTCTTCTGCTACTCTTACCCATGCAAACCACATTCCAGATGAACATTTCACTGTTTTGCTCTTCTGATCTGGTAAAGAAGATCTTTCTTTGCTTCTTCCTCCCATGAAAGGCATTTCCCAGGCTTCATACCTGTATGAAGTCTTCCTTCACCTGTCAGCAACAACTCAACACTTCCCTCAGTTATAGACCAGACATTGTGGTTTTGAGAATGGGATAATGCCTAAGTGCCCATGGCCATCTCTGCATCAGAAAGGAGCTGCACTCTCTGGATGGAGGATTTTAGCATGGAAAATTGATAAATGTTATTATCGGAGGACTAAAATTCTGAGTGGTTAGCATTTCCAAGATAACTTTGACAATCCACATGAATCAGGGTCTTTTCACATTTAGTCACACTTCCTGGAAGAAAGTGAGAGTATTTACGAGTTACATCTTCACTTCTGAATCCATCTTCTCAGAGATCTAGTGTCCATCTCTAATCAAATTTTTGAGAAACTGGGAACCTCTTATTGGGAACTCAGAACATATGCTGGCCACCATTTTTTTGGGGGGAAATATGTAGTTCACGTACAACAAATTTCACTCTTTATGGAACATTTCTATGATTTCAATTATTTTATTTTAAAAATTAATTCAAAATTTCATTGACAAATAATAGTTGTGTATAATCATGAGGTATTTATGTGCTGTTTGATATATAGACATTGTTGAATGATTGATTAAGCTAATTAGCATAGCACTTTCATACTTATTTTTTTGCAAGATGAGAATATTTGAAATTTCCTCTTAGTTACTTTGAAATATACATCACATTATTATTGACTATAATTACCATGCTGTGAAATACATCTGAAAAATTTATTCTTTCTGCACGACACTTTGTACCCTTTGATCAGCATCTCCTACCCCTCAACATGTTCATCCTGGATCCCCTCGTAACCACCATTCTACTCTCCACTTTTATGAGTTTGATTTTTAAAAATATATTCTACATACAGATGAAATCATAAGGTTTGGCTATTAATCAATAGGCTTGGCTTCTTTCACTATGCATAAGGTCCTCCAGGTTCATCCGTGTTGTTATAAATGACAGGATGTTCTTTTAAAAGTCTGAATGGTATTCTATTGTATTCTTTATCCATTCATCTGTCCATGGGTGCTTAGGTTGATTTCATTGGTTATTGTGAAAAATGCTGCAATGAATATGCATGCAGATGTCTCTTTGACACAGAGATTTCATTTCCTGTGGATATATACCCAGCAGTGGGATTGCTGGATCCTATGGTAGTTACATTTTAATTTTTGAAGAGATCCCATTCTATTTTTTCATATTGGCTGTACTAAATTTTACCAACGGTCTGCAAGTGTTCCCTTTTCATAATATCCTTGCCAACATTTATCTCTTCTCTTTTTGATAATAGCCATTCAAACAGGTGTGAGGTGACATCTCATTGTGATCTAAATTTACAGTTCCCTGATGATGACAATGATGAGCATTTCTCCAAATACCTCTTGGCCATTTATTTGTATGTCTTCTTTTGAGAAATGTCTGTTAAGGTCCCTTGCCCATTTTTTAATTGGGTCATTTGTTTTATTGCTATTGGTTTGTTTTGAGTTCCTTGTATATTTTGGATATTAATCCCTTATCATATATTTGGTTTGCAGATATTTTTCCCAATATGCAGGTTTTCTATTTATTTTATTGTTTTCTTTGCTAAAAACCAGTCTTTTGAAGGGTATGTTTGTTCAAAGCTTTCTTTTTTTTTAAAACTACAGTCAAAACATTGTGCAATTATCCACACTAATTTCAGAATATTTTCATCACCCTAAAAAGAAACCTCATACTCATTAATAAAGGCCCCAAATTTTAGAAAATGAAATAAAAATTTTAAAAAATCTTAATCACAGAGTACTGTATAGCAATAGCATACAGTTTTAAAAAGCAATAAGAATATTTAATATCAGGGGGATGAAATCATTTGCAATCTTCTACTAAGGTGATTATTTACAGATAAGTAACCGATTGCTTCAACTTACTTCAGATTCCATAACAAGATAGTTTTTCTTACTCTGAATTCTCCTTTGTTATGTTTTGTTTTGTATCCCCCCCAAAAGCACATGTATTAAAGGCTTGATCTTTGATGCTGCGGTGTTTAGAGATGGGACCTTTAGGAGACGATTGGAGCACATGGTTCTAACCTCATGAGTGGATTAATCCATTTATGGTTTCATAGTTTAATATGTATTGAGGAAGCAACTCTCTGTTATAAAAGCAAATAATCTCTCTCTCTCTCTCTCTCTCTCTCTCTCTCTCTCTCTCCTTCCCAGCCAACATAGGTGAGCAGTTCTGCTTTGCACATGCTGCCCACCAAGATGTTCTACCTTGTCACAGGCCCATAGTGATGGGACCAAGTGACCATGGACTGAAACCTCTGAAACTATGAGCCAAAATAAACTTACTCAAGTTGGCTCTCTCAGGGATTTTGTTATAGTGATTCAAAGCTAAGTAACACAACTTCATTTATACTAAATTGGAAGTTCCTACTCTCCACTCTTACATGTAATTGAGAATGACAGCAAATGTTTGGTGGTTCTGTTAGAATTTTGAATATTTAGATCAAACAAGGCATCTTGCCCATTATATAGTACACTTCATAGTCAGGCTTCCTGTTTCTTTCTGCAAACAAAGAACAGAATACTGATCCATGTAAGTGTTGGGAAGAGATCCTTTCATCTCAGTAAGTGTTGATACCTACCCAGCTTCAGGGAATAAATTATTATTGGTCTAAACAAATACTGGCAATCATCAGCCAAATTATAGACCCAGAAATTTAAAAAAAAGCATTTCCAACTCGACATCCTACCAGGTGTTAATTTTACAGACAGAGGAAGTGGGAAGGGCAGGAAGTATCAGGCTCAAGAGGTATTTCTAAGGTGTTCAGAATGGAGCATCTCTGTGCAGTTACTTTTGATAGATTTATCAGAGTACAGGGCTATTCTTCTATAGCAAAGGCTATGATTTTTTTAATAGTCCTGTAAAACTTTTTTCTGTAAAAATCATGACAAGAGTTACTGGCCTAAAACCAAAATTTATTATTTCACATGATTCTGTGAGTCACCAGTCTGAGCAGTTCTTCTGTTGGTCTTCTACCCATGTGATGATTTGATGGGATTTGGAGGGTTCAAAACAGCCTGGCAGCTTTCAGTAGAGGCACCTCATTTCCACTTCCCATACAGACTCACAGTCCTCGGAAGGCTAAACTACTTCCAATGTTGAAAGACTGTGAAAAGGGAAACTACAAATTCTCTTTTGTTGCAAATTTGCAAAGGTTTGAAACTTTTGTACTGTTTCCAGTACAGGTTCAGAGATATGGAGAAACAGACTTGAGCTCTTTATGGAAGGAGTGGCAATGGCATATTGCAAAGTGGCTTGGAGACAGTAGGCAGTGACTGATTCATTGGGGTCATTATTATTACAACAATGTCCCATAGACATTATATATGATGGGTGTTCACACTATTTTACATTTTTCTTTTCATGAGGACCCTTGAGAGAAACCTGGCTCTATTACCCAAGATCCTTGTTTTTATCCTAGGTGATTGGTCTCCTTTTACCTCTTAAATAGTGTTTATTATGGTAATTGGCCAGATTTCACATGCCCATTGGCTACTGGGTAAATAGGAGCTCAATTTGCGATTATGTCACAAGGATATATCATATGTTTGTTATTTTTAATCTCATTCTAGATTCCAGGACCCATTTTTATGCTATACCTTAACATTTTAAATTTCTTCATGAAATTCTACATTTTTTCTTTTTAACTAAACTTTTAATTTTAGAATAGTTTCATGTTTAAGAAATATTGCATAGGTAGTGTAGGTGGTACAGTGTTCCCATATGCCCTGCACTCAGTTTCAGTATTGTCAATATCATGTGTTAATGTGATACATATGCCACAACTAGTGAACCTGTATGGATACACGATTATTAGCTGAAGTCCAACTTTATTCAGATTTCCCTAGTTTCACCTAAGATACATTTCCTTTGGTAGGATCTCTTCCAAGATACCATTTTACATTTGGTCATCATGTTTTCTTGGACTCTTTCCGGGTAGTGACAATTTTTCAGACTTCATTTTTGACAACCTCAGCAGTATTGAAGTCAGTAAGGTATTCTGTATAATGTCCCTCATTCAGGATTTGTTTGGTATTTTTCTTACAACTAGAGAGGGGCAATAGGTTTTGGGGAAGACCATGAAGTAAAGTGCTGTGCTCATCACGTCCTATCAAGGGTACAGACTATCAATATAACATCACTGTTGACGTTGGCCTTGATTACCCAACTGAGGTGTTGTCAGATTTCTCTACTGTAAAATTACTCTTTTCCCACCTTTTATAGACTTCTATAGTATTCATAGAAGTCACTATACAGAGTCCACACTTAAGGAGTAGGGAGTTATTCTTCATTTCTATGAGAACAGAATATCTATATAAATTATTTGGAATTCTTCTGCATAAGAAATTTGTTTCTTCTCCCTCATTTATTTATTCAATTACTTGTTCATATTAGCATAATGGATGTTTATCTTTGGCTTATAATTTAATAATCTATTATTTATTTTGTTGCTCAATTGTTCCAGCTTTGGTCATCAGTAGCTCTTTTAAATTGACTCCCATCATTTTGTCATCCTCCATTGTTCTGTGTTTTGAGTAATTCCTTACTTTCCTGCACTGCAAGTATGTATCTTACTCCAGCCCTGAGCATCCAGTCCTTTAAGGAGTTCCAGTCTTTTTAATGAAGAATGGTGTTAGGAACCAGTATTTGAACACTGAGTTGTAATTCTCCTTTTATTTATAGTACCTTATTTTGTTTTATGCACTCTTATAATGACCTAAAATTCATTCTGAAATAAAGCAAGTAGAATAAATAAACAAAATACATTTAAAAAATAGATCCAAAAATTAAATCCATATCTTTTGTCTCCAAGTCTTATTTTCCTTTAGCACAGACCAAGCCCAAGTGGGTGAGTTAGCTTTTCATTGCTGTGATGAAAATACCTGACAACAACTTGGAGGAGAATAAGTTTGTTTTGGCTCACATCTCCAGAGGTATAGTCCATGATCACCTAATCCACTGCTCCGGGCCCAAGGTGAAGCAGAACGTTATGGCAGAAGGGTCTGGTAGAAGAACACTGCTCTATCCATGGCAGCAAGGAAGAAAAGAGAGAAGGGGGATGGGCCCCAGAAAAGGTGAACCCTTCCAGGGCACATCCCCAGTGACCCACCTCTTCCAGCCATATCCCACTGCTTGCAGTTACCACCCAGTCAGTCCATTTAAACAAGGATGGACTGATGAGGTTAGAGCTCTTAGAATCTAATCATTTCACTTTGGAATATTCCTGTATTAACAGGAGTTTTTTTGGGGGGATACCTCATATCCAAACCATAACATCAACATATCTCAAGAGATACAGAAGGTCAGAGACATACTACAGAGCTAATTAAAAGACTTAAAACAACAACCATTTTATAATATCTCATATTATCTCTTGGCTTGACATTTAATAATCCCAGACCAGTTACCATTGTCTCTTACTACTCTCCTAAACACATGCAGGAATTCCACCTATACTCATTTGAAAAATTAATATTTCAACTAACAATGTAATATATGTAAATAGTAATACATGAATATATTACATTATAAAAATTAAAACATTCTGTAGCTAAGGACAAATATAATAGCTAAGTCTCCATGACCTCTCTTGCTTATCTTGTCTTTATGTATATGTATTTGGGGAATTCTTCTCTTCCTTTAAAGTTCTACTCAAATGTCACATTATCTATACCTCCTTCCAAATTTCCTTGATCAGAATGGATTTTGGCTTTTACTGAACCCTCAGTGATTCATCTACATCTTATTTTATAAGGCTTTGTATTTTGTTGAATATGTGTCTGCATTGTCTACTAGATCATAATTTTTGTAAAGACAGGTCTCTGCATTTTGGACTCTATATTCCCCCCAAATCAAACCACATAACAAGTAAAAGAAAAAAAATGAATATATGCCTTATTTTCATAACTATGCTGATAACATGAAAGGAACACCAGACTAGAGTAGGTTAAATCTTGGATTTATATAGAAGCTGTTTGTTGCAGTATAATTTGTAACACGAAAGGTCTTGAAAAACTTTAGGTAAGCTAATCATAATGTGACTAGTGGAAAAAGTGATAGATCCACTCAGTGGAATACTACTCAATGTGAAAAATAAAAAAAGAAGAATTAAAATATATTGTTGTTAAGTTAAAAAAAAAAGCAAGGTAGAAAAAGGTTTGCATAACAAAATATGATTTTTATAGCAGATTATAAACCTGGCCCTAAATCAAACAAAATAATAATTACCTGTAGAAAGGAGAGAGTAAACACAGTGGAAGTTATCCCCCTTTAAATATGCTTTGTGGTATAGTTTTGACTTTAAAACCATTTAAATTTTCAAAAATTAATTTTAAAAATCAAAGATTTACAAATCAATTTTTATAAAAAGCAAACATAAGACAAATGAACCTATGCAGTGAATTGATGACATAACTGAAAAAAGAAGATTTAAAGCCTAGGAGGGAATGAGGAAATGTTTTGAGAACAGAAGAATGGCAAAAATTTAAAAAAAAAAAAAGAAAGAAAAAAATTGCATTATTTGTTAAGAATATTGGAATTCTTATTCTAAAACTATTATACATGCGTAGCATATGCGTGCATTTATGCTACACAAAGACTTTAAACAACATATGAGAGATGGAGAGAGAGTATAAAAAGAAGACAAATCTGATAAAGTCTCTATGTTTACTTCCTATCTACAGGAAACACAGGGATTAGAGAAACATGTTAAACAACGAAGCAATCAACCACAGTACAGAATATGGGAAAGTTAACAAGACAATGACCGAGTTTCTCCATGAATTGCAAAGAAAATAAAATAGGGGCAGGATAGCTAGGGACTATAAAAGATTTAAGAGACATAGCAAATAAATTCTACATTATTTCTTTCACCAAGGGGTGGATTCTAATATCTCTCCCTTAAATCTGAGCTGGCCTTCATGACTTGCTTGGCCAATATTAGAATGTAGTGACTAGGATGTTCTAGGGATTTGGGGGTTAGGTATTAGGCCTAGCAAATGGGCATAAGCCTCTTACAGCAGTCTCTGGATTCCTGAGGGTCCATGTAGGAAGTCTGAGTACTTTTTGACCAGCATGCTGGAAAGGCCAGCATATGTAGGCACAGTTTCAGCCCTGTGAATCCATCTTGGATCTTCCAGACCAGCCATCATTAATGTCACATGGACCAGAAGGATTACCTAGTCAGCCATGCTCAAATTACTGACCTATAACATTGTGAGATATGGCCAAATGGTTGTTGTTTTAAGTCTTTCAATTTTGAAATGATTTGTTGTATAACTATACACAGCCAGAATAACATCCAGTACTTTTAGATGGAAATTCAGATCTAGCATTACGAGAATATGGTTTGCAGGGGGAAAAGATGAGAGGGAAAACATATTTTTTTGGAGAGGGCATACGATTTGTAAGGTAACAGTGTTTTATGCTAATAATGATACTTTATAAATCATGTGAAGAATTCATTTGCTTTATTTGAGATTTCAAAACTAGTGAGCAAAAGGAAATTGGTTTGTGAAGAGAGAAAGAAAAAAACATGCATAATTATTTCTTTCATTATGAATGTGCATTCCTGACATCTCTGAGGACTAAGATTGTCCTGCAGGGACTATGATTAAAGTTACAAAGAGGAAAACAAAATAAGTAAGTCAGCTTTTGATCCTGCTGCTATATTTACCCACAAAAAAGGAGGCAGCTCTCAGGTGGGCTTTTGTCTAAGTAATGTCCTGAAATCCAAGTGTAAAAGAACAATATGAAATCTCAATTCTCCCAAACGGTTTGGGGCAGTTCAGCCCTTGAGCTCCTGGGGGGCTTGGTTCCCAAGGAGACTAATCCCACTTGCTCAGCATTAGGCATCACTGGGAGGAAAGAGCTCTACTTTGGAGTTCTGCAGAGCCTCCTATGCAGACTGGAGCGGGGTCCCTCTGCTCTATAGGAAGTGAAATGGATTGATGTCAAAGCCTCTCAAGTGAACATGCTCACTCAGGGGGTAGGAGGAGGGGCCAAAGGGCCAGGCAGGAGCTGACCACTGACTTTACTGAAACCAGTTTCATCCCAGCTCTTTTCCAAAGGAAAGGAGATCAAGCAGCAAAAGCAACTGAGTCCACGAGGCAGAGTATTTATGGACAATTTAGGTGGATAGTAGAAGCTTTATGAGAACTTATTTTGGTTTCCGGTATGGAACTTATTTTTTTTTTCAAATGTTTTTTGTTGCCTTATTGGTAACATTATTTCCACAAATACTATTGCTTTCATGTAGCCATGGTTGTTCTCTCTGACAGAAGTATTGTTTATTGGTTGACACACTCAAGTGCATCATTTAAATCTTGTTGTCTACCATCATTTAAGTTCAAATGTTGTCTATGTAAATATGATGAGTCTTTTGGGCAGGCTTGAGGGCCCTTTTATTGGATCAACTATGGTAACTTTAATTTATTTCCTGTTTTAGTCAGTTTTTTTTTTTTTCTGCTGTGAACAAAAGACCTGACAAAAAAATTAGAGGAGGAATAGTTTCTTTGGGGGCTTACAGTTTCAGAGGTCTCAGCCCATAGACTGCTGGCTCCATTTCTAAGGGCTTCAGGTGAGGCAGGACATCACAAAGGAACAGTGGGGCAGAGGAAAGCAGCTGGGAACACAGTGCCAGGAAGTAGAAAGAGAGAAAGCTCCACTATCTAGAGATAAAATATATACCCAAAGATACACCCTACCCGGGGATCCACCTCCTCCAGTCACACACTGACTAGTTACCATCTAGTTAATCCTTACCAGAGGACTAATGCATTTATTAGGTTAAGATTCTCATATGAGCCTTTAGGAGATATCTCATATTGAAACCATGATGCTTCCATTGAGGCATGAATCATATTATATATTACAATGGCTTGTTTACGTGGCTGTCTTTCTACCAGAATGGGTGGGAATCATAGTTTCTTATCTCTGCATCCTCAGTACTAGCACAGTGCCAAACACATTGTATGTAAATATCTTTGTGTGAAATGAGTGACTGGATGGATATTTATGTGTAATAATCAATTTTGTGACTCAGCCTAAACCATAAACATCTTATTTTTGTATATAGAACTTTATGGTTGACAAAAGACTTTCATTTCTATTATTTTACTGATTGTCTATCAAAGAGGCTCATATTACTATTCTCATTTTACAGATGGGAATATTGAAAACCAGAGAGTGAGTCCCCCAAATAATAAAGACAGGATTAGACATCAGCTCCTGGCTACAGTTTTAGCATTTCCTCCACTATGTTACACTGCCTTATTTCTAAGTTCCTAAAACCCAGAGGTGTAGCTACTCTCTTGCATTTGAAGATAGGCACTTCCTTTGTTGGGGAGAAAGGACAACTGATGCTGATTTTTTAGTGCCATGATAAAGAATGGGTGGGGCCTAAGGAATCAGGAACATGGGTATTTGTTGAGCTCTATTTTGTATCAATGCCTCATACACACTGTCTCACAGCAACTTGGAGGAACTGAGATGATCTCATGAAAGGATGAGAAAAGTAAGACTTGGAGGTATTATTTGTTTATTGTATCATGTAATGCTCACAAAACCCCTGAGAACAGTTATAACTGAGGTTATGATGAGGAATCTGAGCCTTAGGAAGATTAACTGACTTTCCAAGGACACCTAGCAACAAGCAGGACCAGAATTGGAACCTGACGTCATCTTACTTCAAATCAACTTTGATGCTTAGCACTCAGGTGGTCTGTATGTCTCACATCTCACATGCAGACTCTGTACCTATACTATAACAACTTGATTTGAGAACACTTTAGCATGCACAGTATCTTCATGTATGTAATCTCATTTAATCTTCACAAACACCTTAGGACAAAGAAATGTGTAAGGGAATACAGTCATTTTTTTTCTTGTGTATGTTTCAGAGAGGTAAGAGTGACTGCTCATTCAAGTTATGGGACAGTCAACAGATAAAGCTCCTTACAGGAATTCTCATTTAAATACCACAAGTGGGCTGAGGCTGTAGCTCAGTGGTAGAGTGCTTGCCTAGCGAGCATGAGGCCCTGGGTTCAATCCCCAGTACTGACTCACAAATGCCATGTGAGGTGGATAAACTTACTGAGTTTTGGATTTTACATGAGTTAAACTAGCTTTGGATTTAACATGAGTAAGCTGTGCAAAACATGACTGGCTCCTTTGCCCAAAGGCATGTGATCAGCAAGGCAAGGATCTCAACTTAAGTCACAGGGGTATTGAGTAGCTAAACCCAGAAACCAGGTCTTTTCTAAATCACCTTCCATGTTCTACCATATTGCTCATTTTCTCTATTCTCTGAGGAATGTCCAGGTGAAAGTGGGTCAAATGCCAAGGTGATCCTCAAAATGCAATAAGAGTTTCAGAAGAACAACCAGTTCATCTTTTGCCCTAGCAGGTGTGAAGCAAGAGGTGGTTTAGTGAGAGTGATTCCTTTCTCATTTCCCTTTTGTTGTCTTTGTGCTAATAAATCATGGGTCAAGGGTTGGTTGCAATTTACTGGAAGTTAATCATTACTTCTAACAATCAAGGGATAAAAGAAATAGCATTGCACTTGAGAGTCCTGGGGATGCTCTTGGTCCAGAGTTCTGGACCAAGGCTAGAGCTCAAAGAAACTAGTTTCCTTCCCTGATGAGATAAAACAAAGACAAGGGAGAATTCTAGTTTTGTTAAGTGTTCTGGAATGGCTTTATAATTAAACTGGAATAGACGGGGCTTGGGCCAACTTCTTTGAGGCCCAGTTTCCTCCTTTGTTGAATGGTGATAGTAATGTGTAATTCACAGGGCTGTGGTTAAGGGATTAAATGAGATAATGCGCCGACAACATCTGGCACAGGCAAGCACCCAGTTGCTGGTAGCTATCATTATTACAAGACTTGGAGCAGAAACCCTGTCTTTGGACCACTGCCTTCCCTAACTCCGGCCAGTCTCTCGCTGAAGTTTGAGGACAGGCCATCTTCTCCTTGCCCCTGGCGGTTGGAAATTGCCTAAAGAAACGTCCTGGGGCAAAGGGAAAGTAAGGGGTTAAGGACTGAGAAAGCCCAGAAGACTGGAAAAGGGACGACCCCCCCCCCCCCACCGCCCCGCGCCCCACCAAGCCAGGCT
This sequence comes from Callospermophilus lateralis, assembly GCF_048772815.1. Lineage (NCBI taxonomy): Eukaryota > Metazoa > Chordata > Mammalia > Rodentia > Sciuridae > Callospermophilus > Callospermophilus lateralis. The sequence goes on from NC_135306.1 coordinate 141,897,389, forward strand.
GAGTAAGCCCCTCCCCTTCGCCACCGGGGCGGTCGCCGTGCGCTCCCTCCCTCCGCCTCTCGCTTACAAGATCTAATGAGCTCCCCCGGGAGGCTGAGCAGAGAGCGGGTCCCTGAGCAAGGAGGCAGCGCCGCGCGCACAGCGCGGGGGCCGGAACCGGGCCTTGGTAGCGAGCAAGAGTCGGACTGGGGCGCACCATCCACTTTGCGGACGGTCCGGGGGCCGCGGCGATGGCGGTGCAGGCGGCGCTCCTTAGCACGCACCCCTTCGTGCCCTTCGGCTTCGGAGGCTCCCCGGACGGACTGGGGAGCACCTTCGGAGCCCTGGACAAGGGCTGCTGTTTCGAGGACGAGGAGACTGGGGCGCCGGCGGGAGCGCTGCTGTCGGGAGCAGAGGGCGGGGACGTACGCGAGGCCACTCGAGATCTACTCAGCTTTATCGACTCGGCGTCCAGCAACATCAAGCTAGCGCTGGATAAGCCCGGCAAGTCGAAGCGGAAGGTGAACCACCGCAAGTACCTGCAGAAGCAGATCAAGCGCTGCAATGGCCTCATGGGCGCCGCGCCCCCGGGCCCACCCTCCCCCAGCGCGGCCGACACGCCCGCCAAGCGGCCGCTAGCCGCCCCCAGCGCTTCGACGGCCGCGGCGCCGGTGCATGGCAAGGCCGCCCCCCGGCGGGAGGCGTCGCAGGCCGCGGCAGCCGCCAGCCTACAAAGCCGAAGTCTGGCAGCTCTGTTTGACTCGCTGCGCCACGTCTCCGGGGGCGCCGAGCCAGTGGGAGGTGCGGTGGCAGTGCCAGTGACCGGCCTTGGCGGAGCGAGCTCCGGGGGCGCGGGAGGGGAAGCGTCCGGTCCCGCCGGGGGCACTGCGGTCCCGGGAGCAAGGAAGATCCCACTGCGGGCCCGAAATCTGCCCCCGTCCTTCTTCACTGAGCCCTCCCGGGCGGGCGGCGGCGGCGGCGGGTGTGGCCCGTCGGGGCCTGGCGTGAGCTTGGGCGACCTGGAGAAAGGGGCGGAGGCCGTGGAGTTCTTCGAGTTGCTGGGGTCAGACTACGGCGCCGGCACCGAGGCGGGCGTCTTGCTTGCGGCAGAGCCTCTCGACGTGTTCCCCACCGGAGCCGCTGTCCTGCGCGGACCCTTGGAGCTGGAGCCTGGCCTTTTTGAGCCCCCGCCGGCGATGGTGGGAAACCTAATATACCCTGAGCCCTGGAGCGCCCCGAGCTGTGCCCCGACCAAGAAGTCGCCCATGGCTGCAGCCCGCGGCGGTTTGACCTTGAACGAGTCCTTGCGCCCCCTGTACCCTGCTCCCTCGGACTCTCCCAGCGGCGAGGACGGGACCGGCCATTTGGCCTCTTTCGCCCCCTTCTTCCCGGACTGCACCCTGCCGCCGCCGCCGCCGCATCAGGTGTCCTACGATTATAGCGCGGGCTACAGCCGCGCAGCTTACTCCAGCCTTTGGAGACCGGATGGGGTTTGGGAAGGGGCCCCGGGGGAGGAGGGGGCGCACCGGGACTGACTGAAGTACCCTTCTGTCCCATTAGAGACTGCTGTGGGGAGCGCCCTCCTCAGGGGCCCTCCTTAGCCTGGAGAACGATGGGAAAACGCACGTGGAGATGAAACGGGATTTAAAAATTCAATTAATAAAGGAAACTTAAAAAAGAGATGAAGAGGAGTTGGGGATTGTTTTAATCACAGCCGTGTGTGTGTGTGTGTGTGTGTGTGTGTGTGTGTGTGTCTTTCTTTCTTTAAGCTGTCTGTAGGTTCTTACTGGACCAGACGAAACAAAAAAACCAAGCAAACCAAGACATGGCTTGGGAAATAATGGATGGGTGGGGTTGGCAGAAGGCGCAAGAGGTGGCTGTAGAAGCCACCTCTTGCCCCTTCTCCAACTTTTCATCAAAGGTCAGTGTATTTAGTGTAATTTCTCTTTTTAACCTTGCCTGGTCCCTTCCATTGAGTGCATCATGAAGTAAAAACTGTACTGAAAAGAATGGAGCAGAGCGATGTTATGATTTGAGTGTTTCCGTAGAGGGTAATCTCAGAGGTCTCTGTGGCCTCTCAGACCTGCTATGTGGTAGTGTTACCGAGGACCAGCGGTGGTCCACCGCTGACCTCTAGATTACTGGTCCTTGGGTGTGGTTCTCTTGTCTCTTGTCTGTTGCTCTTCCTCTCAGAATTTCCCCCTGCTTCCTTTCTTCTTTCATCTTTCTGCTCTTATCTGTGCTTTTCTTTACTTTCCTCCTTTTTTTCCCCTAGTCTTTCATTGCACTCCATGATCTCTCATATTTCTTTTTCTGTTTGCTTTTCTCACCAATATCTGTGGTAGGAGAGAAATTTGGCAAACCTCTGTCCATTTTTTCTCTTGTTTCCCTTTCTTATTTTTCAACCATTTTGGGTCAGGGAGACAAGGCAAGTGTAACCTCTTTGCATTGCAGTTTCCTTATCTGAGAGGGTGGAGATGACAGCATTCCACCACCTCACTTCTTCACAGCTTGTTGGATAGCAGCTCAGAAGTGAAATATACACAATGCCTGAGGCTGCAGCAGTGCTTGATTGTCTGTGTGTATGTGTGTACATACGCATTTAAATGGTTTTCATAAATGGGAGCAACTGGCAATGTGATTCTCATGCTCTTTTGGGTGATCTCTTTGCCCTGAGAGTGCACTTTCCCTAACAAGCTGTTTGCCTTCTCCTGCTGCTCCACTCCTACACCCTTCCCTTGGTTTGTGCCCCCTGTTCTTCCTCACTCATCACACCCATACCCTCCCTCCCCAAGATAGGGAATGGTGAAGGGTGTGAAATTTCCAAAGGAGTTCCTCTATTCCCTAAGTTGCAGGTTCAACGAATGGAATCTTGAAGGGCTTCTGGAGGGAAGAGAATAATCTGTTGTCATAGGGAGACTTGGAGGAAAAAAAAAGGAAAGAATTTCAACAGCCTTGGATGTGGCAGATAGGGTACACAGCACCATCAGGATGGTTGAGGGATAGACTAGGAAAGATTGAGTGCGAAGTGAGCAGCTAGAGGGAAAAGAGGAGGTCCCTCGGTGTAGATCTACAAGTGAAAATACAAAAAAAGAGACTAACATTCAGAAAATACAAGGGAGCTGTTGTCTACTGGTTGATTATGTTGCAAAGGAAAGCTGCTTCTGTTCAAGGCAGCAAAGTAGACAAAGTAGATTTTAAGAATATCTGGATGTGAGATAATTAGAACTCCAGTGTTGTTGTGATAGATTTAAAAAATCTAGGTTAAGGGGCTGGGGATATGGCTCAAGCCGTAGCGCGCTCGCCTGGCATGCGTGCAGCCCGGGTTCGATCCTCAGCACCACATACAAAAAAAACCCAAAGCTGTCATGTCCGCTGAAAAATAAATATTGAAATTCTCTTCTCTTCTCTCTCTCTCTCTCTCTTAAAAAAAAAATCTAGGTTAATATTTGTACAAATCAAATATTCTTTGATATTTTCAGAAAGGAATTTGTGAAAAAAGCAAATGGGTACTGAGCAATGGTAGACACAAGTTTAAGTGCTATTGCTAAGTCACTTTCTTCTGAATATAACTTTTCTTAAGAAAGCAACAAAGAAACCATAGTGATGAGTCTTGGTAATGCCGAAAAGAACTTTTGAAACTTCAGAAACCTGTGCTATGAATTTATTTCCAAGTGGTAAAAATTGACTAATTCCAATATACTAATAGAATGTTAGGATCAGTACTATCTAGGGTAGAATTTTACAGTAGGAAGACATGAATACCCCTGTGACTATTATTATTATTGAAATGTTTCTTATTTTTCCTCATCTAGCTTAGTAAAACAAGGTCTCTCTCTCTCAGTATCTTGGTTGCCAAGCTTTTCCTTAAAATAATACCCAAACTGAGTGTTTCCTGTATGCCCTGCATTGAGCTCAGCCCCAACTCACTGATCCTCTTAACAGTGCCATGAGAAGGGGGAAGATATTATTATTCTCATTTGAAAACTGAGGTTCAAACCACTTAAATAAGTCATTGAAGGAAGTAGTGCATCTAAGATTCAGATCTATCTGTGTCCCAATACCAAGACCTGCCTGTTTGCCAGGCTTTGCTGTGCTTCATAAGGGGGTCTGGGTCCCAGTTCCCTGCATTATGATACTAGCAGAATTTCTCAACTTCAGCACTATTGACATTTCAGTCTCCATAATTCTTTGCTGTGGGGCTGTCCTGTGCATGACAGAATGTTTAACAGTATTCATAGCCTCTTCCTGTTATATGCCAGTAGCAGTTCCCTAGTTGCGATAATAAAAAATATCCCCATTGCTACATGGGGGGCAAAACTACTATTGTAGGGTGCCTGGCACTTTCATATACATTATCTCATTTAATTCTTATAAGGCCTGTGTTTAGGTGTTGTAATTACCCTAATTGCTATAGGTAAAAAATATGGAAGGCTAAAGGGAAGGTCAAATCAATCAACTTAGGTACATCTTATCTCTATTAATTCACCAAACAAGGACCAGTTACTTACCATATTGAAATGTTTTCCCATTGGCAAACTGAAAAGCATTCTATCACAAAGGGTTATTGTATGGATTTGGCATGGGCTATATATAAGTGCCCAGCAAGAGGGAAGTGATAATAGTATGTGGTACCTACCAGTCAGCCAGGGCTTGGCATTATATCAAGGTTCCAAACCATTTTATTATCCAGAATGCTGAGAATGTGTGCTGGGCCCTTATGTAGCCTCCAGATTTCTTTATCGCTGACTCCTCTTCTCTTTTCTAGTCTGAATATATTAATGTCTGACTATGCTAAGTGCTATAGTGCCCATTAATAATATGCCTGCCAAGGGCTGAACATACTATTGCTTCCTCTCCCATGTCATTTTCTATCTGTTGGAAGGTATTTCTTATCTCTTCTTTAGCCATATCATTACTCATAAAGAATTACTTTTAAGTGCAATGGCAGATAGTTTTCAAGACCAGAAATAGATCATAGTATGCTTCTGACTGAATGACTTTGGACAGGCTGTGTGTCCTAGTCTGGTTGGTGATAACAATCATACTCGTGGGACACATATTTATGATTCCCTCATCAGTTGGGAATTCCTTGGTGCCTAAAATGTGTTTTAGTGTCTTCCTACAACCTTTAAATTTTCCAAACCTTTGCCCATCTCATTTCAAGCCTCCACCTTCCCCCTCCCTTCATTATCAGGTCCAAAGGATAGAGACGATCTGTTGTAACCCCCTATCCTTCTCTATACTGGTCTGATTCCTCTTCACAACTGGCAGGAACTTCTTTTGCCCTAATGGCTCAGGATCCTTCCCCTTCCTCTCCATGAGGACAAGGTATTACTCCATCTATTATCTTTGTTTTCCTTTATCTTCAGCTTTACTATCTCTCCTCATTCCCCGCTGTCATTATAGAGAAAAATCTTCAGTGTGATTGTAACAAACAACAGCAATGGGGAATAGGAGGAAAAAAACCTCAATCCTGTTTCCTTCTCTAGGTATTACTCCATCTCCTCTTCATAGCAAGTCTTTCAGTAAATGAATCTACAGTTTTTGCCTTTACCTCACCTGCTATTCAAATGTTAACTATTTTGAATTCTAGGGTGACCAACCATTCCAGTTTTCTGGGACCGCCCCAGTTTTAACCCCGAAAGTTGTACACACCAAGAAAATCTCCCAGTTCCCAGCAAACTCTATTTCTGCCCCACTATTTTCTAGGAATTGCTTTCACAGGAGCCCCAACGGAAGCACATAGTCATTTGAATGAAATTTCAGTTTTCTTGATCCCATGCTGCATTTGAGCATTTGTACTCCATTCCCCTAAAACTCCTTCTTGGGTTTGTGGACTTCATTTTCTTTTGGCTTTCCTCCTAAATTTCTGGCCAAGTCTTCTTCTTTTTCTTGTTGTAACCCTTATGTGTTGGTGTGCCTGAAGGTTACCTCTATCTGTCCTTAGCTCTTCACACTTTTCACATTCATTTTGGGTGATGGTGGCTTTTCCTAGGCTTCAGATATTATTCTTAATGTGCTAATGACCTCCCAGTTCTATACCTGCAGCGTGGCTTTTTTCTACCATTTGGATCCATTACCTACACTTTCCCTAGATAGCATCTTCTGGGTGATTCCTGAACTATTCAAACTTCATGTCTAAAATTAACACTCCCATCCACACAGACTAACCACAGTCAATGTAGCTAGGTTTCTTGTAGCCTCTCGTATCCTCTCTTATCCTGTCCAAGTGGTTACCAAGTCCTATTCCATACTACCTTCTAAGTCAGTATGTTTCAAACATTTTTATTCATGATCTTCAGACCATCTTTATTTGACATCATGTTCCAATATATTCAGATCCATATTTATATAAATCTGCATTTGTAGAAATATCCTCATGTTTAAGAACTGAAATATTATTAGATTATCATCTAATATTTAATTCTCTATTCAATAGATAATTAAATTTTTTAAAAAGAAAGCCTAGATTCTTGCTAAGGAACTATGTGATATATTGATATTTTCTTTTCTTGACTGTTGTCCGTTAAGTTGATTTTACTACTCACTAGCCTGCAGTTTGAGAGACACTACTCTAAGCAATTCTTGAGTGTCTCTGTCTCTCTCAGTCCTCAGACAGGGCCACTTCTAAATTAGAGCCCTCACTACTCCTCACTTAACATTATCCAGTGATCTCCTAATGACCTCCTTGTCTCTGGATTCACAATCCTCTAATCCAGTCTCCTAATTGCCTCCTGAGGTGATAGTTGTAAAAAGCAACATTGAGGTTGTCACTTCTTTGCTTCAAATTCTTCAGTGGTTCCTATTATTCCCAAGGTGGACTTTAAAGTCTCTGCTTAGAGATGTGGCTCCTGCCAGCATCACCAATCTTACCTTCCACCTCCCTAAGAGTACTTATGCTTAATAAATTTAATTGCAGATGCTTGAATGCTCATATCCATGTACCCTCTTTGAATTATTCTGGGTATGCCTTTGCCTAGAACTCATTTTCCCATTTTCTCTGCTTGCTAATTTCTACTAAACCTGTTTTTCTCAAAGCTGAAGTGTCACCCTCCTTTTAAGCTTCCTGGATCAATTAAGCACCTCTGTTCTAGAATCTTCTATGATACTCTAAGACCCTAGGCTCATCTTATAGGCAGTTAATTACATTGTTATAATAGTTGTTATTCATCTGCCTCTTTTATTGGGAGCAAGAACTTGCCTGTGCATTCCTAACACTTTCTAGACTCTGGCAAGATTAATGCATAATTAATGATTTCTGAATGAATGTTATGAAGGCTTATAGTTGAAAAGGGGACTTTATACTCATTCTCTCATATGAGCTTTACCCATACTTGCCAAATGGCTACATAATTATATTATTTGTTGAACACCTATTTTAAAAAAAAAACACCCCTTTTCTGTGAAGACTCTACTTGTGGCAGGAATTATGTATATGGCAATAACAACCATGTTAATTTTATAGAACCAAAGGGCAGTTATTTTACCTGGAACAGCACATTGGTGGCAGGCAGAGATGATACTGGTGACATTTCAGTCATTTGCTTTGCCTGTAGAGTACAAACAAAACTTTCCTCTGTGAGATCAGTAATAAATCCTTTCTTCAATGAGCTTAAAATTGAGTTACACACTTAAGACTTGGGTATACAATATATTTTGTTCACTGTCATTAAGGAAGTGAGGACTATATAAGAAAATAATTATAAACATGTCCCAAAGTACTAGAGCATTTAATTGCTAAGCAAATGATAAAGGCAGTAAATTTCATCTCAAAAGGCAATATTACTAGAAATATATTCCAAGTTAAAAGAAATCATTTTTACTTTCCCATAGAATGCAATGTCAAGAGAAATGAGGAAAGGAAAGAAAAGCAAAAGAAAGGGAAAAAGAATAAGTAGGTGTCTACATTCCTGGCAAAGAGAACCCATTTATTCCAAATTCCTTTTATTACCTATAATAAATGTTATGGGTTTAATTGTGTCCCTGCAAAGATGTGTTGAACACTAGCCTTCAGTACCTCAGAATGTGACCTTATTTGGAAATAGGGTCAGGTTACAATGAGGTCATTAGGGTAAAAAATCTCACTCAATATGACCGGTTGGTATTCTTATTTAAAAGGGGGGATTTTTGGACTCACACACGAAGGGAAGACAATGTGAAGGGACCTAGGGACAAAGCAGCCCTATGACTGGAGCAATGCATCTGCAAACCAAGGAACATCAAGGATTGCTAGCAAACACCAGATGCTAGGACAAAGGCAGGTAGCAGTCTTCTCCAGGGCTGTCAGAGAGATCATAGCATTGCCAACACCTTATTTTCAGACTTTTAGCCTCCAGAACTGTGAGACAATAAATTGTGTTGAACCACCTAGTTTTAGGTATGTTGATACAGCAGCCTGTTGATACAGTAGGAAACTAAAAATACGGTCATTAATGAAGACAACAGCAATTAAAAATGAATTCTATTTATCATGCCACACAAAATTCCTTGCTTAGAAGACTTATATAACCTACCATGGCTATTCTCTTCTGATCTATTCTTGTGGAACTCTGTGAGAAATCTAAAAGTTGTCAATATTGAATTGGAATTATTTGTATCAACCCTACCAGAAAATAGTAATAAAGCAGGGAGATCATGAGGAAGGACTTTTAGCCATGATTATTGCTGATAGTAGCCATCACAAAAAGATGGTCAGAACCACATGCTCAGAGGCCACTACAATCTTATACAAAAAGTGCTCTTACAAGGACATCTGCCCAGCAACTGTGTGTTCAACTTCAGATGGATGCTACTCTTGTTGTGAAGAGTTGCATCTGGCAGTTTGAAGCCGGCTACTTGTCAAGCACACTGAGGCTCTTCTTGAACCATATGGTTTCTAGCTCCACTCAGCTGTAAATACTCAGCATCTGGGTCAATAAGAACCTCTCTGGATAGTGCATGGGGCAAATGCTCTTCATTCAGAGGTGGGTCTAATAGTGATTTAATGTCCAGCTGTGTTGGGGAAGCTGGAAAGCGTCTGTGTGCTTGAGATGGTGAAACCTTTCCCTGGTCTCCCTTGATGTGTGCTTGATCTGCTTGGCCTGCTTCTGCCCTGGCTCCTGCTCAAGTTCAGCGAGGACAGATAGACACTCAAATCATTATTATAGATAGCACTGTGTGACACGTGCTGGAACTAGGGCAGAAATGAGGTCCAACGGGAACAATGAGGAAGGCTCTAATGAGCTGTTTCATTTCTCCTTCATTTCACACATTTTTATTAAGTCACCTACTGAGGGCAGGCAATGTGTTGAATGCTGTGGATATGACGGTGAGAGAGATGAAAAAGGGAATGTTCAGGGTGTGTGAAGAAAGTGTAAGAGAGTGGGTATGTGTCATGAAAAAGAAAAGGAAGGGTATAATAGGCATTTGCAGAAATTTATATAGTCAAGGTTTAGCAAATGTCAGGCAGGAACAACTAATTTGCACTGTCTAATTCAATAGGTAACTTCTACCCTCTAAGCATGAATTTAGTTCCATTTACCATTTTTTAAATTAGTGCCACAGAGCTGAACCAGTACTGGAGGACTGACACTGTCCAAATTCATAGGGATTCCAGTTTATAAGCCATAAATAATCTTGCTCATACATAGTGAGAAACATAACACAAATCAGTTCACACTTGATCAGGACAATCCCTAAGATTCACCTACACAGAAGATAGTGCATATCAGAATAACATGTGGTGAATAGGGATTTGGAGCAGGAAATATGGTAAAGCTTGTGTAAACAACTCCACAAGTTGGGAACAACTCCACCTATGATTAGGTTTATTTTATATTCAATTAATTGTTCAAGGACCTCCCTTCCATAATTTTATAAAGCCTCAAAAACTATCTTCCATATTCTTCCCGTCTTTCTAGAATGTGTCAGAACTCTGGAAACGAATTAAATTCAAAATATTTACATAGTCCAAAAAGGGGATTCAGTCTGGCTTTGACATTTAAGTGAGTCTAGAACTGTGTTGTGATAAGTAGACTACTGACATTGTCATGCAACTCAGATCACATACTGTTTGAGCATGCACAGTCAATTAGTTGGGTGGAAACTAAACTCCAGCCCATGCTTACTCTAGTCACCACCAGCTATGTACCCAAGTATGTTTAGTTTTATTTGCTCAAAGACACTGTATAGCCAGGAGTGACCCTGGGGGAGGGGGGAGTCACCACTGAAAACTAGTCCTTCCTGGAAGAATAGACCTTCTAGTGGTGCAATCTCCTGTTTGCTGCAGAGGCCCTGTGTGCATTGTAGGAAGATGGTCTCCTCCTTTGGGACTAAGCACCAGTAGCACTGGGTCACAACTGGTTCTGGTTCCGTGGGACTCAGCACCATCATCACTTCTTCTTCTCTTTTTTTTTTTGGATCTACTGAGTCATCAGCTTTTCCTTTTAAAATCTTTCCCTGGCCTGTGGGGCTCCTTGATCCTAAGGGATCAGTTTATTTTCCATTTTTACCAACCTGAGTCTGGGTGGCAACTTAGTAACTCTCGGTGGTGGCTGCTGTGGGTAGGTCCTGGCTTCAACCTGGCTTCATTGGTAATGCAGTCTGAATGCTGAGGGGCATCTTTGGAGCCACTGGGGTCTACAGAGCGGAATGTTAATTCCTGTTTCCCCCTTTTTAGCAGTAAGCCTTTGGGCAGGTTACCAAACTAGAGCTTCAATTTTCTTTTCTGTCAAGTGGCAATAATGATATCACACAGGGCTGTGGTTATATTAGGTGACATAAATAAAGCCCTTGGCATTATAGGAAGGCCCTTTAAATGGTAACTATTATTGGTGCCCAAAGAGGCTTCAGCAGACAGCAGAAGAGCCTTGAACTTCTCAGTCCCTCCCCTCTGCATCCAGAGAGGAAGAGCTCTACATGTCACAGGGTTTTCTGTTCAGGATTTAAAGGGTCACTGCAAGCTCAGGCACTGAAAACACCCCATTCCTCCACAATGACTTGGAATCCGTGACTAACTGGCTCCTTCAGATGAGCTGGTTCGAAAAGAAGTAATGGCGGAGTGAGCCTTTACCCCAGGAGACAAAAGGAACCCCACACCAAGGGTCGCAGCAGCCAGGCAGGAATGGTGAATCTTCCTAGCACGCTCAAAGTGTCTGGGCCTTCTGCAGGGGAGCAGGCCTCCCTCCGAGGGCTGATGGTGGGTGGTCAGCTCTGTGCTCAGCATGTCCCAGGATCCCTGAGTTCTGGATACTCAGTGCTGTTCAGAATCCCATCTCTTAATCAATTCTGCCCCTAACAACAGAATTTCAATGCATGGCAGGGGATAAAGTGGCCCAGAGAAACTCAGGACACATTTGAACAGTAGCCCAGAACTTGGACAGAATCAGAATCACATTGGCACAGGCCTGGGTCATGGGTTGCTGCCAGAACATTGTAAGAAAAGCCATTCTTGTCCACACAATGGCCTGAGGAAACAGGAAGCGCTGCAGCATGACTTCAATTATTATTCTTGCGAGTCTGAGCAGAGCCATGATTCAGCTTTTGGGTTGCCCCACACCAACTGTTGAGACCAGTGGACAAGGGTGAAAAGTGATGAAGCAGCGGCAGCTTGGACCTGCAATGGCTGCTCAGCAGTGACGGGGACCTGCCTTGAATTCTGTTTCTGTCCTTCCCTACTGTTGCCACTTGGTAGAGTTCCTAAGCCCTTCTAAGCATCAATTTTCTCATATGAAAAGTTGAAATAACAACATTCCCTGCTTTTCAGAGTTGGTGTGAGGAGTAGAAATCGTGTATGTACCTGCTGCTGAGGGCCAGGCACAGAGCAGGCACCCAGGCACCGGTGGGTGTTGTTATTTCTAAGACCTGGATGTCACCTACTCTGCTGCTCACTAGCGCTGCGTGGGTCAGTCACTTGGCATTTCTGAGCGGCAGTCTTCTAATTCACAGAATGGGGATAGCTGATGTCTCCATGGGTGATTGTGAGGATGCTCTGAAGTATACAGACTCCATGTGCAAGGCACTAGCAAAAGTCAGCAGGACCTGAAGATCACATCCCGGGGGCAATTTCCCTTTCAGCTGTTAATTTATTTCACATCAACTGGCATCTGAGGAAGAGCCAAGTGCTGTTGTCTAATTAGCCATATCTGACTATATGCTAATACTTTAAGTTGCTTTGATGCTACTTCTGAGTGATATTTCCCCTTCCTTAGGCTCTGGTAAAAGTTTCAAACACAGGAGCAAACACAGGACCCTTAGAGTTGGATCTTGCTTTGGAGAGCAGAACCGTTCCCAGTTCTGACTGTGTGTCTATGTCTACTGGGATGAGGGGAGGGCTTGAGGAACAGTCCCAGCCCCATGCCAGTTCTATGCAGCTGGGCCATGGATAGAGCATGGAGCACAGCTCCTCCCAGATGCTTCTTACAGAGATGTGGAGGAGGGACTATACATTCTCTTACCTCCTCTTCCTCAGCCTCTTTTATTGCCTTGGTGTTTCTGTTTTCTTAATTCACATAGTTGACAAAATATACAGCTAGAGCATGTGAAAGAGTTTATCTTGATATCGGCCCAAATTATAGGATCATGTTTAAAGAGAGAAAGAATAAATATCTTTAAGCATCTGAAAATAATTTAAATATTTATACTCTGTGACAGCAAGTGAGAAAAATTAGTGCTTTTGTTCAATAAAAGTGGTTGGTGTTAAGATTAAAAGCTAATTTTTAAGAGGAAATCTGGAAATGTGAATTATGGCCTTATTGCTGCCAAAATGAGCAGGTTGCTTAAACTTCCCTGAATCTCAGATCCATTTTTCCCCCTCTATAAAATGAACGTGAATTTGGAAGCAGAATTAGCAATACTTGTCTTGTTTATATGTGATGTGATGAGGAATGAGGAAGTCAAAGTACTGGTGACATTTTATAAAAGGCAAAGCACCAAACAATGTGAAAAAACAATTTGCCGTGGAACCTCAGAAAGTTATTTGACACTTTATTCTCTTAGTTCCCCCACTTACAATGAGGCACATAACGCTTAATGCAGACCCCACTGTCTCGGGGGCCCAAGTAGAGGGTCTTGGTGAAAGCACTTGGAAAAGCAGGAAACCTGTATTAAGTTTAACTAGTATTACAGTGTCACTCGCCTGATGACGGTGCAGAGGTAGTGTGAGGTGACATCCCAATGAGCATTCCTGGCAGAGCTGGGGCGCCAGCCAGGCCTTCTGAGCTGTCTGCTTCCAAAGGGCGCCTCCATGCCCTGTTTAACAGTGCTGACTTCTCTTTTCTCTCAGTTGCCAATTTTCCTGAGGTGGAGACAGGCCCAGACTCATTCTTTGGTTGAGTCCAGGAAGAATAGGGCCATTTATATTTCTGCTCAGATGACTGGAAAATCCTTTTATCCTGCTTCACTGCAAAGCATCTCAGAGCAAAACTCGGGGAATCCAAGGCCCTCAGGCGCCATCTAATGGTCACATATGAAAATAACTCCATCTCGTGTCTGGCTTCATGGCATAGAGGTAATCAGAATTAAATTTTTTTTTTTTTCTGCTGCTAAATTTGCATCTTCCCTGACAACCTGAAACAGGGACTTATGTAACTTTACACATTCTCTGTTTATAATTCTGGATTGCAGAGTGATGCTGGAGGAAATCTGAGAAGCTCTGCAGACCTGAGCTGCTACAAAGCCCTGGTTTCTACCCTCAGCTTCTGGCTTATAGGAGACGTGTTCTCATGATGGAGTTTAGGTGATGGTAGGGCCCTGTAGGACTAGCTAATGGATATTCCCACATGGAATTCTCAAAACTCTTTCTCCTTTTGAATCTTGCTACAGATGGGGACAGTGGTCTTGGAATTTATGTGTTGAAGGTGAAGCCATAAAATGAAAGGAACCTGGTTCTCCACATTTCCACTTAGAGGAGAGCTGCCAGTTAATGAAGATATCTCTTATGTATTTATGTAACAAGAAACAAATCTCCATGGTCTTTGAGCCATCATGAATCTTTTGTGTATATTTATTAGAGTAGTTAAAGTTGCCTTAACTAACACAGGTGAGTGCTACTCAAGTCAACAATGGAAATCAGGGACAGATTTACCTTAAGCAACAAAGCTCCATCTTCAGAGACCTTCACTTCACAGCCCCTTCAAGGGCCGGAGGAATGTGTGTGTGTGTGTGTGTGTGTGTGTGTGTGTGTGTGCTGCACATGCGTGTATTTCCTTACCAATGTATTCATATGGTTAAAGTTTTGCAAAATATATGAAAATAAGATTTTAAAACTGCATGCAATTGATTAGTACTGTTGTCTCCTTCCTGTTCAACTTCTCCTTCATCACAGTTTGTGCTGGATGGTGTTGGACAGACCCTGGGAGTTTTGGGGATCTAGCTAATGGGAAGTTAAGTAGGGATACATTTAGTTTTAGTTGTATTTATGTTTTTTTTTTTTTTTGTCTCTTCCATGGGGAGTTAAGTTTTGCTAGCTGTGTTGGTGTAGGAATAATTTCCAGACACATTCCTGCCCCCACTGCGAAAAGATGATGCAAGGCCAGAGATTGTATTGCAGTAGGATTTGTCCCATAGTGCCTGGTCCAGACAGAATGTCTGCAGGAGAGGAGAAACAAGGTTTGAAATGCATGGAGTCAAAAGCTAGCCTGTAGAAATTTCTTTAAGACCTTTAGATGTGTAAAATTATAATCAGGGAATTTAGTCACTGATGCTTTATCAAAATTGAATTTTTCTCCTGCCAGGAATATACTTGGTAATTTTTTTAAAAAGCATATTCGGGGGCTGGGGATGTGGCTCAAGCAGTAGTGCGCTCGCCTGGTATGCGTGCCGCCCGGGTTCGATCCTCAGCACCATATACAAACAAAGATGTTGTATCCGCCAAAAACTGAAAAATAAATATCAAAAAAGTTCTCTCTCTCTCTCTCTCTCTCTCTCTCTCTCTCTCTCACCTCTCTCTTTAAAAACAAATTAAAAAAAAAGCATATTCAATTCTAAATACACTTTGCAACTTCCCTCTTGTTTTGACAGAAATAGGTTAGTTGATAAAGCTTGAATATATAATTTAAACTGCATTTCCAAAACATGTGTTGGGACATTTCAATAAAATAAAGGGAAAATTACAGACTTTTGATTTAGAACTTATTTTGATAGCTTCAAATTTAGGTATTGAAGAACTAAGAGCAAATTCAGATAAACATTATGGTACATCAAAGAAAAACAATAAGTAGAGAACATTAATAAAAAATATTCTGACTTCAAGAAGTGAGTTGTAATGGAAAAATTCTTCAGAAGGACAGTAATTCATAAGAGAAAGAGATAAGTTTTAGTGAGTAGGCTCTTGGATTATTTGACAATCCACTTGCCGAAGAGGAGTGTATCATATGAACATATCAGAAATGACTTGGACTTCTTGATGATTAGACACAAAATTCTGATGTGGAAAAGGTCATGTAGAACTCACAGTACACCATTCTGGAAACAACACTGACATCAGGCCCAATAATGTTCTCCCACTTTTTGAGAACAATTTAAGACTAGACATTACACACAGGATACCCTGAAATCTTATGGTCCAAAATGAAAGAAAGTTGATACAAGTTTTCTCAAACTTAACAGCAGTTCTAAAAATTTATAAGGCATGATCAATAATAAGTTGTGAAGATGAAAAAACTTTCTTAGATCATGAAGGAAAGAAACCAATCACCCATGCTGGAGGAAAGACTAAATTAATTTTCTGTTATTTCTATAGAAAGCAATATTACAAAATCATTGTCATATGGAGAGGTGGTTTTGGCAACATAGCTGAAACAAAGCATATTAAGAAAAATTAATAAAAATGTTGCTTTTCTCTTCAGAATTCTGTGACTGATGTTTGTGGTATCTGGTGGATTTTGTGATTTGTTGTTGCAATTTCTCTTTTCATTTTAAATAAATATTTGCTTTTCTAATTAATTCTGTAGTCTTTCTTGAGAGGGCCCCTAACAATGAAGTTAAATGCCCACAAAATCCAAGTTCACTTTTGGGCTTGCACATATTCAGGGCCTTCAAAGAAGCTGAAGTGTCATAAGAGACTGACTTTGGTGGATGATAATGACATGGCCAGCAGGCAAACCTGGAGAAGAGTGCAGGGCAGGGAAGAATAGAGGTGCTTGTTTCCCTGCATTCTCCATGCTGGTCTCCAGTTCTCGCAATGGTTGGATGCTCATTGGCTGTAGGTAGTTTTCTACTGCTGCCCAAACAAATCACCACATTTATTGGCCTAAAATAATACTCATTATTTCACAGTTCTGTAGGTCAGAAGTACTGGTGAACTCTACTGTGTTCTGTGATTGGGTCTCAGAAACCTGAAATCCAAGGACTGATAGAACTAGGTACTTACCTGGAGGCTGAGGGGTGGAGGAATCCATTTCCTAGTGTATTCAGGCTGGTGGAAGCCAGTTCCTGAGGTTGTGGGAATCAACATGCATTTCCTGCTGACTTTGGGCGGAGAGCTGCTGCTTTCTAATTCTAAAGGCTGCTGTACTCCTTCTAAAGTGGCTACCTCCACCTTCAAAAGACCAGCAATGCCATATCAAGTCTGTTTTACAATGTTATGCTCGAATTTGGGACCCCCAAAAGACCACCAGAGACCAAGATCGATGTAAGCAGCAAAGAGGTGTTTATTGCAAGCTAGCTCGGTTCTCCAAGCGCACACAGCGACTGGTGACGCTGAGAGGCCCGAGCCCAGGGTTTGCAGCAGTTTTATACTCTCTTTGGGGAAGGCAGGGACCCCACATACATCATAACGTCTCTTAGCAAATCATCACACACTGCGGGAAAATCATAAAACAACTCTAAAACATAATTAGCACATTCACTGGCGGGAACAAGTTGGGTAAGGGTGATTGGTTAGTACAAGAGGGAGATTTGTTTGAACTGATTGGTTTAAGCCTTGAGGGGTGTATGTGCTGAACTACATGGTTTCCCAACATGTTATCGACCACCATAAACTACTGGGAGGGTCATCTGACATCCCAGGTATTTTCCCTGTCTCAATGCTGATTGGTGGTTGCTATGGGTCCCCACCTAACCTGACTGAGTCAGGGACACCTGGCACAGCAGATCTCTCCTGTTATATGTAGATAAATGACTCATCCAGTGAGTGTGTGCCTAGGAGTGCTCTGAGGGTCTTTCCAAGGACAAGGGTCACGCCCCCTTCCTTGGACAGGCTTTGCTCTGAGGTAGAGGCTAGTTTCTCACAATTTGGATGATTCTGATTTCCCCTCCCACTTTCCTCTTCCCATCTAGAGACAGTTCTTCAGTTTTAAATGCTTTTGTGATTAGAGAGGATACACTGGGTAATCTCCCTTTTTGAAGGTCCATGCTGTAACATAACCCAATCATAGGAGTGAAAGCTTATTACATTCAAAGGCTCTGGGGGTTAGGGCATGGACTCTTGAGACTAGTTCTAGAATCCTGCCTACTGCAAGCTGCATTTGCAGTCTGATGGTCCTACTGAAGCCAGAATTAGACAGGCAGTCAGTAAAGAAAGGCAAATCGAGTCAGGTTGGATCAAGTAGGCCAATTTTGAGTGAGTCAGGCAAGTTGGAGACTGACCCCTGAGGGATTGAAATGTTAATTCCTTCAGAGCCCTTCCTCTACACTTATCAAGGACCTTCAACCTCTTGCCATGTTAACCTGTCCCAGGAATTTCCCCTCCCTATAGGGAGCTATAAGGTTGTTAATGTGTCCTTGGCTGCTCTATCCTGTGCCTTACCCTTCAGCCTACCAGTTTCCCACCTTCTGGCCATTCCACCCAGCATTTCCTAGGCCTAGTCAAATGCCTAGTCATTTAGGCAGGAAGGAGAAAGATACGGGGAAGAGGCCAGGAGAATAAAGGAAGCCTAAGACACATAAAAAGTGCAGAACACCTCACTTCTTGGGATACCAGGATACTAGCTATGGCCCCCTTTTCCCCTCCCAGGAGAAGTCTATGTTACCCCCTTTTAAATAAACCCTGCTTTATATGCTTGCCTCGGCGTGCTTCTCTAATGTTCAAACTTCAACATGTGAGGAAGCAGAACTCTTTAAGGATAACGACCATGGCTCCAGCTCTGTCCAGGTGCTGCTCAGCATTTTTTCCCAGCCTCCTTATGCCTCCGGGTGATAATGCTGCCTGCTATTGCTAGTGCCTGGGTCTTCATGGTTGGTTCCATCTGCCCACATATCCTAACTGGTATTTCTATAAAACTCTCTTCTGTATCTTTCTTTGAGCATATCATCTGTTTTCTGCTGAGACTCTGACTGATTGACTTGGGAAAATAAATCTGGTGGAAAGCCATGGTTTTTGTGTTTTCTTTGTACTAAGAGAAGATATTGGATCTTAGGCTTCAGGCACCCGCCAGGGAAAGGAAGGCATTGCAGTCATATCTTGTGAGTGAGAATGTATTGTCTCCTAAGGGCCCCTGCTGGATTCCGGAAATCATATCCACCTGTGGGATGGGCTCAGACTTCTTCATGTTCAAACATGATGTCTTCATTTACCAATTGTGTGAATGTTTAACCGTCTCTAAGCTTCAGTTTTCTCATCTGAAAAATGGGGATACTAAGAATAGCTCCATGATCCAGAGGAGTAAATGAGTTTACTTATGCAAAGCACTTCTTGGTGCATGGCACATGGAAGGACTTGTCTGGTAGTGTTGTAATTGATATTATTCAATATTGAGGGCTGCCTTGACGTAGCATTGTTCTCACCGATTTGACAAAATCAGACTTGGTTAAGACAACATTTTTGCTCACTATAGTCTGTTGAATTTCTACGCTATTTGCTCCCACTTGTTCTTGCTCTTTGTGTATTTTGATCATGCTATCCAGAGAATGAAATCCCAGAAGTTCACCCACCTTAACAAATGGACATTTTGTATTTATTCCATTCTCTGTTTTTCCTTTTCTTTTTTGATCTGTTTTTGGTGTGTGTTACCCTTGATGGTACAGAAATACATGTCTACTTCAATCCCATGCAACAAATTATTAAAAAAAATTATGGTAGGGAGAGAAAATTCTCAAAGATTACAAAGGAAGCTCCCTGCCTCACTTATCCTAGTTTATGATTCTTCCTCTCCATGAGGATAGTTTGTACTAAGTAGCTTTGCAACTCTTGAAGTAATAAAATTTTTCAGGCTTTGGGATCATGGTTCTTGCCATTTGGTTCCTAACCAGCAGCATCAGTATCATCAAGGAACTTGTTAAAAACATGAAAAGTTTGGAACTCATCCCAATATATCTAATGAACTAGATATTTTGAGGGTGGGATCTATGAATCCATGTTTTAACAGACTCTCTGGGTAATGCAGATGTACCCAGAACTTTTGAACCATAGCATTGGCAGATTGAGCCTTGCTTCATTTACCCCTAGCTATTTTGCATTTAGGAAAAATCAAATGCTATAACCAGTGCCCTTCACCCATATGGCCACTCTTTAAGTTCTTTAAATGCATCATCCTCAAAAACGTCTTTTCTTCTTTTGGGTTGGATCTTCAATGTGTAGGGCTGAAGTAATCATATTTCTCAGATTATGGTATTCTGTCATCTTTGGTCTCTGCAAATTTCCTCTCTCTATATGTTTGAGCAGATGTTTATATTCATCCGTTTTCATTCCTCATTCTTCTTATCATGTTGTGTATTTCTGTAAGATGTATACTGTTTTGTGTACACACATTTTTGTTCACATAAGTGGCATTGAGTTACATATCTTGTTTTTCCACTTACACTATATTTCAAGGGTCCATTTTGGTTTTTCTGTATTCATCTTGTCAATTACTTCTAGCTGCTCACCTGCAGGGTGGGCACCCACTGTATTTTACCTGATGGACATGCAGATTGTCTCCAACTCCCTGCCTGAGTGCCATGATGAAGTTCCATCCTGAGAAACACCACCCTGAACAAGTCTTTGGACCACACCTGTCTGCTGACCTAGGCCTTGCCTCAACAGAAGTGTATTTGCTTAGTTGTCTGAGGAGACACTTAAAAAGACTTTACCCTGAAAGAAAGAGGAGCTTGGTTAGATAAACTTGAACCTCCTTCCCAAGAGGGAGGTCTTGGTGGTATCTCCTGTTTCAGCTTGTCTCCTTATCCAATCTGCACTGCTTGTTGCTCGGAAACACTGTCTGTGTTGCTTGGAAAGTGAAGTGACATGGATTTATAGGGGTCCCAGGCCCACAAATAGCACAGTTTTATAACACTTGGAGAAAAACCGAGAGGTATAATTATTGATGTGTCTTAATCATGGCAGGAAAGAACCAGTGAAACTTACTTACTTTGTGTGTATAAGACTAAACTGATAAAGAAATGTAGTCATTTGCCCATTAAAAAGGAGGGTGGAGGGCTAAGGATGTTTGGCATGTCTTTTTTCCTTTTGCTTCTGAAATATGATCTCCAGGTAGTTTTATTTCTATTTTTTTTTTTTTTTTTGGTACTTGGGATTGAACTCAGGAGCACTCAACCATGGAGCCACATTCCCAGCCCTATTTTGTATTTTATTTAGAGACAGGGTCTCACTGAGTGCTTAACATCTCGCTTTTTGCTGAGGCTGGCTTTGAACTTCTATGTAGTTTTGATAGAAACAATTCCTTTTTGGAATATACTTCAATGCTTTTAATCCTCTAATTAAATCAGTCTTCAAGATTATCCAAATACATGTCCTGGGATGAAATGTTTTACAAAAATTTTCTTTAATAAATCCCACTGGGCTCTAACAGAAGCCTAATTAGTCCCTTTACTGATGTGTTCTGTATGAGAAGACTCAAGCCAACTGTTGATACTAGAAAGTTCTCACTCTGCTAAGAGCTGTAACCCTTGGTTCTTGGCAGTTATTATTTACCCAGACAGATGGTGGATGGGTCCATCATCCCAATGAATTCCATACTAGGAAGAGGATGGAAAATGCATGCTTAAAACAAGAATATTAATTAACTCTCCAGAAAGCAGCTTTAGGGATTAAGCAAATTTTGTTTCCAATTTTGTAACCATCATAATATAACTTGGGGTCACTAATGCATAGCTTAATTTGCATAAGAGTGTGATATTTGTGGGACACTTAAAACTGTCTCTGATGCTTGGTTTGTAGCTCTTACTCATAGTCTCAGGCCCTGTTCAAATACTAGCTTCCTGTCAAACCATCTGTGACCTCTACTACAAGAGGTACCGTGGTCTCCTGGAAAGATTAGGGGTTTTGAAGTGGCACTTAAATTTATGTTGTATTTCCACTAATAGTTAACTTTGCATTATACAAGTTCCTTAACTTTTCTGAACCTCAGTCTTCTGAGCTATACAAGAGATGAAATTTATTCAGCAGTGTTATAGTGGGGAAGAATTCTGATGTGATAGAAAACACATATTAATTAGAACACACCATTTCTTCATATGTGCTTTTCCAAGCATCAGACTTAGATCTGCACCTGGCATTTACTCCATTCTTCCTCATATTATAATCCGTTTTGAAATGAGTTTGTGTAGGCTAGGTTCTGGTTACAAAGGATTCATGCATGTAATGGTTTAACACAAGACACAGAGGAACATGGGAGAGAATCAGTCCTCAGCAACAGAGGAAAATGGGAATGAGAGATTTGGATTAAGGCCCATAAGATTTCTTCAATAAATAAAAGGATTTAAAAGAAAAAGCCAAATTAAGAGTGTTATTTCCCACTCAAATCTTTTTATTCAGATGGCTTCAAGGTGCTTATCTTAATGTCCAGGGGAGGGGAGCATGGGAGATAGTAAAGGAAGAAATGAAATTTCTATCTAGAAAAGAAATTAGGCTGTGGTAACTAACACTTAAAACTGAATGAAAGCAAACCATGAATTCTAGATAGGAAAGATGAGTGGGAGGGAAAGGGAGAGGGCAGGAGATTAGCAAGGATGGTGGAATGTATGAAGTACATGTATGAAGACATGAATTGATGTGAACATACTTTATATAAAACAGAGGTATGAAAAATTGTTCTATATGTGTAATAAGAATTGTGATGCATTCCGCTGTCATGTATTTAAAAAATAAAACCAATTAAAAAAACAAAAAAAGAAAGTAAACCATCCCCCCAGCCCCGGTGGATGTTTCACCATCTCTTTTGCAAGAATGCAGATTCTCTGAGATCAGGGAGGGATCTGCTTACTATTTCCTGCTTTTCCTTTTACCTGATACTTTATAAGTCCTAAATTAAAGTCACTTGAGACTCTCATCTCCCTGAATGAGGGATACGTCGGTACTGGAGACTTACATGCTGCTGTTTGGACACTACGAAGAAGGAGAGTTAGCTATAATAGCCTTGAGGCTACTGATGTGAAATGGGCCAAAGTAGAATCCCAGAGGAGCTGCTGCAAACTAGGGGGGAGCTGCAACTTACTGAAGGTACCATAAGAAATTTTGCCTCTTGTGCAGTCATACATACCTCTAAGGAAGTCAGGTAATGTTAAATGGCAGGTTCTTTTAGTGACTTGATGGCTTTGGTTCTTCAGGAGGGGGAAGTTCCTGGGGATGGTGTGGGGACATCTGGTAGGATGAAGGAAGGGGCAAAAGAAGCAATAGAACACAAGAATGGGAGCAAAGGGGTGAAAGGTGGGCCAGGCTCTGGTGCAGGGACTGAAGGAAGGGTGAGAGATGACCCCCCACTGTTCCACTGGAAGCTGCTGCTGCATGTGATCTGGTATTGCTTCCAGTCTCATGGAATCTTCCACTAAGGCCATCAGGTACCCAAATGCATGTGAAAGGAGGCATTATTGTGATAGTCAAAGAAGAGGCTGGGGTCACATCTGGGGAAAATGTTGTAGACCAGAGAAAGGTGTGGAAAGGCAGGTGTCTAGAAGGCAGAAGAGATGAGGAGACCCTGCTCCCAGCTTTCCAGGGATTTATACCTTTACAGTTCTTGGCTTGGAGCTAGTAACCTTAGATATGCAAGGCTGGTGATCTCAGTGAAGGCGTCTCCTCAGAGGAGAATGTGTCCGGGATTTGGATCTCTTACCAGTGCTTGCAAGATTCTCTGAGATCTTGTGTTTTCTTGTGTTCCAGAAGGCAAGGGGTATTCTTAGTTACCACATGGGTTGCGATCCCTAAATCCCTTTGTAGGTTCTGCTGAACTACCTGTAAGCATTGAGGACACTTTTGTCTAGACTAGAGGACTGAGCAGTCCCTCCTGTGCTTCCTTCCCCATCGTCCCTCCCATGTTGCCATCTTGGAAGAACCTAAGCTGCATCAGGGACTGCTCTTCAAATCACACTAGCTCCCTGAGAAACTGATAGTGACAGGGCAGAGGTAGATAGAGATAGAATTCAAAACAGAGATATAGAAGAGGCCAAGAAAGAGCCTGTCCAGTCTTATTAAATGAAATCTCCTAGTCTGGTGGACTCAGTTTATGTCCTAAAGTCTCTATTCTTCACTTGTTCCCATGGGAGGACTTTCTCCTCTTTGGGAGAGTATCAGATATGGGCTGTGGACACACAGAATGCCAAGAGTTTTGTCAATATAACAAGGATAACCCAATGCCAGGGGGAGGCCTCTTTTTAGCTTGAACTCCTTCAGAATATTTCTCTTACCATAAAAAGGAGCAAATTTCATTGCCTTCTCCAAGGTTCTTAAAAGAGAGAGGAAAGAGGCTATAGTCACTCGGTCCTCTGATTTCTCAGGGGCCATAGCACTTACCTTTTCTGAACTGGAATTTTTCTGTGGGTCTCCACACCAGGTTGTAAGCTCCTTAAAGACAGGCTTGTGCTTTATCCGCTTTCCTATTTAGCTCTGGAAACTTGCACAAGGTCTGTTGAGTGAATTCCTGTTGTAGTGTGTGTGTCAGGTGACATACATACAGAGCAAAGTGGAACAGAAACCCATGTTAGAATCAGCAGAAACCAGGAATCAGCAGGGGTGATGAAATAGGACAAAATTGGGTTGGAGGTATGACGTAGGGTGGCTGTCACTCTAGTGACCTGGGTCCAGGCCACCAGAGCACACAGGGTGTCAAGTACAAGGAAGCAAGTATCATTCCAGAGGCCACCAGATGGTGGCGCTGTCATCTCACACACTGCCAATTTTCTCAGCTTCAGCTCAGCAAAGAGCCCTGAGTCCCAGTCCCCTGTTCCTGCAGCTGGATAGGAGGGAAAACATTCATTATCTGCTGGGTTAGGTTTTACTGTAGGAATTCTAGAACTGTGAATTCTTATAGCTACTTTAAAATACAACATCACTATCACCATTATATAGATGTAAAAGAGAGCTTAGATAATTTAAGTGATTTGTCCAAGGCAAAGAGGAGAAAGACTTGAGACTCAAATTCTCACTATTTCATTTTTTACAATATCTATACTGCACTTATTATCTGAGTATTTGCTTTACACTTACAACTTGCCCAATGTTGTGGGGATCTGACAGTTGGCAAGGCAAGTTCCCATCCTTGAAGAGCTTATAGCTGAGATGGGAACTCTGACAAGAACACAGAGGGACCAAGAAGGCAGGCAGCTGAATGTCTCCTCCAGTCGCCACTCCTTTGTTCATGCAACGTGTGCTTTGTTGATGTTTGCAATGTTCTAGGACCTGTGCTAAGTGCTGGGAACATTCTGTGGTCTCCCTCCTGTAACCACATAGCAGTCAGTCTATGGGAGACACACACATTAATCCAATGATTTCAGAAACATTTAATTTCAAACTACAATAAATGTTCTGAATATTACTTAAAACTGAGGAGATGAATGGATGAATTTCAAGCATTATGAAAGGCTTGTGTGAGAGAAAATTAATTGCAGGCAGAGCTTTTGGGACTTACTCAACCAATCCCAGATAGGCAGCTTCTCTTTTTGCTACACAACATCAAGTGTGCAAATGTTTAGCCAAATGGCATTGCAGATGGAACTTACTTTTGAAATCAGGTAGATTAGGATTCAAACTCTGATTCTGCTTCTTACTAGCTGGGTTATATTGAGTAAGTTACGTCCCGGTTTCAAAGGATTAAGTGGGTTTGAGGATGATGATGTTTGCATGGCAGTTCTCCAAGGGGCGTGGATGGACCCATTCTCCAAGCTTTCTTGCAGGGAGAGTGACCATGCATGAGCTGGGAGAGGAACTTCCTGAGATGAGGAGCCTGGCTGGAGCAGCCCAGGCTCTGTTCTATTCCCCCTGGAACAAAAAATTCTTTGTTAGCTACTGTTTATTAAAAATTGTAATTATGTGGAAGGTAATATGAAGATCTTCCAGCTACTCAGTGAGCAGTGGACACAGGTGGATGCAGCTACATTTATGTTTGGAGAGTTCATTCACGATGC
Organism: Callospermophilus lateralis; assembly: GCF_048772815.1. NCBI lineage: Eukaryota > Metazoa > Chordata > Mammalia > Rodentia > Sciuridae > Callospermophilus > Callospermophilus lateralis. The sequence continues at coordinate 141,922,622 of NC_135306.1, forward strand.
TTTGAAATTGCTCTAATTTATTCTGGACACTGTTTCCTGTGTTCCCAGTTCCTGTGGAACTACATATTTCTGCATTTAGGCAGTAGAGGAAAATAAATAGCACAGTGGTCTAAAAATGAGGAAACAGAATCTGGTTACTTCAATCCTGTCATTCTTTGTGCAAATCACTCTTAGAACATTGGCTCAATTTTTTGGAAGCATTTTTCTTGTGTTTATCAGCTTCTTTCTTTCTCTTTTTTAAAGTAGTTAATGTAACTTATAAAGTGCTAATCCATTACTTTCTATCTTTCTACTTTAATATTTATTTCAGTTTTTATTGTCATTGTCATGAATATATATGCATAGTACGAAAAAGAAAATGTGAAGTACTTCAGTGCTTGGATTCTTTGACTGATTACCCATGAAATAGCTTCTGGAATCTAATATGGTATTTGTTTTAGTTCATGACTACTACTGAAAATGAATTTATTTTATGACAGAGGAAGGTGTTAAAAATGATTTATACCAGGTATCAAATGTTCAAATTATGAACCATTAGTATTATCCTATTCAGATATCTTATCTCTTGGATCAGTTGAAAGAAGTTTCATTGTCTTAATTACTTATACTTGTCAATAAAATTATGCTGCTGTGGCCCTCACTGCTTTAGTTTTGCCTGGGAGAAAGATTGAGGTGGGTGTGAGGAATATCTTATTGAGTTTCCTGTGGCCACATAAGAGTTTCTGGAAACTCCAACATTAGTGCCCAAGGGAGAGAACATTTGTGCTAAAAGCCTCAGTCATGGGAGTAGAGGGATGTGATGAAAATTCATGAAGGCCTACAGACCACTTGTCTGCGATGAAGGAAACCAGGGTGCTCACTGAGTTGAACAGCTGGAGTGAGAGTGAAATAATTCTTGGTAATGCTTGGGTCTAGGTAGCACATGTTACTTTCCAGGTAGGACCAAATATTTCTGAGAGGTGTTCTAGATAAGGAGCATGCAACACGTCTTCCATATTCATTTTGGTTTAACCATCTCTACATATGTTCAAATATGTGGTGGGAATGAGCTGGGTTGTAAATCCACTGTGCAAAGTTTACAATTATCATTTCACTGCAGCCTCATTCTCCTCTAGCATTTATTGAGTGCCAATGATGTGCAGGCACTGAACTAGGAGTGGGTTTCACTAAGCCCTTCAAGAAACTTATGAAATTGAATCAAAAGGTAGCAATGTGAGTGTAAAGAATCAGGGCTTTGGAATTCCATAAATCTTCATTCAAATATTAACTCTGTTAGTTCCCAGCTGGGTAAACTTGGGTAAATTACCTAACCTTTCTGAAACTCCGCTTTCTCAGGTGTAAAAGGGAAATAAATAATAACTACTTTGTTGAATAATTGAAAGAAGTAAGGTAAAATGTAAGTAGGCACAGCCATCAAATGACTGTTGCAAATGAATGTTGCAGATGAAGAAGGCCATATCTTGAATGACCTGGTTAGGTGGAATAAAACCAGCCCCTACTATTTTACCTACTGGGGTACCCAACTGGGGTTGGCAAAACCATGCTCCTTTTGTTACATGGGGTATCTCAGATGGTGGTGCTGATGGAGGTGATGGAATCATGTATAGACATTTCAGCAGGAGAGTGTTCCCCAAAGAAGGAGCTGTTACAGCCTAGATAAGGAAGGCAAGGGGGTGCTGGAAGCACAGACCCTCTAGTCTGCACTTTCATTAGCTGTTCAGAGCTATGGGTGACTGTGAGGACAAGTACATGGGGTACTGCATATGTGGCATATGTTAAGGGCGCCTGAGTGGCAAACCACTTCCCTCATGCTAGGTGCATGATTAGCAAACTGATAACCCTGGAGGCACAACCCTGGGCATGAGGCCACTTGTTGTGGTCCCAGAGCTTGCTCCATAGCCCACTCCTCAATTGGTTGCTGCAAGGACAGTTGGCCAGAAATTGCATTGGTGGCTGCCTCTAATCTGCTTAGCTACTGCCTGAGTATATATACACGGTTACTATACAATAAAATCAGACCTGCTTCTAGCTTGGTCTCCAGAGGTCTTGATTCATGACTCCACAGCCACACTCTCCTCTACCCTGTTCCGTGGACCTCCTTCCTGGGATGAGAGAGAGCCCATGCAGGTGACAATATGCATGATCTTAGAATGCCTGACCTGATCCCTTAGCCTCCTACATGGTATGTAGAGTCTCTACAATATTGGTATTTGTCAGTGTGCACTTGGGCGATAATGTTGAAAAATATAATGCAAGATGCAAACAGGTCACATTCAGGAAGATAAGTGGGGAAGTCCCAGTATCATCATCTGTATCTCAATCAAGTTGGGGGTATGAAATGTCGCCATGGGAATGGGTTTTACCCCTTTTAACTTAAAGAAACATGTTGAAGATATTTTTTCCTAATACACCTGGGGATTATCTATGTCCTTTTCCAAGGAATGGCGCATCACATGGCATTGAAACAATATAATATTATGTGATCAAGATTTTTTTTCTGTTTTTTAAGGTTACCCTAGGACTTCAAAAAGGGTTTAGGTACAATTAAGTGATTCACCTGCCTTATTTGTAGTTTTTCTGCCCAGCAACCTGTTGACAGGATCAAGAGTTATATTTAAGCTAGTTTGAGCTCCATATAACAGATGAAGAGAAGTAGATCTTCTGTTTAATATGTTTCTTTGATAATGCAGGCTTCATAACAGGGACCCTTCCACACATCAGAGGCAGTGTGGCAGAAGAAGATTCTGAGAAGGAGTGCAGTATCCAGGATGGTATTAATGTATACCCTTGGGATTGGCACCTGCAGAAGAGAGAACTAGGAGTAGGATTAGGCAGAGGGAGAAGCTGAGCCTCAGCACAGACCCAAATGATGACAGCCTCAGGTGAGTATGTGGGGAACTCTGGAAGGAGATGGTCAGGCTCTTAGTGTACTGCACCAGTCAGGCATTGTAAGTAGGTCACTCCGGGAAGGGCATGACCTTGGGTGAGGCAGTTTTTGTAGCAGAGGCAACTCACTGACAGCTGGAGTCTATCTCTAGCTGTATGCTCCCGGCAGCTGGGGACAAGTCCCTCCTTGCATGGGAAGGGAAAGAGTGTGCACTGCCCAGCACTCCTTGGTATTACAAAGGGGAAGGCTTGTGTGGCTCTCTGTGTGTGTGATTGTTAACTGTCATTAATACTGGAAGAAGGAGACTTATTTCCATCTTGTTTGCATGGTTTGATTTTGGTGGCATAGTGGCCTTTGAACAAAAGATGGCACTGCAGTGTCAGTTTTGAAGTACTTTGATGCAGCTAGGAATTCTGGCAGAAAGAAAGTAGAACCATCCTAAGGTCTTAGAAAGAAAAAGCACAGGAAAGAGATCATATGCTATTCTCAGTTTGTATATACCCCTGACAACTGAAATACTTGAAAGAGGTGACATTCAAGATGTGGGTGTGTGAGAAAGGAGGTAGGAGATGGCAAAGCCACCCCTTCCTCCTCCTCCACCTCCCTTCTTTCCTTTCTCTCTTCCTGCAGGCTGAAAATACCTGAGGGCTAGATCCTGGGTTCTGGGCTCTGGATTGAACACCAGAGCAAGAGGAAGGACCAATATCTTGCCACCCCTTTGGGGAGCTTTGATGGAACAAGGAAACAGTACTTCTATGTACCTCATAGAATGTAACAATTATGGGTGCTACACTCCTAAGTCAGAGGTTCAGGGGTGACTGGGGAGGTTGGAGGGGAGAGGGAGCCAAGCCTCAAACTGTAGCACAGTTTTTCATTCAGGAGGCAGCTGTAGCAGAGGGGTGAACCCATCATTCTGGGATCTCATGCCTCCTATATCTGACCTCTGCTACCTTCCAGCTGTGTGAACTTAAAGGACTTGATCACTCTCTGCCTTAAAATGGTCTCTTGGCTGGAAGAGGGGATAGTTATATTTCCTAATTCACATGGTTGCCTGATGATTAATTGAGAGCTAACAAGTGTAACGTGTTGTTAGTTTATGGCATTTGACAGGGCTCAATAAATGATAACTACTATTTTTAATGTTCTGTTAGTTTCCAAGAGTATTTGAGTATTTGTACTGTTCTAGGTCCTATGATAGTTGCTTGGACAGCAAAGATGTTCTCACATCCAAGGAAATTAAAGTGTGAACTCCCAGAACTGAGATACAGGTAGGGCTTATAGAAGCAGGAGGAGGGGCACCCATCTCACCTTTCGGGGAGGGGTATCAGTGAAGAGCTTGGGGAAAGCTGACTGACTGAGGTGCCTCTTCAACTGAGTCACTAAAAGGGGAGTGAGGGTTCACCATGTGAGGGTGGGCATGCACGACTGGTTGAGAGCAATCCTAGATGAGGACATAGAAGAGAAACCAATGCAAGACCCTTTTAAGCAAGGAATGACTGTTCAGTTGTCAGAGCAAAAAGTTTGAGTATGAAATGGCAAAGGTATAAAGTTGCAGGGCTTGGGAGGTCTGGGATCTGACTTTGTCATGGCTAGAGGAAGTCACTGAAGGTCTTAGGCTGAGCTGCACAGCCAGTTATCCTGCCTGAAGATCATACCTGCAGAGGGGCTTAAATGTTAATGGATGAAGGAGTAAAACTGTAGGACTTTCGCTTATCATTGTAGAGGGCGTCAGTGGGATTAGTCATAAGTAGATGATTGTATCAGCCCAGGTCTAGTAACTTGCTCTAAACTAACTGTGTGTGTGAGTGTGTGTGTGTGTGTGTGTGTGTGTGTGTGTGTGTGTGTGTATACATATTGTAAAGGTAATGTGTGCTTATTATGAAAGTCATCAAGAAATGCAGAAAGCCATGTAGTGAAAAGGTAAACATTCTCCTTGCATTTCTTCTTCAGTTTCCTAATTCTGATTCTTGGTGGTAATGAAAATTTTCTTGGAATTCTTTGCAGATAAGTGAAGGCATACCTTTGGCGTGCTACTTAGATGCTGAACCCAGAAGCCTTCCTGCCTGGGTTCCAATTACAGTGCTTAGTTCCTGCTGGCTTTATGAGCTCACCCTGGTTGTATGACCTCCCTATGTCTCAGTTTTCCTATATGTAAATTGGACATCTTCTCTACAGGGTTGTTATGGAGATAAAATTGATTATTATTATAAAGCACTTAGAGTGATAACACATAGTATTTGATATTTTTAATAGATAATCTCTTAAAAATGATACAGGACATATATTTTTTTTAAAAAACATGTACATTAAAAATATGTACATATTTTATTTTTTTGTGTATCAGGGATTGAACTCATGGGCATTTCAACCACTGAGCCACATCTCCAGCCCTATTTTGTATTATATTTTATTTTTTGCAGTGCTGAGGATTGAACTCAGGGCCTTGTGCATTTGAGGCAAGCACTCTACTAACTGAGGTATATCCCCACTCCCCAGGAACTTATTTTAATATCTCTTTATATATATGCTTTTTCTTACTTACTAAAGGATCTTGCACATCTTTCCCTCTCTGAAAACATAAATCCACCTTATTGCTCGTAATGCTGCACAAAACTATATGGCATGCATATACTGTAATTTATTTAAACATTCTCATATTTATGGACATTTAGGTTATTTCCATTTTCACTCTTACAAATCAGACTGTAGTAGCTGTCTTTGTGCACTTGTTCAAGTATTTCTGTAAGGTAAATTCCTACAAATCACATTGCTGGTATAAGGGAGAGTCCTATAATATATAACTTTTAAATTTTTTTTTGTGAAAGTTGCTGCCAAATGTTCTTACCCTGAAGCCCATTTTTTTCCCCTTTGATACCAGGGATTAAACCCAGGGGCAGTTTGCCTCTCAGCTTCATCACAACCACCTTTTTTTAAAATTTTGAGACAGAGTCTTGCTAAGTTGTTAAAATTGACGTCAAACTTTAATCCTCCTTCCCCAGACACTGGAGCTGCTGGAATTACAGACACATGCCATCACTCATGGCTCCTGGAGCTAATGTTCAGGGGCAACATCTTAGATGTGTAGATGTGCACCAGGCTGGGACCTTGTTCTGGGTAAAATGTATCATGTGAAGCTTGGGGAGGGGCAAGGCCACTAATATAAGAAGTCCCTCTGGAGTGCAGGGGGTCCTGCTCCTTTTGCTTTTCTTCCTTTCAATTATCATCACACTGAGATTCAGAGTCGGGAGAGATTTTTGTGGACATTGGTAGCCTTAATTATGGCCTAATGAGTGTCCACCACCCAGCCCTCTTGCAACAACCTTGCTCTAATCTAGGAAAGGTGCACCAAGAGAACTGAGAAAACAGCTGGCTGAGCCTGACAGTTGTGTAGAACCCTCTGGTTTGGCAGTGACCCAGGAGCTCACAGATCTTTCCAAGAACTGCTGGTCTCTGGAAAGGATTCAACACCAGACACTCTGGCAGGGTCAGATCAATTGCTGCTCTTTGGACAGAGCCTCCCTGGCTCCCAGTCCCTCAGTGTATATTTCCAGTGGTTCCAGCAGCTCCACCATTCTCAGTCTGTGAAGGACCCTGGATCTGCACCTTTGCCGCTGTGAGGCAGCCGCCAGCCCCATGTGTGGAATGCCATGGGAGCAAGATGTAAGAGTTCAGACCTTGAGGGCCTGGTGTGATGAGGAGACCCCACCACATAGCTGAGGCTTGGATATGGGCATCTCCTGCTCCTGAAGAATCCCAGACCAAGACAGTTACTCTCAGGTCAATGGGAAGAGTGGGAAGAATGATCTGAGGAACATTCCAGAACTAGTCTTCAACAGTGCTTGGAACCAGTGAATGAGAAGTACTAGAGGAGCAGACATATCCAATTGTCCAGCTCTGTGTGTGATGAAAGTTATGAGCAGTACTGACACCACCCTCCCCTGCCTGAGGAGCCACTGGACATCTACAACTTTGAGGCAGCCCTCAGGAAAGAGACGGGGGCCTCTGCGTGGGCACATATGCTTGATTCTGTTTGTTCTGCTCTATCAAAGTGTTGGACACTGAGTGATTATAAAGCAGAAACTTATTCCTCATGGTCCTGGAGGCTGAGAAGTCCAAGTTCAAGGTTCCAGCAGTCTGGTGTTGAATGAAGGCCCCAGTCTTTGCTTCCAAGAATGTATCTTAAGTGCTGTGTCCTTACTTAGCAGAAAGCTGGGGCAAACCCACCCTCTCAGGCCCTTTCATAAGGACCCTAATCCCATTCATGAGCGTTCTTTCTTCATGATTTAATAATTTCCAATAGGCCCCACCTGTTCATATTGTCACAGGGATGGTTAAATTTTAACAGATGTGCTTCTTTTTTTTCCCCCCCAGTGCCAGGAATCAAACTTAGGGCCTCATACATGCTAGGCAAGGGCTCTAGCACTGAGCTACACCCTGTCCCAGAATAAAAATCATGATGCCATTTGCACCTTGAGTGGGTGAGTAGATGTTTCCAAATTGTTCTTTTAAAACTTGGACCAATTTATACTCCCCAAAGTATAGGCACGTGCCTATTTCCCTTCATTTTTGACAACAGGGAATATCATTAAACCTTAAAGTGTATATATTTCGCCTAACTGATAGGAATATAAAGTAGTATCCTAATGTTGATTTAATTTGCATTTTCTTAATTATGAATGTAATCAAACATATTAAAATCTATTTGTTGTGGCTTTTCTTTGTTGATTGTAGGAAGTTCATCTTACAGTAAGGAAATTAGCCCTTTGTCTAACAAAGGTGTAGCCAGTATTCTCCTAAGTTTCTGTGTTCTTTTGGCTTTGTTTTCTTGTGTAGATGACTAAAGATTTTATGCAGTCAGATTTATCAACTTTTTCCTTCAGGTTTCTCAGTCATGCTTAGAAGGTGTTTCCCATTCTAAGATTATAAAACTATGGATGCTCCTCAGTTTACAGTGGGTTTACCTCCTGATAAACCCATCGCAAGCTGAAGATATCTGAAGCTGAAAATGTGTTCAATGCACTAACCACTCAAACTTCAAAGCTTAGCAACACAGCACACTGTGCAAGCGTTCACCCTCCAGATCACCGGGCCGACTAGGGGTGGTGGTTCCGTGCTACACAAGAATATCACACAAAAGAACATGACCACCATCACTGCATATCACCAGCCCAGGAAAATATCGATATAAATATTCAAGGTAGGGCTTTTTTTTTTGAGTGTGTATTGTTTTCACACCATTATGAAGTTGAAAAATTATAAGTTTGGAACTGTCTGTATTGATTCATTCTTTTCTATTATTTCTCTGATTTTATAGCTTTAATTTTAAGTAAATTTAAAAATTTCTGAAATAATTTTTTGCTTAAAATAGAAAAGGATACAGAAGAAAGCAACCATAAAAAAAAAAACCTATCCATTGTCCTGACACCCAGAGAACCTGTGTTAACAGAGATTAACAGTTAAGAAAATATTATACATGCATAAGATTTTTAAAAATCAATAGTACAGAATGTAAATATTAAACACTATTTCTCTTTCTGTTTTGTTTTTCCTTTTTTTTTTTTTTTTTTTGTACTAGGGATTGAACTCAGGGGCAATCGACCAGTGAGCCACATTCCCAGCCCTATTTTGTATTTTATTTAGAGACAGGGTCTCACTGAGTTGCTGAGACTGGCTTTGAACTCGTGATCCTCCTGCCTCAGTCTCCTGAGCCACTGGGATTATAGGTGTGCCACCATGCCTGGCTCTCTTTCTTACCCATGCCTCTCCCAAGATGTTTACCTATACCACCAATTTGTTATATCCCTTCAAAGAAAAAAACTCAAGTTTATGGCATATGTAAATCTTTTGAAGATGTATAAATTATGTTGTTACTCTTAGTCATGCCTTCAAAATACAATGAACAAATACATAATTTAAAGATCTCTCTGGAATTTGTATTGGTATAGGAATTAAGATAAGAATCCACCTTAATTTTTTTTTTCCTAAAATGCTGGCCAGTTATCCCAGTACTATTTGTTGACTAATCTGTCTTTTTCCTGATGATCCAGAATGCCTCCCTTTCCATATATCAAAGGTCTCATTCTCTCTACTTAGGAGATCTGGGTTTGTCCCCATTGCTGTCACTTATTTTCATGTGACCTTTGAAAAGCCTCAGTTTACTTCTGTGTAAAATGAAGGACTGAGAGAGAGGCTGCTCAGCTTTCTTTTGCGTTAACACTGTTTGGGGATGCTACGATTCCTCAGGGAGATCATCCTCCTCCTGGAGCCCTTTCCAACTACTCTGGGGAGCCCCTCCCTCCCAGAGAAACTTCCAAAGCTCAAACCCCCTCTTACATCAATTCCTGTGTGTCCTGTCACAGAAGGAAATAAGAGGGTCTTGAGAAGTAGTCCTGCATCTCTGACACCTGTGAGGGGACTGAGGATAATGAAGATAGTAAGAGAATGTGTACTTTGTAAAAACTTTATAAAAATGGGGACCCATGGTTTGGGATTGTGGCTCAGTGGCGGAGCACTTGCCTCACATGTATTCTCCTATGTGTGAGGTAAGTTAGTAGGGGGATGGTTTGATCCTCAGCACCACATTAAAAAAAAAAAAAAGGTATTGTGTCCATCTACAACTAAAATATTAAAAAAAAAAAATCGGGACCTGCAGAACCATGTCAATACTGGCTTTCCCGGCTTTGGGTAAGAAGCCCGTCTACAGGTAGTTCACATAGTTCATGCTGGCCAGAAGAGAAGCGAACAAACGCTGGTTGAGTTCAGATGTTCTGCAAATAGCTACTCATTTGATTCTCTCCAAAACCATGTCAGTTCAGAACGATCCTTCTGTTTTCAAGATGTAAGCAGTCACTTGCTCTCTGACGCCCAGGTTAGTAGGTTTAAATGATTTTTCATTGAGCAGATTTATTTAACAGACCTGACATATGCCAAATTCTGCTATATCCTTTCATAAGTTACCCATTAATCAGAGCTGTAATTTAGGCACATATTTGCTTTTCAAGTATTTTATTTAGCCTACTGTACTACAATCCAAGCTTTAATTACTTTATGTTAACAATAGCTATTTGATGGAAATTTGTAAAATCTAATCCCCCCCAACTCTTTCCCCCCCTATTGACTTTTAGTTAAATTATATCATAGGGAAACATTTTTAAAATATGTACAAGATTGGGCTGGGGGACAGAAGGATGGTGAGTTCAAAGCCAGCCTTAGCAATGATGAGAAGCTAAGCAACTCAGTGAGACCCTGTTCTAAATAAAATACAAAAATAGGGCGGGGGATGTGGCTTAGTGGTTGAGTGCTCTGATTTTAATCCCTGGTACCACCCCCCCCAAAATATGCAAAAAGTTAGGCTGGTGCTGTAGCTCTGTGTGAGGTCCTGGGTTCAATCCCCAGCCCCGCAAACAACAGCAAAAAGACAAAAAAACCAAACATCATCATCATTAACAACTACAAAATCAGACAAAAATAAACCTACTAGGTAATTTTTTAATCGGTGCATATCATTTTTGCAGAACAGTGGATTTCATTGTAGCCATTTTGCATACATTAAGACAGTCCGAGAATTCAAATTCATGTCTATACAACAAAATTTGACCTGTACTTGCCATACTCCAGTCCCTAGTAGAGGTATGATTGGGAGTTAAATATTCTTGATTAATTTAAAAAGGAGTAATGGATTTGTTCTCCTTGGTTGACTATGGTGGTACCATTCTGTAAAGGTTGTCTCTCCTCAAATTGTTGGGCTCTGGAAACTTGGGGCTTTGGTCCTGGGATTTAAGAAGTTGTTATGTCACAGAATTCCCATTAGGTGGCAATGTAAGCTTAGGAATGGAGTCAGTCTTGGGCAGGAGTCAGCTGGAGTCCACAGTTGCCTCTGGAGACCTGGGCACAGATTCAGTTATCTCCCTGCAGATGGAATTTCCCGGTATGTTTACTCTGAACTCTTCCAGGTAGGGTACAGCCAAGTTGATTCTCTTTTGGGTTAAAGATGGTCCCAGGAGATGGAGCTGAATTCAGGGTCTGTCTCCTTGGCAACTAGATGGACTTCGATGCTGGTGGTGGGGAGATCCTCTGCCACTGCTTTTGCTATGGTGTAGGCAGAAGCATCTAGTGAATGTGGATTGGAAGATCTTGCTGGAAGGATCAGAATGAGCTTTAAACCCCATAACCATGCTGTGCTAGGGTTGAGCACAAGGAAGAATCAGTATAAGGGAAGTGAAATACCCATCATCGAATGCTTACCTTGTCTCAGGCACTGTGAAGGAAGCTTTCTCCACATTTTCTTATTCAGTCTCACAAAATCCTGTGAGTTTGTGTCTATTATTGTCCCCATTTTATTGATGAAGAAACAGCCCTGGAGAGATGAAGGGACTTTCTCAAAGTCACAAAGCAGGCACGGTACCTGTCTAAGCTCCCAGAACCAGACCCTACAGAACTGGGGGAAGGGATAAGATGAAGAGATTGAAAACCTGTCATTTAGTAGTTCAGCCAGCACCAATTTTTCTTACTTCCTCAGAAGTTTGGTTCCTGTATATGTTCAAGACTGCAGAAAAAGGTTAGGCAGTATTATTGATACTGCCAGTTATCTGTGATGAGTTCTGCTCCCTCACATGTTGAAGTTTGAATATTAGAGAAGCACACCAAGGCAAGCATATAAAGCAGGGTTTATTTAGAAAAGGGTAACATAGATTTTTTTCTGGGATGGAGAAGGGGGCCATAGCTGGTATCTTGCTACCCCAAGAAGTGAGGGGTTCTGCCCTTTTTATATACCATACGTTTCCTTTGTTTTCTTGCTCTCTTCCTCTTTCTCCTTCCTGCCTAAGTGACTAGGCCCAGGAATGCTCGGTGGGATGGCCAAAGGGTGGGAAACAGGTGGGCTGCAGCGAGAAGTGCAGGTTGCAACAGCCAAGGACACATTAATTAACAGCCTTATAGCTCTCTCTAGGAGGGGCAGTTCCCAGGACAGGTTACCTTAGCAACAGGTTGGAGCAGGGGCAGGTTATCTTGATAGAGTGGAGGAAAGTCTCTAAGGGATTTCAGTCTCTCAGGGGACAGTGTCCAACTTGCCGGACTCACTCAAATTGACCTCTGAGATCTGACCTGACCCAATTTACTATCTATACTGACTAATTCTGGCTTTTTATCACCCTGTTATAAATGAGAAAACTGAGACTCAGACAGACTATACTACTTGTTCAAGGTCATACCCAATGGTGAGGATTCAAATAAAAAATGTAACTCAAAACATATTTTATTTTTTTTACAAATGCAAATTTTACAACAAGAATGTGAGTATTTATTCATCAATCACTCAACAAACAGTGACAAGGCAGGAATCTAAGCAGAATTTGTAACAGCTGTTTTCACTTAAGAGTAACTTTATCTAAATATTCCTTCATCCTCCAGGTTAATCCTTGTCCTATCCATCCTCACACCGTGCCCTGCCATCATAGCCGGTCAGTAAAGGCTTACCGAATGGGATGGAATTGAAATGAATTGATTAGAAACAGCTGGAGTGCTTGAAGTGATCCAGCTCTTTGGACTTTCCTGTCCAAGTCTCCTGAAACCAAATTGTTGAAACTTTTCAATTTGATTCAATATGCCCAGCACATGTTGAGCGCCTGCCATTTTATTCCTTTATTATTCAGCTAATTTTGGCCACATCACCCAGCCTGTTGCCAAAATTAGACTCTACACTGAAATATGAAGCTATGCTAAAATCTGAGGTAAGGGCAGAAAACTGTGAGTTTCACACTAGTAGAAGGTGGAAGATGGAAACACGAAACTCTGTTCTCAGATATTCTGTTATAGCAGTGCAAATTGGATTAAGAGATGCTGGAATGAATGAACTCACTTTGGATGCTACTCTGTGCATGGCACACAGATGCAAGCCATTAATGATGCATGCTGTTGACTAGAAAAAGCTTTACAGGGAGTGACTTTAGCAGAGGAAGAGTGTTGCACAAGATCCGTAGAGTGCCCACGTTGTACAGTAAAGTGTTTGGGCTACAGGACTAGGCAATGTTGTGAAAAGCACTCTGGTAGAAGGATGTCATTAATAATCAATTTAAATGTTACAGGCAAGGCCAGGGAATGTGCATGGGTCGGGGGGAGGAACCTGGTATATCATTTGACAAAGGAGTTTTTGTTCTAAGAAATAAGCCTAAGAAGCCTCCTGACATTAAAAGAGTTTGTGAACCAACCTTGTTGTTAGTGTCCTTATTTCTAGCTGAGGTAGCCCATGCAAAGGCCTTAGGAAATAAGGAGGAAAAAGATGTCCCCAGTCATAGAAAACCAAAGGTTTGGGGCTGGGGATGTGACACAAGAGGTAGCGCGCTGGCCTGGCATGCGTGCGGCCCGGGTTCGATCCTCACCACCACATTCAAACAAAGATGCTGTGTCTGCTGAAAAAAACTAAAAAATAAACATTAAAAAAAAAGGAAACCAAAGGTTTGTCCTTTCTTGAAAAAGTCATGTCTAGATTCTGGTTTTATGGTAATAAATTTCCCCTGGTGGGCTACAAATCCTCTCAGCTTCTTGCCTCTTTGAAGCTCAACACTTAAACTACTCTCACTGTTTTAGGTTTACAACAAAGGATTTAAAATCAGAAGACATAGGTTTGAGTACTTGCCTAGCCATTTGTTAACTGTGTGGTCTTGGATAATCTTTCAATCTTTCTGAATCTGGTTTCTCATCTGTAAAACATCTAACTCTTGGGGCTTCTCTGAGAATCAAATAAAACAACAAATGTCAATGCACTTTGTAGACTTTAAGGCCTTCAACTAGAGTTTTCTATGATTATTACTGCTTCCTGCAAACTTTTAGGGAACAAGATGGCACATAAATGGCATTGTCTGGCTCACCCTGCAGCAGCTGTTCTGGTTCTGTTTATCACACATGGGTGAACAGTTTACTCCGAGGGAATAGTTTACTCATTACAGGGTTGTAACTGCTACAAATAGCATAGGGTGCCTCCCACCTAATGTAGAACACAGTCTACACCATCCCAAGAGCCAACCAGATGCCAGATGCCACACTGTGTGTGCAGCAGAGAGTAGCAGGGCCTGCTGTCTTGCAAAAATGTAATGGCAGGTATCTAATGTGATTAAGGCTCCGCATGTGCAAGCCTGATTCTGGGACATGATGTTCTGAATCCCACTACAGAATTCTTGGGCAGCAAAGTCCATTTTTCACCTGATTGCCCATATGAGTTTTCCTAGATCGGGCTGAGCCTTTGTTTTGCTCTTCATTTAAAGCAATATAGCACAGTGGAATGAATATGTGCTTTGGAGAGAAAATTTGGGTTTAAATCTTAGTTCTGCTTCTTAAAAACTGGCTTTGTGTGCATTCACTCTCTGAGTCTTGGTTTTCTTACTTATGAAGTAGTGCTTTTAAAATTAATTATTTTAATTGTACACATTTATGGGAACAATGTGATATTTTGGAGTGTATACAAGGTAGAATGATCAAATCAGGGTAGTTAACATTTTCATTTCCTTAAACATTATTTTAAAAATGTGGCTAACATATAATAAGTATATGAATTTATAGATACAGTGGGATATTTTGACACATGTATGTAGTATGTACTCATTAAATCAGAGAAATTAACATTTCCATCTTCTTACTATTACTTTGTGTTTGGAGACTGCAAGATCCTTTTTTTTAAGTTAATCTTAAAATATATTATAGAAGGGAGATTCAAGATGGCGGGCTACAGGGAGGCTACATTCCTTGTAGCTCTGTGACCTGGGATTCAAGCAGTGGGAATACTGTTTCTCTGTGAGGTAGATGAAAGAGGGATTTCACTAAAACCCATCATTGGACAGTCAGAGTGTCTTAGAGACTCAGAAATTTGGGTAAATTGAACAAAGTGAAAGTACATTGGAGCCAAGCTGGTGGCAGTCCCAGTGGCAGTGTGGTCAAGGTGTTGGTTTGGCAAAGAGGGAGGGAGAACAGAGAAACACGACGAACAGATTTTATACAGAAAAATCCTGAGATCAGAAAAGCAGCCTGATCTTAACTAACCCAGAGCCTTCACTGTACACTAATTGCATGAAGAGTGGTCCTGGCAAGTGCCTTCCACACGACGTAGGCTGTGCTTAGCAGAATCAGAGCAAAACAGGCATGGAAAGTATTTTATCTAGGGAGATTTAAATGGGAAAAGTGAAAGGGAGCCAAACTAGCTTCCCCATTTGAGTCTGATGTTTCACAAGATCAGCTGAAGTGGGTCAGGAATCTGCACCCGAGGGTGTGAATACATTCAGGGTGTAAAGCCGGGAAGCCAAGAAAGGCTGTGTTCATGGCAGCAGATAGGGTGAAGGATTGTCTTCCCTGCTCTGTGAGTACACTTCTAGGGAGACTCCTGAGATCCAGACTTGCAGCAGAGATTAGCAACCGTCAAGCTGTAGGGGTGTGTGGATCTAATCTCTCCAGAGCAGTCATCATCCAACAAAGCCCCTGAGGCTGGATTAAATCCATACTCCACCTGCAGAAACTCCACTTATAAATTCCGTAGTGGCCCTACCCTGGTAGAGCATGAACTTGGTCTGTGCAGACAGAAGTTTGGTTGAGGTGCTGGTTCAGCACAGAGGGAGGGACTTCTGTGCAGACAGAAGTTCAGTGGACAGTACTTCCCATCCTACCTCATGAGAATGGAAGCTGAGAATTTTTGAACTCCAAATGGCAACTTAGTGAGTAACACCAACCTCAGCCCTTACTGTTATGCTCAGTACATAGCTCAAGAAGAAAGGGAAAGACAGTTGGCTTAGAGAGTGAACATATATTCTAATTGACTATTTTGACCACCTCAATGGAAATTATTCCTTAACTTTTCATTGAGAATCAATCTCTCTCCCTCTCTCTCTCTCTCTCTCTCTCTCTCTCTCTCTCTCTCTCTCTCTCCCCACACACACCGTGTCTCTTTTGTGCTGATTGGTTCATGGACACATATACATATACTTTTTTATTTCTGTTTTTCTAATTTGTAGCATTTAAAAAAAAATTGTAATTATTTTTCCTTGACTTGTATTTTGAGGATTAGAGCGTTTGATTAGTATATTTTGGTTTTGTTTTCTACTGTTTTTCATTTGTCTATTTCTCTTGTATCTTTTTGTCTTCTGCTAACAGCCAAATTTCATCCTCTCTTTCAGTTTTTAAGTTTTTATTTCAAATTTTCTCCTCTTTTCTGATAACTATCACATCTCTATATTCTCTTTGTTCATTTCTGAAATTGTAAACATATCACATTTTCTTTTCTCTTAATTAACTATATTTTAACCATCCTTTAGCACCAATCATATAACACCTGCAGCCACCATTAATGCTGTTGAAATTATTACTTCTGTGGATGTCATGGTGGACAACTGTTGTTTGATGTGATGCCAGATATAATATGTAATTACTTGTTGTTTTTACTGATGGCAATTACTGATCCTGCAATTTCTGTTTTTTTTTTAAATTACTTTATTTTAATTAGGTATATATGACAGCAGAATGCATTTTGATTTATTGTACACAATTGCAGCACAACTCTACATGTCTATGGTTGTACAAGATGTAGAGTCACACCATATGTGCAGTCATACTTGTACCTAGGGTAATGATGTCCATCTCATTTCGCCATCTTTCCTGCACCCATGCACCCTTCCTCCCCTCCCTCCCCTTTGCCCTGTCAAAATTCCTCCATTTCCCCCATGCCTCTCCTCTCCCCATTATGGATAGGCATCCACAGAGAATACATTCAGCCTTTGGTTTTTTGGGATTGGCTTACTTAACTTAGCATGATATTCTCCAACCCCATTCATTTACCTAAAAATGACATAATTTTATTCTCTTTTAATGCTGAGTGATATTCCATTGTGTATATATACTGCAATTTCTTTATCCATTCAAGAGCATCTAGGTTGGTTCCACAGTTTAGCTATTGTGAATTGAGCTGCTATGAACATTGATGTGGCTGCATTACTATAATATGCTAATTTTAAGTCCTTTGATATAAACCAAGGAGTGGGATAGCTGAGTCAAATGGTGGTTCCATTCCAAGTTTTCTAAGGAATTTCTATACTGCTTTACAGATTTGTTGTACCAATTTGCAGTCCCACCAGTATGAATGTGCCTTTTCCCTCACCACCTCACCAACATTTATTGTTATGTTTATTCTTAATAACTGCCATTCTGACTGGTGTGAGATGAAATCTTAGAGTAGTTTTGATATGCATTTCTAACAAAAGAGGTGAAAGACCTCTACAATGAAAACTACAGAACACTAAGAAAGAAAATGAAGAAGACCTTAGAAGATGGAAAGATCTCCTTGCTCTTTGATAGGTAAAATTAATATTGTAAAAATGACCATATTATGCAAAGCACTATACAGATCCAATGTGATTCCAATTAAAATCCCACCATCATTCATTATAGAAATAGAAAAAGCAATCATGAAATTTATTTTGAGAAATAAGAGACCCAGAATAGCTAAAGCAATCCTTAGCAAGAAGAGTGAAGCAGGAGGCATCACAATATTAGACCTTAAACTATACTACAAAGCTATAGTAACAAAAATGGTATGGTATTGACACCAAAATAGACATGTAGACCAATGGTACAGAATAGAAGACACAGAGATAAATCCACATAAATATAGTTATCTCATACTAGACAAAGGCATAAAAAACATGCAGTGGAGAAAAGATCACCTCTTCAACAAATGATGCTGGGAGAACTGGAAACCCATATGCAGCAAAAAGAAATTAAACCCCTGTCTCTCACCATGCACAAAACTCAACTCAAAATGGATGAAGAATCTAGGAATTAGTCCAGAGATCCTGTGCCTAATAGAGGAAAAAGTAGGCTGAAATCTTCATCATGTTGGATTAGGCCTCAACTTCTTTAACAAGACTTCTAAGGCACAAGAAACAAAATCAAGAATTAATAAATGGGATGGACTCAAACTGAAAAACTCTTCTCAGCTAAAAAACAAACAATGAAGTATACAGATAGCCTACATTTTGGGAGCAAATTTTGCCACACGCACATCAAATAGAACACTAATCTCCAGGATATATAAAGAACTCAAAAAACTTAACACTAAAAAAACAAACAACCCAATCAATAAATGGGCTAAGGAGCTGAACAGACACTTCTCAGAAGAAGATATACATTCGGTCAACAAATATATGAAGAAATGCTCAACATTTCTGTGAATTGAGCTGCTATGCACATTAATGTGGCTGAATTACTATAGTATGCTGATTTTAAGTCCTTTGGGTATAGACTAAGGAGTGGGATAGCTGTATCAAATGGTAGTTCCATTCCACGTTTTCTAAGGAATCCCCATATTGCTTTTCAGGTTGATTGCAACAATTTGCAGTCCCACCAGCAATGTATGAGTGTGCTAATTGTGGAAATTAACATCGTAGATGTCATAATAGGAACAAAGTATAGGATTGTTGCTATTATTTGTTTCTACCTAATCTGTAAGGTACTGGAAATATACAGGGACACTACAAGTTTATAGAGTAGAAACTTCTCCTGAACTAAACTCAACCAAAAGACAGCATGCTTTGCTCAATACACAAATTAATGACACTCAAACTTTAGCTGTGCTTTAATACAAAGAATAGAAGATACAAAACTAATGACCAGGCCCCAAGTAGAAACAACTAGATGTGGGCCTCCAGGTCTTGCCTATGGACTCCATTGCTGTAGCAGAAAGAATGAAATAACAACACAAAGCCTGTGAACACCACCCCTTTGAGGAGATCTCAATGCAGATCATTCTAGGACACTTTAGTAACTGAAGACTGTGCCCTAAAAAAAGAAGTAGAGGAATCTACTTCAATTGATGATTAAGACCAAGACCTCTGAAAACACAAGAAAACAGGCAAACAAATTACCCCCTGCCCATTCCCCAATAAAGGAATCCACTGATAGTGAGGTAGATGAAAACCCAGAGAAATATTGTAAAAAACTGACTAGCAAAATGTTCAATGAAATAAAAAAAGACCTAAGGAGGGAATTAAGAGAATAATTGCAGTACATGAAAGACCATTTTAATAAAAAAATAGAAATAGTAAAAAGAAACCAAGCAGAATTCCTAGAAATGAAAGACAAGATTGATCAAATTACAAACTCACTTGAAGGTATCAACAACAAACTAGAGGGTATAGAAAATAGAACCTCAGCCCTTGAAGGCAGAACTTCAGGCATTGAAGACAGTCTGTATAGGGTATAGACTTGAATGCACAGAAAGCTCTAAGGCAAAAAATATAGAACATGACAGAATATATAAGAACTCTGGGAAAACTTTAATAGACCAAACCTGAAAATCATTGAGATATAAGAGAACATGGAGATACAAGCTAAAGGCATTAAAAATATTTCAGTGAGACAGTTACAGAAAACCTCTCCCATATCAGAAATGAGATAGACATCCACATACAAGAGGGTTACAGGACTCCAAATAGATTTAGCCAAATGAGAAGCTCACTGAGATATATCATAATCAAAATGCTTAACATAGAAAATAGGAAAAGAACATTAAAAGCCGTAAGAGAGAAATAACAGGTCACATGTAGAAGTAAACCAATAGGTTTACTCTTGATTTTTCTGTTCAGACCCTAAAATCAAGGAGGGCCTGGAATGAGATAATTCAAACCATAAGAGAAAACAACTATCAGACAAGGTTATTACACCCCACAAATCTCAGTTTCAAATTTGAGGGGGAAATGAAAACATTCCGTAAAAAAGAATAAACTAAAAGAATCTATGAGCATGAAACCAGCACCACAAGGAATACTTAAAGGTGAACTTCACACAGAGGAATAAAAAAAAAAAAACAATTCCCAAAGCCCACAAACAGAGGAAGTTCAACAAAAGAATAATCCACTAAATGATAATCAACACGGGATAAAATATAGCAAAAAAATCAAAATGGCAGGACACCACAAACACATATCCATACTAACACTGAATTTTAATTCTTTTATCTCCCCAATTAAGACACACATTAGAAGAATGTATCAAAAAACAAAATCCAACTATATGTTTTTCTCTTATATATTTATAAGAGACCCATCTTATAGGCAAAGACCCCCACAGACCAAAAGTAAAAGGATGGCAAAAAATATTCCAGCTATACGGTCCAAGAAAACAAGCAGGAGTAGATATTCTCATATCTGACAAAGTATATTTTAAGCAAAAATTAATCAGAAGAGACAAAGAGGGACATTACATCCTATTAAAGGGAGTACTCCAACAAGAAGATATAACCATAGTGAACATTTATGCCCAGATGTCAATAACCCAATTACATGAAAAAAAATTACTCAGTGGAATTAAATTCCACATAGACCCCAATGCATGAATACTGGAGGATTTCAATAGGAAATTTAGACACAACTGACTTCCCAAAATTTTCACCAATAGACAGATCATCAAAACAAGAAAACCAATAAAGATGTTTCCAATCTAGATAGCACCATAATTGAAATGGACTTAATGGACATCTACAGAATATTCCACTCTCAAATAACAAACTATTTTCTTCTCAGCTGTGCATGGAACTTTTTTCCAAAATATCATATTCTAGGCCACAAAGCAAATCTCAAAAAAATGATATAATCTCATGTATCCTATCAGATCATAATGAAATTAAACTAGAAGTCAATAGCAGGAAAAATAATAGAAAGCACATGAACTCAGGGCGATTGAACAATACTCTTAAATGAAGAATAGATCAAAGGGTAAATAAGAACAGATATCAAGAAATTCTCATGAATTACTGAGAACAAAGACTCAACATATCAAAATCTATGGAACAGTATGGAAGCAGTTCTAAGAGGCAAATTTATAGCGCTGAGTGCCTACATTAAATAATTAGAGAAATCCCGAATAAATAAGCTCATGTTCCACCTCATGGCCTTAGAAAAAGAAGAACAATCTAACTCCTAAACCAGTAGAAGAGAGGAAATAATTAAGATCAGAGCTAAAATCAATGAAATTGAAACAAATAAAAATTCACAATGTAATAAAGATTTGGTTCTTTGAAAAGATAAATAAAATTGACAAATCCTTAACCAAACTAAGCAAGAAAAAAAGAAAGAATGAGAAGAAGCAAATCAATAGCATCAGAGATATAAAAAGGAGATATCACCACAGACCTCTGAAATCCAGAGGATT
Organism: Callospermophilus lateralis; assembly: GCF_048772815.1. NCBI lineage: Eukaryota > Metazoa > Chordata > Mammalia > Rodentia > Sciuridae > Callospermophilus > Callospermophilus lateralis. The sequence goes on from NC_135306.1 coordinate 141,943,689, forward strand.
ATCAAATCCTATTTGGAAAATTTATACTCCAACAAACTGGAAAATCTGGAAGTCATGGACAAATTTTTAGACATAACTGACTTCCCAAAATTGAGCCAGGAAGGAACAGAAATATTAAAAGGATCCATAACAAGTAATGAAATTGAAATAGAAATTAAAATCTTCAAAAAACAAAAATCCTGATGAATTCTAAGCTGGGTTTTATCAGACCTATACAGAAGAACTAACAGAAGTCTTTCTCAAATTATTCCACAAAATTGAAAGGGAGGGAACATAACCAAATACTTTTTCTTTTGTGGTATTAGAGATTAAAACTCAGGGGCACTCCATCACAGAGCCACACCCCCAGCCCTATTTTATATTTTATTCAGAGACAGGGTCTTGCTGAGTAGCTTAATGCCTTGCTTTGGCTGAGGCTGGCTTTGAACTCTTGATCCTCCTGCCTTAGCCTCCCGAGCCACTGGGATTATAGGTGTGCACCACCACACCTGACCTCCCAAATACTTTTTATGAAGCTAATATAATCCTGATACTAAAACCAGACAAAGACGCATCAAGGAAAGAAAACTATAGATCAATATCCCTGATGAACATAGATGCAAAAATTCTAAATAAAATATTAGCAAACTCCATTAAAAAACACATCAAGAGCTAGGGGCAGTGGTGTATGCCTGTAATCCCTGCAGCTCAGAGGCTGAGGGAAGAGGATCTAGAGTTCAAAGCCAGCATTAGTAATGGTGAGGCACTAAGCAACTCAGTGAGACTTTGCCTTTAAATAAAATACAAAATAGGGCTGGGGATGTGACTCAGTGGTCTAGTACCTCTGAATTCAATCCTTAGTATAAAACAAAACAAGTCAACCAACAAACAACCCCCAAGTCCCACCCCCCCACCAAACCCCCAAAACCTCAAGAAGGTAACATGCCATGACTAGTGCAAATCAATAAATGTGACTCATCAATTAGAATTAAGAATAAAAATCACATTATCATCTCAATAGATTCAGAAAAGGCCTTTGATAAAATCCAACATGGATTCATGTTAAAAATGCTGAAGAAGGTAGGGATTAATGGAACCTACCTCCATATTGTAAAGACCATTTATGACAAACCCAATGCCAACCTCATACCAATGGAGAAAAACTAAAAAGCATTTCAACTAATTTCAGGAACAAGTTAGAGCTGTCTACTCTCACCATTTCTATTCAATATAGTCCTTGAAACCTCATCCAGAGCAATCAGGCAAGAAAAGAAAATCAAAGGGATACAAATAGGCAAAGAAGAAGTCAAGCTACCTCTATTTGTTGATGATATCATCATATATCTAGAAGATCCAAAAAACTCCACCAGAAGATTTCAGAGCTTATCAATTAATTTAGCAAAGTAATAGGACATAAGATCAATGCCCATAAATCAATACATTTCCCATACTTCAATAGTGATTCAATTGAGGAAGAAATCAGGAAAACCAGTCCATTCACAATAACCTAACAAAAACAGAAACAAAGACAAAAAAGCTTGGAAATTAATTTAACTAAAGGGGTAAAAGAACTCTACAATAAAAATTATAGAACACCAAAGAAAGAAACTGAAGATCTTAGAAGGTGGAAAGACATCCATGTTCTAAGACAGAATTAATATTGTCAAGATGGTCATACTACCAAAAGCAATATACAGATTCAATGTAATCCCCATCAAAATACCAATGACATTCTTCACAGAAGGAAAAAACAAACGATTCTTAAATCCATTTGGAAGAATAAGAGACCCAAAATAATCAAAGAAATACTAAGCAAGAAAAGTGAAGCAGGAGGCATCAATAGCTGATCTGAAATTATACTACAGGGCTGTAGTACCAAAACTAGGATGATACTGGCATCAAAATAGACGTGAAGACTAACAGAGTAGAAGAGAAGACACAGACAAATCCACAAACTTATAGTTGTTTGGTATTTGACAAAGATGCCAAAAATATATCTAAAGAGAAAAGATAGCCTTTTAAACAAATGGTGCTGGGAAAACTGGATAATTACATGTAAATGAATGAAAGTAGATCTCTCTCGTTCACCCTGCACAAAACTCATATTGAAATGGATCAAAGACTTAGCAATAAGACCAGAAACCTTACGACTGCTAGAAGAAAACATAGGGTCTACACTCCATCATATAGGTTTCAGAACCACCTTCCTTAACAAGACCCCCAAAGCACAAGAAATAAAACCAAGAATCAATAAGTGGGGTGGCATTAAACTAAAAAGCTTCTGCACAGCTAAGAAAATGGTTAAAAGTGTGAAAAGAAAGCTGACGGGTTGGAAGAAAATCTTTGCCAGCTACTCCTCCAATAGGGGATTAATATTCAGAATATGCTTAGCACCAAAAAACGAATAGCCTAATCAATAAATGGGCAAAAGAACTGAACAGAAACTTCTCAATACAAGAAACACAAAAGGCCAATACATACATGAAAAAATGTCCAACATCTCTAGCAATCAGGGAAATGAAAATCAAAACTACACAAAATTTCATCTCATTCTTGTCAGAATGACAAGGGTCAAGAAAACAAACAAAAATAAATGCTGGCAAGGTTGTGGGGAGAAAGGAACACTTGAACATTGTTGGTGGGAGTGCAGACTGGTACAACCACTCTGAAAAGCAGTTTGAAGAGTCCTAAGAAAATTAGGGATGAAACTACCATATGACCCAGCTCTTCCATTCCTTGTTATATGCCCAAAAGATCTAAAACTACAGCAATTTAGTCACATCAATGTTTATAGCAGCATAATTCAGAAGAGCTAAATTATGGAATCAACTCAAATGCCTACCAATAGACAACTGGATTAAGAAATTGTGATATTACATATGTGTGTGTGTGTGTGTGTGTGTGTGTAGTGATGTATATATATATATATATATATATATATATATATATATATATATATTCTGATAATATATATATAGTATATATTATTCTGACATATATAATATATAAATATAATGAGATATATATTTACATTGTGTAAATACACACACACAGTGGTGTTCTACTCAGCCATTAAAAAGAGTGAAATTATGGTATTTGTTGGCAAATGGATGGAAATGGAGGATATCAAGCGGAGTAGAATTAGTCAAACTCAGAAACTCAAAGGTCAAATGTTTTCTTTCATATATGAAGCTATAGTTAAATAAAAGAAACAGAAAAGGAAAGATAAGTTTAAGATTACATTAAGAACCATTCAAATACAAATTAATAGATGAGCAAAAGGAAGTCTAGTACAGTAGAGGAAGGAGAAGAGGAGGAGGGGTGGACAGAAGGGGAAAAGGGGAGGGGAAGGGGTGGCTCATGAACCGAAATCTATTTTCATGCATGTATGAGTTTGTTGAGATGAACCCAACTATAATAATTAAGCTCTAATAAAAATATATTATAGAATATATTCTAGAACTATAGTCACCCCACCATGTAATAGAATACTAGAACTTATTACTTCTATTAACTGTAGTTTGGTACCTGTTATCTGATGTTCCTTTATCCTTGCTATCCCTCTTTCCTAACCTCTATTAATCACTATTCTACATTCAGATTGACTTTTTAAAGCATCTACATATAAGAGAGAACATGTTGTATTTGTCTGTGTCTGATTTATTTTTCTTCACCTCATGTCTTCCAGTTCTACCAATTTTGCTACAAAGAAGGGTTTTATTCTTTAGGGGACTGACAAATATTGCACTGTTTATAGATTACACATTTTCCTTGTTAATTCACTCATCAATGGGCATCTGGGTTGTTTTATATCCACCTTGAAGGGCTGTGAGAAGGTCAAGTAGGATAATGTTTGTAAAGCACCCAGTCTAGTACCAACATAGCTGTAAATGTTAACTGTCTCACAAACAGTGAGCATCCACAGTCCACCTGACCCCAGGGTTGGGTCCACTTAGGATTTATTATGGCTAAATATCTTTAAATGCTTTTTGAACTTCAGAATGCCTACAAAGCAGTCAGAAGCCTTATTAAAATTCAGGTTCAGATCCAGTAGCTCTGGGGTGAGACTTGAGATTGTGCATTTCTAACAATCTCCCAGGCGATGCAGTACTCAGGGGTCATACTTTGAGAAGTAACATTTTTTAACTGTATCTAACAACAGGGCCCAACCACCTGTCCTCTATAGTTTTTCAGAAATTCTCAAAAACTAGTTGATTAACTGTGTCTGCTTGTGGAAGCATCAACTGCTGAAAAGCAATTGTGAAAATGAAGATTCCTGAATTTACCCTAGGAGATTCTGTTTATATAAGTAGGGCTTGGAATCTCTACTTTTAATTTTAAAAAATATTTTATTTTTTATTGCCACATGTTAATTGAATGTATTAATAGGGTTCACTGTGATATTTCAACACATGCATGCAGGGTACACAAATCAGAACTGGCTTCCCTTTACTGATTCTCTGTTGAACTTTCTTTCTTTCTTTTTTTTTTTTTTGTAACAGGGATTAAACTCAGGGGCACTCAGCCACTAAGCTATATCCCCAGCCCTATTTTGTATTTTATTTAGAGACAGGGTCTCACTGAGTTGCTTAGTGCCTCGCTGTTGCTGAGGCTGGCATTGAACTGTGATTCTCCTGCCTCAGCCTCCTGAGCTGCTGGGATTACAGGCGTGTGCCACCACACCCAGCTCTCTGTTGAACCTTCTTAACCTCTAGCACTCACTGTTCTATGTTTAGGCCTGTATTTTTTTAAGCTTCCACATATGAGAGAGAACATGTAGTATGCGTCTTTCTGTGTTGGCTTATTTCACTTATAATGTCTTCTTGTTCTATCAATTTTGCTGCAAATGACACAATTTCATTCTTAAGTTATTGCTGAATAGTATTCCATTGTGAATATATACTGCATTTTATCTCTTCATCTGTTGTTTTCATGTCTTAACTATGATAAATGGTGCTGGTATAAATATGGGTGTGCACTTTTGGTTGTTATGCTGATTTCATTTCCTTTGGATATATCAAAAGAAGTAGGATAGCTGGATCATATGACAGAGTTGTTTTTAGTTTTTTTCCCTCAGTACTGAGGACTGAACCCAGACCTTGCACATGCCAGGCAAGTGCTTTACCATTGAGCTACATTCCCAGTTCTGTTTTTAGTTTTCTGAGGAACATCCATATTGTTCTCCGTAATGGTTGTACTAATTTACATTTCCATCCACAGTGTGTAAGAGTTCCTTTTTCTCGATATTCTAACTTGCATTTGTTAAGTTTTGTCTTTTTGATAATAGCCATTCTAACTTGGGTGAGATGGGGTCTCTCTGAAGTTTTGATATGCATTTTCCTGACGACTATGATTTGAGAACTTTTTCATGTATTTGTTGACCATTTGAATTTCTTCTTTTGAGAAATATCTATTCAGATAATTTTTCCATTTTAATTTTTTTAATATTTTTGAGTTCATAATATATTCTACATATTAATCTTAGAACAAAATAATAAGACTAGAAGCATTATAATAAAATATTTTCAAGACATACTTTAGAGCCATAATCACCAAACAGTAAGGTACCGGCATATAAGCAGACACCTAGACCAATCTTCTGAATAGAGATTACGGAAGCAAACCCAAACACCTAATGCCAACTGATTCCTGACAGTCCCCAAAAATATACACCGGAGAAAGGACAACTTCTTCATTATATGGTGACTGGAAAACTTGATATCCACATGTGGAAGACTGAAACTTGACCCTGTATCTCATTCTTTACAAAAATCAACTCAAAATGGATCAAAAATCTAAATATAAGTCCTGAAACACTGACACTACTAGAAGAGAGCATAGAGGAAACACTTCAAGACAATGTTTATAAGCAATTATTATTATTATTTTTGGATGTGGTCCCCAAAGCACAGGAAACACAAGCAAAGATAGAGAAAAGGGAATGCAGCAAACTACAAGGTTTCTGCACAGGAAAGGAAACAATCAGCAGAGAGAAGAGACAACTTACAGAATAGGAGAAAATATCTGGCAACTCTTCATCTGGAATCTGTGTTTTAAAAAGGCATCCTAGGTGACCCTGATGGGGGAAAGAACCTATGTAATGGTTTCTGTATCATGTCAAGATCCACTAGTCATTATAATCGAAGCTGAACATGATTCTCATATAATTCTGAGTGTCACACCGTAGAACGGCACCATGGAGGTTTATTGCTAAAAAGATAAACAAGAGTCAAGTCTCCTTTGGGGCATTTGATTCAACAACATGACTGGTATTAGAAAACCCTATTCATTTACCAATACTATTAATAAAGCATTCAGAGACCTGCACATTTGTGAACTTCTGATCATGTGGCCCTGAATAGAAAAACTCCTGGCTTTCAGTTTACAAAGCAGAAACATGTAGCATTTAAGTACTTAGACTCTGGAGTCAGACAGACCTTGGCTTAAGCCTGATTCAAGAGCTGACAAGTGGTGTGTTTGGATCATCACTTAACCACGTAGGCAAATGCAGATGACATTGTCTATTTCGTTAGTTTACAGTGAGGGTTATCAACAAAAAAGTTTCCATTCTTAGTCTTTGCTACATCTGGGGGATGGCAACTCAGTCTTTCCATCTTAATATCATTCTTCACTCCTCTCATCCCTTTATATTCCACATTCACTGAAGATAAGTTCTATTAGCTTCATTTTCAAAATAAGCACAGAATTCAACCACTCTTCACCAGTTCCTCTCAACAAATTCACCTTTAGTTCTCTGCCTTGAATTACTCCCTTGCCTGAGGTGATTTCTCCAGGTAGCACCAAGTCTTTGCTCAGAGGTCCCAGGGACATCTACCTGAACTACTGTCTTTAAAATCTCCTGTCTTCAGCCCTGGACACTTTACTCAATTCTACTTTTATGTTTACTGTTATTTTCTAACACACTGCATTATGTTTTCCTTTCCTTGTCTGACTTATGCCACAGGAATCTCAGCAAACCTCAGGAAACTTAACCCTCATTGTATTCCCGAGAAGAGTGAGGCTAGGATTCCTTCCTCACTGTGTCAAAGAAGAGCAACTAGGCTCCCAGGGGCCAGGTGATCCATCTAACTAGTGCATTATAAACCAGGGCTGAAGAATGTCAGACCTCTCAATTCTGAGTACAGTGCTCTTTCTATGCTTTCATGGAAATTAGAAAGAAAGGGAGATGACTTTTTATATCAAGTTCTGAGCTTTCCCAAACCCAGTTTATGTGTTAATCAAACACCCAAAGTGCTGATGTGCACAGGTGCCAAGATAATGTCAATAGTTTAACTTGAGCCTCATTTATCTACATTACCTTGAAAAAAGGAGGTCTATAAATTTAGGCAACATTTGAATTGAATGACAAAGATCAATTACAAGCACTTTTGCACAGTAGACTTAAAAAAGTCACTGATTTCCCTAAAGAGATTTTAAATGTCTTTCTCTGCTATTTGGATAAAAGAAAGTCAGTTTGGAGTAATGCTAAGTTCTACTTATAATAATTTATATTACAATAAATATCCTGTAAATTAAAAAAAAAAAGACAACTGGTCTATAATACTGTCTCCATTACACATCAATAGTAGCTATTTTAATGTTTTACTTCCATATTTTTGCTTAAATACTATTTTTCATGGCATGGTAATTTTTTTCTTTTCAAATTTAGTATTGTCTGAACATTTTAGCTTCAACTAGCTAGAGTTTAAAAATATACTTTTTTCTAGCTTTAAATTTTTAAAATTCTTTTTTATCTTTTAAAAATTTATTTATTTATTCTAATTTGTTATATATGACAGCAGAATGAATTTCAATCCATAGTACATATATAGAGCACAATTTTTCATGTGTCTGGTTGTACACAAAGTAGAGTCATACCATTTGTGTTTTCATACATGTAATTGGGATAATTATGTCTATCTCATTCCACTGTCTTTCCTGCCCACTGCCCCTCTCTTCCCCTCCTTCCCCTTTGCCCTATCTAAATTTCCTCCATTTCTCCTATATTCCCCACCCGATCCCAATTATGGGTCGAGATCCTCATATTAGAGAAAATATTTAGCACTTGTTTTTTTGGGATGAACCTACTTCACTTAGCATAATATTCTCCAATTCCATCCAATTATCTGCATATGCCATGATTTTATTTTCTTTTAGTGCTGAATAATATTTAATTGTGTATATATACTATGTTTTCTTTATCCATTCATCTACTGAAGGGCATCTAGATTAGTTCCACAATTTAGGTATTATGAATTGTGCTGCTATAAAATTGCTGTGGCTGTGTTAAAATAGTATGCTGTTTTTAGGTTCTTTGGGTATAAATTGAGGAGTGGGATATCTGGGTCAAATGGTGGTTCCATTCCAAGTTTTCCTAGGTATCTCTATACTGTTTTCCACATTGATTGTACCAATTTATAGTCCCATTAGCAATGTATGAGTGTGCCTTTCTCCCCACATCCTCACCAACATATATTGTTGTCTTTTTTTAATTTATCTAACCTGAGTCCATCTGCATGTTTTATGGTGGCAATTTTCTGTAAAATTGTTTTTATATATGACAGCAGAATTCATTACAATTCTTATTACACATATAGAGCACGATTTTTCATATCTTCGATTATATACAAAGTATATTCACATCAATTTGTGACTTCATATCTGTATTTTGGATAATAATGATCATCACATTCCACCATCATTAATAACCCCATGACCCCTCCTTTCCCCTCCAAACTCTTCGCTCTATCTACAGTTTGTCTATTCCTCCCATGCTCCCTCTCCCCATCCCACAATTATTCAGCCTCCTTATATCAAAGAAAACATTTGGCATTTGGTTTTTTGGGATTGGCTAACTTCACTTAGTATTATTTTCTCTAACTCCATCCAATTACCTGCAAATGCCATGATTTTATTTTCTTTTATTGCTGAGTAACAGTACTTTGATGTATATGCCACATGTTTTTAATCCATTCATCTATTGAAGGATATCTAGGTTGGTTCCACAGTTTAGATATTGTGAATTGGGCTGCTGTAAATATTGATGTGGCTGTTTCCCTGTTGTATGCTGTTTTTAAGTCCTTTGGGTATAGACCAAGGAGAGGGACAGCTGGGTCAAATGGTGGTTCCATTCCCAAATTTCCAAGGAATTTCCATACTGCTTTCCATATTGGCTGCACCAATTTGCAGTCCCACCAGCAATGTATGAGTGTACCTTTTTCCTGCATCCTTGCCAAAACTTATTGTTGTTTGTCTTCATAATAGCTGCCATTCTGACTGGAGTGAGATGAAATCTTAGAGTGGTTTTGATTTGCATTTCTCTAATTGCTAGTGATGATGAGCATTTTTTCATATATTTGTTGATTGCTTGTATATCCTATTCTGAGAAGTGTCTGTTCAGGTATTTGGCCCATTTATTGATTGAGTTATTTGTTTTTTTGGTGCTTAGCTTTTGAGTTCTTTATATACCCTAGAGATAAGTGCTCTATCTGATGTGAGGGTTAAAGATTTGATCTCAAGATGTAGGCTCTCTGTTCACCTCACAGATAGTTTCTTTTGCAGAGAAGAAACTTTTTAGTTTGAGTCCATCCCATTTATTGATTCTTGATTTTAATTCTTGCACCACAGGAGTCTTATTAAGAAAGTTGGGGGCTAATCCCACATGATGGAGATTAAGGCCTACATTTTCTTCTATCAGACACAGGATCTCTGATTTTATTCCAGTTTTGTGCCTGGTGAGAGATTGGGGTTTAATTACATTTTGCTGCATATGGATTTCCAGTGTTCCCAGCACCGTTTATTGAAGAGGCTATCTTTTCTCCAATGCATGTTCTTGGCACCTTTGTCTAATATAAAATAATTGTAGTTTTGTAGGATAGTCTCTGTGTCTTCTATTCTTTACCATTGTTCTACCAGTCTGTTTTGGTGCCAATATCATGCTGTTTTTGTTACTATTACTCTATAGTATAGTTTAAGGTCTGGTATAGTGATGCCACCTGCTTCACTCTTCCTGCTAAGGATTCCTTTACCTATTCTGGGTCTCTTATTTTTCCAGATGAATTTCATGATTGCTTTTTCTATTTCTATGAGAAATGTCATTGGAATTTTGATTGGAATTGCATTAAATCTGTATAGTGCTTTGGAAGTATGGTAATTTTGATAATATTTATTCTGCATATCCAAGAGAATGGTAAGATCTTTACATCTTCTAAGGTCTTCTTTGATTTCTTTCTTTAGCATTCTGTAATTTTTCATTTTATAGATCTTTAACCTCTTTTGTTAATTTGATTCCCAAGTATTTTATTTTATTTTTTGAGGCTATTGTAAATGGGGTAGTTTTCCTCATTTCCCTTTCTGAGGATTTGTCACTGATATACAGAAATGCCGTTGATTTATGGGTGTTGATTTTATATCCTGATACTTTGCTGAATTCATTTACTAGTTCTAGAAGTTTTCTGGTGGAACTTTTAGGGCCTTCTAGAATCATATCATCAGCAAATAATGAAATTTCTGTTCTTCTTTTCCTATGTGCATCCCTTTAATTTCTTTCATCTGTCTAATTGCTCTGGCAAGTGTTTCAAGAACCATGTTAAATAGAAGTGGTGAAAGAGGGCATCCCTGTCTTGTTCCAGTTTTTAGAGGGAATGCATTTAATTTTTCTCCGTTTTGAATGATGTTGGCCTGGGGCTTAGCAGAGATAGCCTTTATGATGTTGAGATATGTTCCTATTATCCCTAGTTTTTCTAGTGTTTTGAACATGAAGGGGTGCTGTATTTTGTCAAATGCTTTTTCTGCAACTATTGAGATGATCACATGATTCTTTAATTCTATTGATGTGATGAATTACATCTATTGATTTCTATATGTTGAACCAACCTTGTGTCCCTGGGATGAATCCCACTTGATCGTGGCACACGATCTTTTTAATATGTTTTTGTCTTGTATTTGTCAGAATTTTATTAAGAATTTTTGCATCTATGTTAATTAGAGATATTGGTCTGATATTTTCTTTTTTTGGTGTGTCTTTGCCTGGTTTTGGAATCAGAGTGATATTGGCCTCATAGAATGAGTTTGGAAGCGCTGCCTCTTTTTCTATTTCCTGAAATAAATTGAAGAATATTGGTATTAGTTCTTCTTTAAAGGTCTTGTAGAACTTGGCTGTGTATCTGTCTGGTCCTGGGCTTTTCTTGGTTGGTAGACTTTTGATGGCGTCTGCTATTTTGTCACTTGAAATTGATCTGTTTATATTGTGTATATCATCCTGATTTAAATTGGGTAAATTTTATGACTCTAGAAATTTGTTGATTCCTTCAATATTTTCTATTTTATTGGAGTACTAGTTTTCAAAATAATTTCTAATTATCTTCTGTATTTCTGTAGTGTCTATTGTGATATTTCCTTTTTCATCACGTATGTAGTGATTTGAGTTTTCTCTCTCCTTCTCTTCATTATCATGGCTAAGGGTCTATCAATTTTATTTATTTTTTTCAAAGATCCAACTTTTTGTTCTGTCAATTTTTTAAATTGTTTCTTTTGTTTCAATTTCATTGATTTTAGGTCTGAGTTTAATTATTTCCTGTCTTCCGCTTTTTGGGGTGTTTATTTGTTCTTCTTTTTCTAGGGTTTTGAGATGTAATGTTAAGTCATTTATTTGTTGACTCTTTCTTCTTTTAAGGTATGAATTCCATGCAATGAACTTTCCTCTTATAACTGCCTTCATAGTGTCCCAGAGATTTCGATATGTTGTATCTTGTTCTCATTCACCTCTAATTTTTTTTATCTCCTCCTTGATGTCTTCTATAACCCATTGTTCATTCAGTAGCATATTATTTAGTCTCTATATGTTGGAGTGAATTTTATTTCTTATTTTATCATTGTTTTAATTTTACTCCATTATGATCTGATAGAATGCAGAGTAGTATCTCTACTTTTTATACTTGCTAAGAGTTGCTTTGTGGCATAGTATATGGTCTATTTTAGAGAAGGATCCATGTGCTGCTAAGAAGAAAGTGTATTCTCTCATTGAAAGATTTAATATTCCATATATGTCAGTTAAGTTTAAGTTATTGATTGTATTATTGATTTCTGTAGTTTCTTTGTTCAGCTTTTGTTTGGAAGATCTATCTAGTGATGAAGAGTTGTGTTAAAGTCATCCCAAATTATTGTGTTGTGGTCTATTTGACTCTTGAAGTTGAGAAGAGTTTGTTTGATGAACATAGATGCTCCATTGTTTGGGGCATATTATATTTATAATTGTTAAGTCTTGTTGGTGTATGGTTCCCTTGAGCAGTATGTAGTGTCCGTTTTTTATCCTTTTTGATTGATTTTAGTTTGAAGTCTGCTTTATTTGATATGAGGATGGAAACTTCTGCTTGCTTCCACAGTCCATGTGAGTGGTATGATTTTTCCCAACACTTTACCTCCAGTCTGTGGATGTCTTTTTCTGTGAGATGAGTCTCTTGGAGGCAGCATATTGTTGGGTCTTTTTTTTTTTTTTTATCCAATCTGCTAGTTTATGTCTTTTGATTGGTGAGTTTACGCCATTAACTTTCAGGGTTATTATTGAGACATGATTTGTATTCCCAGCCATTTTTGTTTATTTTTGGTATTTAACGTGACTTGGTTTCTCCTCTGATTAGATTTTCCTTTAGTGTAATATCTCCCTCTGCTGGTTTGCATCATTGTTTTTCATTTCCTCTTTGTGGAATACTTTGCTGAGGATGTTCTGTAGCACAGACTTTCTAGTTGTAAATTCTTTTAAATTTTGTTTATCATGGAAGATTTTTATTTCATCATCAAATCTAAAGCTTAGTTTTGCTGTATATAAGATTCTTGGTTAGCATCCATTTTCTTTCAGAGCTTGGTATATGTTGTTCCACGTCTCCTGGCTTTGAGGGTTTGGGTTGAAAAATCTGCTGAGATACGAATTGGTCTCCCCCTATATGTGATCTGATTCCCCTTTCTTGTGGTTTTTAAGATTCTATCCTTATTCTATATGCTAGGCATTTCCATTATAATGTGGCTTGGTGTAGATCTGTTGTAATTTTGTACATTTGGTGTCCTGTAAGCCTCTTGTATTTGTTTTTCCAATTCGTTCTTCATGCTTGGGAAATTTTCTGATATTATCTCATTGAAGAGATTGTGCATTCCTTTAGTTTGGAATTTTTGCTTTCCTCTAGCCCAATGACTCTTAGGTTTGGTCTTTTGATTCTGTCCCATAATTCTTGGCTGTTCTGTTCATGGTTTCTAACTATCTTCACTGTGTGATCAACTTTATTTTTCAGGTTGTATACTTTGTCTTCATTATCTGACGTTCGTTTTTCCAAGTGATCTAGCCTGTTGGTTATGCTTCCTATTGAATTTTTTATTTGATTTATTGTATTCTTCATTTCAAGGATTTCTGACTGTTTTTTTTTCAGAGTCTCTATCACTCTCTTGAAGTAATCTTTTGCTTACGTGTATTTGCTTTATTATCTCATTGTTGGAGTGATCAATTTTTGCATGTATTTGCTCATTTAGGTCATTCTTTAATTCACAGATAATTTTAATTATGAACTTTCTGAACTCCTTCTCTGACATGTCATCAACTTCGCTGTCCATGGGTTTTGTTATTATAGTGTCCTGGTTTGTTTGGGGGCAATTTCTTCCCTTGTTTTTTCATGTTGTCTATGTGTCTTCCATTCTTGCACTGTGAATCTGAGATATTACAGTTTCTTTCCTATATTCTTGTAGTACCTGTGCAGATTGTCTGTACTTCACCTTGATGTTGGACTTCCAGACCCTGCTGGTGTCCCTCAATGAATGCTATTGCATTCTGGACCTGGGTCCTGTGCAAGTTGGTGTGTATGGATCTGGGCCTCCGGGCTTGACCTCCCTCTATGGTCTGTAGGTCAGAAGGGGCAGTCCTTCTCCAGAGTCTAGGGTCTGGTGGGTGTTTGTCCTGCTGAGGGAGGGGTGGACAGAGTCTGCTATGGGCCTGGGATCCTCACAGACCACTGGGCTTGACCTCTCCTGTTGCCTGTATTCTTGACAACTGCCATTTTGACTGGAGTGAGATGAAATCTTAGAGTAGTTTTGATTTGCATTTCTCCAATTACTAGAGATTTTGAACATTTTTTCATATATTTATTGATAGAATGTATATCTTCTTCTGAGACACATCTGTTCAGTTCCTTAGCCCATTTATTGATTGAGTTATTTTTATTTTTTTTTTGGTGTTAAGTTTTTTGAGTTTTTATATATCCTGGAGATTAGTGCTCTGTCTGATGTATGTGTAGCAAAAGTTTGCTTCCAAAATGTAGGCTCTCTGTTTACCTCATTGATTATTATTATTATTATTTTTTGCTGAGAAGAAGATTTTTAGTTTGAGTCCATCCCATTTATTAATTCTTGATTTTACTTTTTGCATTTTAGGAGTTTTATTAAGGAAGTCAGGGCCTAATCCAACATGATGAAGATTTGGGTGTATTTTTTCTTGTGTTAGGTGCAGCGTCTCTCGTTAGATTTCTAAGTCCTTGGTCCACTTTGAATTGAGTTTTGTTCATGGTGAGAGATAAGGGCTTAATTTCATTTTGTTGCACATATGGATTTCCAATTTCCCAGCATCATTTCCCAGACTATCTTTTCTCCAATATGTTTTTGGTGCCTTTGTCTAATATGAGATAACTGTATTTATATGGGTTTGTCTCTGTATCTTCTATTCTGTACCATGGGTCTAGAAGTCTATTTTGTGCCAATACCATGCCATTTTTGTTGCTATTGCTCTGTAGTATAATTTAAGTTCTGGTATCATGATGCCAGCTGCTTCACTCTTCTTGCTAAGGCTGCTTCAGCTATTCTGGGTCTCCTATTTTTCCAGATGAATTTTATGACTATTTTTTTCTATTTTTATGAGGACTGTCACTGGAAATTTTATTAGAATTGCACTAAATCTGTATTGTGCTTTGGTAATATGGTCATTTTGACAATATTAATTCTGTCTATCCAAGAACAAGGGAGATCTTCCATCTTCTAAGGTCTTGTTTATTTCTTTAGCATTCTGTAGTTTTCATTGTAGAGGTCTTTCACCTCTTTCATTGAGTTGATTTTGAAGTATTTTTTTTTGAGGCTATTGTAAATAGGGTAGTTTTCCTAGTTTCTCTTTCAGAGAATTTTTACTGTTGTACAGAAATGCCTTTGATTTATTGGTGTTGATTTTATATCCTTCTACTTTGTCAAATTCACTTATTAGTTCTAGAAGTTTTCTGATGAAATTTTTTGGATCCTCTAGGTAAAGAATCATATCATCAGCAAATAGTGCCAATTTGAGTTCTTCTTTTCCTATCTGTATCCCTTTAATTTCTTTAATTTAATTGCTGTGGCTAAAGTCTTAAGACCATATTAAATAGAAGTGGTGAAAGAGGGCATCCCTGTCTTGTTCCCATTTTTTGAGAGAATGTTTTCAATTTTTCTTCATTTAGAATGATGTTGGCCTAGCCTTTGCATAGATAACTTTTACAATGTTGAGATATATTCCTGTTATCTCTAGTTTTTCTAGTATTTTAAACATAAAGCGGTGATAAATTTTGTCAAATACTTTTTCTGCATTGATTGAGATAAGCATATGATTCTTATCTTTAAGTCTATTGATATGATGAATTACATTTGTTGATTTCCATATGTTGAACCAAACTTTCATCCCTGGGATGAACCCCACTTAATCATGGTGCACTATATTTTTGATATGTTTTTGTATTTGATTTGCCAGAATTTTATTGAGAATTTTTGCATCTATGTTCGATGGAGATATTGGTCTGAAATTTTCTTTCTTTGACGTGTCTTTGTCTGGTTTTGGAATCAGGGTAATATTGGCCTTATAGAATGAGTTTGAAACTATTTCCTCTTTTTCTATTTCATGAAATAATTTGGAGTATTGGTATTAGTTCTTCTTCGAGGATCTTGTAGAACTCAGCTGTGTATCCATCTGATCCTGGGCTTTTCTTGGTTGGTAGGCTTCTGATGGTGACTTCTATTTCACTGCATGAAATTGATCTGTTTAACTTGTTTATATGATTCTGTTTAGGAAAATTATATGACTGTAGAGATTTGTCGATGCCTTTGATGCTTTCTATTTTATTGGAGTACAAATTTTCAAAATAATTTCTAATTATCTGCTGTATATCTGTAGTGTCCATCATGACATTTTTGTTTTTCACCACAGATGTTAGTAATTTGAGTTTTCTCTCTCCTTTTTTTATTAGCATGGCTAAGAATTTATTAATTTTATTTATGTTTTCAAAGAACCAACTTTTTGTTTTGTCAATTTTTCACAATTTTGTTGATTTCAGCTCTTATTTTAATTATTTCCTGTCCTCTACTGCTTTTGGTGTTGGTTTGTTCTTCTTTTTCTAGGGCTTTGAGATATAATGTCAAGTCATTAATTTGTTGACTTTTTCTTCTTTTAAGGAATGAACTCCATGCAACAAATTTTTCTCTTAGTACTGTCTTCATCCAGAGATTTTGAAATGTATCAGTATTCTCATTTACCTCTAAGAATTTTTTAATCTCCTTTTGGATGTCTTTTGCAACCCATTGTTCATTCAATACCATATTATTTAGTCTCCAGATGTTGGAGTATAATCTATTTTTTATTTTATCATCGATTTCTAATTTCATTCCATTATAATTTGATGGAATTCAGGGTAGTATCTCTACTTTTTTGTGTTTGCTAAGAGTTGCTTTGTGGCATAATATGTGGTCTATTTTAGAGAAGGATCCATGTGCTGCTGAAAAGAAAGTCTATTAACTTGTTGATGGATAAAATATTCTATATATGTCTGTTAAGTCTAAGTTATTGATTATATTATTGAGTTCTATAGTTTCTTTGTTTAGCTTTTATTTTATTAAAGAGGCATGTTAAAGTCACCCAGAATTATTGTGTTGTGGTCTATTTGACTCTTGAACTTGAGAAGAGTTTTTTTTTTTTTTTTTTTTTTAATGAATGTAGATGTTTCATTGTTTGTGGCATATATATTTATAATTGTTAAGTCTTGATGTATTGTTCCCTTAAGCAGTATGAAATGTTCTTCTTTATCCCTTCTGAATAACCTTGGCTTGAAATCTACTTTATTTGATATGAGGATGTAAACCCCTGCTTGTTTCTGCAGTCCATGTGAGTGGTATTTTTTTTCCCAACCTTTAACCTTCAGTCAGTGGATGTCTTTGCCTATGAGATGAGTCTCTTAAAGACAGTATATTGTTGGGTCTTTTTTTTTTTTTCTTAAATTCAACTTGCCAGTCTATGTCTTTTGGTTGGTGAGTTTAGGCCATTAACATTCAGGGTTATTATTGAGACATGATTTGTTTTCCCAGTTATTTTTTTGTTTATTTTTGGTATTTAACTTGACTTGGTTTCTTCTTTGATTGGTTTTACCTTTAGTGTAATACCTCCCTTTGCTGATTTTCATTGTTGTTTTTTATTTTCTCCTCATGGAATACTTTGCTGAGGATGTTTTGTAGCGCAGGCTTTGTAGTTGTAAATTCTTTTAAGTTTTGTTTATCATGGAAGGTTTTTATTTCATCATCACATCTAAAGTTTAATTTTGCTGGATATAAGATTCTTGGTTGGCATCCATTTTCTTTCTGAGTTTGGTATATGTGTGCCAGGATCTTCTAGCTTTCAGAGTCTGGGTTGAAAAATTTCCAGATGTTCTAATTGGTTTTCCCCTATATGTAATCTGATTCCTTTCTCTTGTAGCTTTTAAAATTCTCTCCTTATTCTGTATGCTAGGCATTTTCATTAAAACGTGTGTTGGTGTGGAGCTATTGTGATTTTGTACATTTGGCATCCTGTAAGCCTCTTGTATTTGATTTTCCAATTAATTTTCATGTTTGAAAAATTTTCTGATATTATTTCATTGAATAGATTGTTCATTCCTTTGGTTTGGAACTCTATGCCTTCCTCCATCTCAATCATTCTTAAATTTGCTCTTTTTATTTTATCCCACAATTCTTTTTTTAAGATTTATTTTTTAGTTGTAATTGGACACAATACTTTTATTTTATTTATTTTCATGTGGTGCTGAGGATCGAACCCAGGGCCTTGCATGCACTAGGTGAGCACTGTACCGCTGAGCCACAACCCCAGCCCTCCCATAATTCTTAAATTTTCTGATCATAGTTTCTTACCATCTTCAATGTGTGGTTAACATTCTTTCCAAGATTATATATTTTGTCTTTATTTCTGAGGTCCTGTCTTCCAAGTGATCTAATCTGTTGGTGGTGTTTTCTATTGAGTTTTTAATTTGGTTTATTGTTTCTTTAATTTCAAGGATTTCTTTTTTCTTTTTCTTTTTTTTTTCAGAACCTCTATCTCCTTATGGAAGTAAACTTTTGCTTCCTGTATTTGCTTATGTAGCTCTTTATCAAAATGAACTTTTTCTGCCTGTATTTGCTCTCTTATGTCATCCTTTAATTCACAGAACATATTAATTACGTACATTCTGAACTCCTTCTCTGTAATTTCTTCTGTTGTGCTGGCCATGGATTCTAATAATGTGATATCTTGGTTTGTTTGGGGCACTTTCTTTCCTTGTTTTTTCCATGTTGTTCATGTGTCTTCCCATCTAACACTGCAGACCTGAGGCATTAAAGCTTTTACCCTGTAGGTTTATAGTGTCCCTGCAGAGTTCCAGTATGTATCCTTCAAAGGGGAGAACAATATTAACAGATCTCAATACAAACAATATACAACCTTAAATATATAGATGCTATTAAGACATTTACAGTTTTGTCACAATATACAGAAATGGTGAGTTCAATTATTATCGATAATATAAACAGTAGGTTTGCAAAAAGATCTATAGTTTCTGATGGCAGACAAAGAACCAGGGGTGAGGTGTAGAATAAGATGTTGAGGGGGTAAGGGGTGAGGATATAGATTATTATATCTTAGAAAATGTGAAAGAGGAATCTAAAGAAGTTGGTCAGTTTCAGGAGAAAAGTGAGAAAGTGATTTTGGGGAGACAAGTATGTGGAAAGACAATAGAGTACAAAAAACAAACACAAATATTGAGAAAAATAAAAATGTAAAAATAGGAAGTGAAAGAATATACAATACAACTGTAATATACTATTCAGACATCCCAGTCCCCTCAGTCTCCTAATTCATAAAAAGTACTTGGTTTCACAAATGTTGGGGATGTGAGGGAGAGGAAGAGAGAGAGAGAGAGAGAGAGAGAGAGAGAGAGAGAGAGAGAGAGAGAGAGAGAGAATATGAATCTCAAAGAAGACACAAGGATTGTTTTTGTTGGAGATTAGTATCTTTCCAGCTTCCCTTCTCCTCCAGTAGGTGCGGTTGTCTGTTATTTGCTGGTATCTCCACGCTAAGGATGGTGAAGATTATTAGGGTGGGAGGATTGATCTTGGGGGAAGAGCTCCTGGAGGTGGGGTGTAGTACTTGACAGTTCCCTATGGGAGACTACACCCCAAGGATCTCCTTTGGGGTCTGCTTGTGTGATGTGGGCACCTGGTCTTATCTCTTTATATCACCTGTAAACCTCACAATTCCTGGTTTCTAATTTGTTCTCTAAACTGTATTTCACTCACCCCATCCCTTTCTACTTCCCAGTCAGGAAACTTCTCTTCAGTGGTCTTGTGGGATGCACTCTGCACACCTGTCAGGGAGAGCTATTTTGTATTGGGCAGTTCAGGACCAGGTTTTGTGAGCTATGGACCTGTAGCCTCAAGTGCTGTGCAGGGTTAGTGGCTGCCAGGGAGAAGGTGAAGAGTTGGAGATTAAAGATACCTTGATATTCCTTCTAAGCCCCAGCCAGTGTTCCAAGCTGGGGGTTGCCCCAACTAAAGATGGTGATGAAGGTATCTCAGGATGGAGGAGGCTGCTTTCAGCAATGGGGTGTCTGGTTGGGTGGGGCTGGGCAGTGTGTTCAGAGATGCAGCTCTGTGGCATGCAGTGTTTGGCCTGACAGCTGTCTCCAGCCCTGTGCAGTGTCCCCAGGTGCAGACTACATGTGTAGGGGACTGTGAGAGTGGTTGCAGTGTCCCAAGATGGAGGCGATGGGGGAGTCCCACATTGGTAGATGGAGGTCCATATTGGAGTGGCGGCTGGAGTTCCTATGCAATGAGCAGCAGCCAGGTGTCCTGCATGGGAGTGGAGGCTGGGATTTCTGTACAGGTGAATAGTCAGGAGTCCTACATAGGTGCTGAGGCCTGAAGACCTGCAACAGTGGGGTGGCCATGACTTCTGCATGGGAGCAGCTGTCGGGGGTCCTCTAATCATATGCAGAGAAACAGTATTCCCACTACTTGAATCCCAGGTCTCAGAGAGACACACAATTCAGCCTCCCTCTTAGCATGCCATCTTGGATCTCTCATATTCTTAATTGGTGCATTAGAAGTGTACATAATGGTGGGATTTGTTACATATTCATACATACGTACAATATGAGAATGTAATTTGTCTGATATAGAAATATACTTTATATATACATAAAATCTGGTTGGTGTATCACACAGTTCATTTAATAATTCCATCCCCTGTTATATTTGTAGCTTATTTTCAATGTTTCACTGTTTAAATGGCATTGTAATAAATGTCTATTCACATGCAGCTTTTCCTTTAGGGATTCTTATATCAATTCCCAAGAGTGTTACTACTAGATTAAAAAAATCTTTTATAATTCAATAAACATGATTTCTTTTTTGCTCCTATTTATAGCTTGGGATGATTTCATCAAGGGGCTAATACATATTTTATAGATGGAAAATTGCAAAACAATTGGTCATTACTTCTTGTTTGTCAATTTTTTCATTATGACATTATTTTCTATATTGACCCCATTTTGGGAATGATGCGTTGGAATTGTTTTATTTTCTGAAAATTTTCTCATTACATAAGGCAGTATCTGATTTAGAGGTGCCATGGTGTGAATATTTGTGCCTCTCCAAAATTCATATGTTGTAATCCCAACTTCCAAGGTGATGGTATTAGGATGTGGGACCTTTGGCAGCTGTTCTGATCATAAGACAGGAGCCCTCATGATTGAAATTAGTGCCCTTGTAAAATAATCTTCAAATAGCTAGCCAGGCACCATTGTCTATTAAATAGAAAGCAACCCTAATCCAACACTGAATTGTTCTGTGCTGTGTTCTTGGACTTCCTAATCTCCAGAACTGTGAGAGATAAATTTATGTTATAAATAAGCCACCCATAAAAAAAAGCCACCCATAACAACCAAGACTAAAACTACTACATTGTTATTTTTCAGATACCTGAACTCTGATTTAGGTTCTCTTGAGACAGACTCTCTGCAGGAAGAGATTGGACTTAAGAGTCCAAAAACTTGTATTTAAATATTAGGCTCTTTATTTAAAACAAATGCTTTGTGTAGTTCTTTCCACACCAAGGTGCAATTATCTTTTTATTGTGGAGAAAGAAAAAGATTCCAATTATCTAAAGTTGACTCCTAAATTTCCAAAGGGTGTTATGGGGGTTTAGATCTTTGCTTTGACTTTCAGACCTGCCTCATTAACAAGGTATATCCTGTGGTGCATGTGAGAGTGTTTTCTAGTGGTTTGATTGTATGTACTAGAAAGATGAAACAATTGCACTCCAGATCATTTATTTACAGGCTGGTGACCAAGGGGGAAGTTTGATAACCTCTTCAAAATGGGGATAAGTAGGGATAAAGGGGAAATTAGACAAGATAATGTACATCAAATGTCTCTCAGAGAGCTTGGCATACAGTCATCGGTAGTGTTAGTTTTCCCTCCTGCTCAGTCTTAATATCCCATGAGAAGTTAATAAGTATTTTACAGATTTTTTTTCATCATAAGCTTCAAAGGGGGTAAAACTGTATTATAGCATCAGTGTATTTTAGTTTGATTTCCTTAAAATATTTAGCAATATTATAAGCAGAGTTTTCTTACGTCAAGAGCATCTTAAATTATTTCTGGAGATGGGCTGGCTCAGTTGGCTATATTCAGCAAGTGGCAGCCAACACCAAACCTATTTAGTGTTGTGTACCTTGTCTTTTTGGTTGGTCCAGATAGAATGGATTTATTTTCAAATCAAGATGCTTGTGTTCAGGGCTCCCAATCTGGGTGTAGAGGTGCATGCATTGGTAGTTTAAGAGCATAAATATGGCCACAAATCATCCATGAGATGGAAAGTAATAACTTCTCTTATCCATTGCAATCTTATCTAAAAAGGTCTTTGTTTTACTATAGGAAAACATAACAATTCTATTTCCAGATCACACACATCTTATATAATATATTCACATGAATTCATAAATTTTTACTGCACTCCCCTGAGGGATTCAGATTTGAAAAAAAAAACATCATTAAAGACCTACTTCATTGAAATTTAGGCTTCCAGGAAGTTTCTGTAATGTTCTCATGTATTCCTCACTCTCAGCACTTGAGCAAGAACAGGTAATTGGAAAACAGAGTAGTCAATTCTCAAACCAGGTCTTGAATTCCCAGTTCAGTGCCTTTTTTTTTTTTTTTTTTTTTTTTGCAATAATCCTGTTCCTCCAGGAGAGATCTCTGGGGCAACTGGGATGCTAATCTCATTGACAGGCTCAAGGTGGGGACTCAGGGAATTCATGTGTCCCTCTGAGCCTCATGTACTTCTTATGTACAATGAGGAGTTTAGAATGATGACTTCTTTGGTTTCTTTCTATCCTAAAAAATCCATGTGCCTATGGATAATGTTCCTATAGTGGTAAGACTCTGAGTATTTTCTTTCATTGGACAGCTGTCCTGATTTGGAAAAAAGGTTATGAATTTCAGTTTTGGATGAATTTCAGTTTTGGAAGGATCTAGTTACCTGTATCTATAGGACTCATCCCAGCAATCTTTTCTTTTGATGCTTGCAGAATGCCTGCCCAGGGTAAGCCAAATTTTGATCAAGCCAGAGCTTTATTAGGCTTTTCTGTTTAACACAGGAATATTCTGCCTTTCTTTTCTGATCCTACAGAAGAATGATGAGAAGAGAAAATGGAAAGGATAATTGCAGTTTGTTTGTATAATAGCCTCAAATGCATAGGCCATTACTTTTGGAAGGGACCTCAGTGAGGATTTGTTTCGACTCAGTAATTAAAAATGCGAGGAAGGGGATGAAGACAGGAAACCCCAAACCTCACAGTGAATGAGAGGCACTCAGGATTAGAATCCAGGGATCCTGGTTCCTAGGCCAAAGCACTTACTGCCAATAACGCAAACTTGGAGCAATGCTTAGTTTTAATTTCATGCTAACCAGCAAACACACACAGCTGGTGTTGACTGATGCAAGAGTCAATTGCTTTAAAGGAAGAGGCAGAAATACAGTGTGGAATATTGATGATAATCTTGGCCTTGGAGTCACCCAGGTTGCCTGCTGGTGAAATTAGGCAAGCAAGCTCCTAAATGTTTTGAGGAGAAGCTGTACCTCCATTGGGTACAACTGAAGGATAAGAGATGAGGAGGAGAGTGGTGGCAAGTGACACTGAAGAGGCAAGCAAGAAGTATGCCATGGAGGGGTAGTAATGTGCATATGGATAATCAACCTTCTGCATCTTCAACTGCTGTTTTACTTGGTGAATAGAAAGAGAAGAAGATCCAGGATGGAGGACTAGATGTGAGTATTGTTTCCATCTCTTTTCAGTTGTGTCATCTTGGGCAAGACAATCTCTGTAACTCTTAGTGACTTCACCTTATGGGCTCCCTCTTGTGTTCTCCTTGCTTCATATTCTCTTGGCCTCTTCTCTGTTCCAGTTCTAGCTATTACTGTAAATGGCCTGTAAGCCATTGTCTCAGGTTTTTCTTTCAGGTGGAAGCCAGACTAAGACATCTCTATTAAATGGGGGTCCTAGCATAGTACCTTCCTTATGGATTGTTAAATGAGGTGTATGTGCTCATGAAGTGGGGTCGATGCAATGAGATGTGCACTTAAGTGTGCATGTAAAACACACAGCATGGGCCTTAGCACTAAGTCAGTGCTTAAGTATCAGGGCGCTGGGGTTGTGGCTCAGTTGTACAGTGAGCCTAGCATGTGTGAGGCACTGGGTTTGATCCTTAGCACCATATAATAAATAAATAAATAAATAAATAAATAAATAAAGTTATTATGTCTATCTACAACTAAAAAAAATATTGAAAAAAAGAAGTATCAAGTATTGTGCTTCTATCTGTGGACTTGCCACATCAGTTCTGGTGTCTACGTCACACATTTTGTATTGTGAGATTATAGGTTGCGTTTTAATATAGTAATGTGCTTTTTGTTTTTCAGGTCATTTTAGCATAATAAGGTTAAAAGACAATACAACAGATTTCTTTGGATTCACTCCATCTATGGTCAGGACTTCCACATTTGTCCTTTTGTTTCCTATAGGCTGTTTCTGATGTCTCCATGGGCAGACTTTCATGCATTTTTTGGAAACAGAAATTGGGGTGGGAGGTGGGCTAGCATTTAGTTTTCTTTCCCTTTGCTGTATATTTGAAGATAATGTTTTCTAAGTATTTTGAAAAATATCCAAATTGAAGGCTAAGTGTATTCTCAACCTGTTGAAAGTCATCCTACTTTTAGAACCCAAGTTCAAACCCATTTTTTAATCACTGTACTCCATACATTAATTGGCTTCTGTTCACTTCCATTCCATTCTTCATGATTCCATCAACAGTCACTCCTATATGTCAAGGGCTATAGAGGATTTTAATTTCCTGTTTTTCAGAGGAAAGAACAGTTTTACCAGATTGAAATAGGTTCAAGATAAAGGAGCCTGGAAAGCAAAAACTTATCAGAAAAATAGAGGAAGTTTTCATGGAGTTGTTATGAGTCAGAAAGTTTTAACGAATCCAGTTGTGTTATTTACCATGTTAGGATCCTCTTAGATGTTGGGAGATAGATGCCTAGATGTCAACTCATAAAATACAACTCTGGTGTGATTGTGGAAATGTGAGAGGCTGGAATCCCTCTGTGCCAAGAGATAATGAAGGAGACTGGAGATAAGTTGGAAGAAACATTGGCTACCAAGGGGGATAGCAATTGTTTTTTGTTAAATCAAATATTTAAGAGGCTGGGATTTGATAACTCATGGTTTAACAATTCAAGGGAAAAATAATTTTCAAGAGATGCCTAAGGTGTTGGAGTAATTTAGATAACTGTACCTTGTATAAAAATAATTAATGAGTAGAATTTGGAATGCATGCAAATTATAATGGGAATAGAAGATATTTTGCAGTGTTAAGACATAAAAGTATAACATGTTGGAAGGATTAAAATATACCCTGTTGTCATAGACACCATTTATTCTTTGTCAATATAGAATATTTGGTTTTGATTTTTGGATTTAAGTAGCACTTATTGAATGCCTACCATATGTCAGGTATGTTTTTATTGGTTTTAAAATCTTAATAATCATAAAACCCATTAAGGTACATATTATTATTTCCCATAAATAAGGGAACTGATATTCAGAGAAGTTAAATGACGTTTGAAGATGGAGTTAGGAAGGTGAAACTTGGGCCTGATATCACCTCTAAATTCACTATCTTTCTCCATATCATTTGTTATTCAGGCATTTCTATTACATAATTTCTGGTTCAAAGGAGTTCATGGAGATTTGGCATGAGGTTTGTATCTTGGAGCTGAACGAGAAATACATTAATTGAGGGGAGGTGAAATAAAGGTGATCAGAATTATTTCTCAGGTGCGCCCACTGAGTCATTGCTGGAAAATTTTTCCTCATTAAGTTTAGGAAGAAATGAACCAAAGTCTGTGTGGATCAGTCATGTGATTCAAACCTTCACTCTTTGGGTGGGAATCCTGGTGTCCACAGGGGGAAGTTATTTATCCCAGGATGTTATAACACGAGTCAGAGTTCATCCACCTGAGTTCTAGCTCTTTGTTGCACAGTCTTGGATCTGTCCTCTGGAACTACCTGAGAAAACACTATTCTCCTTCCACATGACGGGCCATTGAATGTTTGTTGATGGGGATCCTATACCCTGAGTTTCTTCTTTAGGCTAACAGCATTTCATTGTTCAAGAAATCCCACCATGACAGAGTTACTGAACTCTTCACATGTCTGGTGTTTCCCAGAAGTCCATCATATTGTCCGTTTCCCTTTCAAACATCCTGAAATGAATGTATCACTCCAGGTTATATCAGAAAATGAGCGAATCAAGGAGAGTGCAGGGGTTCTTGCATCACAATTTAGATGGTATTTTGTGAATGAATTATAGCTTTTCCTAAGTGGTCTGAAGAAAATTTCAAACTATAATAACTGGTTTTAGGATGATGGAATCATGAATTTGGCAAGTTGAGATGAAAAGGAATGACTGCTCTTTCTGCTCCAAACTTATGAAAATATTGGATAAAATATAACAATTTTTTTTTGCACACACAACTGAAGAAGAAACCAAGAAAAATAGAATATGCCCAAGTGCTAAACAAAGAGGATGCTGGAAGTCAGATAAATTAATTACCTTAATTACCAGACAAGTATATATTCACCTTGAGATTCAATTCAAGCTTCATAACTTTATGGTGCTTCTAGTGACCCTTACCTTGTAGCAGAATCATCCACAACTCTTTGACTCCCTATGGACTGAATCAGACCTGTCATCATGCCCTTGTGTTTGTTTCTAAATTTTTGAGCATATTTACCCCTTCGGTTATTCTGAAGTTAGATACTATTTTTTACTTCCCTTTATTTCATTCCACCACAGGTCTCAAATCCAGCAAGTGCTTTCTAAAAGGGGAAATAGATTAAAGAAATAATGGTTGGCACACACACACACACACACACACACACACACACACACACACAAGATGTCTATTTCAAAAGAGAAGTAATCAACTCTGTCTAACCCTGAAAGCTTCATTTGGTACTCTTTAGCTATGGAGAGCTAACCAAAGTGTAGATTTTTTTTCTCGAGGTACCACTCCTAGTTCCAAAACTATAGTGTTTTTAACTTTGACTTAATGGGAATCCTCTAGCCACTTGGGGACCTTGAAAATTCTCCTTAAAGGCAAAGAACGACCACATTTGCTTTAACCACAAAAGCAATTAACTCTCCAGCAGTGTGGAAAACAGCTTTTGAGCTGTATTTATCGATGCATAGATTTTACAGAGCTGTGATATTTGAAGACAAATGACTGCGTCCATAATTAAGACTGCCAAAGAATTGGCAAGTTTGATCTGATGATGGAAGACTTAGAGAAAGGGCAAGGGAGCAGAATCGGTCTGGGTGATACAGTCTCCATGATCTTGGTGCCCTCTTCCTATTCATTGATTTTCCAATTAAATACAAATTCTCATTCAGTCAGTTCCTATAAACTGCAAGTAATTGATACCATACCAGAGGGAGTAAAGATGACCTACAGATAAAACTACAGGGAAGGGCGATCTCACTTTATTCTAAATAGTTCAATGATGAAGAAAAGAACCTCCTTTATATTAATTTCTATAATGATTGTTTTCTAAATATTTTTTTTTTGTTATAGTTGGGCACAATACCTTTATTTTCTTTATTTTTATATGGTGCTGAGGAGCCAACACAGCGCCTCGTACATGCTAGGCGAGCACTCTACCACTGAGCCACAACCTCAGCCCTATAATGACTGTTTAATTATATTAAAAAACTCATAAAGTAAGCAGCTGTTACAATCATCAAGAGCCCTGATTTTGGACTGGTTTTGAGTTATGACTCTATCACATTTAAATGTCTTATTTCATTTAATCCTCACAAGGAACTCAGTAAGATATTGTGATTCCCTACTCTAGAGATGGGAAAAAAGTCTTAGAAAAGTTAATTGACTTCCTACAATCACACACTAAATGGTGGATTTACTTAAT
Source organism: Callospermophilus lateralis (assembly GCF_048772815.1). Lineage (NCBI taxonomy): Eukaryota > Metazoa > Chordata > Mammalia > Rodentia > Sciuridae > Callospermophilus > Callospermophilus lateralis. Next base: position 141,971,507 of record NC_135306.1, read on the forward strand.
ATCAAAAACTGCTTCTAGCTGGGCACATTGGCACATGCCTATAATCCCTGTAGTTTGAGAGGCTGATGCAGGAGAATTACAAGTTCAAGGCCAGGCTCAGCAACTTAGTGAAGGTCCTCAGCAACTTAGCAAGACCATGTCTCAAAATTAAAAAAAGGATTGGGAAAGTGGTTCAGTGGTAAAATGCCCCTTGGTTCAATCCCCTAGCACCAAATCAAACCAAAAATAAAATAAAATTCCCTGATTCTAGAGAAATAAGGCTACATGTTCTTAGTTGTTTGACTTGTGTGTCAGTCTGACTTGCTATGCTAATTAGGGATCTAGTGGCCCCACCATGTCCCATGAGGTGATACCCAAGACCACTGAGCTGGCCTGCAATGCCTCCATGTGGCTTCCATCTGCCTCTCTGGCCTCATGTCTTCCCCCCCTGTTTCAGACACTGTCAAGCAACATGGAATTGCTTGTAATTCCTACGGTGCACAGTTTTTTCCTTGTCTTCACTTTTGCTCCTATCAATCTGTCTGTCTAGAATGCCGGTTCCCCCACACTTCTCACTAATTCCTTCTCACTGTGTAGTACTCAGGAGACATATTCAAATAAAATACAGCAGGGTCATTGAATTACTTCATTCCTGTCCTTCCTTGAAGTCTTCAAGTTGAGTTAGACACCTCTTTAATACACAGCTCTCATATTCTGCTTAACCCAATGTTGTATTTATCAGGTTGCATTTTGTTCTTTACTCTCTGTGTTTCCAGATAATTTGTGAACTCAAATTCAAGGAAGAATGCTGCCTTTGTAACTTGAGAGCTCAGTGGAGCAGCTTCCATTTTTTAAGTACTCAGTAAATACTTGCTGAATGAATGATGCAGACATATATCCACTTATGTCAATTTATTACACCATTTTGACAAGCACAACAGCCTATGTTCACCAGCCAGAGGGGATTGAGGTAAGGATAGGCTCAGAAGAGCAGGCTCTTACCTTTCTAGCACAGCTAGAATACATGTACCGAAGGTATTCAACTTCCAGTTTCAGTACCCCCAGTGTGTGAATTGATGAGCCCCAAGTTTGTGGAGTGCTGAAATTTCCCTAAATATCAGGGGGGTTTGAATTCAGTTTTATTTATTTTTAAATTTTAATTTTTATTTATTTTTGTCTTTATGGTGTTATATGTGCTTAGAATAAGGCTTGAGATTGGACATGTCTATGGGGCATTTTTCCTTGATACTGTGCGTGTGCTTAGCCTTTATGACTAGCCATGCTATAAAGCTTTCCTTTCTTGGGGATGGCTATTTCCCATGCAGTTACTTGAGTCCTCAAGAAAGTAAATCTACAGATCTCTAATCATTGGCAACTCCTATGGCCTCAAATTGAATTCAGATTCTCTGCATATAAAACTGGTCGCTAGGCTGGGCTTGTAGCTCAGTGGTACAAGCTCAGTGGTAGAGTGCTTGCCTAGCATGTGTGAGCACCACATAAATATAAATGAATAAAATAAAGGAATCATGTCCATCTATAACTGAAAATTAAAAAAAAGAAACTGATTGCTGTCCATCAACAACTGAGATATATACCAGATGAATAGAGACAACAGATATATGAATGATCACAGGGTCCTGCTGCTGTGTCTTATCCAGGACATCAGACCCTTTTCCTGCTGATCCTAGGCTGGATCAGTCTCGAGTTTTCCAAGACACTTTTGAACAGTGTTCTTTAGACTTTACTTAAGGCTTGCTTTATTCTTCCTTTTGAATTTCATTAAGGTCAAGCATGTCTCATGACCAAGGTCTTTTGTCTATGACAGAGGAACAAGGGAGGGTTGAAGAGGATCTCTGTAAGTTTCTACTATTTGAACAACTCCATCTGGGTGAAAACAAAGCAGCCGAGAACTATTCTGATCATAAATGTAATGCTTCATGCTCTTTAGGGAGACAGATATGTCAATACAAAAGTGAGGAAGAAATTGAACCACTCAAGAAATTGCGATGCACATTACTTTTGAGTCAGTCAGTCATTCTCATTCTTCTTTTGGACAGCTACTGGGTTGTGCCTTCTTATGGGAATTTTAGAACTCTGAGAACTCACTGCTCACTGGATGGGCTTTAATCCAACCTCAGTCATTTCCTCCCCTGTTTCCTTGTCACGGATAGGGCTCTGGTCAGATGCAGGCTCTTTAGCATATAAGCTGTAAGGAAGGTTTTCATGTATGGTCTGAATACAGAGGTGATAGATCGTCTCCAGGATGCTTGAGAGGATTGCCTTGTGACTCTGCCCTCAGCAAGCTGACCTTCACAAACTGCAGCCACCACAGTCCCAAGGGCAGTTTCAATGTCTCCTTTGAAAAAGTAATTTTCTTTTGTGAATAACGTGCTGTGTCATGGTTTGTAACAATGGGAGGAACTGAGAGCTATGGAACCCAAGGGGCAAAAAAGGGTCGTCTGTCTGAGGAATAACAAGAACTGATTTTATCCTCTGCCATGCAGTGATGAAAAGGCATCTTGTAAAAGCTTTTAGTTGGTTTTCTTTTCTCCTGATCATGTTCAGGAATGCATCTAGTGCATTTTGTGCCTTTGAAAGGAAAAAGGACAGCCATTTTAAAGAAGAATTGCCTTCATTTGAAAAGATTTTATCTGACTGGAGTTGAAGACACAGACTCCATATGAAGGATACGAGTCAATACTGCTACAGGATCACAGGATTCTCTGCTTGGGAGCTCAGGTTTTATAGAGGCTGACTTTTAAGCTGGTCCTTATAGTGTGAATAGGAGTCTTCTGGATGGAGCATGAGAAAGTACTTCCAGATCAAGGGGAAAAGCATGTGCAAAGGTACAAAAGCATCCCCCAAAATCTCTACATAATTTTAGTTTTTGTAAACATACTGCTTTTTCTCCTGGAGTCAGTACAGCAAATGCTGCTTACCTAGAGTAGCCAATATCATGCACCTAAAATATCTAAATTTAGGTTATACACCTAAAATATCAAATTAGCAGTACTATCTTTTTTTTTTTTTTTTTTTTTTTTTTTGTGGTACTGGGAATTGAACCTAGGAGCACTTTACCTCTGAGCTACATTCCCAGCCCATTTTACTTTTAATTTTCAGACAGGGTCTCACTAAGTTGCTGAGGCTGGTCTCAAAATTGTGATTCTCCTGCCTCAGCCTCCCGAGTAACTGAGATTATAGGCATGAACTTTTGCACTCAGCTAATAGTAAACTTTCAGCTGCATTCTTTCATTTAAAAAGTACTTATTGAGCATCTGGCATGGCTGACTGATGTACAGCTGAACAAAACTGACAAAAATCCCTTTTTATGCTTAAGGCTTTTTGAATGCTATTCATAACATTTCTGAAAGTTTTGATTTGAGGATTCTGGGAAAGCAAGACTGTTCCCTTTGTTTCTGAGTGTAAGGGTGCATGTGCATACATGTTTGTGCATTAGTGGAAATGTATGCATTCTTTCGCAGTACTGTGACAGGAAGTAACTCAATGTCACCATGGCAAATACAAACATCTTGTCTCTTACTCTTTACTCTTGCTACTTTCTCAAACACAGTTAATTAACTACAACTTGGTTTCTTATTGAGCTTGGATCCTGTTCCACTATCCTTCTCAAGATGGTACTTTAAAAAAAAATTGTTTTAATGAGTTACACACGACCGTAGAATGCATTTATGCATTTTGACACATCACATATAAATGGAATATAATTTCTCATTTTTCTGGTTATATATGTTGTAGAATCACACTGGTAGTGCAGTCATAGGGAAATAATGTCTGTTGCATTCTTCTACCCTTCCTACCTCCATGCTTCTTTACTCCCTTCCACCAAATCTAAGGTAATTCTATTCTTCCTTAGCCCCGACCCCTATTGTGAATTAGCATCTGCATATCAGAGAAAGCATTCGGCCTTTGGTTTTATGGGATTAGCTTACTTTGCTTAGCACAATATTCTCCAGCTCCATCCATTTACCTGCAAATGCCATCATTTCATTCTTCTTTAAGGATGAGTAATAATATTCATTTTATATATACATCACAGATTCTTTATCCATTCTCCTGCTGAAGGATACCTAGGTTGGTTCCATAGTTTAGCTATTGTGAGTTGAGTTCCTATAAACATTGATGTGGTAACATCACTTTAATATGCTGATTTTTTTTTAATGGTTGTTCAAAACATTACAAAGCTCTTGACATATCATATTTCATACTTTAGATTCAAGTGGGTTATGCACTCCCATTTTTACCCCCTATACAGATTGCAGAATCACATCAGTTACACATCCACATTTTTACATAATGCCATATTAGTAACTGTTATATTCTGCTACCTTTCCTATCCTCTACTATCCCCCTCCCCTTCCCTCCCATCTTCTCTCTCTATCCCATCTGCTGTAATTTAATTCTCTCCCTTGGTTTTTTTTTTCCCTTTCCCCTCACAACTCTTATATGTAATTTTGTATAACAATGAGGGTCTCCTTCCATTTCTATGAAATTTCCCTTTTCTCTCCTTTTCCCTCCCACCTCATGTCTGTGTTTAATGTTAATCTTTTCCTCTTGCTCTTCCTCCCTGCTGTGTTCTTAGTTGCTCTCCTTATATCAAAGAAGACATTTGGCATTTGTTTTTTAGGGATTGGCTAGCTTCACTTACCATAATCTACTCTAATGCCATCCATTTCCCTGCAAATTCCATGATTTTGTCATTTTTTAGTGCTGCGTAATACTCCATTGTGTATAAATGCCACATTTTTTTTTATCCATTCATCTATTGAAGGGCATCTGGGTTGGTTCCACAGTCTAGCTACTGTGAATTGTGCTGCTATGAACATTGATGTGGCAGTATCTCTGTAGTATGCTCTTTTAAGGTCTTCAGGGAAGGACAATAGCTGGGTCAAATGGTGGTTCCATTCCCAGCTTTCCCAGGAATCTCCATATTGCTTTCCAAATTGGCTGCACCAATTTGCAGTCCCACCAGCAATATACAAGAGTACCCCTTTCCCCACATCCTTGCCAGCACTTGTTGTTTGACTTCATAATGGCTGCTAATCTTACTGGAGTGAGATGGTATCTTAGGGTGGTTTTGATTTGCATTTCTCTGACTGCTAGAGATGGTGAGCATTTTTTCATGTACTTGTTGGGCTTCAAATTCCTTAGTAGGACACCCATAGCACAAGAGTTAATAACTAGAATCAACAAATGGGACTTACTTAAACTAAAAAGTTTTTTTCTCAGCAAGAGAAACAATAAGAGAGGTAAATAGGGAGCCTACATCCTGGGAACAAATCTTTAGTCCTCACACTTCAGATAGAGCCCTAGTATCCAGAGTATACAAAGAACTCAAAAAATTAAACAATAAGATAACAAATAACCCAATCAACAAATGGGCCAAAGACCTGAACAGACACTTCTTAATATGCTGATTTTAAGTCCTTTGGGTGTCAAATGAGGAGTGGGATAGCTAGGTCAAATGGTGGTTCCATTCCAAGTGTTCTGAGGAATCTCCATACTGCTTTCCATTGTTTGCACCAATTTTGCAATCCTACCAGCAATGTATGAGTGAACCTTTTCCCCACATCCTCGCCAACATTTATTGTTGCTTGTATTCTTGATAATTGCCATTCTGACTGGAGTGAGATGAAATCTTAGAGTAGTTTTGATTTTCATTTCTCTAATTTCTAGAGATGATGAACATTTTTCCATGTATTTGTTGATTGATCATATTTCTTCTTCTGTTAAGTGTCTGTTCAGTTTCTCATCCCATTTATTGACTAGGTTATTTGTTTCTTTGGTGTTACGTTTTTTGAGTTCTTTATATATCCTGGAGATTAATGCTGTATCTGAGATGCAGGTGGTAAAGATTTTCTCCCATTCTATAGGCTCTCTCTTCATGTCATTGTTTCCCTTTACTTCGAAGAAACTTTTTAGTTTGAAACCATCCCATTTATTGATTCTTTTTAAAAATACCTTTATTTTATTTATTTATTTTTATGTGGTGCTGAGGATCAAACCCAGGGTTGCACATGTGTGAGGCGAGTGCTCTACCACTGAACTCCAGCCCCAGCCTCCCATTTATTGATTCTTGATTTTACTTCTTACACTTTAGGAGTCTTATTAAGGAAGTCAGATCCTAGGTTGACGTTGTGAAGATTTTGGCCTACTTTTTCTTCTTTTAGTGTCATTAGTCTTTGATTTACTTTGAGTTGAGTTTCATTTAGCATCAGATATAGGGGTTTTATTTAATTTTGTTACCCATGGATTTCCAATTTTCATAGCAACCTTTGTTGAATAGGCTATCTTTTTTCTAGTGAGTGTTTTTGGCACCTTTCTCTAGTATGAGATAATTGTATTTATGTGAGTTTCTCTCTGTCTTCTCTTCTGCACCATTGGCCTATGTGTCTGTATTGGTGCCAATAGCATACCCTTTTGTTTCTATGGCTTTGTAGCATGGTTTGTGATCTGGTATTGTGATGCTTCCTGCTTCTGGTGGGACTGCAAATTGGTGCAACCATCATGGAAAGCAATATGGAGATTCCTCAGAAAACTTGGAAGGGAACCACCATTTAACCCAACTATCCCACCTCCTACCAGAAGGACTTAAAATCAGCATAGGACAGTGATGCAGCCACATCAAGGTTTATAGCAGCTCAACTCACGATAGCTAAACTATGAAACCAACTTAGATGTCCTTCAGCAGGGGAATGGATAAAGAAACTGAGGCATATATACACAATGGAATATTACTCAGTCTTAAAGAAGAATGAAATGATAGCCTTTGCTGGTGAATGGATGGAGCTGGTGAAATAATTAAGTGAAATAACCCAATGCCCCCAAACCAAAGATGAACTGCTTTCTCTTATATGAAGATGCTAATTCACAATTTGTGGGGGTAGGGGGTGCAAGGAAAGACTAAAGTTTCTTTAGGTAGAGGGGAGTAGGGGGTATAGGGATAGAAAGGGTAGTAGGATGAATCAGGCATTATTACCCTATTCACATACATGACTATATGAACATTGTGATTCTACATCATGTATAAGCAGAAGAATGATAAATTATACTCCATTTATGTATGATGTGCCAAAGTGCATTCTATCATCATGTATAACTAATTCAAACATTTTTTTAAAGTCACTTCTTTTATATCTTTACAACTAATAGTAATTACTCTCTCTCTCTCTAAATTCTTCTAGCACCTAATCTTTATCTCTTTACCACCAGTAACTTTCTGCCTTATATTATCTTTGTTTTAATATTTAAACTCCACATAAGCATAAAGGTCGCAGGGGCAAGGTGTACACCTTACTTCTCTCTATTGAAACTGCTTCACAAAATGTCTTGCCCATACTAAGCACTCTAGTTGAATTAAAGGAATGGCTTGAGTTAGGGAGAGAAGAGAGACTCACTAGAAACAACTCCAGGAGTCCAGAGCCCTATCTTTGCTAAAAACTAGCTATATGACCTTGGATTTCAGATTGTCATTATGTTCATTTGCAAAGTTAGAAGAGTGGGCTGAACCAGTTCTTCTTTTTTTAAACTAGACTGTTACATATTAGTTGGGTGTAAAATCAATTTGGAGGTTAGCATTTTTTTTTTTTGTAAATGAAATAAAAAGAATATAAGAAAAAAAGCTATGAGAGAAGTTTTAAACCAATACCATGAAGAAATCCCTCACAGAATTATGTAAAATATGAGATCAGTCATCTCAGAAGCCTGGGCTTTTCCTGAATTAAAGGTAACGCAACATTAATTCAAAGACCACATCCTAGGTGTTTTGTGGAATTGATACAAATATCAGATATTTCTTTGATATCTAATACTGATAGATACTTTGCGAATACATCATTCTCTCTGCTTCTTCCCTTTCCTTGAATCTTTATAATGGTGCCTACCTATCCCCTACATTTGCAGGGCTGAGACAAGAGCGCACAGCAGATCCACTAACCAAATGTTCTATATCACACTGACAAACTGTAAAATAAAATATGTTCTAAGGTTCCATTTCCAGATATGCTACAGAAAATGCACGCCACTCTCTCTCCCACTGAATACAAGTATCCAACCTGGAGGGAACCCATAGGGTAGTTACAAGAACTCCAAGGAGTAAATAGCAGCAGGTGGGTTAGGGAAGACCAGAATCAGAATTGCCACCAAACCAGCAGGACACTTACCATTTTCTAATCAACACTGCATGTAGACATCTTGATAATTTGAGATATGTTTTGTCCAAAACTGGAATATAGGGTTAACTTGATTTAGACTTGCTTAGTATCTTCAAGGCTAAGGACACCTACCAGTCACCATGACCAGAAACACCAGACCATAAAAGGAATTGTTACGGTTTAGATCTGAGGTGACTTCCAAAGCTCATTTGTGAGACAATGCAAGAATGTTTAGAGGGGAAATGATGAGATTACAAGAGCTATAACCTAATAGGGAGGGATCCACTGAGGATTAACTGGGTGGTAACTGTAGGCAGGTAGGGCGTGGCTGGAGGAAGCAGGTCACTGGGGGTGTGGCCTTGCGGTTTATATTTTGTCCCTGGTGAGTGGAGCTCTCTCTTTCTACTTCTTGCTGCCCTGTACTGAGCCCTTTCCTCTGCCGTGGCCTTCTGTCTTGGTGTTCTGCCTCACTGGGACCTTGAAGGATGGAGTTGGCCAGCCATTAACTGGACCTCTGAACTGTGAGCCAAAATAAGCTTTTCCTAGTCTACATTGTTTTTGTCAGGTCTTTAGGTCACAGCATTGAAAAAGGTGACTAAAACATAAATAGAAAGAAGTGGCACCTGAATTTCTGGATTATTTTTGCCTATTCTCAGAAGAGACATAAAACTTTCCTCCCCTTCATCAGCCTACCTTTCTCCCTACCCTATACCTGTGATCCTTCAACTCCCTGGAGATGAGAGGCTGATTTGTGAGCTCCCTCCTCTCCATTCTTTGCATACTTGAATAGAGCCTTTCTTTCTCCCAACACTCATCTCTCTGCCTGCTTTTTCTGTGGCATGACCCTCTGAATCTGGGTATGGAGAAAATACTAGTGCTTAAGGGAGCTTCCTACACTTTAAGTTCAAAGTCTCCCAGTTTGTAAACTCTCTAGGGTTTGGTTTTGTCTTCTGTGTATAAAATAAACTTTTAGCAGATTTCTAGCTTTGATCTAAATTTTATTTTTGACCGAAGAGAGAAAAAGATGTGCAAAGCCTTGACGGAAAGTGGATGAAGGAAGAAATTAGAGAAACCTAGTGTAATGCCCATAGAGTGTTTCAGGCTCTGTTGAGGTTGTTAATCATTAATATATATGAAATCAGCCTGTCTAATCTGTGCTTTTTGATTTTTTTCCTTTGTAGTTATTTCTCTTATTTTCAGTTTTGTTTTCTACAATGGTGGTTATAAAACTTATCCAATAATGCTGCTTTGTTGAACTTAGTACTGCCAGTGGGTTTCTTTCCTAGATAATCCGACTTGATCCCTGCTCAGGGCTCCTTCCAACTTCCTTTTGTTTTCTCCTCTAACTCAGACAACTACTGCTCCAGTCCTGAATCCCCAAAAGAAAAAATTCTAACCAGAGATACCCTGGATAATCAGAAACCTGCAGGAAATATGTAGGGAAGTCTCTCCTGAGGTGCCTATCTATAAAGAGCATCCTTCCCCAAGTTGAGGAAAGAGGAAGCTTAAAGAAAGGGGCACACCATGGTCCCATGCAAGGTTCTAGTGTTCAGAGGAGGCGAGGACAGAAAGAGGGGTGCTTCTGAGTAGGAGAGCAGGATGAAAGGGTAGAAGAAAGGAAAGCGGTAGAAAACTAGAGTCTAGGGCACACGAATGATGCTAATTAAGAGGTTTGAGATACTGCTTGCCAGGGTTCTGAAGCAGAAAGTGTCTTCTAGGTGTTTCCTTTGCACTTACTTAGTGATGCCTACATCTGTGGTCTCCAAATTATAGATATGCCTGACGCCATGAAAAGTCTCTTCAAGAGAACTCAGATGGCGGTACTTTTAGCCAGATGATTGTCTATAGCCTCAAATTCCACATGTACTTGTGCACCCATTCTTCAGATTGTGCAGGAGGTGGTCTAGGCTCTCATAGTTGTCTTTCTTCTATATAAAAAAGCAACACATAGCTTTCCCCGTCCCCCTTCCCCTCCTCTTCCTTTCCTTTTTCCTTTCTTTCTACTTTCCTTCCCATCCTGAAGAACTCAGACCTAAAGATTTAGGTAGAGAGGAGCAAAGTAGTCAGAGCCAAGCAGTTGGGGGTGTCACTCATGGAGGCAGTTTGACAAAGTGGGGAGGAAGTCCACTAGGGTAGATTTCACCTTGGAAGGGAAGACCAGAGCACAATGAGGAACTGAGTGTGACAGGAATTATCAGAACCCAAGCGGGGTGAGGAGGGCATCGTCGTGGACAGAATGCTCAGCATTCGGAAGGAGAAGCAACAGAGATGAGAAATCAGCTTTATAAGGGGCACTGATCAAAAATTGAACATAGTACTGACAACAAGAGTTAGGGTTCTGGCTTACAGAGAAGAGAGTTACAAACATTGAAGGGAAAGAGAATGAGCATAAGCTTGGATGTATTAGATTAGAATTGGAGGCTGTGGCGTTAACTCACATTTTATAATAAACTCAATAAAAACTGTAACCATACCTTATATACAATCAGAGATATGATAAATTGTGGTATAAAGGTGTATTAAGAATTGTAATGCAAAAAATAATAATAAGAGAGCTCATGTAAAAAATTAAAATAAAATAAATTTTTTTTTTATTGTTGGTTGTTCTAAAATAAATTTTAAGTTAAAAAAAGATATAGAAAGAGATACAGATATAAAAGTGGGTTCTCTAGTTCTATGCATTTAGAGGGTCTGTGAACAACTGTCCAGTAGCAATGGACACACTTTGCATTAGACCTTGCCTCAAGGCATAACTAGTTATTCCAGGACTTAGAAGGTAAAGTACAACTTGAACCTGGGATATGCTTTATACTAACAAGTAAGGAAATGTTCAAAATATAGACATGCTAAAGGAACTCAAATTATATGATATAATCTCTACTATTTCAGCTGATGAAGCAAAGGGATAGTGCTGATGACATATTCCTAAATATTGGTTTCTAGAACAGTTAAAAATAATTTCCTATATTTAAATACATTTTATTAAAAAGCTTTATTGCCAGTCTTTTGCTTTAATTTCATAAATTCCCCACAGAGGCAATGTAATTTTTCAATATTCAGATAAAAGGTATAATTGTGGGACAAACTCATTATTCCCACTACTCCAGGCTATGAAAAAAAAAAAAAAAAGATTCGGAGACAAATTTGAATGCTGAGAGTAGTTGCTTGCAAAGAGGCCAGCTTCCAAAAGAACTCTTATAACTCAATAAAAATAATAGAGATATTTAAAGAAAAAAAGCACTAAGTTAGAGTTGTTTATTCATTATTCTCATTGATAGGAGCTCCTCATCCTGATAATAATATATGTACTACACACCTGCAAAAGTGAGCATTGCAAAAGAGTTCGCCATGTACCTAAGCTTTTTTTTTTTTGATTTTATTATCCTTTTTTTTTCTGTTGACCTTGTGCTATGTTTGTTTAACCAAATATTAAAAATGAAAAACTCCATACATTAAAAAAAGTTAGTCATACAGTTATTTTTCAAGAGACTTAGTATCTTACAATGGACCCAAAGTTATGTCTATTTTAGGAACTAATATTAAACAGAACTATTAGTCAATTTAATGTTTTTTCTCAAAGTGCATGTTCCATGGCTATGTTCCATGATTTTTTTTTTGCCTTATAAGTGAACAGTATTAACTTAAAGGCAATATGTCAGTTTTCCTTTCTCATCTTTCTGATTCAGCACATCCCAACAAAGGATGGTGGGGGCGGTTACTGAGAGTGCCTAATGTTATTCCTTTATCAGGACCCTGCTCCAGTGATAATTAACCCCTCTCATGATAGTGACATGACTTCATTCTTGAGGGTAGACTCCTCTCTTGGCCTAGTAGCCCCTTAATAGCCCCACCTCTTGATAACACCATAATGGCAATTAAATTTTAGAATTAAATTTAAATTAAATTAAATTAAATTTAAGAAGCTGTGGATAAAGATGGTAGAGACTCTTGACAAAGAATCTCAGTGCTCTTCAAATAAATATCTTCATACCAAAATCTCTTTATTCAAACTCACTGCAAGATTAAAATATTTGATCCAGTATTTCCTTTGTCTTTCTCCCATACCACACATATTTATGATGGAATTCAAAGGAAGTGTTTAAAAAAGGAAAACAGGAATAAGTCTTATTGTTTTGTTTTGATTTTTGTTTTGGAGGGGACAAATATTTAAACCATAGACATAGCTAAAATAAAAAGAAGAAAAATAATAAAAAGTGCTGGCATGGTGGCACACACCTGTGATCCCAGCAACTCAGGAGTCCGAGGCAGGAGGATTCCAAGTTCAAGACCGGACTGGCCAAGTTAGCAAGACTCTGTCTCAAAATTTAAAAAAATATATAAGAAGAGCTGGGGATGTAGCTCAGTATTAGAGTAACCCTGGGTTCAATTCTTTGTATTCAAAAAATATAAAATAAAATAAGACAAAATGAAATAAGAATGTGGAAAAATTGGAACCCTCACACATTACTGGTGCAAATGCAAAATGGTGCAGCCCATTCTGGAGAGTGGTTTGACAGTTCCTCAAAATATTAACATAGAGTTACCCTCTGACTCAGAAATTATTCACTTAGGAGAATCAAAAAGATATCTCCATACCAAAACTTATATATGAATATACATAAAAACATTGCTCATAATAGCTAAAAAGGAAATAAACTCAAATGCTCACCAACTTATAAATAAACAAAATGTATGACTATGTAATGGGATTTAAAGGAATGAAGTGCTAATACATGCTACAACATGGATTAACCTTCAATGAATTATGCCAAGTGAAAGAAGCCAAACACAAAAGGTCACAAATTGGGATTCCAATTATATGACATGTTCAAGATAAGAAAATCCACAGGGAAAGAAGATTGTATGCTTTTAAAGTGTGAATTTTATGTCATGTGACTTGTACCTCAACCAAACTGTGTGAAGAAATTTAGCCGTGTCTAGTGACACCCCTTTTATGAACATGTTCAGGGCAGAGGTGCATGTGGGTATGGCTATTTGAAGTGAATGTGCTGTGGAAAATATTTGTTTTTCTTCCTTCAACTGACTGGTGATGTAGATGGAGCCCTGCAAAGTAGTTAAGAGGAGACCAGTGAATATCCTAGAGGAATGTGTTGGGAAGAAAATTGTGGTTGGGAGACGGCAATTTGATTGTTCTAAATTTGAGTTCTTAACAGGTAAGACTTTTAACTACAAGTGTGATGTGCCACCCAGGAGAGTTGTTTTAAAGAATCCTAGACCTCATACTTCATCAACTCCTGAACTTTACAAAACATTTTAAACATTTCCTTTGAATTCCATCATAAATATGTGTGGTGTGGGAGAAAGATAAAGGAAATACCAGATCAAATATTTAACCTTGCAGTGAGTTTGTATAAAGAGATTTTGTTATAAAGACATTTATTTGAAGAGCACTGAGATTATTTGTTAAGAGTCTCTACCCTCTTTATCAACAGCTTCTTAGATTTATGCATAAATTCACAAATATTCCCTTCCTTGCTTCTGATGGGTATCTGTCTCTTTCAGCTGAAAAGAATTCAGCTTCTTTTGCCCTGGTGAGATAGTTGCCCAAAATATTTTTTGGTAGCCTGCCATTTCCTAAACTTTCACAATATTTGGATTCAGATGTTCCCCCCTGCCCCCCACCAAAGTAAAACATACGAGTTGAACTTCATTTTTTTTCAGAATGTCTTCAAAATGTCTTAGGCTGGTCTTTTTACCAGATTGGTCACTTAGATGGTGGTGCAAGATGAGCAGCAAAGATAAGAGTGAACATCTGGTAACCTTTATTCAGCTACAGCAATTGTACATTCTGCTTGACCAAGGAAATGCTCAACTACCTAGCTAGCATCTCCACCAGTCAACTGCACTGAACGCTTCTATCAATAGAAAGGAGATTATAGAGCTCCTGGAGAAGTTCAAGGTACAGGCATCTAAAGAGTACAGATTTGGCCCTATCTTTGATTCAATGGAGAGAAGGAGACCAAGGAGGCTAGGCCAGTGGTCCTACATGGAGTTCAAAGTAACAGACTACAAATTTTGTCCTTGTTCAGATATTTCTGTCAATTTGTAAATGATATACAAAACTCATTTCAAAGTAATTATTTTAACACAGCATGTACTTCCTGTAAACTAAAATTTTATTGTTTTTTTTATTTTAATGAGTTGACCTTATCAATTGTTTCTTTCCATGGGTCATGCCTTTGATGTATCTAAAAAGCCTTCATCAAACTCAAGGTCATCTAGATTATTTTTCTATGTTACCTTCTAGAATTTTTAGTTTTATTTTTACATTTGGGTCTATGGTCCACTTTGAGTTCGTTTTTGTGAAGGATGTAATATCTGTATCTAGAGTCAGGTTTTCACATGTGAGTGTCTGATTGTTCCAACACCATTTATTGAAAGGACTGTCTTTGTTCCATTTTATTACTTTTACTTCTTTGTCAAGATCAATTAACTAGGGCTGGGGTTGTGGCTCAATGGAAGTGCACTTACACAGCATGTTTGAGGCATTGGGTTCAATCCTCAGCACCACATAAATAAATAAATTAAGGTATTATGTCCATCTACACTAAAAAAATGTTAAAAAAAGATCAATGGGCTATATAAGTGTGCATCTATTTCTGGGCCCTTCATTCTATTCCAATGGTCTATCTGTTTATTCTTTCACAAAAACCAAACTGTCTTTTTTTTTTATTAGTTGTTCAAAACATTACATAGCTCTTGACATATCATATTTCATACATTTGATTCAAGTGGGTTATGAACTCCCATTTTCACACCGTATACAGATCGCAGAATCACATCGGTTCCACATCCACATTTTTACATACTGCCATACTAGTGTCTGTTGTATTCTGCTGCCTTTCCTATCCTCTACTATCCCCCCTCCCCTCCCCTCCCCTCCCATCTTCTCTCTCTACCCCCTCTACTGTAATTCATTTCTCTCCCTTGTTTTTTTCCCTTCCCCCTCACTTCCTCTTATATGTAATTTTGTATACCCCTGAGGGTCTCCTTCCATTTCCATGCAATTTCCCTTCTCTCTCCCTTTCCCTCCCACCTCTCGTCCTTGTTTAATGTTAATCTTCTTCTCATGCTCTTCCTCCCTACTCGGTTCTTAGTTGCTCTCCTTATATCAAAGAAGACATTTGGCATTTGTTTTTTAGGGATTGGCTAGCTTCACTTAGCATAATCTGCTCTAGTGCCATCCATTTCCCTGCAAATGCCATGATACCAAACTGTCTTGATTTCTAAAGATTTATAGTAAGTTTGAAGTCAGGTAATATCAATCCTCCAATTTTGTTCTTTTCCTTCAGTATTATATTGGCTACTTGGTCTTTTGCCTTTCTATAAAAAACTTCAGAATTCATTTGTCAATATCCAGAAAATAACTTTCTGTGATCATTATTATCTTGAACAATAAGAAAAAATTAATTGATTTCAAATTTATACATATACATTATATATATTATATTGTAAAGAAAAGAAAGAACTATTCAATTCCTTAAATGTGATTCAAAAAATGAGAATAAAAATATTTTAAAATTTATATCACCAACTTGAGCAAATAAAATATCTCACCAATGGTGAATATCATGAAGTTGAAAAGATCATGCTTAATAATCATAATTGATAATTATCTGTAGTCATTTCAAGTATAAAATGGGAAATAAAGGTATTTATTGAAGCAATATCAAATGTTATAAAAATTTAGGATATTTATATTTATTCCTTTGAAATTTAATATTTAACATGCTTCCTAATAATTTCTACTTCATTGTCTTATCATAATCATAGAATATTTTAAATGTAATTTTTAATGAAGCCTATGTAAATATCTACAAATCTCCTTCCAGTTTACTCCAGTATGAAAAAATGGAATCATTTTTTTCCATGTGTCAGGATATACTTCCTATTCCATAAAAAATTACATTCTCTGTCTTTGCAGTTGCTGCCATGGCCATCTAAGACCCTGTATAGTCATATCACATTCCTCCATTGCTCAAGATTCATTCACCCACATGTAAAGAATATATCTATCCATATGAAGAGAGCATGACCTTTGGAATTCTCTTCCTCTCTATTCTTTGGGCCAACCCCTTCCTAGACATGCTCTGAGCAACTGGCTCTCTGGGCCCTGGGCTCAGGAAAGCAAACTTCACAGCTGTAGCCACCAAATTCCTCATCGTAGTGGCTTCTGAGTGTGCTACAGTCCCTTCTTCACTGCTAGCAACCATATTTTTCATGTCTTGGTAGGGAACATCAGAATCCTCCTGTGGGCAAGCTAAGATTCTAAGATGTGTGAGGAACCCCAAGACTGTGGAAGCCTGGGTGTTTCTGAGTGGCCTGAAAACCAGAGTCCTGAAATGTGTAGGAAAAGGATCAAGAAGCTCAGTCTGTTCCTAACATTAGTACTGTAGATAAGATGTGCCCCTCCTGCCTTGGAGTGAGATTTCTGTGTTCGCTTCTATTCTGCCCCTTGCCTTATATCTCAGTTATAATACTAAGATACTGATAGAATCCACCTTATTACATCTATTTCCTAAATCCAGCAATCTAACTTTTCGGGTCTTCATCAACCTCCCACTCCCATAAGGAACTAGGTGAGTTAGGTAACATTTCCAAGGCACACAATTTAAAAGACCCCTCACTCCTAGGGCTCCTGATCCAAGGAGGAGGGATCCCTAAGCTCCTGGACCCTCTCAAACAAGTTCATGCTATTGGATCCCCAGACATTACAGACAGAATATACATTTATAAGTGAGTCACTAGCATGTAAAATATACCTGGAGCCATGTATTAGTATTTGTTGTAATAAAATATAAAAAATAAACAACTTATAAGAACAAAAATTTATTTTACTCACGGTTTCAACATTTCAGTCTATGGTCACTTGGCTCTGGGGCTTTGGGCCTGTGGAGGCACAGTACATCATGGTGGGGAGTGCATGGCCGAGAAGGCTGCTCACCTCATGGTGGCTGGGAAGCAAGGAGAGAGAAGAGGCTGGGTTCTGAATATCCCCTTCAAGGGCATGCCTTTCAATGACCTAGGTTCCTTCTCTTAAAGGTTCCACCACCTCCCAACAGTGCCACGGACTGGGAACTAAGCCTCCTTTGGAAGACATTCAAGATCCAGACCATAGCAAGCCATGAGATTATAAGGAGTCACCAAGAGAGACTAAGCTGCAGCGTGAGAAAGAGGAACCAGTAAAGGAGAATGAGTAGAAGCAGCCAGATATGTGTGAATAGCAAGACTGTGAAAGCCTGGATATCCCTGAAAACCGGAGTCCTGAAATTTGTAAGAAAAGGAACAAGAAGCTCATTCTGTTCCTAACATTAGCACCACAGATAAAATGTGCCCCTCCTGCCTGGGAGGGAGATTTCTGTGTTCCCTTCTATTCTGCCCCTTGCCTTATATCTCAGAGTTCACTTAAAAAAAATTTTTTTTTTAAATCCCTCATTATTACAGCCTCTCCTTTAGCAGCACGAGCACATATCCTCTGGATTGCCCTGCCTGGGTCACCAAAGAAGAAGTGAGTCTCTCCAACTTATCATGGCAGCGTCTTCTCACTCTATCTCCAGGTTGCAGGTAGGAGCTCCTGTTTCTCTTTCCTATTCTGAGTTTCTGGTTGTATGATACAAAAGAGAGAGTGAAAAAAAAAAAAAAAACCCAAAAAGGAAGAAAACTCAGAATAAAGGAGACAAAAGTACAAAAAAATTCTTTGAGAGCTCAGAAAAAGTAAATAAATTAACTTTTAAACTTATTAAGTACCAAGCATTATTCTTGCATCTCTTGGTACAGGCCTATGGTGAGTACATATGGCATGCGTGTGTGTGTGTGTGTGTGTGTGTGTGTGTGTGCATATGAGTGCAAGTGTGCATGTAATATAGCAAGGATTAAGAGGAAGAGAAGAAGCCTCACATGATAACTAAGAAGCACAAATTCTTAGAATCTCATGAAATGACAGAATAAGACCTTGCAAACGTTGGTTTGCATGATGCATTTTCTCACCCCTTACTTGTGGCAAACATTACTATCTGTTTTCAGTCGTGTTTTCCTCTGGGCTGTTTTGGATTCTTTCTTGATACAGTTGTCCATTTATTTGCTCTCAAGCCACCAGGGTTCCTATGTGAACCCTCCCTCTTACAGGTGAGAATGCACTGTAACCTAAAGAAGTTGTTACATCTATTTCCCAAATCCAGCGATCTAACATTTTAGGCCCTCACCAACCTCCCACTCCCATAAGGAACTAGGTGAGTTAGGTAACATTTCCAAGGCACAAAATTTAAAGGAGCCCTCACTCCTAGAGGCTTGCTGCCCCTGCAATTGCAAAGATCTGAGAGTGAGGGCCTCCTTAAATTTCACTCCCTAGGTGCCTTGTGAGCTTCACTCTAGCCCAGGCCCAGAGTGAACTTTGGGCCTACTTTCTACTACTGTTGCCCTTTCAACATCTGTTGCCCCTTTCTTGCCCTCAGTCCTCTCTGACTCCATCTCTGTTTCTCTTTTTTCAGGGGCATTCCAAATCCAAGGGCCCCATGAGCCTGTGGTGGCTGTGCTGGGTGGTGAAGCAGAGCTGTCTTGCTTTCTCTCAACCCATCAGAGTGCTGAGAACATGCAGATGAGCTGGTTCCGCTCCCTGTCCTCCCAGATTGTACACCTGTACAAGGATAGGAGTGACCCGGGGAAGTCATGGAGGAGTACTCAGGGAGGACAAAGCTTGTGAGAGATGCTATCAGTAAAGGCATTGTGGTCCTGATAATCTTCAACATCTAAACCTTTGATGATGGTATCACTGTGCGTTCCAGCATGGCTCCTTCCACAGTGATAGATTGACCAAACTGAAAGTGGCAGGTAATGGCCCAGGTTCTGCCCTTGACCCTCACCCCCTCAGGGTTTTCAGAAGGATTTCCTTCTCTGTCTCATGTTCCTTGGAAATATAAAGAGGTTGTAATAGAAATGGAGGTGACTAATTCCTCGGCCTGTCGCATAATTCTATATACCACTGCTAGGATCAGGCTGCCTTCAAGGTTTAGGAATAAACAGAAAAAAATAGAGTCACGGTGGGAGTCAAGAAATGTGCAAGGCTGAGCGCAGTCGTACATGCTTGTAATCCCAGCAGCTTTAGAGGCTGAGGCAGGAGGAGTGCAAGGTCAAAGCCATCCACAGCAACTTAGCAAGGCCCTAAGCATCTTAGTGAGACCCGGACTCAAAATGAAAAACTAAGAAGTGCTGAGAATGTAGCTGGTTGCTGGGTGGTTAACTGCCCCTAGGGTCAATCCCTGGTATCAAAAAAAAAAAAAAAGAAAAGAAATTAAAGAAAAAAAAAGAGCAGTGTTGGACTCATCTCTTATCTGGATCCTCATCCGTTGTTGCCAAGATATTTTCCAGAGCCTCAGTTTCTGTTCTACATACTACAATCTGGTCATCAGTGCCGACTCTTCAGGGGGAACACAGGGGTCTGTGTGTTGGAAATGAGCTTAGTCCTGGCATCTCTTCCTCTTCTCAGCTCTAGGTTCAGTTCCTCACTTCCACATGGAGGTTACTGAGACCAAAGAAACCCAACTGGAGTGCAGGTCAGAGGGCTGTTTCCCTCAGCCACAGGTCCAATGGATAAACTCTCGTGGAGATTAAATTCCACCTGTGTCTGAGTTTCAGACCCAGGACCGAAATGGCCTGTTCCTGATAACCACATTGCTCCTATTCAGAGGTTCTGCAAAGATGAATGTGACATGTTCCATCAGGAACCCGATCCTGAATCAGAGAAAGGAAGAGCAAGTGTCCACAGCAGGTCAGTTTTCTCTCTTCCCTGACTCACCCTGGAACCTTGGCAGACTGGTCCTCTACCAGCTACGCTCCACTCCTGCTTCTGCTCTCTGCCATCACACCACGGCAGCCTTTAGACAGGACTGGATTTCCCTCTCTTTTTCCTACTTCCTCCTTTCCTTTCCTCACCAGGCTTTTCCATTCTACTTAACGTCTCCTTGAGGACTCTTCATCAAAAAATACTATCAAATCTCTTCTCTAGATCTTTAATATACCAATATCTCCTACTCTGCCTTTTCAAGGTTCCTCCTCAGATATTTTATTAGGTAACTCTCAGCCAGGAAGCATTGCTGTTTCCAACAAATATTGCTGAAAACAAAACAGCAACAAAAAATTGGGGCTGGGGTTGTGGCTCAGTGGTAGAGTGCTCACCTAGCACGAGTGAGGCATTGGGCTTGATCCTCAGCACCACATAAAAATAAAATAAAGGTATTGTGTCCACCTACAATTAAAAAAAAATATATATATATATCGATAATTGATATATATGTATATATATTTATGTTTAAAAAACATTTATTACCTAAGTGTCCTGCTGAAATAATTCTTTTAAACTTAAACACAGATGGGAATTCCCTATAGATAGACATGATTTTGACATATCTGGTCACCTACATTCTGCCTTCTTTCCTATTTATGCAAGGTCCTATTGTCTCTTTCAATTATTTTCTCTATGCTTCATCTGGATAATGCCTACTTACTCTTCTAATTTTTGCTAAAATACTACTTCCTTAGAGAAACTTCTTTTACTGCCCCCTTAGCTGAATTAGATTTTAGCACTATTCTCTGTTATAGATCCTTGTTGTTTTCATAAACTTGGTACCTAACCAAATGTAAGTATTTATCTTCTTTGTATTTATTTATTTAATGTCAGTCTAACTCATTAAAGAGTAAGTTTTATGAAGATGGGAAGTATGATTTTTTCTAATCATTCAAAACCTACTGCCTAATATAGTAACTTTAATTAAGAAATCAATAAATGTTTATTGACAAGAGTTTCATGGAGACAAATGTTTTGGATTGCTTGTCCATGTGGACACTGAGGTCACCAAGGACAGTGGCAGAACTAACCTGAAGAGTGGTATGGGAGCCAGGGCCTGGTGCCATCAATGAGAGGGAGAATGACCATGAGACCAGGCAGGGGAGAAAGGAGAGATGCTCAATGGAGAGGGATTTTGTATGATACAAAAAATACATTAAGTTGTAATGCAGGTTACTTATCCCATTTTTTCTCTAATTTGAATAAGCCTCCCACTGTTCCTAATCCCCTAACCCCAACTTTTCCTTTGAAAGAAATTCCTCAACATTTTCCATCTCTCCCCTCAAGTTCCATCTACTTTCTTGTCTTAATTAAAACCTGAATTCCACCACCCCCAATATCCCACTTTCCTTGCACTGCATGCATTTCCTATTTACAGGCCTTTGTCCTTCTCTAGTGATGAAATGCTTCCTGTTTGTTAAGATCACACTTTGGCATCTGCATTGCCATGTGCAACCACTCATACCAAAAACCCAAACCCCCAAAACAAAATACCTGATAAAATCCATAATTTTGCTAAATGACAAAAATTCAATTCTAAAACATTATTATGTTCCTATTATCCCTATTTTTTCTAGTCTTTTGAACATGAATGGGTGTTGTATTTTGTCAGATTGAGTTTTCTGCATATATTGAAATGATCATTTGATTCTTGTCTTTAAGTCTATTGATATGATGAATTACATTTGTTTATTTCTAGATGTTGAAAAAACTCTTCATCCCTGGGATGAACCCCACTTGATCATGGTACACAATCTTTCAAATATCTTTTGGTATGCAATTTGTTAGAATTTTAGCATTTATGTTTATCAGGGATATTGGTCTAAAGTTTTCTTTCTTTGATGTGTCTTTGTCTAGTTTTGGTATCAGGGTGATATTAGCCTCATAGAATGTGTTTGAAAGTGTTCCCTTCTTTTCTATTTCATAGAATACTTTGAGGGGTTTTGGTTTTAGTTCTTTTTTGAAGGTCTTGTAGAACTCAGCTGAGATTTCATCTGTTTCTGGCCTTTTCTTTCTTTGTAGGCTTTTGATGGTGTTTTCTATTTCATTGCTTGAAATCTATCTGTTTATATTGTATCTGTCCTGATTCAGTTTGGATAGATCATTAACATGACATTCAGTTAGGTTAGGCCATTAACATTCAATGTTATTATTGAGATATGATTTATATTCCTGGTCATTTTGGTTTATTTTTGGTTTTTAGTTTGACTATTTCTTTAGTGTAGTTCCTCCTTTTGATGGTTTTCACTCTCTCTTTTTTTTTCATTTCATCCTCATGGAATATTTTGTTGAGTATGTTCTGTAGTTCAGGCTTTCTAGTTGTGAATTCTTTTAACTTTTGTTTATCATGGAAGGTTTTTATTTCATCTTCAAATCTGAAACAATTTTGCTCGATATAAAATTCTTGGTTGGCATCTATTTTCTTTCAGCGCTTGAAATATATTATTCCAGGACCTTCTATCTTTGAGGGTCTGGATTGAGAAATCAGTTGAGATCTGAATTGGTTTACCTCTATAGGTAATTTGGTTATTTTCTCTTAAGGCCTTTAAGATTTCATCCTTATTCTTTATTTTAATCATTCTTATTATAATGTGTCTTGGTTTGTCTGTACCATAATTTTGTACATTTGGAGTCTTGTATTTTATTTTCCATTTAATTCTTTAGGTTTGGGAAATTTTCTGATATTATGTCGTTGAAAAGATTGTGCATTCCTTTAGTTTGTATCTCCACTCCTTCATCAATCCTTCTTAAATTTGGTCTTTTCATATTATCCAGTAATTCTTGGAAGCTCTGCTCATGGATTTTTTTTTTACCATATTCTCTGCATGGACAACTTTATTTTTAAGATTACATATTTTGTCTTCATTGCCTGAGGTTTTGTCTTCCAAGTGGTCTACTCTATTGGTGATACTTTACATTAAATTTATAATTTGATTTATTAATTCCTTCATTTCCAGAACTTCTGCTTTTTCCCCAGAATATCTATTTATTGAAGTGATCTTTCACTTCCTGTATTTTTCTCTTTGATTTCACTCCTTATTCCATCCTTTACTTTGCAGATCATTTTTACTATGTATATTTCAACTCTTTCTCAAACATTTCTTCTACTATGTTGTCAGTGGACTCTGTTATTGGAGCATCTTCATCTGTTTCAGGTGACTTATTCCCTTGTTTTTTTCATGTTGTTTGCGTGTTTTTCCCATCTAGCAATATGGATCGGAGGCAGTACAGATTCTACCATATAGACTTATGCTGTTCCTGAAGGTTTCTAGTACCTCACTTCCAAGGGGAGACCAATATCAATAGCACCCAGCATAAACAATATATATATCCTTAAACGTAATAGCTCTCACCAAGGTGTCTACTGCCTTCTTGCAATCACTGTCTACACTATAAACAGAAAATTTGCTAAAAAGGTTTACAATTTTGAGTGGTGGACAAAGAGACAACAGAAGTAGTGTAGGATGTAAGGTTCATGAAGGAGGAAGAGAGAAGCTAGAAGCAAAACTCCGCAGGAAGAGTGGAAGAGGAACTGACAGAGATTAGCTATTGGCTGGAGAAAGAGTATAAAGAGAATCCAGGAAAACAGACAAGCAAGAGGAAGAATACATACAAAGAAAAAGAAATTAAATTATAAGAATATACAACAAAACTGCAAAACACCATTTATATATCACTGTCCTCAACAAACTGATGCATAAAAAATACCTTGCTCCAAATATGGTAGAGATGTTAGAGAAGAAAAAAATAAAAAATAAAATAAATCTTGGTGAAAAACTGAACAACTGTCTCTGTTGGTGTTGAAAAGTTTCTCAGCCATGTCTCTGACTTCTCATGGGATTGCCAGGCCCAGAGTAGCCCTCACAGATCCAGTCACTATCCCACGGATCTGAGTTTCAGACACCCCAATCTCAGCCATGGTGTAGTCCCAAGATCTCAATGCCACTCCAATTTGTACAGCGGCCACCAGGGATGTGCTCACACAGAGGAGCAACCCTGAGACGCATCAACAAGATGGTGCCACCAGCACTCCCATCTGGAAGAACCCAGGCCCAGACAAACCCACAGACACTCTGAAACTGGAACTCCAGGTCCTAGCTGGCATCCCCAGACAGAGGCAGCTGCATCTCAAGATGGCAGCGGCAGCAAACCTGCTGACATACCCCAGACCTGGCGTCCCAAGATGAGTGAAACCATATGGAGTCAAACCTGAAGTCTTCCTGGTAGCAGACCTCTGGGCGGCGGTGGCAGCTGCAGCGGGTGGTGGGTCGATGTCAGTGATGTCCATGGCAAGCTGCACCTGAAAAAAAGGCCTCTAGTGGGCAGCTGCAGTGTCGGCGGCAAACCCAAGTAGCCACTTTTAAGTAATCAGAAGTGGCTTGGGAGATAGAAATTTCTAGAATTTGCAGGTTAAAGGTGAGTTTAGAAGGGTTCAGTTATAGATGTGGGTGTCAGTCTGTACTGGTAACTGCTGGTAAATTTTTAGTCTTTTGCTTAGTTCAGTGTGACCAGAAATTTCTTGGATGTATCAAATATTCTAATATAAGTTATGGTCCTTTTTAATCAAGGAACTTAACATCCAGTGAGTGAGTGAGACAGAGGGTTGACTGGCTGACGGTGAGATGCTTGAATTCCTGTCCACAGGAACAAAGTCAGGGGGGAGTGAGGTACAAGGAATGTTTGGAGAGTCCATGGGCCAGTGGCAGCATTCTGTCAGCATGTCATCTCAAGAAGCTTGTTCTGAGCTTCCAGACGAAGTCTGTGGGGTGGTTAGTAGGCTCTGTAGCTTCTCTTCCCTGTTCCCGGACTTTCTCTCCCATCCAACTTTGCTGATCACCTCAGTATTTTGGTGAAGAAAGAAGTGAGTCTCTTGGGGAGTATATCTCATAGTCTGGGGAGCTGGGGAACTGATCACTCACTGACTACTTCTTCTCTTTCCTCATTGGAAAAATTAAGGCCTGAGGCCTCCTCTTGGCATTTACCTTTTCTGCTTTGGGTAAGGGGTGACATGGGTCATGTGAAACTCTTCTTGTTATCCTCTTCAATGCATTATTTCTCAGAGTTTATTATCCATTGGTGTGCTGGAACTTGTCTAATGGGTCCCTGCATTCCCATAAAAAGTATTCTCATTGGTTAATAGTTGTCTGTATCAATGCTTTTATGGAGGGATGATGGTGGAAATACGATGTCTTGCTGATGTCACTCTCTGGAGTCCAAGTAAATTTCAAAAGATAATTGGTAATTCATCAAGTAGGTAGGTTTTGGTAGCAAGGTAATTATCATTGCATATGAATATCTTCATTATAGAATCCTAGATTTCTGCTAGATGTCATGTCCTTGAGAGGAAAGTGGAACAGGAATTAACATCTATATAACGTCTAGCTCAATGTTATGTGTTCAACAAATAACTGTAGAGACAATGAATGGCTCTTACATAGCTTTTCTTTTATCTCTATGCTGGCATCACCTATTTTATTAAATAGTATATTTACTGAAAATCTCTAAGTGTTCTAAGATCAGTTGCATTGAGCAGTCAAGTTGATTTCAGTTAGTTAGGATTGACCACACATACCGCTGGAGCCATAAGTTGGAGGATAAGGGAAGACTCCAAGAGTAGCTGGCATGTCAAATGGGACTCCTTTGAGTATCTATAAATAGGATGGCTCCTAGTTACCATCAAAACCTGTATATTTTTTGAAAGACAAATACCTACTGTTAATAATTATAC
Source organism: Callospermophilus lateralis (assembly GCF_048772815.1). Taxonomy (NCBI): domain Eukaryota; kingdom Metazoa; phylum Chordata; class Mammalia; order Rodentia; family Sciuridae; genus Callospermophilus; species Callospermophilus lateralis. The sequence goes on from NC_135306.1 coordinate 141,997,245, forward strand.
TGGGGATAACAAACATAAATTGGTGTTTATCATTGGCAAAAGAGAACCAGATTGATGTTCTGTCTAAGGATAATAATGGCAACAAAAGACTATGGGGGTTCAGTAGAAAGACAGGAGATGGCTTCTGGTTGGAAGACCTAGGGGAATATTCAGTAGAGATCCAGCACTTGAGCTGGGTTTTGAAGGACACTTTCAATTCAGATCCAAACTGTGAAGGTGGGCATTGCAGCCTGAGGGGGAATGGTGTTGACTTTTGGAGGCAGCAGAGTGTATGTAGTACAACAGGGTGTGGGAAGAGGAGCTGTTTCATGTTCCTGGTACTATTAGATGGGGAGGATGGAAACTAAAGTTGAACCCAGTCTACATTTTTTTAAGGTCCAAATAAGGAGGTTTAAAACAATCTGTACTTCTGAGATCATGCACACAAAGTTTGGAAACGCTTAGGTATAGTTCACTAGTTCATTACCTTGAGGAAGGCAATCTTTTTTTTTTTTTTTTTTTAAAGTTTTTTAGTTGTAGATGGACACAATACCTTTATTTTATTTATTTATTTTTATGTGGTGCTGAGGATCAAACCCAGTGCCTCACATGTGCTAGGCAAGCTCTCTACCACTGAGCTATAGCCCAGCTGGAAGAATGCAATCTTATTTGTAGCTAAATATAAAATTGACTCTGAGTCCAGAGCATGCTGTCAAATATTCACCTATGATTCCTCTTTGGGTCCATTTCAGTCCTCTGTGGTTTCCTGGAAATCCTTTTCCCCTATATATCATCTCTCTACATTTTTAAAGATTTTTATTGAGCTTACTAAAACTCTTCCCCTCTTTTGTCCTGAGTTTTCCCTTTAAGTTCCAGAGTCCAGATTCCCTATGATACACTGATTTTTTTCTTCCTAAAGTTGGCAATATTTAATAAACAGCTTTGTTGTATTATTATGTTAAGAGACTCTTTCCATACTTGACTAAAATGAAAAATGGGTTTTGAGAGAACTGAGAACTCCACATTCCTTTATTTGTTTGTTAATTTATTCATTTAACAAGTATTTGTTTTGTTAGGCTGTGTGGCTTTAGTGTTAAGTAAAATATTTTATTCACTTCCTTGGGAGACTCATATTTTCATTTGGGAGCTAGTAATAATGCAGCTAATAATACAACAATTAATATTTAATCATAATGGTGGCAATTGCTATAATAAAAATATTCTAGAGTATTCTAAAAGTGAATAACGAGGGAACTAACCCAGCCTGGAATATGCCAAAGAAGGTTTTTTTGTTGATATTTCTAAAGATTTATTTTCATCACCAACATAATGTTTTTATTGTATTGGCTTTTAAAAATTATTTTAGCTTTAAAATTTACAGATAAAATTATATGTATTCACTGTGTATGTAGTCATGACATTTTGCATTTTGAATTGTATGTATGTTGTAGAATGACTAAATCTAGAAAATTATCACACACATTTCCTCATATAGCTATCTTTTTTTTTGGCACCAAGGATTGAACCCAAGGGCACTTAACCACTGAGCAATATACCCAGCCCTTTTTTTTTTTGTATTTTTTATTTAGAGATAGGCTGTCACTGAATTGCTTTGGGCCTCATGAAGCAACTGTCTTTGAACAGTTGTTGAAGCTGTCTTTGAACTCATGATCCCCTTGCCTCAGCCCCCCAGCAGCTGGGATTATAGGTGTGTGCTATCATAGCTATCATTTTTTTGTGGTGAGAACACTTTACATCCAGTTGTAGCATTTTTCAAGAATACAACATGTTATGAACTAAAGTCACTATGTTGTACCATAGATCTCTTGACTTTATTCCTCCTAACTTAAATGTTGTACCTTTTGACCAACCCCTTGTGACCCAAAACCCCTTCACCTTAATTATTCATACCCCTAGTAACCACTCTTCTATCCTCTGTTTCTACGAGATCAACTTTTCAAGATTATACCTGTTATGGTGTAGATATTAGGGCTCCCCCCTAAATCTCCCCCCATAGTATGATACAATGCAAAAACATTCAGAGGTGAAATGATTGGGTTATGAAAGCCTCAACCCAATCAAGGAATTAATCCCTGATGGGAGTTCACTGAGTGGTAACTGAAGGCAGAAAGGGTGTGGCCGGAGGAAGGGAGCATTGCATGTGTGCTTTTGGGGGATGTATTTTGTATTTGGTGAGTGGTGTCTCTCTCTGCTTCCTGGAGTGATGTCTTGAACTGCTTCCCTCTGCCAGACTCTTCCACCCTGTTCTGTCTCACCTCCAATCCTGAGGAATGGAGCTAGCTGTCTCTTTGAAACTGTGAACACCCAAATAAACTTTTCCTCTTTAAAATTGTTCTTGTCAGGTCTTAAAGCCACAGCATAAAAAAGCTGACAAAACACCACCTGGGTCAGATCATGTGGTACTTTCTTTCTATGCCTGGCTTATTTTATATAACCTAACTTTCTTCAGGTCCATCTGTGTTGTTACAAAGTACAGGATTTCCTTCATTTTTATGGCTGAATATTATTCCATAGTGTAAACAGACCATATTTTATTCATTTGTTGATGGACACTTTCTTGTCTTATGAATAACGCTGTAATCAACATGGGAGAACAGATCTCTCTGTGACATAATGACTTTATTTCCCTTGGATAAATACCCAGTAGTGGAATTGCTGTATCATAGGGTGGTTCTGTTTTTAATATTTTGAATCACAGTGGCTGTACCAATTTACATTCCCACCAACAGTATACAAGAATTCCCTTTTCTCCATATCCTCCCCAGAACTTGTGGCCTTTTGTCTTTTTGATAATAGATGTTCTAGTGGGTGTGAGGTGATACCACATTGTAATTTTGATTTACATTTCCCTTGGCAAAGAAGACTCTTGTTGATGAATAAACTGAGATTGGAAAGACAATGAGGAATAAGCAAAAGGGAGAAAGGGGAGGGTAGACAGGAACATTCCAGGCTAGGGGTAAAGGCTCTGTGGGAAGAAGTGTATCACCTGAGACCAGTGTGGTTGGGGAATGGAGAAAGAGAATAGGCAAGAGGGATCCAGAGAACTTCATAGGATCCCAGATTATACATGAATTTTCTGAACTCATTCTACTGATTTAAATCTTCATCTCTTCAAAAAATATTCTCACAGATAATGCTTTACCAGCTATCCGGGCACCCCTTAGCCCAGTCAAATTGAAGCATAAAATTATGTGGGCAATGCATTGAGCTATGTGATTTATATTCTTGATCATTTTTTAGTGCTTAAAATAGCTTAAAACATACATGTTAATTATGCACACATTATCAACTGAGCCCTAAGTTTCTGAGAATTTATTTAAACTGTTCAATATTGCATGACTAGCAAGTAGAAGAACTGTTGCTCCATCCCATGGCTGTCTGGATCTAAAGTTCATGTTCATTACATAGTAATATGCTTCCTTCTGTTTAAACTTTAGTGTGAACCTGAATGTTTATATCCAAGGAACATTAATATTACATGTTTATGTAGGCTTTGACATGTCATGTATAAAACACCACATTACAATTATTCATCCCTCACCCCTCAGTGCTACAGTAGAGGCCAAAGAGACCTTGAATGGAAACCTAAGAAGAAAGAGGAAGAGGAAATGAAGAAGGGGAAAAAAGATATGATGAAGAGGAAGATTAACTTATAGAGATCTTTGGAAAGAAAAACAGAGCATAGAATATTTAAATCCACATTTGTTTTATTGGGAAAATACCAAAGAAAAATGCACTGCATGCATGTTAACTGTTCAATACTTGAGCACTGAATGCAAATTAATTGCTTAAACCATCTGCTAATCATTTGAGTCTGGCAATAAAAGTGATGAGTGAAGCGTTTATCATCAATCTGAAAGCACATTTTTCTAATGGATCCTTTATTCAAGTTCTATGTTTCTGTCATGAATTTAACATTTTTCCCAGGCACATAGTGCTTTCAACTTGTGTTTGTAATTAGGATTATCCTAACAACATTGTGGTGACACTTTCAGAAGTAATACTGCACTTGGCCTTTATTGATCAATAGAGTATCTACCGCTTGACCCCACTACATAATGCAAATTTTGATTAAATTAGGAGAAAATCAATTAACATACTTTGATTTTAAGAAAGCTGTTTACAGATTTTACAATTTGTATAGCATCCGGTGTGTGTGTGTGTGTGTGTGTGTGTATGTGTGTGTGTGTGTATGTGTGTGTGTGTGTGTGTGTGTGTGTGTGCGCGCGCGCGCACGCATATGTGACATCTGTGGCTTAAGGATACAAATTTAAATTTCTATTGTTCATCATTTCAGGGAGACTTCCCTAATCTTGACAGTGATGTGATATTCAGGAAAGTAATCAAAGGGAAGTGTATCTTTGGTATCAGACTAACATCCTCAGGGAGAGTGTCACCCGTAAGCCCTGTAGAGGAGTCCCTATACAGGTCCCTGTGGTTTAGTTGGCCTTGCAAATAACAAACAGGTGAAAATGAAATGTTTTGAAGAGGGCATGAAGACCTCTTTCACCTACAATCTCATGCTCAGCATGGGCACATTGCAACCATTATCCTGAAAATCAGTCTTGAGTTTACTACCATTTAAGCCCCAAGGGAAGCTCTTATGTATCTCTCGACCTGTGTTCTCTAAATAAAAGGCAACTACATGAATTTGAAGATGAGGTTTCATGGGTCTTCTTCAATTCATGTCAGAGATGGATAGCTCTTTTAAATGTGGGGAGGATTTGAGTAGCAGAAACTTTAGGTAATAATAAAAGGCAAAATAACTATCTTATCAAGTCTTTCCTCATAGGAAAAGATTTGAATGTAATAGATTTTTGCCTAAAATAAACTGTTTTATAGGACTGCCCAGCATCCATTAGGAACTGTTTGTCTTTGTTTTTAATATGTGGTTCCCAAGGTTCTCATAACAACATGATATTCACAAGAGCTGTAAACAGATGTGGGACAATATTTGGGGATATTAAAGTTGCTGAAGTGAAAGTGAACATTTTAAACTTCAAAATGTAGTTGTAATTAACATTTTAATAAAATGGCAACTATTTGCAATTCTAGTGTTCAATGTTACCTATTTGCCAGTGTGAAGAATCAGTCTTAACACTTCACTAGAATATGTTTAAACCTGCATCTGTACAAATTAGCTGCTGAAATTTTAAATTAGCTGGTGAAATACTGAGTGTCTTCAGGGGTCAGTTTCAGGACTTCTGAAGATAGAATGGATTTAGGAAAAAAATCTGGGTAAAAATGATCAGAGGACATTGTTTGGATAAGGAGTTAGATGGATACATAATAATCCAAAGTATGCATTTGTTTTTTAATTGATGCTGTGACAAGTTATCACAATCACAACACCACAACCTTCCATCTCAGTTTCTGAAGTCAGAAGTCCAGGTACAAAGCTCAGCTGCTTCTCTTCTTAGAGTCTCTCAAGGGCATAATCTAGGTGTCAGCAAAATTGCCCTCCATTTTGTAGGCTCTGGGGAGGGATCTGCTTTCAAGTTTGGGTTATTGCTAGAATTGAGTTCTATGTAGTCTTCTAGGGACTGAGACAGGTCCCCATTTCCTTGGTGGCTGTTGGCCAGGGTTTGTTCCACACTCTTAGGGGCTACCTATGTTCCTTAACTGGGGGTCTTTTATTCCATCTTCAGAGTAAGCAACTGTACATTAAGTGTGTCTCAAACTTTGAATCTTTCTGACCTCTTCTTTTGTCTTGTCTCTTTGACTTCTTCCACAGAATCTTTTTTTAGTTCATTCTTTTTTTATTGATTTTTTTAAAAAAAATGACAGCAGAATGCATTACAATTCTCATTACACATATACAGCACAATTTTTCATATCTCTGGTTGTATATAAAGTATGTTGACACCAATTTGTGTCTTCATACATGTATGTTGGATAATGATTTTTATCACATTCCACCATCCTTGCTAATCCTCTTCCCCCTTCCTTTCCCTCTCACCCCTCTGCCCTATCTAGAATTCATCTAATCCTCCCATGCTCCCCCTCCCTACCCCACTATGAGTCAGCCTCTTTATATCAGAGGAAACATTTGGCATTTGTTTTCTTGGGATTGGCTAACTTCACTTAGGATTGTTTTCTCCAATGCCATCCATTTACCTGCAAATGCCATAATTTTATTCTCTTTTATTGCTGAAAAATATTCATTGTGTGTATATGCCACATTTTTTTTTTTATCCATTCATCCACTGAAGGGCATCTAGGTTGGTTCCACAGTTTAGCTATTGTGAATTGTGCTGCTATAAACATTGATGTGGCTGTGTCCCTGTAGTATGTTGTTTTTAAGTCCTTTGGGTATAGACCGAGGAGAGGGATAGCGGGGTCAAATGGTGATTCCATTACAAGTCTTCTAAGGAATCTTCATACTGCTTTCCATATTGGCTGCACCAATTTGCAGCAATATATGAGTGTACCTTTTTCCCCACATCCTTGCCAACACTTATTGTTGTTAGTCTTCATAATAGCTGCCATTCTGACAGGAGTGAGATGACATCTTAGAACAGTTTTGATTTGTATTTCTCTAATTGCTAGAGATGATGAACATTTTTTTTCATATATTTGTTGATTGATTGTATATCCTCTTCTGAGAAGTGTCTGTTCAGGTCCTTGGTGAATCTTTACAATTCACTCTTCTGCCTTCCTCTTGTGCTTTTAAGTGTCCGTGTGATTACATTGAGCTTCCCTGGATGATCCGGGTAATGTTCCTGATTATTAATTTTTGCTGACTAGTAGCTTAATTCTATTTACAGAGTTCATTCATAGCAGTTCCTGGATTTGTATCTTATTTAATCACCACAGGATGGGACTCTTGGAGGAGGTGGGACACTTTTAGAGTTCTGCCTACCAGAAAGTACCCGATGATAATAAGAATTTCTATTTTTATTTACAACTTTACTACTTATCATGAATGTTATCATTCATTAATTTGGTTCTTATAATACTCTCATTAGAAAATGTCATCTCCATTTTATTAATAAGGAATATGAGCTAGAAGATAATCAATGATTTTTCTCCCTGTATCATTCTTGCCATCTTGCAGATACTTTTCCTTTTTGCTGTGTTTTCCAATCATGGTGCCACAATTACCTTTAGATTTGAGGTCTGGGACCCAGCCTTATAACTGTACCTTTTATTTTTTTTCCACATTCCAGAAATTATCTTTATTTCTGTTACATTCATTTCTCCATTTCCCCATTCAGTGACTGTGGAATGTACCATATCACACTAGCCACTGAAGACCTTTACCTTATTTACGATGCAAAGATAATGTGTATTTAATAAATGCCCACTAGTGATGGTGGTGAATTTTAAGTTGTAAGTTCTTAGGATCTAATGTACAGTCTGGTGACAATAGTTAACAATACTAGGGTTCAGGATGCATCTTTGTGGGTAGAATGCATGAGGTTCTGGGTTTGATCTCTGGCACCACAAAACAAGAAAACCACATTGCACGCTTGAAATTTGTATAGTAATATACTCACATAATTAACTTTTGTAACGCATTTCATAATATATAAATATAGCAAGTCATTCTGTACATCTTGAACATCTTATTTGTCAATAGAACTTAATAAAGCTAGAACTAATAAACTAGAAAGAGAAAAAAACTCTTAAGGAGTATTAGGAAAAAGAATAAATACTGGGCAGAGGACATGAGCAATTATTTCATAAAAGAATAATGCCCAAAAGTCTAATTAATAAATACAAATTATTTATCATTTTCAATCTCATTGATAAATAAAAATAAAGTGACAGAGTCTCATGATGCAAAAACAAAACAAAACAAAACCCCAAATAACCAAAAAACCCCCCAAAACCCAAACAGACTCATGAATAGAACATTTCATATAATTTTGTAAGAAAACAAAGTATCTACTCATATTCATCAGGCAATGAAAAAAGTTTTATTGGTGAATTATAAGCATATATACTAGTAGGCATCATTGTGATATATTCATACCTGCTCATAGCATTATTTGGTTTTATTCACAGTCCCATTCCTTCCCTTTCTATCTCCTCCTTCCTTACCTTTATCTACTGGTCTCCCTTCTATTTTTCTGAAATCATTCTCCCCTCCATCTTTTCTCTCTAGCTTCTACATATGAGAGAAAAATACAGCTCTTGACTTTCTGAATCTGGCTTATTTCACTTAGTATGATGTTCTCCAGTTTCATCTGCATTCCAGCAAATGAAATAAATAATATAATTTCATTTTTCTTTATGACTGATTAAAATTCCATTTTGTGCGCACAAGTGTGTGTGTGTGTGTGTCCCATTTTCTTTATCTGTTCATCTGTTGACCAACACCTAAGTTTTTATTATTCTTTTGCTGGCTGTGGAGTAGCAGTTATCTACCTATATTCTTTTCTTTGGCCAATCTAGCTAGTGTTCTAGACATCTTCATGGTATCATCTTGTTCCTGTGAATAGCCTGTATCACTTCTTATTTTTGAAGACTTTGTGGTAGAATGGAAAGAATGTAAGCTTTATAGTTAGTGAGACTCTATTGTTATCTGGGTATATGATCTTGGGTAATAGATATAATCTCTTTGAGTAAAAATGTCTTTAATCATAAAAGTGTCAACAATTATATCTGCCCCTCAGAGTTGCCTAATATTTAAAAGAGTTAATAATATATGGGTACCCTTGTCTATAAAGTTGCTATTTTCATAGCTACCAGTTTAAATTCCTGATTTCCCTTTCCACTGGAGTGCTTGGAGGGCCAAAACACATTTTAGTTATTATTAGGTCTTTGTTTTCTAGCACATAATGGATTCTTAATAATTTCTTTAAATTTAAAATAAGCTGTAAGACTGGAATTCTTCTTAATATCTTCTCATCACTTTATGGAGAAAATACTTGTGATAAGATTAATGTTTCTGATGGCTACTGCTCCTTTGCTATTAGTTGAAAAAAAAATGGAACTAGAAGTACATTATTTTTCCTTCTCTTCATTAACTTTATTTGTTTTCACTTGTCCAGGCTCATTTTCATTGACTCTAAATTGCTCCCAGGTGTGTGATTTCATTAGCTTTGCTCTCACACATGCTTTTGGCAGGAACCTGACACTTTTTTGTATGGTGAAATTTTGCAGTCCTGTTCATGATCCTCAGATTTAGCTCTGTGTGCAGCATGCTGATGCTCCAGATAACTCTTGTAGCCTTCCATTGTCCCTGGATGGCCTCACCAGTGAATTTATTTTCAAATATCTCTGTGCTGCCGTGGATTGATGGTTAGAGGTGCTTCTCCCTAAATGGAAGTTCCCAACACATGCAGGTGCTGCAGACCCTTGAATGACTTGATCTGTTTCATCAACTGTTTTTTTTTTATTCAATAAAATTGAGAAAAATTTGTTTGTAACATGGGGTCTTTTCTCATCCATTGCCTAGGATGAGGCAGGACTGGAATGTAAAATACATAGGCTAAAATACCAAATCAAAAATTAATGCCCTAGGCCTGGATGCTGTCAACTTTGAACAGGATTACTACATTGATCTTCTACCTGGGACACCTGCATTCTTCCCTGCCTCTAAGTCATTCTCCATGAAATATCCAGGGAAATACAGGTATTTTTGAAATGAAGATATCATTTTGTCACTTCCTTTACCTGTCACACTTTTAAACTCTAAGGAGTTCAGTTATTAATATGCTAGTGAGTTTGTTGGCATTTTATCAGCTAGGACAAAGCTAGAATTTTTTTATTTGTTTAAATTAGTTATACATAATCATACATACACCTGGAGTATAACTTCTCATTCTTCTGGTGGAACATGATGTAGAATTACACAGGTTGTGTAGTCATATATGCACATAGGGTAATAATGTCCAATTCTTTATACTATCCTTTCTACTTCTGTACTCCATCCCCTCCCTTCACTCCCCTTTGACTAATCTAGAGTACATCTAGATTAGTAATTTTGTAATTTTGTACATTTGGTGTCCTGTAAGCCTCTTGTATTTGGTTTTCCAATTTGTTCTTCATGCTTGGGAAATTTTCTGATATTATCTCATTGAAGAGATTGTGCATTCCTTTGGTTTGAAACTCTGTGCCTTCCTCTATCTCAATGACTCTTAGATTTAGTCTTTTGATGCTGTCCCATAATTCTTGGATGTTTTGTTCATGGTTTCTAACTTTTTTCACTGTGTGACCAACTTTATTTTCCAGATTGTATACTTTGTCTTCATTATATGATATTCTTTCTTCCAAGTGATCTATTCTGTTGGTTATGCTTTCTATTGAGTTTTTTATTTGATTTATTGTTTCCTTCATTTCAAGGATTTCTGACTATTTTTTTTCAGGGTATCTATCTCTCTCTTGAAGTAATCTTTTTCTACCTGTATTTGCTCTATTATCTCATTGTTGGAGTGATCAATTTTTGCTTATATTTGCTCATTTAGGTCATTCTTTAATTCACAGATCATTTTAATTATGAACCTTCTGAACTCCTTCTCTGATATTTCATCAACTTTGCTGTCCATGGGTTCTGTTATTATAGTGTCCTGGTTTGTTTGGAGCACTTTCCTCCCTTGCTTTTTCATGTTGTCTATGTGTCTTCCTTTCTTGCAGTGTAGATCTGAGATATTACAGTTTCTTTCCTGTATTCTTGTAGTACCCATGCAGATTGTCTGTACTCATCTTGATGTTGGGCTTCTAGACCCTTCTGGTGTCCCTCAGTGCACTGCATCCTGGGTCTGGGTCCTGCATAAGTTGGAGTGGGTGGATCTGGGCTGCCGGGCTTGACCTTCCATGATAGTCTGCTGGTTGGAAGGGGTGGTCCTGCACCAAAGGTTAGGCTCTGGTGGTGTCTGTTAATGAAAGGATATTTATCCTGTTGCAATGGTTTGATCTTTGATCTTAAAGATTCCCTTGCTACTAGGCTGAGAATCACTTGTTTTTTTCTTGTTCCTCCTTACTGATAGCTAGGGGACATCCTCTTTGCTACCTTAAGCTGGGGTTGGGGGTGTGTGGGGGGCTATGGTGTCAGCTTGAAGTTGCTATATCTGATTTAAGTTTTGATTTTGAGTCTTCTTCTAATAAAAGGTGTTGGATGAGATGTAGATAGAAGGACTGGCCAGTTTGTTCTGTCAGACAAACAATATTGAGCTCCATCCTGGATTAGTTTTAATTTGTATGACAAGAATCCAGAGGTTAGATAACCTTATTTTGGAGTAAGACAGTGTCCTCTCTCTAACTCTTCATAGACTTTTCTTTCTTTCTTTCTTTCTTTCGTTTTTTGAAACTTTTTTTAGTTGTAGATGGACACAATATCTTTATTTTATTTATTTATTTATGGTGCTGCCGATCCAACCTAGTGCCTCACACAGGCGAGGCAAATGCTCAACCACTGAGCTACAATCCCAGCCCCTTCATAGACTTTTCTACTTCACTTCTGATTAGACTATCAATTCCTTATAGGCAGGGGCTCATGTTGATTATGTTGGAAATTATAGAGTCTGGCACCTTCACTATCCATTTGGTATTTGAAAAAAGTGTTTGCTGGATTGAACAAAACCAAAGCAAAATATAGCATAGTTAAAAATAATTTTAAAAAGAAAGATGATATATCATGAGCTTTGTAATGTTTTGAACAACCAATAAAAAAAAAAGATCTAAGAATAGTAAAAAATAAATAAATAATTCTATATTTTAGAAACAAAAAAATACTCTTTATCAGGGAAATAATAGTTTAAAATTGCTTTGAAAAATGTTCTTATGTCCACTCAGACTCACTATTAGTGCCAAGGAGTCAGACATTTTCATCTCATTCAGAATCTTGTGTATGTCAGTTTTCTATGACATCCTCATATGAGGCTCCACTCTCTTTTCTGAAAAAGAAGTAGCTGCAGCTAGAGGGATAGTTGAATTTACCAGGAGCAGTATCCCTTTGCAGCAACAAGCTTTTAAGGACTAATTTTCTTCAATTAAACTACCTGGATCTTGCTGCATTGATCAAGCAATTAAATTGACAGTTGAAGACTTACCTGAAACTGCAAGGCAGGTTTTTATTTTAAACATATTGATTTTTGTTCTCCTTTTCTCCCATTGCCCACCTTCAATATGGATAAATGTTTACTTTTTTTTTTTGCTTGGTACATGAATATCCTTTGGTCTTTCTCCTACAACTCACTTGGACTCAGAAAATAACACAGTTTTGATCATATAAATATAGCTCTTCATTTTTTAGTACACATTTGTGGTTGGGCTTTATCATTTTTTTCTTACTATTTTGGCTTATTTTTTCTTCAGATTATATGAATTTATATACCCCCAAATAGGTTTGCTATAAGCAAAGATAACAACCTTAATCTTTTCATCTTTGTGACCAAAATTCTTGCCAAGAAGACCTTAGAAGAAGAAAAATTTATTTCAGATTCACAGTGTCAGATGTTTAGTCCAGAGTTGGCCAATTCCTTTGTTCTGGGCCCAAGGTAAGGCAGAACACCCTGGTGGAAGGTATTATGGTTTAGATGTGAAGTATCTCACGAAAGTTCATGTGTGAGATAATGCAAGAAAGTTTAGAGGTGAAAGGATTGGGTTATGAGAGCTTTAATCAGTGGATTAATCTACTGACATGGATAAACTTGTAGGTAGAGTGTGGCTGGAGTAGAAAGGTTGCTGGGGCATGTCTTTGGGGTTTATATATTTTATTTGGTGAATGGAGTGCTCTCTACTTTCTGATTGCCATGTCCTGAGCTGCTTTTCTCCTCTGGGCTCTTCTGCTATGATGTTCTGGCTCAGGTGGAGTTAGCCATCTAACTGAGATCTCTGAAATTGTGAATGCCAAATAAACTTTCCTCCTCTAAAATTGTTCTTGTCAGGTATTTTGGTCACAGTGACAAAAAAGAGTGACTACAACAGAAGGGCTTTATGGAGGAAAGCAGTTCAGCTCACAGCATGGGTAGGGAAAGTGCACTAGGGATGAAGTGTAATCTCTAAGGGCACACCTCCAAGACCTACTTCCTCCAGCCATACTCAACCTGCCTATAGTTACCACCCAGTGGTCCTTTGAAATTATTAATCCATCAAATTAATTAATCCACTGATGAGGTCACAGTTCTCATAATCTATTAATTTCCACTCTGAACATTCCTGCATTGTCTAGCACACAAGCTTTTCATGGGACACTTTGTATTCAAATGGTAACAGTTCCCTAGCCAAGAGATCTACTGCTATTAAAAAGGGTACTTATTTCAGCAAAGGTGGTTCATGTTGGCTTGGAAAAACCATCAGCATCTCACAGACATTGCTTCTTCCTTGCTTCAGAGATATAGTCATTAGTGGTCCAGAATCCATTCCTAAGAGTATACAAGAAAAGGAGATCAGAGATGGGTGCTGTGATTGAGAGGTGGCAAGTGAACAGAACTTTCTTTAACATTTCCAGGCAATAGTATAAATGAAAGCCCATGTGCCACATATATAAATATTTCAAAGTTATAAATAAGTTATGCCTGCAACCTGACTCAGGTTTTTACCCTCAGCTTTGTAGCATGTGCCTAAGTATTGTTCACATAGCTAAAAAATATTGTACTTTTCCCCAGATGATTCCTGTCTTCCATAAACCTCAGATGTGCTGAGAGAAGGAAGGTAGAATATGGGCCAGAGCTCAGGACTCCTGGGCAGTGACTGTGTTACCAGTCAGCTGAGGGTTCATTTGCTTAATTTGGATAGAAATGATGAACTGGCAAAGTGCAGCTCCCTTAGTGTTAACAGCTCAAAACTTTGAAATGCCCCATGGCCTCCTTGTTACTTTGCTGGCAACCAGAACCTGCAGCTACCAGGAGCTTTCTGGAATTCTTCCAGTGGCTGTAGCTAGCAGCTCCTAGAAACTCTCTTTTGCCCTCCTTCACCCTTCTTCAGGACTCTGTGGCAGCTAACTGCTTCAGTGTTACCAGCTCAGCCTGCTGTATTCATAGAAATAATGAACAGGCAAAATAAAAGCCATCTGAAAGTAGAAGGGAGACTATTAGAATAGAGGGAGAGAATCAGAGGGAGAGGAGGGTAGGGAAGGTAAAGTGGGGGTGGATATGATCAAAGAATGTTATATAAATGTGTGAATATGCCACAATGAAATCTATTATTCTATTAAAATGAACTCAAAAGTTCATCTGAAAGAGGTTTTATTAGGACTTATGCTGCAACATAAGGGGAAACAGTACATAGACTTTCAATACACCCAAAGGGAAGACTGCTTATGGCTCATGCATGTGCAATGTCCTTCCAGCTGATCACGGGCTTTTTATTCAATCATGGGTAGAGGAGAGACTTCTTGAAGACCAGATTGGGGATAGCTGAGGTGGTGGCAGAGGGATGGGGTCAACTGGGATAGACCCAGGCTGACGCTTGACACAGCCAAAGCAAAAGTCTGAGCTGGCTACAACTGGCTGTGACATGTCTTGGCTTTCAAAGAAGGAAAATAAAAATAAAAATAGCTTCTTGAGGAGTGCTGGGGCTTTCTCTTCTGTCTCAAGTGGATGCCAACCATGGTGGCACACACCTATAATACCAGGTACTCTGGAAGCTGAAGCAGGAGGAGCTCAAGTTTAAGGCCAGGCTTAGCAACTTAGCAAAACCCTGTCTCAAAACAGTATTCATATTGGATCATCTTGAAGACAGGATGGGGACTGACCTGGTTAAGCTCTCCCGGGGTTGAGTTGAGTGTTTCTCCCAAGCATAAAACTTTTTCAATTCAGGGTTTACAGGCAGTTGTAAATACTTCCTCATGCTATACCATTTGAGCAAAAGGGATGAGGTAGAGCAGTTAGCAGGTCTATCTGGCCTGTCTGAATTCTAGAAACTGCCACTTTGGGTGAATTTGGGTTAGATAAATTTAAACAGAGAAGTATTTCTTTTATTTCCCTGCCAAAAGATGTGTTTGCTCTTTCTTCTGAGTATGCTTGCCAATCCTACATCTTTCAATCTTGGTGAGGCATATAGAAGGGATGAAGCTTGCATAATCCTCTTCTGTAAGTCCTGTTTCTCAAAGGGTTACTAAAATGTAGAGAAAAAATTTCTTTCTTTTTTAGAGGATGGTGAGGTACTGGGGATTGAACTCAGGGGCACTCGGCCACCGAGCCACATCCCCAGCCCTGTTTTGTATTTTATTTAGAGACAGGGTTTCACTGAGTTGCTTAACATCCCACTTTTGTTGAGATTGCCTTTAAACTCGAGATCCTCCTGCCTCAGCCTCCTGAGCCACTGTGATTTCAGGCATGTGCCACCATACCCAGCAAGGAGAATATTTCTTAGGAAAGAAACAAACAAACAGTTGTTGTGAAACATGGGGTCATCCAATACCTGGGTCCTAGATCAAGGGATCCCCTTACCTGGAGTTACGTGTGGGTTGTCTAGGTTTTGACCTGGCCCCTCCAGTGGCTTCAATTTAGAATGTCCGAATAACTGAAAGGCTGTGACTTCAAAACCCCTTCCGTCCCTTGTTTGTTTATTTATTGGTCAGTCTAAACAAATGACACCAGTGCCTCTTCAACTGAAAGGAGCCACAGGTGGATGGTAAAATCGACTGTGGCTGGACTTCAGGCAGCCGGGAGAAGGGGAATTTGTTGTTTCCATTGGCAACATTGTTGGCATCTCCAGTGTTGGCAATGCCAATGTTAGGAATACTAGGCTGAGGAAGACAATTCTTCCATATTCTTTGATCTCACTGAGATATCTCTTCAAATATTTTTTGAAGATGAGCAAAAGAGTAATTTTCCTTGGAATTTCTATTTTATCTTATTTATGAAATTATACTTAACTGACAAATTACTATTCCTCAGAGACTATGTTAAGTCCATTATCAGCATTTGATTTTCACAGCAACCATATCAAGTAGACATCTTTGTACAGGTAAAGAAACTGAGGCATATAGACATATTTGTACAGGTAAAGAAACCCAGTAAGTAAGTTGAAGAGCAGTGATTCAAATACAGGTTTTTCCCACTCCCAAGCCCTTGTCATTAACCTTTCTGCATGATTGCCTCTATGAGAGCTCATGTGTATTTATCTACCAGTGAAGTTGGGAGCAGTATCTTGCTCATCTTTTTATTCCAGGCAGCTGAACAATACAGCCATACATCATTTTATTGCAGTTCACTTTATTTAGCATCACAGATACTGCTTTTTTTTTTTAAAAAAAAAACAAATTGAAGATTTATGGCAATCCTGCACTGAGTCTTTTGGAGCCATTCTCCCCCAACCTCCCATAGCTTAGGTGATTATTAGCATTTTTAGTAATAAAGTATTTTTAAATTAAGGTATGTAGCCTGTCTTTTAAAAATAATATTGTTGCACATTTAATAGACTATGGTATAATGTAAACATAACTTTTATATATAGTGTGAAGCCAAAATTTTTGTATGGCTCACTTTATTGCAATATTCACTTTATTGCAGTTTCCTGGCACTGAACTTGTATCGTCTCCTGGGTAGCCTTGTACATATTTATCTGCCCTGTATATATGTCATCAACTTGAGCCAAGGTTTAGGACATGGGCTGAAAAACTGTTACTCTGAAGGACTGATAGCAAATATTAAATTCTGGGTTATATGATATAGTAGGAAGAATAAAAGCTTCCCAAAGATGTCCATATCGTAATCCCCAGAGCCTGTGCATGTCATGTCACCTAGCAAAGGGAATTTAAGGTTGTTAGTTGACATTAGGGAGGTTTTACTGGGTTATCTGGGTATCCTGCCCAGTGCAATCACAAGAGTCCTTAAAAGTAGAAAATGGTGGCAGAAGAGAAGGGTGATGTAATGTGAGAAAGCCCTGGCTGGCTGTGGCTGGTTTTGAAGATGGAGTCAGTGGGCCATGAGCCAAAGCATGGCAGATTCTGGAAGCTGGAGAGGGCAAGGATATTGAGTCTCCGCTGGAGCCTCTAAAATGAAATTCAGGCCTGCTGACACCTCGATGTCAGCTGACTGAGACCTATGTTGGACTTTTAACTTGAAAATTATAAGGCAGTAAATGTATTTTATGCCATTAGTTGTAATCTTTTATAGTGACAACAGATGGCTGATACATAAGGTCCCTGTCAACTGCTAGAATCTGTTGCTGTTGGGTGATGGGCAATATCTAAAGCTATGAGGGTGGTCTGTTCAAATAAAACTATATATGAAAACATGTGGTCAGTCAGATTTGGCCTGTGGAATATAGTTTGTCAATCTGGTTTATGATTTAGGACAGACTTAACTTTATTTTGTAGACAAAGATAAGGATGCTCATGATAGTGAAATGAGGATTAGGGCACATATCAGTGGGAATTTTACAAGGTAGAATGGAAAAGAAAAGTGGAACAAAGCTAATATTTATTGAGCATCTATTAAGTTATGGGTATCACTCTAGGTGTTTTATTGTATATTTTATTTCTCAGACCTTGAAATAACACTGTAGGATTTATATTATTGCCCTAAGTTTTACAGTAGAGGAAACTGACTTCAAAGAGATTAAGAAATTTAGGTTCACACACTAATAAGTTAGGTTTTGATCCTAAGTCTCTCTAGTTCTAGGTACCCATTTTTCTATGCTGGAGTGATATCTTTTTTGTTCTCTATTTGCTTCTTTGAGTCCCCATAATAAAAAGATGCTCTGCTTGTGTGAACTAGACTGAATTGGAGAGACTCTTATACATCCCCTCCCTTCCCCTTTTTTTGGACTCAAATTTAGTGATAACATTCAGCACTTGTCTTTTCCTTGTTTTGCCCATGTTGATACTTCATATAGCCTTGTCCATTCTCCAGAGGAATTAGATGGTTAGAAGGAACAACAGCAGGCAATTGCTAATTTGATTTGGGTTTGAATGTCTTATTAAAGTTAACAGCCCTTTGGGGCCTAAACCAATCAGTTTAAAGTATCCACCACTTGAATTTACCTCACTTGTTCCCTCCAATGAATGTGCTAATCAATGTTAAGAGTTGTTGTTTTATTTTCCTGAGATGTGAAATGATTTGCTATGTGATGTTGTGACGCATAGAGTATCCTCCAAAGCCTATAAATCCTCACTGAACTAAGGGCCAGGACTCACTCCTCAGCACTGCTGTATATGAATCGGTTGTGAGTCCAGGCTCAATAAAGACTCTTGTGTGCCACCTGACCTTGAACTTTCAGCTTCCAAAACCGTGAGCTAAATAAACCTCTTTTCTTTGTTAAAAAAAAAAAAAGTTAACAGCATTACCAAAACAAATGACACAATAGGTAAATTCTCACTGGAGTAGCAGATTTAAGTGCACACTTAGGGATATTTCTGCACATCTCACTTCTTATGTACAGAATTATCAATGCATCAATCTTAAGATCATACTGTTATGGTTAGTAATATTCATGCCTGAAATGCTTTATCTTGATTAAGCTTTCCAAAGTCCACCCAAATTTGCACATGGGAATCAATAAAATTAGAACAAAAGGCTATGGCTTAGTGGTAGAGCACCTTCCTGGCATGTGTGAGGCCCAGGGTTTTGATCTTCAGCACTGTGAAACCAACCAATTAACCAAACAAAGTGAGAACCAACCCCGTGATTATATCCTGGATATTATGGTATTAAAAATTTATCAGACTCAGAATTCAACCTGATGAAACACTGAGTAAGTGTCATACATCTAACATGTAAATAGTTTCCAAGATATGTTTCAAAAATATTTGAATGAAGGATTAAACAAAATTAAGTAGACTTCTGTGTGGGAGGCCATCCTCGCACGTGATTTGAGTTACCTCCCTGGCTGGGTGAGAGGCGCTTAGACACAGCTGTGTCTGAGCCATTCCCCACCCTTTCCCAGGTCCGAGGGTTTGTCCATGAAGAGGTGTGCCTGGCCACTGTCCTGAAGACCCAATCATCGCCCCTGACCTTGGGATGCTGCCCCCCTTAACCTTCATTGGATGGGATTTTCCCTGGAATTTTTTGTTCCCCAATAAAAGCCCACTCCCTGGCATGCTCTCCCTCTCTTGCTAGTCTCTTCTGTAAACCTCGCCACTGCATTAGGTGGCTGGAGGTGGGAGCTGGTGTTAAAGGTAATGAGAGTCTTGTCTCTTTAATTTAAAACTCACTAGCAATTTCTTATGAACCGAACCTTCTTTCATGAAGCCAGCGCTGGTTGCGTGGCAGATTTCTGAATATGGGAAATCTTACAACATCAACAATCTCCAGGAGAAAAAGATGTGCAGTTTTTCTAAAGCTTATTTGACTAATGGTCATCTGTTTTACAGAGCCTCTTGGGGAACAGGTATTTTACAATCCTCCTGTTAGGAAGCATGGAGGAAAGGGCACTGACAAATACACACAAACTAGCCTGGCATGCCTGGGGACAGTCAGCGTTCACCAAGGTGGTGGCTCGTGGACAGGATAAGGCGGAGTCCAGGTAACAAAGACAAGCGTAAATAGTTTTGCCCTTATCATAGACATTGAAAACAACTGAAATATTTAAAAAGGTGAACAAATGATCAGATTTTTTGCTTTAGAAAGATCCCTATGGGTTTGCTGTGGAGATGATATTTGAAGGACTGAAAACTGGAGGAAATCAAGACGACCAGTTTGTCCTCTCTTGCCTTAATCCAAATGAGAGATGTTGGAGGACTCAGCCACCACAGAAGTGACATTCTCATTGACTGGAATAGAGAAGGGGGGGAGATAGTGAGCAGGTGGATTCTGTGAGACTTGGTGACTGGAAGGGAAGGAGTATGGCTGACTTGATTTATGGGTTTGTGGTTTAAATGGGTAGGGGACAGAGGAGGCATTCACCAAGGTAAGGTCTCAGGAGGGAATTCAGGTTTGGAGGGTGAGCTAATATGCTCCAGCATACACTGTATTTATAAATCCATCAGTCTCCAGGTGGAGCTATTTGGGAAGTCGTCACATCTCATCTAATATCCTGCCATTGTCTATTAGAATTCTTTCTTCACTTTCCAGTAAACCTTAGACTATTAGGCTGTTCCAGTTAAATTCTCCACTGTTTTATGAGTAATTGTAAAAGAAAAAAGAGGCTCTTATTTATTGAGGGCATAATGTAGCCAGACACAATGTTAAAGTACCTGTTTAAACATGATATTATTTATATTCATTTATATATGCATCTGTATGTAATAGGTATTATTGTACCCATTTTACAAATAAAATTTTGAGAAAAGAAGACAAAGGAACTTGTTTATGTTCACATAATTAGAAAGCAGCAGAAATGGATACCAACTAGATTTTTAACCATTAATATTATGCTAAATAGGTGTGCATATTGGGTCCCTCCACAGTAAGTTCTTAGGAGTCAAAAACTTTCCCTGGACCTTCTTAGCAGAATGGGTGGCTCCTGTCTTTGCATGCTGAAGACCTTGGTTTAGTGTCTTCTTAGAGGTCCGACCTCATTTTTTCTTACATTATTCCTGATAGAGTGCTTGTTTTCCTTTCTCCAATGTGGTCATTTTCTTAAGGACAAAGATTCTCTCTGACTCTTATGTTCATCCCCAAAGCCCGGCACAGTGTCGAGTGCAGGAAGACTGCCCTATATCCAGATTTTCACAGGCTAGGATGATTATTCTGCCCTTGCCTCTAGATTTATTCGGCATTGTACCACAAGCACCTTAAGTTGGGCATGGATTTATGTGAGCTTCCACATTATTTAGTTGGGTGGCAAGTGCCCACTGTGTGCTTAATGAATGATTCCATTGTACTCTTTACCTGCTTACCTTGCTCTGTGTTTCATCATAGAACTTACCCTGATGAAATTTATATGATTGATTAACTTACCATCTGCTGCCTTTACGAACAATGTGAGCATCACGATGGCAAGGATTTTTGTCCCTTTTTCCCAATGTTGTGACAAAATCTAGAATAATTCTTGTAACATAGTAGGTCCGCAAGACTTAATGAGTAGATGAGTTAATTTTATTTCCTGCTTTATCAATGTTGTGAAATAGATATTATTCAAGGTTAAATGACTTGCCTACCCTCTTTCAGCTAATCAGGGGCAGAGATTTTGAAATCTTATCTTTCTGACTCCAAAGCTTGTACTTTTCATCCATAGCTATCATAAACACAGAAGAAAGTATAAGAACTCAGAAAAGGCATATAGATATAGTGTACAGGGAGTCTTGAAGAGGTACAAAGTAACTTCCTTTCTGCTCTGGTTTTCGAGGGGCCATGTGGTGTGGGAAGAAAGGCACAGTTTTTTAGACAGAAACATTTGAGCCTGAATTCTGATTTGTTTCTTATTAGTTGGGTCACCTTGGAGAAGTTTCCTAAATTTTCTCCCCCTCAAATTTCCTATTATTAAATGCTTGTAGTACTTTCTGTTTAGGATTTCTGGGACGATTGAATGAGAGAATATTTGCAACACACTTGCATGTAGGGTAAGGTTAGTAAGTGGCTTTTTACACCAGAATGACACTTCTCTCCACAGACCTTTCAATTCAGCACTTAATTATTTTATCAGTTTTCATGTGTGTTAGTCCTAGCTCAATGACAAGCTCCTCAAGGACAGAAGAAATCTCTTCACCTACTTATGTATTTCAAACAATACTCCACAGGGCTATGATGGGCCACACTTTACTTTATGAGAATTTATTTTATTTTATTTTTTTCTGAATCCAAGGCAAATCCATGGCAGTGGGGATGACAGTGGAGATGCTCTTGTTGGCAGAGAAATTTAGTTTTAACAAACTGAGGTAGAAGATGGACCATTTTCCAGGATGAAGGTTAAATATGTTAAGCCTCAAGTTGAACAAACAGAAAAAGTCAAAGTGTCTACATGACATTTAATAAGATGACACTATATTATAGATATTGTCTCTTGCTATCTTGTCTTTCTTTTCTATTCCTCCCCCCCACCCCGCAAATAAATGCTGTTACTATAATTGGAGTTACTAGAAAATAAGAGCTAGGAAATTCATTCTTTGAACTAATATTATATATTTAAAAACTAAAATGGGTTTGTCAGGTACTTTAAGATTAGATTTCTGGATTTTTTTTTAATAATCTAAGCTTCATTACTTACAAAATATCTATTTAGACAAGAGGCTCAGTACCCTATGGGAAAGTCTTGAAGATGAATTTTAGCAAAACAGAATATTATATAAATACATCTTTTAATGTGTGAATTCTAAAGAGATGGTGGTAAAATAGGAAATATGCATTTATTATTAACAACTGAGGTTAGGAAGGCATTTTGATTTACAACAGAGGAGGATTGCAATTTCACTTTCCACTGGGTAGGCAGAAAATGGGCTCTGCCTCATTACATTGTGAGATTAGTGTTTGTGCTGAATCCCCATCCAAGTGAACTAAGTGACTCATTGAAGGCTGAATTATTGGGTTCCTTTCCAGGAAGCTTTCAGCTCATATAGAGTCTACTGTTCCTCCTTCCTGTTTCTTGCCCCACTGTTTTTTCTCCTTGTTAGAGATTCAGTTGTGAGCAGGTACAACGAACATTTTAAATTCCCTCACACTATCATGTCAAGCTTACTTGTTCAGAGGCAATGGAGAGCTCTGCTTATTTGTCCATCTCTAGTCTACTTCCATGACTAGCAAATCTAAACTTTCCAATGACAGGACATGATACATATGGAAGCAATTCAGATGCTGCTGCAATTCCTGTTCCTTTATGCTTTGTTGTTGGATCAGTCAGTAATGCAATGTGATACATTTCTCCTTAAAGTAGCTTAAAAACAACTGTTTAGTGAACTCATGCATTTGGGGTCAGCAGTTTGGGCTGGGATTTTTGAACATTGTTAGACCTTGCTGATCTTGGCTGGACTCTCTGATGGGTATGTATGTGGTCAACAGGGTTGTCTGGGAGCTGGCTGTTCCAACATTGCTCAGGGTATCTTACCTCTACGTGGTCTATATTATCAGACAAGCCTGGACTTATGATGGTGCCAATGGCAAGGATCCTAGAGAGAAAGTAGAAGAGTCGAAAGCCTCTTGAGGCTCTGGCTCAGAACTCCTAACATCACCTTCATAGTGTACAGTTATCCAAAGGATATTATTAGCCCAGATTTATGGGGGGAGAAATTATCTTGAAAGAAGGAACTGAAAATAATTGTAGCAATTTTTATAACCTACCATAGGTGTTCTTTGTGGTTTTGTTTGTTTTAAGGCTTCCCTTCTATTCATTTGAAGTTCATCAGATCCTTTTGTACTTAAAGGAACTCTCCTATGGAGTTATTTGATTAATCCTTTTGTTCCTTCCTCAATCATTTCCAGGTCTTATCACAAATATTTAGATGCTTTGGCTACAAACTGTGATCATTCCTTATACTTATCACACACTGGGCAGAGAGGTTACACAAATTGAACCTCAGAAATAGTCACTATGGACCAAGGTTCAGTTAAAATAGTATCCCTAGATTCTGAGGTACTTTGTCATTTACTACCTCTTCCATCCTCCCAGCAGCCCACTGTTCTAAGTGGGAAAGATATTCCTTTCCTTTTTTTTTTTTCCTGATACAAAACTGAGGGTCAGAGAGTTTAAATAATTTCTGTGAGTCCCCAGCGCATGCATGCGCATGTTCTCTCTCTCTCTTTCCTTCTTTTTTTGTCCCTTGGTGCTGGGGATTGAGCCCAGGGTTTCCTGCATTTTAGGCAAATGCTCTGCTCTGGCTTACATCCCTAGCTCCCTCTCCTGACTGTATTATTGTTAGTATTTGCACACCGGTGAAGACCATTTCTTGATTCACTGTTTGTGTTGTCCCTAAATGGTTGGCTTTCTTCAGGCTGATATTAGACCAGATTGTCATCCCCTGTTGGGCATAAGTAACCCCCTATAGCATTTCTCCAACTAGAACTTTAGGCCGTAGGTGATAAGGAGGACAGTGGCCTAGAGTACTGAAAAAGGGTCAGAGTAAACTGTAGGGATATCTGAGGGCTAGTCTGGTACTGTGAATGTTGTTCTCATCCTCTGTTGACTTTAATTTTCTGTGGTCTTCCTTAACTATGACATGTTTAAAACAGAGAGGCAGCGGGGATGAGGGAGGCTGGTGATTAATATATCAACTTGAAAACAGTTGAGAACACTGTTTTAGTTTCATATTGGACTTTTGCTGTAATTCTTAGAGTCCTGATAACATTAGGCACAGAAATGGGGTAGTGGAAGGATGAATTTTTGAGTCAGACACTTCTGACTTAAATTCCTGATTTTCCATTTACTACTCAGCCTGTTCATTTGTAAAATGAGGTGAATTATTGATAACTGTAAGTTTATTGAATAAATAAAATAAGATAATATATTTAAAGTGCTTCATACAGAGTAAATGCTAAGTAATTTTGTATGTTCCCCAATTGAGAGGTACAGTCATATGAGATTGAAATTTTTCTATTATTCTCTAATTCCAACTATTGCTGCACAAAAGTGTATGAAATATGGCTTTTCTCTCCTGTCTTCAGTTAAATGGATTTCTCCTTTGATCTGAAGATTTAGTAAATTCAATTTGCCCCTAATATATTCAATTAACATACCTTTTACATTAGGTATTGTGTTAGGTTCTAGGCTCTTGGTGGAAACAAAACAAAATGACTGAAATAAATCTTTGCTCCCAAGTTCCTCACTCAAGGAGGGGAAATGTGAACAAGGGGGTTGTACTGTAATGTAGACTATGATACAAATGAAAATACAGGGCCCAACAAATAGAAGGCTGGTTGTTAGCTGGTTAAACATGGGATATAATGCTGAGTAACAGGCCAAAAGAGAAAGACCAAAGGCAAGGGATGAAAATTAAGAAGTTGTATATTTCTTATTAAATCTGAGTGGGTTATGTTCTTGGAGTTCTTCTGCATTATCCTAATTCTATCATCCACATAATAAGAGCTGCCAAATTTATATCTCTACGCAAAATCTCTGTCTTCTATTTTAAAATGGGGTATCTAGTTATTTTTTCAAATTCATCCCAAACTCAGTGTGTCCAAAACTGATTTGTCTTCCCCAACTCCAAATTTTCATATACACAGGCTCCCACATCTTGTTTGATGAAAATGTCTTTCTTTCAGTAGTTCATGCCAGACACCTTGAAGTCATCTTTGTGCGTGTGTGTGTGTGTACTTTTTTTCTCAATCCAAAAAGAAATACTTTAGTTTTACCTTCAAAATAAATATAGAATTCAATCAATACTTACCAGCTTCATTCTCTACCAGTAACTTGTACCTGAATTACTGCAAATCTCCCTGCTTCTACCCAGATTACTACAAGTCTACTAAAAAGTTTGCCTGCTTCTACCCTTGAATAGACCTGCTTAGTCTATTTTCAACATAGTAGCCAGATAAGTTAGATTATGTTTACCCTTCTGCTCAAAAATCAATATTTTCCATGAGTACTTTATCCAGAGTAAAAACTAAAATCCTTCCAATGGCCTATGAGACCCTATGTGCTCTGGCCTTATACTACCTTTCTGACCTCATCTCCTGCTACTCTGTCCTTCTCTTTGTTCAGACATCCTGGTTTTCTTCCACCTCAACTTCACAAAATATGCCTTTGGCATAGTGAATATTCCCTCTGTCTGGAGAATATCACAGACATCTCAAGGGTAACTGTCTCACCTTTCAGTTCCATTCACATGAGGCCTACTCTGATAATGCCATGACTTGTGTCCTCTCTTCTTATCCCTATTTACTCTATTACATTACGGTTATTATATTATGCTACACCATTTAATTTCCTTTTTAAATCTAAGGCTCTTATTTCCGTGTGTTTATGTGTTTCATGTGTATGCCAAACATCTAAAACAGGGTGTGGTACAGAAAAAAAAGCAGTCAAACAACATTTGTTGAACAAATAGATGAATTATGACAAAATTTCTATCCATTTACCATCCTGTCCAAATTCTTTTCTCTGCTTGTTCTGAGTTAAATACATACCATGTTTCAATTGGCAACTCAATTTATTTTTGTAGACTAGTTTAGCTTTTGAAGAACATGATTGTTTATAAGCAATTCAAGTACTATATAAAACTAAAATTAAGCTATTTTGAAGAAAAGAACATAGTTATACAAATATTAATGTACATTTACAGAATCCTGCATTGAGAAAAAATATGTCTTGGGAAACTGATCAACTATGGAACATACTATGCACATGAATTACTACTCAGCTCTATTTCAATAGTTTTTGTGACTGTGTAAGTTTGAGATGAAAACCTTTGCCTTTTGATTTTCAAATCATTCTTTGCAAAGTCTTAACCTGACCTGCCATGTCCACTTACTTTAATGAAACATGAAGCTGCTTAAAATGAAATTTCTCATCTCCACATTCTGTTTCTCTGATTAATTTAGTGTTGGCATTTAAGCATGATTACATTCCCTTGGGAATCAGTGATGTTTTAGGCAATTTCATCTGTTTAATTTACATTTTGTTGAAAGACTTAGGAAGGCAACTGCTTTTTAAATCAAGATCCCCAAATGTCCATGCATCCTGATTATAGCTGATCTTTCTATTTTCATTATGCTTTCATGAGTTGAACTTATTAAAATATGAAAATAAAGGAAAGCAAATCCACCATGTCAAATAAAATGCACCACTGCTTTCTACTCTCCACATAGAGATGCTTTTCCATCATGCCTCCATGCTTTTTAAATTAAATGTCAAATTTTGCACAGCCATCTCAAGAGACTTGATCATAGGGTGCTTTTTAATTTTTTTGCTTTGCCTCATTCTGGATTGTATTAGATTTAGTGCTTATTACCAATAGTACTATTATCAACTAATATTGGATTTTGACATTGAACAACCAAGGTGTTTTTAAAAACTGATATCTATCATTGCTGTGCCCCATCATTATATATAAAGAAAATAATGAGGATCTAAATCCTTGTTATTAAGATATCTATTTCACATATTCTTTATCATTTTTACTTGGTAGCATAAACTGCAGAAGACAGAGAACCAGAATCTCTGTATTTAAGGATTAGGTTTTGTGACTCTGTAGGTTTTATTATTTCCCATTCCATTCCATTTCCCCATGGGGAAGGAGCTGATTTTCAAAAGCTGGAGAATAAAGAGGGAGAAGAATGAAGATATGTGTGTTACGAGAGCTATGGAGTAGTACTTCATTTCACTTGGTGGTATTGTTATGCTCTGTGTAAACAGCACATGTTAGAGTTGTACAGTTTTCAAATTGCAGAGCCATTTATAGTGGTTCTTGGGTTACCCTGATCTTCCCTCACTTCTAACACCAATTGCAAGTTTGATGGAAGGGTTCCCAAAACACCTCAAGTTAGATAGTTTCTAGAAAGTTTCATAAAATTCACTAGAAGCTTTTATTATCAATGCTCATGGTTTATTATGGGATTTAGGTCAGTGGGCAGAAGAGATACATAGAATAGAGTACAGAGGGAGACCAGTGAGACCATCCTCCTTTGTAACCAGGATGTGTTTTTACTCTTGGTATCAATGTATGACAATATGTACGGAGAATTACCAACCAGGGAAGCTCACCCAAGCCTTCTTGGTGTTCATCCTGGGTCTTCATTATGTTGGCATGGTTGATTGACTGCCCATGAGGTTGATATAGTTTCTAGTATTCAGTTTGAATCACTAAGTCCCTACCCTAAATCACAAAATTGGTATGGATCAAAGTATCTATCTTAAATTATACTGTTACCATTTTGGCTAGCTCCAGGCACCCAGGTAAACATGAACACTTCATGTGCCAGAAGGCGAGGACAAATGCCAGATATCTTTTTGGGAAAGACTAAATTATTTAGTACATATTTGAGAAAATTCCCTAATTTCCTTTAATCTCTTGTTTTTTCATTTATAAAATGAGATCTAAGTTATATGTTTTAGTTAGTTTTGTATTTTTGGATAATTTTGAAATTTATAAACTACCTAAGAAGTATAGGAAAAGTTAGAATTCTTTTTTCAGTGTACCCCTCTCTTTATGTACAGTCACCTCTCTGTATCATTGGGTATGTATTGATCGGTAAGTTCCATAATTCAACTAACAGTAGATATTTCAAATATTAAAAATATTTGAAAAAAATAAAATAATGCATCTGTACTAAATGTGTGCAAGCTTTTTTCCTTCTCTTTATTTCTGAAAGAAATCATATAACAACAGTTTAAATAGCATTATGTTGTATTAGATATTATAAGTTATCTTGACACGATTTGAGGCATGTGGGAGGATATCAGTAGCTTATGTACAACTACTCTGCCTTTTATTTAGGGGACTTGAGCATCTAATTTTGGTATTTGTGGAGATCTGCTGTGGATATGAAGGGGCAACTCTATACACATGTAGGTTCTGCCAGCCCATTATTGGCTAATTTTGTGTTTATTCTGAACTCTAATTCTTTTGATGGACACAGCCATAGTCACCCTTACTAGATGTTCTTGGGTTTGGATTTTTTCCTGCTTCACTGCAGTGGTTCATTATCTTTATATGGATTCCATAATGACATTAGACCTCTTTAAGTTTTGTTCTGTGTTTTAAGCTCAAGTATTTTCTCAAAGACTTTGCCTCATCAGTGTCTCCATTGTCCACATGGAGTTTCTGTGGTCATTCCAGGGAATTCTATTATCAATTTACTTTTTATTTATTTATTTTAAAAATTATTTTTAGTCAAAGAAACTGCCATTTTTTTTACATGATGGCAGAATGCAATTCATTTCATATTACACATATAGAGCACAATTTAGGAACTGCCATTTTGGCAAAATAGCTGATATATCTCATTCAAATTCTGGTATGCTTTTGTGCTTGGGAGGGTTAGGATGGAAGATTTAGGATCTTCTTTGATTTCTGAACCAACTGAAAAATAAGAAGACTAAGTAAGCAGGGCCTGCCTTTTTTATCAACAAAATCGAGGTATTGGAGAATGTGCATTTTATTTGCAGAAAATGGATTCTCTCCTACTGACCCTGTGAATTCAACTGATACAGGCAGCTCTTAAAGTAAAGGGATAATGTGTGCTCTCTGCAGGCAGACCCATTCCAAATGGGAAAAAGAGAACTAGCTAAGCATGTTTTCTTTATTTTCTCTCAAATTTACACACACACGCACACACACAATCATTCCTACTTTCTAGTGAGGAGCAGAAAGTAGACAGAGGCCAAGAATATCAAATGATCTAGCTTCTACTACATAGAAGAAAATATCAGACATGGCATGGTTGATTATTGTCATTAAAGTCCACAATTTGTTCACACCTTTTGTGTCCATAACTTTTGCTAGTGTCTTCACACTGACTCTAGGTTTTGCTATATACCTTTCTTTGACTAATGGGAAAGTAGTAAATACTTGAGATAAGGTTTGAGAAGTGCTTTGGCTTTGTAGCTTGTCCTTTCTTTCTGCTCCTGGAATTCTGATTCCATGTGAGTAAGAGCAGGTAGTGAAACCAGAGATGATACTAGTATTCCAAGTCCCGTTCCCCTATGTTGACAATTGAACACCTGAGAAACACCAAGTCAAGAGCAAAAAGTTTTATTTAAAGGATAGGAGAGAGACAGAGGGAGAGGGAGAGGGCCAGGGTAAGGGCGAGGGGGATGGGGGGATCCTCTGCAGAGGAGGGGGTCCAAAGCTGGTGCCTGAAGGAGTGGGGGAGTCCTCCCCTTTATAGATTTCAGATTTCCTTTGTTCCCATGACCCCTCCTTCCATCTCGCCTATGTGACCTAAAAGGTGGAATGATTGAAGGGCAGGAAAGGAGCAGTTCAGGGGTACAGGCAACCCAGGGGCTACTCATTAATAGCCCATTGCAGGGAGAAACAATTCCCTAGATGCAGGTGACCTTGGCAATATGTTGGATAAGGGGGAAGTGCTCTAGAGGTCTTAAAATTTTATTTCCTTTGAATCAGCCCCCATCTTCCTGATCCAAATTCATTACCTACACTGACTGTCCTTTGCCCCAGCTTTAACCCCCCCTATGATAATGGAACACTTGCTGCTGTAGGGGAAATGGATAATGACCACTTTGGCTGCTTCAGGCTGAGAGGGGGTGATGTGGGGCCAGCAATCTGGGCTTCCCTTTTAGGAATGTTTTGGGTCAGTTGAGGGGTCTGTGGCAAAAGTCTGATTTGGAAGCAACAGGTTGTAAAGTCATCTGGGAAGTGGAAGGTTCTTTTAGAGAAACAAAAAGACATGGTACTGGAATGAGATTAATATAAAATAAATATTATAGCATCTGGAACACGTCAATAAATATCATCATGATGATACAAACCAGGAATCTCTCAACAAGAGGTGCAAGAGCTAAGAAGTTGTTCCTATAACAAGTCTAGTGAGGACATGGCTTCTGTTTTTGGAATGTAAATCTTTAATGATATTTGTTAGATTGTCAGAGAATGTAAACATAACACTTAGTTTTTATAATGTCAGAGATGCTCCCATAAGATATAGTTAAGATATCTAATGTCATCTGATTTTTGTAAAATACCTTTCTATTGGCATAACTTCTGTGTTTAGTGGACATCCCTTTATTTTTGTCACTTAGGGCTGGATAATCATACTAGCAAACACAGATCAAGACTGCCTGTGTAGGGGCTGGAGTTGTGGCTCAGTGGTAGAGCACTCGCCTAGCGCATTCGAGGACCTGGGTTTGATCCTCAGCTCCACATAAAAACAAACAAAATAAAGGTATTGTGTACAACTAAAAAAATATTAAAAAAAGAGTACCTGTGTAGAAGGTTAGGAAGATTTGTAGGCTTTAAATTGACTAAAAAACCACTTATGACTCTGATAGTCTCTTTTGATAGTTATCAGGCATTCTGTTTAAGAATCTCTCTTTCGTAACCTCCAGTCTTACTTACTCTTGGTGGGGATAACACAAATGTACATCTTAGGTTAAAAGAACTATTGCCTTTCCTTTTTAAATGCCCAGGTATGGCTCTACTTTGGTTATAACTGTTATTTATTTATTTATTTATTTTTGGTCGGTGGTGGTGGGGTACTGGGGATTGAACTCAGGGGCACTCAACCACTGAGCCACATCTCCAGCCTATTTTGTATTGTACATAGAGACAGAGTCTCATTGAGTTGCTTAGTGCCTGCTATTGCTGAGGCTGGTTTTGAACTCATGATTCTCCTGCTTCAGCCTCCTGAGCTGCTGGGATTAAAGGTATGCACCACCATATCCAGCTTGTTATAACTGTTTTTGCTGGGTGTTTAAGACCAAGATGATCAAATTGACCTTATTCTTATCTGTTGTTAAGAGTCAGCTGAGTTCCCTCAGGGGGTCACTCTTGAGAACTTGAGAGAAGCCTTTTAGCTTATCTATTGCCATCTGCCAGGATAGGTCAGTGTCTCCGTGACTTTTTGTCTTCTCTTTGAAGCATTAGGGACATCTCGATCTCCAACAACCCTCCTCTTTGTAGCAGTGTACCAGTCATATTTCCATTCTCTAAGCTCTCATTGATTCTCCTGATTGGGAGGTCATGTGGCCCAGAGTTGCAAAGAAATCCCTCTGTTTCCTGGGCTTAAACTGACCCAGAGGGAAAGAGCCAAATATTGGCTATTTTCTTTCTTGATCTTTTCATTTCCTTTAGTCTCCAAATTTTGATCTTAAACAGCCAGCAAGCCAATTTTACCAGTCTTAAAGTAAGAATACTGGGTTTTATTTTTAATGTTTATAACCTTACAATTTTTACCCCTTCCATTTAATTGAGGTCAGTATCAGTACTAGAATTAATCCTTACATTTTGTCTGTCTGATAGGCAATGGCCTCTTATCTCAAATTAACTCTGGTTGTTTTATTAGAAGTTAAACTTCTGTAA
Source organism: Callospermophilus lateralis (assembly GCF_048772815.1). Lineage (NCBI taxonomy): Eukaryota > Metazoa > Chordata > Mammalia > Rodentia > Sciuridae > Callospermophilus > Callospermophilus lateralis. Next base: position 142,028,932 of record NC_135306.1, read on the forward strand.
GTCACTAACAGATAATAGTTATAAAGTTTACAAAGAAAATACAAAGTGAAATTAACAAGAGTAAAAACATGTTTAGTTTGTATAATAGCTATGAACCAAGAAACATAATTTTTATAATTCCCAAACTTTACTTTAAACTTTAATTTGAAGAACCCAAGCTTGGTAAAATGTTCTTTTAAATCTTACACATTAAAGACTTGTATGTTTAGAATATATAAATACTTCTATTATACCAAGAATACAGTAACAGCACTAAAATTACACTGATGTTCTTATATTAATGAAGTTTATATTAATGAAGTTTACCTTAAAGAATTGACTCTAATTAGTATAATACTCTAATAATTATTGTTTAATGACAGTTGTACAAGTCCAGTTTCTTTAAATAATAATATTTAATAGACACAAGAAATCATCTTGATAGATAGGAGCAGATTAATGTTTTAAGAAATCTTTGTTACTTTAACACATAGAGGACTAAACTTTGGTTTCTAGCAGTACATAAATATCTGACCTGATGAAGAAACCTTGAATAATTTCAACTGATTGTACTAATTATATATAAATAACTTAGTTACACACAAACTTTTAAAAATTTACCCTCACAAACCTTCTGCAACCTTTACATTCTATAACTTTTTACTTTATCACACAAAGACTTTGTCATCTAGAAATATTTCTTTTTCCTTTTCCTTTCATATTAAAACATATTTACATATCTAGAACATTTGAATATCTCTTTTCTAGCTGTTGACTCATTTTGAAATTTACATTCTGAAACAATCATTGTAAAATTTCTGAGTTTAGACAAATTATTCCATTTTAATAAGATGAAATTTCTTTATGTTTTATAGTACTTTAATTAAAACTCAACTGAAAACTCTGTAAATTTACAATTTGTAAATATATTTACTCTTTGTAAATATTTTACCTTATGCAATTTAAGAAGTCAAAAGTACTTGATTTTATATGTAACAGTTGGTATTTTAGCACTTTAACTTTGTAAATTAATCAGATGGATCTTCTAACACATTTATGAAAATTAATCACATTGATGTTAAATCTAATTTATTCATTTTTAACTATAAAAACCAAGATATCAAATAAGTGTAGTCAACAGTACTAGCTATATTTTCCCTGTTGAAGAAAAATCCTAGAAGCAATGGATATTATATTCCAGATATTTTATAGAAATCAATACTCTGTTAATTGACCACCTAGAAAAATTTCTGTTAGTAATTTTAAAGACATCTTTACTCCCATCAGTTTATCTAATTTAAATTGAAACTTTTTAAGTCTTGTGAACTAAAAGGTATTTAGATTTGTCTTTTAAATTTTGATTTATGGGCACTCATTTATCTATACCAATTTTGACACCATGTACATGATATTTGGATACAAGCACACATGTAGATACAGTATAATACAGAGAGAGGTGTGCATACATACATAAAACAGACAAGAGAGAGATATTGTAGCTATTTGTAGATTGATCTCCACAGGTATGAGGCAATGCTACAAATGTTTATTAAAAGCTCTATTATGTTTAACTTGTTAGAAATTAAAATAGAGCTTATGAGACTTTCACTTTATGACTTAAACTTAGTTCAGGCCTGTACAGTTGGAAATGATAGGTATAAAGTCTGACAGCCATGACAGACACTGAAATCAAAGGTTCAGGTAGCCACTTATCCTCGATGCCTGTCAAATTTATTCTCAACATCACCATGTCTGTGTCTTTAGGATTTTGTAAAAGGAGATTTTACAATACATTTGAGAGCTAATCCTTGAAAAATTGGCCTCTGAAAAAAGAGTGTAAAAACCTATGTAGTTAGATAAAATAAAACTGATCAGAAAACTATATTAATGTACGTATGCAAGATCAAGTGTGAATTCACCATAAAACCATGAGCTCAAAAATATAGTTTTAAAAAGCAGGAGTTCTAAGAAAAAAAAAAAAATGACATGGCCATAATTACTCTAGTAAAGGAGCATGCAGAATATATCAGATCAGAGTTCACTGTTTTTTTTTTTTTTTTGGCTCAGATTACAGCCAATTCAGATATTCAAAGAATGAGGAAGCCTTGAAATCCTTAGGTAAAGGTTCTCAAGGTAAAGAAGACTTGTATATGAGATCATTCCTTCTTCCCTCCTTGTGCTATAGTGTTTAGGAAGGAACTTGTTAAGAAAACAGGGTGCTCTATATGTGTAATAAGAATTGTAATGCATTCTGCTATCATGTATTTAAAAAAATAAAATCAATATAAATAAATAAAATGAAATAAAATAAAAGTTAGAATTAATACTAAAAAAAAAAAAAAAGAAAGAAAGAAAGCAGGGTGGTAGAATGAGAGCAGATAAGGTAGCCAGTCATTTAGGTCTCACAGTGGCTTGAATTTAAAAGTGACACTTTTTTTTTCCTTTGGGTCATTTTGTTCTCTTCAAGTCTTGTAAGTCTTGTCAACTCTGCAATCCCTATAAACCTCTGCAATTTACATTTCAAATGCAAGCCTTGGAGGGATAGAGATTGGGTAGAAGCTAAGTAAGGGAAGTTGCTGTTTTGTGTAAAACCTCATGCATAGGGCATTGTAACCATTTTTTTTCCCCCAGTTGGCAATCAGGCCAAGTTTGGATGCAGAAAATTGTGAGACATTATCTCTCATTACTTTTGAGGATGAGGCTGCTCTCTGAGCAACATGAAACAAACAAATGGAAGAGTTCAGATTCCATAGGTGCCTGCACTGAGGAACGGTCTCTTTGGCTAGGTGACATCTCCCTGATATTGGAGTCTTTAGGGGCCAGCAGTTTCTGCCCCTACTTCCATGCATGACCTCTGAATTTAACTTCTACCTTATGACATAGGTCATAACCTATGTGCTTTTTCATGAGTGGTCATGAAAAAGATGTAAGCCTCTAGATTATTTACTCTTACCATGTGATTTGTAATGCCCGGGAGAACATGGGACCTCTTTTTGCAATGAATTTGATCTGTCTGTGTTGAGCCTCCCATTAGTTAATGACCTTGGGGTGGGATAGATTTGGCCTCACCTAGAATGGAAGATCATAGCTGAGTCTAATTTAAATTTTTGGTGCAATTCATGTTTTTTAAACAAGGTCTGAGAAGTCCTTAGGCCTGCACATAGGAACATTGGACTATTTTCTTCCTTTTTATAGAATAGGCTGAGCTGTAGAATGGTATTAAGATTTGTATTTCCTTCTGATGGCCATGATTCTGTATCAGATAGAGAGTCGGTATTGAGATTATGTTTGGCAGTAGAAGAACAGTAGGGGTAAAGGCTGGGATAAAAAGTTTACACTTGATGTGGGCCAAAGGAACCTTCAGAGGGTTATTTGGAATATGTCTCTCTTTTTGCCACAGGAGCATAGAAACAACTATGGGAAGAATCCCTACAAGCTTATAAAGGCTTAAAATGTGAACAGAGAGAACCCAGGCATTTCCTTACAAACCACCCTATGTCCTCTTCTCAATCCTAGAATCTGATGGGTGAGGGGAGGGGTGTGCTCAGGAAGAGCGAGTGTGGGAGGGTGCAGCACAGCTCACTAAGAGGTGCATGTATTGTTGGGGCTTTAGTTCAGTGCTGCTTGATGGACCAGTTGCCACAGGATACCCCATATGGGTAGTCAGTAGAGAAGTTGGGGAAAAACCATTGAGGTTCACTGGGGAGTGGCCCTGGCCAGAATCTCACAGTTTTTCCAACTCTTTGTCAGTCTCCATACATCCAAAGGCAGATTGGGATTAGAGACAAGGTATACCATGCCAAAAGTGCTCTGAACCTGCATAGGATAATGAGAAATGGCTTTGGCAGAACCCAGCATGCCTGGCCCACAGAACAGGTGATTAGGAGCTACCTAAGCTGTGAATCCTGCATGCTGGGGAGCAAGGCCTATGTGGAGAGAGATCCTAGTCTCTGGGCTATCTCAGATGAAACCCACCTGTTGACCAAAGACCTCATAGGAGTAGAACAGCAAAAGAATCCCCCAACTGAGTTTAGACCATTTTACAAACTCACAGAATTGTGATATAAATAATGTGGATTTAAATCACTTAGTAGTAGCAATATGGTAGGCAGCAATAGGCACCTGTCAAATGGAAAAAAATGCATTCTCACAACACAGGAGGTTTATGGCTTCTGAGAGAAGAGGGGCAATGTGTTTGTCAGAGATCCTACAACAAGCACCATTTTATTATAGATAAAGAAAGACAATCCTATACCATACTTCCTGCAAACTACAACCACGGAGCCTGCCAATAGGCAAAAAGAGCTCAGAAAGAAGAAGATCAGCTATGACACTGATATTCATAATAAATGATGGTGCTATTTCTATGTAGTTATCTCAGCAATTAAATCCACCAAGTTCAAGATTCTAGCTTGACCTTTGTTAGACTACTTCATATCATCTTTGTTCTAACTTTATATCCTGTTCTATGTGGGTGAATTAAAAGTTGTATTTTCTCAGGCAGTTTACAATCTCTGGTGGTAATTTACCTGATATTTCTCTGGGATAGATAGGTTCCTACCTTTGGATTTATTGTTTTCAGGGCCAGAAATCTCATTTCAGAAGAATTTTCTTTCTTAATTTGATTTCAGTACATAAAATATATAAAAAGAAATCAGCAACTGCAATTATAGAAACTGCTCTCCCAGTGGGAGAATTATACAGCTATTACTAAAGCACAGCACAATGTGACTGCCTGAAATATAAATATGCATACAAATCAACATCACTTCATATTTCACATAAACACACTGAGCACAAACACTTCTATACCAAAAACACCCTGATAAGGAGGATGTAGGGAAAATGTAGAGTTTGTGTTTTGCTGGGAGAAATATTTGGGGCAATTAATTTAATTCATCCAACAAATCTTTATTGGATATGCATTCTCTGTCAAGTACTCTTCTGAAACTTGGGTACAGAGATACTAGACTTCTTTATTATCTTCAGTAAAACTGTTGTCTAGTGGGGGCAAGTGGTTCGATTAGCATTATGACAGAGATAAGTATCTGGGACCACAGAGAAAAAAAATAATATTACTTCGGAATGGAAGGAGGTCTCAGCAGCTCCCCAAAGTTCATCCTGAAGTAGTAGGAGGACTTACGCAATTGAGGTTGAGTGGGAAGATTGATCTGGACAGAATAAATGAATTAGGTAAGAGTGTATTGGGTTGGGGATGAAGCATTGTGGAGATCTGTTGAACTACTAAGAAACATGACTAAAACAGCACTCCAGGAAGGTTGTTGAGCAATAGACCTCATGAGGAATATTGTCCAGATGATCAATGGAACTTGTAGCACATCCTGAGGACTTTGCAGTTACCATGGCACAATGGGGGATTACTGAGGGATTTTAGGCAGGACAGTGATATGATGAGTTGATAGGATTTGTTTTTTATTGTATTATTATTATTTTTTTTGTGCTGGGAATTGAACTCAGGCCCTTGAACATGCTAGGCAAATGCTCTACCACTGAACTAAAACTCTAGCTCCTAAATTTAGTTTTTAGAAAGACATTACTAAATAAGAAAGACATTTCTAAATAAGAAAATGGAGAATGGATTAGAGCCTAAGCAAGAGGCCATTTCTGAAATCCAGGATGTAAAGGAAGAAGTTCCAAACAAGAGCAAAGGCATTAGTATTGAAGAGAAGTGGACAAATTTGAAAAATGCATATAATAAAACTGCATAGGTTTAAATTATGTATTAATCAGAATACGAGAAATTGAGGACATATTTCAAACTAGTTTGTTTATTATACAGTTTAAATAAAGAAACTGTTTACAAAGGTGAGGGCAGAATGTTGATTATTCATAAAGGAGACAGATAGAATGGGAAGTTATTTCCATCCCTAGGAAGTGAAGAGAATAATTACTGGAACCTGGGAAGGAAGTGCTGTGTGGGAAAACTGAAAGGCTCTGTGACAGGGTCCAGTTCACAAGGTAATGGAGGGGTGGGGACTTGGGCATGACTACCTGACTTCTTTTTCTTCCTTCTCCCTGATGCCTTCCTGGGACTTTGCATGTAAATTCACTGATACCCTTCATATTGAGCCAACTTCTAAGGACACAATGCAAGGCAGAGATAAGAAACAGCAGGAGTTTATCCAGCTCAGGAACACATTAGATGTTGGGGATCAAAAGCAGGAGTTAGGGTGATTTCCAGAATTATACTGTGGTACACAGAGTGAATGGTGATCCCATTCATTGATTCAAGAAAGTACAAGGCAGATCAGTTTATCATTGTATTTTTGGAAATGGGAATTTGGAGAAAGTGAATATAGTTTTGGAGATGCTGAGTTTCCGCGGCCCTTGTTCATTTAGTAGACCTATGATGGGACATCTCTGTGATGATGGAAAGTTATTTATTTTAAAGGTAATAAGTTCTATCTCCTTCAAGAGTCCTGGACCAACACTTTTTTTTACATTTTAGGTAGTATTAGTGATCTTGATGATCTGAGCCAATGAAAAAGTCTAAACAGTTTATTGTGTTTGAGTAAGGCTAGAACCAGTCAAACATGTTTCCATAAAAATGATTAAATTCAAACACATTTTATTGCTTTAATAGCATCAGCTTAACATATCATATTGAGTTGAAGTAGCATGATGAAATGGAAAAAGCTAGATTTGGAGCCAGACACAATTTAATTAGGATATGAGCTCTGTAATTTACTTGCTGTGTGCCCTTGGGCAAGTAATACAAGTAATATAATTTTTCCGAATTTCAGTTTACAATTTTATACATGAGGATAACACTAGATATGTCAAAAGTCACTAAAACAGTGCTGGGAAATGTAGTAGAGGTGCAAAGAGGTTAAAGCAACATTAAAATCTCCCATTTAAAGTTTTTTTTTTAGTTAGAAATAATTTTTAGTGCTAGAAATCAATTCAGTAGTAAAACATGTATAATAAAACTTAGGTTCTCTGTGACACACTTACAAAGATTTTTTTGTGAATTTGTCAAATGCTAACAATTTATTTCCAATAAAGTCAGAATTTAAGTAGATTATGTTTTTTTTTTTGATAATTAATTTTTAAAAGAAATCATAACTGGGCCAAATGTTTTCCCATTGCCAAATGGAATAAGTTTTCTGGAGCTGCAACATTCCTTGTCTCTCATACTGTTTGCTAACTGATGACAGTTTTTCTTGGCATTTCTATAAACCGGGCAAGTTTGGCAATGTGCTACTTTTTCCCTATCATTAACCTGTCCAGTAGCATAAGACTGACCTGGGAAGGCCATTGGGATGGAGTTTTGCAGTTGGGAGAGGTGAAGGAGCTCCAAGTTTCTTGTGGATGTTTCACTGCTGTCAACACACACTCTTAATTCACCATGGTCTGCATTGCTAGTGTCTTTTATGACATACAAATACGGTAACATTAAAATGTATAAGCAACACTGTGCCAGTTGAGTTATATATTTCTATCATCAACATGCACTCTTAAAATTAGATGTGCAAGTGGCTTTTGAGTGAGACTTTTTGGGAACATTAAAATCAACAAGTAATATTGTAATAAAAGCTTGTTTTGATTATTAAAAGCAAAAAGAGAAACACTAAATAAAATCCTGCTACAAAGTAAATGGAAGTTTCTTATACTCTGCTGGAATGGAGAGCCCAGAATGGGAGCTTCTGAATGTCCGGACCTCACTAAAGCTAGAAATTGAAAGTTGCAACTAAGGCAAAATTTCTCATCCTTCTGATCCATGAGGAATCTGTGGTTGCTCTTCAGTGGTATCTTTTCTGCTATCCGTGAATCTTCTTCTTTCTTTCATTCTATAGACCAGCATTCTCTTCCTTTTTCATCATACTGAAAATGACTCATCTTTTAACCTGCATTCCACACCAGCCTTCAGCCATAACATATTCTACCCACTTCAATTAATTCATCTTTATAACTGACACCAATTTCTCAGGTTCATATTCTCAACATTTCATATGACTTGTCTAGCTAAACTTTCTGACCTGGATCTCATTAATTTTAGTAACCAGTCAACTAATGATTGGCTGATGTTGGATCAAGCTATCCCTAAACCATGTGCTACAGCCAGAGGGATGGCTCTGTGTGAGTGGATGCTTCTGAAGCATAAGCTGTGAGTGGGACATGCAAAGGTAGGTGTATGTTTTACAAATAGAAAAGTGTAATCGACCCATACCAATTCCAAAACGTGCTGTGACTTATTCTTAAGTTATATTTCAGTAAGATAGAAGAAGGGAAGGAAGTAATATGCACAAGTTTTGACATGTGGGAAATTACCTTGAAGCAATAGCAGTGTCCTTTTATGCTACCAGGCAATCTCAGAGGTCATGAGATAGAAAGTTTCGAAGACTAAATGGACATGCTTGAGTGGCAAATCAATTCAAAACAGTGAGAGCAAGTAAAACAGAAGCTAGGGGAAAGAGATCAGGTGAACTAATAGACTTGGTCTAAAATGCAATTGATATGTACAGACCACAATACCCAAATTATGCTATGCATCTATTTTTTTGTAGATGTTTGTCTCTGTCTGTCTGTCTGTCCCCATTCTCTCAGCCTTCCTCCCTGATGTTCTGTATACAAAGACCAGATTTGAAATTTGGACAAAAGAGTCCCAGGTACCAACAAACAGAAGGCACCTGGGGTCCAAATATAAAACTGGTCTTTTATAGAGGTGCAGGAGCAAGTACACCTGGTTTAGCTGTAACTTGTTAATTAGCCTAGGAGCGATTACAGGTTTTGGATATATTCTCTCATACATTCTGTGTATACTATCCATTTTGAACTTGTCTTTTGAATTTCTAAATTACTTACTATTGATATTATATCTTGTGAATTCTACCTAGGTTTTACAAAGTACTCGCTGATTTCTGGTACAAGCTTAACATTTCTAATAGATTTCATTAATTCTCTTTATTTTTCTTGTCTTCTAGAACAGAATTGACTATTCTCAAAGAATATAGCAAGCACACTTTATAATTCTATGGTGCATGTTGTGAGGTAAAAACTATCACGTATGTTGTCTCATCTAATATCCTCAACAGTCCTTAGAAGTTAGTTACTATTAAAATAGGAAGAAAAAGCTAAATGAAATTATGTAATTTGTGCAAAAATTCACAAGATGATAAATGGCAGTGCTAGAATTCACATGAGTTTTGTCCTTCCTCATGTCACTGGCTCACTGAAAGTCTCGAGTCTTGATGCATGGTGTAAAAGCCTCTAATATGGCCCTTGTATTACAATGAAGACATCTGCTTACAAACCTGTTTTCACATTATATTGTAAGAGCTCACAGACAGGGACTGTGACTCATGTATCTCAGTATCTGCAATGCCTTGCCTAGGATTTCATACAGAATACATCTCAGTAAATGCAAATATTCCCTTTTTGAAAATTGCAAGCTGCAGCCTACCATATTATTTCCTTATTTTTTTCTTCCTTATTGAGTTCCTCTCTTCCTTTCTCCCACCCACTCTTTTCCTCCAGGAGTCATAACATTGTTAGATGACCTTAATAGTCTCTGCAGAGGATGCATTTAAATAATTTCCCACCTTATCTTGTCCTTTCCCCTTGCTCACCATCTTTGTTTCAGACTGTGCTCTCACTGCTGAACATCTGTAGGGGGGAGAATGATCTCTAAATGTCGGTTCAGTTCTCAGGTATTATGACCTGTCTTTTCAATAGCACAGGGAATAGAAAGCAGTTTTATTTAATGAGGCAGAACATCGAAGCTGCTAGTCCAGGAAAGATACCAAAGAAGGTTGCTCATGTAACTTGTCAGCTTCTTGATTTTTACTGTGCGGGCCTTCCTACTTCCCTGGGACATGAAAATGTGTCATTTAAAAGGCACTAGATACATTTTTTTTTTCTGGTTTAGCATGTTTAATGAATCTCAGACATTATAAAAAGTTGTGGAGCCTATAACTCTTTATGTGCCCAGTGTTTGCAAATTATCTACATGAAGCCACAGGGTAGCATAGAATTATAAAGTGTGGGTTAGTTATCATCTAGCAGAGTGTAAAGTCACTCTCTTTTATATTTTTCAGATAATAAACTGACAAAATTAATTTGGGAATGAAAATGTTTGTAGGAGACATTAAAAAGCACCGGCTTGTGATTTCTTTCGTCTGGAGAGCTGAGCAGTCTAACTGGAAAGATAAATGGCATGCCCAAAGTCCTACAGTGATTTCTCAAGATTCTCTCACGCCCTGTGCTATTAATCCATTCACTCATCCAATGCATACACATTTATTGAGTCCTGCGCATCAGGCACAATGAATGACTAAATATCAACTTATCCCTGAAAATACCTTATCTATGTCAAATGCCACAATCTTCCCAGCCAGTTAATTTTGCCTGCCTCTGACATACCACAACCCTCTGATTGTGCTGCCTTGTAGATCCTCTCCCTTATCTTTTCCTGCTCTTGCTTCTTTCTTTTCCACTTTCTTCTTACTTCCCACCTCCCCTCCCTTCTTTCTTGAAATGGTTGCTAAGTAAATGTGTCCAGGGAACTGGGATTGACACTGAGAAGACAATACAGTCTAAGAGTTTCTGCTTTCAAGAGATCCTCTGTGTAAATGAAGAGAAGCATGTCAAGCCCCAAATTACAATACAATGTAATGAAACTCTGGCTTTACATTTATGTACATCTCACTCGCATAGTCCATGGTAATATCTCAATAATTCTTAGGGGACAAATCTTCAAAATTTGAAACTGGTTCCAAGCCATCTTTGTGTGTTTCAGAGTCCTTTGTATTTATTGTACATGCAATAAGTGTTTTCTGAATTAAAACTGAATGGATCAAAATGCTGTGCAAATCATGTGAGACACAAGGTCCTGGCTTTCTGTCTTTGGTTTCTTGCTGCCTTCTCTTTCTTAGTTTTTTTTCCCCTGTGTCATGATGAAATAGTTTACTTTTATTGTCCACTTATTATGTGTTAAATGCATTGTGTTAAGTGAAGTAAATAATGTTATCCACATCTTACAAATGAACTAATTGAGGCATAGTTGAGATAAAAAATCCAATCAAAATCATGATTCTGTGGAATTGAAGAAGCTTGGATTTGGTTCTGTAATGTGAATTCTTGTTTACGATTCTAAAGAGCACAGTAGATATAGAATAAGAGGTTTGGAGCCAAGTAGCCTTGACTGCTTTATACAGACTTGAGTAAATTAATTAATTCCTTTGAGTTTGAGTTTGCTGAAAAGTGGTGATAGTAATATTTCCCTAAATTATTGCCTTAAGGATTAACTAAAATAAATATTTGTCACATGTCTGGCACTGAAGAAATGCTGCTTCTTTCCCTTTTTCTCTCTCTTCAGAAACCCAGTATTCTTGAGAATGGGGACTTCCAAGTTCCTATGGGGAATCAGCATTTTATACCAGCGTGGAAATTCTCTGTTCCTTTCATAGGACTTAGTGGGAAACAAGCAATGTGGCAGTGAGAAGGATGAAGGGGTTTTGGACTTCTAAAATCAATTATATTCCAGAATTAGAAGAAAGCCACAGTGGTCATCTTATGCAGGGGCTTTAATTAAAAGATGTTGCATCCGAATATGGAAGTATTCCTAGAAATTGTGCACAATAGCTTCTTGGCAAATTTTCTGTCTTTGGAATTTCTTGAGAAAGTTTGGGAGAGTAGCACATGGTTCCTAACCTTAGTGTCCTTTTCACCAATCAGAGTGGCACTTGGTGTGTGCCCTCTTGTCTTACTCTGATAGGCCCAGGGGTTTTAGTGTACTTGTCTCTTTTTGGAAGCTACTTCTTTGCTCCCTGCTCCATTCTTGGTTGCTTGTAACTCTCCTTGCTTGTTTTTCTTCCTATTTGTTTCTAAAGGAAAAAAATCTAGAGAAATACTTCTTATTTCAGAGGTTACTGATCATTAAAAAATGTATATATTTTAAAAATATTTTATTAGTGCATTATAACTATTGCATTATAGTGGGGTTCACTTTGACTTATTTATACATACATGGAATATAATTTGCTCTATTCAATCTCCAGTACTTCTTTTTTTCCCTTCCCTTCTCCTTTTCCCTGTTTCCTTTCCTCTACTATACTGGTCTTGTGTTTATTTATCTGTTTTATAAATAGGTGCTTTGTAGATATGCATAAAGGCAGAATTCATTGTGGTGAATATCTCTCTCTCTCTCTCTCTCTCTCTCTCTCTCTCTCTCTCCATATATATATGTTGTGCTTCCAGATCTGATATGAAGTTGTGCTTCCAGATCTGATATGAAAACTAGTCCTGTTGCTTTCATTCTAATTAGTGGGGGCTACCAACCTTTCACTTTACCCCTAATTTACCTTTTAAAGACACCAAATTGAATAATAGAAAGAAAGATGATAATGATTTGTCTCTTAATTTCTAGAAGATAATTTATGCTATGCCAAGAGATCATCTTGTGTGTGGGGGTGCACACTTTTTTGACAGTCTAATATAGCTTTTAGAGCACTTATAATGTTTTTAATTGTAAAAGATATATAAAATTATGGAGGATATATATATATATATATATAATATTCATATATATATATGAATATTATATTATTTGGTCAAATTCATCCTGCAGTTCTTCCCTTTCCCTTTCCTTCCTCTATCCCCCTCAATCCCCTTCCTTTACTTCACTGATCTTGTTTCTGTTTTCATGGAATCAGTCCCCACCCCACTTTTTCCCTGCTTACTTTGCTTTAGTTTCAGCATATGATAGAAAACATTTGACTCTTCACTTTTTGATTCTGGCTTATTTCACTTAGCATGATATTCACTAGTTTCATCCATTTACCAGCAAATGCCATAATTTCATTCTTTATGCTGAGTAGCACTCCATATATGTACCACATTTTCTTTATCCATTCATCTGTTGAAAGATACCTAGCTGGTTCCATAAGTTGGCTGTTGTAAATTGCACTGCTATAAACATTGATGTGACTGTCTTACTGTAGTATGATGATTTTAGATCTTCTCTGTAATACCAAGGAGTGGGATAGCTGTGAGAGGGTAGATAGTGAGGAATCTCTATACTGCTTTCCAAATTGGCCTACTAATTTTCAGGCCTGCCAAGAATGTATGAGTGTATCTTTTCCTCTACATACTTGCCAGCATTTATTTTTATTTGTTTTCTTGATGATTGCCATTTTAACTGCAGTGAGGTGAAATTTCAATGGAATGTAATGACTATAAACTAAGTAACAAACTTATAGAATTTTAGAGAGTTGGGCTTCTAGATCTGACATGAAAACTAGTCCTGTTGCTAGACAGGAAGACTGTGATTCAGTGTGACTAGGGACAAGTCTAAATACTACTGAAAATTCAAAATGGTGATTTGTGTAAGTGGCTATCATACATGAAAATATTTATCTTTTCTCCTGGTGATAAAGTGACATTTATTGCACAGTTATCTGCTTTATAATTTATAGTTTCTGAAAATGCTGAATTTCAATTAGTGATAAGCAAAAATAAGATCAAATATTTTTATCCATTCTAGTTTTTTTTTTTTTTAAATAAGGGATTGAACCCAGGGGTGCTCAACCACTAAGCCATATCCCCAGCCCTTTTTTAAAAATATTTTATTTAGATACAGAGTCTTACTGAGTTGCTTAGAGCTTTGTTAAATTGCTGAGGTTGACTTAGAATTTGTGATTGTCTTTGCCTTAGCCTCCTGAGCTGCTGGGATTCAGGCATGTGTCATTGTGCCTGGCTCATTCTGGTTCTTGAACCCCAGATATCTCTTTATAGTCCTGTTAATATTCTATGGACTCTGCCCTAGGGCTTCTTGTCAGCTGTCCTCTCTCCCTTTCCTTTTCACTAGGCTACTGTACCTGCCTTCTGGGTCTTTATCATTGGTCTATAGTTTTGCAAAAGTGTAAGGAAAATAAAAAGAGACACAGAGACAAGATGCAGAGGCAGGAAAGAACAATGGCAGAATGGCAGAAGGGCCAAGCTGTCATACTTCATTTAACCTATTTATCCATTGGTTCCTTTAGGTTATTGGCATCATTCGTACATATTGTTCATTGTATTACTAGGCAGGTTACAGATTTAGCAACATTATGCAGCTTATTCCTCAGTTACATACTATGATGCAATGTGCAATGATAAGAGCTTTGTGTAACTCTCAAGAAAGTTCATTGTATAAAGGTACTGTTATGTGGGCAGGTTTAGGTTCAGTGAAACATTGTAGTTGTCTTACAAGAGAGTTTCTTTATTCCCAGGAGCTGTGTGCTTGAGATTGAGGTCAAGGCTGTTAAGACTCTAACACAGAGCCTCCTCATGAAGAACATTGCTATAGCAGCCAGGCATCCCATGTCTTTGCACAGAAGTTTTCCCAGCAGCAAGGCATTCTGTGTCTTTGCACAGAAACTTCCTAGCCACCAAGCAAGCCACAATCATGAAGTTATCAGATACCCCAATCCCAAACACAGAACCCTACACAAAAATATCATGAATTGCCACTAATGTCAGGAAAAATTAACAGCATATGAAAGAATAAGGAAACTTGAATTGTCAATTTTGAGACTTCAAAATACAGTGATGAAATTTTGCTTTCTCATCCTTGCCATTACTTGCTTTTTTAAATTTTTTGTAATTTTTAAATTTGTTCTTTTTAGATATACATGACAATAGAGTATATTTTGACATATCATACATACATGGAGTATAAATTTCCCATATTTTCCCATATTTGTGGTTGTACATGATGTGGAGTTTCACTGGTGGTGTATTCATATAGGAACATAGGAAAGTTATGTCGGATTCATTCCATTGTCTTTCCTAATCCCATGCCCCTCCCTTCCCATCATTTCCCCTTATCTGCTCCAATGAACTTCTATTCTGCCCCTGTTCTCCCATCTTGTGTGTTAGCATCCACATATCAGAGAGAACATTCAGCCTTTGATTTTTTTGGGACTTCTTGCTTCTTTTTTAAAAAAATCAAATATTTACTTGAAGGATCAAGGGGTGGGGGAAGGAATATGGAAGTTGCAGAAGGAGCATAAGGACCACATTGCTCAGGGCAAGTTTCCAGATGAGCATGAATATGCAGATTTTAGGCATATGATAATCAAAAGACCTGGAGCTTCTTTTCCTATGCTCCTTATATTTCAGTGCTACACTCTGATGATCCTAATTAGGTTTTTCTCCTAGATGTATTAGGATTTCAATTATGATTTTATGTGTATCAGTTTATGAGTACAAAGGGATGCCATTTCATCCCTGGATCATCTGATCTCTATTCACACTGCACTGACAGGCAAGGGAGTCTCCTTGACTCAGTGTCTGGTGTGTTGTGCTGCTGACCTGGGAGCTGAAGTGCCCCATACCTCTGGGCATCTAATGAACATGTTTTAGATGGTGCCAACTGCCACTTTCTTCAGCATGGACGAGAGTGCATATCCAAATTACCACAGGGGTTCTTTCAGGAATTGTATTCATCAGAGTGTAGTGTCCTGAACAAAAGAGATAATAATCTTACTTTTTTTCCCCATATGTACAGGACCATTTCTCTGTAGGAAAATTTAGAAACCCAATGGAATGGTGCATCACATATGGTCTGTAGGATTTGGCCTCTGCTTGTCTTTCAGTCTTTCTCCTGGCACTCCCTCACACTCTCATGTGTACTCTGAGATTGAGACATACCAAACAATCCTTAGATCCCCCGTTGCACCAGGCCATGTCCCCCTGTGTCCTCCTGGATGTATTGTCCTCTCTGGCTAGAATTCATTCATCTTGCTGCTTTCTGAACAGCTCAAAAGTTTCCTCAAATTGGACCTTATCCAATTAAGCCTCAGAAATATTTCTTCCTATTTCCAGGAAGAGTTGAGCACTTTCTACCCTGTGTCCTCACATTGCTGTGTTTGGTGTTTGCCTATCAATGGTAGTTTGTTCATTTTTTCAGTATGTACTTGTTTGAGATCTGCTCAGTTTTGGCTCAGTTTCTAAGCTGTGAAGAATAAGACCAACATCCCCAGACTTCCCAGGGCTTATGATCCCACAAGTCCAAAAACATTCCACATCACTGTACCTTCTTGTTTACCAGTTTATTACCACCAATTTGAATAAGATACATGGTCCTCTTTTCCATAATTTCCCCCTCAAGCCATTCACAGAGAGCATGCATGTTGTAGTACCTTTTCTTTATAGAGGAGTCTTTGCTTTGAAGACTTTAAAAATATAAAATCCAAGATTAGACATCTTCTTTCTTAAAAATTCTTTCATTACATCTCACTAAGTTTCAGTCTTCTGCCAGGCTTATTCCTATCTTTGCTTCAAGACACAATCACATTTCAATTTCTTATATATATATTTTTTCTCTTTTGAAATTTTTCATTGCTTTAGTGACCTCCAGACACACTTTCTAGAACCAATAGCTAATTGGAGCACTCCATTAAAATTGTGCCATCTACCTGGGTCTTACACTTTGATAGTACAGAATAGGAGGAAATTTTAGGTTTTTCATCTTTTTCTTCATGAAAAGGAGAAGAGAAGCACCTAAGTAGGGATTTTTTTTTCTTTTCTTTTCCATACAAACTTGGTTTACATCATTTGAACTTCTTGAAGGTGAAAGTATATGTAATCAGATTTGGTTTTAAATAATATAAATATTTCTGTTATGATGCTGTATGTTTATATAGAATTTATAGCTCTATTATAGATTATAATTTCATCTTTACTGATAGTTAATGATAAAAAGATTAGCAAACTGTAAAAAGATGAATTTAGCTTTATTATGAGAGACTTGGGTATGCTAAAACCTGAGGTGGGTCTGCTGAGATTATTTGCAACAGAATACCATTTTTGTAAACCTTTAAAAGACAATCTATTATACTTTTCTTTGTAGTCATAAATCAACTTCTTAATAGTTCACTCCCATGTTTTCTGATTTTATCACAGAAAGTTTCTCTAGCCTGTGGAAGTATTGAGTCATCATTTCATTATGTTTTTGATTTTTTACATGTTTAATGTAGATTTATATACTTATTCAGTTGTTTATTTGTTTCTAGTGGCTAATAATTTCCTGGCTCTTTGGATGTGGGCTTGTGTCAGTTTGAATGGAATGGATATCTATGTTCTTAGCTTGATTATTATTATTTCTATTGTAACTATTATTATTTGGTGTGTTGCATCTCAGAAATTTTCATGAATATTTGCTTTAATTTATGTTAGAGAACTGTTATAAAAATCTACATGATATTTTTATATTTCGCTTTGTTCAGTTAATGGTTAGTTTGCATTTTGAGTAGTATTCAAAACCTGAATTTTTAATGACTGCATAATATTTCAGTAAATTGGTATCAGAATTTACTTCATCATTTCTCAGGATTGAATAATTAAGTTGCTTATTTCCATTTTTGTCATCAGTATAAGTAATTCTGTGATTAACTTCTTCTTAGATTGGACTTTTTCTATATTTTGAATTCCAGAGATATGATTAGTGTCAATAAGATTGTTTACATGCCCTTGATTTCTAGTGTTTTTCCAAAGACAGGAAACAGAATAAAACATTACGAACCATATAGAAAAGTTATGCTTTATTGCTTTCCAGTTAGCAATAAGTAAATTCACTAAAGACATATATAACATGAAAGATGTTACCTCACTCTTGATATAGTTAATTACTATATTGCTATAATTGAAGTTACTTTATTAAATAATATTTTACATGTTTTATTATTAGCTGTGTTTCCTCTTTTGTGACTTTTTTCATTTGTATCCTTTGTTATTCTGTTATGATCCCAGTGCTTTTTTTACTTTATAAGGACTTTCGATCTAATAGTTATTTCCATGAATAATATTTTTTGTAAATATTTGATACAATTTTATTCTCCCTTTTATTATTTTTTAAAAATGTGTTATAGTACAAAAGAGATTTTAAATCTTCATATTATCAACTCCATGGATCCTTTTTCATACATCAGAAGCCAGAAGATTGGAGTAGATGTCTTCACTTCCAGCCTTTTGATTTGGTATTTATGATATTTTTCTTTGTTTGTATGTTTCTTTTTTTGTTTTTCTTTCCTTTTTCTTTTATTACTACGGGGTAAGAAATTTAAAGTCTCAAGCATGCTAGACAAATTCTCTAGGATGAGCTACATCCACAGCTCATGGGTTTACAATTTTATCATAATCAGCTTATGCATTTTTTTATGCTTTAATATGGTCTTAATGTAACCTACATTTGCATCCATGTTTCAGAGCATAATTTCTTCATTTTTTATGGTTCTGGGGATTGAACCCAGGCTTGATGCATGTAGGTAAGTATTCTACCACGGAGTCACATCTCTAGTCTTCAGAGCATAATTTCTTAGGAAATAAACTTTATAGTAAATTATAGTGCTAGAAAGCACAATTAAAAAACCCCCAAACAATGGAGGAAATTCAATGCATAACTCAAGAGACTTTCATATAAAAATGTTTTACAGGATAGTTGTGAGTTATAAACCATAACCATGTATGTTATTGCAACTCTTCAACAACAGTCAGGGAATCACAGATGTGTTGTTTGTCTGGTTGCAGAACCTGAAAGCTTCTGTTGTACTTTTATGGTTGAGTGGTCAGAGGGCTGTTTCATGATCATTTATTAAACAGCATAATTAATTTAATAACAATCAAAATGTATCAAGGGCCTATGATATACTATGTACTCTTCCAGGAGCTGGTGATACAAATAGACAAACCCTTGCTCTGCTAGAGCTCACATTTGGAGTTGCATTATATAAGGGGGAAGGGTGAGGTAACACTGCTGAAGTGCTCCCTCCATCACTGTTCTTTTCCCTTTCCTCTTCTGTTTCTTTCCATCTCCTCAAAAAACAAGGAAGCCCAGAGAAAATATTGTGGCAGGGAGAAACTGATTTTAAATAAATATGACTGAAAAAAAGTCTTTCAATATAGGAGTTAGAAAATCTTGATACTGAGGAAAAGAACTCAAGAAATAAGAAAAAAAAAAAAATCCCCAGAAGATCTGTCTTTGAATAGACAAAGATCCATGGACTTTTGAAATTCATTACTTCTTTGGCGCCTGGGAGATTAACTTGCTATGGCTTTCACCCTTTCTGGAGGGGTAAAGGTCACATCTAATATAGTTTCAAACCAACCCTCCATATTCCAAAAGCCTGAATAAATGTGAATGTAACTTCTCACTTTCTTCTAACCTTCAGTTAGTTATTATAAAAAACTTCAGTGCGCATGTCAGCTCAGTCTCCTGTCTCATGTTCTCCTCATGATATCCACATATCAGCAGAACCTAGGAACTTACTTTAGTAACTTACTTTAGAATAAATGTGGGTTCTAGGTGCTGGAAGGACCAAAGACAGTGAATGTCTTTGCTGGTTTGGACCAGGACTTCCTCATGGTGCCCTCTGTTCTCTCTTTTCCATCTGCCTTCTACAAGGTGATTGTCTTAGTTGGGGATCTTTGGGATGCATGGAATCAAAACTTACTCTAAGTAGATTCAAGAAAAAGAGAGCTATTGGAAGGGCTCAGTAAAACCTCACAGAAGTATTCTGTGGAGACCCAACTGGGGAGCTCCCTGCTTCTTAGTCTCTACTCTTTGTATACCTGTCCTTCTCCCATGCTTATTTCTGAATAGGAGTTCATGCTTCTTCCCAGTTGACACATACAAGGAGAGTCTGGCTGCTGATATTAATTCTCCATGATCTCACCTCATTGCAACAATTTGGTGGAGATTTCCAAGAGGTAAAGGGTATGCTGGCTAGGTTGCTGGTTAGTCAATGAGTTGATTAGCTTTGAACCAGGTGTCACATGTGTTCAATCAACTATATCCCAGGGGGGAGGAGTTCATTTATATTAACCAGAACATGGGAAGCTTCTCTGAGAAATAATGAAAGGGCAGGAAATTTGCTATATTAATTTAATGAAATGATGAATTAAAAAAACGAGCAACTCATAGTAACAAAGAAAATAATGACAAAAAATTTCACTACACTTAAATGTAAAAAATGTTTGAAATATTTTTCAAAAGAGAAAAAATCTTGAACAAGAAAATAGTAAATAAAATTGCAGAGGCAAGAATATGTAGCCAATGAAGTTACAAATTCAGTCTTTGAATAGCAGTTACTGAGTATTGGGTTTATTTCTGACCTTCTTCTAGGGGATGACTAGTTACAAAAATAGGCATGTTTTCCACCTTTGGGAGGCTTGCAGTCCACTATTAAGACAGGCATTAAATAATATAAAAAATAAATAAAAAATAAATAAATGCATTGTTATAAGGCATGAGAGATGCAAAACAATATTAGTAATAGCAACAAAAATACTACCAGCAACAAATGGTGCTGTGAGAACTGGAAATCCATATACATAAAAATGAAACTTAATTCCTGTCTCTCATCATGCACACAACTTAACTCAAAGTGGATCAAGGACCTGGGAATCAGTCCAGAGACTCTGTGCCTAATAGATGAAAAAGTAGGCCCAAATCTTCACCACATTGGATTAGGCCCTGGCTTCCTTAACAAAACTCCTAAAATGCAAGAAATAAAACCAAGAATCAATAAATGGGATGGGTTTACACTAAAAAGATTCTTCTCAGCAAAAGAAACAAACAATGAGGTGAAGAGAGAGCCTACATTTTGGGAACAAATTTTTGTCACCTGAATATCAGATAGAGCAGTAATCTTCAGGATATATAAAGAACTCAAGAAACTTAACACCAAAAAAACAAACAACCCAATCAATAAATGGGCTAAGGAGCTGAACAGATACTTCTCTCAAGAAGATATATATTCAATCAACAAATATATGAAAAAATGTTCAACACTCCAGTAACTAGACAAATACAAATCAAAAGTATTCTAAGATTTCATCTCACACCAATCAGAATGGCAGTTATCAAGAATTCAAACAACAAGAAGTGTTGGTGAGGATATGGGGGGAAAAGGCACACTCATACACTGCTGGTGGGACTACAAATGGTGCAATCAATCTGAGAAGCAGTATGGAGATTCTTTAGAAAACTTGGAATGGAACACCATCATTTGACCTAGCTATCCCACTCCTCAGTCTATAACCAAGGTATTGATATCAGCATACTATAGTAACACAGCTATATCAATGTTTATAGCAGGTCAATTCACAATATCTAAACTGTGGAATCAACCTAGATATCTTTCAATAATGAATGGGTAAAGAAACTGTGGTATATATTCCACAGTGGAATATTACTCATCATTAAAAGAGAATAAAATTATGGCATTTTCAGGTAAATGGATAGAGTTGGAGAATATCATGCTAAGTGAAGTAAGCCAATTCCCAAAAGTCAAAGGCCAAATGTTCTCTCTGATAGGTGGATGCTGACTCATAGGTGGGGGGTATGGGAAAAATGAAGGAACTATGATTGGACAAAGGGGAGTAAAAAAGGGGAGGTTACATGGGGGCAGGAAAGATGGTGGAATGAGATGGACATCATTACCCTAGGTACATGTATGACTGCACACGTGGTGCAACACTACATCATGTACAACTAGAGCAATGAAAAGTTGTGCTGTAATTGTTTACAATGAATCAAAATGCATTCTGTTATTATATATACCTAATTATAATAAATAAATAAATAGTACCAAGTAACAAACAGGCTATTATGAATGAGAATTTAAGCCAAGATCTAGATAAAAGGATAGAATTAATCATCTACAATCAAGGGAAGGGACTTGCAGGCAGTAGAAATAGTTGGAACGCAGGACTGACTGTAGGAACAACCTTGATGAATTTGAATAGCCTAAAATGATAATTGGGATGCTAAAATAAACACCCAAATCAGATTTAGGGAAATAAAAGGCTGAGGTTAGAATTAAAAGTTAAAGACAGAAAAATAAAGACATGTTTAAATTAAGTTAGAACAAGGCAAAGAAAGATAAAGACCAATGGATGTGAGATGTCCCGCAAAAGCTCACATGTGAGACAATGCAAGAAGATTCAGAGAAATGACTGGGTTGTAAAATTCTTAACCCAATCAGTGATTTAATTCCCTGATAAGGATTAACTGAGTGGTAACCAAAGTGGTAGGGTATGGCTGGAGGAGGTGGGAATTGGGATGTGGCTTTGGGTATATATTTGTATCTGGTAGTGGAATCTCTCTCTGCTTCCTGATCACCACGGAAGCTACTTCCCTTTGCTACACTCTTCTGCCATGTTGTTCCTGTCTTGACTGGAGCCCTGAAGAATGGAGCCGGCTGTCTAGGATTGAGACCTCTGAAACCGTGAGCCCTGACTAACAGGTGACTAAACACAAATCCTTTCCTTCAGTCCATCAATTTTGTTTATAGAGTCTCAAACTGTTTTCTGACTTGTTATTGATTTTGGTCATCCTTTTCTTGTAACTCCATCTTGTCAATCTGATAATCATATATAATTCAACTCCTTATAACTCAGGCTTCCCCTCCTCTTAACCTTGTCCAGCCTTACCTCACTTGTGCCATGGCCAATTTGGGTGCCCTTTTGCTGTAATCCCATAGCATTATACTCTTACCTGTATTATAGCACTTACCAGACCTACCTTCTTTCTCAATATACTATAAACTCCTTAAGAAATAGATTTTTCCCCTATTTCAAGCATATGGCATATAGAAAGCTTTGAAAAGACATTAAATTGATAAATGAATTATCCAGAAAAATCAACATTTATTCAATGCATACTTTATTTTGGGTTAACAGGTGTATATGTCCTATAATAATCGTTAACTTTGAATCTTCAGTATTATCACCCATATTTTACATATGGGAAAATTGAGACTTGCGGAAGGTAAATAACTTTCACTAGGTCACATACAAGGGGAATTGTGATTCAAACCGAGGTACACCTGTACTTCCTCCCCTGCATTAATCTGACTGCCAGTAATTACTACCTTTCAAAGCTTTAAGGTATTTCAGTATGTCAAGGTTCATATCAGTGAAAATAAATATTCTAAAACACATTCTAACATAATATCACATTATGCCTGTGCAGCAGTATAAATTTTAACTGTCCCCCCAAAGTCCTCTGATGGCAAATAATTGCTGTGTTAGGTTATATTTGCATAGTATTTTCTATATGCCAGGTCCTCTCGTAAATGTTTTAGAAATTTTAGTCTTCAGGTTTTATAAACCAATGCAGAAAGTACTATTACTACGCTACTTTAGAGTTGCAGGATTATATTACTTGTGCAAGGTCACCCAACTAGTAATGTTATAGAGCTGAGATTAGAACCCATGCAGTCTGGCTCTAGAAGCCCTTGTTGTAATCATCATACTTTGCCACCTGTCAAGTAATGTTAATAGAGGAGTTTTTTTTTTATTCCCACTTTCTCCAGTGTGCCTTGTTCTGTTGCTGTAACTGAGAGATGAGCTGTTTGAGTAAGTACCTGTCCTGCATTATCACTGGAACTTCACAAGACAGACATTTAATGTCATTGCAAATCAAACAATCACAAAGTGACATTGTGTTTGAGGCAGGAGATTGAAAATTGATTCTGTAGGCTTTGATGAATATCAATCATCTTTTTATTTATAACAAGCTGTTGATGTAAAATTATTCAATACATATTCATAAAATATTGGTAAGGTAAATTAGCAGTCGTAAATTACCAGCTAGAAATCATTTTTATGTCACTTAGCATCGAAGGTGAAGAGTGGGTTGGAGCAGTTCCTGTGTAATGTATTATCAACCCTGTGCAATTTCAATTAATTCTGAATAAATATGACCTCAGTCTAGAAGTGAGCCAATATCAATGTCCAAGGGGCATCAAATATACTGAATATTTTTTATTACTGAGGACATATGTGTATACACCAACCTCAATGAAATTTAGGAGGCAGTGTGATAGATTCTGATGCAGGTGAACTTTAGAGACAGACAGATATTAGTTCAAATCTTAATAATAATGAAAACTGTCAGGAATTGACAGTTCACTATTCATATATCATTAGACTAAGTGATTATAAAATAGCAATTTTTCCTTGGCTGAACCTGAATCCACCAGATCCCAGCTTTTGATTTTGGCTTTCTTTCTTCATCTGGAAAAATGGACATATTTTTTCTTGTGAAGGTGAACACTCTTTTCTATTAGAGAAGTGACTTAGCGGATTGTTCAGTCATTAGCTTCTTTGTTTGTCAAGTGGGCATGTTAGTATCCAATTTTCTGGGTGATTGTGAAAATTAAAGAAGAAAATTCAGGTTAATAGGTCCCATGCTTCTTAATTCTAAATAGGAGCTGCTCAAACACTTGGGTTTTCTTCTGAATCCCTCCTTTCTGACCTAAGTTGAAATTGTTCAGTTGTCATCAGTGTAAGTACTTATGGAAATATTCCAGTTGCTTATGTAGGGAGCAATGCATTTGAATGAGTAAGAATTATCATGATAATTGAAAGAGATTAAAAAGTAGTGAATGTACCAATTTTAGAATTAATGCTAAATAGTTATAAATACTCCAAAGCAACTCAGGTTCTTTTTGTAGTTGGTATGTGATCACTTTCATCTGGAATCTGATGTTTAGAAAAGCCTAGCCAAAGTAAACTTTTAACTTCAAAGCCACTTCTCTTCCTGTGTGCTCCACTGCTACCATCACCAAAGTACGAGCATATCCATTACTGAGCTGGCTGAAGATTGTTTTCCTCCTGTCCAGTGGCCCACAAATACTGCTCATTTCCTCCAGTTCTTCTCTGACTATGAGTCACACACCTGCATCCAGGTTAACAGGTTTCTGGGAATGCTAGTTGTTCTACCTCTATATTAGGAGGTAGAACTCTGAATGTACAAAAATTGCCAAAATTTAGGATAGTATTCAAAGCATGGTCTGACTTATGTTCAGTCTTTCATGACTAATGTAATTATTTTCCTATAACTAGGTACTAGAGTTGTCTCTGAATCTTTGTGCATTTAAATAATGCTATGTTGATAGCTCCTTGTACAGGCCACCACTGATCCCTTAAAAACAAGGGATCTGGCCCTGGTAAGACAATGTAAGGTGGCATTACAGGCCTTTGAGTGAGCCAGAGCAACTTCTCTGCCAAAGTCAGCTTAATTAGACTTCATTGAATCTGGCCATTGCCATCCTATGTATGTCTGTGAGTCTATTCATTTATCTGCCCTTGGCTGATTTTCTCTGACTCGTTGTTTGCTTGCTTGTTTCCTTTGCTTCAGAAGGCTATTCAAGATGTGTTAACCAGTCTTTAGGAAGGGAATTGCTAACAAATATTAATACAAAGGGATGGATAAAGGTGGGGAATAGTGGAGTGGCCAGGCTTGATGGCTCAAGTATAAGTGAATGAGAAATTCTTTAGGAAGTATCAGTTTTGTGATCAAGTGATGTAATATAGGAATTGTATAAAAGGAAAGAATTGTCTGTTACTGATGGCTACAGAGGTACTTCAGAGTCTCCTTGATTTGCATTTTTAAGGTTCCTAAGATTATGGCTTCCTCATTCCTTTGGCTGTATAGCAAACTTTCAATCCACAGTTGTGCCTTATTGTTCTATTATAGTTGTATTCTTTGATCCATCAATAAATACTTGTGGTTAAAACAAATAAACAAAAAATAATGCTATGTTGAATATTGTTTATAAATTGATTTTCAAAACATCCCTTGGGAGTGTATTTCTACAAAGGGAATTGTTGAGGCATAACTATAAAAAACATCCTGTGATTCTTAGCATGGGTAGAATATTCAATATATATACCAAGATTTTGGTAATATTCCACCAGTAGTTTTTTTTTTTTTTGGTACTAGGATTGAACCCAGGGGCACTTAACCTCTGAACCACATCCACAGCTTTTTTTTTTTATATTTTATTTAGAAACAGGTTCTCACTGAGTTGGTTAAGTCCTCAATAATTTGTTGAGGCTGGCTTTGGACTCAAGATTTTCCTGCCTCAACCTCCCAAACTGCTAAGATTGTAGATGTGCGCCACCATGCCTGCCC
Source organism: Callospermophilus lateralis (assembly GCF_048772815.1). Classification (NCBI taxonomy): domain Eukaryota; kingdom Metazoa; phylum Chordata; class Mammalia; order Rodentia; family Sciuridae; genus Callospermophilus; species Callospermophilus lateralis. The sequence continues at coordinate 142,054,838 of NC_135306.1, forward strand.
ATAAATGGTATCTTTAAATGTTTGATTCACTATAATCATGAGCATTATCAGTTAAAATACTGTATAGAGTGTGCTACTTTCATAATTAAATTGCATTTTCATGACAACTAGAAACAATGACTCTTGTCTGATTTTATTCCTTTAAAAATTTGTATTTTATTTGTCAACTTTATTCCTTTAAAATAGAAATGGCCAACAAATACATACAAAAATGTTCAATATTATTAGCAATTATGGGAATTCAAATCAAAACTATACTGAGATTTTATCTTATACCATTCAGGATGGCAGTCATTGAGAATACAAATAATAATAAATGCGGGAGAGGATGAGGAAAAAAAGGAACACTTTTACATTTTTGGTGGGTTTATAAGTTAGTACAATTACTATGGAAATCAATATAAATGCTCCTCAAGAAACTAGGCATGGAACCACCATATGACCCAGCTATACCACTTCTCGGTATTTATCCTGAAGAATTAAAGTCATCTTACTCCAGTGCAACATGCATATTCCTGTTTATAGTAACACAATTAACAATAGCCAATATATAGAACAAGATGTCCATCAATGGATGAGTGGATAAAGAAAATGAGGTATATATACAAAATAGTTTTATTCAGCCATAAAGAGAAATGAGATTATGTCATTTTCAGGAAAATGGGTGGAACTAGAGACATAATGATATTAAGTAAAATAAGTAAAACTTAGAAGGTTAACAGTTGTATATTTTCTCTCATATGTGGAAGCTAGAGAATAAAGAAAAAGGTGAAATGTAAAGGAGATCAAAAGGAGATCAATAGAGAAAAGGGACAAAGAATTGGGCAGTAGGCAGGAATGGCGGAAATGCTGGAGAGTGATATTGGCCAAATTATATTGTTGTATTGTGTGCATGTATGAAAATGTAACCACAATTTAAATCAATATAAATGACCAATAAAAATATGGGAAAAAAAGTGAGTTGATATCTACTTTTGCATATCTAATTTTGTTGTGTTGGGTGTTCTCTCTCTTTCTTTTGATTAGCTTGGCTAAATGTTTAGCAATCTTATTTATCTTTTCAAAGAACCAATTCTTTGTTGCATTGATCCTTTTTATTTTTTTCTCTCTCAATTTCATTCATTTAAGTTCTGGTCTTATTCTTTTCCTATCTTCTACTGATTTTGGAATTAGTTTGTTCTTCCTTTTACAGACCCTTGATGTGTAACATTATATTATTTTCTTGGGATTTTTAAAATTTTTTGGTACTGGGGATTGAACCCAGGGATCCTTAACCACTGAGCCACATCCACAGCCCTTTTTATTTATTTACTTTTTGAATTTTGAGACAGAATCTCACTAGGTTACTTATAACCTTGCTAATTTTCTGAGGCTGGCTTGAAACCTGTATTCCTCCTGCCTCAGCCTTCTGAGCTGCTAAGATTACAGGCATGCCCCTCCATGCCTAGCTGATCTTTCTTTTTTTTAAAATGTAGGCACTCAGTGATATAAACTTTTCTCTTAGAACTGCCTTCATACTGTCCCAGAGATTTTGATATGTTGTATGTCTGATTTTATTTATTTTGAACAATTTAAAAAATTTTTTCCTGTATTTCCTCTATGATTTACTCCTTATTCAAAAGTATATTATTTAATCTTCAGGTATTAAGATAATTTCTTTTTTATCTCATTATTGATTTCCAGTTTCCTTTCATTATGATCTAATAGGATGCAAGGAATTATCTTTATTTTCCGTACTCACTTAGACTTGCTTTGTGTCCTATGAAATGTGGTCTATTTTAGACAATGTTGCAAATGCCATTGAGAAGAACATTTATTCAGTTGATGGATGAAATATTCTTTAGATGTTTTCTAGATTCATTTGATCAGTAGTATTTTTTAGTCTGGGGAGATTTTACTTAGTTTATGTCTGGTTGACCAATAGATTGGTGTTTGAAGTCAACCATTATTACTGAATTGGAGTCCATGAATTTATATGGATGTAGATATACCAAAATTTAGGGCATAACTATTTAAAATCATTATGTCTTGCTGTCAGATGCTACTTTTAGCCAGTATGGGTTAACCTTCTTTTTCTCTTCTGATTAATTTCAGCTTGAAGTCTATTCGTTAAAAACGAGAATAGCTTTGTCTGGTTTTCACTCTCCACTTGTGTGGCATAACTTTTGCCCCACCATCCTTTTACCTATGGCCTTCAGAGGTCTTTGTGAACTGCTTGTAAACAGCATATGGTTGGGTCTTGTTTTTAAATCCATTATATAAAACTACATCTCTTGGTTGAATAGTTTAGACCATTTATATTCCATGTTATTATAGACAGGTGATTTTTATTTGCTTCCGTTTTGATTTATTTCCAATGCTTACTTCAGACTTGATTTCCCTTTAGTTGACTGTTCTCCTGGTGAGATTCTTCCACATGCTGGCTCTGATATTTATTTTTTACTTCTTTTACATGATCTATATCTTTGAGTGTGTGGTAATACTGGCTTTATGGTTAAAGATTGCAGTTTATGCTTATCATAGATTGTTTTTTTATTTCATATTTAATTCTGAAGGATAGTTTTGCTGGATATAGCAATCTTGATTTATATCTGTTATCTTTCAGGGCTTGGTAGATATTATTCCAAGACTTATCTTTTAGGGTCTGGTCCGAGAAATCAGTTGAAATCCTAATTGGCCTACATTTAAATGTGACCTGCCATTTTTTGTCACTTGGCTTTTAAAGTTATATCTTTATTCTGTATGTTAGGTGTTTTAATAATGATGTGTCTTAGGATCTTTTTGACCTTGCTTATTTGACCTTGTATTTGTATTTACATTGCATTTCTAAGGTTTGTAAACTTTTTCTGATATTATTTCATTGAAAAGCTTGTGCATCCCTTTTGTTTTTATTTTGGTGCCTTCTTCTACACCAATATTTCTTATGTTTGATCTCTTAATGTTACTTTAAATTTCTTGAATATTTTAGTCATGGTCTTTTAACATTTTTTCTTTATCATCAACTTAATTTTCAAGATTATATGCTTTGTCTTTAATGCCTGAGATTTTGTCTTCTAAGTGGTATAAACTATTGATAATGCTTTCGACTGAATTTCTCATTTGATTTATTGAATCTTTCATTCCCAAGCTTTTTCTTTGGTTCTTTTTCAGCATAGCTATATTTTTATTGAAATGATATTTTTATTTCCCATATTTTCTCTCTTAGTTAATTCCTTACATTTTCTTTTAGTTCATTGAACACTTGAACTATGAACTTCCTAAATTCTTTCTCCAACGTTTCCTCTTCTGTGGTGTCATGGGATTAGTTGTTGAAGTGTTGTAGACTGTTTGTAGTGGTTTGTTCTCTTGCTTTTTCATATTGTTTGTATGTCTATCCATCTGCTGGAATTATTATCAATTCTACTTTAATGCAAGAGATTACGTGGTGAGTTTCTTTCTCTTACTAGCTGTTTTAGTCAGCCTTTTCACTGCTGTGACCAAAAGACCTGCAAGAACAATTAGAGGAGGGAGAATATTATTTTGGGGCTCATGGTTTCACAGGTCTTAATCCATGGATGATTGAGTTCATTCCTTGGGGCTCAAGATGAGGCAGAACATCCTGGAGAAAGACTGCAGTAGAGGAAAGGAACTCAGGACATTACCAGGAAGTAGAGAGAAAGAGAATGTTCCACTCAGGACAAACACCAAAGGCATGCTCCCAGGGACTCACCTCCAGCTTCACCCTAACTGCCTACAATCACTACTCAGTTAATCCCTGAAGAGAATTAATGCACTGATTAGGTTAAGGCTCTTATAACCCAATCATTTCAACTCTAAACCTTCTTGCATCATCTCACACCTGAGCTTTTGGGGAAAACCTCACATCCAAACCATAACATTCCACCACTAACCCCCAGAAGCTCATGTTAACCTTACAATTCAAAATACTTTTAGTCTATTTCCATGAGTCCCCATAGTCTTAACAGTTTCAGGATTGCCCCAAAGTCCAAGTCAAAAGTCTCCTCTGAGACTCAAGGTAAAATCTCAAGGTTAACTCCTATAAAGTCAAAAGCAAGTTACATGTATCCACTATATAAAGGTACAGAATAAACATTTTAATACAGGAAAATAGGGGCATAGAAAGAAGGGATAGGACCAAAGCAAGTCAGAAATTCAGCTGGGCAAAGGAGTCCTCTAGTTCTGTGTCCAGTGTCTGGGCCTCATCTTGGTACCAATTTCTGTTTTAATCAGATTTTTCCTACTTTGACCAAAAGACCTCACAATAACAATTAAAAGAGGAAAAGTTTATTTTGGAGTTCATAGTTTCAGAGGTCTTGATCCATAGATTGTTGATTCCATTCCCCAGGGCTCAAGTTGAGACAGAATATCATGGTGGAAGAGTGTGATGAAAGAAAGTAGCTGAGGACATTAGTCAGAAGGAGAAGGAGAAGGAGAGGGAGAGGGAGAGGGAGAGGGAGAGGGAGAGGAAGAGAGAGAGGGAGAGGGAGAGGGAGAGGGAGAGGGAGAGGGAGAGAGTGAGGAAGAGGGAGAGGGAGAGGAAGAGGGAGAGGGAAAAGTCTGAAAAATCAGATGAAATCCTAATTGGCCTACATCTAAATGTGACTTGCCATTTTTGTCATTTGGCGCGCTCGCATGTTTGCGCGCGCGCGCGCGCGCGAGAGAGAAAGAGAGAGAGAGAGAGAGAGAGAGAGAGAGAAAATGAATGAATGATTGTGTTCCACTTGTCCAGGACAAAATATAAACCTGAAAGTCATTCCCACAGAGATCTACCTCCTCAGCCATACCCTTCTTGCCTACAATCACTACGCAGTTAATCCCTAAAAGGGGATTAAGACACTGTTGGGTTAAGGCTCTCAAAACATAATTATTTCACCTCAAAATCTTCTTGCATTGTCTCACACATGAGATTTTGGGGAACACCTTAATCCAAACTATAGCAGGAGCCCAGGTTGGATGAATATCTGATATTCTCACTCAGTATTTATACTCTGCTATGCTGCTTTGCCATCACTAAACTCTATTAACTATAATTGAGTCAGAGCAAAGTCATGTACTAATAAAATTAGGTAAAAAATACTTACTGAAAATGATCTCCACAGTTCCTCTAATCTAGGTATAAAATTATAGTCATGTTTTGGAATAGGTTTAGAAGTTAGCTATTAAAGTTAGTAAAATTACTATTACATTAATTAGGGATTAGAAGGGTAATGGAAAAAAGAAACAGAAAAGATAGAAAGGAAAAATACAAAATGTGATAAAATGAAGAAATAATGTGGGGAGGTTTGAAGCAGGAGCAGGTAATGCAAAATGAAAAGAAAAACTAAGAAGAGCAAGTGTAAACTTGAGATAGGAAAGTAAATAAAGAATGATTCCAGTTAATACTTAAAAAATTAGAAGAATACAATCAAATGTGTTGAGAGCAGCAATAGTGAATAGTAGGGAAGTATCTGTCTATTCAGTATGAAAAATAATATCTGTAAGATCAAAATTAGCATTAGAATTATTTATGATAATCCACCCAATGTGAGAGATTTCTTATTATGTTTTACTAATTTGGATTTCATCAGGATTTGGGATATTTACAAGATACTCATTGCTCTGCAACTTTACCTTTGAATTTCTCTGGGTGTGCAGATTGTGGGCACATTTGCTTCCTTCTGGTACAATTCTAGTAGTATTCATCTCAATTTTTGGTGTATTCAGGTACATACTAGCTTTCTGTTGGGTCAGAAGAGATGGTCCTTAATTGTCTGTTACTTAGTGGTCAGGTCATTCTGTTAGTAGATGCAGTGTTGTGTGCCTTCCTGGAAAAATTTTCATGAATCCAGTGCTGCCCAACCCAAGAGCTCCCTGTCTATATTTCAGAATGTGTGGGTGTGGTGATCTAAGGTAGAGATCTATAGTCTGCTGGATGTTATGTGAGGTGGGCCATGGGTGTGGTTATGGGGGTCTGCTGCTTCCTCTGGAGTTTACAGGTTGCAGACCAGTGGGCTTATATCTGAGCACACTGGGTGGTGATTGGTTTCTGTTGGATATTCCTCTGTAGGCCTCTAGGAATGTAGTACCAAAAATTGCGTATGCACAAGGTTTTCTGTTGACTGTTAGGGATTTCCCCAGGAATTGCCTTCTGTGGGTTAGTGCACATGAATGAGAATTGAGTCAACTGGTGACTCTGCTACTCACAGTTGTGGATTCCTATAGAAGTGCTGGGGTACAGGAGTTACTTCCCTAGTTGCTATGGTTTTCTCACCAGCTGGTGCTTTGTCATCCCAGAGACCTGACTATATATGCTTAAAGGGTGTTTCACCTACTGTTTCTTTTTTTGGGGGGAGGTTCCTGGGGTGTGAGGTGCAGGCTCCGGACTATTGCTAAGTGCTGTGGGTAGGGGCTTCTTCATAGCAACAATGATCTTTGAGGCTGTCTGAAACTGTGGAGCCTCTTAATGCAGGCTCTTTCTGGGCAATATCTGGCACAAAAGTCTCCACTGTGGCTGCTGAAGATCACCAGGGTTCCATCGCCATGAGTGAGGTAGATTGTCATTTGGACCTCCTTTGTCTGAACTCCTCAGGCCGATGGCAGAGAGTTTATGTGCATTTGCTCCCCTCTGTTTGTTCCTATGTAGTGCTCTATCTAAGCACTTGGTGACTATCTAAAACTGTGTGGCCTGTGGGTGCTGGCTTTCTGTGGCACAGAAGCTTCCATCCTGGATACTGCAGATAACTAGAGCTTTACCCATGACTGTTCTGGGGTCAAGTGTCAGTTGGCCCATCTTTGCTGGAGCTCAAGCATAAGTTAGCACTTCTCTGTGAACAATGTCATGGGATTTTTGATGGGTATTACATTGAATCTACGTATTGCTTTTAGTAGTATGACGATATCAACAATATTAATTCTGTATATCTGTGAACACAGGAGGTTTTTACATCTTCTGAGATCTTCTTCAATTTCTTTCTTCAATGTTCTATAATTTTTATTGTAGAGATCTTTCATTTTCTTGGTTAGATTTATTCCTAGGTATTTTGTTTTTTAAGGCTATTGTGAAGGTAATTTTTTTTCCTGATTGTTTTTCCCCAGAAGATTCATTGTTGGTATATAAGAAAGCTATTGATTTTTTTGTTGTTGTTGATTTTATAACCTGCTACTTTGCCGTATTTGTTTATTAGTGCAAGCAGTCTTTTGGTGGAGTTTTTTGAATCTTCTAGTTATAGGATCGTACTCTCTGCAAACAGTGATAATTTAACTTCTTTCTTTCCTACTTTCCTATTATTTCCTTTGTTTGCCTAATGATTCTAGTTAGAATTTCTAGTACATTAAATAGGAGTGGTGAAAATAAACATCCTTGTTTTGTTCCAGAGTTTCAAGGAAATGCTTTCAGTTTTCCCCTATTTACAATGAGGTTGGCTTTGGATTTTTCATATATAATCTTTATGATGTTGAGTTCTTTCTATCCCTAGTTTCTTCAGGCTTTTATTATAATGGGTGCTGAATTCTGTTGAAGGCCTTCTTCTGCATCTATTGAGATTACTTGATTTTTGTCCTCAATTCTGTTAATGTGATAAATTACATTTATTGATTTGCATATATAAAACCATCCTTGCATTTCTTGTATACAATCAACTTGGTTGTGGTGTTCAATCTTCTCATTATGTTATTGAATAATATTTGCTAGTAATTTTTGCATCTAAGTTTATCAGAGGTATTGGTCTGTAGTTTTCTTTCCTTGATGCGTCCTTATCTGGTTTTGGTATGAGTGTGATACTGGCTTCATAGAATGAATTTGAAAATTTTCCATTCCTATTTCATAGACTAATTTGAAGAGTATTGACATTAGTTCTTTTTAAAACTTTTTTTCTTTTTTTTCTCTTTTAGAATTAATCCAAGAATCCATCTGGTTCTGAGCTTTTCCTTGTTGGAAGGCCTTTTATTACTACTTGTAACTCATTATATGGTATTGGTCTCTTTAGATTTGCTATGTCTTTATTCAGTTTTGGCAGATTGTATTTGTTTAGAAATATACCCATTTCTTCTAGGTTTTCCAGTTTATTGGAGTATAAATTTTCAAAATAGTCCCAATGATCTGCTGGATTTCTGAGATGTCTGTGGTGATTACTTGTTTTTCATCTCTAATTTTATTAATTGGGGTTTTCTTTCTTTTTCCTTTGGTTAGTTTGACTAAGGGATCATCAGCCTTGTTTATTTTTTTAAAAAGAATCAACTCTTTGTTACATTGATCCTATGTACTGCATTTTTAGTCTGAGTTTTATTGATTTCAGCTTTGATCTTAATTATTTCCTTTATTCTACTGGTTTTAACATTTGTTTGTTCTTTTTCAAGGGCCTTGAAATGCATTATTAGGATTTTTTAAAAATTTATTTATTTATTGTAATTAGGTGTATATGACTGCAAAATGCATTTTGATTCATTGTACACAATTGCAGCACAACTTTTCTGGCTGTATACAATGTAGCATTGCACCATATGTACAGTCACACATGTACCTAGGATAATGATGTCCATCTCATTCCACCATCTTTCAACATGACTATTTTGCAAAAGATCTTGTGGCAGAAATCTATCAGAGGAAAAAAAAAAAAAGAAAACTATCAGAGAAAATCAGTTAATTGGCAGGAAATTGGCAAAAATTAAAGAGTGCAAGACAAAGTTTAATGTGATGATCTATGCTACAGGGTATCTAGTTCCAAAGATCTTGTATAGAAGCTGTCTAATATTATAGTGTTGTCAGTTTGATCTAAATGCCCTGAGTTTTCACTTTTCTGAAGATAATCTGCTTCTAGAGGATTTTAAAGAATTTTTAACTTGGTGTTTCCAATTGGAATGATTTACCTTCATTCTGAGTATAAATTGTGACTCCTTTGTTATGATACATGGGTGGATCCAAAAACTCACCCCTTGAAATTTTACTATCTTGTTAATTGTTATCCTGATAAAGTCTTTTAATTGGACTCAAAGGATGTTTTTCTCTGATATATTTTTCAGATGGTCTTCTTTAAATTTCAGATTATGCCAGGATTTTTAGACAGATTTTGAATAGGGCTGCCTATATCAATTGAGTATACTGCATGAGTACTTACCATATTTTGACTATATTTATTTACTTGCATCTGAATAGAACACAAGTTTATATGTTATTTTTTTACATGCATTGTTGGCTTTTTATTAAATTACAAAAAAAGAGATTGATGAACTTCCAAGAGAGTTTATATTATTGTCATTAGACTAAGAGGGGGATCTCAGCCAATAAAGTTGAAGTGTTTCTAAAGGTTTGACTAAATTTAATTTGAAAATTTTATTTGTTAAGTTTTTCCTGAAAATTAAGGACAATGCCTCAAGAAGTATAATTGCTTGCAAAGCTCTTTAGTGACTATTCTAGTAAAGGGAGTCCTGGAAATGTAGTTGAGATTCTCCAAGGAAGAAACACATAATCAAATAGCTTTGTGAGGCTTTTGGAGGTGTTGTTTTTGACAGGAAAAAAACTTTTACAATCCTGAAAAACAGCATACAACAATCAGAATAAGAAAGACCAAATTAATCCTGGAGTTTTTTTTCCATTCATGTCTTACCATTACAGTGCAAGTATTATGTTTTAGCAGGAAAGGCATATAAGAGAGTCATTTTGATGATTTTTCTAAAATTCACCCAACAGCAATGGTTTATAATGGGCACTTTGTCCTTGATGTGGTGTTGATTTTATGCAAGATCTAAGCAAGGTTCTACTTGAGATCATCTAGTGGTAACAGTCAGTTGTCTTTGGGGATGTCACAAATTAACTTCATATAACTCACACCCATATAGTTCGTAGCACTTGTTTTTTGATGATGGGACTGAATTTTGGCCTTATATAATGGCTTATTTAAGCACATAAAAGATCTGGGCATTTGAAGAGCCTCACAATGGCAAGTACCTTTTAAAGGATTATCTGCTTGACATAATGATGAACCAGAGTCTCTTAGTTTCTAGATAATCTACTCTTAAAAGAATGTCTGCTTTTAGATGTTACTTCCTTTGCCCTCTAGAGGTTCCTTGTGTGCTTAATCATTTTGCTGGGGCTCCATTTCATATTTAGAGATAATTGCCCTTTTCAAAGCACCTTAAGACACGGATCATCCCAAATGTCAATCTTTCTCTCTAGATGTGGGCTCTTTGCTTGGGGGAATCCAAGATGGTTTGGGCCTATTCAATTGTTTTACTTTGAAAAGTCATTGATTTGTATTTGAGTCTTCTATTTTGTTCTAAGACCCTCTGGATATAGTTGAGAAATTGCTAAATTTCTGTTAGGAGAATTATTTCCCATTCTAGTATTTGTTTTTAAGTTCTGCTTTCTAGCTTAAGGCCATTCATTAAAAATGAGCAGAGTATAGCAGAAACATCTGTTGGTGGTTCTATCTCTCAGGGTTGACTGAAATTATTGAAAAAAATGATTCTAAAACCTATGTTGGATTTGCCTTTTCTTTGCTTGGTAGACTAGATTAATATCAGGTAATTCTTTGCTGGAAATATAACAAATGCAATCCTCAGTAAGGGTTATCCCACATTTTGTGCTATTTTGCATCTCTGTTCCCTTTGATGGGTCTCAAGAATAACTTCACATTTTCAAGTATTTCCAATAAGTTGTTTGTATTGGTGGTGGTGGTGGTGGTGGTGGTAGTAGTAGTAGTAGTAGTAGTAGTAGTAGTAGTGTGTTTGCCCCAGCATTAAATGTTGGATGAACCCACTAATGCAAAAATTAGTTATCATAGGTCAGGGAGGTTAGAATAGTAAATTTATAGTATTATTGAAGTTATTTAGTATATTTCTGTCTTTTCTCTTAGAGGTTGAGAAAATGTGATGTTTTACTGTAAGTAAGACTGAATCCAGAGATTAAAACCTGCCTTCCATGTGTATATTCCTGTTTTGGTGATATACTCTTTAAAGGAAATTGTGACTTTTAGTATGGAAATGAGGGTTGGAGGTAGGCTTTAGATAAGAAGATTTGTAAGAAAGGGGAAGATGATCTAAAGAAATGATAGGAAAACTATTGAAAAGAGGAAAATATACTGTGGGATATAGGCAATGATTAGAGCAACAAGACTTTTGCTTGTAAGACTTGAAATTATGAAAATACTAGAAGAAAACACTTCAAGTCATTGGTATAGGCAATGATATTTTTAGATAACACTCCCAAAGCACAGGAAACAAAAGCAAAAAATAGTCAAATGGAATTATATCAAACTAAGAAAATTCTGTATGTCAAAAGAAACAGTGTGAAGAGACAACTCACAGCTGGGAGAAAATAATGCAAACTATAAATCTGAGAAGGGATGGATATACAGAATATACAAGGACTTTTAAAAACTTAATAATAACAAAAGACCCAAATAATCCAATTAAAAATGGGGAAAGAATGTGAAAAGACACTTCTCAAAAAAAGATATTAAAATAGACAATAAAGTGATGAAAAAAGACTCAACTTTATTATCTGTCAGGGAAATGCAGTCAAAATCACAATGAGATACCATGTTGCCCCAGTTAGAATGGCTATTATCAAAATTACAAAAGAAAAATACCAAATGCTAGTGAAATATGGAGAAAAGGTACTTTCATACACCATCAATGAGGATGTGAATTAGTGTAGCCACCACAGAGAACAATATGGAGGTTCCTCCCAAAATGAAAAATAGATCCAACATATTGTTCAGTGATCCCACTTCTGAGAAATATACAAAGGAAATGAAATCAGCCTATCAAAGAGACACTTGCATACCTAAGTTTATCGTTGCACTATTCACAATACCCAATATATGGAATTAGCCTAGATTCAAGTCAGTGGATGAGTGAATAAAGAAATGGACTATCATTCACTAACAAAAAAATAATAATATTTGTACCAAAATGGATGGAACTTAAATGAATGAAATAAGTGATACAAAAAGAAATATTTCATGTTCTTTCTAATATGTGGCATTTGAAAAATTTGGTTGGAATGCATAATAGTGATTGCTAAAGATGGGGAGGGGTGAGGGTAGAGAAAGGGAATAGCGAAAGGTTGTATAACAGCTACTGATACACAGATAGAAGTAATTAGTAATAACTGTTTCATTACATTATGCGGCAGAAAACTGGAGCAATAGCATTCTATAGAATAGTGTGATGCTATTGTCCATAATAATCTGTTATATATTTTAGAAATAACTGGAAGAGAGAAATTCAAAGTAATGATAAGAAAAAGAAAAAGCTAATTATGCTAATTAAATCAGAAAATACTATATTGAAGTATTGCACTGTACCCTGTGAAAATGAACAATTATTATATGTTAATCAAAAAATTGAAAAGATGTTTAAGGAAAAAAAGAATTGTTTCTAAAATTTTGTCAGCTTTGGGCAAATAAATTTTTGAAGAAGGTATTTTGGAATACACACAGATATGCACACACACATATGCAAACATATATATATATATATATATATATATATGTATATATATATATATATACACACACACACACACACACACACACACCACACACACACACACACACACACACACACTATGTGATCATAATGAAGCTTCACTGAAGAATTTTTTTTAAAGCAATCTTTTTATTCCCAGAGAAGAGAGAAGATGGTTGATTTTTAGGAATTTTGCTACCTTTTAGCTCTAAGATATCTCCAAAAGGGGAATTTTGGTTATGTAAAAAGTTCCCAAAAATGCTATTATAATTCAAGAATTATTTCTGGTAAAACTGTGCCATTTTGTGAAATCAGCAAAGACCTGGGATTATAATGAGAATACAGATAAGAAGCAAATATTAAATTTGGCAGTAGCACAAACTTTGACAAGATAGATTTCAATAAGCTCTATCCCTTTTGACAATTTTCCCTATTTCTTGAATGTGACATAGTTATTTTTTATTTCGGCCCACTGTACTTGCCATTCCCTCTGCCTTAGCTGCTACTTTATGTCATTCAGTTTCATTTATATGATACCTGTACAGAGCTGTCTTTCCTTCCCTTTACTTAAAGTAGTCTTTGGACTTTCTCTTTTTTTTCATAGAAATTATGCCTGGTGTTTATTTATTATATATTCATATGTTTTGGGCCTGCTTCATAAAGGCAGGAATTTATTTGGCATATACATTACTTTATCTTTGCTCTTAAGAAGAGTTCCTGTCATGTAGCAGGTGCTTAGTAAATATTTATTTAATAATTAAAATATAGTCTTACATATGCCAGAATCTGTCTGACTAGAGTGATATTTTAGCTTAAAAACTCATTTTTAAAAACTCATTTGAAAGAGCATAATTTAATAGTATTTTGTATATTTAATACTATATATAACCATCACAGAAGTTGACTTTAGGACATTTTTATAACCTCAGGAAGAAACCCTGTGCCCTTTAGCTGTCATTCCCTTACTCTTGGTCCCCTTTCCTCACTTGTTTTTTCTTGACAAATGAACTGAACACTACCAAAGCCACCACTGTGGACATTATATTCAACAGATGAAGCACCTTACAGTGCAAGATGCACAGTTGGCTGTAGCATGTGGATGTTCTCCATCTTCAATCTTTCAACATCTTAACAGCCACAAAGCCAGATATATTAATCCTCAGTTTTAAGATAAGAAAATTAGAATCTAAGGAGTCAGGAAAGGTGTGAGTGTTGTATAGCTGCTGTCCATAGCTCTACTCTATCAGTGGGGGAGACAGGGAATGTGCATGAGAACCACAACCACATTTCCTATTGGTGATTATATGACATGCAGAATTTGACTCCAGGCAGTAAAGATTGAGAAGGAGGATATTGTATGCTAATGAAGGAATGTAGTTCTATACAAAAGTACACATTGAAGTGTAACTAATGAAGATTCTAACAGTGTTTCTTTTTGGTCAACAATGAAAATTTGGACTTGAGTCAATAAGAACTGCCTAGCACCCATTCCTTTCTCTTAGAACAGCCCTACACATCTTTCAAATTGAAATGGTGACAATTTTCTTATTACTATTCATTTATATATTCATGCATTTAGCAAATATGCTTTCCAAAATTCCACAATACTCTAGATGTCTTGCAGCTTTCCAATTTTAAAATTCTTTTTCCCAAGGAAATTATCTGACATAAAGAGCTTTTTGAAGCAAAGTTATATATTATTGTTTATAACAAAGAAAAATAGGCAACTAACAAATTTCCCAGTAATAGGAAATAGTTAAATAAATGGATGCATTTCTATGTCTAAATATTATGTAGGAAGTTAAAACAAACATTTTATTACTCAGGGAATACTCAGGATATAGCATTAAATGACAAAAGTAACATATAATGTCAGAAATCGTATTATTCAACTACGTGCAAATAATGCTGACATAGATGGTTTGGGAAAGCCTGTAATTCATCAGATTAGATTTGGTCCCCTGGTGACAAATTCCTAACTCACTCCACACTTTTCCTTTGTTATACCATCACATTCATGATTAGTTGTGGAATGTCTACTGTTTCTAGTAGAATGCAGATTCTGTTAGGGCAGAGACTGTCTTTCTTACCCAGAGCCCAGCCTCCAACACAGGACCACCCCTACTGGCCAGTTTCATTTTGTTGCATATGGATTTCCAGTTTTCCCAACACCATTTGTTGAAGATGCTATCCTTCCTCCATTGCATGCTTTTAGCCCCTTTATCAAATATAAGATAGTTGTAATTTTGTGGATTGGTTTCTGTGTCCTCTATTCTGTACCATTGGTCCACCCGCCTGTTTTGGTACCAGTACCATGCTGTTTTTGTTACTGTTGCTCTGTAGTATAGTTTGAAGTCTGGTATAGCTATACCGCCTGATTCACACTTGCTGCTTAGCATTGTTTTTGCTATTCTGGGTCTTTTATTTTTCCATATAAATTTCATGATTGCTTTCTGTATTTCTACAAGAAATGCCGTTGGGATTTTGATTGACATTGCATTAAACCTATAGAGAACTTTTGGTAATATCGCCATTTTGATGATGTTAGTTCTACCTATCCATGAACAGGGTATATTTTTCCATCTTCTAAGATCTTCTTCTATTTCTCTCTTTAGGGTTCTGTAGTTTTCATTGAATAAGTCTTTCACCTCTTTTGTTAGGTTGATTCCCAAGTATTTTATTTTTTTTTGAGGATATTGTGAATGGGGTGGTTGTCCTCATTTCCATTTCAGAGGATTTGTCGCTGATATATAGGAATGCCTTTGATTTATGCGTGTTGATTTTATATCCTGCCACTTTGCTGAATTCATTTATTAGCTCTAATAGTTTCTTTGTAGACCCTTTTGGGTCTGCTAGGTAGAGAATCATGTCATCTGCAAATAGTGATAATTTGAGTTCTTCTTTTCCTATTTTTATGCCTTTAATTTCTTTCATCTGTCTAATTGCTCTGGCCAGTGATTCGAGAACTATG
This sequence comes from Callospermophilus lateralis, assembly GCF_048772815.1. Lineage (NCBI taxonomy): Eukaryota > Metazoa > Chordata > Mammalia > Rodentia > Sciuridae > Callospermophilus > Callospermophilus lateralis. The sequence goes on from NC_135306.1 coordinate 142,070,256, forward strand.
TTGAACAGAAGTGGTGAGAGAGGGCATCCCTGTCTTGTTCCAGATTTTAGAGGGAATGCCTTCAGTTTTTCTCCATTCAGAATGATGCTAGCCTGAGGCTTAGCATAGATTGCTTTTACAATATTGAGGTATGTTCCTGTTATCCCTAGTTTTTCTAGAGTTTTGAACATAAAGGGATGCTGTACTTTGTCGAATGCTTTTTCCGCATCTATCGAGATGATCATATGGTTCTTATTTTTAAGCCTATTGATGTGGTGAATAACATTGATTTCCATATATTGAACCAACCTTGCATCCCAGGGATAAATCCTACCTGATCATGGTGCACAATTTTTTTTGATATGTTTTTGTATCCGGTTCGCCAGAAGTTTATTGAGGATTTTTGCATCTAGGTTCATTAGAGATATTGGTCTGTAGTTTTCTTTCTTTTAAGTGTCTTTGTCTGGTTTAGGAATCAGGGTGATGTTGGCCTCATAGAATGAATTTGGAAGTTCTCCCTCTTTTTCTATTTCCTGAAATAGCTTGAAAAGTATTGGTATTAGTTCCTCTTTAAAGGTTTTGTAAAACTCTGCTGTATACCCATCCGGTCCTGGGCTTTTCTTAGTTGGTAGTCTTTTGATGGTTTCTTCTATTTCCTCAATTGATATTGGTCTCTTTAGGTTGTCAATATCCTCCTGACTCAATCTGGGCAGATCATATGACTTAAGAAATTTATCGATGCCTTCACTATCTTCTATTTTATTGGAGTATAAGGATTCAAAATAATTTCTGATAACCTTCTGTATTTCTGAAGTGTCTGTTGTGATATTGCCTTTTTCATCCCGTATGCTAGTAATTTGAGTTCTCTCTCTTCTTCTCTTCGTTAGCGTGGCTAAGGGTCTGTCGATTTTATTTATTTTTTCAAAGAACCAACTTTTAGTTTTGTCAATTTTTTCAATTGTTTCTTTTGTTTCGATTTCATTAATTTCAGCTCTGATTTTAATTATTTCTTGTCTTCTACTTCTTTTGCTGTTGTTTTGCTCTTCTTTTTCTAGGATTTTGAGTTGAAGTATTAGATCATTTATTTGTTGGTTTTTTCTTTTTTTAAGGAATGAACTACAAGCAATAAATTTTCCTCTTAGAACTGCTTTCAATGTGTCCCATAGATTCCGATATGTTGTGTCTGTGTTTTCATTTATCTCTAAGAATTTTTAAATTTCCTCCTTGATGTCTTCTATAACCCATTGATCATTCAGTAACCTATTGTTCATTCTCCAAGTGATGCATGATTTTTTCTTACTTCTTTTATCGTTGATTTTCAATTTCATTCCATTATGATCAGATAAGATGCATGGTATTATCTCTACTCCTTTATATTGTCTAAGAGTTGCCCTGTGACATAATATATGATCTATTTTTGAGAAGGATCCATGTGCTGCTGAGAAAAAAGTGTAACTACTTGATCTTGGGTGGTATATTCTATATATGTCAATTAAGTCTAGGTTATTAATTATGTTATTGAGTTCTATAGTTTCCTTATTCAACTTTTGTTTGGAAGATCTGTCCAGTGGCGAGAGAGGTGTGTTGAAGTCTCCCATGATTATTGTATGGTGGTCTATTAGACTCTTGAACTTGAGAAGAGTTTGTTTGATGAACATAGCTGCACCATTGTTTGGGGCATATATATTTATGATTGTTATGTCTTGTTGGTGTATGGTTCCCTTGAGCAGTATGTAGTGTCCCTCTTTATCCCTTTTGATTAACTTTGGCTTGAAATCTATTTTATTTGATATGAGTATGGACACTCCTGCTTGTTTCCGAAGTCCATATGAGTGATATGATTTTTCCCAACCTTTCACCTTCAGTCTATGTATGTCTTTTCCTATCAAATGCGTCTCCTGAAGGCAGCATATTGTTGGGTCTTGTTTTGTGATCCATTCTACTAGCCTGTGTCTCTTAATTGGTGAGTTTAAGCCATTAACATTTAGGGTTATTATTGAGATATGGGTTGTTCTTCCAGCCATATTTGTTTATTTATGTTACTAAACATGGTTTGTTTTCCTCTTTGATTATCCCCCCCCTTTACTGTACTACCTCCTGCTGTTGGTTTTCATTGATATTTTCCATTTCCTCTTCCTGTAATATTTTGCCGAGGATGTTTTGAAGAGATGGTTTTCTAGCTGCAAATTCTTTTAACTTTTGTTTATCATGGAAATTTTTAATTTCATCTTCCATCCTGAAGCTTAATTTCGCTGGATACACAATTCTTGGTTGGAACCCATTTTCTTTCAGTGTTTGAAATATGTTATTCCAGGATCTTCTAGCTTTCAGAGTCTGTGTTGAAAGATCAGCTGTTATCCTAAATGTTTACCCCTAAATGTAATCTGCTTCCTTTCTCTTGTAGCTTTTAAAATTCTCTCCTTATTCTGTATGTTGGGCATCTTCATTATAATGTGTCTAGGTGTGGATCTCTTATGATTTTGCACATTCGGCATCCTGTAGGCTTCTAGGATTTGGGATTCTGCCTCATTCTTCAAGTCTGGGAAGTTTTCTCGTATTATTTCATTGAATAGGTGGCTCATTCCTTTGGTTTGGACCTCTATACCTTCCTGTATCCCAATGACTCTTAAATTTGGTCTCTTTATGTTATCCCATATTTCTTGAATGTTCTGCTCATGGTTTCTTAACAGCTTTGCTGAGCTGTCTGTTCTTCTCCAGTTGAAATACTTTGTCTTCATTGTCTGATGTTCTATCTTCTAAGTGTTCTACTCTGCTGGTAGTATTCTCAATTGAGTTTTTAAGTTGGTTTATTGCTTCCTGCATTTCCAGGATTTCTGTTTGTTTGTTTTTTATAACCTCTATCTCCCTGTATAATTGATCTTTTGCTTCTTGGATTTGTTTATGTAATTCATTGTCGAAGTGGTCGAAGTGGTCTTTCATTGTCTGATTTTGCTGTCTAATGTCTTCCTTGAGACTCCAGATCATCTGAAGCATGTATATCCTGAATTCTTTATCTGACATTCCATCTGCTGCAGATATTACCTCTTCTAAAGTTGAGTTGACCTGCATTGCTTGTGGTCCTTTCTTTCCTTGTCTTTTCATACTGATCGCGTTTCTTTCTGCTTGGTGAAACTGTTGTGTTATTGATTTTTCCCCCTATATATTTATATTGCTCTTGTATGGTTGCAAAGTCTCCCTCGCAGGTTTTGGCGATGGTTCTGCCCCTCCTCCAATTGGGGCAATGTGCCTACCACGCCGGCAGGCCGCTGGGCCTGTACTTTCGGTGGGCCTGTTCTTTCGGTGGTCACAGGTCCGCCTACCTTGCAGGCGTGAGCAGCGGCTCTGCCCCTCCGCTGGCCGCTAGGCCTGTTCTGTCTGTCGGTTGCAGGTCTGTCTACCTAGTAGGTGCTGGTGGCGCCTCTGCCCCTCCCCCAACCGGGGCGATGTGTCTGGCGGGCCACTGGGCCTGTTTTGTCAGTGGTCACGGTTCCGCCTACCTTGCAGGTGGGTGGGGCAGCTGTGCCCCTCCGCAGGTTGCTGGGCCTGACCTGCCGGTGGGTCGCAGGTCTGCCTACCTTGCAGGCGCCCGGCGGCTCTGCCCCTCCCCCAACTGGGGCGGTGCAATGTGTCTGGCCGGCCGCTGGGCCTGTTCTGTTGGTGGTCACGGTTCTGCCTACCTAGCAGGCACGTGGGGCAGCTGTGCCCCTCCGCAGGTTGCTGGGCCTGACCTGCCGGTGGGTTGCGGGTCCGCCTACCTTGCAGGCGCCCGGTGGCTCTGCCCCTCCCCCAACCTGGGCGATGTGTCTGGCCAGCCGCTGGGCCTGTTCTGTTGGTGGTCACGGTTCCGCCTACCTAGCAGGCGGGTGGGGCAGCTGTGCCCCTCCGCAGGTTGCTGGGCCTGACCTGCTGGTGGGTGTCAGGTGCGCCTACCTTGCAGGGGTGGGGGGTGGCTCTGCCGCTCTGCGGGTCGCTGGGCCTGATCTGCTGGTGAGTCGCAGGTCTTTTCTGTATTTTTTTACTATGTGAATATATTACATTTGCAGTTAGAAAGATGAAATTTAAGAAAAAAATTCCAAATTGGTATATTTCACAGACAAGTCTTCTTACTTGTCTCAGTTAGTATTTAAAAGATACAGATCAACTGTTTACTGAGATGCTGTCCAGATGTGTTTGAAATTTTGTGAAACTCTTTCTCTTCCATAACTCCCACATTTTAATGTTTGGAAGGCATGGGACAATCCAAGTTTGCAAAATGTGGTAAAAGCAAACTTGTTCTCAAGTCAAAGGCTTTATGGCATAGGAAAACAAATATAGCTAATATAGTTTGTTGAGTGTTCCCCACACATACATAAAAGTTTGTTGAAAATCCTGTAGCCAATATGAGTAAAATAAAGAAAATAAATAGATTGTTATTTGGTCCTCTTTAGAAATCTATCTTGGAAGAACACTTTTTAAAAAATTTAAGAAAGAAAAATACCAGATGATCTCATTTATATGTGTAATTTAAAAAAAAAAATTAACCGAATAGAAGCAAAGAGTAGAATGTTGTTTACAATATGTTGGGGTAGGGTTGGCTGGGATTAGAGAGATGTTGGTCAAGAGAAACAGAATTTTAATTCCAAGTGTGAATTCATGATATCTATTTTTGTATCTCATGGTGACATTAGTTAATTAGTCATTCATAATGTATACATATTTCCAAGTAACACATATATTATAAAGTTATATAATTTTCATCAACTAAATACATTTTTAAAAAGATAAGTAGGTGAGGTGATGGATATGTTAATTATCTTGATTTAATTTTCTAGGATGTCTACATATATCAAAACATTACCTTGAACCCTATAAATATATACATTTATCATTTGAGAACCAAAAATAAATAAAAAATCAAGAGCCTGGGAAAATAATCCATAGGAATCTAGTGAGAGAAATACTAAGCACCTATCTTTAGGAAAGTTGTCACCTTTATTGGTTACTAATTGTGTGTGTACAGCTGGAGGTTATTGGTTCTTATACCTGGTGAAAAAAAATTATATGTTCAACTCTGTCATTGCCTCTAATAAACAAATCTCTGGCAAATTCTCTTTCTTCAAGATCTCCGTTAAATCTTATCTTCACTTTGCAGCTGTTCCTGAACCTTATGTAGAGTTAGCTTTACTTTGTTTTTAGGTTTACTATGTTTATTATATTTAATTATTTTTATTATAAATGACTTAAGGAAAAGTATTTATCTTATTGTGATTTTTGAACTATCTGTGCTCAGCAAAGTGCCTGAGACATGATCAGGAAATATTTATTATGTGAATGAATAAATGAGTTAAAGGCATTTATAAAGGCATCTTTAATAAAGTGGGATTTACAATCAGAAAAAGAGGAAACAGAGAACACAAATTTATTTAAGCTTCTATGACTATGCAAAATTATTTCTGAGCACATTTGTGCTTAAGCAGTATTGATCAATACTGATAGTGTGGTTCATATTTAATAATTAAATTTAGTGGCTAACTCTTTGAGGGTAGGAATTACCTTTGTGTACTCTGTGTCTAGCACAGTGCTTATGTTATAAAAAACTTTTAATTCCGCAGGTGCATTCTGCAAAAACCCTCTTGGAAGATATTTTCCTGATAAAACATCTCTTGATTTTTAATTCTCAAATTTCATTTCTCATTATAATATAATATCTTTCATTAAAATGTTTTCCAGATGATATTAATTTAAGGAAAACTATGTTTACATCATCAAACTAAATGCATTTTAAACAAGTTGATGGAAGGAAATTCTTGAGTTACATTACAGATACAACCTGTAGAGTTGTCAGAATCACATGAAATATGTCTGCCCTAGGTGCCAGAATCTCTTCATTGAAAATTCCTTAGACAATTGGGAAAGACAGATAGACAGTTAGCTGTGCAGTCACCTGAGCCTAGAACTACCAGGAGGATGTGCAACTAGCAAGACTGTTATAATTTGGCTATGAGATGTCCCTCAAAGCAAGAATGTTCAGATATGAAATAAATAGATGAGATATTTTACCTAATCAGTAGATTGATCCACTTGAATGGATTAATTGGGTGGTAACTGTTGGCACAGCTGGAGAAATTAGGTCACTGGGGGCATATCTTTGGAGTTTATATTTTGTCCCTGGAAACTTGCATGCTTTTCGTCTCTGTCAGTCTGTCTTTCTTCTTCTTCGTCTTCGTCTTCATCTTCCTGGCTGTCATGAGCTGAGCAGCTTTCCTCTACCACGCTCTTCCACTGTGATATTTTGCCTCATCTTGGGCCCAGAGCTATGGAGTTGTTCAACCATAGGCTGAACCACTGAAAACATGAACCCAAATAAACTTTTCTAAGTTGTTCTTTTTGGTCTTTTGGTCATAGTGATAAAAAGCTGACACATCAACTTAGGAGGGTGAGAATTTGCTGAGGAAAATTTCCAGGAAAGCTGAACAGCTGAGCTGAAAATTTTTTATGGCAGGTGAAATATACCAGGGTGAAAAGGTTTTAAAGAAGGAAAAATATATGCAAAATATTCATAAAAACACAGTGGTAAGAAAGAGATAATGGCCCATCTTGGAGGTCTGAGTGGTCCATGTGGGTGGATGGTGAGTTATGGTTATGGTAATCATGTGAAAATGGCCTACTGGCAGGTAGAAACAGAGCATAAAAAGCCTTGTAGAGCATGGCAGGGTGTCTAGACTTGACCAAAGACCATATGGTATTATAAAGGGGCATAAAACTGACACTAGTCCATGGACAAAACTTTTCTGTATTTGTAATTGGAAAGAACAGGAGTAAAGTATCAAAACAAACCCTACAGCTGTCGAATCCTCAGCTCTAGGTAACTTCATGACTTTGGTGACCGGACACCAGAGAAAAGTTTAGGATTCAAAGTTTTGGCTTAAAAGATTGCATAGGCCATGATGCCATTTACTCATTCACTTGGTTTTTCATTCAATAAATAGTAACTTAGCATGCACCACTGTAGCTAGTTGTCCAAGCATTATGGATAAGAGATGAATAATACACTATGGAACTTGACTTCTGGGAGCTCACACACTAGCAGGGAAGACATAATGCACCACGTATTCAAGGGGAAAAGTTCAAAGCTCTGTGGACCAATCTGATGCAAAGCCACTGTGGGCAATCGTGGAACCATTGAAAGTTTTAAGCTATTTTTCAATACCTCATAGTGTTTCCTTGCTCTTATATTTTTGTGGTGTGACATACACTTAAATCACAAAATACAAATTGGATCATAAGGCTTACTTCCCAATTTTGTAATAATAAATTGCCACTTTCCTATCAGATGCACAGAATCAATAAAATCTGATGACTATGGAAATATCCTTCTTTGTGGCTATATCTTTGCCAGAAACTGCATAATGTAAAAATGACCATGAATGATTTTTTCAAAACCACTTTAGTTATAAAATCTTTTCCAAGTATATAATTGAAAAATTCAATAGACTTTTAATGAGTTAGGAAATGTTGGCACTTGTGTTATTCCTTTCAATGTGCTCCGCCATTTGTGGGGAAATGTCTCATGATGTTTGGTAAATAGAAGAAACAAAAGTGATGTCTATACCTCTTGTTATCCAAATATATAAGCTATTGAAACTGAAGACAAGAAATGAAATGATTATTTCAAGCAGAAAAATGGATAATCTCCTATCCCTGATGAAATTGCAGTGAGAACATAACCACATACTTAGGAAATGGGCGGCTCACTCTACATCACAGTGTGAGATTTCAAAAGCTGCAGAGATGCCTGGATTTCACTTCTCAAATCCAAGTGGCATTGAACATAATTAAAATCATCATATTGACTAGGAGAGTGAGTAAAATATTGAGAAAGAGAGTAATCAGCTGGATTTACAGAAATTCCTTCTGTTTTCATTGTTTTAGGAACTACTAGCATTATTTGAAATAAAGGAAATAAAGAATCACAGAATTACATGGTTAGAGAAACTAAAGAATCATTCAGTTTAGTATTCATTCACACTTAAATCCAATTTCTTGAAAAGAATCCTGCTTTTAATTTAATCCTTAGCTTATTAGATAGTGACTTCTATATAGTCAGCGTTTAATAGATATGGGTTGAATTAATAAATATTCAAATCACTTTAATAGAATCCAGTCAAATGGTTTCCCAGCCCTTTCTTTTATACCTCTGGCAATGGAGACATGACGACACTGTTTAGACAGCTCTGTTTCAATGCTTTTCTTACTTTTAAGCATATACCATTGTGGTAGAGAATATGCATTTTTGGATATCAGCAATCCTGAGTTAGAATCCACTGTTCATCAGTCATAAATTACTAACAAATCATTTAACTGCTTTAAGCCTCTGTTTTTTTCATCCACAGAATGAAACCTACCACTTACATCATTGTCAGGATTAAATGAAATGATTCACATAAAGTACTTAGCACATTGCCTGATGGATAATAATTGCTTAATAAATGTTAGTTTATTTTTAATAACAGTAACGCCTCATACATTGGTCTTAGATCTCTTCTATGGAGTCATACAGAACAAATCAATTTCATCTTTCAACCCAAAGCCTTTCAAATATGGGAAAATGTTCATACTATTTATGTAGGTAGAAGTGAAGACTATAAAGTAGATAATTTTATCATGAATCATATGCCACAGGATTTAATATTCTAAGGGCCATATTCACCACTCCTGATAATTATCACAGTTACTGTAGTATGCATATATTTATTGAAGCATCCTAAATATATCTTAATTTCTTTCTCTGTGTACAACATGGAAACAATGACCTGACCTTAAGTAGGAATGAAAAATTTTCAGTGAGATGATCTAGGTAGATCCATTTGTTTGGAATTTGACTTAATTCTTTTCCATAACTTTTAGGCTGTTTCTTAATAACAGCAGTTGTCCACATTTGGATGTCCCCACACAGGCTGTATAATTTCTCTTCTTTGGCACAGAACTTCATCCATTTGTATTGTAAGATGTGCATAGACTTTACAATCAGGCAAGCATATAGGTCTGTTAGGAGTCTGGTAGCACATTTTCTTAGGCAAGTTACCCTCTTGAAGCTTCACATTCCCATTGATGAAATAGGTAGTAGACTAGTCACATTGAATTTGTGAGATATTATGAGAAAATAATAATTGTAACTAGCACTTATTACCACACATTATGCAAGGGGAACTCAGGCAGCAGGATACGCCCTATTCCCAGCAGGAATAATCTTCCTAAACCGGGAACGCCCTAAACTCGGATTATCCTAAACAGGGAACACCCTAAACACGAATCCGCCCTGGTCCTTGAGCAAGGTCACCTTCCACTAAGCAACATGGGGGTACGCTGGCAAGGAAATTGTCATACCTACTTGGCTAATGGCTCCCAGCAATTATGTGCCAGTTGTTACCACTATATATACTGACCACTCTGAATTTCATTAACTGCTCTGAAAGGTAGAAACTCTATTTTCACATATGTAATGGGTCATAGTGTCACTTCCAAGTATCTTTCTCCTGTTGCAAAATTTCACAGGAATGTTTCAATTTCATGGTGAATAAAAGAGGCAATATCGTTAAAAACAGAAGTTCTGTGTCAGATTTTGGGAGGGCTTACTCTAGTCCTCTCAAATCCTAACTGTATGAAATTGGGCAAATTATTTGACTTTTTAAAATTGTAACTTGTTTATTTGTAAAGTGGGAATGATAACACCAGTACCTCATAGGATTTTGTGAGGTAAATGAGATAAAGCATTTTAAGACATAGCACATAGTAGGTTCCATGTGATAATGAGAGCTAACACTTTAATTGTATGTCAGCTACCATGTGAATTGCTCTTTGTGCCATCCACTGTCCAGTGGCAGATGGATAGGTGGCCAAGAGACCAAAAAAGACCCAGAGTTTCGATGTAAGACATAAGGTTTTTTAAGAAATTTTTACAGGGAGGACCCAGTGGCATCAGGCTGGGCAGGTGCTTTGCCAGAAAGTCCAGTAGCTATGGACTTTCTGGTGTACAGGTGCACCTGTTTCACATGGTACTTTGCCAGAATATAGTGCCTTTATGGCGCCACCGTGCTTTTCCCAGTGGCAGGCAGCTGAATGAGCCTTTCTCTGTCCACAGTTCTCTGGTCCACACCAGGTGTTTTATAGGTGAAATTACAGAAGCAGCATCAACTTTGCTTGTTTTGTCCCATTGTATGACCAGCATCTCAAAGAACTTGGTGTGCATGCAAGAAAAAAGCTTTATACAGACAACATTAACTTGTTCTGACTCCCACCACCAGTGCTTTTTAAGATAATACTTACTTGTACATTCTAGCCCAGACTCATTCTCATTGTTCTCTTAACTTGACTAGAGTCTTGGAAATGAAGAGGGGCCGTTCAGGGACATGGTATTTATTTGTCTTTTATGCGAGGATGACACCTCTCTATATTAACTCATTTATTGTTCAAAACAACTCTATGAGGTAAGAACTGTATTTTACCTTATTTTTTAGGTGAAAAATTGAGGAAGAGAGAGATTAAGTTACTTACCCACATACAGGGACAAATAATAAAGGGATTGGATCAAACATATGAGGGACATATATGTGTGCATAGGCACATGTATGTGTGTGTGTGGGGGGGAGGTGTACTCTGAAAATCAAGAAAGAAAGCACAAATAGAAAAAATGAAACCAGGGAAATGATAGCACCATATACTGGAGGTGTTATGGAGCTTCTCATTCTGTTAGAAGTTGCTATTAGACATGTAAATTGGTTCAACTACTTCAGAATACAGTTTTCTTTACCCTACCAGGTTTGATTATTCATGTACCTCCTGATCCAGCAAAACCACACAGAGGTGTAAATACCTAAGAGAAACTCCTACATGCATACAGTGGGAGTAATACCAGCTGTTTACAATGGCTATTTTTACAATAGTAGAAACATGTGAAATGGCTCAAGTGATAAACAACAGGGAAATAGGAAAATACATTTGCAGAGTGGACTATTGCATAAGCGTCAAAGTGAATAGACTATGATGACCTGTGAAAATGTGGACATTAGCAAATGAACATTAGCAAATATAATATCAAGTTTGAAATGAATGCCCAAATATTACTTGTCAGTGGTTCTATTTTTTAAAAGTTGAAAACGATAAAGTAAAGATGTTTTTAGAATATGCAAATGCATGATAAACTAGAGAAATAAAAGAAAATCAAGGGACTATCGATATAATTCATTAGGATGATTATCTTGGATGAAGTTAGACAGGAAAAATGGTTATGGGAATGTCCATAGGTTAGATGTACGTTATAGTTATGGTCTTAAATTTTGTTTTCAGTGATGAGCTCATGGGTTTCTATTACATAGTTAATAAATAAGTGAATAAACAACTCTATATGAAGCAATGATAAAAGTGTGTTATGAATGTAGATTTATTATTATTCCAAGTTTGTTCATCTGGCATCCCAAAAGAGGGCACAAAAAATAATCCTGGGCCACTTGAATGTAGGTCTGAACAAATATACTATATTATCACTGTTTTTTTTACTTATTATTACAAATTATAAAATTAAATAGTTGTTTAAATATAATTGACAACAGATATTGTGAATTCTGTGCCTACTGAAGTGAATCCAAGATGCAACGTACCCTCATTGAACTTACATTTTTCCAAATTTCTTACAAGCCAATCCTGGGCACTGAGACAAGGCAAGAATTCCAGTGACAAAACTCTAGGAAAGTTTTCCTTCTTTCTAAAAAGAATGCATTATTGTGCTTATTTGGGAACCTAGAAAGATACAGCAGCATCTTTAAATTATAGCAGGAGCTACCTTGAGATCAAAACCGGTATGTTGAGGATGGAAAAAAACTGTCTTTAAGAATATTGAGTAACTGGATTAACCAACTCTGGAATCACCTTATTTAGGATTTATATGAATGGTTTCATGAAACAATCAATTTGTATTATTGCTTAAGTCATTTGAATTGGACTTTCTATCATTTTCTACCCAGAACTTTATCTGAAAAAGAATTGAGTACCAGGAGTGAAATATTGCAAGAACAGGCCCTAAAGTTTTGGAGAGAGAGAGAGTGGGGGGGAGGAAATCATGATGTTCTTGATATCTTTAAATATCCCTTAAGAGGATTAAGTTCTTCTAGAACAGTGATATGAACTCTAAGAAGATGTGGTGCATCATAAAGAAGCTTTTTTAGATACAGAAGAGCCCTGCCTTGCATGAGTAATAAAACTGGCACCTGTAGACACCTGTTGGCTAAGCTATGGTGAGAAAGCTCTAACTGCTCCTCCTCCGTGAGGCCTTCTTTAAATAAGAAAAGGAAGTGTGTGTGTGTGTGTGTGTGTGTGTGTGTGTGTGTGTGTGTGTGTTCATGTGTTTTCTATCAGTCCCAGTTCCTAACTTATCTACCTTTTGTTTGGTTCCATGAAAAATACAAAAACGGAAAAAGATTCAAGGAACCATAATAGGCCAAATATCCCGCAAGTAGGGATATAAAAAAATGGAATTGTAATTCTGAGGTATGAGAACTCATACCACCTTGCAGGAAAGAAAAGATTTGAGATTTGAGACTCCATGCCATTTTCTTCTCCTTGATAAGCCTTTTGAACAGGATCTCCATATCTATTTCTTTTTTCATCCCTGGGAATGAAAAGATCATGGGTTTATAAGTCAAGATTTCTCATGTGCTGATCTTTAGTAGCTGTGCTTGCAACTCACCACAATAGCTGAATGACCTTGGAAAATTTACTTTGCCTTTCTAAACTTCAATGTTCTTGTGTCAAATGGGCAAATTTAACATATTTCAAAGAGCAGATATAGAATTAAATGTTTGATACACAGTAGGATTAGGCAACCCTTCCCCACCTTTGATATATTTTTTTCCTCCTGCCTTTGCTAGATGTACTTAGTCTTTCACACTTTTTTTCAATTTTCTTTTCTTTTTTTTTCTTTTGTGGGAGGGCGGTCTGGCCTCTTAAACATTCAAGCTACATTCTTCAAATGGTTACTGATTTTGCAGTCAGTGTATTTTAACTTGCAATGTTTCCCACTTGACTTTTTGTTATCTAATGGGAAGCACTTCTGAAGCATTCTTTCACATTCATCTTTCCCTCTGGTCCTGAAATTTCCCCATTGATTTAGAACATCTTGGATGATGTTCCAATGCTGCCAGTCAACTTGTCAGGCTTAATATGGAGAGTGGGTTCACTGCCTCATTCGCTGAATGTTTTCTGATTCTTATCCATTTTCTCTTCCATTTATGTTGAGCTAGAGTTAATGAGGTTTTGTTGGCATGATTTTCCTCCCTCTCTCCCTCTCTTTCTTCCTGTCTAGCCCCCCCCCCCATTTTGTAATGTTTCTGAGCCTTATTATATGCACTACAGAAATAGATTGCATAATACCCAATAACTTTATTGATCACTATGGGATGGTGATTAAAACATGAGTTTGGTCCTGCCTCTAACAACTATTTACAGCCTGATCTTATATAAACTATTTAGCTTTCCTGAAAATGTGGATAATGTTTATATCTTCTCTAAGGAATTTCTGAGAAAACCAAATGAGTAAGTACTTTATTTCATTTTTGACACAGCCATATCAATGTTTATAGCAGCACAGTTCACAGTAGTTAAGCCATGGAGCCAATGTAGGTGCCCCTCAACAGGTGATGGGATAAAAAAATATGATATATATATATATATCTATCTATAGATAGATATATATAGATAGATATAGATATAGATATATCTATATCTATATCTATATATATATATATACACACACACACACAATGGAGTATTACTCAACCATAAAGAATGACTTTATGGTATTTTCTGGTAAATGAAGGGAACTAGAGACTATCAGGCTAAATGAAATAAGCCAGTACTCAGAAGTCAAAGGTCTAATGGACGTCAATTCAAAATAAAGAAGGGAGTTAAAAAAGAGAGAAAGGAAAAAAGAAACAGAAGGAATTTCATCAAAATAAAGATCAGTGGAATAGATAAAGGGGATTTAGCAAGATAGAGAAGGGGTTAGAAAGGGAAAAAACAGTAGAATGAATCTGAGCTTTCTTTTTTATTCTTTTTAGATATACATGACAGTAGAGTATATTTTGACATATATACATGGAGTATAACTTATTCTAATTAGAATCCCATTCTTGTGTTTAAACACGATGTGGAGTTACATTGGAAGTGTATTCATATATAAACACAGGAAAATTATGTCCATTTCATTCTACGTTTGACTAAACTTTCATGTGTGGATGTATGGATGTGGCATGGTGAGACCCAGCACTGGGTATACCTAAGAGACATTGGTTTAAAAAAAAAGTAAATTGTAAATGGATTGAAGAGGGATTGGTGGAGTGGAGGGAGGGTCACTGGGGACAGGAGTAGGGGGAAGTTCTGGGGACTGAACTGGAGTGGGTTCAGTTCCACAGTTTTTTGATAATGTCAGGGTATGTCCTGGTGTTGTACATAACTAAGTCAAATAAAAATATATGTAAAAATGAAAAATATGTTAGCCATTTCCACTCATCTCTGATACATGGGGGATTCTGCTAATACACAATTCTAAAAATTTACTATAAAAAGGCAGTTTCCATTTATTCAATAACTACTATGTGATGAATCCTGAATAATAATAGTAACAGCCACTGTTCCTCTCTGACTAGATACTGGGTACTGTGCTGGGTGCTTTCCCTAAATGAATTCATAGGAGCAATTTAAATACCTGCACTAAGGTCACAATGGGCTCATCATCCTGGGTCACGTTATCTCACGTCCTCTTAAGAATTTGGGCCAATGATTCCCACAATTTATCCTCTTCCAAAAGATGCATCCATTCAGCCATGAAAAGGTAACCATTTGTCCACCTTCTTCTCTTCCTAACCCATACTCAGATCTAGCTTCTCTTCTAAACTATATTCTTCTCATTAGAGCCTCTTTTACCTTATTTAACCCTCCACATAAGATTTTCTCCTTTTTTTTTTAACTGTGAGTTAAATCTGGTTTTCCCCATAACAATATTTTTTCCCTTGGAATTTTCCTAGTGGATCTGCCCATGATTTGATATCCTGAGGAATCAGAAGTTGTGCCAAGATCATCCAGCTTCACAGAAATGCTTCCTAGTATTCCTTTACCTTTTGTAAAAGCTCTTTTCTTGTTAGAGGTATGTAGAGGGTGCTGAAGCAATAGAAGATGGGGTGAGTTTCAGGGAATTTACTCTTTGACTATGGAGATAGACATAAGAAAATCCAAGTCATGTCTTCTATTAATTGTGTGACCTTGGGCAAATTTAACTTTTAAAGCTTTAAATACACTATTTTAATAATTGGAATAAAATAAGTACCAACTTCATAGCATCCTCATATGGGAAAATGAGAGACTCTCCTTATACTGCTAAGTGCTGTGCTGGTATATATAAGGAAATTTCTGTGTCAGTAGCAATTATTATTTTATTCCTGTGCTTGCAATTATTTATTGGACATTTGGCATAGATACAATCTGGTGAAGGGTGCTTAATATTTGTTGGTCATGTCCCTTTAGATAAGGTAGATATTATTTTTAACTTTTGGCAAGTTTTACTGTGAAGAAAAATGAAAGCAATAGCTAGAGGAGGGTAATATGAGAACAAAGAAATTTTTCTTAAAAAAAACCAGGAGATATGATAACATATAAACGATGATGTAGAAAAAACCCACTAGAGGAGGAGAGAAAAGATGCAAGAGAGAGTAGGAGAGAATGAGGACAAGAGAGAGTAGAATCCAAATGTGAAGACCATTGTTAGCAGAATTCCTGCTTTGTGGTTATAAGGAGAGGGGAAGACAAATGGCTACAGATTTGTATGTTTGATGAAGGGAAGGAATGGGAAGCTACTCAGGTGGTTTCTTCTCTCTCTCTCTTTAAAATAAAACACAGAAGCCATTGCCTGTTTAATAGTTTCTGTTGCTGCGCTTGAGTGGCCAGGCCCAGCCGCAGCTGCAGCTGCAGCAGCACTGAGGAGCCAGACACAAAGAGAGGGGCGTTTGCGGGGTGGGGTAGGGGATTCGCTCTGTCGGATCATGATTTGAGGGCCAGTGCCAGCTCCTCCTCCTCAGCTTTGTCCTCCAACCAGCAAACCGAGAAAGAAACAAACACCCTCCAGAAGAAGGAGAATCGAGTCAGCATGAGCAAAAACTCCAAGCTTCTTTTCACCAGCGCCAAGGGGATTCAGAAGGAACTGGCAGACATCACTTTAGACCCTCCACCTAACTGCAGTGCTGGTCCCAAAGGTGATAACATCTGTGAATGGAGATCAACCATTCTAGGGCCTCCAGGATCTGTATACAATAGTGGTGTATTTTTCCTCGATATCACTTTTACATCAGAATATCCCTTCAAGCCTCCAAAGGTTACATTTTGAACAAGAATCTATCCCTGTAATATTAATAGTCAAGGAGTTATTTGCTTGGATATATTGAAAGATAATTGGAGTCCAGCACTAACCATTCCTACAGTTCTCCTTTCTATCTGCTCACTTCTTACAGACTGTAATCCTGCTGATCCTTTGGAAGTATTGCCACTCAGTATATGACCAACAGAGCAGAACACGACAGAATGGCCAGACAGTGGACCAAGAGATACGCTACATAAATTGGGTTTTCACAATTCTTACATTATTTGTCACAGAAGAGAGCTGCTTATGATTTTCATGGGGTGGGGGAGAGTGGGAGCTGGTAAAGAGTAGGGTATTTCTGTAACAGATATTATTTAGTCTTATTTCCTAAGATTTTGTTGTAACTTAAAGTATCTTGCTACAGAAGACAAAATTGGTAATAGCAACTTTTAAAACTGTCAATAGTTTTGCAACATTAGCTGAAATGTAGTACAGAAAAGAATGTACATTTAGACATTTGGGTTCAATTGCTTATAGTCTAATTTTAAAACAGCTTAATTTTGTACAGGTTACACATATGGTCATTTATGTAAAAGTCCTAAGACTACGTATTTTTTGTTTAAAAAAAACTGGAATTTTTTCCCCTTCCTGAAAGGGAACATTGCTATTTAACAGTTTTTAGACATTGTCATCTCATATATATAAGATACCATGTAGGAAATCAGTAGTTAATGTATTTTATTTTATATGTAAATCTACTTAAAAGGTTTAAATCAGGACTTGTGAAAACCTGTAGTGAAACACCTTAAACTGTTAGGGTGTGAAATAGGAGTCACTCAGTGGATTGGTTATATGTTGTAGACTTCTTACATCTGCATTTGTTACTGTGCTAATAAACAATATTAAAACAAATAAAAACAAATAAAATAAAATAAAATACAAGGCCAACTACTATAAATAAGGGTGAAGTATGAGATCTTTGAGAAACTGTAGGATTTTTGTGTAAGAAGCTGAGCTTCTTGAAAGAATGAAGTAAAATTGTGAAGTAATGTTGTTTGGTGTTAGTGTTCATGAATATATGATGAAAGCAATTTTCTTAGTTAGTGATGCTCTTTAACAAATTCAGCTGGATGAATGAGGTGAGAGGGCAGATAGTTAACTGTATTCAAGGTTGGGATGAGCACAATTAAAGGTCACTGAAGCTGGAGAGTTAGGGATATTACTATGAGCTTTGGTAATACCATGGGCTATGAATCTGGGTTGGGGTCTTCATGGTAGAAGGCTGCTGGTTAGAGAGAAAGTGGAAGGGTCATTGCATTAATGATCCCATTGAGGTTGAATATAGAGGTAGTAGAACAAATGAGCTAGCAGAGTAGGGGGTTGTGATTGATTAGTAAGCTATCAAATTACTGATTGTGGAGGAGATGCTGCTTCAGGCAATGGCATGGTGCAGACCACATGTAAGGTGTATGAGATATAAAGCTTTGTTGTTGCAAAACCTTGAGATTTATGTGTTTTGTCACTGCAAAAAAAAAAAAAAAGCTGATTGTTTTAAGGAATTATGTGGAAGATTTGAACTTCTTCCCATTGCAGAAATATCTGGGCCTTCAAAGAGCCCTGCTTGAAATCCATGGATACAGGCCAAACTCACTCTTAATAAAGAGTCTTAATAAAGAGTCTCAGTTTCAGGTATTTTCAAATGTATAAGATATGGGCATTAAAATTCAAGTAATGTCATCAGGGAAGTTAGGCCTTCTGCCTTGTTAACTAGTTCTCTTCCTTCTGGGTAAATCCCTAGCACTTACAGATTCAGACACTGTGGCATAAATTTTAAGTCAGATAGATCTGAAGTCTAATTCAACTTCTTTCACTGAACAGTTGTGCAACATGGGGTAAATTATCCTCTCCAAGCCTCAGCTTTTAATTCATAATATAGGCTGTCATGAAGATTAAATGACACAAGTTATCCAAAGCATTGAGCACACAAAATGACAGAATTCTCTTCACTGAATCATGAGGTAGTAAGTATATCATAGTGCTTAAGAGCAAAGTCTGGTATCTTTTGCTGAGTTAGTTTCAATACTTATCAGCAAGCTCTTGAGCCTCAGCTTCTTCATTTGTAAAATAAGACAACAATAGGGCTTGCCTCACTGGGCTACCAGGAAGGTTATGTGAATTAATGTTTGTGAGGCAGATGGAATTATATCCAGAGCATGATTAGTGCTATGCAAGCAGCGGCTTTTATTATTTTTGTTTATTTTTATTTTGCTACCTACTTGCGAGCTTCAACTCAAGGGTATAGAAATCTATATAAAACATTAATAAGGAGTTGAACAACCTTTACCTTTAGTATTTATAGGCAATTAAGGAATCTGATAAGCTAAATATTTAGTGTCCAGCCACCAGTAGAAAGAATGAACATGAATCAAATTGCTTTTCAGTGGAAAGTCCCTCTGGATAGTGGGTCTTAGAGGAGGAGGTTTTTGTTTACTAGAATGAGCAGTTCCCCACAAGAAAATAAACTGACTACATGAATAGGGTGTATTAGAATGAGAGATGTCTTGCTCACTTTTTCTTTGCCTGGAAAACCTACAGAACAGATGGTGAGTGGCTTGGTGCTTGTGATGAGGATTACTGACTTTTAAGTGTCTGGGACAAGCTTCAGTGGAACCCAGAAGTACTTCCCCTTTGCTTTGCATTACTTCACCTCCTACAGCTTTAGCTAAGAAGATAACTGCTCATACCGTTTGTCCCCCCTCTACTCTGAGATCTTTCACTATTTAGCACCTTTGCCCATGCTTTTCATCTTTCTGGAATACCTGAAACATTCTCTGTCTGAGACATTCTTATTATCCGTTTAGACAAAGTTCACATATCACCTCTTTTGTGATGTCTTCCTGACATTCCCAGAGCAACTGCTCTGTGCATGGACAATATCTTTCTGTGTTCCCACAGCTCCTTGTCAAACCTCTTGAGCACGACTTACTGTCTTTAATTATTTAAGTGTCTATCTCTTCCAGCAGACCTTGGAGTCCTTTGAAGGCAGGGTCATGTTTATTCATACCAGCACTCCTATCCATGTTAAATAAGCCATTAGCCTGAGGCTTCTCTGTACCATGACTTCTTGTGTAACAAAGTGTGACTTTACTAGGCAAGCCAAAAAAAAAAAAAAAAAAAAAAAAAAAGAAAAAAGAAAAAAGAAATCTGACATAGGAGTATATATTTTTTTGTAACAAATATCCAGATTTCAGCCAATGATCAATAGCTGAGCTTCAGCCAATCACAGTCAGTTGATCATGTCATGCACAAGTAAGGCAAATGCCACATCACACCATGTTCAAAACATTGTAGTAAATCAGGAGGCTTCTCTACTTTCTTCTAGGTTCAGTCTAAAAAGCTCACTGTTTGCATTGCTTGAACATCTTTTGGTTCTGAGTGGTGCTCGACTCATGAATGTTCTTTATTCAAATAAACTTTGTCAAATTGTATTTGTCTAAAGTTTTAATTTTAGTAGGCACTACTTTAGTGCTTGAAATACTTACTAGTGAGTGAATAAGCAGAAGAAAGAACAAATGTCATGGGAATGGCAACCATACTATTGCAGTCTTAAAGCATAGGGAATAACGAGAGAACTTCTGCACCAGGTGACTGATGGATGTACAAGGCCTGTGGCTGTGTGGTGTTGATGTCTTATGCTTTAATGGTCATTGTGATCAGGTAGGAATCATGATTGAGTATGATAGCCATACACTCCACCATGCTCCATTGGTCTAACACCCGGTAGAGTTCACTCTTTTATGCTAACAGCTTGCATTTGAATTTGTGACTCAGGATCTAATTCAATCTTTTATTGTACAATTAAACATTTTAATATTCAGTGATTAAGGTCTTGCAACAATTTAAACTTCAATTAAAGAGCAGTTCCAAAAAGATAAAAGTTAACTGGCTGCTTTAACATAGACCTAAAATCTTGTTCTGTAATTATTCTGATTCAATTTGAAAATCAGTTTTCCCAGTGTAAATAGAGGAAATCAGCCCCACAAGGACTAACTTGAACTAGCCACATTCTTAGATGATTGTTGTAGAAATCAGAATAGCCAATTATTAATTTATATGAACTGTAATGGCATATGGTTGAGATGAGTATTAACTGATTGTTTCTCCAAACAGGAAACAGTTTAGATGAGGTGTGAAAATAATATTCAGAAGATGGATTGACACATAGCAGAAAAAACTACTGAGAGAATGGAGGGTAAAATTCAAGCTACCCAGATTTTATTACTTGATAGATTAATTATTAAACTATTTATTTTCAACCGAGTTTGCCAAATATTTTGTAAATGCAAACTGGGACTCAAAGATGAATTGCATATGGTCTCTCTTTCCTAAAGAAACACAGAGTATAATATGAAAAGTTGAAAGATTGATATGGGATAGGCTTTATAATTTAAGTATCATTAAAAAAAAACCCTAGTAGGATTCCAAAGATGAGTGATAAACTTTTCTACAAAAGCCACAGGAGCCCTCATGAAAGAAATGTACTTGCTTTAGGTTTTGAAAACCGATTAGGGGTTAACTAATTGGAGGTGTGTGTGTGTGTGTGTGCGCGCGCGTGCACACACACACACATGCCTATGCACATATATATTGCCATATTTGGAAAACTTCAGTGTCTGCATTATGGGAAATTGCAGTATTTGAGGTGTTTGGAGTTGGGATGCAAAGAGCTGCCAAGAATAAGGATGGAGTCAGAGGGCAGAATGTGGAGGAATGTAACACTCTGCTTACTAGGTGCAAATTTACATTTTGGAGCCGTACCTTTGAAGTCAGTGTGGAGTATGGATTGAAAGCAGGAAACTCAGGAGGCTGAGAGACCAACTAGGAAAATGTTAAGAAATAGAGGTGATATACTGGACTTCAGGCAGTGCCAGAGTTCTGGAAAGGAGACACAGCTAAGAGTGTCAGAATAGAATGGAACAGAGTTATCTTTCTGACCCTTGGGGCTCTTTCCAAAATGCTTGGAATATCCATCAGCCTTGTGGTAACATGGGGAAGTCCCTTGGTGAGTATGAGAACTTGTGATCAGACAGATGGGTAGGAACTGAGATCTGTAATTCATTCATACAGGGGTGAGGAACATGAGGGTCAGAAGAGGCCATCACACAGGTTGAGAAGCACACTACAGCTGTGGAACAGATGATTCCTTTCCTCATTCAAAGTTACCCCAATCTGCCCCAATTCTTCTCAGTACATAGCACAAGAAATTTAAAGTCGAACAGGCATGGATTAAAATCTGAGCAGCACCATGGGTTTTCTGTGTCATTTTGAGTTTGCTAATAAATCTGTTCAGCCTCACTTTTTGTCAGATATGAAATAGATATACAATTTTTTCTAATAAATTTATTGAAAAAATTAAATCATGTTATAACATATATAAGTTGACATTGGAATGGTGAGGCCACAATGAGGAGGTCTCAAAAACATTCTTTCTTCTTTTTCTCTTCCTTCCTTCCTTCCTTCCTTCCTTCCTTCCTTCCTTCCTTCCTTCCTTCCTTTCTCCCTCCTCCCTCCCTCCATCCCGCCATCCATCCATCCATCCATCCCTTCCTTCCTTCCTTCCTTCCTTCCGTGATTTTCAGCATTAGGAAGGCCAACCAAGGGAAGGGAAGTCACATGAACATCTGAGGGACTTTCAGATTCTACCATGGAGTGTAGTGGTTGAAGCCCTGGATTGGAGGGAGAAGGTCTGGTGTCAATCTAGCCTGACTGCACCTTGGCATTCTCATTTTCAGCTCACACCTGGAAGCCTTCCTGATACAAGTTCTGAATCATGAGAGTTGGAATTTGGAATCATTTCCAAAGCAAAGTTTAGGCAGCAGTGGTGGTTTTATTTTGTTCATGGGGCCACTGGTCATTTCTAGGGCATTTCAATCCCTAGCCATGGAGGGCAGAAATAGTCTAAGGGAAAAGGAAAAAAACAAAAGAAACTCCCTGTTTGGAAAGGGTTTTCTGTGTGACATTCAGTTCAGCACAGTAAAGCTTATTTGAGCAACTGTGGGTTACATGGACCAGAACACAAAGGGCAGCAATATCACATTCCCTGTGCTGGTTCTGAGGATTATGGTTCTGAGGATTATGCTTAGTGCTCAGGCCACTGGGTTCACTTTCCTCTTGTTTTTGTATAGAAATAATCATATTATTATATGAATAATATAATGAAAGCACTCTAGCTGAGGATGCTAGAATTTCAGCTTCCTGACCACATGCCACTATGACAAAAGCAGAGGGAGAGTGGATTTTCCAGCCATGAACTTCTTAGACTTATGCTGGAATTTCAAGGTATATACCCTCCTAGAATAGGCCATGTGATTTTGCTCATTCTGCAGGACCTCTTCCTGGACATTAGAGTGGGCCAGTTTAGGAACATGCCAGCTCATTTTTCTCTTTCCACTGTGAGCTTTACTTACTCTTCTGATGATAAAAATGCCAGAATGGATACATTTCAAGTAAATGAACAGTTTAAAATGTTGCCTGTTTAAAAATTAAAATTAATTTGCCTTGTGAGTCATGAGTCTCATTTTAATAGTGTCCTGAATAATTCAAGAGCTGCAGAGTTTCTTTGGAGCTTGTGCTGCAGCTTTTGGCTGTCTTGCTTGGGAAGCAGCCCATGCAAAAATGCTTAGCAAGTGCAGAATAAATTCTCCGGGTACTGTGGAGCACAAGACCTTAGGGATATGGTAACGGAGGGTGCAGCTTAAAAGATTTTTAGGAAAGGATTAGAAAAGGTATGTGGTTTGACCCAACTAAGAGAAACAAGCTGGTCTAAAGTGTGGATGAGTTGGGTATTACTTGTGGATCACTTCTCTCTGCTTAAACCTTCTCAAAGTACTGGGCTTATTTGCCTGCCAGTGTATTTGTTTTCTTTTGGGGGCCACCGAACCTGGGATCTCATGCATGCTAAGCATATGCTCTACCATTAAGCCATTCCCCTTTCCTTTGCCATTGCTTTTTATATGTATCATAATTTGTCAATTTATGTCACTCTCAATTAAGAGTTACTAGAGGTCAGGAAACTGGCTTCATTTTTTTTTTTAAGAATCTATTATGTTCTTTTTTTTAAAATTTTTTCATTAGTTGCTCAAAACATTACAATGATCTTGACATATCATACATTTGATTCAAATGGGGTATGAATTCCTATTTTTCCACATGTACAGATTGCAGTATCACATTGGTTTTACAGCCACGTTTATACATACAGCCATACTAGTGTCTATTGTATTCTGCTGCCCTTCCTATCCGCCCCTCCCCTCCCCTCCCCTCCCATCACCTCTCTCTACCCACTCTACTATGACACTTTTCTCTCTGGCTTCATTTTTCCGGATACTCCCAATACTTTGCTATTTCCTGGAAATGAATAGGTGCTACATAACCATTGAATTCTTGAAAATTGGGCTTGACAAAAAATTAGTGCACTATTGTTTTGATTAAAGAATGATTCTTATATTTATTTTAATTCTGAATATAATGGGGGAAATGGCTTTTTTGGTTCTAAGTGCTTTTCTCTAATTTAGTAATCTAATTCACCCCCTATTTATTCATACCCTTTCCTACTATTGAGGATTTACAATTAATTCTTTTATATGCCCATTTCTACCCTTTCTTTGTCCTTATCCTTATAGATCATGAAGCTGATTTTCTGTGAAATGCAGGTTCCTGGTGCCTTTTTATAGAAACCCTGGTAAGAGACAAAGAATATCCTTTTCACTCTATTACTAAGGCAGAACCCTAAGAGGAGCCACAGTCCCTGCCGATTGGATATTTCTAACATTTCAAGGCCTTTTAAATAAACCTTGACACAATATTCTCACAAAACCTCAATTCAGAAATAGGAAGTTAGCAACATGGATCCAGAGTGATTAATTCACTTTTTAAAAATTATAATCCCAATATGAGTATTTCTTGGGATATCTGTCCATTTTTAGTCAGTTTTCTTTCCTTGAGAACTTGCCTCTTAAAGTTCTATTCAATTTGTGAAGCAAACATATGAAAACAAATGAAGAATATAGCAGCTACACTGAGGATGAATTTGTCCTTCAATTCCTTATGAATCATTAAAAAGAAAACATTTTAGCTATCATTTCTGTTTAGGAAACAATGATGGTGATTCTGAAACCTCTTTAACCTTGGTCACAATTTGAAATATAAAGTCTTCTTATTGGGTATCTCTTAAAGATTTTGGAAAACATCAGGACCACAGAATTTTTGTCAATTAAGATCATGTGTCTTAAATAAAACATGTGAACCCCAATGGGTCAGTGAATATGACTACTAAAAACAAAGCAAAATGCCTACATCATCTTAGGCTACATTAATTTTGAAGCTCAGAGTGAAGGAGGGGATATTGCTTTTAGCTCATTTTACATTCTGAACACAACTTAAATCACTGCATCAATTTCTGGGAGTTATGATTTTAAGAATATAGGATATTTTTGAAGGAAGATGTTCAGAGACAGATCTGGATGGTGGGAGGCTTCAGAAGTGGCATCTTGGAAACACTTGGAGAAACTAGGCTTGTATATTAAAACAAAACAAACAAAAAACAAATTTACTCTCTTTTCTGCTTTTGAAAGAGGCTATAAGGAAGCATCCACTTAGTCTAGAAACAGCTTGGAGGCAGGCAGGTCCCACTCATACCCATCCAGTTTCCTTACAACTCACTGCCCTCCTTATCCCAAAGCCCTCTCTACCCTGCTGACTTCTCTGTACTCCCATGACATCCAGCCTGGTCCTTCAATTCCACTCAAATTAGCAAATGCTCCCAGAGCACCTTCTTCAAGATCCTTTATTTAGGCATCTCCAGAAGGTTTCTGAGGGTGAAAAAGGATGCAAAGCACAGGGTACAGAGAGCATTTGATTCCAGTTCTGTTAGCTATGTGATCTTAGAGATGATCTGATCTTCACGAGAATTCTTGTCTGCAAAATAAAAACAAAAATACAAAAAGAGTTATGGTTAGGATTAAATAATACAACATTTGAGAATGTAGTTGGTTTGATAAGTGGCTAGTTTCTTTTCCTAGTTGGACTACCTGCTATCCAATATTTACTATAAGACTGGAAGATTTTTTTTTTCATTTCTGCCCACTTTCTTCTCTTAAAAAAGCCTATCTTAAAAATCCTCTTGAAGCTCTTAGAATAAAATCTGAATGACTCTGCTGCTCTATAACTTTCCCATTAGAAAATTATTTTTTAGATGTTTCTAAATGAGTCTAATGTGTTAAGGCTGCTGATTAATATTTATTGATTTATGTACATTGATACAAATTTTCAGAGCAACCTTTCAGGTTAGGTACAGTGTATTACTTTGGCTGCTTTACAGGGGGAGAAGTGTAGGCTTGGAGTGTTTGAGTGATCCGACACAGGACATGCACCACTACAAAGCAGAGCCCAGATCCAAAGCCAGGCGAATATGGATGTAAAAACCATGTTCTTTTCTGTAGTAACACAGATTTCTGAATTGTAATGGACAGAAACTTTATGTCAAGTCTTCTTGTAATCCCATTCCTAGAAAAATGCTGTGCATAAAGAAAGTGTTCAACATTGGTTTATTCAACTGGATTGAATTGAACCAAATGATTATTGTATCACTGTTCTTTGTTTTCCTGTTTATAATTCTAGATGTGTCTGTCTTTACTCCATTAATAACTATTAATATTCATTTCACCTGACATATCTGGAATTAGGTCACCTGTTGTTAAAATTATTTTTCTACCTTTCCAACAGGATCATAAGAATTTTATAAATTTTTTAAATTCATGAGGACTTTTAATAGGACTTTGGCGTTTTAAAGATTAAAAGTAATTGAGGAAATGCCAGTGCTGCATTATGCCAGGAAATATTAATTGAAACATATATTGTAATAATGATGAAAATGCTGTTTTTCAGGATCAAGAATTTTAGAAAATTGTGTCTTGGAATTTTATGGAATCCTATTTATTTAAAAGGATGTTCATGTTTAGGAAACACATGGACCCATCCAATTTTAATGTTTTTTCCATAACTCAAGAGGTGGTAGACATCAAATTGCCTTCCTTCTGTCTCCAAATTTGGAGGTCATACTTAGGAGACAGATTGGCCCAAAGAAAAACTCACTGACTTTTACATCAAGTAGGCTTGAATTTTAATCTTCATTCTACCTTTTGCAAAATTTTTATCTGGACTCCATGTATCATTTGCTACTCATTCAGTCTCTTCCATACATCACCATGACAGTGATTCTTCTAAACTTCACATATAATAATCTTCTTTCCTGTTGAAAACCTTTTATTTATTGCCATTTCTAGAAAGTGAAGCCTAGAGTTCAGAGTGACATGCGATACCTTTCACAATTCAAATTTAATTTAGTCTGAGCAGTTCAAAAAATGGCTTTAGCATTTTTCAGATATATGCCGGAGTTCTGGCTATTGACTTTGGGAAGCTTAACTTCATTATGCTTCAGTTTCCTCAACTGAAAAATGGATAGTAATAGTGTGCCACTCACAGACCCATTGCAAAGAGATGATGTATTGCATATATTCTGAGGTTAATATCTTATTATCAAAAAATAGGTGATTTTATTGCTTATTGCTGATTTATTATTCTTCAAAAGCCCCTTGACACTGAAATGTTTGAAAGAGGGATGACAGAAGGGTCTCAGAATTTCTAATTATAGGAAATTACTGGAATTTAACTGGTCCTCTCTGGTTTAGAAGATAGCTTCTGGATGGGGCAATCTCTGTGGATAATGCTCCTCTATTAAATCCCTCTACCCGTGTGAAATGGGGCTGAAGCTACCTATGGGAGCACCACAGGGGAGCCCTCTGGCTGTCTCCATGGCAATGCTATTTTTGCCTGACATTGGCATAGAGGACAAAGTTTATGTCAGGTAAACTCACAGTCTATCCTCAGGCTCTGGTGGGTCTCCTGCCCCTTCCCCATTAACTCTATCCCCTTTTCAGTGTGCTGAGGGTG
Source organism: Callospermophilus lateralis (assembly GCF_048772815.1). Classification (NCBI taxonomy): domain Eukaryota; kingdom Metazoa; phylum Chordata; class Mammalia; order Rodentia; family Sciuridae; genus Callospermophilus; species Callospermophilus lateralis. The sequence continues at coordinate 142,097,626 of NC_135306.1, forward strand.
GTCCTGATTAATCTGTGTAGTCAGTCCTTCTGGTAGCCTTCATCTATATGTTGTAGTACTCCTGTCATAGTGTGTCCCACGGCCCAAGGGGAGAACCATTGTCTCTGGAAATGCCCAGTCAGGCTCTCCCCGACTTAAACTGATGGTGTGATGATTGTCACCCAGGCTGCTAAAGGACTACTGTGCCTTCGCCTGCTGGCCTCAAGTTCCAAATGACAGCAGAGCCCAACTTGAATCTCCTGTCCCTGAGATTTTGGGTTTTGACATAGAATCTGCTTTTTTTGGTCTTCTTTTATTTGGAAATATCCTAGATTCCTTTTCTACTCACAGTCTATCCTCAGGCTCTGGTGGCTCAGCCATTATGAGGATCAGCCATTTTGTTATCTTTGGGGCTGGAGGGAGCCAAGAAGAGAGCAAGCCAGAACCTCAGAAGAGTTTCCTCTAGCCCCAAAGAAAGGTTAGACATTTTCAATATCAAGAACCAAGCTGAATAAATCAGTCAAAGGGATATTTTCTTTATGTCATGGAAACTTCTGTGATCCCATTCATTCAGCGTGGTTCTTGATGTGGAAGTCATGGGGCAATGAAAAACTAGGGCTGAATTGCGCTTGGCTACAATTCAAGACTTCCTAAGCGTTTCACAAGTTTTAGTTACCGTTAGCTTTTCACCACTCTTACCTTTCAATGTGCTTAGCTCTCTTTCTTGCATACCGAATACTGAGTACTTTCCATATGAATCTGGATTAAATTTAATTTTATACCTTTAATAAAGATGGTTTATTAAATAAGCCATAGAAAAATTAATTTCTACACTTTTTATGAGAACAAAGCAAATTTTAAACCAGGAAAGGCAGATTTTTAGAAGATAATAATATTGAAAATATGTAACCTTTTAAAAAATACCATATATGTTCCGGAAACTGTATTTATTTCATTTAATCCTTGTTATGATTCTCTGTCATAGGTACTGTTTCTATTTTGGATATAATTTGGATAGCATAATTTATTTTCTCAAGGTCCCCAGAGTAGGACATGATATAGTCAAATTGAAACAGGTTTTCTTTGTTTCTTTCTTTTTTTTTCATTTGAACATTACATTATTTTCACTAAAATGACTGTATAAATTTGGAAACATGCATGTCAAACTTCTAGTATATCAATCAAATAATCTCTTCTAAACTGTCATTAGACTTACTATCTATCTATACAGCAATTAAAAATACAAACCTATTATGTTCTCTGATAATTTTACTTATTCTCAAATTTTGGTGTCATACATGTCTTTTAATTAATTTTTATATATGACAGTGGAATGAATTACAATTCATATCACACATACAGAGCACATTTTTTCATCTCTCTGGTTGTATATAATGTATATTAAATCAATTAGTGTCTTCATACATGTACTTTGGATAATAATGTTCATAACATTCCACCATAATTTCTAACCCCATGCCCCCTCCCTTTCCCTCCCATCCCTCTGCCCTATCTAGAGTTTGTCTATTCCTCCCATGCTTCCCATCCCTACACCACTATAAATCAGTCTCCTTATATCAGAGAAAACATTCAGCATTTGTGTTTTTGGGATTGGCTAACTTCACTTAGCATTATCTTCTTCAGCTCCATCCATTTACCTGCAAATGCCATGATTTTATTCTCTTTTATTGCTGAGTAATATTCCATTGTGCATATATGCCACATTTTCTTTATCCACTCATTCACTGAAGGCCTTCTAGGTTGGTTCCACAGTTTAGCTATTGTGAATTGTGCTGCTATAAACAGTGTTGTGTAGTATACTATTTTTAAGTCCTTTGGGAATAGACCAAGGAGAGGGATAGCTGGGTCAAATGGTGGTTCCATTACAAGTCTTCCAAGGAATCTCCATACTGTTTTCCATATTGGCTGCACTAATTTGCAATCCCACCAGCAATGTATGAGTGTGCCTTTTTCCCCACATCCTCGCCAACACATATTGTTGTTTGTCTTCATCATAACTGTCGTTCTGATTGGAGTGAGAGGAAAACTTAGAGTAGTTTTGATTTGCATTTCTCTAATTACTAGAGATGATGAACAGTTTTTCATATATTTGTTGATTGATTGTATATCCTCTTCTTAGAATTGTCTGTTCAGGTATTTGGCCCATTTATTGACATTGGGTTATTTGTCTTTTTTTTTTTTTTGGTGTTTAGATTTTTGAGTTCTTTATATACCCTAGAGACTAGTGCTCTATTTGATATGTGAGGGGTAAAAATTTGCTCCCAGGATGTTGTCTCTCTATTCACCTCACAGATTGTTTCTCTTGCTTTGAAAAAGCTTTTTCGTTTGAATCCATCCCATTTATTAAGTTTTGATTTTAATTCTTGCACTATAGGAGTCTTCTTAAGGAAGTTGGGGCCTAATCCCACAAGATGGAGATTAGGGCCTACATTTTATCTATTAGATGCAGGGTCTTTGGTTTTATTCCTAGGTCCTTGATCCACTTTGAGTTGAGTTTTGTGCATGGTGATATATAGGGGTTTAATTTCACTTTGTTGCATATGTATTTACAGTTTTTCCAGCACCATTTGTTAAAGAGGCTATCTTTTCTCCAATGCATGTTTCTGGCACCTTTGTCTAATATAAGATAATTATAATTTTGTGGGTTAGTCTCTGTGTCCTCTATTCAGTACCATTGGTCTATCAGCCTGTTTTGGTGCCAATACCATGCTATTTTGTTACTATTGCTCTGTAGTATAGTTTAAGTTCTGGTATAGTGATACTACTTGCTTCACTCTTCCTACTAAGGATTTCTCTAGCTATTCTTGGTTTCTTATTTTTCCAAATGAATTTCATGATTGCTTTTTCTATTTCTATGAGGAATGCCATTGGGATTTTGATCAGAATTGCATTAAATTTGTACAGTGTTTTTGGTAATATGGTCATTTTGATAATATTAATTCTGCCTACTGAAGAGCAAGGTAGATCTTTCCATCTTCTAAGCTCTTCTTTGGTTTCTTTCTTTAGGCTTCTGTAGTTTTCATTGTATAGCTCTTTCACCTCTTTCATCAATTCCTAAGTATTTTATTTTATTTTTTGAGGCTATTATAAATGAGATAGTTTTCCTCATTTCTCTTTTTGAGGATTTGTCACTGATATACAGAAATGCCTTTGATTTATGGGTGTTGATTTTATATATCCTGATACTTTGCCGAATTCATTTACTAAGTTTAGAAGTTTTCTGGTGGAACTTTTAGGGTCTTCTAGGTATAGAATCATACTGTCAGCAAATAGTGCTAATTTAAGTTCTTCTTTTCTTATGTGTAGCCCTTTAATTTCTTTCATCTGTCTAATTGGCTCTGGTCAGTGTGTCAAGAACTGTGTTAAATAGAAGTGGTGAAACAGGGCATCCCTGTGTTGTTCCAGTTTTTAGAGGGAATACGTTCAATTTTTCTCCCTTTTGAATGATGTTGTACCGGGGCTTAGCATAGATAGTGTTTATGATGTTAAGATAGGCTCCTGTTATCCCTAATTTTTCTAGTATTTTGAACATGAAGAGGCACTGTATTTTGTCAAATGCTTTTTCTGCGTCTTTGAGATGATCAGATGATTCTTATTTTTGAGTCTATTTATGTGATGAATTACATTCGTTGATTTCTGTATGTTAAACCAAACTTTTATCATTGGGATGAATCCCACTTGATTTTGGTGCACAATATTTTTGATATGCTTTTGTATTCAATTTGCCAGAATTTTATTGAGAATTTTTGCATCTATGTTCATTAAAGATATTGATCTGAAGTTTTCTTTCTTTGATGTGTCTTTGCCTGGTTTTGGGATCAGGGTGATATTGGCCTCATAGAATGAGTTTGGAAGTGCTCCCTCTTTTCCTATTTTCTGAAATAAATGGAAGAGTATTGGTATTAGTTCTTCTTTAAAGGTCTTATAGAACTCGGCTGTTTATCTCTCTGGTCCTGGGCTTTTCTTGGTTGGTAGGCTTCTGACGGCTTGATATTGGTCTGGTTTATATTGGTCTGGTTAATTTGTGTATATCATCCTGATTCAATTTGGGCAAATCATATAACTTAAGAAATTTGTCAATATCTTCAATATCTTCTATATTATTGGAGTACAAGTTTTCAAAACAATTTCTAATTATCCTCTGTATTTCTGTAGTGTCTGTTGTGATATTACCTTTTTTTTTTCATCACATATGTTAGAATTTGAGTTTTCTCTCCTCTTTGTTAGCATAGCTAAGGGTCTGTCAATTTTATTTATTTTTTAAATTCTTTCTTTTGTTTTGATTTCAATGATTTCAGCTCTAATTTTAATTATTTCTTGCCTTCTATTGCTTTTGGTGTTTATTTGTCTTCTTTTCCTAGAGCTTTGAGATGTAGTGTGAGGTCATTTATTTGTTGACTTTTTATTCTTTTAATGAATAAACTCCGTACAATGAACTTTTCTCTTATTACTTCCTTCATAGTGTCCCAGAGATTTTGATATTGAGAATATATTGTGTCTATGTTCTCATTTACCTCTAATTTTTTTTAATCTCCTTCTTGATGAATTTTGAAACCCACTGTTCATTCAGTAGCATATTGTTTAGTGTCCAGGTGTTGGATTATTGTTTCTTTCATTTCAAGGATTTCTGGTTTTTTTTTTTATAAGAAACTCTATCACCCTGTTGAGGTGATCTTTTGTTTCCTGTATTTGTTTATGTAGCTCCTCGTTGAAATTATCTTTTGCTGCTTGTATTTGCTCTTTTATATTTTCCTTCAGTGCATAGAACATTTTAATCATATGTATCCTGAACTCCTTCTCTTTAATTTTTGCTGGTGTGGTTGCGATGGATTCTAATAATGTGTTATCTTGATTTGGGGGGGGCACTTTCCTCCCTTGTCTTTTCATGTTGCTGGTGTATCTTCCCTTCTTGCTCTGGTGGGTCTGGGGTGTTATTGTTTTTACCCTACATGTTTGTAGTGCTCCTATAAGGTTCCAAAACCTCTTCTTTGTGGGGAAGGACAATGTTTACAGATCCCAATATCAACAATATACTATCTATGAACAATTTGTTATTATTGAGACGTGTATAGTTTGGTCACAATGTACAGAAATGTTGGATTCGATTATTATCTATAATATAATCAGTAGGTTTGTAAAAGAGCTTACAGTTTCTGGTGGTGGACAATGAAAGGTGAGACAGAGAATGACATGCTGAGGAGGTAGGATATGAGGATATAGAGTTAATATATCTTAGGAAGAGTGAAAGAGAAATCTTAAGAGAGTGTTAGTAGCAAGAGATTAGACAAGAAGTAATTTTGGGTAGACAAGTTCGTGGGAAGACAGTAGAGTACATAAAACAAACACACAAATGTATTTAGAAAAATACAGGATGTTAAAATAGTAAAAATTGGAGGGGAAAAGAAAAATAAAAGAAGAAAAAAAGGCATATACAACACTTCTATAATATATTATTCAAATGTCCCAGTCCTCAAAATCCTAATTCATGCAAAGTTCTTGGTTTCACATATGTTGGGGATGTGAGGGTGAGAGTATGGAGGGGGAGAAGAAAAAAGAGAAAAAAATTCTCTAAGGAAGAAATCAGGATTGTTGCTGTTTTTGGAGATCTGTATTTTTTCTGCTTCCCTTCTCATCCAGTAGGTGGGATTGTCTGTTGTTAGCTGGTATCTCTGGCCTCAGGATGGTGAAGGTAACTGGGATGGAAAGGCTGGTCCTGGTGTAGGGCACCTGGAAGCAAAGAGTGGCACCCACCAGTCCCTGCAGGTAGACTGCACCTCAAGGGCCTCTTTTTGGGTCCACTCATATGACTTGAGCGCCTGGTCCTATCTCTCTATCTTGCCTGAAGATTTCCTCATTCCTGGTCTCTCTGTTAGTCTCCAAACTTTTGCACTGTCTCCCTCTCCCTTAGCAGTTCACAGTTGAGGGACTGTCTCCCTGGGGTTCCCATGGGTGGCACCCTGGTTGTACTGTGCACCAGTCCCACTGAGAGCTGATTTGTGCTGGCAGCTACTGTGCTGGGTTATCACTGCTGGGGAGAGGGGGAAGTTGGAAACCTGGTGTCTGGCTGCTGGAGATCCAATCTGGGAGCTGCCCTCACCAAATATGGTGAAGAAAGTGATCCAAGATGGAGGCGGTCTGCTTCCAGCGCTGGGGTGTTGGATGGGGTGGAGGGAGGTGGGCAATGGCATAGTGCTTAGGGTAGGTAGCAGCTGAGTGAACTGTGTGGGAGTGGAACTATGTCTGGGAGTTCTGCAGCAGAGCTGATTGATAATCCTGCTAAGGTATTCAGGAGCCCTTTGTTTGCTAGAACTTTGGAAGTTGAGTGTTGAGAGTTGGTAGTCCTGCTGGAAAGCTGAGGCCCTGAGTCCTGTGTGGGGGCACAGTGCTGGTGATTTCTGCTCAAGAGAAGCTATATAGGGGTCCTATATTCCCCCAGAGATGCAGTATTCCCAGTATGTGAGATCCGCGTCACAGAGAGACACAGGATGCTGCCTCCCTCTGGCCCGCCATCTTGGATTCCCCATCCATCTGGTTTTCTGATGGCAAAGTTCATGCTTTATCAGTTCCCTTGTGTCTTTACTCAGAGCTCAGGAAATGTGCTCAGTCTCTAATCCCGGTGTTGCTTTGTCCTTCTTCCACCTAGGTTCTCTGAGCTTTAGACATAGGCCACTCTTCCCCACCCTTGAAGTTTGCTGCTTGTTCCTCTCCAATGTGGCTTTAATTTGTTACTGTGCTTGCAGTGCTCTCCTCACCACCAATATGTTTACTTCAATGTGACTCTTTTCGTAGTCCCATATTTGCTCTCATACCCCATATGAGGTCCTTTTGTTTCTGTCAGGGCACATAACACACTTTACCTCTATGAGGGTTTTGTCTGTCTCCCTAAATTGAATGAAGGCTTCTGGATATGGGGGTAGTTTCATCCTTCATTATTAAAATAATTAGAATCAAAGACAAATCTTGGGCTGCAGATGTGGCTCAGTGGTAGAGCCCTTGCCATCACAAGCGAGGCCCTGAGTTCAATCCCCAGTACTGGGAAAAAAAGGCAATTTTTTCTCTTCTCAGTGTTAACTACACTAACCCCTGAGTGGAAGCAGAGATACTGAGTCCCTGATGACTGTCTGTAGGCACAACTGGTCAAAGTAGCCAAAATAGGTAACTGTGGGGGTGGAATCAGTTAAATAGTGAAGCAATCTCTGTCACTTAGAAGCTGTCAGGAGCTAGCAAAAGAAGATTCTCATGTGGAAGTCTATTTTGAAGATTCATGCATTCATTTTAATATTGCTCATGAGCTTCTACTGTGTGCCAGCCACATAGCTACTGTACTTTTATGTTAAGCACGGAGGGAAGAATTAACAAGCAAAGACCCTGAACTCATTGGACTTAATCCCTTTGGGGAGGTAGAACATAAACAAAAAAAATACCTGGTAATAACAAGTGCTATTTTTAGAGATGGGAAAGATGGTGATGGTTGGGAGAACAGATTTTAGGGAAGGGATAGAATGAAAAATTTTAACTAAGCCACATGGAGTTTGGGGTTTTATTAAGAATCCAATTGAAGGTGTCATCTCGGCAACTGAGGAGATGTCAAGTGTTCAGCTGAGTGCAGAAATGTGGATTTACCTGCACGTGAAATCAGGAGCAGAAATGTGGATTTACCTGCACGTAGTCTACCTTAAAGTCATAGACCTAGGCAGAGTATAAAACAGAGACAGGAAAAAAACAGGGGGTTCATGAAAGAAGCCAAGGGCTGCTACAGAGGATGACTGTGTAGATACTCATTTTTCTTTTATTACCAGCCATTGTTAGTAAAATGCTGCTTCAATATCCTTCCAGGTCCCAGTTGGGTTGGTTTGTTAAATAGAAAGTAGTACCCTGTGAATTCAGAAGGTGATGGTGGTTGCCAGTAGAGAGAGATTGAGTGAGTTGGTAGATTAAGATAGGAGAGGCATTTTACAGTTTTCCCTACCCTTCTGGAAATCTCTTTGGAAACAAACTCAAAGGACCTAGAAATTATTTTGTTAAAGAAAATTGGATGAAAATTGATCATGTCTCTTCCCCAACTGATTTCTTGCAGTAACTTTCCCTTGTCCTTCTGTTAAAGTTCAAACTCCTCAACTTGGTTTACAGATCTTCTAATGTCTTTCCTATTATTTCCTTTAGTCTTCTCTATGCTACTTTTCTCATATATTATGTTCCAGATATATTGGGTGAATTCTCATATCCTTGAAAATGCTTATTCTCTTCATACTTGGGTTTTTACAGACCACTAGCTCCCCTGGAATGCACCTCCTTATGAGGAGGAGGTTGATCCACCTCTTTATTTGGCTGATCCACTCATCCTCCCAGTTCCAGTGAAAGATGAGCACTTTGGCTTAATCAAGGAAAACATCTCTGACTTCTTGGAGGCAGGTCAGGTTCACGTTCTCTGTACTCGAAGGTACTCTACAAGTCCCCTTTGGAAATGTACTACATGTCAATGACAATTGATTGTTAAATGTCTTTTCACTATCTTTTAAGGCATACCAGTCTGACTCTGATTTGTGCCCAGGACCTAGTACAACTTCTGAACATTGAAAGTACTCATTGTATGTTTGAATGAATGGATAAACAGTAAAACTTCTCACTAAGCCAGTCTTATCAGGTACCTCCTTAGTTTTCATCTGTTGGTCCCTGAATATAAATCATTCACTACCATGCCAATTTCAAGTGAGACAGACTCAGGAAAGTTAAGTCATCTGTGCACAGGTGTTTAGCTAGTAAGGACACACTGGGAAGCACAGTCTGGACTGGGGAGTAACTTGGAGAGCAGACTGCCTTCCATATCTGGGCATTTCATAGAGCGTTCTTCTCTTCCATTGGAGGGTGTGGGAACCATTCTAATGGGAATTCCTGGGAACAGCGGGCTACCAGCTAAACTGCAAGACAAATTCAGAAAAGCATTTCTGAATTTCTATAACTTCTCAAACACTCTGCCTTTGCTATTTTTTCCCTGAATTGCCTTTCCTCTCTTCTCTTCTTATATCCAGCTTTTCTTGCATCATTATGGCATCTTGTCCATACCTTCCTCCATTACACCATGCTTACCACTTGGTTCTGTATTTCTTTTTTTTTTAATATTTTTTTAGTTGTAGGTGGACACAATACCTTTATTTATTTTTATGTGGTACTGAGGATCAAACCTAGTGCCTCACATGTGGAAGGTGTGTGCTCTACCACTGAGCCACAACCCCAGCCCAAGGTTTTGTATTTCTTAATTTCAGGTTTCACCCTTGCTAACTTGGTGATATGCTGGGAGCCACAGCCAATTAATATGATGCATGGCATTTTTGATTGAAAGGTGATGCCAGCTAGCCATTGAGATGATATGATTATGTTAAAAATTACATTCATATGGATACCGGACTCCTGCTGTTTACCTCGGCCTGCTGCGGGACTCCTGGAGAGTTCCCATTGGTTGGGAAAGTGCAGTAGGAGGGAATTCCGGGGGAGGAGCTTGCGCTGGGGTTCCGGGAAGGGACCGGCGGAACGCCGCGTGGGTGGATCGGGAATCTTCCCGGGCACGAACGTGGTATTGGCGGTTATTTCAAATAAAGTTTGTTCCTGTTTGAGTGGCTCGTGATCTTGTGCCCAGCCAGACTGCGGCAGTGATAAACTAAGTGAAGACACATTTTAACCTTAAATATTCAGTCTCTTAAGATCCCAAGGCTCTTTCCAAGTAAAACAGCCATACTAAAAATTAATACAATGTGATAAATCCATTTTAACTAATTACTTTTGTAATTTTGGGTAATTAAGCAATGTTCCCCAAGCCTTATTTTTCTCATTTATGAAATGGGAATTAAAAACAATATATACCTCATTGAGTTGTTGACCACCTTAAATGAGATTAGCTTATGTGAAGTGCTCAGTAGCTAGAGCATGGTAGCATCCTCTAAGTGATAGCTGTGGTGACTCTGATATAGAGAGCTGAGTTCCAAAGGGCTGGAGTGGAGAAATTGTGTGCACATGACAAGCCAAACAAGGAGGATGATGCTTGAATTTGTTCTCCTTAGATGATTTAAAAATTCTCTTGCAAATAAGATGAGGTTGAGAAGGGTGTAAGGAATCCCAGGCTGAAGAAATAGCAAATGCAAAGGCATAGTACTGTAAGAGAATTTGGCAGTTTGGGAAGTAGTAAGTAATATTTTCATGTGGCTAGTACATAAGGTGCACATGGAGAAAAAGCAAGAGAAAGGGCTGAAGAGATAAAGTTAGGGGCAAACTCTGGTTTGTATGCTAGGGGACAAACACTTGATTTTATACATCATAAGGAGTTATTAAAGGGTTTTTAGCTAGAAAGTATCTTGGTCAGATATTTGTTTAAGAAAATAATCATTCTGGTGTTGGCACTGTAAAGGGATAAAGGCCGAGTTGAGGAAATGGCAACATAGATAGGATAGGAAGGATGAAGTGGAAATGGCAAGACTGACAGATGATGTGATATATGGTAGAGGGAGAGAGGATGACTTCCTGGTTACCGATTTCAGTAACCTAAATTTCAAAGGGACAGAGTCTTACAGATCTCATGCATTTTGCAGAATCTTTAAAAGCCACTAGGACATGCTGTCAGGAGCATTTGCATTTGGGGATAAAAAAAACATATATATAGAACTGAGTTTTGTATTGAACAGTTCAGATAGCTTTGATTCAGAGTCTGTCAAAGTCTATTACTGTTTTTTTTTTTTTTTTTTGCTATGATGCTGCATGAGGGAAGTCACCCAGGAAGGATGGTACAAACCAATGAGTACCTTAAAGTATTTATCCACTAAAACTAAGGAACTGCAAAAGAGTGCAACCATCAAAGTGCTATTTCATTCTATGTTTACACCCATACAGCACACCTTAATGCACATGTACACACTTTAGCAAAGGGTAGTAGATCTGCAAGGTCTGTGACCTCAGTAATGAACCCCTCGTATCTGTACAGCATTTTAAAGTTCATGCAGCACATTTACATCTTTTCCCTAGTAATTCTTAACAACTAGTGTGTCAGAGAGGCAAACAGATGACTTTCTTTTGCAAAGGAGATTGTCCCTCAGAGCAATTAGCAGATTTCCAGTGTAGCAGAGTTGGTGAGTGATGACATTGGCTTTTGTACCATGTTCTCTGCTTATGGAATTGAAATTGGAATCATGCTTTTGGAATCCACATCTAACACTTTTCACCACTGAAATGAGTCAGTAATTTCTCAGAGTCTTGTTTTTCATCATGTAGCTTAAAGAAATGGTTTTTAAAGAACTTTTTTTTTTTTACTTTATTAGAATCTATTACTATACTGATGATATGCCCATAAATAAATGCATAGATATATCTGTATATGTTTGAAAAGTATACAGAATAGTATTTATAAGAATTTCTTTAGTTGAAATTGGAAGTAATTGAATTTAAACTTGTTTTCAAAATAAGAGGATGCTGGGCTGGGGATGTGGCTCAAGCGGTAGCCGCATGCACCCACCTGGCATGCACGGGGCGCTGGGTTCAATCCTCAGCACCACATAAAAATAAAATAAAGATGTTGTGTCCACCGAAAACTAAAAAATAAATATAAAAAAATTCTCTCTCTAAACAAACAAAAAAAAAGAGGATGTAATGTTTTACATAACTGTGAAGTGTAAGGTGGTTATTGTTTCCTTCAGCCTTGGCTTGATTAGAAGTTCCTAAATACTCATTGGTTCTTCTTGGTCATGTGCTCTTCTGTGAACAAATCTAGCTTCAACAGCATACTTGGATCTGGCAGTAGGGTCAGAAGCCCAATGCTATGGCGGTGGAAGGGCCTCTCCTAATCTCCTGATCTCTCAATATTGTACATTATGGAAGCATCGTCTTCAAAGGGAAATTAGATGCTATTATCAAGAGATGAACAGAGAATTCTGAGATAATACTGTACTTGAAATTTCATAGAGAGGACAGCTTTCAAGATGAGTAAGACAATGGAGGGCTTCTTCTTCTAGCTCTTCTACTCTTTATTGTGCAAATTTTTTCAAATGCAGTTTTTTCAACTTCAAGTGAGGATAAGGTTCCTTACCCAGCTGCTGCATATGACTACTTTTAGGATCAAAGAAAGGCCTCAAGAGCTTTGGGAATGGTCACAGCTGCATAGCTCCTTCAGTGTCTGGGAATTCCTCTAGTGTGTTCTCAGGCATAATGTGCATGTTCAGGAAATGTTGGTAGTGCAGACATGGCATGTCAACAGAGGCCCACAGAGATTCACTGTTTAACCTAAAAGGATGCATTTCTAATTGTGGACTCATAAGCACCCCAGGGGAAAATGTTTGGTACCAATCGTGTCTTCAAGTACCTCTTGTGCAACTCCACCTCTCTGCTCTGCTCCATAAAGCCACATGGTATGATGAAGAGAGAAGGGGTTGGGGGCAAGGGGTATGGCTCAGTGGTAGGGCACTTGCCTAACATGTATAGAGACCTGGGTTTGATCCCCGGAATCATAGAGAAGTAGAGAGGAGAGAAATGGAAAGGGAGAGGGAGAGGAAGAGGGAGAGAGGGAGGGGGAGAAGCTGGGAGAGTTATTTGCACTCCAGGAATCGGCATGTGTGTTGGGTAGTACACCAGCTCCATGACCTTGGGTTCTGTATTTAACCTGTGCATTGTTTTTCTTACTTGTTAAAAAATTTGCATACTTGTCCTGCTTTTCTTCCAACATCACTGTTAAGAACAAATGAGATTATGGTTAGAAGGGCTCAGGATAAAGGCAGGAGTTTGAGCCCCTGCTTTTCTGTTTACATGTACATTGCTAAATTGATGCCCTTCCCAGCCCTCCCTGAAATGGACCCTTTCTGTAGTTTCTGTTTCTCCCCTAGCTACAGGTTTCTGTTACTTCTAGTGGCCTGCACCTGTGACTCTTCTTCAGCGAGTGGCCATTTTACAAGTGCTGGAAGGTTACAAGCCTCTAGAGGTTCTCAACCAATGCTGGAACGTTAGCCCAGTTCCCTCACTCTCAGCAGAATGGCTGAGGTGAGATCTACCCTGCAGATTGGGCCATGCCTAAAATCCAACCCTGGCTTGTTTTTTTTCTCTTCCTTCTTATGTTTCTCCCAACTCATTACTGGTTCCTCTTGGACCTCCTTTCTAGTAAATTATTGCATACAAATTCTCATCTTAAAATAAGAGAACTTGTTCCAAGACAATTTACCTATGTTTAGCTTTAGATAAAGAGATTTACTCATAAGGAACCTCTTTTTCCTCATTTGTAGAAGACAGTGATATCTACCACATAAGGTTTTGGGGATCATTTTAGTTATTCAGTAAATAGTAGCAGTTATTTCTAAGTACATTTTGAGATCTTCTGCAAGTAACTGGGTGGGTACATTTTTATTTTGTGATGTAGGAAGGTAGTCCAGATCTATAAATTCAAACTGGTGTTAGGATTCAACTCCTTGTACAAATATTTCTTTACTTTTCAATTCCAGGGTCCATCTCTCCTTGTCTGGTATGTGATTGCGCTGCCTGCCCTTGCCCTGCCTTTGGGGTAGAGCCTCTGGGATCTTTCTGGCAGATACCTTCCTCTAGGAAGAGACTTTTGAGTCATTTGTAGAAATAGCTTTTGCTTCAGTGAGCAGGGATCTCCCTTCCCTCATTCCCAGATTAAGTACTGGCTGCAGCTTCCCAAGTGAGCTTTGACGAGGCACATTTATTGCTTTAGATGAACTGTGGCAGGACAGCTGGGGATTGCCAGGCAGCAAAGGCTCCCACATGCACAAAGCACTCAGACCCTTTGGCTCCAATTTGCTGCTGGCTCGTGGGGAAATTGTAACAAGAATGTGAGTGACTGGTTGAACACAGAGGGGGTTCCAGATGGAAGGACTGGAGAAAGCCTGTCTGACCAAACACTGGGCACTGCTGCCCTGTTCAAGGTGGGAAGGTTAGAAATTTGCCCTGTTCACTCAGCTCTGCACCCTGACTGCCAAATATCCATGCTTGCTTCAGGCTATGACAAGTTTCTTCTGTAGCTCCGTGTAGGAAGTGACAGCTGTTAAGAAACATCAGATAAAAAGAAAAGAACCAGAGAATTTCTCTTAAGGAATTGAGCAGCATTTGAAAGCTGTGCATTTGGTATGATTTAAAAAAGAAAGAAAACAAAAGAATAGAAAGCAATGGACAGGAAGCTATCTAAGAGATCCTATAATCTGATTTCTTACAAGGAAACTAGTTTTGCCTCAAAGTCACACAGCTAGTTAGTGTCAGAAAAGCATGTAGAACCCAAATTGACGCAGGTAAATAGCTTCCCCAGGATCCCTTTCTCCCTGGTTACTTTTCCATTTTAATTCTTCTGGGTATGGTTCTTTAAGTAATTGCTATGCAGCATCTGTAATTTGAATCCCCACTGTGTGCCAGACTCCTGCAGATCTGCTGTAGTTCTTACAGCAATTTATGATTTTGATGATGTGGTGAGAGGTTACACAACTAGCTCAGAGTCACACAGCTAGTATGCGACCCAAACCTCTGTTTCTTTGACTAGAAAATTTCCTCACTTTCCAAAATATGATGTTAACTCTGAGGATTGGTCTCTGAAGATTATTCATAAAAATTTAAGAGAAAGGAGAAGAACTGGATGGGGTTTGATAAGAAAAGACTAGAATCAGGTAGTTGGGAAAATGATGGCTGCCAGTGGCCCTCGGAGTCCCTGCCAGCCAGGAAAAATGTGTCTGTGGAATTCTTTAGGATGATAACACAAAAGTGTGACCATGGACAAAATCCTTTGTTTCAGGTTTAAAGTAGATTTATAAAATTTTTAAAAAGGGAAAAAAAAAAGAATAGGACAAAATTTTTTTCTAATGTCTACAAAAGACAGGCCGAGGAACACATGTAAAAACATAAGACTATTGACCTGTAGTCTAACAGGTCGTGAGGCCATGGGAGGTTTGAGTTGTGGGATGAGCAAAAGCAAATAAATTTAATTTCTTGTGACTAGAAACTTATTTGTCCCAACCAAGGCCAAGTTGGCAGAACTCACATTCTGAATGTAACTTTATTTCCAAAATGGATTAGGTATGACAGGAGATAAAATGCTTTTCTCCAGGTGAGCACTGTTAAAGCCCACTGTAAAGCCCTAAGCATCCTGCAGTCCCGTTTTCTAAAATTTTAATTTGTTATATATGACAACAGAATGCATTATAATTTATATTACACACATAGAGCACAAGTTTTCATATCTCTGGTTGTACACAAAGTAGAGTCACATTCTTCTTGTCTTCATACATGTACTTAGGGTAATGAGGACCATCTCATTTGACCATCTTCCCTACCCCTATGACTCCTCCCTTCCCCTCCCACCCCTTTTCTCCTTTGCCTTATCTGGAGTTCATTTAATCCTTCCATCCCACCCCCATCCCCTGCAGCATAATATGGATAAGCATTCTTAAATCAGAGAAATCATTCAGCATTTGTGTTTTGGGGATTGGCTAATTTCACTTAGCATTATATTCTTTAGCTCCATCCATTTACCTGCAAATGCCATGATTTTATTCTCTTTTAATGCTGAATAATACTCCATTGTGTATATATGTCACATTTTCTATATCCACTCATATCCACTGAAGGACATCTAGGTTGTTTCCACAGTTTAGCTATTGTGAATTGTGCTGCTATAAACACTGATGTGGCTGTGCTCTTGTAGTATGCTATTTTTAAGTCCTTTGGATATAGACCGAGGAGAGGGATAGCTGGGTCAAATGGTGGTTCCATTCCCAGTTTTCCAAGGAATTTCCATACTCCATGAAGTCCCTTTTTAAGGTACCATACAGGAAATATGCAGAATTAAATATCTGAAATTCCAGGGAAATGTGGATTTTTGATATAGCAAATTGCCCTGAGGATGAAGAAGAAAATGAGAAGAAAGATGAGAGTGACTTTGACACATCTTTTTGTTGTTGTTGTTGTGATGAAAAGTCTTTTGTTTCTATAAGATTATATTTTTCATCTTAAGAATTGGAACACAAAAAACTTGAAAAGAAGTAAAGAAACCACAACCACAATGTTTGCACATGTTCATACCACTTCTAGCATTTTGATTTTCATGCTTTCCAATCTCTTCTGTTTTAGTCTTTTGTAATTGCAATTTTATATACAATTTCATGCAGTGATTTTTTCCTAATGAAAATAATAACTAAGCATCCTCTAGGTTATTATATAGTTTCCATAGAGGTGATTTTTAATGATTTCCTATACCTCTTGAGTAGACAGGTAATAATTTAAAACCCTTTCCCTACTGTTGAACATTAAGGTTATTGCTGTGAATGGTATTAAATTTTACAAAAACTTTGACATCTCTTGTACTGGCATCTCTCTTTTAATCAGGCAATGTAATTAACCACATTAATGAATTTCCTGATATTAATCTATCATTCCATTCTTTGTCATGATATATTCTGAACCCCATTTTTCATAATTATATTTGGATTTTTATATCTGTGTTCATAAATGTGATTGACATCTGCAGAAAGAAAAGGCAGCCTCATGACTCCTTTGTCAGATAGACCTCACTTTGGATCTTGCACCTCCTTGTCATATGTCCTTGAACACAGTGCTTACTTTTACTTTTTATCCATTCTTTTATTGCATTTTTATCTGGTCATGCATTTTGAGAACAGCACTCCAGCAATGATGCTTAGCTGTGATTAAACACTGAATTCTGAAAGTTTATTTGAATATTATTCAAATTCTGAAAGGCAATTTGAATGACCCATTGCATGGGTCAAAGTTATTGTAAATTCACATAGGTAAATACCATACTTAAGATCTTGACAACATTTTTTTTTATTACCCCATGCTTCACATAATCAACCTTTAGAAATTGGTGGATTGTCTCTTGGATTATGCAAATGTGTGAGGAGATATAGGCAAGCTGTTACTAGCATGATGAGATCTAGAAAATCCTAAACTTTGATCTATTGACTGAAAAGGAAGGACTATCTGGCTTTCCCACCAGGACAAAATCCACAGTCCAGGTGATTCTCATATGTAGGCTCAGATAAAGCAAACAGATGCAAAGAGAATCAGACACTTTTTGATTCCACTGAGTTTCCAAGCTCTGTTATTTATTTGTTGATCTCAGAAAAATTCCCTAACCTTTATGAATATCAGTTTTATCATCTGTAATAAAGGTTTCATGACTCTATTATGGAGTCATAAATTGTCCTGTGTAGTAAGTGATTGTTAAGTGGCAGCTATTATTACTATGGTATTTATTTCCATGACACTAAGATACTTCCCCCAACACATTAATGTTTCTGTGGTTGAGATTCTTCTCAAAATTAAGATAAACAATTCTGTCAGTTGCCAAACAGAGTAGTTACTGGACTGTCACATTGCTTGAAGATGTGTGAACTTGTTCATACTTGGAGATTATTACATAGGGGTTGAATTTTAGCTTAAATATGTAATTCTAATTATTGACTTAAGTGACTTTAAAGCTACTACACTATGATACAGCATTAAAATGAAAAATGCGTTTCCAGAAAAATGAGTGACACATGCCAGGCAATGCCATGAAGGGAAATACAAACTGTTAGATTTCCCAGAATAGATCTTAAAAATCTAAGTAGGGTGACCAGTTTATGTGTTTGCAGGATTTCTGTTTAGGTGCCAAACAGTTCTTTCTCAAAACTTATTGGCTGACTTTCAAGAGAAGTTGGCTAATTTTCAGGACACTTTCTTCAGTTAAGAAAAAGAATAAAGCTATCTTAAAGCTATGAGGGCCATGCAGATAGCACACTGATATCCTTCTGTATACCAAAAATGAGTATAGTGAGTCCTAAACTTATGAGGAGGCCACTCTCCTACATGGAGTATCTAAAATCCAAAATTTGGGCTCCAAATCTGATTAGGCTACTGAGGAAAAAAATACCGGTAAATGTATTTCATCATTAAATATAAAAAGGTGAATATTTATGTGATTACCCCTTCTCCCCCAAAACTGTAATAAAATGACATGAGGGCAATGGACAGCATATTAAAACCTAGGAAGTGTGGTAGCATAGTTGGCTAATTACCTTAACATTTGTACATGCACTCTTAGGACATGCTATAGTAATTCTCGGTAGCAATGTCCTGTTTTGTGCTTCAGTATAAGTCTGGGTTTTGTCCACATATGTGAGCTTGGTATTGGTTTTTTTTTTTCCCCTTCTTTAAAGAGTTTATAGAAGCAGAAAGTTTTAGTTTTACACTAGTTTTCTGCTAGAAAACCTATGAACTCTTGAGACTTTTAGTTCTTTTGAGTTTTTGTAGGGTTGCAGAGATGTGTTACCTAAAGCTTAAATAGCAATAAATATTTATTTATATTGTTTAATGTCTTGCCTATTCTTAAATGTTAGTCACGCACACCATGCATAGTGGTAATCCTATTCAGGCAAGCTAGAGACAGAGGATCTTACCTCAACAGTGTAAAGGCTATATTTGATAAACCCAAGGGCAGCATTATACTGAATGTAGAAAAATTGAAAACATTTTCTCTAAAATCAAGAACAAGACAAGGCTGTCCATACCACTCCCCTACAACACAGTTCTTGAAACTCTAACCAGAGCAATAAAGCAAGAGAAGGAATCAAAGGGATACAAATAGGAAATGAATAAGTCAAATGATTTCTGTTTGTTCATGATATGATGCTATATTTAGAAGACCCCCCACCAAAAAAAAAGTTCCATCAGAAGACTTCTAGAGCTGATGAACACATTCAGCATAGAAGTTCAACATACATAAATAAATCACTTTCCTGTATTCCAGTAATGAATCTGCTGAGAAGAAATCAGGAAACTATCCCATTCACCATAACCATAAAAAATAAAATACTTGAAAAGATATATAACCAAGGAGGTGAAAACTACAGAATACTGAAGAAAGAAACTGAAGACCTTAGAAGATGGAAAGGCCTCCCATGTTCTTCAATAGACAGAATTAATATTGTCAAAATGATCATATTACCAAATTCATTATATAGATTCAATGCAATCCCTATCAAATTACCAATGGCATTCTTCACAGAACTAGAATAAACAGTCCTAAAATTCATTTGGAAGTACAAAAGACCCGAAATGGTCAAAGCAATCCTGAAAAAAAAAGAGTGATGCTGGAGGCATTCCAATACTGGACCCCAAAATATCCTACTGAGCTACAGTAACAAAACAACATGGTATTAGCATCAAAACAGACATGAAGACAAATGGAATGGAACAGAAAACACCGAGGGTCATCTGATACTCGACCAAGGGGCCAAAAATATGTGTTGTAGAAAAAACAGTCTTTTTAACAAGTGGTGCTGGGAAAACTGGATATATTTATGAATGAAACTAGTTTCATTCATAATACTTGAACCCAAGTATTATGTGTAATTATCATGCACCAGTGAAAACGTGAAAAAATCTTTGGTGGTTGGCTCTAACTTCAAAAATTCCTGGAGTTCCTGAACTTTAAGAAGAATTTGTAGAACTGGCATAACAAGCCACTACTTGTTGTGTCCTCTAGAACTTGTCGTGGAAATATTAGACATTGATAGAGTTGATTTTTTCTTTTCTTTCTTTTTTTTTTAATTTTCTGATTTGACCAGTGGTCTAACTACTGGAACTGGGAGACAGTTGTTGGGTCTACTCTGTTGAGTGACATCTTCATAATGTCATCTGTCATCTGTGGAATCTTTTAATTGGGGATCTTATAGATATAGCATAAGTATTTGCTAAGAAGTTAATGAATTGTACTCAATAGACATAAGTTCATAGTTCTCTGTAAAACTGGAAAAAATATAATGGAGTGTCTACTTTGTTCTTCCTCACTTTTCATTAGGATATTAGGAGATGACTATGGGTTTTCTCATACCAGGCAACTGTGGTCTGCTTGTATCTTATGTCAGAGATGCTGATAGCAGAGGGTATTTCATTTCATTGAAAGGCATGTGGATAAGGCAAAAATATCAGGTTTGCAGTTCTACAGAACCATATTTTAATCTCCCCTTGTCATTTGTTACCTGTGGGATACTGAACAAATTACTTAACATTTGAGAACCTTAGTTTTCTTATCTATAAAATGGGGACAATAACACCTACTTTATGGATATGTGGTGACATTTGAAAATATTTTATTTTTAATTGAAAAAATTATATATATTTATCATGTATGTCTTGAAATATATTTACATTATAAATTGGACAACTGAGCAAATTAATATATATAGTATCTCATCTACTTATATTTGGGGTGAGAAAACATAAAATCTATTCTCTTAGTAATTTTCAAAATATGGTACTTTGTCATTAACTATGTTCATCATGTTGCACGATCAATGATTGAACCTGCTATTTAAGTGAAATTTTGCATCCTGTGACCATCATCTCTCCAGCCCCATCCCCTGATCTCAGCCTCTGATCACCATCATTCTATTCTCCACTTCTTTAAGCTCAACTTTTTAAAATTCCACATACTAGTGAGAACATGCAGTATTTCTTTCTGTGCCTGGCTTATTTCACTTAACATAATGTCCTCTAAGTTCATTCATATTGTCACAAATGACAGGAGTTCCTCTCTTTTTATGACTGAATCAATCTCTCTCTCTCTCTCTCTCTTCTCTCTCTCTCTCTCTCTCTCTCTCACACACACACACACACACACACACACAAACACACACACACACACACACACACACACACACACACTCTCACACTCACACACTTTTTTCCTTCCTGAGTTTCCATTTGTGGGCATTTAGGTTGATCCCATGTCTTGTGTATTGAGCTGTGATGACAACTACTTCTTCTTCTCCTCCTCCTCCTCCTCCTCCTTCCTCCTCTTCCTCCTCCTCCTCCTCCTCCTCCTCCTCCTCCTCCTCCTCCTCCTCCTTCCTCCTCCTCCTTCCTTCTCCTTCCTCCTCCTCCTCCTTCCTCCTCCTCCTCCTCCTCCTCCTCCTCCTCCTCCTTCATACTGGAGATTGAACCCTGGTGTTTTACTATTGAGATACATCTCTAGTCCTTTTTATTTTGTATTTTGAGACAGGTTCTCACCAAATTGCTTAGGACCTTGCTAACTTGCTGAGACTGTCCTTCAACTTGCAGTCCTTCTGCCTCAGCCTCCTAAGCTCCTGGAATTACAGGCACGCTCCTCTGTGCCCTGCTTCGAGCTGTGACTATTAAAGGAAGTGAGTTATTTAAAAGCATACTGATTGGTGACCCTTAATAAATGCCAACTTTTCTTTTATTGCATCATTCCTTTTTTTTTCTTAGTTTGCAATAGATCAAAATTTAAGAACTCTTAAAATGTGCTGCCTCCACCAGCAGCATCAGAATCATGTAGGGGCTTGTTAGAAGTGCAAATTCTTGTGTTCCCACCACAGGCCTTCTTTACATAATTTTTGATGGTGGGGCCATGTACTATTTGAATTCCTCCATATGATTCTAGTGCATACTGAAGTTTGAAATCACTGACCTGAAGTATAGCCTTCCTGTTTAAACTAGACTTCAACAACTTGGTTTCAGTTGTTCTTATCATCTCTGAACAAATTTGAACATTGCACAGGTTTTGGAAATCTAGATCTCCAGCATAATGCCCAGTGATGATGCCTTTTGTTCTTACTATTTGCCTGGAGAGGGATGGAACTGTCTGGATAAGGAGCACTAATGGTGGTTGATTCCAAGATACAAAAAAAGTACTGAATGAAATTTCCCTTTAATTCAGATCTCCAGAATGCTTGGATCACCCTAGCTTTCTTGGCACTGACAGATTTATATTTTCTGACAATCCAATCTTACATATCATTCTAAGTTTAATTTACATTTTCTTTATTCTAATGTTTATTGTGTATTCAGTTGTGATTGTTTAGCTGTTTTACTTCTATGAGATGCTGGTTTCTGTCAATTGCTCATTTTCTCTATGGTGCTGCTTAATTTTTTCTTAATGATTTATAGAAATTATTTGTATCAAGCTACACTAAATAAATTATTAATAGTTGATTACTTTTTGACCTTTAAGATTACCAGTTTTATATGGTTTAACCTAATATATTTTGGATAAACTTTTAATAAATATTTTCTTCTAGTTTGTGGTTTATATTTCTGTTCTCTTTATGAAATGTTTTGGTGAAGAAGTTTTAAATTATAATTCAATCTAATTTATTAATACTGTCCTGTGCAATTTGTAATTCGTGTGCCTTATTGAAGGAATTCTTCCCCACACTGATCTGCAATGCTAATTCAATTATTTATGCTTCCACATAGTATTCTTAGATAATTTTTCTCTGCCTTTGTTCTTTCAAATACATTTTAGAATTAGATTGTCAAGTTACATGAACAGCCTGTTGGGATTTGATTGAAATTTGACATTTTAATTTTGGAGATAATTGACTTTACAATACTGATTTTAATTAAAAGAGTTTAGCATATTTCTATTTTTTTCTAGAATTAGTAGAATATTTATTTCTGTTAATCTGCCTGAAGATTCTTTGGGGTTTTCTAAGTAGTCAATTATATCCACTACAAAGTATGATAGTTTTGTTTATTTCATTCAATGAAATTCTCACACGTATATTTCTTGTTTCATTATGCTTGTTGGTTCCTCAAAAGTAATATAAAGGAAAAGCAGCAGTAAGGACATCCTTGTGACATCCTTGACTTTAAATGGGGATGCATTTAACATTTTAACATCATTAAATGTAAACTGAGGCCCAACACAATTTTTCAGTTTGTTTGAGCAAGTAGCAACTCATGGATTGGGCAGCTTCAAACTGCAAGTAGTTTGGGAGATGAAAGGAAGGAATGTAAAGTGGAAGCTTTTATAGGATGATCACAAAAGTAAGGCAAACAAAATATTTGATTATTTGCAGTTGTACAGTTGCCTCATTTAGTCTCTAGTTATATAGATACATTTGTTGAATGCTTCTGATTGGATGAGTTTAAATTCTGTTTTTCTTTAAAGCAATAAGACCCAGCATACGTTTTGGTTACATCTGCAATTTAAACAGGGCTAAGATTATTTATGAGGCCTAATCCTTGTCTGCTCAGGGAATCTTTAGGTCTGGTCTCCATTTTGGTTCTCTTTAACACCATTGAGTAAATTTGTGTGTTTGTGTGTGTGTGTGTTTTGATAGATTTTCTTTAGTTGTTTAAAGAAATTTTCCTTAATTTTACAAGTTTCCTGAGCATTTTGATCAAGAAAGAACAATGAATTTAAATAAAATTATTTTATGTTTAAATTTAGATGTTTCTTGAATTGTTTTCTTGGTTAATCATATTAATTTTTTTTGTATTCCTAGAATAAAGGCAACTTAGTTATAGTATTTTCTTTAAAACTTTTTATAAATTGATACATTTGCTAATTGTGTTTGATTTTTAAGTTTGCTATTCCATGTTAAGTCGTGTTTTTCCCCCCTGAGTTTTGTTTCAATATTTCTTTTATCTGACAATTTCAATATCTATATCTAAAATTGACTCTGAGATTTTTGTTGGACTGAAGTCTGACAGTCCTGCTAGTAATTCCACAGTAATTCCAGTGGTGGCTATTGCTTTCTTCTTCTTCTTCTTCTTCTTCTTCTTCTTCTTCTTCTTCTTCTTCTTCTTCTTCTCTCTCCTCCTCCTCCTCCTCCTCCTCCTCCTCCTCCTCCTCCTCCTCCTCCTCCTCCTCCTCCTCCTCCTCCTCCTCCTTCTCCTCCTCCTCCTTCTTGTTATTATTATTATTAGTAGTAGTAGTAGTAGTCACAATCCTGTTCATGAAAATCCATGTCAGATTTTCCTCCTTTGTAAGGCCTTCCCATATTCCTGTGACTTTGTGCTGTTACACTCTTTTATGCTTCTACTACATTTTACTGATTATTTATATTTGGTCCCTAATTCTTTATTCTTTGTTTATATATTATTTCCAACATAGTTTGTGAGGCTCTTGAGAGCAAAGATGACATTTTATTCACTTTTGTACTTCCAATACCAGTTCCTGTCATATACAGAAAGACAGAATTGGGTAATAAGGAAGAAAAATCCTATAGTCAGATAATGTTTGAAACTAGCTTATTGACTTGTAACCTTGACCCAGTTACTAAATATGCTTGAGCGGAGGCTTTTCCATCTCTAAAATAGGTATAGTAATTGACCTATTTTTGCATGATTATAAAGACAAAATTAAATGAAATAGTGTTTATAAAATGGCTGGTACCTAGGTTTTTTACTACATGTTTGATGAATCACCTGTGAGTTGACTTAGTAGAGGAATCTGGTTTTAGTAACATATCTGATACATTATGTAGAAATTACTTTAAACACAAATTTTTCCTTCAGAGACACAGGGAAAGGAAGCTGGTCCCAATCTGCACTTGGCAAAGAAACATCAGCTTCAGGCTATTTGGCAAGGATTCTTTGTAAAGCCTGTCTGAGGTGCTACTGAAGTTAATAATTCTCTGGCCTCTCTTTGGATAATGATGCCTTCATCACATCAATTTTACTGAGAGAGCTACAGGAGTCCTGGCTGCTGATTCTGTCTGGAGCTGTACGGCCCTGGGGCATGGGGAACATGTCATAGGGAGCCAGCTACCTCAAACGCAATTCTGGTTCTCAGAGAAGGTCAAGGACATAGTAATTTCTATATCCAGGAAAAGATTTTCCCCATGAATCCTAGGATCACTGAATATTAGGTATGGAGTAGTATATCTAAACATTATGTAAGATATGGTGAATTAGATCAGTATTCATAAGCAAATGATTTAAAATTTGGAGGTGTGGCTTAGAGAAAAATATGATATCAATACTTCCTTTCTTAGAATCTTTCAATACTTCCCAGTGGCCAGCAAATGAAGTCAAGATTCATTTAAAATCCTATAGGATTCACCCTGCCATAACAAACCCTTCTCTCACTGTTTCTCTGGAGATCTGTGCTCCTCCTTCTGCATGTGTTTTACTCACAATAAATGCCCATCACTTTGCTGCCTTGATCATTACTCAGAATGCAACCCATTTTTTTTTCTGATATTCATTTCAACGGATATGTTTTCCAGGTAGCTTTCCTTGATCTATCCAATAAGAATCAGCATTTTATTTATAGACAATGAATAAAACACTTTATATAAGACATTTTGGTTAAATAAAATGGGCCAAGGACCTGAACAGATACTTCTCAGAAGAGAATAAACAATCAATCAATAAATATATGAAAAAATGTTCATCATCTCTACCAATTAGAGAAATGCAAATCAAAACTACTCTAAGATATCATTTCACTCCAATCAGAATGGCAGTTATTATGAAGACAAAAAACAATAAGTGTTGGTGAGCATGTGGGGAAAAAGGCACACTCATACATTGCTAGTGGGACTGCAAATTGGTGCAGCCAATATGGAAAGCAGTAGGGAGATTCCTTGGAAATCTGGGAATGGAACCACCATTTGACCCAGCTATTCCTCTCCTCAGTCTATACCCACACTACAGGGATACAACCACATCAATGTTTATAGCAGCACAATTCAAAATAGCTAAACTGTGGAGCCAACCTAGATGCTTCTCAGTGGATGAATGGATTTAAAAAAAAGTGGCATATATACACAATGGAATTTTACTCAGCAATAAAAGAGAATAAAATCATAGTTTTAATGTGTTACTTTGTAACAGGCACTGAGCTGAAGTCCCAACCTGATTACTCTCAATTAACTCAATCTTAATAGAAGGCAGGAATGAAACAATAATATACTAATATTACAGTAGTTTGATAAAGTGCTAAGGGAGAATGGAAGATAGAAAGCCAAGCCTAGCTGGTCTCTTGATCAGAACTCCTGTAGCTTCTCCAATGTGATCTTCCCCTATGAAATAGTTTGAGATTATTCACAGCATGGTGGCTGGATTCAAACAGCATGTATCCTAAGAAGACAACTGTGGCATTTTAAAAATCAGAAGTCAGAGAGCATCACTTCCACTATTCTCTGTAGGCATTTGCAAACATAGGACTCTGTAGGACTATAGGCACAACATAATATTTTGGTTCTCACTCTGGTTCGAGAAAGAGACTCCACCACTTATAGTATAGTGCTAAGGTCACATTTGACAAGTGGGGTGGGAGCCATTACTGTGACCATCATGGTAAAACAGACTGCCATTCAGCCCCATTTTATCTTGTATTTATTTGACCATTGTATTCCATGAGGAAATCCTTAAAACATAATCTATCCTTGACTTTGTTTCCAAATTTGTAAGAATTGTGGTAGCTAGGGAGATTATGTTCTATTCTGGAGTTGTGCTTAGGAAAGAAGACTCATGAAGGATGGGATGGGTAGAGGCAGCCTGGAAGGAGGGAAGACAGTCCTGAAGCCTGGGATACAGAGAAGAAAAGAGAACCCAGAGAGCCCAGACCTGACTGAAGATTTCTAATAAGGATTGATATGCTAAGCCTTGTTTATCTTAATTTAGGTATAAATAATTAATTGGATGGTAAAAAAAAGTAATGAATTTTTGCTTAAGTCTTGTTTGTTAAGCTTAAATAATCAATTTGAATAAATAAATAATTCAAACTTAAGCCTTATTGATTAAGCTTTATTTACACATGAATGTGAATGGACTTAAGTCAGATTGCTTGTGACAGAAATTTAATAGCTTCTAAGGAGGGTACAGTAGCAAAATGGGGTGAAGGAACTGCCAAAAGCTGGGGAGATTTTTGGAGGGGACTCGGACTATAGGCACAAAATAATATTTTGGCTTTCAGTCCTTTAAACAACCTTTTGGTATTTCCATTGCTTACAGATGCAACATACAATAGTACTAAGAACCTACCTAATATGTGTTCATGGAAACCTGTTTTAATTCCCTCTTCAATTCTTAATAGCTGAGTGAATTCAGAAAAATCATTGACTTTTGAAATATTGATTATCTTATCTCTAAAATGAAAATAATAGTAGTATTTCTCTCAAAAATTACTAAGAATTAAATGTAATGATGCTGTAGGTTAGCATTGAACACATTTTTCTGGAATCTAGTAAGTACTCAACAAATAATAAATGAAAACCATTACAATACATTTATAGTATACATTTTTTCTTGAGCTTTTGTGCTGCAAAGGCATGTAAAGTTATTCTCCTTTGTAATCCTGTGCAGTTTGTTTTGGATTCTCTATCTTCCTCCAGGTGGAACTCTTACCCTGAGATATGGTTTTCATGCAGACTCAAAAAAAAAAAAAAAAAAAAAAAGAAAAAAAAGAAAAGAAATGTGAGCAGAAGCTTCCTTGAGAGGAATTGCTTTGGTCAATGAGTGGTTGGAAGAATCCCAGTCCTAATTACCCAAATGTGTACAAGGACTCTCTAGTGTACTTGAGTACTCGTCGGCATCTCACGTAATTTGGAGTGCCAGACGGTTATGTTGCTTGCATTGTGATGAGAGTGCAGACAGTGAGTATAGTTAAAAGTTGGTTCTTCAGATTTCTGCTCTCCGTTATGACTAAGTGCAGCTCTAAATTTCTGGACTTTCTGTTGGCTCAGCACTTATTAATGCAAACCAACTCCAACTTGCATGAGTATACAATGGTTAAAGCTGGAAAGAAGGGTTGGGTAGGGGAAGATAGAGGTACTTCCTTCCTTTTCATAGCTGTGTGGTTCTGAGCAAATGGCTTGGATTCCCTGAGTCTGTCTTCTCATCTGTGAAGTTAATCCTGCCTCTCAGGGTTCCTGAGAGGATTAAACATGTCAAGGACTAAGCACAGTGCTTGGGCCATGGTAGGGCTTACTCAGTTGTTTTCCTTCATTCTCTATTCTTTTATAGGGTGGTCATCTCAGCAATTACACATAAAACAGAAATTTTCTAGTCCTAGACATTTCTGGAGCTGGAAGTTTTAAAGTCTGCCATTATCTCCTCCTGCTAGTTTTAGAATATTCTTTCACCGTCTGCTGGCTGGGGATACATAACAATCCAACTCCTCCTGTATACTCAGTTGACTAATTTGCAAAAATGTGGAGAAAGAGCATAAATATTAAATACAAGGCAAGCAGCAGACTGAATGAATATTCTCAATTTCTTAGGAGTCTGGATCAGATAAAGAACCTATTGATGGTCTAAAAAGCAAAGTTTTGACATGAAACATTTTTGTGGAGGGGTAAAGTGGGTAGACTAAACCCCTATTCTCACCTTATGTTGCAATTTTAGTGTGCTGAATCTCCCGAACAACCACCTTTTCAGTCCAATAACTGGATTTTAACTTAAATCACTCATACAGCTCATTCCATCACACCTTCATTCATACTTGCCTGTGTTTCTTCCTTCCTCTCTCCTTCCTTTCTTCCTTCCTCCCACCCTTTACTAATGATCTACTATTTTTCAACTACTGGGCTGGACTTGGAATATTTTGTATAACCAAAGCAGTGTAATATAGTGTAATTTATATTGGTTATTGTTTGGCTAATTGACAAAATTAGTCAAAGTATCTTTATAATGATGTACACAGTACCTTGAACATTTTAACTTGTGACAGAGAAAGGCATATTTTAACATCAATCTTTTAATATAGAGTTATTTTTAATTTGGTTATGAGGCTGCTGATAGGAGTTCACAGCATCCTACTTGGGAAAACTCCACCCATATTACATTGCTTATAATATTCAGATTCTTTAGAGGGGAGCTAAAACTTAGTCAAGAAAACTCAAGCATAGCATTTTTTCATTAGTAGCTCAAGGAAATATTTGTTGATACATGGGATTTGGGATTTATATCCATTCAAAGAAAGAACCTGACCCACTTTTCCTAAGGTTCACATGGAATTCAAGTTCTTTTCTTCTCATCTGTGAGTTAAATGATTTTGTGACATTTAATGACATAGCTTCTCCAAGTAGAGAAACTGGCAAGGATCTGACACTGAGCAGCTCTTCCTGAGATGACAGATTAGTTCAAAAATACCATTTTTGCAGAAAGAAACTGAGGGAGGGCAGGACAATCCTTTGTAATGCCAAGGATGGAAATTTTAAGCAAATTTGAGGTAACTCTGGCATAGACCAGTCTTCAATAAGTAGAAAATCAGCAATAAATGAATGGAGAGACAGTTGGGCTGATCCCAAATAGACTCAATCATACTGGTGGTATACTATATAGTGTTTGTGACATACATACAGACATACATATACATGATACATATACATGACACCAAATTGTGCACTCTCAACCCAGTAAGACATCCATAAGAACCAACACCCCTTTCTTAAAAATGTCAACAGCAGTTTCTCATAACTTCATAAGAGATATCTAAGCTGGATGGATCCCACCCTGTTTAACTCCGTAAGCTTCCATTGACCACCTACTCTGTGCTTGGTTCTAAGGTAATAGAAATGGAGGGTTCTCTTCCTCTAATTGAAGAGACAACCCCTAACATTGAGTATTTAAATATATTTTTAAGCAAAAAGAGATATATATTGTCCTGAAGGATCATGGAAGCATCCACTAAGCCTCTTCTCTAAATGTTGCTTAATAAAATGTCTGCTTTCACTCCACAAATTATACATCACAAAAGCACCACACTGGGGCTTCTCAGAGATAGTCTGTCCAGCCGGTATGAGACATGACATTGTTGGACTGATTGCTTTACAGGAATGACATCTGGGTAACTAGCCATCACAGCATTTCATAGGTGAGATTGCTACTGCTCTTATATTACCCATGAGTCCTCTAACCTCATGATTATACTTGTCTTTTCATCATTCAATAAGACACGTGAGTTGCTTAAACTGCCATCATGTGGGATAGGATGCTCCCAAACATTAAAAATGAGCCTCCTCATACATCCAAGTTTTTTCCCCCCCAACCTTTTTTTTTTTTTGACAGAATAAAACAGAAATTCATCCAGATTATAAGCAAAGAGAGTTGGCTTTGTTGAATCGTTAGTTTTTAATGCTACAAGGGAACGAGTTAAGGGTATGTTGCCAAGAAATAAAAGAGTGGAACATCACAATTAGAGGTGTGAATTTCAGGCATGGAATGCAATTGTTTTACTGATTTTTCACAGGGCTCACCAACTGGCATTCACCAAAGCTATTTTGAAACTGTCCCTCATCATACAAGGGTATTAAAACAATCAGCAAGCAGTTGCTTTTTGTTAGTAAATGGTCCATAAGTACTTATTGAATTGAGGAGCTACTAAATTGAGGATCAAGAATCAGAGTAAAAGCAGATGCACACTCTGCTTTCATGGCACAACTGTTATTTCAGGGGGTGTCTTGAAAAATTCCCAGTTGTCGTGTGAATAGTATGAGTATTCTATTCAAAGCTTCAAAATGAATCCTATATTAATTTGTTGCATTTGGAAATAAATATAAAGTCTTATATGATACAAAAACTGTGTTTCAAGGGACATGGTTTAGGTATAGTGTTTTGGGCTTCTGATTACTCTGAAATTTCTAAAGCAAGCAATCCTGTATAAAAAGTACCATTTCTGGTGCAGTAATCAATTCTCTGTTTTATGTAACAAGCCCTTTCTGGAATGAAAATGCCAGAGGAAAGAGATGTTTTGGAAAAGAATCTGTTGAGTTGACTGCCTGCCAAGCCTGCAGCCTGCTGTGGTGGAGGCAGCCCTAAGGGTTTCTCATGCGTAGGTAGAATTTTGGTTCTGAGGTCCTGGCCATAGTTGATTGGACAAGGGGTAGCTGTCTGAATCGAGGCTGGCCAGCAGCTTGTGTGGTGGCCTGGTGTAAAAGCTATTCCCAATTGTGGTGATGGTGATTATCTTTGACAGTGATTAAGGGAACTATGAAATCCTTCTCCACTGGGAAGTCTTAATATGAGACATTGAGTCAGCACTGTCAGTGGAGGCAGAGAACCCAAAGAGGACATGAGGCATATCGACAACTTCTTGATTGGTGGAAGTCATGAAACCAGAGGATCCATAGCTTCTTGCCATGTGTAAGCAGAAACTTTGAGAAATCCCAAGGGGACGTCCTAACAATATCAGTTATGGCAGCAGGACCAGAAGTGGTAAGAGGAATGTTGGGTTATGAATGCAGGGCACTAGACTCAGTGGAACTGGTGGTAGAGAAAGTGATGGGAAGACTTGATTGCTAGGACTCTCTTTTGGGACTTTGGCGGTATTCTTATCTATGTGAGATGCAGTTCCACTGTTTAAGTTTCCATTTTCCTTATTGCTGTATGTAGATAAATATCCTAAATGAGATAAAGGAAATTTTGTTCTACCCTGTAGATAGTGTCCTTCCATTCTAATCCTTCTAAACTCTCTGGTAAAACCTCTATATTTGCAAGTAAACCCCAGTAATTATTGAGAATAACAGCTACAACAATAATAATATGATGGTAGTTTTTGATGGAGGAAAGGGAAAGTAGGTTGGCAGAAACCACTTCTCATGTTCTGCTACTATTTGTGGATGGCCAATAACAAGTCAGGCAGTTAGCACAACTCATTTCTAATTCCATAAGCATCTTCAGGGTAGTTATTAAAAAACTCATGTAATATATTGAGGAAACTGAGGCTTAGAGAGGACCAGCAAGTTGCTTGAGTGTAGCCTACTATTTGGAATCAGACTGTGGATACTTCCTCAAAACTGCCCAACTCAAAAGTGGGTATTCTTTCTACCATCTATCACTCTGCAAGGTTTGATATCACAGTGACATTCATCCTCCAAAGGACACAGAGGCGTGGGACAGAAAGAAAAGTACATACCAAGGGCCACTGAAATCTGCTTCAAGTTGCAACCAGGTAGGCAGAGCCTGTCATTTCTGCTAGATCATTGCCACTCCATCTTGTGTGACATGGTTTTCCTGAACAGGCTGCGTTTATTAAGTTGCACGACTCAGTCAGGTGTTTTATTACCAGTATCAGTGTAATTTATATGTAAAAACACAATCAGTTTCCTTTGCCTTGCAAGGAATCTGACAAGAAAAAAGTGACAGATGGAGGGTAGAATGTTTCCCAGTTGTGGTGTGGATCATGGAAAATTAGACAGTAGTTCCATATTGGTATTTCTGGCAGAAATCATGGGAAAGAGGGAGCTGCACACTGAAGTCTCAATAATCCTGTTCTTCAGAATAGGCTGTCTCAGGTGGAGTGAGGCTGTTGGAGACTGGCTGATGATGAAATATACCAACTTGTTATATCAGGGATTGACAAAGCTCCTGGTGACAGATCATATATTGCAGTGGGGCTATTGAACTGGTTGAAGCGACTGAATTCTATTCAGAGGTTGTAAGCCTCTCACATTCCTGCTTAGAGGGTTCTAGAATTTGCTAACTTTTGAGTATAATCCGAATGAAGAAGACACGGTGTTCCCAACTACCGGAGATCCCCATCAGGAATAGGGAGAAGGACTAATGTGATGTTCATGACAGGCTCTGTTCTAGATGCCAGAGATAAACTAGCATTGCTCTTTGGACTACAACAGAAAAAGAATACTTAATGTGATCTTGATTACCCAGGGAGAACCAGGCTTAAGAAAAGCCAATGGCCCTGATTTCAATTACAGAGGTATGTTCTTGAGCCCTTACCACTACCCACATGCAGTTGCTGGTGGATGGTTTGCACCTACCACGGGCATCAGGGCAGAAAGAGAAAATAGGGTCCTCAATAATTCAGAATGATGTGTAGAGGAGAAAGACAGCTAGGCATGTGAATGTAATAGAGTTTGATGATTGTTATAATGAAACTGCTAGAGAGATTTCCCTTGGGAGTGCCTAGCGGGCTGTAATTGCTGCTGATACCTCCTTGTTTTCACCTAATCTCACCCTCTCTTTGTCCTACTAAGAGATAGAGAACTCACTTGCCAGACCTCTATAACAGCTTCTCTTTGCCCTGTCCTTCATCCCATCTAATTGCTTTATTGGTCCATGCTAGCTCTAGTATTCCTAGCAAGGGTCTAGATTCCACCGAAGCATACAGTTGTAAGTTTATTGTCTCCTTCAAAAATGAAGCCAAGTTCTCTTATATTGAAAGGATAGAATAAAAAATCTCTCCTGTTGACCCTTTTGTTTCATAGTTTTGGAGAGTACAGAATTGAGAAGATTTTTGATGACATTTTTGGGAAAGCCTTTTTCTTTGAATTCGGTTTGGACTGTGACCTTGGATAACTCCTATAGAGTTTGTGTGCATGGGTGTGTGTGCTATAATGCAATTAAAATAAAATCTTCCATATTCTGTTGGCCTCATAGTAAGTTGTTGCAGGACTCCAAATGCAGGAGCAAGATGGGTTCTATTAACTCTAAAAGATACTTTAAGCATTGGAGACCTACTAGGTTAATAATGACAGGGGTGAGACTATTTTCTTTATCTTTAAAATGGTCACTCAGGTGTGAATGCAGGATAGAGAAGAAAAGACTGTTTTGGGAACTAGGACTATGGGACCATCATAATAATTTGCCCTACTTCTAATTTGGCCACAACGAGTTCATCAAATTATGCATTGGGGAAAAGGAAGAAAGAAGACAGAAAGCAGGTGAATCTGAGTTTCTTTCGAGGTATGAAAGGATGCATGCTATTTCTTAAATACTGTGGACCGAGCACATCTTGCTGAGACCGGAAAATACAGCTTGCAGACTATTTCTTAACAACAGCAACCCCCCCCAAAAAAGCAAGCTTTTTGACTGTTTAGTCTGTTAAATAAACTAATCCCCAACAGACTTTCCTGTCAGTGCTAACTACCAGAACAGAGCTTTAGTATGGGAGAGACAGTAAGGACATGGAAAATTATTAGAATTATTCCAACTGGCCCATTTCTTTCCTCTTGATTTTTAAAATAGAAATGCCATATGGCTTCGTATGATAGGACATCCTTAGTGTCATGTTATATATAGTCTCTTTTTTGACACAATTGAATTTTTTATTTTTTGCACTTTTATCCCCAAATAATTGATGATCTATGAATATGAGGCTAGAGTGCTAGTGCCAGCAGACAGAGGATTTAACCAAAAGAAGTTTAAAGCAAATTCTACTAATAGCAGCTTGTTAGAATTTCTTTCTCAACATTAAAAATAAATATATTTATTCCTTTAAGGACAATGCCAACTACATAATTTGTGAATCCCCATGCAGATTAAAAATATAAGGCCCCCATAGGAAGAGTAGTCAATCTCCCCTCCATCTCTTCTCCTGCTTTATCCACAAGGAAGGCCAATGCCTAGGGGTTTGCAACTTCCATGCAGGCTAGTATCTGTTACAGGGACTGGGGGTGGCTAGAGCGCTCCCTCGGAATTGTCCACCAGACTTACTGTGGTGCTGCTAGCTCCTGGCCAGGACTGTGGCTGGCATGTCCCACCTTTGGACACTATGCCCCATTTATACTTTCCCAGCCATCCCCCACCCCCCGCTGGAGGTGGAGGGGGAGGATAAAAGAACCATGCCATGAGACCCAAAGCTTACCTTGGGTGGAGGTCAGCAGCAGATGGGCAGAGAAAGAAGGAGGAGAGATGTGATATTGTGTAGAAATGAGGGAACTGAGAAAGAAGGACAGGAATCTACTAGGGAGGTGGGAAGGAGGTAGGAGGAGAAAACATGTGTGAAGTACAGTGCCAAGTCAACTCTCCCACAGCCATGCTCCATCATTTTATCAGACTTCACTTAAATAGACCAGTTCAAAGATAAAATCAGGAAAAATTTCCCGATGGGGCTGGAGAGCCTAAAACCCTAAGTATATTATCCCTGCTGACCATGGAGCCCTGCATTACTACATAGATCTGGCCCTATTTAAGGAACTGCCCTTCAGAGCTGATGATGAACCAAGCTGGGTAAAAAAGAGCAAAGCTGGTGAAGCAGTTGTTGGGCTTGGAATAGCCCTCATGGTTAGAGCACTGGCTCCAACATCTCTTGGGAAATTATTTCCCTTCCCCCAGGTGCAATTTATTTGAACCTCTAACATGGAGAATGAGAGACTTTAGGTGAATTTGTGTGTACAAGTTCAAGGTCATTCAGAAAACAGTGGCAGGGGAGATTCAGCTGTAGCCCGTATAATGTCCAAATGCATGTTCTTTGCTTCTGTGCTTTTGTCTTTTGAGGTAACAGTGTCAGTGTTCTTAACCCCTTAATGTGTTGGGACTTTGCTAAACCAAACTCAGGAACCTGCCTTGGAGGGAAAAAAAAATAAAATAACTTGAAAGCCATTTTGCATGAAACTTCTGTGGGCTCACAGAGCTCCTGAAATTCAGCTAGGGACGCGGCTGAGAGCTCTGAAGATGTGAAAGTGCCCTGCATATCGCCAGTGGTATCGCAGTTTTCTATCAGGATTTACACAGGGTTTGTGCTATCAACACCGCAGAATGCTACACTTCCTTTCTTATTCATTTTGTAAACTGCTTCTGCCAAAGCCTTTCTTTCTGGCTCTTGTTTTTTCCTGCCCATATTTTCATGATAAGACACATCTTCGCTGTACTTGTCCTCTGTAGGGAGATCTCCCTGCCGTATGGACACTCTGTTGGGAACAAGTCATTCTTTCTAAAGAAAAACAAGAGCAGTCTTTTGAAATGAATCTCTTGAAAGGACATCTGGTGTGGCATTAAGCTTCATTCCTTTCTGGTCCAGGGAGCCACAATCACAGGCTAGGCATGAGCTGGGACCCAGCAATGTTCCCAGCTTCAGTCCCTGCTGCAAGGCAGCATGGGGCCCGATAGATGGCGACAGTGGCCCAAGGATGGCTTCCTGAGGCAGTTAGTCTGTGTGTTTTAGGCTTGGCGATGTATTATTTATGAGGGGAAATTAACTTTGAAATCTTCTTAGCTTACCCCCCAGCAATATGCGCAGCAAACATGATTTTCTCAGTACAGGGTAACAAGTAGTCTAACAAATTAGACGAATTATGATGCCTGCTTTCTGGTACTTTAGAGGTATGTGTATGTGGCTTTATTATTATTATTATTAATATTCAAATACCTCTGCTTTACAGAAGAAAATGTCCCAGTGTTCCTGTGAGGTGTTGGGAGAAAAAAAAATAAAAGGTTAAAAGCTGATTAAATGCAAAATACTGTCAGTCTGGAAATTTTGTATTGTTGCTTCAAAGGTAATTTTCAGCTCTCTACAGTGCATTGTAGAGATACAATGTGGCAGAAACAGCCTTTTACTTGGGAGTCAGGCAGATCTAATTCTGAAACCCCCTCTTTTTTTTTTTTTTTTTTGCTATATGGAAGTTGTGTGATTCTAGTGAGTTATTTAAATTTCTTGAACATTAGTTTCTTCATGTGTAAAATGGGTATAGTATGATAATCCTTTTTTTTTTGGCAGGACTGGGAATTGAACCCAGGCATGCTCTACCACTGAGCAATACCTTTAGTCCTTTTTATTTTTTATTTTGAGACAAAGTCTTGGTAAGTTTCCCAGGCTCCTGCCTTGGTCTCTGGAGCATCTGGGATTACAAATGTGCACCACCATGCCTAGTTTATGTGATAACTGTTTCATAGAATTGTTGTATATGTTATATGATCCAAACAAATTAATTAGTGCACGGTAAACATTCAAGAAATACTAAGTTCATTACTTTTTTAAAAATGTTGCTGCTCTGAAAATATTGCAGATGACCTTTAAATATGATGGCTACGAAAGAATTACAAGTGATAATTTGTCTAAAATAAGAGTTTTGAATATTATTTGAGAAAAAGGTGAATAGAAAACTAACTACATTTTATAAGGTAATTGAAGTTTAATAAAATAGCATGTGAGTATGGCATGCAGGTACCATAGAAGTCACATTGACTCTGGACAATGCATCCTATTAACATAATATTACAAATAAAACCAACAGCTGGAATTAACCTTCATCAGAAAAACAGCTAATTTTTGCACCATGGTGGAACAATCCCCTATAACTATAACAGCTCCAAAGATTACTAATT
The DNA here is from genome assembly GCF_048772815.1 of Callospermophilus lateralis. Taxonomy (NCBI): domain Eukaryota; kingdom Metazoa; phylum Chordata; class Mammalia; order Rodentia; family Sciuridae; genus Callospermophilus; species Callospermophilus lateralis. Next base: position 142,134,421 of record NC_135306.1, read on the forward strand.
GTGCAACGTGGGTCAATTTAAACATAACCTCTCTGAACCTTGATTTCTTCACATGTAAAACATGGCTGGGTTTTCTTGAGGGTGAAATGAACTAGTGTATGATAATATCTTAGGTCAGGGTTAAGCACACAGTAAGCAGTTTTTATGGCTGTTTAGGTTACTGTTATATATCAGGATATTGTTGTGGTTGGGCTGAAGAATCTGGAGTTAGAAAATCTCGGATCATGTTCTTGTTCTGTCACTTACTGACAAGGTGAATTTGGACAAAGCACCGACTTAGCTTTCTCCTTGATTAAATGCTGATCATCCTGAGAGCAATCCCTGCACTAGCCACCTCAGAGGATTTTCCTGAGCACTGAATATAGTTTAACAGGGCTGTAATTCAGAGTTGTTGATGGAGGGGCTGAAAATCTTATTAAGGAAAGCCATGCCAAAGGAAGCCTGAGGTGACTGTCTAGAGAAGAGGAACAGCTGTGTAAGTAGAAGATGGTAATGAGCTAAGAGCAACCCGATGACTTCCAGAATGGGAAAGGATTGCAATTATTCCTCGTTTCTTTCACAATGAGAATATGAGTGGAGAGCAGCATATTCTAAAATGGCCCAGGGAACCATGTGCATAGCTAGGGCCATGCCACACAGTGTAATCAGGGAGAGACATGGGAGAGGAACTTAGTTGGTACCTACAACTGACCCAAGAGGCTGCATCTTTCCTCAGCCTTCTGAGGGAAGTGAGGGGCAACTACATACAGAAGTTTAAGCATCATGGGAAGTGTTGGTGTCTCTGTGGCACTAGCAACTTCATTTTTGCTGTTTATGTTTCTGAACTCTAATTGCAGTTGTCTTGAGATAAATTTGTAGTTAGATTTCTGACATTTCAGATATTTCTAGAAGGGGTAGAGGTCGCAATTTCAGCATCAAAGGTCATATGCCATGCAATTAATGCTATTAAACATCAACCTAGCTGTAAGATATCAAAGTGCTTGTAAAGTGGCATATATGTGTGCTTGTTATCAGCATAACTGAAATTGTTGTCTTGAGTGGACAGAATGTAATTTTGAAATCAGATGTGTTTGGGTTTGGATCTTGCCTCTGTCACTCACTGGGCAAGCGGATGTTAAACTGAGAAAAATCAACTCGAGGTGATAGAGTACAAGCAAGAAGGAAAATAGGTAATTGGAGGGAAGGATACCAACTTCAGGTTTAGACAGATGTCAGCAGCAGGGGAGTCAAACAGGAAGAGCTGTAATGAAAGTTTTTCAAGTAAAAGGATGTTGTGAGCAATGGGAACCTAGGAACACTTTGGAGACCTGCACAGACAGGCAGTCAGATTCAAGAGGTCTACTATGCAGCAGCTTTCAGCTGCCTTCTGAGATCCTGGGGCTGGGCTCCAGCTTTTGTTGTAACAGGAAAGAGAACAAGGTGGGGGGAGGAGGAAGTCCTGGTTCTTCTTATTTGCTCAGGATCTATACATTGAGTAATACTTTTGTGTCAAGCACTGTTTTAAGCCATGCAGATACTGACAGCAAAGTTCTCTGCTCACATGGAGCTCTGATTCCAGAAGAGAAAGACAATAAAAACAACATCTCTGCTTCTAAGCAACAAAAAGCAACAATAAGGACATAACTATTGTTGGCTAGTTTCCTGGGAAAGAATCTCTGGAATGCAAATTTGCCTGTGGGACCAAGTACAGTAAGGGAATGAAGATGTAGGAAGCCTTGGTCAATCTCAACTGGCACTTTGGAGTTGGGGTAATCCTTCAAAGATGCCTCACATTGTGGCTGTTTTATTCCACTTTATTCAATCATTCTTGTGGGAAAGTGTGCAAATAGGAAGGGGCACAACCTTGGCAGCTCATTATAGTGGAGGGATTCACTGGGAAATCCTCACCAGCCATCACTCCCAGCAGCTGGGAAGATGGACCTAGGACTTGGGTGGTATCTGGTTTATAAGGGTGTCCACTGTAGTTCACTGCAGGTGCCCCTCCAAATCCACTTGTTCTATGCAGTATGTTAGCCACATCAGAGAAGATGGTGGTCTCTTTTCTACAGAAAATATGCGACATGCTTTACTTAACAATGAACTCTTCTTATCTTTTGTTCACTTGCTAGCTGACTTATATGTTTTCCTTTTCAGGTTCTGGGCAATTTGAAGAGTTGCTTTTTATTGTTGTTGATTGTTCCTGAATGTTTTGTATCTCCAGAGTGTGGAGTGTTTTCAATGTGTCCAGTTGGCACTCTGTGAAGTTGTTCGCAGTGATTAAAAAAAAGACTATAGGAAATGAATAAGTAATTTTGTAGCTATCTTGTTTGTACACCTAAATATTTAGGTACAATTATCAATAGCAGTAAGACAGGAGCTGTAAGATATAAAATAAAGCTGTAAAAATCAATTCCATTCCTCCCTCTATTCTAATAATATAGATCCTAGGAATTACTTAAAAAATGAATTTTTGAAACAAATTTTCCCATTTTTGTTTTTACATTTACACTATGCTTTCTCCCAAGACACAATGGATTATTTTTTCTCAGAAACAATTTATGTAGACTATATGGGAAAAGCAAAGGAAGATATGAATAGAAAGAGAGCTATGCCTGGTTCCTTGGAGGAATACTAATTATCATAAAGGTAGTATTGTTACTTAGAACTGAAAATCTGATAAATTCAGAAATTGATTTAAACTAGTTTAGTAAATATTTAAGAAATGTTTATGAGAGACTAAATACATCTTGGATCTCATTATTTAACACAAGGATTATAATGAGAAAAGAAATGAATATTTGAATGTACTGTTGGGCAACTGAATAATAGCACAAGATATATTAAGTTGAATTTATACCTTATGCCATACCTAAGATAATTTTTCTGGAGTCAATGGGTTAAACATTTCCTTCAGAGTCTGCAAAAGTCTAGAAGGAAATGGAATAGTATGTTTATGCCAGTCTTGGATGGAGCACATTGTTTTGCAAGCCAAATGTAACAAGAAATATTTAAATGAAACTAAAAGGTAGAAAACGAAATATGGCCATTATAATTCATGAAACCAAGTTCTCTGAATATATAATAGCAACTAACTTTTAGATAATGTTTAACAACTTATGGAATGTTTATATACCTTATTGGATCTTCTAGAAACCTCCTGTTCAAAGTGTGTTCCTCAGACAAGCAATGTTAGCATCACCCAGAACTTATAAGACATGCAAAGCCACGGGCCTGAATTAGACCTTACTGAATCAGAATCTGCTTCAGAACATGATTCCCAAGTGATTCATACACACGTTTAAATTTGAGAACTATTCTAAATAACCTGTTGATGAAACTGAGGCATAAAATAGTTTTGTAATTTCTCAAAGACCACAGAGTCACAGAAAAGAGAGGAGTTGGACTTTCATATCTTTATTTTTAACATAGATTCCTTTCATTCATTTATTCAACACATATTGATTGAATGTCTATGTGCAGCACGGACCATGGTAGGGTAGAGCAGTACCCTATATGCCTGATTTCATGGACTCTTTCCTGAAATACTTGTCCACGAGCTTTCCTCAGCTCTAAAGTTCTTCTGTTTAGAAGGTAGAAAACACTTTCACATTGAAAAATCAGCTGTTTTACCACCAATACATAAGTGTGTGTTGAAATATCATCAAAGAATACCTTTTAATGTAACAAAATAAATATAAATGATAAATCTCAATTTTGATCAAGATAAAGAGAAATAAGTACACCTTCCCAAGGGTAAAATATAGTTTCTACCTGTCAAGAGCAGTTATATGTGAGAAGAGCTATGAAACTCTTTAAAACGTTTTGACTATCTCATTCTACCTTTGAAAAAATACTCCAGGGAACTAATTTCTTTGCAAAAAATAAATGGGTACAGATATCTTAACTTTTTCCTCACATCAATATCAAAAGCAAAATAAGGTCATTAACAAATTGGGTATATGCTATTATGCAGGCAAGTTGGAACCCTTTCAATAGCTTCCCTATCATTGCTTTAAGGAGATCTATACTCTGCAGCATGATGTCCTGCATGGTTCAGGCTGTCTTGCTTCCAGATGCAATGCTAGGCTCTCTCCAGGCTGGGTTCCACTATTCCTCTTGAACTGTTTTTGATTCTGTACTTTTGAACTTAGGGTTCTCTTCTTCACATATCACATCACAATGTAAAAATCATCCATGAACTGGTCTGCCTACCTCTCCAGTCTCAAACTTTGGTACTCCTTTTCTAACAAATTTGGTTTCAGGTGCTCTGAATTCCTAGCAAGACTCTGAATACACACAGCCACATCTCAGTTCAGAAGTAGGTTTCATTTTCTGCTTGAACTTCCCTTCTTCCTGTGTCAGGTGAACCCCTCATCCATGAGAGTCACTTACAAAGTTCCCTTTTAAATCAAGCACCATCTGCCCATCACCTTCTGCTTTGTATTTCCATGACATGGTATGTTTTGCTTTACCTTTTATTCTACTTAAAATTTCTCGTTTTCTTCTTCCATCAAATTTGGGTTGATTGAGAATGACTCTTTTAAAAATCTTTGTTCACTTCCAGTATCTAACCAGTGCCTGATACACACAATGACATTAATAAGTGCTCATATAAAGAAAGAGAACATGATTGTGTCTGTGTCTGCTGGAATTTTTCTCATCCTTCTACATCAAGGTGGAACTCCACCTTTTCATGTCTTCTTCCTAGTTGTGGGAAATGTCCTTCCCCATTTCTGAATCCCCATGGCATTTATCCCATTTTAATCTTTTCTTTAGTAAATTTTACTCATCTTTGTTATCCTCATGTCCCAGGAAGTGGCAAATATTGGGTGCTCATCATTCCTGAAGCTAGTGAATGAATGAATCTAGTATCTTGTGAAAATCCAGTACCATGACAGTATTGACAAAAGGACAAATATCTAGTTCTTCTCACTCCTTCAGTTTAAAAGCAATAGAGGTTGAAAAAGTAGATGATGCCTTATCTATAGCTTGAAAAATTCAGTGGAAGGAATTTTCTTGAAAATGAAATAGAAAAATTTATATTATCTAGTGCTGTTCCATGTTTTTCCCCCCATAGAAAGAGTCACTGTAGAATAAATGTGTATCTTCATTCTTAATTTAAAATTACAAGTTCATTGAGTACTTTTCACATGCTAAGAACTTTTTAGGTTCTAGGAATAGTAAATATGTGGTCATCCATCTCAGTGCATAGAAACAGAAAATAGAAAAGTAAATAAATAAACCAAATAATGCTAGATACTACCCAATGTTATAAAGACAATGACAGGTTCCAGAGAGTGACTTGAGTAGGAGGAAGGGCTGTTTTAGATTTTGATAATGGTGGTGGGATAAATGGAGAGAAAGCAGTTGGGTGGAAATATGAATTATAAAACAGATCCAGAATTATAGAGATCTGGATTTGATGGTTTTGTTTTGTAACATGTTGAGAACATTTTTTTTTCTAATATGACTCAAGTATGTAGGTTTCTGTTGATGATTATTTATCTATGAATTTATCTATGATGCTATGCTTCCTGCAATATTTGGAATGGGGAGAGGGAGAGAGAGAGAGAGAGAGAGAGAGAGAGAGAGAGAGAGAGAGAGAGAGGAAAATCTAAACTAGGTGCTTTAGGTGAAACAGGTATAATAAATATGGACTCAGTCTTTACAAACCATCAGTTTAGGAGTGAAGGATGGGACAAGATACAGATAGAAACTTCTCCCTTTGCATATAGAATTTATCTGAACCTCTTGACATAGCTGATAAGGTCCTTGTGATTTGGTCATTCCCTTCCTGGTCAGCCTCACCTAGTCGAAGTTGGTTTCTCCCACTTAATATTTCAGAATTACAGAAGTGCTTTGAGTGTTCTACCACTTCTTCCTTTTGAACTCCTATCCATGCTTCAACTCTCAGTCAAATGTTACCGTTAGACAAGAGGAGGAGGAACCTTTGTTCCTTAATCTTGACTACATTTTGTACACCTGTCTATTGCAATGCATTACCATACCATTTAAAAACAGTTCGTTTTTATTACTGCATTATCACTGCACATAATAGTGGAGTTCATTTTGACATAATCACACATTCACAGAATATAATTTGCTGCATTTCAGTGCCTCTTCCTTCCCTGCCCCTCTCCCCCACCCATTCCTCCTCTTTTATTCCACTGGCCTTTCCACCATCTATTTATGTTTTTATGAATTGACACTTTTTGATATATATAAAGATGGAATTCACCATGGTACATTCACACAGGCGCACGGAACAATTTGGTCAACCACATTTTGCAGTTCCTCCTTTTTCCTATTTCCTCGTTCTCCCCTTCAGTTCCTTCTTTTACTCCACTGATCTCCCTTCCATTTTCACAGTGTCCCCTCCCTTTTTCCTCTTATTTTGCTTAACTTCCACATTTGAGATAAAACATGCAACCCTTGACTTTTTGTCTGGCTTATTTCACTTAGCATGATGTTCTACATTTCCATCCATTTACCAGCAAATACCATAACTTTAATCTTCTTTATGGATGACTAAAACTCCATTGTGTATACATACTGCGTTTTCTTTATTGACTCACCTGTTGACAGGCACCTGGGATGGTCCATAACTTCACTATTGTGAATTGAGTGGCTATAAATATTGATGTGCCTATACCACTACAATATGCTAAGTTTAGTTCTTTTGAATAAATACCAAGAGATGTAATAGCTGAGTTATATGATGGTTCCATTTCTATTCTTTTGAGGAGCCTCCACACTGCTTTCCAGAGTGGTTGTACTGATTATCAGGCTCACTAACAATGTATAAGTATGTTTTTCCCCCTGTATCCTCAGTAGTGTTTATTATTATTTGTATTTTTGATTATTTCACTGTAACTGGAGTTAAATAAAACCTCTATGTAGTTTTGATTTGCATTTCTCTAAATGCTAATGATGTTGAACAATATTTCATATCTTTCTTGGCCATTTGCATTTCTTCTTTTGAGAAATGTCTGTTTAGTTCTTTTGCCCATTTACTGATTGGGTTTTTTGTTTATATTTTAGTGTTAAGTCTTTGAGTTCTCTATGTATTCTGTATAGCAATCCCAAGTGAGAAGAACGATACTGGAGGCATCACAATGCCAGATCTAATTATTCTACAGAGTGGAAGTAACAAAAACAGCATGGTATTGGCATCTAAATGAACATGGAGACCAATGGAATAGAATAAAAGATGCAGAGACAAATCCACATGGTTACAGCTATATGATACTCCAAAAAGTTACCAAAAACATACATCAGAGAAACGAAATAGTCTTTTTAACAAATGTTGCAGGGGAAAACTGGAAATCCGAAGATGAAACCCTGTCTTTTACCCCATACAAAAGTCAACTCAAAGTGAATCAAAAACCTAGGAATTAGACCAGAAGTTTTTCAGTTGCTTGAAGAAACAGGATCAACACTTCAACACTTTAGCACAGGTATTGACTTCCTTAATGAGACCCCTAAAACTCAATAAATAAAACAAGAGTCAATAGGTAGGATGGCATCAAATTAAAAACCTTCTGCACAGCAAAGGAAACAATTAAAAGCATGAAGAGAGAGCCTACAGAATAGGAGACCATCTTTGCCAATGGCTCCTCTGGCCGGGGATTAAGATCCAGAATATAATAACATTTTTAACTGTCTCTCTTCTCTGCAAGTTGGGATTGTTTTATTACTGTAGCATTCCCCAAATTAGCACTTACTAATGCCTGAGGACATTGAATGCAGATGCTCTCAGTGAAAGGAAATCCATGGTGCATGTCATTCAGAGTCCTGTGAAGTACAGGAAGGTTCCTGAGGCCCTGGAGTAAAAGCTCTCTCCTGAATTCTGCGCAGAGGTTCTGGACGTGAGCTCTAAGAGCCACTTCCCAACTTCTGCTATCCTTTTTTGTTTGATATGCAATTCCTATGTCGTAGATAGCGGAGCCTTCCTGTGGGTCATGCATGAGCCTTAGGGGAGATAACTCTGGAGAAAGGCTCTGGAAGGACTGGTTTGTGGCTTTAGTCCTTGGCTCAGGGCCTTCTTCATTTATGTTCTCAGATACACATCTTCTCATAAACTCCAGGATCTCTGTGCTCCAGCCTCATCATTGGTTCTTTCATTCCTAAGGTCTGTCTCCAAACCTTCTCTTCTCCTTGAAGGCTAGTCTCTCCTTGGAGTTTCTTGAAGCCCAAGCAATGACTCTTCCTCCTCAGTCCTGCCATTGCCCTTCTGTGAATGGGTCTCCTCTTCTTGCTCATTCATGTACCACAAGTTGGTAAGTACCATCGAACCCCTTGAGGGCTCTTCATTACTTTGTAATTTCTGGGTGGTGCACAAGCCCCCTCATGATTTGCTCCCTACTTATTTATCTGGCATTTTCTCTTGACAGTGTGCATTATGCTGAAGTACTACTCCTTTGTCTGTGGGCTACCACCCTATGTCCAGAGTGCCTTCCTTGCCTTCCTTGAAAGTGCTATTCATCCATTTGGGCCCAGGCCACTTCTCTGTGAAATAGGAAATGCTTCCTATTTTTTTTAAGTCCTATAATATAGCTTTCAGAAAATTTCATATAGCATTTACCACATTGTTGTGCATGTTTACATCTCTTCTTTCATCACTTGTGCCTTAGATCTCCCATAGTCCATAAACCGCAAACATCAAAGTCAGAACTTTGTTTCTTTGTTTTATCTTTGTGTTCTTGAACCCTGCCATTGGACCTGTTGAAAATTATACTTAGCTGAGTGCACAGGAGTGTTCTTATAGTACCAGCTACTCAGGAGACTGAGGCAGGAGGACAGCCTGAGCCCAGGAGTTTGAGGCCAGCCTGGGAAAATCAGTGATGCTGTCTCTAACACACACACACACACACACACACACACACACACACACACACTCCCTGAATACTTAATATATGTTTGTAGAAATATCTAGTGAATAAGTTGAAATAGTATAAAGACTTACAAAGTTCTAACACCTTGATGAGTATGAGGTCAGAGCCTTAATCCCAGTTATCTAAAAATTTTAGCAGATTAGTCAAGTGCACATTCACTAACTTTATATTTTTGCATTCTGTTTACTCTTTTATCTATTTTTTAAAATAAATATATGTTTTGTGGGTTCCTACTACGTGCAGCCAAACTTAAGGGAGACTTGGCTCTCGGTATATTGATAAGCAGGAAGACTCTGTCCTAGGAGGGTTGTCCCCTTACAGTGGTAAGTGGGGGCTTTAAAAAACAGATGTCAGGGAGTTAGCTTTTGAGGGAGAGAAGCTCAGGAAAGGATTGAAAGATAAAATGGCAGTGTTTTTTTAAAAACAACATTCAGATTGTACCTAAGAACATTTCCAGAATGTTGTAATTTCATTGATACCTAGTTGCCTGATAAATCAGGTCCACTTTTGAGTGAACATCACATTCTCTTGACCTATAGGGCTACTGAGGCTAATGTTGCATAACCTATAAAAGTGGCAGAAAATGCCCAGAGAAACAGCAAAACCGCAAAAGGTCTTTGCTGAAATGATTATCATTCAATTCTCCTCCGAGGAGGGGGACAAACAGATTCTGGGTAGGTAATGGGGAAGTGGAAACCTATATAAAGAAAATGGGAGGCCAATTATGCTGCTCCCCGTCACTGAGCACTGCTGATCTGATTTGCCTCATAAATAGACTCTAGAACCTGTGCAGATATAAATATTTGAGCTAAATGCCATTTTTATGTTTTAGCTCAAGGGTGCTAAAACCTTGCTTTATTTCAACTATGAAACACCTCAGGTTTTATTTGGGATGGGGGACATTATTCATGGTCATTTAAAACAAAAATGTTGAATGACAACAGCTTTTAGGGGACAAAGGAATTGCTTTTACTGAAAACAATTTGAACCTGTTGGCTTGATCAGTACATCAGCCCCACAAATATGAGCCTGGGATAGATGAGCAGCCACGGACAGACTTTCTGGGTTTGTCCACAGAAGACCTGGGTTTGAATCTCAACTCCCTGATAGTGTGATGGCCTTTGACGATTGATAACTTTCTCCTATTCTCCTATGAGTCTCTTTTTCCCCATCCCCATGAAAAGAGAATTCTAACGTCTACCTTTCAGTCTTGTTAAACAAAAGAATTATGTTGTTAGCCGATGATTTAAGACATCAGTTGCCAGAGATTCTAAATCTCCTGGTCAGACCTCTGAGGTGCGACCTGGAGGACAAGGCCAGGGCAACGCTTAGTGGTGATGGTGCTTGTAATGGTCCCGTGTCCTAACATATGTCTCCTGGTGAGCTGAGCTGATTCCCATGGAACCTTGAGGAATCCATTGGTCTCAGCTGTGACAGATCAAAATTTTACTCTAGGAGCAGAGGTGGCCTTCTAGTTTCCTTTCCCATCAACCCATAGATGGACTTTCTTACCTACTTTGATTTTATATAAAGTTAAGAAAAACTAAAGGAAATGAGAGTTTCACCTGAAATCTGAAACAAAGCTGTTATAATAACAAACTAATATTTTTGAGCACTTACTCTGTATCAGGCTCTGTGTGGAAAATAATCTTATGTAAACTTCATGGCAGTTCTATATGGGAGTTTATATCAAGTCCATTTTATAATTGAGGAATGATGCTTGGAAAGCTGAGGTGAAACAAACCACCAGCTGTTCTGTCCTAGGTCTTGGCAGGTGCCTAAGAAGAGATTTAAACTTAATCATTGAAATTCAGAGCCCAAGTCTGGTACTTAAAAGTGTACAAAAAGGGGTCTCTTGTGCCACCAGCTATGTATTTTCATATGTTAGCCCTGGGGGGAAGCACTTCTAATGCTTTTATATCACCCTAAAGGATGACAGAAAAAAATGACAAGTGTCATCCTTCAGAACTCGTGTGTGTGTGTGTGTGTGTGTGTGTGTGTGTGTGTGTGTTACTAGGGATTGTGCGGGGTGCTCTCCCACTGAGTTTCATCCCCAGGCCTTTTTATGTTTTATTTTGACACAGACTTTCACTAAGTTGCATTGCTGGCCCTGAACTTGTGATCCTCCTGCCTCAGTCTCTTGAGGAGCTGGAATTACAAGCATGCACTGCTACTCTGGACTCAGAACTCTTAAAAATCCATAGTTATGTTATTAAAATGACAGGGAGCCTTTTTATCCAGCAGATGAAAACATCGCCATGAGCACTGTGGCAGAGGGAAAACTAATCCCTCTTGTTGCCACTGTGATGACAAGTGTTATATTCCAGGTGGGTGAGAATAACGCAGTTGCCTCACCATGTAATTATTATTGTTTCCATGGGCGTTATCAGCAGTAATTACCACTAGCTAACATATGGCATTAGGTAGTGACTTGGAAGACAGCCTGTCACTTTGGGTACAATTTGGGGTGAGTGTTGATGGTATCATGTCAGGAATCTTGCCCTGCTAATCATTCCTTCTCCTGTGGGGTTCCCATGGGAACTGTACACACAGGGGACGATAGCAGATTGGGAAGCAAAGTACTGCTTTGTTATTAGTTGAGCAAGTACCTGATTACCTTATATAAACATTTGGAAAAAGTTAGGTGGGGAATTTTGGTTTAGGCTTCCATCAACACTTTATCTGGCTGCATAGATGAAGCAAAAAGCAAGTAACTAGTTGGGACTGTGAATAGCAGACTCTAGCTAAAACTATCCACTCTACAAAATGTGCAGAGGTGAGAACTGGAATCCCCTGAAAGGTCCAACTCTGCAGTTTGTTTGTTTATTTTTTTTAAAGAAATCACGCAGATATAGAAAGAAGTTCAAGTTTGTAGACAGCTCAACTGTTAGCATACATTGATCCTTGGTTTCCAGGAGTTGAACAATCATATTTATGACTCCATTCATGAAGAGGAAGTCATAGGAATATGGCATGCAGGGGTATGGCTGGAAACAGAAGATGCCTCTGTGGTTTGCAGAAAGTAGGATGTCCATATATCAATTTTATTCCTCTCATCATTTCTCCTGAAAACAAGCAGCAGCATGTTTCTTAAACCGTCCTTATCTTAGATTTCTCATTTGTAAACTGGAAATAATAACAGTATCTATTACTTAGTGTTATCATAGGAATTAGGTGGATAGTGTGTTAGTGTCTATAAAACAGCAAAACACCTACCTAGAGCTTCTGGTGCTTGGTTGGCATTTTATGGAGACTGGCTAACGTGATCATCTGGTTGCACACCTTCCACCTTATCTGTGCATACAGTGTCTACCAAGGATCGAGGGAGCTTTCCACCCTGGTGCATGCAGTCAAGATGGATATTGTAGAATATACAAGTAATAATGAAACCAGTTAAAAGTGATCTGCTTTTTATTATCATCGTGGGCTAGCAATTCTAATCAATGTCAATGGTAGCACACTCCTTTCTTCTAGGACAAGTCATTTCCATCCCTATTTCTCCCCTAGTCCTTACTGGGAATGGATACCTTCCTTAACTGATTAGTCTCCAGGTTCTGATGCTTTTCATATAAGGCAATATTTCTCTTCTTTGCCATTAGTGTGGAGAGATGGTTGCCTGAGATTCAAACATGCTATTTTGCATTTTCTCCCTTTTTTTTCATTCTTTATATTCTACAATGATTGATATTGGCAGTTATAGTACTTCCAGCAAAGATGGTAGCTATTTCAGTTTCTAAAAGACTGAATGATTTTCTTTTTGGCTTTTAGTTCTATGACTGCCTTTTAAAAACAAAATATATGACTTTGATGTCAGAGGATACATCCTTGACTCTTCTATTTTATTGGAAAGTTCTGTATATGAAAGATCTATTACCCGAAATACACCCCAAATATACTCCTTCTCACCATATACACTGCCACTAGTCTCCTCCCTTTGGGATATTCTATTAACCTCCTAACTAGTCTCCTTTCTCCCTTCTTAACTCCCGATAGTCCCTTTTCTAGTAGCAGCTAGCTTTTAATATTACAATATCAGTTGGTTGACCTTACATTTCTGATCAACATCCTTCCAGTAAATTTTCCTCTTATCTAGATTCAGGGCTTTTGCCTGTTTGGGCCCTTGCCAGATCATCTCTGACCTCTACCTCTTATCCCTCTCTGCTTGCTTATTTTACTCCAACCACCGAAGCCTATCTGAATCTACCACGCCCTTTCTGCCTCAGGCCTTTTAATCAAGTTTCCTCTTTGTGTGGAATACTCTCTGCCTGGATCTTTGACTCATTCCTTACCTTATTCACATTTCTTATTGTATTTCTACTGCTCAGAGTGGACTTTGTGGATTGCCTTTGCTAAAATGACAATTGTCTACAGAAAACTCTGTATGGTCCCTCCCATGTCTTCTTACAGAAGCCTTCTGCCCCTTGGGTGGACAGTTTTTTTTTTTTTTTTTTTTTAACACATACCCACAGTGTAGCACCTCATGTATCTGCATCTTCCTATAGAGAGATTTTCTCAGGATACAAGATTTTGGTTGTCTTGTGTGTAGAGTGGGCTGGAACTGCAAGAGTTAATGCCCTAAATTCCTTGTGCATTTTGGATATTAATACTTTATTAGATTTATCCTTTAAACTTTGCAAATATTTTTTTTTCATTCCATAGATTGTCTCTCTACTCTGTTGATTGTTTCCTTTGTTGTGCAGAAGCTTTTTAGTTTGATGTAATCCCATTTGTCTATTTTTGTTTTTGTTGCCTGTCTGTTTAGAATCATAACCAAATGAAAATGTTGTACATATACACAATGGAATACTATTTAGGCATGCAAAGAAGGAAATCCTATCATTTGTGACAACATGGATAAACCTGAAAAACATTATGTTAAATAAAATAAGTCAGACACAGAAAAACAAATACTGTTCCTCAGATGTGGAAACTAAAATACTTGCTTACCAGTGGTTGGTGTGGATGGGGGCATTGGGGAGATATTGTTGGAATAATGCAAAATTACAGTTAGATAATAGGAACATGTGCAAGAGATCTATTGTTCAGCTTAAGACTATAGTTAATAATATGTTGTATTCTTGAAAAATGCTGAGAGTGGATGAAAATATTCTCACCACAGAAAAATAAATATGTGAGGTAATGCATGTTTATTAGATTTAGTCATTCTGTGATGTATATATATGCTTCAAAACATTATGGTGTCCATGTTAATAAATACAATTTTATCTGCAAATTAAAAAAAAATAGAGAAAAAAGCATTAACGCCTAGAGGAGCAATCCTTAACCAATGAGAGGCAAAATTCTATGGATACATATTTGGACTTTCTCACTTCTCAAGAGGCAATTCTGAGATATGCACTATGCCCTTTCTCTGTGGATCTGCAATGGGGCTTATAACTAGTTTGTTTCCCACATGGGAACCCACTGGGCCAGGAATTTCTTATTGGCTTTCCTCACTTCCAACTTCCTTTTTTAATTTAATGCATACTCAGATCCTTGCCCCAGGTTTCTTTTGCTGAAATCCCAGCTGGGTGCCTGTACTTGTGCTCTTGTTTGTTTTTCTCCTAATGCACTTACAACCTTCATGAGCACATCTTTCTCACTGTGCAATCTTCTGTGCCTTGCAAACAGCCTGAGTCATAGTCAGCTCTTCTTAAATCGTTATTGATTAAAATATAGGGACAAACTTCCAATTACTCCATTCTTTTAAATGATTTGCTCTAAATTTTTAAAAAGGCCATAAAAACTGGCATAATAGTACGACTCCAGTGTTTCCAGTTTAGTGTCTTCTTTGGAAGATTGGCTCTTCTTTTTTTTTTTTTAATTTTTTTTTATTGGTTGTTCAAAGCATTACAAAGCTCTTGACATACCATATTTCATACATTAGACTCAAGTGGGTTATGCACTCCCATTTTTATCCCAAATACAGATTGCAGAATCACATCGGTTACACGTCCACATTTTTACATAATGCCCTATTAGTGATTGTTGTATTCTGCTACCTTTCCTATCCTCTACTATCCCCCCTCCCCTCCCCTCCCATCTTCTCTCTCTATCCCATCTACTGTAGTTCATTTCTCTCCTTGTTTATTTTCCATTCCCCTCACAACCTCTTATATGTAATTTTGTATAACAATGAGGGTCTCCCTCCATTTCCATGCAATTTCCCTTTTCTCTCCCTTTCCCTCCCACCTCATGTCTCTGTTTAATGTTAATCTTTTCTTCCTGCTCCTCCTCCCTGCTCTGTTCTTAGTTGCTCTCATTATATCAAAGAAGACATTTGGTATTTTTTTTTTTTTTAGGGATTGGCTAGCTTCACTAAGCATAATCTGCTCTAGTGCCATCCATTTCCCTGCAAATTCCATGATTTTGTCATTTTTTAGTGCTGTGTAATACTTCATGGTGTATAAATGCCACATTTTTTTTATCCATTCGTCTATTGAAGGGCATCTGGGTTGGTTCCACAGTCTAGCAATTGTGAATTGTGCTGCTATGAACATCGATGTGGCAGTATCCCTGTAGTACGCTCTTTTAAGGTCTTCAGGGAATAGTCCGAGAAGGGCAATGGCTGGGTCAAATGGTGGTTCCATTTCCAGCTTTCCCAGGTATCTCCATACTGCTTTCCAAATTGGCTGCACCAGTTTGCAGTCCCACCAGCAATGTACAAGAGTACCCTTTTCCCCGCATCCTCGCCAGCACTTGTTGTTGTTTGACTTCATAATGGCTGCCAGTCTTACTGGAGTGAGATGGTATCTTAGGGTGGTTTTGATTTGCATTTCTCTGACTGCTAGAGATGGTGAGCATTTTTTCATGTACTTGTTGGTTGATTGTATGTCCTCCTCTGAGAAGTGTCTGTTCAGGTCCTTGGCCCATTTGTTGATTGGGTTATTTGTTATCTTATTGTCTAGTTTTTTGAGTTCTTTGTATACTCTGGATATTAGGGCCCTATCTGAAGTGTGAGGAGTAAAAATTTGTTCCCATGATGTAGGCTCCCTATTTACCTCTCTTATTGTTTCTCTTGCTGAGAAAAAAATTTTCAGTTTAAGTAAGTCCCATTTGTGAAATAACAAGAAGATTGGCTCTTCATTACCATTATTTATTTCAACATTTCTTGAAAATGTACTATGGATATGCACTAAATATTGTATTAGGCTTTTTTCTACATCTTATAACCTTTGATAATTGCAACTTTTCTGTAAGGTAGTTTTTATTACCCATTGTCTGAAAATGTAGAAATTAAGGCTTATCCAAGGGCACAAAATTTTATAGGGAGGAATTTGGGCTTAAACCCAGTTAATCTAACATAAAACCTACATTTTTCTTTTTATATAGTATAGTCTAGGCAAGTAATACACTTATGAGTTGAATTTTTATTTTAGTTTGGCTTCAAGCCAATTGTAAAGTTTAAATAGTCCAAAAGGAAGAGATATGGTACATGTTAGGTCACAGAAGCTTTTTACAAGCATAAGAAAATAGTTGTTCCAAGAAAGTACAATTGTATGAACTAGTGTTTCAAAGATTCAGGTAAGAGAGAATGGATTTTCATGCCCTGGTCAGTGGTCTACTTCTTTGATAGGAAGTTGAAAGGAAAATAATTACTAAGCAGGGAATGTTGCAACAGTCTGATGGATTAATACTTCTTTGTTAAAATCCAGCGGTCATGCCATTGTCAAATGTATCTTGTTAATATATTAGTGATGGTAGATTAGTTGAGAAAAATTTACACTACTTGTGGAATCAAGGCAGAATGTTCTAGATTTCACTTCTAAAGTAAAATTTGCTTTAAGCAAATAGTTTTAAATCTCAAAGATGACAGGAAACAGCTTTCATTTTTCTCTCTATAATTAAAACAGGGCATTTATTTAACTGGGCTTATTGAATAAATGTGATACATTTGAAGGAGCAATACTCCTCAAATACTTATATAGTATTTTAAAAAAATGCCAAACAAATTTAGGTGAAATTTCTGGTTTTCTTATTAACCATCTGATTTTAAGTTAATAAGTCAAAATTATCTTAAGAATTCATGAGCAGATAAGAATTTCAACAAAGATTCAAAAGAAATTCAATGTTATTTTATTTTTGACCTTGTATGAAATAGGATGATTAAAAGAGACAGTGGATCAGAAGTCAGAACCACAGTTGGTTCTGGCTTTCCTTTTGATAAGTGTAGTCTTGAACAAGTCTCCTAACATTTTATGGTCTTGATTTCTTACCTTAAGATTGAATTATATTTTTAAATGGACTCTTCTATTTTTAACATCTCATGATTTAATGATTGTGTTCCAGAAATTCACTGGGCTCTTGATTTTAGTGGTGTCAACTAGGGAAAGTTGGCACTCAGTAAGTATTTATCTGACAGGAGATACAGCTATAATGTAATAAAACCATTCCTGAAATTAGAATTTGGATAGATGATTTCAATTTGCACTCTTCCAGTCTAATTTGTTGTGTGTAAGGAGAACAGCCATTGGAGTTGGAAAGACCCGATTCATATATCCCAGTTCTGCCACTGTTGGACCTTGATGAATTCATTTTTATCCTTAGTTCTTCATCTGTAGAATGGAAATGATAATGTCTTTACTACTTCATGCTGACAGAATATATGTGAGTATGTAGGATTCAATTTTTGAAAGTACTCTGCAGAAGTGAAAATTATTATACTGTTGTAAGAAATCAGTATTGATCAACAGGAATAATGTAAGAGGAAAAGGAAAGTCTTCTTATATTACTTTTGATGAATTTAAGGCCTGCTGAAAAAGAAATTAGAAAAATGTTCCATCCAACAGCCTAAAACAAAACAAAACAAAACAACAATAACAACCCCAAACACTTGCCCCTCCCCTAAAAAATCTAACAAAAGAGGTGTAAAATATAGAACACTAGAGAAAGAAATTAGAGAAAATTAGAGAAGACTTTAGAAAATGGAAAGGCCTCCCATGTTCTTGGGTAGGCAGAATTAAGATTATCAAAATGGCCATAATACTAAAAGTTCTTACAGATTGAATGCAATTCCCATCAAAATTCCAATGATATTTTAAAAATAGAAACAGCACTCCAGTTATAAAATTCATTTGGAAAAATAAGAGACCAAGATTAGCCAAAGAAATCCTTAGTGAGAAAAATGAAGCAGGAGGCATCACAATATCAGACCTTAAATTATATAATAGAGCTACAGTAACAAAAACAGGATGGTATTGGGACCAAAACAGGCATGACGACCAATGGAATAGGACAAAAGACATAGAGACAAACTCACATAAGTGCATTTATCTCATACTTGGCAAAGGTGCCAAAAAACATACACTGGAGAAAAGAGTATCTTCAACAAATAGTGCTAAGAAAAACTGGAAATCCATATATAATATGATTAAATTAAACCCAATCTCTCACTTTGCACAAAACTCAACTCAAAATGGATCAAAGATCACCTGCTAGAAGAAAATGTAGGCCCAGTACTCCAACATGTTGGCTCAGGAAGTGACTTCTTAACAAGACTCCTAAAACAAAAGAAGTAAAGTAATAATAATATTAATAAATTAATAAATGAGAAAGCATCAATTTAAAAATCATCTTCACAGCAAAGGAAACAATCAAGAGTGTGAGGAGAGGGCCTATTAATGGGAGAAAATCTTTGTCATCTGCTCCTCAGATAGGGTGTTAATATCCAGGGTATACAAAGAACTAAAAAACTTAGCACCAAAAGAACAAATAACCCAGTCAATAAGTGGGCAAAGAAACTCAATAGACACTTCTCAAAAGAAGAAATATGAATGGTCAACAAATACATGAAAATATGTTCAACATCTCTAGAAATTAGAGAAATGCAAATGAAAACTACACTGAGATTTTATCTTACTCCAGTCAGAATGGCAATTATCAAGAATACAAATAAGTGGAAATATTGGTGAGGATGTGGGGAAAAGGGTAGACTCCTACATTACTGCAAATTGGTGCAACCACTCTGGAAGTAGTATAGAGAGAGATTCCTCAAAAAACTAGGAATTTTAACCACCCTTTGACCATATATCCCACTCCTTGTTATATACCCAAAGGATTTAAAAATCAGCATACTACAGTGATGAAGCCACATTAATGTTTATAGCAACACCATTTACAATAGCTAAGCTATGAAGCCCTCCTTGGTGCCCATCAACAAATGAAAGGATAAAGAAAATGTAGTATATATACACAATCAAATATTATCCAGCCATAAAAAAGACTGACTCTATGGCATTTGCTAGTAAATGGATGAATCTAGAGATTATCAAGCTCAGTGAAATAAGCCATTCTCCAAAAGCCAAAGGTCAAATGTTTTCTCTGATATGTGGAAGCTAATTCACAACAAGGGGGAGGGCATAAAAAAAAGAATAGAATTTCAGTGGAGTAGTTAAAGGAGAATGAAGGGAAGGAGAGATAGGAAAAGGAAAGACTGTGGAATAAATCTGACATAACTTTTCTGTGTACACATATGAATATACCACTGTGAATCTCAGCACTGTGTACATCCACAAGAAATTAATTAAAAAAAATAACTATAAATAAATTGGCAGAAAGAAGATCAGAAGAGAGAAGGAATCAGAGAGTTGGGGAGAGATGGAGTGGAGAGGTACTAGAGACTGAATTAGGATAGAGATGAGTTTATAATTCTACTGTCCTGTATAACTAAAAAGAACCAATGAGAAACAAAATAAAGAAACTTAAAAAAACAAAAGACTAAACCAACATGTTGCTTGACAAGCTGTCACTTGTCTCACATTAGGGACGGGACTACACAGAAATGCATTTGTCTGAATCACAAGAAGACTGACTTGTTGCTGTGTGGTGTTCAAACAGAAAATAAAAATCCTCAAAACCTTGGAAAAAATATGCAGTTAGAAAACTATGTAGTCTTATAAAAACCTTGAGCAACTATAGTGTCTTATTCACTTTCCAGATGTTTTCTCACTCTACTTCCATATTGAGGCTGTGAATTCAATACAAATTCTCCTTATTGTGACAAAGAAATAGAGCTTGGAAAGTAGAATATGTTTGTCACAGTCATATGATGGTAAAGGGTAGAACTCTGATTTTAACTCATGTTTTTTTTCAGACATCAAAACTAACTCTCTTCTTTCTGCTGTACGCTGCCTCCTTGTCAAGAGATTAAGTTATTTTTGTAATAAATTGAGCTCAAGTTTTTTGATTGGTATTAAGTTAGGCAGTTCCATCCCTCCTTTGAATCAGCACAAAGTCTTCCTTTATTCAAGTGTTATTCTCATTTTTAAAAAGGTATGATTTTTTGTAAACTTTCCTTTCTAGAATTATTGTGACAGGTGAGTAAATTGATTTAAAAATCCAAGAAACAAAGCAAATTGAAAACAAGCAACAAAATGAGTTTAGGATAATAGGGAAAAATTAATTTCCTAACATGACGTGCACACATAGTTTAATGTATACATATGGGTTTTGTTATATATGCTACATTTATATGCTAATTTTTGGAATGAATGATGAAATTCTTATCTAGAGAGGACTAAAGGTTCAAAATTAATGTATTGAGATATAAAGATTAATTGAGATCGGTTAAAATACAACTGAACGGGCAATGATTGTTTGAATATCAGGCTCCACAAGAACCATTTCAAGTCACCGGCCATCTGTAAGATTAAAATGAAGTGTAGAGAGAACATACATAAAAATAAACGTCTGCATTATCAGATTCAGATACATATCCTTGTGTTAAGCATCATGCTAAAATTTTTATACATATTATATAGTTTATATAATCCTCAAAAGAGCTCTGCAGAACAGATTTCATCATTTCCATTTACCAATAAGGAAACTGAGCCTCTGAATCTTCCCTAGTTCTGCAAGACCCTTTCTATAACCATTAAAATAACTCTCAATAGTGCCATTTCTCATTTCTCTCTTCCAAGGGAGGGGAATAAAAGTCCTTGAGCTTTAGGTCATCAAGGACTTTTGCTCCTGCCCCTCATTTGCATGTACATCCTCCTTCTGCTGTCATTCTAGATAACTTCATACTCAAGATGGCGAATGTCTTCTGATGTGTTAGCAATTGTGTGCTATGACCAAGGCACTGCCAGTTGCCACTTCATCCATCCTGCTTCCTGCTTTGTCTCTGAGGAGAGGCAACACTCACATGAACAAGTGTCTTTGAAAAGAAAGGGATAGAAAAGCAGCAGGAGAGCACATTCCTAAGCTCTTAGGAAGGTTAGCAGAAACCAGATCAGAACAGGATTCCTACATCTATATGAACAATTACACCTTTCTTCTATGTAAGTAGGTATTTGCTTCTGAGATGATCTTTCTTCCTATCCTATGGACTACTCAAAGGCAGGGACCAGAGAATATGTGCTCCCTGTTGCCAAATTCCTTTTAAGCATTATCTAAAACAATGTCTCAGCAACCAGTTCAGGTAAGCTTAAGACTCAAACCATCAGGTCTTCCAGAGCCCATGCCCATTCTGAAGATTGACACCAAGAATTTCTAAAGTGACTTTCATCTTGTCATCACAGGCATGTGAGTAAAGGGGAAGAGCCTCTTTCCACTTGTTTAAAGAAAACTGCCATTTTCATTCTGCTTACTGCTTAATCTCTCCTGATTCCACCTGCCTATTCTTTCCAAGGTATCTTTATTCTGAATCTCTTATTGAATTCTGGCTCTTCTGCATGAGTACCATTTTCTTTTGCAGCCCCCTTTAGCAGAGAATGATTTGTCTCTTATTTCATGTGCCTAAAAGTCCTGGAGGTTCTGTCAACAATATTCTCTTTTTCTATTGTCACATACAAGCCATTGCTCTTACTTCTACCATTTAGAAAACATCTCCACACGTGAAGCTCATGACATTGGTTTTGTTGTAAGTATCTCAACAGTTTCCATCCCCTGAAGTCTCCTCATTCCCCATATTCATTGAGCACCTTTACTCCTGATCATTATTTTCACTTTTCTTCCAACTCCTGTAGTCACCTTAGACAATTTTCATATCCAAGAGAATGGTTCATCTTATTCTCAAATCTTCCTGACCTCATTGACCCCAGTAATTCTCTCCTTCAATCTAGATTTTTTTTTTTTTTTTGCTTGTGTAATTCCAGGGTAGTTATTGTAGATGTTTCTTCAACGTTTGATGTGTTAAGCTGCAGTAATTCTTTCTAATCCCTTAAACTTTTTATTTTCTACTTGAGGTTATAATTTCTTTTCTTTGCTTTTTATCTTTGCATTTTCCCCTTTGAGACTTCAATTCTTTATTTACTTTAGACCAGTGGCACATCTCTTCAGGTACCCACTCGTTTTAGCATGGTTGATGCATTCCCCCCCCCCTTAATTTCTATGGAATATACCCTGGATGAACCATACGTATTTAAAACACAATACCTCTAAAACTTAACTATTTTGGTCACCAATCTTGCTTCTATGTTCCTTATATTGGTAAGTGGTGTCACTTAAGATAGAACCTTGCTGATGGCATCCTTAATGGTTTATTTTCATAACCCTCACATCCAGAAGAAATCAATCTGTGTCACTTATTCCTAATGCCCCTTCCGTTCCTTGTGTTCTCATCCTTTCATTCATTCATCCTTCTTGTAATGAAGATACTTATTTTTTTTTCCTATGGAATGGTATTTTTAATTCTCTTCTGTAGGCTTTTTCCTGCTGCTTGTTATTTTCTTCATTTGGCTCATGGAAGCATATATGGTCGCCAACTGCTCCTCCTTATTCTTGAAACGTTTTCTTCTCTTGGCTTTTTTCATATTCTTTTGGTTTTCTTTCACCTCCATGACCTTGCCTCTTCATCTTCTTCTAGATTTTCTTCAAATTTCTCTCTCTACTGTAATGTCTGAAACGTTCATGCTTAGCACTCTGTCCTTACCCATTTTCTCCTCTCATTCTATCCTCTGAGCAAAGTGATCCATTCACGTGGTTTTGGTCAACCATTGAAACATGACAAGTACTTACTTACACTGCCAGTCTAGACCTTCCTTCTGAGATCTTATCTCCTTTTCCTGGCTGCCTACTTACTTTCCTACTTCCTATGGAGGTCACATGGACTCTTAAGGGCATCATTACAACAACAGGTTGATGTCCTTTCTCATAAATGTACCCTTCCATTTCAAGTATCAAAATCCTGAAACCATGAAAGCACAAAAAATTTCCCTCTTTTGCCTGTCATGTGGCCAGGTCTCAATTGCCTGTCATCTTACACATGTATCCTTATATGCCCACCTTCTTTCCTACTGCTATAGTTTTTGACATGGCTTCATATCAAGTATTTCCATACCTGATTCTCTTTGTCACCTACACTTTAGCTCCATGGCAGTTCCAAGGATGAAAGAAGCTATAATGCTTTTTGACTCACTCATGACCCCCTGTAGTCCCTCTCCCACCTGTGATACCTTATCCCTTTCCAAGATTCAGCTTGAGTGCCACTCATTTTCTAATGTTTATTTATACTTTGCAAAAAAAAAAAACCTGGTCATTCAATACACTATGTACTCCTTCTAGTATAATAAAGAGGCACATGAAACATATAACTTATTATACTCATTTATTTATAAATCAGTTTCCCTTTTGGACCATAAACTCTTTGAGGGTATAACTATGGCTTATTCACCTCTGTATCCTTCTGTCTATGACCATAGGTAGCTCAAAAATGCTTGATAAACTTTCCAAAGAAATAGAAGAGATGCTATTTTTGAATATGAGGTTTAAAAATCCATTTAATATGATACAGCTCACTAAAACTGCATTTCACACACACTTACATTTTTATCCAAATCTCTAGTTTTTAACTAAGTCTCAACTTTTGAAGAAAAAAAACCTCATTTAAAAATATTACAGCTTTGTGATCTATGAGCAGATTCATTCAATCCCAAGTGTGCTCTTTGGCAAATGCATGGTTTTACATAGATTACATAAATTCTCCTAATACTAAGAGGAAGTTAGAATTAAATTTATAATGTGTCAAAATCATTTCCTCAAATAAGGATAGCTTCTATAACTACTCCACCAGAAAGAAGTTTTATGTAAATTTATAACATGAACTTTGAGAAGCTGTAGTTTTGTCCTTATTATTTCTGTACTCTTTGGTCTGACCAGAAGTGGTCACAGCATTGTAGGAGAAGCATGTTGGATACGAGTCAGAAGAGAGGCACTTCAGTCCCTGGACTGAGTTACTTCTTTTGTGACCTTAAGTAAGCCATTTACTTCTCTTGAGTCTCAGTTCCTTTGTTTGATTTTTTTTTCCACTGGGAATTTGGCAGGGTTGACGGACATTATGTGTACAATAGTGTTTGAGTCCCACAAACTGGGACAGAGCTTAGTGAAAAAGCACCATGGGTAGAAAGAGCCTGGATCTGTGAGACAAAAGACTTGTTTTGAATATTTTTTGTCATTGTTATATGACTGGGCACTTAACTTCTCTGAACATGCTTTCCTTATGTGTAAAATAGACATAATTATATCTACCTCCTGCAGTGGTGGGGAAGGGGAAAGGAGGCCAAGTGTGTAAGGTATCTGACGTGAAGTCATTGCTCTGTAACTGATGATAGTGCAGTGAGAGAAAATGGATTAAGTTTTGGAAACCCTCTATCATCTATGTGTGTCTTGAAACCTACACACTGATCCCCAACTGACCGGATGCCTCTCATATGCTAACCTTGAACTTGTATCCTCTGCAGAATCAAGTTCATTTACAAGCCAGTGCTCTTGGAGCTGTCCAGTCCTTTATCTATTAAGAACAAACACAAGCAAAGGTATTTACTGTGCTTGAAATCCTTACCTGATGGCAATGATTATTATGGTTTCCACTTATTAGTCAGAGTTGGCCATTAGGCTAACTGTTGTCAGTTTGTGTATCTTATTTCATGTCAGTTTTTTCAGTTAGGGTTGATTTTCCTCTTCATTTAAAGAAGATGAAGCTTAGAAACTTACAGAAAAAAAAATAACACTTTATATATGGGCTAGGAAGAAGCAGGATGGGGAATGAACTGAGGGTTTCTGATAATATACTCCCCAGTGTTTCTTGTCACAACAGTGACAGGTGGGTCGGATGCATTCCAGCACTTTGGCTCCTCCTTCAAAATCAACAGACCTCATGATTCCAGAAACTTAGCAGGACAAATAGAAGCTCTAGTTTGCTACCAAGCCACTGATCTTATCTGGAGTCCTTACCTTTAAATTACGCTAAATCTAGGTGTGAACCTGAACTTAGGTCAGTGTACTGTTCACAACCCACTTGAGCAAGAACTGTGGGACAGGTTGCTGAGAGACCAAACAAAACTCCAGAGATGGGATGTGAAACTTAAAATTTTTGTAAACTGTTCACAGGGAGAGTCCAGTGGTAGCAATCTGGGCAAGTACCACTGTCATTTCTCACTTCCATCTCCTTCCCTGGATGGACACTTATCCTCTTCACAGAACTCTGGTCCACACAAGCCACCACAGGATGCACGGTCTTATAGGTTAGGTTACAGAAGCCACAACATCATTGGTTCAGCTTGCTTTGTCCCATTTTATGACCAGCTTTCCAAAAACGTGGTGTGCATACAAGAAAGAAGCTTTCTGCTGGGAATGGAACCACCATCTGACCCAGCTATTCCTCTTCTAGGACTATACCCAAAAGGACCTAAAACCAGCATACTACAGGGACACAACCACATCAATATTTATAGCAGCACAATTCACAATAGCTAAACTGTGGAGCCAATCTAGATGTCCTTCAGTGGATGAATGGATTAAAAAAATGTGGCATTTATACACAATGGAATATTACTCCGCACTAAAAAAGAATAAGATCATGGCATTTGCAGGGAAATGGATGGCATTAGAGAAGATTATGCTAAGTGAAGTAAGGGGGGTAACTCAAAGTTGGGTAGGGAGGGAAAGCATGGGAGGAAAATTACCTCTAAATAGGCAATAGGGGGGGGAGGGAAAGGGAGGGAAAAGAGGAATAGCTAGGATGGTGGAAGGAGAGTGTCATCATTATACAAAATACATGTATGAAGATGTGTATTTGGTGTTAACATACCTCATATACAAACAGAGATATGATAAATGGTGATATAAAGATGTATTAAGAATTGTATGCAAAAAAATAAGAGAGCTCATGTATAATGGCATAATCTGGCGTGAACATACTTTATATAGAGAGTTACAAAAAATTGTGCTATGAATGGATAATTATGAATGTAATGCACTCCACTATTGTCACCTATATAAGAAATAAATTTAAAAAATAAAAAATAAAAAAAGAAAGAAGCTTTCTACTGCTAATACTAACTTGCCCTAATTCCCAGCATACACAAGTGAAAGCCAGTGTCCTTTGAGATAATATTGAGCTGGATATTATGGCCCAGACATATTTTCATTGTTCCCTTAACTTGACAAGGTGCTTGGGAATGGATAGGGGTACTTGTTATTATTTGGATATGTGGTGTCCCCCAAAAGCTCACATGTGAGACAATGCAAGAAGGTTCAGAGGAGAACTGATTGGATTGTGAGTCTTAACCCAATCCTGATGGTATTGGCTGAGTGGTAACTAGAGGCAGGTGGGGTGTGACTGAAAGAAGTGGTTAATTGGGGGTGTGGCTATGGTTTATATTTTGTATCTGGAGCTGGAGTCTCTCTCTTTCTCTCTCTCTGCTTCCTGATGTGAGCTGCTTCCCTCTGCCACACTCTCCTGCCATGATGTTCAACCTTACATCGAGCCCCAAAGAATGGAGCCACCCTTCTGTGAACTAAGACCTTTGAAACTGTGAGCTCTCAAATAAACTTTCCTCCTTACAGTTGTTCTGGTCAGATCCTTTAGTCACAGCAGCAAGAAAGCTGACTGAAACAGTGCTTCAGGCCCATGGTATTTTACTGTTCTACACTGCTCCGAGGAAGACACAGTTAGGATATGAATAACTGGGGGTTTATACATTTGGCTCATTTTCTACCTTTTCATTTTTGAGAGAGCCGTCTCACACAATCATTGCAATGTTGACTCGGTTAACATTTATGATGTGTCATTGCTGTGTCTTGAAATCATAATAGGTACTAAAGATAAGAGGATAAAGTTCTCATTCTTTGTCTTCAGGGAACTCTGATTCAAACAGAGCAAAGCAGAGATCATTACAATTTATTGTGTTTTGTGAAGTCAGCAGGCATCATACTAAGAGCATAAAGAAAGGCCATGAATGTTTCCAAGCAAGGATGAATGTTTCTTGGAATACTGGAAGAAGAAGGGCAATTCTCAGAGAAGAATGGAGGGCAGGGGGAACACAATGCATGAGCAAAGGCATAAGAGAAATTCAACAGTACAGCCCACTTGAGATTGTGAGATATTCAGGATGGGAGAGTGCGGGGGGTACTGGCAAATGATCATATCACAGTGGATGTTATTAGCTTTATCAAGTTGGAGTTCATCTTGTGGACAAGATGGGATCATTGACACGTTTTAAGCCTAAAAATGAAAGGGTCAGAGAATGTGCAGATGAATCAATTTGACAAAGAGTTGAAGGATTGATTGGAGGGTTAGGCTTGGAGGAGGGAGAACAAGCAGGGGTTTCCTACGTGGGAGATGCTAAAAGCCTGTTCCCATTGGGGAGAAAGTGGGGTGGGGGGAATCTAGAAGAAAATGTGGTGGGATATGTGAGGTGAGAGCCAGGAAGGTATCCAAGAAGCCTCTTGGATTTCTCACCTCCATGATAGAGAAGGTAATGGCTTCAATATCCTAAAACCAGCAGGAACAGAGATGGCACAGAGATGAGGACATTATCACCAGCCTCATGTGGCCTTTTTACTGCCAGTCTTGCTCTACTTCCACCACCAGGATTCTCATTATTCTCTTTATCACCTCACAGCGAGACCACTGAAGCAGCCTTCAGGTTGGTATCTAAACTCTTAATTTCTCCCATGCTACCCTTCTGCGTAAAATATTTAAGTATCTCTAAGGTGCTCACTGAGGTCTGGAATTCCAGGACTATCTCATCCCAATGCCCTTTCCGGGCTGATTTGTTTTTCTACCATTCTTTCAAGCAGAATCCTGATCTGCTACATTAGGAGGGCCAGACATCAACATGAGGCAATTTGAGAAAAGTCATGCATAACTGCTGTTTGTCAAAAGAAGTCAAGGAAAGGAAAAAAAAAAAAAAACGTATCTATTTGAGAAGGTAAAAAATGTATCAAGGATAGAGCAAGATCTGTTTTGGATTTTGAGGTATACACAGGGAGGAGCAGAGGCTTACCTGGCGAGGAGACCAGCATGAGGGCAAATGTGGAGACTGAGGATGTGGAATGGAGGAGGAGAAGGGAGTGGCAAGGAGAGACCTGCACGGACAAGGCTGGAGAGTGAGCCAGCATGCAGCCCTGGGGTCTAGTGAAGCAGTCGTACATTATGAACCACTCACATAATTTTAGATTTATTTATTTATTTATTTATTTATTTTTGTGGTGCTAGGGATTGAACCCAGGGGCTTGTGCATGCAAGGCAAGCACTCTACCAACTGAGCTATATCCCCAGCCCATAAATCTGTGTATACAACATGATATTGAGAAAATCAGCATGAAATAATATCAAAACACTTTGTTGAGTTATTGAACTATCTTCAGGATTAAACCTTATATTTACACAGAACTTTGCAGATTCCTGAACACTTTCACGGAGATCCAGAGAGGAGCTGAGCTTTGTCAGCACAGGTTTCAGCCATATGTCTTTTGACACCAATTCCAGCCACTTTCTCACTGTGATACTGCCTCTTCTGACAATCTTTTAATGTCTAGACAATCATACACTCTACTTGGGTAAATCAGACCACAAAGGTGGCTTGTGTAGATTAATTTGCTAATCGTTTCTTTACTGATTTCTGCTCTCTAGCTGAGAAACCAAAAAAGAGAGCTCAAAACAAAGCAAACAGAAGCCCCAATCTGCAACTCTAAAGCTTCACAAATAAGGGACCCTGGTAGAACACAACAGGAGACTTTACCATGGTTTTGTTCACAGATTAGAGTGGGATGAAAGAAGAAGGGGCACCCTGATGCCAGGGTTTGAAAACTACTTCAGATTTCATTAAGTGTAGCATTTGTTCTGGAAGAAGTCAATTCTGGAATCCACTGGTCTCTCCATCTTCTTTGAAGTGAAAGAATCTACTTCATAATGTTTGGGTTGTGAACATATATTTTCAGCACTTTAACAGAAAAAAAAAAAAAAATCCTTGCTGTGTTTTGAAGCAGAGTGCCAGGAGGAAATGGCTCATGCCAAATCAAGTACAATAAAGTGGAGCTTGACTTTTTTTTTTTTTTCTTTTGGAAAATTGAAAGGGAATTATCTTCTGAAAAACATGTTCTTCTCAAACAAAGGATGTATCTGCCCTGGGGAAGACAGCACCTGGGAGTCTTTTCTGGACACACAGAGAACACACATCAAATCTGTGATGGGGCAAAGTCAAAGTTTTCTCGTGTCTGCTTAGAGATTGCTAAAACTTGAAGACAGAGGGAGAAAGAGCAAAACAAAAACAAAAACAACAATGAAACCAGAATATAAGTGACAACATTCTTTAAATGTTGACTGAGTAACTATTCTAGTAACTACCATGGAAACTAGTACATCAGCCATTACAGTGAAGCACAGCACTCTGTACATTGCTTGTCAGAACATTCATTTCACTTTATCATCATGAGTTCAATCTGTTTTAATGGGATTGTAAGCTACAAAATTGGAAGCCCTCAACCTCTTGATATCCCCAGAGCCTATCATGGTATCTGACAAGAAGCAGGCAGCAGGCACTGAATAAGTACTTAGTGAGTGAATGAGAAAGTTCTTGGAACTTAAAGACCAGAACAACCCAGATGAGTATTCGAGGAGAAATAGAGTATATGTATATAAGTTAGATGTGGAGTGGTTTTTTTTTTTTTTTTTTTTTTTTTGACACTTGGGATTGAATTCAGGGTGCTTAACCACTGAGCCACATCCCTAGCTCTTTTTATATTTTATTTTGAGACAGTGTCTCACTAAATTGTTGAGGTTGGCTTTGAACTGGTGAGACTCCCATTTTAGCCTCCTGAGTTGCTGGGATTACAGGACTGTGCCTCCATTCCTGGCTTTAAATTATATCTTAAAAAACAATCTGTATTGGGATGCACTTTACATTCCACAAAATTTCCCCATTTGAAGGGTATAGTTGATGGAGTTTTAGTATATTCACAGGGTCATGCAGCTATTACCAAAGAAAATTTAAATTATCCTCCCTGAAAACTATAGGCTCATTAGCAGTCACTCCTCATTGCTCCCTCTCATGGCACCCAAAGCAGAAAGTGTAGCTTAGTTTGGGCAGATTGTAGGCAATGCAATGCATATTTCTTAAAACACAATATCCTTCTGGATTTGGGGTTGTTTTAAAGATACTCTCAGCATCTAGCCTGAGGGACAAAGCATGAACCAGGCATTTATTTTATCTAGGACACAGTCTATCAGGATGGTGCTGTTGGTCAGATGATAGGGGAGATATATCCCTGAAGAAAGAGTGTGAAGGTTCACAGGGAGCCATCCCATGGGCCAGGGGAAGCTTATTATTGCTGAAAAGAATAGGAACTTACCTTAGGCTGACCAAGGTAGAACAGAGTCTGGGAGCTCAGACAGAATCAATAACAGTGAAAATTGAGAAGGAGAGACACTGAAAATGAGCTCTGATTTTAAGATTTGACCCTTTGCTCTGCTCCCTGGAGGCCTTAGGGTCCTAACCCTTAGGAATTAGCACAAGGCAGGGAATTAGCAGACTGCAGACAGGTGGAAGGAACATCAACACTCTAGTAGAAAGCATTGCAAGTTTTAGAAGCTTTTCAATTTATGGAAAAATCTGAGAAAAACAGATAGAAATGTTAATTTTATTTGTCCAACAAATATGTATTTTTCACCTCCTATGATTTAGAGTATGTTTTAGTCACTGGGAACACAGTACAGGGAATACAGCCAAATAGCAGTAGAATTGTATGATAGGAATGGGCTGAGGAATGCTGCAAGAGGTAATGTTAGGGAGGTAAAAGGCAAGAACTGAGGTAGGATCTTCTAGAATCTTACAGACCATTTAAGATCTTTGACTCTCACTGTGAGATTAAAAAAATTTTT
Organism: Callospermophilus lateralis; assembly: GCF_048772815.1. NCBI lineage: Eukaryota > Metazoa > Chordata > Mammalia > Rodentia > Sciuridae > Callospermophilus > Callospermophilus lateralis. The sequence continues at coordinate 142,165,396 of NC_135306.1, forward strand.
TTTGAACATCAGGTTTGTCGAGGAATACTTTACATGTAATAACTTCACTTACTTTAAATGTAAATTTTTCTGAGTTTCATCCCTCTTCTATCTGAGTTTTTTTACCTCAAAGTCCCCCTGAATAGGAGAGAGTGAATTCATGGTCTTGATGTCTTCCAGATACTGTCACTTTTTTGCTATGTTTCTTATTTTTGAAATTTGTAAGGACTGGGAGGTAACAGAATAATCAAACCCTTGGATTTTTCAATTGGGTTAATTATACTTCATCCCCATATTTAAAATGAGAGTAGGGTTAGATCTACTTACTCATAAACTGCTTTCCTTTCTCCAGTTTGGAATGGCTCTGTATCACCTCTCCACCATTTTTTTCCATTATCAGTCTTCTGTTTCTAGAAGGTAGAACTCACTACCCCTTTCCTCCCATGGTGATGGATCATCTCCACTCTGCCCTCCCTTAACCCCCATTCAGATCTTCTCTTTTCCAGGCAATCTGCTCTTTGATCTATCTCAAATGTCTATTTTTGGGCTAAGATCCATCCACTCTTTAGGCTTCTTCATTTCCATCATCACTTCCGCCAGTTAGCTTTTTTAAAAGGCCAGGTCATGAGAAGATACAGTTATAACTTCAAGGAAGTTACTATTCATCTAAGGATGCATAAAATCACTGCGGTTCCTACTAAAAGGAAATGAGCAAAGGGAAGTTCCTTCAACAGATGAGTCGGAATGTTGAAACGGCCTCTCTCTATACTACTGGTGCAAAGACAAGTTGGTGCAAATTTTTTGAAATGCAATTGGTGCATATCAATTCTAACATCTCTCTATCTGTATCTATCTATCTCTAAAGGTAATTACATGTGCATCTATCTAGATTGATATCTAATATTGAAATTGCATGGCTTTTCTATTTCTCCTATATTTATTTATTTGGCAATCATCCTTTAACCAGGTACCACACAGTTAGGGTGTACATGAACAGTCAGAAAGTACCTCATCTAATCAATCTGTCCTCATCGCCTTCTAATTGAGTGATATGTTGGGCAAGCCACTCACCCTTTCTGAGCCTCTCAGTATTTCATCTGTAGAAGTAAATAAAATACTAGCTTGTTCTGAGGTAAATAAAATACTAGATTATTATGACTTAGGGTAGTGCATGGCTCATATTAATCATTTAATTTCTATTTGCAATATTTAGCAATTCTTATTAATGTTACCATTACTTGGAGTGATTTAGAGTAGTAAAAATCAGGAAATGGCATAAATATGTAATAAAATAGCTTCAAATAAAAAAATCTCTGGGCTAGGATTTGAGAATGTACTGTAGATAAAATGTTGAATGAAGAAACTAGATAATGACTTCTGCTCCCAGTAGTGGTAGAATGGATAATTTGGATCAATTCTATGATGGAGAACACCTATATGATAAAGACAAAATATAAAACTATGTTTAAAAGTATTGGAGAGCTAACAAGACAGTGCAAAATTAACAAGTAGACACTGCAGAGGGCTGGTGTCCAGAAGGTTGAGTCTACTCATTTAAGACTGCTTCTCCCTGGGGGAGTTTGCTTTCTCCAGGAAGTTGCTAAGAGCTAGATACACAAGCCAAATGTTTTTGTGACCTTGCAGGCCACATCTCATTATTTTTGGGCAGGAATTATAAAGCTGCGGAAGGAAAACCAAGCTTGGCCTTGAAAATCAGAGAATAAAATCTCAACTCTTTTATAGGCAAGAGGCTCTTTTTGTTTTAGTTTCCTCATGTTTAAAATTAGAATGTCAGGATACATAGTCTGGGACCTTTTAAATGATTAGATATATATGAATATTTATGGTCTGACGCCTGATGCACTAAAATAATTCATTATTTTCCCTTTCACTTTAAATTATTATGAAACAAAATAGGAAAATTTAATTAACCAGCTCAAAACTAGGACTAGGAATTCTGTAAAGGTCATTATAATGATCTAATGACTTACCCAGATGACTTTTCCAATTTAAAGATAGTGCATTAATTTGCATTGAGCTTCATAGAACAAGGATTCTTGATATAATGTATATAAACACTAAAATAATTGAAAATTGCAAATATGTAAAGAAGAAACAAAATAATTTAGTAATCCACCTGAATAAATAAAAAGAAATAAATGAGAATATGGAATCTGCAGGACAAATATGAATCACTTAGCAATACTGTAAGTTCAGGCCCATATACATTAATAAGTATTTTCAACATAAACTGCAAATGTTCCAGTTAAAGGTAGGGACTTTTAGACTGGATTAAAGGGAATATTTATCATAATCAACTTTAGGAATTCTATAAGACATTTTTTTAAATAAATTTTTTGCTGAACTGGCAAAAAATTAGAAATAAAACGATGGAAAGTGAATACCATATAAACAATATGCTCAGAGTGTTTCCTAGCTACATTAATATTATATAATTTTTTTATGTAAATTGCAAACACACAGAAAAGTTATCTGTGATTTAGAGTTCACTGAAGAAGGGTAGCATGTGACTGCATGAAATCCAGTGGATCCACAGAACTGAACATGGGTGCCGTGTGCTTCTCCATATGTGTGTTGTAATTTAACACAAGCTTCTCTAAATATAACTGTGAGATGCAAATAGTGTCTTGCTTAGAGAGAAATTTACAGGTTAAACTACTGTGCAAAGCAAAAGTCTAAAAAATAAATAAAATAGGTATTCATTTCAAAATGTAGAAAATGATAAGAAAGTCAACAGCAAGAGTAAAGTACATTAAATTATAAAGCTGTGAGCATAAGCTAATGAGTGAAAGCAAACTCTGGGAGAGAGGATGAAAAAAATCCAAAACTGATCCTTTAAGAAGACCAAAGAACTTGAAAAACTACTAAGATATTGATAAAAGTGAAAGCAGAAGACACACATTAAAAAAAAATCAGAAACGAAAGGAAAATATCATTTTCACTTCTACAGAATACCAATAAATTTGAAATTTTTATGGCAATACATTTATATAAAATGAAGACATTTCTAGAAAAAAATATAACTTCTCAAATCTGACACAGGAAGAAATAAAAGATTTGAATTGTCCCATAATTATCAATAACACTGAATCTGTAATTATGAACCTTCAAAAAGAGAAGATACTATATCCAGATGAATTCCCCCATGAAATATCTAAAATATTTAAGAAGTGGAAATGTTTTTAAACAAAAGATTAACAAAAGAAAACAGGGCTTAGTGGTAGAATGCTTGCCTAGCATGCATAAGGCCTTAGATTCAATCACCAGCACCACACAAATAAATAAATAAAACAAAAAGGAGGAAAGATATCCCAACTCATTGTGCATAGCCAATATACTCTTTGAAACCAATATAATCAAGAAAAGCTTAGTCCTTACTGCTAGCAGCTATGTCATGACCTTGAAGATGGAACTCATATGGTAAGGATGGCAGAACAGAAAGGAAGAAGCCTGGTTCTCATAAATCTTGAAAGGTTCAAGAACATAGTTTGAATGCTTTGCTGGATTAGTAGCCAGGCACACTTTTGGAATTTTGAAAACAGTATCAAATAGTTTCTTAAATGTTATATAGTGTTTCATCACCTATGAAGTGCTGCCGCCACTTAGAACATGCAGCTCTTGTAGTCCTTAGATACCTTTGTGTGGTGGATGTAATTTTTTACATTTTTTTTCAGATAAAGAGAAAAGCGAAGTTACTGAATTTTGATCTCAGATTTCTGACTTCAAAACCACCGTTTTGTCTAGTATACCATCCTACAGGAACTCCAAAATTTTGGGAAGGTCCATTCCTAAACCAGTTGGTACTTGCCACAGCCATCCTCCCGGAGAAAGAGGGGTCAGCTTTTGTCTTCTTGGCTTCCACATTTTGATCTATTCCTTTTCAAGCCTGTGTATCTGGGGTCTAGGCTAAAACCAGAATTAGGGTAATTTCAAGGGAGTCTGAAAATTTTTCTTTCTTGATGGTTTCTGTGCCAACTTTGTTTGAATCAGGCATAAGGAAAGGGATGACCATGATGTGAACAAAGGATTAATGTTTGCTAACATTAAAATGCTTTGAGTGGGTGAGCTTTCTCATATAAGTGTCTTCTACTTGTATGAGGATTGAATTATATTCACTACAAATTTGCTGAGCAACTATAATTCTACTTAGAATTTATTTTCTTATTTATCAGCATGTTCTGAAAATATTTAATTCTTTAGTTTCCTCAGGTATAAAACAGAGATAACAATAATACCTATTTCATGAGGCTGTTGTGAGTATTGAATAAGCCACTAGATATGAAACTCTGAAATAAGTTCTGGAATATAGTGGAGGCTCAAAACTGCTCGTTATTATCATTATTGTTATCATTGTCTCTAAAATAAAGATAATTCTACCTCCTAGTATTGTTTTCAAGATTCAAATGAAGCAGTGTAGATGAGGCAATTATCGGATATTCTTCTTCCTTCTACTTGAGTTGGGGGAGGGGAATTACTCATCCAGCAGGCTCCCTAAAGGGAGAGCAGGTGCGGCATCACAGAACCAAAGAGTTCCAATTATCATGAGGAATGCATGATTTATAAAGCAGAGAACACATTAATTTGTTCATTTTACAAAGATTTTTTTTTGAGAACCTACTGTGTTCCATGTTCCAAGATAGTGGAGTGGTTAAGTAAATAGAATCTGGTACTAGGACTTCTGCGTTTGATTTTTGGATCCATGTTCTACCTCAGAGTGTGCACTTGAAGAGTTACTTAAGCTCTTTAGGCTTCTCGTTAATCAACATTAGATTTCACAAAATAAGGATGTTTGTACCTATTGTATGTTATTCACTGATAGAATTGAAACTTGAAAAATAGTGTTCACATCTGTAAAAGGGAACAAAATAAATCTACCTCATAAAGTTGCTGGGGGGGATTAAATTTGTTTACATGTTAAAGCATTTTAGATCATAGACTTGCACATTGCAAGTCTTGATTAAATATTAGTTGTGCTTTTATTTGGGTTCCTGTTCTAGGTCTTGGTAATATAAATGACAAAACATGTATGTGAGGGACAGAGAGACATGGATATATGATACAAAAATGTGGCAGTGTATCCTTAATCTGAGTAAGCAATTCATGATCACTGGGGCTGATGGTAAGCAATTGTCTATTAGAAGTGCCAGTAATGTCAGAGAGTTGTTGCAGCTGGATCACTGGAGGAGGAGAGTGGGAGATTAGAATGTGTTTCTCAGAGGCTGGATGCTTGATTAGGAGCATGGGAGTGGCTGAGGTGCAGAGAAAGAAGGGCTCTTTGCAGGGATGTTTGAGGATTATACACATGGAAATCAAAGACACATTGAACAGACGTAGTTAATGAAGATATAAGTAAAAAAATTAAGTAAAAATAAAAAACTGGGTCAGTGTTTAAGGATCTATCACTAATCTCATCTGTGTTTGCTTAGAGATCTGCTGGGAGAGTGGGTTGAGCTGTGAGGTTGAGGGCCAGTGTAGAACATAAGCTCCAGAGCAAGAGCACTTGTCAGGTTTTACTCACTGATGTGTGCCAAGTGTCCAGAATGGCACTGGGCATTTAGTAGGGGTTCAGTAAATATTTACTGAATGAATGAATGATTACCATGAAGGGCCTTGACTTCAAGAAGAGTGGGAACTATATCTTGTAGGCAGTGTTCAGCCTAGAGGAGTTTCTGAGAAAGGGACGTGCATTATCCTAGGAAGATTGATTCTGTACAGGCAGGTAGGAGATACAAGTGAGGAAGAGGAAGATAAGGGCTTATAGTAGAGCAGAGATAGTGGGAAGCAGAGGGGAAGGAAATGTCAGAGACAGGTGAAACTCAGGTATGGAGACATTAAATTGTGGCTATTATGCATAGTGAATTTGGAGAGATTACCTAAATGCAAATATTTCTTTTAACATTTGACATTCACAAGTCCTTTTCTTACAGCCTGCTTCTTCCATCAATACCTTCTACAGTTGATTAAATACAGGACAGAAAATGGAATACATCAGCCTGACATTTTTCTGAATCCAGGCTCTTGTCATAGGATGAATGTTGCCATTTGTTATTAAAACACTCATGCCCACACCTCGTATCAGTAAAATAACTTTTCACCCCCTAACCCTTTGGAGGGTTTATTTGTCCTTCATAACACAATCTGCAAATTAGCAGTGATCCCATAATTTGTCTGTGATGCATGCTCATTTTATTTATAATCCAGAGGCAATTAAAATCTCTTTCATACAACACTGTCCCCATGACAGATGTGTGGCTGCCACTCCAACACATGATGACTGACATAAATCATTTCAAGATCAAAATGTATGCTGACTTGCTGGTCTCTAGCAAGTTACAGCAGATGCCACCCCAGACAGAGTGACAGGGACATTCTTTACAGGAGCCTCATTTTAGCTAACTGCTCTATTCTGCTCTAGCTCTGGAATCTTGACATGTTGGCTAGTTTGTGACAGTTTAGAAATTCTTCATGTGGCTTTCATAAGCTACCAAGCAAGGGTCATTCTCTCCCTGTCCCTCCCTGTATAGGTTTTCAGTGGTTTCTTAGCAGGGCATACAAGAGTGTCACAATCTGGACACAATCCATCACTCTGGCTTTGCCACCAGCACTCCATCTCCTATTCCTTCAGCTGCAGCTGCCCCCTGCAGTCCACCAAATCTTATGACCTGCACCCACTGCTCTACTTCCAGGTCTCTGATCACACAGATCCCTCTTTTGGCTGTGTCCTTGAGAATGAACTACCATAATGTTAAACAACTTTCTTCCTGCATTCTCTATCCAGTATAATTTTGCTTCTCTCTGAAGATTCAACATAGTTGTTAGTGTCTCTGTGAAGTGTTTAGATTTGCTTGCCTTCCTCTCTGCTTCTAAAACATTGTAGTTTATTTTTATCCAGTTCATAGAATTGATTAAATCACATTCATCAGTTCATGGGGTTATAATCATCATTGGTGTATGTAAGAGAATAGTTTCTTTTTGATCCATTTTAATATTCCATTCTTTATCTTGTTTCTTTGTTTCTAATCTCTACCCAATGCAGAGAGTCATTCTGATGAATTTAATTTACGTTCATAGTATGCAACAATTTATTAAGATGATACAGTGTCATTTTGTTTGTGTATGTTTTCAGTCTGGAGGGCTGAAAAATATATTTCCTACTTTTTTCAATGTAAAGTATGTTTCACACCTATGCATCCTGTTGCATTTACACTTAATTCATTTATTCTGAAGGAAATATGGAAAAAGATGATAGTAATGATATGAGTTTAGCATGTATTCATATGTTTACAGCCACTTAAGTTTCTACTTCTGTGAATATATACCTTCTTTTCATTTCCCTTTTTTGGTGTAATTACTGTATCAAATTCTAACTGGGTTTATATTCAAATCTTCAACTACAATTTTATTTGATCTTTTCTCTGTTTGTCAATTGTTTATTGTTCATTTTACCAGTTTGAAACATCTCTTTTATTACAGTTCTTATGATTTCCATATTAATTTCATATAATGGCTAATATAAAATTGTTAAGTATCACTTTTTTAAAAAGTTATTTCATATGACTAATATGTTTCTGGAATTGTCTTTTTTAAAAAGCTAATAAGAGAGCCTCTGCCTTTTCAGGTAAGTTTAACTCATTTATAATTACTGCGATTAATGTTACATTCAAATTTTTTATTATAAGTATGATATGTCTAAATTACAGTTAAAATTTTTTCTTTTATTATTAATTTTGTTTTTATCTGGTATTAATAATATAAAACAGTTGTTTTACTTTGTATTCCTGATACCCTTTTATAGTTTAAGTTCATCAATTTATCCTTCAAATTATCCCATTCTGTTATTCAATCAATCTATTGAGCTTCTTATTTTAAGTGCTATAGTTTTCTTGAAGTTCAGTGCTTTTGTTCTTGTTCATTTCCCCTAATATACTCCTTTATTTATTTGAGACTATTTATTATTCTTATTTTGAATTGTTATACTGATTGGTGTCTTAGGATTGCTTTAAATAATGCATGTAGGTGTTTTAGTCAGCTTTTTCATCTCTGTGGCCAAAAGACCTGACAAGAATAATTAGAGAAGGAAAGGGTTATTTGACTCATGGTTTCTGAGGTCTTAGCCAATAAGTGGCTGACTTTATAGTTCTGGGGCCCAGGTGAGGCAGAACATCATGACAGAAGTGTGTGGAGGAGGAAAGTAGCTCAGGATATGGCACCAGGAAGCAGAGAGTGAGCTTTGCTCCCAAAGACAGAGTATATGCTCCAAAGGCACACACCTCAGTGACTTGCTTCTGCCAACTACTTCCATCTCTCTACAGTTACTGCCCAGTTCATCCATATCAGTGGATTAATGCACTGATTAGGTTACAAAACTCATAACCCAAACATTTCCCCTATAAATTTTCTTGCATTGTCATATAAATGTGTTTTTGGGGGAGACTTCTTATTGAAACCACAGCAGTAGGTTGTTCAATTTGTATTTCTTTTTGTAGTGTTTGTATTCTGTAAATGTTTTACATTCTATTTTTGTAAGTGAATTATTCCTCTCAGGATATCAGCTAGTTTGGTAGCTGATAAAGTCTATCTGCAAAAAAGGAATGAAATCTTACGGCATATGGACCCATTTTTGCTTTAGACTGTCATTTCTCTTCTTTTCTCCCCTAATACTCCCGTTACCCAGCTACTTTGTCTACCCTAGATATTTTTCTTTATTTTTTAGATTTTATGTTAGAAATCTGGGATCCATCAATGTCTACATTTTTATTTCAAGATTTGGGAAATGCAGTCAGCAGCCTGTACTATTTAAACAAGTTATAAACTAATCAGAAGTAGAAAGCCTCCAAATCTTTCTTTTCCACCATGAATCTTGAAAACCAGAGATGATATTTTATTGGTATTGAATACTTGTATATGAACATAATATAATCATTCAATATAAGCTAGTCTATAACAAAAGACTAACAGTAATACTTTAAAGACAAAGTCCAATCATTCGAGAATGGAAATATAGACTTGACACTTATTATGAGTCTATAAACCTTGCTGAATCATAACATTCCAAAGAGGGATTTGATGAATGCCTGTTGTCTTTTTAAACTGCTCATTCAAAATCCTTCCAAAATTAATTATTTTCACCTTTTTTGATTTGGTGAATTTGGCAAAACTGACTCTTGAGTAGTTGAAAATTCTGAAGGGCTTCAGAACAGAATCCTGAAAACATTTCTGGTTAATTGTGGCTGCCTCATAAATGAAATCTCAAAAAATTCATCTTAGATATCTCAGGCCCATTTACTCCAATTGTCTGTGGTTATATCTTCATGGCTACCATGCCCTCTCTCTCTGCTCTGTTCCTCTATCTACAATGGTGTTTCTGAATTGGGGGTGACTTTGTCTTTCTTCCCCCAGGGGATGACGACTGAGACAGGTTAGAGGTCAGGGATGCACTCTAACAACAGCTTACAAGGCACAAGTCAATTTGTTCCTCACAACAAAGAATTGTGTACACAAAATGTCAGTAGGCTCCTACTGAGAAACCCTTGAACACAGGGATTCTGATCTTCTAGCTTAATCCTACTTCCAAATTCTCCATGTGGCAGGTAGCCCAGGAAAATGGAATTTAAGTGTCCATTATTATTTGCTGGGAGCCACAGCCAATTAATATGATGCATGGCATTTTTGATTGAAAGGTGATGCCAGCTAGCCATTGAGATGATATGATTATGTTAAAAATTACATTCATATGGATACCGGACTCCTGCTGCGGGACTCCTGGAGAGTTCCCATTGGTTGGGAAAGTACAGTAGGAGGGAATTCCGGGGAGGCGCTTGCGCTGGAGTTCCGGAAAGGAGCAGCAGAACGCCGCGTGGGTGGATCGGGAAGCTTCCCGGGCGGACGTGTTATTGGCGGTTCTTTCAAATAAAGTTTGTTCCTGTTTGAGTGGCTCGTGATCTTGTGCCCAGCCAGACAGCGGCAACTGGTGGCCCTGTACGGGGAGCGCCTGAAGCTTGGAGGTGAGTAAAATTGCTCGCCCCTGAGGGAAGGCGACAGAATGGGTGACCATTTCAAAAAACAATGTGTTCTTCTTTTGATTTATTTTGTTTTTGTTTCAAGCTGCCTATCCCTAGAATTTTCTCAGGCAAACTGGGAAAAATGGTTGGCTCAAGGCTTGAAGTTGTTTGGCCCGGAGAAAGAGAAAATTGATACAACTATTCTTTGCTCCGTTTTTGTTTCATTCTGTTTCGGGTTTGTTTTATGCTACCTAACTGGGTTGCGTTACCTTTATAGTAGATTAGAAACTAGTAAAAAACAAACCGAAAAACTGTTAAGTAAATTGTTAGAGGTCCAAACTGTGGTAGAAAACATGTCAGGTCAAGCAAAAGAGAAGGTCTCTCCAGCTAGTCAGACAGAGGAAAATTTGAAGAAAGAAAGCTTAGAGGAAAAACGACCATCAGTTGGGGAGTTACAACAGGAGGCTGCTACTAACTCCGTTCTATCACCAGAGGGCGTAAGAGCTGAGCGGCCCTCAATTCCTGTAGTTAATGCACAAAATCCTAAGGCAAGATCCCAAAGACTAGCATGCCCTGTACTTGAGCAGGCAGGAGGGCAACGAATTCATCGCGCTCTAGATTTCAAAACAGTAAAGCAATTAAAAGAGGCTGTAACAACCTATGGCCCGCAAGCACCCTTCACCATAAGCATGGTTGAATCTATTACCAACTTAGACATGACACCAGCAGATTGGGCTAACATGTGTTGATCTGTGCTAAATGGAGGACAATATTTGTTATGGAAGGTTGCCAATGAGGAATTCTGCATGGAGACAGCTAGGCAAAATACAGCAGCCGGTTACCCTCAAAGAAATCTGGAGATGTTGTTAGGAAAGGGACCTTATGAGGGTCAACGGCAACAAATTGAATATGATCCTGGTGTATACGCACAAATTGCTGCAGATGCAGTTAGGGCATGGAAAACTTTACAGGGGCATGGAGATTTACAAGGACAGTTATCTAAGGTAATACAAGGAACTAACGAACCTTACGCTGAATTTGTAGATAGGCTTATTCAGACAGCTTCTAGGATATTTGGAGATGTAGAACAAGCAATGCCATTTATAAAACAACTGGCTTATGACCAAGCAAATCGTTGCTGCAGAGAGGTCATTAGACCATGGAAACATGAAGATTTAAACACATATATTAAATTATGTAGAGACATTAATGAACAAGGACAAGTCTTAGCAGCAGTACAACAGGCTTTAGATGCCAGGCCAAAAACATGCTACAATTGTGATCAGACAGGACATTTTAAAAGGAATTGTCCCATAGGAGGAGGGTTTAACAAAGCTAGGTATCAAAGAAATAGAATACCAGGTATTTGCCCACGATGCCGTAGAGGGAGACATTGGGCTAATGAATGCCGTTCTCAAACTACCATAGAGGGCACTCCGTTATCAAAAAACGGACAAGGATCAAGTGTTTACCCACGATATCGTGGAGAAAGGCATCAGGCTCCATTGCCAAAAAACGGACTGGAGGGCCCAATGCTCCGGGGCCCAAAACCACAAATATACGGGGCAATGGAGGAACCCAACAGCACCATCAAGGTAGTGCCCAGGACACATTATCCATTAAATCCCTCATCAGACAAACTAGAGGGAGCGCAGGGCTGGACATCTGCGCCTCCGCAAGAGCAGTACTAACTCCAGAGATGGGAATTCAAATTATTCCCACAGGAGTAAAAGGACCTCTTCCCCAAGGAACGGTAGGCTTATTATTGGGACGCAGTTCTTCCACACTAAAAGGACTTATGATAAGTCCCGGGGTAATTGATCCCGATTATGAAGGTGAAATAAAAATTATAGCTAGTTCTCCAAGAGGCATATCAGTTATCTCACCAGGGGATAGAATAGCACAGTTACTAATAATACCCAGCCTACATGATAAATTTTCTAGTCGTACTGTAGAAAGAGGTACCAGGGGATTGGGCTCCACAGGTGTAGATTGGGCTATGCTGTCTTTAAATTTAGATTCTCGCCCCATGCTAAAACTAAATATTCAAGGATACGACTTTAATGGGCTACTGGACACAGGTGCAGACCTTAGCATCATATCTAGTCAGGAATGGCCAAAACATTGGCCATTACAACAAGCCACTCAAACGCTTCGAGGCCTAGGAGTGGCTACTAATCCCCATAGAAGTGCAATGGTATTAGATTGGAAGGATCCTGAAGGATGTGAGGGAACTATACAGCCATATGTATTGGATCATCTTCCTATAAATTTATGGGGACGAGATGTCCTAGATCAATTAGGTTTAACGTTAACAAATAACATCAATCCTAATGCGCCCACTACTAGGGCTAAACAAGGTTTTAAAAAAGAAAAAAGATTAGGAAAACAAGGACAAAATATAGCAGCACCAATTCAAATAGATCAAGGAACAGACAGACATGGGTTGGATTTTCAGAAAGGGCCACTGAGACAATAAAAATTACTTGGAAATCAGAAAGACCAGTGTGGGTTCCTCAGTGGCCCCTGACTAAAGAAAAGATACAAGTAGCCCATGATCTGGTTAAACAACAATTAGCGAAAGGACATATACAACCTTCCATATCTCCCCATAATACTCCCATTTTTGTTATTAAAAAGAAATCTGGTAAATGGAGATTATTACAAGATTTAAGAGCCATTAATAATGAGATGGTTATTATGGGACCTGCTCAATCAGGGATTCCCCAATTGTCTGCTTTACCAAAAACCTGGTATGTTTTAGCTATAGATATTAAAGATTGTTTTTTTTCAATTCCTATTCATCCTGAGGATAGTCCACATTTTGCATTTACTATCCCTGCACTAAATCATGAAGGTCCTGATCAGAGATATGAATGGAAAGTACTCCCTCAGGGGATGGCTAATAGTCCAACTATGTGTCAAATTTATGTTAACAAAGCAATCCAACCACTTAGAAATCAAAATCCTGAACTACAAATATTTCACTATATGGATGATGTATTATTGGCACATAAAGATAAAAACATATTGCTGGAATGTTATGCCACACTTACAAACTTATTAAAAAATTATAATCTAGAGATAGCAATAGATAAAGTACAATTAAATCTTCCAATTAATTATCTAGGAGTCCTGTTATCCTCAACCATAGTCCGTCCACCAAAAATTCAAATACGAGTAGATCAACTCAAATCACTTAATGACTTTCAAAAGTTATTAGGAGACATAAATTGGATAAGGCCTTATCTAGGCATACCAACAGGAGAGCTAGGACCTTTATTTGATATCCTAAAAGGTCCATCAGATCCAAATTCACCCCGCATGCTAACGCCTGAAGCAAGAAAGGCATTAAAAATCATTGAAACATATATGGAAAATATGCACTTGGATAGAATTGATATAAGTTTGCCTTTATTATTTATTGTACTACCAACAAAAAATATTCCTACAGGAGTATTTTGGCAAGAAGGTCCATTATTGTGGATACATTTATCTTATTCTCCTAATACTATTCTTACTAGATATCCTGAGGCTGTAGGACAATTAATACTCAAAGGAATAAAAGCAGCAAAGGGAGTGTTTGGGATTTCTCCCAATAAAATTATTACTCCATACACTATGGATCAAATTGATGAGTTAGCCAATGAGTTAAATACTTGGGCAATAATCATGTGTAAATCTAATGTTTCATTTGATAATCACTTGCCATCTAATCCTTTGTTGTCTTTTTGGTCTAAGCATCCTGTAGTTTTTCCAAAAATGACAAGAAAGACCCCTATCATGAATGCTCCAAATATATTCACTGATGGGTCAAATAATGGTACAGCAGCAGTAGTTACCCCTGATCAAACTTTTACATTTTTAGTACCCAAACAATCAGCTCAAAAGGTAGAGCTTAATGCAGTATTACAAGCTTTTATGATGTTTAAAGATTCTGTATTTAATTTATTTTCTGATAGTCAATATGTAGTTAATGCTATAGTATCCCTTGAAGATGCAGGTAGGATTTCCCCTTCTTCTACTGTTTTCTCTTTGTTTTCCACTATACAAAGTCTAATCTGGGACAGAAAAGATCCATTCTTTATAGGACATATCAGGGCACATACAGGATTGCCTGGAGCCCTTAGTTTAGGCAATGAATTAGCAGATAAATCTACACATGACATACATATTTTCTCCACAATAGAAGAAGCTATAAATTTTCATAAAAGGTTTCATGTCAATGCTAATACTTTACAAAAACGTTTTAAAATAACTAAAGAACAAGCCAGACATATAATAAAACAATGTCAAAATTGTGTGACATTTTTACCACAAGTTAATCTTGGAGTCAATCCTAGAGGACTGATACCTAACCATATTTGGCAGATGGACGTCACACACTTGCCAGAATTTGGAAAATTAAAATATTTACATGTTACAGTTGATACTTCTTCTGGATTTTTGATGGGCTCCCTTCATGCCGGAGAAAAAACTAAAGATGTTATAGCTCATTGCTTACAAAATTTTGCCACTGTGGGCGTTCCAAAACAGTTAAAAACAGATAACGGTCCCGGTTATGCTTCTACCTCTTTTAAACAATTCTGCTCATCATTTGGCATTACTCACATAACAGGAATTCCATACAATCCACAGGGACAAGGCATAGTTGAAAGAGCTCATCAAACTATTAAAATGTACTTATTAAAACAAAAGGAGGGAATTGGAAAGGGGTATATATCCCCCAAAGATAAACTTAAAATAACCCTCTTTACTCTAAACTTTTTAAATTTGGATTCATCAGGACTTAGTGCTGCGGAAAGGCATATGTATCCAAAAAATGTGCATAAGCCTAAAGTTCTTTGGAAAGATATTCTAACAGGACAATGGAAAGGTCCTGACCCAGTAATTGTCTGGAGTCGGGGCTCTGTTTGCGTGTTTCCACAGGGAGAACAGCAGCCGATTTGGATTCCAGAAAGACTAACTAAAACGATTTCTACAGATCAAAAAGAAGATAATTTGACTCAAATCCATAACAGCTGATATCCAGAACTCCAGCTTGGCCATTCTTACATCTGCGACTGATTAACCAGGATGCTTTTTTCAATATCTATTTTATTATTGCATTTTTCCATATCATAGGTTCTATTTTATTTTTGAGCTCATACAGACCTAGGTTGATGTTTTTCTGATCAGTTTTATTTTTTAACTGTGGAGTTTTTAACATTGCAATGGAGATTTCACCTAGGTGAAACTACAAGGCCTTTACTATTGTCTTATGTGTTGTATGTTATATGTGCACACTTCTGTTTTGTGTTATGTGTCTATATGTGCGTATGTCCATAGATCATATATGAGGAGTGCTCAAAAAAAAAAAAAAAAAAAAAAAAAAAAAATGGATCCAAGTACTTTTTATTATTCACGTCATTTTAATGGTTTAATTTAAATTGGGTAAACAGCTGTTAAAAATTATTTTAATATGTGTACAAATAAGCAGGTTAACAAATCTGTTTGTTTATTTTCATCTTTCCTTTTCATTATATTTAATAATTCTGTTCAAGATAATGTAAATTGTTCTAAAAAAAAAAAAAAAAAAAAAAAATGTTTTCTTAGTACCTGTTAAAATGTTACATTTTTTTTTTCTTTTTCTCTTTAACATCATTGTCAGAATTCTTATTTTTCATCCCAGTGCCGGTAAAGACAAAGATGAAACCAAACTACAACTTCTTCGATAATTATCACAACAAACTGTATAAACTGATATATCAATGATCTTGGGAGGAAATGGACATATTGATAGATTCCTCCACTTTGAACTGCTTACAAAACTTGCCTGGACTATGTATCACTTGTATGCACTGTGATCTATCCGTTGATACAACAAATTATGGTAATGCTGGCGTATCTTTGCTGATGTGTCACCAGTGATGCAATTTTCCCTAGGAGTCGTCAATTGATGTGGTGTTGTGGCATTTCTGTATCCTCCTCCCTTCTACTAGTGATGGTCTAATTTTGGGGGCCAACAGAGGTGAGGCAAAGAACCTCACCCCCCCACTGGCACCAAGGCCAAATCTGGGGGCCAACAGAGGTGAGGCAAAGAACCTCACCCCCCCACTGGTGCATAGGCCTATCCACAATTATGGCTATTTGCTGGACCGGTAGTCAGTGACGGGTATGATCCAATTACAATGGTATCAACCTAAGACAGGAGGCTGACGCCTAAAGGTCAGTTTTCCAATGACGGGTAAGAACCATATGTTGAATTGGACAAACCTAACAGGCACGGTCCCTAGCCACATTACTTGCTTCTTAATTAAACAGAAGGGGGGAGATGCTGGGAGCCACAGCCAATTAATATGATGCATGGCATTTTTGATTGAAAGGTGATGCCAGCTAGCCATTGAGATGATATGATTATGTTAAAAATTACATTCATATGGATACCGGACTCCTGCTGCGGGACTCCTGGAGAGTTCCCATTGGTTGGGAAAGTACAGTAGGAGGGAATTCCGGGGAGGCGCTTGCGCTGGAGTTCCGGAAAGGAGCAGCAAAACGCCGCGTGGGTGGATCGGGAAGCTTCCCGGGCGGACGTGTTATTGGCGGTTCTTTCAAATAAAGTTTGTTCCTGTTTGAGTGGCTCGTGATCTTGTGCCCAGCCAGACAGCGGCAATTATTCAAATCTTATTTGCATTCTGGGTTTGGCTACCAGCAATTCAGGATTCCAGGGTTAGATGCAATCTACCCTACCTCTGCCCACCTCCCAATATCCCCCTCACTTCCTGTCTTTCTTCCCCCTCCACACCTTTGTTGCTAAGATACAAAATTGGGTTGTTGAATGCCAGAGTCAGAACTTTCTCTACTAATTCCTCAACTTTGACCTTCAGTTCTTTCTAGGATGTGGTTTAGTTTTTACAGTCAGCTTTTCTTGTTCCAGAACACTGAATAACTCCCTAAGATGTTCCCCCATTTGGATACCCCCCACCTGCTGGCATGCTCTGTCATATTTGCTAAATGTCCCTGTAATACCAAATATCAACTTTTTCAGAAGCTCTTTCCTCACTGTGCAAGTCAAAGTCACACACTTCTCCTGTCACTTTTATCATTTTACCCTGTTTTATATTTCTTCATAGCAATTATTAACACTTGTCATATATACTTGCTTGTTTAAAAATGTCATTCTTCTTTCACCTCCATAACATTCAGCAAGGATTTTCTTTGCTTACTATTATACATTCCAGGGCTTAGGGAACAAGATGTGTGCTCAATATCAGATATTTGCCCTGGAGTCCATGCAAAGGTTAACATGTCATCGTGTCTGCCAGGTGCTTGGAGGCAGAGAAGGGTAATTACAAGGATGATGCTATATAGATGCGTGCAGGTGCTGTCATTGTCTCGCCTAGGAGAACTGCCTTCACAGAGAAGGCTGCACCTGCATAGGAGTCAACAAGAAGCAGGGAGGGGAAGGAACGTCTTAGATACTTTTTAGCATGTAAAAATTGTGACACTTTTCTTAGAAGAGTTATGTTTTGGGAATAAAGAAGGTAGTGCTGCAAGCATAAATCTGGTCCACTGTTGAAAGAACAATACATGTCATATGAGGAAGGCAGGACTTCATCCTGTGGGAAATTGGGAGACCTAAAATATCTTGAGCAGCTCTGTGTTTGAAGATGATAATGTTAATGGCACTGTGGAGGTTGGACTGGATGATCAGAGGTGGTGATGATAGGCCATCATGGAGAGATTTAAAAATTAATTCAGAAACTAATCTATTGCCTCCCACTGAGACCATCTATTCTCTGTGACCTTCCTCTTTCCTCCCTAGATGATATAGTTTAAAGCCCAATTTCTTGTAAAAACTGCTTTTCAATTTCTAAAAATTATAGTCAGCAACCCTGTGGTCAAGCATCTGATCAATCATTGGAAACATTTCCTATCCATCTCATGCATTGTCATTGAAATAGATCTAGCTTTGACTCACTTCAGGGAAATTCTATGAGAGTTCATGGCAGAAAGCAATATCTCACAGTCAGTGTCATTTAGGGCTTAGTTTTAACCATCTATCAAGAGAGTCTCAATTAATTTTGCTGAGGCTAAAAGTCACTTATAATTACAGTCCTGTTATCTGAGTATGTCTTCCTTATCTTTTACTATCCTATGCTTCCTTCTTGGCTAGACTATCACGGGTACCATTATTTTATTGGTAAGCCTTGGACCTGTACCTCCTAGTTCAAACTGATTAACTACTTCTCTTCTCCAATAGATAAAGGACATGACCAGCTTTTAGATTTCTCAGATAGAGCTTCTAAACTGTCATTTATTTCCTCCAGTGTCTCAGGAGCAGCTCTTCCACTGCAGTTTGGAATGATCAGATTTTCAGTGCCAAAAAAATCTGATAAATGATATTCTTCTTTCTAGCTAATCAACAGGACTAGGTGAGTTCACAAAATTGAGAATGTTTTTTATCAGTTACAGTGGTAACTTTCAGGCCATAGTAGTAATAAGAAGAAATATATAGTTATAATGTTTCTATAACTCATATTCTTATTAAGAAGGAAAAGTTTGAAACTTAGCTCATCCAAAAAATTATGGAATGAGGGAGCTTTGTGTTTTATTGAGACCCAGTGTTTTCATTTTTAAAATGGTAATATTAACATCTGTCTCATTAGGTCGTTATGAGAATTAAATGAGGCAATGTATGTAAAGCACCTAGCATATTTTCTGATCTATAATATGTGCTCAATTAATAAGCACTTCCATGCAGTTCACCAAACATGTACCCCAGACATTTTATGTGTCATTGTCTATGCTGAATGTTGTTATGTAAAGCTTAGTAATATATAGACCCCTACTTAAAGGAGATCATAGCTTAGTGGAGGAGACAAACATGTGAAGGGATAAATATCATTCTTTGTGGCAGGTACAAAAATAAAAATGGAGCACCTCATACAGTGGAGACCTGGAAGAACTGGTAGCTAGCCCTACCTGGAGAAGTTTTTCTGGAGTAGATGATAGGGAATCCGAGCCTCAACTGGTTTGTAAGTAATCACCAAATGGGCATGGGGGGATGGGATGAATGGGGTTGGTGGGTTGGAGAGGTGGCTAGAGAGAAAAGGAAATTCAGGTGAAAACAACGGGCATTTGTGACATGTGCTCCTCTTTTTCCTTCTACTCTTTCTCTTACTTTATAAAGAAAATAAATTAGAAGTATGTATGTGTGTGTATATATATATATATATATATATATATATATATATATATATATATATATATATTTTGCAGTATTAGAGATTAAACCCAGGGGCACTCTACCACTCAGCTAAATCCCCAGCCTTAATTTTTTATTTTGAGACAGTGTCTCACTAAATTGTCCAGGCTGGCTTTGAACTTTTGATCATTCCTGCCCTGTTCTCAGTCTCCTGAGACAGTGGGATTACAGATGTGTATCAACATGCCTGAGCCTTTTACTTTATAATAAAAATCTTTTAGTAAGACCAGTAGCTCAGTCATGCCCCATTAAGCTTTTGAAAAGAATAAATTTGAAGATTAAAGATTCTGATCAATTGTAACCAATGCAGAAGAAGAATGAATCCTTGAATCCTTTCCTCACTTATTCAAAGCATTGGCATATTTACTAACATAACATTAGAATTTTTAAGGCATTTAAAAAATTTTCTAGTGTTTTATTAATTGTCTTCAAATTCTCATGTAGTAGGTACTATTAATCTCATTTTATAAAAAAATGAAGAAAATAAAACTATGTGAGCTGCCCGGGATCTCTAGGAGGTAAACTGTAGGATTTGGACTTTACAAGTCATCTAAACTCCTAAGTCAGCACTCTATCCTCCACCACCAAGCCTTCCTTTATGAAAATGTCATTTGACAAACAAACAAACAAACAAACAAATAAACAAACAAACAAAAAACCCCAAACTTGTTGAATAATCCTAGTCAACTTTTCTTTGCAATCCTGGAGAATTAAGAAAAAGTCTGCTTCATCCACATCAAAATGCCAATGAAATTCTTCACAGAACTAGAAAAAAAGAAAAGCAATGCTGAGACAATCATCACACTTGATTTTAAATTCTACTACAGAACCATAATAACAAAATGTCATGGTACTGTAACAAAAATATAGTAACAAAAATGGCATGGTACTGGCATAAAAACAGACACAGAGACCGACAGGATAGAACAGAAGACACAGAGACAAACCACATAGCTATAGTCATCTGATCCTTGATAAAAACAGCCTTTTAAACAAATGGGAC
Organism: Callospermophilus lateralis; assembly: GCF_048772815.1. NCBI lineage: Eukaryota > Metazoa > Chordata > Mammalia > Rodentia > Sciuridae > Callospermophilus > Callospermophilus lateralis. The sequence continues at coordinate 142,185,647 of NC_135306.1, forward strand.
AGAGAAAATAGGACATCTGTATGTAGAAGACTGACACTAGGTCATGCAAAACGGATCAAAGACCTAGGAATTAGAGCTCAAACTTTGCAAATAGTAGGAAAAAACAAAGGGTCAACATTTCAATAGATAGGCACAGGCAACAACTTCCTTAATAGAACTTCTAAAACTTAGGAAATAATTCCAAGAATTAATAGATGTGATTCTAACTGTAATCAAGGTTTCAAGATTTCATCTCATTTTAAATAGAACAGCAACTGTCAAGAATACAAATAATAATAAATGCTGGCAAGTATGTGTGGATAAACGAATACTTACACACTGCTTGTAGAGTTATAAATTAGTACGACCACTTTGAAAATCAGTATGGTGGTTCCTTAAAAGACTAGGAATGGAACTCTCATGACCCAACTACACCTCTCCTTGGTATTTATAAAAAATAATTAGGTCAGCATATTATAGTAATGTATGCATTCCCATGTTTACAGCAGCATAATTCACAATAGCCATGTTATGAACTCTGTCCAGGCATCCATCAACAGATGAATGGATAAAGAAAATGAAGTTTTATTCAGACATGAAGAAGGATGAAATCATATCATTTGCAGGAGGATGCAGAAACATTATGCCACATGAAATGGACCACACTCAGAAAGTCAAGGGTTGTATGTTTTCTCTTATATGCAGAAACTAGAGACAAAACAACAACAACAACAACAAAAAAAAAAAAAAAAAAGGAAAATAAAAAGGATATCCTTGTACCAGTGTGGTAGAGAAAGAGGACAAGGGTGATACCGCTGGTTACCAGTGACAAGTTCTGCTCCCTCAATGTTGAATGTTGAAGTATAACATTAGAGAAGCATGCTTAGGCAAGCATATAAAGCAGGGTTTATTTAAAAAATGGGTAACGCAGACTTCTCCTGGGAAGAAGAAAGGGGCTATAGCTGGTATCCTGGTATCCCAACAGGTAAGGGTGTTCTGCCTTTTTTATAGGTCTTAGGCTTCCTTTGTTCTTCTGCCCTCTTCCCCTTATCTTTCTCCTTCCTGACTAGATGCAGGAAATGCTTGGTGGGATGGCCAACAGGGAAACAGGTGGGCTGCAGGGCTTGGGGAGGAGTGATCTGGGCAGAAAGGGGGTGTAGTTAACAACTCCCCATAGGGAGTGACAATCTCTGGGACAGGTTACCTTAGCAACAGGTTGGAGCAGGGGCAGATTCTTGATAAGGTTGGAGGAAGGACTCTGAAAGAATTAGCATTTCAATCTCTCTCCAACTCCCCAGACCCAAATTGGCCTCCTTGTTCTGACCTGACTTGATTTACCTATCTATACTGACTGCCTCTTTTAATTCTGGCTTCAAGGGAAAGGAAGAGGGGAGGGAAAGGAGAGGGATAAAATCAAACAAAATTACGTTATGTGAATGCCTGAATATGTAAAAATAAAAGTGAGTCTCTCTATTACGTATAACACACCGAATAAAAACCATTTCTTACTAAAAAAAAAAAAAAAAAAAAAAGCCTGCTTGCATTAAAGCTGGGGAAAATGGTTTAAAAAGAAGGAATAAGAATAGCATAAATAGGGTTACAATGTAATTTATCATCTAAAAAAAAAAAACAGTTTTGAAAATAAAAGACCTGAAACTATAAGATACAACAGATACTATTTTGGGACAATATGGTCATTCTAATATAGACTTTAACTAACTAATTTATTCATTTAACTAGTACTGATTACCTATTTCATGAAAGGTCCTGGACCAGTGTAGAGACAGAGGTAACTCTGAGGACCTTAATAAACCACAGGGGAGCTGCACAAACCAACAGAGAAAAATAGCTTCCCATTACTGACTAGTGTATTCTTTTAGAATTTGAAAATACACTATCTGTGTTATGCTAAATAATTTTTTAAACTATTACTATTATTATTCCCAAATCACCTGTGCAATTTTATTAAATAGGAGAGCTGGACTTCAAAATCACATTATATTTCCTCTTAAAATCTGAGGATGATTTGGCTATTTGAAGCCACAATTTCAGGTTAACATAACATTGTGAATCATATCTTGGGCTTCTGTTCTCCTTCATTTATCTTCAGAGTGTTGGTTTTTAGTTGCAGAATAGATTCAGGGTCATGGTGTCAGGCAGGACTCATTTGCTCGTGACAGAAAAACTTAACTGCACTGAAAGAACATACTGGTTTTCACAATATCCCTTACATTCCAGAGGAAGAGTTTGAGCATGACTGTATTCAAAGTACCAAAGTTGTCACTGTGACTTGTTTTGTGGTTTCCCCTTTGTTTATTTTTCTATTCCTTGACCTTATCTTCTTCTACGTTGGCTGTATTTTCAGAGGGTTTTCCCTCAAGTTTTCAAGATAGTTCCAAACTATTTCTTTCCAAATCCAACTCCAGAAGAATGCTTTTTTTCTTTATCACTCAGGCAGAGTCCCCAGGATCAGCTCCGATTGGTGCTGATTCATTTGGCTTAAGTTATACACCTAACTCTGAGGACAGGGTCACAATAGTATATTAGGCCCCATGATCTGAGCTTGGGTGCTGGAGTTGGAGGCTACATCTGAACCGCATGGTCAAATAATTAAGAATTAATAAAATAATCAAATGAACATCAGGCTAAATGGTTATTTGATGGCAAAAATAATCAATATTTATTTTTTTCTTTCTGGTTGTGTGTGTATGTGTGTGTGCCTGTGTGCATGTGTGAATGACAGGTAATTGAACCCAGGGCCTTCCACATGCTAGTACTTGTCTAGACAAGTACTCTCCCACTAAGCTATATCCCCAGCCCAGTAATCAATATTTTCCATATTCTTTCAATGTGAAGGACTTTGCATGAAATGAACCAGGGTAACCATCAAGCCTCTAGATTCTAGAAATTGGTGAAAAAATATCCCAAATTCTTTCTATAAGAACATGACCCAAGAAAGTGTGGGGTAAGTGCCAATTTGTTTCAACATTCCTTTCGCTTTTTTTTTTTTTTTTCTCCTCATACCTCCTTGAGACAGTCATTCTAAAAACATCTTTTATGACTTGGAAGACAACTTCCCTTTCATTGCAAGATTGATCTTTTCAATTTCCAGTGCTGGTGAGGGTATATCAAGCTTTAAAATAGAACTGAAGCTACTCATTTCTTTTTATGGATAATTAATTCACTCTTACAAAATAGGATTTATGCAAAGTAAGGAATCTAATTCTGGGTGTAGAATCATTTTCTTCAATGGACCAAGATCAAATTTCTTCTCTTTCAACTTATGATTTTGAATATAGTCCCATAAAGAATTCAACTCTGTAATGTGTGATGACAAAGAATAACCAGTGAATTTAGTGGCCTACATGTTTCTATGACATTTATTCTGTTTCTAAGAATGTTTCATTGAGACATTATCAATTGTATTATTAAAGGCCTCAGGAAATGTCTGGGCCTAGATTTCTTTTTAGGACCAAGTACATTTAATGGACAAGATTATTAAATGTATTCATCACAAAAGACATTCAAATGATGGAACATCAAATTTAGAAGGGACTTCATATTCCTGCTCTGCGTGCCTTTTATAAGTGCCATGCATAATGTGGGGACCACATTCATCATCCATTCAGGTGACTATGATATTGAACTAAATGAGCTCAGCATGTACCATTCCACTTCCAGAGGCCTTATAGTCTGGGGTTGCAGGATTTAGGTTCAGGAGAATTGTGTTTCATTACCTGTCAGTTCAGCCACTTAGAATATTTGTGACTTGGGCAAGTTACTCAACTTTCAATATTTTCATCATTAAAATATGTTAATGATGAAAATTAACATTATATGATTGTCACAGAATGTATGCATATGACATGCTAAGAATTTTCAAAGTTATATCTTCATGTTTTTTAGGGTTAAAAGTTTTGTTTAGTTATCTTTCAAATTTTAGTAAAGTTCTGTAGAAGCATAGCTGTTCATTACATAGATATAAGCTGGGCAGCCATCTTGTCATGATTTATAACATCTCTGGAGCAGCCCACTGACCTTCTCAGTGACTTCAGAGTATGTACAGGTGACCTGTCTTCAGCGGACAACTGTTTTCATTCAGTCTCTTGGTAACAAGGTGATGATGTAAGACTTACTGTCACTGTAATTGCCTACCTAAAGCCATCATTAATTTAAATTTCCCATTTTCACCACAATTATCATTTTCCAGCTTCAACTACCTACTCCATGACCATTCTTCCACTTAAGAGAGATCTCCGTTCCATAGACACTCCTGCTTTAACCAAACCATAAGACCTTCCCTTACTTGTAAGTCTTGATTCCATGATTTTATTATTTCCATAACAGCTTTGAGGATGACATAAATGTCCTTGCTGTGCTGTTTATCACAATCTGTGACAGAAAACCAACCCTGGGTGACCCTAATCATTTGGTTTTTTTCTGCACCTATATCTGAGCAGATGATTCCTCTGGAGAAGGTTACCTGACAGAGTTATTTTACCATAAATTTAGGTTCACCATTCTTACCAAATGGGCCCTTAATATTCCAGAGTAATCATATTCTTCTACTGTCCCTAATGAGTATTTTGAGCAGTCTTGTCTCCACTTTCTGGACATGCCCTTCAATAGATGACTGGATTAAAAAATGTGGTGTATATACACAATGGACTACTACTCAGCAATAAAAAGAATGACTTTTGCTGTTAAAAGCCAGTTCCCCAAAACCAAAGGTCTAATGTTCTCTCTGTTACATGGATGCTAACACACAATGAGTGGGGGAGGGAAGAATAAAAGTTCAGTAGATTAGACAAAGGGGAATGAAGGGAAGGCAGGAAGGATGGGAACAGGAAATACAGTAGAATGAATTGGACATAACTTTCCTGTGTTCATATATGAATATGCCACCAGTGAAACTCCATATCATGTATAACCACAAGAATGGGATCCTTGGGGCTGGGGTTGTGGTTCAGCGATAGAGTGCTCGCCTAGCACGTGTGAGGCCCTGGGTTCAGCACACATAAAAATAAATAAATAAAATAAAGGTATTTTGTTCAACTATAACTAAAGAAAAAATATTTAAAAAAGAATGGGCTCCTAATTAGAATTAGTTATACTGTATGTATGTACAATATGTCAAAATATACTCTACTGTCATGTACATCTAAAGAGAAGAAAAAAAAACAAAACAAAACTTGAAGAGTTATCATAGTCTCTTGGCCAGGTGTGTGCTTTTAGATGGCTACATGTTGATTAAAATCTATTTGTTTTTTTAAGAATGGCCAAATGGCTTTCATTTTATGTGTGACTAAAGATGAATTGTCACATTCTTTTCATTGGCATGTTTTCCAACTGTACTGACAATTTCAAGCTATGGTCTACAAAGAATTCTGGTTGTCATATTAGGCTGGGCAACTTCTCAGACATGCCTGGTAATGCACATGCAGAGACAGTGGAGTCTCTTTAACTTATCTTGTGGAATCTGAGACCAGAGTTATCTTAGGTGGATGTTTTGGTCATTGCTGTTGTTTATGATATTTTGATTTTCACTTTTTCTCTTAGATTTTGTCTTAGTGCTAATTTCTTTTTCAATTGCAAAATGATATAAGTAGACTAGATGTGATAGGAAGCCTTAGGTAAAATATTTTAAAAATGGCAGGCTTAAGCTTATACAATCAATTTTGACTTTGTTCACAAGGAAAAATACAATGAGATTGTTTCTCCCATTTTTCACCTTTTCCTCTACATGTCTTTGGATACAGTTTACTTTTTTTTTTAAAAAAATATATTTTTGAAAAGGTGGGTGAAATAGGAAATAAAACTGTATAAATTAAACTTGTTGAAAAATTTCTCAGAATATATGGAGTATTAATTTTTCATGCCAGAGGCAGTTCTGTGTTTGGTGTTTTTCATTATTTGAATATGCTTATTCTATTTCCCACCCTAGAACTCACACTCCATGATGTATAATGCCTGCCACGTAGTAAGAATTTAATTAGATTAGTTGAATATGTCTCAAAAACATTTTTGTTTCATAAATTGTATTTATTGAATAATAACTATAGTTGTTCCATTTTCATCGAAAACCTATCTAAAGACATGCATTCAAATCAATCTAAAATACTCCCTAGTCAGACAAAACTTCTGGTTAGTACAATAGGATCAACAGCATTTCAAAGGAAGGATGTTCTTGGATAAAAAAAACAAACAAACAGTGCTTCTGTTTTCTTGGGAAATCAAGTCATCAAAGGGATCCATGAGGCCAGGCCATAGGGTGAGCAATTGAAGCTGCAGAAGAACAAAGAGTGAACATCACAATATACTCAGGAGGGATCACTGAGGTGTGAAGACACAGAACGAACATATCCAAAGGGGGTCCCCAGACAAGGAGGGGGTCTGCGCTGAGGATGACTTAAAACTAACAATGTTCTTCCATAAGACCCTTTGATTTTCTTATTGGAAAGAAAACTAATATATCCATACTAATATCTCTTTATAGCTTAGATGACATTGTGCAAGAAATGTCAGATGATATGTCTTGATTCATGAGTGGAGCTGTGACAAGCAGTAAAGGGAGGGCAAGTGAAGGAGCAGTACCCACTGGTATGGTGTGTTCAGAAACTATAGGCATGTGAGGCTCATAGTACAGTTAAATGTAGAGGATGGATGCAGAGGCACAAATGGCTGAGACTTGCATGTGAAGTATGAGCATTCTTCTGGTAGTGTCACTTACTGGAACTCATAATTGTTTTTGGACCGCTTTCCAGGAAGCCATTGCTGTCTGTATTCACTCTCCTAGGAAGCCCTAGATTACCTTGCCTTTTATGTCATTAGTCTGTGACTTTGGGTGAATTAGAGAAAATGTGGCTCTCATTTTACAAAAGCTAATGACCTTAACCATGAACAACAGATAGATCATTTTGTGATATTAACATCATATCACTTTCAGATTATAGAAATATAATTTGGACACAATACAAAAAAAGGATATAAAGAAAAGTAATTATTAATTATCTATAATCTCATAATCTAGAAATAATGACTATCACTTTTTTCTGATTATGTGATACACATTCATCAAGCAATTATTCTCCTGACAAACTCCTCTCTCTTTAAAACTCACTGAATTTATTTCTTCTGTGAAATCTCTTATCATTCAGGGGGTAATTAATTATATCTCCATTATGACAAACCTATATTCTCTATTCACATTTGTCAATCCGTTTATCATTCTGTGTTCTAGCTATTTTTCCTGACGCTCCCACTAAATTGTGCTTTTCCAAAGGTAAGGTGTGCTTACTGGATATAAATCCAGTGGCCAGCACATGCTAGACTCTCAGAATTTCTCATGAAAGTATGAATGTTCATGAATTTATACATTTCCTATTAATCTCATGTAGGTCTTAGAAATGGGCTTGCGTAATTTTTGAAGATTTATGATTTAAAATTACATTGAAATAAAATGGAAATATCTTTTATTGCCTGGAACAAACTTTAAAACTTGAATTTAAGAATCTTATACTTGTAGGAGTATAAGGAATTGATACAGAAGATACTTTCAAATGCCAAATTTTATATATCTCAGAGGTCAAGATTACTGTGTCTTCAGGCCTTGGAGCATGTATATCTGTTAAAATTTTTTTAATCGTTGGTTTTATTGTTGTCTATTTTCTTGTTTGATTGTTTCTATTATGCAACAGGAATCTTGTGGATAAGATTAATCTTCAATGAATGTTAAATAGCTCCTGATTTTTAATAAAAGAATCATTGTCCTTTTGAATAAATAATTATGGCTTCTTTATTTAGATGAGGCGAAACCCATAAAATTAAAATTAGAGCTTTAATAGTGTATATAGTAATAAGAGTTAGAGATGGCATAGCAACATTTTAGTATATATTGCTTATTAAAAGCTGAAGAAAATAAAACCAAGAAACACTAAGTGACCTCTGTAATGTCATAATAAATTGTAGTGTTAAGCTAGGCTTAGGACACAAATAGAAGAAATCTACTTAATTTATGGAAGCAGCAGATGACCACCTGAGAGGTGGCCAAATAAGAAGGTTGGATTACATTGTCCATATATGCTGGACATACCAGTTGTTTCTGTAGCTTCTCTGTGCCCATTTGTGCTGTTGGTTCTGTCCTGTCCTCTTTGATTTTTATTTTGTCTAAGCTCATCCTAATATGTCATATTTTGTTGTCCATCTACATATTTCTCTGTAAACCTATTTATCACCTAGCTATATAAATCCCACAGATTGAGATGTTATGAGATGACAGGAGTTATATATATATCATCTCACTGAAATCTGCTTAAAAATCCTTTGAGAAAAGTATCATTGCCTCTACTTTAGAGTTGAGGGCATTGAGGCTCAGAGAAGACAAGTAGTACGTCAATCCTCACTCTAGCTAATGATGGAGCCACCTGACTCTGAAGTTCATGTTCACCCCAATTCTGATTCAGCAAGATGTTCCTACTTGAGGCTTGTCAAATACTAGCAGCCTTCTTCTTCACTGCATTTGAGCCTTTGCTCAAACATTGCCTCCAAAGTGTGACCGTGCCTAAAGACTCTGTTTGCAATTGATCTATCTTCTGTTATCCATTTCCCCGATTTAGATATTTTCTCTTGTGTATCTCTCATTTTGTACCATCCTTCATTGGTATATTTGTTCTACCTCATGAAATGTAAGCTCCACAAGATAATTTTTCTCTGCTCTTATCTTTGCAATCTCTTGCATCTAGAATAATTACTGGCATATAAAAGAACTCAATAACATTTTATTGCCTAGTGGTAGCTTAATGGGAAAATAATCAGATGAGAGCAGCTTAGAAATGAATAATGAAAAGAGAATACATAGATTTGTTGTGATAGAGAAAGTTGAGTATGCTTTGAGTATATATTTTGACTTTTTCATTCTTAGAAACATGATAGGTAGATGGATAAACTTCCCTTAGAGGATATGGCAACAGGGAAGAATGGCAGAGCCTAGCTGTGAAATGTTATCTTTGCAGCATCCACACCTTAACCAATGAAGGCCCCAGGAGCACCTGTTCAGACCCCATGAGATCCTATTTATTTTCTTGGAAGATGAAATTTGAATCACACATATCTGAAGAATGTTGGGATAGAGCATTTCAGGCTTGGTGAAATTAATGAGAGGAATTATTCTTATCTTCTGCATGATTCCTGGTTGGAGTAGCAGAATTGCAGAATGGAACATAAACTAGGTAGAACTAATTTTGCAGATTCTCATGGCTGGTTTTCAGTTTATTAGGTCGGGAATGGACTTTTATTTTTTAAGGTACAGCTCATGTGGAAGTTGGTCGGCTAGAAGGTCTGAGCAGTAGAGTTGCAGGTTGTGTAGCAGATTACACATTTGCTATTCCACAGACAAGTTCATTAAAGGCGTTATTTCAGCTGACAGAACAGCACTTGCACAGAGCTGCCAGATTTGATGCTGTAAAGGAAACACAGCACTTTGGAAATAAATTACACTTTGTATTAACTGAATGATATATTAATCTTTTCCGCTACTGAAGCAGGAGAGAGAATGAGCAGTGAATGTTAACACAGCATTATATAGATTCCCATTTGCAGATCCCACTTTCATCAACATGCACAGGCATGGTATTCAGATACTGTCTTCAAAGAAAATTGAACTTGCTGCATTATTTGAAACTGCATTTCTTTGGTGATCTATTTGGTTATAAGAACTTAAGTAGCTTGAAAATTCAAAATTCTTTGGGTCACTAAGTGTGTCCCATTGTTCCAATTTTTAAAAAAAATATCTCCAGCCAAAATTATTTTTAATTTTTTTTTCTAAAAAAGTTGAGAAAAATAAGAAATCTCCAGTTGAAGAGAAGTCACAGCTTCCCTCCAGGGTGGGGAATTGGAACTAACACAGGATTCTGGGGCAACAGGCTAGGGCAACTGTGAGACAAAGGGCAGTTTGTAGAACATCCTCTGGGTGCATTCATCTGTAAAGAGAGAACACTAATTATGTTTTTCAGAGATGCTATAAAGAAAAATTATACACATATACATATACATAAGTGTGTGCATACAGTAAGTTGATTTTTGTTTTTTCTTCTTCCTTCTTTTGGGAGAAGAAAGAGTAAGTTCCCAAACCAATCATAATCTGTTTCTGGATTTTCTCCCAAACAGGACTGGAAGAAGTAAAATTATATTTAAAGGAATAAAGGTGCCATGCAGAAGAAACAAAGTCAATAGGTTTTGTCTTTGGCTTCTTTATTTAGCTTATTTTCAGTCTCCCAGAATAAAATAATCAATCTTTATTTATTATTATTGTTACTAAATTTCCTGCTGATGGGGTTTTAAAACAGTTTTATAATACTGGCTTTTATTTGGAACTGGATATTAGATGGACTTGTACTCATTCCATTCTCACCACTCTCCCAACCCACACTTCTAACTTACTTCTTTATATTATTTGGGAACATATTGGCTTCTTCTACAGAGATAAATCTTCTTTATGATGGATCATCTCTGTATCATCCTCCCAATACCTACTCCAGAGCCAGGCATTTAGTAGGAGTTTAATAAATACTTTTAAAATAAATAGCAAGGGAGAAAGCACTAGGAGGGAGGATCAGGAATCCTTCCTACTTTCATCCAAGGCAAAGGGAGTGGTGGGAAAAATTATTAATGGGCATAGAACAATATATCTGGCTGCATTTATTAAATACCTACAAAGTGTATTGGTGGCATTATGCCAGATATTTTCATTTATTATTCCATTTAACACCCATGATGTCCCTGTGAAATAATTATTATTATTCCTAGGACGTAGGTAAAGAAATGAAGATCAGAAAGGTTTCATGAATTTTCCAAAATTTCACAGCTAGAGAGTGGCTTTCAAAGATGTGGAAGACTTCCATTGTGTTGGGTTTTGTAGTCCATGCTCTTGACACTGCTATGGGGGGCTCATGACAGGTGTGCCTGGCAGGGCCCATGATTCTCCTCAGAGAAGGCTGCTGATCTTGTAGAGTGGGTTTATAAATTCGTACATGATGTGGTACCATGTAGACAATTTCAATAATGTTTCCAAAAAGGGAGGTTATGGACAGGGCCTTTAGAAAACTTTTAAGAAAAAAAATTTGTTTTGAATCGTGATAAAGACCAAATTACATGAAATTTAACATCTCAAGTATTTTAAATGTACTGTTTAGCCGTTTAGTAATGTTAAGTATATTCTCAACATGGTTTTATAATGGAGCTCCAGAACTTTTTCATTTTGGAAAACTGAAACTTTATATTTATTAACAACAACTCCTATTTCTTTATTTCCTTTCTTCCCTAGCTCCTGGTAACCACCACTATCCTTCTTCTGTTTTTTTTTTTCCTGTTGGGGAAGAGACCCAAGGCCCTGCACATGCTAGACAAGTGCTCTACCACTGAGCCATATCCCATCATCCCATCCTAGCTTTCTACTTTCTGTTTCTATGAATTTGATTAAATTAGATATCCCATACAAGTGGAATCATTCAGTATTTGACCTTTTGCAAATGCCTTATTTCACTTAGCACGGTGTCTACAAGATTCATCATGTTGTACTGTGTGATAGGATATCCTTCCTTTGTAATATTCCTTAGTGTGCACATATACAATTGTTTATGAAGTCATCTGTCAGTTGTCACTTGGGTTTCTTCCAGCACTTGGCTATTGTGAATAGTGCTTCTATGAACACCAGTTTTCAAGTATTTCTTCATGATCCAGCTATCAATTCTTTCAATATATGTACGGAAGTAGAATTGCTGGATCATAGAGTATTATTATTTAAAATCTTTTCCACAACAATTGCACAATTTTACAAAATCTACCAATAGTACAGAAGGGTTCCAATTTCTTCACATCCTCAACAAAACTTGTTTTTTTTTTTTAACTTTTTTGTTTTGGTAATAGCTATCCTCATGGTTAAGAGGTGATATCTCATTGTGACAACTGACTGACATTTGTCTAATTATTAGTGATGGGGCTGAGAGGATTTTAGCAGTTGGAGTTACTCATGGAGTGGTTATGGGATGTAAGTTAACAAGTATAACCTGGGCGGGTTAATTTGTAAACTAGGTGAATTTTTGGATGAGTTAGAGGTCTTACTGTGAATGTGCATGAGTCTGTGGGGATTTGTTGTCAAAATAACTTGTGGTCTTATCTTGAAGCATTTGGATCTGAATGAGTTGATGTTTATGTAGTTTGTGTTGCACATCATGGCTGGGTTTATAAGTTACAGTTTGCGTTGCAAATTGTGATTTCTGTTTGGTTCTCTCCTCTTTGCAGAGGTTACTTTGTCATGCTGCATCTAAAGCTCTGTACTGTAATCCACAGCCAATCATCCGTCTTTTAGGTTTACTCTTATAATTAGTGAAGAAAACAAAACTATAGTTCTTGACACAGTTTCTGGTATATGGTAAATACTCATTAAACAGTAGTGATGGAATAATTGTGTTAGTGATAGTATAATATGGGTAGAAAATGTGTAACAGTGCTGTAGCTATTTGTTCTGAACTCTGTATTCCAACTGAAAGCATTATCATCACTTCCCTGGTGAGAAGCTCGCCATCTCTTATTAGGTCATAAGTTTTCTCCTTCTCTACTGTATTCAACTAAGACACTGCTAACAGAATGACCTACCTACAGCCTACGTCTGAGCCAGTCACTCTCCTATAACTATAACCACTCTACCCATCCCAAGTGCTGTCCTTTGTCCACAGGAGAATCTAGGTTCCTTACCATTCTGTGTAAAGCCTTCGTTCACAAGCCTCTGCCTACATCTTCAGTGTCATCCCCATAGCTCCCTAGTAACAATGTTTGTTCTTCAGAGCTGTCAAATACGTTAGAACCTCATGTGTTACGTGCACTATTTATTTCTCCTTAAAATATTGATTTCTACTCAATTAAAAGAAAGCTTACTTAAAAGAGTAAAAGGTATCAAATCAATAATGATTTCTATTTTTAGTTCAATTCTTTTTTCCTTTTTTCTTCTCTCTCCTCCATTTTCCCATTTACCTTCCTCTAATTCACTTTCATCTAATGCTGTAAGGACATCATATTAATTTAAGAAGTATGCTTTTAAATTTTTTCATGCTCAGATAATTTTATGTAAAAGCACACACATATATATTTATTTGTATACACAAACTTATTTATACATATTATTGGAGGTCTCTAATATCTAATGTCAACTCCTGTAAAACTTCAGATCTTTTAGACACTTCCAAGTCTTTATTGTAGGGGAGAAATATGACAAAAATGTAATTATTTCCCCAAGTCACCTCCTTTTCCTGACTTAGTTACTGAGCAGAAGGGCCCCATATCTTTTGAAAGCTTGGTGTTTTTAATTTGAAAGTCCCATTGTCATTTCTGTCACCTTAGAAGGGAGTGTTAAGAAGAGGTCATTGGCAAATTACTGACTCTAGATGAACAATTTGCTCTTAATTAAAAAGCCTGATGAAACTCTCACTGGGAAATGAACTCATTCAATGGGAGATAATTTAAGCTCATTCACTCAGGACATTTTCTCTCTATTTTTCCTTCACCCAGTACATAAAAATTTTATTTAGTCTTGTGATATAAATTGAATTTGACAGGAGCAAAAATTTTTTTATTCAAACCATAAAATTATTATGTTGTCTGAGTTAACATTGTGTTTTCCCTTCAGAAAAATAATGAGTACCACTTTCCCTAGAGTGATTGTCTGGCAGCAAAGGAGGCTTTAGAAAATTGCTCCTTGCTGGGATTTCAGAACGTGTAGGAAACACTGTATCAGTAAATACATGAGTCTCTAAGTCAGAAGACCAGAGTTCAAGCCCAGTTCTGTCATTTAACAGCTGGGTGACTCATTGGTAAATATCTGAAACTTGGTTTCCTCATCTGTGAAAATAATAATAACCCTTGACATATGTTGTTGACTGTTCTAAGGAGTAAATAAAATAATGGTTGTGAAAGGCAGGATGACTTTGAAATGCAATGTAAATATACTAGCTGTCAATATTAACGCGTCCTAAACAAGACATTTTAGTTCAGTTTGAAAGTTAAATTGACAAATTTATTTGTTCAGAGATGTATTTGTTTTCCACTTGGAGTATTTGGTATTGGCTTCTGGCTTGCTCTCTGTTCCCACTGAAGAAGAAAGGAGTATCATTAGATGATAGTCTGTCTCAATAGACAGGCCTGCCCACTGCTGTCTCTGCTACCCCCACCACCTTGAGCAGTCCTGGTAGAGTGGACCTGGGCTGCTGTGATTTTCCTGGGCCGTAGAGAGTTCTGTCATGATAAGGGGAAGAATTCAATCCCAGGGTGGACTGCATAACCAGATGCAAATGCAGACATCTCGGCAGATGCCTGAATGAGCAGATGGTGACACCTGAAAACCAGACTAGATGATCACATCTCATGGAACATCCATGTGGACAGAGTATGTCCAGGCTCAGACACTGTTCATCCCAAGTGCCGTGACATATAAAATTCCCTCGCTCTTTCCTTCTACAATGTGAAGGAAACTCAGAGCAAATTGGCTGGAGGCAGCTCCAAACTGCCATTCAAATCCTAAATTCACTGTGGAAGAAAAATAACAAGAAGTGGACCAAGAGTCATTCTTCACCTTCAATCAAATGGAGACTTGAAATAAAAATGAAGTTCAGATACGGGAAAATAATTTGTTTTGCGTCTCTGAGTTTATAGCTTGTGAAAATATTGTACCTATTAAAATTTTTATATTAGAATCTTTACTTTCCACTACTTCTACTCTCACAGTTCTAGAAAACTGGTCTTTTAGTTAATTAATAAATTAAAAACATTTTGGAAAAAAGTATATATGCAAATATGCAAACATAATAAAACCTGTTACTTCTTCTTCTTTTTTTTTTTTTAAAGAGAGAGTGGGAGAGAGAGAGAGAGAATTTTTTAATATTTATTTTTTTAGTTCTCGGCGGACACAACATCTTTTGTTTTTTTTTGTATGTGGTGCTGAGGACACCCGGGCCGCACACACACCAGGCAAGCGCGCTACTGCTTGAGCCACATCCCCAGCCCAACCTGTTACTTCTTTCAAGTTGTTCCTAGACCAGTGACACAAATAAATATATTTTAATAGCTACTCAATTGGCAACAGAAGTTTAGAAGTTGATCTTACTGCATTGATCTGTGAGAAAATTAAGAGAGGAAGTCACTTTTCTAATGGGATGGAAGGACATTAAATTTATCTAGTAGAGAGAAATAAAATTTATTAGATTAGTAAATTTAAAATGGAAAGAAAAGTACAAAGAATAGAATGGTAAGATCTTCTAGAAATACACAGAAAACCAGATTAAAAGGAAGCTCTCAGGATATCTTGTGCTTTTTTGACTATGATAGAAGGAAGCAATGTCATAGAGTTTTACCAATTAGTATTAAAATGTTCATTATTCTGGGAATGCACACACTATTCCTTATTGGCCTGAGTGTGGGCCTTCAACTTATAATAGTAATATTAAAATGAGAACAAAAAAAAAAGGTACAACAAATAAAGCATAGGCATGCTTGGTACATACTCATAGGTTCTATTTCTTGACCACACAGTAAAGAGTCACACAATTTTTTTTGTTTGTTTCCTAGTGCATATAAAAGTGATGTTTACACTAAACTGTAACCTATTAAGTGTAAAAATAGCATAAAAAGAAAATGTATCTACCTTAATCAAACGTACTTTATTGCTAAAAAATGCTAACTATAATTTGAGTCTTCAGTGAGTTGCAATCTTTCTGTTGGTGAAGAATCTTGTTTTGAGGTGGATGGCTTCTGGCTGATCAGGGGTTGTTCCTGTAGGCTGGGGTGGTTATGATGATTTCTTAAAACAGCAGTGAAGTTTGTTTGCTGCTTGCATTGACTCATCTTTTCACAAACATTTCTTTATGGGCGTACAAGGCTGTTTGATAGCATTTTACCCCTAGCAGAATTTTTTTCAAAATTGCAGTCGATCCTCTTAAACCCTGCTGCTTCTTTGTCAAATAAATTTGTGTAATATTCTGAATTCCGTTGTCATTTCAACAATATTTAGAGAATCTTCACCAGGAGTAGATTCTATCTCAAGAAACCACTTTCTTTGCTCATGCATAAGAAGCAACCCCTCATCCCTTCAATTTTTATCATGAGATCTTACATGAATACTTTCTCTTGGCCATTTGTGATTGATTTAATAATACTTGGCTTAGAAATGGAAGTAGTTTTTCATTTCCATAAGTAAATCTGCAAGGACTTATCTCAATGAATAGATTATTTGGAATTGTCTTTGAGCAGTGGAACAAGTCTTCTGTGCTTGGATAAGGGCAGGATGAGTGACAACAAGGTAAATAGGATCTATCTTCAATGTTTGAATTACTGAAAGACAAGAAAGACAGGGACGGCTACACTGTTGACAGCATCTTTGCAAGTTCAGTAGTGCCTAGCCAGCTTCAATAAGTTCTTGTGCTGAATCAAAGAGAAAGCTTAGGAAGACCAACTAAGAAAAAAAAATCACATTGGGGGAAAATGACTACAAATCTCATGGATGCTCTGATGTCCTGGAAGAATATATCCCTGTTATTATTATATTATATTATATTATTTTCATGTCTTCTAAAGTATTGCACCCAGGACACAAAATCATGGAGCGCAATGTCCCAGACAACATCCATAAAAACAGAAAGGTAATTTGTAAGCCCTAAAGTTTCTGGTATATTCTTTGAGATCTGGCTCTCAGACTCATCTCCATGGGGGAGGCCATCTTTATGGAGGAAGAGACTAATTGGCACAAGAGTAGACAGTCATAAGTTTACTGTTAAACCCCCAAACAAACCCCAAAGATTATTTTTTTCTTTATAAAACGTAAGTTTAAGGAGTCAACTTTTTGGTTATTTTTGTTCTGAGTATGTTTCCTTTTTGTCTACCCAAATCTCTATTAATTCTAATTCAGCAAAAGTTGCCATTCACAAGACAAAGGTATATCTGAAACACAAAAACATTGTGATATTAAATAAACCTTCACATAGATAATATTTTCATGAAATCATATTAAGATCATTTCAGTTTGGTAATCTGGGGAACTTTGAGCCTTCTTAAAAATGAACAATTTCTTGGATTTTTAATTGGCA
Source organism: Callospermophilus lateralis (assembly GCF_048772815.1). Classification (NCBI taxonomy): domain Eukaryota; kingdom Metazoa; phylum Chordata; class Mammalia; order Rodentia; family Sciuridae; genus Callospermophilus; species Callospermophilus lateralis. Next base: position 142,202,752 of record NC_135306.1, read on the forward strand.
CTTAACCACTTAGTCAAACTATATTCATACACACATATTTCATAGAAAAATAGAGCTTAGCAAAATGTTTAACAAATTATCAGTGAAAATGTTACATTTCTACTGAAATCAACTATGAAGTTACTAAACAATAATTTTTAATTCAACTAGTTCCCATCACTTGTGCAAATAAGAATTTTCAAAGCTCTTTGTTTCCTATAAGGAGAGAGACTTAACACAGACACATTTTAAAATTAAATAGTAATAGTTAAAAGTCTTTACTGGAAATCAGACTTTGTAAAAACCACTTTCTGGGAAGAAATAGATGAAGTCCAAGCCTTCCTTAACTTATCCCCAAATCTAAACCATTGTCACTTTGTTAATTTCCCTTTTTTTGTGTAGTCCCAAGTTTGTTGACAACTCACTTTTCACTGAGGAAACTATAATTTCATGACACCGTGCAGCTATAATTTCGTGACACTGCAGATATTAGATATTATGATTCAATGCCTCTAAAGTTTTGGGAATTGATGTTAAAAATGTAACAAAAGAGTGGATATAATATGCTAGCCTAATATATTTTATATAAAAAGAGCTACAGCAGAAATTTAGATTGAACCTCAAAATGCAATGTTTATTGCTCTTGTTAATTGACATTGCATAGCAACATTATTTGAGTTGCTAAGTGGTTTATGTGTTTATATGACCTGATGTTTCTTTTCCTGGGAGCAAAGATACTGAAGTAGAAAATTTGTTTTCAGATAGTGGTGCTGTTCTCAGACAGTACTCAATCTATCCACTTGCAGATAGGCTGGGAAGTCAATTAGGAGAAAAAAAAAAAGAAACAACTTTTTAACACTCTAATGTATTTAGTCCTCTATAGTTGTGTTTGTAAACACACGTCAAGTGGACAGTTAAATGATTTGAATTAATTAAAATTAGATAAGATTTAAAAATTCACATCTTCATTTGCAGTAGCCATTTCTTTCACATGTTCCGTTGTAGTCACACGTAGAGGTTACTGTCTTGAGTGACACTATTGTATGCCATAGAACCTTTTCATTATCTCAAAGAGTTTCACTGGACAACACTGCTCCATTGGACAAAACTCATATGCTAGAGATAAAATAGGAGGCTAGTAAAAGGACATAGTGAATTTTGCACATTCATTTAGGAGAATTTAAAAAGAAAAAGAGACCAGTTTGAAAATCAATGTAAACTTTGGAAATTCCCTCCCTTTTTAAGGAGTCTGTCTTCTCTTAGAAGAGGTTATATCTGCCAATAATTTTGAGGAATGATATGACGTGCTCCTCTGAACTGGATTTTGGCCAGTAATACCATTTTTGCAAAATAGAACTGCTTCTCCTCAGAGATGAATTAATTTCACATTTTGAAACAGAATATATCAAAATGAGTCTGAAGCATCTTGTTTTTTGGAAAAAGAATCAATTTTGAAAAAATGTACTCCTAGTTGCCAAATACTAATAATTTGAGAGTAAGAGATATTTGTTAAAGTGAATAGGATTAAATTGAGTCTTTTAAGTGGTCAATACATTAATGATAAAAAAATGAGACAGATATGATTCTAACACATAAAAGATTTTCCAATATCATGCATAAATTTCTGTGTGTGAATTAATCCAAATTATGAATCCAATACTGAAATTTAGACTAACAATTAGGTTATCAACCAAAAATTAAAGGCATTTGAGAAATTAAACGAGGACTGACCAGAACATAAGCACATAAGCATATGGAAAATAATGATGGAGGCTTTTTTTCAAAAGAAGATGAAATTTTAATATATATATTATGTGTGTATGCAGTGTGTGTGTGTGTATGTATGTTGAGTGTGAGGTAATGATCAAATGTTGAGTGTGAGGTAATGATCAAAGAAGGAATCCAGTGGGGGGAAAAAAACCTCTTTTCTAGGAAGAGGGCAGCTGTCAATGTTACTTACCAGAAATAAAATCAATTGTTAGTAATTCTAAAATAAATAAAAAGAAGAAATGTAGATTTTGTAGACAAAAAGAACAAACAAGCATATATCCTAGTAAAATAGCAAGCATCCATGAATGAAGGGACCAAGAACATACACAGCTGGGTAAGGGAGCATTATCCTTCATTAAATGCATTTTCTGCAAAACCAAATATGTACATGTGGTACTGTAGCAAGTGGCAGCCTTCTCAGACTTCACTCTCAGCCTCTTCCTATTGGCTAGTACTATGGAGAGTCAATAGAACTGAGTAGATGAGAACTAGAATTCAACAATGTATGTAGGGTTCAAGGGGCTTTGGAGGCGAGAGAACTGAACTTCAGTTCAAAGAAACCTCATGTAGTTGGTAACATTTCATATTTGGGCCCTTAAGAACGAGTAGGCATTTTCTGGTCTACCATTGCAGGTTGATGGAGGAAAGAGGGAATTCTTTAAGCAGAAAATATAGATTGGCAAAGACATAAGCAAGAAACTCAGGGTCCCCTTAAGAAACTACAACTATCTGGAAGAATCCAGGGTATAGGATGACAGGAAGAGGGGAGATGAGTATGTCTTAAATCATGACAGCCCTTGGATACTGTTGCAAAGCAGCCTACTCTTACAAAACAGGAAATCCATTAAAGAAAAGGTGAATAGATTTAACTGGTTTTGAATATTTGCACGTGTAAACCATATTTTAACCTTAAGCCATAAATCCAAAATTCACTGTTTGTATCTTTCATTACAAACAGATGAAAGAGCAATATTTATCTCAGGTTTAAAAAACTTGAAGGGTACACAAAGAAGTGCATTTAAATTAAGAAATCCATATGAACTCTTCTATTGATATAGACAATTCGTATTAAGATCTAGCTCAAACAAATGTGATAAATTATGTACAGGCTGACTTGACAGCATCCCTTCCTGTTTTTTGGTAATGCAGGACCCATTTTGGCTTCCCACTCAGCACATGACTGCCAACTGGGATCATTTCTTCTCTTCTGAGAGATCTGCATGATTATGGCAGAGTAAGTGGTCTCTTACAGACCCAATCATCATTACTTTGCTTTGTTGAGTTTTATGTTTCTCTGTGTTGGAACCATGTTTCAAAATGAAGGCATATTAGCTTTCTGTTGCCACTGCAACAAATATAGTTGTTCAAAACAACACACAAGTATTCTTCTGCCCTTCTGGAAGTCTAAGACTGAAATCGTTTTCACTGGACTGAAAGTCAAAGTGCAGGCAAGACTGGTTCCTTCTGGAGGCACTGAGGGAAAAGCTGGTTTCCTTCTCTTTCAGCTTTGAGTGGCTGCTTTAATCTTTGATTTGTGGATATTGATCTAAGCTCAAGGAATATCACTTCAACATCAGCTATGTCACCCCCCCCCTTCTTTTCAGTAATCAAATTTCCCTTCTCCCTTTTATAAAGAATTTATGACTATATTTAGGGCCTTCCCTGCTAATTTAGGTTAATTTTTACATCTAAAAGATCCTTAATGTACTCACATTTGCAAAATCCTTCCTGCCATACAACAAAACTCTAACCTGATCGCCAAGATTAGAATCTGGATATACTTGGGGGACATTAGTTAGCATCATCAAGGCTTGAATTGGAAGTTTCCTCAGACACAATTACTACCACCAATTTGGAAAGCTATAATTTAGTCCACTAACTCAAGGAACATTTCTTTATCTGCACCTTGCTCTTCTGAACTTATGCCTTAGCAGCTCAGTCTAATTACCTTTTTTTTTTTTTAATAACTGTCCATTTGTGTATGGTCTTGGGGATAATCATTTAGTTTTCTCCTTGTTCATCTGAAAGCAACAACCATAAATTTAGGACACAAAATAATGATTATTGAAGGTAACTTGGCTACTATATTTGTTTTTTAATGCTATGGAAACCCAATGGAACAGGTATTATTTTCACCATTTTGCAAATAAGAAAACCATTATCTGTTCATGCAGAGTAGATTCGCTTCCCTAAAAATCCTCTATGCTCAACCTACTCATCCTTCCTTCCCCTCAGCTTCTAAATATTTTGCTTTCTCCATAGTCTTGCCTTTTCCAGAATGTCAGGGAGTTGGAATCATACAGTATACAGCCTTTGAGATTGACAGTTAGCTTAGTAATATGTATCTAAGGTTCTTCTGTGTTTTCATGGTTCATTCCATTTAGTCATGAAAAATATCCCATTGTTTGGGTGAACCACATTTATTTAGTCACTAATTCACTGAAAGACATCTTGGTTGCTTTCAAGTTTTTGCAACTATGAATAAGCAGTAAGTATTCATGTGGAGATTTTTGAGCAGATATAAATTTTCCACTCATCTGGGTAATTACTGTGGTTCAATTGCTGAACTACATAGTGAGAGTATATTCAACTCCCTATTCATCACTCAGAAAACAGCAGGAAGGACTGCTATGGTTTAGATGTGGTGTCTCCCGAAGCTCATGTCTGAGACAATGCAAGAAGATACCAAAGAGAAATGATTGGGTTATAGCCTTGACCTAATTAGTGAATTAATCCCTGATGGAATTAACTGAGTGGTAACTGGAGGCAGGTGGGGTGTGGCTGGAGGAAGTGGTTCATTGTGGGTTTGGCTTTGGGGTATGTATTTTGTACCTGGAGAGTGAAATCTCTCTTTCTGCTTTCTGATCAATATGTGAGCTACTTCCCTCTACCACACTTCCTACCTCACCTCAAGTCTGAGGAATGGAGCTGGCCTTCTATGGACTATGACCTCTGAAACCATGAGCCCTCAATAAACTTCTCCTCTACAATTGTTCTAGTCAGATCTTTTAGTCACAGTCCTGAAAAAGCTGACTATGGGGAAGCATCCAGTGCCTTGTTAGGGGGTTCTTCCTGCTCGGGAAGATGTAAGACACCTAAGAAACTAAAGTCTAGAATAATTAGTGAAGAACAAAAGACAAATTCATAACGATATTTTCAAAAGATGGAGCCCCTGACAGGTCCAGTCCACACCGAAGCTGGAGCTAGACAATTAGAAAATGGCTCCTGTGGTTTATTTCAGAGGGTACATCAAAGGCAGGAATAAAGTTTCAGGGGTGGAGTCTTGCTTTGTGATGTCTCTAGTCAGCAAGTTGATTGGCACCTTGTCAAGTCACACCCATCTGATAGGGGCTGTGCGGCTTACAGCAGTTCACCCCATCTCCAGTGCTATGTGGGACCTTTGGCAGAACTTGAATAGGGGTCGTCTGGACAGTCAGCCAGAGGAAATGCCCCTGGAAGTTCCCAGACACCAGATTCTTCTATTCACTGGGCTGCAATGTTGGTGTAGTCTACATACAGCCCACAGATGGCTCTCAACAGCTGAGTAAAACAAGGACAAATCTCCAAAACAAAATAAAAATATACCTATAGTTCCTTTGATTTTAGTTTACATGGGAAAATAATGAATATTGAATATAACTCAACCATTCTATTTCAAATATGAATGCTGAAAAGCAGTGCATACTTGGGGTAAATCCCACTTTTAGTGATATATAATTATTTTTATAAATTGTTGGATTTGGTTTGCTAAGATTTGGGGGGGGGGGTTGTTGCATCCATGTCTATGAGGGATGTTGGTCTAGAGTGCTCTTGTAACTCCCTTGTCAAGTTGTGGTATAGGATAATCTTGACCACCCAGGACATATTCCCTCTGTTTCAATCTTCAGGAAGAGGGTGTAGAGATGTGGTATAATTTCATCCTTAAATGTCTGGTGTAATTCACGAGTGAACCTGTTTGGACCTGTTTCCCCTTTTGGAAGGTTATTCCTTGTTGATTTGATTTCTTTAATAGACCTAAGCCTATTCAGATTATTCACTTCCCGGGTTAACTTTGGCAAATTGTGTCCTTCAAAGGATTGGTCCATTTCATTAAGGTCATCACATTTGTAGCCACAGAGCTGTTCAGAGTATTTCTTTATATCTTTTTTACATCCATGAGATCTGTACTGATGTTCCCTCTTTAATATATAATCTTAGTAATTTATATACTTTCCATTTTGTTCTTAGCATGGCAAGAGGCTTAATGATTTTATTGAGATTTTTAAGGAATCAGCTTGTAGTTTTAATTTTTTTTCTGCATTTCCCGTTTCAAATTTACTGATTTCTGCGGAATTTTTAATTTTCTTATGCTTACTTTGTATTTAACTGGCTCTCCTTTCCCTAGTTTCCTAAGTGGAAGCTTAGACAATTGATTTTAGAACTTTCCTCTTTCTGGTATATGAGTTCGGAGTTGTGAATGTTTTTCCCTCTAAGCATTGCTTCTTGCTGCATGGCACAAATTTTGATACATTGTGTTTTCATTTTCATTTCATTCAATGTATTTTAAAATTTCTCTTGAGTTTTCTTCTTTGATTCATATAGAAGTGGGTAGTTTGATTTCTAAGTATTTGGGGATTTTCCAGCTTCCTTTATGATTATTAGTTTAATTCCACTGTGGTTTGAGAGCAGACTTTGTATTATTTTTATTCTTTTAAACTAGTTAAGGTGTGTTTTATGATCCAGAATGGAGCTATCTTGGTGAATATTCCCTGTGAACTTAAGGAGAGTGTGTATTCTATTGCTGGTGGAAGTAGTAGTTTATATCTATGATGTATTTATGTCTAGTTGATTGATGATGGAGTTGAGCTAAATGGTGTCCTTAATGATTTTCCATTCACTGGATCTGTGCATTTTTGATAGAGGGCTATTAAAGTCTCCAACTAAAGTTTGAGAGTGTAGAGGATTTTTGTTGGATTTTTCTGCAGTCTCCTTGAAGTTCCATCAGTCTTTCCCTCAGAAATGTTAATACCTTCTTGTTTGGCACATGCATAATAAAGATTAACCCTTTATCATTGTGTAGTGACTCTCTTTATCTCACATAACTTTCCTTGCTATGAGGTCTACTCTATCTGAATGAATTTAGTCCTTCAGATTTCCTTCATGTAGTGCTAATATATCTTTCTCCACCCCTTTACTCTTAATTTATGTGTTTTTATATTTAAAGTAGTTTTCCTAAAAAAAATAGGTAATCGGCTATTATTTTTAATGCTTTTCTTAGTGCATTGTATTTATACATAAAAGTTGGGTTCATTTTGACATAATTATGCATGTGTAAAACTTAAGTGAGTCCTCTTTCTCTCCTCTCTTTCCTTCCTCTATTCCTCCTCTTCTACTCTACCGGTTTACCTTCTCCTTATTTGTTGCTTTTTATTAGTGCTTTATAGATATATATAAAGGTGGAATTCACTGTGGCATATTTATACATGGACATAGTGTAATTTTATCAAAATAACTCATTTTCTTTCTTTTCCCTTCCCTTACTCTTCTGCATTTCACTGATCTTTCCTCTATTTTTGTGAGACCCAACCCTGACCTATTTCCCCTTATTTTACTCTAGCTTCTATATAGGAAAGAAAACATTTAACCCTTGACTTTCTGAGTCTAGCTTGTTTCACTTGTCATGATGTTCTCCATCCATTTGCCAGAAGATGCATAATTTCATTCTTTATGGCTGAGTAAAAGTTTGTTGTGTGCAACATACCACATTTTCTTAACCATTTAATCTGTTGACAGGCACTTGGACTGATTCCACAATTCGACTATTGTGAACTGCATTGCTATCAACTTGATTTGTCTGTATCATGATACCATGCTGATTTTAGTTCTTTTGGATAAATACCAAGAAGCAGGATAGTTGGGTCACATGGTGGTTCTATTCCAAGTCTTTAGAGGAATCTCCATATTGCTTTCCAAAGTGGTTGTTCTAATTTTTAGTCCCACCAACAATGTATGAATGTACTACTTATTCCCCACATCCTCACCAGCATTTATTATTATTTGTTTTCTTGACGATAGCCATTTGTAGGTATTCTGACCGTGGAAATTCCTCGGATGAGCAAACTCCTGGGGGGTAACTGGCACCCTGTTTTCCATGTTTGGAATGCCCAGCAGTTTCCCCTTGAAGCTATTAAGATAACTATGCAGGCGCAGTATGGAGAAAAGGGCTCTGTGTTTGTATTAACCTGGGCCTTATGTAAGTTAGCTAGCACTGGGGATTAAAGGAATACTGAACTAGAATGTAGTCATGGAAATGACATTAAAGGAATACTAAGTTAGGAATACTAAGTTAGAATGTAGTCATGGTAATGATGAGCTGTGTAACTTTTGAGATAAATAAACGTGGCTGCTGGGAGGAGCAGCCACTTCTCTTCTTGCCTCTTCACTGTGTGTGTGTGTGTCTTTTTTGTTCACCTTTTTACAGGCTTCTTTATAGCCATTCTAACTGGGGTGAGATGGAATCTAAATGTAGTTTTGATTTGCATTTCTGTGATTGTTTAAGATGTTGAATTTTTTTTTTTTATATACCTGTTGGCCATTTGTATTTCTTTCTTTGAGAAATGTCTGTTTAGTTTTTGCCCATTTATTCATTGGTCGTGTGTGTGTGTGTGTGTGTGTGTGTGTGTGTGTGTGTGTGTGTGTTTTAAGCTTTTTTTAGTTCTTTGGATATATTTTGGATATTAATCCCCTATCAGAGGAGTAGCTGGTTTCTCCCATTCTGTAGGCTCTCTCTTCATGCTCTTACTCATCTCCCCTGCTGTGCAGGAGCTTTTTAATTTTATGAATTAGCTCTTATTTTTTGTTTCAGTCAGTGGAGTTATTTTTGGTGCATTTAAAATATTAACTTTTAAGGTATTATTGTATAAGTGAATTAATATCTACCACATTTGTTACTGAATTTTTCTTTGCCCTTGTCCTTTGTTTTTATTTTTATCATTCATTCTTTTTTGTTACTTGTGTGGTTTTAATTGAGTCTTTTATCTGATTATATTTTCTCTCTTTTATTAGTATGCTAATTATACTTGTTTAAAAAAAACAAACTTTTTTTTTTCTTTTTTAATAGTTACCTTAGAGTTTACAATGTACACAAAGACAACTAATTCAAGTCCACTTTTAAATAACACTACACTGATTTGTGGGTGGTGCACTTGCCTTTTAGTAATAAAATAATTATAATTACTTTGTTTTTGTATCATTCATTTCACTTACACATCAGTATATATATGTACATGTGCATATATAATTATATGCATATATAATTGATCATATTAATAAAACAATTAAGGACAGGAAAAAATGTATTTTACTTTTTCTTACTTCTTCTTTAATGTTCTCTCATTATTTATGCCTATCCAACTTTCTGATCAAATTGTTTTCCTTTTCTCTGAAGAGATTATTTTAACATTTCTAATGAGGTTGGTCCATTGGCAAAAAAAAAAAAAAAAAAAATCCTCAAATTCTTTTGTTTGAGAAAGCTCCCACCCTCCCCCCTTAATTTTGGAAGAACAATTTGCAGGAAAAATAATTCTAGAGGTGTTTTTATCTAAATATGTTTATATTTCATCCTACTTTCTCCTTGTTTGCATGGTTTTCTGACAGGTGAATTGCATGAGATATTTATCTTTGCTGCTTTATAGGTAATTTTTTTTTTCACTTTAGCTTTTCCCAATATTTTTTCTTTACCTTTGATTTTTTTTTCCTAATCTGAATCCATGATACACCTTGGTATATATTTTTTTATTTTTTTTTGGCATTTACCCTATTTTGTGTTCTTAACACTTCCCAGATATGGAATTTGAGAAATTTCTAATTGTTATTGCTTCAAATAATATTTGTTATATTCCTTTCTCTTTTTCTTCTCCTGCTGTTATTCCCCTAACATTCTTAGATGTTGTCTTTTTCCTCAGTGCTTTTTCCCCCTATATTTTTCTATTTCTATTGACATTTTTTCAAGTTCAAGAGACCTGTCCTTAAGTCATACTCCAGTTTACCAATAAACCCATCAAGGACTTCTTCACTTCTGCACAGTGCATTGGTCTGCAGCATTTACTTTTGAATGTTTTAGTATTTCCACCTGTTATGGTTCGGATGTGAGGTGGCCCCCAAAAGCTCACGTGAGAGACAATGCAAGCAGGTTTGGAGGAGAAATAATTAGCCTTAACTTAATTAGTGAATTAATTCCTAATGGAATTGACAGAGTGGTAACTGGAGGCAGGTGGGGTGTGGCTGGAGAAAGTGGTTAATTGGGGGCGTGGCTGTGAGGTATATATTTTTGTATCTGACACAAAGAGTCTCTCTCTCTGCTTCTTCATCATCATGTGAGCTGCTTCCCTCTGACACATTTTTCTGCCATGATGTTCTGCCTCACTTTGAGCCCCAAGGAATGGAGCCAGTCTTCTAGGGACTACAACCTCAGAAACTGTGGGCCTTCAAATAAACTTTTTCCCCTAAAATTCTTCTGATCATATCTTTTAGTCGCAGCAACAACAACAACAACAAAAGCTGAATAAAACACCACCTCCATGCTTACATTACCCTTCTGTTCTTGCACATTGCCTACTTTATTCACTAGGACCCAAAACACAGTAATCATAGCTGTTTTAAATGCCCAGTCTGGGCATTTCAGCCTTTCTGCAATATTTAATTCTAGTTCTCAGTTCTCATGTTTTCTTTGTTTCTTGCAAATGTGTTTTTAGACTTTTAGTTTGGTTTTTGCTTCATTCCCCCCTTCCCCCCTCCCCCCCCCCAAAAAAAAAGGATGGGACATACTAGGTTAAAGAAACTAACCAATCATGCCTTTACTGGTGTGGTAAGGTGAGAGCAAGGGGAGCCTTTATAGTCCAATGATTAGGTCATAGTCCTCTCGAGGGTCTGCCCTAGACTTTGAACTTCACAGGTGCTGCTCAGCTATTTTTCCCTTTTTAAGGGTAGAACAGTAAGTCTAGAATTGGCTGCAGTTGGGCATTTTCCTTCCTCCGAGTGGAAAGCTAGAGTAAGTCGGAGTTGATTGTTTCTCTTCCTTCAGGTAGGTTGAGTTCTTATAAAACTGCCAACAAATTCTGGTGAAACGGTTTCTCTTGAGGGTAGGCCTTGTTAAGAATTGAATGCTCTGTTTGTATTGCTTTTCCGCTGTGAGGACCTGGTAGAGTTCCTGGAGGTAAAGCTCACAAAAGTGTGGGATTTCCTGTATGACTTGGCCCCTTGTGGTTTTTACCTCTCAGGATTGTCCACACTGAGGTCCAGTAATTCATCAATTGCACTTCAGGTGTTGCTACCAGTACTGTTCTCATGAAGGTTTCTGCTTTGCTAGGTTGTATTGCTTTATATCAGCCCATTTGTCTCTTTTGTTGGCAAGGGTAAGAAAGGAGGTCTGGAGTGGGGTCGGTAGTAGGGTAGGGGTGGACCGTGGTTTGTGCTATGACCTCACTTTTCTGATAAGGTCCAAGAAAAATTGTTAATTTCCATTTTTTCAGCTTTTTACTTTTTGTTAGGCTAGAATGATGATATTCATGCTCCTTGAAAGCTAAACTGGAAATTGGAAGTCTTAACTTCATTTTCTAGATGACAAAATTGAGGCTCAATGAGGCTAAAATCACATAGCTCATTAGTGACAGATCCAGAATTCAAAGTCTAATGTGCTTTCTTTTTGCATTAATCATGCTGCTTTCTAATTCATTTGATACAGACTGTCATATTGTGAAAATACACAAGGAAAATAGAATTGGGGCATGGTGTATCTTCTGAGAATCTGCACCTCATTCATCCTTGACCCTTCTAGAATCAGGAAAATGCAGTTTACATGTACACTAACAGAGAGATCCCAAGCCTTGGAAGCTGACACATACATCTGAGTTGAAGTCCAAGTACCGTATTTGCTTGATGTGTGACCTTGAGTAAATTGCTTAATAATCTCTGTAAGCCTTGTTCCTTCTCTATTAAGGGGGAAAAACAAAAACACACATGCATTGCTATTGTGAGAATTACAAAATAATGAACAGAGAGGCCCAAACCAAAACTAGATAATAAATTGAGATTAGTATAATACATAAAACGAGATTTAGATCATGAGTATTTGAGTTGACTTAACATTTTAAAAAATCAATTAATGTAATTTAACTCAATTATTGAGGACACGAGTTTTATGATGACCTCAAGAGAGGGAGAGGAAATCATTTGATAGAATTCCTTTACAAAACAAAAGTGGCACTCGTATTTCTGGTGTAAACTTTAAATCAGTGTGATCACCAGTCCTTACTCCACCTATCACTGCTCAGCTGCTCATGGACCCTGAAGCATTCACTGGCTTACTATGCAGGTGGCCATCATGGAGAATGATGTAAGTCATTGCTTGGACTTGAGTTTTAAAAATTCTTAACAGGAAAATAAACCAATCCAAGTTTTTTTCTTTTTATTTCACTGTGTGTTTTATTTTTCTTTAAAGAATCAAGATTTGTTGACAAAGGCAAGAGAGAGAGAGAGAGAGAGAGAGAGAGAGAGAGAGAGAGAGAGAGAGGTTTTTATCTCCTCTTCCAGTGTTGAAGTTTTCACATGAAGAGCCAAGCTAGGAATTCTGGAGTACAGGTTGTCTTCCTTTTAATAAGACCATAGATTTAAAGAAGTAAAGATCTGACACAAAATAACTTCCTGTCACACAGGACGAAAAATGTTTTTGTGGTGTGTGGGGTTGGACTTGAGAAGGTGCAGGAGAGGAAGGTAGAATTAAGGGGATTCCCCCCTCAGTTTCAAAACCTTGGCAAGGAACTGGGGAATATGGGCAAGAATTCTCACGTAAGTTTACAGGGACTCTAAAAACATAAGACCTGATGTCTCATATCCTTGAATATGATCCTGGAAAGATTTCTTGAGAAAGTGTCATGTTTGATGGCTTCTGGATCCAGTATGGTCTGGGAGGGTTTGAGTTCAATGTTGAGGGGAATATACTGAAGAATGAAACTGAGAATTGACTAGCAGAATCCCACTACCTCTTACAGAGGAGGAGACTCCCTTCATCTCCTAATGAGTCATAAAGAAAACACTGGGATATTAGAACAGGTCTGAGGATGAGGTGAGGAAGCTGTACAGGACAGGGACCTTCTGTCTTCCTACAGAAAAGGTTTATGCTGAGTGCTCCACAATAGGGTCAGCTTACAAGCATAGTCCTGGCCTTGTGGGGTTTTCTAGCTGAGTTGATGCTGCTGAGGGATTCACTGCCTCTAGAAAGAGCCCACTGAAATGTGTTCTATTCTCTTGTACTTGTCTTAGGTTTGCTCCTGCCCCTGGGTAGACTGGCTTCCACGTTGCAGTCTTAATTTTGGGGGGAATGGCTTTAGTATTTTTCTTAGTTTTTTTTTTAAAATTATTGTCCTTTAGTTTCTAGGTGGTGTTTTAAATGCACTTAATATGTTGTCTATAATTGGAAATCATATTTCATATGTGATTGGCACAAAACATAGTGGGACTGTCATCTTTTACACTTTGAATACTGTAGTCTAAGAGCAAATTAGGAGTTCTGATGTCACAATATCGACTCATATTGAGTTTACTGTCAGCTTTTGTCTGTGCCTTTTATACATAAATGGCAATTACTTAATATCTTAATCATCATGTACTTGTACATTTGATTTTTAGAGGCTTAGTGGTTTGTTTGCATTTATCTTCATTAAATTTCATTATGGTAATTTGGCTTGTCTTACAAGACTGTTGAAAAGTTTGATTCTATTGTTCTCAGTAGCGTTTCCCTAACGTGATCTGATAATCTTTGCCTGTTTTTTTTTTTTTTTTCCCTACAGTGGTTGATGACAAACAACAAAAACACACACAAATTGACCAGTGAAAATCAAATAGACATATTTGTAACCCACTCAAGTACAAATGCATTGACTAAAACACTAAATGTGGTCATTCATTTATTTTTTTTCTCTAACATTATTATGTTAACAATATAGCATGAGGATCATAATAGAGATTTTGGTAAAATATTGGTTATGGGGATTCCCTATTTCCCAAGTTTATGGTACTTTCAAATTAAGTATTATTTCAAGTAGATTTTTTTTCTAGTGAACACAGGAGCTACCACTTGAATAATTTTTAAAAGCCCAAATAACTACTAATTTCTTTCTCTTTTTTTTTTCCATTTTCTGAGATCTTCGGGCTCAGAGATGTTTTATAAAATGTTAGTTCTTAGTTCTTTGACTTAGAAATTCAAAACATCTAGTGTGTACATGTCCAGTAAAAATTACATATGTCAATACAATACCTTGAAGAGGAGGACTGAGACTGAAGAGCAAAAACATTTAGAATTTTGATTTTCAACAACAAATTCTGATTTTATTTTAGTTGTTTTATCGATAGGCACGTTCACATTCATCTTCACAACCAAGCACACAATCGTCTCTTCTGCACTGACAATTCATCTTTACTCAGGTTCATTTGTTGTGTCCAGTTATTGCTTCAGTGGCGCTGGCAGTGGGTAGAAAGATGCATGATTCATATGAAGTGTATTCTTTCATGATTCTTCTCTATTAAATCCTCACTTTACTCAGATTTACTATTGTATAGCATGTGATATATCCAACATTATCATTAGTCATTTGTTTATCATTTTTCTCTCAAAGCTTATTGAAAAATATGTAACTTTGGGCCTGAATGACTTGGGTTTAAGTCCTAGTTCTGAAACTACTTGCTGAAGCTCAAGCAAGTTATTTATCTTTGTTGAGCCTTTTATTCATCTCTGATAATAATACTGATGTAAGGATTTTGTGATAATAAAGAGGAAAAAATGTATGTAAAGGATCGAGCAGAGTTGGGCTACATACAAAGGACTAAATATTTGTTGGTGTCCCTTCTCCTCTCTTCCCAGATGAATTTAAGTTCCAGACTATCTCTTCTAATTAGAACATTGGTATAAGTTCAATTATAGATTTACTCATATAATCACACTTCATAATTACCATTGTGCTTTATGAGTAGTAATAATAAAATCCCCCATAAATTGATATCAATGATCATGATTCCAATTATTCACATTAATCTGCCACCACTGTTAGGACTTCTTAGCTCTGAATAGTTCATGTAGATTGATGTTCATTAATCAAGTTCCAAAGAAAGGTTGTATTATCTTCTTAGTGGCTACGATTGGGTCAAGAGTTCATCTTGCAGTTCTGGGGGAGAAGTGAGAACTTGGATGCACAGTTTGATTATAATTATTCCCCAACTCCTGTCCATCCTCTGGCAACCTTTTGTATTTCATATCCTCCCATATAAACTATTTCCTTTCTTTTTTTGATTTAATAGTGTACAATTAATTTCTAACTTAGTTTTATTACAAATTTTATGTACCCATAAAACTCTCATCATTATAATTTTCATAATGAGTATACTAATATGGCACTTAAATTGGTACTAGATATTTGATGAACTGAAATTCAAACTTTGCAAATTACCTAACTCAAAAATCACACTTATTATTATTAACTGTTTTTTACAGAACCACATTCACTCCATAATAGTAGGAATAAAGCTACATAGGCAGATCACAAATGAATCATGCAGGGTCCTAGATAATAGAATAAGGAAGTAGAATTTTATTTTCCAAATAATGGAATATAATCAAAATCTTTTCATAAAATTTTGTGGTATGCATAAATGTGTTTTGGGAAGATATAACCTTTCTTTTTTTTTAATATGTAACCTTTCTTTTGAATATAGTTTGAGGATTCAAGGAAGTTAGAACATAGGACTGAAGTTCTTTTCTAAGTAGCAGAAATGGGATGCAAGCAAATCTTATGAATATGAATGTTGTTACAAAAGAAGTTTCACTTGTGTATCCATTAATTCAGTGTTTACACAAACAACTATTATGTTGCTATTATGAATCTGGTGCTATGATTGGCATCAAGGATGCCATAATGCATAAGGCATGTTTCTTGCCTTGCTTTTTGTGTTATATGAAGTAGAGGCACTATGATATAAACAACAGAACCTAGAGAGTGGGTTATGGGGGCAGATGGAGGAGGCTGCTAAGCTTTTCAGTAGTGCTAGTTGCTTGGTCTAAATATTTTTAATAGAAATTTTGTTTAAATTCCAAACTATTTTTGGTTTCCAGAATTTTGAGAATGTTGAATAAATGCTTCTTGTATGCATCTCTGCCTTTGCATCACCAGATTTGAAATGAAAATGATAGTATCCATCAGATGCCATTTTGGAAGTCCCTTCTGTGTGTGAAGTACATAGCCACCTATTGCTATGTGAACCGTGCTTTGAGTTGTTTGTGGATGTTGTCTTATTTCCATTTTACTAACTCCAGTGTCTATCAGAGTGCCTGGAATATAGTCAAGAATGCCTGTTGAAATGCTGTGACTTCATCAGTGCAGCAATTGCTGTTGTCATTCTTGGTTTTCCTTTTTCCACATGTTGAATCACATATGTAAAAGAAACTTCTATGATTTAAAAATCTATGAGCTGCTCTACTGCCTCATTGAATTCTGCCTACCTTGGCCAAGGCTCAGGCCTTGATAAACAAACCAGGCCATTTTATATTTTCTCATATTTTGTCTATGTATCTCAGTTGCAAAATATTGGTCCCTGGCTAGCATTCTTGTGACAGCTTCCCATATGAATGTTAAACAGGCAACGATGATGCTCTATAATTACAGTGCTTGAAATGATTGGAAATAAATTGGCACTCCAATTATAGATGCATGAAAGAGGCGCCAGTATATCACAGTCAGTCCATTAATTTCTAAAGTGGTTCAGGCCATCTCACTATTTCGATGACATTCCTTATTCACTGCTGCAATGAATCACTCTGAATTGTGGTGCCTCAAAATTAACATGCTGAAGGACATTTTTTCCCCCTAAAATATCCCAAGTTATTTTCTCCTAAGGGGCACAAAGGCAGAGAAGAAGGCTTTAAATTAAATACCATAATTCTGTACATAGGGTTTGAAACAACTGGAACAATAGGATTTTGATAGGCTTTTTTTTTATTCTTTTGAAAGAAAGAATGTGAAAAGTTTCCCCTCAATTTATTTGAACTAAAACCATAAACTTTTCCAAATCCATCAAAATTAAATTAGGGCAGTAGCATTCTTCCGTAATTAATTTTCAGTCTTTGTATGGATGTCTATTTGAGTTAGTCAGAACTAAAATACCACTTTCTACATAAGACCAAAGTGAAAATTATTCAAAATGTTTCCAAAAGTGTCTCTGTAATGGTCACAAGTTAAAATTACCATTCACATACTTCTAGAAGTTTCACTAGACATCAATAACTGCTGTACATGGGTTTCACTAAAAGACAATGTTTATTTCACAATTAAACCCCATCAATACCACATTTCTAGGGGGTATCTGTAAGAATCCATGGCATAATAAACTCAGCTATTAAAATGAATATAATTGACAATAGACACAAGGCTCCCTCAGTGCATGATTCATTCAGGAAAGGTAGGAGTTGCTCTTTAAAGATGTGCATGTATTTGTTATGTAGGGGAGTTGAATAAATATTTATTGTGAATACTTATTTATTTTAACAGATACATGAAAACAAAAACTCATACATATTTATAGGGTGTTCTATGATTTTTTTGGGGGGGTGGGTACCAGGAATTGAACTCAGGGGCACCCAACCACTAAGCCACATTTCCCAGCCTTATTTTTCATATTATATTTATAGATGGGATCTCACTGAGTTGCTGAGGCTGGCTTTGAACTCGTGATTTTTCCGTCTCAGCCTCCAAAACTGTGGGGATTACAGGCGTGAGCCACTGCGCCGGGCTCTGTGTGATGTTTTGATACATGTAATACATTGGGTAAGATTCATATCAGGTAAACATACCTGTTTCCTCAAACATTTATCAGAGTCTTCTTGGTGAAAACATTCAAAAAATCTTTTCTTCTTGCTCTTTGAATTATGTAGTACATTATCTGTAGTCACTTTACCATTTGATAATAGTACACCAAAACTTCTTACTCCCATCAAACTATAACATGGTACCTTTTGATCAATCTCCACCCATCCCTACTCTCCCCCACTATTCTCCTCAGCACATCTTTCAGTCTGCTCTCTCCAACTTCTAGGATATCAACTCTTTTATATTCCAAATATAAATCAGATCATATGATACTATTCTCTCTGTACCTGGTTTATTTTACTTAACATGATGGTCTTTATTTCCACCCACATTATAACAAATGTCAAGATTTCATCCTTTTTCTAGCTGAATAGTATTCCATTGGATTTCTGTGCTACATTTTCTTCATCCTTTCATCAGTTGGTGAATACTTAGGTTGTTTACATTTCTTGGATATTGCAAATAGTGTTGCAATAAACATAAGAGTACAGAACCTCTGTTCTTTTTTTCCAAAATGACAGTACTATTTTACAATCCCACCACTGGTGTGAAAGGATTTTCCCTTTTCTCCACATTCTTGCCAGCTCTTGTTATCTTATTGTGTTTTTTGTTTTGTTTTGTTTGTTTTTGATAGTAACCATTCTTACTGGGGTGAGATGATCTCTTATCATAGTTCTGATTCTCCTTTCCCTAGTGATCAGAGGTGATGCATTTTTTTAAAATGTACTTATTGGACATTTATATGTCTTCTTTTGAGAAATATCTACTTAGGTCTATTGTCCATATTTTAATCTGGTTCTTTCTTTTTCTTTTCTTCCTTTCTTTTTTCCTTCTTTCTTCTTGCTGTTGAGTTCTTTGAATTCCTATATATTCTGAGGTGTTCCCTTATTTTTTGATATAATCCCATTTATCTATTTTTGCTTTAGTTTCCTGTGCTTTCAGGGTCTGTTCAGACAATTCTTGATTGTTCCAAAGTCCTAATTATTTCTCTGATGCTTTTTTCAGTTAATTTCATAGTTTCATGTCTTACATTTCACTTATTATCTAATGAGCTATAATTCATTTGGAGCTAACATTGGTAATTGGTGAGAGATTGGGCTATCGTTTCATTCTTTTGCCTGTGGATATTTAATTTTCTCTGTTCTATTTACTGAAAAAATGTCCTTTCTTCAATGTATGTTCCTAGCATCTTTATTGAACATCAGTGTACTGTAGATGCATGGGTTACTTCTAGACTTTCTTTTCTATTGCTTTGGTCTATGTGTCATTTTCTAAAAATATCAGTGCCATGTTATTTTGATTGCTACAGCTTTGCAAGTACATTTTTTGTTAGTATAGCTAAGGTTTGCCAATTTTATTTATCTTTTCAAAGAACCAGTTCTTCATTTAAACTTCTCTGTTGTATTTATAAAAATCTATCTTACTAACTGGGCATGATGGCACACGCCTGTAATCCTAGCAGTTTGGGAGGCTGAGTCAGGAGGATTGCCATTTCAAAGCCAGCCTCAGCAACTTTGCCTGTCCCTAAGCAGCATTTTGTTAGCTGTACTTTAAAAAAAAGTACTGCAAAGCCATAGCAATCAAAATAGTATGGCACTGGCATTTTTAGAAAATGACACATAGACCAAGGTAATAGAAAAGAAAGTCTAGTAGTAACCCATGCATCTACAGTAAACTGATTTTATCTAAATAAAATACAACAAGGGGTTAGATATGTGGCTTAGTGGTTAAGTGCCCCTGGGTTCAATCAATCCCTTGTCCCCCACCCTCCTCCCAAAAATCTATCTCATTTATTTCTGCACTGATCTTTGTTACATCTGTCCTCCTACTAATTTGGGGTTTGTTTATTTTTGTTTTTCTAGTTTCTTTGAGGTGCAGCAATAGGTTACTCATTTGATATCATTTTGCTTTTCTTACACGTGCATGCATTGCTATAAATTTGCACATTATTATTTATTTTACTGTATTCTTTGGGTTTTGAGAACTTGATTATAATGTCTTGGATTGCACTTGAGTTTTGAAAACCTGATTGGTAACTTTTGACCTTCTGAACCTGGATATTTGTATCCTTCTCTGGGGTTGAAATTTTTCTTTATTATGTCTTTGAATAAATTTTCTACCCATCTGGCACTCTCAAGTTCCTCTTGGCTCCATGAATACAATTGTTTGAAGAAAAATCAAAGAGCTTCCAGAAAACACAGAGAAACAATTTAATAATCTAACACAGAATAACAGAGAGATGGAAGCAGTTTAAAAAAGAATTTAAAAAATCTGAGATGACAAATGAAGTAGGCCCAGACACCTTGTTCATGCTCACCAGCCTGTGGTTATTAGTCACAGGAGATTCTGCCAGACTCTTGACAGACTCACTGTGGAGGAACCTGCCCAGGCTCATATGCCACAGCTTATTGCTCCCCTCCCTTTTCTTTCTCACCATTTTTCCCCCTAGACAGTTGCCCTCTCCATGTTGCACTTCCTGAGTTTGTGGGAGAAATGAGATGGGCAGCCCTGTGGTCACCAATGCTTCATTGCTATGTTATACAGCTAGCCACAGCCCACCAAGACTAGTCAGCATTGCAGGGAATCGAGGCCCATAGGACGCTATGGGGGGCCTACTGCTGACGTGGATTCATGGCCCAGGACTGTAATAACCAGCCACAGGTGATGCTGCCTGGAATAGAAATCCCATGGACTAGAGAATGTGTCTCTACCTAGCACCAGGGCTATTTCAGATATAATAGGTTGTGTGTGTGTGTAGGGGGATGATATGGACAACGCTTGCCTTCTTCAAGGTAAGAGTTTTCTTCTTACACTAAATAAGAAAAAATAAGATATTTTCTTTTACTAAACCCAGGCATTCTGGTCTTTCTTCTGGCTTTTTTATGTGTTCTAAAGATATTTTGGTATGTGAAAAGCTGTTCAAATTAATGTGTCTCTAGGGTGACAACTGATGGAGGATTTTACTCAGCTGCCATCTTGCTCTGCCCCAGATATCCTTGATTATGGACAAAATTTTTAAAAAACTGAATTACCCATAAATTAAATATACACATAAATGAGGCAGAGGAATGTTTTGGAGACAAGATGACATGACAATTTAGTTCAAATTGTATATTTTATTTCCAGAATTAAATGATTATTATAGAGGAAACACAGGAAAGTTTTCTTATAAAAATCAAATACTACCTGTACGGTGAAATCTGCTGGCATACTTTATAAATAATGTAGTATTTCAAGGAAAATGGTTATAGCTCTTCTTATTTTATTTTAAAACTTTCTGTAGATCATTTTTAAAATCAAAAGTTTTATAAAAGCATTAATTATTTTTTGCTAACATTTGTCAGAGAAAATTTGAAATTCATACATAATTCAAGTAAATGTATGGCTTACCTTGTTTCTGAACTGGCAATTTCCTTGTTCAATTTTGATGAATCTTTTAGTCATAGTTGCAACATTTATGCAAAGGAAAAACAAACAAATGAACACAAAGGTTAGTGGCATTTTTGACCATATGACTTGCTTCTCAAAATAGACCACACATTTGTGAAGATAGCATCAATATTAGACAAGGAGACTCCAGACTGAGTCCTAGTTTAAAAGCCTGCTAGTTTCCTGATTTTTTTTTGGTATGTACCTGAATAGATGCTTTTGAGTTTTACACAAGTAATTTATATCTCATTTTATTCTCATTTGAATACTATGAGGTGATTGATACTATTAGTTATCATCCTAATTTTGTAGATGAGGAATCTACTGCATAGAGAAGGTAAGGCACTTGCCTACCTACAGTTATGAGTAATGAATCTGGGCCTCTGACACAGTTCACCTCATTCCAGTGTCTGTGAGATAAAATGTCATCCATGAGTTATCAAGGGAGGGCCTATGGTGAAATTGCTGATCTCTAAAAACCTTTCTGCCTACTTGCTATGTGTCTCTGAATTACTTTTATATCTTCTCTGACACCCGGATAAATTGATGCACATGAGAGGTGTTATGGCATCTCTGCAATCCAAGACTTCAGTCCTCACAATGTTAGTAAGGGAACCTTTTATCTCAGATTTGACAACAACACAATAGTCAAAAGTTCCTAGTTTCTTGATCTAAGATAAAAGGCAGAGGCAAGTTTAGTGGAGGGGACATCTCATTTTTGTATGAAGTAAGTGAAAAAAAAAAAAAAAGAACTAACAGAAATCTTAGGAAATGTTTTGGTAGTGGAGGGGGAGAAAGTCCAAGGTTAAAGAAGAAACCAAAAGCATTTTAGGGTGAAGTGAGAGGGGTGGATGCTGTATATTTGTGTCAGAGGAAGGTGGTTTGGAGGGAGATATGGTAAACATAAGTTTATCATCAAGTTTTTTATACTTCATCTAAGATTCAGCCAAGATCTTGGCTTAGTTCCCATTGGAGATTTCAGGAAGAAATGATACCTGGGTTAAGTATTGGAGGAGCAGGAAATAACAATGTGGGGAGTTTGTAGAAGAGCTATGGTTTGTATCTGGAATGTTTTCTAAAGGCTCATGTATTGAAGATGTGGTACCCAGCTGGTGGCTGTTGTGAGGGAAGGGAGTATATCCTAAGTCTGAAAAAATCTTGTGATTCTTTGTTCAAGGATACCCTTTGTTTAACACATTTTGTAATCTAATAAAATTAAACTACAAAGTCTTCTTTTACTCTGAGATTTAATTTTCCCAAGAATTTGGTTGGAATCTCATTTAAGGCTCAACTTCCTTAAAAGATTCTCTTTTTGTGTCTAAATATTAGTTACCATTTTTACCTGATTTCTTTGACCTTTGACCAGAATGAATCTATCAACAATATTAAAAAAGGTACTATTCAGCATTGACAATCTTTTTTGCTATTAGTTGAAAGTTTTAATTTGCAAAAATGACAGGCATCCTTCATGTAGTTACAGAGTATCACAGAGTAATTCTAATAGTTCTATGCCATCTGTATCTCAGAAGATCATATACAGGTACATTGGAGGGGCATGTATGGGGAGGTAATCTACAAAGTGGTTCTCTTTTTCTTACCATTGCTTCTTTGTCCTTTCCTCTTGCCTTCTTTTTCTCCACCCCTGCACAATAATAAATACCTTGGGAAGATCCAGTTGCTCTTCCAGTGTTTAGATTCTAAGATACTCAGAATCATCACATTCCAAAGCTTTTGTTTAATAAAAGCTTCTGTTCTACCCTCACTTTGTATTGGATCAGGCGTGTAGTGACTGTGCAGCATGCAGTGGGAAGGGGAGGTGTGGTTTCTTTACTTTATCAACCTTCTCTTCTTCTTTTCCTCCCCCTACCCTCCCTCTCTTAGGGCTGATGTGGCTCTTTCAGAGTTGGAGAGAGGTAAGGGGTGGAGGTCTAACCTGACTTGTATAGTTGTAGAATTGCATTGGTGATTGTAGCCATCAAGAGATAGAGTCCACATAGTAGGTCACACAGGTGAGGTTTCATGTTGAAGCCAGGAGGGGATCCTTATATCAGATATAAGAAGCTATTTGATACTTCAAGGCTGAGGGAAAGTCCCCAGCTCAGGATTTCCTGTAGCAGGAATTGTTTAGACTTTGGGATAGCAGAGAATTTTCCTCATCTGGCCAGTCTACGGAATACAAACAAGGTGGCAGGACATTAGCATCCCAGGGCGTGGGCTTGCAATATCTGGGCTGCATGGGGCTCTGGTTTCCAAACTCAGAGGTGGGAAGGTTGTCACTAGTTGAGGTGACAAATTTGCTGTGGCTATTTCAGTATTCCACTGTGTGCTAACACCCACCCCTGTCACCCAACCCCTGGGTGGAAAGGAAAGGACAATTTCTTGTAACCATCCTCCAGCATCCTTCCAGAGAAAGCTTAACATTGCACTCATTTTAAAGCAGAAATGCTTAAATATGCTGTTTATCATGCATATATTGATGGGTTCATTCAGAGCTGAGAGGCAATAAATTGATGCCTGACACAGTAACTGTGGAAGATGTTAAATGCTGATTTTATTTTTTCTCATGAAAAGTTTTGTGTTTTCTTCTAAGCATCCTACTGTTATCTTCTACCTTTTCATGCTGGCCTTCTGGCTTTCAGCATTTATCAATCTGGTGTGTCACATGTTTCCTCTAGCTTTAGTGAAGCATGACAGAGTGACCAGCACCCTGGTACACCAGGTTCCCACTAGGAGGGGAGAGCCATTGGGAAGATAAAAAGTCTGAAATAATCAGTAAGAAATAAAGACAAAGCCAGAGATTAGATTGAGGAAGTGGGGTGCCTGATGGGTCTTTCAGCCCTTATAAGAACTGGAACTGACAACATGAAAAAGGACCCAATTGTTAAGAGGAAGTACATCAAAGGCAGGGATAAGGTTTTCAAAGGCAGGGATAAGGTTTCATGTGGGAGGAGTCTTATTTTGGTGCTTGGCAGGTTATGCCCATCTCAGGGAGACAGTGTTTGATCCTAAGGCTCTGAGCTAAGACGGGGCCCCAGCATGACCTGGGCTTTCTTGAATCTGGGAATTTCACCCAGGAGTTTCCAGAAAATCAGTTTCCCTATCTTATGTTGGCTTGAACAAATCCATAATTCATATACAGCTTCCAACAGTGGGGAAGCCCAAGTCCGGCTTTCATCTGGCCTCAAAGCCTTCCTTTCAGGAAGAATGGAGCCCTCTCCATGAAGTCTCTTGTAGTCACAGACTCAACGTTGAGACTTCCCACCCTTAGTACTAGTCCTCAGGTCCCTCAGATTCTGGGAGTGCCTGTCACGCCCTCTGTCATGAAGATTTCCTCACTTGGGAGAAGCATACTCTTTTCCATCCTTGTAAGGATCCCCTCCTGCTCCCAACACACACACACACACACACACACACACACACACACACACACCACAATGACAAGTTACTCCAAACTTTTACTTGCAATCATTCTCTTCCATCTCCTCATGGTCCAGCTTGGATGTGGGTAATGAGTGAGAACGGCAGAACTGATTTCATGATCTTATGGCAGGTTATGCATATGGGGCCTACCCTCTCTCTTAAGAGGTGTGTACAAGTGGTTGGAATTCTTAAATTTTTCCTCTACCTTTGAGGCCTCAAGCAATAATGGGATTTAAAAAATCACATTTAACAATTTGATAAAAGGATGTCATCCTCCAAACTGGTCTCTTACGTTCAAAATTCTAATGTATATTTTTTCTTCTCACCATTCTCCAGATGGAGCACAACTCTAATATCTCTACACTCCTCTCACATTTTAGGAAGTGATTCCACCTTGACTTTTTTTCTTTATGATACCATAGACTTGAGTTTTTTCTCCTTAAACTCTTCCCTTGAGGAAATAAATCACCACCTGTTTGATTCTCCCAGTGGGTAATAGCCCCCAATATATCAGAGAAAATAATAAATAAAAATTTAGGATAATTTCTGATAACCATCCAGGGCACTCTGCCTACCCCTGCTAATAGCTGGGAACATGTCTAAAGCACAGATGACCTTCAAAGTCTCTGGAACAGGTTCCTTAACATTTCTCTGTGTGACCTGGGTGGTGAGCGAAGATTGTTGGTGACCTGGTGTGGCCACCTCTTAATGTGTCCTATACCTCACTGAGGGTGTGGGCTGCTTAGCATTCTTGAAGTTTCTTCTGTTTTCCAAGTGGCTGAAGCAATTCTTAATTGTTTTCATAGTGATGGAATAGGGACTGCTGACTTAGAAATTTTTAACAACAGAATTTTCATATTATATACTTGGAGGGCTGTATGACCATATTGTTAAGTGGGCTGTGGTACATTTGAACGACATCTCTGGTAATCATGGAAACAGTTGTTCACCTTTTATGCTAGCACACGGCTGGTCAGCCAACAGCACTGGAGCTGTATGACCATCTGTGACTGGACTCAAGCACCCATTTGGAGGCTTATGCTGCAGATCCTGGACCGCCCACGCAGTAGAGGACTTGCCATATTTGCCAGCTTGTGCCAGAGATTGTATTACACTTCTACACTGGAGATTAAGAAATGTTGATCATTGCAAGCAGAAAAAATAAAAGGTTTATTGAGAATATTACCAAAACTAATTGCATCACCTCCCCCATTTAATGCACGATTCACCTAGAACAACATTCCATTGTTTCTGAAAATGATGTGATGTTTCCTAGTCACCATTTGATGGAGGAAGGCAAATTTTTTTTATATTGTTTCTTGGGGACTCTGGGTAGCCAGAATAATAGGACGAGATCCAGAAATGGGATGGAAATGTAGGAAGAGCTAGGACAAAAATGGTTTGGTTTTCACAATTTAGATATAGGCTAATTATAAATGAAAAATACTCATCCAAAGTATCTTTTTCTTATAAAAAGCATGCAGGGGAAACAGGCCTCTGGACTTCCAGAAGGAAAAACCTGTCAGTTCCTGATACCTAGTCAGTACTCAGATAAGTTAATAATGGAAGGAGTTCTGAGCAATGGAGTTGATTCTGAACACTGAGTATTTTGAAAGGAAGTTATTGATTGTTTGGTTTCTTTTTTCTGTAGCTTTTGTAGCCTTTGTGGTTTCATTAACCAAACAGTTGGCTCTGGCTACTGTTGGGCTCTTGGAAGCAGGGATAGGAGATCTCATCAGAAGGCTGCATGCACAGAGCACAGATGATCCTCACTGTTTATCAGCACAAGTCCTTTCCATTCAAAGCCACAGACTTTTGCCAAGTTAGAAGGAAGCCAGCAAAACAGGAGGCAAGGCATGTGTCCACTGTATGGCAGCTTCCCTGAGTCATGTGGTCCAGTGAAAGTGAACGTCTTGGGTATCTACCACTTACCAGGCACTGGAAAAAAGGTCTACCTGAGTGAATTGTGTGCCGGGACCTTCCTATCTACAGAAGAAGCTTGAAGCAGAAGCTCAAATGAAGTGTTCATTTCTCTCCCACTGTCTTAATTCAGATCCTCACACTTTTTATAAAAACTTACCTTTCTGTCTCTGTTCTCATCTCCCTATACCCATCTTACACACAGCAGCAAGAACTGTATTTCTGATTGTATTAGCACCTTGATGAAAACTGTCAATGATGTCCCATCAACAGCCTTATTGTGGCTTACGATGCTCTCTATTGTTTGGTTCCTTCCCACCTCTTCAGCCTCATCTCTGCCACTTTTTGCCATATATATTAAATATTTTTTTTGTTTATCTTCTTTTGCTTACAAATTCCTTGAGTGCAGAGCCCATACCTTATCTTTTTGTCTTTAGCTAATAGCATAATATCTGGCATGTTGAAGCTCAGTTAGTATAAACATTGATTTATTGAGGTCAGGGATCCTCACTTACAGGATTCTTTTTAAGCTAAGCACCCAAATTTCTGACCTACAGAAACTGAGATCATGTCTTTAAGCCAGCAAATTTTGAGGTAATTTGTCATGCACAAACATAATTAATAATCTCTTTGATGTGACATTCCTTGCTTTGCGTCTGGGTAGTAGGTATCTTCCAGAACTGTGCACTCTGATGTGCTGGACTACTACAGGTACAAGAAAGAGAAGCCAGATGAGTGGTGATACATACAAATAAACTTCAAAAATACTGACTTTATCAAATAATTATAAAAACATTTTATGGAATAAAATAATTGAAATAAATTTATGAGTATACAAGTTGGGATGAATAAAACTTAAGTGTTCCAAAGTCCTGTGTTGAATTTAATTCAAGTATTTAATTCCATAAATATTATTCTGTTTATTTTATATAGTCAATCTTTTAGATTTACTTACACATACTTACCACTTATTTTTCTCTTCTCTATTTTGGACCATTCATCTGAGATCACATGCTACAAGATTTCTTTGTTGAGAGTCATAGGGAGCCAATTTTTTTTTAAACATTCCAGTTTGTTGGAATATGTCTTTAATTAGTTGTACTTGTTGAAGATATTTTTGTTAAGTGTAGAATTCCAGGTCACTAACACACACCATCTCCAGGTGCAAGTGTGACCATCGGTGGGTTAGCTATGAGGCTGATCACTGCTGCTCTGAGGGTCACGCCTCTCCCCAATCCCCAAGGTGCTCTCCACATCTCTTCCGCATCACTAGTGTTTTAATTTCACTGTTGTGTGTATATGAATGGGTTTCTGTTTATCTTCTTTTTGGTTTTCCTTTTTATTGGTGCATTATAATTTTATATTACTGTGGGATTTGCCATTACATATTTGAAGATGCACACAGTATAATTTAGTCAGTTTCATTCCCTCACACTTCCCCCTTCTCTCCCCTTTTTATTTGTCTTTGTTTGTATTTCTTGGGCTTCATGAATCTGAGATATTGCCTATGTTCCATTTGATTGATATTTTCATTCCATAACTTAGAATAGTTACACTTAGACTTTTACTTCCTCTTCTCCATTCCTTTTATTCATACTTTCGTATTTTTCATCACTACTTAAATTTTTGTGTTGCCTTCTGCATAGTTTCTTTTTAACTATTTCCAGTTTGCTGAACAGATTACGAAGACTATATGTTGAATTTTTGTTTGGGGTCAGTGTAAAATTCTATTCTAGAAGTTCTATTCACTTTCTTTTTTACCCTGAAATTATTATATTTTTTTCTCCTTTCATTTTCTTAAATACTGTAAAAATATATTTAAAATAATTCATATTTAATAATTGAAAAATTGTTTCTTTTTTGGAGTTGTTACGGTTTGGATGTGAAGTGTCCTTCAAAAGGTCACATGTAAGACAATGCAAGAAGATTTTGAGAAGAAATGATTGGATTAGAGCCTTAACCTAATCAATGAATCAATCCATGATGGGATTAGCTGAGTGGTAGCTGGAGGCAGGTGGAGTGTGGCTGGAGGAAGTGGTTAATTGGGGGCATGGCTATAGGGTATATTTTTTGTATCTGGAGAGTGGAGTCTCTCTGTCTCTGCTTCCTCATTATCATGTGAGCCCTGTCCCTCTGCCACTCTCTTCTGCGATGATGTTCAGCTTTACCTCGAGCTCTGAGGAATGGAGCCAGCCTTCTATGGACTAAAACCTCTGAAGCTGTGAGCCCTCAAATAAACTTCTTCTCTACAAAACAGGAGTTCATGCGGATTCATTTCTGTTGGTTAGTTTTTATTGTTTCTGGACGATTCTCCCTTATGGTGCCTTATTTTTTTCCTGTCTCATTTTTGACTGTGAAATACTCAGAGTGTCCATATAAAATTCCTTGTAGACTTTTTTTGAGATATAAGTTGCTTTCATTGCTAGAGATTTTTTCTTGTTTTGCTAATTCCAGACCCTGAAAAGCCCTTTTCAGGGACCAATTTTAATTTGAGGTGTTTGAACTCTGATTGTGACATAAATTCTAGCCACAAATAAGCCTGAGATTTGCCTGTGACTCTGAAGACTTTGCGAAACTTTTTATAGCTCATCCCTTTCCCCTCTCAGAGCCAAGATGACTTTGCTTGCATTTGCCTGGGATTTGGAACAGGGTTAGGTGTTCTTGTTTAGGCCTTCCTTACCTAAGTGGGGTGCCCTTTGTGACATAGACTTTATTGCTGCTGAGCTTTTGTGGTCTACCCTAGGCCTTGGGAGATTGTCACAATATAAGCCCTACCCACATCTGGCAAAATCTCATAACTAAAGAGATTTCAGTGTTCTGCTCATATCCCTGGACTTATGCCTTTGCTCAGATTTTGGGGGTAATGATACCTAAATCTCTTGTCATTGCTACAGTATTTTCAAAAGATTCTTAAAATATTTAAAAAATTAGTTTAAATTTTTTATCATTGGAAGTTTGATATAAATACCTGGTCTAGCAAGGCAATAGAAAGAGGAAATATCTTCTATCTTTAAACTTTTCTTTTGTAGTTTTTTTCCCCCTCAATAATTTGGTTCTTTAGTTTGTTTAAATTTTTTTCTAATCTAGTTTCCAGTTTTCAGTTGCTCTATTTAGGTAAGTTTAATCAGTTGGTTAGCCTCTTTGATTCTGGGGGCAGGGGTGGAGGAAGCATAGAAGTGACTTGCCATATAATTCAAAGAGAATTGTATAGTTTGGTGAATTTGACAGATGCATACACTTGTAGTTACCATCCAAATTAGGATCTAAAGTGTTTCCATGCCCCAATGTATTCTAAATCCCAATGTGTCTTTTTTTCATTCAGTTTTCCCATCACCTGGCCACACTGTTCAAAATCTAAGTCACAACGCTTAGTTTCACTTGTTCTGCTCTTAAATTATGTATACATACCATCACAGGGAGTAACATTTTCTCTGTTAATTTTCACCTAACATCCCATGCTTCAAATTTATTCATGGACTGTGTTTATCAGTACTTTATTACTCTGTGTTTTTGAGGGTGTTCCACAGTTTGAATATGCTACCATGTGTTAAAACTCATTCCACCCAGTAAGGGACATCTGGATTATTTCCATACCACAGCTATTTTAAAACTCCTTGCATATTTTTTTTTTTGTGTGTGTGGGTGGAGTGAGATGTTACTATCCTTTGGGTTATGACCTAAAAGTAGAATTTCTGGAGCAGTCCATTTGAAAGAGTTAGCCAAAATTTTCCTAAATTTGATTTAAAAAACTAAAGCAAACATAATACAAGGGAAGTCAGTGCAAAAATAAGCATAGTAAATGCAGAAAACCCCTACATCATAATCAAACAATCTGGAATCAAATATAATAAGCATATCTTAAAAATGGAGAGAAAAGAAATTTTCACAGGGGAACAGCAATCTGAGTAACATCTGATTTTTCTTAAAAAAAAAAAAGAATACAAGAAGATGGGGGAAAGACAAAATTACGGTGCTTATAGAGAGCAATTTGTCAGGTAAAATTTCTATCTAGTGACAATAGTTTTGGAAAATGAAGGTGAGATATGTACACTTTCAAATATACAAAAGTTGGGGAAATTTTTCCAGAGGATACTTACACTCCAGTATGTGCAAAGGGCTGCTGGGCTTGCCACAGCCTCTGTAGTCCTTCCCCTCCCTCCGTCTCTGACACCTCACAGCCCCCTGCTCAGCTGCTTCAGCCACAGATACTCCAGGAACACCTGTGAACATCTTTCTGCCACCTTCTTGGCCTTTTGAGGACACCTCTGCTGCTACATGGCTTTTTTCCTTGAAATACTTTACTTTTACTTTCTAAGTGTTTAATTTCATTTTAAAGTTTTTCTTTTTTCTACTGCTAAATTTATATCTGAGATCTTCGGCCGTTTAAGGAAATCTATTAATTTATTGTTTCTACTGAATCATTTGGTGGTTTGTTTCCTTCTTTGTTAATATTTTGTTGATTCAACCTCATCTATATGCCACCTGTGGGTATAAATCGATGCAATGGTTTTGCTTTGTTGATACACAGTGCTGCTTTAGTACCACATTGGTCCTCTTGGAAGGGCTGCACTTAAAAGTGGGGGACTCCTAGGTTCATCTTATCCAGTTTTGAGTAGGCTCCAGACAGCCCTTCAACTGACGTAGGTTTATGCTAGGGTAATCCAGCTTCCATGTTCTCTAAAAGTCTAGCACTCCCAAGTCTTCTTTTAGCCTTTGATGCTGTTGCCATTATGACCTCCTTTCTATTTTCCTTTCTCTTCTACCCTTGTATTTTTTCTTTATATGTTTATAATTTATTATAAATTCTATTGCAATACATCCTAAAATTAGATATGTTGTCATGAGAGAGTCCTTCTACACTGCCATATTGCAGAAAATCAAAGTCAAGAATCTTGTCTTAGGCTAGAAAAGCCACTGCATCTCATTTACTCTCAGTTCATTTTCCCTGTGTGAAATAGAGGCAGTAATAAGGCCACTTCAAGATGAGGTTGAAGATTATTGAGGTAGTGTTTGTGAACTCACTTTGCAACCATTGGTTACACAGCAGTTAGCACGTAGAAGATGTTCAATTATTCCTTGTCAAATGAACCAGTAGATGAACATAAAGCTTTACCTCCTGTGGACCAAGAGAGAAAAATTGGAGCATGCTTAGCAGTTTTCCTCACTAAAGCTGCAGAAAGTCTTGGCAGTGCCATCCCCCTCCCTGTGAAGACATGCTGGGAGCAAACCAGAAATAAAAGGAAAATGTGAAGAGAATGTTGTTCGTGTATGAGATTCTACTGGGGATGATTGAGAGGAGTAGATGGAAGAGGATGTGAGAAATGTGTTGACATGATAAAACACAGGCAAGATGGTTGGTGCACTTGAGGACAGCTGCGAAACGAATGAACTCAGAACAACAACAATCAGAAAATAGCCAGAAGGAGAAAACACTGATGGTGTTAGACATTGTTTTTCATTTCAAGCTCCTATTTATTGCCTGAGAAGCAGCTGGATGTGGTATGCACACTCTACTTGCCCGATTCCTTTCTTATTATGAAGTCACCAGCAATTGGATTCTTGGATGCTGCTTGTATAATTCAATTTCATTACTTTTTCCTCTCCTTAACACCAAGATTACAAGGCTCTTTTACACCTATTACTTTAAATAAGGCTTAAATCAACACAGTGAAATGGACATTTTTAAAATTCCTCTTTGTCCAGTTAATAAAATTGAAGTGAGCTTCTTATACTTCTGTCCTTTGATTTGTGAGATAAGGCTCAGTCTTTCCATTTCCATTATTTTCTTAGATTGTCTCCCTTTGGTCCACAGCTCAGATTTCTCAGTAGTAGTCATAGACTAAGCAGGTTCCACTTGTACATGCCCAGATTCCATGATGGATTTTTGTTTCTTGCATTTATCAAGAAGGATTAGGTAGGTCTTAACATTTGGAGTTTAATTATCAGCCAGGTTATATTTATCATCTTTCATAGTCTCTCCTTCTCTCTGGTTGACAGATATTTTTAAGAATCTATATTTTTAACTTTAATTTGTTTATTTCCTCTTGCATTAATAAATCCATGCTAATAGACTAGGCTTTAACACAGGAGGAAAAACGAGAGAAGTGAGAAGTTGTGTTAACATATAGACGGCATGCCATGAATTTCAAAGCTCTGGGTTTTGTGGAAGTAATTCAGGAGAGGGAAAAATGATTCTTTATGTGATTCAATGTCCATGGGGTAAAAAGAAATACATTGTTTGCAAGTAGGTTGTGTATTACTGGAATTTCTCTTGTTTATCTTCACAGAAGGGATGTTGCATAACATGGTGAACAACTCACTCAAAAACATCTCTCCAGAAAATGCAGTTTGAGTTGATGAGGCTACTTTTTATTATATCCTTTGGGAGCTTTATGAAAAAGCAGAAAAATATAGCACAATTCACATAAAAATATACCACAATTCAATGGAAGCAACTCTATAAGGGCGAATATTCAGTATGGGTGTGCAGCCTAATTTGTATGCATATATATACATTACTAAATATATGCATATATCTGTGCTATGTATATGTAAATATATTTATTTTAAATAATTATCCCAGTGTAATTTTTGTAAAATTTAAAAAGTCATTTAAATTATACACTTTAATGCAAAATGACCACTTTAAATGCCCATATACCTACACATTTAGCTCTATAAACATTTCTATCACCTCCTAAATCCTATGCTTCATTCCACTGAAACTCCCTGATACTCTTTAAGCCATCACTGATCTGCTTTCTATGACTAAAGTTTTAGACTTTTATTTTCTCATGAAAATATGTGCTCTTTTGTGTCTGGATTCTTTTGCTCAGCATAGTGTTTTTAAATATTCATATGTAGCTGCATGTATCTCTAATTTTCTTTCTTTCTTTCTTTCTTTCTGTCTTTCTTTCTTTCTTTGGTTAGTAGTATTCTATTGTATAAAAGGGTAAAATTTAAAGACTGATAGAAGTTTTTTTCCTCTCGAAAGTGATTTCCCTCATCAGTTTTGGCTAAACATTTTTCATAAATTTAAATACATGGTGTGAATATGCAATATATTGATAAACTAACAGGACATTAAAAATGAGAGCTTTTCTCTTATTATATGGTAAACCTCAAGAAAACAGGTGGAATGAAAAAGGGGAAATACTTGTGCATTCCAATGTGAGAAAGCAAATCTACCTGAATGGAACTTACAAAACAGGCAGTTCAGTCCATGATTTTTAAACTGAGTTCGACTCCCAAAGACATCAAGGAAGCCAAGAAAGTGGTTGCAAATTATAGCTGAATATTTAAGAGAGCATTGTTGGTGAGTGCTATAGTGTTGATGTTGAATATTCTCCCAAAACTCATGGATTACAGGCTTGGTTCCCAGGTTAGTACTATTGGTAGGCAGTAAAACTTTCAGGTTCGAGGCCTAGTGACAGGTCCTTAGGTCACTGCAGATGTGCACATGAAGGGGATTGTGGGACTGTAGCCCCCTTCTCTTTCTGTTTTGCTTCCTAGCTCATGATGTGCACAGGTTTTCTTTGCCTCTTGCTCCTGCTGTGATGTGCTGCCTCACCCCCAAACAATGGGACCCACTGATCATGGGCTGTATCTTGTACATGAGGTGCTGCATGAAGTACAGGCCCAAAGCAGTGGGACCAAGGGAACATGGACTGCAATCTCCAAAACTGTGAACCAAGATAAACTTTTCTCCATACTGATTGTCTCAATATTATAGTGGCGGAACACTGACTAATAGTGTGCTATGTGTTCTACAGACTTAGTAGTTGTGAGTAATTCTCTCTTCTCTTCATGTTGAGTGAGACAGACTTCAAGGAAGCCACATGTAGAACTTGACTCTGTGTCCCCGGGTCTGCTGAGATGCAGGGTCTGGTACCACACCAATGCTTGGAAGTTCCAAAGTTGAATGTGTGTGGGACAGAATTGCCTCACTGATGGCAGTGTTCCTTCCAATATGAAATGCAGGTATGTATGCATCCTTCTAAGGGAGGGAGAGTAAGAGAGAGCCTGCTGAGCCTAAGGCCATGTGAAACGGACATTGTTCATGGAATTGCCTGGAGGGCTGATGAGATTCCCAGCAAGTAATAGGAAGGAACATACATGGAAATTTACACACATGACCAGCTCTTTAATGGGGGTATAGTCTTCATTTTAGGACACTGTAAGGAGAGACTGTAGCAACGTATGGAGGGGGCTTCTCCAAAGAATGTATAAAACACCTAAAGTGAGAGGTCAGATTAAATACCTCTGAAGCTCAGAGAGCCCAAATGTGAGCATGCAGCATGCCAGGCAAACATAGGAAGATGGTAAGCCTAGGAAGCCAAGAACAAGAATAATTCAAGCTTTTGTACATTTTCTATCCCAATAGCTCTTCTGCCTCCCCTCTCTTCAACCCTGCAGTATCAGGAGAAAACTAGCAAATAGGAAAAGAAGAATAAGGGTGCAGAAAAAGAGAATTTAAATCAAACACATATACCGAGGGTAGTTCTATGCTAGGGGAGAATAGAAATTTTAAATCTCAATAAATTCTAGATTTTATTTCTTTTATTCCTACACTTGGTTGGACACATAACTACTAGGTGATGATTTTCTTGTGATTTAGAACAACACCCAAGGAGCAGTTATGCAATACATCTAAATGAGCAGTGGGGGAAGGAAAGGATAAGTTTTGTATGTTATTTCATTACATAGGCCCAGCTAATTAAAAATTAATGTAATTTGTGTATAGTCACATGACTAAAGTTTATAATCTAAAATATATTTTATTGGCCAAAACACAAAATGACTAATAATAACCATAATTTATACATCGTCAGTATGAAATCATTCAGTGACCTGTTATGAAATATATATTATATAATATACTTTGTAGTAGATATTGGACTGTCATGACATCACCAAAGGGTTATCCACAGTCCAGTAAATCTAACCATCGACAGATGCCATACATGATACCAAATGGCACTTTAATATTTAAAATTTCTTAATTTATTCCAAAAATTATTGGGAAAATAAGACATCTTTTAGAAGAATTTGTGGCTTGAATTATTCTTGTTCTTGGCTTCCTACGTTTGCCATCTTCTACTTTACCTAGATTCAGATATAAACGTTTTTAGAATGGCAGCAGGTAGTCAAAACAAGCAGCTGGATTCTTAGATCTCAGTTTAGGGAAAAAAATTTGTGATTTCAGGTAATTGATTTGACTCAGAGTGAAACACCACAGAACAGTTGAGTTTATTCCTCAGAAAGAATAAGGTGACAAGACATAGGTGAACTATCAAGTCCCTCATCAAGTTGGGGAACTTGACTACTTCATCATAGTGGAGAAAGAAGAAAGCTATTTCCAGATTACACATAGTCCACCCCCACATGCTCTAGATACCAGGAGTAAGGTAACAAAATTAATGAGTTAGAGAATTCACCTGTCATATGTGGGGAACGAGCTTTCGTTTCTACCACTTCATCCGTATTGGTTTTGTCACTGATAATCTTTGGTGGAAAAGCCAGTGTCACACTCTTAACCTTTATAATCTTATTGACGTTCCTCCATACATTTGACCATTCCTTCTATCTTCTCAATTTGTTCATTTTGGTTATATATGGCAGTAGAATCCATTTTGATGTGTTTATACAAGCATGAAATATATCTTATTCTAATTAGGAACCCTGTCTTGTGGATGTACATGATAGTGAGATTCACTGTGGTGTATTCATATGTAAACATAAGAAAGTTAGGTCTGATTCATTCCACTGTCTTCCTTCCCTTCCTCCCCTCTCTTCCCTTCATTACCCTTTGTTTAATCCACTGAACTTCTATTGTGTCCACCCCCCTTGTTGTGGGTTAGCTTCATTCCTTATATCTGAATATTCTGTTCACTATGCTCCTTAGGTATGTATTCTCTGGGTCTTCCCCCGACCTCACTGACTCTAGCAAGTTTTTATTTTGGAGTGGCTTAGGTCTCAGTCTATATACTCATTTTATTCTCTGTCTGAATGCACTATCTAGGCAATTTCAATGATCCCTTTTTAAAAATACCATATATTTGCTGAGGAGTATCCCAATGTGTATCTCTATTCCCTGGGCTTTCCATGAATTCCAGTATCGTATCCACCTATTCAACAGGCCACTTCAAACTGCTGTTCACTCTATTCTTTCCTTTTTGGTAAACGGCAACTCTCATATTTCTAGAGGCATCTGGGACAAAAACAACAACAACAACAACAAAACAAAAGAGCAGGGTGATTCTGATGTCTTTTCCTCCTCTCACATTCCTTGCCTACTAAGGAATGAATTGTGCTCCTCTCAAAATTCTTAAGTTGAAGATTGAAGCCCAAACCTCCAGTTCCTCAGAATGTGGCATTTGGAGACAGGAGAAATAAAGAGGTAAAGTGAAGTCATGTGGGTGGACTGTAATTCAATCTTTACAAGTAATTCAGTCTTGACAATTCAGTTGTAATTCAGTTCTTTACAAGAATAGATTAGGATGCACAGAGGCATGATCACATGAACACACAGTAAGAAAGCAGCCATCTCCTCGGTAAGCCAAAGAGAGGCCCCAGGAGAAACCAATTCTGTTGATACCTTGATCTAGGACTTTAGCTTCCAGAACTGTGAGAAAATAAATTTCTGTTGTTGAAGCCATCTGGTCTGTGGCAATTTTCTTTTTTTAATGCCACCTCTAAAACTAACACAACATCCAACATATAAGAGAATCCAAAATTCTCTTATACATCCCAAATGTGACCCTTTCCCCATTTTCCATTACATCCTGTGTTCTCATCATGGTCAACTCATTGCATCTCTTGTTTGGCTCTAATATCTTCTCAACTGAAATGCCTACTTTCACTCTTTATAGTTTCAATTATTTGTGTCCATCAGTTCTCCTACATTCACAGCTTCCCAGAACCACGACAACACAGCAGCAACAAAACCCTTCTTTCCCTGAGTTATGAAGCCTTCCATGATTTGTCCCCACCTCTACCTACCTACCTTTGCCATGCTACCTTTTCCTATCCCCCTCTTGGCTTACTCCTTCTTCCTCTCTGTTCTTGACCTCACCAAAGGCACAGCCACCTCAAGGGACCATGCTGCACACTTCCCTCTCCCAAGATGCACAGAGCTTTTTCTCCTCCTGCCTTCAAGTCTGTGCGGAAATGTAGATTCATCAGAGGGAAGCTCTCAATTACACCATGTAAAATGGCATTCTATCCTAGCCACCCTCAATCCTTGGTTTTATTTTTCATGGTAACACTTTTAAAATTAAATATATAGTTTTAGCTTTTTAAAAAATATTTATTTTTTATTTGTAGTTAATTAATTTTATTTATAATATTGTTAATTAATTAATTTATTTTTATGTGGTGTTGAGGATTGAATCCAGGGCCTCGATCATGCTAGGCAAGTGCTCTACCGCTGAGCCACAACCCCAGCCCCACCCGCTGCCCTTTTTTGTTTTAATTAAAGCTGACTTTATTTCCAGACTTTATCACAGTACTTGGGACTTTTTCATATTTAATAAATATTTATTGATAGATGAATTAAGGTCCACTCACATGCTCACTCTCTTGGCTATGAGTGCCTCAGGAAGGGAAATAGTTAATATTGGAGACTTTCTTTCTTGTACTTGGAAAGAACTGCAAAACCCGGGGAATGGCACTGAAATACAGACTCAGTTTTGATAGTTAAAATCTTCAAAATTGAACAATTCAAAATGGTTATCCAAGTCCACTGTTAATATGCTACTCTTGATTTGCAAAAGGTAATGGTTTTATAGGAATTGCTCTAGTTTCTGTATCCATATATTCTTTTTCCCTTTTTTATTCTGTTATTTATTTCCTGTTTTTTTTTTTTTTTTAATTTCAGCATATCTAAATTTTGCCTATGAGAATGTAGAAAACAGAACTGGAATCAGTGGATGGGGGCATGATGGAGGTATGGGGTGAAGACTCTGTCCTAAATTTATAAAATGATTTCTAGAAATTAGAGCTTTGCAGGGGCAGCTAGCTTGTATTACCAAATAATAGATTCTGTCAATAGCATGTTAAAGTTGGAGGAGTGGTGGTGGGAAAGTTGCAGAGAGAAACATAAGCACTAGATTGTTATTTTAGGTGGCATTAGGCTAAGCAATATCCTTATATTTTATAGGGATAGGAGGGCAGAAAAGATACCCAAAATACTATGTCCATTACTATTGATGGAAAGCAGAAGAATCATAACATTTTATTTATATTCATGCTTTTTCTCCCTTAGTAGATCATAAACCAATCAAGGGCAGTGCCTACAGCTGATAACATTGAACAAAAATAGATGGCTGTGATACCAATGCTAATGGCATTGGTGGTGTTAAGGCTGGCCTTTAAGTATAAAGGCAAGGACTTTGAAATTATAGTTATTCAAGTATGGCCTGTAACTTACCAGTCAAATGGGACTTTCAAGATATTTTATTTCTTAGATTCCTTATTTATAAAGGGAGGTAACAATAGAACACATCCTAATTCACTCTATAAAGCATTGAGCAGAAAGCCCAATCTTAGCAAGCGCTCAGTATACCTTGGCATAAGCAATACAAATTACATTGAGTGATAACTTAACAAAAATAATGATCACCTTGTGCTTGCCATTATCGTCCTCATAGGGGACAGATATGAAGGGTGGGAGTCTGTTAGTTTCTGATGCAGATGGGTCTGCCCACCTGGCCCATTCGAGTGCACCAGCCTCAGCAGGTTCTTTGTCCCTATTTCAGACCCTACTTTCATTTACCATGCAAATTACAGGATAGCACAGGGTGAGAACAGTTCTGTTATAATAAACTGGGAGATCTGCACAGCCTGCTGGGGTGGCTTTCTGTCCTCATTATTGGAGAAGAAAATGTATTCAGCATCATCCAGGTCCTTTTGTGCCCACATTTCCATATTGATTAAACCTCACCATTCCTGGCTTCTTCAAATTGCTCTCTCATGCCTCATCTCCTTGTTGCTTTGCCATCTGTTTAGTGTGTCTCTTGCTGGCCTGATGATCTAGGCTTTATTTTTCTTTGCAGGTTTTCTGAAATCAATCAAGTAAAAGTAAAAATGATAAATGGGTACCTATTGAGTGCCTACTATATTTCTGATACTTTGCATAATGTTATCTAATGAACAGTAATCCTATCAAATGGATGGTATCGCTATTTCTAGTTGACAAATTAAAAAGCATTCCATGATCATAAAACTGCCAAGTAGAGGAACTGGGATTTGAATTCTATGCCTACTGCTCTTATACCATCTATAGGCAGTATCATGTGTCAGGTCTATGTCGAGTCATGGGGAGAAAGCTGAGTTGAGTAAGGCAAGGCTCTGCTCGTAAGAGCTTGCAATTTCCATGAG
Source organism: Callospermophilus lateralis (assembly GCF_048772815.1). Taxonomy (NCBI): domain Eukaryota; kingdom Metazoa; phylum Chordata; class Mammalia; order Rodentia; family Sciuridae; genus Callospermophilus; species Callospermophilus lateralis. Next base: position 142,242,540 of record NC_135306.1, read on the forward strand.
AATTCAAGAAGACATAGGTTTATAAAATCCCAGTGTGTAATACAGATGAATGCAGTTTTCCATGAAAATAAAATGGTGGTGGGAAATAGCACAAGTTGGAGAATACATTTCTCTTTAAAAAAGAACAGTTACTTCTCAACATTTTGTAGCTATGGGAGAATATGTTGTTGCCCTCTGAATTTTTATGAGAAATAGAAATCTGGGTTTTTATGTGCTATCTTCTTACTTTTAGATATTGGAAACTAAAAAACGAAAAAACAAAAAATGTACTCACAATAGTAACAGTATATGAACCTATAGAAGGAACTCAGTAGTTTAGCTCCTTATCATTTCCCGGAAATGCCTGGGAAAATGATTTCATTTCTGGTTCTGCATAAGTGAGTTCTGAAATGTTCTCAAATCAGGCCTGGTATAGCCTGATATCTGTGTTTGAGAACCTGGCTATATGTCAAATAGTTTGTGCTTATATTGTGAGTTATAGATCTTTGAGGGCAATGGATGCCAGGAGGAAATGAAGTGGTCCCTGGCAAATATACAAATTAGCTTAAGTGCACAAAGGTGTCTGTTATGTTTCTAACAATTTTGATGTTATTCTGTGATTCTTTTTTTTGGTGGGAGAGGGGTATCAGGGATGGAACTCAGGGCACTCAACCACTGAGCCACATCCCCAGCCCTATTTTATATTTTATTTAGAGACAGGATCTCACTGAATTGCTTAGTGCTTCACTTTTGCTGAGGATGGCTTTGAACTTGCAATACTCCTGCCTTAGCCTCCTGAGCCACTGGGATTACAGGTGTATACCACCACACTGGATTTGATATAATTCTTGCTCATACAGATGTTGTCATCTGCAACTGCAAGCCTTGGGCCAGAAATCTATTCATGCCTCTGACTTTTGTTAACTCTGGTTAATTTCTTAGCAGGGTTTTCTGACTATAATGGTTTTATTTTATGTCACTCAGATAAGTAAACCCTATTTGATTTAGCTTAATAATTCTATATCAGGTATTTCCACCAGTTTTTACCTATTATTGCTAATTATTAATTGGGTGGTTGTGTAGTGTTCAAAAAAGGACAACTATGTGCTTATTCCTATCTGTCAGCTAGAGATCTCTGGCCTAGGTTCTGAAATATGATGTGCTCACTAGACTTTGGAATTTACAATCCAGAAGTGCACAATACCCAGAAAAGAAAAAATGGCCTCAGGACTTCTTCAGGAAGATTAATTACCATGAATCTAAAAGGAGAAATATGGGGTGGACCTTGAAGTATGGAAGGGTATGATGAGTAGAACAGAGAGGGACATTTCAATTATTAAGGAAATGATAAGAATAGAAATTTCAAGGTAGAAACTAATTAGTTAAATGTGCTAAAGTGGACCAAAGTAATAGTCTGAAAGCATGAAGTTTCCAGGAGAGAGCAACTGAATAATAAGGACCTAGAAGTTTAGATTGCCTAGATGGGTATGGAGGACACTGATGATTTTCTAAGAAACTTTGATTCAACAAATATTTTTGATCTTGGTCTGCTCAGAAATAAATTTCATGTTATAAGTTTACTATGACAAACTGCAAACTTTTCCTCCTCTCTTTATATTTACTTTATAGTGGGTAATATAGCTATGGATCATATGAACATTCAAATAAATACAGTTATTACAAGGTCATGTAACAATAGGAGGAACTAAGGAAGTCTGTGGAAATCGAGATGGATTCTTGAGGGATGATTGAAATAAGATTTAACAGATGAGTAAAGTTAACTGGGAGTAGACAAAACAGCATATATGCAGATCCCAAAGTTCAGAACAAAGACCAACATGGCTGCAGCGCAGAAAGACAGGGGGTGATGTGTATCAGACGTTGATTGACTAAGGTATAAAGGTGCCAAAGGATCCTAGTATTTATTCCAAAAGAATGCAAAAATATTAAATGGTTTAAAATGGAAGGAAGGGGGAGATGATAAGTAGTTGTAGTTATAAAACCTAGAAATATGGGACTTCTTTAGCCTAATCAGTTCTCCTCATGAATAACCATAGAGCACAAAAAATGTCATAGAAAACAAAGTTAAATTTAGTTTAATTTAAGAGAATATTGGACATCTCTTTTGTGGCACTTCACTATCCCCTCAGCCACTTCCTCCCCTGACAATGCTTTGACAGTTGGTATCTTGATGTTTTTGACCAGACTTTTGCAGGTGCAATGAGACAGTGTCTTGGGATCCTTCTGTGTCCGTGCAAACTTGAAATGTGGGAGTTAATGCTTGAGGTCACCTTTGACCAAGACAAACACAGGCAATAGATAAATGCTCCCATGTTAGTCTACTGGGAAGACAATTTTCCAAGGAACAATTATGATGAAGGCTCTTAAAGGTGTCTCATAAAAGCCATGAGGATAGGGACCAGCATGCTTTTTTTTATTGCCTTTCCTCTCTTCCCCACTTCATTCTCCCTGTCCTGTATTCCTGCTCCTCAAATTACATTTCCCCCCAAATTAAGAGGAATATATTGACACAATGTCATTCCCATCAAGATACCAACAATATTCTTCTCAGAACTAGAAAAACCAATCCTAAAATTCACATGGAAGAATAATATTTCAGTGGCTTCTGCCCACCTTAACATGTCCTTTTAAAACCTTTTCAAAGGTGATCATTCGAATACCAAGAATCCAAAGGTGACCACTGACATATTTTCATACTCTAGTCAGTAACTGGCTTTTCTATTTAGACTGTATTCTCTGACCACAATGACAATAAGTTAGAAATCAATAAGTTAAATAAAATTATATCTAATTAAACAAGTAGAGCTTTAAAAACACATTTCTGTATTTCTTCAAGTCCATGAAGAAATCCATAAGTACTTAGAGTTGCTGGAAAGAGAAACTGAGAAATTTTAAAAAAACATTTTTTTTAAAAAAATATATTTGTTCTTTTTAGTTACACATGATAATAGGGTATATTTTGACATATTTATACAAACATGGAGTACATCTTATTCTAATTAGGATCCCAGTCTTTTTTATTTAAGAATTAAAGAATTAAAACTGTTCTTGTTTGAGAGATTTTTTTTTGCTTTTTAAATTCTTTTTAGATATACAAGATAGTACAGTGTATTTTTACATATTATACATACATGGAGTATAACTTATTTTAATTAGGTTCCCATTCTTGTGATTGTACATGATGTGGAGTTTCACTGGTTGTGTATTCATATATGACATAGGAAAGTTATGTCCCATTCTTTTCCATAGTCTTTCCTATAACCATTTCCATCCCTTACCTTCATTCTCCTTTATCTGATCCAATGTATTTCTATTCTCCCCTCTCCCTTGTTGTATGTTAGTAACAACATATCAGAGAAAACATTCAGCCTTTGGCTTTTTGTGATTGGCTTATTTCACTCAGCATGATAACCTCTAGTTCTATTCATTTCCTGGCAAGTGCCATAATTTCATTCTTCTTTATGGCTTAGGAATATTCTGTTGAGTATATATACCACATTTTCTTTATCCATTTATCTGTTGAATGACACCTAGGTTGGTTCCTTAGCCTAGCTATTGTGAATTGAGCTGCTATAAACATTGATGTGGCTGATTCATTATAGTATACTTATTTTAAGTCCTTTGAGATAACTGGGTCAAATAGTGATTCCATTCCTAGTTTTTTGAAGAATCTCCAGAGTGGTTGAACCATTTGGTAGTCCTACAAGCAATGTATGACTGTATCCTTTTCCCCACATCATCACTAAAATTTATTGTTGTTTGTAGTCATGATTGTTGACAATTTGGAGTGAGATGAAATCTCAGAGTATTTTAATTTGCGTTTCTGTAATTGCTAGAGATGTTGAACATTTTTTCATAAATTTGTTGACCATTTGTATTTCTTCCATGAAGTGTATGTTCATTTCCTTTGCCCAATAATTTATTTGGTTACATTTTTATGTAAAGTTTTCGTTGAGTTCTTTATATATCCTGGAGATTAATGCTCCATCTGAGCTGCAGGTGGCAAAGATTTTCCTCCCATTCTGTAGGCTCTCTTTTCATGTTCCTGATTATTTCCTTTGCTGTAAAGAAGTGTTTCACTTCGATACCATCTCATTTATTGATTCTTGATTTTATTTCTTCTGCTTTAGGAGGCTTGTTGGTGAAGCTGGTACCTAAGCTGACATGATGGAGTTTGGGGACTACATTTTCTTCTATTAGGTACAGGGTCTCTGGTCTAATGCTAGTGTCCTGGATCCACTTTGAGTTAAGTTTTATGCAGGGTGAGAGATAAGGTTCAATTTTACTCTGCTACATAGGATTTCTAGTTTTCCAATAAACATTTGTTGAAGAGGCTATATTTTCTCCAATGTATGTTTATAGTACCTTTGTCTAGTATGAGATAACTGAATTCATGCAGTTGTGTCTCTCTGTCTTCTATTCTATTGGACTTCATGTCTGTTTCCAAACCAATGCCATGCTGTTTTTGTTACTATAGCTCTGTAGTATAATTTAAGGTCTGGTCTTGTGATGCCTCCAGGGAATCATTCACTTTAAGATACTTATATTGTAGCAGATTTCAACCAAAAAAAGGAAAAAGAATAATAAAAACAAAAGCAGAAAATATAATAAAATGCCCCAATAAGCTTTTAGAATATGTAAAGGCAAATTTTTTTAAAAAAATATTATGCCACATTAATGTTTGTAATAGCACAATTCACAAACACCAAGCTATGGAACCATTCTAGATACCCTTCAACAGATGAAAGGATAAAGAAAATGTGGTATGTGTGTATTTACACACACACACACACACACACACACACACAAACAGAAACAATAGAGTGTTACTCATCCATAAAGAAGAATGAAAGTATGGCATTTGCAAGTAAGTAGATGGAACCGAAGACTATCATGCTAAGTGAAGCCAGTCCCCAAAACCAAAGGTCAAATGTTTTCTCAGATTTGTGGAAGCTAACCCACATTAAGGAGGTAAGTTATTAAAAAAGAGAGAGAGAGATGGAGAAATAAAGGGAAAAATAGGAGAGGAAATTTCCAGTAGCATAGACAAAGGAGATTAATGGGAGGAAGAAGGGATGGTAAAGAAAAGAACAGTAGAACTAATCTGACCAAACTTTTGTATGACATGGATGGATGTGGTATGTAGGGTTTTGGCACTGGGAATATCCACAGGACAATGATTTTTTTAAAAAAGTAAACTATAAGTGGATTGAAGAGGCATCAATGAAACAGAGGTTGGGGGCTGGAGGAGTACTGGGGCCTGAACTGGGGTGGGCTGCATTCCATGCTCTTGTAATTATGTCAGTTCAGCATGTGTCCTGGTGTTGTGTAACTAAAAATAACACACACACACACACACACACACACACACACTAACCTATTGCATAACTGCTCATGAAAACATATACTGTGGAGTGTTTGTACCACAGAGTTTGCACCTGCTCAGCTTTAGCAGACATGAACCTGCAGTTTCCAAGCTTGCCCTCTCAGCAGCTGTGTGTAAGCATTTCATTTGCTCCACAACTCACTCTCTTTAACATTTTATTCTCAGTATTGACTAGAATTAATACAGGAGGTGGGCAAATCTGAGTTCAGATTGGGGCTAGACCTCATAAACTCTGTGCCTTAGTTGAGACTTTTTACCTTTCTGAGTCTAAGTTTTCTGATTTGCATATGAAATGATATTAATCTAATCTGGAAGTTATTAGGAGAATAAAAAGAGATATGCATGTAAGAATATACTATAGTTCCCATCCCATTCTGATGAAGGAGGAAAAGTTCTTGTTTTCAAATGATTATGTTGATATTTTAATTAGATTAAAGTTCTCTTTCAGGTTTGGAGCTTATTTTTTCATCCTAGAAACATGAAACTCAAGGCTGTACATAGAAAATGCTCAAAAGATAATTATCGAACCCAAGAATAAATGCTTTTAGAGAACACCTATATTCAATAAACAGGCCAATATGATAGGCAGGTTTATGTGTTTTATATTATCCTACATTAATCCAATTTTGTGAAATTATTTCATTAAAGCATTTAAAATTTCTGTTTTTTCCTAGATCAAAAATTGCTTACAATCAACAGTTGCATGTAGTTAAATCAAATGCCTAAAATATTTGTTTACAGCCTTTCTTTCTTGGCTTATATTGGTTTTTATTTTCTGCTCATTTGGTAACATCTGTTTAGAAGTTTCCTTGAACTTTTACAAAATATTATGAAGTTCAAAAGCAATTTGTGTCATAAATCTTTTGTCACTAATGAAGACATTAGCGACATTAGTGCAGTACAACAGTTGCTTACATAGCATCTAGCACTCTTTTAATCTTTTGATTTTTTTTTTTTGTGTTGTTTTTGTTGGTGCTGGGAAATTGAACCCAGGGCCTTGTGCATGAGTATTTTGCTGCTGAGCTACATCCCCAGTCCTTTTTATTCTATTTTTAAAAGACAAGGTTTTGGTAAATTGCCCAGGCTGGCCTCTAACTTGCCATCCATCTGCTTTGGCTCCCAAATAGCTGGGTTACAGTTGTAGGTCACAGTGCTTGGCTATCTGGAAGACTTTTGAAAGAAGAGTCAAAAGTCTAGATTCAAATAGAAATGGGTTTCAGCTCTTAGAGCAGCTTACTAGTATTGCAATCATCTTGGGTAATATAGTACACTTTTTTCAATTTTATTTTCTTTAACTCAAAATAGAAAGTCTTGAGCTGGAAAGATCATCTATACATATCCTCCTAGTTGTAAATTTCTTTGAATTTAAACATGAATCATTGATTATTGGACACATTCTTTTCTGAATCTTTCATTTATCAGACTCTGTGTAATGCACTGGCGATACAAGGATGAATGTCAATAATTTGTTGTGAGGCTGACAGATTACACCATAGAATAGTGTAAAGAAAGGAATGCTGGATGGAGAATCAAAAATCTGTCTTCATGACTTCCTTGCTGAGTGCCCTAAGGCCAAGCATATACATTTCTAGGCTTTATTTTCCTAGTCTATAAAATGAGAATCATACCTATTTTAGATGAACCAAGAATTATAAGGAGGATCGAAGGTGGCAATGCTTACAAAAGAGCTCCAGAATGTCTAAAAAAGGAGTTTCCGGGTTTGACATATCATAGGGCAGAAGAACATTAAAATTTTTAGGAAGTTATGGAATGTTAATAGCTTGTTCATCCACCTTTTAAAAACCTCTTAATTTAGAACAGTATTAGAGTCACAGATATATTGTGAGTATTGAATAGAGTTCCCATCCATCCTATAACCAGTTTCTTTTATTACCATTTTACATAAGAATGGTACATTTATTACAATTAGTGAACCAATATTAACATGTTATTAATTAGAAAGTCCATATTTCACTTTTATTTCCTTGGTTTTTACCCAATGTCATTTTTAAAATTTAATTTTTAATTTTTATTTCTATATTTTTTTTGCACTTGGGATTGAACCCAGGTATGTTCTACCTCTGAGCTATACTCCAGCCCTTTTATATTTTACTTTTAATTTTGAGTCAGGGTCTTTCTTAGTTGCTGAGGGTAGTCTCGATCTTGCTGTTTTAATCAGCTTTTGCCTTACTGTGACCAAAAGACCTGACAAGAACATCTTTAAAGAGAAAAAGGTTGTTTCTTCTCATGGTCAGAGGTTCAGTCTCTGGCCAGGAGGTTTCAAAGCTCTGGATCTGCGGTGGGGCAGAACATCGTGATGGAAGGGTGTAGCAGAGGAAGGCAGCTCAGAACATGGCAACCAGGAAGGAGGGGAGGAAGGGAGGGCAAGAAGGGAAGGAGGGAAGAGGGAGGGGGGGGAGGGAGGGAGAGGAAGGTGCACATTATCTGCTCTTCAGGGACAGAATATCAAAATATAAATCCCCAAGTCATGACCTCAAGGATCTACTCCCTTCAGTCATGTCCTCCTTGCCTACAGTTGCCACCCAGTTAATCCATACCCATGTATTAATCAACTGATTAGGTTAAGGCTCTCATAATGTAGCCATTTCCCTTCTGAAACTTCCTGCATTGTCCTACACATGGGCTTTTGGGGGACACCTCGTATCTAAGCCAAAACACTTGCAATTCTCCTGCTTTGGTCTCCTGAGTAGCTGGGGCTCTAGTGTAGCACTGTACCCAACCCCTGAGGTTCTTTTTATGATCCCAGATCCTGCCCAAGATACCATATTACATTTAGTCTTCATGTCTCCATAGGTTTCTCATGGTTATCACCCTTTCTCAGACCTTCTTTGTTTTTAATATCATTGACAGGCTTTCTACAAAATACCAGGACTACTCAAAACAATCAATTGAAATATTTATAATTATTATTTTTTTGTGATTAGACTGGGGATATGAGTTTTGAGGAGGAAGACTACAGAGGTAAGGTATCATTTTTTCATATTACATCAGGGTTACCTGTGATAAAGGATGTAATTTTTAAAATTAATTTTTATTACCTGACTGAGCTAGTGTTTGCCAGGTTTCTACACAATAACACTACTGTCTACCTTCCTCCCCTTCCATATTATATTTTTTGGAAAGAAGTAACCACACCTATTTCACTTAAGGAGTAAGAAATTGTATGCCTAATTTAGTTGGTGTTCTTCTGCATAGGAAGCTTATTATGTTTCCCCAATTTTTTAATGTGTTTGATCATTGATATTAGTATAGCATCATGGATATAGATGCTCTTTGACTCAGAATGAGGTTATAACCTGATGAATCCATTGTGAATTGAAAATATTTAGTGTACATGCATTTCATGGTCTGCTGATACCATGGTTTAGCAACACAGTACACTGAAGAATATTCACCCTGGTGGTGACCTGTTATGATGGGTACTGCAGCTTGCTGCATCTGCCCACCATTGCATGAAATATCCTAGCACATATCACTGGCCTGGGAAAGGTCAGACTTCAAAGTTCAAAGTACAGTCTCAACTGAATGCCTACTGATTTAGCACTCTCATAAAGTTAAAACAAACAAACAAACAAACAAAAAAATAAAGTTGAACCATTCTTACATCAGGAACTATCACTATTTATTTTTATATTTTGAATTATAATACAATACCACTTAATTTTGTTGCTTAAATTATTCATGTTTTGGTCATTAGTAGCCTTTTTAGTTGTCTCCTGTGCCTTTTTGAAACACACACACACACGTGCATACACGCATGTGTTTTATATATATATGTATTATATATACATGTATGTATGCATATACATACATACATGTATATGTAATGTGTATTATATATATTAGAATCAGCCACTTCTTCAAGGATCCCTGGTTCCTTTCATTGGTGAATGGTTTCAAAAACCAAACTCTAGGTGCTAGTTGTGCTTCTGCTGTGGGGGTGCTGTTTTTTCTAGCCCTGTTAACGGACATAGCAAGAAGATATAAGTGTCAACTCACTTATCTATTGTACCTACAAATAATTATATAAAAAACCATGTATGTCTATATGAAACTAAACATGAATTCATGCTGATGTCTCTAATCTATTACCACGTGGATAATTCTAGTCTCTTATTTTGCTTGTTTGTAAACTCCCACCCCAACAATAAGGAACCTGGTTCTTACCACCTGCCATTCATTCATTTAATTGTTTGATTCAATAGTTATGTGTTTGAATTGTTATTCTGTACTCTTATGGGAAAAAACCATCACTATACTAGTATACAGTTTATATACAGTTTCTTTTACTTTGGTCTTATAGACTTTACTCATTTTCAAAGTTATTATGTCAGCATTACTTTTTCCCAACTCTTTCAGTGTTGCTATTTTATAGTTTATTTTTCATACATTTCATACATATAGTGTGGTTGTTTTGTCACATTTTTGCATTCTATCCTAGAATCCTTTAACCTACTAAAGTGATTTTAAAGTTTCCATGCATTAAGGTTCATTCTGTGTGTTGTAAAGTTCAATGGGTTTTGATAAATGAGCAGTGTCATGTAGTCTATATTTTAGTATCATGCAGAATATTTTCATCACTCTAAAAATTTCTCTGTGCTTCACAAATTCAATCCTCTCTCCCTCTCCCAGAACCCCTGGCAACCACTGATCTTTTCAGAATTTAAGAATTTTGCCTTTTCCAGAATATTATATAAATATAGTGGTGCTGTGTATAGCTTTTTCATAATGGATTCTTTCAACTAGCAATATGCTTTTCAATTTCTTTCATGTCTTTATGTGACTTGGAATCTCATTTACTTCAATTGTTGAATAATATTCAATTGTACAGATATACCACAGCTTGTTTGTCCATTCACCTATTGAGTAATATCTTGATTGCATCCAGTTTGGGTCTATTATGGGTGAAACTATTATAAATATTTGCATGTAGGATTTTGTGTAGACATAGCTTTCAGATTAGTTAGGAGCACAGTGACTGAATCATAGGGTATGATGATGTTTAACCCTGTAAAACTAGAAAACTTATCATTCAAAGTGGCTGGACTATTTTGCATTCCTACTAGCAACGAATGAGAGATTCCGCACCTTTATATAACACCAACAATTTTTGGATTTAAATCATTCTAATGAGTATATAGTGGCTTCTAATTATTGTTTTAATCTGCAATTTCTTAATGACAAATGTCATGAGCATCTTTTCATATGTTGATTTTCCATCTATATAACTAGATTTTTGAAATGTCTGTTCAGATTATATGCCCATTTTAACATTGGGTTATTTATTATTACTGAGTTTTTAAGAGTTCTTTGTATATCTTAGATACTAGGCTTTTATCATATTTTTGTTTTGCAAATATTTTATTCTTACATGTGGCTTGTTTTAAAAAAAATTATTGAAAGTAGAGTTTGTGGAGAAAATTTTAATTTTAATAAATCACAGGTTCTAAATGTTTCTTTCATGCATGTGGTGTTATATCTAAAGTCTCATTGCCAAATCCTGGGTTGACTTGATCTTCTCCTGCTTTCAGCTAGAGGTTTTATAGTTTTTAGTTTTATACTTAGGCTTATGGTATATTTTATATTAACTTTGTGAAAGCTATAAGGTCTGTGTAGAGGTATGTGTGTGTGTTTTGTTGTAGAATTTTTTGCTCATTCATCGCATATGGATGCTCGATTATTTCAGTACAGTTTGCTGACTGGACTGCCTCTGCCGAGTCGCCTTTGTTCCTTTGTGAAAGATCACTTGCTTATATTTGCGTGGACCTATTACTTATTCTCTGTTTTCCTTTGACCCCTCTGTGTATTCTATTTTGTTTCTAAAATTTTATAATGAACCTTGAAATGGGGTAGTATGAGTCCTCTAAATCTGTTCTTTAGCATTTTGTTTTTTCTAGGTCTCTTACTTTTTCCAAATAAGCTTTAGGTATAATTTGCACATATCTACATGATAGTTTGCTGGGATTTTGACTGGGATTACATTGTCTGTATAGATTATATTGGAAAAAATTAATATTTTAACAATATTAAATTTAAATCAATAAACTTAGGATATTTATCTATTTACTCAGATCTTCTTTGAGTTCATTCATCAATGAGCTTTGTAGTTTTCCATATATAGACTTAAATTTTATTATATGTATATTGAAGGATTTAAATTTTTGGTAATATTATGAATGAATTTTAAATTCTAACCTCTACTTTTTGACTGTTGATATATATATATATATGTATAAACATATATATGTATATGCTCATTATTGTATATATACTTTATATATAGTATATATTGTATATATTATGTACTCTCTCTCTATATATATACATACATATATATGCATATATACACAAAAATTGATTTTCATACATTAACCTTGTATTGGAAAATTTGTTATGCTCACTTATTAGTTCCAGGAATTTTTAATCAATTCTTTATGATTTTATGCATAGATAATTATGTCATCTGTGAATAAATAAACTTCATTTATTCCATACCATTGTTTTTATTTTCTTTTTTTCCTTTTTATTGTGTTAGTTAAGATTTCAATACAGTGTTGAGTAGGAAAGTGAGAGTATAATCTTGTCTTGTTCCTGTTCTAGTGGAAAAGTGTTCAGTTTCTCACCATTAAGCCTTTTTGTTTATCTTGCAGTAAATGTTCCCTACTGAGTGAAGTTCCCTTCTATTCCTTGTTTAAGAAATTTATCATCAATGGTGGGAATTTTGCCAAATGCTTGGTAGTATTAACTGATATGAATGTAGTTTCTTCTTCTTCAGCCTGTTGATGGAATGCATTACAGTTTCTCAAATTTTGAATGTTGACCAGTCTTACATACCTGGGATAAATCCCACTTGTTCATAGTGCATAATTGCTTTAATATATTTTAATAATTAGTTTGCTAATACTGTAGTGAAGGTTGTTACATCTGTGTTTATGAGAAGTATTGGTTTGTACTTTCCCTTTCTTCAACATGTTTTTGGTATTGGCATGAAGATAATGCTGACCTTTTAGAATTAATTAGAAAGCATTCTCTCTGCCTCTATTTTTGGGAAGATATTGTGATAGATTGGTATTGTTTCTTGTTTAAATATTTGGTAGAACCTACCAGTCAATCCATCTAGGGCTAATGCTTTCTATTTGAGAGGGCTATTGATAATTGATTCAACTTATATACAGGGAATTCACATTATTTGTTTTTCCATGTGTGCTTTTTATTACTATGTGTGCTTCAAGGACCTGGTCCATTTTATTTGAGTCATCAAATCTGTGAGCATAGATGCTTTATGTAGTATGCCTTTGTGATCCTTTAGTGTCCACAGAAAGAGCAATGGTAGTTTGTATCTTTTGGCTCTCCCTCACCCCTCACTCTCACTAGTCTGAATAGACGTTTATTAATTTTATGTATCTTTTCAAAGAATTAGTCTTTATTTCTGTTAATTTTCTTCCTTATTTTCCTATTTTCAAGAAAAATTATCAGGAACAAAAGGCGTCACATAAGGATGAATAAGTCCATATTCCAAGAAGATATAGAAAACTTTAATAGTGTCATAATATGTGAAACAAGAACTGATACAACTTAAAAGAGAAGTAGATGAGTCTTTTATTATGTTTGGAAACTTTTACCAACTCTTTCAGAAATGGCTGAGATTTATCAGGAAAAATATTGATAAGTACACAGTTGAGCTCAATGGCATCATCCGTCAACTGAGGGTGACTACTACCATACAATGACTACTATGTCATCCAACAATAGTAGATTACTATAGTATGAAGTTCCCATGGATTTTCCACCACAATAAACACATTTGGATCATAAAATAAGTTAAAAACTTGAAGCAATAGAAAATACAATGTATGTTTTCAGATCACAATGGAATTGAACTAGTAATCAATAATAAAAATTCCAATACTTAGATATTAAGCAAAAAATTATAAAATAAGATAAAGTAAAAGGAAAAAAGTCTCAGGAGAAATTAAAATACAGTAAACAAAAAGGAAACAAAAGCACAACATCAAAATAGGTAGAATGTAGCAAAGCAGTGTTTAGAGGAAGAACTTCTTGTTCTAAATATGTATATTTGAATAGAAGAAAGATCTAAAATAAATAATCTAGGTTTTATATGGGAAAATAGAAATAAAAGAGCCAACTAAATCCCCAAAAAGCAGAAGAAAATAAATAATAAATATTAAAGCAGTGAAGTTGAAAACAAGAAATCAATATAGAAAATCAAAAGCTGATTCTTTAAAAATACCAATAAAATTGATAATCATTTATTTAGGCTAACAAACAAACAAGAGGGCATATAAATTACTAAGATTATGAATTGGAGAGGGAATATGATTACAGGTCCTATGGATATTAAAAATGTAAATGAGGGCTGGGGTTGTGGCTCAGTGGTGGAGTTCTTGCCTCACACATGTGAGGCACTGGGTTTGATCCTCAGCACTACATAAAAAGAAATAAATAAAGATATTGTGTTCATCACTAAAAAAAAATCTAAAAATGTAAATGAATGCTATGAAGAAGTCTATGGCTACAAATTTGATGACCTAAATAAAATGGACCAAATCCTTGAAAGATGCAATTTGCCAAAATTCACTCAAAAAGAAATAGAAAATCAGAATGTTTATATTTATTAAATAAATTGAATCAATAATGAATAACCATCCAAAAGGGAAAGCACCAGGCTCACATATAGTCATTAATGAATTATACTAACGTTTAAAGGATGAAATTATACCAGTTCTTTACAATCTCTTCCAGAAATTGAAGCAGAGGAAATATTTTCTATGTGGCCAGCATTATTATTATACAAAAACCTGATAAAAATCTTTCCAGAAAAGAAAACTATAGAACAATAATTCTCATAAACATAGATGCAAAAATTCTCAAAAAAATATTAGCAAATCAAGCCCAGCAGCACATAAAAAGAATTACATATTATGACAAAATGCTATTCATGCCAGATTTGCAAGACTTGTTCAAAATTTGAAAATAAGTTAATATTTTATAGCAAGAGGCTAAAAAGAAAAAAATCACATATGTATTTGAAAAAGTACTTAACAAAATTTAGGCTTTTTTTTTTTTTTGTATCAGAGATTGAACTCAGGGGTGCTTAACTATTTCAGCCACATTTTTAGCCCTTTTAATTTTTTATTTTCGACAGTGTCTTGCTAATTTGCTTAGAGCCTTGCTTAATTGCTGAGGCTGGCTTTGAACTCCTCCCTCAGCCTCCTGAGCACTGGGCTTACAAGTATGCGCCACATCTCCTGGCTAGTACACTTTCTCAGTAAATCTCTGTAAGTAATAGTGAAAATCTTCCTCAACTTGAAAACCAATACCTGCAAAAATTCTAGTTAACCTTGTATTTAATGATAAGAATCTCAGAGATTTTCTTACTAAGATCATCAATAATGAACGGATGATCCTTTTGTTTCCACAGAAATAGGGTAGTGGTGATTTGTATTCTCTCTCTCTCTCTCTCTCTCTCTCTCTCTCTCTCTCTCTCTTCCCCTCCTCCTCCCCCTTCCCACCCCTCAGTCTCATTAGTCAGGATAGAGTTCTATCAATTTTATATATACATAATAATGATTTTCAACATCATACTAGAAGCTTTAGCTAGTTTAATAAGACCATAGAAAGATATAAAAAGATACATCAGGAAGGAAGAAATAAATTGTCTTTGAAGATGGAATGATTATCTTTGTAGGAACTACAAAGGAATTGACAAAACCCATTTCTAGAACTAAGGAGCAATTCTGGAAAGATTATAGGATACAAGGTTGATGTAAATGTCAACCACTTTTTCTAGGTACAGCAGTGAGCAAATTGAATTTGAAACTGTTTTAAAGACATCTTCAAGACTCCAACTTTTGCAAGGATTGAAATATAATCCACGGAGCGATTTTGGTTATCTGATTTACTGTCAGTCTGCCAGCTCTAGGTACTGTGGAGTCTCTCTGTGTCTCTGTCTGTCTCTCTTCTTTAATTTTGCTTTCTAAGTCTTGGGAGACTTTGCCCGCTTGTCTTCCTTCCCACTTCTAGTTGTTGGTATACCAGCTTGCCCCTGTAAAGTTCCCTTGGGCAGTACTGGGAAGACAGGTATAGAATTTTCCCTAGGTCTGGGACTCCTATCAGTATCACATACCACAGGATGACCTATGCATCAGCAGCATTCCTTATCTATCATGGATTTGCTGTTCAGTCCTCAGAATTCTTGAAAGGGATTTTACTTTTTTGGTATTTAGTTTATTTATCCTTTTTAACATCATCTTCTCTGATAAGCTTAAAAACAAATACTGCCTTTTTGCCTTATTCAGTATTTTCCCATTATTTTGACATGAAAAAAGTCTTTTGTGAGCTTTTCTATTCTAAGCAAAAAATGGGAACCTCCTTGTCCTGTTTTTATTTATTTTTTTCATTTAATTGTAGACCTGAAAATTAATTACAGACAAGTATTAGTCTTTTGCTTGGTGATTAGGAATGACTTCTCTAAAACATTAAACAAATTTATGGTACTATTACTTGCACTTGTATTTTACATTTTTAAATTAAGAAGTAATAATTTACCCATTATTTTGAAGGATATAGCAAAAGGATTGAGTCAGGGCATCCACCATTCTGCCTACAATGTGGAATAACTTATCCCAGAGACACTGTTAGCTATAAATAATTTAAATGAGTTGCACAGAAGATTGGTCACATTCCAAGAAAAAAGAAAGGTTGTACTTAATAATAATCAACTCAGTTCTAGCTACCAAAATTCAGATGAAGGGCTTATGGTCACCCAGAAATTATTAAAAAACAATTTTAGTATCTATAAATATTTATAATACAAGGTTTTTAAAGGAGATTTAAGAAGGGCCCTATAATAACAATATGGAATTTGGAGGAAGGATATTTTAGAGACAAAGGATGGATTTTTGTGCCTGAATTCAATCCTTTGATCTCCACCCTGTCCTAACTCTGGTGGTTCAGGATCTCTGTCTTCAACTGTGTGAAATGTGAGCAATTACCAAGTTAAAAAATTGTTACAAAAGGCTCTATTGGATTGAGAAATTCTAATAATGCTTGTCCCTATTTTTTTAAATTAAAATTATTTGTTTTGAGGCATGTTTTGAAAATCACTGCAAAATGGCACCTAATAGGTTTGTAGCTTTTTATCCAATGTTTTACATTATAAGATTTGCATTTTATGGCTTGGTCCCTAATTATCCTATACTTCTAGTGTTGCTACAATAGCTGCACTTTAGATGTGTCTCCTCTCTTTGATATCAAGGGAAAAAGAGAGATAATTCCAAAGCAGTTTCCCATTTAGTCCAGTTTTTGAAATTGAAACTGAATAGCATCTTCTCTTACTTGTTTTCATCCAATCATCTCAGATCTGAGAACGCTCTTCTAGCTTTGAAAATGGGAGGACAAATGATGAAGGCTTACTGGAGTTGCTTTTGTTTTGAGATTAATTAATTGGTAATAATGATTAATATAATTACTCATAAATAATGTACTATGAATTGTATTATTTGACAATTTATTTAGCATTTTTCTGACTTAATATTTAGATTTAATTCTTAATCATCCAGTTTTTAATTTTCTAATTTGATAGTATGGTAGGTTATTTGCCATTTGTTATTCCATATATTAATGGCTAACAGATGATTTAAGCAATGGGTACATATAATAATTTGGCTTGGAATATAATATGAACTATTTTTTTTTCCAAATACAGACTTTGAAGTTTTATGTTGTCCTTAGACTCATCAAGGAATTTTATTTGGACTTATTAACTTCACAGATGAGAAAAGTAAGTCTCAGAGAGATGTAAAATAACTTCTTCAACATCACATGGCTATAAGCAGAAATCCAGGAGCTTTATTGTTTGAACCTCAGCACACTCAGACCAACTCCACCACAGTATTACATTGGTCTTCCATGTGTGCACCCTGCCAGAAATGCTGAGATAGTTTTTAATAAATCACATGCATTCATAAACAACAGCTAATGAAGAGAAGGCTCTGAGCCTATGCTCATGCAGGCAGGATCCTAAGATATTCTCCGGGTAGGAGCTCACCCTGCCAACAGATCAAACGTAGAGCTTTGCACAGTCTCACCCTCTGCTCAATTTATTATTTTTATCATAACATGGCATAATTTACAGGCTAATGCTTACATTCACTGTCTAAGCTGTGGAAAAATGAACAAATGCTCTGTTAAACCAAACTGAAATATAACATTGTTAAACGCCGGGTAAGAAATATTGTCAATATTTACATATAAAATGTATTAAGGCTAACACACATCTGGGCTGAAATGTGGCTCAAGCTACCAAGCAACTTTGGAAAATCCCTGCCACAGTAATTAACATGCTAACAAATGGAAGAACACATTGATTTCAAATAAAATGATCTGATTAATTGGCTGTTTTTAACTGTGATTTATTCTTTCCACCTCTAAGTGCCCTATTTGTTGTTAATTTTTGTGTTTCCAGTTGGTGGAAAACACATTATAAACAGTGAAAAGGGAACTGGTACTAATTTATTTTATCCACATGTAGTCTACACTGTTTGGAAATGATAATAATAGTAGCAACAATTTTTGATCAAGTGACTACCATTTTCAAGTCTCAATTTTTTATATTTAATTTTGTACAGTACAAGGGATATTATTTTTTAAAATTTTTTTCCTACAAATTCAGGAAGGTTAAGTAGTTTCCCCAAGGCCAAAAAGACATAATACCTAAGGGACAGAGCTGATTTTGAATATAGGTCTTTAGGACTCCAAAATCAATGCTCTTTTAATATGCTACTATATTTTAGCCTTGTATTAATCCTGACTAGTAATTGGGTCAGGAATTATTACTTTCATATGACATATTAGCCAGGGTCCTTTGGAGAAATAGAACCAATAGGATGCATCTATCTGCCTATTTCTCTTTCTCTCTCTCTCTCTTCTACTATCACCTATAAGGAATAAGGAGGGAAGATGGAGGGGTGGAGTGAGAGGGAGAGAAAGGGAGAGATTTATTTTAATGAGCTGGCTGATGCAATTGGAGGGCTGGAAAGACCAGAATTTATATGGTAAGCTGCAGCCTGGGGAATTCTTTTTCTCAGGAAACCTCAGTTTTTATTCTTAGGGCCTTCAAATTATGAGGCCCAGCCACATGCTGAGGGGTAATTGGCTTACTTAAAGCTAACTAGTTGCAAATGTTAATTGTATTGAAAAAGTAATTTTTAAATTGATTTTAGTTTTTAAATACATGACAGTAGAATGCATTATAATTTTTATTTCACATATAGAGCACAATTTTTCATGTATATGATTGTACATAAAGTATGTTTACACTAATTCATGTCTTCACACATGTACTTTGGATAATGATATTCATCACATTCCACCATCATTGCTAATCCCCTGCCCCCTCCCTTCCCCTCCCACCCCTCCCACCCCTCTGCCCTATGAAAAAGTAATTTTAAAACAATATCTAAAAGAAAAACAAAAACATGTAGACTAATGTGTGATCCAACAACTGGTCCTCATACCCTAGTGAATTTGATAAATACAATTAATAAAGAATTTGTCACTATATGAGAATCTCACATCTTTGAATGAGAAGAGATAGGTAGTCTCTAAGGTGGTATCCAGTGACTCTTGTCTCCTGTAATTCAGGCTCTTGTCTGATCCTCTCCCCTTGGGTGTGGGCTGCACCTAGGGAATTATTACTTCTAACCAATACAATACTATGAAGGTGGTGGCATGCCACTTCAGACATTTTGATTATAAAAGACTGTGGCTTTCCTGTTGGGTGCTTTTTCTTTCTCTTGTGTATTTTCTCTAAGGGGAGCCAGCAGACAGTTGTCAACATGATGAGTGAGCATGGGAGAAGTCCTCCTCTGGCTAATCCTTGGGGTGATAATAACCATGGTGAACAGCTGATTCAGAGACACTCATCTAAGCTACACCTGGATTGCTGAACCACAGAAACAATGACATAATTTTTTACTTTTCAGTGCTGGGGATCAAAACCCAGTGTTAGACAAGTACTCTATTACCAAGCTACATCACCAGCCCTTATTGTTTTAAACTGTCAAGTAATTTGGAGGTGATTTGTTATTCACTCATGGATCATTAATATAAGAACCATCATTGTCTCTTCTCTAAATTAGACACATCTCTGAGATGGATTTCTCTCTCCTTCCACTGAATTTTTGATGAATATTTATTGCTGGATAGAGCAATGCCATTCAGAAATAGAGGATAAGATGTTTTATATCCTGTTGGGATTCAACCAAGAATTAATTCCAGGGCACTTGATTTGTACTCAATGAGCATATTTTAAAGAATAGAAACAAGAACCATACAGAATTAGTAAGAAAGTATCTGTGAAGGCTAATAAATAGCTTTTCTAAATACATGCAATTTTTCTGTTCCTTTTTTACGCTCCTGCTAAAGCAATATAAGTAATCTAAAATGTAATCAGAAATAAAAAATTAACTTCTTATTAAAATACAGTTTTTTTTCATACACTTACAAAATTCTCCCATGCATGCCATAAATTAATTGGAGAATATCCCTTTAGATTACTTTTCATAACCAAATGATTTACTCAAGGGGTATAAATATTATTTGAGACTCCACCTTTGTCTCAGGTGTACTTTGAGTCCATTTATATGAGCAAAATTTATGAGAAATATATATGCATATTTTTTGGATTGATCTTGGTAATCAGTTGATATAATTTGTATGCACAAAATTGCAGCAGTAGCTTTCAGCAATGGCCCACAGATGGAGCTACTGGACTTAGAAAATCATATTGGGCTTGGCCGACCCTGTTTTACTTGCATTTTTGTAGAAAGATACAAAAATTTAAAATGATCCAACTTCCACATTATCTCTGATTTCTTTACAATAGGACAAACCAGCTTTTAAACTTTCCTATTATAAAAATATGAAGGGACAGTGGCAGCTCAACAGTAAATGGCCTCAGGATTTTGGAACAAATCCATAAAGTTCTGTGAAATATCATTTTCTCTCTGTTGGGAGAAGTGGTCCAATAATAGTTAATGATATCCGGAAAGCTCATGACTTTACAGCACCCAATATCAGATATCAGGTCAACAAAATTCATTGTCTGTTACAATGGTGTTTCAAAGTCATTTTGAGTTTCATCACAACTACATTTGTCTCTTTTCAAAAGTAAATATTAATATCTGCAAATGGCTTACCTGTCTTAAAATAAATCACTTAGGATAGTGCATTCCCATAATGGTAGTACCTTTTGCTAATACCTTTTAGAAATGAAGAGAAATGCTTGGAGTTAAATCTGAGAAAGGTATGGACTTGTTATCTAGTCTCATAGTTTTGCTAATAGTATATATCATACTAACATATGAATTTGTTTATTTGATAACTACTTATTGAGTATCTACAACAAATTAGATATTATTTTGGTGCCGGAGATCAGCAATGAACAAGGCAAGCAAGGATTAATTCCTATAGAGTTTATTTTCTGGAAGAAGAAATCCGACAAATGAACAAATGGATATTTGTTTGCTCATTTGTCAGACGAACAAAATAAATCAGTTATTTATGTGGTATTCAGTTATTTATGTGATATTAGTTTCTTGTTGCTGCTGTAACAAATTATTTCAAACTCTGTGCTCATTGCTCTACTCTAAACTTAATTGATATGCTTGTGGTGCTTGGGGCTCTGCTCTTTTAAAATAATTTTTCCTTTTTCATGAAGGGTAGTCAGTGTGTGCAGCCAAGTATTTTAACAGCTGGTTTTATTCCTATAGAATGTTTGGAATTCAACAGTCTTATTTTATTTTTTCTTTGTCCCTTATAGTTCAGGATGGCAGTTTCTCTGCAGATATAACATTATCAAAATCTCATAGGCCTCTCATAATATGCTTTAGTAATTTACTCCATCAGACAAGCAGCTTTTCTTAGATGATCCCATTTTATTCCTACCTATGACTGGATAGATAAGTAGATTCATGAGCTTCATGTCTAATCTCCTCATAGAGTCTTCTGTGTAATTGAATACTCTGATCCTTCCAAGTCACTAGCAATAGATTATACAGCCACATTCTGGATTTTTCTCCCAAAGCATGATTCCCTGACAATGGATCTCATAATTTTAGCATCTTTTGCAATCTGGATAGGCTGAGAATTTCCTATTTGATGAGATTCTGGTCCTTGTTTTGCTCCATACTTCTTCACTCAATTTATCTTTCTCGTCACATTTTACTAGATGCAGTGAGATGAAACTAGGCTGTGATTCAGGCTGTGCCTTCGATAAATTGTTTGGGAATCTCTTCAGCTAAATACAAAAGTTCATTGCTTGTGTGTTCGACTTAACGCCTAATTATTGGATTCAATTTTGATGTTTTCTTCTACTTATGATGAGGATTCCCCCCAATTTCCAACAAATGTTCCTCATTTTCTTCTGCTCAATTTCTAATAGATCTTCCCACCAATAGTCTGTTCTTCAAGACTATAGAGGTTTTCTCTACTATCCTCACTTCCTTCTGAGCCCTGCCTTTTGGAGGATTTCTTTTGTTTGTTTTATTTGTTTTGTTTTGGTAATAGAGATTTAAGCCAGGGATACTTTACCATTGAGCTATACCCTCACCCTCTTAAAAAAAAAAAAAAAATATATATATATATATATATATATATATATATATATATATATATATATATATATATAATATTTAATTTTGAGACAGGGTTTTAATGAGTTGCTTAGGGCCTCACTAAATTGCTAAGATGACCTCACTAAGATGACCTTGAACTTGAGATCCTCCTGTATCAGCCTCCAGAGCTGCTGGGATGACAGGCATGCACTACCAGGCCTGCTCTTTTAGAGGTTTTAATACCCATATTTCTACTAACAGAAATCTCCAGGAAATTTTGGCTTATCCTATTATGCCATTTTAAAATCCTTCCAGCTTCTGCCCATTGCTCAATTTCAAGGCCACTTCTAAATTGCCAGTTTTTTTTTTTTTAATTACAGCAACACTCTATTTCTAGTTGACAAAATATGCATCATATTCTGGTGCTTCTGCTATGCAACCTTAATGCATAAAACCACACTACTTCATTATTGTATAGTTCTGGAGGTTAGAAGTCCTTGTCAGCAAAGCTTCATACCTTCTGAAGGCTCTAGGGGAAAGTTCTTTCCTTGTCTTTTCTTACTTCTAGAGATTACCTATAATCTTTGGCTCATGAGCCCATCTCCTCTTGTTGGGGTTTTTAGCCCCAATAACTGAGGTCTGGGAATCAGCTTCCATTGTGGGGGAACCTCCTCTTTTCTTAATACTGTCAATCAAGCAACGGAATTTCTTCCCCTGCTATGAAGATATCCATTTTTGGCCTAATTCTCGGGATAATTGGGACTGTCCAATGGACCCTAGGGGGGTCATTAGGCGGGGCACCTCCTTTGGGTGATGGGACTGGAGGGCGCCCCGTGATTAGTTTAAAGGTTTCCCCTCAACATAAAATTTGGACTTACAATCCCTTTGCCAATGAAATCCCTTTCTACACCAGGGGCAGGGCATCTTAGTTGGAGTTTGCCCTTTAGTTTGGCCTGAGGGACGTCCCCATGGGGCACTGGGTCTTATTCAGCCTGTAGGGCACTCTCTCTAGAAGTGACCCATAACAAGCCCCTCTCCTGTTGCCACTGGAAGAGGTGAGCGTGGGTAGTAAGGGCCTCAGCAAGTGAAGCCGTTTGGGCCTGCAAGGCTTCGACCAACGACTGTGATTGGTGGGCCTGAGTACTGACATCTTAGTGGCCACTATCCACCTCCCCATAGATCTGTCCTTCATCCCCACACAGATAGTTTGTGGTCTGTGGTCAGTCCCTCCCAGACCAGCATCTTGACAAACTGGTCCTGAAAGGACCCTGGGGGAAATTTGCTCTTTTCCACCCTCTCGATGAAGGTAGCAAGATCCTCCGTAGCCCCCTGAGTAATTCCTGCTACTGGGGGCTCTGAGGGGCCTTCCTCCAACTTTTTCCATGCTGCCAGCCCCAAAGCCCGTACTTACTCTTGGTAGGGGGAAGGGATAGCAGCCTGCTGAAGGCTTGCGGAAAATTGATCCCTGGACCCCAACAGCATCCCATAAGTTATAGGAACCGAGGGATTAACAGCCTGATTCCTCTCAGCCTGGGTGTGGCACTCCTCATTTAAAAAAGCACACCATTTCAGGTACAGGGAACCAGGAAGCACAGCCTTGGTTAAGTTTTTCCAGTCTTGGGTGGTACACTGTTGGTGGGCTAGACCCTGGAGGGTAGTTTCAGCCCAGGGCAAATTAGGTCCATCCTCAGAGACGGCCTTTTTGAGTTCTTTCAAGTCTTGGACCTCCCAGGGATACCATAAGGCCAGTCTATTGCCCCCTGAGTTAGCATTTACCAGGAAAGCCATACACCATGGGGATGAGTATGACGGAGGCCGCTCCCTATCCCGACTGTCTACCGTGTGTTTCAGGACAGGAGCACTTGGTGCAGAACCCAGAGGACCAGGCCAGAGATCAAAAGGGTCTAGGAGGCCATTGTCAGAGTGAGGCTTTAAGCCTCTCTCCTCCTGGACAGTGGGAGGACTGACTCGCCGTGACCCAAGTCTGTCCTAACAAGGGCTTCCCCATAGGGTCCTCATACTTAGTGTAAGACTGCCCCATCTTTTTGGGAAGACCCTTACCTCGAAACTCGCTTGTCTTGGCTCACTTAGTCTCCCTTGACTCTTCCCCTGCCTTGCTTTTATAAGAACTGATGGGGTTATATTGTAGATGCCAGATGATCTAGAATAATCTTCCCAGCTCAAGATCCTTAACCATATCTTCAAAATCTATTTTGCTATATAAAGTGACATTTTCATGGGTTTAAGGATTAGGATGTGGGCATCTTAGTGGTATCCTCATTTAGTCTATCATAAGTATGTTATATGAAGATAATAAAACCTAGTGTAGTATTGGGCAATTAGATTAGGTGGTCTGAAAAAAGTGTTCCGAGAAGAATATGAGTGGTATGTGGAAGTCATCTATACACAAAACTGGTCAGAATATTCTGATAAACAGGACAAATGTGATGCTATAAGGTAAGAAATTGTCATTTATGAGGGCCAGGGAAAAAAACAGGGAGTCTGAATAAGAAATTAGGTCTGAAATCTGAGTCTGAAATTAGGTCCTATAGAATGTGATTAGTCAAAGAAAAGAGTTCAAGTTCAATTTATTTTAAGTTTAACATAAAAAGTCCTCACCAGAGAGAATGTAAACCCAGTACAGCCATATTATGGAAAACAGTAGAAGATTCTCAATAAATAAATAAATAAATAAATAAAGAAGTACTGTAAGATCCAGAAATCCTACTACTGGATGTATATAAATTTCCACTAACAGAACACTAATCAACATTTTAAAAAAGGGAAATCCTATCATTTGAGACCATGGGTACAGATCTGGAAGACATTATATTAAGTGAAGTAAGCCAGGCACAGAAAGATAAACACCACATAATCTCACTTATATGTGGAATCTAAAGAAGTCAAACTCATAGAAGTACAGACTAGAATATGGTTACCTGCTGCAGTCTGGCTGGGCACAAAACAACCGATCCACCACAAAAACCTTGTAGATTCAAACGGCAACTCTTTATTCCCGAACTCTCACTGGTACTCTACACGCACATTCTGGGAAAATACCCTCCCTCCACCTCTCAGCACCCCACGAGAACTCCATGGGAACTCCAGGAGCAGGCGCCTGAGGCAGCAGGATGCGCCCTATTCCCAGTAGGATCCACCCTAAACCTGGATCTACCCTAAACCCGGAGCCACCCTAACCCAGAAGGATCCACCCTAAACCTGGAGCCACCCTAATCCCTGAGCAGGGTCACCTTTCAAAGCAAAATGCTATGCATCATTCCTACTTGGCTATGGCTCTCATCAGTTACCAGGGGCTGGAGATAGGAGAATTATGTATGAGAAGACTTTGGTCACAGGACACAAATGTTTTGTTAGGAGAAATAAGTTCATGTGATCTTATTAATACAACATGATGACTTTTTAGTTAAAAAATGATGTCCTCCCTGCTTTTTTTGGTACCAGGGATTGAACCCAGGGGTGTTTAAGCCACATCGCAAGACCTTTTTATGTTTTATTTTAAAACATGGCCTTGCTGAGACTAGCTTTGAACTTGTGAATCTCCTCTCTTCAAAGCTAGCTGCCTCAGCCACCTGAGCTGCTGGAATTACAGACTTCTGCCACTGTGCCTGGCAAATGCAATGTATTCCAATATATTCTTGAAAATTGCTGAGCATAGAAGATGTATATTGTACACACACACACACACACACACACACAAACTTTATCAATTAGAAAGTTAAAAACAAAGGAACCAACCTTTTCAGTTGTCAGCAAAGGAATGGCCTGATCTGATGCATGCTTCTATGGTGATCATTCTTACTGAGTGCAGAGTGAATTGTGAAATGATAGGGAAGCCAGGAGGTAAGAGGCTATTGTAGCCAGAGCAACTGTTAGGAAATCATGATGGCTTTAAATTAGGTGGAAACAGTGGAGGTGGGCAGGTTTGTGGTTCCATTTGGAGGTAGAATTAATAGGATTTACTGATACTGGGTGAGAGAAATGAGAAAAAGGTAAGGATTAAGGTTGACTTCTGGGTTTGAGTCTTGAGTTAACTGGATAATTTTTAATGAAGGAAGGAAACATGAAGGAGAAAATAGTTTGGAGTACTGAAAATCATGAGTTGGGTGTGTTATGCTATTAGATATGCAAGAGGAGATGCCAATTACCAGGTTGGCCATTTTATACAGCATAAAACTCAATATACAGACCTGTGTGATTCCTCTTAAATGTAAATACCATCAGGACACTCCTTGCTGAGGACCTTCCAAAGGCTCACCTTTCACCTGTCCCCAAGGCTCTGGTGTTATAGTGCCCCATCACCTGCTGACTTCACCTCATGCCGTTCCCCATTTACTCTCTTGCTCTTGTGTTTTTCCAAATCATTTAGGTCTCTGATCAGATGGTCCCTCAGCAGCAGGCTTCCTCTGCCCACTTTGCTCAATTGGCACCTTCTCCAGTTCTCTATCCTTTAACCTCAAGTTATTCTATTTTGTTGTATCTATCTCCCCCCAACAGCATTATGCAGATATGTATGCAAGTATGTATGAAAAAAGTGTGTGTCAATCTCTTTGCTTGTCTACATGCTAGAATGTAAAATCTTTTAGGATAAATATGTTTATTTTGTCCTCTGATGTAGACGTAATTCCTAAAATAGTGTTTGGCATGAGTAGTTATATTTTGTTGAGGTGAATTAATGTTAAAATAGGATTTCTCCTATAACACAATGGTTATGAGAGAGGAAGAGTTTGGGCTTTCCTAGTTGATTGATGTTACTGTTATTACTGAGGTGAATAATAGAAGATTTTAAGAGAAAATAATAAATTTTCTCTTTGATACCTGATAGACATCTAGAGGTAGGCAAATGAGTGTATAGCTCAGAGAAGATAAGCAGTTTGATTTGGATAATAGCTGCTCCCATGAAAGATGTTTGATACAAGATGAATTTTTAAAAAAAGTTAATTAAATTATTGGTACCACTTGTTTCAAAGTAATTTAAGGTGGTGGTTAATACATATCAACCTTCATTTCTCATATTTTTTCTTCTGTTACAATAAAAATCATAGGAGAAATTCAAGCTAGAACAGCAACTCACAATAATAACTTCCTGCCCTAAAGCACTCTCTGTCAAGTCTTATACTTTCATATGTTTCATTCAATCTTTAACATGGGGTTTAGACATGTTATTGCACCTGCTTTACAAATAAAGAAAATAAGACTTATGAAGGCCTTTGGGCCTTTTCTTTCCTGTTCTTCCTTCTCCAATTTGACATTTTATTAGAGTTTAGTTGAGTTTATTTTTTGCTAGAAAATGTGGAGGTTATAGTATGTATATTAAAAAGAACAAGTTCCTCTCTTCAATGAGCTCATAGTCCAGTGCACATGTGTAGTGATGACTGTGTCAACAGTAGGGAGCTGTAATAACAATATCTTATGCCACGTCTTATGGTGGGAACAGGCACAGAAAACCAGTGAAGTACAAAGATGCAACACTTCATTCAGACTATAGTGTTAGAGAAAGTTTGAGAAGGTTTCCTAGAGATTTTATATCTTACTTGAATCTTAAATGATGAATAAAGTTGATTAAGAAGGGAGAAGGTTAAACTGTGGAGCCAACCTGTATGCACTTCAGTGGAGAATGGATTAAAAAAAATGTGGCATATATACACGATGGAATTTTACTTAGCATTAAAAGAGAATAAAATCATGGGCATTTGCAGGTAAATGGATGGTATTGGAGAAGATAATGCTGAGTTAGTCAATCCCCCCCAAAAACAAATGCCGAATGTTTTCTCTGATACAAGGAGGCTGACTCATAGTGGGGTAGGGAGGAGGAGCATGGGAGGATTAGATGAATTCTAGATAAGGAAAAGGAGTGGGAGGGAAAGGGAGGAGGCAGGGGATTATCAAGGATGATGGAATGAGATGGACATCATTATCCAAAGTACATGTATGAAGACTCGAATTGAGTGTCAATATACTTTATATACAAAGAGAGATATGAAAAATTGTGGTATAAATGTGTAACAAGAATTGTGATGCAAAAAAGAAACAAAGTACATGTATAAAGGCATTAATTGGCGTGAACATATTCTATATACAAAGATATGAAAAATTGTACTCTATGTGTGTAATAAGAACTGTAATGCATTCTGTTGTCATGTATTTAATAAAATAAAATAAAATAAAATAGAAAAAGAAGGGGAAGAGGAAGAGAGTCTAAATATGGATGAACAGATAAACTATTGATTGAAGTAATGAAGCTAGGTGTTATGGTTAATAAAATCTCAGAGATTTGGGTCCTTTTGTTTGGATTTTTTTAATGCATTCAGTATTCCTTTCCTTGTTCTTAAGGCGAAATTTCTCAGGCAAGATAATCACAGCAGTTGATCTAATTCATGCTGCCTTTACTATCAAAGATAGAACATGAATTTTGAACAAGAGGAAAGCAAGGCTATGTGTAGCTGGGGGAACAGTGGAGAGTGTAAGAGGAGCAAACAGATTCATAGCCGAGAAAAGGAGATCAGGATGAAATGACCGATATATTTCTGAGCAGGTGTTTCAGAAGTGGGGCTGCAGTGTGGTTTTCATCGTGAGTGCTTGGCTGCAGGTTTGTGCAGAGCAGAAAGAAAGCTAGTTTGACACCTTATCTGAAGTCAAATTATCTTCCCTGGGAAATTAGATTTTTTATATGGAACTTAGTTTTATACTAAATAAAATCAGAGGAAGAATAAATTTTAGTTTCTTTTTTTTTAATTCTTGAAAAGAAAACAAAGACATAATTTAGAAATCAAAACTACTATATCAGGTCTGACATCAATTAATATATCATGTGTTAAGGAATTCTCTTGGTAGCTAAACACCAGGATATTTCAAAGAATGATCCTGGATAATAAGATACAGGTAATGACAGGAACATACGCCTCTCCAGATGCAGAAGATATTAAGGAAGGATCAGGAGAGACTTAGCAAGCATGCTTATGGCCTGTCTTTCTCTCTTTAGGAACTATCAGGAGGGCATGTTGCTGAATCTCATAGTTGAACAGCTTGAGTTTTGAAAGGAGAAGGAATAAAGTGTTAATTTAGCACCAATGAGATACTAGGCAGATGATGTTTACATACTTTGGATAAAATTTCATGGTCATCTCATGAGACTAGTTGTATCCTGATGGAAAAAGGGACATGCAAAAAGATTGAGTGCCTGGTTCAAGGTTTATAGATAGCATGTAAATATGAGTCTGCTTGGCTACAAATAGCACATTTTCCCCAGCACATTACACTATCCATTGGAATTATAGATGCTAATTTAAATAATTTGAGAAAAATGAAAGGAAAATGCATTTTGAGAGTTGGGACAGTGAGTTTAAAAAGGTAGAAGTGGCCTAGGAAGGCATACAACTGTGTTCTAATCCTGGTTCTGTACCTGATGCATCTGTCTGTGATAAAGTCTGCCTTTCTCCCTGGACCTCAGTTTAAATGAGGGCTTTGGATGAGAAAAGTTTCCAAGACTTCTTGTAGCTGAGAAAGTCTAGGTTTTTATGACATTTCATTAGGTTAGAAAAAACAAAAAAATAAAAAATTCCCATACAGAGATATTTTCTTTCATGACATCAGACTCCTGGTGTACTGTTCTTCCATATGCCTTGACTGGAAGCTCCCCATTGGCTGCACCATTCCAGCACTGCCAATCACTTGATGTAGGACCTTATTTCTTCATCTTTCATTGTAGATAATAATAAAATTTACTTCACTGGGTTTTCTGATTAAATAAAATGATGTACATAAAAATTTTACATCAGCATTTGACACATATCATTCAATGCATGTTATATCATGGTTATTATTATGATTATTGCTTTGATCATATCCCCCTCAATCAAAACAATCTCTTTCCTCTTGAATCAAAACTCACCCCTTCAAAACTCCTCCTGCATACTTCATTCAACTGGATCCTCGAGATTACTAGCCAGTTAATGTTAATGTTAAAATATTAATGTTAAATCACTAATAATGATAACAGAACTCCATATTCCCCTCTGTAAGGGAAGATATCCACACTTTGATTGACTATTCTCATGCTTGGACACTGGGAAATCAATGCTGCTTTAGCAAAGAGATAAAGAGCGAGGCTGACTATGAGTTATGGCCTTAAAAACACGAGGTCCTTTGATTTTTTTTTTTTAACTTTTCATTGCAAGCTCAGCTTTTCAATTGGCAGACCAGAAAACCTGCTTCAATGTCTGTTCAAATTTTCATTGAAAAACCCTGAAGGTTTTTAGTAGGTCCTTATTCAATAGAGATAGGTGTTATTTCTGATGAGATATAGGGCAACTTTAGTTGTTTTATTATCTCCAATCTTTGATTCATATGAACAGATAAAATTGTGCTTTGTAGGGTTATTTTTCAACTCTGCCTCCAAGAACTAGGTGGTAGTTTTATTCCCTGTTCCTGAACCTCAGGCATGGTTCCTCTGTGCCTCCCTGCAATAAAGCAATGAGGGGCCTGCATACCTGATGTAGGGAAGGAGCAGTCACAGGGGCCTCCAGTGATGGCACCTGTAACCAGGAGAGAAATGATCCAGAGGCTCTCCCAGATATCATATAATGGTAACCTCTATATTTTGGATAAAAAGATTATCCATGGGTCAGCATTTAGGGGTGATAATGGTCAGAATCATGGACTTATTTCTGTAATGGATCTGAAGCAAGTGTCATATTTTGAGATCTGTGCTCAGGGATATAGGAAAGGGAGTGCAGCTTTGTTTGATACATTCAATTCATTTTGTCAATTTTATGAAGTTTCTCTCACCAGATAAGGCATTCACCAGGCTCTCTAAAAAAAATGCTCCATTAAAAATCACTGGAAGAATTGTGTAATAAATAGTTTATAAAGAATTCAGAGTGTTTCAGGGTCAAGAGAATATAGTGTTAATTTTTGTTGGAATTCACTGGAACACCTTTGTAACCACAGAGAATGAACCTGGTTGAAAGGAGTCTATACAGAGAATCAAGTAAATAAAACATCATGCCAGAGGAAGGATTTTATTTTAAAAGGTGAAGCCTCTCACTGAATGAAAAATATGCAAAAGAAATAAAGGGTGGTAGTGGACACAGACCTAGAAAACATGTAAATGTTTTATGTGATTAAAATGTAATGAAATTAAAAGCAACATTAAACTAATCTTCAGATCTATCAGGATGATTGCATAACCGTATAGAGAAAATAATTTCAAATAATGATAATATATATATTTGCAAATATACTAAGAATGAATAAGAAACAGTAAGAAATGTTAAACTGTTCTTTGCAGGTTATTATTGGTAATAACACAATAAGTGGTATGTGATTTTGTCAATATCTTAGCAATCAAGGTTATTAGCATAAGGTAAAAATATAAAATATATAAGTATAGTATAAAGCAAAAGAATTTAAGAAAATTTTCTATAACATTACATTTGAATTGGAAATATGATCATGAATCTGTTTTCTGTTTTCCTTGTAAAAATCCTTATTTATTAGCTTTGTCTGCTAAAAAAAAAAAAAGTCTCATAGCAATGAAAAACACAGTAGCAGCATTCACCTCTGGTTACTCTTTGGAATCTGTGAACACTATTTTCTATGCAAGGAGACACAGGTGCTAGGATTTGGGTCTGGGGCAGGAAATTAAAAACAAAGAACCTGGAATATATTGTTCCTGAAGCAAGTTCTAGAAGACCATAGAAATATTTTTAAAAGATTCGGGGTTTCTTTAAGGGGACTTCCACTGACTAAGGATAATTTGAACATGAAAGATAACAATGATATCAATGGATTGCAGCTTATAAAATCCAGAGAAAACAATGATTCCATAATAAACTTTTCAAAACAACAAGTGTTCTGTCATACTTGGACATTATTTTTGCATCAATTTATTAGTCTGAAAATCAGTAACAAAAATAATCAAGTATTTTTTCCTGCTTACTTCTATGAATGATATTTCAGGGCAATGAAATGGTAGAAGGGAATGTTCTTATTTGTAGAATTATAGCTAATAAGTGCAGAAAAGATAATGGATTTTGAAAATTACAAGTTGAAGTCCCTAGTGGGTATTAAAACAAGTAAGAGAAGAAAATTTTATAATGGATGCATAGCGATGAGAGCACCTGAACCAAATAATCAATCTTAACAGATCCAAACTAAAAGTAGGACAGTCAAACATGATATGTTTCCTAATGTGATATAACAGAAGCTGTAGAAGTATGTAGGACCATCTGTGAAGTATGAGGTACTCTTGCAGAGCAAATAAAATTAGCACATCTAGTCAAACATGGAGACCTAAATATCTATTAGCATTCAGAAAAGGTGGGATATAAAGGAAAATACCATGGAAAGGAAATCAATTATACCAAGAATATGAAAAATTATATATGGCAAAATGACCCATTTACTTTTAAAATAAATAGCAGTACAAAGGGATCCAGAATAGTGGTTTCTGAATGGTAAAAGTTTAGAGGTATAAGTGGCCATACTGTCAAAAACTCTATACAGATTTAATGCAATTCCTATTAAGATCCTAATGACATTCTTCACAAAAATAGAAAAAGCAATCATTTGGAAAAATAAGAGGCCCAGAATAGCCAAAGAAATCCTTAGCAAGAAAAATGATGCAGGAGGCTTCACAATAACAGACCTTAAATTATACTATAGAGATATCCTAACAAAAACAGCCTAGTATCTTCCCCAAAACAGACATAGAGACCAGTGGAACAGAAGACACAGAGACACACCCACATAAATACAGTTATCTCATCCTTGACAAAGGCACCATAAACATACATTGGAGAAAAGATAGCCTCTTCAACAAATGGTGCTGGGAAAACTGGAAATCCATATGTAGAAAGATGAAATTAAACCCTTATCTCTCACCCTGCACAAAAACTCAAAGTGAATTGAGGACCTAGGCATTAGGCCATAGACCCTGTACATACTAGAAGAAAATTTAGGCCCAACTCTTCATCATATTGGCAACTTCCTCAATCAGATTCCTAAAGTGTAATAAGTAAAATCAAAAATTAATAAATGGGATGTTATCAAACTGATAAGCTTCTTCACAGCAAAGGAAACAACCAAGAATGGAAACAGAGATCATACAGAATGGAAGAAATTCTTAACCACCTGTACCTCAGATTAAAAAAAATAAATTTCAGGATATACAAAGAACTAAAAAAAAATTAACACCAGAAAAAGAAATAACCCAATCAATAAATAGGCAAACGAACTGAACATGTACTTTACAGAAGAAGGAATATAAATGGTCAAAAGATATGTGAAAATATGTTCAACATCTCTAGCAATTAGAGAAATGCAAATTAAAACTACACTGACATACCATTTCACTTCAGCCAGAATGGCAATTATAAAGAAAACAAGTAACAGTAAATGTTGGTGAGGATGTGGGCAAAAAGGTACTCTCATACATTGTTGGTGGGACTGCAAATTGGTGCAACCACTATGGAAAGCAGTATGGAGATTCTTTAGAAAATTTGGAATGGAACCACCATTTGACCTAGAAATCCCACTCTTTGGTGTATACCCAAAGGACTTAAAATCAGCCTACTACACTAATGCAGCCACATCAATGTTTATAGCAGCTCATCTCACAATAACCAAACTATGGAAACAGACTAGGTGTCTTTCAAAAGATGAATGGATTAAAAAGTGATATATATATACATAATGGAATAATATTCAGCCATAATGAAGAATGCAATAATGCCATTTGCCAGAAAATTGATGGAACCAAAGAATATCATGCTAAGTAAAATAAACCAATCCCCCCAAACCAAAGACTGAACGTTCTGTCCTCTAATTTGTGGATGTTAATCCAAAACAAGAGAGGTTCGGGAGAGGAATAATAGAAATCCATTGGATTAGACAAGGAGAAACAAAGGGAAGTGGGGAGGGGAAAGAAAAGACATTAGAATTAATTGGTCATAACTTTCTTATTTGAATACACAACCAAGGTAACTTCACACCATGTACAACCACAAAAGTGGGATCCTAAATAGAATAATTTATACTTTCTATATGTATAATTTGACAAAATATATTCAACTGTCATGCATAATTTAAAAAAAATAAAAAACATTAAAAATAAAATTGAATAAAAGAAAAATTTAGGTGCATATATAAATATAGTTGGAATAAAACTATGTGGGATATAGGATCAACAGGAAGGAAAAGAGTTCTGGGGGGACACCAACAGGTACAAAAGGAGAGGAATAGAAGTCTCCATGAGTGTTTAGTGTAGGGGAAGAGAAAATGAAGATATGAAAAAGACAGGAGACTAGGAAGCAACTGTCAGTATAGTATATTGAAGCAGATGATTTGAGGTGGAACAGATTTGGAAATGATTTTTTAAAATTGTGTATCCCTGTGGTTTAGGGGCTGAAGTTCAAAGGTAAAGGTTTTAGAGTATAGGAGACTTAAGGTTAAGACTCTGAGCCATCTGCATGATTTCGAAATCCCCAAAGTTCAAAGCAGTAGCAGAGAAAGGAAAATTGTGCCTCCAAACTACAGATTTCATTGAGTAAAGGAAAGTTCTTAAGCTGTGGTAAATTGATCACAGTAGAATGAAGAGAGGAGAAATTTTCGAAGGATGATGATTTCTGACTGGAAGGTGGAATAGCAGGAAATGGCAGTGGGTAATCAAGAGGTTTCATGCATTCATGAACCTATCTGTCTTTGATAAGAAGTATTTGAGCAGTTCTTCTGCAAAAGACAAAGTTTAAGTCCTTAGGTGAGGGACGACCTTTAGTTAAGGGTGGACTAGATAAAAAATTTGTAAAAAAAAAAAAAAAAAAAAAAAAAAGGACAAACTGAGAGAACTTTTTTAAAAAATAAACAGTGGAAAGTAGTTTTAAGAGAAATGAGTGAAAAATGTAGAGAAAGGATCTGTCTTTAATAGAGTGGAAAACACTAAAGGAAGAAGATAATTAAATGAGTGAATATGATGATTATGAAGCATATCTGGAATTGAATCTCCACCATATTCATTTTTCCTCTGTGAGGATAGTTATGTAATTATGGTAGGCAGACAAAAGTTTGTGACTTCAAAGAGCATCCCTTCTCCACTGCACCACACTGGTGTTTGGAAGACCTAATTGGATCTAAGAAAGAATAGATGCTAATGCAACAAGAGAAACAGGAGCTTGAAATCATGTAATATTGCAGCCCAAGACTCAGAGGGAATTCTGCTCTTCCTAATCCAGCTGAATTTGGTCATAGCAGGTTCTGTTCTTTGGTTTCTATACTTGGATAATTTAAACACCACAAGGTGATTGTGCTGTCTCTGAAATGAAATCTGCATCTCATTTTGGTGCAATAAATTGAAAGAGGACCAGGCCCATTTTCAGCACTCAATGAGTACTGAATATTACCTGTATTATTTCTATCTCTATAGCAATCACCATTTATCTGATTTTTGATTAGAAATGTGGTGTTATTACATAGTCACTTCCAATGTATTCACCTAATCATGTCCAATTTCTTTCCCATTATTTACTCAATAAGAGAACCCTTTACATTTGCACAAGATATGTTTAAAGACTTTCATAAATTTATGAAAGTTTACCTTGTTGAGGAGGTTATATATCTACATATGGAGAAATCAAGGTGGTTTAAAAAGAGGGTTAGGTTAAACACACCACCTAAGTGACTTGGTCTAATACATTGGATACACATTGATATGATTCAAATTCACAACTTCGTAAAATTAAAAATGATTGACAATTTTTCACAGTTTTGAATTAGTCTTAAAACCAATTTAAATTCCAAATTGCAAATACTTATGGCATAATTTTGATTGATTCATATAATTTATATTAATGTATATACAAATACAATAAACAATGTGACCTTAGATTTTTAAATTACCCAGAATTCCAGAATTGATCTTGATAGATTGGTTTATTGGCTGATTTGAAATCCATTTTTTTTAACAATTTTACTTTTGTCCAGAAAGTCTTTCAACCATCTGCTTCCATGACATGTTAGAGATTAATAAAAATAAACTTAAAAACCATATAGAAAAATGATCCCTTGCTTCCTAGCAGTTCCATCTTTGTCTAAAATAACTACCTATTTAGGAAACTCATAATAATGCTCTAAAACAATTAGAATAATAATTAGTTTCAAGATGGGGATACTTTAGATCATAAGTCATATTACCAGCTAAAAAATCAGGTCTTCTCATTCCAGGTAATTTCATTTTTCTATGACTTATATTCTCTATCCAAAGACTTCATGAATGGAAGAAATAATGCATTTTTTGAACAATATGTAGAACAGCTAATAAGGTTAATTGATTATGAGACTGCCATTTGTTTTAATACACAAGCAGTGAGTGATGACAGAATGAACACAGGACAATGAGTCAAGACTTAGGTGTAAGTCCTAGATCAGCTATTTGACTTTGGGCAAAAATTATGGTTAACCTTAGTGATCCTCAGATAACTCCCATGTTGAACAAGAATAGCAATGCTTTTTCTAAGAAACAATCATCAAATGAATTTCTGTATGTGAACGTACTTGTGAACAGCAATGATGATATTTTCTTCTGTGCAGTTCTAACAGAAAGCCCAGAGCTTCCAAACACCATTGTTTTCAAGTCCCCTATGCTTTTTGCTGTGTGACCAAAGGACCAAGAAATACAGTTTAACTTTCAAAGTGCTGTCTGGAAGGAATACAAAATGAGTTCCAGAAAGCCAGCTGGAATTTAATAATGCATGAAAAATACACCAAGGGGAGGAAAGAACCAATTAGGAAGCAATTAAGGAGATTGCAATTACAATGCATCTTAATAAAGTACAAAAAATATTAGCCTACAAATAGAAGACAGAATACCTACCTGTGGAAGAAGGAAGAGGAAATAGCACACCCAAGGCAGATACTATGAAAATAAAGAGCAGGAAAAAATAAAATTATATTCTGCTTTTCTCTGCATGTACAAATTCCAAGCAGCCTTTAAGAATCCATTCCCATGACACCTGAGAACTTCTATTCAGCATCATTATTAAATTCTTGGATTTTTTTCCCAATATTTAAAAAACCAACAATGATAATTCCCAAAATAGGATGTCCAAATGGTTAGTGAAAATATGGACAATGATCAACCATCTTAGAAATCAAATAAATGGAAATAAAAACAATGTAATATTCCACTTTGCTTTGTAAATTAGAAATTATCTTTAAACTTGTTTTGCCTGCTTGCTCTCTGTTCATGTTTGCATCTGAAAATCCTGTCTAATATTGAGCAGTTATTTGAGGATTAGTACTTCTTGATACCTGACTGTCAAACAAGTGTGGTGAAGAGAAAAGAGCTCTGAAAAAGAAACCAAGAGACCAAGCCAGTTATGGACTAAACTCCAATAACAAGACCATGAGAATTCAGATTTAGAGTCAATTACTACCATATGAGAGGTGAAAACTTTAATCTATATTACATAGTTAATCTTCATAATTTCTATTTTTTATTGTACCCCTATTTAAGCAGAGTGATGAAATAAGACATAGATAAGGTATCTTTCCCAAGTCCAAGGTTTTGGTGAACATCCAAAGTTAAAATGTATGAAAGGGGCTTGAAAACTAATTAATAACCACATGCATTCCATCCTTCTACAATACTCACTGTTCCAAACAAAGGTGTTGTGAAGTTGGCTCACAGAGAGGAGATTTGGTAGAATCTCTTTCCAACTTGGTTATCATGATGTCATCCTGTTTTGCCATGATGAGGGTATTTACACCATGGAAACTGGAAAACTCTATGTATCATAAATAAGTAATTTATTTTGCTTTTTGAGAGATGGTTGTCAAGTTTTTACCAGTATGCTCCTTCCCAAATACCATCCATTGCATACACATTAAAGGCATGGACTCTCAGAGCCAGTTTACACCTGATACTGTCTTCTCTACAGAGAATCTGTTGAGCACTCATTCTTAGTTAGACTCAGGAGGCACTTATTAAACTGGAAAGGAAAGGAAAACAATGTCTTTACTTCCTTTGAGTTGCTAGACAAAAGTTTATTCACCTTATGGTGGAGAGAGCTAGTCACTGGGTAGAAAGAGTTTACCTAACGCTTTTCAGAGAGAGAAGAGATCAAGACCCAGCTACTGTGGTCAAATTTTTTTTGAAAAGAGAATTGCTTAGTGTTGATCAAGTTGTTTTCATTAAAGACTCAGTGAAAAGAAGGCAAATATGCCTGGTTTAATAAAATTATAATGAATTCAGGGATAGTTCAAGCTAATGAATTTTGTTTCTACAGAAGTCTAAGGGTTTGTAGAATATTGCTGGAATTTGCACATCCCGCTGTTGATATTTGTTACAACAATTGTTGATATTTGTTTCAACAATTGCTGAGAATGAGTATGAGAAAGAGTGTGATTTTGAAGACCATGGGGAACAGAGAATTGGATTAGCAATGGGTTGCCATTTGCAGAGGATTGACATGATGAGTTCTTGAATGCTTCACAGTCTGACACAAGAGAAAGGTCTGGAAAGGTGGATAGGACCAACTTCACTTCTATTTTTTGTCCACTTGACCTTTGGGATTAAGCCTGGTCTCCTGAGTTGCTGGGAAGTTTGGAAGATCATGTGCTGAAGAATGAGTTATTAGGCTTTCTGAAATGAGGCTAGGGAGAAATTATCAATTAATTTGGGAAATAGAAGAGATAAGATCATATTAATTAATGATTTATTGAACTCTCTTTTTCTTGAAGGCTTTGTTATGGGTACTTGGGATACACTGGTGTTTTAGTCAGATTTTTATGCTGCTATGACTAAAAGACCTGAGAAGAACAATTTTAAAGGAGGAAAAGTTTATTTGAGGGCTCCTGGTTTCAGAGATCTTAGTCCATAAACGGCCAACTTCATTCCCTGGGGCTCAAAGTGAGGCATGGTGGAAGAGTATGACAAAGGAAAGTGTCCTTCACATCAGGAAGCCAAGAGAGGTGGGGGCGGGGGAGGGAGAGACAGACTCTGCCAGCCAAAATATATACCCTAAAGGCACACCCCCAATGGCCACCTCTTCCAGCCACACCTTGCTTGCCTTCAGTTACCACTCAGTTAATCCATATCAGTTAATCCACTGATTGTTAAGGCTGTCATAACCCAATCATTTCACCTCTAAGCCTTCTTGCATTGTCCCACACCTGAGCTTTTGAGGGACATTTCACATCTAAATCATAATACTTGGTGAACAAAACAGTCAAAGTGCCTCTGGACCATGTTTGCATTATTCATATCCTAAGTAAAATTGCAGGTCCTCAGTTTAAATCAAAGATTATTGAATTATAACTAAAATTTATATTTTGACATGTCTAACTTACTATTATCATTGCATAATTATCAACAGTGTCCATGTTTTAATTTTTCTAGGTTTCATTCACTTGGCAAAATGGGTCAATGAATTGATTTAGCCAGTTTCTTTTTTCTTATTATACTTTCTAGAAGGGCTTGATAATTACTTATTAGATATTTGATCAATAATTGTTGCTTATTTCCTTGGACTCTTTTAGGGGAAATGTAGGATAGAGAGTATTCTGAGTATGGACAATCCATAAAAAAGTCATTTAAAAAAGATTTTTAGTTGATTGTGTTTTTTTTTTTTTTTAACTTTGAGTCTTAAGAAAAACAAATGCCTATATTTAACCCTTTCAAAATATTTAACCAATTTTATAATTATTTGCATTGGTTCAGAAAACTGCATTTAAATTCCATATTACCCCATACTGACTAGGTAACCTTGTGCAAATTAAACTTTTTTGAATCTATTTATAATTAATATAACTAGGTTGATAATATGTACTTCACTGGTTAACAGAATCTAAGGGATGGTGTGTATGCAATAACATTAATTGCTAAGCCTATTGAGTGATGACTATATGCTGGTACTTTTATAAGCGGTCTCTTATTTCTGTCTACTATCTTTTAGGGACATTTTATTATTATTCCCATTTTACAGATAATTAAATAAAACCACAGAAATTAAATAACTTGCCAAGTTACTATCCACACTTACTATCTTTCCCAAGGCTAGTCAAGGCTGGCCTTGGATCAATTATTATTATGATCACAAATAAAGTTTGTATAAGTGTGTGGAGCTGAGTATGCTTTTCTATTTCATCTACATGTGATTCTGTTTTTCTATGAATTTCTCTGTTATAACCTTGTCCTGGACTGTAGGATATTCAAAGGGGTTTATTTTAAACCTCTTTTGATGATAATAATCAATCCTGCTTGTATTCTGAATAGACTTCACAGAACCATTTTTTGCTTTTCACAACTGAATATTCCTTGGCAGCTGCACCTTGGTGCATTAAGTTCTTTATGTTCCATATCATTGACAATACACTGATTCTAGGAAAAAAGAGTGTGGAATTGCACAGGAATTTATATTGGTTTCCTCTGAACACCACTTGCACACATGTAATTCCCTAACAGCTTTAAACAAAAATGAGAAATAACAAAAAAACCAAATAGAACACATCATTTTGTATTTGTCCAGGTTCATATCTATGCATGGCAGAGATGACTAGATCTAATATGAAAAAAGGCACTAAATAGCTTGCAGAATCCTAAAGTGGGCCAGAAATAAAAGTTGCTAGGACTCATGCAATCAACACAGCAGTTAAGAAAAGCATACAGCTAACAATGAGGCTATATAAAAACAAACAAACAAACAAACAGACAAAAAAAAAACACTATTATCACTGCTTTTCCCTACCTCCTTATGTTAAAAATAGGTTCCAAAACTTTACTCCAGTCATGCTAGATATATCAAATACTTTTCACTTTCACTTGCCCCAAATACCTGTGTCATGACTGACAGTAAATAATTACTCTGTCTTCATGGTCATTTTTACATCCAAACCATAGTTTTATATAAAAGAGATACCTGCATTTCCATGTTTATTGAAGCACTACTTACAATAGCCAAAATGTGGAATCAAGTAAGTTATCCATGGATGGATGAATACAGAAAATGTTTATATACACAATAAGTATTATTCAATCATAAACATGAATGAAATCTGTCATTTGTGGCACAGTGTATGAAACTAGAGGACATTATGTTGAATAAAATAAGTTAGAGAAAGACAAATGCTATGTGTTCTTTCTCATTTGTGGAAGCTAAAAAATGTTGATCTCAAAGTAAAAGAGAATAAAATAATGATTACTAGAGGCCAGGAAAGGTATGGGAGAGGGATGATAAAAATACAGTCAGGTAGGAGAGAGAAGTGCTATTATTCTACAGCATAATTGAGTGACTGGTTCACAATAACCTATTACTATTTTCTATGAAGAATTAAAAGGTAGGATCTGCAGCCTATAAGTGTAAGAAGTTAGAAGATAAAAACGTTTGATTTTATTCTGATCTGATCATTATACATTATATGAATCTGTTGAAATACAATGTACTCTACAAATATGTAAAATTAATCTGCATTAAAAATAAAAAAAATTAAAACCAAGAATAGAAGTGCCCTATTGCAGTGTAGCTGCAGTGGGGCCTCAGACTGTAGTTTCTTACCTTATTTTCATAATGTAAGAATATATGCTAGAAAGTGTTTGGAACAAGAACAAGAACACTAGAACGAGCTATTTTGTACCATAGGTTATGATTTATTTCTACATAGAACTATAGATAAAGAAATGTGTCATCTTTTATTTTAGTGCCAAAATCTTGAAGGCTTGATCCATAGTAGTTTAATCCTTATAGCCAGAAAAGCACTAAATATATTGCCTTGTACATAACAGTGATCACATCAATATTTCTTGAATTAGGTTAAATTGTGCGAAGTGTAACTTTATAGCACTTACGGGTAAAGGAAACTTATTTATTGAGCAATTACTGTGTGCTAGCCTCTGTATATACCAACTGTATTTATTCTTCCCAAAACCCACAAAAGGAATCATCCCCATGTTGTAGATTAGAATATTGGATTGGATAATTACATAATTTATGAACCCATAATTAGTAAATCTGGGAACAAACTTAATTCTTCTCTTTAAAAATTCAAGCTTTTAAAATTTGAATTGACCTACCTCCCAACTGGTTGAATTTATTTTTTTGCTTATGTACATATCTCCGTAAGTGCTTATTGACTTAATTGGCTCCTTATGTCTCTTGTTTACCTCTTTTAGTTTAGTTCAGATATTCTGAATTTTAGGTTATGTGAGAAAATAGATAAGAAGAGTGAGCTGCAACGGGGCTTATTTCTCATTTCTACTTCTGGATTTCTGAAAGGAAATATGCTCCTGACAACATTTTCAAGGGGGAAGCAGAACAAAAACATGATTCACAGTTGAAAGTCTCCTGAAGGAATTGATAAAATATTTCAATAAAATCTTTGCTAAGACTTCGGATTTGGAAATCTAAAAGAAATGTCATGAATTACTTGGTGAAGCCTCACAAATGGCAGTTTAGGTGTTTACGTAGGTATTTACACAGAGACGTTCCCTGTTGTGATACCTCTATTCACCATGCATTCTGGGAATAATTTTTTTAAAGCATGAGCTATCCGTTTATGCAACATTACTTCATTTTCTAAAGGAAGGCTTTTATACATATGGTCTTCTCAATAAGAGTTAAGGCTTGGCCATCTCATTATTAGAGAACTCT
The DNA here is from genome assembly GCF_048772815.1 of Callospermophilus lateralis. Classification (NCBI taxonomy): domain Eukaryota; kingdom Metazoa; phylum Chordata; class Mammalia; order Rodentia; family Sciuridae; genus Callospermophilus; species Callospermophilus lateralis. The sequence continues at coordinate 142,285,241 of NC_135306.1, forward strand.
GGATGCAACACCCTGCAGAACTAAGTCCCTGCTACCTATGAGGTTATTTTGATAAGCAGTGTGGACAAATTAGTGAAAAGATATTCTGAAACAAAGGCTCTGTAGGAGATTCTAAAATATATGTCCAGAGATCAAGTTGTAATTATAGAAGAGATACAGAGACAGGAAGTAGAAAGAAAATTTTGGCACTTAAAAAAAAATCCCATGTTGTGTCATCTGCCTTCCTATAAATATTCTCTTTCATTTCCTAAGGTCTTCTTCAATTTGTTTCTTCAGAGTTCTATAATTGTCTTTCTAGACTTTTTTTTACCTCATTGGCTGGATTACTTTCCAAGAATTATTGAGGTTATTCTGAATGGTATAGCTTTCCTAATTTCTTTCTCAGTAGAATCACTGTTGGAGCATAGAAAAGCTGTTGGTCTGTGAGTGTTCATCTTGTATCCTGCTACTTTGCTGAATTCATTGTCAGCTCTAGAAGTCTTCTGTTGTAGAATTTGTTTTGGGATCTTCTAGATGTAGATTGTATCATCAGTATACAGAGACCATTTGAATTCTTCCTTTCCTATTTGTATTCCTATAATTTCCGTCTTTTGCCTGATTGCTCTTGCTAGAGTTTTGAGAACTACATTGGATAGAAGTGGTTTAGAGTGGATATTCTTGTTTTATTCCTGATTTTAAGGGAAAATCTTTCAGCTTTTCCCCATTCAGTATGATGTTAGATATGAGTGTGTCATATATAGCCTTTTTATTATTTATATATAACACTAGAATGCATTACAACTCTATTACATATATAGAGATCAATTTTCAGTATCTCTGGTTGTATACATAGTATACTCACCCCAATTCATGTCCTCATATTTATACTTTGGATAATAATGATCATCACATTTACCCATCATTAATTACCCCAGGCCCCCTCCCTTCCCCTCCCATCCCTCTGCCCTATCTAGAGTTCATCTATTCCTCCCATGTTCCATCTCCCTATCCCACTATGAATCAGCTTCCTTGTATCAAAGAAAACATTTGACATTTGTTTTTTTGGGATTGGCTAACTTCACTTAGCATTACCTTTTCTAACTCCATCCATTTACCTGCAAATGCCATGATGTTATTCTCTTCTATTGTTGAGTAATATTCCATTGTGTATATATGCTACATTTTAATACATTCATCTATTGAAGGGCATCTAGGTTAGTTCCACAATTTAGCAGTTGTGAATTGTTCTGCTATAAACATTGATGTGGCTGTGTCCCTATAGTATGCTGTTTTTTAGTCCTTTGGGTATAGACCGGGATTGCTGGGTCAAATGGTGGTTCTATTCATATTCTCCAGGATATGTAAAGAACTCAAAAAACTTAATACAAAAAAATTCCAAACAATCCAATCAATAAATGGGCTAAGGAACTGATCAGACACTTCTCAAAAGAAGATATACAATCAATCAACAAATATATGAAAAAGTGTTCAACATATTTAGTAATTAGCGAAATGCAAATCAAAACTACTCTAGGATTTCATCTCACCCCAGTCAGAATGGCAGTTATCAAGAATACAAGCAATAATAAGTGTTGAAGAGGATGTGGGGAAAAAGGTACACTTATACATTGTTGGTGGGACTGCAAATTAGCAGAACCACTCTATAAAGCAGTATGGAGATTCCTCAAAAAACTAGAATTTTTTTGAGGAATCTCCATACTTTTTTTTTTAAAATCAGCTACCCAATTCCTTGGTATTTATCCAAATAAGAACTAAAATCATCAGACTATAGTGATAAAGGCACATCAAAGTTTATGCAGCACAATTCAAAGTAGCTAAATTAGAGCCAGCCCAGATGGTGAATAGATTAAGGAAATGTGGTATATATACATAATAGATTTTATGCAGCTGTAGAGAAGAATGAAATTATGGTATTTTCTAGTAAATGGATAGAACTGGAGAACATCATACTATGTGAAATAAGCCAGACTTAGAAAATCAAGTGTTGAATGTTTTCTTTTTTTTCATAAGTGGAAGCTACAAAAAAGAAGGGAATAAAAGGGGGAGAGATTGTATATCATAAAGATAGAAGATCAATGGAGTAGTAGAAGAAGGAGATAAAAAGTGAGGAGGGATGACAAAGGGGAGGAAATAAGAATGAATTTAATCATTTGTGCTATGTGCATATGTAAATATACTATAGGGAATTATACCTTTACATACCTTTAGGAAACATCAATTCAAAACAAATAAAGGAATGTTGGGAATATCAATAATGCAGAGGAAGGAGAATGGAGGAGGGAGGAATGGAGGGAAAATGGGAGAACTTGGCCTGAAATGGAGTAAGTCAAATTCCATGAATATATGACTTTTTCAAAATGAACTCAACTACTATGTGCAACTACAATGCTGTAATTTAAAACAAAACAAAACAAAAAATCCCTGCAAAACTATTTTCCAAAGCACTTGTACCATTTGTGTTCCCACCAGCACTGTATAAGTGATTCATTTTCTCTACATTCTTTTCTACTTTTTGTATTTTTGCCATTCTGACATGTATGTCATGGCATTTTATTGTGGTTTTAATGTACATTTTCCAAACAGTTCACGATGTTGACTACCTTGTGCTTAGTAAATATCTATCTATCAAGGTCTTACTGAGTCAGTATTGGGGTTTCAGGCAAAGTCTGATCCTCACTTTTGATATCTTATTTGCCCCATTGGTTTTTCAGGAATGTGTTGTTTAACTTCCACATATTTTATGAATTTTTAAGTTTGCGCCTTTTATTGATTTTTACTTTCATACCATTCTGGTCAGAAAAGATACTTGATATGATTTCAGTCTTAAATTTTAAGATTTGCTCTGTCTCTTGACATATGACCTTTTCTGTAGATTGTTCTATGTCCACTTGAGAAGAGTATGTATTCTGCTGCTGTTGGTTGAAATATTCTGCTTATGTTCCATTTGGTCTAAAATATAGTTCAAGCTTAATATTTTCCTATTGATTTTCTGTCTGGATTATCTATCCATTGTTAAAAGAGAGGTATTGAAGTTCTCTACTATAGTAATGCTGTAGTTTTCTCCTTTAAGATATATTTGTATTTAGTTTATGTGTTTAGTTGTTCCAATGTTTGGTGTATATGACTTATAATTGCTATGTTCCCTTGAATTGAATTGACCCCTTTATCATTATGTAATGAGCTTATTTGTTTCTTATGACAGTTTTTGGCTTAACATGATATAAGTATAAATATCTTTGATCTCTTATAATTGCCATTTGTATATAATGCTTTTTATCATTTCTTCACTTCTGGCCCAAATATTTTCTTAAAGCTAAAATGAGTGTCTTGGAGGAAGGATGCAGTTAGAACTTGTTTTTCATTTATTCAGACACTTCGGGCAGAGGTAGAGAGATTGGGGAGATGTAGGCCAAAGAGTACATACAACTTTGTAGTTATGCAGGCTGAATAAGTCTAGAGTTCTAATATTTAGCATGAAGATGATACTTCATGAGGTATTTTATACTATAAATTTGTGAGGAAAATGATTTCAGGTGCTCTTAGCACAGGAAAGGGGGTTAACTATGTGAGATAATAGATATGTTAATTTAGTTCATATTAACTATTCTGCTATATATATCAAAGCATCATGTAGTACATCTTAACTATTTAAATTTTAATAAAACAAGGTAATGTGTACTTCCACATTTTAAAGATAGGACTTAAATTAGGAAAAAAAAAAGCAAAAAATCTTCCTTCAGGGGCTGGGGATGTACCTCAATGATGAAGCAATTGCACAGCAAGTACAAAGCCCTGGATTCAATCCCCTGTACTGAAAAACAGAAACAAAGTAAACCTCCTCCATGTGCTACTGTATAGTATGAGAGTTTTATGCCTTTAAGCTATAGCATCCCAATTAAGCCATATAAAAGATTAGACATTTGAAGATATTACTGGAATAGAGAATTTCCCGTATATATACTTTCTCCCAAAGCCATTCCATTAGAGAAATCAGGAATGGCTACAAAATGGATGACTGGCTTCTCACTACCTATTTTGTTGCTAATGTGTATAACTTGAAGTCTTCTCCTGGGGCCATCATTGGATAAATTTTGGGGGATAGTTTGATATTCTAAAATCAAGACACATAAAAATATCCTAAGGATTTACACCTAGAGAATTCTGTAGGTAGGAGACAGTTGGAAGTAGACCATAATGGTAGAACAATAGTGAATCAATTTGTGCCACTATTGTTGGGCATGTATAAGGAGAGGGACTTTTTCCAAAGGTCAAGTGAGCATCTGGAAAGAAAACATACCAGATCCACCCTGAATGTATCCTTTCAAAGAACGCAGATGGTGGGCAAAATTTTCTACTGGAAAATGAACATTCATGTGAGCCATCCTCATAAGATCTACAAAGAACCAACACGAAACTATCTAAGGATCAGAACTTGAATTCTTTCTACAGAGACGCAACCAGTGTTAACTGGTGAGGTGAACTCAATGAAGAAGAAGAAAACTTAAAATCATCAACATGAACAGACTCTACTTCTTTCAGCTACTAAGATGAATGAGAAGAAAAGAAAGGATAGACCACACCCCTTTTCCTGAAGGTTGAGTCATGATAGAATGTCAGAAGGGTGAACTTTGAATTTATCAAGAGATTTAATGTTTAGATAGGTTCAAATTTAAATAGGTTCAATTTAGATAGATTTAAACTTTTTAAAATTTTTTTTATTTATTTCATACATACATGATATTAGTGGAATGCATTACATTCATTATTATCCATTCACAGCACAATTTTTTATAGAATTGTACATATTATCGATAATGATAGAAAAATGACGGACCCACGTTCAGTGTCATCATGGTTCAGAAAAGGGAAATCCAATAATGTTTAAGGGTAGTGTTTGAAAGAAAATTTCCTGTTAATAAACCATTGAATTTATGCTGTTTAATGAATTGGTTATACTGAATTAAAGTTTATATTTCTTGATTTACTAGACAAAATCTTTTACAGTGGTCAAATTTCTGGTACCCAAAAGAAAAAGTTCAGGAGAAATCACCTGCTCTTACCCCTTACATACACTTTAAAATAGGGTGATGCTACACTATTTTATCCTGTTTGTGGCTCAGTTTACATTTTAATTATAATTTTATCCCTCTGAACTCCATACCTAGGCAACTTGGACTGTAGACTCTTTATGAACATATTGTTTATTTATAAAAGATTAGGTCTTTAATTCAGGTAGCATTTGATTTTTGATATGTCAAGGTGTTGGGCAGAGTGTAGGGGAGAAAAGGAATCTGAACATGGGGTAATAAATGTGACAATAGATGCTACTTATGACCCTCTAGTTAATTTTATATAATGTTCACTTTTATGTCTCTTGTGCATAAATGAAGAGAATTCCTTTTTTTCTTTTCCTGTTCTCTTAGTAGCAGTAAAAACATTTCCTCGACTGATAAAGTTTTGTTTTGTTTTTGCCTTTGAATAGTTTATCAAATTCTGACCTCCTGTATTTAATATGTCATTAGATTTCTTGGTTAAATCCACTTCCTTTATTGATAAACTAAAACACTTTGTAGGAGTAGAATCTATTGAGATACACACACACACACACACACACTGGAATACTTTTCAGCATTTAAAGAGAATAAAATCTTGGCATTTGCAGGTAAATATATGGAGTTGGAGAATATAATGCTAAGTGAAGTTAGTCAATCCCCAAAAAACCAAAGTCTGAATATTTTCTCTGATATAAGGATGCCTATTAATAATGGGTTTCATGGGGGGAGGGATCATGGGAGGATTAGATGAACTTTAGATAGGGTAAAGGGGTGGGAGGGGAAGGGAGGGGACACGGGGGTAGGAAAGACAGTGGAATGAGATGGACATCCTTACCCAAAATACATGTATGAAGACACGAATGGTGTGACTCTACTTTGTGTAACACCAGAGATATGAAAAATTGTGCTCTATATGTGTACTATGAATTGTAATGCATCCTCCTATCATATATAACAAATTAGAATTAAAAAATGTTAAGTGTTTTTTGTTTTTTTTTTCCTTAAGGAAATTGAAGTCCAAAGATGTAATTTTCAACAGTTTCCTCACTGGTAGCATCAGATCAGCATAGGGAGTACATAAGTGTTTGTGGCACAATTATAAAGCAAGGAGGGAATGTGGGAAGCCAACTGTGAATCACGTGAGGGCCTTCCCTGGGCATGGAAGCCAGGGAGGGATAGGCCTGGCATTGGAAACTTCCCCAGGCTCTCCCTTGGCAATAGATCACCCAATGTATGTGGCCTTCCCCTCTGCTCTCCTAGAAAGGTCCCTTATAGTAGTCCTAGAGATGGGCGCGTATCCTGTTAGGAACTGAACAGCCCACCTTCATCCTATTTTGGTGAAGAACATTCTATGGAAGGACTTTGATGTATGCAATATAAATAAAGCAGGTGCAGGCTCCATTTTTTTTCAGATGCTCTATCAGTCTGATCAGCTTGCGCGTCCTGTCACCACTTTTGAAACTACTTTCTATGTTCTGTGGGTTTTTTTTGCTCTTTTATTTCTCTTAGTTTTTATTCCTCAGCCAGCCCATTCATCTGAGGGGAATGCCATTCTCACCACTGGTGTGGGCCATAGGGAAGATTCCCAAGCAACATCTATAGACTTAGTTTACTGGAACAGTTTTTATTGGGGACACCCATGCAGACAGACCAGTAGGAGATGTCCTAGTCTCACATTTCTCATAATTTTCTGGGCAGTACACAACCATCTGGCAGGACCAAACCTTATGCTACTGAGGAAGGACCATGATACTACTTAGCTATGGTGCTTTAAAACTGCATTATTAGGGAAATTCTGTACTTTACACTGTGAACAGGGGTTGAGGTATAATGGGAATATGATGCTGTGGAAGCTTGACTGCAGCTGAATCTTTAACACCTAAGTGTTCTTTTTTTTTTTTTTTTTAACAATGCTGCTTGCTTAAGATGATGAGTGGTACAATTTCAATTACAACTTCCTGACCAAGATTAATTATTTTAAGCACTTGGTCATGTCAATTTCCATGGCACTTTTGGGGAGTTGATCTTCAAGTTATCAACACTGAATGAATGAACTCTTCTCAATCATTTTTATGGAAACTTTATGGATATTTATAGGTATTATTTTCTATTATGTAATGTTAAAAATATGCTTTTAAAAAGAAAAGTGTCAGAACTGGGTCTTCATACTCCAATTTCTGTAATAATTTTTTTTGAAGAGAGAGAGAGAGAGAGAAATTTTTAATATTTATTTTTTAGTATTCGGCGGACACGACATCTTTGTTTCTATGTGGTGCTGAGGATTGAATCCGGGCCGCACGCATGCCAGGTGAACAGGCTACCACTTGAGCCACGTCTTCAGCCCTGTAATCATTTTTTTTGCACTATAGAAGCTGAGGATAATCCATGGAAAAGTATTATTTTAAGTAAAATGTTATTTTTCAGAATTTAATTTTTTTTTCTGTAGGACAAGAGAAACTAAATAATATGAGGACAAAGGAAGAGAATGGATTCTGAGGTTTCCATCTGTTTCTTGGGAAATTGAAGAGTTAAGTCAAAAAGAAAATATACATGCTACAGTGTTAAGAAAAGTCATTTTAAATGAAACAAAGAAGGCTGTGGGTTATGGGTCAGAAGCTGAGATCGGACCTGAATCATGCAAAATATATATATATATATATATATATATATATATATATATATATATATATATATATCAAATCATGACTGATAAAAAACAAAACAAAACAAAAAAACAAAAACAATTACATTTACATCACTAATCGCTGTGGTGAAAGCTGAAGTTGGATTGCAAAAGATTATACAGAAAAAGTTAGATTAAACGTATAGAAAAGCAATAACTACAAATTTCTTTTTATGAAAATTGAGCAAAGAGCAAGAGGGAGTGGGAGCAATCTTGAGAGAAGCTTTTATTGTTTTTGCTTTCAGAATACAGAAATATAAATTTTTGTGTCAATCCATCAAGGAAAGATCAAGTAGAAAGGGTGATGCCTAAATTGTAGGATAGTAATTTATAGAAAGTGACTCTACAGGTCTTGGGAGGAGATGAGAATTTAGATGACACATGTAGAGCTTTAGCTTAGAAAGAAAGAGGAATGCATTTCTTTCCTTCAATAAATGGAAGAAATGAAGATTAAGAAAAGGACACTTTGAAATGAAAGGGAAGACAGCTGATGTATTTTGAATTGTTCATTCACTCGTTTCACAAATAATTCATTGGGAGTCAGCTGCTTGAGAATGAAGCTGGCACAGGGAAGAGTAGAGGAGGGTAGGAGTGAGTCTAGTGATATTTCTTGGAGAATTAATGTACCTACCACATTCTGTCTTTTTAAATTCCATTCTGAGCAACTTAGATTCCATGGAACAACATACATTCTTCATTCTACATATTCTTAATGCCCTTGCTCTTTTCTTCAGCCTACCTCATAAAATATCAACCTTAACTAAATTCAGTTATCTGTCAGTGCCACATTGTTCATTCCTTTAGGTTGAAGAATCAAAAAGCAGTTAAATCTCCATTTGAAAGGGCCAGGATTGACAACTTTGAGCTTCATAGTAAAGGGACCTGTGTGCCCAAATATTGTCATGATGCTACTATTTTAGGTGATGGCCAATGGGCTAATGAACTTCATTCTCTCCTACAGAACACCATCTCAGCTTTCTGGGAGCTGAATAAGGGAATGAGGCATGGCTATGCATATCCAAATAGGAAATTTTACTTAGACCCCTCTTCCATGCTTGTCTTCTCTCAGTATGGGGACTTTCTGTTTTACTATTAGAATGGGAATATAACTGTCTAACTGTGAAGAACAAAAGAGAGAATCTGTAGTCAAACTTCTTAAATGTATTTTTAGATAATTCTGCTGATTTTCACTTCATTTTGATCTCCATTTCTAGAGATAAAAATCCACCAGTTGTTGGACCTCCTGGGAATTCTGTGAAGAAAATAAGGTTGTTTTTAAGTTTAACTGACATTGAACTGAGAATCTAGCTTTGTCAGGTTTGCTATCAGTGTTATCTTGTTCATTTAATTTTCAGATTCTGAAATTTTATTGCTCTTGTGTCTTCTCATGTCTTCATTATCCTCATAAATTGATGTTTCAGTTCCTCTGTTGGTTGTACAGTTGAGGGATATGAAATCAGTATGTGAAAAGGACATCTGGATTTCCAAATTTATCACAACCATATTTACAATAGCCGAAATCCAGAATCAATCCAAGTGTTCATGATAGATGATGGATAAAGAAACTTGTATATATACACAATGAAAGACTATTCAGAAATAAAAAAAGAATGAAATTCTGTCTTTGTGACATCATATTTGGCCTGGAAATCATCACGTTAAATTAAATAAGCCAGACACGACACAAAAATCCCAATACTACACAATGTCTCTTTATATAGAATCTTTAAAAAATGCAGAGTTTATAAAAGTAGAAAAGTGGAAAGTGCAGTAGTATTTACCAAAGACTAGGGAGGAGAGGGATGAGGGGAGATGGAGACATTGATTAATAGGTGCAAATACACAGCTAAATAGGAAGAATAAATTCTGATATACTATTACACAGAAAGGTGATTATAGTTGATAATATTGTAGTTTATAAGTCAAAGTAGCTGGAAGGGAACATTTTGAATGTTCTCATCATGAAGAAATGATAAGTGTTTGAGATGATGGGTAACCTAAATATCCCGAGTTGAACACCACACAATATATATATGTGCCAAAATTTCACCTTATACCCTACTAATTTCTGCAATTAGTATCTGCTAATTAAAATAAACAATTAAGCTATTTCTTACTCTCATTTTAGCATGGTTTTAGAATGGCACAGAGATGAATTCATGTTTTCAATATGCAGTTTTAATGTAGAAATGACTTCATTCTTACAGTACCAAAGATTTTCATTCTTGCCTGCATTTTATCTCTTTAGTTACTTATTGAATCATCCTGCCCAAAGAAGATCTCCTTCATGACTTATGGAAACCTGCCCAAGCCCTGTGGAAGGACACTTTCTACTCATGCCCAAAATATTTCAGAGTATCTTTCTGCAATTTATTCAAATAAGATATATTATTCAACTTTTATGACTGGTAATATGCTTGGCAATTTTATGTTCTTTATTTGTTTCTCCAAAGTGATGATATGTGTCATTTTATAATGCAAACAATGAAAGTTTTTTACTTTCCATAAACCACAAAACCAGTAAGTAGCTCACCTAAATGCTCAACAGACTTCTTGGACTTCAATTATTATTATTATATTTTTAAGATAGAAGGAGAGGGAGGTGGGAGAGAGAGAGAGAATTTTTAATATTTATTTTTCAGTTTTCGGTGGACACAACATCTTTATTTTTTTTTTTATTTTTACGTGGTGCTGAGGATTGAACCCAGTGCCCCGGACATGCCAGGCGAGCGCATTACCGCTTGAGCCACATCCCCAGCCCCAACTTCAATTCTTTATACTCAGTTTTTATTCTAATTTTCTGCTTTATACATAAGAGCTATTTGGACATGATAGGATTTCTCCTATTCCCTTAAGGAACATACTTTCTGTTGTAGGCACATGTGTACACACATGCACATAAACACATATATATTCTTGTTTCCTGAATGATTCAAGAGTAAATTGGAGAGCCATCATGTCTTTTTATTTTTAAATACTTTAGAACATATTTCCTAAGTACAAGTGAAAACCATAATATGCATATCATATGTTTTGGGCCTAAGATGTAATATTAGTATGAATTCCAATAGTTCTCCTAACTCTATTGTCTCCTTTGTTTCTTTTATTTTAAACCATTTATGTGATTTTTTTTAATGTTTAGATTCAGAAATGATAGATGTGGAAAGATCAATTAGGAAAGTGAGTAAAGCGAGTAATCTATTTAGTGACAGGCAGAATAAAGACCCCAAAGGGTATATAAATTCTAATCCCTGTAATCTCTTGATACTGTGCCTTAGATTGCAAAATAAACTCTGCAGATATGCTGTGGAATTTGGAATGTACAGATTAACCTGGATAATTCCAGTGGTCAGACTTAATTATACAGATCTTTGAAGAGACTTTTCTTGGCTGTGATCAGAGAAAGATACCTGAGGATAGAAGACATGATAGCCAGGAAATAGAGCTCTTCTCACCAGGGACAAAATATAATCCCCAATGGCACAACCCCAGGGTCTCACCTCCTCTGGCCACACCCCCACCTGTCTACAGTTATCACCTAGCTAATCCATATCAATGGATTAATCCATTGATTAGGTTAAATCTCACATAATCTAATCATTTCACTTCTGAAAATTTTTCATTGTTTCACAATGAGCTTTTGGGGGACATCTTATATCTAATATTTAATATCTAAATCATAACAAGTAGGGTACTGCTGTAACAAATCCCCCAAAACATGAAAGTGGCTTTGGAACTGAGTAATGGGTAGAGGCTGGAAGAGTTGTGCATGTTAGTGGAGGTCTGGATTGCTTTGGTGGTGGTTTCATTCACTGTGACTGGCCAGGTAAGGGGGAGAAGATAAGTTTAATTTTATACATGCTGAGTTCTAAGTATCTGACATCTTTCTAGTAGAGTAGTCAGTTGACTCAGATCTGTAAATTTAGAGCTCAGGAATGAGATTATAGACACAAAGTTGTAGTTTTTAGATTCGTCAATATGTAACTATAACCAAAGTGGGTATCAATGGATTTGTCACTAATGTGTAATTGATAAATGGAGGCAGCCTGTATTAAAAAAGAAACTGATTTGAATATTTGGTTATGTGGGAGATAAGAGATAAGAGTGGTATTTTGGAATGGATGTGGGTTGATGGAGAGGTTGGGGGAATATACTGAATATTTTTGAATGCTGGTTTAAAGAATCAGTGTGAAAATGTGGGAGAAGATTTTTAGAATTACACCCTTGCAGAGGTAGCGTTGGTTGAAATTAGGCACAAGAAGTGATTCAAGTCTTATTCATAGAGAGGTTCTCCTTATTAATTATAGTAAGTAAAAGGAAGAAAAGTAGGGCGCAACTAATTACCAATATATAGTAGATCATATTTGTGTAAGCATGGCTTTGGAAAAAGGTAGCTGGAGGTAAGATTATTATTACTATTCTACTGTATGTGGACTCGTTAGCCCCTTGCTAGCTGTTTGGTTATAGGGAAGTTATTTTACTTTTGTGTAATTCAATTTCCCATGTATTAGCATGCTGATATTAATGTTACTTCTCTAATTAAGCTAATGTGATGATTAAATTAGTTATTATCCTATAAAATATTTGGATTTTTGTCTGCACAGAGGATGTACAATTAATGTTTGTCACTTCTATGAGTGTAAAGTTCATATTTCTGCATGACTACTTATGATTTTCCAATCTAGTCATTAGAATGCATAAAATGAACATTCTTGATTTTTACAAAATGATGAATATATACACACAATCATAGCTTGGTAGTATCCTTGAGCAATGTGTTTGGAGCCATTCTGATCTATGTCCACTCTTGGATAACTGGTTTTCTATCTGTTTGAATATAAGAAACGTGCTTAATTTCTCTAAAACTAATCTTCCAAAATGATGGAATTGATTGAAATGGTTTCTTGGCTGATTTCTCAATGCAGCATGCTCTGATCATGTTCCATGCTTAAAAGTCTATTGGGTTAAATGGTAAAAACAAAATTAATAAAACAGGTATAATATTACATGAATACATTTTTGCCTTCCTTTCCCCATACAGTTATCCCATATTCTTTATCTTTGATTCATATGATTATGCAAAATTCTGAACAGCTTTTTCCTTAGTCTTTGAAGCATGCTCTACTTTGATATGATTGCACTGTTATATATTATTTATTATGCTCCAGTATGCAACTTCGTGCTGAGTGAAAAGTGAAAAGAGATGTATAAAATGCCTGCTTCATTACATTGAAACAAGAAGCCAAACAAAACAAGAAGATATGAATAGATAGCTAAGAAAATTATTTCTAGGGTGAAATTCTGTATTCTTTGTGTTGTTTTACTCATTTTGTTTATTCAGTAAATACTTTGGGCAAACTTTGTATTATCTCATTTTGATAGAAATGGGAAAGGTCTATTGATTAAAATATTATAATTGCCATTATAGTGGTTAAACTGTTAGGTGCTGAACATTTTATACTAATACTCAAATCTAATATTGCCTTTAATATCTATAGCAGATATTGAAGTAGGGAGGGCAGCTTTATGTTGCTTGGAACTTTGTAAACATTCAATTAATGATTGCTTTGGGTTACTACAAGATTTTTATTATTTTTTTTAAAAAAAACCTAGTTCAAGGATATAACGATTCTAGGTTGAGCTCTGTTATTAAGGATGTAGCGATGATCAGTTTTTAAAGATTTTTGGTCTTGCCTATTTTTTTTTAAATGTTAGATGGGGGACTTGTAAGCTTTCAGGTTTGCTCTGTCATTTGTTACATTTCATGAAGTCAACCATTCTTACTTACAAATTGCAGTTATCACTTTTGGTTTGACTGAAGATTTTGAGTTGCCCTGAAATTGAGGTTTGATAATTTTATATGACTCGATTCTGATATTCAGCTATCCTCATTGTTCTGACTAGAGTATGTGGAAAGCAGGATGAGCTGCTGATTGGGGAAGATCTAGTATTTCCTGAAACAGCTCTTGCCAGTCCATCTGGAAACAGTTGGGGTAAATTTGGACAGATATCCTCAACCAGAGCACTCGATGCTGTAAGTGAAGATACTGATGGTGCCAGTGGGCAAAGTGAATTTAGTTCCCTAAGAAACTGCACTGCTGAAGGGTTTCATATTTCTCCATTTTTGTCTTTCACTGAGAAGTAGTCAGGGAAATAGTTTAGATTTTGAGCACAGAAACCCAGAATAGAAAGTGATTTCAATGTAGTTTCAGGCATGGTGTGCCTGAGACCCAGAGGAAAGAGGGATCCTCAGATACTTGTTGAGTGACTTGCTGTATTTGGCCCCATGATGCAGTGGCTTTCATGGATTTTGAGAAGAGGAGAATTTGGATCAATTTATAACTTTCTCTAAATTCCGATTGTCTGTCTTAAGTAAAAGATTCTTACATGTCAGTATATAGCTGTGAACAATATCAACTGCAATTCTTATCACAGTTGCCCATTTATTTATTTGTTTGTTTTTTCATTGCTGTAAATTTGAGACCTGTGATAGCTGAAGATGTCCAATTTGTTGCTTTTTCCTGGTACCTTGTAGAGTATGTTGTGATAGGAACCACTCAAAAGAAATTTGTTGGGTAAAAGAAGAATGCATAATAATCCTAATCATGGGTCAAAGAGATTTCATCACCCAAGGGTGACCTTAGATATTCATTTGTGGATGGGAAGGTGGAGGCTCACTGGAAAATGGACTGCCACCATCTCTGTGGGCAAAGCAAAGAACATATTTTCTTCATAAACACTCAGATTGCACAAGATTAGATTATTGGATACAAATACCATGTTTTTTAAGATTTGTAAAAGGAAAATGAATCAGTCACAGGCCAAAACAGTAAAATATCAGAAGATTTAAAGAGGTAGTTGAGAAAGTGTTAGAGGAGCAGAACAAAAGAGGGAAGGGAGGCGGTGCAGGCTGGGGAATAGCTAAGGCAGCCAAAGGCATTTATAACCTGGTTTTGGCTGACATGGCAGACACAGCATGAACCCAAGTCAAGGGCAGGGGCGGGAGGCAGGGACTTAGATATTGCTGTATGAATCTACAGGCGGCTACTGACACGGAGATCAAGACATGTTTTTACTGATAAGCAAGCCCAATGCAAAGGTCAAAACTTTGATCATGAGAAATTTTAATTACTCAGATATTGATCAGAACACCTAGGAACCAACTAGAGAAGGCAGAGTTTGAGAACGGCTGGATTTCTTAGATTCGCACTGGGAGACCTGACTGTTCTCCTTAGACTGTGGTCAGTTGCTATTCTGAACACATTCTAGGAAAAAAGCCAACTATGATAATGGGTTAGACTTTGGGGAATGTCAGTGACCGCAATATTATTAGACTTTAAATGCTAAGTGAAAGAAACATTAAAGGAAGTTGATTCTGAAGGAACATGTAGAAAGCCCTAAGGAACTTTGAAATTTTATAATGTAAAGGGGAAGAAGAGAAGGATATTTAAAGGTGAGTTGAAGTCCTCTTTCAAATCAATAAAGAAAATTAAACCTCTGTAATGATCTCAGAGCAGTAATACAGTCTCAGAGCTAGGAGTCGCTCAAGCATATCAGGTTGATCTCTGGCCTTTGAAAAATCACATCTGTGACTTGGTTACATGTGTTTCCTTGGGTAAAGGGGCACTTATTTACCCAGCTAACTCAGTGGGTAGTTCCAGATCACTGAAGGGACTCTAACTTAGGTTCCTGAAGTGTCATTAAGACTTTGTGATGCCTTAGCCACTGTGCTGTCCAAGACTGGACCCCTCTTCAGGTGTTCTTCTGCAGAGATACTAGAATATTCTTTCTAAAGGGTGATAGTTTCTCTTCTTTGATGTGCTCTTACTATCTTTATGACAAAGACAAATTTTCTAAAATTTGGTCTTCACTAACTTCTTTGATCTCCCTGTGTGCTGTTTTTATCTAAATGTTGTATTCTAGCCATATCTTTTTTGTTTTGTAATAACAGTAGATTTACAGAAAATTTGCAAAAACAAAATAGGGAGTTTATGTACATTCCCCACCCCTTCCCCCCACATTTAGCATCTTACTTTACCATGGTATATCTATCTAAACCAAGAAATAGATATGGCACATTACTTGTAATGAAATTACTATACTTTATTCAGATTTCATCTTTTTTTTTTTTCCACTAATGCCCTTTTCCTGTTCCAGGATCCCATCTAGGATAGCACTAGTCATCACATCTTCTTAGTATCCTTTGGTATGTAACACATATTTTCCCTGTGTTTGAGGAGTACTTGTTAGACACTTTCAGAATTGGCCTCACTTTGGGTATGTCTTATTTTCCCTCCTTAGACAGGAGTTTTGGGGTCTTGTGAGGAATTCCATAATCGTGAAATGCGCTTGTCATTACATTATATCAAGACTAATATTCTATCAACAAAATTTCTTATTGTAAACACTAACCTCTCCTACTTGGCTAAGGTAGTATTTGCCAGGTTTCTTTGTTGTAAAGTTACTAACTTCCTTTTTACATATTCTGTTCTCTCAAATTAAGTCACTAAATCAGCTCACACTCAAGGTGATGGGGTAGTCCAAATTCTCTTTCTAGGAGAAAAGAGAATTATCCTATAAAATGATTTATTTCCTTTTATCTATCTATTTATCATCTATTAATCATCTGTCTTTGTAACCTCATCTATTGATCTCAGTATGCTTTCATGATTATTAATTTTATATTTTGGATTATGATCCAATACTGCATTCTTTTCTTTGTTTTTCACTAAATTTATTATACTTTCAGCCATTGAAAGTTTGCAATGTCTGGCTCAGACTTTTTGCTACCTGATTAGCAAAGGACTCACTTTGGTAATAAGGACTCAGTTGCTACCAGTAAAGAAACCAGCTCACTCTTGCCTGAGCTGAAAAGTAGAAATTTATTTTAAGCAAAAAAGAGTATTTCCCAGAACTGTTGAGCTAGAATGTAGCTGAGTATCAAAGGATGGGACTGGATATCTGAAAGGTCCTTAAATCCCTCACTTCTCTCTGCTGCTTACGCTGTTTCATTTTCTTCTCCCATGCCATCTCAGGTCATGTGATGGGATACTGAGATGCTATCTCAAAGCTACTGAATACATGGGTTAAAATTCATGTCCATATAAATGGAGTGATTTGAATTTCCATATGTCCTATATAAAAATTATTTGGAAAAAAATTGTATTTGCTTAGTTTAAATGTGCATATCTGGTTCAAGAAGTTATCCAGGGATGTGTGAGGGTTGTGAAGGATATATTCAGCTCCTCAGTCCACCTTTGTCAATATGGATTAAGGGCACAATTCCCAGAGCAGAGTGGATTGTCTTGAGCTTGCCATACGCTCCTAAAGAGTAAATTCTGTGGCTGATAAATGGTGGTCCTCCACCTTCAGTGGATCTTTACCCTTGGTTTATGCAGAAAACTCATCTGTGTATTTTCCCTATTGAGACATCATGTCTGCCCACCTTTTTGTGTCAATTATACTTTCATTTGATCTCCTACATAATTTTATTATTGACAAATATATTTTATTATTTGTCATACAGTATCATTGAACGTATATTTCCTCCTCAAGATCCTATTCCTCTTCAGGTAGTTTTCATCTTAATATTTCTAAGACCTCATATAGTTTTTTTTAACACAATATAGATTTAATAAATGATTTTTGAATGAATAAATCAATGACCAAGTATTAGTAGGATATGTATTAAATTATGGTAAGTTGAAAGCATTGACATTAAAGTATAAAATTAAATGAATTTTAGCTAAGAACATTAATATTTGCTGGTAAAAGTTAAGGAGATAATTTTTGCTCTGCCTCTACCCACAAAGAAGCTTTAGAAAACAGGATGCCTTAAAAGACAATGACAGCTCTTTAGTGGTGGGAAGAATGGGGAGGATTCAAAGAAAAAAGTATGAACAATTTTTAAGAGATAAGTGAAAGTGAAAGAAAAAACCCACAGAGTATTAATTCGCAGGGCCTAATTCAATCAGCAAGAAAGATTTCTCAAATTGTATTTGTAGGAGACAGACGGGGAAAAAAAATTGGTTTGCTGAAAAATGAGACTAGGGAATTAGAGACACAGGCAAAGCAGAGGGAAATTTGTTCAACAGCTGCATTTTGCTTTGGTCTTTGCAGATCTAAGTAGAGATAAGAATTCACTTAGAATAGAAAACATAGCTCTTGTTTTGAAGTAGACAAACCATGGCAGAGGATGGTCATGACTAAGAGGAGGAGGGTGGCTGAAGGAAACAGATTCACACTTTGCTAGCTCTCTGCTGGTTGAGTTCCCCAGAGGCCCTCACCTTGCACTCTGGGTCAGTCTTGTCCGGTTTGGTCACCCTCCAGTCCCAGAGCAATAATCCAGCGTGTTTTGGGGACCCCAGTTAGAATTCTCAGCCTCTTGTTGTTTGCTTCACAATGTGGACCTGGAAAGTGGGTAAACTGTTGAATCAGCAGGGTATTGGAATCCTAGAAGTGGGTTGATTATGCAGATTTGGACTATAGTAGGATGTCATTTTAAGTTATAACTTTGACAAAAGACATGATTAATTAATAAGAGGAGATTAAAAGTGGAGTAAAATAAGCACCACACCAAGAGATAATTTAGGAGAGCACCTGTATCTCATGGTCAGGCAGGGCAGAGGGGATTAAGGAGGCTAAGGAAGAATGTTCATGAGATAAGAGGATGCTCCCCAATATGATTTCATTGAAGCAGAGGCAAGAGAGGGTTTCAAATAGAAAAAAGCAGTCAAGTGCCACAGAGATTTAAGCCAAGACTTGGGTTTAGAAGTTTCCTTTGTAATGGATATTGTGATATCCATTTATAGAATATTATTTTGGATTATTTTACCAGAGATTCATGACTTTGCTTTTATTTTTTTATTTTTATTAAAACATAATTTACTTTTTCTAAGAATGAAATTATAATATTTTTGGTATAGAGTTAGTTATTCTGATAACATTGTCTTGTATTTTTAGATATTATAATATTTTTGTGTATAGCAGGTTTTTTTTAATATAACTATCAACCATTTCTTAAGAAGATCAGCTGTCAGCTAGTGAGATTTTATAATACTGCACTCCTAATCCATGTTTCAGAAAGCATTATGGTGGCAATATTTTTTTCTTTATAAGGTTGACCTATTTTTTTTTCCTTTTTTCAGTGCTGGGGATTGAACTCAGGGGTGCTTTACCACTGAGCTACATCCACAGTCATTAGTGAGACAGAGTCTCACTAGATTGACCAAACTGGCTGCCAACTTGGCAATCCTCTCACCTTAGCCTCCTGAGTTGCAGGGATTAACAGGACTACACAATGAAGTTGACTTTTGAACCAGGGAGGCAATTGGGTATTGGATAAAGACAAGTCTCAAGTTATATCTCAGTACTGTCATTTATATCTGCATGATCTTGAACCCATGTACATGGATTACTTATTATAGGTAAAGCCTTTCTTATCAACACAAGGATAGAAAAAATTAAAACTCAAACTTTATCTTCAAAAACTTTTAAGGAGTGTTTATGTAATTAAAAATATTTCAACACAGTTTAAGGAATTCTGACAGATATATGTACAAAATATTATTTGAGGATGAACAAAACAATTTACCTGGGAAGGAGAGGGATGGACAGCATCCCTTCATTAAAAAAGAAGAAAACAGGGAGGAGTTGGTAGAAGAGGAGGAGCAGAAGAAAAGAAAAGAAGAAAAAGCACAAATGAAACTCACAAACAACATAAATAAATAAGAAAACTTCCTAGAAGAAGTGATAAGTAGTAATTTAATAGGCATTAAATAGTAGTTCACTGGAGTTGAGGATGTCCTAGAAAAAAAGCATATTTCTGTAATGAGGATGATGAAAGCTTTGAAAGAGAGTACAGATGTACACTGTCTCCTATGGTGGCCACACAGAGAGCTATTTCAATTTAAATGACTTAACAGTAACTAAAATTTTAAAAATTCATTCACATAAGCCATATTCTAAAAATCCAATGTTGGTAGTGGCAACCATATCAGACATCATGGACATAGAGAATTTCTATTATCACAGAAAATTGTATCAGTGTTTGGTATATAGCTCAGTAGTAGATGGGCTTACCCACCATGCAAAAGGCCCTGGCTTCAATGCTCAGTACCACACACACACACACACACACACACACACACACACACATAAGTTTAGTCCTTTTAGATTAGCTTTAATGATCATGCTGGGGCAGAATCACATCATTTTGAGTGAATGACTCATATTCAGACTACTTATGAGAAATAAATAGCAAGATAAATTATAATAATTAAATTTATAGCTGACATTGATTAAAGACCTATTAGGTCATGTTGTTTACACCTGAACTCACAGGTATTATTATTTTCACTTGTGAAATTGAAGCCTCTAGTTCAAAGAATGTAAGTGCCTTTTGCAAGGTTACTTAAAAATTGAATGGGTTGAAGTAGAAGACTGGTCCCAAAGGGAGAATAAGTTTTTAGATTGTGTATGTTAGACAGTGGGGAAATAATAAATGTTCTATGTAAGAATGTGATGGACAGAAGCTGGAATTGAGGAAAAATGTTTTTGTGGTGATGGGTAAATGTCTTTAATCAACGGATAAGTTCTTATGAAATAATTAAGACCAGACCTCAGAATCTGCTAGGGTTAATTGAGTTCTCTGAATAATCTCTGTCTACATCAAAATAACCTCTGTTACATCAAAAGCAAAGTTTGTGGGTAGGAGTATTGGTAATAGCATGGATCATCAGATAGGTAGGAGTATTTTTTTAAGGTAGAGACATATCATGTCTTATAAAATATATTGATCCATGTTTTTCATGGCCTGTAAATTTCCTCATATATTGCAGATATTTACAATGATCATACACATAAACACAAAATATCATCACAAAATAATCACTAATGTTGCAAAGCAGAAGTTTTATTTTAACATGTTGTTAGGTCAAACCTTACCATTTTAATTTTGACTTTTCACTCATTAATTTAATAGATAGAAGCCTACTGTGGTAGGCACTAAAGGTTTAATGGCTTAATAGAGGATACAGAGAAGAAACCAAGCAATCACAATACTTAGAAAGAACTACCATGACTGGCAGCTCCCTTGTGGAAGCACAAACCTGAATGCTGAGCTGTGAATTAGTAAGATAGCGAATGATGTCAGTCTATCACATCTCAGGGCAGCTGGATTGTTCTCATTCTCCTTGTATATTTATAAATTCTCTTAAGGTTATAAAAATGTATTATTTATGAAATATTGCTTACAGGGGAGAGATAAAACTTTAGTAAATGTTGAAAACTGTGTTTAAAATTTGAGTTTATGACAGGAACTCATTACTCTCAACATGAATATAATTTGAGCAAAAAAGAGGCTGAAAAAATGATCTATTTATGAATGTAGGCATTCACAAAACTTTCAAGGCATAAGTGCATATGGTTCTTAGGAGAGTGTCAAGGGTCTATTTTGAGAATGGTAAATATCTGAAGTCACTCTTTTTGGTCTTTTGAAACAAAGAACACATGAGATAGTAGCAATAGTTCTTTAAAAACAAAGCATGGATTCTATTTTTGAGGCTATGTAAGCATTGGTAGCCTAAATATACCACATGATCACTTATTTTCTTTCCTGCAAGCTATTCAGGTATTTACTCAAAGACATAGATACAGGTCCCTTCTGATATTAGTCACTGAGTTTTGAAGAATTTTGCCTCAACACAATAATAATTGAAATGCATCTTTTAGTTCAAATAATGACCCATGTTCCTGTTAAAACATTGTTCAGGCTTTTGTTATGCCTAGCACCTGCTATCAGAGCAACTCACTCACAGATAACAAGTATAAATACTGGGAAAATATAAAAACAAACCAACAAACATTTGAAGAAACTTGAGAACAACTCAAAGAAGACACATAACAGAGTATTGTCCACACTTGGAAGAAGGGGAAAGCAATGCATGGATTTATATTTTCCTGGCTTTTAGCCTGAGGGCTTGTCTTATTAGGTACCAAGCAGAACAGCTAAAACCTACAGTCTAACTGGTTTCAAGAACCAGAAGAAAGAATTCAGGGGGCATAATCACTGATGGAAAGTGAGGGAGGAAATCCTAGAAGGGAAACCACCAGGCAGGGGAAACAAAAGTTTATGTATATAGACTCTACCTGAATCTCTGGCTGACTCTTGAACCAGATGTAAGTGGGTCAGTCTCGAAAAAGTTCAGTTAAGACTTATAGAAAAATTGCCTAAGGCAAATGAAACAAATTTGCAGTTTGAGTTCAGCTAAATTTAATGGACTGTTGAAACTCACATGCACGCACGCACACACATACACACCATATGTGTGCACACATCTGACACTCTTCAGAGAATATAACAGAATGAAAAGTGTCTACAACATACTATTGAAAAATTCAGAATGCACTCTGAACTCAATCTTGATATATTATGAAGAAGTAAAACATGATGCATTTGAAAGGGAAAAACATAAAACAAACTGTTGACAACAATGTAAATGGCCAGTAGATATTTACCCTGGAATGATCCAGATATTGTGATTAGCAGACAAGTGGCTTATATTGCCTATTATGAGTTAAACTTCCACCCCAACAAAAAATATATATTGAAGTCCTAGCCCCTAGTACCTCAAAATGTGACCTTATTTGGATAGAGGGTTTTTATGAAAGTAATCAATTTTTAAAAGTAATTAATTTTAACTTGATAGAAATAATCAAGTTAAAATTAGATCATTAATATGCAATTAATATCTAATTTTAACTTGATAGAAATAATCAAGTTAAAATTAGATCATTAATATGCACCATCCACCAATTGTCTTATAAAAAGGGAAATTTGAACACATGGAAAGATATAGGGAGAATAATAACATGTGTACATGAAGTCACACATTGGAATAATGTATCTAAAAGTGATGTGATATGAAAGATTCCCTGAAAACCACCAGAGACTAGGAGAGAGGCACTGAACAGGTTCTCTCTCATAGACCTCAGAAGAAATTAATTCTGCTCATCACTTGATCTCAGATTTCTAGCATCCAGAACTATGAGACAATAAATTTTGTTGTTAGAGCTACGCAGTTTGTATTGTAATGGAAGCCTTGGAAAATTAATATGCTATCTATAACTTTGCTCAGACATGTAAGAAAATGAATCTATAATGAGCAAAAGATGGAGTCTTAGCTGAGAAAGCAAAACTATCAGAAGTAAATAAAATAACTGAAAAATAGAGTGCATGGAACAAAAAACTATCACTAGATAGGACTCACAGAAAAATGGCAGTAAGGAAAAATTTAGTAGATCTGAATTTATAATAATAAAAAGCATTCAATGTGAAGAGCAAAGAAAATCAAATTGAAAAAGTAACAAGTGAAGCATTAAGGAGTGGTGGGACATTTCAAGCTCCAACTTCCATGTAAACAGATTCCAGAAAGAAAGGAGAGTGAGAATGGAACAGGAGCTAGATCTGAAGGAACAGCCGCTGACAACTGCCTACAGCTGGTGACAGGCATACTTTACAAATCCAGTGAGCTCAGGGAACGTGTCCTAATATAGACAAATAAAAAAACAACACAAGCAAATGAAAATCAGGCCTAGTCATCTTATGTGTAAACCAATGGATGTTAAATACAAAGAGAACATCTTCATAACAATCAGAGAAAAATTCCACATTACATAAATTCCGCTTTACAATAATTGAAGTGATAGTTGACTTCCCATCAGAAGCTGTTAAGGTCTGTAAACAAGTCAGATTGGCACCTGTTATTTTGCCAGAGAAATGTTAAAGTCTGTAAACAAGTCTGGATGGCGCCTGGCAAAATGCCAAAGGGAGTGGTTTGTGAAGTAACAAAAGCGAGCCATTAAGTGTGGAGATTCCTTATTGGTTGACTGCTGTATCTATTTTATGCTAATTAGATAAGCTGTGTAAAATGTATAAATATCGCTCAGATCCTACAATAAACGGCTCCTATTCCTGCTGCATCAACGTACACAAGTTATTCATCATCCCCCGGATATTTTGCTGCAGCCGGACTGCGGCAAGAAGCAATAACTGCCATAAACAGTAGAAAACTATATTTCCCTCTCTTTCCTTACCTTTCTCTTTTTTCATTTCCTTTCCTCTACCTTTTCTAACATAAAGAAACTCAACTAAACTCTAATAAAATGTCAATTTGGAGCAGGAAGAACAGGAAAGAGAAGGCCCACAGGCACACCAAGTTTAAACTCATGTAAAATCTCACTTCTTTATTGGAAAATATAGTTTATAGAATGCCTTCATAAGTTTCATTTTCTTTATTTTTTAAAGCAATAATAAATGTCTAAACCCATGTTAAGGATTGAATGAAACATGAAAGAATAAGACTTGACAGGGGGTGCTTTGGGGCAGGAAGTTATTATTGTGAGCTGCTGTTCTGACTTGAATTTCTCCTATTATTTTTATTGTAACAGAAGAAAAGATATGAGAAATAAGAGTTGATATGTATTGACAACCACTTTAAATCACTTTGAAACAAGAGGTACCCGTAATTTAACTAACATGTTTTGAAAACTCATCTTGTATCACACATTTTCATGGGAGAAGCTATTATCCAAATCACACTGCCTTTCTTCCCTGAGCTAGGTGCTTTCATTTTCCTACCTCTAGATGTCCATCAGGTATCTTTAACCCACATCCAACAGGAAAGTCATAATTTTCTCTTAAAATCTTCTATTATTTACCTCAGTAGTAACATCGATCAACTAGGAAAGCCCAAAGTCTTCCTCTCCCATAAACAGTGTGTCCAGTTAACTCTCCAAATCCTATCTCTTTAACATTAATTCACTTAAACAATAAATAAATTAAATAGAATTAATTTACGTACTAACTCATGCTGAACAATATTCTAGGAATTAGTTCTATAGCAGAGGACAAAATAAACATATTTAATCCTAAAGGGTTTTACATTCTAGCATGTAGACAGGCAAATAGATTCACACACACTTTTTTCATGCATACTTGCATACATATCTACATAATGCTGTTGGGAGGAGATAAATGCAACAACATAGAATAACTTGAGGTTAAAGGATAGAGAACTGGAGAAGGTGCCAAATGAGCAAAGTGAGCAGAGGAAGCCTGCTGCTGAGGGACCATCTGATCAGAGACCTAAATGATTTGGAAAAACACAAGAGCAAGAGAGTAAATGGGGAACGGCATGAGGTGAAGTCAGCAGGTGATGGGGCACTATAACACCAGAGCCTTGGGGACAGGTGAAAGGTGAGCCTTTGGAAGGTCCTCAGCAAGGAGTGTCCTGATGGGACTAGTGTTTTAGAGGAATCACACAGGTCTGTATGTTGAGTTTTATGCTGTATAAAATGGCCAACCTGGTAATTGGCATCTCCTCTTGCATATCTAATAAATAGCATATCTCACCTAACTCATGATTTTCAGTACTCCAAACTATTTTCTCCTTCATGTTTCCCTCCTTCACCAAAATCATCCAGTTACTCAGGACGAAATCCCAGAAGTCATCCTTATTTCTTACCTATTTCTCAATTCCCTCACCAAGTACCAATAAATCCTATTAATTCTACCTCCAAATGGAACCACAGACCTGACCATCTCCATTGTTTCCACCTAATTTACAGCCACCATGATTTCCTAACAAAACAGTGGCTCTGGCTACAACAGCCTCTTACCTCCTGGCTTCCCTATCACTTTACAGTTCACTCCCCGCTCATTGAGAATGATCACCATAGAAACATGCATCAGATCAGGCCATTCCTTTGCTTGAAACTGTCTGATGAAGTTGATTGGTTTGTTTGTAATTATCTAATTGGCAAATACTGTATGTGTTTATGTATGTATATAATGTACATCTTGTTTTGACATATGTACCTGTCGGATGGCTAAATAGAGTTAATCAGCATATATTTCCCCATGTCCTTATTGCTTTGTGATGAGAACACTTAACATTTTATAGTCAGCATTTTCAAGAATGTATCACTTTTGCCAGGCATAGTGGTACACACCTGTATAAGAGATCTCTAAGTGGTTCATGATATATGTTTAGTTAACATTCATTTGCTGAAACAATATGCAACTTGAAGCATCTCTTGGACTATTTAAGGTTGGTCAACCCATTGTATCAGTACAAAATGAGCTGAAATATGTAGCAATAATATGCACCTCCAAATCTGATTGTTTTCTCTTTTACTAAGCTCCATAGGTAATGTGAGTTTCTTTCAAAATTGTTCAGCTATATGATAATCCTTAGATATGACAATAAGAATTGCATCTATTTCTATGCAGTTTGAAATAGTTTCTATGCAAAGCCACTCTTTTTTATTTTTATTTTTTATTTATTTTGTCATATTTATACAAACATGTAGTACATCTTCTAATTAGGACCTCATTCTTGTGATTTTACATGATGTGGAATTCACTAGTCATGTATTTCATATAAGAACATAGGAAAGTTATGTCTGATTCATTCCACTGTCTTTCCTATTCCTATCTCCCCTCCCGTTCCTTCATTTCCCTTTGTCTAATTCACTGAACTTGTCCTCTTCCCCTTTCTCCCCCATGCAAATTGTGCATTAACATCTGCATATCAGAGAAAACATTCAATCTTTGGTTTCTAGGGATTGGCTTAACTCACATAACATGATAGTCTCCAGTTCCATCCATTTACCAGCAAAGACACAAAGTCATTTTTTTTTTTAAAGTTGAGTAATATTCCATGGTGTATAGAAACCACATTTTCTTTATCCATTCATCTGTTGAAGGCACCTAAGTTGGTTCCATAGTTTAGCTATTGTGAGTTGAGCTGCTATAAACATTAAGGGCTGTGTCACTGTAGTATGCTAATTTTAACTCCTTTGGATATACACCAAATGGTGGTTCCATCCCAGGTTTTCTAAGGAATCTCCATACTGCTTTCCAGAGTGGTTATACCAATTTGCAGTCCAGCCAACAATGTAAGAGTGTACCTATAAGAGGCAACTAATGATTACAGGTTTATTTGAATGGTCCTAAGGCACAGGCGATACCTTCTGAGAACTCGGGAAAGGCACCGATGGAAATTGCTTAGTTGATGGTGATACTTGTTCAAAGGAGATTCTGAGCAGCTCACAGAATTCGTTGGTTCATGAACTGGACTTCAAACACCAATGGTCTGAAGAAGAAGAGATATGGGTGCAAGCTGATAAGTCCCAATTAGGCTGTTTGACTCACAACTTTTTTTTTTTTATCTTGAATAAGCTTTCTCACAGTACATCCTTCTGATGTTTAATCCTATATAATAAACATGTAGACCTTCATGGCCAGTCTCCTCTATCAGGAGTTTGGTTGATCCACCCAGTCTCACTTTCTCTATATTTGTGTCTGTTTGTCTTTTTTTCCAGTCGTCTGACTGCCTCATTCATGAAACTGGATAAACATAGTGCTGGCTACAACATATACCCTTTCCCCCACATCCTTGACAATGTTTATTGTTACTTGTATTCTTGATAATTATCAATCTGACTGGAGTGAGATGAAAACTCAGTGTAGTTTTAATTTGCATTTCTCTAATTGCTAAAGATGTTGAACATTTTATTTTTATTTTTTGGTATGTTTGTTGAGTATTTGCATTTCTTCTGGAAAGTGCCTATTCCATTCCTTTGCTCATTTATAGATTGGGTTTTTTTTTTTTTTTTTGGTATTAGGTTTTTGAATTCTTTATATATCCTGGAGATTAATGCCTTACCTGAGGTGCAGGTGACAATGATTTTCTTATTCTTTAGGCTCTTTCTTCATGTCCTTGATTGTTTCCTTTGCTGTGAAGAAACATTTTAGTTTGATACCATCCTATTTATTGATTCTTAATTTAACTTCTTGCAAGTCTTGTTGAGGAGTCAATTCCTAAGCCGGCATGATGGATAGTTGGGCCTACTTTTTCTTCTAGGAGGCACAGGGTCTCTGGTCTAATGCTTAGGTCCTTGATCCACTTTGAGTTGAGTTTTTGTAGAGTGAGAGAAAGGGGTTAAATTTCATTCTGCTAATATAGATTTCCAATTTTCCCAGCAAAGTAGCAGGATATAAAATTAACACCCATAAATCAATTGCATTCCTATATAGCAAAGATGAATCATCTGAAATAAAAGTTAGGAAACCTATCTCATTCACAATATCCTCAAAGAGAAAAAAATAAAATAAAATACTTGGAAATCAATCTAACAAAAGAGGTGGAAAAAATATCTACAATAAAAGCTACAGAACACTAAAAAAGAAATTGAAAAAGAGCTTAGAAAATGGAAAGAGCTCTCATGTTCTTGGCTAGGAAGAGTTAACATTGTCAAAATGGCCATACTACCAGAAGCACTATACAGATTTAATACATTTTCTATAAAAATTCCAATGATGTTCTTCATAGAAATAGAAAAAGCAGTGATGAAATTTATTTAGAAAAACAGGAGGTCCAGATTAGTCAAAGCAATCCTTAGCTAGAAAAGTGAAGTAGGAGGCATCACAATACCAGAACTTAAATTATACTACAGAGCTGTGGAAAAAAGACAGCATGGTATTGGCACAAAAACAGACATGATGTCCAATGGAACAGAGACACACCCCCATAAAAACACTTGTCTCATACCAGACAAAGGCACCATAAATACACATTGGAGGATAGCCTCTTCAATAAACAGTGCTGGGAAAACTGGATACCATTGTTCTCTTTTGTTTTCCACAAAAGAGAACAATGGTATCCAGTTTTTTTTTTTCCATTTCTTCACTCTCAGTTCATATGATACTTTAATGGTAAAATCAGTCTCGCCTGGACAGCATACACTTGGGTCCTGTTTGCTTATCCATTCAGACATTCTATGTCATTTAATTGGAGAATTTAATACATTCACTTTCAAGATAATTATTATTAAGTAAGGACTTACTACTGCCATTTTATTAATTTTTTGATCATTTCATGGAGGGTTTGTTCCTTTCTTTCTATCGTGTTGGCTTCCTTAGTTATTACACTGAATGATAATAAAACCATAATGCATTACATTCTGTGGTATGCAGCTAAACAGGCTTTGGATGGAATTTAAAATTTTAAACACTCATATGAAAACTTTGGAGAGAAATCTATAGCTTTAAATGCCTATCTGAGAATTTAAAAAATTTACAATAAATCATCTAATTCTCTACCTAAAGAAGCTTAAAAAGAAGAGAAAAAAAGGGTATATCCCAATAGAAAGAAATGAAAATAAGAGTAGAAATCAATGGAAAATATGTTAAAAAAGAAACATAAAAAATAGGTAAGATTAACAAAGTTGAATCTTCTGAATTTGCCTTTCAGAACATTACCATACCATCATGCTGACACTAGAATCTGGAAAGAGAGTTTTTTCATGATCCAAGGGTCTGTGGATGAGGGAGAGTTTTGAAGCTCAGAATCACTGCTGAGTGGTAACAGATGTTTGTCCAGAGAGCAGCCCCTGGATTGCCTCCAGGAGCACAGAGAACCCATTTTGAAATTTAGAGTTCCCAGCTTCTAAAGCATTGTTAGGTGCATAAAACCACTGAATACTTTATGAAAGGCTATTTGATCACAATAAATAGGGCTGTTTTGCCCAAATTCTCCTATTAAATATATTATGCTGGGTGAAAGAAGTAGGTAAAAGTCACCAGCCTGGGAAAGACTCAGGGGATTCATGTGCACGTGTGAGCATAAAAGAGAAGTCTTAAGTGATCATGGGGTTTCAAACTTTGATCTTCTGTTCGCTCAGAATGTTCTGTGCCTTACCAGTGTTTTATAGAATCTGACAGATGTGACATTTAATTATTACTAAGAACTGTTAAGTGGAAAGATATTCTGGGAAATGGCCTCTCCATAGGCAATCAAAATTACATGAGTGCAAGATGTTCAAGCCACTAGTTATAAAAAAAGAATATGATTTGTTTCAAATTTATTTCTTTGTAATTTGAAAATATAGACTGTAAAAAGATTCAGGCAGTAATATCTTCCTATTTTTTAGGATGATATATACACAGAAGAGTAATTTGCAACAATTTTCATTATTAGTTTTTCATTTCCTGGAAAGTCACTTGACACAAAATAACAGGATTTCATCTTTATTAGGGAAAGACTTCAGTTGTAATAGATTTATGATATATCATATAAGATAGGAATATTGAGAGAAAACACAGTGACAAAGTGATTACAGATTTATATAAAAGTTTTGTTTTGTTGGAGTAAGAAAACTTAAAGATCTACCCTCATCACAAATTTTGTGTAGAATACAATATTGTTAATTATAAAGACTATGTTGTGTAGCAGAGCTCTACAACCTACCCATCTTGCTGTAGTAAGGGATTTATGTCTGTTGATTAGCATCTTTGTATTTCCCCATCCCTTGTGAATTGGTCATCAGGTCAAAGATCTGACAACAAAAGTACAGGGAGAAATAACAAGCAGGATGACATTGAACCAATATGCTTATTCATAGCAAAGAAGATAATCAACCAGTGAAAAAGCAGTCTGCAGAATGGTAGGAAATATTTGCAAACCATATATCAGATAAAGGATTAATATCCAAATTATATAAGGAACTCCCACAACTCCATGGCAAACCAATAACAAAAACCCTCTAATAACCCAATTAAAAACAGGACAATGATTTGAATAGAAATTTTTCCAAAGAAGACATACAAATTGATGTGTAGGCAAAATGGGTCCAATTTCATAAATTATCAGAAAATACAAATCAAAACCACAACAGGATATCACTTTATATCTATTAGAATGAGTATTTTACACACACACACACACACACACACACACACATGCACACACTCTGTTGGTGAAAATGTAGAGAAATTGGAACTCTTGTATAACAATTAATGGGAAGACAAAATGGTGTAGCCATTGTGGAAAACTATGTAGAGATTCCTCAACAACTCTCATCTGGGTTAGAATTCTTATGCCTAAACTTTTTATTTTGAAAGAAGTATGTAACAATTTGCAAACAGTTGCATAAAATACTACTGATAGTTGCCATGTATGCTTTACCCAGTTTCCCCATTGTTAACATTTCATAAGATTATACAGCCAGGATAATTGCCAGGATATTGGCCTTGATATATTTAAGAGACAGAATATTTTTATTATTGCATGTTTTTTTTTAATATCACACTCACTCCCCCCTCATATGCCTTTAAACACTGGTCATCACTGTTCATCCATTTCTATAATGTTTTTATTGTAGGAATTATATAATTTCGGAGGTTGATTTTTTTTTCACATGGCATAGTACACTGGTACTTTGTTACTGTGGAGTATCAATAGTTTATTTTGTTTTATTGCTGAGTAGTTTTCCATGTTGATGATATACCACAGTTCATTTAACCATTCATTTATTGAAGAACATTTTAATTGTTTTTAGTTTGTGGCTATTGTGAATAAAGTGCTATAAATATCTATGTACAGATTGTAGTTAAAAATAAATATATATTTTTTTGTAGTTGTTAATGGAGATTAAGCCCAGAGGAACTCTACTAGTGAGCTACATCCCACATACTACCTTATTTTTACTTTGCTGAATTGCTGAGGTAGCTTTGAACTTGCCTCACCTTCCTGAGTTATAGGGATTACAGGTGTGTGCCACTGTGACTGGCAACACAGTAAGTCTTACTTTTTATGAGATGAATGCCTAGGAATGTAATTTCTAAGATTATAGTAGCTGCATGCTAAATTTTAAAAATTTCAACTATTTTCCTGAGTAGGTATCCCATTTTAGATTCTCATCAGCAATGTCTCAATAATTCAGTTTATCTTCATCCTCATCAATATTTGGTGTGGTCAGCTCTTCTGATATACAGAATATCTTCTCTTTGTAGTTTTAGTTTTCATTTTCACAATGGTTAACAATATTGAATATCTTTCATGTGCTTATTTCACAATTGAATTCCTTTTTTGAGATGTTGCATGAACATATAACTTTCCATATAGAGGAAAACTATGTTCTTCTGCCCATTGATACCTAGGTCTGAAAACCAAGTATATCTGAAAACAGCTAACAGTACCTTTTCCATGGCAATTTTTTATTTCTTGAACTGGCATTTTCTAGATAATCTTATGCATCATCATGGGAAAGCAGACCAATTGCTAAATGTGTGCTAATATCTTCCAACACCTGGAAAGAAAAGAAAAAAAAAAGTGATTTCTATCCCTTGAATGCAGTGCCTATAGTAGGCAGAATAATGCCCTTTTCTAAAGATGCCTATATCCTATTCCCTGAAACCTAGGAATATATTTTATTATACAACAAGGGGGTTGATAATCAGATGACCTTAAAAACATAGGGATTAGCTTGAATTATGTGGAGATATCCAACCAATGAAAGGCATCCTTCAAAGAGGAAGAGGGAGGCAGGAGAGGAGACTGGAGTCTGAGAAAGATCTGAAGATGTTGTATTGCCAGATGTGTGAACTGGTCACAAGGCAAAGAATGAGGGGAGATTTTAAAGAACTGATAAAGTGAAGAAAAGGGATTTTCTCCTCAAAGCTTCAGAAGGAAGTCAGCCTTGCCAACTCCTTGATTTTAGCTAAGTGAGACCCATTGTGGAATTGTTACCTCCAGGAATATAAGGTAATACATGGGTGCTGTTTTAAGTCAATCAGTTTGTGGTAATTTGTCCAGAAGCAAAAGGAGACTGACTCAATAATGAATTATTATTATTATCAACAAATTAAATTGATATAATTTAAAAAAAAAATTCCTCAAATTCTCAAAGTCTCTTATCTATCCATATTCTGTCATTTGTCTCTGGGGTTTACTGATGGATTTCCAACATCTGGTATTGAGCATAGTATGTATAGTTGCGTAAAAAAAAAAAAATGCTGATTGGGGGCTGGGATTGTGGCTCAGCGGTAGAGCGCTCGCCTAGCATGGGTGGGACCCAGGTTTGATTCTCAGCACCACATAAAAATAAAGGCATTGTGTTGTGTCCATCTACACCTAAAAAAATGAATATTAAAAAATATTAAAAAAGATACTTCCCTTTTTAATACAATAGATCTTGTATTTATTGGATACCAATTATGTACCAATCATTGCAATTTTCTGGGTGCTAGGGTTAGAAAAAAATATTGAATCAGGTACAAGATATTCTAGGAAGGAAGAGGGATAAAAAAAAATTGTACCATACAGAGTGGTGAGGAATATGAATAGAACTTTGAAAATTTTATTGGGTATATGGAATAGGGTATGATATATATATTTTTCTGTCCAGAAGAGAATAACTGCACAAGACTTCTTAAAAACAATGACACATGAGATAAATTCTGAAGGATAATTATATAGTTTTTGTGCAATGCCAGAGGTTTTTAGGCAGAAGAAACAGCATTTGCAAAGGCACAAAGATGTGAGATCAAAAGGCATCTTTGGGAAAGGGCTCATGGTTGAATGTGGTGTGTGAAAGGGAAAGACACTGGAAGAGAGGTTTGTAAATAATCTTGAATGACATTCTGCATAATTTGAATTTTATCCTGAAGGCAGTATAGAGGGAATAATTGCAGCATTAAGAGTGACACTCAGTAATCATTCTTTTAGAACAATAATGCTGTCTACCAGGTGGAGGATGGATTGGATAGAGGCAAGAAGGCAATTAGGAGGCTGTCACCCTAGACAGGACTCTGTGTGAGGGGGCTGAAGTAGAGCAGTGAAGAGATGAGAGAGTTTGCAAAACCCTTTGGCAGGAGCTGAACTGATGGCTGATTTGTTTGGGTATATGGGGTGTGAGGGAGATGTAGATGTCAGAAATTTTCTGAATTGAGGTGACTGGGTGGATGTTATGATATATTATGATCTGTGATACACCCTTAAGGAAGAACCATTTGAAGGATCAGTGAAAATTAAAGTTGGAAATCTGAGTTTGATAGCAAGAAATACAAGTAAAATATGAAGTAGGTAGCTACATTTCAGGAAAGAGATTAAACCTAGGAATATTGATATGAAAAATCTCAGGTATCATATTGTGGTCTGCCTCCATGGGAGCATGTAATGGTCAATAGCTTTTGCAATTAGATGAACTTGAATTTGGATCCCAGGTCCACCACTCATTACTAGGGTAAAATTATGTACACTTTCTTATCTGTGGAATAAGTACAACAATCCTATCTCAAAAAATTTGGAAATTTTTAAAATATATAATGTACATAAATTATCAAACATTATATATACAAAAAGACTTTTCTTCTTTTGTAAATTCTTTTTTCCCACCCATTTTTTCCCCACTGGATGTTAAAGTTCTTGATAATGGAGTTACTTTATTAGTCATTATATAACTAAATACATTGCATATGCTCAGTTAATATCATGGGTGAATATAATTGACTATTTAGAATATTTTAGATTGAAAATTTATGTTAAAAAGATTCAAATTCTAGTTGTAAAATTACAAAAGAATAAAAATTTAAAAATTATAAAAATAAATTCAAAGTTGAATAAAAAATTTCATTTTCTGCAATCCATCCTAATGTGGCTAGATACTGTCAACAATTTAACATAGTGAAGATTTTTTCCTCCACAAGCATTTATAAATAACAGATCCATAGATTAGTAAAATGATGTCATTTTAATATATTGTCCTGCAATTTGCTTATGTCAGTTAGAAGTGCCTTTACAGTAGATATCATTCAGAATATGACTATTTTTTTAAACTGGATGAACACATTTTATAGTATTAATATACTACCATTTATTTAACCATTCCCTTACTGGTAGATATTTGCATCCTTCCTAGCCTTTTGCTATTAAATATTATGTGAAGCATGTTCGCTTTACACTCAATACCAACTAGACGGAGTCAATGAGAAAGAACAGCCATATAGACAAGTTACATGAAGTAGATTTATCACAGACAGGTAGCAGAAGAAAACAGAAGGCTTCATTGTGACCTGGTTCCTCAAGGCTTAGGAAAGCTGCTCAGCACAGAGGGAGTCTTGCCTGCAGGTGCCCCATTTATACCACAGCTGAGAAACCCCAGAAAACAGCCTTCCCTGGATTTTGTACCTTGGGGGCAACGTGACACACTGGACTGAAGTGTTGAAGGACAACCTGTTTCTAGGGGAGACTGAAGTGGAGCCTGAGCTGCTCTGGTCAGTGCAGCCGTATCACAGGATATTGCATGCCCAACATATCTTACTTATTCCTTGAAGTATAAATGGGTAAGGGGAGAACTGGGCTGGCGCAAAGCCACCCACAGAACTGTCCTGCATGCTGCAATACATATTCTTAAATATACCTTTCTACACTTATAATATTTTTATAGAATATTTTTATAGAATATTTACTTACTTATGTAAAAGTGAATATTTATGTACTTATGTAAAAGTGAAATTACTCAAAAATGGTTTTGAGTGTGTATATAATTCATTTAATAGACACTCATCACATTTTAAAATGGTGATTAAAAATATTCACTCCTCCATTGCATAAAGTCATGCCTGCATTTCCCCCTTCTTGCCAGTATTTTTATTTATAACATCCAAATGGTAAGCAAAAGTTATTCAAATGTAATTTGAATCAGATTTTTAAAGTTATGTGCCAGGTTGAGCTTTTGGGACATTTATGTATTTTTAAGTCTGTGAGTGATTGATTCTTTATTTGTTGTTCAATGATTTCTTTATTGTTTTCCCAATGTGATTATAAATGGGCACAGAGAAAATGTTTCAGTATTTCTTTAAAGGAATAGGATAGACCTGAATTTTGTATAAAAGTGAACCTATTTTCTAAAATGTTATATTAAGGTCCCAAAGATTGCCATTAACAGTGACATGTTGTGATCATCTCTTGCTGTACAGAAAATAACCTTGTGGGGTAAAGGACATATATGTGAATTCTGTTTCTTCCTTTTAGGAAAATATTAAGACAAAGGAAGAGAAACAAACATTATCAGACAATTTCTAAGTGCCACATTTGTTACACACTTTATCTTATTGAATTTTCTCAGTAATCTCATTATCCACAGCATTTTACAAATGCATTATCAGAGGTACAATGACACTAATTAAGTGTCTCACATTCACACATTTTTTAATGTAACTTTGAGTTTAAGTTCCAGGCAATGCAAAAATCTTTACTCTTTGACCATGCGAGTGTACCCCATGGTTTTTTGTTCATTTATTTTTAGTGGGGATTGAACTCTGGGGTTCTACTGCTGAGCAACATCTCCAGCCCTTATTATTTTTTATTTTGAGATAAGTTCTCATTAAGTTGCCCAGTCAGGCTTTGAACTTTCAATTCTCCTCTCTCAGCCTTCTGAATAACTTGAGGTACCACATAAGCTTGCTTCATGTTTTTTAAATAAACAAATCCTAAAATTTTTAAGCAGAAAACTCCTTGTACTTATACAATATTGTGGAAGATTCTTAAAGGACAGTTTGACTTTTAGCAAAAATTGAAGCCAAATATACTACCAAGGTAGCAAATGACTACTCAGTGAGTATTGTACATAACAGCACTGCTGTAGCTCAAAAGAAGAAAGAGAAGAATATCAGCGATGGTGGGTCTCTAACTAGTCTTAGAGAGGAAACAGTTTTGACTATGTAGAACAGATGTGAAAAGGCAAGACAGGGCCCTCTAGCTGGGATGCTGGGTTAGGCAATAATGAGTGGATATATAATATTGTGTGCCTGGGTATGGACAATTTTGCTTTCCTGCTGGTTATGATTGAAAAAAAAAGTCATAAGTGAAGGGATCACTTTTTCTCAGTTTTCCCTGAGGCATGTGAAAAATACTATGTGTATAAATACATGATGGTGGCATTTACCTAGTCCCATTGGAATTTCCCAGACAATGATAATAAATATTATAAGTAGAGGGGTATTGCAAGTACAACAAATACTACTGCACGCAGTATCCACAAGAATGAAAGGATGCAAAGATTCTTCTCTACTGCTTTAAAGTATCACAAATATATGTGAAGGTGAACCTAAGTTTTTGCAGAAAAGCTGACTGAATAAAAATTACTTAAAAGCAAATTGAAGATAATACAACCAAGGTTGCTTTCTCTGGTCATTAGAGGTATATATAGAGAAAAGACTATTTCATAGAGATAAGGAAATGGCATTAATGTTTTCTGATATAGAGTCATCAAAATCTATTTGATTTTTATGGCTAGATTAAGTTTTTGACCTTATTGGGGACTTCAAAGACAGATAAGTGGGTTGATAAAACATCTCAACAGAATTTAATTAAAGCTATAATGAACATTGGTTTTGTGTTATCCAGATGAATTTCTAGTTTCTTGCAATTTGTGTAATGCTGGTAGGCTTCACTGTAGTCAAGTTCTGCATCTGTTTGTGAGATGTTTGTTGATGGTATCCAATGAACTGAATAATCACTTAGTTCTACTTAGAGCACCTTTACTTTCTATGACACCATCACCATGAAAGCTATTTGTAGAGCTGTAAAGGTCAAAAAGCACAAGATAGTAAAGTTAATAGCAATTAAATTTTATTGTGAGCTTCTTTATGCCAGGGATATTACATTCATTAGCTCATCTGACCTTAATAATATCGAGGTAAGTAAAGATAATAATTAACTTGATTTTATAAGTGGGGAAACTGAGGTTAAGAATAGTAATCAGTTTACCTAAGACCACCTGCCTAGCAAGTGGCAGAACTGAGATTCTAATCCAAGTCTGAGTAACTTGGTAACGTGAGTTCTTAGCTACTCTGCTGTATTCTTCACACTATGGTGGACATCATCTAGTTTAATTTGGTAAGCAGCCATGGGGAAAAGGACAGAACTCTGAAGAATCAGAAGGACTCAGTTTGTAACTATTAACAAATCATTCCCTGAATGCCGATTTTTAGAAATGTCAAACACAGACAGCAAAAGCTGTCTACTTGTGGGGCTTTAGAAGTAATAGATAAGACAACACACATGAGAGTGTCTAATGCAGTACCCAGCAAATATACATCAATCTATTGAACACAGACTATTGGCCTGAATAAGCACATGCTTTGCCATCAAAAGAAGATAATAGGATGGAAAGGAGATCCTACATATGGTAATTATACCATGACATCACATGACCTAATTATAGACCTCTCCGGACTTTTTCTCTTTACTTTAGATGTCTAGGTGTCTCATCTTCTAAAATGGTCGAGATAGAAAAGGATTTGGATTTAAACACAACCAAACACAGATTTCAACCCAGTTTACCTTCCTATTAATAGCACTAATGTTAATATTGGTTCTTCTTTCTAAGCTTAGCTTTCTTGTTTTTTAAAAAATGGTACAATGATAATGTTATCACTGTTTCGTGAGAGTTATAAATACATATGGTTGTAAAAATACTTTTCAACTCTGATCTACTTTTTTTACTAAAAATGGAAGCTCTTTGAGGATAGGTACAATGTTTCTTCATCTCTCTATTCTTGGAGCCCGCCAGCAGGTGCTCACGTAGGCCTGACAATTGATAAGGAAGATTTATAGTTCCCTAGGAAGCTATTCTTTGCTGATTTCCATTACTGAAACCTTTCACACAACTTTTAAAGACCTATTTGGTATGGAATTAATCACTTAGGATTTGTGGTGACTGTGAATTATTTTCCTTCTGATTAAATGCAAACTAGACTACTATGAAAATTTGGTCTTGTTCTCTGGTATTCTGGAGAGTGAATTAGAGGTCAATTTACTCCAACAGTAGAGGTCAATCTTCAGCTTGTACTCTCAAGGGTTGAAACCAAATCTTGGAATATTTTTTTTCAGAAGCTAGACATTGTCTTCAAAGCAGTTTTTAAAATAAATTCTGATGAATAAATACAATAAGGTAAACCTTCCATGTTACCATAGTATTAAGAGGTCAGGGGCATATTTGTATAGCAATTATCCTATTCATCCAAGTAAAATTACTCTGAGTAGATTCAGAGTTTGATAAAATTGCCCCACTAAATCATGATGGAAGTTTATGAGCCTTTTCACTCTTCACTTTTGTTTTATTATGGGACATATTGACAATAATACCATTTACTTGTTTGCATGAACCTGTAAAGGCTGAAAATATTTCCAAATGCACATTATTTTCTTTATCAGAGAGATGCTGCTGTGTGAAAAAGCCATCTCAGTAGAATTTACTATATCCAAAATCTAATAGAAGTTGTAAAAATTGTTGTATATGTCCAACTAAATATTTTAGAAGTAATAATGTTTTTAACCACATATGTATACTTAAATATATATCAAATAATTGAGTCATGATTCAGTCATTTACTCATTCAGGACCAAACATTTATTGGATACCTATTTATGCACTAGGTCTTGAGGAAAAGGATAAAACCTTTTTATAAATCAATTATTTTTAAGAAAACACTCTGATAAAAGTGATTTGTGGGTTGTGGATGTGGCTCAGCAGTAAAAGTGCTTGCCTGGCTTGCATGAGGCCCTGGGTTCAAATCCCCAAGCACCAAAAAAAAGTGATTAATGACCAAATATGTCATCAATATAAAACTAGGATGTACATGCAATAGTAGAGATAGCTGTGTGAAAAATGACACAGAGACATGATTCTGCTTGAATGTCGAAAGAATTCTTTATGGAAGATAGAAACAGTTGATCTGTGTCTTGTGAAATGCAAATGATCAGAAACAATAAGGTTGGAGAGGGCAAAGAGCATCATAGTCAAAGTGGACAACAAATTGAGAGAAAGTCAGACATCCTGGCCAGGGTACCATGTCTTTAATGTGGGAAGCTATTGGCAGTTTGGGGGAAGAAGTGTTCCATGATCAGAAAGTGATTTACAAAGACACATGCTGCTATAATATTGAAAAACAGGAATAAAGGAAGGAAAACCAATTTGATCATTACAATATTTTAGGCCAATGGGAATAGAAGATATGAATCTGAGAAGGGACTGGTTAACAGTGGTAATGCAAAGTGGAAATGTATGGGATTTGAAATTAGGTTGTAGGGTAATGAGAGAGGAAATGTAATATGTTTTACACTATGATTCTTTGTGACTAGGGAGATAGAAGTGGAATCAGCATAGATTCAATAGGAAGTAAAGGGAGAAAGTAAAGGTAAGTCCCCTTTTAGATGATACACATGGAACACCAGCCACGATTCTACTGCTGCAGGAGATGCCACACAGCTTTGCTCAGAGACGAAGGCTTCCTACAGCTGACATCCAAGCAGCCAACATCTTTGCAAACTGGTCCATGAATTTTAGGAAATCCAAATGCTATGCCAGTAGGAGCATATTGCAACAGAAATTCACATTTTATCTTTAATTGACACACAAAGGCAGTAAATAACATAATTTGCATTTTGGTGACAAAGCCAAACCAGTGCTGAGTTGGAGACAATGGTTGGGATCTCTATCTGGTCACACAGTCTTTGCCCACACCAATGAGCACAAATGTAGCAGGCATTTTTTTTTTTTCTGTGTATGACTAATAATGCCTCTTTTTAGATTCTGAGCAGATTTTGTTTGCTTGTTCATTGTATCTTTTCTGATTTGGGCATGTTATGTGGCATCACAACCCCTATTCCAGCTGCAGGAGAATCAAAGAAAAGTTAATCAAGTAGGCAATTTACATACATCTTCACAAAATAAATTCAAACACATGAACAGAAATAATGCTATGCATGTAGCATGATTTTAAAAATATATGTTTCCTAGTTGTGAATGAACAGGCATTGTCTTCTCTCATATAGCTCTTTTACAGAATATCAAGAGCAGTAATCATAGTCAAAACCCAAATAAAAAATACCTTAGAGTTTCATCTCCAGCACACACACACACACACACACACACACACACTCCATATATATGTATATGGAGGCAGAGACACACACACACACACACACACACACACACACACACACACGTGTGTGTGTGTTGCGGGGAGTGCGTGCAATGCGTGCAAGCATCCTTATGACACACGAGGGGAGCTTTTGCCTTTCCCACTGGTCTCCATCTGGAAACACTGAAAACTCCTCTTGCAGAGATCCAGATCATGTTGCTTCTAAGCTCGTCTTGAACAGTGAGGAAAGTAGTCATTTAATTGCTCAGCAGTTTCAGGTCTTTCTTACAATAGGATATGCAGTTAGTAGTGTTGTCTATATCACTTGTAAGGGACAAGGTTTCAAGGGACAAGATCAGACAACAGGAAAACTTGGTTTTACTAAACCATTGATGAATTTCACCACCAAGCCTACCCCATAAGAATGACCTTCTGCCTGAGCTTTGCTGTCCATCACCACTCAGGAGCATCTATTACCTCCCTGCATATGTACGTCTTCGGCTGTGGAAAACAGAGCTGAGCCCTTGCAGCTGCTTGTACTTAGCCTCCAGAATCAACCCAGGTTTTCTCCCTACCATCTGCTTTGAACCATGTCTCATTTGGCGTTGGGTCTTTATTGGTACTTTCCCTACACTCTTTGGGACGATAACTGAATTTCAGTCACGTTTGGCAGTGTTGATTGTCTCTGACTCATGTTGCCACTGCAAACATTGCCCTGTTCTAGATGCCATTTTGCCAGGTGTGCTAAACCTTACTTCTGGATTCACAGGAAGGAAGAATAATCACATAGGGACTCCTCCTGAGCCCCAGAGTTCAGGTTGCCCACCTTCCTCTTGAGGTGTGGCTCTTCCAGGATCTTGGATCCTGCTCTCAAATTACATCCTTCTTTTCCTCAGTCTTTTTTTATGAATGCATGATATCCTAGAAAAAAGAATGCTACCCAGTTAGCTTCTATCATCAGTCCCGACTTTCTTTCTGTAATCACTTTATTAGATGTATGGGAAAGTCATGGACATTGAATTCAGAAGTACCTGGGTTAAAATCCTGGAATTCTATTACATATTTTATTACACATAACTTTGAAAAATTATTTTTTTTTTAATTTAAGAGTCAGTTTTCTTATCTGTCAAATGAAAGAAATAGCATTTCTACATTTTTCTCGCACACAGAGAACTTTCTCTAAATTACTATGTTCTTGTCTGAATAAAGTAATTGAATTTATAGGTTGTTTAGTACCACATAGGCACAGTCTTATTACACAATTATTTATGTCTCTTTTCTTCAAAGTAACAGTATCTGAGAACCTCATAATTGGAAAGACATTTAAATAACTTTGAGACCACGAACTAATTCAATGTATAAATGATAATTGTAACATCCCCAGTAAATGTCCATCAAATATATATAAACAAACACACACACACACACACACACACACACATATTCTTTTTTTAAATTTTTATGGTACTGGGGATTGAACTCAGGGGCACTCAACCACTGCAGTAGTTTGTAATTTATTTAGAGGCAGAGTCTCACTGAGTTGCTTAGCACCTCACCTTTGCTGAGGCTGGCTTTGAATTTGCGATCCTCCTGTCTCAGTCTCCCGAGCCACTTTGGATTACAGGTGTGCACCACTGCACCTGGCCATCAATCATAATTTAAACATGCCCATCACCAGGACAACTCTTTACTTACAATCTAGCTTATTCTGTTATTGAACAAGTTTGACAATTGGAGGTTTTTTTCATGTAAAATCAAACTCTACTTCTGATTATAATTTTTTCTTACTCTTATTTGTTATATTTATTAATTTACTTTTAAAACTTTTTTCTTCCTAATTTTTCATTTTTTTTGTCCATTATGTTTGTATTATATAAACCTGAATTAGAAAGAGTTACCACCACTTGATTGGCTGTTGAATTTGCAATTTTTATTTATCACTTTAACAACATATGTAAACCATTAAGAGGGGAGTGAAAACCACCAAAAACTATGTTTTAAACATTCTATATTCAAAGCCATCTGCTATATCCAAAAAAAGACAGAGTTGACGGACAAGACATAAGGGGTTTCTTTTTCATAAATGAATCCCCAAATGACAGACTTCCAATAAGCAAATCAGTTTCTCTGCTGATTTCTGGTGGGATCTAGTGAGTTTGTTTTGCTATGATTATGAGAGCTAAGGGATTTGTTAGGTGGTCATTGAACTTGTCAATCAAAATCTAATACAAATGGATGACCCTTATAGAGACTCAAAAGGAAAGAAGACAGCACAAACAGAATCATACAACTCCAGAATATCATACTATGTAGCAATTATTTTGGTCTAAGACTAATTTCATTTGCATAAATTTTAAAAAACAAATCTTTGTCTCCGCTCTTGAATACTTTCCCTGGCAGGAAGCTCAATCCCACATATGCAGGTAGGTCTACTGATGAATAAGTCTGATTGTACTAAAGTTTTTCTTTTCTTTTCTTTTTGAATGACATGTGGCTCTCCTATTTTTTAATCATTTAGATCAAATTATTCATATCAGGGCTCGTGTTGTGGCTCAGTGGTAGAGCACTTGCCTTGTACACATGAAGAACCGGGTTCAATCCTCAGCACCACATAAAAATAAATAAATAAAATTAAGATATCGTGTCCATCTACAACTAAACAAAATTAAAAAAATTATTAATATAAACTCATTCATTCAAACTTCATTCATTCTTTTTTTAATTCAAGAATATTCTTTTTATTAGCTGAAAAATAGTTCTATTTCTTCTTAAAAACATTTTTTGAATTGAAAGTATTAGTTGATTTGGAATACAATACAAGGAAAGATATACTTTATAATATCTTTTTACATAAATAATTTGAACTTGTAAGTTTTTTATTATACATGTAGTTTTTTGCATTACAATTCTTATTACACATATATATCACAATTTTTCACATCTCTGTTTGTATATAAAGTATGTTGACACCCAATTCGAGTCTTCATACATTTACTTTGGATAATGATGTCCATCATATTCCACTGTCCTTCCTAATCCCCTGCCCCCTTCCCTTTCCCTCCCATCCCTTATTTTATGTTATTTTCTTTGAAAAAAGTATTTATTAAATTTTTTTTAGCAAAGATCAGCCTAAAACCTA
Organism: Callospermophilus lateralis; assembly: GCF_048772815.1. Classification (NCBI taxonomy): domain Eukaryota; kingdom Metazoa; phylum Chordata; class Mammalia; order Rodentia; family Sciuridae; genus Callospermophilus; species Callospermophilus lateralis. The sequence continues at coordinate 142,328,890 of NC_135306.1, forward strand.
AGGATGCAATACTAAATAAAGTAATGCTAGTTTATGCTCTCAAGGCACTTGGGAATATGTTTCCAATAGTAATTGGAAAATTGCATTAAAAACTAAACTTCAAGTTGCAATAATTACTATGGAGTAAAACTATTGTGATTTATAGATTATGTCACTGAGTGAATAGACCAATTGTGGTAGCAGAGGACATAGAAGTGGTGATGATGGACAAGACACTTGCTGAGGAGGTGATCTTGAAATGTCAAGAGCTTTGTAATGTTTTGAACAACCAATAATAAAAAAAAAGAAAAAAAAGAATAAAAAAAAAGAAATGTGAAGAATGAGTCATTGTTAACCAAGTAAGAGTTGGGAGTAGGAACAGGGAAGAGTTCTGACCTCCTGGACAGGGGATAGCTGGTGAGAAGAGTTTGAGTTGGACGAGATTAGGACAAGTATACAACATTCCTCCAAGGCAGGGCACTGCTGCTCTGTTTGAGATCTTTTCAGTCTACATATCTTGTGTCTTTCAGCTTTTCCACATGTGGCATGAACTCCAGAACTCTCACTCCTCTTTTTAGTCTTTTCTGTCTATGCTTTGGCTCGTCTTTTTCTCCTTCATGTATTTTCATAACAACATAATGCTCCAGTTATGCATGTGTGTCTGTCCCAAAATAAATGTCTCTGGGCCAATGGCCTGTGACTGGGGAGGATACAACTCAAGTTGTAAAAGGGACACCAGGGAAGCCAGTATTTACAGAAAGGGAGAAGCTGTCACCTCTGTCCATAGAAAAGGAAAGAGTTGACTCCTCAGTTTCTTCACTGGGAAAAAAGAAACAAAGCTGAAGAATTTGGAGTCTGACTTCAAGTAACTTTGGTCAATATAAAGAACATTTTGAAGTAGAACAAAAAGTGACAGAACAAAAGAGATCGTTCATCAATTTCTACTATCTTTAGTGGCTGGAGTTGTGGCTCAGTGATAGAGCGCTTGCCTGGCATGTGTGAGGCTCTGGGTTTGATCCTCAGCACCACATATAAATAAATGAATAAAATAGAAGATCCATTTACAACTAAAAAAGTATTTTTTTAAAAAGTATCTTTAATTTTTTTAACTTCTTTTCCTTCAACTTGAAGTTACATGGGGCCTGTTTTTCTTCACAAACAGTTCTTTCCTTAGACTAGAATATGCCACCATTGGCAATGAATCATTCCATGTGCACAAGGTGCCAAGTGGCTTCCAAAGGTTTCTGGAGACTTCAGCCAAACAGATAAGAGGAAATGTCCTAGGGAGAGGGGGCTGATCTGGTAAATAAAAATTGACTGGCCTTAAGTATTTAATGTTGTGGTTGGCTCTGTGAAGCCAGTACATAAAATGCCTAATGGTGCAGCATCCACTTGGGCTTTACTCCATGTCTGACGAGCCCCAACTAGGCTGCATGACATTAAATCATCAGTGACAAGTTCTGATAGCCATGGCAGCTTGAGAGGTTTACTTTAAAGCAAGCAGAAAACACTACAGGTTCTTTTTTTAATAAAGTAATATTCAGTTAAAGAGAAGAGGAAAGGCAGTGGGATATAGTCAAAAACTCTGGAATCAACCAGGCATGGGTTTGAATTGCTGTCCCTGTTACTTATTGCTGTGTAATCAATCCTTTGGCAAATTGCTTCACCACTCTGAGCGTCAGTTTAATAATGAGTAAAGTGGCAATAACCTATGTGTCCAGCTCATCTAAGGTAAGGTTCTGAGGAAACAATCTCTGTGATGAAGATTTGTGTTCAGGTCATTTATTGTGGACTGTTATTGGAGATGGCAACTACAGGAGAGTGAGGGTATTGTGTTGAGCTGAGAGAGAAGCTACCTTCCTTTAACCATTTGTAGTGGTACCAATTTAATTTTTAGTGCTTAGTGTTCAATTCAGCTGAAAAAGTTCAACACTGTCATAGGTTAAGTCTAAGAAATGGATGGAGCTTGAGAGAAGGTGGTTTATTGGGGAGAAGGTCTCAGGTGTACCTCAAGGATCAAGGGAAGTAGGATTGGGGACAACAAAAGATGGTTCTGCAGTGCAGTTGTGATTCAGCTAATCCCATGAAGAGCTGTGACACCAGGAAAGCACTTCAAAGGTGTCTCCCATTGAAGCAAAGGAGCTGGGTCTACGTCAGCTGCATCAAGACTAATCAATAAATGCTGGCTGCCTTTGTGGATGTAACTTTGGGAAAGATTGCTCCTTTAGGATTTGCACAATTCCCAGAGGTGGTCTTCAGGTATGAACCATAAGCAGATACCACTCTTGGAAGCCAGGAGGTAGGTACCTTGGTTTTAAATAATCTACCATACACACTGATTAGATCCAATGCTTCATATTTTGCATGCATATTTAACTGAGACAGTTTCCCTTGATCTGGTTTGGTTACTTCCTGTAGACACTCACAGAGAAAGATTAGCAGATTTGTCTAGTAATCTGGGAGTGATTGTGAAAGCTGGTAATCCCAGTGATTGAGGGACTGAGGCAGGAGGTTTAAGTTCAAAGCCAGCCTCAACAATTTAATGAGACCTTCAACAACTTAGGGAGATCTTGTCTCAAAATAAAAATTAGAAAAGGACTGAGGACTTAGTGGTAAAGTTCCCCTGGGTTCAATCCCCAGGACAAAACAACAACAACAACAACAACAACAAAATCAAAACAAAAAAATAGAATTGAAAAAAGTAGTCTATATTACTTTTTGTATGTCAAAGCTATGATGAATAGAAACCTGTCCTACCTGATGTCTAGATGGTATTTCTATTTACAGTAGTGTTTTTAGTCAATGACACAAATGTTAATTCCTTTCCACTGGCTTTCAATTATATGTGGTTGGAATAAAAAAAATCCTTTTGATTACCCTCATGATCTCTAGGAGAATGTGTCAGATAATAAAGGTAAAATGGAACAGAGTCTTGAATGTACTTAGTGTACTCTTTAAATTGAATTTTTTTCAGTGATTCACACTTCCCCCATGTTGGAATGGGCATCTTTGATTACATCTTCCCTAGTGTTGAGGTTGTTCATGCTCTGACAAGTGAATAATATGGAGTAGCATAAACAGTTGTGGGCAAATGAGGAACCAAGGAACCCTTTAATTCTGAAGCATTTTAGTGTGTAGTAAGACTAAATGAAAAAGGAAAGAAAATAATATGTTAGTTCTATCATGTGCCAAATTCTGCAGGATGCTCTCAAATTACCTTGTCCCAGTAACTTACCATGACACTTTGTGAAGTAAGAGTTATCTTCAATTTAATTTATGAGAACACAGAGCCTTTAAACATGTTACGAGTTTCAGAATGTTCTGTTCAAAGTGATATATATATATATATATATCGAGAGAGAGAGAGATGTATATATATACATCCTTTTTTCTCCATTAAATTTTCCGTATTTTGTTTTGTGTGGACTGTTTATAAATTGTGATGTTTCTTCTTTATTATGTAAAAACATGACACCACTGCAGAGATGTGATGCTTAGCCCTTCACGTTGGTAAATAGTCCAATTCCATCTGTTGGTTTAATACACATGAAGCACAAGACATAGGTAGACGGTGATATTTTCATTGCTTACTGTGGCTTGAGAAGACTTTTTAAAATCTTGGTTAACTGTGAGTTTTACTCTTTCTCTCTCTCCCTCCTTATTTTGCTCTAGGCTGCTTCTTTTTCTAACCAAGCTTTTATTGAGTGTGACTCTGTTATAGGCATTGTTCCAGGCACAGGAACTTCAGTGATGAAGAAAGCAGACAACATGTGTGCTCTCATGGAGCTTGCAATCCACTTAGGGGAGGCAGGAAATAAGCAAATAAATAAGTAAAACTTTGACTTCTGCTAAGTTCTTAAAGACAAAACTATACATGGCAATATAGTGGAGGAGTGGGAGGGAGAGGCAGCTTTCTGACTGGGCAAACAGCACTTTCTGAGGAAGTATAATACTTGCATTGAGTCTTGAGAATGAAGGATGCATAGATCTAGGGAAGAAGCTTTGAGACTCAAAAGACAAGTGCTAATATCTTCTGGTAGAATTGAATGTGTTGAGGAATCCTTTGAAGACAATGTCAAGAAGAAAGTTAATAAAAGGTGAGATCAGAATAAAGAAAACAAAGTCTATTTGGAAGCATTAGAGTATTTATAGCATGTAATTAATTTTACCTGATTTACTTATTTAAAATCATCCTTCTAGCTATTTAGACTATGTGTAAAGAGTCCAGTTAAGAGGTTACTGCCATAATCCAGATAGAAGATGGTTATATCTTTGGCTAATGTTGTAGACACAATAGGGAGACTCCAACACTTTTTACCAGTAAAGCTGACAGTGATTGCTGATGATTGAATCAAAAGAGGTTAAATTTCCAAAGCATGACATGAAATAATATGGTTTAGTTTAACAAATGGTGATTGAAGGTGTCATCTGTACCAGATATTTCCAGTTCTTGTTGGAGTTCTAGGAGTGAAAATGTCACAGTTCCTTCCTCAAAATAGATTGGTGAATTTCACCTCAGACTTCCTATCTTCATCTCAGACTTATTGTATTTCAGTCACAAGCATAGGAACCTAAATCTGATGTAGTTCAGTAACCATTTATGTGCTGAATACACACTTGTTTTCTCATAATAGAAGGAGAGAGGGACAATAGAAAATGGAGCTGCCATCTACATTATCCCTCCAGGGAAGAGACAAGGCTAGGGGAAAGTCCACTTGTGCAGACAGTTCTTCATGAGAGGCTGGGCACTGAAAATAAAACAAGAGGGGTTATATGCAAGGTAATTTGAGGAAGAGTTACTCATGTGGGAAGGCAGATATTGTGAGAAAGAATTAAGATTACACTTGGAAAGAAAGTAGCATATGCCTGTCTGCAGAGCAACAATGACAAGGGAAGAGAAACATCAAGAAAAAGAAAGAAAACATCAAGAAGAATTGAGAAAATTACAGACTGAGTTTCTGAATGAGTTGTGTATTTCAGAAAATAATTTGATAATTGAGAATATAAATCTTGCTGTAACAATTGGTGAACAAAAATTTGCTAAGCATGAGGGTACAATGGTTTCATTAGTCATAAACTGTATTGTTTATTATCATAAGTTTTATATTCATTAATAATTAAGTAACAGTTGTGTACTTTTTATGAGGAATAAGGTGATTTTTTTTAAGTGGATGCACTGTGGATGAATCAGGTCAGGATAATTAGCATGACCATCACCTCAAATATTTATCAAATTTTTTTGATGAAAACATTTAAAATCTACTCTGTTAGCAATTTTGAAGTATATAATGCTTTATTATCAACTATAGCCAAGACAGGGATCAACTTAAGTCTCTATTGAATGATGAATGTATTTGAAAAAGTAGATAGCTACTACTGGATATTTTCATGCCTTTAGGCAAGATTGGTTGTGAAGCATAATGGAAATAGAACTGAACATGCTGGAATATAGACACAATAAAAATTCCAGAACAAAATCATATAGTGGCTGGTTAAGACCATTCTTTCTCTTACCTGAATAGTACCAAAAATAGCGGAAAAGGTGGGCTGAGTCTGAAAATGTTGATATTTCAAAAGGAATTCTGAGGGGGAGACAATGCTCAGAAGGAAAAGAAATCATTTATTCATTGTCTTATTGGAGGGGGGATTGTCTAGAGCTGGCTTGTGACAGTTTTAAAAAATCAACAGGGAGACTTTCTATTACAGTAATGATCAAGAAGCTTGTATTAGACTTATGTGCCTGTAAATGACAGTCATAAACTCTGAATGCAGTTTATTCTAAATAATACTCTTTGAAAACACTGAAAATCAACCCAAAGTGGCTATGGTTCTTATGATTCTAACATTAATATACGAATGCAAAAACAACAAAATTAAATAATAAAATGGTCAAAATAATTGTAAAAAGAATAACAAAGATGAAGAATGTGCATTATCTAACTTTAAAGCTACAGTAATCAAGACAGCATCATGTTGGTATGAAGATGGAATTTAGTCTAATGGACCAGACGTGAGTTTATAAAGCATTCTCAAATATTCAACTGATTTTTTTCAAATATACAAAACTATTTGCATAAGGGAAAGAAAACTTTTTAACAAATGACACAGGAATAATTGGATATTTGTATGATGAAAAAATAATGAACTTACAACTGTTCCCTCCTACTGTGCATAAAAATTAAGCCCAAAATCTAAAATATCAGGCTCCTAGAGGAAAACAGGAAATAATTTTGCAGTCCAAGGGTGATTAAATATTTTTTTAAAATCAGAAAAGTTTCTGTAACTATAGGAGAAGAAATGTATAAAGTAGACTTCATCAAAATAAAAAATTCTGTTTATTAAATATACAATTAAAAGTAAATTGTCCAGAAAAAAAAGAGTAAGTTGTCATGTTACAAACTAGAAGAACACATTCAGAAAAAAAAGAGTAAGTTGTCATGTTACAAACTAGAAGAACACATTCAGAAAGTTGTCATGTTACAAACTAGAAGAACACATTCTGAATGTGTTCTTCTAGTTTGTAACATGACAAATCTTGATCAAAAATATGGCAAATCTTGATCAAAAATATATAAAGAACTCCTACAATTCAGTAATAATAAGTTAAATAATACCATTAAAATAATAAGCAAATGACATGAATAGACATCTTTAAAATTGTAACAAAATGATATATGAATGGCCATAATCCATTAAAATGTTTCATTATTAATTATTAACATAATGAAAATGCATTCATTTGAATAGCTAAAATGAAAGAAAACAAAAACTAAAACAAAACAAACTTGAAATAAAAACACCTGTCAACACTAAACGTCCTTGAAGCTGTGGAAAAATTGGAATTTTTGTACATGGTTCATGGGCGTATAAAATGAAACATTTTTTTTTAAATGAAGTCAAACATTCAGAATGCTCTCAAGATGCCCATGCTTCTGTACATGTATAGAAATTCTTTCCTCTTTAGTATGGTTAAGACCTATGCAAATGATGGAGTAGCATTTTCCTTGATGAGGTTACAATATTAAAGACCCTGATCAACCAGACTAGAGTAAGTTTCTCTACAGGATTTGAAGAATTTCATCTGCCATGTTATGAGTTGGTCACTTGGTTAGGACTTGCAAACATCCTCTAGTAGCTCAGAACAGTCCCTGACTGACAGACAGCAAGAAAAACAGGTCTTTAGTGCTAGCACCTCAAGGAACTGAAAGTTAACAACAACTTTAATGAGCTTCAAAGAAGGCACCATCTTTCAGATGAGAACCCAAGCAGAGAACTCAGTTGCACTGAAACAGGAAATAAATGGATATTGTTTAATCACCAGATTTGTGGTAATTTATTACAGAGCAATAGAAAACTAATTCACACTTGTTATTTATCATCCTCCTTTTGCTGAAATTTATTCAATACTTTTCACCTACAGATCTTTTGGACACTTTCTCTTTCTTTTTCATCTTCATCTCTCTGACAGTGTGATATATAAGTTGTAAAATTCTGCTTGGAATTTCTGTAGAGAAGGAAGAAGTGAAGTGGCCCATCGTGTTATAATCAATTGTAATGTATACAGAGTCCCTATTCCAAGTTTGCAAATCATAGTGTCCTTATTCTCAGTCACTCTATACCCTCATACACATGTCTAATTTTATTCCTATGCCAAGAAAGACTTTTTAATTAATTTCTCTGGGCTCTTACCTCCACCAAAGTTATGTTGTTTCAGATTATGTTTTCCTGGTTCTATGATCTCAATTTTCCTCAGTGTTGAAGCTCATTTATCTACTACTAATACAGAGGTATAATTCCTCCAGTATCTCTTTTTTTTAATTTTTGTTTTTAATGGTGCATTAAAAAATCTAGGACAAATTTAGAAATGTTTCGAATATTTGTATTCATTAAAATAGCCAAGAATTTTACTCATGAAAATTAAAATAGAGGCAAATGGATTTTAAGGGAGAATTCAAAATGCCTTCTTCAAATATACAGATTAAATTAATATGCTTTTAGCTTATTTCTCTGATTTATTCCACTTCTCAATGCAGAACTGAGTAGATAAGTGAATACCAATTTCTGACACAGATGAAAGGTCATCAATGAAAACATTTTAGAAAAGAGCTATTGTCACAACTTCCTCACTTTGAACCAAGATTTGTGCTTAAGCTCAACATTAAGCAATAGATTCTTTTGGGTAGGCTTTCGCCAGATTAATACAATTCTGTTCACATGGCAGCCAACCTGGAGCACTGTCTTGCTTGAGGAGTTCTGAGACTGCTTGATTCATGATGGCTTAGTAGAAGAGTGCTAGAATGGAAGCCATAGATCTGGACGCTTGCTTTGGCTCTCTAACTTGATCATTCATTTTTTAGGGAAGAGGGATTGCATTTCCAATTTCTAGGTTTTTAAAAATCCTTGATGATGTTGCTTTTGTAAGCAGAAGGAGCATCATTTAACACTAGTTCTATGGAGCCAGCTTGTTCTATGGAGTCAAGGCTGGGAATATAAGCATTAAATTTGTTGGGAAATCAAGCATTAGAAATAAGAGAAGGTATTCCACTCTTCAGCAAAGTCCAATAATGGCATGAAAAGCAGAATTCCAAGATGGTCCTACAGGTTTTTTAGATTCTTGTGTGCACACAGCTTCCACCAGTTATTCAAATAAATGCTGATGTTAGTTATTCGCTGTCAACATGATATCACTATCTACTTGACTTACTACTGTGTCAACTTAGGTGTCCTGGCTGACGTACAGTTTGTTAGGTTACTCTTGTTTTTACCATTTTCCATGCTGTTTACTTTGAGAAGAAGTTGCTATGAACAATTCACCCCTAAGAGATGAGGAAAATGCTTTTAAAAAAACTATACCTCAAGGTAATTATCAAAACATCTGCCTTCCCAAACAATTGAGGGTCATTGTACATAATATCTGATCTTTAATTGTGTTCAAGATAGCCAAGAATATAAAAAAAAAATGGAAAGTCTGAGAAACTGTCAATTCTAGAAGAGGCTAAGGAGATACCACAACAGCTATACCAGAAAAGACGTCAGACTAAGAAAATCTGAATAAATCATGGGAGTTTAGTTAATAAAAATGTGTCAATATTGGTTCATTAGTTACAGAAAATATTCTATACTAATTAAGATACTAACAATAGAGGAAATGGTGTGGTGTGCATAGGAATTATGTATCACCTTTGCAACTTTTCCGTTGATCTAAAGTATCTAAAATAAAAGTTTATTATACTTGAGAGAATGAGACGACAAGCCACAGACCAGGAGAAAATACTTGCAAATGATATCCCTAGGGTGGTAGTGTAGCTCAATGATAGAGGATGTTCATAGCAGGGATAAGGTACAGAGTTCAAGCACTAACAACAACAGCAAATAAAATAAAATAAGATAAAATAAATAAGTTTTCCAATAAAGGACTATAATCCAAAATGTGAAAAGAACTCCAAAAACTCAATAATAAGACAATTTTAAAAAATCATTAGAAAACAGGGAAGAGAACTTAATAGATGAACGGATGTCATATGCACATGAAAAGTTATTCAACATCACATTTTACTAGGAGATTACAATTTAAAACAATGAGATGTCACAACTATTTTAATGGCAAAATACAGAACACTGACAATTCCAAGTACTGATGAGGATGCAGAGCAATAGAAACTCTATTTATTGCTAGTGGAAATTCAAAATGACACAGTCACTTTGGAAGACAGTTTGGTCGTTTCTTACAAAATATAATATACTCTTATTATTTCATCCAGCAATTGCATTCCTGTGTCAATTCAAATGAATTAAAATTCTACATCCACAATCCCTGTGCTCAACTATTTGCAGCTGCTTTATTCATAATTGCCCAAACTTGAAAGCAACTGAGATGTCCTTTAGTAGGTAAATACATAAACTATGATGCACCTAAACAATAAAAACATAAATGCATATTATTAAGTGAAAGAACCTTATCCCCAAAGGCTTCACACTGTATTAGTCCAACAATATGATATTTTGGAAAAGGCAAACTGTGCAAATAGTAAAATGATCAGTGGTCCCCAGGGTCCTGGGGAGAAAGGGATGTATAGAGCACAGATGATTGTGAGGGAAGTGAAACAATTCTTTATGGTTCTATAATGGCAGTTACAAGTCATCGCATGGGTCATTTTGTCAAAAATCTAAAGGATCATTTATAATTCCAGGAGTAAGCTAATGGAAACTGTGGACTCTGAATTATGATGTTGTATCAGTGTAGCATCAGAGACTGTAGCAAGCGTATTACTGTCCACAGTTGTGTGGGACCTTGGAAATAGAGGAAGTTTGTGAGGATGAATCAGTGTGAGTGTATGAGGGAACTCTGTACTTTATTCTCAGTTTTGTTATGAATATAAAAACATTTCTAAAATAAAGTGTATAAAAATGAAAAAAAATTATACAAAAGGAGTACTGTCTAAATCTGTTGAAAGGTTGAATCTGACTGTGAATTCTAATAATGACAATTATGAAGGTACTGAAGAACAAGAGTGGGGAGATGGCTAGAAAAAAAAGAAACATGAGGGAGAGAGATCCAAGATGATGGGCTAGAGGGAAGCTGCATTCTGTGTTGCTTCATGACCTGGGATTCTAGCAGTGGGAATACTGTTTCTCTGCCAGTTACTAAAGGACCCCCAATAGCTGCTTCTGCAAAGAAATCCCAGCCTCCAGGCTGCAGGTCCCCAGGTCTCAGCATCAGCCTAGGCCCCCCAGGTGCTTGCCCATACAGGACCTCTGGCATCAGCACACACACAGGAACCCTGGCCAATACACAGGGACCCTTACTGACGCTCACACAGCACTTCCAGACTCTCTCCACACACGGGACCTCTGACCATCATTCCCCTGTGGACCCCCATCTACTAATATGGGGTTTCCCAGGTCACCTCCATCTTGGGACACTGAAACCACTGCCATAATTTCCTATATGAAGTAGCTTGCACCTGGGACACTGGACGGGGTTGGAGACAGCTGCCAGCCAAAACACTACATGCCACAGAGCTGCATCTCTGAAAACACTGCCCAATGCTACTACCTGGCCTGACCCAACCCAACACCCCATCTCTGAAAGCAGCTGCCTCCATCTTGGGACAATTTTGTTGCCATCTTTAGTTGGAGTAACTCCCAGCTTGGGACACCAGTTGGGGCCTAGAAGAAATATCAAGGTACCTACGGTTTCCCACTCACCTCTGTCCCCCACAGCCACTAACCTGGCACAGTGCTTTTGGCTCCATGGTCAGTCCATAGCTCACAAAGCCTGGTCCTGATCTACCTGATACAAAATAGCTCTCCACAACAGTTTCACAGTCCCCAGAGCTTCGCCCACAAGGTCTGCAGAGAGAGAGGTTCCTGACTGGGAAGAAGAAAGGAAGAGGGTGAGTAGTGAGATACAGTCTAGAGACTAAATTAGAATCACGTAACTGTGAATTTTATAGGTGATATAAGGAGATAAGACCAGGTGCCCACATCACACAAGCAAGCCCCAAGGGAGATCCTTGGGGTGCAGTCTCCCATCAGGACTGGCAAATGCGAAACCCCACATCCAGGAGCTCTGTCCTCAAGACCAACTCACCCACTCTAATAACCTTCAACCTTCACCATCCTGAGGGTGGAGATATCAGAAAACAACAGACAACCCCACCTATTGGACGAGAAGGGAAGCTGGAAAGATACTGAACTCCAACAAAAACAATCCTTGTGTCTTCTTTCAAGATTTTTTTCCTCTTTTTTTTTTTCTCTCTCTCTTCTCTTCCCCTCACATCCCCAATATTTGTGAAATCAAGTACTTTTCATTGATTAGGCTACTAAAGACTGGGATGTCTGAATAGTATATTACAGTTGAGTTGTATATTCTTTTATCTCTTATTTTTACATTTTTATTTTTCTTAATTTTTATGTTTGTTTGTTGTGCTCTCTCTATTGTCTTCCCACTTAATTGTCTCCCTAAAATAACTTTCTCTCTTTGCTTCTGCTACTAGCCAACTTCTTTAGATTCCTTTTTCATGCTTCCTAAGATCTAATAACTCTGTATCCTCACCTCCTTCCTCCTTAACATCTCATCCCAAACCCTACCACCAGTTCTATCATTGTCCACCATTAGAAACTGTAGCCCCTTTTGCAAATATAATGTTTATATTGTAGATAATAATTGAACTCACCATTTGTGTATATTGTGAAAAAAACCCATAAATGTCTTAATAGGAGCTATTTGTATTAAGGCTGTATATTGTTTGTATTGGGATCTGTTAATATTGATCACCCCTTAAAGGAGAGGTACTGTAACTTTGTAGGGACAATATAAGCCTATAGGGTAAAAATTGTAATACCTAGGATTCACAATGCTAGAAGGAAAGACATATGAACAACATAAAAAAAAGGGAAAAATGGCCTCAAACAAATCAAGATACTACATTATTAGACTCCAAGGCTAGCATGACAGAAGAAATTACAGAGAAAGATTTTAGAATGCACATAATTAAAATATTCTGTGCATTAAAGGATGATATAAGAGAGCAGATACAGGCATCAAAGATCATTTTGATAGAGAGCTACATAAGCAAATACACGAAGGAAAAGATTACTTTAATAAGGAGATAGAGTTTCTGAAACAACAACAACAACAACAAAGCCCCCCAGAAATCCCTGAAATGAAATGAAGGAAACAATAAACCAAATTGAAGCATTACCGAGAGATTAGATCACTTGGAAGACAGAACCTCACACAATGATGATAAAATATATAATCTTGAAAAGAATGTTGATCACACAGTGAAGATGGTAAGAAATCATGATCAGTACATTCAATAATTGTAGAATAACATAAAAAGACCAAATTTAAGAATTATTGGTATAGAGGAAGTCATAGAGTTACAAACCAAAGGAATAAACAATCTATTCAACAAAATAATATCATAAAATTTTCCAAACATGAAGTCACCAAATGTACAAATTCACAGCAGATCTATAGAAAGGCACATTAAAATGAAAATGCCTAGTGTACAGAATAAAGAGGAAATTTTAAAAGCCACAAGAGAAAAGAATCAGTTTACATATAGGGGGAAACCAGTTAGAAACTCCATAGAATTCTCAATGGAGTCCCTGAAATCTAGCAGACTCGGGAGCAATACTTACCAAGCTCTGAAAGAAAATGGATGCCAACCACGAATCTTATATCTAGCAAAATTAAGCTTTAGATTTGATGATGAAATAAAAATCTTATATGATAAACAAAATTTAAAAGAATTTATAACTAGACAGCCTGCACTATAGAACATCCTTGGAAAAATATTCCATGAGGAGGAAATGAAAAACAACAATGAAAATCACCAAAGGGAGATATTACACTAAAGGAAAAAATGAATCAAAGGAGAAACCAAGTCAAGTTAAGTACCAACAATAAATAAAAATGACCTGAAATACAAATCATGTCTCAATAATAACCCTGAATGTTAATGGCCTAAACTCATCAATCAAAAAACACAGACTGGCAGATTGGATTAAAAAAAAGACCCAGCAATCAATAGTATACTGCCTTCTCATAGGAAAAGATATCCACAGACTAAAAGTTAAAGTTTGGGGAAAAAATACCACTCACACAGACTGTGGAAACAAGTAGGAGTTTCCACCCTCATATCAAATAAAGTAGACTTCAAGTCAAAGTTAATCAAAAGAGATAAATAAAGATATTTTATGCTGCTTAAGGGAACTATACATCAGCAAGACATAACAATTATAAATATCTGTGGCCCCCATTCATCAAAAAAAAAAAACTCTTCTCAACTTCAAGAGTCAAATTGAACACAATATAATAATTATGGTTAATTTTAATATACCTCTTTCACTACTGGATAGATCTTTCAAACAAAAGGTGAACAAAGAAATTACAGAACTCTATAATACAATCAAATGGGATGGGGACATAGTTCAGTTGTAGAGTGCTTGCCTCACATGCATAAGGCCCTGGTTCAATCCCTAGCACCACACACACACACACACACACACACACACACACACACACAAATACAATCAATAACTTAGAATTAACTGACATATATAACATATTTTATCCATCAATGAGTGAATATACTTTCCTTTCAGCAGCACATGAATCCTTCTCTAAAATAGACCATATATTATGCCACAAAGCAACTCTTAGCAAATGCAAAAAAGTAGATATTACCCTGAATTCTATCAGATCATAATGGAATGAAATTAAAAATCAATGATAAAATAAAAAATAGAAACTACTTCAACACCTGGAGACTAAATAATAAGCTACTGAATGAACAATGGACTGGAGAAGGCATCAAAGAGGAGAATAAAAAATTCTTAGAGGTAAATGAGAATATTAATACAACATATCTCTGGAACACTATGAAGGCAGTCTTAAGAGGAAAATTCATTGCATGGAGTTCATTCCTTAAAAGAAGAAAAAGTCAACAAATAAAGGACTTAACATTATATCTCAAAGCCCTAGAAAAAGAAAAGAAAAGAAATACCAAAAGCAGTAGAAGACAGGAAATAATTAAAATCAGAGCTAAAATCAATGAAATTGAAACAAAAGAAACAATTAAAAAATTGACAAAAGTTGATTTTTCAAAAAATATATAAAATTGATAAACCCTTAGACATGATAATGAAGAGAAGGAGAGAGAAAACTTAAGTTCCTAAAATCTGAGATGAAAAAGGAAATATCATAATGTACACCACAGAAATACAGAAGATAATTAAAAATTATTTTGAAAATTTGTACTCCAAATACACAGCTGAGTTCTACAAGACCTTCAAAGAATCAGTACCAATACTCCTCAAATTATTCTATGAAATAGAATAAGAGGGAACACTTCCAAACTCATTCTATGAGCCAATATCACCCTGATTCCAAAACCAAACAAAGACACATCAAAAAAAGAAAACTTCAGACCAATATCATTAATGAACATAAATGAAAAAAATTCTCAATAAATTTCTGGCAAATCAAATACAGAAACATATTAAATAGATATTGCGCTATGATCAAGTGGGGTTCATCCCAAGGATTCAGGGTTGGTTCAAAATATGGAAATCAATAAATGTAATTCATCACATCAATAGACTTAAAGAATTATATGGTCATCTCAATGAATACAGAAAAAAAATTTGATAAAATACAGCACTCTTCATGTTCAAAACATTAGAAAAACTAGAAATAATAGGAACATATCTCAACAATGTAAAAAAGCCAACATCATTCTAAATGGAGAAAAATTGAGAGCATTCCCTCTAAAAACTGGAACAAGACAGGCTTGCCCTATTTTACCACTTCTATTTAACATAGTTCTTGAAACTCTAGCCAGAGCAATTAGATAGATGAAAGAAATTAAAGAAATATGAATAGGAAATGAAGAACTCAAACTATTACTATTTTCTGATGACATGATTGTATACATAGAGGATCCAAAAAATTCCACCAGACAAATTCAATAACTAATAAGCGAATTCGGCAAAGTAGCAGAAAATAAAATCGACATCCATAAGTCAAAGACATTTCTGTACATCAGTGACAAATCCTCTGAAAGAGAAACTAGGAAAACTACTTCATTTACAATAGCCCCCTCGCCAAAAAAAGGGGGGGGGAATCAACTTCATGAAAGAGGTGAAGGACCTCTCCAATGAAAATTACTGAATGCTAAAGAAAGAAATTAAAGAAGACCTTAGAAGATGTAATGTTCTCCCTTGATCTTGGATAGGCATAATTATTATTGTCAAAATGACAATACTACCAAAAGCATTATACAGATTTAATGTCATTGGAATTTTGATCAGAGCTGCATTAAATCTGTATAGTGCTCTTTGAAGTATGGTTATTTTAATAATATTACTTCTGCCTGTCCAAGAGCAAGGTAGAACTTTCCACTCTCTAAGGTTTTCTTTGACTTCTTTCTTTTGGGTTCAGTAATGTTTATTATAGAGATCTTTTACCTCTTTCGTAAAGTTGGTTACCAAGTTGTTTTTTTTTTTTTTTAGGCTATTGTAAACAGGGTAGTTTTCCTCCTTTCCTTTTCTGATGATTTGTCAGTGATATACAGAAATGCCTTTCATTTATGTGTGTTGATTTTTATATCCTGCTACTTTGCTGAATTCAATTACTAGTTCTAGAAGTTTTCTGGTGGAAATTTCAGGGTCTTCTAGGTGTAGAATCATATCATCATCAAATAGTGCCAACTTGAGTTCTTTTTTTTAATGTGTAAACCTTTAATTTCTTTCATCTGTTTTATTCCTCTGGACAGTGTTTCAAGAACTATGTTAAACAGAAGTGGTGATATAGGGCATCCTGTCTTGTTCCAGTTTTTAGAAGGAATGCTGTCAATTTTTCTCCATTTAGAATGATGTTGGCCTGGAGCTTAGCATAGATAGCCTTCGTGTTGTTGAGATATGTTCCTGCTATCCCAAGTTTTCCTAGTGTTTTGAACATAAAGGGATGCGTATTTGTCAAATACTTTTTCTGTGTCTATTGAGATGATCATATGATTCTTATCTTTAAGTCTATTGATGTGGTGAATTACATTTAGTGATTTTCTTATGTTGAAACAACCTTGCATCCCTGGGATGAATCCCACTTGATTGTGGTGCACAATCTTTTTGATATGTTTTTGTATTCAGTTTGCCAGAATTTTACTGAGAATTTTTGCATCTATATTCATTAGAGATATTGGTCTGAAGTTTTCTTTTTTTTTGATGTATCTTTTTACTGTTTTGGGGATCAAGGTGATATTGGCCTCATAGAATGAGTTTGGAAGTGCTGCCTCTTTTTCTATTTTCTGAAATAAATTTGGGAGGGGTCTTGTAGAACTAAGCCTTGTATCCATCCAATTCAGGACTTTTCTTTGGTGGTAGACTTTTGATGGCATCTGCTATTTCGTCACTTGAAATTGACTTGTTTAAATTGTATATATCATCCTGATTCAATTTGGGCAAATTCTATGACTCTAGAAATTTGTCAATGCCTTTGGTATCTTCTATTTTATTGGAGTACAAGTTTTCAAAATAATTTCTAATTATCTTCTGTATTTCTTTAGTGTCTATTGTGATATTTCCTTTTTCGTCACATATGTTTTCTCTCTCCTTCTCTTCATTAGCATGGCTAAGGGTCTGTCAATTTTATTTATTTTTTCAAAGACTCAAATTTTTGTTCTGTCAATTTTTTCTATTGTTAGTTTTGTTTCATTTTCATTGATTTCAGCTCTGATCTTAATTATTTTCTATCTTCTCCTGCTTTTGTTGTTGATTTGTTCTTCTTTTCTAGGGCTTTGAGATGTAGTGTGAGGTCATTTATTTGTTGACTTTTTCTTCTTTTTAAGTAATGAACTCCATGCAATGAACTTTCCTCTTAGTACTTCTTTCATAGTGTCTTAGAGATTTTGATATGTTGTATCTGTGTTCTCATTCACCTATAAAAATTTTTTAATCTTCTCCTTGATGTCTTCTGTAACCCATTGTTCATTCAGTAGCATATTATTTAGTCTCCAGGTGTTGGAGTGAATTTTATTTCTTGTTTTATCATTAATTTCTAACTTCATTCCATTATGATCTGATAGAATGTAGGGTGGTGTCTTTACTTTTTTATATTTGCTAAGAGTTGCATTGTGACATAGTATATGGTCTATGTTAGAGAAGGATCCATGTGCTGCTGAGAAGAAAGTGTATTCCCTTGTTCAAGGATGAAATATTCTATAAATGTCAGTTAAGTCTAAATTATTGATTATATTATTGATTTATAGAGTTTCTTTTTTTCGGCTTTTGTTTGGAAGATCTATCTAGTGATGAAAAAAAATGTGTTAAAGTCACCCAAAATTACTGTGTTGTGTTCTATTTGACTCTTGAACTTGAAAAGAATTTGTTTGATTAATGTAGATTCTCCATTGTTTGGGGCATATATATTATAATTGTTAAGTCTTTTTGGTGTATGGTTCCCTTGAGCAGTATGTAGTGTCATTCTTTATCCTTTTTGATTGACTTTAGTTTGAAGTCTGCTTTATTTGATATGAGGATGGAAACCCTGTTTGCTTCCACAGTTCATGTGAGTGGTATGATTTTTCCCAACCCTTTACCTTCAGTCCATGGATATCTTTTTCTATGAGATTAGTCTCTTGGAGGCTGCATATTGTTGGGTCTTTTTTCTTGGATCCAATCTGCTAGTCTATGTCTTCTGATTGGTGAGTTTAGGTCATTAACATTCACAGTTATTATTGAGGCATGATTTGTATTTCCAGAAATTTTTGTTTATTTTTGGTATTTAATGTGACTTGGTTTCTCCTCTGATTAGATTTTCCTTTAGTGTAATCCCTCCCTCTGATGATTTTCATTTCCTCTTCTTGGAATACTTTGCTGATGATGTTCTGTAGTGCTGGCTTTCTAGTTGTAAATTCTTTTGTTTATCATGGAAGATTTTTATTTCATCATCAAACCTAAAGCTTATTTTGCTGGATATAGATTCTTGGTTGGCATCCATTTTCTTTCAGTGCTTGGTATGTGTTGTTCCACGATCTCCTGGCTTTGAGGGTCTAGGTTGAAAAATCTGCTGAGATACAAATTGGTCTCACCCAATATGTAATCTGCTTCCTCTCTCTTGTGGCTTTTAAGATTCTATCCTTATTCTGTATACTAGGCATTTTTATTATAATGTGCCTTGGTGTAGATCTGTTATAATTTTGTACATTTGGTGTCCTTTAAGTCTCTTGTATTTGTTTTTCCAATTCATTCTTCATGCTTGGGAAATTTTCCCATATTATCTCATTGAAGAGATTGTGCATTCCTTTGGTTTGAAACTCTGTGCCTTCCTCTATCCCAATGACTCTTAGATTTGGTATTTTGATACTGTCCCATAATTCTTGGATTTTTTGTTTATAGTTTCTAATTATCTTCACTGTGTAATCAAATTTATTTTCCAGATTGTATACTTTGTCTTTGTTATCTGATGTTCTTTCTTTCAAGTGATCTAGTATTTTGGTTATGCTTTCTATTGAGTTTTTTATTTAATTTATTGTATCCTTGTTTTCAAGGATTTCTGACTTTTTTTTCAGAGTCTCTCTCTCTCTCTTGAAGTGATCTTTTGCTACCTGTATTTGCTCTCTTATCTCATTGTTGGAGTGATCAATTTTTTGCCTGTATTTGCTCTTTAGGTCATTCTTTAATTCACAGATCATTTTAATTATGAACCTTCTGAACTCATTTTCTGACATTTCATCAACTTCGCTGTCAGTGGGTTCTGTTTTTATTGTGTCCTGGTTTGTTTGGGGCACTTTTCTCCCTTGCTTTTTCATGTTGTCTATGTGTCTTCCTTTCTTGCAGTATGGCTCTGAGATATTATAGTTTCTTCCATATATTCTTGTAGTACCTGTGCATATTGTCTGTTCCTCACCTTGATGTTGGACTTCCAGACCCTGCTGGTGTCACTCAATGTATGATACTGCATCCTGGACCTGAGTCATGTGCAATTTGGCATGGATGGATCTAGGCACTGGGCTTGACCTCCTGAGGTAGTCTGCTGGTTCAAAGGGGTGGTGCTGTGCCAGAGGCTAGACTCTGGTGGGTGTCTGCCCTGCTGGGGGAGGGGTAGACCGAGTCTACTGTGAGCCTGGGTCCTGCGCAGGCTGGTGTAATGGAGAAAGTTTAGATAAGGCAGAGGGGAAGGAGGTAAAGAAAGAGGCCATGGGGATAAGAAAAATGGTGGAATCAGATTGATATCATTATCCTAAGTACATATATGAAGACAGGAACAGTGTTACTCTACTTTGTGTAGAAGCAGAGAAATGAAAAATTGTGCTCTATATGTGTACTATGAATTGAAATGAATTTTGTTGTTATGTCTAACAAATTAGAATAAATAAAAAAATTTAAAAAAGAAAGGAACATGGGGGAAGTAGAAGAATGAAAACAGGGTAGGAGTTTAAGAAGAGCTAATTTGAAGAAAAGCCTCTCGTAACTTTGGATTTTTCTCCAATAAAATTGAAATAAAGTCATATTCTATATAGAGTTATTGTGAGAATTATATGTGATATCTGTAGTCCAGTGTTTTATCCATGATAATGGACCAGTAAATCATCCTTTTATTATCATTATAAATACAATTTGATACATTGCAGATGAGAAAAGAATGATAAAGCATTAACACTAGTGGGAGGACAAAATACTTCAGGAAAACTACACACATAGTATACTTATTTCTTAAATTTGGAATCTAGACTAAATACAAATGTGTAATAGGCAAATAACAATTGTTTTGTTCAAAACTACTATTGAATGAGTGCCATTCTGGATTTAAAACTATTTTTTTAAAAAATAGGATATGCAACAGGTGTGATGGTGTAAGCTTGTAGGCTCAAGAGTCTGAGGCAGGAGGATTCCAAGTTTCAAAGCCAGCCAGAGCAACTTAGCAAGGCCCTAAGCAACTTCGTGAGAACCTATATCAAAACAAAAAATAAAAAGGACTGCAAATGTGGCTTAGTGGTAAAGTGTTCTCTGGTTTAATTTCTTTACCAAGAAAAAAAAAATAGAGCATGTAATCTGGGCTAAGCAATCAAACACAAACATTCTAACTGAACTCGTCTCAATGAATAAATAAATTTGGCCCACATGTTGAAAACAGAGTTGTTTTCATGGAGATCCTGTCAGGATTCTAATTGTAATTTTCTATTTCCTTTTTCTTCATGTCTTGAGGTAGGAAATAAATTGACTTCAGCCTTTCTGGTTACTATTTCTGTACCATCCATTGCCAAGGACAATGATCATACTAGGATTGATAAAGACTGATTTTCTGGGG
The DNA here is from genome assembly GCF_048772815.1 of Callospermophilus lateralis. Taxonomy (NCBI): domain Eukaryota; kingdom Metazoa; phylum Chordata; class Mammalia; order Rodentia; family Sciuridae; genus Callospermophilus; species Callospermophilus lateralis. Next base: position 142,349,690 of record NC_135306.1, read on the forward strand.
TCCACAACTTTTGTGTATCATAATCTCTTCCATTTCTTGAACCACATTCTAGGAGGAGAAACAGACATATAAACAGATAAGCATACGATGGGTTAAAGGCAAATATAGCCATGCACCCTGTAATGATGTTTCACTAACAACACCTTGTACGTATGATAGCAATTATACATACATAATTATATAATTATGATGATATTATCCCTAAGATAATGCAGCTGAAAAATTCCTGTCTGTGGTCAACTTCACAGACTTTACAACATCTTAGTATTACGTGTTAGTCAGGTGTGTTTTTAAAAAACCTACAGCACTACTAGTTGTATTGCCCATGGATTGTTATATACTATATAATGCTTGATAATAAACAACTATACTACTGATTTTTTTTATTCATTATGCTACATTTTTGTTCTCATTTTAGAGTGTACTCCTTTTATTTCTATATATAAAAAAAGTTGACTCTAAAACAGCCTCAGGCAGGCTTTGAAGAGGAATTCCAGATGAAGGCTTTGCTCTCATAGGAGATGACAACTCATGAATGCTAATGCCCTGAAGACCTTCCAGTGGGACAAGATGATGATATGGTATTTTGTACCAGAAATTGAACTAGGGGGCACTCAGCCACTGAGCCACATCCCTAGCCCTATTTTGTATTTTATTTAGAAGCAGGGTCTCACTGAGTTGCCCAGCTCCTGAGTTACTAAGACTGGCTTTTAAATCGCAATCATCCTGTCAGCCTCCAGATCTTCTGGAATTATAGGCATGTGCCACCACTCCCAGCTATTTACTTATATTTGATGTTTTTTTTTAACTTATGCATAAAGATGAAGCTTGTTGTGGTATATTTGTATATGTACATAACATGATTTCCAAAGAATTCATTCTGCATTGCCTCCCATTTTCCTTCCATACACTCTGCCTCTCAATCTCCTTCTTTTACAGTACTGACGTTTCCTTATTTAAAATGTCATACCCTTTCCTCCCTCCCCCTTTCCTTTATTTTTCTCTAGCTTCCACGTATGAGAAAAAAACTTTTGACCTTTGAGTCTCTGAGTTTGGCTTATTTCACTTACCATGATATTCTCTGTTTCTATCCTTTTCTGGCAAATTCCATAATTTCATTCTTTTTTTGTGGTATAGCTAGATAGATGATAGGTAGGTAGATAGGTAGATAGATAGATATCACAATTTCTTAGTCCATTGATGATACTTAGGTTAATTCCATAATTTAGCTATTATGAATTGTGCTGCTCTAAACATTGAGGTGGATGTAACACTATCATATGCCAATTTTTTATGTTTTAGGAAAATACCAAGAAGGGGATAGCAGGTCATATGGTGATTCCATCCCTAATTTTTTGAGGAATCTCCATACTGCTTTCCAGACAGGTTGTACTAGTCTGCAGTCCCACCAACAAAGTACAAATGTTCCTTTCTCCCCACTACCTCATTAGCATTTATTATGTTTGTATTCTTGATCTTTGCCATTCTGACTAAAGATACAATCTTACTGTAATTTTGATTTTCATCTCCCTGATTGAAAGAGATATTAAACATTTTTTTCATATATTTGGTGGCCATTTGTTTTTCTTTTTTAGAAGTATCTGTTGTTAGTTCTTTTGCCCATTTATTGATTGGGTTATTTGGGGTTTTTTTGGGGGGGGTGTGAAGTTTTTGTGTTCTTTATATGTTCTGGATATTAATCCCCTATTAGAGGAGTAACTCTCAAATATTTCTCCTATTGTGTAGGCTCTCTCTTCATATTCTTAATGATTTCCTTTGATGTTCAGAGCTTTTTAATTTAATGGCCTCCCACTTATTGATTCTAGGCTTTATTTCTTGTGCTTCGGGGGTCATGTTAAGGAAGTTGATTCCAGCATCTATATGATGAATTGTAGACTTTATGCTTTCTTCTAGCAGTTGTAAGATTTGTGATCTAATACCAAAGTCTTAAATCCGTTTTGATTTGATTTGGGGGCAGGGTGAGAGAGATGGGGCTCTAGTTTCAGTTTTCCACACACAGCTATCCAGTTTTCCTAGCACCATTTGCTAAAAATGCTGTGCTTTCTCCAAAGTATATTTTCCTCCAAAGTATACTTTTTTCAAGTATCAGATGGCTGTAGGTATTTGGATTTGTCTCTGTGTCTTCTGTTCTGTTCCATTAGTCTTTGTGTCTATTTTGAACCTTTATTCTGCTGTTTTCTATACTACAACTTTGTAGTATGATTTCAGATCTGGTATTGTGATGCCTCCTGTTTTACTTTTCTTTTTTAGTATTATATTGGCTATTTTGTGTCTCTTATTCTTCCAAGTGTATTTAAAAATTGTTTTTTTCCTATTTCTGTGAAGAATATCATTATCATTTTGATGGAAATTGCATTGAATCTGTATATTGCTTTTGAAGGTATGGCCATTTTGACAGTACCAATTCTGCCTTCTCAAAAACATGGTATGTCTTTTCATCTTCTAAGGTCTTCTTTTTTTTTTTCAGTGTTCTATAATTTTCATTGTAAAGACCTTTTACCTCCTTTTTTAGATTAATTACCAAGTATATTTTTGATGTTATTGTGAGTGGAATGCTATTCCTAATTTTTTCCTTGGTTGAATCACTATTGGGATATAAAAAAGCTATTGATTTGGGGTATTGATCTTGTATCCTGCTACTTTAATTCATTTATAACTTCTGTTGGAGTTTTGGGGGTCTTTTAGAAATAGGGTCATGACATCTGCAAACAGAGATAGTTTGACTTCTTCTTGTCTATTTGTATCCCTAACTAGAAATATATCTTTTAATAAGTTTAGTGTAGCCTAAGTGTATAGTGTTTATAAAGCCTATAGTAATGTACAGAAATGTCCCAGGCTTTCATATTCACTTTATGCTTGCATACTGACTCTACCAGAGCAATTTCCAGTCCTACAAACTCTACTGACAGTGAGTACCAATACAGTGCACCATTTAAAAAAAAAAATCTCGTATATTGTGTTTCAACTGTACCTTTCTGAGTAGATATTTTTAGATGCACAAACACTTATCTTAGTATTACAATTGCCTACAATATTCAGTATGGTAACATGCTATGTAGGATTTTTAGCCTAGGAGCAATAGACTATATAAAGGTCTGTGGTAGACTAAACTGTCTAGGTTTATATACCTAAACTCTGTGATGTTGCATAATGACAAAACTGCCCAGTGGCTCATTTCTCAGAACACATCCCTGTCATTAACCAATATTAAACGCACAAGGTAATTCACAATGCTTGTCTTCCAAGTCAATCTTCTACATGTAAATGCAAAACATACATAAGATCAAGTTAATTCTGAACAAGTCTTAATATTTCTTTCTTTGCGGGGCAAGTTACTGGAGGCTAAACTCAGGGGCACTTGACCACTCAGCCACATCCCCAGGCTAATTTTGTATTTAATATTTTTAGAGACAGAGTCTCACTGAGTTGCCTAGCACCTCACTTTTGCTGAGGCTGGCTTTGAACTCGAGATCTTCCTGCCTTAGCCTCCCCAGCTGTTAGGATTATAGGTGTGCACCAGCACACTCAGCTTAATATTTAAGGAAACCTCTTTGTAAAAGAATGATGGAGTAGATGAAATATGGTAGGAAATGACAGTCTTCTACTAAGTCCTTATCTCAAACTTAATTTACTCAAATAAAAAAGAAATGGCAGTGGAGTGTGTTTGAAAAGCTTTATCACCAGAAGTGCTTTATAATTTGAATGGCTGCACTCACTACCTTACTTACTTTCATCTCTGTAAGCCTTAGTGCCATCCATGTAAAGCACAGAAGATTATAATAACCACAAGTCAGCACTGCTGGAATAATCTAAGCTATAATGCATATAAAAGTATTTTAAAATACAAATAAAAGAGAGATCATTACTGAAAATTAGGCTGTTTTCTCTTCCTATATAGCTTTTATTGAATTGCCACTGTATTCCTCAGAATAATCATGTCAGTGTATTTTATCCTAAAACATTTGTGTTAATAAAGAGTAAAACCTGTCATAGTCACTTAAAACAGGGATAACATTCTTTTTGATTGCATTATTCCTGTACTTTTCAGATCACCATTATTTTGGTTTATTCATCTTATCTAATAATCAATAGGAATTAATACATTCTTGAATTGTCTTGAATATACAGAATTGAACATTCTAAGTTAATAAATGTTTCATAAACGAATGTACCATGCTTTTCCTTTTCATGCAATTTAATTGAAAAGAGATCTAAGATTTAGCAGCATAAAATAAATGGGCTAATTTTCAGTACAGTAGTCACTTAAAAAATGGAAATAAAAGCAGTGTTAATGAATGTCTTTGTTTTTCCTAAGAAAACATTTGAATGTACCTACTATTACTTTAACTTTCTATGGTTTTTCCCTAGTATATTTTAAAAAATGTTAACCTTTTGAATTTGTAACCAATTGTTTAGCAGAATCAGTGTTTTGCTGAGCTTAATAAGCAACTGTTATATACTTTTCATTGTACTAATTCTATTTTTTAATTTGTTCTTCCTAGATGAACATGACAGTAGGGTGTATTTTGATCTATTACACATACATAGAATACAGTATAACTTGTTCCAATTAGTATCCCATTATTGTGGTTGCATATGATGAGAACCCCAAGGACTTAAAATCAGCATACTACAGTGACACAGCCACTTCTCTGAACTAATTCTAAAACTGCATCAGATAGCCCAGCCCTGTTTGCAAGGCTCCATTACTTTCCTTTTACCATGAGTCTGAGTCATTGAGGTTCCCAGCATGCCCAGGAGCTAAGACCACAAGAAGAATGAACTGACATGCCTAGAATTAGACAAAATGGGAAAGGAAGCAGATGTCTGAACCTGTGTTACTTGTTCCTTTGAGTGAAGTGATCCTTTCTGAAAGACCTTTCAGATCTCTTCCCCATTTCAAGTATTATTTCCTAAGACAAGTTCTCCCATCAGTCCTGCCCCTAAAAAGCACCCAAAGAATCCCCTTCTGAGTGATGGTGCCAGGTAAGCAGTTTTCTGACAACATGAAGGCCTGTCATATTTCTTCTGTGCCACCAACCTTCATAGGTACTAGCCCCACCAATAAATCTTATGGACATGTACTGCTCTCTGTCTTGCACTTTCATTAATTTTATTTTTCACTGGAATTTATTCAAATACCTGCTTTCAAATGTTGTACCAAAGTAGAATATGGAGATAAATAAGTGTAATGGTGTCATGTGTGCACACACTGTCAGCAGTGAGTGGATTGGAGTAGATAACTGTAGTGTCATGTTATATATTCAGGGGCATGGATAATGAGGTAAGTATTTTAATTGTCTATGGAAATAATGAGTGCTTACCAAATGTTTCCCTTCATGTGGGCTAGTGGGGGCCAGGGAGCACATGACCTGGTTCTTCTAATTCCACCAAATAATCAACTGTTTTGGGCATGGTTGAAGTAGAAACTCCAATAGTATCTTATCAGTAACAAAAATAGGAAAATTAAGAAGATTTGAATATATACAGAGATATTTGGGGAGCTTAAGAAGTAGAGAAGGAGAATTGGGCATAGAATATTTGGCATCTTCAATGTTTGTTTCATCTTTGAAAGAGAAATATCAAAAAAAGTTTTGACAATCTACCTTACCCAAATAGGGCTGGCAACTCATGACCCTGATTGTTATCTGTGCTCTGAATTTACTTTGCTTTTTTAATGACCTTAACCCATTTCAAGAAGCATTACTAAGTTGAAAGTACTATATTTTCCAAGCAATGAGAGTAAATATATGAACTGGATTTATACTACTTTTGGCTTCTGTATTAACTTTAAATAAATCATCAGGCTGAAACTAGGCTAGGAAAACGTTTCAGCTGTGGATCACAGAGGGGGAGGGCAGGAAAAGGAAAGGTAGGAGGGAATAAGATTGATCTAATTATGTTATGTGCATGTACAAATAATCCATAATGAATCCTCCTATTGTGTGTAATTATAATGTGCCAATTAAAAAAAGGAAAAAAAAGTTGTTTCCTTACTTTGCTTTTGGAGGAAAAGGGTAGTCAGAGGAAGAAGAAAAAATGCATGCACACACACACAAATTTTTAAAAATATGAAAAAATGAGTGTTTGTTCATTTTGTCCACAGCTTAGCTATTTCATGAAAAGGTAAGTGATTTTCTGTTTGTAATGTCATGAAAACCGTCCCCAAAAAGATGCTGTTTGATCAGGATAAATAGAAGTTATAGAGAGTGTTTAAAAGGTGGAGGTTAGACATCAAATGAAGGAAATGAGATATTAAAGGCCCACAAATGTCAGTAAGCTTGAAGCGCTTAGTAACTATCACTTAGTTTTCAAAGGCCAAGGCTTGAAATTCAAGATAAAGAAGTGGAGTTGGTGTGTGTGTGTTTGTGAGTGTGTGTGTGTGTATGTGTTGTGAATGTGTGTGTACATACACAAGCATGTGGGAGAAGGAATGAGTCATTTATTTAACATCTTGATGGGCATTCTCTTATTTCCAAGGGGGCCTGTGCTACAATACATATCCTCATAAATATATTGTTTTGGTTTTGAGCTGGGATATTTTTAGTATACATTTTAAGTAATGCAATTGTCAGGCAAAGGATAAATGCACATGTTATTTTGTAAGTTGTTGTCCATTTACTCTATATAAGAGTTTCATTTTTATGTTCCCCAAAGTAATTAAAGGCTTTTATTGCTTGGTCCTACAGTCTTACTAGAAATGTGTTGGCACATTTGAATTTCTGCTAATTTGACAGGTGGAAAGCACCATCTATCGTACATGTCTCTTTTACTAGATAAAGTTGAGCACCTGTTCATATATCTAATGGTTATGGGTGCTTATTTTCATATAAACTGTCTCATCATGCCTTTTGAATTCCTTTTCATTGAGTTGAGTGCCCTTTTCTTCCAGATTTCTGGAGTATGTTTGTGTATTTAAATATCTTTTTCTCTCATAAACATCAAATACTTTTTCCAGTTTATGAATTGTCTTTTGACTTTGCTAATGGTATTTTTTCTATATAATTAAAAAAACAAAAAATGTGGAATTTATCAATATTTTAAAATAGTTTCTTCATTCAAAGAGATATAGAAGGGACTTCCATTACAAGATGTATATATAGGAATTTGTTCAGGTTCTGTTTTACAGACTTTGGTAGTTTTAATTTTTAACTTAAATTAATACATTTCACATAAATCCTATTGGGCAATTGGTCATGTGTATCGAACATTTCCTTCTTCTTTTTGCAATTTTTCTTTCTTTCTTCTCACACATTTGCATCTCCGGTAATTACTGATGTGTCTATATATATGTGTGTGTTTATGACATATGTTTAAAAACATTTACCATCTCAACCTTTTATAAATTTATAGTAGTGTTAGCTATAAGCCCAACATTGTATAGCAAATCTCGGAACTTCTTCATTTGGTAAATATGAGATTCAATACCATTAAAATACTCTTTTTACCTAACCCCCCATGCCAGGTGACCACCATTCTATTCTCCGTTTAACTTTGATTACTTTAGATACTTCATATAATGCAATTATGCAGCATTTGTCTTTTTGGGACTGAATTATTTCAGGTAGTATAATATCTTTCCAGTTCATCCATATTATAATATATGACAAATTTTCTTTATTTTTTGATACTCAATAATATTCAATTGTATGCAAATTTCTTTCTCTGTTGATGGACACTTGTATTGCCTTTACCTCTTGGCTATTGTGAATAATGTTGCAGTGAGCATGGTGTGCAAAATCTCCCTTCAAGATCTTGTTTTCAATTCTCTCTCTCTCTCTCTCTCTCTCTCTCTCTCTCTGTGTGTGTGTGTATGTATGTATTTTCTGGATATATATATATATATATATATATATATATATATATATATACACACTCACAAACACACACACACAGAATGGTAACTATAGTTTATAATGATGTGTTATATATTAGAAATTTAATAAGAGGGTAGATTGTGTGTGCTTTCGCCACAGACACACATACACACATACACACACTACCAATTTTAAGGCATGAATATGTTAATTAGCTTGTCTGTGGTAATCATTTCTAGGTGTACAGGTATATCAAAATAAATGTTTTTCATCTTAAACATTTAGTATTTTTATTTAAAAAAGTGTTGGCAAGGATGTGAAAAAATTCAAACTCTTGTGCCCATCATTGATCCAGCTATTTCTCTACTGTTTTTCATAATGTCAGCAATATTTTACATTCCTACAAATGATGCACAAATGTTCCAATTTTCCACATCCCTGCCAACGGTATTTTTAAAAAATAAAAATGGTAAGTATTTAAGTTGAAAATCATCTATTCTGATATACCTGTACACAGGAAAATGATTACCAGAGACAAGCAAATTAACATATTCATGTCTTTATAATTATCTATGTATGTGTTTGGTGAAAGCACACACAATCTACCTTCTTAGTAAATTTCTAACACAGCATTATAAACTATAGTTAACATAGTGTACATTGCGGAAAGGCTATAATCTCTCCACATCTTCACCAAAAATTCTTGTTTTCTGATTTTTGATAGTGACCATCATACAGCATGTGAGGTGCCATTTCATTACAATCTTGATTTTCATTTCCTAAAGGTGGAACATCTTTTCCTTAAGGTGGAACATCATTTCCTTAATGATGTGGAACATCTTTTCGTATGCTCATTGGCCATTTGTAAATATTCTTTGGAGAAACAACCTCCTAGGCACCCCTGTGCAAGCAGAGTGCCCCACTGGTCTTTTTTCAAAATAATTTTTATTTGTTCTTTTTAGTTATACATGACAATCTGTTATCATGTATATCTAAAAAGAACAAATAAAAATGAAATCAGAAAAACCAGGGTAAAAGAAAGAATTTTTATTTTTACACCCCTGAGCCTGAGATGGGTGTGGTATTACCAATTTCTGAAATGCCCTTAAGTCATCTTTCTTATTGTCTCTGGACAAAGTTTTTAGTTTTTCTTTAGTGGCTGTAATGACTTTTACAACCACACATTCCTTAGCCTCAGTTTTACTTTCAGTTTTATGGTTAAACTACAAGTTTTTCAAATCTCTCTGAATTGTTTTATGCTCCTGATTATCACAATAAACTTTGTTAAAAGCTGCCAGCAATATCCATGGCACCACCTAAATGTTATGCTGCCTAGAAATTTCTTCTGACAGATTAAGAAGTCCATCACCTTTAAATTCAGCTTCACAGAAAGTCTCAAGGCATAGGAGAAATGTAGACAACTTCTTAGCCAGAAGGTAACATGAATGGCTTCTAGTCCAATTTCCATTAGATTTCTTCTCCTCTGAGACCTCATGAGCCTTGTCTTACTGTCAATAATCTTATTGGCATTCTGGTCTTCTGAACTTCCATCAGAATCACCCATTAAGTTTCACTTTCAACATTCTAAAGCTTTTCTAATTTTCATTGCTATACATTTTGAAGTTCCTCTCATAAATTCCAAAAAGCTCCAAAATCTTCTAAACCACATGGTCAGGTTAGTCACAGCAATGATCCCACTTCTCAGTATCAATTTTTGTTTTAGCCAGCTTTTCCAATCATTTCACCTCTAAGCTTTCTTGCATTGTCTCACACATGAGCTTCTGGGGGAAGCCTCACAACTGAACCATAATGAGTAAGAATATGAGAATAAAAGATTAGAAAACATTAGATTAAAATGGTATCTAGAATAGGTTCTACTTTTAGGTATTTATGAACTTTTTTGTCTTTATCATGGGTGATAGTTTGCAGGTTGCAAACTTTCTGGTTGATTTATGTCATGTGTAATCTGTAATAATTATGTAAAGGGAAAATAGGAATTTTAATATAAACATAGCTGACTGATACTCAGTGGTTGATACAGATATAAACATATACATCTTAATATTATAGATCTGAGGGATAAATATAAAACAATATTTCATAACTCAGGAGAATGATTTTGCTTGCATTACACTTTCCCAAGCAAAATTTATATAATTACACAGCCAAATGCAGTATGTGCTTAGCAATTTTAAGCATGTTTGAATAAGTGGGAAAAAGGAAATGAGTGACTTGGCTAGCTTTCAGTAACACAAAAGAAATAAAAGGCCTACATCTGTAAGATTTAATTTTGGTTCAACTAGATTATGTTGAAAACTTTGTCATTCAGTCAATTACTTCATGTGGGGAGATGCAATTTCATGCTGTGTTGCAAGAGTCCCTGGTGCATTTTCTATCTACTCTACAATGGATGGAATGTCAACACCTTGTTGAATAATCGAACGACATCGATTAAAAGAAAAATCTGGAGATTTTTCTCAGACATGTTTTTCTATGGTGAATAGGAAATGGCAAAGACACACAGAGTAAAAAAATATACATATCAAAATATGAAAGCCCAGAATCAGGAAAGACCTGATTTCCAATACTTGTCAGGAACTAAGAAATTGTTTGACCTTGAGAAAATTATCATCAATTTTTTAAAATTTCAAATTCTTCAGATGTAATATGGTGAATCACTCCTAATAGACTTGTGTTTAACTCATCCACTTAATATATGTCTCCATTTCCTCTGTAAAATGTACTAATGGATGAACAAACACTCTGATTTCTTGATGCCTATAGAGCACCCTACCAGCTTACATGCTTTATCCTGCAAAGCTAATTTTTTAGAAGTCAAGATTTAGGTGCCTTTTCCCTAATAATATTTTTTTGTGGTTATAATTTATGTTGTAATTGTATAATTTAATAAAATTTAAATGAGTTTTAAAATATGAGAATATAAATAGTTTTGAGTGCTTTGGAAAGGATAGAAAGAGGATGAACAAAAAATTATACAACTTTGGGTAACATGATGGTGAATGATTAGAAACATCATAGATAATTAGGGTTTGATACTCAAAGAACTTCACAAGTCTTTTAAATTATCATTCCACTTCATAGTAACAAAAGCTAAGCATTAACAAAAATCAATTATGGCTATGATTCATGCAAGAATAATAACCAACATCTAAGCTATAAGCCAGAAAAAAATGGAATACTTGGTCCCACATACGTATTTTTTAAATGAAATATTAAAGTGAATGCTGATAATGTTTTGTAGTGAGTCATCCTTAAGCCCTGTCATGGGGTACAAAATATTGGGGTAAATTTTTAAAGGCACTAGAACTTCAAACAGTAGATGAAATCTTGGAGTTTACTCTTAAAAAATTCTTCAACTTCAGCCAGGTGCAGTGGTGACACCTATAATCCCTCCCTCTCAGGAGACTGAAGCAGGAAGATCGAAAGTTCAAAGTCAGCCTCAGCAATTTAGGATTAGGCAACTTAGTTACACTCTGTCACAAAACAAAATATAAAAGGGTTAGGAAGATCGATCAGTAGTTAGGTACCCATGGGTTCAGCCCCAGTACCAATAAATAAATAAATTTTTTAAAAAAAGAAAAAAAAAAAAACAAGAAAACCCTTCAACTTCAGTAGTTAAGAGCTAAGAGTTTGTGACTATTTTTCTCTTGTTTCCTTCCTCCCTCCCTCCCTCCCTCCCTCCCTCCCTTCCTTCCTTCCTTCCTTCCTTCCTTCCTTCCTGTCTTCTTGTTCTTTCTGAGGATATTAGTTTAATCTCCTGGTGAAGGCAGCAGAAAGCTATAGCCTGATCAACTCCAGGTAAGGAGTAAGAGAAGACTTTAAGTCATCTATGACACATATGTTATATAATTAAGGAGATGTATGTTCACAGAATTACAGAAAACTGCTTTTAATCAATGAACACACAGGAAATCTTAAAGGATATAGACACTATGGAGAAAGAGGAAACTATAGACTTGAAAACTACAGTAATGAAGTAAACATTAATTTCAGGTGGCCCAAAAACATGATGATGGGAGATAAATTAGTGAACCTGAAGATAAATCAATTGAAATTAAATACTCTGAAGAAAAGAAAGAAAGAAAAGAAGAATGAAGAGTTTCAGAGATCTGTGGGACAACATCCAGTGATCCAATTGCTGTGTGTGTGTCTCTCTGTCACACACACACACATACACACCTATATATACATATACATACATCTACTAAAGAGATTGTATCCAATCTCACAAATAAGACACAGCTCAGTAATAGGACATACAACAACGGCAAAACATTTGAACAAATATTATAAAAGAAGATGCACAGGGGCCCGATAAGCACTTACGAAGCTGTTCAACATCTTTAGTCATCAAGAACATGCAAATTACAACCACAAATATGCTACCAGACAATACTGATGGGAATGTAAAATGAAATGACTGTTTTGTAAAACAGTTGGCAGTTTTTAAAAATTTAAACTTACTCCTAATATGCTCCATATGTCTCCATATTCTTTTTTGAACAAAAGGCTGCCTGGAGCATATTCCTATTGTAGATTACAGGATTTCAAGAAAAAATGTAGGAGTGTTGTGCTATCTTTGTGGCATTGGCTATAATTGAAACTTTATTCCTCATTTCATTGGCCTAATCAAGCCATGTGATAAAGTTCAATATTAATAGGTAGAGAAAATACATTGTATATCTCCTGTGAGGGTACTTCAAAGTCAGATGGCAAGCTCAGAGTTATTCATTCTAATGCCAGGGTAGTATGAGAAATTATATGTACCACAGGTGATATGTTATGGTACTATAATTATTCAGATCTCTACCTAGGGAATAAACAGGAGAGAGGATTCCAGTATTGATTCATGGAAATGAGAGAAGATCCGAGTCCTCATGCAATGATGACTTGGTTAAGCATTTCCTAAAAGAAGGAGATAGACATATTTCCTGATTAGATTTTCAATAATTTTAGTGTTTAGAAATGAAGAACTTTGTGACAATGTCAGAATGATGTTCAGATCCTTTGTTTTTTAATCAATTTTATCTTATAGTTTATTAATTATGTTCTTGTATACTAATATTAACCACTAAGGACCCTGAAAAGGAAGATTTATTACTTAAATAATTTTACAAATTAATAAAAGGGAGTAATCACAGAAGTAGCTCGTTTGAGTTTACATAGCCAGAAAAAGAGTGGTGCTAGGAGTCAAACCTATATCATCTTATACTATTCATACAATTTTTACATTATTTGACAGTTATTAATCCAGATTTGAATACATAGGAAGGGCTTAACAAATATTTTCATAATTGAAGTTATATAGGTCAGCAAATACTGCTTTGGTTAAGTAAGGAGAAAATAAACTTCGTGTCTAAAGACTTGTTTCCTTTAAAATCTACCTTTTATAAATATACATTAAATAAATATTTACTTTTTCCCAACTTTGCCATGAAGGGATAGAAAATAAAAAATTTTCAAATTTCCAACTGTTAACATACAACAATTTTTTTATGCCATAGAGACGGTGAGACAAGTAGCTTCATTGACTCCATCTGCCTATAGAGGTAGAGGACTGATGGCCCATGAGGGTTTACCCAGTGTCTCAGCAGCAATGATTAGTAGCTAAACTCAAAGAAGATTTGTTATTTTTATTTTTCCCATTTGTCTGATTATTCAAAATATAGTCTCACATGTGGAATTTTTTCGTCAACTCTAGGGAAATAATTACATTTGGAGACCATTTAATTACAGTAATCTTAATGTCTTCATTAAAATTTGTTATATTCTATTCAAAATATGCTCATGTTTTCTAGCAGTTCTTAATGTTTTAGGCTGCTGCGTTCCCATGGGACTTGCTGCAAATATTTAATTAAGACATAATTGTTTCTGCATATGTTAATTTTTTACTTTCTTAGGTGTTTATTAGTGTAGATCCTCAGTTGATGTACTCATTCCTCCTTTCTCATTTTTTTGGGGGAAATGTTAATTTGTCTTTTCTTCATTATTCCATAGGAAACATCTTTTGAAGGAATGCTACAATCCTCATATGTCATCCCCACATCCCATTTGCCCCTTTTTGCTGTTGCAACCAGATAATTACCTGATGCAGCAAAACTGAATTCCCCAAAACAGGTTGCACATAGCAAAAAAAGAATTCTATTGGCAACTACTTTGGACTGTACTAAATATAATACACCAATCATTTTAATATATCTGATGTACATAGTGAAGCTCTGAGGAGAACCTTAATAGGAAATTTTGGTAAGTCTTTTAAATCCATGACTTAAAACTTAAAATGAATCAATTAAAGATATCTTCAAATCAGTAAACAAAAAAATAATGAAACATTGTGGATGAGAATGTGATGACAGTACAGAAAATCTTTTTTTGTGTACTTTATGGATAATAATTTTGTTTCTAGAAATTAGGTCTGAGAAAAATTAACATATATGCAGGAAATCCTTTATACAATGACCTCATGTGTAATAAAAATGAAGAAAATGTAAGTTTTGAGCAATAAAGGACTGCTACATAAAACTAGAGCCAAGTAGTAAGCATTCTTCAGCTGTTCAAATATTTTCTTCAAGGATGCTATAGTGGGGAGAGAGAGAATGGCAATTTACAGGAAAGGTATATTTTCCAGCAATTCCCCACCTCCAGATTTAGAAAACAGAAAGATTACTCCTCAGCAAGTTGAGTAGCTAAGAGAACTCACAGAAATTCAATACTGGACAGTAAAAGAAACCACAGAGACTCAGAAATCAGAAACTTTGAACATAACATTATAAATAATATGTTAGAGGCACACCTTCTTGGCTGGCAGTGGAGATGGGGGCGTTGTGAAGGTTGCAGCCTTGGCTACTGAGGGGAGGGATAGCCCAGAGAGAAAGAGGAAAGTATGGTGAAAAAAAATGGACTTGGGGGAACCTGTGGAATTAAGAGGGAGGCTGAGCTTAATGGACCTAGAGTTTGTTGAGGAAGTTGTTGAGTGAAAAGTAACCCAAATTGCTTAGTCCATGGGCAGATAGTTTCACAGCAACTGGGATCACCAGCATGGCAACTACTTAAAAGCATTGCATGGCTGCAAGCAGAAGCATAAGATTGGGAACTCATGAAAGAAGTTGCCAGCTTGATCTTGGAGTTGCCTACTGTAGGCTCCACAGAATACTTGGACCAGTATGACTGAAATAGGCTCAAAGAGAATTGTGCCTGGGGCATCCAGGCTCCAGATACCAAGGACAGAAGGGGTGGGGGCAGGTGTTGGTGGTGGGGGAATCCCTTTGTTGCTGGCATTCCATAATCTCTATTGGAAAGATGCTAATAATGGCTAGACAGGAACATCTGAACTCTGGATCTGATCCTGGGTAATTCATATCCATAGTGGTGATGTGAAACGTGTAGAAATTTAGACTGTCTTAAAAGTGAAATTTATAGGTGGTCCCAAGCAACAGGGGTTGTGATTCAAATGTCAAATACCCAGGGATAGAGTGCAAGACATCAGCCAAGATTAAATCCCACCTGCTGGAACTTTCAATTTAGAACCCTGCACCAACCCTCCTCCCCATAGGAATATACAATTTGTCAGCACACTTCAGTCCATCCCACTCTCCATTAGGCGATGGGAAGCTGAGGTCTACTACGAACACCTAGCCACAAAAGTTGGTTGCTAGGTGAGGAACACTAAGGAACTATTGAGGAACACAAATACCCAAAATAAATACAAGGAATGAAAATCCATCCCTGCCAACTATTTTGACCACCTTTGTCAAAACAAGTCCTTTATTACCCATTTAGATTTTTTTCACATCCCCCATTGTTTTTAATATTATTTTATTTTAACTTTTAAAATTTTTAGAAATTTCATTTCATTGTTTCATTTTTTACTGTTTTGCATTCTGTGTAATTGTGTGTGTGTATGTATGTTTACTCTTGATGTATAGGTAGGTTAAAAATATATACATACATTCATATAATTTTACTTTCATTTAATTGCTCTCTGCTTCACCCATTATTTAGCCTTGGTTTGATTTAGGTGGGGTAAAGTTATATGTGGATTGTAGTTGTTT
Organism: Callospermophilus lateralis; assembly: GCF_048772815.1. Classification (NCBI taxonomy): domain Eukaryota; kingdom Metazoa; phylum Chordata; class Mammalia; order Rodentia; family Sciuridae; genus Callospermophilus; species Callospermophilus lateralis. The sequence goes on from NC_135306.1 coordinate 142,365,600, forward strand.
TAATCTTATATTTGTTTCTTCAGACCTTAGTTTTTGTTCCTCTTAATACCTTTTTTCATTCTTCCTCAACTAATAGCCATTTTTTTCCTGTTCCCCTTTCTCTATTGTTACTTTAAAAAACTTTAGGTATTTTATATTCCTCTTTCTTTATAACTATCATCTTTTACCAATCTTCTCTCTCCCTTCTGTTCATTTTTCAAACTTTTTAAACATTCTATTGCCTTTTTACCATTTTTTTTCATTTAAAAAACCATAATCAGACTGTTGGATAGAATTAAATATTTTATGTAATTCCTACCCCATTCACATTTTTCTGATTATTAATAAACCGGATGATGGTGGTAGACTCCTGCTATTTATTGTCTGATCTAGTGAATGGTTGTTTATTGCTGGTGCTGATATTAAATTCTGACTCCATCATTCCTTTAGAGGGGATAACTAGTGTTATAACTGTCAAAGTAGACTCTGATCATTTATCTTAAGGCTGTACATCTATTACTAACATTATTGCTATTTCTGACTTTCTGATTCCTCTAAAAGGGGCTGGAAAGTGATTAAGTCACTTTAAATTCACAGAATAGAGATCCTCTTGCAAAACAATTCTCACAACTCAGCCAAGTAATGGCTAATCTCATTTCACACAAAATCTAGCCCCCCTGGAGCCTCAGCAGTACATCGTCATATATTAGAGAAGACAAAATCCTCAAAGCAACAACCCAGGCTCCAGTTCAGACCAAGCACAGTGGAGCCTCTGGACATCTATTCATATATTAAAAAGAGAGAAGTCCCAGAACAACAACAACAAAAATAAATACATACAAAAATACATGGATATAAAAGGGGAAATGCAAGTCCAAGTCTTCTGAAAACATAAACAGGTAAAAAAAAATCTCTCCGCAAATTTACAATCTCTGAATGAAGTATCCCACAGATATGGAAGTGGAGGAAATTCTAGAGAAAAATTATTAAAACACTGTTTATTAAAATATTCAGTAAACTAAAAGAAGATTTAAGGTATGTATTAAGAGAGAAAATACAGGAGATGAAAGACCATTTACAAAATGAAGTAGAGATATTAGAAAAATAATAAAAAATCTTAGAAATAGAATACACAATAAATGAATTAAAAATTCACTTGAATGCATCACCAATAGATGGCATCACATAGAAAATAGAACTTTAGATCTTGAAGACAGAAATTCAAGCATTGAAGAAAAGGTATATGAACTTGAATACTTAGCATACATTGCACAAGAACCACTATGATCAGAATGTACAAGAACTCTGGGACAGCTCCAAAAGAAAAAAATGACAATCACTGGGATGGAAGAGAACATGAAAACAAGCTAAAGGCATTAAGAATAACTTCTTCTGTCCAAGATAATATCAGAAAAAATTTCCCCTATTAGAAATGAGATAGACATCCAAATACATAATGCATATAGGACCCCAAATAGAGAATATCAAAACAGAACCTCTCCAAAACACATGATAACCAAATGCTTAACACAGAAAAATAAGGAAAGAATGTTAACAACTGCAAGATAAAAGCATCAGGTCACCTTTAGAGCCAAACCAATAAAGCTCATTTCTAAGTTCAGACCCTAAATCAAGGAGGGCCTGGAATGAGATATCCCAAGCCCAAAAAGTAGATGATTGCTAGCCACATTTGCTATTTAGCACTCTTTTTGATGAAGAAAATGATGAAGAAATTTTTTGATGAAGAAATTGATGAAGAAACAAAAAGTTTCCAAGGATAGTTGATAAGAAGGATAAACTAGAAGATAGGAAGTAATTAAAGTCAGAATAGAAATTAATAAAATTATAATGAATTTAAAAAGAAACAATACACGGAATCAATTCAGCAAAGAGTTGGTTCTTCAAAAACATAAATAAGAATGATGAACCCTTAGCCTAACTAGCCAAAGAGAGAGTAGACCCAAATAAACAAGGTATGGACCAAGAGAGAAATTTAGAGATGAAAAAGGATATATCACCACAGATACTTTGGAAATCTAGAAAATTGCTAGAAATTATTTTAAAAATTTATACTCAAACAAACAGAAAATCTGTAAGACATTATCAAATTTGTGGATATATATATGACCTGCCAAAATTGAACAAGGAAGAAAAAGAAAATCTAAACAGATCAATAACAAGTAAGGAAATTGAAACAACAATTAAATGCCTTCCAATAATGAAAACCTCAGGGCCAAATGGATTCTCAGCTGAGAACTGACACCAGTCTTTCTTAAATTATCCTATGAAACTGAAAGGGAACACTCCCAACTGTAGTCTGTGGAGCCAGTAACACCACAATAATAAAACCAGACAAAGACACATCAAAGAAAGAAAACTACAAATCAATATTCATCAAGAACATAGACAGAAAAGTCCTTAATAAAATATCAATAAACCAAATTCAAAAAACATATCAAGAAGATAATATACCATGATCAAGTAGTTTAATCCCAGGCAGGCATGCAAGGTTGTATAATATAATTAATAAATATAATTCACTATACAAATAGATGTAAGGACAAGAATAATATGATCATCTCAACAGATGAAGAAAAAAGTTCTTTTCAAAAATCCAGTACCTATTCATATTAAAAACTCTGGAGAAACTAAGAAGGAACTACCTCAATATTAAAATGGCTATGTGTGAAAAACTCAGTCAATATTATATTAAACAGAGAAAAGTGAAAAGTATTTCCTCCAAAATTAGGAACAAGACATGCATCTCTGCTTTCATTAATTCTACTCCATATTGTTCTTAAATTACTAGCCAAAACAATCAGGCAAGAAAAGGAAATTGAAGAAAAAATAGGAAAAAATTGAATTATCTCTGTTTAATGATGACAAGATTCAATATGTAGAAGATTAAAGAAATACTTTACCAGAAGACTTCTAGAGGTAAATGAACTCAACAAAAAATAAATTTATCACCTTTTATAAATTGATACCTTTCCTATATTCAAATAAGCAACAGTCATTCTGCTGAAGAACAAATCAGGAAAACTGGCTCCATTTACAATAACCTCAAAAAATTGAAAATTAATCTAACCAAGGATATGAAACATGTAATACAATGATAATTATATAACATCAAAGAAAGAAACTGAAGAAAACCTTAGAAATTGGAAAGACCTCCATGTTCTCGCATAGGCAGAATTAATATTATTAAAGGGGTTATACTGGGTTAGGGATATAGCTCAGTTGGTAGAATGATTGCCTCACATGCACAAGGTTCTGGGTTCAATTCACACATACACAAAGGATCATACTATTAAAAATCGTATTCAGATTCAATGCAATTTCTACAAAATATCACTGACATTCCTTACAAGGTGCCAAAAATATGTTTTGGAGAGAGGGTAGCCTTTTAAAAAAATGGTGCTTAGAAAACTAAATATCCATATGTAGAAGAGTGAAACTAGATCCCTATCTCTTAACATATACAAAAGTCAAATCAAAGTGGATCAAGGACTTAGGAATTAGACCAGAGATTGTGAACTAGGAGCAGAAAACATAGGGTTAACACTGCATCATATTGGTGAAGGCACTAATTTCCTTAACAAGGCCTGTGAAGATCAAGAAATAAAATCAAGAATCAATAAGTGAGGTTCCATCAAATTGAAATGTTTCTATATAGTAAAGGGAATGATTATTAGTGTGAAGAGAGAGCCTTCAGAATGACAGAAAATCTTAACCAGCTGCTTCTCTGATGGGAAATTAATAAATTCCCAGAATTTATAAAGAGCTCAAAAACTTAACACTGAAACAAAAATAAAAACAAACAATAAATAACTCAATCAAGAAATGGGCAAAGAACTAAAGAGTCCATTCTTAAAGAAACACAAATGGCTAACAAATAAAATTTTAAAAAATGTCCTCTATCTCTAGCATTCCAGGAAATGGAAATCAAATCTCACTAAAATTTCATAGCACCCCAGACAAAATAATGACTATTAAGAACATGAGTAACAATAAATGCTGGAAAGGATGTGGGAGGAAAGGTACATTCATACATTGTTGGTGGGACTGCAAACTAGTACAACCACTCTGGAAAGTAGTATGAAAATTCTTCAAAAAAATCTAGCAATAGAATCACCGTATGACCCAGTTAACCCACTGCTTGGTATTTGTCCAAAAAAAAAAAAAAAAAAAAAAAAAAAAAACCACCCTAAAATCAGCATGCTATGGCAATACAGCCACATCAACATTTATAGCAACACAATTTACAGTAGTCAAATAATGGAACCAGCCCAGATGCCCATCGACAGATGAATGAAGAAAGAAAATGTGGTATATGTGTACAATGGAGGTCTATTCAGTCATAAAGAAGATTGAAATTATGACATTTATTGGTAAATGGGTGTAACTGAAGAATATCATGCTAAGTGAAATAAGTCAGATTCACAAAAGCAAAGGTTAAATGTTTGTTCTCATATTTGTAAGCTATAACAAACTAACAAAAGAAGTGGAGGGGGGACCAGATGACACAAAGATATAGGGAAGATTCATGGAATAGAAGAAGGAGATCAATAAGGAAGGAGGAGGGGTGGGATAGGGAATTGTGGAATGAATCTAGCAAAACCATGCTACATGCATGTACAAATACACCACAGTGTAATCTACATTTATGAATATGTACAAAACTCCGATCAGAAACAAATAAATGTGTTAAAAGAATATCATTAGAGTAGAAGAAGAACTATGTGAAGGGCCTCTTCAGAAAAATATTGCTAAATCTATGCACAAAGTCCTGTGAGGTCCTCTGTGAGGTATGGGATGTGTGCTTCTCTTTGCAATGAGTAGGCTTGTTGTGTGGTTGGGAATAGGATGTGTACACATGTAATTACAAACTGAAAGAGACCAGTACCATGCAGAGGTTAAAAAAAAAGGAGAAGGAATTCATTTATAGATGAAGTAAAGGAATAGGCATGGGGGAATCGGAGAAATGTGTAAAGGAGCAAAGGTATGGTAGGCAGAATAATGGCTCTCCAGAGATCCACTTCCTAATCCCTGTAGCTGTCACAATGTTAGGACGAATGACTCAAAAGCTATTATCCTGGACTATTAAAGGGACCTAGTGTAGACAGAAGGCTCCTTAGAAGTGGAAGAGGAAGGCAGAAGAGGAGAATGAGTCAAGATGTTTATGCAAGAGGCACAATAGGATGCGATGTTGTTAGTTTTAATGATGGGAAGTGTGCCATGATTCAAGTCTGATAGGGGCCGTCTAGAAGCAGGAAAGAGGACCTTCTCTCTGGAGCCCTCATAAGGCACACAGTCCAGCTGCACAGTGAGCAGAACATCCCGAGACTGGCACTGTACTTCTATCATACAGACTGTCAGATGGCAGATTTTCTTGAGCAACTATGTTTTAGATAATTTGTTACAACACCAAGGAAAACTAAAACAGAAGTTTTAAAAGTCTTTTTTATATGGAACTCACTCACTCACTGGCTCCTTCAATTGTCTTTCAAATAAGTAGCTTTTGATTACAATTCCAGACACAATTTCAGAAGCTGGAGATGCACTTGAAGTCAGAGAATATTCCTGCCCACTGAGAGCTCATGACTTAGTGGGAGAGAAACAGGAAACATAGACATTTGTTTCAACAAAAAACGAACAGTTAGGACAAAAATGTTACTTTTTTGATGGCTTTGTTATGTGCCAGACTTTGGGCTAAATTGAGGATGCAACTGATCATTGGCAAAGAGGAGTTCTTGAAATCAGAGGCCCTCAAGCCTGAAAGTCTGAATTTCATCCCAATCTTTACCATTTATTAGTTCATAACATTGGGCAAGTTACTTAATTCCTGTAAATCTCAGATTCCTAGTCTAAAAAAAATGGGGATGATAATTGGTTTCTGTGTCAAAGGGCTATTAACAGGACTAACCAGTTTCAGTATTTGAAAAGCACTCAGAATAGTGCCTAGATTATAATAATTGCATGTGTAATACAATGAAATTGTTTGCTATATTAAAGAGAATAATAAAGTATAGATTGTCTTGTATGCAAAGGGCTCACAGTCAGCATTGGACCAATATAGAAATAAAAAAAGGTATACAAAGTATGACAAATGTTTGATATTAATGTTCACAACAGAAGAAGTTCAGAGCATCAAGGACTAAACAAAGCAAATTTTCCTGGAAACATGGAAAACTTATGCCTTTATTCTCAGGAAAACCACTTTTGAACTGGTCTGACAAAGGAGCTGAGTCGGCATCCTCCAAGCAATAGAGGCTGACGAGATCGTGACACTAGTTCTTTGTCATCCTCTATACAATCCAGTGTATTAGGAATGGGGGAAAGACAATTCATTTTTCATAGATCCTTCATGTACTTTTTGTGTGGGCTGGATTCTCTAATGCATTATTTCAGGCCATTTCCAGCTTTTCTGTAAGATCGATATTTCAAACTAACAATAGATTCTGGATATGTGTACGGGGCTAAATGTGTGTGTGTGGTTGTGATATTATGATTCATTTCCAACCTCTATACTGTTGGCACCCTAAAGAACTTTAAAAACAGCGGGTGATCAATAGCATAGAAATCCTATTAATTTATAAAAGATGAAACTACAGGTAGGAGAGAAAAAAAGAGTGAAGAAGAAAAAGAGGAAAATAGACCCTAAGGGTTGTCCCTGGAGATGTCCAGTAGCTGAAGAAGAATCTTCTGAGATTGCTGAATGGTTTTTCTTCATTAAAAAAAAAAAAACAAAATAAAGAGTAAAGTGCATCTGAAAGCACAAATAGTAGATGTTTCTGGGTTAACATCACCTCTTCCTTAGACACAACCTCCACAAAACAACATCTTTCCATTTAACTTCCTTCCCATCCATATATCCCAGAAGGAATATGAAAAGCCCATTTCAATCAAGGGAGTAGAAGAGAAGTAATCACAACATGAGCCCAGAAAATCCATTAGATTGTACTTGTGGAACTGAAATGACAAGAAAGAGAAGAAAGATTTAGGAGCCACTAGGTTTGAAGCTCTTAGAAAAATGATCTGGTAGATTGTGAAGGGGTTTTGGACTCTCAGGGTCATCAAGCTTAGAGCTCAACCCAAGTCTCTAGGGTGGTCTACTCTCATCCTGCATTTGAGAACTTGGTGAGACTGTTTATAGTATCAGCTTTCACACCATCCCATTCTACCTTCCATCCACCCTGTGCAAACCTATTTTCTTCTCTATATAACGTGCCTTTCCATCCACATTTCAGAGTGTTTCTCATATCTAGAATGCCTTTCTGTTTTATTTATTTAGCTTTTGGTACCAGGGATTGAACCCAGCAGTGGAATCCACGTTCTCTGCCCAAATCCACTCTCTCCCAAATCCACTACTCTGCCAAAATCCACTCCTCCACAAAGTTCCTCTGCCGCTGCTCTTTCTTAGCCTCGAGCCTTCTCTTGCTTTGGGTTCGAATCCGTCTCTCTTCTTTTGTCCTTGGGAACTTCAGCTTCAGAATCTTATTTCTTTTGGTCTTTTTCTCTAGAAGAATCTCATTCAGCCAAGAACCGGTGATGACTAAAGCACGGTTTTCACCAGGTGGGAAAAAAGGTTCGTACACAACAGGTGCAAATTTTGCATAAACTCCACCTCTGTTTCTCTGGTTTTCCACCCTTGTATGAAGAAGAGAATTTATATCTTCCCCATAGCAGATAGTGGTGTCTTCTGTCAGAAGTTCACAAGCAAATCCTATGTTTTCTGCAGTTTCCTTTTTGTCTCCAGTGAGCACCCAGATTTTAATGTCAGCTTTTGCAAGTTTTGATATGGTTTCTGGGACCCCATCCTGCAGTTTATCTTCAATAGCTGTAGCTCCCAATAGAATTAAGTCTCTTTCAATCTCTTCATATACTTTATCTAAAGCTTCATCTCGATTGGTTGAGGCCACGCTGGCTGCCACAAACTTTTTATTCCATTCTGCAAATTCTTTTTCTTCAATTTCTTTGTAGCAAAGGCACAGGGTTCTAAGAGTTTCATTCGCAAAGATATCCAGGGCATCCTGTGTTTCTTGCTTTGTAGGATTCATTGGATGTAACCGTTCATAAATGACAGTGTCAGCACCTTTACAATACAGCCTGATGTTGCCTTCCGGGGTTCTTACAATGATTGACATTCGCTTCCGGTCGCTGTTGAAGTCTAAAATGGCAAGAACACTGTAGGTCCTCTCGGTGCCCAGCTCGCTGATGGTGATGGTGTTCTGCGTCCTGGCCAGGAAGGCAAAGCCGAAGTTCCTGGCGGCATTGACCAGGGCGCCCTCGTCGGGAGAAGCCGCCTGGTAGTTGATCTGACCATCAATTCTTTCCACCATGACCATGTGACAAACAGCAAGCAAGAAGAAGAACTGCCGGACCTCTGGTTCTTTCCCTGACTGGATTTGCTCAATAAGATAATGGTCATAAAATGCAAGTTTCCCATCAGCAAATGCATTCCAGCTAAAATCAACTTGCTCTATTTTGCCATGAGTGTGTTGAGAAGCATCTCGATGGTCTCCATAGATTTGCCCGTTGATGCAGCACTTTTTAAAGGTCATGATGTTCTGCGTGAGTGTCCCTGTCTTATCAGAGAAGATGTACTGGATCTGCCCGAGCTGCTCATTCAGCGTGGTGGTTCTTGCCTTTGCAGGTGTATCCTTCTCAGAATAGTACATCTGCAGGTCCCAGTTAATAAAGTGACTTTGTCCCAGACGAATCACTTCCACACTGACATAGAGAGAGATGGGTACCATGGTGTTCAGCACGATGATGTAGCCCCAGAAATTCAGGAATCCACGGTAGGAGGGGGTGATGTTTTCTCCATCGTAGAGGTACCAAGAATAATTGCCAACTTGTGCTTCCCAGTAAGCATGGCCGATGGCAAGACCCGCAGAAAGCAGAATGAGAACAACAAAGATCGTGTAAACCATGTAGTTCATCAAGTAATCAATTTTAGTTCTTTTAAATCTGGTTTTCCCACTGTTCTTCATTATCTTAGTGTCAGCACCTGCAAAGATTACCAGTCCATGGCAGACATCAGTATTTCTAATGACACAGCCACGTAACAGAATTTTATCAGCATCCAAAGGAAAACTTCTCTTTCTCCAAAACAGTGTTCCTGTGAACTTATCTAATCGGTTATTGGGTTCTTCACATTCAATAAAACCATCAAATGTTGCTAAGTTATCTTCTCTTTGGAGATACTGGTCTGTGATTTCCAGCGCCATTTTGAACTTTAAATTGGTCTCTCCATCTAGCTCGGCCGTCTCCACATAGCAGAGGCTGTTGGGCTCAGAGCTGGACAGCAGCAGAATGCCAGCTGGAATAAAATCATTTTTCTTCAGACGAATGACATCTCCAACTTGAATGTCTTTCCACTTGGTAACTTTGAACCTGCCATCCTTAATGACTTCACATGTTCTGTTGTTGATCTCCTTATCCATTTTATGGCGAGCCACATCGTCCACCAGGTCTTTGATTGCAGTGATGCCAAGTACCAGAAGTAGCGGCACAAGGGTGGTGTACCATGCCAGGGTAGAGATTTGAGGAATTGCCTGCAAGATAAGAAGAACCAGGAAATAGAAGTTAGCTGCTCTCTTAAACTGCTCAAACAAATTCATTGGTAGGAAGGTGAGTACGTTGTACTTGTATGTTTTAATTGCATTACTCGCATATTTGCTCTCCTTAATACAAAAGAACTTTGTGTTCATAAAATGAGGTTGTTCGTGGTACTTTCGATCATTTGCTTTAACTTGCCAAGTACAATCTTTCCTGAAGGTGTCAAGGCCTTGCTCGGCTTCTCTGTTGATCCGATTCTGCTCTGGCTCAGCGGCAGGCCCCTGGTCATTCAGCTCATCTTCGGTTTCATCATCGCTGTAGGGAACCACTTCATCATTGGGCTGAGAATCCTCCTCAAATGTTGTTTCTGAGTCTCTTTCCGTGGTCATTCTGCTGGCGAACTGGGACTATCTAGCGTTCGCTGGGCCCCGGTTGGGGCATCCGCCGGGTGCGCGCCGCTCCAATCCTCGCTGCGCACCTGGCCGCCGCCCGCCCGGCCCCAGCCCTGCAGCCGCGCTAGCGCTTCATGGCGCACGGGGGCTGGCCGGGGGCCCTGGGAAGCGTGTCCAGCTGGCGGCGACTCCTCCGGCTGCCGTGGCTCGCCAATGGCTCCCGCCTTCCCCCGCCCCGCGTCAGTGCGCCCTTCCTCTACGGCCGCCCTTTTCCCCTGAGCTACATCCTTACCCTTTTAAGAGTTTTTTTTGAGACAGGGTCTTGCCAAGTTGCTCAGGACCTTGCTAAGTTGCCGAGGCTGGTTGTAACCTTGCGATTGTCCTGCCTCAGCCTCCAGAGCTGCTGGGATCACAGGTGTGTGCCACCATGCTCAGCCTGGTTTGGCTTTTGACTTGAAGCTGTCCATCACTGACTAATCCTCAGTTCATTTGCTCTCTTTTCAGCCAAAATTTTAACTTAGATTGTCTTTCAGTCAGTGCTTACTAGGTTCCAGGTGCAGGAAGCACTGCTTAATATACTGTATCCGATTTATTTTAGAAAATGCATTTTAAGAACATATGTTATCCCAGTCATGTACAAGAACCAAATAAGGCCTGGAGAATTAAAAAATTCAGATCACATGATTAGAAAGTGGTAGGTGAAACTTGAACACCAAAGCCTTTGCCCTTAATTCCTGGGCTCTGTGGCTGATATGTGCTGGGAATAGGGACTGGGGATATTGAGCTCAAATCAGCTAGCCTCTTCCTGGAGTGTCTTCAAGTTCAGCAGGCTGGACAGTGAAACTGGTAATTTCTGTATGGTGGAATTAAAACCTTGGTGGAAGAAGAGATTGGATTTGGAATACAGGGGAGGGATAGATTTGGTAGACTTTCAAACATAATCTTTAAAACTGGATAAAGGCACTAGAAAATGGTGTTCCAAGCTGAGTAAAGAGAGTATATTAAGAGACTTGAATTTAGGAAAACTGAAAATGGATCACTGGAGCGGCAGTGTAGCTATAAGGTGGAAAAGTTTTATTTTTGATTAAAGTTAACTCAATACTGTGCATAAAGTTTGAGATGTATGTGGAACATTAGAGTTGATTGTTCAAAAGACTTTGGAAATCTAGAAATTCAGTTAAGAAATAGGCCAAGGGTATGCCTGTCAATAAATGCTGGGACCTTTATCCTCAACATTTCATCCTATATTAAGTTGTTTGTGTTTTCCTTTTCTAAATAATTCTAATGATATTTAACCTAGTGGAGGACTCTTAATATTTAAGGTGGAGCCAATTGAAGTTTACAAGCTACAAACACAGTATTTCATCAAAACCCCAACTAAACATTTAAAATTCATGAGTATGGATGATAGTAAGGAAAGACCCATCTTTTAAGCTATTTTTAGAGCAAAAAAAAAAATGCAATAAATTTTATGGTTTCTTACTCTCCATTTTTCTTCTAGAACCACTGGCATCCTATTTGCCTGACCAAAACTCTAATTATAGTCAGGGATACATTTAGATCCCTATAGACATTACTGTTATCACATGAAGCTACTCTCAGTTATACATGATGCAAGGCACTACTTTCTGGGCTACTGTGAATGCTGAATGGGTTGGAGGTACTCCTCTGTCACTCAGAGTGTAACAAACCCATCAAATGGCACCTTACCAAGCTTCTGCACATGCATGGCCTTAATATTATTCTCATGATAAAATTTTAAAGTAAGGATTACTGTCTCTTTAACACAATTTTCTCTGAGATAAATACTGGGCTAGGCACTGGAGATATGACGATAATACCCAAGGTTCACTAGTTGAAAGATTAGGAGGGGTGACAAGCATAGATATTTTCAAGGGTACAAGGGGGACTATCCTAGAGACTGTGAAGTTAGGTATAATAGGTGAGCTGTTTTGGAATATTAATAAAGATCTCCTGAACCACTCAGATTTCTTTACTATGTAACATCAAGCTTGTGTAGCTAGCCTTGTTTTAAACCTAGATAGAACTGACTTAAAAACAAACCTAAAAAAATCAAAATGTGATAAAAAAATTATTTTGCACTCAACTCAGAGTTTGTGTAAGTCTAGATTGCCAGTAATGCTCTCTCTAAATGGGCAAACTTAATAAGAAGCATTCTATTATAATGAATGCACACATTTCAAATGTTTTCATCCCATATGGTTGTAAAATATCAAATGACCTCTAGAGGTCGCTGATGGGCTAATTTGAGAGTGGGCTTCTCTGTGGTTGGTTTATCTTTGCTCAGAATTAGACATTATAAAGGATTATGTACACACACCAGAAGTGGTGGAAATAAGAAATCCCCCTTGACTCTTCTCTAACATTTTAACTACCCATAGATAGTTATGACCCCCTTCACTATGATGATGTTTCTGATGTAATCGACAACACAATTTCATAGTAGCATGATCTCCAGACTATAGAGAAATGTCCATAAAGTTATTATTCTAAATGCCCTGAGCATTGTTTATGAACAAAGCAATGTGAAACTTGAGTTAATTAAAGCTTAGTAAGTTTATTTATTTTCATATGAGACATTGAAGCCCAGAGAGAAGATATGATTTCTAAAGTCACGCAGATGGCTACATATAGAACGTTCATCAGAACCTGTATATTCTGACACCCTCTTGCTCAATTTTCTCTTCTCTATTAGAGTGATTGGAGTTCTGAGTCCAGGGTACTTCAGTTAATGAAACTTTAAAGAGAATCTAATGTTAGCCAGCCATATGCCTCAAAGTGTAATGCTAATGAATTAGGGTCCCTGACCTGGTAAGGACATGAACATATACATAGATAATTAAAAAGCGGTTATATAGAGGCACTTACCTTCTTGTGAACACAGGGTGCTACCGGAGCACAAGGCATCACCTGACCAAACACCTTGCTGAGAATTCAGGAATGTTTTCCAGAATGAGGTAATTTCTGAAATTATAGGAAAAAAAATAGTAAAATTTAATGAGGAAGAGAAGTTGGAGAGCTGAAAAAGAGGCCATTTTAGGCCTTCTGGAACAGCAGCAATAGGATCATGAATTTGTGCAAGAATGTCTTCCATTTTTGTTGTTGTTGTTGTTTTGGTTATCAAAGCTTTTTATTTGTAAAATATATTGCTTTCTTTTCAAAAGCACTAGAGTGGACAAACTAGGCATGTGACTTTAACTGTCAGCTCAATTGCAGAAAAATTATAACCGATGTTAAATGTGGTGAATTGAAATATCTGCCTTTTACAGAGGGAGAAATTACCTTTCCTTTATGTCAACTAAAGCTAAAGGAACCAAATCTTTCAGTTTTCCAGCAGACTTCCTCGAGTGGAGAAATTGCAGATATCTTCCCTGACTCCTATGGGCCATAAAATAAAAAGGGGTAGGGGCTTTTTCATAGTCAATGTTTCTTTGAGGGTTGTTTACTGGGGAGTTGTATTAGGATAAGTGGAGATTTGATCAAATATAAATTCTTAAGCCCTGTCCTAATAGGTTGTTTTAGTAATACAGTACTGGCCTGTGAATTTGCATTTTAAACAATGCCCTGTGTGGGTCTTTCCTTCAACTTACCTATACCGCACTGCTTATATCAGTATTTGTGATCAAAGAAATATTTGCTAAGTTGTGGCTGAAGAACTGGCAATGGAAAGACAGAAAATGGGTGGTGATGAGAGGGGAGAAAGACACTGAGGGCAGAAACAGAACTTGGCATATTTGGTGAATTGAAGCACACAGCTGAAGCTACACTGGGCCATACAGATGAAGCAGGGCAAGAGCTAAGGCTCAGAACAAGGCATTCTCCAGGTCACAAGCATTTGGCATACCATGAGCAGATATTCAGACTCCAACCTATACATTTCACATAAGAATACAACACATTTCATTCTGATAACCCAAAACCTTTCAACTTGAGCTTTTGACACATATAGCCAAGAAGAACTCAAATAAAGACCAATGTACTTTATCCTAATGATTGAGATATTTTCATTGTTAGAAAAATTTTAGTTCCTTTAGACTCTCTCAATGAAGCAAATATTTCTGAGAGAGTTAACTTTTCAAAGGTTCATCAAGGGTTATATGCTGGTACAAATAGGAGCAAACCCAGGCATCTTAGTTCCTGGTTCACTGCTTTGAATTGTGCATTCATTTCAATAAATAATACTTTACATTTATATTTCGTCTGACAGAGAAACCTGCTGGGCACTGACTAAGAGCCCTGGGGTTACATGCTGTCCAAATTGTCTCATTTCATTTTGATTTACATATTTTCCAAAATACTGGCACCTTGAGTGTATTTTTCTTCGTTTGGACTTCTTCTGGTAAGCTTATTTTTGCAAAAGGAAAAATTCTCATTATATTGGAAAAAACACAAAAATCTATGGAGACTGGATATTTATGTTATCTAAATATAAAGGATAATCTAATATATATGTATATATACATATTAGTAATAAATGCTCATAGAGCTCTATCAATAATACATCATGTGCAAATTAGTGCCTGAATTAATGTTGTGTAGCTGGAGCTAGAAAAAAGAAGCCTATTTTATTACATAATAAAATGTTTCTAATTGTTGGAGGAGAACAGCTTTATTACACACCATTACTTTTAGAAACACCAACCTTTTCATTGATCAAAAAAATGTTATCACTCACACAAGACTAAAAATAATCTAATGCATAACACTCCAAAAAAGATAGAAGAAGGTAAAATAAAGTGAAAAGTATGTTTAAATACAAAATGGAGCATAATTAAGAAATAGGGTTATAGCAGAGTTCACATGAATTCAACTTTTTCAAGTCAGTTGTTGAGAGCTTTGAAGTGTAAGCTTGTGTTTGCATTTTAATTCAGGAACGAGGACTTCTATATAACTATTAAACCAAATTTTAACAAAATAAAGCTAAGTTCATTTGCTTTACTTCTTTTGGTGTTTGATTAAAGACCCTTGTTATGCTGTATGTAAATCATAGTTTAGATGTAACATCAGAGACAACTATTTACAAAAGAGTGTCTATGTTAATATATCAGTCATTAAAAACACTCATGTACATTTATGTAGGAAGCATGATAAGTGCTAGTATCGGTAAGGAATGGTTCATAATAATAATTGTTCTTAATATAATACTTATTAATAATTTGCATAAACATTTACAGGTATAAGTAACTTTCAAAAATTTTGTCACACTTAAATTTTATGCTTAATTCTTTCCAGGTACCATCTGAATATATTAATTTTGTTTAATTCAAAAAATATTTATGAATGCCTATTGTGTATCAGGCACTGTTCACAATAGACCTAGTCTTTGTTGCTATGGAGTAAATGATTTAATGGTCAATTTATTTAAGTTAGTAGTCAAATGGAAGCTTTGTGGAATTTAGTCTTATCATTTATAAAATGAAGACAAAAATCTGTTCTAGTTTTTTCACAAATTAAATGAAGTGATTATGAATATTTTTAAAAAGTTAGAAGTGCACCTTGAGGCCTGGGGCTGTGGCTCAGTGATAGAGCACCTGCCTAGCACATGCAAT
Organism: Callospermophilus lateralis; assembly: GCF_048772815.1. Taxonomy (NCBI): domain Eukaryota; kingdom Metazoa; phylum Chordata; class Mammalia; order Rodentia; family Sciuridae; genus Callospermophilus; species Callospermophilus lateralis. Next base: position 142,381,105 of record NC_135306.1, read on the forward strand.
GTGCTGGATTTGATCTTCAGCACAACATAAAAACAAATAAATAAAATAAAGGTATTGCGTCCAACTACAACTAAAAAAAATTTTAAAATAAAGAAGAAGTGTACCTTGAACAGTATTCAGTAAATGGGTATGGGAAAAAAAATTGTATTGACAAGAGTTTGTTTCTCCTTCTTCTGTTTATGAGGTAAGCCAAATGTCTACTAAAAATTTATTTGGAATCTAGCTTTGATCAGAATAAGAAGGCACACCCTAGACAGAGGCTTATGCTTCTAGGGTAATATGTTTGTTTTGCTGATAATTGCTAATAGTTGAATGATACTGTATAACGATTTTTCACACAATAAATACCATCATAATGCTTTTGATTTCATTGTAGATTTCACCATTAATTTGTCATTATCTCAGCATCTGAACAGTTATGTGTCTCCAATCAAGAAGGCTTTTTCTGTGGCAAAAGTCATAGCCTCAGACATTATCAATTAATTATTTTTGGTGGAATAAACAAAAATCTTATATTGGGAAATGACTAAAGATCCTGGAAAGCTGAGGTAGGAGGTTTGGGGTGATATAAATCCCAAACTCTCTGCTCCACACTTATTTCTTTACCACTTGTCATTATCTATAAGATGAGTAAAAAGCCTCTTGAAAATGGGATGTTGGCTTTGAGTAGGGGAAGGTGGGAGAGCTTGGAAGGGAAGAGGGGAGTTAATAATATAAAAAGTGCTTGCCTTGAAGCAAGTAGGTGAGGAAACTGTTATAGTTTAGAGTTGGACTAAAAGTAGAACACTTTTTCTCAAGAGTTCTCTCTAGTTGCATGAGGTGGATAATTGCCTTAGAAAACAGAAAGATTTGGGGAATGGAATTGCATAGTTCCTGCCAAATGACATTGATGCATTGGAGAAAGTAAACAAAAGTGTGTGGGTGATTAATCTTCAACTGCAAATGAAGGGTAAAAGTCAGAGGGGCTCCGAGGCAACGTGTGAGAGACTTCATCAACGGAAGTCCAGAAAAAGCTGACCATCAGGATAGGGAATCAATTATGAGAGTGATAAACCTGCAAGAAGGTTGTCTTTTTAGTTCTACCAAGTCTGTTATGCCAAGGTCACAGTCCTGGATGAAAATGTTTGAGACTCCAGAGTTAGGATCTGAGGCTACAGCTTCTGATCTACTCTTCACTCTCCCTTCTGACTACATGATTACTAGCAAGGATCAAGCTACAACATAACAGGTACAGTGGGGCTGGGGATGTTGCTCAGCAGCTAAGTGCTTACCTGACATGCGTGAGGTGCTGGGTTTGATCCCAGTATCACTCCCTGAAAAAAAGTAGAAAAATTTAACTAAGTACAGGAAAGCCCTGGACTGTGAAGGGAGGAAAGACACACGATGTTAAAGAAGCTACAGATCCTACTTTTACTGGCAGGATCCAGAGAATATATGAGATTATATTCAGAGAGTGCTGAGTTAAGGGAGTAGAACAATAAATCTAGATAAGGGACAGTTTAAAATGATGTCCCTGGTTTGAAACTATGTCTGATTCTGAAGATACCAGGATAAATATAACATAGTCTTCTGTATCAAGCATCTTGTATTTTAATAAGGGATTTTCGAAAGTGAATTACTTGAAGCAGTTCATTAACATGGATCTCAATTGACATACTATTAAGAGAAAATGTTAAAAGGTCATTTAAAATATTTTCAAGTATGTTAAAAAACATTGGAAGAAGATTATAAGGAAATACACCAAAATGTAATATCACTAGCTTTTGACACTACAAGTTTTTCTTCTTTAGATTCCTTATATTTTTCAGGATTTTTAATTTTACATTAAATAGTATTATTTTTGAAATAATAAAATTATAGTCTTAGTCAACTTTCATTCTAGATGTATATTTGCCCATACATTTATGTGTGTTTGAATTATATTCATGAGATAGTTTGTTTTTGTTATGTGAATTATCAAGTTCCTGATTTTGCTCAGTGACAATCCTGAAAGTATCAAACATTCCTTCATCTTCCATCCTTCAGAGAATCCAAGAATAGCATTGGATCTATTATCTCATTGTCATTATTAACTTTTTCATAATGTTGTTAAAATATAAACCATGAATACTTTTGTATTTAAGACTAGAGAACATTTAAAATGGTTTCCAATTTACAAAAATATGCAAAATTATCTTTAACACTCAATTAATTTATGATTCATTGAGTAGCTCTAATATTTTTAATACAGGTAGATTTACTAAAATATATAGACTAATTCAATGACTGGTAATTGGCACTGTTACTAGTCCTCCATTGTTGAACTTTAAAAATATATTTGAATAAACAATTATTTTGTTTTTGTAAAGCACATTGTTGAAAAAATTACTAGAAAATATTATATTACACAGAACAGGTTGATTTTTCTATTTTCCTGATGGTAGAAACTAAGAAATTTGTTTTCTAAAATTTAGACTTGTAAGCATCATTTATCTTATTCCTGAGCTTCTTTATATAGTTCTCATTATTATGGTTCTGAAAATAAAGTATCATGGATTGTAAGTACATTTTCAGAACCAGTTTTGGATCTGTAAATTTAATTATTTTACTCTATTTCTATTTTCATTCATTTTAAAATTTTAATTAATGTATAAAACCACCATAACATAATAATCAGGACAAAAACATTTGAATTGCTTAAAATATGAATTTACATTATTAAAAAATTAATGACATGACTAAGTTGAGCTGTATTGTTATTAGACCAAGAGTTTGGTAGTGTTCCTTCTAGTAAAAGTGGTCTTGCAGTAGTATGTGTTAGACTGGTGAGTTTTTCACTCAAAGTCAGATAACTGATTGAGAAGATTCTGATTCTCTGGTTCTTTAACTTTTTCAGAATATAGACAGCAACTCCAGAAATCTCACAGGCTCTTGGAGCTTGGAACTTTTTCCTCTGACCTGACCTAGAGAACTTAAGCTACTCAATGAATCACAGGGAATATGGTATTCACTATCTTGCCTGTTCTCTCCAAACCATTTCCTTGTACCTATCCGTAAGTTTAAAACTGCCATTCAAATGTAAAATCTGGACAGAGGGGCCAAATTACCAATCATATAATTTTCTAATTTGTAATACTTCTGAGTATGTTATCTCAAGGTTTTATAGAACTAATATTTACAATGGACACAGCACTGAGGTGGCAGATTTACAGTTAAACAGAGATATCACAGTAACTAAAATGATGTGTTGCACTGTGTTAGTCAATTTTTTAGAATAAGTCATTTAAATCTTCCATCAACACACATTGTTTTTTTTCTGTCAGGTACCATGCTACACCTTAACAAGACACAGCTGAAAAAAGCACACTCTTTAACCCCGACAAACTCAATTGTCTCATTATCAATAAAGGTTGCAAATCAAAAACTCCATTTTGAGTGAGGAATGCTCTGGTGTTAGTAATAGAAACTACAGAAATATAGAGGAACATTCCACACTAGGTGGGAAAAATCAAACACTGGGAACTAGTGAGAAAGAGGGACAGATATGTTGAAATGGACCAGTTGTAGAGATAGTTTGGACCAATCCAAAAATTTTCTTTATAATTTATTATATAGAACTCCATGTCATTCTATTTCATATTTTATGTAAACAAGGGATTCTAGTAGTTGTAAACTTATTTTAGAAGAGTCTGGAATTAAATTTGTTTTTTAAGAGATAGTTATATTCACAAATTTAACCACTGGAACAATTTCAGACTACTTTTTGATCTACCATTATGTGGTAGAATGGATGTGGGTCTGTTTTCCTTTCTTCAAATATGTACCCCATTTTGTGGTTGTTAACACAGAACCTCTCAATTTATTTTGAAAGCATAATAAAGACCACTCAAGGAAAACAAACAAACAAACAAAAAATCCTTGTGTAAAACAGAGAATTCCAGTCTCTAGCACAGTTTGAAGGGACTGATACCAAAGAGTTTTGGCTACCTCTGAAGCAAACCCATTTTCTGAACTGAAACATAGTCCATCTTTCTCTGACCATTTTTTTTCATCAGTTTTTTAAAATGTTTTAGTGTTGCATTATAGTTGTATATAATATTGGTGTTCATTTTGACATAATCATATATACATGGAATATAATTTACTCCACTTCCCTAGGTCTTCCCCTTTCCCTTTCTTTCTCCCTCCCCATGTTCCCACTCCTCTATTCTCCTGGTCTTCCTTCTATTTATTTATATCTTTTAAAAAAATTTAAAATGGTATTTCATTATAGATATACATAAAGGAAAAATACACTGTGGTATATTTATACATGTATATTGCATAATTTGATTAATAATTGGATCAATTCCACCGTTCTTCTCTTTCCCATCTTCACACCTCCTTCTCAATCCCCATCCTCTATTCCACTGATCTCCATTTAATTTTCATGAAATTCCCACTCCTTAACACTGCTAATTGAGGTTACATTTCCATTTTATTTAGATTGGCATACTTATTCTTTTTATTTTTAAAAGGACAAACAAAATTATACATATTTATTGTGTCTATTATATTTTTAAATATGTATATATTGTAGAATGGCTCGATTGAGTAACATACATTTCCTTCACATTATTTATTATTGTTATTGTTATTATTATTTCTTTTTGTGGTGAGAACAATTGAAATCTGTTCTCTTAGTGATTTTCAAAATATGGTACTAACTATAACCACTGTATTGTACAATTGACTCTTGAACTTATTATTCCTTTCTAACTGAGATTGTACCATTTGACCATCTTCTACCCAGTTCACAGTTGCAGATCCTGAAAACTACCATTACAGTCTCTGCTTCTATGAGCTAAACTTTTTTAGATTTTGCATGTAAATGAGAGCATGTGGTCATTGTCTTTCTGTGCCTGCCTGTCTCATTTCACTTAATATAATGTCCTCCAGGCTTATCCATGTTGTTAAAATAACAAGATTTTCTTATTGGTAAAGGCTGAATAGTATTCCATTGCATAAATATACACCATTTTTTATTCATTATGCAATTATTAATGAACACTAGTTCATTTTGTATAGGAGCCAAACCTTATCTTGAATGATAAAGAGCCAATATGCTATAACAAAAACTGGGAGAATGTGACATTGTGATTTTTTTCATGGCTTTACCATCACAATACAGGACATTCCTCAAAATTATGTAAATTTAATTTATGCTTATATGATATATAGATATGTTTTGACAGTAAAGTCAATTTGCATTTTAACATCTATATGATAAATCATTATGTCATTAGTGAATTCTGGTAACATACCAGAACATCAAATAGAGCAAAGATAGAAATTTATTATCTCTTATATGAATAAGTTCAGTTGCAGGGAGGTCAAAGTTAATTGTGCATGTGCAGTCTTCAGAGCCCTAGGCTTATTCTCCCTGCACAATTGCTCTAGAAGGAAAGTCTAAAAGAATTTATTGCCTGAATCAACTCTCTCAAAACAATCTTCCTAGAAACCAAACAACTTATTGTCTCATTGGCTAGAATTTGTCACATATCAACAGTAATGATAAAAGAAGATAAATTCAATAAATAGGTATATCATAGACTCTCATAAAATGGAATTCCATTGAAAAAAAAAAGTGGTGTGTTAGTCAGATTCTTGTCACTGTGACAAAAGACCTGACAAAAACAATATACAGGAATAAAGATTTAGTTTGGTTCTTGGTTTTAGAGGTTCAGTCTATGGTCAGCAGGCTCCAAGGCAGAAACATAATAGAAGAACAGGGCAGTGGAAATCTGCTCAGCTCCTGGCAGTAAGGAGGGAGAGATACAGAGAGTGAGAGGGAGACAGACTGGGGGAGAGTGAGGGAGAGAGGCAGATGGAAAAGAAGGGACCAGCGATAGTATAGTCCCCAGGGTCATACCTCCATGACCTGCTTCCTCCAGCCACCTGTCTATAGTCACCACCAGTAGTCCATTTGCATTATTAATCCATTAGATTCTATTCACTGGTGAGCTCACAGCCTGCATGATCCAATCATTTCACCTCTGAACATTGCCAATCATCATTGCATCATCCAATCATTTTACTTCTGAACATTGCCACGTTGCTTAACACGTGAGCTTTTGGGGGATATTCCAGATCCAAGTCATAATAAGTGGAAAATAGATGTTGCATGGAAAATGGTTACCTTATGTTGACACTTTTTGCCTGCAAAGGTCAGAAACTTAACTAAAAGGTTTTTTAACAATTTTTTTGTTCTCTCAGGCAATAATAAATAAATGACATTATAGTAGATTTAGAGTTGAGCATGGCTGTGTCATTGTTAATGTTGGTCTATTCTCTCAGGCAGCTATCCTTATGGCCTAAGTTTCAGACTCCTCATGACTGGTGACATATCCAAAGGACAGGAAAAAAGAAGCTTTCTCTATTTTTAAACTAAAAAAAAAAAAATCAAAAACCAAAACAACACATCTTTCCTGCAGCTTCCCAGCAGTCTTTCCATCATGAGTCATTTCCCAGCATTACTTTCCACGTTCGTGCCTGCAGGACTAGCTACATACTTTACAGGGCCAAAGGCAAAAATAAAAGTTCAAGTCTCCTTGCTCAAAATTAAAATTTGAAGGTGAGGATGGCAGAACATTAAATCAAGCATGAAGACCTTCTAACTATGCCCATGAAGTCAGTCCTTTATGCCTGAACAGATCAACTGGCAAGGAGAGTGAGTTCTGCATGATTGGCTTGAATCTACAAAGTTTCACACACTGGGCTGAAGGAATCTTGCCTCCCGTGAATAATATCCCCTATAAAGAAGACAGAAAACACACTCAGTATTCTGTTGTAAAGGACAATGATACCAATGCTTGTTGTATAGGCAATTCTAGTTTATCACCTTGGATATTATGATGAATTTGGGATTATATTCTTCTGGAGCCATAAAATAATATTGGTCCCCAACTATCATAAATCATGCTGAAAATATATCTGACTACTCAAAAAAAATCCCTCATATTTTAATAAACACAATAAGAACTACTAACTTTGGTTTTTATTTGTTCACAGTCAATAAGGGTAATTAAGAATATGCATAGCTATGCCCCTTGTGAATTACATAATTAAGAAGATTTCATACTTAAACATGTATCCCAACTGATGAAAACAACAGCTGGGGTGACAGACAGGAATTGCGATCAGCATCTGTTTGTGAGGTATATCATAAGACTATGTGAACAGGAGAATATTAGAAAGCAGAGACATGCCAGTTGTCAGCGGACATTTGTTTCTGTGGATGTTGAGTTTTGTTTTCCCCAAATTAGAAATTGTCTCAAATTGAGAGTAGGTGAGGAGAAGTAGGAAAGAAGTACCAGATTCTTCACTTAGGCTATTCTATTTTAATGTATACAATTTTTTTATAGAGTAGGGCTCCTTCCTTCAACTTTGAAAATAAGAAATACGTCTCTAAGGGCTGGTAAAACACAGCTGCAACATAACTCAAGTGTGTTGGACTCCAAAGACCAGGCTTTTCCTACCGTGCCATTAAGCAATGTAACTTTTCAAGTTCCAGACTTATGTTTAGAAATATTTTATCTGGGACTGTTGAAAACTATAATCTAACTGGCAAGTTTTGTCTAAAAATAATCAATCTTTTCAAAACAAGGTTTTTTTTTTTTTCATCATCTTGAAAAGAAAGAGAAGTTGAATCTTTGCCTCAAGTAAGGGTAAACTGAGATGGGAAGAAATCCATAAATGCATCTACAAAGTGTTCCAGAGAAGATTCAGCAGGGAAGATCACAGGAACATAGCAAAAAATGGACTTTATTACCATTAGGGTATGGTAAAAACTGAACATGTATCTTCAGGAGGAAAATGCTGAAGGAAATGAATGAACTTCTGTAGCATCAGCATGAAAAATGTAAGCTAAAGAATATAAAGAAATAAGAGTCATGAATTAGTGGAATACATACCACGTAGTCCTTAAAGAATAAAAACCAATCTTCTCTAGGCATGACTTTTACAAAACATTTGTATTAGAGCTGAGTGACAGCTATATAAAACTGTAAATGATAAAAAATGTTTAAGATAAAAGGCACATAAAAGCAATGGTTTTTCCGTTTTATCAGATGCAGAAAATTGATTTAAACTTAAAGTTCTTTATTTTGATTATCATATTTCTCAGTTCTTACATGTAAATTGCTTTCTTTTTCGGGTGTATTTTCACTTTTTATAATTTCTGGGTACCGTCAGAAAATTTCATGCTTGCGTTTTACTCCTTAAGCAAAACATCATAATAGTCTTACAAAAAGCCTTAATTTTCTATTGTAAAATGTTCAAAACTCCCACAATTGGGTCTATTTATGTTATTTGTGTTGTTTACTTTTCCTCTGCCTCTTTCTTTTTTCTTTTTATTAATTCTTGCTGTTATGCCTGTTTACTTTGATTATCTATTTGAAAATCTATTGAAAAAGTAATTTGAAGCATAGGATAACATTGTCCTTGTCTCAAAAGGGGAACATGGTGTTCATGTTTCCAAGGTGTCTGAGCTCATTGGTAAACTGGAAGCCGTGCTTTTAAGTTCCAGGCTTGAGGTTTAATTCACTATTAAAGGATGTGAACCAAGGAGTGAAGGGGAAGTGTTTTGTTGTTTGTTTGGGTTTGGTTTTTGTATTGACGTGGTCTTGACTTGCATGGCTCATAGCCCTTTGTGGTCCAATCATAAGGACCAATTTTTACCAGACTTCAGACCTTGTCAGGACACAGACTTCAACTTCTAGGCCCTGGATACTCCAGGAAGTCCCCAAACACTGAATACGCACCCAGTGTCTCCTAAAGATAAGTAAAGTTCCCAAGACTGAACTGTCCTTATTGTGTTGTTCCTGTCTTTGGGATCCTAGCATCTTTTGGATCTTGGTCTTCATAATTACTTGATGTTATATTAGCTTCTTGATACTTTTATAGAAGATGCAATTTTTATTTCAGTCACCTTTAAACAATACCTTCAGTGAAGCAGTTGATCCAAATCATGTAGCCTATAATTACCTGAAGCAAAAGCCTTAGTTTTCTATTGCAAAATATTCAAAACTCTAAGATGTAGTAAAACCAAAATACAAGAAACATCACGAATAATTTTATATTCTGATTTTTAGAACCTTAATTTTCTTTCTTTATCCACATGATAAATTCACCAAAGGTGGGCATCTTGTTACTTGAACTCCCCTGTAGTGACTTCTATGCATGGCCCAACACTTAGTTGACACTTATCAAATGAATGAGTGAATTGTGGAATGCAGCATGTAAGGTCATAATGGAATGATGAAATTTCTCCATCCAACAACCTAGAATACTAGAGTAAACCATCAGTAAAGGTTTTCTACTTTTAGTATGAAGAGAGAAATAAAAGTCCATTGAACAAACCAGTAGCAATATACTCAGATTCCAAATGGCTTTTCTTTTTTTGTCTCAATCTCTGTTTTTCTGTATTATTTGAGGGTTGAGGGTAACCTTAATACTTCTGAGAAGTTTTATACCTTCTTTAAACCAAATTTTAGTGAGATCCTGTCTCCTTTGAACCTACTTACTTCATCTTACCATCCTCAACATGCTCTCTATGGGGTTCACCCTGATGTAGAACTGAGACCGTTTCCTTATTTCCTTATCCAAACCTACACTCTTCTGGGCATGGGTGTTTGTAGGTAATAGAGATCATACTATACATGAAAATTTGTATCCTGCTATTTTTTCACCTGATATTTTATTATGATTTTTTAATATAATGAAATACTATCTAAAACAAAAATCTGTACATTGTAGTCATTGGTGGAAATGTATCTTATTTTGCTTTAATCATTCTTTTATATGCAGAAAATTTAAGTTGTTTCCTATTCTGAAATCACTGTGCAATAAGTAAATTGATCCATAAATCTTTGTTAAATTTTATTTGTTTTACTAGCATGAAATTATTTCTATGGGGGACTTATAAGCTATTTATTATATGAGCTTGTTGAAAAGTTTAAATACATATTCCAAAATACTTTTCCCGTAGAGTTCTGATAATGCCAGTTTTGTGCTACACTTGAAAAAATTCTTGAAAATTGCTAATCAAGTAGATTAGACCAAACATTATTGTTTGAGTGTACATCATTTTGACTACAAGTGAAATATTTTGTCGTGTTTGGCCTGATAAAATAATTTGTAACTTTGCATTTCACAGTGTAACACATTGTTTAAGTGAATGGATCATGAAACATAATCTCTTTTCTTTTCATAAAGATTTAATTGACAAAAGATCTTCATTGTGTTCCTCAGTGACTGTGTGGTGGCTGGGAAATGAAAAGGGACACTGACTTTGTCTGAAGGCCCTAATTGTCTTCAACAAGGCAATGTAGTCACAAAAAACCATCAGAGGAACACAGGCATCAGGTTTAGAATGTGAACAAAATCCACGTGCAATGAACCACAGAATTTTGTAGAAATAAAGGGGAACAAATATCGCTAAGAATGGTTTTATAAAAGCCAAGGGAAGGATGTGTTTCAGGCTGCCTGAGCATATAGAGAAGAAGACTGACCCAAGTGACCTTGCCTCTTCTCTCTGAAGATATATTATCTAAGATTTAACTCTCAGATCTGAAATGTAGTGGAGAGTGTAAGGATGCAAGCAGATAGGCTAGCATAGAACTGTATATTATGTGAGGGGTGTATGTGTGTTAGAGATAGTTGATAATTTTTTTTTACACTTTCTTCCTTAAGTTTTCATGTTTTATTATCATTTTCCCACACTGTTATGAGAAAGAAAATTTGCTTTACGTATAAAGGAAAATGAATTTGAAAAAATAAAGGTTTAAATTAAATTTAAATCTTAGCTCTGTCCCTTTTTAAATTTTTTTGTGATTAGGCTGATTTCCATTCTTGCTGAGATTCAGTTTCCTTTTATTAAAATGTAGTTCAGGAACCAGGCGAGGTGGCCCAATCCTGTAATCCCAGAGGCATGGGAGGCTGAGGCAAGAGGATTACAGTTCAAAGCCAGGATCAGCAACCTAGTGAGCCCATAGGCAACTTAGGGAGACCCTGTCTCTAAATAAATAAATAAAAGAGCTGGGGACCTAGCTCTGTGTTTAGGCAATCCTGGTTTCAGCCCTGGTACCAATTTTTTTTTTTTAAATGTAAGTAAGACATTATCTTTTCCTTTCATGTAGGATGGTTTTGGTGATCAACATGACATAGATAAAACAAATTTTGAGATTTGAGTGTTATCATTCCTTTCATGTAGGATGGTTTTGGTGATCAATGTGACATACATAAAACAAATTTTGAGATTTGAGTGTTTAGCTCATAAAACACAAGACTTCAACTAGTCAGAAAACTGCATTCCTTGGGTGAGTGGTTGTTTACTGTGTATGAATTAAGATCTGACTTATTAAAACAATTTTAATGGTTCTGAAGTGATAGGAAGAAGATTTTAAGCCATTCCATAAAGAAAAAGAAACACAATGCAATAGACTATGGCCTCACAGAGTTTGTCTGCTTATTTTTAAATGTCAAGTTAAATCCCTTTTTTGGAAGCGATAAGAATAACCCATCACTTTGACATGGTGACAGCCCAAAAATCATGATCACAGGAATGGATAATATTTTTTAAACAAGCACATTAACAGGGTGCTGAGCACTCCCTCTGCCCGAGACAAAGGCTACATAGCAGCTAGAATGCAGAGCAGTCTGGGCGTCAGCAGGTATTTCTGACACATCACGCACCTTGGAGCAGCATGGTCTTCTTCCATAACAGATGATACAAAAGCATCCTTCCTACTGGGAGAGGTGGCTAGAGAGAGAGGGACTCTGAAAGGGAAGAAAGGCTGATCCCATCAAAAATATCTCAGCTGGACCTATACTTACCTACATTTCTTTCAGCAAAAATAAAAATATTTATCTTCCATAGGATCAAATCATCAGAGGTTTACCATTGTTTAATTGGGCAAATTCCATTTTGTATAATTTCTATCCTTGGCTTCAGAGCTATGGTGATTCTGAGGCAATGTCAGTATTTTTAAACTTTTGTTTGAAGAAAAGATACATACAACTGTGGCTTTCATTTACTCTATAGAATCCTTCACGATCAAACATTTGAGAGCGCCAAGCTAAAAACATGCAGATAATCTTCTTTTACAGTCCTCTTGCCCTTCAGTTAAAATGTCATCTGTATCATCAATCTTTTTTTTTTCTTTGCTCTCCAATCTTTCCATTTGAAGGAACCATTGTTGCAATTCCCTCCTGTGCTTCCTGCCCATTCTTGGGGCTAAAAATCATTCTGGTATACTACATCATAAAAAAACTATGTTTTGATCTTTTTCTTCTTTTTAAACACAACAGTAAACTGGTTTAAGTAGGAGCTTGGGAGTCCAGTAGTTCTAGGCTTGGGTCTCTATTATATTTACAATCTCTGTGACTTTATGTATTTGAGACCCTGGGGCTTAGTTTCCTCTTCTGTAAAATGAGGATGATGACTGTACACTCGTTGGAGGGCTGTGAAGGTTAATTCAATATGGACTACAAAGAGCGAGGCAGAGTCTCTATCACACCTGTGAACATCAAGCCTGAATTCACCATGACAACTCTTCATCAATGGGCAAGACTTCAGTACAAGGAAGTTTCTGATTGGCCTTGTTCATTGATATACCCATACTGCCTAGAGTAATGCCTGATACATAACAAGTGCTCAACAAATATTTTGTAGAATGAATGAATAAAATAGATGAAGAATCTCTACTTAAATTTCCATGCTGCCTTTCACCTCCCAGAATGCAGTGCTTCAGAGCCAACCTGCCTGTTGTTGAATCTCAGGTCAGTCCCCTCACGAGTTGTAAAACCGTAGGCAAATTTCTTCAGTCTTTTCACCTCAGTTTCTCCATTTGCAAAATGTGGATGATTATACCAGTGCCTATTTCCCAGGATTATGAGATTTAAGTTAATACTTAAATGACACTGCAGTGCAGGCTACATTAGTCATGCCAAGCAAGTGTTTGCCACAATAATCTGACTCTCAGAACTTTGCTCCTTGTCCTTTACAGCACTTTCTGTCTTAGATGGACTTTCTATAGCTTGTCATATCTCTGTATTATTCACTCCTATTTCTCCAAATTGCATTATGAGCCTAGCACATACTAATTGCTCAACATATGAACCTCAGGTGTGTGTTTCTTCCTGTGCTTAAACAACTCCTCTAAAGGTGGCCTGTCAATAAGGTCCATTCCCATTGCCCACCACCTTCCCTTCTCCGATGTTTCATTTCCAATAGCCACTCAGAAAACTTGCTGCATGAGCTCATGATTGCCTCATAAAGCATCCATTACATGACTATCTTTCATCATCTCCTACATTTCCCATATTATTACAGACATTAAGATTACCAACACCACTTTCTCACCCTGTTATAATTGTGAAATTTTTACTTTAATACCACTTCTTTGACCTTGGGCAAATTAATCTCTCTGTGCCTTCATTACCTTGTCTATAAAATGGAAATAATATAAAAAGCCTTTGGCATTTTCTGTGGTTTCTATGTCTTGTGAATCCATTTTTGTAATAGATTACTTGGGATAATTTTTAACCCATAATGAATATATACAGTAAATCTTATCAAATATTAATATTATTGTTGTAATTGTTGAAATATAACCTGTTCTCTAAGGCACAAGTTTTAATTGATTATATCTGGGTTTAAAACTCAGACAGGTACATGTTTAATATTTGACTAGCACATTGTGATGCTGATTTTTTCCAACTAGGTAACACAAACTTGAGGATTAATCCTCCCTCTGCAAATTGAAGTGTGGGGTCTTTGTAGATCAGTGTGCCAAGAAAGTATTTTACACCTTGAATCTTGACCTGATTAATATGAATGACTTCCTGCATGCTTAAAACATAATGCTTTCATCAAGTTTTCCTGTACATAATCACAATTTTTTATACTACTTTTTGTTTACCACACTTATTCTTTGCATGAGTGGCTTCCTCCTCTTGAAATGTCCTTTCACTGACTCACATTTCATTATCAAAATCAAAATCAAATGGAATTTTTTGCTATCCCTTGAACATCCCTTCACTTTTGGGTTTTGCATATATATTACATGCAAAATTATTTCTTTCCTATTCTTTTCTTTCTTTCTTTCTTTCTATTTTTCTTTAGTAATGGGAATTGGACCTAGGGTTTCACACATTCTAGGCAAGTGCTTTACCAATAGCTACATTTACAGCTCTTTAAATTTTCTTCCTTCCTTCCTTCCTTCCTTCCTTCCTTCCTTCCTTCCTTCCTTCCTTCCTTCCTTCTTTCTTTCTTTCTTTCTTTCTTTCTTTCTTTCTTTCTTCTCTTCTTTTACATTGTGAGACAGAGTTTACCAAGTTGCCAAGGCTGACCTGTGACTTGCGATATTCCTGCCTCAGCCTCTCCAGTAGCTGGGTGTAATAGTTAATTTGAATTGTCAACTTGAATGGATTAAGCAATGCTGAAGATTATGATGTTTCTGGTTGTGTCAATGAGGGTGTATCTAGGAATGATTGGCATGTGGGGTAATTAACTGTAGTGGAGACACTCCCTAAACATGGACAGCACTATCCAATAGAGTGGAGGCTTAGATGGAATAAAAATTGGAAGAACAAGGAAGCAACAGCAGAAGCAAGCTCCATCTTTCCTGAATGGGTTCTTGATTGCTGCAGCAATTGCCTGAGGACATCAGACTGTTGCTCCTTCACTCTTCCAAAGTGGACTCTGCCAGTGATTCTCCAGGGAGTTTCCTGAAGTCTTCAGTCTCAAAATGGGTAGCATCATCTATCACTCTTGTTCTGAGGCTTCAGCATCTTGGACTATGTGGCTACTATTCCCTTTATTTCTCCAGTCTACAGACAGCCATTGTGGACTATCCAACTTTTAGTTGTAAGCCAATCTAATAAATTCCCTTTTTTATGATCATACATCCTGTTAGTTCTGTTCCTCTAGATAACTCTGATTAATCCACTGGGGTTAGAAGCATGCACTACCATTCCTGGCATATATATATGCCAGGAATGGCATATATATTTTCATTTTCAGTATTTATGCAGTATTTACCTACATGTCTGCTTTCTCAGACAAAATTTAGTAGTTCATTCTATAATTACTTCCATATCCATAATAAATAGCACAAACTCTCCTGTATAAGCACCCAATAAATGCTTACTGAAGTGAACTGTATTTTCAAAATTAGATACTATCAATGAAAAAAAAAAGACTGTTGATGTGCATTTCCTTAGTTACAGTATAATGGAAGAGCAAGATTCCTGAAGAATCTTTGAAGTAATTTTAATACTAAAGGGATTCACCTGAATTTTTAAATGCAATATAATCTCAGATGTCTGAGACTTGATTAAGATTTAGAAATGAGGTGGAAAGAATTCATGCACTTAAAGGGAAAAGGAAGTGTGAGTGGAGGATGCTGAAGGTCCTTCGAGAGCTTACATTCCAGTAGTGGATTCAAGGCATAGTCGTGAACAAAAATTACACCACTAAAATTTAATAAGGTATAGATATTAATAAGCAGCATAAAATAGGGAAAGGCAATAAGCTATGGGATTTCATATATAATTTGATTTGGAGGTAAATCAAAGCGGCAGTGTGCCATGTGTTTGAGGGGAAAGTTTCCAGTGCTGGTAATCCACATGGCCAGCCTGGTGCCGTGGTGCTTTGGAAGGGGTAGTGGCCCAGATTTGTTGGCAGAGATATCTCCCTAGGCATATTCAATCACACAGTTGAGAGCTGCTGGCCACCATTACAGGATCAGAGTTTCATGGTCCAAAATCAGAACTGAGTCTGTCAAGTCGTAATGTTCTTCTGACAAAATTTGGACAGAAAAATTTAGATAGAGCAGTTCCCAAATGTATGCATTCTTATAATCCACATGGGTTTCTCTCCCTACTCTTTCATTTTTCAGAGTCTCAATCTTATATTCAAGATTTTACTTTACTTGTACACTTTATTGTATTATTGCCATTCCATAGAGCAGAAACTAGGGTCAAACTTGTATCACTCTTATTCTCATACCTCTGATATGTCAGCTGATTGTTCTGTCTTCAATATATATTTGGATTCTTTTGTGGACAGGTAAGCTTTTATTGATTGTGGAATCGATCCCTATTGAGCTTGTGCCTGCCATTATGTGAGGCAAAGAGAATACAGTGTTGAGTAGACAGATTATTCCCAGTCCATGGGGGGGAGGGGGGCTTATGTCCTAGTTCCTGATCACAGACTCTTGCCTCTGCAGGAATGGGTATTATGAATAACAGGTGAAGATTGCAAAAGGCTCAAGAAACAGAAGTGCTTACACATGTTCCTTATTACCATCATTTCTAGACCCACATCATCAGGTGTCTAATGTTCCACAAAGTGAATAAGGGTACCAGGGGCCACCATGCTTCCTTAGGCTGTACTCACTACACTGGGTAGATCTGGACCTGTGAGCTGGGAGGCCTGTCAGTCAGAGTCTTTGTCCTTGCTGCTTCCAGTCAAACTTGTTTTTGTAACTTGGTCTTAATCATCCAAGCACCTGACATGTCACTTAGAGATTCATACCTAATGCTTGAGCAATAGCTCAAACCTGATGCTCTCCCCTTTCTTTCTTTGATTTACTCTCTGCACTATACTTCAGTATCTCCTTAAGACTACATTGACTTCCTTCTTGGGCAAAGGCCCGCCAACATGGCACAGTCCTTACAATTCTATGTGTGACTCTGCCTGCAACCTTGCCCATGGTATCCTATTTTGTTTAAGTCTGGCCTCATGTTTACTGTGCAGACTTTTCAACCATTTCACTGCTATGGGCAATGTAATGTGTTTGAAATATGGAGGACAGACATTTTACCCTTTTCACTGCCCTTTCTGTTATTAATAATCACCGTGACTTTTCAAAGTCTCACCCTTCTCTCTCCACCCGCCTCTCCGTGGAAGTGTCCTGTCTCCTGTCTAATTAATGACCGTAGTTTACAGACAGTGCAGCTGTCTACACATATGGTTCATTACCCTTAAGACAGAAAACGATGTAAGAGTTGAAGGTTTCTTTCTCAGGGTTCTTTGGGCAACTATGAAGGATGAAATCATTAACGTGACTTTTAACTAAAACAAGGCCTTGTGGTGTTGCTTCATCCAGTTGCAGTTCTAATGCGCAGATTTGAGGCCTTATGGCTTTTAAATCAGTGTTTATTAGCTTATGTTTATAGCCAAATTTGCTTGGTGCCAGAGAAAACTGAAAAATAATAATAAAACACTTTACATTGTTTCTGAGCTTTCTAAATGTCTCAGATGAACTAACAACAATAAAAGAAATTAATTAGAAAAACAGCTCTGGTTCTTTCCTAGAAAGAGCACAGGCTGATTACTAGAGCAGTGGGCATGTTTATGAACAGGGTGACATTTATAAACCTGAAAAGGGGGATGTGGTGCTCCACAGTTGCTTTCATTTGTTCATGTGACTCATATTTATTGATATTGTTGACCACATTCTGATCTAGGTATTGAGTACTAGTACTAGTGACGAAGAAATATTTTTTTGCTGTCTAAGAAATTAGGTCACTTTGCTGTTTGAGTATTCATATAATAAGATTCTTTTGCTCATCTCTCTGTCCAGTTTCTTCCATCTCTGCAGTTCTTCAAGGTGGCTTGTGGCAGTTGACAGGTAACTCTGCTGACCGATTCTGCAGCCAGGTCCTGAGCCACACCGGAGGTTGGGTGGTGTAGTCACCCCCGCCTTTCATATGCCAGTGGATGAAAGTGAACCTGTGTGCCTAAGGTTGCCCTGAGAAATAGGTGCTAGTCAAGAATCATATTGTCCCTCACTGTCTTGTTCTTTTTCTCCTTTACCTCCCAGACTGCTTTTTACTGAAGGTCAAGTTTAAACCTTCCTCTGTGACAGGACTTTAGCACTCTGAGCTCCAGTGAATGGCCCAAAAGTTCAGATTTGTCTCTATTCCATGACCCACTCTGTTTGCTGTCTTTTATTTGTTATTTTTCTCTCTGCTTATCACATATCAGGATTTAAAAATCTAGCTTTTCCGGTCTTTAGAGGGTCTACAAATAGACATTAGTCTCCCTGGAATTGTAATACAAAATGCTAGGAGAGAGCTCTTGGGTTGCTTCACATTGTTAAAGTAACTCTAATATATCTCTTAATTACAATTTGAACTTTTCTTTTCACTCAACACTTTTGCTTTCTCTAATCAGTCACCATAACACAACATTCACAGCCATGTAAATACAAATCACTCTTCAATTCTACCTCCAGATTGTACCTCTCTCCTGCCTAACTTCAGACCTAATGGGACATTTTCCTCTTTGGAGTCTCACAGGCTACTCATACCCAAGCTGTCCTATTTTTCTCCTTCCACATTTTTTTCCCCTTCCACTACATTTTTTTAAATCCCTTGCTTTCTTTGATTTTTCTGGATAATGATGTCCTCAGCTAAAATGTATAAAAGAGAGAAATTGAGCTTACCTCTTTTTTCATCATTGCTTTATACCAGTTTGTAAATATGGTATATATGCCCATTTTTCTCCTTGCCTCCATATCCTCTGGTACTGCCACTGCCTTACCTAAAAACCTTTGAAGACTCTAAGCTTCTTAGCTGCTCACCTGTCTATTTCTGAGACCTTCTAAAGTGTCTTCTATATATAGGCCAGAGAGATATTTCTAAGATGCATAGGCAAACACATCATTTATTTATTTAAATTATTTTACTGCCCATGTTTCCTATCGGGTGGGATAAAATAAAAATTTCATTAGGATGATCCATATTGCATCTCATGATCTGATTCAGACCTGCTTCCCAAACTCATCTTGGTTATTTCCTATGTTTAATGGTGTCTCCAATGTTTCAAGTTTTTTTTTCCTGACCTATTTGGTGCAATTCCCTCTTACTGAGGGTGGGGGGTGGGGCTCATTTCTTCATTCCTTGACTTTATGTCCAATCATGTCACATGCTTGGTTAATGACATATTAGTATATATAGCACAAGCAGTATCCTGAAACTACTTGTATTGCTAGCCTGATTTGTTTGTGTTTCCACCACCACCATGAGCAGGGCATGCCTAGACTATCCTACTGTTCCTGGAAGGAGCAGGATGGTCAAGTGGAACAGGGTTGCCCCATATGAGTTTCTCCAGCCAAACACTGCTTAGAGCAGATTCTCTGCAAATGGGTGAGTAAGGCCAGATGGCATAACCCAAGCTCATGGTCTGTTTTTGTGTACCTTTGAATTTTGGCCAAGAAGATACAATTCCATAAAGCTTCCTTTACTGAGAACCTATTTAACTACCAAGGGCTACCCATAAATACAAACTTCTCAACCTTTACTTTTAGGATTTGTCACATTGGTTTTCTTCAAATTCTTGTCTACCTAGTGAATTCTTACTTCTACTTTAAGATTCAAATCAAACATTGATTCTTCAGTGAAGCTTTATGTGAATCTGTCCAGAAAGTTGTTATTGTCTCTCCTTTGGCCTTGTGGTACTTTGCACGTATTAACCAGTATATTTGCATTTTATCATACATATTTTCCTTATTTTTATGTCTGAACACCCAAAGGGCAGGACTGTCTGTTGTCTAACTTTGGGCAAGATCAGGGAAGCCTTCACAGAGGAAGACATATTTAACTTACACAGAGGAGAATGGACATGAACAGGTAGGCAGGAGGTTGCTCATGAAAGCTTTCATCAAGGGGCTAATGAATTAGAAATGGTAAATAAATAATCACATTTTCCTCAATGTTCCTCCTTCTTCCTGGTGTAATGGAACCTGTTGTTTGGTGCAGTGAAATTCCTCTAAAGGCTTGGTGCTGGCTGTGGCCTGAAACACTGTGCTTTTTTTCCCTCTGGGCAGCAAGACCATGTGCTGCATGGTTAGCACCTGCTCTGCTCTGGGCGTTCTGTCCAGCTGTCCAGTCTGTGAGAGATTGTGACATTTACAACTGTTACAAGACAATTGTCCTGGCTGCCTTCCACAGTACCATCCAGGTCCAAGTGGCTACCATCTGGCAGGGCATCTGCTCAGCCACTAGGAGGGCTTTGGATGCAGCAACATGCCCATGGAGAAGACATTGCACTCTGGCCTTTGGGGGAGGAAAACACATTGCATTTCCACCCATGCAAGAGAGGCACATTGAAAGGAACTTAAAGGGGGCCTTTCCAATGTGGCAGTGGTTCTTCATAGTTTTCAGGATGGAGGCCCCTGACAATATGTTTAGAATGCATTTGATGAGAATGCAGCCTTTGGAGCCAGACTATCTGGGTTCCAGTCCTGGCTGCTTTACTTTATTATGTGACCTTGAAGCAAGTTTCTTAGCCTGTGGCTAGAGCCGAGTCCATTGTCAATTGATAGTCTCTATTTTTATTTTTAGACAAAACTTTGGGGGTTTATCAATACTTAAAAATTCTGAGGCTGCCTAGGGTTTCATTGCAGTGTCTTTCAATGATGTTCAGGTATTACATAGCCTTGCTGAATCATAGCCTTAAATCATAGCCTTGCTGAATATCGGTATTTCTGTAGATTTGTGATGCTTGCTGACACATCTGGGAATGGACACATAGTTTCTATCTGCTGGTACACTCACTTCCTCTTCATCAATGGACTGCTCCAACATTCCAGACACCTTTCAGGTGTTATTTCCTCCTGGAAGCCATTCTTGATTACTTGCAATCTACATATTGTCATATCTTTCTGTACTCTCTGTATGTGGATGGATGAATGAGTGGAGTACATATGCATCTGATCTCTATTGCTTTCATTTACTGAATCAATAAACAGTAAAATGAAGTATTTTGCTACTTTCTTAGAAAAAGAGAAACATCTATTCTTTCTTATTTAGATATGAATTGTAGCCAAGAAGGCAGAGAATTATAAAACCAATTCTAGAGAAGGAAATCAGAACACTTACATGCTACTTTCATATCCTAGTCTCCTCCTGTCTGTGATTATCTATAGCCAAAGTAAGCAGCTGGAAAAGCTATATTTAGGAAATTGATATTATTGATCTAACATAGAGATTTGCTTGAATGAATCTAGTTATTTTTAAAATTGATTGTTGTTAAATGAAATTATGGTTACATGCAATTACTGAATTTAGGAATAAAGATTAAGCTATTTGGCCTCTAGATTTTTCTTTTTTTCTGTAGATGAGTCCAGATATGGTCTTAGACAAGTTGTCTAATTTGTGTAATTTGAATTATTATATAGAGTTTACTCCCAGAAAAAAATTTTCTTTCCAGCCTGAGATCAGATATATGATTCTTACCACTTTCACCAGTGCTTGAGTGAGTTATAGTTCTAAAAAGTTTCTTTAGAAAGATAAACTTGTCAACTGAAATGGATAGTATCTTAACAAATACAATTAAAATAATAACAAACATTAATAGACTTGTTTATTTGATGAATATTTCTTGCTTATCTAAACATAAACATGTTTGTTAATAAATATTCAGAAAAAAAAAACAGTGAGCAAAACAAATAGATTTTTTCCCTCTAGGATTTCTGAATCTTCTAAAGAGACAAAGAAACCAACGAATGATCATAATAAATAAACAGAATGGAAAGACTGTTGGAAGGCAATAAATGTTAGGAAGAAATTAAACTCATTAAGATACAAATGTCTGTGCTTTACACAATCCTTCCCACAGTCTTGTTTGATCCTTCCCCACATATTTTGATAGGAGGGGACATATTATTTCTACATTATAGATGAGCAAATAGAGGCAAAAAGGCAATTTGGTATTTAGCCTTGCCCGGTCTTGAGTTCTTTATACATGGCATTAGTATTTAAAAGAACTTATTCGCTTAGATTTAACTAAAAACTTATGGTCAATCCTAGAAATAGAGACAATCTTAGCTCTAAGAAAACCTTCTTGGAGTAAACGCTAAATACTTTGATCTTAGTCTAGCTCAAAATTGTATACTGATTTTAACAACAGTCACTTCCTTCCCTTCACCTGAAGCTTTAGTTCCTGGTTTATAAATTAGTTTTAGTAACCGGCTCTTGCTTTTTGAGCTTGAATCTCTGCCAGATTATTTTGAGAAAAAGACCTTTGCTAGTATTCATGCAAAGTACCCTGGACCCCGAGCTAGGGTTTAGAGCACTCTCCTGTGGTCTTGACCCCTAATGATAAAAGCAGTGTGGTAAGATGCTGTTGGTGATGGAACATTGAGTTAATGAAAGCATACTGACCCTGGAATTGGGGCTATCAGGATCTGAGTGAGAGAAGTGCCCCAAAAGAGTGTCTAGGTTGGAGCTCAGAACAGAATGTCATCTAAATGACACAGAAGCAAGGGTGGCAGGAAAAGTAAGATTAATTCAAAAGAAGCAAATTTAGAGGAATTATAAAAAGTACTCAAGGATTCAAAAATTATTTATTATTTATTCATCATACAGATTGCTGATTTAGTCTCTCTCTGGAAAAGATATGGTCTTTTCCTAGCACATATTATTAATAATAAAAGTGCTGATATCATTAAAAATAATAATATTCTACATTTATTCAGTTTTTTGGGAACTATATGATACATTTGCCACACTTAATTTAATCCTTCAAAGAATCATTTGACATAAGTAATATTTTAAGAAGCTACAATTTGAGAAAAATCAATTGATATTGCCAGTTTTAGAGTTAATAAAAGGAAATTTCTAGAAGTTCTAGAGCTGAATTATGAATGTATACTGAATAGTTTTTGTACCTATAACAAGTTCAAGTTTCTTCATATATACAAAATAGAGTTAATAAGCTTACATTAAGGAGTTGTGATAAAACTCAATTATGCACAAAATAACCCAGGGCCTGGAATATTGTACACATTGAAGATATTTGTATAACTGTTATTCATTTTGTGTTCCTGCATCTATGTTTACCCAGCTGGGTCTGGTTCGTAGCAGTTGGGTCTGGTCCATAGTGCATGGCAGAACCACTGCTCCTTGTATCTAGGGCAAATGAGGGGTTGAATAATGACCGTAAAAATCTTATTGAGTGCAATTCATTAATAGTTATGGTTAGATACCAAAGAGAGGTTGGCAGCACATTAGTATTCATGATGCCATTTGTCTTCCTATTCATTAAAGGCTGTCTTGAAATTGATGCTGTTAGTTGGTTTTCTGTTTTCTGTTTTGGTGTCTTTGCAGGCAGGACATTAATTTCATAATTACTTTGAATATTTTCTTACAATAAATAGAACAACCTCCAGATATTGAGCCAGGAAACCTCAGTTCCTTACATGCAGTTCTTATAGTCACCTTATTGTGGGAGCTGAAGCAAATCACTTCTCCTTGGTGGAGAAGAGATGTTAGAGAAAAAAGGTCAACAGTTGGTTCTCTCTCCTGCCAGCTCTGTGAACATGAACAAATCATTCAACTTCTTGGAGTAAAAACTGTATATGAATAGCTTGTACTTGCCAAGGCTGTGAGGTTAAAAGGAATAATACATTAAAAATGATCAGTACATTACATAAATGCTTAATAAATACCATTTTCTTTCCCAACTACTTGAACTCTGAGCCTTTTCTTCATCTGAGAAATGATTGAATTAACTAGAATAGTAGACTAGATATCTCCATCTACTAATTATGTATTTCTCAGGAACCTCTTTTCCTAAATCTGGAATAACAACATGAAAAAGAAATAAAACGAATTTGCTCTGATTGAATTTGCGAAAGGAGATCTGCTCACATTATCTGTTTATAGATTCCACCTCTTCTTTTAAAATTATTATTTTAATTGTACATTATTATAGGGTAAAGTATGAAAATATGATATGAAATTAAACATTTTTAAAAAATTTTGACTTAAAACATAATAATTGTATGTACACAGTATGCTATTTCAATACATGTGTGTACAATATGCTGCCTTCTCATAGTACTGGTGGCCCCTCAGGCTTCTCTTCAGACTACTAAAGTTCCAAGGAACACAACTTATAAATAAATATACATATATTGCACATATACATATACCTATTACATATACACACATGTATTACCTATTAGGCTGTGTTATTCTTAATGAGTAGATGAGTTGTCTTTAAAATAGGTACCCTTTGTGTTTTGGAAAAGGAAGTAGAGAAAGCTAATCATTTTATTATATTACTCATAATGGTAGAGCTTTTCTTTAGAGTGTGCAGAAGAAATATAGCACAATGACTTAGTTATAGTACTGGTTCTTATTATCCTACAGACTCAGTGACTCTAATGGATTTACTTTCATTATCATGCTAGTGAGTGCCATATTGAGCAGTACGTCAGTTACCTATTGCGACAATAATGCTACATGAGAAAAATACCCTAAATTCAGTTTCATGTAACAATAATTATTCTTTTATAATTCAAAAATCTGTAAGTCAATTATTTTGACTCATGTCATCTGGGACGAACTTCTGATATTTTCTTAGTGAATTCACATATGTGGTGATTGACTAGGTATTAACTTTGGTCAGTGGGAGAATTTGATCACATTTGTGTCTCATCCTTATTTTTAGTTAGATTTTTTTTACTGCTGTAGCCAAAAGACCCAATAAGAACAGTTTAGAGGAGAAAAAGTTTTATTTGGGACTGACATTTTGAGAAATCTCAGTCTATAGACAGCCTACTCCTTGGCTCTGTGCCCAAAATGAGAAACACCATTTCGGTAGAAGGGCATGAAACAGCTTAGGACATGTCAGGAAGCAGAGAGAGAGAGAGAGAGAGAGAGAGAGAGAGAGAGAGAGCCAGCCAGAGAAACAAAGAGAGACAGAGAGACTTACACTCAACAAGGACAAAATATAAGCCCCAAAGATATGTTCCCAGTGACCTCCTTCTTCCAGCCATACTCCACCTGCCTAGGGTGACCAACCAGTTAATCCATTCAAGTAGATTACTACACCGATTAGGTCACGGCCCTCCTATTCCAATCATTTCACCTCTAAACTTTCCTGCCTTGTCTTAAATATATACTTTTTTCATGAGGAGGAGGGGAGGGTCGTCATATATAAACCATAATATCCTCCAATTAACGAGGCCAGGTATATTATAGCAAGTAAATCAACAAGCATTTTTCAGGCCTAAATGTCTTTGGCCAAAGTAGGTCACACAGTCTGTCAGACTGGTAGAGATTTAGAAACTTTCATGACAGTGGGTGTCCTTGTAATGAGAAAACTCGAAACATAAATGTAATCAACTTACCACTGCTAAATATATACAAAAATATGAAGCTACTAATATATTAGCCTATACATTGGCCCATCTCTGGTCTTTCACTGATATCTGTAGAAGATAATGGAATGGGAAGCTCACATGCCAAGTCTGAGTTCTTCCGTCTACTATAAGGGCACTGAACTTCCTATGTCTCAGTCACTACTTCTATAAAAAGAGGATAGTAACGTTCTTTTTCTTGTAAGGGTATTTTCAAGTTTAAATTAATCATTGTACATAAAATGTTTAGACCCTCCTTATATTTAATGTGTACTATATAAATGTTAGAAATTATTAGGTACTAATAAAAATAATAGCGATTTTATGATTATCATTCCCTGAATTATGAGCATCTATCTGTACACAAAAATCTCTGACATCATCACTGTAAGAGAACCATTTAATGTGTCAATGATGAGCACAAGATTTAGAGTCAAACAGATATAGATTGAAATCCCTGCTTACCATAAATCATTAATATTTTTGTTATGGGCAAGTTATTTTTCCTGCCTGGAATTCAGTTTTCCCATATGGCTATAGGAACTCTTAAATAATGAGAATGAACTATGTTTTGTTCACTATTTTATTCCCAACATAAATACAAAGACATAGCATTAATACATCCTGAATAAATATTTGATGGATGCTTATAATATTTTCCTTCTTTCCTTCCTTTCTTTCCATATCATTTCCTGTTCACGAACACGAGGCTGTTTCCATATGTTGTCTATAACATGCTGCTGTAAACATTTGTTTCCAAGTCTTTGTGTGGACATATGTTTTCAGTTAAAATGAGCAAATATGTAGGAGTAGAATTGCAGGATTTTGTTCACCTTTATAAAAAACTGTAAACAGCAATCCAAATTACTACTCACATAATGTATGTGTGTGTGTGTGTGTGTGATGTCTAGCTCTTTATTTTGCTCATTTTCATTTGTTATATTATTGAGGCATAAATATTCTTCATAAAAAATCTAGATAAAATTTCTTTGTTACAGGGCTGGGATTGTGGCTCAGTGGTAACGTGCTTGCCTAGCATGCATGACGCACTGGGTCCGATTCTCAGCACCTCATATAAATAAAATAATGGTCCATCAACAACTAAAAAATATTTAAAAAAATTCTTTGTTAGATATATGGCTTACAATTTTTTTCTGAAACTGGGGAGTACCTTTTCATTGTCTTTGTTATGTCTTTTGATAGAAATAAAATTAAGGAATATCAAATTAT
This sequence comes from Callospermophilus lateralis, assembly GCF_048772815.1. NCBI lineage: Eukaryota > Metazoa > Chordata > Mammalia > Rodentia > Sciuridae > Callospermophilus > Callospermophilus lateralis. The sequence goes on from NC_135306.1 coordinate 142,407,513, forward strand.
CCATATTTTTATGAATATTACTTTTGTTGTCTAAGAAATTTACTCCTACCTTAAAACCCAAAACTTTCCTCGTAAGTTTAATATTCCTAGCTTTTGTTTTTATATTAATAATATATCTTAAATTGTTGTTGTGGGGCAATGCAACTCCTTCCCTCACAGTATAAAGATAGAAATAAAACCCTAGTGACTTTGTCTTGTATCTCTGTTGCCCACAAAGTGGGAGACACAGTACTAGCTTCAAGCTGTTTTACTTTCCCTTTTCTTTGCTCTAAACTGCCATTCCCTTCTCTTTTCACTCTCTTTCTAGACATGGTACATTTTATAACAACTTTGTATATAAATTGAATATTCTTCCTGGACAGTTTTTATCTGATTGAGCCAAGGCCACCTTGTCTTAGAATCTAAGATGGTCCCAGACTCCTCAACCCTCACTTACAGAGTATCTCCTGTTTCTTTCCTTAGATGAACAGTTAACAGAGCATAGATTATTCTAATTTAACTATTGGAAAGTATCAATATTGCTTTTATATTTGAACACTTGACTTCCTTAATGCCATGTTGTTCTCAGGGAAGAGATGTGGTGGTCATTCACTTCCTATGAGTACAGAGGAAAAGAAAGATACTAAAATGGTTGAGCCAGGTACCAGGGATTCAAAAGTGCTGAAAAGATTGAACCAGATGAAGGGTTGGAGACGATTAGAACTACTGAAATAAGAGGCTTATTGTTCCATGATGATAGAGCTATATTAATCATATCATAGCTAGTTTTTAAGATATCAATGTAGGGTATTAGGCATTACACTTATAATTATAATCAAAGTATAAAAAGGAAAACATGGAGCTCAATGACTTGCTAATAGATAGAACATTGTTTAATTCCATATAATGTTAAGAGTATAATAACAACAACAGTATAATATGGAAAGCTTAAAATTAAACACACACACACACACACACACACACCCCTTCCCTAAAACATGGGTCAGATTCAAGGAAAAAAAAAAAACTGATATTGTACCTGGTGCTAGATTTAAATCCTGAAGTCCTAGTTAATAGGGAAAGAATTAAAGGACATTGAAGATAAAAAGTGGCTCTTACCTTAGAACTGGTCCTCTCTTCCTTAACCTAAGCAGTGTGTGATATGATGCCCTGGGGAAAAATGGGATGGTTTATAGGAAATGACTCGCCTGATTTTAATATTGCCCTCAGGGGGATATACAATGCATCTTTGTAGGTATTCAATGGCTTAGTCTAACTTACATGGAAATTATATTGGTATTTAAGCCACAACTCCAGCAAGATATTGAAGAACATAAAAATGATCTCTAACTTGGGTGTTTTCTCTATACTGCTTACCCAGAAGCTTCTCAAAGGGATGAGCAGAAAAAATATAGTGATATGATTGTCCTATTTATTCTTTCACTCCCTCTCTCCCTCTCTCTCTCTCTCTCTCTCTCTCTCTCTCTCCCCCCCCCCCCCCCTGTCTCTCTCTCTCTCTTTCTGTATTAAATCTAGCATACATTAGATCCTGGAAATACTTCCACTCTACATCTATCAGTTTCTTGTTGCTGTATGATTCACAGTAAACTATACAATCAGGATCATCTAAGGGTGATAACTTGGTTTTGTAAGTTGAATTTAAGGATTACTTTGTTATGAATAGTTGAAGTTATTTATCAGTAGTTTTTGAATGTTAATAATTGATTTAGAATAATAAAAAGAAATTGAAACTAAACTACGTGCTTCTGCAAAATTCAATGTGGTATTGAGAAAGAGCACTCTGCCCTTCTGCTTTAACACTAGTGAATAGAATTATGCTTGGTCAGGAAGCCACAACTCTTGTAAAACTTTATTAGTGTTCAAGATCATTAACGGGAAGCAGAGGGGAAAAAGAAGTAAATATAAAGTGTCAGTTTTAGACAGTCAGAGACAAGTTCATTGAGCTGTAAATTAAATCAAATGCCACAAAATATGCAGATTGTAAAAATGTCCATTCTCTGCAAAGCTGTTAAACTTTAAAAGGTCTTTTCAATTAAAATGACTAAGATGAGTACTGTGTCATGTTGTGTGGAAAGGGCTTGCCTAACAGAGATGATGGTTATGGGAAAATAGTGGGGGATAGCTTTTTTCTGTGTCCAAAAATATACACTGGCAACAAGTATACGCTCAACCTTCCAACTACAGGTTCAAGTTTCTTGTCTGTTTGTTAATCTTCTATACATGTTATTATATTTTTGAGGAGTTTTCAATAATAATAATTTTCATGCCTGTTCTAATTTTGCCATCTGCTTTGTTCTATTGTTGTCTTTCAACCTGACCCTAGTTTTGGGCTATGAAGAAAGGTATTAGTGCATCCATATTTGAGATCTTGGGGGAAGGATCTTGTTGAGTACCAGGTTCTGCATCTTGCGGTAGTCATCATAAGTGGGGAGGTAAGACACCATGCCTTTCTTATAGGAAGCACAATGGATGTCTCTCCAAGACTGTATCTGGAGGCAGGATGGTCAAAAGTTGGCAAATGCCCACCCATCTATTACTCTGGTTGCTTAATCCAATATATATATATTAAATATTTTCTAATTTCTATTATATATTTTCCAAAATATATTATATATTTTCTAATTTTTAAGAAAGGGAGAATGGGGGAAAATGGAAGAAAGAAGGAGAAAGCAAAAGAAGAAAAGCAGAATATACCACAATAAAAAGCCAATAAACAAAAAGTTACACTGCCTCCTCCAACACACACACACACACACACACACACACACACAAAACTTGCCCTCTGGGAAAACACTATATAATTATTTCTCCTACAAGCCTAAACAAACTCTTATTTTTCTAAAAGGAAGACAGTATTCAGTCAGCCCGTGCTTCCTCAAGCGTTTTGGATGATGTCTACTTTACTTTTAGTATGTACGGTCCTACAATCAACAGATTAAGTTTCCATACACTGTGTCTAAATAGTGGGAATCATGTGAATAAAGAAATGGAAACACTGTTAGGAAGGAAAGACACGAAGGTGTTTGAATGTCTGGGTAACTACAAAGCCATAGCTGACATTTTTATCATTTTCATTCATCTCCTATTCCACATTCCTTTGCCTCAACTTTCAGATCTTTATTGAATGATCACAGGCAGGCTTGAGAGGCTTGGGCCTGGCTAGATCCTGTGCCATGGTAGATAAGTAATAGCCCATGCCCACAAAATAGTCCCTATTTGGTTTCAGTGTGATTGCACATCACTCAGAAGCTAATTATTTGACTATACAAGTTATGTGTGTCTCTTAAAAAAGGAAAAAAAAATATGAGAGCAGATAAGGAAAGCCCATGTTTTGTCACTCCTGAACTAGGGAGGATCTTGGCCTAGGACAGAGAGCCTACCCAGCTATGTCTCCTGTGTAGTGACTGAGGCAGCCATGAGAAGATGTTTGCAACAACTGTTCCTTCCATGATGCCTCTTGGAGTAAACCACATCCTACAAGCCTGATGTGAGTATAATGTACCTGCTACAGTTGTGTCTGAATGGTTGCTCTTATTAATTATCAAACCGACTCCTCTGTTGAACTAATTCAATTCTATACCCTTTTGTCCTTGAAGTATTTCTGCCAATGAATTGAAGTAGTTTATCCTACTAACACAGTACCTAGGAAAACTCCAAGTAATCACTGAGAATTCACTTTTCTTCCTCTATGTTTTGTGAAAAGTAACTAATTTTCTTTCTGGTGGTCAGGACTATTCATTTTAGCTAACGTGTGTATTTTAATTCAAGGGAATGAGGAAACTGAAATAACTGTGGCAATTTCAACTTCCAATTCAAAAGAATAGTTTTTATGTCTTCTTCATGGAAATTCCCCTCTCTTCATCTAAAATTATTTAACCTAAAAGAGTTTAAAAAGTAGTTGGAGAAAAATTGGGCCATGGATAGAGTTTGTAAAGAACCTCCTCTATTTCTAGCAGACCTATACATACAGACTCCTATATCCAGTAATAAAAACCACAGACATGGGGCTAATTCCATGACAAATCTCTAAAAAGTATTTTAACAATTTTATTAAACCAATTGTTCCTTGGTGTTATGAAGTTAATAGAATTAGCGGGGATTAATGAATTATATGAAGATAAGTGCTTCACTTCTCCTGTGATAAAATTAGTTAATTGGAAACAGAAATTTTGTGTGAGATTCCATGAAATGTTTTCTTGATGTGCTGTCCCCTAAGCCTAACCAACCCTAACCACCTGTCATTAGTATGCAGGCAAATATTAATGGGAGGGAAGACACACTTATACAGAGAGAGAGAGAGAGAGAGAGAGAGAGAGAGAGAAAGGGAGGGAGGGAGAGTGAGGGAGAGAGAGAGAGAGAGAGAGAGAGAGAGAGAGAGGTGTAAATATTACCATTGTGGCTGCTTTTAAATTTAGATGTAATATCACTAAATAAAGAGTTGGGAAGAGATTTACTTATTGCTTTTTGTGCTGCAACACAAGTAAATAAATTTTGACTGGCTAATTTATAATAATTATCAAAAATATATCACCTCACAGGTATGGAGGCTGGGAACTCCAACATCAGTACTGGTATTTGACAAGGCATCTTGTGGTGTCATCTCACATTAGGAGAAATTGTACTGTAGAAGAACAAAGAGAAGGGAATAAAGAGAAAGTCAGGGGAGATCTCATGCCTGAGATAAATGCGTTAGTGCATACATAAGGGTGTTTTTTGTTTGTTTGTTTGTTTGTTTGCTATGCTGAGGGTTGAACTCAGTGAAGTAGGCATGCTAGGCAATTACTCTACCACAGCAATGCACCTCCAGCCCCTGTGGGGGATTAAACACAGGAGTGTTCTACCACTAAGCTATATCCCCAGCTCTTTTTTTTTTTTCCTTTTGATTTAGAGACATGGTCTTGCTAAATTGCAAAGGTTTGCCTCAAACAAGTGATCCTCCTGCCTCAGCCTCCCAAGTAACTGGGATAACATGTGACAGCATGCCCAATGAAAACTAAGTTTTCACATGAATTTGAGAGAGGACAAACATTCAGATCATAGCAAGAAGGAAGACACACAATCAGGTATGGTGAGCCAATCAAGATGGGTCTAGTAGAGTACTCTTCTGCTTTTTTTTCTCTGTAGAAACTTTGAGTCTGGATGTGAACCTATGGAAGATTTCTCAGCAGTGAGATTTAGGCAGAAGTCCCAGAGGAACATCACCTTTACCCAAAGACAAATTCTTGCTAAAAACCAAAACCAAACAAAACAATTTTACTCCTCCTCTCCCCAACACCTTAGGCCTACTATTTTATTTAAGCACAAGTATTAAAATGGAATATATTGTGATGGCTTTGCAATATGCACGAATTTAGCTCCCACTGGAATTGTGGAGTGAATGTATAGCATTCACCATTTAATTTCTTGTCATGTGATATCTTTTTAAAACTATGTTTATTGGGTTATTCTTTTTTGCATTATTATTTGTTCCTTCTAGATATACATGACAATAGAGTGTATTTTGATATATTATACACTGAAAGAATAAGCAATATTTATTTCAGTTAGGATTCCATTATTGTGGAGTTACACTGGTCATATATTCATATATAAGTATAGGAATGATATGTCCTATTCATTCTACTGTCTTTCCTATTCCCATATCTCCTCCCTTCTCTTCATTTCCCTTTGTCTAATCTAATGAACCTCTATTCTTCCCCTTCCTTTTGTGTGTTAGCATGCACATATCAGAGAAAACATTCTGCCTTTGGTTTTTTGGGACTGGCTTATTTCACTTACCATGATACTCTTCAGTTCCATCCATTGACCTGCAAATGCCATCATTTCATTCTTCTTTACGGCTGAATAATATTCCATTGTGTCTATATACCATATTTTGTTCATCCATTAATATGTTGTAGGGTAGCGAGGCTGGGTCCATAGCTTAGCTATTTTGAATTGCTATAAACATTGATGTGGCTGTGTTACTGAAGTATACTGATAAAAGTCCTTTGGATAGGAACTGAGGAGTGAGATAACTTGGTCAAATGGTGGTTCCATTACAAGTTTTCTAAGGAATTTCCATACTTCTTTCCATGATCGTTGCACCAATCTGCAGTCCCAACAACAAAGTATGAGTGCATCTTTTTCCTCACATCCTCTCCTACATTTTGTTACTTGTATTGTTGATAATTGCCATTCTGACTGGAATTAAATGGAATCTCTGTATAGTTTTGGTTTGCATTTCTCTAATTGTTAGAGATGTTCAATATCTCTTCATATATTTGTTGACCACTCATGTTTCTTCTTCTGTGAAGTGTCTGTTCATTTCCTTAGAGACTTACCCACATAAATACAGTTATCTCATACTAGACAAAGGCACCATAAACATACATTGGAAAAAGTTAACCTTTTCAACAAATGGTGCTGGAAAACTGGAAATCCATATATAATAGAATGAATTTGAACCCCTATCTCTCACTCTGCACAAAACTCAACTCAAAGTGGATCAGGGACTGAGGCTTTAGATCAGAGACACTGCACCTACTAGAAGAAAATGTAGGCCCAACTCTCCACCATGCTGGCTCAGGAACTAGCTTCCTCAATGAGACTCAAAAAGCACAAGAAGTAAAAATCAAGAATCATTAAATGGAATGGTATCAAAGAATCAATGGAAAGCTTCTGCATAGCAAAGGAAACTATCAAGAACATGAAAAGAAAGCCAATAGAATGGAAGAAAACCTTTACCATCAGCACAGTAGATAAAGCATTAATCTCCAGGGTATACAAAGTACTCAAAAAACTTAACACACACACACACACACACACACACACACACACATAATACACACACATACACAACCAAATTACCCAAACAAGTAACACTTCTTTCTTAAATCTTGTTGATTTTGTTGTTGGTGCTATTTAGTCAACAGTACTTCTAGCTATACAAATAGCAAGACATTTGTAAGAAACTTAGCATGTCTATAAATTGTGTCTATAAAAACTTGAATAACAGAAGGACTAAATACAAGTCCAAAAATGTGTGGCATTCCAGCTATTCCAGATCACTTCTCTCTCTTTGAGGAAAGGGGTTATATCCAATCCAACTTACCATATGTAGACGGCTTCTGCACCAAGATCCGATACCTATGAAGAAAGCATTTGTTAATTCGAATTCTTCATTTTTCTCCAGTAATGTTATGCATCCGCATTCTTGCTGTGGTCTTTAGAAGGAGACTTCCTTACCTCTTGATTTTGATTTTGACCATGCTGTTTACTTTGGCAGTCATAGGTCAGCAGCCCCTTTGGGTACATGTGATAAAGTAACTGCGAAGGTTGACCTTCTTGTGCACTTATCTTCAGAAGGAGAAGATTTATACATTACTTTCACCAATCCAAAAAGGATGCAAGACATACAACAAGCATGGAATCAAATTGGAACTTTGAAGTCCAAAGCCGAGTCACCCTAAATAACTGAAATTCAGTCAGCCTGCACGTGAATGAGTTAAAAACAAATACTGTGATTGTGTGCCACTAGATTTGTGGTAAATTGTTGCATAGTAAATGCTGGCTGTGGGTGTGAGGATTATTTGTTCATGGGAAACTGAACCTACATCAGTGACGATTATAACACATTCCACTGATATAGAATACACCTCAGTCAATCAAAGACCTTTGCACAACATCCCTTTATTCAATTATAGAGATCTTAGGGAAAAAGAATGACTGAAATCTACTAGAATGGATCATCTTATCTACCTTATTACTAAGGAAACCCCCAAACCATCATAATGTTCACTCTTTGAAGAACATTCACATGGATGTAAAAAATTCTCACATTTGGGTCTGTTGTGAGAGGTTCTCCCATAATTTTAAAATATTTTCTTGCATCAGTCTTCAATGCCCCAAAATTCTATGTATCTTTTTACCTTGTGTCTTCTTTCAGAATCAATGGATGGAGAGAAGTATTACTTAAAGCTCTGTATGTTGAAACAATAACAATAACAACAACAAAACCCAAAACACCACCAATAAAAAGTACATTACACAAAGTTAGTACCATTAAAAAAATAATAAAACCCCAAAACAAAACAAAATTAATTCTTCTTCAGGGAATTCTAGAAGGTGCAAATAGCCCTCTAACATAAAAATATACAGTTTATTTGTGTTGAGGCATCAGGAAGAGTCAGCTGTACATCTGATTCTTTTCTTCCTTAGATAAATGGTAATAAGAATGATCCGTAACACATAGGTCTATTTTGAGGAAGTGGTGGCAGAAGAGTTGCATAAAGCATGATTGAAATGTGCACGTTTGTTTTTAAACTGGGGCATGATTTCAGGACTAGCCTGACATGCTACCTACCATCACTTCCTGATAAGGTATGTATGGGCATCCCTGTGCTTGTGGCCATGGGGACAGAGCACCACCCAGTCTACCACGGCCAGCTCAGTGAGTCCTTGGGTGTGCCGTCATCAGGAACTTAGTACAGGACCAAGATTAACCTAAGCTATTTTTCTCAAAAGGAGAATACTTTCCGTGGGTAACTTAACTTTACTCTAAAACCTTAGAGGCCTCTTAGGAGTTCTCCTAAGGACATATGATGCAGACTTCACAGACTATTTTAAATTTCCAGAGATATTTGTAACACCATGGGATCCCCTGGATCACAAGGAACAGTTAAGCTATTGTAGTTGCAATTTGAACAAGGCATCATTCTTCTCTTGGTCTGGATTTCATTGAAAGTATCACTAAGACACCAGGCTGGTGAAATGCTGCCATCTGTGTCATGTATGCACTGTCTCTGAAATCTAGGGGTCACCAAGTATAGTTCCACTTTCTTAGCTTTGAACTGCTGAGGTGTCATTTCAGTATATCCTCATTCAGTTTTACTGAACATCCAAAATTTAACCAAGATGAAATATTTTTTTTGTCTTGGGGCTTATTATTGCATTTCATATCTTATCAGTGTGATGTTATCAATGTAATGGAGGAGTATAATAATTTTTCTGATGTAGAATCAAGAGAGATCCCTGTGACCAAAACTGCAGTGCAGTCCTGGAGTGGGAACACAGCTCTCAGGCCAGCACATGAGGGAATCTGTTATCATAGCTATACTCACTATCTCTTATTTTCTCTGTTAATTAAAGGAAACAAATTAAAGACAAAGCAAAGCAGAGCAAACAAGAAAACGCATTTTCCCCATATTTAATGTTGTAACTAATGTTATTTGCCTCATTTATATCACAATAAAATTGTTGCAGAAATTGGAATTTCTCTCTGTTTAGAGACGTACATATTTACTATGATTGCCCCAGAAATATTTTTTTCTCAGCTTTGGACTAATTGGAAGGTTATATTAGCTCATGATGGGAAACAATAATTCCCTGTACTTCTTTAGGTATTTTGTTTTGTTTTGCTGTGTTATAATTTTTTAATGGTACTAACTTTATGTAATGTACTTTTTACTCTTGGTGTTTTGGCTTGTGTGTGTGTGTGCATGTGTGTGTGTGTGTGGTGTGTGTATGTGTATGTTTGTGTGTGTGTTTTTTACTTTATTAGGAAGAAATGGGGCAACCAAGGTTTTGAAACTGAAAGTGTGTATGAATATATCTCCTAATTACATGCTTATGATTGAGAGAAGTAAGGGTTTGGGAGCCTGTGGGAGGCTGAATAGTGACTTCCTAGAGATGTTTATCCTTAATCCACACTGTCAATATTCACATGACTTTCATGTCAAAAGATAATTTTTCAGATGTGATCAAGTTAAGGATATTGAAATGGGGAAGATTATCCTGGATTATCCTGGTAGGCTTGATAAAATCATAAGGATTTTTATAAGAGGGATGCAGGAGTAGCAAGAGCCAGAGAAGTCATGGTGTGGTGACCTAAATGGAAGCAGTGGGGCATAGAGAATTATTTAAAGATGCTGTACTTCTGCCTTTGGAGATGGAAGAAGGAGATGTGAGTCAAAAAACATAGGCAGCCTCTGGGTGGGACTATCTGAAGGGCACGAGGTATCTTGGTTTCAGTTTTGGTGTATAGTTTCCCTGCTGGTAGGCGCAGAAAATTTCAAAGAGTATGAAAAATTGTGTAATATGAATTGTAATGCATTCTTTTGTCATATTGATGAATTAAAATCAAAAAAAATAAAGAAAGATGAATTACATCTGAGATGGAAGATATGTCCATAGCAATATGGTTGTGCTAATGGGAGTGCTCAAGTGCTAATGGGAGTGCTCAAGTGCTAATGGGAGTGCTCTTTAGGGCCATTCAAATTTGGCCTATTGGCCCAGTGTTTGAGTTCAACACCTGAGAAATAAGAGCTCTTGTGTCATGAGTGGAACACGTAGGGAAAGGGTAGTGAGACAAACCATAACCTTTGAGAGACTGAAGTGTAAGTCAGATGTTTTAGGAGCTTACATTGGTGGAAAAAGATAAGCGAGTCTTGATATTTTGCTAGTGGTTGTTTTTAATATAAATGATGGGAAGTTTCCAAATACTGAAATGCCAAGTTTCAGTATTGGTAATGTTAGAAATACTGAGATGCCCACAATAAATCAAACATATGCTCGGGAGTGGGAGTGCAAGGTGAAATTTATTTTTGCCAGTAGGGCATGCTATGGCACCTGGCTAGCAAGCATACCTTGGTGGGCAGTGGGCCTTCTTTTATCCCTAATGCAGCACTCCCCCTTGCCCTAATTGGAAGAGTTCAGGGTTACAATCTACATGATAAGCTTATTTTAAAACTGGGATGGGCAAAGGGAAGGGCTATAATTTAAACGGCTACAATTGGATCTTATATCCCAATTAAGGCTAAATTGTATATTCTGAAAATGGATGTCTAATGGATGTCTGAATGTTCTTTTTTTTCATAGTATGCCAAGCTTTTAACTGTTTGTCAAAGAGAAAAGAAACAATTCTAACTTGACAATATTTAGAATCATTTTATCATAAACCTAGATTAATATCATTGTGTGATGGTGCCATGATGTGCTTCAGTCCTCCAGAACTTAGGCTCCATGAACTAACATAACAGGGAAATTTATGTTGATGCTGGAGTTCCCAGAGTTTAGAGGGGAAAGGTATGTTCTGGTACTGGGGTCAACCTCATGAGATGCAGAACTCACCAGGCTGAAAGTGATGCTTTATCTGGATTAAATGCAGTCTTTCTTATAAGCTATCTAAATACTGGATCCAAAAAATTGGCAAAGAGCTTTTAAGCATTTCTTCAGTGTGGGCTGTGCACACTAATGCATCCCGGAGCGGGGTGGTTTTTGTTGTATACCATATAATGCCTCATATATGCAGATGAGTGTGAGGCTGAACTTAAACATTTGTGTTTACCTCAGTGATTTCCTAGCACCAGATAAGGGCAGTTCCACCTGAAAGGAAAACTAATTTATTTAGTAACACATGTAGGAAGGCATTCTTCTTCCATGATAATGCCATTGGCTATGTAAAAGGGAAGCAGCATTGAAACCAAAATTAGACACCTGTCCCCACCAACACACTGAGCTTCCTGGGAGGATCACCTCTTCAGAAATAAAAACACTGAGGGATATTGCAGAAATCTTAAGGAATGTCATTGTATAATATTTTAATCTTATATTCCTCAAGCATCACTGGTGGCAGTATGTAAGTGATGTAGGATGTGTGGAGCTTGTCACACATTGGCCAAGTGACAGACAATTTGAAATGTTCTGGACTACTTGACAGGAAGACACTTTTAGTCATTGGTTCTAAAACTTTTATGTTCTTTCCTTGTTTTAAATGCAGGAAACTGTTATTGAAAAGTCCCCATTGACCTGCTATAGAGTCTCTGCCCCCTGGTGGTAGGAATGTAAAAAACCCATGGCATTGTCCATTTATATTTAATGAAAGGGAATTAGCAGAAATTCACAGCTAAGGAAGATAAAGCAAATAGAGAGTACTTCAGTGATTCTCCAGATCTCTACCCACTCTTCAGAGGCAGGACAAGTGGGGCATGGACTCCTTAGAGGGCAGTCACACAACTGAACCCAGAGAGTTCTTTGTGAGAAAGTATTTCTACAAGGTGCTGGCCCACCTTGAAGGTCCATATTAAAACTACTTCTTGCTAAGTGTCGATTGTATTAGTTCTTGAGATTAGTAATGCAAGGTTTCTAGTGATCAAGTAAATGCAGGTGCAGAAAGCCCTTTATCCCCCGCCTCTGTCCTTCATACTTATACCCTGGTGAGTTTGATGCTTTTGTTTCCATTTGCAAATAAAGAAGCAAGGAAGGAGTCACAGTCACAAAGGCATTTGTCCAAGTAGACTGGTGAAACCCCAGAATACCGGCTTATAGCTCTCTGGCTTTACAGTATGACAGATGTCCTCTGTCCTGCTACTGAGAGTGTTTTGACTCTCAGAACCTTCCCTTCTTTGAAGTGTCCAGTGATTGCAGTTGTGAAAACATCTCCCTCTCCACACCCTCAGCAGTGTGTCCATCACGTAAGTAGCACGTTGGCAACATGAAATACTCTGGCACCCTGCTGCTGCTCTTGCAATGGAAAGGAAACAAAACAAAACAGATAGGAGTGCAAGTGTCTGGGTGCCTTTCAGGGGAAAGTCATTAAGCCATATTGAGGAGTATCTCAGTTATCCACCATGGAGGGTAAATTCATCCAAGTATATTTAACCTCAAAAATGTCTCCTCAGCTCATCTTCTTGGTCAACAACTAAATTGTGTTTTTGCCTTTTGACCTAAGCCTCCCGGTTTCCCATCGCTTTCTCACCTTAGCTGCAAATTGTCTATAGCCTGATTTTAAATCTCCAAATCAAATCTTCACTTTATCGCTAGTTCAGGAGATTAAAAAGCAAACCTCCAGGCAGCAGTTAATAAGTAATTGTTTATTTAGCCATCATGTCAAGAGTGAAGTTCACAATCAATCCTCTAGAGGTCAACTTTAGATTTCACTTAAATACTGTTCTCCCTTCTCCTAGTGAATAGCTGCTCAGTTGCTTCCTGAGTTTGATTAAGGTTCCAGTAATAATTGTCTGTTTCCTGTAATTAAATAGAAGAAAATTCTTCACTTAAGAATTGGACTTACTAACAGGGATTTTTGTCACATTTTCCTTTTACTTACTAGATAACTACTAATATTGATTGAATGCTATATGCAATATGCTGCTTAAACATACTTTATGAATTTTCTTGCCAATTATGTTCATCGTCCATGATGTTCATCATTCATGTTATATAAATCCTATTGTTATTTTATTTTCACAGCAGAGAAAATTAATAGGTTTTAGAAAAAAATTTTAGGTCTTCACAGATAAAAGTACAAGATCAAGGACTGAAGTCCTAGGTCTTTGTCACTCCAAAGTGCTTGTTTTCAATCATAGCACCTGATAGTATTAGGTAATCATATGCATCTTTATTGATAAATTTTTTATAAATATAATTTATCTAATACAATTTAACATCTACTAAGCAATTTTTTGAGGCATGGTACTAGGATAGACATCAAAGATACAAAGACATCAATTTTTTCTGCTGCCTTTAGGAATATGGTTTATGGTTTAGTTGTAGAAGGATGGGAAGGATAGAGAAATAAAAATTATAGGAAAAATAGTGTGATCAATGTTAGTATAAAAAGGTCAACAATTGCCTTGAAGTACAGGGGTAAAAGAAATAAATTCTAAGGACTCTGAGTAGATCTACTCTTGGCAGCTTATTAGACGAGGCAGTAACTGTGGTTATTAGTCTTAATGGGATAATTCTACCACTGAGAAGTATATCAGTCTCATAATTGCTCAACCAGGCAAGCAAGGGAAGTACTGTGAGAAACTTTCATCTCTTTATCCCACCAGTAGAGCAATTCACTTATTCTTTTTTTAAAAAATTTGTTCTAATTAGTTATACATGACAGTAGAATGCATTTGACATATCATACATAAATAGAGTATAACTTCTCATTCATCTGGTTGTGCATATTATGGAATTACACCAGGCTTGTAGTCATATATGTAAATAGGGTAATAATGTCTGATTCATTCTACTATCTTTTCTACCCCCATCCCCCTTCCCTTCACTCCCCTCTGCCTAATTCAAAGCACCTCTGTTCTTCCCTAGCTCCTCCCACCCCCTGCCTCATTGTGAATTAGCATCCACATATCAGAGAAAACATTTGGCCTTTCCATTTTGGGGACTGGGTTATTTCACTTAGCATGATATTCTCCCGCTGCATTCATTTACCTGCAAATGCCATAATTTTATTCTTTTTTAATGCTGAGTAATATTCCTTTGTAAGTCTACAGGGTAGAAACTGTACTGATTGTTCTTCTAAAGACCCAAATGCATAATGCATGTAATTTCACATGGCAAAGTCATTTACCAGGAACAAAAGAATGGTGTGTTTGAAATTGCACATTGAAAATGAAGTCATTTATCATAAGCATCCAAGCCTCTGTCATTTGCAGGTCTATAGAATTATGTTCACCTCTGCTCACATTCACACAGCCTTCCCATTTTTCTCCCTTGAGATGAAACTTTTCTATAGTTTTAGAGTTGCTATGTCAGAGGAGATTTCCATAAGCCACAAGGAATGCTGGGAGCTGTTTCCTCTGACATCCTAGATCCCATTGTCATCTGCATGTGTCCCTTTGTTATCATGAATTTCCCTGATTAGTCAGTGATAACCTCCCATTTCTGCTGATCCAGCCCATATCAAGGGTTAAGACATTGGAAAAACTTTGATCTGTCATTTTGCAGAGGAAGTTATGTGTGAACTGGGTCTTACAAGATAAATTGTTCACTTCTTAATTTATTTTGAAGTAAACATTCATTTCATCAGTTAAAATCTCAAATGCTTCTCATCAAAGGAAAATCTAATTCCACCAGGCACACACTATTCCATAAACTTCCAATATCATCTGTTACTGCTTCATTTTGCCTAACAGTGTTCAGCAACAAGATTCAGTCATAATTGGACCTTATCTCTGACTTGTCCCTCGGTATCTTGAATCTTGGTTTCTTTTGCTGTCCTGGATTATAACCCAAGGTTGTTCAGTCCTCTTGTAAGTGCCCTAGACATTTGGCTAGACAGATTACAAAGACAGTTGAATCTAGTGGTGAAACTGATGTGGTATGAAAGACACAATTCAATTCCTTTTTGAATGTTTTTATTAGTGCATTATGTTTATACATAATATTGGAGTTCATTTGACATAATCATATAAGCATGGAATATAATTGGCTTCACTTCAGTCCCCAGTACTCTCTTCCCTTTCATCCTCCCTCTTCCTGTTCTCCTTTCTCTATTGGTCTCACTTCTATTTACTTATAGTTTTTTTTTAATTGCTACATTATAGGTACACATAATGGTGAAATTCACCATGATATAATCATAAATGTGCCGCAGTCTGGCTGGGCACAAATCACGAGCCACTCACAGCTTTGTAGATTCAAACAGCAATTCTTTATTCCCGATCTCACACCGGCACTTTACAAACACATTCTGGGGAAATCCACGTTCTCTGCCCAAATCCACACCTCCACTGGGCTTCTGTCTCCCAAAAACTACTGTCCCTAAGAACTCAAGAGGAACTCAGGCAGCAGGATACGCCCTATTCCTGGCAGGAATAATCTTCCTAAACCAGCAACGCCCTAAACTCAAATCCGCCCTGGTCCTTGAGCAAGGTCACCTTACATGCAATGTCGCTGCAAAATGTCCTATTTCCAAGAGTCCTTCCACTAAAGAAACATGGGGGTACGCTGGCAAGGAAATTGTCATACCTACTTGGCTAATGGCTCCCAGCATAAATGTACATAGGATTATTTGACAACTTAATTTCACCATCTTCTTTTCCTGCCTCTTGTCTCTCCCCATCAATCCACTTTCTTTCTTCCACTGATTTAACTTCTATTTTCTGAAGATCCGCTCCCCATCCTTCCCCTGTACTTTGATCTATCTTTTGCATATGAGAGAAAACATTTGACCCTTGACTTTCTGAGTCTGGTTTATTTCATTTAGCATAATGAGATATCTCTATACTGCTTTCCAGAGTGGTTTTACTCATTGTCAGTCCCATTAAAAATATATGATTGTAACTTTTCTTCTAGGTCCCCACCACATTCATTGTTGCTTGTATTCTTGATGATTGCTATTCTGACTGGAGTAAGAGATGGAATCTCTATGTAGTTATTATTTGCATTCCCCTGATTGCTTCACAGACATCAACTCAAAGTGAACCAAAGATCTAGGAATTAGACCAGAATATTTGCTTTTGCCAAAAGAAAACATAGGGTCAACATTCTAACATATTAATAGAGGCACCAAATTCCTTAATAAGACACCAAATGCTCACAGCATCAAATTGAAGCTCATAAGACATCAAATTAAAAAGCTTCTGTGCAGCAAAACAACAACAACAAAAAGAAAAAGAAACAAACAAAAACAAAAATTAAGGGCATGAAGAGAGAGCCTACAGAATGGAAAAAAAATCTTTGTCGGTTGGGGATTAAAATCTAGAATATGCAAAGAACTCAAAAACTAAACATCAAGAAAAATTAACCTAATTCATAAATGGGGGGAAAAAACTAAAGAGATAATCCTCAAAAAAAGAAACTGAATGGTCAACAAATATATGAAAATATGTTCAATCCCTTTTAATGGTCCACAATTTCTACTTCCACATGATAAGCCTCTTGTTTTAAAAACTGAGCCCGTGTGATGGGAAAGGTTTTACTGGCCACCTTCAATATTTCAGGAAGCAAGACAAATAAAATGGAATATTTGCCAAAACTTTGGAAGGAACAAGGACTTTCTAATCTTAAAAGTAACAGAATAACTGTCAAATGAAAACAGTAGTACATTTTTTATAAAGAGAGAGAGAGAGAATTTTTTTAATATTTATGTTTGAGTTTTTGGTGGACACAACATCTTTATTTTTAATTTTTATGTGGTGCGAGGATTGAGCCCAGCATGGCACGCATGCCAGGCGAGTTCGCTACTGCTTGAGCCACATCCCCAGCCTCAATATTAGTACTTTTGACTGAATAAAAATTAAAGGCTACTGTATACCACCAAACAAGAAAAAAATTAAAGAATATATATAACCAAAACTAAAACAAATTTTTTTAAAAAATGGCTTTACGTTAAGTGAAGTGTAACTGTAACTACATCTAAAAGGTCATACATATCTATTTATAGCTCTATGTAACATTCCCCAAAATAACTCAGTAATAGGAAAAACAGATTAGTGGTTGTCAGGGATTAGAAATTGGAAAACAGGAAGTGTAAGGGAGATATTTGTGGTTATAGACTATGCCTGTATTCTGATTCCTATTGTGGTTATAATAATCTACTACATATGAGATAAAATGGCATAGAATTCAACATATACACACACATAGTACTACTGCCAGTTTCCTGGTTTTGAGATTACATTGAAGTTGTGTAAGTGATTATCATGAGGGGAAATATATATGTATATATACATATATGTGTGTGTGTGTGTGTGTGTGTGTGTGTGTATATATATATATATATATTTATTTATATAAAATCTCTTTGTACTACTTGGATAAATGCCTGTGAGTGTATAATTGTTTCAAAATGAAAAGAGAGAAAGTGGAAAAAATTTAAAATATAATATTGAAGAAATTGAAATAAAGAAGAAAATAAAAGATTATTGCTGACCAGCAATGATGGAAATGCTACTTTTTAAATGATGGGAATACAACAATGATGGAGAAAACTACTACTAAATAGAACAAAAATTGCATTAAGCAGCAAGGGGCATATAGTTCAGAACTAAAATTAGAGAATGGATTCTTAGGATTAACAGGAGCTTCTCTGTGAGGAACAGGGAAAGCCAGTATATACAACTGTGCCATCTGAGCTCCCAGAATTTTTTTTTTAACTTAGTACAATAAAGGGAATTATGACAAAAAAAGAATAATGTTTTAATAGCACTATGGGGTGCTCAAAGTCATACTAAACTAGATATTTTTTCTTTCCTTCCATCTAAAGTATATGAGGGGAATTCCCTAGATTAAAAAGATGTTTAGCTTTAGCATTAATTATAATGGTAAAAAACTGCAAAGAATCAAATTGTGCAATGATTGAGTAGAAAATTCTCCATTCAGATACTATATCCATTTAAAACAATGTCTATTGTAAAGAAGGTTCACAGAGTATTACAAAATGAATGAATGAGCAATTTAATGTTTAAGTCCATCATCTAGTCCAGGAAATCTAAAGTACTTATTGAAATGATTGTGATAATCATAATATTAAAATACAAGTATGATGATATTGAGTGAAAAAACTCAGAATATAAGATAGTGACTGAAGAAATGGTTCTTATACTCAGTTTATATCTTGTTATCTAGAGGGCTTGTTAAAACACAATTGCTGATCTCAAAGTCAGTTTCTGTTTCAGTAGGTCTGCCATGGGGCTCTCTAATTTGCATTTCTAGCAGGTTTCCAAGTGACATTCATGCTGCTGATCTTAGGACCACATTTTGAGAAGTAGTCATTTAAAGGATGATTGTGAGTATGTTAAACAAGCAAATAAAACTGCATATGGAAAAAGTATAGGGCAAACAAAATTATACTTGTTGAGAATACAGTGTTAGCAGTGGTTGTCTTTGGGAGATGGGATCATTATTTACAACATTTTTCTTTCGACTTTATTTTCCAAAATTTCTTTGTGGTTATCTATTACTTCAACGTGGAAAATAAAAATGTCACGCAATTTAAATATAAACAAACAAATCACAAAAGATACATAATAAAGGAAGATACTAATTTTATTGAGAGGAGGGTAATGAGATCTAGGGTGGTGGGCTTAATGTTAGTGACCAGTGTGTGCTTGTTTTAGTGTTATGTACAATGACTTTGCAGAACCCCTACTCACTGAGACCAAATTGATCCTGCATCTGACACCTGTGGTCATCATCTTCTAGAAATGTTTCTTCACTGTTTTAAAGCAGACCCAATAGATGCTGATGACTGCTCAGAACACACTTGATTTAGCTACTTTTGGAGGTGAGAATTTACTTCTGATCAGGGCTCAGCTTGTAGCTTGTGTAACATGTCATTGAACTGGGAATGCAAAATTTCTTCAGTTCCCATGCTTATTCTGAGTTTAATTGAAGACATAAATTTGGATATTTTATATATCCATCATTGACTGTATTCCAAAAGATAGATAATTTTGGACTACACCATGTCCATTGCTCCCTTGAGTTCTGCTACCAGGTAGTTTGACTAATATAGAAAATGGGAAAGAAGTCAGGTTGGTGTATTTTTCCCCGACTTCTTCCTGCTAGGCTGTGATTGGCAGTGGTTGAATTCCTCTAGTGAAGGCCTTGACTTCTATAGGATTGTCTACTTTGATCTGCATTTGCATAGTTCTGGTATCAGCTCCTTTCATTTGACCCTTCAGATGTAGGAAAGCTAGTTGCTCCTTTTACTGTGAGTTTGATGATGCATTTTCTATTGTTTTTCTTAATCCTACACATACTTTTGTACATAATCTATTTATTCAACCCTTCTGAAAATAATACCACTTGAGTAGGCCTTCTGTTTCCTGCTGAGAACTTTGCCAGTACACCTCCCTTTCATTTTCAGTTATGTGTGTATGGATACATATTTTCTACTCACAGAAAACAAGAGGCAAAATGACCCCCTGCCTTATCATGGAGTATAAAGAACATGGACTTCAGAGTGAAATGTACTAGTTCAAACCTGCATTTTGCCATTTTCTTACTATGTAACAGCAAGTTTTCGTGAGTCTCATTTTTTTCTCTCTAAAAAAGAAATGGGGATTATCATTTCTTCTTTATGAAGTTGTTGCAATGGTTAAGTAAGAAAACATGTCAAGAATCTAGCACTGGGCACATAAGTATGTGTTCTCAAATTTTTATTTTCTTCTCTTCTCCCTTTTCTGGGAAAAGTCTCTCTAATAATAGAAGAAGATATTTTGTTTTCTCACTGAATCTTTGCACTTATTCCAAGCATCTTTTGTTGCAGTTTCAGTTCTCCCTAAATTTATAACTATTTTTGCCTTTCTGGATAATGCACTTTTATCTTCCATACATTTGAACTGCCTGGGAAGTATTGGGGATTAATACGTCTAGAGAGATAGACCTGCTTTCCATAGAAGAGCCCTACAAGAAGACACATTCAGTTGCTAGCTTCTCCTCAAAAATATAATGACCTCCCCTATCAAGGGAGCAATGTATTGCTTGCCTTGTTGAACAGAAGCACGGAGTCCATGAGAGCTCACCTTTATCAATAAATAAGTAATTTTTCAGTAAGAACACTGGTTCAGGATTTACAGATAAAGCATTGTAATATGACATGGCAATTTAATGTTTAAGTCCATCATCTAGTCTAACTTTATGTGAGATATAGGACCAGATGATTGATATGTGTTTGTAATCTTAGCCATTGAAATAAGCCTCTAAGAGTGTGACAACATTATCATTTTTAGAAGATTAAATTGAGGTTTTGAGACATAAATTGTTATTACTAGAACATAGTGATAAAACATAGGCCTGTTTGAGGTTTATTTATGTTCTTTCCAACACCTCACTCCTGTTTTTTGAGGGCTAAGTGTTTAAACAAAAGACAGTAAAGCTCTTAGGTATCACTAGAATAAGTTTATGTGATTTTTGTGATCAGGTGGGGTGGATGGCATGGTCTCAGAATCCCTGAGAGCTTATAAATAAAAAATGCAAGTGATGTTGGGGAAAAAGATCCAGCCCCTTTATACAAGCACACTGTGTGATAATGGATAGAGGTATTTGACTGACCCTTAGTTTTCTCATCTATAAAATAAGATATTGTCCCATACCTGCCTGTTAGATTAATTGGCTTATAATAGTGGCCACAAAGAATTTAAATTTCTTTCATGTCTACATCCTATCTTCTAAATATATCATACCTTTTTCATTTTTTTTTCTGTATTGCTTTTGATAGATTATACATCAATTCCTGTCAGTACTATTTTTCCTATGTTTTAACTACTCTTGACCCTACCTTAACTCTCATTACTTTTTCACTGTGTAATCCTAAAACATGGATCTTATCAACCTAAATACCTGATAGAGCCACTTAATTTGTAGACAAGGCAAACCAAGTAGAAAAGAGAGATTTTTTTCACACCTAGAGTACAAATATAATTGTGATAACACTTTAAATATTTCTGCTTGCATGAACTAATAGTAGTTCACCTACCTCTGCAGAGCACTGCAACCGTGCACTGCACAATACAAATTCTTGAAGATACCACCATTCAACAATGTGTAAATTCAGATAATATCACCATTGTCCAAGAAGAAAGACATGCCAGAGGAAGTTAGTGAAAAATGAATAGAGATATGAAATTGGAACTAAGCTCATTAGTCATTCTCTGGATTCATTAAGGCCTTAGGTATTAGAAATCTGTTATAGCAAAACTATCATTGTGTATGCAAAGGCAGTCAGAGAACTTACTTTCCGTGGCAAGCCTTAGCCATAGTACATAGTACTATGTACCATAGCTTCAGTACAACTTTTCAGAAGTGGTTTCTAAAGGGACAGGAGTGCATGAGAGATGTAGTGACTCATTTATGGAAAAGTCTGGGATTTAATTCTGTATCTGAAATTCCATGTAAAATAACTTTACCCACAAATACTTATAGCATTACTTCTAGATGAGCCTGAAGAGATGTTGGTTGTGAAAGGTAAGGTAGACTTGAGATCTAAGTTTCTAAGTTAACATTTCCACTCCTGGCCAGTGAGTACCCACAAAAGGACCAGAGTGTAGACTTAGCTGTGGCAGCTCAAACTCTCTTTCTGGATCTACCAGTTTCTCATTGGTAACACAATATGGTAAATGACCTTTCTGCCTGATTATTTTCAAATGCAAAATATAGGTTAGGAAGGGAAGAAAAAATGTAACTGACTGCTACAATCCAAATATTATGCTTAACATTAAATTCACCTCTCTGCTCCCATTTTCAGAGGCACAAAGTCTTAAACAGAGACACACATGAGGAAATAGAAACTCAGCTTGCTCACACCCAAGTTGGTAAAGATGGGATAGGATCCCAGGTTACCATGTAAAGCCTGTGTTTTTCTCACTACATAACATTGTAAATAATTCTATTCTGAGAAATAGCATGTATTGCAATATTCAAAGAGTTGTATTCTCCATGTTTACTTTTATTAAGATCTCCAAATATTCATTAATATGGAGTTGAAAACAGCAGTATCGTTGAGATTAAGAACTGAGGACACTATATAATTTTCCTTGAGTTAAGAAAGGACAAACATGTCTGTAAAAGGATCTGGAAGCAGATTTCCACTATTTTAATTAGGAATTTTGCAAGACAGTCTAAAACAGACCTAACCACAGTAGAAATGCTTCTCCAGAAAAGATTCTGTGAGGGTGAGAACATAAAAATTCAATAATTGATTAAGATAGAGGCAAATTGCAGTATCAATTTTGGAAGATTTGCCATTTGTGGACATGTACCAGGATGAGACCATGAGCTGGATGAAGTTCAGGTTTGCCCAAAATATTTTCCTTGCAGGTCCTTTCTCCAAGGTTTCTTCTTATCCAGTTATTAGTAAACTCAACAATGAATTCCATAAGTACTTTCAGTGTTCTCAGAATATGCCAAGCTCCACACTTGACTTTAAAGGTAAAAATACCTCAGTTGCATTCCTGATTATGAGGAACTTATAAGTGATATTTTGATATGATTCACATTTGATAAGGGCAATAACAGATGTATGTACTTTGTATCTGGATATATCTTTGCCTAAATCTAAGAAATAGCTATCCAGTAGAATATAAAAATAAAATAAAAGAAAACAAAGAATAAATATCAAAAGAGTATAAGAAAAAAACCTATCATTTATCTTGCCCAGATCCCTGTGGTGTGAGCTATTTATACATCACAGACTGTGGCTCACCAAGGCATGCACACTTCTCTCAGTAACTCTTAGAAGTAATTCCTTCTTTTCCCTATCTACATATAATATCTTATTCATCATTTGAAACTCATCTAGAGCCTCATCTCTTCCATGGAACTCTTTTGCTAACAATTTCCGACTCCCTACTCCTCACCATCACCACTTCCTGCTTTGTTCTTCCATGTTACACGCAAACTTTTATTACAAAACCAAATTACAGGCTAAGAAATAGCATTGTTCCATCCAAGAAATGACAAGCTTCTGGAGAAAAGGGATTATAACTGACTTTTTATTGGACCTCAGTGTTTTGAAAGGTTTTTGTATAGAGTTTTAATAAAAACTTTTAAGGAATGAATAAATGAGTTGAATAAATGAGTTGCCTCTTTAGTTCTTTTTGTTGTTGTTGCTATTGTTGAAAGAAAAGTCTACAGTGATTATCTCCAAATCATACCTTTCACTAGATTATTCTCATTATTCTCCTTTCATTGATTTATCTCTGTGAAGATACCAGTGACCTCATCATCAAATCCACTGGCTTTCAGACTAAATTTAACACAATTTATACTTTTTACTTTTCTCTTGGCTTGAATAGCAGGGCACTATACTTGATTCTTGTTCTCTTTCAGCCTCTTTAAAGTAAGTGGAGGAGGGGAAAGAGACCACAGTTGATAACATAAATTAAGGACGCTAAATATCCTGATACATTATTTACTGAAATAATGAAACCTAATAAATGGGGTAATATTTTCCTTGGTAAAATTATCTTCAGAGTGAAATATCAGAACATGGAGGTATAATGCTTTTTTTTTTTTTTAGTACTGTGAAGCGAAACAGCAAGGTTTGATATCAAACAGATCTATTTTTGAATCTTTGGAGTTGAATGAACTAGATTTTTATTGACGTTAG
Source organism: Callospermophilus lateralis (assembly GCF_048772815.1). Lineage (NCBI taxonomy): Eukaryota > Metazoa > Chordata > Mammalia > Rodentia > Sciuridae > Callospermophilus > Callospermophilus lateralis. Next base: position 142,431,337 of record NC_135306.1, read on the forward strand.
GAAACTTACAAAGCATCTATTTTCTTTGAAGTTCAGTATATCTTCCTTAAAATGAGAAAATAACATCCTCTACACACAGTTTATTTGATTTATAATATATAATGCAAACAATGGGTGATACACATTGAATGTCTTGAAATTATCTTGCTTTATAAGAAATAATTCAGAAATTTATTACTTTCATTTATAGTTAAGCAACAGCTGTCATTATGTATGTATATAAATAAATAATTGGATGGGACTCATTTTGATATAGTCAAACAGGACATTTTGAATGACTTTTTTGTTGTTTCTCATATTTGTTTAAAATGTGAGAGTAGAGCTGGCATCTATTACTACATAATGAAAGGAAATGAATGGATACAGTAGATTATTTTAATTAAATGTTTAGTTAAATACAGCATTCATATGTATTAGTGTTATGTCTTCAAGATTTTATCACTTTTTTAGCCAAAAAAACCCTGACCAAATAAATTGTCAAGTGCTCTACAATTTAATAACAAAAATTTAACACTAATCTAAGCTTAATATGTGTCGAGACTATGTATGTTAGACTTACAGTGTATCAAGGTCACAAAGGTTTATTCTGATGGCTTATACTAAGTATTTTATAGTCTCATCTTTTTTATTACAAAAACTGTGAGATAATTGCTTTTATATATGTATACATATTTATATTGTAGTAAAGGAAATAAACTCTTAAAGATGCTAGAAAGTACATAGGTTCAAACACCTAGTAAAGCCTATTTAATATAAATTTCATACTCTGAACACTTATAAATATACATGAAATATTTAGATGTCAGTAATCATTCCTAAACTCATATTACTTAGGTTTTGAGTGAATGGATTACAATGGAAAATTAAGGGCCAAATTGTTTTCTTTATGTACATACAGATTTTAAAAATTCAGATTCATTTTATTTGCAGGATTAAAACCATCAAAGATGGTTTAGAACTTGGTAAAACTGTGTTCAAAACTGTATTTCAGGCACAGAGTTATCAGTGAACACAGAATAAAATGAAGTGTAAGCCGGGAAAATGGTTAATAGGTTATTTTACATTACAAGGGAGGAAGTTTTGGGGCAATGAATAGAAGTATAACAATAAGAAATGGGGTACAGAGATTAGATTTAGAAGATAGCCAAGATAAAATAAACCTAAATTGTTAATCATGAAGAAGGATGCTGATCCAGTTCCAACTAGGGACATTGATTTATAGTGATTTTACTAATAAAGTCAGGGAACTGCATATTTCATAAGCATTTAATTAAAAAATCTACTGCATCCATTCATTTCCTTTCATTATGTAGTAACAGAGGCCAGCTCTACTCTCTCACTTTAAATAAATTTGGGAAACAATAGAAAAGTCACCCTAGAAGTCCATATATCACTATATCACAATGAGTCCCATCCCATTATTTATCTGTATATATATATATATATATATATATATATATATATATATATATATATATATAATGATAGATACACACTTATATGAACTTATAATATTTATTATTGTATATAGACTTATAATGATAATGGACCAAGTAAGATCCTCATAATAATAATAAAAGGGAAATCAGCTAGAGAGTCCAGGAAAGAAGGAGGCAAGGAAAAGGGAAGTTAATGGGGAATGAGATTGATAAAATTATGTTATATGCATGTCCAAATACAGCATTATGAATCCCACTATCATGTAAAATTAAAATTACAATATTACAACAAAAATTAGCAAAAAGTTAAAAGCAAAAAGAAAACTTATCCTAAAACTGTAATCTTGACCAGAAAAACAAAGAAACGAACTATAAATTGTTCCTGTTTATTTTAGATCAATTTCTATTTTTGCAACACTGTGAAAAACAATATCCAAACAGAAACTGTTGGTCAATAAATGGAAGGGTTAAAATTAAACTCATGAGTAAAAGTGTTGATGTTTTTTAGGTTGAGGTTTCATTTGGAAAATGAGATAAAAATGTGGGATAGAAAAAAAGGAAAAAGAATCTTTGGAGAATGTACACAAACCCAAGGCAGAGGTGTGAAGTCTTGATTTCTAAAATATGTATATTCATGTGGACATATATTTGTATGTATATACTTGCAAGTATAAAAGTATATGTGTGTGTGTGTGTGTATGTATGAGTGTGTATCTCTAGGTATATACATGTGTATATACATATAGACACACATGTAGACAAATAAATAATTATATTTATCTTTATTCATGTATATATATACATGTTTATGTTTTCTATCATTTTTCCATGAAAGACTCATGAAATACCGACACCTAAATAGCAGTGAGCACTTACTGTTCAAATAATTTCCACTAAAATGTGTCCAGGCTCACTGATTCTAGGGCTGATGCAAGAAAAATACAAGATAAGCCTGGAACATGTGGTTCTTCCTAAAAGAAAGAAAATGCTTAAAAACAAAGATTACACAGCAAAAAAATGAACTATGAATTGAAGAAAATTATTTTCAAGTAATATATTTGGCAGGAAATTAATATCCAAAATATATAGGAAGCCCCAAATACTCAATAGCAAGAAAACCAAACCAAAACAAAACAAAAAAACATGGTTGAGACAGAACCAGACTAGGTATCCATCAACAGAAAAATTGATAAAGAAAATGTAGTGTATATACACAGAAGAATTTTATTTAGCCTTGAATAAAAATAAAACTATGGCATTTGCAGGAAGATAGATGGAACCAAAGGCCATACTGTTAAGCAAAATAAGTCAAACTCAGATGATCTAGAATAGTATGGCTTCTCTCATATGTGGAATCTAGAAAGGAAAAGGGAAAAGAAAGGTGGGGTGGATCTCCTAAAAATCAGAGGGATAGCAGTAGAGAAAAAGGGTGAAGTCTGGGAGACAAGCAGGGAGGGAGGGAATGTTGGGGAGTGATATTGACCAAATTATTGTGTGCATTTATGAACATGTAACAACACATCCCACCATTATGTACAATGATAATGCACCAATAAAAATGGGGGGGGGGGCGTGTGAATAGACATGTCTCAAAAAGAAGATATAAAATGACCAACAATTATATGAAGAAATGCTCAGTGTCTCTAATCATTATAGAAGTGCAAACTAAAACTACAATGAGATATTATCCCACACCTCTGAGAAGGGTTATTAGAGAAATGACAGAAAAGAACAAGGGATGGTGAGGACACCATTGCAGGTCTCAGTGTAATTTAGTGAAGCCACTGTGTATGGACTGTAGGTTCCTAAAAATGATCCAGTGATCCCACTTCTGGATATTTATCCAAAAGTGTTGAAATCAATATATCAGATGTATCTTCATTCCTTTGTTCATTGCAGTGCTATTCACAAAGTTGTGTAATAAACCTAAGTGTCCACCAGCAGAATGAATAAAGAAATAACATAAGCATAGGAATCCAGATAAGCCTTTTTAAAAAAGAGAAAATTCTGTCATTTGAGACAAGACAGATGAAATTGGAAAACATTATGCTAAAGTAAGCAAGGCACAGAAAAAGATACTGTATATTTTCACTTACACGTGGAATCTAAAACGATTGAACTCATCGAAGCGGACAGTGGAAGAGAGGTTACAGGAACTAGAAGATAGTGAGGAGTAAGAGGTCATGGTTAAAGTCTAAAATTGATATATGCTGCCAATTTATTGGTCTTCTGTGACATGGTTAAAAGACACAGAAATCTCAGATGGGAGGAATATGATGCTTTTAAGACGTATTGACCAATGTGGTGAATATAGCTAGTAATGTGGTACTTTTCAAAAATTGCTAAGAGAGTAAATGTAAAATGATCTCACCACAAAAATTTTAAGTATTGGGGTGATAATTGTGTTAACCAGCTGTATTTTATTATTTTATTTAACTCACAAATCATTATATCACTTTGTACCCCACAAATGTATGCATTTATAAATTGTCAATTTAAATAAAAAGTAAAAAAAAATGAGAATGAATCCAAAACATATAGAAGCTACCTTTGATGGCCATTAATTACCAAATCTCAACAGCTTTTGGACCAAAATAATTAAGTACCATAATGGAAAAAAACCCACATTTTTTAAAATAGGAATTTTTGCATCCTTATTTATAATAAAGAGAGGAATACAATACATGTATTGAAATACTGGAGGCCTCATATTTGGAATGCAGATTGCCTACTGGTAAATATAGGATTATCTTTGAGAAGGGGAAGGCATTTGCATTGTCTTAAAAGCATTTAAGACTGTTTAATAGTTTCAAGACAAATAAAATAATATAGTAGAGGAATTAGATGACACCTTCACCAAGTAGTCAGAATTAATATCACAATTGTAAGGATAATGGGCATCATGTATTTTCAGAGGGGATACCTTGAGTAGCACACATGACTTATTTTATATTACTCCTAAGAATGCATAACCTGAATGTAATCAAGAGGAAACATTAGAAAAAAAATGGATTAAAAAATAAATGACTGTTTCCAAAAAATGACATAAAAAGAAAAGAAAAAAGAAAGGCTGAATATATTTATTTTTCTAATATTTCATATTTCTAATTAATACTACCCCTCATTCTAGACATGATTATGTGCTAAATAAAAACATGTTATAAATGATGTTATCAGACAATTGAAAGTTTTAAATATGCATGATAGATTGAAGTAGTATAACAATGTTATATTTAGTGGTGTTGATAACTGAGCTGTAGTGATAGACTACATTCACAGGAAATGTAAGAACGAGTTTTTATAGTTTAGCAAACATGATAGATATAACTTACATCAAATGGTTCAGAAAATATAAGAGGAAGGGAAGAAGAGAGAAAAAATAATAGATGAATAGAGCCAATGGGATGAAATGTTAAGAACAGATGTTCTAAAGAAAAACAATTTGGCAATAACTTCAAGTGAACATCAGATTCCTTAACCAAATAATACCACTTTTACAGAATTCTTTTTACAAATATTGGTAAAAATAATTGATAGATGACATAATTTTAATGGACAAAAGATTTAAAGATTTATTTTATCAGAAAAGACATAGAAAGGGCAAATAAGCATGTTAAAAGTTGTTCAATGTTAATCAAGGAAATGAAATCATACCACACAATGTTTAATTGTGTGTCAAAATCACAGAAATTTATTTTCTCACAGTTCTCAGGATGGACCTTCAAGATCAAGGTGGGTTTCTCCCACGACTTCTCTCTCATGCCAGGGACCAGTTGTCTTCTCACTGTGTCTGCACATGTTTTTCCTCTGTGCATGAATATGTCTGTGTTCTCATTCTTTTTCTTTTAAAGACACCAGACGTATTGGATTAGGGACCACCAGTATGAAACTATTTTCCCTTATTACTTCCTTAAAAGTCTTGTTTCCAGTAATATTCTGAGGCACTGATGTTTAGGTGTTTAAAATATGAATTTGAGGGAGACACATTTCAGCCAGTAATACAATTTTGCAGGAATGTATGGAGCAATAATAAGGATTATGGGAGTCATTAACTGGGTTTGAATAGACTCAGACAATGAAGTCTTTATATGACACAGGCAAAGTCTGGGGGCATTTTGTTTGTTTTTCATCAGCAGCAAAGGTGCAGGTAGGAACATCCACAGCCCTGGCCATTCTCTGAACTGCCCTGTGGTGCTTCCACTACTTGAAACAATTGAGACAGGTCAATGAGAGGATTATAAATGCATGACCAATTTCTTCAGAGTAATAAACATTTGGTATTCTAGAGTCTAAGATTGTTATATACAGATGATTTATTTCTTTTTTTGTGACAAGGATCACCAAGATTAAGTCACACATGTGAAGAAACCTGATATGGCAGACTCCTTTGATTGCCACCTTAAAGATCATTTTCAAACTCTTCCTTTGTCCTACATGGTATGTTTGCTAAAGAACACTGTTCAAAATCAGGTGATCATGTGCTTCAATGAAGATGGTCTCTTCCTAATCCAGAAATAGGAACATACTCAATGTATGCTAGTTATGGAAATGTTTTGCTTGATTTTCCTGATATAATTAGTGCTTTTAACTTTTCTCTCCTTTTCATTTAAATTAACTGACACATAAAATATAAAACTGTACATATTAATCGGATTCATGTAATGTTTTGATATATTTATACATTGTATATGTAGTATTTATATCAGGTTACAAATATCTTTCTGCAAACATTTATCCTTTCTTTAAGGTGAAAATATTCAAAATCCACTCATTTATATTTTTGAAATGGACAGTATATTATTATTTTATATATAATCCCTCTATTTTACAATCACATGCCAAAACATCTGTTACATACTCTTTGATACAACTTTCCCTATCCTTCCCTCCCCTCTACTTTCCCCCGCCTCTGGTGAACACCATTCTAGTCTCCTATGCAATCAACTTTCTTAGATTCCACATGGGTGAGATCACATAGAACTCGTCTTTATGTGGCTGGCTTATTTCGCTTACACCATGATCTCCAGTTCCATCCATGTTGTGGCAAATAAAAGAATTTCATTCTTTTTCTATGATTGAGCAGTATTTCATTGCCTGTATGTACTGCATTTGCTTTATTCATTTATCAGTTTATAGACATGTAGGTATTTTTTTCATTTCCACAGTGTGATAGTTTAATAACACTGGAATAGCTACAATGAAAAAGACAGATGATAGCTAATATTGGCAAGTTTATAAAGCACTAAGATCTCATATATTTCTGGTGAGGATGCAACAACAACAACAACAACAACAAAAATCAAACACAAAGACTCATGTTTAATTGTTCATAGCAACTTTATTTAGTAAATCTTCAAACTGAAAAACAGTCTTCCAGATGTCCATCAAATGGTGAATAGATACCTAAGTGTGCTGTATCCACAAATCAAACATTACTTAACTATAAAAATAAACAAACTACCGGCATATGCAAAAACATTTTAAAACATAGAAAATTAATGCTGGGTGGGTATTAAAAATTGTTGTTTTAGTCATTTTTTCATCTTTGTGGCCAAAAGATCTGACAAGAACAATTTTAAAGAGAAATGGGTTATTCGGTGCTCATGGTTTCTGAGGTCTCAGTCCATAGATAGTTGGCTGCATTCCTTCTGGCTCAAGGTGAGGCAGAACTTCATGGTGGAAGAGTATGGCCGAGAAAAGGATCTCAGGACATCACACCGCAGACAAAATATATGCCCCAAAGGCAAGCCCACAGTGACCCATCTCCTCTACCACACCCTACATGCCTAGTTACCACATAGTTAACCCCTTCCAAGGGATTAAATTGCTAATTAGATTAAGAATTTCATAACTCACTCATTTAACCTATTATCTTTCTTGCATTATCTTAAATATGAGCTGTTGGGGGAACACCTTATATTAAACCATAACAACTGCATTCATAGGCAGTTAGAACTAGAGAGGAAGAAGGAGATTCTGATTTCTGAGGTTTAGTGATCAAGTTAAAGAATTGATAATAAAGGTTCAAAAGAAAACTTTTTGGCATGAGGGAAATGTGCTTCATTTTGGTGGGAGTTACAATACACATTTGTTAAAATTTATTAAATCATACACAAAATGATACCAATTTTAGTGAGAATTTTGATGTATATTAATTTACTTCCATAAGTTTATGACAAAGATTATCACTAGAAGGTCAAATGTCTAGCTACAACTCCTATAATATTTTAGATTAAAATCTAACTTTGGGATTTATCTTCAATTCTATGTCTTATCTTTTGGACGCAGCTGAGGAAAGATAGTAATTTTAATCACGTGTATCCATTTTAAGTGACTAGAGGGATTTGTGGGCAAGGAGCAGAATTTTTAGTGTTGTTATTATCTCAGAAATTCAATTTTTCACAGGTAAGTTCAGGAAGAGGCTACAAAGTGATTAATAGTTGTTCCTTACCCATCAAAATAACCATCTCAATGATGGAAAAATAGCAATTGTTTAATTAATATTAAGTACTTTATTAAATTTAACAAAATATGTGGAAAATGCAAGGGTTTAAAAAGTTCAATATTTGTGGGAATTTTTTTATGGAATATTTCTAGGGTATAGAAAACACATTGGCATGGCTTCCATAGGTAATTTTAATAATTTTTCTGAATTTTTCTTGAGAAATATGAGCCAGAGTCATATTTCAGAGACATTTATATAGAAAGTTTGCTTTTATATTTTTTCTTAAATAAAATGGGAATGTTTCTAGTAATTGCATCTTATTCATCTTATTATTACAGTTGCTCCTTGTCAGTATAAAATTAAGAGGGACAAAAAATGAAATTAGGATATAGACTAGTAAGATCATCTAGATAATCCTGCCATTTTAGGATTAATCTAAAATATTTAAGCTAAATATTAGACTACATATTGGATCAGTAGGAGGTCTTGGTCTAGGGATTTTTCTTCTTAATCGTAATTCAGTTACCATTTTTTTTTTCAAATAGTGTCTGAAAATGATTTACTCTTGAGGTTACAGAAAAATAATGTGAATAGGTAGCTTTTCACATACTGATGAATGTATCAAATGCTCAGGCATGTGTATAGCAGGCAGGTGTGTCTAATCAGGAGGATGGGAAGGAACAGCTGTATGGTGAAAAAGGCTCATTGGCCACCAAAAAGATAAATGGAGAACAGTTGGTTTTCCACTAGGGGCATACTCCCACAATGTCCTTGTCTCTACTTTTCCGAGACATGAATATTCTCCCAGGCTAAAGGGGAAGACACATTTATAGATCACGGAGACAGCTGCTGTTGTTCTTAGAGAGGATAATTTGTCCCAGCTTTGGAAATTGCTCTTATTGGTCACCATGGGAGTGAGCCCAGATGCTTTGTGTTATGAAATTCAATGTCAAACCAATTATGGGTGTACTGATGCATCATAATATCTTAGATGAAGAAATTGCAAATTAGACCACTTCCTTTTTGTAAATTTAAATTCTGACATTTTATTCTCTCATGATTTATCTTGACTTCCAGTCAGTAGCAGTGCTGTTTGACTGTCTCTAGTTCTTCTAAAAGTAGATAAATAATGTCTGAATAGGCAGCAAAAAACATGAACAATGTTGATTAAATTTATTTTTTATGTCTAGTATAGCATAGATACATTACATCTACACAAATGAGAGGGAAAATGTTTTGGTTCTAGTTGGGTAATTCTAGAATTTGCCTGGTTCTGGTGAGAAGAGTGAAGTTCTTGGAGCTAGGCATACCCTAGAACTCATCGTGGCCATGATTTCTACCTGTGTGGCCTTGGAAATGCAGCAAGTGGTTTTGGCAAACTGTTTAAAGTTCATTTCTAGCATCAGTTTTCTTATTTGTGAAATAAGCATAAAAACACTAAGGATTCTACATTTTGCATGATGTTTCAATTGAATTGACTTGAGGTTGCTGAGAAAGTTTTTCTGAATGATTAATGCCAGAGACGTAAATATCAGGAAACTGATTCTCTTAAAAAGTATATAGTGTTCTGACATTATTTGTTTTTGTTATTTGGACCCTAATTTAATTGAAGTTGGATTTCTATCACTTCCAGCCAAAGTCCTCACTGATACAGAAAGAGAGATTGCCATTAAAACAAAGCTAAGAAATGAAACAAAAGGTAATAAGATGGGTACTGATTGGAAAACTGTCCTTGTTTATTGAAAACCAACCTCTGTTAGTAAGCTTTTTATTGCTGTGATAAATATCCAAGAAAAACAGCTTAGAGGAGGAAAGATTCATTTTGGCTCTTGGTTTCAGTCCATGGTCAGCTCAGTCCTTTGTTCTGAGTCTCAGTGAAGCAGAACATCATGGTGTAAGGAAAGCTGCCCAGCTCATGGCAACCAGGACGCAGAGGTGTGGAGGGGAGCAAAGAGAATAAAAAGAAGAGAAGAGCAGGGTACAGGATAAAATCCCTACTCTTTTTTTTCTAGGTCCCACCTCCTATACATTCTACCACCTCCCAAAAGTTCATTCACATTTTGAATCGTTCAATGGATTAACTTACTGAGGATGTCAGAGTCTGGTTCTTCCAATCACTTCCCAAAGGCACCACCATCACTTCCCAAAGTTACCACCTCTGAATGCTGCTACCGTGGGGACAAAGCTTTTAACATATGACCCTTTGGGGGGACAGTCCAGATCCAAACCATATCATAGCTCTAATACTTTCTGTCTAATAATTGGCTCCTTTTTTAAATATTTATTTTTAGTTTTAGGTGAACACAATATCTTTATTTTATTTTTTTATGTGGTGCTGAGGATTGAACACAGTGCCTCACGCATGCCAGGCGAGCGCGCTACCACTTGAGCCACATCCCGAACCCCTTATATTTGGCTTCTATATGTACATGAGTCTTTTATTTTTGCATATTCTTTATATGAACATGTTTTCATATCGAGGAGGGAATATCTTGAAGAGGATGTTTGGACACAGGATAAATGCATGTGTATTTATGAAAATACTTGGTTTATTCCAAAGCAATTGTTACATTTTACACTTTTCAGTAATATATGTGATTTTTGAGGGTTCTGGTTTCTTCTAATTCCTTCCAATACTTAGAAATTATTATTTTTTTTAATTAGAGATATTCTAGTGAGTGAATAATAGAATCTCATTCTTCACTTTCAATGTGTTTTCATTTTGAAATAATTTTAGAATCAGATGGAAATTGCAAAAAATAGTATGTCCCTTATGTGACCCTTATTTTCCACCACACCAATTTTCATGTCAAGAAATAGACAATAGTGAAATACTGTAATCTGCAGATCTAATTTTGGATCTCACCAAGTTCATATGCATGCTTTTCCTGGCAATATTATTTTATAAAATTTTATCATGAGTGGAGATTCATCACCAAAACCAGAATATGAATTATTCCATCACCTCACACATACACAAAATTCTCCAACATACTACTTATATTTCCACACAACCCAACCCAAACACATTAGTAATTTTGCCATTTCATGAGTGTTGTATTCATGGAATCACATCATCACCTGTTGAAATTGGCCTTTTTCACTTAGTGTAATGCTCCTTTGTTTCAACCAGGTTGTTGGGCATATCATTAATTCCATATTTTTCTTTTATTGCTGAACCTATTGTATGAATATGTTACAAGTTTTTATTTTCTTTTAAAACCTTAACATATTATTGAGCATTTGAGTTGGTTTTAGTTTTAGGTTATTACAAATAAAGTTGGTATTAGTATTTGCATGTAGATTTTTATGTAAATGTAAATTTTTATTCCTGTAAGTTTAGAGTTGGAAAACTATAATCAATGGGACAAATCTCCCCACAGTTTCATAAAACCCTCAAGTTGATCACTGTTTTTGTAAAGTACACACTGACTAGAAAATCTGCAATCAAAAAAGAATGATCAAGTACTGAAGAGATCTAGGAGAAACTAGAACCCTCATAAATTAAGTACATTATTTACTGATGGGAGGTAAGATACAAAGACTATTAATTTGATGTTTTCTTAATTCAATATGCATTAACTCTTTGATTTACCAATTCCATTTATAGATATTTACACACATTAAATGCAAACATATGTTCACTTGAGTGTGAAATATTTTTAACCATTTTAAGTGGTTAAAAATAAAATAAAGAAGAATATATAAAAGAGATGGTATTTGGCTCATAAAACTAAAAATATTTGTGATCTGGCACTGTACTGAAAAAGTTTGCCAACCTCTGCTTTGGGGTAAATACCCACAAGGGTGTGTTGTTGGATTATGTAGTAAGTGTGTATTTGACTTGATAGGAAACAACCAGATGGTTTTCCAGAGTGGCTGTTAAAATTTTCATTCCCATCAGCAGTTTATGAAATTCAGTTGTTCCAGATCCTTGTCAGCTCTTTGGAAGAATTGTTATTACAGAGATTTTAACATAGATGCAGTAGCATCTCATTCAGATTTTAATTTGCATTTATCTAGTACCCAATGATGTTGATATTTTCATGTGTTTGTTAGCTATGTCTTTTAGCAAAATGTTAAATTATTTTGCCTATTTTCTTATAGAGTTTTGTATTTCTTTCTTTCTTTTTGTTACTGGGAATTGAATCCAGGGGTTCTCAACCACTGAGCCACATCCCCAGTTCTACTTTGTATTCTGTTTAGAGAAAGTGTCTCACTGAGTTGCTTAGTGCCTCGCTAAGTTGCTCAGGCTAGCTTTGAATTCATGATTCTCCTGTCAGCCTCCTGAGCTGCTGGGATTACAGGTGTGCACCACCATGCCTTGTTGAATTTTGTATTTCTTACTGTTAAACTCACAGATTTCTTCATATAATTAAAATTTCCTTCGTTGATTTTATGATTCACAAGTATTTTCTGTCATTCTGTGACTTTTTATTTCCTTTTTTTTAAAAAAATAATGTTTTAGTTATAGATGGACACAATACTTTCATTTTATTTATTTTTATGTGGTGCTGCTCTTGAACCCAGTGATTCACATATGCTAGAAAAGTGCTCTACCATTGAGCCATAACCACAATCTTTATTTTTTGGGAGGTGGGTTGGTCCTGCATATATTTTAATTTTGTATGAAGTTCAATCTATTGATGTTTTCTTTGACATATTTTGTTTCAGGTATAATGTCCAAAAACTCTTCATCTAATTATAAGTAATAGAGATATTCATCTATTTTTTTCCTCTAGGAGATGAATAGTTTCTTATTTTATATTCAAATTTAAAATACAGTGTGGGTTAATTGTTATACAATGTTTGAACTTTTCATTTATGATGAAAAAAATTCTTTTTTTTGGTACCAGTGATTGAACCCAGGGACGCTTAACCATTGAGCCACATCCCGTATCCTTAGCCTTTTAAATTTTTTGTAAATATAATTTCTTTCCAATATTTTAAAAATATGACACAAACTAGTTGTTTTTTTTGATATTATAATAATGTTATGACCCTAGGATAAACTCCATTTGGTCAAGTTACAGAATTCTTTTTGTTTCTGTCCTTGTGATATTTTTGTTTATTTTTTTGTGTCTGGGTAGTTAATAGTGGCTATTTAAGTGACTGGGACATATTTTTCTTCCTCATTACTATAAAATAATATATGTAGACTTGCTATTTTTGTTTAATTGTTGTAAAGAATATATTTGGAAGCCATCAGGATTTAGACTTTTCTTGGTACACAATTTCTGAAAATACTCAATATATTTATTCAATATAGTTTTTTTCCTTTAGATGTACATTGCTCACTCAGTTTTCATAATCTATATGTCTGAAGGAATTTGAAAATTTCATTTCTACTGCCTAAAACATTGGTATAAGGTTTTTCTTAATATTCAATTACAATTTCCTTTCTTCAGTCTATAGTGGTGATCATCTATCTATCCCTTTCTGATTTTGGCAATTATTTACATTTCCATTACTTATTTTTTTTTTTCTTGGTCAGGCTAACTAAATTGTGTCCATTTCCTTTACCTTTTCAAAAAATCCACTTTTTTTTTTTTTGGTTTCATTAAGATTTTCTCATTGTTTTCTGGTGTTTTTTTTTTTTAATTTCTGCTTATTATTTTCCTTCTATCTAATTTGAATTTGATTTGATTTGAATTTTTTTACCTTGGTAGATTTAAAGCTTAGAGTGTTGATTTAAATGTTTTATTTTTTCTAATATGAATTTAATCTCTAATTCCTTCTATACATTATTTAAAGCCTTAGCTGCAATGTCCATATATTGAACTATTTTTTTCATTTTCATTCAATTCATTTCTTTTTTAATTTTTTTGTGTAATATCTTCTGTAATTTGTGGAAGATTTAGAAGTATGTTATTTAATTTTCAAACATTTGGAAATTTTTGACATTCCTTTTTGTATTGTATTTGATTTGTATTTGTATTTGATTTTTATGCTAATTCTATAATTTGATAATATTTTTGCTCATTTGTATTTCAATCCATTTAAATTTTTGAGCTTAGAAAATTGTCTATGCTGGAGAAAAGTATATGCATGCTTGAAAAAATGTGTATTATGCTATGAGTGAGTGATATATAAAAGGTAAATCTGCTGCTAGTGTTTATTTTTCAACATTCTGTGATCATTTAAATCTTTGTACCATTTTTCTGTCAGTTACTAATAGAGAAGTATTGAATTTTCCACTAAAAAATATTGAATTGTCTTTCTCTCAAATTCAGTTAGTTTTGATTTGTGTATTTTTGGACACCTGTGTGAGATGTATATTTTATTGTATTTGTTATATATTATTGATAAATTTACCTTTTATCATTGTGAAATGCTCTAGAAATGTTTCTTGCCTTAAAGCCTATTTTATTTGATTTATAATGTGTTTTTAAAATTGTCATATGTTCAGAATTTTTTTGACTTCTAATCTGAAGTTTGTTTCAGAGCCTCTTGGAGTGTTGAGTATTCCTTGTTTGATATAATCTGGAAATTCTACCTTTTATGCATATGTACCTTAATTACTATTATGTCTGGATTTATGCTTGCTTTTTATTCTATGTTTTCTATCTAATTTATAGGAAATTATTATTTTTTTCATTTTGGGGGTTAAATGTTCTTTGTTTTTCTTATCTACCTTTTTTAAAATTTGATCTAGCATCAGATTTTTAGTACAGTACTTTAATATCTCTATAAATCTTTTAATTTTTGGTCTGCTTTGAAATAATTTTATCATGGACATTTCAATTATAAAAATATACCTGCATGTCTTAACACATCCAATTTTTGAGCTAACACAATCTTGATTTTGATAAAATACAGCTACATTGCTCCTGCAAAACCTATTTATTTTCCATTTCTTTGTATTATATCTCATGTTTCATATTATGCTATAAACCCATGTATAGAATGTTATAGTTGTTTTAAATGAAATTAAGATATGAAATTATTATATCATCTAAAGTTCTATTCTCTTTACATACATTTATCATATCCACAGCTCTCCATTCCCTCATATTGATTCTTCTTACTCTCTGTTATCATTTTCTTTTAGCCTGAAGATATTCTTTAGTGTTACTTATAGGACGGATTTGCTAATTACAAATTCTCTCCAATTTTCTCTGACTAGGGACATGTTTATTTCATCTGCCATTTTGAATGATAACATTGATGGATATAAAATTCCTGTTTGAAACTTTCCCCGAAGCATTTTGAATGGCATTCCTCTGTCTCTGGCTCCCACTGTCTTTGTTAGAATTCAGTCTTTAAGATGGGTGTTGTGTGGCATGTTCCTAAATCCCAACTACTCTGGAGGCCTAGTCAATGATACAAGTTTGAGATCAGTCTCAGCAACTTAGTGAGAACCTGTCACAAAATAAAGAACTCAAGAAATGATAGAGCAGATCTAGGCAGCAACCCTGGATTCCCCCACAGCTAGAATTGAAAGAACAGCTTACCAGAGAGCTGGGTGAGAAAGTAAACACAGTAAAACTCAATATTGGACAGCTTGAGACTTTGAGACTTGGTATTTGGTTAACAGAGCAGAAAATATGGACAGAATTTGTTGAGCCTCAAACACTAACAGGGTACAGTCAGTGGGAGGGGTAACAAATCAAGGCAGAGAGAGAGGGAAAAAAAGCCCATAATCCTACCTTCTTAACACAAGCTGGAAAGAAAATTGAATTAAGTTATATTAAGATGGGAGCAGCAAAGACATTGAAGGAGATCACACAGATTAGCCCAGAGTGTGGGCTGAAAGCTGTGCCAGGCAGGGCAACTGTTGTGAGCAGTATATAAATCTTTGCTTTGAACTGTGTGCACCCTGGACAGTGAGGTGCTGCTTCTGGAAACCCTGTGGTGTGAGAGCGCCAGTGGAACACCCATTTGCAAAATGGCTCCTGTGGATAGGGAGAATTCCTACTTGTCATGGAATCTACTAGTTCAAAAGCCTTCATTTTCAAATCCCAGCTTCCTGGAGATAGAAGAGATGGGCATATACTGCTAAGCCCCCACCAAATTATTTTTTCTCAACTTCAGCCTGTTTACCAAAAGAAGTTTTCCACACTGAAGCCCTTTAATGCTCATTCCTATATAATAAAAGCACTGGCTTTAATTCCTTTGTTAGATCCTGAATCTATCAGAGCTTGGATCACCCACTGGATCCCACTGCTGCTCCATTTTTGTGTCTTTTGTCTTTATTATTTAATATTTCCTTTGACTTTTATTTTCTCAAGACAGCTCACAGCTTATGTTTGTTTAACTGTTCACTTGCTGCTCGGACGGACAGCAGATAGGCAACTATTTTGTGGCATCCACAACTAACCAGTCCCCCAGAAGAAATTAAATCAATACAGTTTTGTTTTTTTTTTTGTTGTTGTTGTTGTTGTTTTTTTTAAAAACCACTTACAGATAGTAACAAATTAAGCCACAAGGAATGCCTCGGAAATGGGTTGTCTCCGTAATTGGTCTAGAGGGAACTTGTAGGGATCACTGCTAGCTGAAGCTTACCAAAATCCCTTAGTTCTCACCATGGACTAGGTGGGGAGAAGTGGAGCTGACCCAAGAACAATTTGCTTCTGGGGAGTACTACCCTCAACCCAGCACTCCCTACAGCCTCCACAGAAATTCAAACAAAGACAACATACCCTACCCCATCATGGTGATTGCAAACTCCACTGGATGATCTACTGCAGTCAGGTTGGAGGCATCTGGCCATAGACCATCCCCAGAAAGTCTATTTTCATAAGACAGAAAGTTGCCTGCTAGACATTGCTGAGAGCCACAGACTTGGCCGTGGCTCTCAGCAAGACATGATACACTTAGAGCTGCTACAAAGAAGTGGAGAAAATTGAGGAAGTTTGGCACTCAGCAAATCACAATTGCCATCCATAGAAGCTCAGATGAAGGTAGACCAAATGACACTGTACTGCAGTCACTGGGATGGTACCCTGGTGATCTATGTCAGCCATGAAGGAGGCTTCTGAGTCACAGACTGCCCTCAGAAATCCTGCATTCACAGACCACACAGTGGCAGACAGCCACCAAGCTCCATATCACCATAAATATGCCCCCAGGAAGGGAGTGGGTTCTTAGCATTGCACAGGAGGCAGTGACTGCCAAAAATCTTGCATCCTGCACCCTTAAAACCAAACAGAAAGCGTAAACATAATGAAGCATCCTGTGAGCTGTAGAAATGATTTTCTCAGCTGACAAACACTGTCTAGTGAGTAAACCATAGCAACCAGATAAGGAGCTCTTGTACCCCAGCCGCTTTAGAAGGGTAAACAACTGTAAGTCCCAGAGTTGCCACTTAACTCAATTCTCATTCAGACATGTAGACCCACAGAAGGCATTTTCTGAACATAAACCCAAGTACTAAGCAGAGAAACTTAGCACCTACACAATGGCAGCATGTCCTACATAAACACCAACCATCACCCAATGTGCCCAGATACAACCTACTGACCTGCAACCTGTGTGCTCCATAGCAGGCAACATCCCTTCACCACCACCACCCACTGAGGTCACCTAGTGTTACATCAACCAGACATACTACCTCCACTTTAGACCTGCACACTCCAAGATATACATAGGGGTGACCAAATTGTATTTGATAGTGGTAGATACATAGAACTTTTCTTCAGGAGGCCACACAGGACTGGGCTCCTTAAAAGGGAGTAATCTGTTTGGTAAATTACAGACAATGATGGTCTCCTTGTCCAATCTAAAATCTAGTAGATTGGAGGGGTCCTCCTGGAATTATATCAGAGGTAAAGCGGTGTAATCACTACTTCAACATTCAGGGAAACAGAGGCAAAGCTGAGGACTAGTAGGCATTTTCTAAATATCCCAAATCCTGAAAAAGTCCAAATCAGGAAGACTAAGTAAGAAATCTCCATACCATGATATGGAATATCATAAACAGCTCTAATGTCAATTTTGATCTTATAGATATTATTTTTTGAACTGAATAGATAAATATTCTGTTATTATTAAATATTACAGCCCTAAAATAAATTATTGTATTTATTCTAATATTTTAAAGCATTAACTGGAATCATTTTTTTTGTCTTTGCTTTCCTAAAGCAGGTTTACACTTGTTCCTCTCAGGTTTGCTTCTTCCTCTTGCATTATCTTTTCTGCATCACCCCACCACCATACATTTTTCTTCTCTTTATCTTAGTTTATATCATTCTCTGTCTTTTCTTTTCTTTCTTTTTTCTTTGTTCACTTTTTCCTCTTCTGCCATTTTTAATCCCTGTATAATTTAATAATGATTAACTATGTGTTCTATAATCAATTTTACAACCTACTCAAGAATAATACAACAATTTTATATTTTGACTAGAAGAACTGTGGAGAACTTTTTCAATATGCTCCTCACCAAGGTTTATTAGTATATGCCTTTACTCTGAAGTGAGTGCAGTTAATAGGGTTTAGTTCTCTCTTTCAAAGTAGTGCTGATACTGGACACACTAGGGATACACATCAATGGGAATATCAAGACTTGAATATTCACTAAGCCTGGGGCACTTAGGAAAAAGAAACTCAGTAAATAGTCCCTTGCATAAAAATAGAAGAGGTAATCATCCCAACAAATCAGTGGACATAAAAAAAATATGAGAAATTGAGGTAACAAACCACCCCAAACAGCCCACAGCACTTCAACAAATGAGTCCATTGCTGACACATTGGAGGAAATGTAAGAAAAAGAATTTAGAAAGTTCATAGTTCAAATATTCAACAAACTGAAAGAAGACATAAGAAATAAACAAATAAAAATAAAAGTAGTAAAAGATTATTTAAGTCATGAGAATTTATTATGAAAAAGAATCAAACAGAAATCTTGGAAGTAACTCAATAAGCTCAATAAGAAATTCAACTCAAGCAGAAACCACCAATAGATGAGACCATATGGAAGATGGATTCCCAAGCCTTGAAGACAAACCCCATAATTGTTAAAATAACGAAAAGATGTGAAGACACTTTCAAGACCAAAATCTTCAAGACATCTGGGATAACATTAAGAGACCAAATAGAAATCATTGGCATAAAAGAAAGCACCAAAATTCAAACTAAAAAGAATGATTAATCATCCACAAATTTTTCAATGAAATATCAGAAAAATTTCAAGCTTTGGGAATGAGCTAAAAGTCCAAATACAAAAGGCATTTAAACCCCAAATAAACAAGATTATAATAAAGATCCTTTCTAAAATGCATTATAATTAAAATGCCTAATATACAGAAGAAGGATGGAATTTAAAAAGCTGCAAGAGAAAAATGGCAGTCCACATATAAAGATAAGCCAATTACAATTTCAACCAATACCCTAAAATCCAGGAGGGCTTGTAAGAATATATACCAAGCCCTGAATGATAATAGGCACCAACCAAGATTGCTTTATTCAGAAACCTAAACTTCAGAATTGAAGATAAAATGAAAAATTTCCATATTAAGCAGAAACTAAAAAAATTCAAAACTACAAAGTCTGTACTATCAAGCATACATGATGAAATATTTCTTGCAAAAGAAATGAAAAGTAAATTTCAAATCAGATATGCATGAATCTAATAGAAGAACAGTCACTTAAAATGAGAATCAAGTCTGAATTATGCATTATAAATAAGTAAATTTTTTAGGAATTAATTTTTTTGTTAAAATAACACTGAATATAAATTGTCTAAACTCTCCAATCAAAAGACATAGATTAAGAAATGAATTTAAAACAGATCTAACCATACATTGTTTACAAGTGATTCATGTTACTGGCAAAGACAGCCACATGTTTAAGGTGACAGGATGCAAAAAGATATGCTACAAAAATGGAGACCAAAAGCAAGCAGTAGAAGCTATTCACACATCTGACATAGTAGACTCGAAACCAAAATTAATCAGAAGTGTATGAATTAATCACTTCTTATAGATTGTGAGAATCATCCAACAAGAAATAATAATTGTAAATATTTTTGTGGCAAGTATTGGTGTATCTTTTTACATAAAAAAACCCTACTCAATATAGATAATCAAATAGATCTCAGTATAATAATAGTGAATGATCTCAACACATCTCTTTCACCAGACTATAAATTAAGTGAAATTTCTTCAGAACTAAAAATCTATTAGTCAAATTTACATAAAGACATGTGTAGACTATTTCATTGGGCAACAATTGAATTTACTTTTTTTCTCAGCAGCCCATGGAACCTTCTCTTAACTAGACCATATTTTGAAGTACAAAGCAAGTCTTAGAAAATACAAAAAAATAGAGATAATTCCTTGCATTCTATAGGATAATCCTGGAATGAAATCAGAAATCAATGAGAGGATAAAAACAAAAATCTTTTTAACAACAGGAGATTAAACAATGTACTTTTGAATAAGGAATGTTTCATAGAAGAAATTAGGACAGGAATCAAAATATTTCTAAAAACAAAGGAGAATAAAATATAAAATATAAAAATATCTGGGTCAGCAGGAACAGAGTTCTAAGAGGAAAGTTGATAGCATTCAGAGCTTATGTTTCAAAAAATCCCTTAAAGATCTCAAATAAATATTCTGATATTAGACCTCAAGCCTAAAAAATGAAGAACAAACTATTCAGCATGACATGGGAATAATTAAGAGTAGAACCAAAATCAATGTAATTGATAATAAAATAAATACAAAGGATCAATACAGTAAAGATTTGGCTTGACAGAGAAGACCCAAATGAATTTCCACTGAACTCCTGAAATTGAGAGGATCATTAGAAGCTATTTTGCAAACTTATACTTCAAAAAAGTTGAAAATCAAAAATATATTGAAAAATTTCTAGACACATACAATCTCCCCAAATTGAACCATGATGATATAAAAAACCTAAATACACCAATATGAAGCAATAAGATTGAAGATGCAATCAAAAGACTTCCAACAAGAAGAAACCAAGGACCACATTAATTATCAATTGAGTTTTACAAGACCTTTAAGGAAAAATTTATGCCAATTCTCTTGAATTAATACATGAGATAGGATGTGAGGGAACACTCCCAAGTTTATTCTATGAAGCCACTTGGCAAAATCCAGCTCTTTCATGTTTAAAACATTTCAGAATCTAAGGATACAAGAAATTTACCTCCACATTATAACAGCTGTATATGACAAACCCAAGGCTAACATTATACTTAATGAAGAAAAACTGAAAATATTTTCTCTAAAAACAGGAAGAAGAAAAGAATTCCCACTTTCACCATTCCTATTCAAAATAGTCCTTGAAACTCTATACAAAGCAATCAGCCAAGAGAAGAAAATTAAAGGGATACAATAAGAAAAGAAGAGGTAACATTATGTCAGTTTGCTGATGGCATGATCTTAAATCTAGAAGATCCAAAAAACTCTAGCAGAAGAACTCTTCAGCAAAGTAGCAAGATATAAGATGAATGTAAAAAAAAATCACTTTCCAATAATATTCCCATAACAAATCTGCAGATAAAAAAATCAGGAAAACTATTCTTGTTCACAATAACCTCAGAAAAGTAAAATACTTGGAAATAAATCTAACCAAGGATCTGATACCTCTACAATGAAAACCACAGAACAAACTGAAGAATGAAATTTTAGAAGACCATAGGAAATGGGTAGACCTCCCAAAATTCTTGGATAGGCAGAATTAATATTGTCAAAATGACTATATTACAAAAAATGCAATCCCCAACAAAATATCAATGACATTCTTCACAGAATAGAAAAATTAAAAATAGTTCTAAAATTCATTGTAAAGAATAAAAGACCCAGAATAGTCAAAGCAATCCTGATCAAGAAGAGCTATGGTACAGTCATCACAATACCTGATCTCAAATTGTACTACAGAGCTGTAGTATAAAAATAGCATGATACTGGCATCAACAGAGACATAAAGACTACTAGGAATAGGATAGAAAACATGGAAATAAACCCACATCGATATAGACATCTGATACTTCACAAAGGTGTTAGAGAAAAGATAGCCTTATTAACAAATGACATAAATCTGAATATCTATGTGTATAAGAATAATATTAGATCCTTATCTTTCACCCTACAGATGAGAATCAATGACCTAAGAATCAGACCAGAAGCGTTGCATCTGTTAGAAACAGGTGTAGGCATAATCTTCCAACATATGGGTGCAGGTATGCATTTCCCGAACAAGAACCCTAATGCTTGATATATGAAACCAAGAATTCATAAGTGGGACAGAATCACATTGGAAAGATTCTCACAGCAAAGAAAATAATTAAGAGCATGAAGAGAGGGCCTAATGAATGGGAAAAGATCTTTTCCAGTAGCTCCTCTGACAGGAGATTCATATCCAGAATATCTTGTCTGTTTCTGACTCTGACTCACTCTCTCTCTCTCTCTCTCTCTCTCTCTCTCTCTCTCTCTCTGTTTTTTTTAAATGTTTAAAAAATTAAATAAATGGAAGTCCAGTAGCATATAGGAAATGAAACATGGGGATGGTGGAAGGGAGAAGAAGAGGAGCTAGTGGGGACAGAAATGGAACAAATTATATTCCATGCATATATAATTACATCAAAATAAACTTCACTTTTATGCACAATGATAATACACTAAAAATCATTTAAAACTTTTTAAAAATACTGTGAATGTAGCACAGTGATAAAATGTTCCTGGGTTCAACCCCCAGTGCCCCCAACCCCCAAAATGTATTCAATTCTTAATTGCATTGTTCTTCAATTTTACTTCATGGCTTATTTTCTTTTGCTGTTTTCAAGGTTTTTCTCTTCTTTCTTAGTTTTTAACAGTTTATAATAATTTTAAATCCAATCCTCCTTGTGTATTAATTTAAGGATTTTTTTTTATTATTGTATGTATAATTTGGTGTTTGTCAACAAATTTGGGAATATGTTTTAGTATACGTTTTAAAATATTTACCTTGAACTTTTCTTCAGTACATTGGTACTTTGATTACATATGTATTGGTATGATATATTTGATAACGTCCCACAGATCCCTGTGACTGTGTTAATTTTCTATAATTTTTAAACTTTTTACTGTTAAACAAAACCTAATAGGCATACATATTAATGGGATACCATGTAATGATTGACACATGTGTGCACTGTGTAATGTTTAAATCAGGCCATACATATTTATCTCTTCCAATAGTCATCATAATTTTTTGTATTGAAAACTTTTGATGTCCTCCCTTCTAACCTTTGAAATATGTGGTATAAAATTGTTATC
Source organism: Callospermophilus lateralis (assembly GCF_048772815.1). Classification (NCBI taxonomy): domain Eukaryota; kingdom Metazoa; phylum Chordata; class Mammalia; order Rodentia; family Sciuridae; genus Callospermophilus; species Callospermophilus lateralis. The sequence goes on from NC_135306.1 coordinate 142,454,445, forward strand.
TATAGTCACCTTACTATACGATAGTACCCCAGAATTTCCTACACCTCTCTAACTATAACTTTGTATTCATGGACCATTATTTTCCCATTCTTCCATCCAATTCTCCCTGAACTTTTCTAAACCACCATTTTATTCCAACATTTTTGAAACCAACATTTTTAGATTCCACAAAAGAATGAGATCATGAGGTATTCGTCCTTCTGTGCCTGGCTTATATTAGATAGCATAATAATCTCCAGTTCCATCCATGTTGTCAGAGATGTCAGGATTTCCTTCCTTATGTCTGAATAATACTCAGTTGTGTATATATACTACATTTTATTTATTCCTTCAGCAATTGATGGGCAGTTGGGTTCTTTAGATTTCTTGGCTTATCTGTCAAATATTGAAACACACAAGCAAAGATTAAGGTTTCTCCATTAGTTTACTACAAGTGAATCAGTTTCAATTGACAAAATTAGAGACTTTAGTACCTAATTTCTGTCCAAATTATGTCTTCTTTCAATAGCCGGACAATGGCTAGTTTTCATGTATAGACTCAATGTGAACACACAGTTTTCATCATGTGAGTTCAGTGGGGTTAGGAAGGGTGTGGATGGTGAAAAGGATGGGAAGAGGAGGAGGCAGACCACTTAATGGACTCCCACTTACCTGAAGCTCCAGTAGTTTTTCAAGAATAAATTCTTCTCATTTTTTTCTCTGCCTTTGATAAGACGTCTGGTTCTCTGTTATATCCATATCTTAGTTAGTAGTATCATTATTAAAAAATCTTCCAGTCACAAAAATTCAGAATCATTTTGACAGTTTTCTTTATCTTTTTACATATAATTAGATATCAAATACTGTTTTTTCTTCTTCCTCTTACTTTAACAATATGAACAGTAGGAAAGAATCAATAACTCTCCTGAGTCTGCTAATACACTCACACACACATTTATTTTAAGAAACATTTTTTTAAAATTTGTGTTAATTTTGTATTTTGCATATTTTATATTTTGTGTACTGGTATTCTGCATATCTGGTACAGAAATCTTATTGTAGAATTCTTTGTGTATAGTATGTTGCCTAGGTACTTAGGATACATATATATTCTGAGATGAATATGAAAAATATTTGAGGGACATAAGGAGAATAATATTGTTTCAAATGCTGAAGGGATAAAAAGTGGCTTTATATATTACTGCAATAACTGTTATAACTGTCAGTTCATGGTAGAACAATTTAATTCATTGGCAGTCTCCTTGACGTGGTTTATAATTTGTTAGAATATCAAGTCAATATTCTTTAATACTACTTTCTAAAATCATATACTCAAAAACGGGTTATTTTAATTGTCTAAAATGTTCCATACTGGGTAGGTTTGCAAGAAACTTAAAAAGACGGATGCCTAGGAAAGTAGAAAATATTTAGTTATTTTCAAATTGCCTTTTGCAAATCTTAGGCTGATGCTTATATTTTTGAACAAAATAGTTTGACGAGAAAATAATATTTTTTTTACTTAAGGAGTAAGATGGTCTATTTAATTAACATTTAAGTATTCCAAGTGTCTTCAAATTCATATTGCAATCCATGGCTTAATAAGATAATACATTCTGCTTTATTTCTTCCTAAGAAACTGGCATTTAGAATACTTTTAAAAATTAAAATTGTTCCCAGTTCCATCAAGCATATCATTATGACCATATCTATTTTGGGACTGGAAATCTTTTGAGAAGATAACATTGAATCAAATTTAGTAATTCAATAAAAAAGCTTGGTTAGCTTGAGGATGTTATAACTGATAAATACAAAATGAGATAATTAATCCTCTTAAGTGCTATTCCTTAGACAGAGGTCTCTGAAGAATGCAGAATGTTCTCTTAAGTACCCTGGCAATACACTTTACATAAAATTTAGAACTATTATCATTAATTATAAGAATTTCCTTTTGAGCAAAATATGCTTTTTTTCCTAAATTACAAGGAGGAAAGGAAAATTTTTATTCAGAACCTTACCAAAAATTAAAACTTGATGATGATATCTACAATTTGCCACTATTTTAAATAACTATAAAATTATTAGAAATGACTGTGGAATATATCAGGACACAAGGGATGGCTGTTTGTACCTTTGGCCATACTGTCATACTATGGATTTATTGTCATAGAAGGCCCCTGAGCTTAGTTGGTTTCTTTATTTAGGTTCTACTATATTTTGACTGCAAATGGAAGAAATGGGAAGCATTTTAGCCCAATTAAACTCAATTTATGATGACATGGGAAGAACAGAGCTAGGTGTACTGTAATGTTCTTTCTCTCTACAGTCTTTGATACGAGAGTATTCCTCATGCTATTCTCAGTGAAGTAGTGATTAATATTCTTTCCAAGGGAATATCTCTCCACTCAGATCTTGGAACTTGCTCATGATTATTCAAATGGACCATTCACAGTATTTGCTAACAAAGTGTTTATTATGCATCTGCAAAGTGTAAGCCACTTTTATAGTCATGGGACTATGGTAATGAATAAAATATGGAATTTTCTGACTGCATTGAGCTCAGGATTAATGTACCTTGTACTGGTCTGGTTCTCCTTTCTGTTCAATCAGTTTTTGCCTCAAGTATTTTGACGTGCTGTGGTGAGGCACATATATATTTAATTTAGTATTGTTAGGTCTTTTTAAAAAACTGGCTCCTTTATCATTATTTCTCATAATCTATCTTGTTCTGAAGTTTATTTTCTCTGAAATTAATATGTCTGTCAGTTTTCTTTTGATTAATGTTCTCATATCATATCTTTCTTCATACATTTAAAGTTTTCTGTTTATATGTAAAATGGATTTCTTATGGAAAATATACAGTTGGGTTTTGTGTTTTTCTTTTCTTTATCCCCTCTCACAATCTTCCTTTTAATTGGTGTGTTTATGCTATTCTATTTTAATTATTTAATGACAAATGGAATTAATATATTCCATCTTTGAAATTGTTTTCTATTCATTGCATTTCTTTTATCTTTTATCTTTTTTTTTTTTTTTTTTTTTTTTTTTTTTACTATTTGTGTCCCCAGAATTTATATGTAGCAGCCTGATAGCCAGTGTGACAGTGTTCAGTGGTGGGATTTGGGGGAGGTGATTAGCTCCTGAGGGTACAGACTTCATGAATGTGTCTTCTCCAAATAATAGAAACCCAAGAGGGCTCTTCGCCTTTTCCCCATGGAGGACACAGAGAGAAGGAGGCTGAGTACAAACAAGGAGGCAAAATCTGGCCACATACCTAGTCTGTGCTGCCTCAGTCTTCCATTTCAGAACTGTAAGAAGTAAATCTTTGTTGTTTAAGTTACACAGTCTATGGTGTTCTTTTACAATGTCTCAAATAGTACAGACAGGGATGTTCTTACATAGTGATCCTGAGTCTTCAACTCTTTCCAACACTTTGACTAAACTCTAGGCTTGGTGTGAGGAGAACATGCTGTGATATTCTTGTTCTCTCTTCGTTTTCATTTACTTGCAACGTGGGGTCTTGGTCTTCATAATTGTTTCTGCTACTACTGCAACGGAAAGAATTTCTGCATCCCACCAGCCCCTCCCCTGACTCCAGCATTCCCTAATTCCTTGAAACCCTATGCCTTGCTCACTCTTGGGTTTCTCCCTTTTGTGAGACAAGAGGATGGTGGGGGCTGGAGTGGTCAGGAATTGCCTTCTCTAGTTGTGAGAAAAGGCTTCTGAATCACATTTCTGTGGAGTTCTTACCCTTGGTCAGTATGACTGTGTTAAAGAAAATGTTCCAGGTGAGTTTCAAAATGAGTACTTTTCTGATCTCCTTGCCAGTTATGGTTCTAGCTGCCACTTCTTCAGGTAATCAGATCTCAGTATATCTTTCTATATTTCAATCTCAGAGTGCATCTGTCTCTCCCAATTGAGCATGGTGGTTTACCCTGAGAATTCAGTTCTCATGATGATATGACAGTGTGTGAGCATTTTCATGATTTTAAGGATGTTGTTTGCTTTTAATAATTCTTTAGATATTGATTATTAAAGAGAATAGAGCATGTTAATTATGAGTGAGTTTGCTGTCTCATAAAAGCTTAGAAAAGATTTGTGATTTGTTCAAGGTCATCCATATCTTTCTTCTTAAGATTCTAGCTGCCAACTCAGATGATGCTAAATGACCCTGAACAAACTAAAGATTTTTATCTGCTGAGTTTTTTGATGAACAAAACAACGCTGTATGATGAATCTACCCTCTCCCCATAGGAATATCATTTTATTGTTCTAAAGAAACCCAATCCCTTCCATGAGGCTGTCTTCATAGGGAAACAATGAAATGTAAACTAATGAAAGAAGATGGAATTAACATAATCTATAGTTTTTATGTATATAAGCTTAGACATGACCAAACAAATTAAGTATAGAGAGATGACTTTGTATTAGCTGCTGACAATTCCAAATGTAGTGTCCCTCCCATCAATGTTGTGTGTGTGTGTGTGTATAATATGAAACTTTTCACTTCTTTTTGTCTCTTTACCATTCTCACTTTCCTAACTTACAAAACACTCTTTCATAATTAATATGAGCATTAGGTGTCAGCAGAACCTTGATAAGAGTGCAGGCCTCTACTGTTGTAAGACCTAGTAGGCAGGCCTTCCAGAAATCCTGAAAACAGAACTTACTGGGTTTTGCTGACTGTGCTTCAGAAGTGTCATTTTCTGCTGCGAGGCTGATAAAAGTGCCACTTTGCCTCCAAGATGCAGAGTTATGAGATGTTTGAGTGGGCAAAGGTCTCAGATATCATACCATCTAACCCTTCATTTTATGGATAAAGAAAACTAAAGTTTGGAGAGTGTGGGTAATTAGATTACCTAATAAAAAAAGAACTAGAGCTACAACTATATCCACAAAACATTTTACAGCTTTCTACGTGCAAGGCATTATACTTGGCACTAAGGTATCTGAATGAACATGGGACTTATAACCTTACCTTCAAGTTCAGTGTTAGTTTGTTGAGATGGGTAAACCAAGGTCCCCAAGGCAGTCATGGTGTGTTGCAAAATTCATGGAGGCTTTCAGACCATGAAACTCAGTTCTGCTTCTTATTAGCTCTGCCCCTATGTGCATACTTTCTCAGCCAGGATTCACATCCACTCATAGAAAATACTTGGTGTGTCACACACCAAAAAATAAAAAAAAAATAGTGAATTTAGAATCAGAAGACCCTAGTGCTACTTTTGGTCCTGTCATTTGTAGTGATGTTTCTTGCAAAATAATTTTTTTCTGTTTTTGAATTTCATTTCCTTCACCTAAAAACTGAGAGGACCAGATTCCATTATTTCTGAGGGGTTTTGACCCTGCTATCTTGTGATGAGAGTAAATTGGATACATTAATGCAAATCAAAACAAACAAACAGACAAACAAAAAACCAGAGAGACACGTTTTTCTTATGACATGCTTAGGTATAATTGTTTTTAAAGGAGAAAAAGAAGAAAGATAGATGATATAAAACAAAAATGCAGCAACAAAAATGACAAAACCTTTCAAACACATTGGTTTTAGGGACAAGTGAAAATTGGAAGACTATAATGTAGAATTAGGCCAAGGGTAATAAGCACATACTTATGTCTGTATTGACAAACAGTTACACTTAGGCTTCCTAATAGTATTACTTTCCAGGTAGACTTGATAGATACTTGTGTGTATGTGTGTGTATGATGCATGCATTTGCATGGCTTTTACATTACTAGCATCTTCCTTCTGGCACCTTCTAAGTTCAGAGCAATGATCCTAATGGCCTTATCTAATGCTAATCATATCATACCAAAAAACATTAACATACTTTTTTGGGGATCAAGTTCCCAACACATGAAATTCTGGGGACACATTAAAGCCATAGCCCCCAGAAAAACCCATCTGTGTATCTCAGGACAATTCTTTGACATAGCATAGCAAAGGACACTGTGTCTGCACAAGGAGAGTCCCTCCAAGTGCATATTAGCCTTTTCCTTTCCACCGGGGAGAAGCACAATTTTAAGAATGTGATTTCTTTGGCTGCAATTTTATTTGTATTTATAAAACTGCAGTAGTGCATTACTGATGACCTTTGTTTTAGTCATTGTTTGGTCAGGAAGCCATTTTAGTTATTTAGAAGAGGAGGTTGTCTAATGAAAGGAAATAGAACTTTACATAACTAATGGGAGAGGGGAAGAGGGCAAAGATCAGAAGGCTATTCTCAGGAAATCTATAAATTCAGGAACCAGAGGGCTCAGCTACCTGCAATAACAAAGTGGGTCTCAGGAAGCTGCTTCCAAACTAACAACAAACCCTGAATCTCCCATTTATCAATGCCCATATGCTAGTCCATAGCCCTCACAGGGGAATGAGGGCTTCTCCTTCAATTTGACCTTCTACATCTCTCAGGAACACTTCTTATTCCTGGAATCTAATTGGAACAATATAGCTAAGAAAGAGAAGGTTGCAAAATAGTTAATGCTTTTGAATACAGAGAAAATCTTACATGCATACAGATAATACTGCAAATCAATAATCTATAGCATACTTCTGTTGTGACTTTCACTTTATCTATCTTTTTTCTTCCCAACCTATTCTTTTTTTAATTTTAGGGCAAGCATATATCTAGAGATTGCAAATTCTCATAGGAAAAGACCAAGTCTACAGTCATTTTCTGTTTTGGTGTAAAGATTCTTTCCTTACAAGTCTATATTTATCTTGTAGTGAATGGTTTGGCTAGAAAATCTTTCAAAATTTCTTTTAAAAGCTTTTTTTGGTAAAACTATGATTTTTAATATTCATTATAGTTTATTCATGCCTGGACAAATACCTCCTATGGTAAATTAATAATAAATGCATGTTTGAACAGTTTAGTTAAAATATCTCAAATTATGTCAATAAACATTAGGTACATAAATAATAGTACACATTCAATAGTGGTTTTTAACATCTTCATATAGTTTATTGTTATGTTACATAACAGCTCTATTTCTGATTAATTAACAATGAGAAAAGACTAAGTCAAATTTTCCTATCTCATATTTAACACAGCAGTGTTTTGTCTCAATTAAATTGAATCTTCTACCTTCTCTGGTTTACTTATTTTCACTGCTCTCTGAACATCCTATATATTTGAAGGCTTTCTTTGTTACAAATAAATATAATAAGACTCATTCCTTATATTCTGTTTTTTTTTATTTTTAATTTAAAAATAATCATTCATTGCATTCTACTTACAAATTAAACTCCCAGGACATTTTCTTGAGTTGAAGGCTGAAATGGATGAAGGGATAAAGGAGGGAAGAAATATGGCAAGAATACAGAAGGAAAAAAAGAGGGATTGGGAAAAGTGGGGAAAGAAGGGAAGGGAAGTAACAAAGAAAAGAAGGGAAAAAGAGATAAAAGGAGGGACACATGATGGTGAATGGAGAGAGAAGCATTGTTTAGGAGGGAGGCTTAAGTTTAACCTGAAAAATGAGGTGATACCATCTGGTGACCCTCACCTGGGTGCCCATGGTTGCTACAAGTTTCTAGAAGTTTTTCAGCAGAGAGGACTCAGGTTGAACTTTTTGTGGTTAGAAGAAATTAAGCATTTATTAAAGATTTCTGTGCTTCTGATACTCCTTTAAATTTGTCCCTTGTATTGTTGAAACAAATGTACTAGCAAGAAAGTACAAAATATATGGCTCCTTTCAACAAAAGAGAAAATTAAAAAATTCGTAGAGTCCAATCTGTGTTTGAGGCAGTTTGTAGCCTGCTCTGGTGTGTGTATTTACTATTAAGGAATAAGGGCAAGTCAAGCTCAAATCCTGAAGTCATTTTCATACTGCCATCAAATTCTACTAAACTCATTGCTGTCTTACTAAGTTCTAACTCAATGTTAAAAAGTACCTCTTTCATATCTCTCTGTCTTGATTTAAACCATGGTATGTTGTCTAATCAACTTTTAATATAGGTTTACTCAATGTATATCTGATAATGTAATTCAAATAATAATAATATAGCAATATAAAATAGCACCAATTCTCCATTCTCTGAGAATTTAATAGTTGTTTCCCTTCCTTAAGCATGAATTCTGATAATTCTAAAGAAAAATTGTTTCACCCATAAATTTTTCCTACTATTTTTCAGGGAAGTATAATCGAAGCAAAAGAAACCAGGGAAGCTAAAAGTTTGCTTCAATTTGGATACTAATCAATCCATGTCAATTATCGAAACTTGGATCTATATCTGGAAATGTTATATTTCCTGAGAAATTTATCCCAATAAAGAAAGCTGTGCACATGCCACTAAATTTCCTGTATCTTAGAAGGAAAGTTAACTACTCACAGCACTGTTTTCTTTTTGAAAAAAAGTCATTGTTCTTTTAATCGGGAATATAACGTGCATAGGGAGAAGAGGGTCAATATTTTTATTTGTGTCTTAGGTAACTTTTAACATTGATACCAGAATTATGTATACAAAATTTAAAAATTAACTTTCTCCCAAAGTCTATATAAGCAAGCATCCATTTGAACATAGCACTTTCAACTTCTGGTGTTGAATGAGTAAGTAAGTGGGGATAATAAACCTATGAGAGCCTATCTTTCATTGTGATTACAACTAAATGTCTGTCTTAGCAAAAGCCTAAAGACACTGAGAAGTTGACAATAGCATAAAGATTGAGGAAGAAAGTTAAAATCTGAGTTTTCTTATTTCAAAACCTCTTCTGTCTCTGGGCTTTGACTGATGTGGGAGTGTGGAAACACATGGCAGCAGGAAGATCAGTAAATACTCTTGACGAGTCTCTGACATTTTAGCCGGAGCATGTAGGAAAAAGAACCTTGGAAACTTGATTATAAAGAGAATCCTATGTTTTTCCTCTTCTTACTTTCTGTCTTCTTTTCTATTTTGCCAGCCCTATCAGGGGAAATGGGAACATGGGAATTTGAGGCTTAAAATGCATGGAGAATTTTCTCATATATTTTTCTTTTCTCTGGTTCTTCTCATAATATTTCATGAGTAAGGTAGCTCTAATCATGAATAGCTCTGCAGCAGTCCCAGAATAAAATATACATAGAACTATTTTATTAAATCCAGAAGGTAAGGGGAAAGTGTCCCTGGTAATTGGAGACCAAGGGGGCTATTGTGGAGAAGAGCGAGCTTAAGGAAAGGATCCTCAGATCTTGTATATGAGACAACGCCAGTTCAGTTGAACTGTTCAAGATTCAAAGAAGCATTGAAATAACTTTGAGAACTTAAGAAGATATAAACCACTGCCCCAGTTCCAGATTATACTCTGGGGACCACATATATGAATCCAGAGCTTTGAAGACTAAACTACCATTGAAGCCACCGCACAGAGGAACTTAAATGGAAATTGTCTTGTGAATGTAATTGGTTTAGTTGACTGTTATACCCTCAAATTGAACATTTTCAAGATATCTAATAGAACCCTAAATCTCACAACATATAATTCAAAATGTCCAGGTTACAATGAAATATTCTTCCATGGAGAAACAACTAGGGAAACTAAAAAAAATTCTCAAGGGAAAAGTAATCCTAGGTGCCAACCAAGAAATAGTGCAAGTGAAGAACTTCATATAAAGACTTTAGAACAGGTATTATTTTTAACCACATTTAATGATATAAAGGGAAATTATACTGAAATGAATATAAACATAGAAGATATCAGCAAAGACATTTAAAAAAGTGAATTAAACATAAATTTTAGAACTGAAAAGTAAAGCATCTGAATTAAAAATATACACTTCTTGGACTGAATAGTAGAATGGAAATGACAGAAGAAAGAATTAGTGAACTTGAAGATGAGTCAATAGATATGACCAGAGAGTACAGGATAGGCAAATATTGAATATAGCTTCTACAGCCTATGAAGCATTATGAAACATCTTAAATTTGTTATTAAGATTTCAGAAGAAAAAGTAACATTTGTAACTCTAATAAATATTAAATTAAAAACTCCATTTCCTGATTTAATTTAAAGCTAAGAAGGGTTATAGTTTGAAAAGTTTTCACACCAGATATTCAGTCAATTCTGGTAACTGATTTCTTTGTTCTCATTTATCCTAAAGGTATTGTGTGGGGGAAGAGATTTAGATTTCCAGAAGGAAAAAAAAAGATCTACAGCTCTTTGTGAAAATGCAAGGGAGAGCAGGATTGCTATTAGAATGGAGATATCACCATTGGCAAGGAACTGGAATCTCATTGTGCACCTGGTTCCAGGTGTTCAACAGAAAGCAACATTCAATTAAAAGGAAATCTTGTCAAAGCCTGTATCCTCAGTCTCAAGTTGATAATGTTTATGGCAGTTTTGCCACTCTCGGTGAAACTGTGTTGACTTCTATATTTACCTTCTGCATATAAACCATAATCACCTCTCTTCAATGTTTTGATGAAAGCCGAGATTAATTTGACATGGTAATATACCATTCTCGCAGTATTTTCTTCTCCAAGAAATATAGTACAAGGGACGAAGAATGCATTATACATGCAATTGTAACTCTGGGTTTAGATTAAAAACAAAAACATTCTTAAATTATTTACCATCTTACAAATCATATTCTTTAATTAGAAGAGGAAATGACCAGGTTAAATTACTAATTTCTTTCATTAATTTTGTAGTTTTTCTTTTATGATGAACAAGACTATCACACTTGAGTTTATTGAAGAAGTGATATGAAATATATTTTAAAATATTACAAGATGCTTCAGAATTAACACCTATTTCTTCACTGTTGGAGGTAGATTGGAAATTAATATATAAGCATTCTGCATTCTGTGGCTATAGTTCAAGAATTATATTTGCAAGAATCATTAACATCTCTTAGGCAAATTGTAAATGAAGACACTGTGTTACCTCACTAAATTCTCACAATTACTTTTTATGTAGATATTCTTACTCCTTCTTGTGGATTAAGAAATCAAGGCTTGAAAGTTTTGGGTAACATGTTTGTGATCAAAACTGGAAAGTACTGCAGGTACGTATTGAACCATAATGTTTGCTTCCAGAGTCGATCACTTAATGTGATATGGCTAGACTTTCACAAATAAATCAAACATCCTTCTCCAGAGCACAGAATTACACTTATTTGATCAATTCAAATTAGGTTAGTAATATGACTTGCTTTAGCCAAGAAAATATAAACTGCTATGGCATGCATCAGTTAAGGGGGAAATCTAAGGTCAGTGTGTGCTTTGTGACACACCCTTTCCTATTTCACAGTGATCTTGAAAAGAAAGATTAAAATTTAGTGGACATGGCTCATGTTGGTTAGATAGTTGTAGAAGGTCATCTGATTTCATTGTAATCAGTCTTAAAACATTGCAAAGTCGATTACTGATACTTATGTTAGTCAGCTTTTTATCTCTGGGACAAAATACACAAGAAAATCAACTTAGAGGAGGAAAAAATTTATTTTGGCTCTGAGTTTCAGAGGTTTTAGTCAATGGTTGACTGGCTGTATCTGGTCTGAGTTAAGTTAGTGCATTATGGCAAAAGGGTATGGTAGAGCAGAGCTACTCACCTCATCACAGACAGAAGGTAGTGAGGGGTGTGCTAGGGACAAAAAAGGCACTTGTAGGGCACACACCCAGTGATCTTTTTCTTCCAACTAGGTCGCCTCCTACATTTTCTAACACCTCCCAGTGATGCCTTCAAATTATTAATCCATCAATGGATTATCCACTGATAAGGTCAGAGCTCAGTGGTTCAATTATTTCTCAAAGTTCTACTTCTGAACATTTTTGCATTGGACGCCAACACTTCAACATATGAGCCTTTGAGGGACATTGCAGATCTAAACCGTAATACCAGCACATAGCCTAGGTTATCTTGACTAACAAGCATCTGTAACTAATGTTCATTTTAATAAGATAGCTACTAGAAAAAACACCCAGGAAGCCAGATCCAAGAAAAAATGTGAAAATAATTCCTTGTCAAGGAGTAAAGAAAGAGAGAGAGCACAAAGAAATCCAAGAAGATTGAGAAATAAATAAAAATAATAAGGTCATATCCAATAAAATGCATTCCACTCCAACTTAATGGAATCAGAAAAATATACATGGAGATGGAATTAAGTCAAGTATCTTGATGAGGCAGCTAATGAGGATGGTGTTGTTCATGGGTTCCTAGAAGGAGGCTGAGAAGTCATAATTGTATGGGGTGAATCTGAAAGAACTGTACTTGCTACATGTTACACAGGTAGTTTCTTCCTGTGAAGAAAAAATAGTAATATATCTGAGTTTAGATGTATAGTCAATGGGGTGATGAGCAAAGTTTACTCAGGAATGATACATTTCTCTGTGGAGTTTATGACATTAACAGCTTTAGTGCTTATCATGTGTTTGCCCATATGCATTTATATATTTACCTAAAAATTTTAAAATGTAACCATGTAAAAACTGTTTAACTTAAATTTCTGATACTCCCAGAAGTGCTAGTAAAAGAAGATTTGTATATTGCAACCTGACAACATTTTATAAAATTAATGATCTGGAGAATTCAAATAATAAATGCTTTCAAGTATTACCAATTTTAATGAGAAAATGCACTGAAGAGATAGTATTCACAGACAAATGTAGTATATGTTTGAACATCAGATTGGATTGATGTTACAAGATGGTTGGTGAGAAATCATTGGGAACATGTTAAGATGAATGTACCTTTGTCCTTAAAATGGCTTTCCTGATGGAAAGCTTAGGACAACTGATAGATTTATGTTACAAGACAAATGTGAAGGAATAAAAATTAAAAAAAATAGAACTTTGGTTCCAACTTGAGAACAACTTATAAAAACCAAAAGAATGTTGACAGAAATTTTTAAATTCAAAAAAGTTAAAATTAGAAAGATGAAAGGGCTCTGAAAGACTGAACTCATCCAGCACATCCCCATAGTTATTTGTGTATGCCTCCCTATCTGCAAGGGTAATTGGGCTAACCTCACCTTCTGAAGGGACATGGCTGTGGTAAGGACATTATACAACATAATGGTTTAGAGAAATACATTTGAAGTAGACCCAACATGTTATGGTGCTCAATAAGAAGTGAGCCATATTAAAGTTTCAGAAGTCTGTGATTATTTCACAGTTTGTAGAATGGTATATACTGTATGATATTAATTGAGACAGAAAATATAGGATGAGGAGTTGACTTCAAAGAAGATGATAAATTATTTTTAGGTATGATGATTTTTAATCATTTATAAAATATTAAATTTAGTTTGCTTGCTTGTTTCCGTTAGAAGAATAAGAAAGGACTATGGTGAGGGCTGAGATTTGTATGGATTCAGTAAATGAAGAATGAAAGAAACAACCCAAGGAGGAAAGCATGCAGAATAAGAACAGTAAGACCTGGTGTAATTCTGAGAAATACCAAAATCTAAGGAGTGAAGGAGAATGTGGACCCTGACTAGCAGAGTTTTCAGAGTTGAGTTTTACTAGTTAAATGGTAACCAATATCAAGTAGGAATCCAACAAGACCAGAACTGAACTTTGGCCATTGGCATTCCAATTTTATTATTTATCTGTTTGCTCAAAACAAATTATCTCAGAATGTAGACACATAGAACAGCAAATACTTATTACCTGAAAATTTCCATGGATTATATTCTGTTGGAGCTTCTGTGACAGCTTCTTCTCCCATGAAGTACAGTCGAATCCTAGGTTTCCAAGGTCTCATTTGAAGGCTCAACTGAGAGGGTGAATTCTATATCTGAACTCACTTGTGTGGTTGTTGCTGTCTTTGGCACACGTTGATCTTTTGCTTCATGAGATGCTCTACAAGGCTGCCTCAAGACATAGAACCTAGTTAACTTTATTCCCCCAGATCAGGAGGAGAGAATGCAAAATGGGAGCCATCTTTTTTTATAACTTAACCTGGAAATTGACATACAATAACTATTTTGTATGCTAATCATTTGAAGTGAGTCAAGAGTCATCTTCCTCACTACTGGTCTCTTCAAGAGGAGGGTACTACATGAGTGCATTAATACCAGTCTCACTGTGGAGGTTAGTTCTTAGCACTCTCTATGATTCATATTTATCTCAAATTAAACAATGTCTTTACTCCTTCCTGATGAAATATTTATAAAAACTTAAAAATTCAGAACTCACTAAGGTTCAGGTTTTGTCATATACAATTCTTTCAATTTGGTTTCCCGAATACACCTCCTTTCAGTCTGAGCACTTGCAAAATCAAGGAGAGAGGTGATCTGTCCCTCAACCTTTCTCACCGTGCATAATGGTGTAGAGGAAATAGAATAACTACTGTGGATACTCCTGCGCAAAAGGGGAAAACGCAAAGGAGTCACTGGTTCAAACAAATTTTAAAATCCAGCAATGAGAATGCATAGGCCCTTGCATAGGGCACAGGTATTCAGAATAGCTTTCCAAATCTCTTTTCTCTAGTCTCTGAGATCTTCGATTAAAATTAATGAACATTCCACCGTAGCTTGTCATATTATTTCCCAAATACATCAGTGGGGTGTGGCAATCGCAGTATACTTCCCACTCTTTACAAACACTATTTTCCAACAACTATAAATAATGTTGTTTATATTTCATGAAATGTAGCATCTCTTCTGCTAGTGTTTTATGACAGTTAACTTGAGGTCAAAATCTCAACGGTGGCACTTCTAGAACACGGCAGCTCTCATTCACACTATCCCGACTCCCAGCAACAAGGTCTCATGGCCATTTAGCCCGGGAATGATTCAATCTATGATCCCTTTCACAGAGTTTGCTTCTTAGAAGCAGAGACTCTTTAGATTGGATTCCCAAAAAGCATAAACTGACATGGTTTTCTTGTGCAAGCAATTTATTAGGGAAGTGTTCAAATAGAAATATTTTATTTAAAAAAGTGAGTGAAATAAAATATGTGAGTCAAAGATTCAAAGAAGTGTGATCCAAATTATGGTTTAGTAAGGTTTTCCTTTTTTTTGCAGGGGCTACAGGGGATTGAATGCAAGGGTGCTCAACCACTGAGCCACATCTCTACCCCTAATTTGTATTTTATTTAGAGACCCGGTGTCCCTGAGTTGCTTAGTGCCTTGCTGCTGCTGAGGCTGGCTTTGAACATGCAATTCTCCTGCCTCAGCCTCCCAAACTGCTGGGATTACAGGCGTGTGCCATTGTGCCTGACAGTTTTTCCTTTTTTAATGTTTTTATTAAGGGAAAGGAGAAAGAATATTTATTTATTTATTTTTTTGTATTCTCAACCTTAGCCAGGAAATTAGTTAAGGGAGGTTGGGAAACACACACTACCAGGCACTTTTGTTGTTAATTTACTTTTGTTGTTCTTTCTTGCTATACATGACAGTACAGTGTATTTTGACATATTATACATACATAGACTAAGTATAAGTGCAGTGAACTTCTAATCTTCCCCTTCCTTATTATGGGTTAGCATCCACATATCAGAGAAAACATTCACCTTTGGGTTTTTGAGATTGGCTTATTTCACTTAGCATGATATTCTCCAGTTTCATCCATTTATTAGCAAATGCCATAAATTCATTCTTCTTTATGGCTAAATAATATTTCACTGTGTATACAGGCCACATTTTCTTTATCCATTCTTCTGGTGTAGGGCACCTAGTTTGCCTCCATAGCTTGACTATCGTGAATTGAGCTGCTATAAACTCTGCAGTGGCTGTGTCACTGTATTATGCTAATTTTAATTCTTTAGGATATAAACTGAGGAGTGGGATAGCTGGGCCAAATGGTGGTTTCATTCCAAGTTTTCTAAGGAGTCTCCATACTGATTTCCGTAGAGGTTGCATCAATTTGCAGTCCCTCCAACAATATGTAAGTGAACATTTTCCCCGCATCCTCACCAACATTTATTGTTACTTTTATCTTTTTTAAAAAATTTTTTAGTTGTTGATAGACTTTTATTATATTCATTTATTTATATGTGGTGCTGAGATTGGAACCCAGTGCCTCACACACGCTAGGCAAGTGCTCTACCACTGAGTCCCAGCCCCAGCCCTGTTACTTGTATTTTTGATAATTGCCATTCTTACAGGGGTGAGGTAAAATTTTAGTGTAGTTTTGATTTGCATTTCTCTAATTAAGATGTTGAAAATATATATATATATTTGTTGATTGTTTTAATATCTTCTTTTGATAAGTGTCTGTTCAGTTCTGTGGCCCATTTATTGATTGGGTTAATTTTTTTTGTTTGTTTTTGTTTTGCACTAACTGGTTTTTAACATAACAGTAAAATGCGTTTTGACACATCATACATAAATGGAATGTAACTTCTTATTCTTCTGGTTATGCATGATGCAGAATTACATTGGTCCTGTAACCATGTGCACATGAGATAACAATGTCTGATTCATTCTACTATCCTTCCTATCCCATATACCATACCCTCCCTTCATTCCCCTCTTTTCTAATTTAAAGTACCTCTCTTCTTTCCTAGCCAGCCAGGCCCCCACGTTGGGAATTTGCATCTGCATATCAGAGAAAACATTCAGTCTTTGGTTCTTTGGGATTGACTTATTTTATGTAGCCTGATATTCCTTAACTCCATCCATTTACTGGCAAATACCATAATTTCATTCTTCTATAAGGCTGAGTAATATTCCATTGGTATATATACCACATTTTCTTTATACATTCCTCTGTTGAAGGGCACCTAGATTGGTTTCATAGATTGTGAGTTGAGCTGCTATAAACATTGCATAATTGTAATATGCTGATTTTAAGTCTTTGGGGCATAAACCAATGAGTGGGATAAATGGGTCCAATGGTGATTCCCTTCCAAGTTTTCTGAGAAATCTCCATAGTGCTTTTCATAATGGTTGCACCAATTTGCAGTCCCACCAGCAATGTATGAGTGTACGTTTTTCCCCACATCCTCACCAACATTTATTGTTGTTGGCATTCTTGAAAAGTGCCATTCTGATTGGGGTGAGATGAAATCTTAGAGTAATTTTGATTTGCATTTCTCTAGTTACTAAAGACATTGAACATTTTTTTTCATGTATTTGTTTATTGATTGTGAAGTGTCCAATTCCTTAGATCATTTATTGATTGGGTTATTTATTTATTTATTTGGTGTTAAGTTTTTGAGTTCTTTATATATCCTAGAGATTAATGCTCTATCTCTATGAGGTGCATGTAGTAAAGATTTTCTCCTTTTCTATAGGATCTCTCCTCATGTTATTGATTGTTTCCTCTGCTGAGAAGAAGCTTTTTAATTTGAATCCATCCCATTTATTTATTCTTGATTTTACTTCTTACTCTTTAATAAGAGTCTTGTTATGGAATTCAGGTCCTAGACTGACATGGTGAAGATTTGGACCTCCTTTTCCTTCCATTAGGCCCAGGGTCTCTGTTCTAGTGCCTAATTCTGTGATCTACTCTGAGTTGAGTTTCATGCAGGTAAGAAATAGGAGTTTAGTTTCATCTTGATACATGTAAATTTCCAATTTTCCAAGCACCTTTTATTTGAAGAGGCTATGTTTTATCCAATGAATGTTATTGGCTCCTTTGTCTAATATGAGATAATTGAATTTATGTGGGTTTGTCTCTGTCTTCTATTCTGTACCATTGATCTATGTGTCTCTTTTGGTGCCAATATCATGACATGTTTGTTACTATGGCTCTGTAGTATAGTGTAAGCTCTTATATTATGATGCCTCCTGCTTCACTTTTCTTGCTAAGGATTTCTTTGGCTGCTCTGGGTATCTTAGTTTTTCAGATAAATTTCATGATTACTTTTTCTAGTTCTATAAAGAATGTCATTGGGATTTTACTAGGAATTGTTTTAAATCTGTGTAACACTTTTGATAGTGTGGTCATTTTGACAATATTATTTCTGCCTATCCAAGAGCACCTTTCCATCTTCTCAGGTCTTCTTTAATTTTTTTCTTTGGTTTTCTGTAGTTTTTGTTGTAGAGTTCTGACAAAAATCAAGGGTTTTTTTTTTTTTTTTTTAGGCTACTGTGAATGGGATAGTTTTCCTAAGTTCTCTTTCAGTGGATTCATCACTGATATATAGGAATGCATTTGATTTATGGGTGTTGATTTTATAATCTGCTATGTAGCTGAATTTATATGTGAGATCTAGACGTTTCCTGGTGGAATTTATTGACTCTTCTGAATATAGAATCATGTCAAGGGCTGGGGATGTGGCTCAAGCGGTAGTGCGCTCGCCTGGCATGCGTGCGGCCCGGGTTCGATCCTCAGCACCACATACAGACAAAGATATTGTGTCCGCCAAATACTAAAAAATAAATATTAAAATTCTCTCTCTCCCTCTTTCTCACTCTCTCTCACTCTTTAAAAAAAAAAAAAAGAATCATGTCATCAGCAAATAGGGATAGTTTGAGTTCTTCTTTTCCTATTCCTATCACTTTAATTTCTTTCTCCTGTCTAATTTCTCTGACTAGAGTTTCAAAGACTGTTGAATAGAAGTAGTGAAAGAGGATATCCTTGTCTTGTTCTAGTTTTTAGAGGGAATGCTTTCAATTTTTATCTATTTAGAATGATGCTGTCCTTGGGTTTAGCATATGTAGCTTTTACAGTGTTGAGGTATATTCCTACTATCCCTAAATTTTCTGGTATTTGGAACATGTAGGGTTCCTATATTTTTCAACTGCTTTTTGTGCATCTATGGAGATGATCATATGAGTCTTGTTTTGAAGTATCTTGATGTGATGAATTACGTTTATTCATTTTCATATATTGAACCAACCTTGCATCCCTGGAATGAACCCCACTTGATCGTGGTACACTCTTTATAATGTGTGTGTGTGTGTGTGTGTGTGTGTGTGTGTGTGTGTGTGTTTTAATGTGATTTGCCACAATTTCATTGAGAATTTTTTCATCTGTGTTCATCAGGGATATTGGTCTGAAGTTTTTTTTTTTTTTTTTCCCTTGATGTGTATTTGTCTGGTTTTGATATCAGGGTGATTTTAGTCTCATAAAATGAGTTTGGAAGGGTTCCCTTCTTTTCTCTTTCATGGAATACCTTGAGAAGTATTGGTGTTAATTCTTCCTTGAAGTTGTTGTAGAACTTGGCTGAGAATCCATCTGGTCCTAGGCTTTTCTTGGTTTGTAGGCTGTTGATGGTGTTTTCTATTTTAATACTTGTAACTGATCTGTTTAAATTGTGTATGTCCTCCTGATTCAGTTTGAGTAGGTCATAGGTTCATGTCTTCAAGATTTTCTATTTTGTTGCAGTATAAATATTCAAAATGGTTTCTAATTATCTTCTGTATTTCAGTCATGTCCGTTGTAATATTTCCTTTTTCATCATGAATTTTAGTAATTTGAGTTTTCTCTCTTTTTCTCTTTGTTAGTTTGGCTAAGGGTCTGTCAATTTTATTTTTTCAAAGAACCAAACTTTTTGTCCATTTTTTGAATTGTTTCTTTTGTTTCAGTTTCATTTATTGCTAAGAGTTGCTTTGTGGCATAGTATATGGTCTATTTTAGAGACAGATCTATGTGCTGCTGAGAAGAAAGTATATTGCTCATTGATGGATGAGATATTCTACATATGTTTTTGTCCAAATTATTATAGTTCAGTTTATTTCTTTATGTAGGGTTTTTTTTTTTTTTGGAGGATCTATAGTGAGAGATGTGTATTAAGTTAAAAAAAGAATGGAACTTGGATCCTCTGAGATACTTGGGACCTCAAATCTACAACAGCAGAGGAAATTCTAGATTATCTTTTAATTTGTTTCTACCTCAAAAATATCTGCACACACACACAAAAAATATCTGCTTAAAGAAAGAAAAGTGAAGAAGCCAATAGTTTTCACATACTTGGTCTAAGAAAAACATTGGGCCTCAGCATGTGTGTGTGTGTGTGTGTGTGTGTATGAATATATTAAAACACTATATATATATATATATATATATATATATATATATATATATATATATAAAATTTCATTTCTTATCCCAATAACTTGTAAAATAAATACTGTATTTGTATTGTATCTATTTTTTGTATTTATTTTGTAATGTAAAGTTTAATTGCAAAATATTTTTAGATGTGTTGGCAAACTGAAAGAGATAAAGGTTTTCAGAGCAGAACAAAGAAAGCCTGGATATCCATCAAATAAAATAAAAATAAAATGTATTTACAATGTATCCTTTACAATGATCAGGAGCTGAATGCCAGAAATACAAGGTATACACAGTAGATCTTATTACCCTGTATAATTTTATATGTAATTTATTAATAATACATACTTTTATATATAATTTTAAGAGTGCTTTAAAAAAAGGAGTGCTGACACCACCAACCTCATATGGAATAAGACTTCTTATGTAGGAGTCAAGATGGATCTCCTTATACTAAAATTCATTTTTTATTTTAACTGAAACTAGCACTACTCATGGCTATTATCATCATGGTCCCCACAGTGTTGTCTATCACTTACAAAAATCATGCTTGTTGTGGTTCTTATGTGATGTTTGCCAATATCACATATATCTCTTTCTGAAGCTTCTTTTTCTTCCCCCTGTACCTCCCCACCTCAGCAGGTGTGAGAAACACAAACATATGCTTGGAGCATGTAATTCAGTATAGACACTACCAACACTTATTTTTGAGCAAGGAAAACCTGAATATATTAAAATTTATGTTGGCCTGTTGCCTGTGAAGTGCTTTTCTTTCTACAAAAATTCTTTCAAACACTGGCCATCTGCCAGAATCTATTTCCTTGGAAATACTTCTGAGCTTCAGACATGATTTGTGACTGCATCTGTAAGTGTGTATGTGAAAGCATTCATATGAAATGGAGATCCTTTGTTTTCCTACTTGCCTTAGAATCAATTTTAGAATAAGTATGCATAAAATATATATTTTAAAATTAATATATATATAAATATATATATGTATATATGAATATGTACATGTGTATACGTATCTCAGAATCTTACCTTAAGTAAAAAATATGTGGACAAAGACCCCAACTATGTCAGCCAAACATTCGTCACTGGATGCTCCAGACATGTGAATGAAAACATCCAGGATCATAACTGAAGAAACCCAAGTAAAAAAAACTTTCAGCCAATCCTCAGACTTATAATAAATAATAATTTCTTGTTAATTTAGCTACTAAATTTGGGGGCAACTAAAAAAGATAATTAGCCACGCTTTGTTATCAAACAACCATTTCAAAACCAGTTCCAAATGTGTTTCAGAAGCTTTAATATTTATATTCTTATTGCCTATGTTCACACTTATTTCTTCTTACTTTGAACATAATTCTAATAAGGTTGGTTTCTTCTGGCCAAAGGAACTATATTCTTCTCTTAAACACTCAGTATTACCACCTACGTGACGGAAAGGCAGAGACAATATTTTGGAAATACAACTAAAGCTGATAGGAAGGAGGCACACAAAACAAATGATACCTTTGACTTACAATCAAGAACAATTAGTGTAGAATTTGTGTAGCATCTCACACCCAGAAAATATTTTACATGCAGCAAGTATGATTCCCATAATTGTATTTATAATGCTCCTGTGACATCAATAAATGTTAAAATTATGGTCATCATTTGGTTATGTAAAGTTTTAAGTGGCTTTTGAGCTTTTACTTCAATTTCTTTATTTATTTGATGAAAAAACTAATGCCTCATGTAATATGGGAGTGTATAATAGTCTGTGTTCACAACAGTGCCAATAGGTTTGATTTGGAGCTCTCTACTATATGTGAACTATACCAGGCCTTTCTGAATAACAACATCAGAATGTATAAAGTTTATATCAGAAATATTTTTTACCATATATTTAAAACAACAAATTGATGACACTAAAATCATCAAGCGTCAGTAAAAAATTTAGTTATGCAAAAGTCCAGGTGAACAAAGCACTTTTTCTTATATATGGTAAAAAATGAAGAGCACTTGGAATACAATTAACATACAATTTTTTGGTGGAAATTGTGAAAGAGAATCCGCACATTCCAACTTCATAGTGATTCAGTCTTGCTTAATGTGTCTATAAGTGTAAAAATACCATTGATGTAGTTCTTCCTCAAATAATAAGAAGCAGAGGCATTTTGGGAGTAACAGCCAAGAAAACATTTATAGAGAATTTATAAAATAAGACACAAGTAGAATACATACTGTGTGGAAGGAAACCTTCCTGATGCTAGATCTTGAGAAAAAGGCCTGGGAAAGGAGGTACAGGCACAGTTGTGGTGAAGGAGAGATCTATCTCGCGGTGCCTTGCATCAGGTATTATACAATATTGGTAAGAAATTGAGGAATTGTTGTTTTCTGTATTTATTTGTTATTTGGTCATTTTAACTGAGAAATTGATGAGAAATAACCCAAATAAAAGCTCCAAATATGAATAAGATTGTCTCAGGGTCTACTGAAAATTTATTGCTTAGATATTGGGAGTTGCTATTCATGAATCACAAAACATTAAAGAAACAAAGAAACACGGATCTCAGGTACTCAAGTAAATCATGCCCTTCAAAACAGTGAACAGCAATGAATTAGCTAATTTTCCCATAGGAAAGTCACTAAGAATGATGTATAAGCACTACTTTTCAGGCTGAAATAATTAAATTTCATTGTTCAGAGAATATTAATTTGCTTGACCTACAATTGACAAATTTAAAGCTGTTTAAGTCCACACATTAATAGCTGGGTGGATACTCTATAATTGTCCTTCAGTGGGATTCAATGAACCCATTTGATATGGAAGGTGAAGGTTACTAATGAAAAACTCAAGGTGGGACTTAAAATTGACAGGTCTTGTTTCAGTATGTTTCAGAAGGCTGCGACTGTTCTATTGCTGAAGGTTTATTCAAATAAAATGAACATTTAACATTATTGTATTTTTGCTCTCATTTCATCCTATTAATGCATTATTTTAATGAGAATTAGATGTTGATTAGATATAATGACTGCTAATGATTGTATCTGCTAAATTTAGGCAGATGTTAAGGGACTTTTTCTAAAAAGCACCTCCTGTAATAAATCTCAGGAGAAGCTAGAGAGAGAAAGTCAGAGCCTTCTGCATTTACCATGATAATGAAGTAGCCGTGACCTGAAGAGGCAAACTGATGTCTATGGCATATGATTTGCTCACACACAGGATGGAAATAACAGATGCTCAGAGTACTTTAAAGTTTGAATGCAAAATATTTTTAGACGTGTTGGCAAACTGAAAGAGATAAAGGTTTTCAGAGCAGAACAAAGAATGCCTGGATATCCATCAAATATTTGCTTTAGAGCCAAAAGTGTCTTCATGGATGCATTAGTCAAACCCCACCCTGTGAGGTTACTTATTCATCCAAAGTCAAGCGCGGCATGTTGAAACTCAATCCCTGATGGATTTTAATTTCCACAAGACCCTTTAGAGCTTGAACCAATTTCTTATATATTTAATTCAAAAAACTCCAGTTAATTTACTTTTATGTCTTGAGCATTAATGTGAAAACATAGTAGTAAGCACTGAAACATAATCCATATAAAAATCTCTTTACTACTGTTAGCTATTCTAGGAAATCAAGTGGAAATGAAACAGTGATTGACTATTCAGGTGAAAGCCAAAATTAGTATCTTTGGATTTAAAGTCATAACACATATATTTACCCAACAAACCCTAATTGCTATAATTAACCCCAGATTTCCATGGTTTAAAGTTTAATGCTCATGCTTGACACAGCCAAAAGAGGAGTCTGGTAGGTAGATTTTCTTACGGTGACATAAAAGGCCAGGATTCTTCCATATATTGTCTTTGCTAAACTACGAGGGTTTCAAAGCCCTCTACTGAATGAAACAGTGATTACATGTACTGACATCTAATGATTTCTTTTTTTGAACCCAGAACCTTGGCATTCTAGACAAGTGTTCTACCATTAAACTATATTCCTCAGCTCACAGTTAATGATTCTTTTTTTTTTTTTTTTTTTGGTGGGGGAGAGGATACTAGAGATTGAACCCAGGGGCACTCAACCACTGAGCCACATCCCCAGCCCTATTATGTATTTTAGAGACAGGGTCTCACTGAGTTGCTTAGTGCCTTGCTTTTGTTGAGGCTAACTTTGAACTCTCAATCCACTTGCCTCTGCTTCCTGAGCTGCTGGGATTATGGATGTGTGCTACCATGCCTGGCCACAGTTAGTGATCTTGTTTAAAGAATTAAGACAGTTGTTATCCTATAGTTTAAAATACCTTATGTGAAAAGTCAACTTAACAAGATAAAGAAGAAGAGCCTAGGACTCACAAAAGAAGTTTTAAGTAACAGTTATTTTCCTCCCACAGTTATTTCTTAGTATTTGGTCGTATGGATATATATATATATATATGAATGCAGGATAGGAAGAATGGATTTTTTAAAATCAGAAGTAAAACAAGATAAGGTTTTATGTCTCTGTCATAATCCCTTTGTACTCTGTCTACTTGTTTTCACATTCTTCTCTGACAAGTGTTAAGTTAGTAATCTATTACTACATTAGGCCTTTAGAATAGTTCAGCCAGAAATGAGGCATCTTCTCCTCATAGAAAGGACATCTATTCAGTTTTCTGACATGGATTTTGTATATGTTTATGAGTGTGTAGGAAGTGGCTCAGAAGTCACAGGCCTTTAGCTCTAATTTCGACTACACCACTTCTTAGCCATGTGATTTGTGCAGATGGGAATAATAGCATCAGCTTCATCAACTAACTTTTAAAAAAATATTTTTCACATCAATAGTCTTAAATTTTAGAACAAATTTAGTTTTATAGCAAAACTGAACAGAATGTACAATGAGTTCCCATGTATCTCTTGACCTCACTGTCCACCCTCCACATAGATTCTCCTCCACTCTCAACATCCTGCACTGGAGTGGTACATTTGTTACGATGAATGGGCCTACACTGACATGTAATTACCACCCAAAGTCCATAGTTTACATCAGGGCTCACTCTTGCTACTGTATATTTTGCAAGATTTGACAAATTTATAATGACATGGATGTACCATTATGGTATCGTACAAAAGCATTTCAATGCCCTAAAAAAAATCCTCTATTTTAGTTGGCTTCTTAGCTTTTCTATTCCCTTCCTTTCCCTCCCTCCTCACTTTTTCTTTCTTTCCCTCTTCCTCTTTTCCATCCTTTGTTCCTTCCTTTCTTTCTACCTTTCTTTTCTTTCATTCTTTTGTCCTTTTTTTCTGAGAACCCTACCACTTAGATGCCTCTCTACTTCTCTTATTTTTTTATTTTGACATAAGATCTTGAGAAAGGCTAGCCTTGAGCTTTCAATCCTCCTCCTGCCTCAGCCTCCCAAGTTGCTGGAATTACAGGAATGATCTGCCTTGCCCACCTGGCTTTTTCATTTAGATATAAGATTTTCAGATTCCTCCACGTCTTTTCATGGCTTGATAACCCTTTTGGTGCTGTATAATATTCCATTCATGCCCATGTATTTTTTAAATCACCTGTTGAAGGACCTTGGCTGCTATCAAGTTTGGGCAAGTAAGAATGAATCTGCTATGCACATCCATTTTTAGGATGGGTTGTGCAGTTAGAAGTTTTCTACTCTTTTGGATAAATACCAAAGAGCATTATTGCTAAATAGCATGGTAACATTATAGTTAAAGAAACTACCAAACTGTCTTCTAAAGTGGTAGTGCCATTTTGCATTCTCATTGGCAATAGATGAAGAGTTTTTTATTTCTTTAAAATCAATGATATTATTCAGACCTTGTCCTTGACCCTTTTCTTCTTCCACATCAGTTTTCATTCTGTTCCCGCCTCAGACACTCCACACTTGAGTTCACTGTTACTTCAGATGCTCTTTTTTCCAGCTCCTTACATAGTTCTTTCTCAAAAATTGGTTTCAGCTCAAACATACTTTTCCAATGGGCTTTTACTTGACCAATCATTCTGAGATATTACCCTCTGGCCATTTTATTATGTATGGTGACACCCTGCATGGGGTTTCCTAGAATGCAAGTTCTACATTGGGGACACTGTATTGCTTCATGATATAGAGGTGGACATTGTCCCATGAATACAGGGAAAAGATGGAACATACACAGTCATAGAACATTATTGAAAATAATTGTTTGCTCTCGGGCACATTTTATCCCTTTTCTGAAATGTTCTCAGCTTCCAAATGAAAGATCATTCCTACAGAGAATTCATTCCATTTAGGTTCTCAGAGACCAGCTTGAACACATAGACCTTTTCTTATATGGTTAATTTTAGAATGTGTTGGTCTAATTAGCAGTCTACTAAAAAGTGGATATTTTATGGACTGTGCTGTTTGAGTTTTACTTAGACACCACTTGAACAGTAGATAAACTAAGAGCTTTTGCTCAAAGAAAGTAACTACATGCTGTTATCAACATATTTTCTGTCACTTTAATTTTCATCAATCAGGGTTCAGAATTATTTTTAGGAAGGTATAACGACAAGTCCTATGCCCTTGCTGCTTACCATCCAATTTGCAAATTAAAACATAGCTTCCTTTTAGGAAGATTAGCTTAACACACCTTATCTTAAGAAGATCCTATAAAAATTTGTATTTGTTCATGGCATTTTTTTTTTAAACAAAGAAAAGCATGAAAAAAAAAGAAAGTTAAATAAATCCTGTTTTCTAATGAGAATTTTTTTTTTAAAGAAAAGCATGAAGCAAGATTTTCAAAGAGGAAAGGACTGTGGGGAAGATTTGAAAACAAGTAGCCATCACAAAGTAGAGATCTTCTTCACAGACTTAAAATTTAAAGGACAGGGCTTCCGAATAAAATAGTGAACAATCGGAAACCTTAGATCCTTAATGCAAGCTAAGTCAGCTACTCCAGTTTCCTGTACCTGGATGCTGTTTGGGCAGTGGTAAGACTGGGGGTTAGAAGTTCCCTTTGTTTCCATAGAGATGATTAGGAGCATTTAGCCAAGTAGCTTCATTCATTTCACCTCATATGATGTTCAGGCTTCTCAAGTGGATATTTTTGAATCTGTTCTGTGGATGTATAAATAAACTGAGAAACACTAGGCATTTCTCTCAAGGTTACATGGCTATTAAATGACAAATCTGATATTCAAGCAATGTCCATTTGACCCCAGGGTGTGTGGTTCTTCTGTCACTATCTATAAATTTCTTATACATCTTCTTATGGCAGGTGAGATATATTTACTCTATTTTGCACGTGTGACTCAGATGTTAAGTGAAGGATTTAAGGTTATGTTTAAGGTAAGTGACTGAGTGTTGCTCAGATACCATGTTTTCAGGCTCCACATTTTAGAATGTTTAGACTAGGCTTTCCCCAGATCAGATTAAAAAGGAATAAAGATTGTTCATTCCATTTAAATGCATGGAAGACTAGAACCAACATTCCTTGTTTGAGTTAATCAAGTTTCTATAGTATTTTCTGATATAGTATTTTAAAATAGCCAGCTCAAGTTTTTTTGTATAAAATTACAAATTATATATTTGTATAAAATTTTTTAATTAACATCTTGTACATTAAAAACTATTTCTTAATCTTTCATCTACAGAATAGCCTGGGAATTTTCAGGTTTAATTAACTGGTGCTTCTAAAGTAAGAGATCTGCAGATGATTTTGTGGGAGCATTGTTATTAAAATTTTGTGATTTCATTCCAAAATTTCTGTTCACCAGAATTTCTTACTTTATCATTCAATGAATATTAGTTGTCTTGTACAATCATGGTGAACAATTAAATCATTAAAATATTTCCTCTATATTTGAAATGTTGTAATGATTAGGAAGTCTTCCATTATTTTCCAATATTGAATCATTTTCTTGGACTGCTCCTTAAGGGGAAGAATTGCTGGATTCAGAAGACTTTCTCATTGGGCTAACTTTTGATCATTTAAAATAACTTTAGGTTTATCCCACCATCTAGTCAATGACATTAATCCATTCAAATGGATTCTTTATAGGTCTTCAGTTTTATAACCTGTTCTTCAATATAGAACTGTTCATAACAGGTTACTGCAGGCTGAAGTGTTTACTTAATGCAAACTTAACTTAAAAAAGAGAGACTTAAAAGGACTATGGAATGTAAGTGTGTTTTGTTTCTTAATGACTAAAAACTGAAGAGTGTATTGGGGAGGGGGAGTTTCATTTTGGAAGTATAAACAATTAAAATAAATAACCAAGTTACAATAGACTTGAAGTCGAGTACTGTTCATGACACCAGAAGGGACATAATTAGGATATCAAGAATTCTACTACTTGTTTCTTCGAGCTTTTATGGGATGAATATCTATTTAACACTCACAATGCTAGGCACTTGACTAGGCAAAAGGAACAGAATAGCCCTTTAAAATGCTCATAATCCAATGAATTGTTGTTAGTAAGTAAGTAATAAAGTGCAAAAATAAAATACAGTACTGCAGTCTAGTTGGCATGACATGTGCCTCACTGGACAGTTCACAAAATACTCTGTGATAAAGCAACAAGTGAACTGATGCCTTCATAACTGGGGAGTGAGGATCCAGGCAGGGAGTGGGAAGGTGTAGCTGGCCTGAAAACAACCATAGCAGAGAGAGAGAGTCTGCTCTATCTGAAAGAATGACGCTTTCTTTTGTTTGAATGTACTTGAATATGTGGAGAGAGAGAACAGGAAAGTCTGGCAGAGTCTGAGCATGAACTGCAACATGAGGGGGAGTGGAATCATCTGAAGGACAGGGCCATGGCTTTTCAGGAAGGCTGACAACATGTGCAGATTCCCATTTTGGAGAAATCACTTTCATTGTGTGGAGCCAGGGTCTGAGAAGAGCAGCAGTGGAGTAGGCGCCAAGGACCCACCTGAGGACTGAGGACAGCCTGACCCCGTGTGTTGGCACGTAGGCAGGACAGAAGTGAGGACAGATTGAGGGAGTGGGATGTGCAAAATTTGGTGTTTAAATGAAGGTTGACGGTAGGTAATATGGAGAGGAAAACTGTCTTTTTTCTACTTCTTTAAAAATAGGTATTAATTTGTGCTTTATCTTTCTTCCTCTAGAAAGACAAGAAAAATAAAGCCATTTCTCTGTTTCTCTACTTTCTACTTCTGAGGACAAACAAAGTATTGAATCTTGTAGATTTCTTTACAATATCTTTTTTTTTTGAAAGGAGTAAGAGTGCCACAAAACACTGATTTAAAAAAAATAACTATAAGTAAGTAGCAGAAAGATCAGGAGAATAGAGGAAAGGAATCAGGAGGAGGGAGGAGGGGAGGGAAAGTAGTAGTATTGGCGACTGAATTAGAACAAATTATATTCCATGCCTTCATAATTATGTCAAAATGCCTTCATAATTATGTCAAAATGAATTCTGTTATGCATAATTAAAAAGAACCAATAAAAAAAAGAGTATCAGAGAAGAAGCCTTGAGGCTTAAAGGACATGGAAGTGTAACTTGCTTGAGGGAGGAAACGTTGTCTTCAAGGGGGAAGAGAACAGGTTTTGATACATAGCAGCAATATTTCCTCAGGGTCCTGCTTTCAGGGGAGTTCAGATGGGCTGGCCTGTGAACGACTTGGGGAACTCTCTGTATGATACCCAAAGACATTGAGGCTGAACTTGACACAGAGCCATGGACAGATAGCACTGGGACAAAGACAGAATGTTTCAAAGTGATTTTGATTTATTGCCTAACAATGTTTTGATATATCAGGACTTTAATAAGCCTTTTGGTCACTCTGAGATTTTAGGATGGAGAAAAAATACATAGCATTATCTGTGACGGAACATTTTACTACCAATATTTTTATATTCAGATTTTCAGAGTACCTAAGAAGTATGACTTTGAAGATTTTTTAAAAAATGTTAAAGAATATATTAAACAGTTTGCACCATCAGTCTCAAAAATGCAGACCTAAAAGGCTTTAGTACCTCTGCTGAGCATAGGTGCAAGACTTTGTGCTGTACTTCAGCTGTACTAGCTGTGTTATTATGTGCACTTGGTAGATGAACTGAGGCTCAAGGTGTTAGAGGCTTGTGTAGGGGCACATGATGGTTCTGGAAGAAAAAGAAAATCAAGTCACTAGATTGTGGTTTCTAAGATGCTACTCAAAAGATGGTGTGACATAATAATCAAATACTACTTGACCCAGAGGACAAATCTCCAAGCAGGAGCTGTGCTTCCTTTTAACTATGATACTGCAGTTCATGGATCCATACTACCAGGTTAACAACTATAACTTTGTGTTGTAATCATCCATGTAGTTGAGTGCATCTTTACAGCCTGCCTCCTGTTTTTAAACTAAGATTTATCTTCTGTGATATTAAACATAGTTTATTGGTAAAAGAGAATTCAGTTTCTTCCATAAAAAAGCTTACTTTTATTGTTCAGTACATATTGTGCTTGAGTTTCTCCTCTTACACTGAGGACATATTCTTCCCCAAGCATGCAAAAGACAAATGCATTATCATTTTTTTCAATGTGTTTGTTGCTTTTCCATTTCTTTCGTATAGACTATAAAGGTGTGGTTGCTTTCCCAATAGAGCTTGGTTTATAGTTTCTGGATCAGGTCATGCATGACCACAAGCAAGTATTTTTTTGTGGCACCTCTTTCTGTCTATATAAATAATCTGATTTAAAAATATATTACAAAATTCATGGTCCCAAGTAAGATGTGGATTATCATTGAAGATTACATAATGAATTTGCAAAGAAGAGGCATTCACATTTATCTTATTGTTTAGTCAATGGATTTGAAGATTATTCAAAATGTTCAATTGCCACCTCTTCCTGATCAGGTCCATCAAACACCTCTTTGTATTCTTTAATTTCAAATGTATTACTTCTGCCTAATTTCATAACTTCTACCCTGAAGAAAATGATACAATGCCCTCATTATGCACAATATCATATCTTTTCACAATCTATCTGCTTAAAACAACAGAATTATGCTTATTTAATTTTGATTAGAGTGTTATCCATGATTTTGCATCATCTAACCATCATCCAATCATCCATCATTCACAGTGCCATCTGTGAATACTGATTCCGATTGACTCTTTCAAGAATCGTTAGTGTGCCTTGGTGATGAGAACTACAAATACAAATCTCACTTGGAGAATGCAGCACGTGTGACTAATAATTCATTTTTGGTCATATTAAACATATTATTCATATTATAGTGTAAACATAGAAAAATAGTTCAGTCGTGTCTTCAATTAAAGTCTTTATTTACTGCATTCCTACAGAGAATATGGCCTCTTTCAATATTAACTCTGTCATTATCTTTCACACACTGAAGAGGGCCAGGGAACCTATGAGGAATAAGAAAAGTAGACCTATTTGAGAAAGGTATGCTCATCCCTCACTTGTCAAGGCATATGGCCAACCAGGCAGAACACTCCTCATAGTTCTAAATAAAGGCAAACAGATATAAGAAGGATCAACTGGCTCTGCAGAGAAGACAGATCCACCCACTCCCAGAATACTGACAGACATGGATTCCAGAGCAGACTGAGAGATGAATTGACCACTCTGGTTGCCTGTGGCAGGGGATGCAAAGGATAAGGGAATACTGAACAACATTC
The DNA here is from genome assembly GCF_048772815.1 of Callospermophilus lateralis. Taxonomy (NCBI): domain Eukaryota; kingdom Metazoa; phylum Chordata; class Mammalia; order Rodentia; family Sciuridae; genus Callospermophilus; species Callospermophilus lateralis. The sequence goes on from NC_135306.1 coordinate 142,485,899, forward strand.
TTCCCACCCTTTGTTGATGTAAATTAGAAATAACCCTGCAATCAAAATAGACTGGTGAGTCATAACACTCTATAACACATGAAGCTCAAGCAAGTTCAGGGGCTATTGAGTGGGGCCCAGGAATGTGCACATATAAGAAACAAGTACTTCTGAAATACGAGGTTTGTGGACTACACCTCTTATTTGAGAAGTACAATATTTTTTTTTTAGAGTTAATTGTATTTATTTGCTTTTCATAATTTTCATTCATCTGAATTGTTCAGTCGGTCAATTCATATTTAAAGTCTTGCACAATCATAGTGGATAATGAAATCGATGATAAAATGCTTCTACTTATATTGTTAGATAATGCTACAATGAACAGGGAATTTTGTTTCATTTTATGCGATTGAATGATTTTCTCAGACTGTCTGCTGAGGGAATGGATTTGGGCATTGGGTTAATTTTTCTTGATCATTGTGAATTCACTTGTTCAATGTTTGACTTCTCAGAACCAGCACATGGAGATGGTCACCAAAGATGAAGTAGAACCCCAAAGGAGAGAAACTGGATTTGGGGCCAAATGGGTCTAGTCTCAGGTTATTTCACCCTTAAGGTATGTTGACCCCAATAAGTCCCAAATTCCAAAGAAGGACCTGGAAATTTTCAAAAAAGGCACTCCACTGTGTGCCCCCACCCCAAGGCATGGACAAGCAGTGCCATCCTGGGCACAAAAAATTCATTCCAGTCATCAAAATAACTCACTTTGGAAAGTCAGGAGTATTATCTTAGCTCTCTGAGCTCTAGTGTTCTTTACTATAGGTAATAAAGAACACATTACAATCTCAAAATTTCTGGGAAGTTTAAAATAATGTCATACAAGTAAAAGAACTCTGTGTGTAGAATAATTTATGTACTCAAATGTTAATTTTTTTTCCTTCTTAAAGAGTTAACATTTCATTACAAATGTGGGGAGCTGTTTACCAAGTTTTTTAATACAAGAAAATTACCCCAAGCTAAATTCTGAAGATGAACACTTTTGCCCTTGGCTTCCTCTCTTCTCTCTTCTTTCCCATTGGCTTACATTCCCTCTCCATTCTTCTGAAAATGTGCTCCTTGGGGTTATTCTAAGTAAGCAATTCACATAATAGTATGAAGGTCTGTCACCAAATTTTATTTTCTAGTAATTTGTACATTACAGGAGGCACCTATTGAGTACTTCTTTAGCAGGGATCATGCAGACAATAGTATAAAGTGATAGCAGAGACAACTTCAGGTGTGTTTGGCCTGCATAATCCTATTCTTAGCAGGCTGCTATGTTGGTTCAATACTCTCCTCTTGAAATTATCAGGGATTTTTAGATAAAGGATCTGCACTTCATTTTTCTCTGTGAACCACACATTATATAATTGGTCCTAACAGGTGAACCCCAAAATTATACTGCCTACCATCCATGAGTTTACATGCATTTAAAATAATAAACAACTAAGAAATATATAATGTATATGTTTCTATGAAGTAAGCATTACTGTTTGTAATAAAGTAAGATGGAGGGCCTAATTGAGACTAGCACAATTAAGAAAGGCTTCTCTGAGGATGTGAGCTGGCACTTGAAAAATAAATGGTACTCAGCTATGCTAGGGAGTAAAGGAAGCAACATTTTACAAAGCCCTGAGGTGTGTAAAAGCTTGGTACCACTGAGAAACTTGGAGGGGGGTCAGAGGAGAGTTTGGAGAAGGAGGAAGGGACCTTATCACAGGGATCTTTGAAGCCCAAAGCACCAATTTCATGCTTCATTCCACACAGAGTGAGACAAACTAGATGGTGTGAGGTAGGTGTGTGTGTGTGTGTGTGTGTGTGTGTGTGTGTGTGTGTGAGAGAGAGAGAGAGAGAGAGAGAGAGAGAGAGAGAGATATCAACAGACAGACATATGCACACATAAGTGTGTATGCTGATAGGAAGGATGAGAATCTTAAGGACCCCCTAATGCTGCTACTATGGGCATGGTCATGACTGGAGCAGGAGACCAGAGGAAGATGCTAATGTTATATGTGAAAGAGAATTCAGAAAAGCAGCCCAGATATTTGGGAAGACAAAAAAAAAAAAAAAAAGACTTCTGCCTTGAAAGGAAGCACTTTCACCTAATATTTTTGGATATTTACTCCTAAAATCATCTGTTTAAATTTCTTTTTGGGAATGTTAAGCATAGTACTGGTCTTGGCCATGTGTACTTCATCCTGGAAATGTGATGATTTACTCCCTTATTCCTAACCCAGCCACTGGAATAAAGCACTGTCCAACCTTTATTTCTCAAGATTTCCATAGAATACAGAGAAGAGTAAGAAAGTGCAGATGATGGAATTATAAGGAAAATGTTGAAAATTACCCATCCACATAAAAACAGAGTATCTGTAAAAGTAACATTTAAAAAATGCTCAATAATGATTGCTGGCAGTGAAACTCACACTTTGGGATACAAACCTATATAAATGTACTATCAGTTAATGCATATGCATAGAGCTACTGTGTGACCTTGAGAAAGTCATTCACTTCCCTGAGCTTCAGCTTACTCAAGTATGAGGATTAAAATTCCCTCCTGTAATCTTTGACATTAGTCATTGTACATTGCCCTATTCCTACATCCTCCTTTTTCACCAGAATAATAAGTTACTTATTTCTTACCAATGAGCTCAGGAGGGTCTTGCTGACAGCCCCTGGTTTTCCTACACCTACATTAGTGGTATTTTTGTTTGCCTTCACAGAATTCTGGGCTTCCTTCCCCTGGAGAATCTTGTCTTGCTCTTTTGAAATGGCCTGTCTACTTGTCTGCCTTTCATTTAAGAGAATGATTTCCTGAGAACTAAGAGGCTTCAATCTCAGCATACTGAGTACTTTGGACAGTGCCCAGGGTACTTCTTAATCAACTGGTAATGAATAGCTAAGTGAATAAATGAGTTCCTTCCACATACAAGTGCTATGTAGATTTAATCAAAAAATAAATATAAAGGTACACAGAATAGTGCTTCAATGAATGTGGTCAATAAAGAAGCATTGATATGGAATGTAAGCTGTATCTTAAGCTCTTCATGGCTTTGATTCCAAAGAAGCAGAGACACACTAATCCATGGCACTAGCCTATCAGGAAAGCTTGGTTTTAAGGAAGTGCCAACACCTGTAACATATATTTCTTTGTAAATATTTATTTAATTGATTTCATCCTACCACTGAGATGCTTATAAACACATTCATCCAAAAACATGAGGATTTCTCAGCCTTGCTGAAAAATAGATGAGATCCATTGTTCCATTGATTATTCTATTAAGATTTATTAAGTGACAAAATATCCTTAATCTTACTCAAAGTTATTATTTATTGTAATTTCTGTTTTTTGCTACATGAAAACAGAAAAAAAATTTTATGTTTTAGACATTATAATTGTGGTGAGGAGTGTGTGTTCTCTTCCTAGCTACACCAATAACCTGATATAGGATCATAGTGAACTGCTGTATCTCTGTGGTTCCCTGTCTGTCTGTCTATCAATCTATCTATATCTAGATCTATATATCTACTCTTTCTCACTTTCTCCTTTAATTCTAGTAGGGACCTGAAGAAGGAAGGATTAAATTGTTTATTCAGTCGGCCTTGGTTTCAACTATGAGAATATATTACCATTGGAGGAAAGTAATTCTACTGCTTTCTAGAAACTTTTAAGAATTTTTAACAATAACTTCAATGATAAAGTACACAATAAACAGATCCAATACATTTCTGGCTCACAGTTAAACATTTATATAGTACCCTTTCAGGGCCAATAATTTAGGTCTAGTATTAATAATATTAACTATTTTACTGACAAAAAGAATCAATGAATAAATGCCTCATCTTGCATTGCTCTGCAATCTTCATTTTTGGCAGGGTGACTGATCCCTTATTTTGTTCCTTTTCACACAAAGGCAGTGTGATGTGTGAAAAAAAAAATTAAGTCAACATGGACAGAGGGATCAGAACTTGATAGAACACCAAACAGGCTGAATGCCATGTCAAAAGGTGAGGCCAGAAAATTGTCAAATGTTGATAACAAAATTCTGTGCTGTGTCTCCTTGCCTGCCAATACCTCAGGCCCCAGAATGCAAGGAAAGAGCTGCCAGAGGCTCCCAATTCAGCATGCAATTCATAGCAAGTGTTCCCTTATAAGGACAAATCTTAAAAGTCACTGCTTCAGACCTCTGCTTGTCTAGGAAAGAAAATAGGAAACAATTTTTCTATGTCTGGATGGGAAATCAGAACTGAATTTAGCATGGTTCCTTGGGTAACTGTAGTCCTGGGTCATTAGGAAAAGTAAAACTAGAGAAAGAGACATGGGATCCTGATCTATACCTCAGACCCTCTATATAATGAATTTGGTATGTTTCAAAGAGAAAATCATGTTAATTTCAGGGAGAGATACTTTAAGTTGCTCCTTCCTGGAGAAGGGAAGAAATCAAATGAACTCCATGAATACTGATACAGCCAATCTCCCTATTCCAGAAAAGTTATTCAGGAGTTACCCACCAAGCACTGAGTTATTTTTATATACCCAGGCCCTTTTATTGGTCTAGATTTCTCAGGTGAACCCCATGTTTGGATGATCTAACCAGTTAATTTTTGCTGTATGTATACGTTCTCTGTGATTGGCCTCCTTGAGCTCCACTCATGGCTTCACACAGTATGGTAGTGAATCCTCCTGTAGGCTGCCAGGGCTCTATTCTTTCAGATGCCCACTACACTGGGAGAGACCCATAGAATAGGTGATACATTCTTAGCAGAAAGAAGAAATATTCTCCCTTTTTCAGAATGAGAGATGAGTAATAATCCTAGAGAAAAGTTTTCCCAAATTGACTTAATGACTTATATTCTTAAAAATTTAGTGCTTTTCCTTCTGTTTCAGTCAGCTTTTTCACCACTGTGACTGGAAATATCTGATTAGAACAATTAGAGGAGGAAACTTTATATTTGGGCTCATGGTTTCAGAGGTCTCAGTCCATAGATGGCTGGCTCCATTTCTTTGGGCTTCAGGTGATGCAGAACATCAAGGCGGAGGGAGGAGTACGGTGGAAGGAAGCAGTTGAGGACATCACAACAGGAGAGAGCGGGGAGAGAGAGAGAGAGAGAGAGAGAGAGAGAGAGAGAGAGAGAGAGAGACAGAGAGAGAAACTCCACTCATCAGATACAAAATACATGCTGCAAATGCAAACCCCCAGAGATCCACTTCCTCCAGTCACACCCTACCTGCCTTCAGTTATCACTCTAATAATCCCTATCAGGGGATTAATTCACTGATCAGGTTAAGACACTCATTTCACTTCTAAACTTTCTTGCTTTGTTTCACACATGAGCATGTGGGGGACACTTAATATCTAATTCATAACACCCTCTCAATTTCTATTAAGATATAATTTATATACAGATAAATTACCTTTTTATTAAGAAATTCTAAAACTTTTGATAAACATATGCCATTGCATAACTCCCCCCTCACTGAAAATGTTGGATAGCTCTGTCTGTCTTCAAAATTCTTTGGTCACCCTTAGTTGTCAATATCTTCCTTTATCCCAGATTCTGACAACAATTGATCTATTTTCTGTCCTCACAGTTTGACTTTGCCAAAAGGTAATACAAATGGAAGCATACAAAGTGTTGCCTTTTGTATCTGACTGTTTTTTTTTTTTTTTTGCTTAGCATAACATACTTGGGATTCATTCTGGCATTGCATATATTCATAGCTCATTCCTTTCTTTATCACTGAATAGTACTCTATTGTGTGTACAGTGATATTTATAATGTTTACAGTTTGACAATTAAATATAAAGCAGTCTTAGATAGCCACATAACTTTCGTTTGTGTGAACATAGTCTTCATTTCACTACCTGGAAGTGCAAATGCTAGGATATATAACAAAGCTTTGTTTGATACTACAACAAACTGTTGAAGTATCTTCCAAATGGTTGGCACTGTTTTATATCCCAGTTAATGAGTTATTAAAGTTCTAGTTGCTCTGTATGCTCATCATTATTTGATATTTTCACCTACTTTTTAAAATTTTAATCATTCTAACGTGTTTGGTAGAATCTGTGGTTTTATCTTGTAATTTCCTAATGACAACTGATATTAAGCAACTTTTTGTGATTTAAACTTCTCATTTTGTAACCATTTAAAACTTACAGAAAATCTGCAAAAAAATATATCATATAGGTGTATATATGTATATATATGTATCCATTGAAATTTGTAATTATTATTTTTACCATACTTGCTTGATTATATTCTCTCCCATATGTTATCTTATATATGCACATAGCTCTCTACATATTAATATACCTGTCTTTTATCATATGTGTATGTACATAATATTTTTCTGAACAATTTAAGAGAAACTTATACATGTGATTGCTCTTTACCCCTAAATTCTTCACTACATATTTTCTCAAAACAATAATATTCTCTTACATAACCACAGGGTAATGAAGAAATTAAAATTGGTGCCATAGAACTTGTTCAAGTTCCAGAAATTACTCTAATAATCTCCTCTGTGTATGTAGTGTTTATGCATGCATGTGTGTCTGTGTATGCATATTTTTGACATTGTTTAATATTGTATTAGTCAGATTTCCATTAATGAAACAAAACATGTGAAAATCAGCTTTTAAATATGAAGATTCATTTTGGCTCATAGCTTTAGAAATTTTAGTCCATTGTTAGTTGGCTCAGTTGCTTTGGGGCCTGTGATAAGGCAGTACATCATGGTGGGGGTACATGGCAGAAGAAACTACTCACCTTATGGTGGTTAAGAAGTGAAAAGAGAGGTAGGAAGGGGCTCAGGTCCCAATATTCCATTCAGGGGCACAGCCCAAATGGTCTAGGTATCATTTCTTATGAGTTCCAATACTTACCAATAATGCCACAAGTTGAGAACTAGGCCTTTAATTCTGAGACCTTTGCAGTGCACTTATCCAAACTAGAGCAAATATTTAATCTGAAATTATGCATTGCAAATACTTGTCACAAATCTTTAGTCTCTGTTCGTCTGGAATAGTTTTGTCTTTCATAACCTTGACAAAGTACAGGATACTTTTCTTTCATAAAGTCTCCTAGTTTGAGTTTGTTTGGTTTCCTTATGATTAACTATTGATTTTACATTTTTTTGGCAGGCATCCCACAGAAATGATGTTTTGTTATTCTCAGTGCACTATCGTAGCAGGCAAATTGTTGATTTCTTCATTTTTATTTTTAGTGAAGTTAAGTTCGTTCACTTATTTAGTGTCTCTTAGATTTTGCCACTGTGGGGGAAAAGATATATATATATATATATATATATATATATATATATATATATATATATATATATATAGAGAGAGAGAGAGAGAGAGAGAGAGGGAGGGAGAGAGAGAGAGAGAGAGAGAGAGAGATAAATAGTCTTCCACCAGGCATGTCAAAATTCTTTTTTCAGCATTGAGAAGCTTCCAATTATGCTTACCTCAAAATAATTGCTTATTTTATATATACAGAATGTAGTTTCAGAATTATGTGCATATACCGCTTAGTGAAACAACTCTATTTACAAAAGTTCAATATTTATTTGAATTTTTTTAAAATTTTTTGGCCTGTGGCCTAAAGATATAATGCCAAAATACTGGGTTCAAAAAGTACTTGTCTTTTCATGTTTTATCCCCTATAATGTAGTTATTTGTTGGTTACCAATGTTAAGTTCATTTGTTTATGTTTGCATATTGATTTTTAGTTTATTTTTTATACTTTAGGGGTTTTATTAAGGAAATTGGTGCTTGGGCCTCCATGCCAGAGAGTGGACACTGTGCTTTTTTCCATCAGTTGCACAATTTCTGGTCATCACTCATTTATGTTAAAAACACTGAAGAAACTAGGAATAAAAGGAACTTACTTTAATGTCACAATACTAATAAATGCAACCCAAAGCCAGCATTATACTAAATAGGGAAAAGCTGAAACATTTCCTTTAAAATCAGAAACAAGACAAGGATGACACTCTCACTATTCCTATTTAATATATTTCTTGAAATTTTAGCCAGGCTGTTAGGTAAGAGAAGGAAATAAAAGAGATACAAATAGAAAGGGAAGAAATAAAATTATCTCTTTGAAGATAATATTACTCTATACTTAGAAGACCTGAAAAACACTAGCAGATTTTTAGATCTTATAAACAAATCCAGCAAAGTAACAGGGTATAAGATCAACATACAAAATTTAATAGATTTCCTACATGCAATAACAAATGCAATGGAAAAAAGAATCAGTAAAACAATCCTATTTGTAATAGCTTAAAAGAAAACATACTTAAGTCATATGATGGTTCCATGCCCAGTACTTTTAGGAACATCCCTACTTATTTCCATAGTGGTTGTGCTAGTTTTTTTTTTATCACTCCTCCATAGGTATCCTGAACAATTAAAGTTATCTTACTACAGTGATACATGCATACACATGTTTATAGTAGCACAATTCACAACAGAAAAACTATAAAACCAGCTTAGGTGTCCATCAATGGATGAATGGAAAAAGAAATGTGATATATATAATATACAATATATAATATATATATATGATGTGATATATATAATGTGATATATATAATATATAATATATATATATATATATGAACTTTATTCACCCATAAAGAAAAATGAAATTATGGCATTTGTAGGAAAATGGATAGAACTGAGACCATCATATTAAGTAAATTAAATTAGACTCAGAAGGTCTAGGGATGTATGTTTTCCCTCATATGTGGAAGCTAGAGGGGACAATGGGAAACAAAGGTGGTACTAAATCTTCTTATAATCAAAGGGAGATCAGTAGAGGTAAGGAACCAAAAGGTGAGAGGTGGAAGGAAGGGAGAAATGCTGGAGACTGATACTGGTCTAATTATACTGTTATATTGTGTGCATGTATGAATATGAAACTATAAATTCCATCCATATATATAACTTTAACATACCAATTCAAATGGTGGAAGAAACAACCATAACAAAAATACCTGGGAATAAATCTAACCAAGCAGATGAAAGACCTCTATAATGAAAATTAAAGAACACTGAAGAAAGAAACTAAAGAAGATCTTAGAAGATGGAAAGGCCTTCTATGTTCTCGGATAGACAGACTTAATATTTTTAAATTGCCATACTACAAAAAACGTTTTACATATTTGATTCCAAAATTCCAATGACATTCTCCACCAAAGTAGAAAAAAAATAGTCCTAAAACAGAATAAAAGACCCAGAATAGCCAAAGTGAAAACTAAACAAGGAGAGGGATGCTGGAGGCATCACAAAATACCCAACCTCAAATTATACCATGAGCTATAGTAACAAAACACCTTGACAGTGGCATAAAAGCAGGTGTGAAGACCAATGAGTCGAATAGAAGACAGGGAAACAAACCCATGCAGATCATCTCATCTTTGACAAATGTGCTAAAAACATAAGGTGGAGAAGAGTGATTTTTAAAAATCCTGCTGGGAAAACACAATAGTCATTTAGAGAAGAGCGAAACTAGACCTCTATCTATCACCCTGCACAAAAGTCAACTCAAAGAGCATTACTCTTCCTTTTATCTAGAGTACTCCCTTCTGGCATCTGCCGGTGACATTGCATGTCCCCAGTGTTGCCCAGACCTCATCCATAACCTATAGCTGACTCAGATCCATTCAAAACAATAAGTAACTTCATTAACAACCTATTGAATAACAGCCATTTGTGTCTTTTTTTGAAAAGATGAGGTCAGTATGACTCAAAAAGTTCTGACTTGTTTAGTCCACAAGACTCATAATGGTACAACCAGGGTTCATGCCCTCTGCTTTCTGATTGCTCCCTCTGACCCTTTTCATTCACCCATCAGGAAGCCTCCATGACTGTGCAGATCACATTGTACTCTGAGTGTTTGATTTTTGCTTCCATCTCCTCTGCTATTCTAAGTGCCCCCAGATAGTCTAAATCTTATTGCAGTTGTCTTTGCAGCTAGCTAGAATGCTACTCATATAGTTATGTTTAATAAGTTTAAAAAATTAAACAGCCTTTCTCCGAAACTCCTGAAGACCTAAGGTGTGCATGTGGGTGAGAAACAACAAGTCTTAGCTGTGAAGTGCTTCAGAAACCATTGTTTTCCTATTTATTATGGCATTTTTACATTGATTATGCTTCCTTCTTTGAATAATTTCTCGGAGTACTATGTGGAAACTGTTTACAGAGATTTCAGAACTGTACTCCAAATCACTGCAGCTCTGACTTTGACTCCTGGCTTTAATCATGTTGGAGCAAGATGTTCATCCTTGCTGACAAGCACGTTCACACAATATGCCAAACACAATCATACTATTTTTGAGATTGAAGAGTCTTTTTATCTGCCCAAGGGTGTGTGTGCATTCTGTTAGACTACCCATGGGATGCTTATCTCTCACTGGCTGTGTAAAACTTAGGAACTCTACTCACCAACTACCTGCCCTCATTAATTATGGGATTTTAACTATGAGGTACACCATGATAGCAAGTAATTCAAGGAGAAATCCTGTGCACATCTTTTGGCTAATTTGGAAGTTGAAAACTTGTAACTCACGTGGATTTTTTCATTGAGGTGGGAAAATTGAAAATCAGTTAGTAACTAAGAAGTTGACTGATGCACTGAGAAGAACACTGAAGTATGACAGGCAGCAACAGCAGCACAGTCTTTATTTTCATGTTACCTGCTGGGGAACCTAGGCCAAGTCCTTCCATCAACTCTACAGCAGAGATCTGTACCAGAATTCTCATCTGTAAAATATATATCATCACATTTACTTTTTCTTCTCCTAAGAAGTGATCCAAATTTCAAACCAAATAATATATGGTAATGTACTCATTCCTTCATCATTCCTTTTTCTTTCATTAATTCTATACATATTTATTGAGTAACTGTTAATTTCCAGGGTTATAAGATTTATAAAACCTCCTGATCTTAACAAGGAAGAGAAAAAATGGTAACAGCAATGCAACAACATTTTGTATGATTAATTATATATATATATATATATATATATATATATATATATATATATCTTTTCCCAGGAAAAACTGATTGTGAAGTTAATTAAAAACATCAAACAAACAAATAAAAACTTCTCCAGAGGATAGGGGAGACAGAGAAAGGCATCTTTCCCACCAAGGACAGGGAGAGAGAGTGAAAAGCTATTTGCACACAACAGTTTTAACATACTAGGTCGATTCATTTAGAGGTGTCATCCACAACAAAGCTAGAGGGAGACGAATAATGTACAGCATTGTGGCTTCCACTGATAGTGACTTTTAAAATGGACTAAAAGTGAGCAAAGCTGGAGGGTTTATTTAGGTTTTTCCCTTGGTGACACTCCCCATAGGGAATGACATCATTTTCCTTTGAGCTCTACAATATGCAAATTTGGAGATCACCTGACACTCCCTTCTCCCTTACAGTCATCCACTCTGTCCCATTGGGAAGTTCTGTTAATTCTCACCTCTTGATGTTTTAGATATATGGCAAATTCCAAACCACTTATGCACCACCTGTGTTACTACAACTCCTCTTCATCAACTCACCAGCTTTGTTTACTTAGACTGATACATTTCATTGTGGAGCCTGGATGACCTTTCTCGAAACATTTTTTTTTTTTTTTTGCTAAAGTTCTAAAGAAATTTATTTTGTTTTTAGAATGAAATCTAAGCTCCTTAACAGGGATTCAAATCCTTTTCATGATCTGTTTTCTCTCTACATTCAAAGTACCCAGTATTTCTCCATGCATTTTTATTGCTATATTCCTCAGATAGTATGTCAACTTTAGGGCAGTATGACCGTATTTTTTATTACTGTATTTCTAGCAAGTAGCTTGATTCTTGTTTTGTCATAGGTACTCAGTAAATACATTTTTAATAGATGGATGTTTCTCTATTTTTTAATAGACTTTTCCTAAGATATTTTGAATTGAAGTGATTTCTGGGCTGCTGTCACCTTTTACTGACTCGTCCAGTGATTGGGATTCAAACTAAGGAAAGAATAACATGGTTCCACTATATGTTATTTTAGATTATCTCATATTTTCAGAAACATATCTCTGCATTTATATCATCCATTCAGAGAGCAGAGATGTTTTATGTTTTATAGATCTAACACGAGAGGGGAGCTTAAAGAAGATGCATTTGTGACAGTACATTAAAAGTAAAGTATTTAAAACATTAAGGCATTCTTAAAATTGGTATTATTAGTCATGATTATAACACTTTTTCACATGATGTTAAAAATATGAGTAAAATTTGTCTCATAGAATCCGTGCACCTGATTATTAGTGGCAGTTTTGTACCACTACTTGTTGACTCTGTCTCTTCACCCTGGTGATTTTAAGTTCCCCGATACAGCTCTAATATATGTAAAAATATGCATTGCTAATCTAAACAAGGACATGATGAGTGAGGACACGCAATAACTTTATTGATTCTTTGAAGCTGTTGCTGCGTAATGTATTTTACAAATTAATAGCACCTACTGCCACATGCTAAGCCAGCTGCCCTGCACCAATAAAGATCAAGTTAAGAAAATTGAGCAAAATGATTAAACTGCAGAAATACAAGGGCAATATTAGTAACTTGTTATTGTGCTGGGGTTCAATGAGCTGCAGCTACTTTCACTGTTCACAACTGTCTGGCACTTAGTGATTTCAAATTATTCCAAATGTTTAAGTATTTCTTTTGCCAACAGGGCAATATGTACAAGAGATTTTAAACATGGTTTTCTTGCCATTTTTAAAAGTCAATACCTCTTCTTAGGATCCTATCTTGATGGCTCACTATTGCTTATAACCTTGGTACTGAGAGCTGGCTTAGGATCACTTCTCTGTCCTTTCATTTACCTTGTGGTTTTTGTAAATTGCTGTATTTACTGAAACTATTTTTTATATGTCAGTTCTTATTACTATAATATGATTCCTTGAGGGTAGAAAATGCATATTTTTTTCAATTTTTTTATTCCTAAATAAATAAAATTTATCTCAAATAAATTTGAGATACTGCTTAATAAAATTCATTGTGAGGTTTGTAGGATGAAAATTGATACAGAAATAGATTATTATTACAGGGACTCTATGAAAATTAAAATAGAATACAACAAATTATCTATATTATGTCAATATTATTTGACAGGTGAATGATACATGAATTTTAGAAAACCTCAATTTAGACTTACTTATCTTTTCCATTGATGCTAATACATTGAAAAATATGTGTACATTAAGTGATATATTGCATTTTTGTAAATAAAATATCAATGGACAAAAATAAAGTTTTTAAAAACCTTATTATAAGTTTTCAGTAACACTATTGGTTATATCTGCGAACTGAAATTAAGAGTAGAGCTGAAATTAGAAATCATGTGAATACAGCATTTCCATACAAAATGTGAGATGTATATGAAACCATAGGCTGTGGTCTCTCAGATCTAGACTGTAACTTATGCACAATGAGATATCTGGTTTCAAATCTGAATTCTGCAACCCAGACACTCCTTTGAATGGATGCTAAGAGTAATTTTCAAGAGCAATTGCAAATTATAATAAATAACAATAATAAAAATAATATCTAACTTGTATGTATGATCTGATAACTAGTCAATGCTTAGGAAAAGTATCATAAACACATGATTCAACTTAATCTTTACCACAGCTCCCTGAAATTGGTTTCATCAACATTTTAAAAAATAAAAACCAAAAATTAATAAAGAGCAACAACAAAACTGGTTCAGTGTCTTCTCCAGATTTGTACAGCAAGTTGGAGAATCAGGATAAGATTCTAGGGCTATATGACTTTATCACCAATAATTCTGATGAACATATCATGTGGACAAATTGTATTACTGACTTAATAAATGATGACAACTTTGTAATTATTATACATTTATAATTGCTGAGCAAGTAATAGGAACCATCTGAATTTTCCATTTCCTCTGAGCTACTACTTATATTTTAAGAAAAGTTTGAGGACTTAGAATGTTGCTCAGTGGTAGAGTGCTTGCATACTATGCATGAGCTCTTGGGTTCAACCCCCAGTACCCAAAATAAAAAGTCTGAGTAAAAATCTATCATCTTACATGAACTTACATCATAAATTGGTGATATTTGTGAAGAGGATATTTATTATAAAGCATTCATCTGAGTTCAAAGGTTATAGATTGGCTCTACAAGAAACACTTGAACCCTTGGTGAATCCGTTGACTCAAAGCCCAAAATGTAATAGCAGAAAACAGCTTATGTTGATATTTGTAATTCATTGGTTTGGTACAATTTATGTTTGGGTATTTCAAGGCAGAAAACCATTTTTCTTTCTTTTCAACTATATTTTATATGCTGAAACATTAACCAATTTTGTTCACAGCACTCAGAAATCTGATGACACCTGCCTGATTATTCAAGGTGAATGACCTTGAAATTGATCAATATCCAATGAGTTATTAAAAGTGGAGCAATGATTGGTGGCAGGAAGAGAAAATGTAATTTACACTCAAGATATCAGAATTAAAATGCAATTGTATTGACTCAACACAATTCTTGAATTCTCCTGAAAAGCTACTGAAGGATATGATTTAGAATAAGGGTAAGTCTATAAAGAGTTGCTAAAAAATCCTCTGAAAGTTTGATGACTAAGAGACCTCCTGGAGAATATTCAAGAAGTTTGTATTTTTGCACTTGAGTAATTCAGAAACTCTAAAATCAGAAGTAAAACCCAAGAATGTCAGGACATTCAAACAGGTTGTATTATAGCTTGTCATTCATCACAGATAGAGTTTAGCTCTAGCAGCACAGATAAACACAATGACACTGGACTAAGGAGGAGGAATACTGGTTTAATTACATGAGCTAGAAATGCTTATTACTTTGGGTAAGACATTTAATTTTTGGGGAACCGTTATCATTTTTGAAACATGGGAATATGTTTTAGATCCTATCTCAATAGAAAAACTAAAATTCTCCAAACTCTAAAAGAAATGCGAGAGAGAAACTTCCAATGCATGATTCAGAAAATATACGTGTTATGGTGCTCAGGATAGAAAATGGCTCAATGTTAAGTAGATCTTCTTAATGGGAACCCCTTAAATTTCTTAGGGACAAGTCACAGGTAAATTGTTTAGTCAAACATATGTAAATATTGGGCAACCACTATGATGAGAGAGATACCCTACATGCAAACTGAACTGAATGAATGAATAGTGAATGAAGTCAGTTAGCTACATCACCTTCTGGTCCAGATGGATATTCCCCAATCAACTGAAAAAGAGAAATGATTGGATGGCACAATATCTCACTCTTAACCTAGGTGACATAAACAATGTTAGGTATATATTATTTTTATATATTATATATATTTTATATATATTGCATATTTCATATGTTATAAAAATAATGTTATTTTTCTCCTTCATAAGTAACAAAATCATAGTTACAGTGGTTCAGAGATATTTAAGCAACTAGTAAAATCTTGGAACAAATGTTCTTCTTAAACCAACTCCAATGTGTATACTATGGTATACCACTATCTTGTATTTCTATATACTCTCAAATATTTTTTAAAACTTCCTGGTATTAATATACCAGATTTACTTGGAATTTTGCAGTACCTTTCACTTTTATTTTATGTGAATGGATCTATGTTAAACTCAGAAAAAATTTTATTTATATGTTTAACTACTGTTCTTATTATAATTGTTCTGTTTTCCCCCTCAAAACAAGTAGTACATCTTACACTGAATTTCTATTTTCAATTTTAAAATTAATTCTCTTATTATTTTAATAGTTTTAGTTTTTTTAAAAAAAAAATCTTAAAAACATTATGTTTGTGCTCGATGTTCTGGTTCTATCTCTCACTGACATGACAGTCCTTTGATATTTACTGACTTTAATGCATATTCTAATTTTGATAATTGATTTTGAGTTTTTTTAAAAAAATACATTAATCTCTTTCATCTCTTATTTATCTCAATATTTTAATTATATTAACTTTCTCCTTAGCCTCTTCCTTGCTTATGAATTTCATGTTTTTCTGTTTGTTGTAATAATTTCCAGGATTTATTTTTGTTTTAATGTATAAGCTTACATTTGATATTGCTTCATTTCCACATCAGTTCCATATTAATCTTGAACTAGCAAGTATTTCCTATCCCAAGTAGATATCCCTGTGGATTTAGGTTTGGCAAAACATGGACTGCTTAATTTGCCCTTTCCCTCACATTTGTAATAATCAAATCCCATCCTCAAGGTACAGGTAAATACTAGGCTTAGTTACAGAGTTTCCATCCCAAGTTCAATGTCCTTTGTATGAATGAGCTTTTAGTAGCCAAGCAGCATAAATAGAAAAAAATAATGGACAACAGCTCTAGTGTGATTACTACTTACATAGAATCTACTGTAATATTACTATTAATAATAGATATTAGCATCCCAGTGTCTAGTGCAATATCATGGTTAATAATAGATACTTTCATCATAGTATCTAATGTAATTCCACTAGCATTAACTCTGAATGAGATATGTATACGGAATTGAGGGAAGAGATACCAAAAAAATTTCATAATCAATTATCTTTTTGAGAGACAGTTCTGGAATAATAGCTCTTTTCTGAATGCATAAACAGTAAAGTTAAATTTTCATTGCTACTCTTATTGCCTTAAAATTAAAATGGCTTTTCTCTGTTATCATATATTATTAAATAAGTAGATGGTCCTTCACAGATAAAGTAAATAATGTTGACATTACTTCTCTAAAGTCACTTTCCCTCAAGTAGAAGGCTGCTAATATGTTTAAAAAATAATAGCAATTGAAATGTGCACAGATTATTTGGCCATGTCCTTTGCCCTACTGGGTTATCTTCAGACATGCAAAGGGGAAACACCTCTCTGTTACACCTGAACTAATATAATCAGCATACCTTAAAGTATAGCATCCATTCCCTTGATCAGAGTCCTTGGATATCAAATCAATATTCATACCTTACAGTATCAATGATGCTTTCTTGTGCAAAAGGCAAGATACCAGATTTTTTTGTAAAGCTAGGTTTTAACCAAGTCTTCAGTAACTAAATCCTTTCACAAAATGCTCATTATTTTGTCAGTTAGAACTTGGTCAGAAGCAGTCCTGAGAAAGTTTATTTTTCTGGGCTGTGCAAAACATCTAGGAACCCTTTGAGCAAGCAGAGAGAATTCATGCTTGAAAAACCAGCCAGGACAAGGTTGAATTAAGTTTAAATAATGCTTCTGATATTCATTAGTTTTGTAGCCTTGGTCAAACTCTAACATCTCTAAGGCTCAATAACTATATTATGACAGAAAGAAGGATGAACAGAAAAATAAGGAGAATAAGGAGAAGGAAGAGGAATGGATGAAAAAAGTCTACAAGGCAGTACTTTTTAGGTTGCAGAGCCCTAGCAGAAAATATTAAAAGTGTGCCCTTTGGTATGAGTTAGTTTGAACATTTTTGTTCAGGCTCTGTCACTTGTAAACTCCACTTAACCTAAGACTTCATTTCCTTATACCTAAAAATGGTCTTAATGGCAACATCTACTGCATAGATTAGAGTGTACAACAGAGTTAATGGGGTGTGCAGTGTTGACTCATTGAAACACATAACAACCTGAATAATGATAGAAGCATCAGAGATGAAAATAAAAAAGAAAAAAAATGTGAGCTGTTATTATAGCTATTTTAATTTATTTTTCTAACAGTAAAGCCATATATTACATCTTTTTCATCATTTTCATGAGATCTAATGTAGTGAAGTGATTTGCTTAAAATGAAATAAATTGTGGTCTATCATAGTAATGGAATTCCTGAATGACTCATTGTCATATAGTAAGTAAGATCCTTTCTGTCACCTCTTAGGCTTGACAAAAATAAGTATACTCTGACATGAGATGCATTTTAGAGAATGGAAATAAATGCATTTTCCAAACCTGCTTAAAATAGCTAGGATCAGTCTGATACCTTGAAGTAAAAATTAGCCTTTGGTGAAAATTTAATAAGTCATTACATGGAAAATTTATTTTTGTATTATTTGAATAGTAATAAAAAGTAGGTATGAATGTGTTCATTTAAGATGTTTTCTCGACATAAAAAATGGAGAAAGGGAGACTCAGAGAGGTTAAGTAACCTCTCCTTAATCATACTGCTAACAAGTCAGATCCATGTGATTCTAAACCTCAGACTGTTTCCACGATTTAATGCTGATGCATGTGTAAAAATAAAACCAGTTTCCCCCCCTCTACAAGGTCTAACTAAAAATCACTTACGAATGGTTGCTGAGTGCTGCTTCTTTTTCTCTCAAAAAAGAATTCTGAAGGATATAATACTTTGAAACCCTTTTGTCACTTAACATTTCAAATACACTAACAGATGGCTTCTCCCAGCTCTAGGCAGATGATGGTTCAGAAATAAGTGGTGTTGGGAGATTTCTTGGGAACGCTAAGGGACAGGAAAGACAGCTGTCACAGAATATCTTAATTACAGCATTTACAAAGTTCTAATTAATGTAATGGTACTTTTATGATTATATTAATGTTATGACCATCAGGGCATTTGTTGCTGAACTCATTTGGCAAGATAATTTGGAAGTCATTGTATATTTTAAGGCTAACAACTGTTGTATGAGCTTGAAGATTTCTGGCTTTATGGTAGAAATGAAAACATAAAAATTATTTGATACCTAACAATACAGCTGAAAATTGTATTTTTAAAAAGTCCACTTTGCCAAAAAATAAGAATGAAAGGGGATAGAAATCTATATATTACACAATAAATTTAAAAGTATGAAACAACATACTGGAGAAAGAAACTTATTTTTAAACTCTTTTTGTTTGTGCAGATATTTGCCTAGATAAGCTGTGTAAGCCTGAGCAAGTCATTTTATCCTTTCTGAGCTTTTCAGTTGAATGGTCATGATAATAATGTCTTTGTTTCTTGGTTGGTACAAGAATAATGAAGGTTACATATAAAAAACTCTTAGGATATACTTTTGTGTGTGATTTTGTATACAACACTGTAAATTCAAATATACCAGAATCTCTTCAGTGGAAGCTAGATAAAACTAAGATGTAAAGTTTGAATTACAATGTTTAGTTATTCATCCAAATTAACTCCTTACAGTTTTCTTTTTAAACCTTTAATTGTATTATTATTATTATTATTATTATTATTATTATTAATTATTTGAGGTTATATATTTTAGACAATTAGGAAGGATCTTGAATTTGACAGGGTTAGGTTTGAGTTTCACCTCTGATATGTGATGTGAAAATGTCCTTTATTTGCTCTGAGCAATGCTTGCATTAAAGAAAAGTTTTCTGGATAGTTCCACAAACACAGAATTATTGTATAAACAGGAAATCTTAAAGCATCTACACGTAGTGTATGTCAGACTCATATCATTTTATTTCCCATATTTCCTCCTTGCTTTAATGTAGATGTTAATTATAGTTTCCAAATTGGAGGTCTATATTTGGAACTCATTGATTTTTTAATTTATTTTAATTAGTTATACATGACAATAGAATGCATTTATGCACTTTGATATATCATACATAGATGGGATATAATTTCTCATTTTTCTGAGTATACATGTTTCAGCAGAATCATATTGGTCATGCAGTCACATATATGCATACAGTAATAATGTCTGTTTCATTCTACTATTTTTCCTATCCCCACATCCCTTCCCCTTCTCTCTCATCACTTCCCTCTACCTAATCTATGGTAATGCTATTCTTTCCTAGTGTCCCATGCCTTATTGCTAGTTAGTATCTGGATATTAGAGAAAACTTTTGGCCTTTGGTTTTGTGGGATTGGCTTATTTAACTTAGTATAATATTCTCCAACTCCAACCAACAATTGATCAACAAATATATGAAAAAGTGTTCAACATCTCTAGCAATTAGAGAAATGCAAATCAAAACTACTCTAAGATTTCATCTCACTCCTGTCAGAACAGCAATCATCAAGAATATAGGCAACAATAAATGTTGTCAAATATGTAGTGAAAAAGGTACACTCATACATTGCTGGTATAGTGCAAATTGGTGCAACCAATCTGGAAAGCAGTATAGAGATTTCTCAGAAAATTGGGAATGGAACCACCATTTGACACAGCTCTCCCACTCCTTGGTTTATACCCACAGGACTTAAAATCAGCATACTCTAATGATGCAGTCACATCAATGTTTATAGCAGCTCAATTCACAATAGCTAGACTATGGAATCAACATAGGTGTGCCTCAATAGATAAATGGAACTCATTGATTTTAAACATTGATAAATGACAAAGTTTATTTTAAATTTTTTATTGGCAAATAAGTAATTATTGGGGCAGTTCTTATCATATACCTTCTATTAGATTTTAAGTGGTATAAATAGGAGAGAGCCATGCATAAATTATTAGTAAATATTAAAAATAACTGAATGAATCAAGGAATTCCACATTGAATTATATCTTAAAATTGATTCAATCATTCTAGCATGACGTATAAGGCAATTCGAATTAGCAATAAGACATTTCAACAGAATGCACCATTTGTTTCAGTGCACAATTGCTACTACTTCTTTCCTTATTGCTAGTTGAGCACATTCACCAACTATTTTCCTAAGCCTCACTATGTTTGCTTTCTCCATTATTTGCAATATAACCCTGCTTACTTGGATTATGACTCATATCCTAATCATTCAACTAGTGATACTCTATAGGAGGCCATAAGGACACAAATAACACCCACTCCATGAATAAGTCACGGATACTTAGACCTTCCCTATTCCCCTGGCATACTAGATCTTTGGCTAAATTTATGGGTTAAAATAAATGACTTAGACAATTCAGCAAGAAGAATTATTACTAATACAAAAAAATTATTTGGCATAATATAGATATACTGAGTACCCAGAATATTTACAAACTTAATTTTCTACTCATAAACTATGATATACAATGAGTTGAGTTAAATATTTAAAAAAAAGTTTATATAACCAAACAATCTGATTATTTTTAGAGAAATAAAATTATTCAGTAACTAAAGTGGCAAAAACGTTTATATTAAGAAACTATTGCAACAGGAGAAAAAAGATATTAGTACAGAACTGGGTTCAGTTCCTTATACAGCAAGGCATGTGAGAATTTATAGCTGAGGAGCAGTGTTGCCATTAGGGGATTGGTGGATGGAAATTTATTAAGATGAGACATCAAATGTCAGGGGAATGCTTGCTAACCAGTTGGGGGTGCTTAGTGAAGGCCAGCCAGATATCCAGGCTGGGAGAGTCTCAAAAAACTGATTTATCAGAATTATTTCTGGGCTTTTCAGGCCTGAAGACAAGGCCTGAGGTTGAAGCCAAGATTAAAAAAAAAAAAAAAAAAAAAAAAGCCTTCAAGGAGCCTGACTACACTTTAGATAAGGATAGTCTTCATTTACAGTAAAACACTTAGAAAAGCAGATAAAATTAAATTAAATTAGAAAATTGACTAAATCTAAGAATTCAATTTTATTTGTTTCTGGTAAGTATTTATTGAGCATCCAGATAGTAGGCTATGTAATATAATGAGGGCTGGAGATGCAAAGAACAGGCATTGATTCTGATCTTCAGAGAACTCTGTATCTAGCCGTTTTCTCTAATCCAGAATGGGAAATTATGAGATAATAGTATGTACAGATTGGGAAAATGTGGGACATGTAAGAAGAGTTTAGGAGAATCACGAAGTAGGTGACCCCTGACCTGAGCTAGAAGGATGTAAAGGAATTGGTGAGAACAATGACTGGCTGTTGAGATGGCTATTCCCTGAAGTGTCCAGGTGATGTTAACACCATGTGCAAAGGCTGGAGCAATGAAAGAACTAGACACCACTGGCAAGCCTGAGGCAGGAGGATCCTAAATTCAAGGCCACCCTCTGAAACTCAGCCAGACCCCGTTTTAATAAAAAGGAAAAAAGGGGATGTGGCTCAAAACCTAGTGCTGCAGTTTGATATGAAGCTCAAGAGTTTCTGGAAAGTGATCAGAGATGAGGCTGGGAATGAGGAATGGACTCTGGAAGGGTTTTGGATCTCATGCTGAGATAGGTATTTAAGATAAGAAGATGTAAAGGGTTTGAAGCAGGGAGGGTTAATATTGGACTTTGTTGTGCTGTTTTGTTTTTGTTTTAATCATTCTGATGGAGAAATGGGCATTATTGAGAAAATCAAAATGAGTCAGATACATACTCTACATACTCTAGAATCCAGGGAAGAGACTGTGGTGGCACAAACTAAGACACAGGCAGAAAGAAGGAATATGAAAGAACTAATAAAACAGAAATATAATGAAAAGAGCTTTGTTATTGCCGGAATTAAAAATAATGCAAAAGAAGGATCTAGTATTAAGTGTACTTCTAAGGTTTCTTGGAAACTTTGAGCATCCATACATGCCATGCAATATGATGAGCACTGGAGACACAAAGGGTATACTTTGACTTCAAAGAATTCAATATCTAGCAGCTTTGCTATGTACAGACTCAGAAACAAAGTTTCTTTTTAAGTTGGAAATCAAAAAAAAAAATATGTTAACATTGAGGTCTCATTTGAGCCTGCAAAATATGACAAGATTTCATTGGGCAGTAATGGGAATAGAAAGCATTATAAGTAGAGGGATATTTCATGAGCAAATGTATCAATTGGACAATGTACGTGTAAGAAAGGGTAACTTGAATCACAGTTTGGGTAGCTCAGTCAAATATGCCAATGTGGTTCTACCATGTAAAATGGGTTAGGTTTTATTAATCTGGAATTTTCTATTAAACTACTTGTATTGATGGGCTACTATGATCTACTTGCTTTTGTCTAATAACATTTCATAATAAATGAGAAAATTAGGACAGGTCCTGTTACTCTGCAGAATTTTAATTACTCCATGTCAAATTTTGAAAAATTAGTATGCATTATAGGTGGTAATATGCCACTGGTATCATTAAGTCAGCTTGCAACCTCATTTGTCTAAGAGACATGGCCAAATTATTACATGGTACTAAACTTCCACAGAGCCAGGTGGCTTGAAGACAAATGAAGCTGAGAATCTTTTGTGTTAATAGTATCTCTTTTTCTAGAAAAAAAAAATTGTACATGTTATCCTCCATTTGATACCCCTAAACTCACCCTCCATCCTCTCTTTTTACTTCTGTGTGCATTCATGTAGCTGACCTTTGGAACTACATCTCACACGTTTCCCTGGCTTCTGACATCTGATTGAATTCAACCAGTGGGACTCATCCATGGGTTTTCAGCGTACCAAAGGAGATAGAAATCTTCCCCACTCCTTGCCTGAACTACCACTACAGTCCAGCAGTTGAATCACCCCATGAATGATGCTCTTGCTGTCCGTCTCCTCCTCTGAGACAATTGCCAGGCTCAAGAATCAGTTCTCTTCCCTTGCCAGTTCAAAGTCATACTTTTTTTTTCTCCTATTGATTGACCTCTTACAGCTTGCACTGTCTATTTGTTTTTCAATTTATTTTACCCTAAGAAATTATTTTCTGTGATGTTGTTTCCTGCTGGGCCTAAATCCAAAAGAGCAATTTTCATTTAATTTAATTTCTCCTATGTAGTATCATACTAGGAACTCTCCTATGTATCTCTTATTTCTCACACTACCATGGATAGTGAGAAAGAAATCACTTTGTTTTACTGAAGTAGAAACATGACCTCAGGAAGAGCATACCTCATGTCCAATAGGGAGAAAGTAGTTTAAAAAACCCAACTTTTATATATCTTGTGTATCTTCTGATGGACTTACCCTTAAATAATTCGTGTTTGATAATATAAATAGTATTGATATTCTATATTGTTCTCTCCAACTTTGTAAAGGTTTTTAGAAGAGTTCTTAAAATTAATTTCATATGATTACATAGATGACCTTTGGGAATGAAAATAGGTTTGTATCTTTCTTTTAAATCTTGATGCTGTTTATTTTTATGTCCTTGAATTTTAGCAGTTGCAAATTATTAGTAAAAAGTTGAATAGAAATGGTGAAGGCAAACATCATTTCACCTTGAGAGAGCTCAGTGGGGAAACTGGAGGTAAAAAGAAAGTTATTTGTTTATAAGGTTTATGAAAAATGTCAGTCAATTTCTACGTGCAATCAGCAATTATAAAATGAAATTCAAAAGATACATTTTAAAACAATTAAAAAATTTTCTCATATTATCATACTGAAGATCCTCAACCTTAACCATATCTAAAACAGACCCCTTTTTATCTGAAGTAACATT
The DNA here is from genome assembly GCF_048772815.1 of Callospermophilus lateralis. Taxonomy (NCBI): domain Eukaryota; kingdom Metazoa; phylum Chordata; class Mammalia; order Rodentia; family Sciuridae; genus Callospermophilus; species Callospermophilus lateralis. Next base: position 142,510,200 of record NC_135306.1, read on the forward strand.
TTTTTATATATTTATAGTTTCCAAGGATATAGATATTTGGAGGCCCAGTTTTCTACCTACTTGTAAAGTCAATACAATTAGAAAAAATGAGCAAGTAACAGAACAGAGACATTACAAATGGGTATACCCCAATGGCCAGTTACCATATGAAAAAGGAATTGCTTTCATTAGCTTTCAAGAAAAATCAAAGACCACTAATCAAGGTTACTCTATCCCACCATAAAGGTAAATATTAAAAAGGTTAAAAATATTGAGTGCTGGTCTTGAGTGCTGGTGAGGACAACAAAAACAAATTCATCAACTCTTGGTAGGCAGGCAAACTGGTAGAACCTTTTTGCAAAACTGTTTGGCAGTACCTACTAAAGTTTAATGTACATATACTCAGGAGTTCATTAGTTGAAATTCTAGGTACATTCCCAATAGTACACATATGTGCACTGTTAAGGTCTGTAAACAAGTCGGGATGGCGCCTGGCATTTTGCCAGAGGGAGTGGTTTGTGAGGTGGCACCAGCAAGCCATTAAGTGTGGAGATTCCTTATTGGTTGACTGTTGTATCTAGTTTATGTTAATTAAGATAAGCTGTGTATTCAGTAATATATATACCCCTCCTGTCCGACAATAAAGGCTCCCACTCCTGCTGTATCAATGTACACAAGTTGCTTGTCATCCCCCGGTTATTTTGCTGCAGCCGGACTGCGTCAGTGCACCAATTTTTTTTTTCTTTTTATTTATTTATTTATTTATTTATTTACTTATTTTGCACCAAAATAAATACAAATATTTATTATAGGATTATTAATAGTCCTGAAATGAAAAATGTAAACATGGTGCTTGAAAGAATGATGATTCCCAGAGCCCTCTCTGTGAAATAAGTAAGGACCTGCCTTTGCAACATTTCTGGTGTTTCTGTTTCACTTATGTTCTTACAAGCTTTTTTAAATTTCAAATATTCAGTTAGAAATAACACAAACCAAATAATGGAACAACTCATAAATAAAGTATTGGTATTTTTGTACAATGAAATAATATTCATATATACCAATATACATATATTATAACAATATAAGTGATTTCCTTACTTAGAAAAATGGATATATCTCATAAATATTATATTGATAAAGGATATTAGAAATAGTATAGATACTATATAACCTTATTTTTATATAATGAAACACAGGCAACAATTTATGTATGTTATTCTGGAGGTGATTGTTTTGAGGAAGATAAGGTACTTCTGAAGTATTAATTAAATACATGTGGTTATGTTTTCTTTAAGAAAATTCATCAAACTCTCTCTCTCTACATATATATGTGTGTGGATATATATAAAATTTAATATGAGCAACTAAAATAATCATATGTGTGTGTGTGTGTGTGTGTGTGTGTGTGTGTGTGTGTGTGTAAACTAGAAGGCCTCTCATTCTGGGAAATGGCAGGGAGGACCCCATCTAAAGTCAGAAGCAGTCTAGAGCAATGTTTCTTAAATTATTGTACCATTCAGATCGCTTCTAAAATGCAGATACTTCTTTATAAATCTTTCACGTTTTGGGAGTCCCAGACAAACAACTTTGATGAGATAATTCAAGCATTTTAAAAATAAATAGGATATATGAAAACAAGAATTAAAACAGAATGAAAATATCAAGTCCAGAAGTAAGAGCCTAAGTATTAGGGTGGGTAGAAGGCGGTAAGAAGGTGAGTATAGTTAAGTCAAAAGTATATGGGCAGCTTCTGGTGACCTCATCCATCCCACACCCTTTCCTTTGTGTGTGGCAGGTGGAGTGTGAGCAGCTCAACTACATGTACATTGCCAGTGATTAAAAGCACACTGAGTTGGCATGGAATATCTTAAATGCTCCTTTGCCACTATGGGAGATCCAGACTTTGATCCTCACATTCTGGTGGGCATCAGTTATGCTTACAAAATGAGAATGACTAATATATTAGCAAAATGAGTGTTTAAATGCAGCAGCAGACTAGGTTTTAAAAAGTAAGAACTAATTCCTGGTTTTATATTAGAAAAATAACACTATAAAAATATCACTTGACGTGGGTCATCAGGATCAGTCCTTACATAGGTTGTGGCATTCCCAACAATGGCCCTGCTAAATGTATAGAATTGCCTTGATTGACCATTAGTAAGGTGTATTGCTCAAGTATTAACTTCACTGAGAAGCCTGCTCGACTGAAGTGAAATTGATGTCTTTCTATAATGTTTCATCATTCCTCACCATTATCTTTATTATCACTTTATTTATTATCATTATCACCATTATCTTATTCCAGTATTACAAAAATTTTTGAATTTGTATCTAACCTGTGGACTGTGAACTGCTTTAATGAGGGATAGTATATTTTTCATCTCCTGGGGTTTTTATCCAAGTGACTGGCAAATAGGACATTCTCAATAAATGTTTGTTTAAAGAATGAAAAAATATGAACACCAGAGATAAGAGGCTAAGTTTTCCAAAGGAAAAAAATCAACCATATAGATTTTGAGCCCAAACCTTTCTGATTCTAATTCCAAACTTTTCTATTAAATCACACTAAATAGACATCAAACCTCAATGCATTTGTCAATTTCTGAAATTGAAAATGGAAATCACCTCTGTCTCTAATACTTCCCCCTCATTTCCCTCCCATCCACATTTGGATTTGCATGGGGCTTTCAGGTGCCAGCTGAGGTTCCTGCTGCCCAGGAAATAATGCACATGGGCAAATGCCAGTTTCATATAATTTAGAAGAAAAAGCTGCATTTCAGGTGATTTACATAAAAATAAAATTTGTGCCTGTCCCTACAGAATAGGCTCTGGTCAGCAGAGCACAAATCAATCTGTTTGCTCCTAACTTTAAATTTCCATAAGTCATTACATAGTTCATAATCACATTGATGTAACTGAATTGAATTTGCAGAGATTATTTCTGTGTGAGAAGGGACTTTCAGCTATTTAAACTGCTGCTATTCAATAGATAAAGCCTCTCAAGTCTGACTTCTGTTTTACATTAAATTTGTGGCCTAATTTCCATTTCTCTCTGGGTTCTCATTTCCTCAAATGAAGAGGTTGCAAAAGCTTTCACACTTGGTACTTTCATATCTGCAGATGCTGAAAAAAAAAGGCTAGAGAAGTTGAGCATTTGGATGTGAGGGAAGGGAGTGTGGTAGTTAATTAGTTAAGCATATAGGCTAGGGGCAGAGCCAGTGTCAGTCATTTCTACATTTGCATGTGAGCTTCCTTGAATATACTGGTTTTCTGTGGGCAAGTTGTGGGGCCTCTCTAAGCTTCAATGCCCCATCTGTACTACACAGAGAACACCTGCTTCTACCTCACATAATTCTTATAAGAATTAAGAGTTAGTACATGAACCCACGTTTGGTCAATGGTAACCACTCCATTAGCCACTAATTTTGTCATTATTTTGCTGTTAGGAGTTTGGAATATTAGTTATAAATGCCATGAATAAAACCAAGCAGTGGGAGAGTAAACTAGGAAGGATCCATATAAAATGCTGAGCGTCTAATTTCAGCCTTTAGCCACAATAATATTTACATATTCTTTATACATTATAAAATTTAAGATATTTTCTTTTTAATTAATTTTCTTAGGTATCTTATAATAATCTTGGATCAGAAATAGGTGATAAAATGTCATTGAACTTTAAGTGTTCTAACTCTCACGTAAGTTATCTTGCTGAACCTAATTCTGTTCAGCCAACTCTTTGAATAATTATGGGAACAAAAAGTGAAGTGGTTACATTCATGGTAGAGTTGTAACTACAGTGACTGATCATCAGGGAAAATGGGGAGGAATGAATTTGGGATATACCAAATATGGCACACACACACACACACACACACACACACACACACATACACACACAGAGAAAAAAAAAAACCAAGCAGTAATAGATGTGTTTTTCATAACTACAAAAAATTCTGCTACATAAGTATAACTTTTTCCTTTATTGACTCCAGTAATTCATTGCAAACTTTACTACTACTTCTAAAATTACTACTACTACTACTACTACTACTACTACTCTACTACTGCTGCTGCTGCTGCTGCTGCTATATGATACTCGGGATGGAGCCCAGGCCTTGCAGATTCTATCAAATGCTTTTCTATTAAAATACCCTCACAGCCTTCAGCACAAAATTATTAAAGTACTATTATATGCTAGGCACAAGTTTTTTTATGTTCAATTCTGTGAGGAATTATAAAATAAACTTAATATACATTTTAATCTTCAAATAACCTCCTATGACACTGTGTTTGAAGATTTTTAGAGCGAAAACCACAATGTAATACAGACAGAAACCTGTAAAATCTTTCAGGAAGTTTAATTCTTTATTGGTTGAAAATGTTTCATTGTTTACAGACTTTTCTGAAATACCTTCATAGAATCATCGGAACAAATTTCATTTAGCAGGGAAAAGAATAAGAACTACTTGAAGAGAAGTTTTCTCCCTTTCCCAAGGACAACATACCTGAGCAGGTTTTTTTTTTTTTTTTTTTCAGCAATAATGAAGCTGGTAGATCCAATTCTTCAGATCTATACTGAAATTATATTTCCACCAGAAATCTATGTATCAGATGGGTAGTGGTTGTTATTCTTTTCATCAAAATTATTTTTATAATTGTTTTCAAAGGAGAATAATTTACTTCTATGGGCTAAGAATGGAGTAGTAGGTGTGGTGTGCATGTTTGTAATCCCATCTTCTTCAGGGGCTAAGGGAAGATCTCATGTTGGAGGCAAGATAGGGAATTTAGTAAGACCTCCTCACAAAACAAGAAAGGGCTGGGGATGGAACTCATTGGTAAAGCACCCTAGGTTCAATACTGGTATAATAATAATAATATAAAAATGTAGAGTGAATCAATTTTAAATTTTTTTATTGTGAAGATTTAGAATAAGCAAAACAAAACCAGCCAAGAGAAAGTTTAACATAGCTGAGGGAGCAACTTATACTAGCTATTTGGGAGAATGAGAAATCTTCTGTTTATGAGTTCTGAAGTTATTACAAGTATGAGTCTGATATCTATAATTTTATCTTGTATTAAGTAATTTGTCCTATAAATAAGAATGCCTACATGTGAGCAGTCTTATCTTATATCCATCAGTTCTTAAGGCAAAAGTAACAATTATATTTGCCAGGAAAAAACTTTCAATATGCATTTGGTGCTTCATGGAATGCTGAGCCCACTGTATCAAAATGGACAGACAGTTAAAGCAATAGCCATATATAATGAATATTCTAGCAGAGGATATGGAAAACTGAATTTGCATATGCTTCTTAGAAAACAAACTTATAGAAATAAAATTGAGAGCATCTGAGTAAGTCCAAATTATGACTTCAAAGTGGCAGCTAAAGTGAAATATATCCAGTTCTATCCAAATATTTATTGGGAAAAATAGATTATCTAGGTCAAGGAAATACACTTGTCAGCTAGGCAAGGAAATCAGGTATGGTCAAAAGAAACACAGAACTGGAACTTTTGAGAGACTTTCCATCTAAGCAAGCACAAAAACTCCTATTTCACTGTGAATGGTACTTATCACTTTGATTGGATCTGAGCCAGGGCAGCAGTGCATGTCTGTATGTGCATGTGATCCTGTGTGTACACCATAACTAAGTGTCCATTGAAAGTTTGATTTTCCAGTAACATGCATTTTACCAAAGACATCTTCTACATTGAAATCCCATATCTACAGAAATACTGCAGGATTTTGATTTGATAATATTCACACAAAAACCAGGACATGCCAATGGCTAAGAATTTAATTCTGAGTAATGCAGAGTGAAAATTGTCTGACTAGCATAAATTGAATAGAAGGACAAATGCATACAGTCAGTCATTAAGAATATCCTCAGCGACTGTGTCTTCAATACTGTGCAAGAGAACTGGATAGTTAAATTCAGAATTATAGGTGACTGCATATTGTTTAAAGTATATCTCTGTATACATACATATTTTATCTATTAAATGCTAAACAATAGAAATATAGCCCTGAAGTTGGATGGCCTCAATCTGGGCTCTATTTCTGGCTAGGAGAGGGCGTTCCAGTAAATTATCTAACATCTCTGTGCCTCAAATCCTAATTTATAAAATAAAAATAATAAGAAATATTATCTTAGTTCCATGAAGATTAAAAAGAAAGCAAAAGTAAAATGCTTAAAATAGATTTTAGCACATTAATGATAGTAAGCATTGTGATAAAATAATTATGTAGTATCACGACATTAATGTTTATTATTTCACATAAGAATCCATTCTTCAATTCTGAAGGACTTTTAGGCTTTGAATATTTCAAGATGAGTTCTCTAGTAATTGCTTCCCATTCCCTACTCTTTTATCCTCTGGTAAAATCATGACATTGCGTGTATGAATAGGTTTCCATTGTTGAAAATGTATTCCAAGAAAATAATCTGACATGTTTAGTAGACTTTGGTTCAAAGATGTTAATTTCAGGTTTGGGATATTATTCAATTATTAAAATCAAATATTGACATTCTCCTTCTCCAATGTTTTGAAAGTTTTAAAAGCACAAGAATGAAGTATAGAAAATTTTAAGGAGAAATATTTATAAGGGAGAATATAAATACCTTTTCACAAATTTTGTTGTGGTTTGTAGGGGAGGTTCCAACAAAAACACCACAGATAGTTTATAAACACCAGAAATTTATTTTTCACAGTTCTGGAGATGGTGAAGTTCAAAATCACATAACCATCAGATCTGGGGTCTCATGAATCTACTCCCTGGTTCATAGATGGCTGTGTTTTCTGCTGTGCCTTCATATGGTAGAAAGGGGAAGGATACTTTTAGGGCCTTTTTTATAAGACTGATTTCTCCTCATGGCTGAAGACTCTCAACTACTTGTTTCATTAAATGCTGGAAGAAGCACTATATAGCCCTCTGGTCACTTCTTATAAAGGCATTAATCTCATTCACGAGGTCTCTACTCTCATTACTCTAATTACTTCCCAAAGGCTTCATCTCCAAAGAGCATCATATTGAGTTGAATGTTAGTTTTGAACATATGATTATTTTTATAGTAAACATTCAGACCATGGGAAACTCTTTTTTTCCCTAAATTTCATGTATGTATGTGTGTGTGCATGTAAATATGTATGTGTGTATATGTGTGTGTGTGTGTGTATACACACACACGTGCACACATATATACTTATATTATAATTTCTGTGAATATAAGTCTTCCTAAAAAGAAACTAGCTTTGGACAAAATGAATTTCTCTAAGGATGGGAGAAATTTAGCTCCAAATTTTCTTAGCATAATTTAAATGCCTCAAATACTATGGTTCAGGCTCTTGATTTAATTCAGTTTCTTCCAAAGTGAGTTTTATATTACATTAGGCCCACAGAATTCCTGTGATCATATAAAGTTGGCAAATGATGCAAATTCCATTTCCTTACTGGTGAGTCACATCACATATTAGCATAATAAAGTTTTGCATTTTTCTGCAGTTAAACACACACATGCATATTTTCCCTTGCTGAGCCTGAGTTTCAAAAGTGCATTTGACAAAGAAAATATTTTATAGTACATATGTACTTTTAACTTTCTGAATTTTACCAAAAATATAAATTTATCAGAAGAATGATGTGCATACAAAATAAACCATTTTGCATATCTCAGCATAAGTTCTCTCAGTCTTTAGGAGGTAGAAACTGGGGAGAAAGCCTGGCATGGGAGGGCTGCTGACACTGGATGAGCTGAGTAGGGTCTTCTCATATCTGAAGGACTGCTTCTTATTGAGTCACAATTTTTAATTTTCAGAATCAGTGTTATTATTCATGAGAACTTGACCAATTAATTTATAAATTTCAGTTTGTGGGTTTAGAAGCAATTTAGATATAAGCAATATCACATTCTCCTCTGGAGGAAAAAAAGCAATGTCTAGGACAGGTATCTTTGAACAATGCCTCTGCCTCTAGCTTTTCATCATTTCACAAAGCCCTTGGCTTTGCTTAGAAGAACAGCCATATCTCTGTGAAGCTCACTTAGGAACAAGCTGTCCTACTGTATTAAAATAGACAAGAACAGTCCTTTCTTCCCTTCTATCTTTATTCTAAACCATTCCTCACAGAACCAATGTTTTCAAACTGAGATGCACAAAGGACAAATGACTTGCAAATATCACCCAGTCAAAAGGTGGGGAACTTGCATTGCATGAAAGAAGGCCCCAGCACCACGGGAGGCGGGGGTGGGGTGGGGGGGGAAGGAAGGTAGGAAACTAGAATTTTTACACTTTTCACTAAACATTAAGTGAGCACTGAAGTATACAAAACATACAAGTTGAACTGAGCACAACACTGTTATCACCCTGCTCACTCTGTAGTTGTGTTCAAATACTTACCCAGTTGTCTGCAATACAATGGGTTAAATGCTAGGAAAGAAGCAGCATACAATATTAAAAATTGTTTAATACATATTTGTTAAATTCCTACTATGAACTTGCCCCAAGCTAGATCTTTAATCAGATAAAGTCTATGTCCTTGACATGTTTATCATTTAATGGGTAAGCTAACATGAATGGATCATTTTAAAATAGTTTTATAATAATAATAGCCAACATTTTTCTATTGCTTACTGCTTGCTGGGTACTATTCTAACTTTGCATATATTATTTAATCTTCATAACAAAACATTAAGATGACTGCTCTTTTTCTCCCCAGTAGGCAGATGTATTAGTGGAACAGAGAATTACGAAAATATTCTGTCCAGGGTTACCCAGCTAGAAGGTAAAGACTGGAATGTAGATCCAAAAGTCTGTCTCTGGAGCCTGTAATATTAATTCAATGCCAAACAGTCTTTAAAATCCCTCAGGAAAACTTAAGCTCTGATTGATTTATGCCGAATATAGATAGTAGTATTAGAAAGACCTAAACTTCTGAATAATAATATTTAGGGAGAGTGATAAAACTTTAGGTATGTGAGACAACCCCATCTTATGCCTATTATCAGATGTCATGTCCAGCTTAGGGTTTTTCCTACTTATTCCATTTATCACAATGAAATATTACTCTTAATTACTGCATTATGATAACCTAGGATGGGTTTGATGGTCTTAACGGTTTGCTCAGCCATGATTTTATATAAAAGCATATGAGGTGCATGGGCAGCAGAGTTCTCACCCCAACACATGCTTAAATTAGAAAGATAACCCCAAATAACCTGCCTTTTCCAGACCCTTTCTGGACAAAGGAGAGGATGTTGATGATAAAAAAAAAAAAAAGAAAGAAAAAAAAAGGAGCACTAAGAAACCAGTCACCAGAAGCAACTAATTGCTTCTGGTCTCAGTTGGTAATATTTGGTGAAGCTGCCTTTGATGGCCACATAGTGGCATGAGTCATGGACTGTGAAATCACAAGCCTGCCAAAGGGTAAATTGGTAGCTTCTGTGACAATTGTGGGGGAAATACAGTTAATAAATGTTAAACATGTTCAGAAAATTGAAACTGAGTGCCCTGCCCTAGAGAGAGTATAATTTTGTCTAAATGTCCTGGGTTACAATAGTTTTGTCATTTATTGAAGATGTTCATCTGTAACTATTCTATTATTAAATAATACTATTTTATTTAAAAATAACTTCAGCATTAATGAGCTAGAAGAATTTATGTAAGAATTTATCAAGATCTTAATTTCTCTAGAAAGTTGATAATGGCACATAATGCAAACAAAATAATTTTAGAAACTGAATATCTGCCATGGGGGTTTTAGTAACATCTATGACTACATGAAAGCCAGAGGGTACATCACTGCTGAAGAAGCAATGGTGTTTACTTAAGCAGCTTGTTTTGATTGAAAAAAAATAAGTTAAAGACATCATTTTAATACAGGCTATGGCAGCAGGTGATTTATGCTTCACTCTGTGAAGCATGGCTTTTGATTACTACAGATAATGTTTTTCTAAATTAATTTTGCTATGTTTGTTTCCAGGGTTCTTTGGAATGTGTGTAAAGCACAGTAATAGTTCAATTATACCAATTTTGTATGAGTGGCATCTGAGGCTTCAAATAACAATTGAATAATTTGTTTCCAACAATAATTCAAATGTTCATTCAATTATGGAACTAACATCAAGTCTTGTAAGTTAATTCTATCAAAAGTGAAACAGTTTATATTATGTTGAATTATTTTGTAAATTCAGTTTAAAACTAAAATATGAAGATAAAATATTTGTTCTATAATATTCCAAATGGCAATTCACTTAGGCATCATTAAACTATTAAGAACCTGGGGAACTAACTTCACAGATCACTAAATTATTGAAGTAAGGAATCTAAAATCAGATACATACTCATAATTGGTGGTGGTACACAAATAATTCATGAATGTACCAAATGAAGTCATCATATTTGCAACAGTATAAAGCAGGATGTCAAAACTTAATTTGTTTATACTGCAGATAAACATTAACTTCTTAATTTTAATAAAAAAAACCTGATATTGACTTGAAAAAAACTTAACTTCACCATGATGGAATGCAAGTTATCTCTTTGCTTTTCTTCATCAAGTAGTAAGAAAATATAGTTTTAAAGGAACGGTCTTAATTCTGTTTTCATTTTGAACAAAATGAATTGCTAAAAATATAAGTTAGTAAAAATATTCAATTCATGGATAACCAAAAGTTTCAGTTTTTCAGGGTTTTGTTGAATTGTATTTATTGAGAAGAAAATGCAAAGGTAAACACATGAAATTGATCTGTACAAGAACAAGGGAGGAACTGCAGACCTAACCTGTTAAATAATTATGTCTATCATAGAAATTTTATAATTGAATTCTGGACCACATAAACACATGAGAAAGTCTTTTGTTTTTCAAATAGAAGAACCTACCTTAATTGGATGTGTTTATGCTCTTTACAAGAATGAAACAGAGATAGGAAAGCCTATATTTTCATAGAATTTAAATTTGGCAGAATGTTAAAAGTAATTATAACAAAAACACATGTGATGATTCCTTTCTGATAGAAACAGAACAAAAAATTTTACTTATACACTTTAGCAAATTTTAAAATAACTAGAACATCTGCTTTGAGTTGATCTTTGTTAATAAAATTATTATATTTATATTTTAGATATATAATATATTAATACTACTTATAAATAAATTTTAAATTAATGAAAATAAGTTGAAAATAAGTTGCCATAAATTGTAGTATTACAAATATAGAAGGGGCTGGGGTTGTGGCTCAGTGGTAGAGCACTTGCCTAGCATGCTTGAGGCACTGGGTTCAATCCCCCGGCACCACATACAAATAAACAAAAAAATAAAGGTATTGTGTCTATCTACAACTAAAAATACACTTTAAAAAATATAGAAAATTTTATCATAAAATTTCAATTAATAAAATGTATACTGAATGATATACAAAAAAGAAGTGGCTTAGAAACTGATTAAAATATATATATATAATGTGTAAAAATAATTATTCTTATGTTGTTAAGCAATAGTAGTTTTAAATACATATCCTGCTTTAATTTGTATGAATATACATTTTATTATTTAGAAAAATATAGTTGAATCACAAATATATCTTGTTATATCCTGGCTTGGGAGATACATATATGGTTTCACTAGCTGTAAAATACGAGGTGCTTAGGAATTCAGGCAAAGGAGGATTCAACATATATATTTAACTTTTATGATAATTTCATGTACATTTCAACTAAAATCTTCACACTTTTCAGTAATTATGGAATTTCTGTGTGAAGCAACATATGTTATTTATTTATTTTTTCCTTTGGCATATTTCATGTAAATCTTCCTTATGTCATACTAATCATTATTTGCATTGTCAATTTAGACATTCTGATTTGGGCCCATTTTACAATAAGCCAAGAATGATTATTTCACATGGTATCTTTCTTCTAATTTTATGCTTACTGGCATCAACCAAAGAGTCAAGAAAGAATCTCATCATGTCCAAAAATAATATGCCTAGAACTATAGCATGACCCCACTTAGAAATGAAAATGTGGATATATGGTTTGGACATCTGGCTTTTTTCCTCTGCTCAACTTTATTCTTAAGTGTTTGCAGTAAGGAAGGACAATGAGACCCCAACAAGGATAAAGCAATTTCTTTCTTTTCATAAAACCATAAGACAAAGGATGCAGCCCATAATCTCCTGTACTCTCTTGACCCAGTAATCCTGGAGCAGATGGATCAAATAGGTAATAAGTTCCTGGTAGATGTGTGGAAAACTCCTTGAAATTCCTGACTAGGCAGATCATAAAAAGCAAGGTTAAGAAATATTCATGAAGAGTAATATGTAGGTGGTATGACTTGATATAGAGGATTTTTAAAAATTTTTAATATTTATTTTTTAGTTTTTTCTGTGGACACAACATCTTTTTTTTATTGGTTGTTCAAAACATTACATAGCTCTTGACATATCATATTTCATACTTTAGATTCAAGTGGGTTATGAACTCCCATTTTTACCCCGTATACAGATTGCAGAATGACATCGGTTACACACATCCATTTTTTACATAATGCCATATTAGTAACTGTTGTATTCTGCTACCTTTCCTATCCTCTACTATCCCCCCTCCCCTCCCCTCCCATCTTCTCTCTCTATCCCATCTGCTGTAATTTAATTCTCTCCCTTGTTTTTTTCCCTTTCCCCTCACAACCTCTTATATGTAATTTTGTATAACAATGAGGGTTGACTGACACATGTGACAACTGATTATTACAACAACATGCAATTAAATTTTTATATGTCATACAGAGCAGGGTCCATTGTAATGCTAGAAATTTGCAAAAAGTTTCTTGAGGACAGGTCTTTTACCTTGACTCAAGTCTAATGTGTAATAATAGAATTTGTACAACATACAGCATACACATAAATTGTTGTATGTTGGATTGTCAAATAAATATTCATATTTTCAGAAAGAACTAATATATTTGTTAGATTTCCTTTGGATGTAAGTGCCTAATATAGTTAATACCCTTTGCATATTATAAGGTATCTTTAAATATAAAAATCAGAATCTTTACAAATTTTCATCAAAGCAAAACTATTTAATTTTAGATCTTGAAAATAATTGTGTCAATCAAGAGGTTTAATTTTTGTTTTTCTCCAGAAAACTAAAAACCAGCTTGACATTTTCCTCCCCTTGAATTGGGTAAATTGTATTATAATAAATTTGAATATATCTAGGTGGTTTCAACTTTGTCAATACATGCTTCTGTTTTAAAACATTTTCAATAAATCAAACCATACAAATTAAATTAGGCTTAATTACAAAGGTAACTGTTTTATGGATAAAATGGAATTATCTAATTTAAATTGATGTGTGAATATAATTAAAATATACTGGTTCATGTACATAACTGCAAAATTTTTGCATCAGTATTTTTAACCTCAAGGTTGTAAGTAATTATGTGTAATTAGTTTAGCTTCTATTAAAATAACTAGATTATACTGGTACAATTAAAGTGTGTGTTTGTGAGGTGGGGTGTGTGTGTGAATTTTGAAATGAATTTTTAGCACCTGGCTTCCTCATACATCCCATCAGCAGTGTAATTTGAGTTTTACCTCTAGAAAGTTACTGATAAGACAGGTTTGTTTGCTTTGTCTTGCTCTGTTTGTTGAAAACACAACATTCTATACCTGACACATTGTTGATAAAATTTTGACCTGAATCACATCCAAATATACATTATAAAATCTAGTATAAAAGTATAATTGCTATTCTCCAAACCTAATACAATGGTGATTTTTTAATGTTTTGGCTGCCTATTGACAAAAATATTTTTTAAAATCATTCTCTGTGGTACAAATCATAGTGCCACTTATGTCTGTGACAATTTTTTTTTGCAGCACTTAATTTTTCTCATATACACACACATATACTATACTGGGTTTGATTAAGAACCAAATTGTTTCTGTATCTACTTTTTGCATTTTACATTTGCCCTGTAAATGTGCAAGATAAGATAGATGTCAAGATTCCCATGTCCAATTTTTTAAGTGGCACCAAATGTATCTTTGTGTAATAATCAAGATTAGTTATTTTATCTTGACTTCTGCAGTGCCCTATCACTACTGTCCTGTTCAAACTTACATTTCAAAACTCAAAATTATTTTTCACTACCTTGACTTCCCTCATTATTTCTTTTATCATTTTTTTATCTTATTTTTAAGTTCTCTTCTTATGCAGTTTTTTTTGTTCAATATAGGCAAAAAAAACCACAAACAAACAAACAAACAAAAAAACAAATGGCCAAAAAGTTCTCACATGGATTTTTTAAACTAAGTCTTTCATGTTTTTTCTCTTATTAAGATGTAACATAGGCAATATATAAGGATCTGGGTTAATAGGTTTTGTCAGTAGGGTTAGGAAATCATACTTAAAAGAGAAAAACATGTCTAAAATTAAGTAAACATTTCAACCTCCATTTCTAATTAATTCCTATTCAGACTGTAAATTTTCTTGCTTATAAATTGTGGGACAATAAACAACTGGTGAAATATTTAGCAAAACCAGATATTTGACAAAGCGATGTTTCTTCTTTCTTATGTCTTTAATTTTTGTGGGTCCCTAAAATCTATTTTTTCTTTTAGTTTTCATGACTCTGTAAAATTGCATTATTTATAGGACCATCCCCTTCTGAATACACAAATCCACTGAAAAATATCTAATTTATTTCACTTCCAAAGTCACACCCATTCATCACAGTCAATCTATTTAAATACATCCACTGATAAGAAAACACATTTCCTATAACCTCCTCAATTGCCCATTGAGTCCCCTCTGAAATTGAGAATAGAAGTCAAATGAATAGAAATGATTATCTATTGAAGATAAATTATTAATATCCATTATTATTAAATACCGTGTTAGAAATATTAAACTATTATCAATTAGTATGAGACTCCTAGTTGGGTATAGTATTACAAGTTTGAAATGATGTTGACCAATTGCTAGTGTGACATTTTCCACTACTAAAGAGAAGTGTTTTGATTGGGTTAATGACAGAGCACAAGGGAGACAGGAAGGAGAAAGGAAGCTCATTTCTTTGTGAAAATCTATTGTTTTAGTAACTGCTGTATTTGAAAACCCTGACAGCCAGTTCCTTTATTCAAGAACATTTATTCCCATATGTTTTGTGGTCTCACAGCATAAAAATTACCTATTGGAAGAGTTATTGCTTCAGGCAATAATGAGACCATAAATCTGTTAGCCTCCCTTAAGGTCCCTGGAAACAAGAGCTGTTGGGCTGTTGTTTTCCTGAAAAGTGTAAAATCATCATTTTTGTTGATATTCATTTAAATCAGGCAAGTTTCACCACTTGGGGCAGAATTGCTTTGATAGAAACTAAATCATGAGTTCTCCAACCCACAACAGTTAGATACATTTTGATTGAACAAAGCAATTATGTTCCTGAAAATAAGATTGCTTGACAAAGGACATCCAAAGTGCCCATTAGATGAAGTTTGTATTTGGAGAAGAGTGCTCTGACAATTTGATCACTAACTGGCAAACCTCGGACAGAGAAGATGTGGTAAAGATGTAGGGGTGGTGTATATATCTCCTTACTGCTTCTTAATTTCTATAAAAAAAGGATGGATCTTTTCATCTTATAATAAAGAAGAAAATTATAGCTCTACTAACAGGAGTGGAGTAATACAGAGACAAATTAACAAAGAAACTTGTAACATATTGGACAGAACACTCAACTTAGAAATTGAAAATCTAGGTTCAAATTAGCTTTCTCACCTTTCCAAGTTATGGGAATCTGAGGCTTGCCTGAGTCTATTTTCTCATCTCTGAAGACATTATAGTAATAGACAACTGTGTTCTTAGTGGTAGGATTGCACATCATTGCTCATTGGTTTTGTGTATTGAGATTCTTAAACCTGGCTTTAGGATCAAGGAAACCTAAGAACACCTCATCCTCTGGGCAGGCCTGGATCTTCAGCCTATTTTTATTGCTATTTTGGATCTGTTTCCAATTTTCTACCCTTCTTAGTGTTTTTTTTTTTTTTTTCTCACCCAGGTTGTTTAGAGAATATTTCAAAGTATGCTCAAAACCCATCTTTTTAATTTTGTTTTTCATAGGTTCATAGATTTGCTTAATTTTAAAGGCAGTAATATTGTTGCTATTCACTACAGTGAAACAAATGGAAATAAATTATGAATATAGTAAATATACCAAATTTATAGAAGTGGAAGAAACTTAATATTTACTGACCATCCCTCATATCTTCCTAAGTTCATTGCTTACACATCTGTGCAATTTGGAGTTAGAAAGAAGCTTTCAGGTTAAGTGATTTGCCTAAGGCAAGACACATAGAGTGGAAAAAATAGGATTTAAGTTGTTCTGAACACAAAGACCATGCATGCTTATAATGCTATACTATGTTGCTCAAAAGGAGTGACAGTTACAGGACTCAGAATTATATTCTCTATTCATAGTCTTTTCCTGACTCCAGATGACTACATTCCTCAGGACAGAGTTTACAAAGCTTCAAATTTCTTCTCTAGATTGAAATAAACTATTCTTCTATGACTCCCAGTCTCAAACAGTAGTTCAACAGTGGGAATAAGATAGACCTCATTTAGACTCCCAGTCCTGGCACTTTGGCTGTGAATTCTGAGGACACCTGGGTGAATAAAACTGAGGTATAATTTTCTTCTATACAAAATTCCCAACATTCTTAATCTTGTGAGAGTTGTTTTTTTTCACATTATTAAATGAGATTATTTATATAAATAGCCTAGTCTGGTGCCTGGATATGCATGGAAAAATACATGTTAATGGTGATTGAGACATGCTCAAGTGTGGGAACATGCTAAAGTAAAGTCAGCACAAATAAAAAGACAGTTAGATTGTTCACTTCTTCCCTGCACAATTGAGTCACCTGGTTCTTACAAAGCTTTACATGGCTACATTAAGTGTTGCTTGCTCATTGACAGAATAAGCATGGCCATATTCTGGTCCCTTATCACTGAGCAGGCATTGGACATTTTTTGTTACTTCGCTTCTAGGCTAAAATGTGACCTTGAACTAAAACTTTAAAAAATATATTACTTTGATGTACATAGAATCCATATGAGAAAAGTTACTGGTAATCTTTAATTCATTTTCAGGACTTTATATGGTTAAATGTTGAGCATTATATTAAAATGTTGAGTTCACACACCACGAACACTTTTGAAGTTGACAATACTAGGGCAACTATTATGCCATACAACGTAGTGGTTCCCTAAAAAAACCCAGATTGATACTGTGTACATCAATTTCAGTCTAGACAGTTTATAGAAACATTAGTTATTTTAAGTAGAGTAAATTTAACATAGCAAATTGATAAGAGAGTACTGGAAAATTGAAAAAACAAAAGGAGAACTCTGTTTATGGGAAACTGATGCCTTTCCAAACCCCAATTTTCTTGCCTTTGAGAAGAAAATGGCAAGAATTATTCCCATGAGAGAGCTTCCAGATTATTACTGATTGGCTTTCTGTGTTCAATTTCTGAAACATGTATTTATGCTCAGGGAAGTCCACACGTGAAGACCTTTCTCTTTCTACAAGTTACAAATTTCAGCTTCCACATTTTCTATTTTTCTAATGTTTATGTATAGGAATAATATAGCATTGTTAACTGAAGGAAGCAACTAACAACTCTAAGGCTAGTGAAACCATTTGAAAAGCATGAGGTTGTTGATGCCTAAAAGATTGTGACAGATTTCTTAGAAGGTAGTACTTCCCAGGTGTTGTCTTTATGACTGTAGAAATATGAATACAGGCTTTTCATGACTGATCACTGAGGTTATCAATAGTCAGAAATGTTATATGTGAGGTGGCACAATGAAACTGGTCCTTGGAGTGTGGGAAGAAAATTAAAAGTGGAACATACTGCCTCACTGAGGTCAAAGCATGTAAATTGCTGCTCCCTTCTCAAGATTTCCATTTCAACTCTTTCAACCCAGTCTGCAGAGCCTTCTATGGAGGGTCTGCACTTCTGTGTAGCCTCTGGTCTGTATAATCCCTGATTTAGTATGATAAGTCAGGACAGGAAGGGAGAAATCCTGGCTTGCTGACCAGTACACGATATTAAGTGAGTGGGGCATAAGAGGAACTGATGCATGGGGGTAGGGAGGATAATATTTTCCCTCAAGAGATTTGTTTTATGGATACTGCTATGCCTTTTTTTTAATGTAAAACAAGAACAATAGTTGAGATTGGCATAAAAATTTCATAAGAAATCAAGTGGGCCATTTTATAAGATAAGGAGAGAGAAACAAGAGAGGTCAAGTAAAAAGATATGCTTCCTTGCAGTTCAATAAAAATAAATACAGAAGTTTCAGAGAAGAATTTAAAAGAAGACATCACAAAAAGATCAAATTTGGACTGGATCTTTAAAACCTTCATTAGACAGAGTGTTGGAGGACAGGCAGTCCGGATGAGAAAAAAAAACATGGAAATGTGGAGAAGTGAATGGGCAAATATATAGGAAAATGAACAGTTCGAAATGGAGACCAGGAAAAGTGAAGGGGCCAAGTTTCTTGGGAGTAATTGTGAATATTCTTGAATAGTACTCTAAGGAATTTGAAGGTTTTTTTATAGTAACTAAGAGACCTTGATTTATTCAAGCAGCGGAATAACAAACATAGGTGTGTGTCTTAGAAAATATTGTTGACAATAACATAGAGAAAGCATTGAAGAACAGAAGTGCTCACAGGGAAGCCAGTTAGGCATTTTTTGCTGTAGATCAGAAAGGCCATATGATTTTAATTAGGGCAGTGGCAACTGAAATAAAGAGAAAGACAGAACATTGAAAATCTTTATGAAAATATAATTTATAAGATTTAGTAATTGAGCATAATTTATAGGATTTAAAGATATTCTAATATTTCAAGAATGAACAACTAGTTGAATAGAGACTCTGTTAAATAATCAAGACATAGAATCCCTATTACAGATGGCCTGGCTAATGGCAAAAGATTATAAGCAAACTTAGAGCAAGACACCAAAGATGGATACTCTAGTTCAAAGTCATCAGGATAATACCATTAAGCACTAGCATTCTGTGCAAACTTTATGTAAACCTTTAAAGTTTTATGTAAATGTGCTTAGCACCCACCCCATGCAATACTTTTGTATATTTCCAGTTAAAATGAATTAGATAGCTAGAACTCTTTACTGCCTAGTGAATCTATATCTCAATTACATGAAAGCAGCTTCAAAGAGCAAACTCCCTGATATATTTAAAAAAATAAATTTGATTCGGTTATTTAAAGTTTTATCTGTATACAACTTTTTTAGATCCTATCTTGCACCATGAATGTTTCTGAGTTTTTTTTCTCTTGAATGAATATAATTGCTATTTCCTCATAAAAAAAAAAAGCTGAAGCAAAGAATGGGGTCAGGGGTGAATGTGATGTGGTGTCACTAGGAAGAGATGCAAATGGAGCTGAATAAAATGAGATGTACTGAGCAGGGACAAACTAGGGGAGGCTGAAAACTCTTGACACTTTCTACTGCCTATGGTCACCAGATCAAAAGAGATACTGAAGAGATTTTCTAGATAACTCGCATGCTGTGTTGTCACTGGTTTTATCTAATTTGTCTTAAATAGCCGCCTTTGTTAGTAGTGAATACAAATCACAGAAAACTGTCCTAATAGAACAAAATAAAACAAAACCCGAATTTCCCATTCTCTTGGAGGCACTTGTGGTTTGGCACAAGAAGTTCAGATTTAAGTGATTTCAAATTGTGCTTTAACTTTTATCCATGATGAGTACAGAAGAAAAAGGGTCAGAATTGGCCAGTCTCCCTTTGCTTAGGAAATAGATGATTATCACTTTGAGTTGGATAAAAGCCTAAATAAAAAGTTTCTTGAAAGGACAGAATGAGGGAAATCTTCATGTTCAAGGGGGATAATTTAATTTATTTACTAATAGGGTTGAATTAAAATTTCTCCTACCAGATGCTTTAACAAGGTCAGATGCCCCCAAAGATGCTCCAGGTGTATGGAGACATCTTATGTATTGGTTGTGAGGGTTAGTGTCCATGCAGTAGAATCTTAGAAGCCAAAGGAATTCTCTAGCCTAAGAAGGATATTTCCTTCTGTGAATTCTTTGTTATGATTATTCATCCAGTGAGCAATGTAACATTGCCAACTAGCATAATTAATACAAGTAAATATATAATTGTAAAAACAAGAAATTTTTATACATTTAGATGTTGAACACAATCAAATCGCAAAACACTTTAATGAACTCATGTCTAGCATTTCAAATTATTTTAAATATTCCAAATACCTTAAACACATAAACTGTTATATTTGTCACAAAAATTATTTGAGAACTTATTTCAAAATATTAGGTCTGTTTGTTTCTATTGTTTTGCTATTATTTCTGGACTAATATGATTTCTTTTCTTCTTGATGTTATTGTTTTATTCATTTATGTAAATTAATTTTATCAATCCTAGAACCAAATAGAAGATAATCTCACACCCCCTGATGTTGCAGATTCTCTTTCATTGACCAACTCCTTCTTTCTTGGCAAAGGAACTCTTGACATCTTCTAAGTAGATGTTGACCCTAGTCAGTATTTACTGGGCTTGCCTTCTTTTCTAATGAAAACTTACCTTCTAAATCAGTGGTATTCTCCAAGTCTATGTCTTAGAATCTTATGTTGATCCATCTTTGTCCCAATGTCAGTGAAATATAGACTACAGCATTATACCTCACTTTACAATTTACATAATTATCATCTGTAAATTACTATGAATATCTAGAGGTTTAATACCCCAAGAAATTAGAAGCTAAGTGCATGCAGACAACTTTCCTCCGAGGTTGTGCAAATAATCTACATTTAATTGTATGTTAGTTGAAACTTTTATTTATTCATTATTCTATGGAATCAGACCTTTCTGCAAAAACATACAGAAAAAATACCTAATTTAGAACTATTACATGTATTTAAAAGAAATTACTATTCCCCTATTTATTAAAATTATTTAACTACTCTTCATGGCTTCGTGAATTTACTCAACTTTTGTTTGGAATTTTCATATTGATGTGAAAAATCTTGTGTTTTTTCAAGCATTCAATTTAATTTTATTAATTATAATTAAAGTTATATTCTTGATGCATAATCTATTGCATCTTATCTGTTGGTGAACCTATTTAGATAAGTTCTGTCTCTTAAGTTACCCTGAGAAAATTCAGGCATAACAGAATAGCTTGATTTTTTTGAGCAAAAATACTTTCAAAACTAACTTTGGAGTGCTACAAACACTCCCAGTTTATACTATATGAAGATTTTTATGGATAGAGTTTCTATCTATATCCAGACAACATTAGTGAGGCACATAGAAAGATTGATCATTAAGATAATGAGTTCAAATTGACTTAACCACAAAATTAATATTATTTTGAAAAGCCTTTATTCTAATATGGACATACTCTCAACATGTTTGGTGAAAATTTACCCTGTTCCCTCTTATCTTCTAGCCACAGATTTCTGCTTTTGCCAGCACACTGTGTGAGCAGAGCCATCTCCCTGGGATTGATTCCCAGCCACTAAGCTCATAATTCTAATATTTAAAAAAAATCAAAATAGAGAGGTCATATGGATGTGACTATTCACATTTGCATGATTAGGGCTTTCTCATATGCACACAGATATATGATGGAAGCCAAATAAAAACCAGAAGGCAGTTTGGTAAGTATAGAATCAAAATGAGCATAATTAGTTAGATTATACAAATCCCTCAGGCTGGCACATATTCATGAATCTATATCCACAACAGAGTTGGTCTTGCCAGTGGGATGAGTGTCCACACACATAAGAACACAATCTTTTGGACAGCTCTAGAATGGGCACTGCCAAAATTAGCAGTGGTATGGGATGTCAATAGCCAAAAGAATCTGATGTAAGCTTGAGTCAACAATGAGAAATTTGCAAAAAGATGAAAAAAACAAAACCATGTAACTCAAAAAGGTAGATACACAAACTGATAAGAAGGCAAAAATGAGATCCAACTTTTCTTTTGCAATCTGGCCCTATTGCAAAAAAACAATTTTAATTCAAAGTTTAGGTAAAACTTTTTTATTTATTTTTCAGTTTTCAGTGGACACAACATCTTTATTTTTTTATGTGGTACTGAGGATCGAACCCAGCGCCCCACGCATGCCAGGTGAGCGCGTTACCGCTTGAGCCACATCTCCAACGAGGTAAAAATTCTTTAAATGAGTTTTCAACATGGATTGAAGCATCAAGAGCAAAGTGTCTGCTTATGGGACGTGAGCCAATGACATCTTAAGATCTTGGAGTTTGTCATGTTTAGCTGAATCCAACTTTAACTAACACAACAGAATAAAAGCAGTTATAGCTGACTGAATCTCATCTGCTACAAAATCCCATCATTATTATTATCTTTTTAAAATTCAGATACATTTGGTTATCCTGAGTCAAATTGAGATATAGAGAACAATTGGAAGGTGTGAATAGTTGCTACTTGGTGACAAAAGAAAATAGACCAGAATTTAAAATCATTTTTACTTATTTACTCAATAATCAACTAATTTAATTTGTTATTAATCATGCTTTTATTTGTTCACTGTCATGTATCCACTTCTATAAGGGGTATCTCTTTAATGAGCTTAGAATCTAAGAACGATGAGCAATCCATTCGATGACGAATAGTCCATGATTAGTTGGATAACTTATGTATGTACAAAGGATAAAGATAATACAAAGTCACTGTAATTGGTTAAGTGGGTCAGAGATTTCACAAAGTAGCATATATATGAATTATGTCTTGAAAGAAAGTGAGGAGCTATCCAGTATGGTAAAATAGAGAATTCCAGGGATAGAAACCTAAAATACGGTATGGTTGAGTATATCTAAGTCATGCCACGTGAATTGACAACTCTGTGAGAGGAGTTGCCAAGAGGGAGATAAATCCGGAGAGAAAGACAGAAAGCAGTGCTTGAAGCCTAGCAGAATATGGAGATAATCAACAATTAACAAAAGTCAACCAAATTTCAAAACTCTCTAATGAAATAAACTGCAAAGCCAAAACCAAACCAAAACAGAAAGCAAAAAACAAATAAAACCATCCTAAGTGATGGTATATTGTTCATAGTTGACAAAATGTTTTGACATATCTTAAGCTTCGTGTGAATGAATTTTGAGCTAACTGCTCCCTATTGTCTTTTATTACAATTAATCATGCAGTTGAAACATTCCAGGGTTAAACCTTCCTTCAGAAACCACAGTATTTATTGCCTGTTTGAACAGTGTGTAACTCATCAACCAATTAATTGTATAACACTTAACAATGTGAATGACATGGCTTCAAAATTGTGCTAGTTTGGAAATGGACATTGGGCAAGCACCCATTCTCAGAGATAACTCAGGGATCTGCAGAGCATGCCTCACTCCTTGTTGCTTAAAACCAGTGATTAAGTTAGCACAGCAATCACGTAGACTATCTAAAAACAGCTGGGAGTGACAAGAATACTGGCTGAATGTTAACTCAAGATGAGTAATATCAGTGTCACCTGAATGTGACAATAAGTGACTTCAGCAAAAATGTGGAAAACATGTTTTAGCTTATTCTGTTAATTTAGTTCTTTCTATGACGTCATTATCTTGTAATGATGTCTGACCTTTAACATGAAAGCTTTTTGAAAAGTATTTGGTTCTACATATCAAATTGCTATTACATAGCAATCTATTAGAAAGGGGGGAAAACTAAATTGTTAACAGAATGCCTTATACATACAAATATCCAATGAAGTGTTATGATCATTGAAATTGGTAAAACAATTTTAGGGGATAGTCTGTGCTTAGTCAACATTTTGAATGATGTTTCATAGCATAGGAAATTCCTACCTGTGAATGTTTTATAGCATATACCTCTTATATACTATAAAACCACCAAGTATTATGCTATGATCTTTTAACCATCTATTTATTGAATGTCCTTTTCATTATGGACATGGGTAATATACTATATGGTTGAGTGACTTTATGTCCTTTACAATATGTTTCTTCTTCAAAGAACAATGCCATACCATAAGGATGGCAGGTACCTGTCAGAGCTTGTACTCCCTGCTACTGTCATACCTGCAAATAATATCTGTGATTCTGACTCTCATTTCTGCCAAGACCAGCTATAACTTACAAATCCATTGCAACATAGGGCTCAAAGATTCACTAGTCTATATGACTCCATATGTGATAAACCTGAATTGTCAAAAATGAGTGACTATAAATGGTATGAATGACACATCCCTTTGCAAAGCAGTCTGGGGTAATTGGAGAGGGGAATATCAGGGATTGAACTCAGGGGAAGTCAACCACTGAGCCACATCCCCAGCCCCATTTTGTATTTTATTTAGAGACAGGGTCTCACTGAGTTACTTGGCACCTCACCATTGCTGAGTCTGGCTTTCAACTCGTGATCCTCCTGCCTCAGCCACCTGTACCAATGGGAGTTTGGGGTATTTTTAAGGCAATGTCTCTCTTCTGGATCCTCAAATTAACCACATTTGGAATTTTGCTGTTTAGGAGGCAAAGCTTTAAGACTTGAGGTCCAATAATTAAATTCTACTTTACAACTGAATACTTTGTGTTTTTAGATGCAAATCACTTAACCTCTCCAAAAATCACTTTCTTTTTTTTCTTTTTTCTTTTTTTTATTAGTTGTTCAAAACATTACAAAGCTCTTGACATATCATATTTCATACATTTGATTCAAACGGATTATGAATTCCCATTTTTACCCCGTACACATATTGCAGATTCACATCGGTTACACATCCACTTTTTTACATACTGCCATACTAGTGCAAAAATCGCTTTCTTAATAAAATAATTACAACAATAATAGTCATTCTATAAAAAGTTTTGTGATGATCAAATTAAAGTAAGCATGTGACTAGAGTCAGAAAGCCAAAGGTCAAATATTTTTTTTCTGATATGCAGAAACTAGTCTAAAATAAAGGGGTCAGGGGGAGAAAGGAAAAAGAGGAGATTTCATTAAAATAAAAGAAAGATCTGTGGACTAGTTGAAGGGGACTGAGGGGAAGGGAGAAGGGACAAGATAAAGGAAAAACAGTAGAATGAATCTGACCTAATTTTCCTATGTACATATATGAATATACCACTAACTAAAACAAAGAAAGAAACAAACAAAAACTTAAAAGAATTAGCAGAAATACCAGCAGAATAGAGAGAAAGGAACAGCGGGAGGGAAGAAGGAAGGGAAATGGGAAGTACTGGGGACTAAATTAGAACAAATTATATTTCATGCTTTTAGAATTATGTCAAAATGAATCCTAATGTTATATAAACTGAAAAGCATCAATAAAAAAGTGAACTTTTGAAATTTAAAGTATTATGCAGATATGTGATTATTATTTTATATGGACACACATAAACACTTATCTAGAAAATTATATCCAGAATATTTCATTCCTACAAATTAAAAATCAAAGCAATTAGAAAAATGTGCAAATATTTGAATAAAGATGTTTTACTAAAGAAGGTATAACAATAAAGAATGAGTTCAAGAAATGATGCTCAAAACGATAAATCATCAGGAAAAGGCAAATTAAAACTACAAAAAGATCCCATTTCATACTCATGAAAATATCTAGAATTAAAAATGATGAAAACAAAAATTGACAATAGCAGCTGGAACCCTTGAACACTGGTGATGAGACGGTCAAATAGAACAGCCACCTTGGAAAGCAGTTTAGCAATTTCATATCAAGTTAAAAATAACTCCAAGTATATTCCTAGTTATTTATCAAGGAGAAATGAAAATATATGTCCATAAATCAACTCATCCATAATGTTTGTAGCAGGTTTAGTCATAATAGTGAAAAAAAATAAAGGGAGATCCTTACAGATACATTCATCAATGGAAAAATTAATAAGGAAACTGTGATATATTTACATGTGTATGATTTATTAGTAGTTGTTAAGAAGCCAAAGTAATTTGTGGTGATATAAATCAGAACAATGGTTATCTATGGGGAGAAGGTTTATTAGTTATCTTTCAATTACTAGAACAAAATGCATAAGATGATCCACCCTTGAAAAGGAAAGGTTTATGTTGGCTTACAGAGCGAAGGTTTCAGTTCACGGTTCATTGGCTGTGGATTCGTGCCTGTGGCAAAGCAGTATATCATGGCAATAGTGGGTGGCAAAGAAAGCGTTCACCTCATGGATGGGAAGTAAACAAAGAAAGAGAGGAGGGACCAGGGCTTCAGTATCTCCTTCAAGTGCCTATCCCCAGTGATCAAACTTCTTCCCATCAGACCCCATTTCTTGAAAGTTTCATTGTCTCCTAATAGTACCATAGGCTGGGAACCATGCCTTTAACACATGGGCCTGTGGGGAGAATTTCAGATCCAAACTTTAGCAGGAAACAGTAGGAACCTCTCATATGATGAAAATGCTTTATAACATAGTAGGTTGTTGAATATACAAGCACATACGTTTTTCAAAAGTTATTGCATTTTATACTTATGATCTGTACATTTTATTGTATATAAATTATACTTAACTTTAATAAAATAATCACAATACCATGTGGACCATAGGAGAAGCAGTAGACAAGAAATTCTAAGACATGTATGAGTTACAAACTTAACTCTGTCACTTACTATTATTTTGATATTCAAAAAGTCTTTTAATATTTTTATACCTCATTTCCTTTATTTATTTCTTTTATTTTATTTTAGGTCATTGATTCCTACGGACCCGTTAATTTGTAACTTCCATGAGTAGAGGAATAGTATCTATTTACTCCTATATCTAGAATAGATTATCTAATGCTTGGCATACAGAATGTTTGTAGTTTTTTAAAGCAAATTTAATTTGATTAAAATTTCTTTCATGTAAGCATAATTAGATTATTAACTAACTTGTGATTGAGTCATTCCTCTCCTTCATATATCTAATAACAAATGTTATATTACTTTTAAAATAAATAAAGAAACACTAGCAGGGTTTTAATCTTGCTGATTCTAGTTCATAATATCTCATGTTTGAAAAAATTTGGAGTTACATTTATAGTGTGCCAGCTCTCATAGGCATCCAAATTTTGAAATTATGTGTGTATGTGTTTCTGACCTCAAGTTTAATGAGTTTTTTTACCCAAAGATTTCTACTAATGAAAACACAATATTGGCATTTGATTGTCCTTATTATAAGATAATATAAGCCACAGATGAGACGATTGCAATTTGGGATGATTTTGATAAGTTTAAAAAATGACAGGTCAATGAATGGTGTGATATTTAGAAATAACAACGAAAAATGCTCATCAATATATCTTGTCACTGAACACACTAATTAGAAATAGAACACTAAATCATGGTTAGCACTAGAAGGAACCTTTTAGGAATTGCTGTTTGGAGTTTCTCATTCTACAACTTTAAAGAGAGGTGATTTGATTTTTACATAATCAATGGGTAAGTCTGAAATAGACATAATCAAGGAACTCCAGGATGTATTTTTCCCTTTAACTCTTGTTTCATTATTGCTTCACTTATTCAAAAATCTCAGTGCTCAAATTGATATTCATGTTTTTTTTTTTTTTTTTTTTTTTTTAGTTTTTGGTGAATATGATACCATTATTTAATTTATTTATTTGTGGTGCTAAAGATCAAACCTAACGCCTCGAATGTGGTAAGCAAATGATTTACCACTGAGCAACAATCCCAGCCCTATTTATGATCTTTTTGTATCTTTCTTTCCCCAACCCATGCTTTCCATAGCAGATACGTCTAAGCAATCATGAGTTTCCTCCTCACCAGAACATGGATTAGTTTCATTAAACACTTTCAGAAAAATAAAATAAAATAAAATAAAGACCTTTTTATTTGGAAGAAGGTTTGCAAGTTAAAACTAAAGCAAGTACTTTTGCAGTGTTACCACAAAAACATTGTTTTCTTCACCACTCACCAAGTTTCAGGTTTGTAGATAACATCAAAGTGGACTTCATTTTTTTAAAAAACATTGTTATGCATTGTTCTTCACTGAACATACTTTTTCTTGATAATTTTCAGTGAGAAATTATGCATTTGTGAAAATGCAAATCAAAGAAATTCAAAAGGAGAAATAATCAGCTAGAAATGGATTAGAAGATCCTCTGTGAAGAGCAGGTCCTTGGAGAATAAGTGAGTGGAATCAGCACATCCAGAGATCCACGGAGCAAAACCACAAAAAGAGAAGAGCCCACAATAAACATGCAGGGGATGGATGCGAAAATTATGTACTTTGAGGATGAAATACGAGATTACAATGTCTTTCTATGGCAAAGATTAGAGATGAGTCTAAAATGGCAGTAATGTTGCAGAGGATAGTGGGAATTTAGTGCAGCACAAGCATGGGGTAAACCGGAATTATGAGTTTCAGAACTGTATTCAATGTGGCCTTTTTGTTTAGGAATGGAAGCAACGTCAAGAAGCCTTGTTCTAAAAAGAGCAATTGCTGTCTCCTCTCTGGAAGTGGAGAAGGAGACTGTTTCCTGTCAGGCAGACACTGAGCTGGAGGTACAGGACAATAGTAAGGAGTAAATTCTGGTATTACTCTGACCATCATTCCAGTAGCTAACTCCTGTCGGCTTTACCTGGTCTTTGTTTTCCCACTTTCAGGTCTCTGTGTTTTGTCCCTGGGGAGTCTAGCTGCCATCTCATCCTGGACACCCACTCTTTGCCTGGGCCACATCTTGCTCTGACTATAACCTTTAACCCAGACCTTGGCTTTCCTCAAGACATGTAGGTCAATTAGATTCCGCAGTACCAATTCTGTTCTCAAAAAGTGAGTCTCAGACCCACAGCCTTCCTTTACTTCCCTAGGGTAATCTGAGGAAGGACTCTATGTCAGACTGGGAGCTGAGCTACAAAATCCCCCCTACTCTTATGCTAGCATAGCCTCAGGGGCTGTTGAGGTGGGCATAGTAAGTACCAATAGATTGCATGTGTCCTGCCTTCCATAGTGCCCTCCAGCTTGACATGAACCTACATGTGATCACTGGTATGTCTCCAGCTGCTGGTAGACAAAGCAAAGGGCATTCTTCACTTGATTGTACACTGGAGAGAATAAGGAAAAAGGGTAGCTTATCTAAGCCCAAGTCTGTCCTGTATTCTTCCCATTTATGTTCTGATTCTATCATCTCCATACTCCCCAAGGACATGTTTTAAGAAATGTAGGAATTTATGTTAATCGGATGAATTACTGGTTAGCTATAGAATCATAGAATGGATCCCAGTGCTACAGTTTCATTCCTCTAGAATAATAATCCTGCTATGTAATTTTGCAGTTTAGCTCTTTGCAGAGACACTCACTGCAGTTTAGCTCACTGCAGAGACACTCCTACCCTTCATAGCAGGGTCCCCAGGACAATCTGTGCTCTGGCTAGCAGCTCTTTCTTCAGCCTCTCAGCTCAACACTCTCCAGATTTGGCACTGACTAGCAATACTACAAATGTTTCCCTTTGCCTCTGGGATTTTGTCTATACTAATCTATTCTCCCGCATACTCTCTCTAACTTTTCTAATGGCTACATACCTATAGCCTCCAGCATCAAGCCAATGCATCCCCTCCTGAGAGACTAACTCAGAGATAATGTGTGTAACACTTATGGAGTAGAGCTTTAGAAGTACGTATACTATGTTTACTACCTAATACCTGTGCAACCATGGCTTACTTTACTGCTCTGTACCTTAGTGGGATTATTATAGAAATGGGATGAAATATTATTATATGTAGGTTATATTTATGAGTATGTGAGATAATGTCATAATTATGCATTATATAAAAACTCTCATGCTTAAGAGTGCAATCAATGCTGATTATTTTCTCTTGTCTTAACTAATTTAACAATTATCTACTGTTATTTAATAAGTCATACATTATTTTATAAGTTATGTATTATTACTTCATTATAACTCTCATCTCCATACTGAACTATGAAATTTTGTGAAAACCAAGACTGTGTTTCTATGATTTTTATATATGAAGCACAGAACATTGCACATACTAGTATATCAGTAAAAATTTCTAGGGTGAGTAATAATTAGTAAACAATAATTACTTGGGCAGATAAAAATATCACACAGTCTGACTTAAATCCTAACTCTGTCACTTACTAGGCAATGTCCTCAAAGTTTCAGTTTTCATATTTATAATATAAATAGTGATAATAAAAAATTATTTAATGGGTTATTTATACAATCTGTAAGAGATTGATAATAAATATGTAAAGTGCTTTGTAAATTGTGTTGCTCTGCACAAATAATAATTAATAGTATTCTTATATTTTTATTTGCTGAATTTTTTCTTAATTTTCCTAGAGGTCAAAGATATTTGATCAGATTTTACAAAAATCCCTATCACTTATGAACAAAAAATAAATAACTCTATGTGTGTGTGTGTGTATGTGTGTGTATGTGTGTGTGTGTGTGTGTGTGTGAGAGAGAGAGAGAGAGAGAGAGAGAGAGAGAGAGAGAGAGAGAGAGAGTATGCAATTAAAAGAAGAAAAAGTCCAGCAACTTTTCTTGGCCCACATAGATATTTCATGTCATAGAACCTGTCAAAGTTGTTGGTTGAATTCTGAAATCTACAAAGTTGCTTCTCACAGAGGATTCTTTAACATACCTGACCAAAAAATCTTGTTTCACAGGCTCCTTGTCAAATTTACTTCCAATTACCCTCATTCCTTGAGGCAGTTATTTAAACTTATGGAACTTATGAGCCAAAGTACTGGTCTTATCTTGGCCCTGATTTTGTGTATATTTTCTGCCTATTATTACCCTTCAGTCCTGGGCATTTTTTACTTCATAGGTAAGCCATAATTTATAAAGCTTTTTTCTTGCATCTGAGATCCATTTGGTGAGACTCCACTTATCTTCTTACTTTGTGGCTGTTTCAGACTTGTCCAGGCTTCTGCTTGTATTTGCTACCATAATGAGAAAAATAGGAGTTGGGAATGGGATTTAGCCCATTGAAGGGGAAGTTAGAAAATATTTATTGAGTATTTGTTAAGTGGTAGACAGTGAATTAATATTTTTACATAAATACCATAGCATCTCCAGGAAGAAACTGGGGATCTTTTCTTTTGACAAATAAAGAAACTGAGTTTAGAAGTTTTAAATAATTGATCTACAGCTACCCACTTAATCAGAGGCAAGGCTGGAATTCTGACTCATCTGAATCTAGTATCTAAAGTTTCAATGAAGCAATTATTCTTAACTCACATGGATCTGGTATTTGCATTTCCCCCCCCCCCACCAAACATCCCAGATAATTTCAATGTAATTGGCAGTGCCCCAAAACCATGAATGTGTTTTGTAGCCTCTCAGCACAAATTATTGAAACTTGATTTGACACAAGCTATTAATCTTAGTAAGCAATCATATTATTAGTAAAGGAAGTGAAAAAATAAAATCTGCCCTACATTCTTCAGAGGATTCCTCAGTTCAGCCCAACACATAGTTGTCAAGATCTATCAGAGAACTCAGCATGCCCAGGAAGGATAGTCCATTGGCATGATGCATGTTTCCTTCTAAAAACAGAGTCCCTTCCTCTGAAAATACAGTGCTTAAGTAAAAAAACTACCTTGATTTGGGATTAAGGTACAATATCACTTTCATTAACTAATATTTTGTTATGAATAAAGTCAGTTAAAAAGAAATTCATCTATTTGCATAAAGAATACAAGGTTTTATGAGAAGCAAAAGACCAACTCTCTACCTCCATAAAGATTTCTCCTTTCTTACATCAGGCAGATATTCTGAGAGATTGTTCGCCTCAACCCAATCATAAATTGAACAGTTCTCAGATAATTTGTTAGTTTAGGAAGACTAGTTAGTATCCACATTTTGAGCTCACACAATGTTGTAGGGGTTCTGGGTTTAGGATTGTGGTCTCTGATAGCCTCTTGACTGTGGCATGCTTGGTGACTAGGAAGTTTGACTAGGAAGTTTCTGTGCAAGACACAGAATGCCTGGCTGCTGGGAAAACCTCTGTGCAAAGACACAGGATGCCTGGCTACTGTAGCAATGTTCTTCCTTCATAAGAAAACTGTGTTATCTTATCAGCATTGACCTTGATCTTAGGCACACAGCTCATGGGCATATAAGAAAGCTCTTGTGAGAAAACCACAATGTTTCAGTGAACCTAAACCTGTTGGCCTAACAGTGACTTTATACAATGGGCTTTCTTGAGAGCTGCACAAACTAACATTGCATATTGCAACTTAGTATGTAACTGAGGAATAAGCTGCATAATGTTGCTAAGTCTGCAACCTGCCTAGTAATACAATGAACAATATGTACTAATGATGCCAATAACCTAAAGTAGCCTATTGATATAAATAAAGCTTGGAAGCTTGGCCTCTCTGCACTTCTGCCATCTTTCTTTCCTGCCTCTTCATGTGTCTCCCTTTTAATTTCTTTACACAATGTTTAGGTGGAATACCTTTCTGCTCAAAGACACTTCCTGATAAAACAGGAAGAAAATATCTACCATGTAATATGGCTGGTCCATTTCCCTGAAGGTCACTGTTTCCTAGGCACCAAAACCAGAGATTGTGATTGTGTGTGTGTGTGTGTGTGTTTGAAAGTTTCATACATACCCAGCTTCTGGACTGCCCTGAAATTTAACCTTTTTGATCCAACTTTGAATCTGAGGTCCCTTAAGTATTCATTTTGTTTCTCCAGGTCTATGAGAACACTGAATGTATTGCTAAGTTATTTTTCCCCTGCAGAGTCTCTCTGCTGGAGCCAGACTCAATCCTTAGCGTATCTCTGCTCTGGAATTTTAATTCATTGATTCCTGATAGTTTGTGATTATTTCTGATGTTTTCAAAGGTAAAATTTTGGCAAAGTACACAGAACTTTTTCTATTCATTGCAGAATGTTTAGCCTTCTATGAACTGATATTTCAGAGTAAGAGAGGAAAAGAGAAAAGGGGAAGGTGCTAGGGAATGATATTGATCAAATTATGTTATGTGCACATAAAAATATAGCACAATAAATTCCACTATTATGTATAATCATGATGCACCAAAAACGAGGTGAAATTTATTGTCAAAGGATTTTCATATTAAAATATATACAAAGGGTACAATATTTTAAGTATACAGTTATATTAATTTGTGTAAAGCGGTTACACTGTGCCATCACTATTACTCACATGATTGTAACAAAATATCATCAACACTTAGAATCATGCTTTGTTCCCCTTCCCAGTATCCAATCTCTATCTCCTAAATATAATTGTTATTTAAACAACTTTTCTCTCTGTTGAGGTATTTTATCTTTGACAGATAAAAACTTGCATGGAGACAAGTTTAATTCTTGTTAACTTCTTCAGTTGCTTATTTTAATGAATGCTTTGTCATATAGGATTCATTCTCCAGAATAAGCTTGTCAAAAGTGAATTCAACTAAATACACAAATCTAATGAAATTCATCAGATACTATTTCAAAGAATGATATGTTTTGTATGGCATTTCTCTTTGATAAAGGTAAACCCCTGCGTGACTTGAGATCTTTAATTTTTATAATATTTTCATCTGCCAGACTGTCATTCTCTTTCTCAAGGTCCTCTATTTGGGGTCCATCCTCTCTCTCAACTGTGGATAAGCATCATGAATTTGAATAATGATGAAAGCATGGATATAGGGACAGGTAGTTTGATGTTTGAATGTTGATATCACTTTCTAGCTGTATAATCTTATGGAAGTTGCTTATATTATCTAAACTCCATATCCCACAACATAAAGGAGAATAGTTATATCTAATTCATTTGTTATCCTAATTAAATAAGTAACTCCCAAAAGTCTCTAGCTTGTGATAATATGTGTGTATGTGTTTACAAAATATTGGTAAATAAGGCACATCTGCTTTGTAACTCTTCCACCTAGAATTCAAACATTTCATTGGTGAGATCTAATCACATGATCTAATCCATATTCAACTGCAGGTGAGCAGGCAAAACAACAAAATGAATTACAAAATTTTTGAATTACAAAAACAAAATCATTTCCAGACTAGAATCTATGACTTCTTTTTCTTTAAAGTTTAGAGTACATTAACTTTAATATCATTGTAAACTATTACATTCCTGACTCAATTATATTTTGCATTTTATTATAAGGCAGAGTATTAATCTCAAGGAAAAAGAGGTTGTCAATTATAAAGTTTGTGGATAAAGGTTTGAATCAGATTGCTTAAGTTGTTAACAAGGACAGCTAATTATGCAGCAAAAATGTGTGTTCTTTCTTTGTAGAATAAAATTGTCACCGAGAAGCAGACATTCAGTTAGGGACTATTTCCTTGCCTGCATTTGAATATAGATGGGACCATGTGACTAGATCTAACCAATGGAATGTGTTATATCTAGGCTGAAGAGTTTAAGAAGCAAACGTACCTTATCCACCAATTCTTTCTACACACAGGCACATACCTTTGAATCTTTGAGGCAAGAGAACAGTAAATATTTTCTGTGAAGTACTTGATAGCAAATATTTTAGGATTTGAGGGTCAGAGTCATGTACCACATAATGAGTTTTTGGTTAATAATTGTCCTCCTGTGTGTTGGTATATACCACATAACCTGTGTGTGGAGTAGGCTATTATTTATGTAAGCATAGCCTATGGTGTCCTCACCACATACAACAATGCATTTCTCATAGTGTAGCACCATCAAGAAGGTGAGTACATGATGTACTCAACTCTCATTTTTGCATAAAAGCAGTCACCACAAATAAATTAGTATTCTACTTAAATTATATTTATGGATATTAAAATGTAATATTATAATTTTTCTCAAAACATTAGTCTTTATATTGTTTTTTAAACCACTTAAAATTCAAAACTCATTTTAAAAGCAGATGGTGGGCCAGATTTGGCCTCTAACCCTTACTGTAAAGGATGGCAATGCCACAAAATATAAGTAGTTGTGTTCTCTGTGTCACCTCAGAATTGGTCAGCACAGAATTGCAAAATACCTGCAGGGGTACTTAGCAAAGAATAAGCTATGCTTAAAACAGAAAATTTGAAATAATAATTCTATGTATTACTAAAATTTTTCCTAATACAGAAATTATTAAAAAGGTGGTGTGATGTTCTAAAATTGGATGAAATTCTTATATCTGGCTGAATCAATTGACAAGCAGGAAAACATATTCTAATAAATTCAAGATCATTGTAATCACATTAGTTATCTTGACTGGTTACAATTTTATAAAACTAGAAAGCAGCAGAAGGAAAATTGAACATTTCACATTATGTGGTAATTAAAAAATAGAATTCTGAAGAAAAAAATAATCAGGAAGAAACCTAAAGAGAAATTATCTTGAGATGAATTAAAGTGACAACTCAGCAATCAAAAATTATGGGATACAGCAAAAGCAGTATGATGAGGGAAATGAATAGTAATAAACACTGCATTAAAACTGAAACTGTAAGAATCCTAGAAGAAAATATGGGGTAATATCTTCATGACATTAGTTTTGACAATGATTTAAGGGATATAGGAAGCAAAAGCAGAAATTTATACACATAGTATACCAAACTTAAAAAACCCCTCTGTACTATAAGGGAAATAATCAAGACAATAAAATACATACTATATAGTGTGAAAAAATATTTGCAAACCATATATGTTATGAATTGTTAATTTCCAAATGATATAGGAACTCCTCCAACTTAATATCAAAAAAGTGAGCATGGAGCACAGGCAGACCAAGGGCAGCTCCACCTGCATCTGCAGAGCACAGGCAGACCCAGAAAAGCCTCGTCAACACCTATGGAGCACATGCAGGCCCAGGACAGCTATACCAATGCCTGAGGAGCCTGCACTGGGTCCTAGCTGTATCTTTGAACACATTGCCCAACACAACCTTTGGCCCCCCCCAGCTGACCTGATACTCCATCACTGAAAGCAGCCACCTCCATTTTGGGACACTGTGTCATCACCATCTTTAGTTTCAGCAACTCCCACCTTAGAAAACCTGCTGGGCAGGAGAGGTATTAAAACCCTGCAGGGGTATATAAGCCTAGATGTTTTTTTAAAAAAAACAAAAACAACAACAACAAAAAAAAAACAATAGCATTGCCTATCCTCAGTTCTAGAAGGGAAGACACACAGACAACATGAAAAAAACAAGGGAAAAACATGCCCCAAACAGATACTACATTATTAGAATCCATGCCTGGCACAATCGAAGAAATTACAGAACAAATACAGGCAGCAAAGATCATTTTGATAAAGAGCTACTTGAGCAAATACAGGAAGCAAAAGATTACTTCAATAAAGAAATGAAGGTACTGAAAACAAACGAATAAACAAACAAACAGAAATCCTTGAAATAAAGAAACAATAAACCAAATTAAAAGCTCAATAGAAAGCACCATCAACAGATTAGACTATTTGGAAGACAGGACCTCAGACAATGAAGACAAAATATATAATTGAAAAAATAATCTAGAATGAATGGGAAAACCAAATATAAGAGGCTTACAGGACACCAAATGTACAAAATCACAACAGATACATACCAAGGCACATTATAATGAAAATGCCTAGCATACAGAATAAGGAGAGAATCTTAAAAGCCCCAAGAGAAAGGAATCAGATTATATATAGAGGGAAACCAATTAGAATACCAGCAGATTTTTATTCAGCAGATACCCGCAGAATACCCAAACCCTGAAAGCTAGAAGATCCTGGAACAACATATACCAAGCACTGAACGAAAATGGATGTCAAGCAGGAATCTTGATCCAGAAAAACTAAGATTTAGATTTCATGATGAAATAAAAATCTTCCATGATAAATAAAAGTTAAAAGAATTTACAACTAGAAAGCCAGCACTACAGCAGATCCTTGGCAAAATATTCCTCAAGGAGAAAATGAAAAAAAAAAAAAAAAAGAAAATCAGCAGGGGGCGGTATTACACAAAGGAGAAACTAAGTCAGTTTAATATAAAAAATGAACAAGAATGGCTGTAAATGCAAATCACGTCTCAATAAAAATCCTGAATGTTAATTGCATAAATTCACAAATCAAAAGACATAGACTGGCAGATTGGATTTAAACAAAAAAAGATCCAAACAGACTCATCTCATAGGAAAAAACATCCACAGACTGAAGGTGAAAATTTGGGGAAAAACATTCTACTCACATGGACTGTGGGTTCCCATCCTCATATCAAATAAAGTAGACTTCAAACTAAAGTCAGTCAAAAAGGATAAAGAAGGACACTACACACTGCCCAAGGGAATCAAACACCAACAAGACATAACAAGTATAAATATATATGTCCCAAACAATGGAGCATCTACATTCATCAAACAAACTCTTCTCAAGCTCAAGAGTCAAATAGACTAAACACAATAATTCTGGGTGATTTAACACACCTCTTTCACCACTGGATAGATATTCCAAACAAAAGGGGAACAAAGAAACTATAGAACTCAATAAAAGAATCAATAACTTAGACTTAATTGACATATATAGAATAAAATATTCACCCATCACAAAAGAATACACTTTCTTCTTCGCAGCACATGGATCCTTCTCTAAAATAGACTATATATCATTCCACAAAGCAACTCTTAGCAAATATAAAACGTACAGATACTACCCTGCATTGTATCAGATCATAATGGCATGAAATTAGAAATCAATAAGAAATAAATAAATAAATAAATAAATAAAAGCTACTGCAAAACCTGTAGACTAAATAACATTGTATAGAATTAATAATGGGTTTAAAACAACATCAAAGAAGAGATTGAATAATTCCTAGAGGTAAATTGAACACTGATACAACATACCAAAATCTTTGGGATGCTATGAATACAGTATTAAGAGAAAAGTTCATTGCATGGAGTTCATTCCTTAAAATAAGAAAAAGTCAACAAATAAATGACTTAGCATTACATCTGGAAGCCCTAGGAAAAAAGAACAAATCAACACCAAAAGCAATAGAATACACGAAATAATTAAAATTAGAGCTGAAATCAGTGAAATTGAAACAAAAGAAACAGTTGAAAAATTGACAAAACAAAATGTTGGTTCTTTGAAAAAAATAAATAAAATTGATAAACCTTCAGCTCTGCTAACAAAGAGGAGAGAGAAAACTCAAATTACTAACATCCATGATGAAAGAGGAATATCACAACAGACACTACAGAAATACAGAAGATAATTAGAAATTATTTTGAAACTTTTTACCAAAGGCATCGACAAATTTCTAGAGTCACAAGATTTACCCAAACTGAACCAGGGTGACATACATGACTTAAACAGAACAATCTCAAGTGATGAAATAGAAGATGCCATCAGAAGCCTACCACCACCAACAACAAAAGGTCCAGAACCAGATGGATACAGAGCTGATTTCTACAAGACCTTTAAAGAAGAACTAATACAAATACTCTTCAATTTATTTCAGGAAATAGAAAAAGAGGGAGTACTTCAAAACTCATGCTATGATGCCAATATCACCCTGATTCCAAAACCAGGCAAAGACACATCAAAGAAAGAAAACTTTAGACCAATATATCTATTGAACATAGAGGAAAAAATTCTTAATAAAATTGTGGCAAATGGGATACAAAAACATAACAAAAAGATAGTGTACCAAGATCAAGTGGGGCTCATACCAGGGATACAAATTGGTTCAACATATAGAAGTCAATAAATGTAATTCATCACATTAACAGACTTAAAGAATCACATAATTATCTCAATAGATACAGAAAAAGCATTTGACAAAATACAGCACCCCTTTATGTTCAAAACACTAGAAAACTTAGGGATAACAGGAACATCTCAACATCATAAAGGCTATCTATCCTTAGCCCCAGGTCAAAATCATTCTAAATGGAGAAAAATTGAAGGCTTTCCCTCTAAAATCTGGAAAAAGACAGGGATGCCCTCTTTTACCACTTCTATTTAAAAGTTCTTAAAACTAGCCAGAGCAATTTGACAGACAAAAAATTTAAAGGGATACACATAGGAAAAGAAGAACTCAAATTAGCACTATTTGCCAATGATATGATTCTATATGTAGAAAACTCAAAAAATTCCATCAGAAAACTTTAGTAACTAGTGAATGAATTCAGCAAGGTAGCAGCATATAAAATCACCACCCATAAATCAAAGGCATTTCTGTATATCAGTGACAAATACTCTGAAATGGAAATGAGGAAAACTACCCCAGTTACAACAGCCTCAAATAATAATAATACATAAAATATTTATTTTATTTATCAACTTAATGAAAGAGTTTAAAGACCTCTACAACAAAAACTACAGAACACTAAAGAAAGAAATCAAAGAAGACCTTAGAAGATGTAAAGATCTCCCCTGTTCTTGGATAGGCAAAATTAATATTGTCAAAATGACTACACTACCATAAGCACTATACAGATCTAATGCAATTCCAATCAAAATCTTAATGACATTCCTCATAGAAATAGAAAAAGCAGTTATGAAATTCATCTGGAAAAATAAGAGACCCAGAATAGCTAAAAAAATCTTTAGCAAGAAAAGTAAAGCAAGTGGTATCACTGTACCAGATCATAAACTATACTACAGAGATATAGTAACAGAAATGGCATGGTATTGGCACAAAAATAGACTTGTAGTCTAATGTCACAGAATAGAAGACACAGAGAAAAGCCCACATACATACAGTTATCTTATATTAGACAAAGGCATCAATAACATATATTGGAGAAAAAATAACCCTTCAAGAAATGGTGCTAGGAAAACAGGAAATCCATATGCAACAAAATAAAATTAAACCCCTATTTCTCACCATGCACAAAACTCAACTCAAAGTGGATCAAAGACCTAGGAATTAAATCAGAGATCCTGTGCCTATTAGAAGAAAAAGTAAACCTAAATCTCCATCATGTGGTTTAGGCCCCAATTTCCTTAATAAGACTCCTTGTAGTGCAAGGATTAAATTCAAGAATCAACAAATGGGATGGATTTAAACTCAAAAGCTTCTTCTCAGTAAAAGAAACAATCAGTGAAGTGAATAGAGAGCCTACATTTTGGGAGCAAATTTTCACCAAGTGCACACTAATCTCTAGAATATATAAAGAACTCAAAAATCTTAACACCAAAACAACAACAACAACAACAAAAAACACACAAATAATCCAATCAATAAAAGGGCCAAAGAACTAAACAGACACTTCTAGAAGAGGATATACAATCAATCAACAAACATGTAAAAAATGTTCAACATCTCTAGCAATTAGAGAAATGCAAATCAACACTACTCTAAGATTTCATCTCACTCCAGTCAGAATGGCAGCTATAAAGAATACAAACAGCAATAAGTGTTGGCAAGGATGTGGGGAAAAAGGCATATTCATACATTCCAGGTGGAACTGCAAATTGGTGCAATCAATATAGAAAGCAGTATGGAGATTCCATGGAAAACTGGGAATGGAACCACCATTTTACCCAGCTATCCCACTTCTGGGTTTATATACAAAGAACTTAAAAACAGCATACTACAGGGACCCAGCCACATCAATGTTTATAGCAGCATAATTCACAATAGCTAAATTGTGGCTCCAACCTAGATATCCTTCAGTAGATGAATGGACAAATAAAATGAGGTATATATACCCAATGGAATATTATTCAGCATTAAAAGAGAATAAAATCAAGTCTGAGTTATAGCTCTTTCAAAAAATTTTATTTTTGTTATTTGTGTCCTTTTGCTGTTTATTTGAATTTGATGATCAGCTCCTCAAGTTCTTCAAAAAAAATGTAGTTGGGAATTTGACAGAGATCATATTAGATCTATAGATTATTTTGTTCAGTATTTCCCTCTTGGCAAAACTAACTATCCCATCTGTGAACATGGAATATTTTCTTATATATTTTGAACTATTTTATTGTTTTTTATCAATGTTTTATTTTGTATGTATAAGCTTTTTTGGTTATTTTTGTATACATTTTATTTTTATGCAAATATAAATAATTTTTAAATATTTTTACATTAAAAAAGAGAATAAAATCATGACATTTGCAGGTAAATGGATAGAGTTGGAGAATATTATGCTAATTGAAGAAAGCCAATCCCAAAAAATAAAATGCCAAATGTCTTCTCTGATATAAGGATGCTGATTCATTAAGGGGATGGAGAGTGGAACATGGGAGGAGTAGATGTAATTTAGATAGAGCGAAGGAGAGGAAGAGGAAGGGGAGTATGAGGGTAGAGAAGATGGTGGAATGAGAGGGACATCATTACCCTAAGTACATATATGAAGACATGAATGGTGTGACTCTGCTTTGTGTTCAACCAGTGTCATGAAAAATTGTGCTCCATCTGTGTAATATGAATTGAATTACATTTTTCTGTCATATATAACTAATTGGAATAAATAAAATCAAAAAAGTAAAGAAACCAATTAAAATCTGGGCAAAGAACTTGAATATACATTTCTTCAATGAATACATTTATCTGATGAGCAGACAGATAAAAAGTTGCTCAAGTTCACAAATTATTAGAGAGATTAAAATCCTAACTACAATGAGAAGTAAACCATATACTTATTAGGATTATTGCAAAAAACAAAACAAAACAAAAACCCAGAAAATATCAAAAACGTTTCAAAAAACAGTAAATGTTGACCAAGATGTGGAGACATTCAGACCAATTTATTGTTAGTGAGGCAGTAAAATGGTGCCACCATGGAAAGCAGTATAAAGTTTCTTCAAACACTAAATACAGGAAAACACAGATTGCCATATAATCCAGCATTTCTGAGTACATCTCCAAAAGAATCAAAAACAGGATCCTGAAGAAATATTTGTACACCCACATTCATTGTAGCATTATTCACACTTTGAAGAGACAGAAACTTGAATGTCCATGGATAGATGAATGGATATAGAAAAGGTTCAATCACATGCTGCTTAACAAGGTGCTAGTCTACAAAGGACTATATATATACACCATTTTATATATATACTTCACTCTCAGTAATGGAGGGAACTAAGGAAGTTGAATAAGGAAACAAAAACAGTAAACCAATCAGATCTGACAGACATAGGGAACACCAGCAAACGATACAGAGTACACATTCTCCTCAAGAACACACATTATAATGCCTAATTTTGTTGTAGCCATCTTAGTTTGTGTACATGTATTCAGTTATATTTGCATCATGATGAAATAGCCTCATGACAGATTTCTCAGAACATATCCCCAGTGACATGTGTCCTGTCTGCATATGCATATAATAGAATATCATTCAGCCTTTGAAAAGAAAATTCTGTCATCCCCTTCCTCTTCCTCTCCTTTGCTCTATCTAAAGTACATCTATTCCTGACAACAAAGATAAATCCTATGGATGGCCAGGAAGCTAAGTGAAATAAACCAATCACAAAAGACAAATGTTTTATGATTCAACCTACGTGAGGAAGAATAAAACCTAAAATAATGAGTTTTAGAAATAGAAAACAAAATAACGGTTTCCAGGTGCTGGGAGAGAAGAGAAAGGAGATATTTTGCCCAATGGACCTAGTTTCAATTTTGCATGATGACAATCGCTAGGGATGTGTTGTACAATAATGTGCATGTAGTTAAAAATACTGTGCTTTATCTTCTAAAATGATTTAGATAACAAATTTTATGGGTTGTTTTTTTTTCTAAGCACAAAAATGTACTTTGGAAAATCTAAGGTGTCTAAAATATCTTGATAGCAAGTGTTAAAATAAATATTTGCATTTTCTATTAAAAAGGAAGAGTCTAGGTGCCAATATAAACAAAGAAAAGACATGAATCACAAAAACAAGGAAACAAGTGACTCAGCTCAGGAAGTAATCCCAGAAACTCCCTTGTGTGATAGTAACTGTATGAGGCTAGAAGACAGACATAAACCCAGTGCTCCAGGTGTCAAAAGCAACCATGCTGTGCCCCAGGGCTAGTGAACACTTCTCAGGTTGGCAGGAGAATGACCATCTCTAAGATAAATCCAATAAAAAGATAGGCTATGTGATGAGGCTGAGTTTATGTAAAAGTATACTGAAAGACTTTTAAGACACACAGGAAAAGTATGAACAAAACAGCAAATAAAACATAAGGAAAATATTGGTTTATGAAATGCAAAAAGGTAAAAAAAGGAAATATAATCAAATAACTGTAACTTATAGTCTTTCATCATAATAATGTAAACACTATATGACACAGATAAAAATGACGACATTGGGATAATAAATGAAGAATAGATGACATCTGTGAGAAAGGTATATTCACACGTACTTTAAGAGCAATTCAAAAAATGATTTCCAAATTTGATTAATCAAAATAAATTAATGTATATACATTATATTGAAAGTGCTAAGAAAGGTTGTCTTTGGAATGTATAAGTGGGAGAGTAGAAAGGCATGGATCTCAAAACATCAGTATTTTCTTAAAACCATTGGGTTTGTTAAACCAAATATTGTATTTATTTGTATAAGTAAAATTTTATAATATTTAAACATATTAGTTTGCTAAATAATATTAATCTTAAAGGAGTTTGATTTAAAATTTTTATCATTTAATACATAAATGATAAAAATGCTATAAAATTTTAATAATAAAAATTATTATTATAAAATTATCTAGTTATATTTACTGAAATAAATTCAAAGTTCATTTTAATTAACTATTATTTTAATCATACAAATTTTAGAGAATACAGTGTAATAACTCAATACATGTATGCAGTTTATAATTATTAAATCAATGTAATAAAATTCTTATCAAAAGTGTTTGCAATATTTCATATTTTTAATGTTTTATATGCAAAAAATGTTTGGAATATTTAATATTTTTAATGTTCTATTTTTATTTTCTTATTCATCTAAATTTACTATTTAAAACCAGTCAATCTTCACAAACATGCCTTCAAATTACTTCTAGATTTATCAAGTGTGATATACAAGTGTCATAATTGTTTTATGTACCACAATATGAACATGTTTGGAAAGCACTATTTTGAACTATCCCTTCATTTAAATCTTACACTAATAAAATAATTTAAGGGATATAAAGTATTGACACAGCTAATAAATACTTTTCTGTTCTTCTTTTTTCCCTCTTAAAAGATTCCTGAGGTTTGAAGGCAATGCACACCAGGACAATGAATAATATTTCTGGGCTAGCTTCCAAAACCTATTTACTCCATTGTATTGCAGAAAATGATTCAACTCTATTTTTTTGTAGTTTTAATGGCTTCATATTTGATTAAAGACAGAGTTGATTTCTTATTTGTCTTTATCTCACCTAGCCTTGTTTCTGAAAGACAATTGATATTTAGTAAATGTTTACCAACAGCACAAAGCATTGAAGTTACTTTATGGGGTACATCACTTATATAGCCTGTCTTCCAAGTTTAATGATAAATTCCATTATTGACATTTTGGTATGATTAGGTTGTATTTTTATCTTCATTTCACTGA
This sequence comes from Callospermophilus lateralis, assembly GCF_048772815.1. Classification (NCBI taxonomy): domain Eukaryota; kingdom Metazoa; phylum Chordata; class Mammalia; order Rodentia; family Sciuridae; genus Callospermophilus; species Callospermophilus lateralis. The sequence continues at coordinate 142,554,713 of NC_135306.1, forward strand.
TTAATATACTCAGATGAAACCTAAATATCTATTTCCAAGGGCTTTTATGTTATGAGTTAGTAGTTAAGTTACTAAATAGTCATCACTGTATAGGCATCATCCAATTTGAATGATTGCCCATTGACGATTGTTAAAACTATTGAGAAGATTTAAATACTACAATTGTTTATATATACATATATATTATATATATATATATATATTTATATATTCCAAGCCAAAATATACTATAGGAATTCGTCAATGCTGATTTTATTTTTCTTTCTTGATGAATATTGTGTTTCTATTGCTAAATTATTAACTTATAAATATAGAACAGATTAAATCTATTTATAATTCTGAGTATTTCTGTGTAAAACTGTTAATTTTACATTCAAAAACAGATGTTTCCAAAGAGGGCTTAGTTTTTCTGAGTGAGCTATAGCTAATGAGAGTTATCATTTTCTGAGTCACTGAATCAGCAAAATAATGAGAGCATATTGGAAAGCATTAATGCAGTTTGTGATGTGTCTTATCACTATTGAATGAAGAGACAAAGGATCATAGTACCAGATAAAATGATGGGATGTTAGGTAGGTATTTCAACAAACTTGCTTGTGCACCTCAGTGATGGCTATAATCTTTGTTAAATGTCCACTGCTATCATTCTGCAATTGTAGAGTAACTGACATGACTCAAGTACTTTCTTTGATTTTATAACCTGGTTCCACATCACCCACTTAAAGACCTCTCCCACTTCTTCCTCATTAAACTCCCAATCCAGTTTTGCTGACATATCATTACACTTTTTTCACCTTCTCTCTGAATTGTACTGTCTATGTGGCCCCATCATCATCACTGTATCCCATCTGGCCTCTACCACTCAGCATTTACCCTCCCCATTATTTGTCAAAAAAACAGGTGCATGTTTAATGTGGCAGCAAGCCTGAATCATCAGGAAGCCCTGTCATAAGACAGTGTGAACTACTGACCTCCTCCCAGGAATGTTCTACTTGCAATACACCACTCACAACATGCGTCCTTGGTTCTACCTTCCTCATTGGTAGCCTCAGATCTTAAACTTTTCAGTGCCTCTGCCTTAATTCCTACTCCTTTCCTGATTCCAGACTGATTTCAGTTTCACCAGTCCATGCCCTGATCAGAGTCTCTGATAACTCAGGTGGTCCTTGTCATCATTGTTGTCATTTCATTTTCATTTTGCATTGATTGCCTGATCATTTCAGTCATCGACATGCTTCCACGTAAGTCACAATTATTCTGGCCCCTGGTATGTGCTCGTACACGGGCTTTCTTCTCCCTTCCTCAACTCGTTAAGCCTTGTACTTTTTTCAATTTGGATGCCTTTTCCATGAAACCATCTGTATCAGGAAGGATTCCAATAGTAAGCAGATGGCACACTTGAAATTGGATTGTTTGAGAAGGGTTTATTTTAAAGGTGGTCATTTACAAAAGTTGAGTGCTGGAGAACTGCAAAGATTACATAGTAACAAGGATTTACCATCTCTAGGCCTAAAAGGATAAATGGAAGGGATTGGTACAATATTCAGAGAGCAGTGAATATGTTAGCATTTCCATGGTCTTAGACAAATCCAGCCAGAAAGCAGAGGAAACCAAAGTAGGTAATAGTACAACGTGAGTGGAGAGTTCACATGGAAGTCCAAGTGCAAGACCTGGTGCACCGTCCCTATTTCAATGGAAAATACATACTTTTTTGAAATTTTTTTGAACATGTTTTAATTGGTTCTCTTTAGTTATACACATGGTAGAATAAATTTTGATATATTTATAGAGACATAGAGTACATATTATCCTAGTTTGGATCCCAGTCTTGTGGTTGTACATGATGTTGAGATCCATTGTGCTATATTCATATATGTGCATAGGAAATTTGTGTCAAATTCATGCTACTTTCTTTCCTATTCACATGCCTATTCCCTTCTCTTTATTCCCCTTTGTCTAACCCACTGAATTTCTATTCTTAAAATTTCTTTTTAGGAAAAAAAAAAGTCATACTAGTTTTTGGTTCCCTACTTATAAACAGTGAAGCTCATTAGTATCTTATTTACATTCATATGGCCATAGATATAATAATTTTTGTTTTATTATGTATTCCATAATTGATTATGAAATGATTAGTAAATGGTGTAAGTCATGAGAAGAAATAAAACTTTAAAAAAGCAAAAGCTATGAGTTAGGACCAAATCCTTCCATTCCGTAGCTAGGGGATTTTGAAAAAAAAAATCATTAATTTGTCCTATATTTTTCTCTCTTGTAAAATATGAGGTTTCTTGAGTAATGAAATTCAAACTCCAAAAAAATTGTAGAAAAAACACTGCTTGGTAAATGGTGGGAATTCAGTACTTTAAGGTACTTGTCTGTTGCCTGCTTACTCATATCTTATATTATTTGACTATGTTGCCATTTCTCTGACAACAGTAGCACTGAATAAAAATCTAAAAACAAAAATGAACTTGTCAGAAGAAAATCCTTTGACCTTACTGCCTTCAAAATTCAGAAATTCTTGTTCCTTCCTATAAGACACTAGTATTGTCTCAGCTACCTTAGATTAAAAATGCAAAATTATAGAAAACATTCAGCCTTTTGTTTTGTGGGACTGGCTTATTTCACTTAGCATGACATTCTCCAACTCCAATCATTGACTAGCAAATACCATAATTTCATTCTTCTTTAAAGTTGAGTAATATTCCACTTAGTATATATACCATATTTTCTTTATTCTTTCACCCATTGAGGGACACCAATAAATTGGTTCCATAGTGTAAATATTTGGAATTGTGCTGCTATAAACATTGACATGGCTGCATCACTATAGTATGCTTATTTTAAGTCCTTTGTGTATAAACCAAGGAGTGGGAGAGCTGGGTCAAATGGTGGTTCCATTCCCAGTTTTCTGATGAATCTCCATACTGTTTTCCATAGTGGTTGTACCAATTTATAGTCCCACCAGCAATCTATGAGTATAACTTTTTCACCACATCCTCACCTTATTGTTGCCTGTATTCTTAATGATTGCCATTCTGATAGGAGTGAGATGAAATCTTAGAGTAGTTTTGATTTGCATTTCTCTAATTGCTAGAGATGTTGAATACTTTTTCATATATTTGTTGATCAGTTGTATTTCTTCAACTGTGAAGTGTATGTTCAGTTCCTTTGCCCATTTATTGATTGGGTTATTTGTTTTTGTGGTGTTAAGTTTTTTGAGTTCTTTATATATCCTAGAGATTAATACTTTATCAGAGGTGCATATGGTAAAGATTTTCTTGCAACCTGTGGACTCTAATATGTGAATGCTAATTCACAATAAGGTTGGAGGCACTAGGGAAGAATAGCATTACTGTAGATTAAGTAGAGGGAAGTGATGGGAGGAGAGAGGAAGGGATATGGGAATAGGAAAGATAGTAGAATGAAACAGACATTATTACTGTATGTATATATGACTATATGACCAATATGATTCTGCAACATATACACTCAGAAAAATGAGAAAATATATCCCATCTATGTATAATATATCAAAGTGCATAAATGTATTCTACTGTCATTTATAACTAATTAACTAATTAAAACAAATAAAATAATTTTTAAAAAAGAAAATTCAACATAAATGAATGCAAAATTATCTTAGGGTTTTCACTGATTTGTTGCATGCCTACAGATTTGCTGATGTCCTGTTAAAACTTCCACCTATACCCTCTCTCAAATCTGTTCCAATATTATTCTAGCATTGGCATTATCTTTATTTTCTCATGACTAGAAAACAATTAAAAATTTAAAAAAGAAAGAAAATTCAAAATGGATTTAAATGGATTTTTGTTTCATTTGACACTTCCCTTCGCTGAAATGTAGATCATCTCAGATTCTAAAATTTCATTTTGTGGTTAATTTATTTTTTAATGTTATAAAAAGGGCTTTGTCATATTTTCTTGATTTACCAACCCTGAAATTAAGCACATTAAAAAGGAAATTGAGGAAAATATTTTGAAATATAAACAAAATTTACAATCATCATTTTGGAATGCTGAAATAGAAGTCATCCTTCCTAACTAAAACACACACACACACACACACACACACACTATATATATATATATATATATATATATATATATATATATATATATATATATATTATATTATATTATTTACAGTTCTTTATAATTTGCCAAACCTTTCTAGTCGATATATTATTTGGTCTTCTTGATAGTACTGGTAGGTTGGTGGTATTGTCTTCATCCATATTTCAGAAAACAAGACTAAAGTTGAGAATTTTAGTAACTTTCCAAATTAGTAAGGTAATGGGAGATAGAATTGAAATCTTTTTTTTTTTTTTTTTTACAAATTGTCTTTTCAATTACAACTTACCACCTAAATATATTCAAAGATCTTTATAAAATTTAAATCTTTTTTTTTTCTGTTTCATAAGAATAGTAAGGGAATTCTATTTTATATTATTATATAAAATTGCATTTTTATATTTTTAAATATGTTTATTTACTTTTTTTTGGTGCTAGGGATTGAACCCAGGACCTTGTACACACTAAACATGTAGTCTACTATTGAGCTGCACCCCAGGCCAAAGTTACTGTTTTAGAGTACCTTTCTTTGACATATAGACTCAACAGAGTGTTAATATCCTGTATTCAAAGTATTAGAGGTTTAGAAGGATGATAAATTTGTGCACAAGCTTTGCTAGCTCTATTAATTTAAATATTTCATGAGGAAAGAATAATATATTTAAAGACATTGTCTTTTGAAACATTAAAAACTATATTTAAATCCTAGTTCTGCCTTTCACTAGCTTTATTTATCGCAGTAACTTCTGTGAGTACTAGTTTCTTCACTAATAATATGTGAATAATAATTACCTAAAAAGGTTGTATTGGAAGTAAAAAAAATTGTATATGAATTTTGTGACCTGGCACTGTCATATTAGTGGTCAGTATGATGTAACTATATGTATAATACCATAGTAAACTTCAGAATTATGTCCATATATTTATATCTATATAATATGTTGACCATATGGACATACATGTATAGGGGTTTTGAAACTTTATTGACAACAATTGATATTTGGTTAATTTTATGTTTAGATTATATATTTTTCCTTTTAGGCAGTTATGTTTAAATAATTTATGGACTTGGAGAAAATTTGTAAGCACAGCACAAAGAATGTATTCTTGTGTATTCTCTATTAGAGTTCACAGAGATAGATATAAATGTGGACGAATGTATATGGTTATTTTCTGACCCATCTTAGTTGCATATATCATGCTTCTTTACCCCCAAATACTTCACTCTATTTTCTGAAAAAAAAATCCAAATGAAAAAGAAAAAATTTTTCTTATGTAAACAGAGTAAAATTATAATTGGGAAATTGACCTAAATAAAACAACATTTAAGCTACAGAACTTAATAAGGACATATCATTTGTCTCCAAATAATGTATGAATTCTAGATGTTGTCCTTTTTATTATCTCCATTTATTTGAAAATTTTCTTTACTACCTTTCTTAACATTGAAATTTGAAGACTAGAAAACAATTGAAGAATTGTCTCAATTTGGGTTGACCTCATGTTCCCTAAACCTTACACTCATGTAATGCATTTTCTGCTCATAATGCTGCAGAATTAATGCTCTGTTATTTTCTAAGGGCAACATAGCAAGAGGTAAATATTACAATATCATTTTGTTCTATAACTGCTGATGTTAACTTTGGTCACTTGATTAAAGAGATTATTGTTAGATCGCTGTTTTTTGCTTAGTAATAAACAGATGTCTGTTGGGAACTAATTGAAGAATATAAAAAAATCTCCCATTTCTCCTCAAACATTTGTCCATTAGAGTTAACATACAATTATGATTTTAGGCTAAATTATTTATTATTTGATTATTGCCAAAAGTGAATTTCTAATTTCATCATTCTGTTAGCTTCTATAATGAAAAGATTTCCTTGATTATATGTTAGTTTTATTCCTTCAGTTATAATCCCTTCCTATCATAATTTATTTGGATTCTCAATGGTTCCATTTTGGGGCGGGGGCAGTATGAACCAAAAATTGACTAATTTACCCTCTTGACACATTCTCTTCAGAGTGTTGAACACTTTCTTGATTTTTAACACACAAACATATTTTGCTATCAACTCAAACTTTCCCGGATTCACTTGTGAACTCAGTCATTTATTTGAAGGCCCTGTTTCCTAAAATTAGAGAACAGCATTTAGAAACAAATGTATGAGCACTGGGCTTGCTTGTAACTAGAGGGTGGCTTTACTTAGAAGCCTCATAGTTTTTCTAGGTGAAAAAAACAAGATACAGATGTAATAGATGGCTGTGGTTCTTCTACAAATCAGATTATCTATCATCTGTCTATCTATCTATGATACACTCCGTATCTATCCATAACCAAGAGATTGTTCAGATACTTACCGTTACATCCACTAACATTGAGTTACTGCTTCCTCTTCTGTTTTTTAAAGACTTTCCCATCAATGAAATCTTAAACCTATTATCCACAAAATATTTATTTGTCCATGTAAAAAAGTACTTTCAGACCTACTAATCTATACCTGTACAAAAAAGAAACTCAAGTAAAGTATTTTTACCTTTCCCTTGAGAGTAAATTCTACTTCTAATACTAGGATCAGCTGCCCATGCATCTTTGTGTTGTATTTGTCTTTGCTGTACAGTTCATTTTGGTTCTTATTTCTATTTTGTTTTATAGTTTCTCTCCCATCATTATGTGCTAGTTAATCAATACATCTATTTTTATTTAGAAATATGAGAAATAGTAACTTTTAAAGTCAGTGTTTTAAAGTCAGAATTATACATTTTCAAAGCTATTCTCCCTCTCCCATTTTGTCAGCCTTTTTTCTCTCTTTATTTTTCTTTACATGCTCTTACTAATCTTCAATAATTCAAAATCTCACTGCTTTCTTACTGCACAATTATTATACCTATTTTCCCCATTTTGAAAAAGAGTAGCACACAATCGATGTTCTTTTATAATTTTCTATTTTTGTTTAACAATACACATTGAAAATGTGTATTTTCCTAAAGTTTCATGGAAACTTCTTCAATATATTTTAGAGACATAAAATCCTCAACAATTATGTATTATATTTTTCTGGGTAAGGCTATGGAGGTTGTTTCCTATATTTTAAAATTACAAATGATGCTACAATGAATAACCTTGTTAACAATATTTTTTGTTTTGTTTTGTTTCCTTGGATGAGTAACTTCAGGTTAAATATTTAGAAGTGGGATTGCTCAAGGTAAGATGAACACATAGAGGAATTCTATTCCAACATAGAGAAAGTGGAAGTTGTGATGCCTATTTTTACAAGGAAAGTCAGAAAAAAAAATTGAAAAAGATGAAATTCCTTGAACCCATAGAGAAGTGAGTCAGGGGCCCACTGCAGTACTGAAGCTGGAGAGACATACACATTGAAGCCACAGAAGCTATCCCCGACACAAACTGTAAAGCAATATTAAGGGAAAGGTTAACAAATTATTGCAAGCTGTATGTGTCCTAGAAGCAGGGAGGGAGAGGCCTTGGGTTTGCAGCTTCAGAAGGGGAGCACATCCTTGGGATTTTTACCTTAAGAGGGGCACATCCTCGTAATCCTTACCTTACTTAATTTTCACAAAGCCTGAGAAAGACTCTCTCATGGCTCTGGGAGGGGAAAGGGGAGTGTAATCACTTAAGCATAGGGCCTTTTCCAAATGGTAGTCATTTTCCAAGAAAAAGAGACTTTCAGAGCCTTCTCAGGGTATGTGCAGGAATTATATCCTACACAGAGTTTTCCTACCTATCAGTTCTTTCACCTCTGTGGTGAGAAAACAGAGTGAGTAGGGGTAGGCATTCAAGGAAATTGAAAACTTTACAACTAGAAAAAGGAGTTAAGGAAATCAGAAGGTAAAAGAAATGAGAGAAACACTGGTAGAAGTTAGGATCCTGAGATAAAAACCTATCAGAGGATGGAGATGTACTCAAAATCTTATAGAATGTTCCTCTCACTTCCAAAGTACCATATCACCAAAGCAGCAGGACCCTTGTATAATAGTGGATTGCAGCTGAGAGAGTTGTAAGACACAAACTGTTCATAGGAAGAAGTTTTTAAGGAAGCCCAGAGTCATGAGAGAAGGCAAAACATGAATACTTTGAAACCTCTTGTAACCATAGAAACTATAAGCGTTAAAAAAATAAAGCCCCATTCCTAGCCAGTTTAAAATCAATTCTCACACCAGGGGCCTGTTTACCTCATACACTATTACCTGATACATTATTGTTTTTTTCTTTTTCACAGAATCTACAAGACATGCCAAGAGGCAAGAGAAAAACACAGGCTTAGGAGAGAAGACAAACATCCAAACCAGGTTGTAAATATGGCACAGATGTTCAAATTGTCTATCAGACAGGAAATTTACAGTCACTGATATTAAGAAATTTAGAGCCTTAATGGAAAAGGTAGATAACATGCAAAACAAAAGAGTAACACCAAAAGAGAAAAGGAAAAGCAGGGGGAAAATTAGAATAAAATAAAACAAATCCAAAACGCAGTAAAAGAAAACAGAGATGCTTTTGGTGGGCTCATTGGTAGGCTGTATACAACCAAGAAAAGAATTAGTAAGCTCAAGGAGAGGTCAGGAAAGTATAAAACAAAATCTAAAAAGATATGGAAAATATAAAAGCATCACAAAGTCGAGGGTCAATACATTACTTGTGTGTAGTAGAATATTAGGAAAAGAAAAAAGACAATGAAGAAGAAATGTGTGCAGCAATACTGTAATAATGATAAATCTTCCTCAATTAATGACAGACATTAAACCATAGATCCTATGAAGCTCAGAAAATACCAATCAGGAAAAATATCCCCAAACACACACACACAGTTAAATATTTATGATTTTTTTTTTCAAATTATAGAAAGTCAAACACAAAACAGAAAATCTTGAGGGAATTCTGGGAAGATAAAACTTTCCCAACACAGAAATAAGGGTACTAATTAAATTGAGTTTTTCATTAGAAATCATGCAAGGTAGAGGACTACAATAAATTCTTAACTCTATTGAAAGAACATAAGGACAAAAATTAACCTAAAATGCTATATCTTAAAAAAAAATTCTTCAAAAAGGAAAGAGAAATAATGACTTCCTCAGATAAACTAAACTTGAGAAAATTTATTTCTTGTAGACCAATACTGTTAAAAGAAAAGCTTCACAAATAAGAAAATTATATAGGTCATAAAACTCTATCTTCATGGAAAACAATTAATTGAAGGTGAAATACATGTGGCATTTTTTTTTTTTTACTTCTTGATTGAACTCTGGTTTGATCTAAAAAATGCTGTTTAAAGAATAATAGTAAAATATAGTCAGTGTTGAAAGCATATAGAGTCGGGCACAGTAGCATACATCTGTAATCCCAGTGCCTCTGGGAGGCTGAGGCAGGAAGATTGCAAATTCAAGGCTAGCTTCAGCAAATTAGTGGGGCCCTAAGCAACTTAAGAGACCCTGTCTTTCAAAATAAAATATTAAAAAGGACTAGGGATGTTGCTCAGTGGTTAAGCAACCCGGGTTAAATCCCTAGTACCAAAGGAGGCAGCAGGAGGGTCGAAGTGTGGGGTGGCATGTAGAGATGTCAAATGGAAGGAATTAGGTACGAATGTTCTGTGTGAAGAAAAAGGTACTATTTTAAAAGCAGCAGAGCATTACTACAACGTGACTTTTTTGAACTCCATGTTTCTGCTCCCTCAAAACTCACTATGCTGAAGCTCATCTCCCAATGTGCTAACGTTAGGAGATGGGGCTTTCTGAAGATGATTAATTAGAATATGAGATTGAAGCTGTCTTTTCTCAAAACAGGATTGGTGCCTTGATAAGAAATTACACAGAAAGGCTTCTTTTTCTTTTTTCTTTTTCTTTTCTTTCTTTTTCTTTTTCTTTTTTTTTTTTTTTTTTTTTTTGGTACTCTCTTTCATGTGAGGATACAAAAAGAAGACAACCATTGTAAACCAGTAAGAGTTGACTTCACCAGCTTCCAGAAATTAAAAAAAAAAAAAAAAAAAAAAAAAAGATTTTGTTGTTTAAGTCACTCAGTCTATGGAATTGGTTATATCAGCCTCAACTAAAAATACAGATTCAGATTCATTAAAAGAGTAAACTCTAGAGAAACTATAAACAACAATAAATAAATAAAAACTGTACAATTAACATTCTAAGAGGAGACAAAATAGAATCATATAAAGTGCTCAATAAAAACAAAGTAGGTAGAAAAAAAGAGGGATTAAAGAAACAGAAAATCTCATGAATAAGCAATGATAATATAGATATTAAGCTCACTGTACCAATATTAACTTAAGTGTCAATAGTCTATTTATACAAGCTAAAAGAAAGAGACTGTCAGAATGGAGAGAGTAGGAACAAACCCCCAAATATTTTGTCTATAAGAAATTCAATTTGTCTATAAAGAATTAGATAAATAAAATGTAAAGGGATGGGAATGTAGTAACTATATAAACTGTAGGCAAAACAGACTTTGAAACAAAGAAAATCATCAAAGATAAAGGTTATTACATAATAAAAATGGAGTGAATTCTTCAAAAAGGTACATTACTTTTTATACAACTAAAAGGTCAACATATAAAGCAAAAATTGATAGAACCTAAAGGAAAATAGACAAATTCACTCTTATAATAAAGAAATTCAACATACTTTTTCAGTTATTAATAAAAGATGCTTCCAGATAATCAATAAGGATATAGATTATCTGGACAGCATTATCAACTTGATCTAATTGACATAAAGAATATCGCATCCAACAAGACAGAACACACATTCTTCTCAAGTTTTTGGAGATCACATTTTTTACAAGATATACTTAAATTTATATATATAGTAACCTTGCAAGACATAAATGCTACAGTAACAGATGGTTTCACCAGGAAATTTTACTAAACAATTAAGAAAGACATTGAGGAAAATGTCCATAATCTCAATAAAATAAAAACAGAATTGTTTCTTCCTAATTATTCATTACATTGATACAAAAGCAAGTAAAGAACTACAAGGATGATTCAGAGCAATATCCCTCTGTGAATGGAAACAAAAATTATCTTGCTAAATATTAGAAAATGAAATAAAGCATTACATAAAAAGAATAATGCATTCCAGGAATGCAAGACTAGTCAACAATATCAAGCAGTGTAACAATTCTAGTTACCCAGTGACTAAAGGGGGAAAAATAGCACATGACTATATCAATAAATACATAGAAAAAGTATTTAATAAAATTAAATATCCATTTGTAATAAACACAAAAATATAAACAAGAAGGAAACCTTCTTAACTAAATAAAAAAATTGCCTAAGAAAAATCTGACATCACACAATAAGAGACTAAAAACTTCCCCACTAAGTTGGTAAAGAGGCAATAATTGCTGTTTCCATTTATCATTGTAAGTATAGCTAGTGAAAAAGGAAAAAAAAGATAGGAATGTAAGAAAGAGTAAGAAAGAAAGCCATCATATTGCAAAGCAAGAAATGTAAGAAATTAAAATGTCTTTATTTGCAGATGACATAACTGCCTAAGTAAAAAACAAACTCCAAAGAATACACAAGAATATCTCCTGGAACTGAGTAAGCATGTATATAGCAAGATAGATGGACATTGGTTGATAAGAAAAAGCAATAGAGTTTCCTATATTCCATAAACAACTGGATCTTTTAAAAATATCATTTATAATATCATCAAAAATCAAAATACATTATTCCTGTAATTATTAGAAACATGTATATGCAAAACTGCAAAAAAATTGATGAAAGAAATCAAAGATCTAAATAAAAAGATAACATGGTCCATGTTCATGAATTATATAAATCAAAATATTTAAGATATCATTTTGTCAAAATTCACCTACAGATTCAACCAAAATATAATCTTAATTGAGCAGGCTGCATTGTAGATTTTGAAAAATTAATTTAAAACATTCTATGAAAGTATAAAATCTAGAATAATGCACATAATACTGAAGAAATAAAATGTTGGAAAGCTCACACTAACAATTTCTAGACCCATTAATCAAGGCCTCATTGTTTTGGGTAAAAAGAATGCATGCAAAAATTGATGAAATCAAACAGAGAGCACAGGAATAGACCCACACAAATACAGTCAACAGATTTATGACAAAAAACAATGAACACTTGATTGAGAAAATAATGAATTTCCAAAAATATTTTTGGAAAATGTAGTGTTCCATGAAGAAACCATAAGCCATGCTATAAATCTTATGCTCTTCATAAGAATTAACTTAAAATGGAACACGAGCCTAAATAAGCTATAAAACAGAGTTAAATCCATATAAATGGGTTGTTAATACTATTCCAAAAGCACAATCAATGAAAAAAACAATTAACTGGGAACTTATTATGATTGAAAAAGTCTACTGTGTGAAAGATACTGTTAAGAAAAGGAAAAGACAAGATTCAAAATGAAATAAAATATTGGTAAAATGCATATTTGATAAAATGCTTATAATCAAAATACACCAGAAACCAAAATTGAACATTAAATAATAAAAAAATCCTATGGCTGAAGGGAAGGGAGAGGTGGATGGGAATAGGAAAGATAGAAGAATGAATTGGACATGACTTTTCTAAGTTCATAAATGAATACACAACCAGTGAAACTCCATATCATATACAACCACAGGAATAGGATCCTAATTAGGAGAAGCTATACTTCATGTATGTAGAATATGTCAAAATATACTCTGTAATTATATATATCTAAAAAGAACAAATAAAAATTATTAAAAAAATGAAAAACTCCAATTTCAAAATAAGCCAAATATTTGAATAGACACCTCACCAACGAAGAATCACAAATGTGAACTAAACCTGGAATAATATTTAAAATTTGTTATTAGGAAAAGGCAAATTAAAATGATAATGTATTATGCAACACACTTACTGTAAGGGCTAACAATTTGGTTTAAAAATCTGAAAATGCCAATTGCTAGCAAAAATGTAAAATAAGAGATCTTCATTTATTCATTCAAATCTCACTGCTGGTGGGAACACCTACTTTTGGTAATGATTTTTCTGTAAAGCTAGACATTCTTCCAAATGATCCAGAAATGTCACTCTTGGGTATTTATTAAACTGATAATGAAAATATGTTCTTCACATGAGCATGTCCAATCAAGTATTCACAGTATCTTTAGTCATTATTGAATAAATAGACAATCTCTGTTAAGTCCATTTGATGTACCAATATTCCCTGATTAAAGAAATGAGCTATCAAGGCAGTGGACTTGGATGGACCTTAAACCACATTACTAATGGAAAAAGGATGCATACTGTATTATTCAATATATGTGACATTCCTGAATAGGCAAAAGTACGGAGAAATAAACAGATCAGTTTTACTATAATATTGTGGGGCAAAGGAATGTTGACTAGGTGGAGCACAGGGAGCCATTAAGGGTAGTGAATGGTTGATACTATAATGGTGAATTCAGGACCTTATGTATCTTTTTAAACTCTGAACCTTCCTGAACTGAGTAACTATTAAAAAAACAAAACAAAACAAAAAATAGGACATTAAAGGTTAACATGATGGGATAAAGAATGTGAAGAACAATTTAAATGGATTACATGCACATGAAAAATCTGAAGTGAATGAGGGAAATGATGATGACTTCAGTTCTTTCAGAAATAAGTGGCTTCTGTGAAACTAAAGGTAAAAGGAACTGTATAGCAGCAATGTACTCTGGTTAATAAAATTGTCCTCTGTGGGGCACATGTTAACAGTATGGAATTCCTACATCTAAACTGCAATTGAACAAGATGGTGGTGGAAGGTGAGAGAGTTCTTACTTTGGAAGTAAGTTTTACAAATAATAAAGGGTAGAAGACCAGAATAAGCAATGTCAAAATGAATTAATATAGGATGCATGAGTAAGAAGGTATGTTGAGCTCAGTGCAGACACACAGGATTGCATAATAGGGCATTATAGATTTGTGAATGTAATTGAATGAGTATGTGTTATTCATTTTCTTGTTCTATTTATTCCATCAGAGGGCACCTAGAAACAATGATTACCTCAGGAGAGATGAGCACATATAACCTCCAGATCTTGGTTTCTAGTTCTGTTTTCCAATAAAAGGAATTAGAACTCTTTGAGAATGTGGGTGACTCTAGAACTGGGCCACGGAATATGAAAAATGATTCTGTGATATCTTTTTGTGTCAACAAAAGAAAGTACTCAGAAAGAATACAAACAAATAAAATGTTAGGGTGTTTCAAAGGAATATAGAAGAAGCCAACTGAAAGAATTTCCAATGGGCATAAGTTTAAGTTGTTAAGCAATAACAGAAAATAGCATTGGATTATGTCCTAAAGGATGAAATAAATATTCATAAGTCCATGCTGATATAGATAAATGTTTCTAAGAATAAGTACATAAATTTGAGAGAAAATGCGAATTTATTTATAAATGTACTAATAATTTAAGAAGATGCTTTGCCATTCTGGAGTCACAGAAAACTCTTCATGAGTGTCCTGAACATAGTGATTTCCTTCCAAAGTAGATAGTATGAAGAGGAGAAAGGAGTAACTCTACAGTGGAGAAACTTGAAATACACCACCTGAGGCAAGCAATCCATATTTACGTCACCAATCATAAGTCACATCAATAATGTATATTCTTGATGTAACACGATAAAAACGGTAAAAAAAACAGACAAACTCAAAACCCCACTCTCAGTCATGAGACATATACCAGAAATATCTTTAAGAACATTTTGCAACATTGCCTGATGGATGCCCTCAAAACTTTCAAGGTCATGTAAAATAAGGAAAGTCTAAAATTGTCACAACCAAGAACAGCTTAAGGGAAACATGCTAACCAGGTATAATGTGGCATCCAGGATGATATCCTGAATCAGGAAAGACATCAGTTTAAATTGGAGGAAATCTTATCTAAGTATGGACTTCACTTCAGGATATTGTATAGATGTTGGCTCATTAATTATGAAAGTATATCACACTAATGTAAAATATAAATGAGATGGGCTGGCTGTGTTGGAAAAAAAGGCTTTTTTGGGGGAAGGTTGACTGGGTATTGAACTCAGAGGGGCTTAACCACTGAACAATACCCCCAACCCCCTTTTTATATTTTATTCAGAGACAGGGTCTCCCTAAGTTGCTTAGGGCATCCCTGAGTTGCTGAGGCTGGCTTTGAACTCAAAATCTTCCTGCTTCAGTCTCTTGAGTTGTTGTAATTACATGCATGAGACACTGCACACTCCTGGCTACAATACGTCTTTTTTAATGAAGTGGATAGCCTGTAAGTACTTCAATGTTTCCACAGAGCCATGGTGCAATTTGCTTCACTGCTAGCAATGTGTAAGAGTACCTGGTCCATCACAGCCTCATCAAGAGAGGTTAGCATTTTACTTTTTAAGTTGTGCCAGTCTGGAACGTCAGAAATGCTATCTTAGTATAGTATTATTTACATTTGAATGATTATCAGGGGAATTAAACTGTAAAATATTAAGACTCACTTTTATACCTCTTTTTGTGGGAAGTTGTCTGATTATGTCATTGCCCATCATTTTACCAATTTCCTTAGTTTATGCTTTAGGAATGCTTTAAAATATGATTTATGATAGAAATATTTTCTCCTAGTCTATAAATTTTCTTAGGTTTTTTAATCTAACATTCAACCACAAAATGTTTCAATGGTTTTGTTATTGTTATAGTTTTTTGTTGTTGTTGTTACTAGGGATTGAAGTCTGGGGTACTTAACCACTGAGCCACATCCCCAGCCCCTTTTCATATTTTATTTAGACACAGGGTCTCACTGAGTTGCTTAGCACCTTGCTATTGCTAAACTGGCTTTGAACTCATGATCCTCCTCCCTCAACTGCCCAGGGGATTATTTGGATGTTCCACCATGCCTAGCAGATATGTTTTACCTGAAAACTTTTTATTATTCTAAATGTGTTCAATATCTTATTTTAGTACATCTACATTTTGAATCTTAGAAAATTTTACCTATAAATAGACAAATGATATTTTAACATATCCATTTGCAATTACTGATTATTAGTTCACAAAAAAATTGTTCTCTGAAACCTTTAAAAAATTGCCTTTTGTTCCAGTAGACCTTTGAAATGATGTTTTCTATGAAGGTGATCATGTCATCTGCAAATAAAGACAATTTTATGCATTTTTTTCTAGTCTACATGTGATTTGTATTCCTTTTTTTTTTTTCCACTAGTAGCTCCAGTGAAATGTGGAGCCAAAAGTTTGTGAGTAGATATTTTTGTCTTCTCCCAATCTTGAGAGGATGCATTCCTTCATTAAATGTGTATGATTTTTTGCACTATTCTTTGTCATGTTAAGAAGGCTTGTGCATCACATAACACAAGAAGCACAGAAATCAGCAGTGTTTTATGCATGTGCACCCTGAGGGTGGCTTTTCAGGTCTCTGTCTTCACCACAATCTTTCCAGTAAGCACTTTGTGGAGACCTATGAAAAGGAAATGTACTTGGGGCTGGAGGGATTCTAGAAATTATATTAGCTCTCAATTGTCTTAGAAGAATATGTTAAGATTTCTGTTTCTTTCTTAATCCTTTTATGACCACCACATTTTCCTCGCCTGTTCTACTAAAGGTGAAATTAGTTTGTGTATCTGATTTCTCTCACAAAGGCTTGTCACATTTTGGAAATCAGTTCTGGGTTGTCTGGAAACTTGGATCTCCAAAGGCCTAAAGAAAAGACAATGGTTTTGTAGGTTAACCTGTGTTTTTTTTCTCATTGTTAGTTTGAGGCTGAAAGAAGAACTGGCATCAATGGTTTATGCCACAAATATTTTTGATCCGCAACCACTGATTAGAACAGTGCTAAGTGCTGTTCTAAGCAGGTTTTTGAAGTCAAAATAGAATTAATGCTCCACTTGGAATACAAGCATGATGCCCGATTTTAACTCTACATCATATCTGCAGTCTACTGAATTTTAGCAAGTTACAGAGCCATTCGGTGTTTTTCTTTTCTTCTCTGTAAAACCATGCTTACTTTGTTATGAACATCAATGAAACATGCATATATAAAAATAGTTTATCATTTCTTAATTTGGAACTTTAATAAAAGTGTATCTATAATAGTGCCTTTTATGTTGAGGTGTACCAGGGATTTAACTCAGGGGCACTTGACCACTGAGCCGCATCCCCAGCCCTATTTTGTATTTTATTTAAAGACAGGGTTTCACTGAGTTGCTCAGCACTTGGCTTTTGCTGAGGTTAGCTCCGAACTTGTGATCCTTCTGCCTCAGCCTCCTGAGCCACTGGGATTACAGGCATGTGCTATCATGCCTGGCTGTAATGCTGCATTTTGATCTAATTAAAACTCCATGATTAGGGGGGAAAAAGTCTCATCACACTCTTCCCATCAATAACAGAAAAGAAGGCATTCAAAGTTGTAAAGAATTATAGATTATTTTGAAATATATATAGTTGGTTATAATCCTCACATTGTGGATTCCAGTGAATACCTTGAGAAACAACGAAGTTGGGATAAAATTGCCCTGTCACTGTGTATTATTTATACAATTGGGTACAAATGAAAAAAGGAGTCCACGTATGAAACAGAGCTAATGGAATTTTCCTCCCAACACAAATCCTCTTGAAAGTATCAAAACAAGTAGAATAAAGATTTATTGAACTTAGTTGTTAGATTAGAAGCATAATTTTAAAACAAGGGGGAGAGCTTTTACTACAAAATATATTTTCACAGGTGGAATATTAAAAAGCCCCAAGATTTTATGTGATAAGTTCTAGGTTTAACAGATAAATTGATGCATGATAATGGTCACACCACAATTCTCCTAACTCAATCCAGTGATCTTGTCTTGTGTTACACTGCATTTCTGTAATAATAATTATATATTTCTGCTTCATTGCCTTATCATTTTAAATACATTTTTATTGTTGTACTGTTTAAAATTTACAAAAACATTTCAAAGAGAATAAATGGCATGCCTAGTTTTTGCTTAACATCTTATGTTAGTCTGACATATTTATTGAAATTTCAGAAGCAATAGCTTATTAAGTTTTCTTAGATTTTCTTCATCTGTTTGCTGCTTCTGCCTCCCACCTTGGGTACCATATTATATTCACTTGTTATGTCTTGTTAGGATCATGGACTCTATGAAAATTTCATAGATTTTCTTTCTTTTGATGACCTTCACACTTTGAAGGACACTGTAGAGTTTAACTTGTAGAGTGTCTTCAATTGAATTGATGTGCTATGAGTAGAGTGGATTATGGATTTTGAGAAGACCACCGAAGTGTAAGTGATGTTTTTATCACATCATATCAAAAGTGTATACTATCAATTTAACTTTTTGCTATTGGTGTTTACTTTAAGAGGCATAAGTTCAGACTCTGGTACCAAAGTAAGTAAGTAAGTAAATAAATAAATAAATAAATAGAGAGACAATATTTGCCAAAGTTTTTACTGTAAATTAATTTGTTTCTAATTTCACTTTGAAAAGAGATCACTTATTTGCAGCATAAACTTAAGAGGGGAATGATGCTCAGCTACTTGAGGATAGAGTATCTTCTTAAATTATTTGTAATTCTTGGGAGAGTTATCTCTTCTCAACTGTTTAATTACTTAATCTTTCATCTCTTGAAATACTTATACTTATTGTATATTTTGACTTATAGTCCAATATTTTTTCTAGCTGATTTGTTTCCAGAATTATTCCAACTTGGCTTCTAGGAATTCTTCATTTTATGTGTGCTGGCATTTGTTTCTTCAATTAATTTAAGTAAACAAAGAGGAGCAAGATTACTGAATCCACTGGCAAGATTATAAGATTTTGTTTGGCTTTGCAAAAAGCAGCCAAATTGATTTTCAAAGTGGCTGTAGCATTTTGCATTCCAACCCATACTTAATAAGAGTTTCTGTTGCTTTGAATCTTCACTAGTACTTGCAATTGTCATTCTAGTGGATATATAGTGATATCTCAATAGTATTTTAATTTTCAACTTCTATTGATGTTTCATATTCTTACTTGCCATTTCATTAGCTGTTTGATGAAATATCCTATCATATATTTTACCCCTAAATTGATTTGTATATTGTTTACTGCATATAACATTCATATTTATTTTCTTAAATTTACACCTAGGCATTATATTTGGGGGCATTTAAATAGTATGTCTTTTATTTTAATTTGTTTCCAAAAGTTTATTCCTAGTATATATGGAAGAAACTCATCCTGTTCCCTTTTGACTTGCTACACATGCTTATTAGTTCTAGAAATTTTATGTCCAGGTTTGTTGAGATATTCTTAGGCAATCATGGCATCTATGAAACAAACTATTTCTTCTTCACAATCGATATATCTTTTTTATTTTTTTTAAAAAATCGGTTCTAACTAGTTATACATGATGTAGAATGCATTTGACTCATCATACATAAATAGAGTATAAATTCTCATTCTTCTGGGTGTACATGATGTAGAGTTATACAGGTCATGTGGTCATATACCCATATAGGGTAATAATGTTTGACTTATTCTACTATTGTTCCTATCCCTATACCCTCTCCCCACCCCTCAATTCCCTCTGTCTAATCCAAAATACCTCTATTCTTCCTTAGTTCCCCACACCTGGGCCTTATTGTATATTAGCATCTGCATATCAGAGAAAACATTTGGTCTTTACCAACCTGTATACCTTTTATTTCCTTTTATTATCTTATTGTACTGACTAGGATTTTCAATGATGATGAATAGGAGTGATGAAAAAGCACATCTTTTAAAAAAATCTAAAAGAGAAAAGAAAAGAATAAATGAGAAAGGACAACTTTGCTTTTCTCTCGGTTTTAATGGGGAAACATTTACTTTTGGCGGGTTAAGTATGATATCAGCTGTAGGTTTTTACAAATGTTCTTAATAAATTAAGTGTACCTCTCAATTTAAAAGAATTTTTTGAAATTACAATTCTATTGATTTTTGGGTGGTTTCCCCTGATAACTTTTGAGTATTGAACCAGCTTTGCTTGCTTGTAATAATTCTCACTTAGTGCTGGCATACAAGTATTTTCATAGCTACTTGGACATGATTTGTTATTATGTTTTTGAGTAATTTTGCTTCTTTGCTCATGAGTAATATTTGATCTTTTTTCCTGTCTTGTAATACTATTATCTGTTGTTGAGATTAGGCTTCTACTTTGGGGAAGAATTATGCAGATTTGGTGTTATTTCTTCCTAAATATTTGGTAGAATTCACCAGTGAATTTTATCTGATTCTGGTACTTTCTATAATATTATTAAGTACTGATTAAATTTATCTAAGAAATGTAGACCAATTTTCATATTATATATTTCTCCATGTGTGAATTTTGGTGATTTGTGGCTTACAATGGCTTGATTTAAGTTATCCATTTGTGTGCTATTTAGAGTATTATTTTATTTTATGTCTTCTTAACATCCACATGATGACTAATGATGGTCCCATTTCATTTCTGACACTGGAAATATTTCTCATTTCTCTGTTTTTCTTGGCTAGCCTGGCTCATTATTGATAACATTTTTAATTTTGTTTTGTTAATTTTCACTATTGTTATTTGATTATCAAATTTATTGGTGCCTACTTTAATGTTTACTTTTACTTCTTGTTTTAAGCTTAGCTGTTTCCTCATTCTGTAGTTTATATGATAAAATCTTAAATTATTGATTGTAGGACTTTCTTTTTCTCTGAAATATGTACTCAGAGCTTTAGAGTTGGCTTCAAGCACTGTTAAACTTGAAAACCTCACATTTTGATGCTGTATTTTACTTTCATTTATTTAACAGTATTTTAAATTTTTCTTGACATTTATTTTGTGTTTTTGTTACTTAGGGGTGAGTAGTTTTAATCTTCAAATACATGGAGATTTCCAGAACTCTTTCTCTATTGATTTCTACTTTAATTCTACTGGAATATGAGAAAATTTATATAATTTATATTCTTATAAATTTGTTAACAATTTTTTAAGGCCTAGAATGTGATGTGTCTTGGTAAATATTTCATTGGAGATTAATAAAAATATATGCTATGCTCTTTTTGGATAGATTATTCTATAGCTGTCAATTAGTCAAGTTGATTGATGAGGCTGTTCAAGTCAACTGTCCTTGTGTAATCTACCAGTAAGGAAAAAAAGCATGTTGAGGTTTCACACTATGCTAGTGGCTTGTCTATTTCTTTTCTCACTTTACCAGTTATTGACTCTCATGTTTTGATGCTGTATTCTTAATTGCACAGAATTTAGGGCCATGTCTTCTTGGAAAATTGACCCCTTTATTTTTCATTATGTAGTACACCAGTTTGTCTCTGATAATTTCCCTTATTTTGAAGTCTGACTTGTCTGAGTTTAATTTAGCCACTGAAGCTTTGTTTGTATTAGTAGCATGATGACTCTTTCTGGACAACATAATGTTAAGCTGAGTCTTTATATTGATGTTGGGTGTCTGTGTTGTTTTTGCAGTGAAAATACACTTGTTCTTTCTTATCTATTTTGACAACATCTGTCTTTTGCTATTTGTAGATTAGTCACATTTAAAGTAGATATTGCTATGTGTGTGTACCTTTTTAAAAATATCTTTTATGGTTTTACTTGAGTGCTTTATTTAATTTTTATTTTTTTTAGAGTGAAGTCTCACTGTGTTGCCCAGCCTATCCTTAAAATCCCAGGCTCAGGTGAGCCTTCTACATTGGAGGTATCTTAGAACAGAATGTGAGTTCTTCCATTCTTTCTTTATGAAATTGGTACTCATTTAACTTGTCTATATGCTATAGCCATCCAGTACAATATTGCCATTATTCCTATTAATATTGATTAAATATCAACTAAGAATAAGAGAAAAAAAACATTTTATTTTGCCTTAATTTATTTTTTATTCAGTGTTCCTACTTTCTATATGTAGATTTCAATTTCTTATTTATACCATTAACTTCTCGTAGGACAGGTCTCCTGATGATGAACTCTCCATTTTTGTTCAAGAAAGTCTCTATTCCTACTCCACTTTGAAATAAAAAATTGCATGTATAAAGATGATTGACTTCTTTTAATTTAGGGAATTCTAATATTTTCCTCAGCTCCCTTAATGGTTGCATGGTTTCTGATAAAGGATCGATTGTAATTCTTATCCTTTTTTCTGCAGAGCTTGGGTGACTCTCCTCCTTTCCCTCCATCCTCTGCTCTCAAGATGTCCTTGCTGCCTTTTTTCTTTTCTTTTCTAGTTTGAATATGATACATCTAGAGTTGGAGGCTTTGTTGTTGTCTTTTATCATACTTGGTGTTCCCTAAAATACTTAAATCTATCACTTGGAATGTGTCATTAATTTGGAGAAATTTTCGAATATGTCTTCTTTCTCCTCTTTCTCCTTCTTCTTCTTTTGATATTAAAGTAATACATGTTTATATCTTTTAAAAATGAGAGTCTTAAATATTTCTTCTCCATTAAAAAAAAAATTCATTTCAGTCAGGAAGTTTAACATAGCTTCAAGCTCACAATTGTTCAGTGACTCCATCAAGTCTACTCTTGATTACACAGAAGAACAATCGTCATTCAGGTTAATGCTTTTTAATTTCTATTACTTTTGATTCTTATAGTTTCTATCTCTCTGATTGCCTGACTCATTTGTATGTTATTTTTTCATTATAGTCCTTAAAATATAAATCATAGTTGTCTTAAATGCTCAAACGTTTCGAAGTTTGTGTCATATCTAAGTTTTTTTCTGACACTTGATATTACTTCTTCATGTGCCCTTTTTCATGTCTCCTAATGTTTTGAAAGCCAGCAAAAATTGAGATAAACAGATATCTAATATGGATTTATTTTGGCTAAGTATTGGGATTTACATAGTATATTCTTCATTTCTAGGTAGGTATAGGAGGCTCAAATTCCTCTAGGATCATCGTCTGTTTTTGCTGTTAACTTGGGTTTTCTTGAGAACTCATTCTTAAATTAAATTAAATTAAATTCTTCAGAATCTACTCTGTTACATTAGGTTTCTTTGTGGTGACAAAATATGGGGGAATGGGAACCATTCTACAATCTTATGTTTTAACCTTAGTCTTTTGGTTGTTTTGATTCCTAGGTCTATGATCTTCACAGGTGATTCTCAATTTCTGTCCTCTCTTTCAGGTTAAACCAACTCTCTGGATGTGACTGGAATAAAAGAAATGCCTTTCCCCATGACTTTAGGAAAAGTCTCTGGTGGCATATTTTCTCCTGAAAAATAGACTTTCTTAATGGAGAAAACTCCAGAGGTAATTCGCAAGGGTTGCCCTTGCCTTTTAGATGTAGGAGGATTCACTGCCAAATCCATGAAGTTATCTTCACCGAGTATCTGGTGGGATTTCTGGGGAAAAAAAATTATAGGCTCTTCTACGACTGAAGCCCCCATGGGCTTCTTACTCTGAGGTTGGTCCACGTTTGGATTTTGTCAATGTGTTACAAGTTCTATATAAGAGTTTCTACCAAATATTGAAAGTTCAAAGCCTGTCTCAGCAACTTAGAGAAGCATTGAGCAACTTAAAAATAAAGTGACAGACAAACCAGTCAGGCAATCAGAGAGATGGAAACTATAAGAATCAAAAGTAATAGAAATTAAAAAGCATTAACCTGAGTGAGGTTTGTTCTTCTATGAAATCAATAGGAAACTTGACAGAGTTACTGAACAATTGTGAGCTTGAAGCTATGTTAATATTCCTGACTGAAGTGAAAGAGTTTTTTTTTTTTTTTAATGGAGAAGAAATATCTAAGACTTTCATTTTTAAAAGAAACTAAAGCCCTCTTTCAAAATAAAATATAAAGTGGACTGGGAATGTGACTCAGTGGTTATGTGTCCCTGTGTTCAATGCCTTGAAACAACACAACAAAAAGAGGAGTTTCTACTAGTTACAAATCTGGTAGCTTCTGTGTCACATGAGCAGATTCCAGCTGTGTCTCTCTGAATATTTTTGTCTCTCCATATTTTAATGTGACAGTTTTCCCTGCAAGCTCATTTTCTGATGAATCTATAAAAAGAAATTGATTTTCACCTTTCCTTCTTTGACAGTTATAAGGACAAGTGGGCTTCCAAGCACTTTATGTGGATAAGATAAAACTAGACATCTGATTTCCTTTTTACATTAAAGAAGGCATTGTGTAAACATTTTCCATTAATAATGCCGTTGTTAAAAAAAACAAAAAATATCTGTTTCTTCCAACAGCATCAGTTTTAAATTTGTACTTGGCAAGTTCCAGCATTGTTATTGAAAGGAAAGGATAAGGTGTCAATGATCTTTTGCCTGATTCTCAGTTAAATAGGGCTATCTCATTATTTTATGTGGTTCAATCAATATTTTCTTTTCATCTTATGCGTTTCTTCTTTCTATACTTTCTCTGTCTTTCAGGCAGATCCTTTTTTCTGCACCAGTTAGATCAAAAGACTTCAGCAATTCCCCTTCTTACATGTTGAATCAGTCTTGAGGAAGAATAAGTAAGACAAGGACAGTCTGAGAGATGTATAATTTAATTAAGAGACCAAATCATATGAACACTTTAAGAAAAGATTAAGACATACATGAAATTCAAAGTAACAAGATATTAAACCAAAAGGGAAAGTGATGACATTGGAACTAAATGCTTTAATTTGGCAAGTCTAAGTTCTTTCTGTTACCCATTGGGAAGCTAGCCCATGAGGAAAAATTTAAATTTACAGGATTTCTTAGAAATTAGATCAAATATAGAGTAGGTAAATATCTTGTTTCATTTTACACTTTTAATGTTATCTATGCTATGTATATGCAATGCAAAATTAAATTATGCAATGCAAAGTTATATTTTTAGATTATTAGTCCTTTTATGTATTATATTTTATAATTTTGAATTTGAAAAAAGATATTGGTTAAAAGGCAAACTAAAATAGCATTCTTGGGAAGTAAGTACCCTTAGCAGCTTTTAAACTAGTTTACTATATTTAGCACACACACAAAAAAAAGATTCACAATATCTCTGAAAGAGCATGACTAGATAAGCAACAAACACCAGATGTTTTAAATCTAAACAACATACTTTGAAGAATGCAATTGCTTCTGCTATTTATAGAAGAAAGCATAATTTTTAAAAAAGCATCCCCTTCCTGATCTATTAGTTGAACATCCTTCCTATATGTGTACGAGGTGGCTTGTTGAGAATCAGAAGTTAAAGTCTAGGTATCTATATTATTATTTCTTTGCAGCTTTGATGCTCAGGTATTAGAAAGGATTATGCACCAAAGCAAACAGGTTGGTGGAAAGAATAGAAAAAAATCCATCAGGTAAGATTTATTTAGGATCAAGAAAATTGAGTTAGAACTTGGAATCTTGAGTTTTGAAACAAACTGTGACATATCTGGTATGTGACCAGGAATAGGTTATGTATTCTCTTGCTTTCATGTCCTTTGCTGTAAAATAGATTCAAACTATATAAAATTTTATGATCATCAAGAGGTTTCAGCTTAGAATATTGAGTGTCTCTAGAAAACATTTCTCCCATTCTCACAACAAGAAGAAGCCAAATAGTATAAAAAATTATATTTTTAAGAGTTCACCAGAGACCTAAGATAGCAGGTAATCTAATTCTATTCTTCTAAAAGGTTTCAAACTCCTTTGAAAAAGAATAATATAAATGAACTATTTCCTCTTTGAAACAACAGTGGGAAAATGTGGTACACATCATAGAAATACACAAGAAAGAATGGATAAAACTTTAACAGATTCTTAGAGGCCAAGTGTAGCTGGTATGGCAATTTAAAAGCCTGAGAATCCCAGCCAGAACAGTAATCTGCACCAACTTACCATGAGAAAAATTGGTGCTGCTTATTAGACATCAGAAACCCCTTCTTTGTTGTGAGTATTCTGGTCCTTCCACGTTTGAGGATGAGCAGGAAAGTCAATAGAACTTGCAATAGATACAACATATTGAATCTGTAGAAACTTTCTGGGCTCTAGACAGTGAACCAAGTTGAAGACAGACAGCATCTACTCATGGAAGAGGGGCAGAAGAGCTGCTTGCTCCCTGGGCCTTCCTCTTAGTATGAGTTGGGGATTGTCTTCTATGGTGAATGAGCAAGAATACTGAGCTGTACTCTTGAGGGAAGAATCTTCCAAAAAATGAGACCAGGGTAGGAGATGAACAGTGAAATGCCCGTGACTTAGAACTTCACATCCCTGTATCAAGGGAAGTCTCCCAATGGAGAAGATGAATGAACACCAGAAGCCTCTGAAGCACAGACAGGCAGGGTCTGGTGAAATCTACAGATAAAGAACTGTGAGAAAAATGTTCAGCCCTGTGGTCCTTACACTCAGCAGTCCATCACCAGAGCAATTTGAAGCCCAAATGTTACTAAAAGAATAACAAAGATCAAACCCTACTTAACAACAAAGTAAATGAGCTCCATGCCTATTTCTTTTGGTCTGATCAAGCAGATCATGCAATATGTCCCTTTTAATGATTCAAAACGTAGTTGCCACAGTCTCCTACTTATGGTGTCTGGCTTTTATTTATCAAAGAAAAATAATCTCGATGCAAAAAGCAGCTAGAAGATCCACCATAAAGAGATAAAATCATAGAAAGAATGTGATTTAATAAATTCCCTTCAAGCTAATTTCAGTTCCATGTAGATCACTGTTAATTTCATCAAGCATATAAGAACATAATGTTGACTAAGGAGGAAAATGAAGGAGTATTCCCTGACTCATTTTACTGGATCACTGATCCACCTGACTGAAAGCACATGGTGCACAAATGAGGGGGTGGAAAGCAGAAAGTAGACCTAGGATGAACAACAGAGACAGTTGGTCAAACCAGGGTCACCTCGAGGTGTCCGCCCTAGCCGCTGCAAGAGTCTGTTTTTTCTTTTTTTTTTTTCCATACACAGCCTTAGTAGAGCCAGGCCATGGCAGGAGATAGGTACTTTTGGTGGGCCCTTTTGGTGGGCAAGGGAGAGGGCCAAGTTATGGATGGAGTTTTGGTGGCAGGATCATTTAGGGTGGGCAGGAGGACAGGTAGATAACCAGATCCTTCACTGACAAAGCAAAAAAGGACGTTATAATAAGAGAACATTCCAAACTGTATTTCTCATGGACATGGAATATCAGTAAATGAAATTCAACAATATGTAAAAAGGATGATAACACTGATCAAGTGGGGTTTACCCCAGAAATGCAAGATTGGTTTATATGTGAAAGAAAATCCATTTTATTAACCGCATTAAGAAATAAAGGAATGGCTGTATTCCTGTAGTATGCTGTTTTTAAGTCCTTTTGGTATAAACTGAGGAGTGGAATAGGTGGGTCAAATGATAATTCCATTCCAAGGTTTTCAAGAATCTCCATGCTGCTTTCCAGATTGGCTGAATCAATTTGCAGTCCCACCAGCAGTGTATGAGTGTGACTTTTTCCCCACATCCTTGCCAATACTTATTGTTGTTTGTATTCTTGATAGCTGCCATTCTGACTGGAATGAGATGAAATCCTAGAGTAGTGTTGATTTGCATTTCTCTAATTGCTAGAGATGTTGAACATTTTATTATATGTTTCTTGATTGATTGTATATCCTCTTCTGAGAAGTGTCTGTTTAGTTCCTTTAGTGATTAGGTTATTTATTTTATTTATTTTTGGTGTTAAGGTTTTTGAGTTCTTTATATATCCCAGAGTTTAGTGCTCTATCTGATGTGCTTGTTGTTAAGATTTGTTCCCAAGGTGTAGGCTTTATTCACCTCACTGATGTTTTTTTTCTTTTTTTACTGAAAATAAGCTTTTTAGTTTGAGTTCATCCTATTTATTAATTCTTGGTTTTAATTCTTGTGCTATAGGAGCCTTATTAAGAAAGTTGGGGCCTTACCTGAAATGATAGAGATTTGGACCTACTTTTTCCTCCATTAGGCACAAGGTCTCTTGTTTAATTCTTAGGTCCTTGACCCACTTTGAGTTGAGTTTTGTGCATGGTGAGAGATAGAAGTTTACAGGGACTCAGCCGTATCAATGTTAATAGCAGCACAATTCACAATACTTAAATTATGGAACCAACCTAGATGCTCTTCAGTATATAATAGAGAGAGAGAGAGAGAGAGAGAGAGAGAGAGAATGGAATATTACTTAGCATTAAAAGTGAATAAAATCAAGGCATTTGCAGGTAAATAGATGAAGTTGGAGAAAATAATGCTAAGTGAATCAAGCCAATCCCCCCAAACCAAAGGCCTAATGTTTTCTTTGATATAAGGAGGCTGATTCATAATGGCGATAGAGGCCAAGCATGGGAGGAATAGAGGAACTTTATATAGGGCAAAGGGGAGGGACGGGAAAGGAAGGGGCAAAGGGTTGGAATGATTGTAGAATGAGTTAGACATCATTACCCTAAGTAGATGTATGAAGACACAAATAATGTGAAAATACTTTGTGTACAATCAGGGAGTTGAAAAATTGAGCTTTATATGTATAATATGAAATGAATTGCATTCTGCCATCATGTATAATAAATTTTAATAAATAAACAATTTAATTTAAAAAAGAAATAAAAAGGAAGAGCCAGGAGCAGTGGTGAATGCCTATAATCCTAGCAGCTTGGGAGGATGAGGCAGGAGGATCTCAAGTTCAAAGCCAGCCTCAGCAACTTAGCAGCCTTAAGCAATCCAGTGAGACCCTGTCTCTAAATAATACATAAAAAGGGCTAGGGATGTGACCTAGTGGTTTAGCACCCCTGGGTACAATCCCTAGTAATAAGAAGAATTTTAAAAAGTAAAGAAGAAAACAAATATAATTTAAGGAATTTCAGAGAAGACATTTGGCAAAATGCAACACACATTCATAATATAAATCTTGAAAAACCCTAAATAGAAAAAAGAAGACTTTCTCTAGCTAATAAATGGTATCTATGAGAAGCCTAAAGCTAATTTAGACCTTAATGAAATAGTAAAAATTTCTCCTAAAAATTTTGGGAAAGATCAAAATAAGAAATAAATTTTGAGATGTGTAATAGAGAATTGGTCATAATGTTTAGTATGATAAAATGTTACCCTTTCTAATTAAACCCTGTTTTATTAAGCATGCTTCTTTAATGTTATACTTCAACATGAGGGAGCAAGTCATTGTTAACTGGTTATATCATCTTCCTTTCTCCATCTTCAAATCCCCCAACACTGGGTCAACTTTCTCCCAAGATCTGCCTGACTTCACATTATCACATTTTTGAATGAATTTCTTCCTTTCTCTTCTACTTTTAAGGACTCATCTGATTCTATTGGTTCCACCTGGATGATAATGAGTAATTCAATTAAAGATATTTAGCCAGTTAAGGCATTTCTCACAAGTTCTGGTGTTGCAATGGGAAAAAGGGCCAAATTATGCAGTTGAGGGGGAGAAATAAAGAATGTCCATGCACTTCTTCCCTTTTCAATAATTTATTTACTTAAATCTTTCAATAGAATTTCATTCTATAGGTTCTTAATCAAGAAAATAACAATCCTTACTGGTAGGCATTGCAATAGACATAATCAATTCACAGCACACAATTCTAGATTAATTCTAAGTATTGTAGACACACTTCATCATGACAGACTCATGATAGACATTCCCTCTGCATGCTAAGATCAAGTATCAGATCCAAAGTTTCAACCCTTAGGCTTTAAGTCCAATAGATGTACACTCAGACTGTGATGGTCAGGTCAGGAACCAAGGTAGACTTCTAGGGTGGATGACATCTGGTTGAGGAGAGGGTTGTAAGGAGATATCATTGCTGTCACCAGGGTCATGATGTGGCTGTAGAGTTTGAGAGCGATGACGAAGATGCAGAGGATCTGGCAAATGATGAGAAGAGTATGGATGTCACTCCAGGTCCTGATCATGCTCTCCAGCATGAGGGCATCAATGTTGGCTGGATGAATGTTCATTTGCTCCATCGTTTATATAAATTTTGGGGCTTCTGACCACCCTTTCAATCCCTATCAGCTGCCACTGGATTTCTCAGTGATGTCATTTGCCCTAGGGTTAAAGCTTCTGATCTGGTGGTCCCCGCCCTGATTTTCTTGCCTCTCCCCCTTATTGGAACAAAGACTACCTGACAGAGACTTCATTCTGAGCTTTTCAGGGTGGGGAGAGTGACTTGTTTGTGCCTGAGGGCCATACTGGAAGGCTCCGCAGGTGTGCCTGGTGAGACTGCAGGTTTCAAGCTGGAGTTTTAAAATGGAGTTGCTTAAGCTAAGCCCTAAGGACACCCTTACATCTAGTTATGAAGCAGAAAGGGGCATGCAAGATCAGGAGCCATGGAACAAGAATGAGGCACCAGAAGAAGGTTTACTGGGGGCACTGCTGGGTGAGGTTCACCCGTTTTCGAAAGGGCAGGGCTGGAGAAGTTGCGGGTAGGAAAGGCAAGAACAATGCTGATAAGAGAAATTGGAGGTAGGAGGCCCAGGCCATCTAAATTGCAGCTACCTACAGCAGGTTGGCTGAATGGAGTTTAGGGGATTGATTCTGTTGTGGGTTGGTCAGGGCTTATGTGAGTTGACAGGGCAATTGCTTCAGCTGGCGGGAACTCATGGTGGTTGGGGTTCCTTGCCATGTCAGCTTCTGATTGGCCTTTTCTCCTCAGTCAGGTGGAAAGTCCCCACCCACAGCTGCCCATGAAAGGGGAGATGGTAGGGAAGCCTGACAATCTAACACTAATGATTAGAATTTAGACATCATTTAGAATCTTTATTCCACATACCACCAAATGTAAGACCACTCTGAAAAACTCATTGTCACATTTTTTGAAAGTTAAAAACTCACCTGACTCATTACCCAAAGTATATAACCAAAAAAAGAAAAACACATGTCCACAAGAAACCTCATATTAAAATGTTCACAAAATATACTTAAACCTTTTCAAAACTTGAACACTCCCAAATGTCCATCAATATGAGAATGGAAAAAAAAATTGTGGCAGGCATGTCAATGAAAAGAAACCAACTTCTGAAATTTCTCTTGAAAAACAGGATTGGTTCCCATTCCCTGGGTGTTGAAGATTGAACACCCAAGAAATGTTGAGGCAAACATGAAAAGTTTTATTTAAACAACAGAACACAGAGAGAGTCACTCCTCCAGAGAGAAGAGGTCCAGAGCTGGTGCCCAGAAGGAACAAGTGTGTCCTGCCCCTTTTATATATTCCAGGTTTCCTCTCTTCTCATGCCCCCTCCCATTCTGTCTGTGACTCAAAATGCAGAAAGAGAGCTGTTCAGGGGGAACCTTGCCCTATATATTCCATATCTGGCCTGAAAGGCAGGAAGGGGGCCACCTTGGGGATACTCATTAACAATTCCTTGCTGGGAGGTACCATTCTCTGGAGGCAGTTGATCTTGCCAACAGGTGAGGAGAGAGAAGTGCTCTGGAGGTATTAGCACTTTATTTCCTTTTGAATCACCCCCATCTTCCTTACCCAATCATCATTATCTATACTGACTATCCTTCTGCCCTGTCTCACTTGTCTCACTTCTGATAAATAAATAAAAAACATGATCATCTTTCAAAATATAATGCTGAGTGAAATATTACACACTCACGCGCGCACACACACACACACACACACACACTTATACCACTAATGTAAAACTGAAAAATGGACAATGGTAGCCTATGATGAAGGAGCTCATCTTGGAGGAAGATTATTTTGGAAGAGGCATGAGAAATGTTTGTTTTCATATTACTCATTGGAACGATGAAATGGTACACTTAAGATCTGAGCATTTCACTGAATGTAAATTATACCTTAAAAAGTCCATTCAAACCCCAGGATGGTCTTATTTTAAAAAGAGATAAACTAATTCTCTCTGTTGCTCTTTTGAAACTGATATCGGATTTTAAAAAATGAAATCCATCCAGTTTCTCAGTTTTCTTAGATATTTAGAAAGCATTATGTAGCAAAATTTTAATTTCATTACTAAACACCTTAAACAATAATATCTGAGCTTTTCTTTTTTAGTTCCATTCTTTTAACAGCCATGATGATAATTAGTGAATATTTCCAAGAACAAAAATAGTCATTTCAGTATGAGAGATTTAGTGTCAAAACATTTCAGATCAGGAAGTTAGATTTCAGCCTACATATGACAGTTCACCAACAGCTTTCAACACTGTTCACCCATGCAACATGCAACACAGTTATGAGTTAGAGATTTAGAGAGATGCTTTAATTATTATTAAAACATAATTTTGAAAGATGATCATATTTTTCTATCATTTATTTATTATTGATTAAATATTATTTCATGTATTCCTGTTCCAAAACTGTTGAAAACAACAGCAGAATGCTGTGGTGAGCTCCACTGGGAGGGAAGTAAGAAAGAGAGATTCAACTTTCTTTCCCAAACATTTTCTGCAGTGTAATATGACTCGGAGAAGAAACACACAGGTTAGAAACCCTCTGAATAGGAATGGCAAATTTAGAGCTGGCAGAGGAGTCTCTTTTCTCAGGCATAATAAGTCTGAGCCACAGTGTGCTCAAGAAAGCTGATTAATTTACATTAGAAGAACTCCTATTCAGAGCAATAAAGGTCAGTATTCTATTCACCAACTGAAAAGACTAGCTAAATTTGAGAGTCATCTACCATCATACCTACACAAACATCTTGACTTAAAAATGTAAATGAGGGCTGGGGATGTGGCTCAAGCAGTAGCGAGCTCGCCAGGCATATGTGCGGCCTGGGTTCCATCCTCAGCACCACATATAAATAAAGATGTTGTGTCCGCTGAAAACTAAAAAATAAATATTAACATATTCTCTCTCTCTCTCTCTCTCTCTCTCTCTCTCTCTCTAAAAAAAAAGGTAAATGAACCTTTGTTTCCTTCTTTCTAAGAGGCCTACAGCTTTTCATTGAACATGGATGGATGGCACAATCACAGGTTGGTCTGTTTTCCTTCATTAGATTTTGTCTAAAATTTAATTTAATTTTTTAGAGTTACACTGGAATAAAAAATGAATGTAAATACAGAAACTTTCCAGATTTTCATATAATCGTTCTCATAACTATTCCATATTTTTTGTTGTGGAATTGTTTTTATTTTCTCCAAATCACCCATTTTCATGAAAATGATATTTCTATTGCTACATCCATGCTTTTTGTATGACTTACTAACTGTGAATACAATGGCAGGAGTGGGTCTGAGAACAAGCACATCTCACTCTGTCTTGAGACTGCTCCTTGGATTTACCTGGTGAGAGAAGTTGAACATGACCTGAGGAGTATTCTATTAATTACACACACTCAGTGGGATTCAGGCATCTGTTAATATGCTATATGGAGAGAGTGGCAATTCTTATGAATTTGTTAAGAGGAGATTGATTAAAACAACTTTGTATGGAAGCAATAATAAATATAGTTGCATATATTGACTAAGAATGTTGTAATTCTAGACTGTCATTTTTCCTAGAGTGCCTTTCTTTCCTGACTCTTTATATTTCATTTAGAGCCCCTATCATTCAGAAACCAAGTCAGAAACATATCTTTGACATTTGTATTTTCTGATTTTTGATATTGGACATGAAGATCTATCAATCATCATTGATAGCCTATCCATTCTCTCTCAATTAGTTTCTGACCAGTGTTCTTTCTACAATATGACACATACACATACACAAAACTATGTACAATACATAGGTCAAGTATGATTGCTTGATGCTGAAAGGAAAGCTGGGAATCAGGGACAAGTGAGTGAGAAATAAAGGCCATCTCTCCATAGATGGAGAAAGGCAATACAAGCTTGTGTTCTGAGACTTTTATGGGGCAGGCTCAGGTTTTAGGGCCAGTTGGGTCCAAATGTGTGTGGTTAAGTGTGGGGTTGGTATGAGGGAGTGGTGGTACACCCTTGGGTGGGAAAGAATGTGTGCAGTGAAGGGTTGGGTTAGTATGAGGGAGTGGTGAGCCTTTCTCAAAAAGGACCTTGGGAAGAAAAGTGAAACTTTTCTTAAAATTGTGGCTGTCACTTAAGATGGCCATCCAGATACTAAGGAAGGACCTTACAGATATTGATAAGATAACAGAATAAGTCATGTCAGAAGCAGACTAAGAATAAGGGAAAGCATTCAAAACATCTTGGAATTCAAGATTAATTAGACATTAAAGAAAATTCACACACACACACACATACACACAATCCTTGCTAACATGTTACATATGGTTATTCTCTATAGTGCATGAAAACAACTGTACAGATGTAGCTTCTATATCCACTAGTGTTTGTACTACCAATATTAAGTAGAGACTAGTCTGACATTTAAGAAACAAAGCTAGTGGCCTTTCTTCAAGCCCTCTGACTGACACCTCAAAATTAGCACTATGTCTCCACCATTATGTTATTTCATTATTTCTCCTGAAATGCTCTTGTTCTTAATAAGGTAATCAGATAGTACAGCATTCCCTATGCAAAATACACACACCCAAAAAAAAAACAACAATAAAAGAATAGTCTTGGACTATTTTGGTCACAGTGGCAAAAAAATTGACTAAAATGATAATTAAAAATTTTTTTTTCTGCATTCCTTCCCCTTTCCTCCACTCTCCCTCTTGATCTTCTTTTACTCTACTGATCTTCCCTCTGTCTTTATGATAGCACCCACTAAACTTCTGAAACCATGACCCAAAATAAAGCTTATTCCTCAATTGTTCTTGTCAGGTATTTTGGTCACAGCAATGAAAAAGTTGACTAAATCAGGAGAGGCAGTGTTAAAGAATTCTGCAACCCAAGATAAAGGGTTACTTAGAGAAGAAATAAGGGATCCTTCTGAAAATATTTAAAACAGAGCAAAGAAAAATTTAAAATATAACCTATAACCATTGAAAGCAAAAATCTTAGGTGAGTGAAGGAAGAAGTTCAACAGTAAAGAAAGTGTCTACTGTTGTTCTCTATTATGGTTGCTGTTGGGCTATAAAATAACATGCAGTCATCAAAACTCAGATCTACATAATCAAAATTAGTGAATTTTATTGAATATCCATTTTGGTAAAACATGTTGGTTAAAAATTACTCAATAGGAAAATGAAGTAGAACAATGGATCAGAAGTAAATTTTTCACGGCTACAACAAACCAAAATACAAATCAAAACAACACTGACGTGCCAAAAGACTTATCAAAAGATGAGATCAAAAGGACTGATCTTGCTTTAGATAACGAGCATAGAGCAAACTGCTTCTAGTAATGCTTTGACAATTTGCTTTAATAAAAAATAGAAGGCATTATAGAAGAGTACACAATACACACACACACACACACACACATACTTCAAAATATAGCAGCAACTAGCTGGGTGTGGTGGTGCAAGCTGTCATCCCAGTAGATCTGGAGCTGAGACAGGAGGATGGTGAGTTCAAAGCCAGCCTCAGCAATGGTGAGTCAGCTAAGTAACCCAGTGAGACCCTTTCTCTAAAGGGCTGGGGATGTGACTCATTGGTTGAATGCCCCTGAGTTCAGTCCCCAGTACTGAAAAAGTAAAATAAAATAAAACAGCAACTTGTCATAATATTAGACATAAAAAGAGCAATTACTGGTAAATTTTGGAGGAAAATTTTGTTTCTCAAAACTTCTATATAAAACTATTTTTTTTTCCATAAATCAAAAAAGTACTTTCAAGTTAGAAAACTGTCAGAACATTTACAACTAAAATGTAATTCCTAGAAAACACATTGGATACGTATTTAAGCCTAATAAAATATCAACTAAGATTAATGCAAACAAAGAAGCTATCTTTGTATGAAAGAATATCAGATAATGAACTAGAGATAAAGCACAGAGGTCAACATGGAAATAATTATGGTATATTTGAAAATGCTAATAAGTAGCATAAAAAGGTTATCTTTAAATAGGAATTGATTTTTCAAAGAAAACATACTGGATTTAGAACAATAAAATAAAATATTATTGTTTTTCTTGGTTTTTATTTTAAAAGTGTGGGTCAAATATTTTCAAAAGTACAAAGACCCACAGGCAGAATTTAAAAAGGATGGCTACTTTTCACATTTTTTTGGAAGATAAAAAGCAAACATATTCTGTATAGTAAATGACAGAAAGCAAAGGCAACAAAAAAGAAATATAAAAAAATGAGAACATAAAACACACTGGCAGATTTAAAGTGACAAATGCTAACAATGAGAACAGAAAAGGGATCACTTAAATTATGCTGTGATTCAGAAGCAAACATTCTCAGGAAGAATTTTAAAACTAAAATTATAAAACTCCTAAAAAGTGTCATAGAAACATTTCACATAAAAGCATTAAGTGTAAGTTTATCATGCATGGACACACAGAAAGAAATTGAGCATGGAAATGTTAATAGTGAACAAGGAAGAATTTAAGGCAAAGAGCATTAGCCAAGATGAATAAGCTCTTTTTGCAATTTTAAAGTTGGCACTCAAAGGTGTAAACCACACAGTGTTAAATCTTTTGGGGCTCTATAATGCAATGTGTAAAATAAATGTTAAGAAATAGAACAATAAATTAATAACATATTCAAAAGTTAAACATATACAAAACATATTTGTAATTTTGTATCATACTATATAGTTAAATTAACATGTATCAATCATAACTTCTATAGGAATTGTGACTATTATAAATATTCATGATATGCACCCCTCTTTGGTTAAAAAGATCCACTAACTCTAAATGTAAGAATTATACTACCCATTTGTTACTATTAATTATTTTTAACTTTTATTTAAGTTATTTATAACTATTTTAATACAGTATCTTAATGATAAAATTAAAAAAAAATCCAAAATAGTCATAAAAATGAATGAATTATATTTTGTCTATAGATTAATAAGTAAAAGATATTTTTTGTTTTTAATGAGAAACAGTATTAAGAAATAATGCTCAAAAAGATATTATGTAACAATAAGAATTCAAAGGAAGAATGAATAATGTGTTTCAGATAAAGGCAAAACAAAATAAAAATTATAGAAAGGAAATAATAAAATGATGTGGATGTTATAAATATCTTAAAGTTGATTAAAAAATCAATAAACCAAAACCAGATTCAGGGCCATGGTTCCCTTTCATTCCAATTTCAAGTCATTTGAGTGTTCACAGAGGGTCTCCTGGCAGTCTCCGGTAAATGTGCATGTGTGAAGTTCATATGAGGATTTTATGTGTGAAGTAGTCTTTGTAAGAATAAGTGGTGCAGGGGTTTAAATCCTGAGAGCTAAGGGAGTGATAAGGATATAGAAAATCAGCATTATAGCAGCAAGTCATTGATGAATTGATTTTAAAAATCTACCAACTACCAAAAGGTTAAAGTTCAACATCAGACATGTATGACTTTACCAGGTAGTTTTTAATCCCCCCAAAAATTATTTTAAAAATCAGAGAAGAAATAAAGAAAGAGGAAGGAAGAATGGATGGATCTGAATGAAGATTGAAGTCCTGTTGCCCTGGGGGGAAAGAGAATGCAGAGATCTGAGAGTCAAGGTCAGGGCACTGCAGTAGGACTCTGATAACTTTGCCCTCATCTCATGGCCATTGACACAGCACCACCTGCGGAGCCCCGAGAGCTCAGTCTAGATGAACTCTTCACAGGTTGCCTCACTAGCAAGAAGTCAGTAAAGAAAAAATAACCCCATCTAAAGGTGTCCAGTATGCAAAGGCAGAGCAATAATAGAGAAATCAGAATATATGCTCAATACATTTGAAATACTGGGATAAACACATATAATTTAAATAAAATATAAAAATAATTTTTAAAAAGTAAAAAATAAGGCATTCTTTATAGACATACACATCTCCAGCCTTGTGAAAGAGAAGCCAAAGCCAAAAATGATATATTTGCTTTTCTTTTTAATTATGTTTATTGTTTATTTCATTTTTATTTTTATTTTTTTTTCCTGAGGAAGCTGTTGCCTTATTTAGGAATCTAGGAGACACACTCAGCAGGGGCCAGACCTGCTCCTCCCACAAATTATTTCTTTTTTTTTAATTTTTTTTTCCTTTTTTTTTTATTGGTTGTTCAAAACATTACAAAGCTCTTGACATATCATATTTCATACATTAGATTCAAGTGCCCACAAATTATTTCTAATTGTGCCAGTTAGAAATACCTTCAGCTGAAATAGCAGAAAATTTCACTTACATTGGCTTAACAAGAAAAAGCTCATTTTTTTCTTATACAATGAAATGTCATGAATTAAGTTAAGAAGACCAATCTATTGGTTACAGAATGATATAAATGCCTCAGCTTCCTCCCCTTTATCTGATCCATGCTCTTTATTTTAGATCATGTCCTCGGGCTCCTAATGTGATTTCTGCATCATTAAACATCCCATTTATTGTCAACTAGGAACACAACTGCAAGGGCAAAGAGTCAAAGGAACATGGCAGGTGAATTTATTCTTCTAAAAAATATTCTTGAACACTCCCTACATCCAAGATCTACTTGTCATTCATTGGGCAGAGCTGAGTTCCTGGACTATCACTGAATGCAAGAAAGTCTAGGAAGGTGAATATTTTAGATGACATCATTGCCAAACTATGAGTTCTGTAAGAAAGAAGAGATCATATATTAGACAGGCAGTTAGAAGTTTTTGTCACACTAATTGGAAAATTCAGAAAGTGAGTTAAAAAAGAGAATGATCACAATTACAAAATAATAAAGGGGCCAGGAAAATAAATCAAGGCCATACATACAGCAAATATGCAAAGAAATAGAATCCTGAGGCCAACCAGAGAAAATCAGAGACGACACTGAGGAAACAATCTGTGAATCAGATTAATGTGTTCCAGAAAGATAATAATCTCATAGGAAAAGAATATTTCTATAAATTGAAGAAATATGCCATTTTAAGATATAGAGTTCATCTTATATTTCTCAGCAGAACAGAGGGATACAGATTTTCATTTAGCATTTCTGGGAAGTATTTCTGAACTCAGGCAAAGAAAGAATATTATCAACAAAGGGGAAGAAACATATGAGTATTGTTCAGTTAAATGAGAAGCCCTTTATAAAAAAGGGGAAAATAAAAGAACTACTTCAAATTATATGAAGATATCTTTACCATGTCTGTATCCATTTGGGAAGAAATGTTCTTGAAAGAAAATGTCAAGTTCCAAGAATATTTATTATAAAGAAAGAAATAAGAACTTTTTAAATGAAGAACACATCAGAAAATAAAACTAGAAAAAGAACCACAGAAATGAAGTCTAAAACACTAAAAAGTGAAAGAAAATAGGAACAAAAGCAGAAGTTACTGAGGTAAGTATAACTAAATGTATATGCAGATAGAATTTCTACTCCAAAAATTATCATACAAAATAATTAAAAAGCACAGTTGAAATGATTAGTGAGAAAGCTTATAAATACTTAGAAAGGTGTATTTAACAAGAAATAAATAGAACAAATATAAATAAAATGATAACATCAAAGTACATAGAACAAGGTTTGAACAAATGGTAAGTTGTATTACCTGGTGAAATGAATATACAATATTACAGACTTTTAATAAAGCAGTCTTATAACACTTATTCAAATATATAAATATATAACATATAAATAAACATATAAATATCATTTGATCCAGAGACCTCATTCCTGTCTGCAAATGCATAGTAGATAAAATATCGATAAATCAATGTTTATTTCAGATTTATTTGTAGAGGAAAAAAATAACAAAGTAAAAAAGCATAGCAATAGGAAATTGATAAAATTATGGTGCATGATAAAATATTATGTAGCCACTAAAATGATTTGAGCTATGGTGTGTGACTTTATAGATGTGTGACTTGGCATTATTCTGATATATAAAAAAAGTAGATAGTTGTTATGGATTTCCTTAATGAGATGCCCTCCAAACTATGTAATTCAAATAGGAAAGAGGAAAAAGCAACAACAAGTACAGCAGAGTGGTGTGATTATAGTTCACAATATTCTATATTAGTCGTAGTTCATACTATTCTATTTTTAGTCTTACACAGATTTTGCATAGGTATATACACTTTATATAATTGTATTATATACATGTATATTAGTCATATATACATTTTAATTGCATGTGAGTGTGGTGTAATATTTTGCAGTGCTGAGGATCCAGTCTAGATTTTGTGCATGCTAGTAACTATTATGTATTTTATGAGTAACTGAAAGAAAGGAGCTCAAAGATCCTGAATACAAATAAATTATAAAGATATGGAGACATTAATTATCAAGATTTGATCAGTATACTTTGTATATATATATATATTGAAATATCTCACTGTGCTTTGTAACACATATAACTATCGTGCTAATCAAAAACTTTTTAAAAAGTGTAAGCAGATTGAAATGCTAATGACCTGATTTAAACATTACATATCATATGCATGCATCAAGGTATCACCTGTAAACAATAATATATATAATAATAATAACTAATTGAAAGGAATTAAAAATATATGTGTATTACATTTTGCACTTGTGTCAATTATGTATATCTGCTAGTAAGTGTTTAGATACATTAAATGATTTATTTCACAAAAATATTACACTTTTAAAGGGCAAAAGTAAAACAAATATGAAAAGCATACCATACAATGCATAAGAAGAGATTTTGGGGAGGTTGGTTTCAGAATTGAAACTAGGGGCAGTTTGCCACTGAGCTACATCCCAGTTCTTTATGTTTATTATTATTTTTTTTTTCTTTGTGAAAGGGTCTCACTAAGTTGCCCACACTGCCCTTGAACTTGTGATCCTTTTTCAGCCTCTAGAGTTGCTGAGATTACACAGGTGTTCCATCACTCCTGGCAGAAGAAATATTTTTTAAAGAAAACTGTATACAATTCCATATTAAGAACTTTAAAAAATCCAAGTGAAATGAATTATTTCCTGGGGAAAATGTTTGATTAGAAGAAACAGTAAACCTGAATATAGCAACACTTAATTTGATAGGGAAATTATCTTTATATAGCAATATAGTAACATGCAGTTATGTGACATACATATAAAGCCTTTACTCTATCACCAGGAAGTCATGTTAAGATTCATTCATCTCTTGAGGAGAAGATATTATATAAACTGTTGTACAATTTCATTTTCAGAAATAGAATAATTGATATGAAAACCCAATATAGCACAAACCATCTTCAAATAAAAATTTATCATTTTAGCTCTATATTGAAAGATTAATAGAGAACCCAAACAATGCCAGAAAAGAATGAATGGGAAATATAAGGTAATCTACTAACATAATGGCTCATACAAATACAGTAAAAAAAAGCTAGTTAGGGATGCCACTGTATTACTACTTTTATTCTCAGTAGCAGACATCCTTTTGTGGACAATGTTGCTTTCAAAAGCAGTGGTGCTGAAAGGTGAATCCTCTGGCACTTGGTAGGACATTTGAGTCCAAGGCTCCTAAAGAATCAACCATCTTTAATCATACAGGAAACTTTATTTTTGTATTCCTTATGAAATGTTAGGAAGAGAATGAGAAATAGTGAGAAAGGAACATGAGGGAAGAAAAATCTTTAAAGGATATAATTCATCCACAGGCTGTTTCTTTTTCCTTTGACTTTACTTAAGTCCCCTTTAATTACTAAAGGAAATAAAATTTTTATAGAAATATGCAAATGTGACAAAATTTGCATCTGGTTATCACAGATATCAATTAACTCACTATGGGGCAAAAGTGAAGCAAGAAAAGAGATAGAAATATAAAAAATTAAACATTTAAAAGAATGAATTTTGTTATTGGTCAGATATAACCTGACATATCCTAAAGTCAAGAGACCCTAGCTCATATCTGCATGGCATGTAGAAAAGTATTTTATAATTCCTACAGAAATTAATAAGGCCTTCCATTGAATTCAATAAATATGTAGACATTGTTTTAGTCAGAGGATTTCAAAGAAATGGAATCTTACTTCTACCGGGCATGAAGAGGTTCTTTCCACCACATAAGAAGATGCATAAGCATTCAGGGGTTTAGTGTCTGACACATCAGCATTGTCTTCTCACAAATACCCATTCCAAAATTTGAGATCCCATTTCTCATCAAGTACTTCAGTAGTAGATATACTAATAGGCCAAGAGTGCAATTTGCTTTGTAACTTAACTTGTATGTCTCTATTGTTGGATCACTCCATGGACATGATTTATTGTCCTGGTTTACTATTGGATATAGAGTTATCACTGTTTTAAAACTTAATTTATTAGAAAACCAACTAGAGTGAACCCAGAACCAATTAAGAAAATGTATTCTTGAAATTCTGTTCCTATAATCGCTCTTGGTACCAAATTATGCATTAGTCAGGGTTCTCTAAAGAAACAAAACTAAATATGTTAAAGTTATGCAAAACAGGAAAGGGTGAGAAATAGTCACAGATTAGAGGAGACTAAGGAGATATGACAACTAAAAGATATACGTTATCCTGGATTCTGTTATGAAACAGAAATTTTGAAAAAGTTAGTGGAATATAAGAAGCTCAAATAAAATCTGCAAGTTAATAATATGAGTTTACCAATTTTAATATTTAGCTTTGGTAAGTTTCCTTTGATTATGTAAGCTATTAATATTAAAAGAAACT
Source organism: Callospermophilus lateralis (assembly GCF_048772815.1). Lineage (NCBI taxonomy): Eukaryota > Metazoa > Chordata > Mammalia > Rodentia > Sciuridae > Callospermophilus > Callospermophilus lateralis. Next base: position 142,597,342 of record NC_135306.1, read on the forward strand.
AGATGAAAGGTACATAGGAATGCTGTGTTACCTGTTAGCCAGTTTTTATTGCTGGGATAATGTTCCTGAGAAAAACAAAGAAGAACAGATATATTTTGGCTCACAGTTTCAGAGTTGTCAGCTGGTTCCATTGCATCTAGGCATATGTGAGGCAATACATCATGGTAGAAGGGCATGTCAGAGCAAAGCTGGTCACATCATGGTGGCCTGGAAGCAGGGAGAGATAGAAGAGATTGGGGAAAAGTTAAGTCCCGTGGGGCACGCCCCCAAGGTCCACTCCCTTCAAACGGGTCCCACCTACTGCAGTTCCATCACCTCTCCTAAAGTCATCAGGTGTGAACCCATCAGGATTGTGAACCCACTGCTGAGTTTAGAACCCTCGTGACACAATCACTTCCAAAGTGCCCCATCTGTGAACACTGCTGCACTGGGGACACCGATTCTAATACATGCCTTTGGGGGACAATCCAGATCCAAACCACTCTACTATCTTTCAAACTGTTCTGAAGTTCTAATAACTATTTTAAAATAAATATTAAAGACTATTTCAACTTTTATAATTACATGTGTTTTCAAATCATATGAAGATTAATTTATTCTTAATTATCCATTTTTGATCATGGCAAATTTATTTTTTTATTTTAGTTAATCTATTTTAAGTTGGTAGTAGTTAAAAAGCACTGATTCTGGTGATAGTCTATCTTGATCCTATTTTCCCTTTAGAACTTAGAATAATTTAGAGTTAGTCATTAAGCATTTCAATATATTAAATTGTTTCAATTGTTAAACAGGGCTCCAAAATGTATTTCTCAAAGAAATATTATGAGGATAAAGTTTTGTAATAAATATATATGAAAATATTTATTTTTGTAATAAATATATATGAAAATATTTATTTTTATTTTTAAGCTGCCTTAATTTCAAAATCCTTACTCTCCCCATCTCTGAGATAAGGCATATTTAATTAGTAATACTGAACAGACATATTTACTTGTAAACGATGTATATCACAATGTTTTCAAATCAGTTACTCTCTTGTTTGCAAGAGATAGAGGAAAACAAAGTGGAAAACTTAGAATATCTGATTTATTATTTTCCTCAACCTTTGTTTGGAAAATTCTCAAACCTGTAGAAATGTAGAAAGAAAAGTTCAAATCAACATCATATAGTATTTGCCTTTACCTATATTTAGCAGTTTATGTAATCCCACAATTTTCGGATTTGCTTTTTCTCTCTCGCTCTTCCCTTCCTCTTTCTCTTTTTTTAAAAATTTTCCTTTCTCTCTCTCTTTCTCTCTCTCTCTTAGCCTCTCTCATTTTTTCCTTCTGAATAATTTGAATCTTCAGACTTCATAATGCTTCATCACTAAATACTTCAGCAAGTGCCTTTTAACAACAAGGACATCCCCCTCTATTGCTTCAATTTCATGATTAAACCTATAAAATTAGCTGTAGTTCTATAATAGTATCTAAAAGCAGTCCTTATTAAAAATCTCCATATTTTGTCAATTTTTTAAAATTATCTTTTGTAGTTTTTTTAATCTTGAATCCAATCAATGTTTTTACTCTGTATCCAGTTATTATGTCTCTAATTATAATGAATTTAATTATGTAAAATGGATAAGTTATCTTGAAAATGTTCCATATTCTGGATTTGTCTAATGTTTATCCTTGAATAGATTCAGGATAAATATTTTAGCAAGAAGTCTATACAGGTGATTGTTTATGCTTTTTACTACATTATATAAGGAGACAATAGTACTTACACAAATTATGTTAATGTATCTAAGTCTTTGATCACCATAACTCTCTATTGTAAAGAGAAAGTGGTATTATGCAACTTCAGAAAATAGTTTTTAAAAAGCCACTGTATTTTTTTTCTCTTAGTTTGTTCTCTCCCTTCCTTCCTCCCTTCCTGCTTCTCTCCTTCTCTCTTTAATGAATTTTCCATTCAAAGGGAATCTAGATACCACATTCAGGTTCCCTATGGAGAAAAGGTGGCTTCCTCCCAGCATCTACATGGGGAGCCTAGAATACAGTCCTCCAACCCAGTCAAACTTTCTAATTACTGTAGTTAATGGCTTCCATCTTAATATACCCTCATGAGAGTTATTTGACAGTACTATCAAAAAAAGCGCTCCTGGATTCCTGAAATTCAGAATATATGTGAAATAAGTTTTGTTAAGTTATCATGTTTTGTGATATTTTGTTGGGTGCAATACATACCTAATGTAGGAAGCCATTTCCAATGTCATATGTTTTAACCTGGCTACCAGGAGACATGTTGTTATTGCACAATGCAAGGGGGAGGAATGCATAGGCGACTTGGTAATCTACACATGCATCTCTTCTGACTCTTTGATCTATCATAACTGCAACAATGAATAGCATGAATAGCAATGCCAGCCTGAGATTCACAGGAAACTAAGGACTAAGTCTTAAGTGGCTTCCATTCTCCTCATAATTAGTCCCAGAATCTCAATTTTATGCATGATCCCTTCACTTCTGGATCCTAGCCACTTCTCCTACATCTTTAAATCTCTGATACATGTAGCTGACAGCTTAGATATGGGGATTTAGGAGTACATGATAATTGAACAATATCATGGCTAGTTCATGAGACAAACTCTATAATACGGATTAATATTTTATAAAGTCCACATTGGACACTATCACAGTTTACATCCTACTATTCCAAGATTCTTCTATAACAGTTTGCCTTACACTTCATTTTTACACCCAATAAGGCACGCCATTCAGAGGTGGAATCTGTGGCATTCTCGCAGCCCATTCTTTCCTAATTGTATTTTACTAAAATCTAACTACCATCAAATGTAACTTTGTACAAGGAAACATATTTCATGTACCTGTTTCATTTTTTAAAATTTTTTTCTCTTTTATTTTTTTTATTTTTATTTTTTTGGTACCAGGATTGAACTCAGGGGCACTCAACCACTGAGGCACATCCCCATCCCTATTTTGTATTTTATTTAGACACAGAGTTTCATTGAATTGCTTAGAGCCTTGCTGTTGCTGAGGCTGGCTTTCAACTCATGGTCCTTCTGCCTCAGCCTTTGGAGGTCCTGGGATTACAGGAGAGTGCCACCGTGTCTTGAAGTTTTTATAATAATAACAGAGAGTGTATCTTCCCATTAAAAAAAAGTCAGAATGACCACATGTCACAACTTTTATCCTAAGGAATCCAACTTCATCTATAATATGTCCTGAGTGGAAATTAATCTTCTATACATCATGTGATAGACTTTACCTTACAGTTTTATTGTACTGTGTGTTCTGGGAAATTTATCTATGAATGATTCAGATCTTAAGATTACATAAAGAAGTTATTGGCTATTACTTTACATCTGGAAAAAATTTTTCTTATATTGTCATTATGTACAAATTTGAGAAATTGTTTTCAATTTCAGTTATTCTCTGATGGTTATATTTGTAATACCATAAAGATTTATAATTTACTATATATAATCTTTAAAAGAAAAGGAAAGATAGCAAAATGCCATGTTCCCCATATGTCCCTTTTTATTCCCACGAACTTAGCCAATTTGCATAAAGATAAAGTAAAGAAGATGCAGTCTGGAGTGTTCAGACATCTATTACCTAGTAGACTTAATCTCGCTCACCCGCTAGAAACTAAGACAGATGAATATTACTTATAGAATCTGTTTTCTTGCAGGTACGCTAAATTCCTTGGAATATTAGTCATACAACCGTAGAAAGCCAGCTAATGATGTCACTACTTTTATAGCCTAATCTTTAAAACATCCTTCCTTGTGTAATTGATATGTAAAGAAGGACTGTAGAGAGAAGACCTCCTTACCCATCTTGCTTCCAATGGACAAAGTGCCATGACTGACTGAGGCATTACTTTCCGGAGAAGCACCTTGAAGGATAGAAGGGCTACTTGTGCAGCCTGTTGCCACTAGACCTTCCCTGTTAGCAGTTTTCAATACACCTTATGTCACACCTGCCATCTCTGGGTATTTTCTTTCTTCTCTTGGCAACCTATCCTGCTGCTCTAGCAGAACTGGAATTTGGACAGTACATACTAGCTTAGCTTACTCACAGAGAAGAACAAACAGTAATCTGGATTGATCCTATTTCTAAAATCTTCCGTGAAGTAAATGATATGATCTCTCTAGTTTACAGAGAAATAATTCCAATTTCAGAGATGTATGTCTTCACATATTATACAATAATAAATTATATGTAGAACCAGATTGAGGACTAGGAATTCTCACTCTGGCTTTTTTACTCCAGGCTGCCTCAGTGATTAAAGAGTTAATAACAGGGCTAAAATTGATGAAGCTTCTAATAAAAATGTCACAATAAAGACATGGTGCTACTCTAATTTTTAAAAGTTATAGTACATCATTTTTATGGAGATTTTTCTTAGAAATCTAGACAATGATTAATAGTCTCTTTTTTCTTGAAAATAAAGTGATACTGGATTTTGTGTTCATTCTCCATCAGATCTCTATCCAAAGAGAAGATTTCTGAATATATTATTCAAAATATCAATTTTGGGGTATCTTATGCATTTCTTTATTCAATGTTAGAGCTCCAGCTGTGTTTGTAATCCTTAAATGAAAAGTCATGGAAATTATATGCATATCTCTGTGTGTGTATGTATTTACACATGTATATATATGTGTGTGTGTTTGTGTGTGTGTGTGTGTGTCTAGTGATTTTTCTAAATTATGTCTGAAAAGAGTGCCACTACAGACTATAAACACTCTAGAGAAAAAAAGAATTATTATAAAATATTTAAACTTATCCAGAAAAGGATATTATATATCACTATTTATAGAGAAGCATAAGGAATATCAAACTGTCATTTAGAAGCAGTCTTTAATGAGTTGTAAACTTCAAAACAAATGATACTGACCTTAGAAGAACTTAGTTCAAATACTTGTTTATACATTTGTTCTATATTGTTAACATTAAAAAATAAATGAAAAATATTTGTAATGCAGCATGACAGGCAGAGAATTTGGTTGATCGAAATGACGCAAAATTATCCAGTTATGTTGGGCATAGTGACATATATCTGTAATCCCAGCAACTCAGAAGGTTGAGGCAAGAAGATCGATCGTGAGTTCAAAGCCAGCCTCAGCAATTTATTGAGGCCCTCATCAACTCATAGGGACCCTGCCACTAAGTAAAATACAAAAACACATGTTGGGGATGTGTCTCCGTGGTTAAGCAGCCCTGGGTTCAATCCCTGGTTAAAAAAAATATATATATCCAATTATGTCATGTCCTCTGTAATCACTGATAGGTCTTATATTTTCTTTTCCTAATATTTAATAAAAAGTAACAGTAACTTTCCTGTTGTCAAGTTATTATAAAACTGAGCATATATATATTTTTTTATTTTGAACTGAAAAGCAAAACTGTGTTGATAATAATCATTCACATTACAAAGTATGTTTTGGATAATCATGGAATAAAATGAATATTAAGAAATATGGGAAAGGATAATAGTTCATAATTTCTATTTTATGATTTCACATGTATAGAAATAAAATCAACTATTTTTCTTCTCTTTTAATGATTTTAGCTAAATTTTCTTTTTGACATAAATAATCTATGATCAAATTCCAGTGGAGGCTGTTGCAATCTCTTTGCTTACAACACACTTGAATACAAAGCGTGGGTATTGAGTGTTTTAAAACCTAGACCTATTTATCTTAATACTAGTTTAGCTGCTTTATATAATGGCAGTTTTCTAAAGTTTCTTTCGGGAAATTTTTTCTACTTAAGGAAAATATTATAAACCACTATTTCAGGCAAAACTGTGGGGAGCCATTCTCACACGTGACTGGGCAACTCCAGTTTGGGTCTGAGGCGCTCTGGCTAAACTGTGTCGGAGCTTTCCCGACTCTCTCCTGGTGCAAGAGCCTGTCCGTGTGGGGGTGTGACTGACCACTGACCCTGGGGGCCAATCACTGACCCTGACCTTGGAGTGCGGCCCCCCTCAACCTTCATTGGATGGAATTCTCCCCTGAATTTCTTGTTCCCCAATAAAAGACCACTCTCTGGCGTGCTCTCTCTCTCTCTCCTGCTAGCCCTGAGTAATCTTTGCTGCCCTACCGGGTGGTTCAAGGTGAGAACCAGAGGGGGTGCCATCTCTAACCTGGTCATAGAAAAAGGTAACTGAGTCTATGTGTTTTATTTCGATCTCACTAGTTAACTTTTATGCCAAGAACCTCATTAATGAAACCAGTGCGCTGGTCGCATGGTGGAACAAAACCAAACTACTGAATGAGCCTTTTATAACTCAGGAGAGATAACTGAACTTGCATTATAAAATGTAATTTTGGTGGTTGGGTGTGGATATAGCAGATGAAACCCTAATTTCTCTAAGTATTGGACATCATTTTAGAAGTTTTAACAGTAACTGGTGGGAAGATAGTAAGATTTTGAATTAGGGCAAAAAGTCAAGGGTTAAAAAAGAATATGTAGTCATGAAAATTTTGAAATTTTAATATTTAAAAGAGACAAGAGTCAATACGCTCCCCTGTCTCGTTAAGGCCTGAAAATCTTGTTTGCCAGCTAACTGGTAAGTAAGTATTGTTTGTGGACACCAGTTAATTGGATATCTCTCTCTTCCTGTTATCGTCCTAAAGTTGGGTGAAAAGAACTGTCTGAGCACTATAAATCTCCATCATTGTGTGTGTGTGTGTGTGTGTGTGTGTGAGAGAGAGAGAGAGAGAGAGAGAGAGAGATGTGCAGGATGCTTAGCTCCAAGTAGGCAGTTTATGAGTTGTGATGGATTATAGTTTTAATTTTTTTTCTATAAATGAGTATAGAGACTGTGCAACAGGTTCCTATTTACAAAGAAAACAGGAGGTAAATAACTAAACAGGTAAATAGATGTATATATACACATACAATAATAATGAGAACTTTGAAACTGAGATGAAATGTTACAAGACAACTACATCGAAGAAATGTATTTGAACCACTTTTCCTGAGATGATTTGTAACTGATATTTCACAAGTCATAAAATTTGTTAGGTGAGTAATTGGGAATATGTGGGAAATTTTAATTTTTTATAGCCACAGTTGCATTAGTGTATACTGTCTGTGACATTAATTCTTAATTTATTTGACAAGCATTGAATAAAGACTTTTATCTCAGTACATTTTTAAAAATGTTCGAAAGAAATGCAGAGTAGAAGAGGCAGAAGAGACTTTAAAGCTAGTCTTAAATGCACATAGGATTAGTAAAGTTTATTTTGGCCAAATGTATAGTAATAGCTCCATAGAGGTCATAGTAAAATTCAAGACTCAATTTCTTACTCTTTCTCCAATATGATATGTTCTCTGTGTTAACAATTATTGTGTTAAGATTCAATGTTAATAGCTTTGAGTGTTTTACCTGCATCCTATTAAGAATATAATGTTAAAAACAGACTATTCATAGTCTTGTAGTGAAACCATGCATGTCCATTAGTATTTGTAATGACCTCACCAATGGTTGAATTAATTGAAAACATTTGCTTCAGATATTGACGTGATTTTCAAATATTTGCAAATATACATTTTTTTTCTTACTGTTCTTACTGGGAGATTGTTATCATTTTTTTTTGATGCCATTATAATAATCGTTCCAATCCAAAATACATAAAAATATTACTTCAACCCATTTTGTATAGGAAAACAATATAATGCAATTTGTTAAAATAAAGTATAATTAGCAGTTTGAGAATAGTATTTAAATATTATGGCATAGACTATGTGGTACAGTTTTAAAGTTTACTCTCTCCATTTCTGATTCTGTCCTGCATGGGTAAAATTCTTAGGTTCCTGACTATAAGGTAAGTAAATGATGGTTGCAGGAAAGTTTTATTGTTAAAGAATTTCCAGAATCTTTATCATCATCATATTCTTCCTTGCCATCATCATCGTAGTGTCTCCTCATCAATTACCTCTTAGATCAATTTATACCTGATTTAAATTCTACTCTACCACTTAATGTTCGCATCATTCTGAGGACTTCAGTCAGGACTTCAATTATAAAGTGGGAATAACCATAGTATTTATTTCAGACTGACCTCAGAGTAAACTGTTTCTACTATTTTTTTTAACATTTTCCATGTTTTGCAGGATCTATTTGGTTTACAATGTGTCTGCTCCTCCTTTCTTCAAAAAAATTTAAGTGACTAATTTTCTGTGCTACCTTCCTTTCTACTTAGAACAGTGCCTTTAATATCTACCTCATCCTCTCCTTTTTTTTTTTTAACATATTTATTGCAGGTCTTATCACTAAGCTTATGTTGGTCTATTGTGTAGGTATGGAGTACACTCAATAAGAGATTTTGAAGTATGTATTATTATATCAAGATCAGTAATGATCTGGCACAAACAGAAGATTGTCATATTCCACACAAACCACCATTTGAAGATGATGTGTCAGGTTCTAGTCTGTTCGGCCTCGCGGCATCAGCCCCCTTCTGCGCAGTCACGCTGAGCCAGCGCCCGGGCCTGGGAACGGGCGCAGCTGCCTCCGCCTGCCTCTCCTCGACCATGGATCCCCGCAAAGTGAGCGAGCTTCGGGCCTTCGTGAAAATGTGTAAGCAGGATCCGAGCGTCCTGCACACCGAGGAGATGCGCTTCCTGAGAGAGTGGGTGGAGAGCATGGGGGGTAAAGTACCACCTGCTACTCATAAACCTAAATCAGAAGAAAATACCAAGGAAGAAAAAACAGATAGCAAGAAGTGGGAAGAAAACATGAAGAGAGATGAGCCATCAAGTGAGGAAAGTGATCTAGAAATTGATAATGAAGGTGTAATTGAACCAGACACTGATGCTCCTCAAGAAATGGGAGATGAATATGCGGAGATAACCGGGGAGATGATGGATCAAGCAAATGAAAAGAAAGGGGCTGCCACTGAAGCCCTGAAATGGTGAACTACAGAAAGCCACTGACTTCAAGCTAAATCCTCGCTTGGCCATTCTGTATGCCAAGAGAGCCAGTGTCTTCATCAAATTACCGAAGTCAAATGCTGACATTCGAGACGGTGTCAGAGCCATTGAAATAAATCCTGATTCAGCTCAGCCTTACAAGTGGCGAGGGAAAGCCCACAGACTTTTGGGCCACTGGGAAGAAGCAGCCCATGATCTTGCTCTTGCCCGTAAACTGGATCATGATGATGATGCTAGTGCAATGCTGAACGAAGTTCAACCACGGGCCCAGAAAATTGCTGAACATCAGAGAAAATATGAGCGAAAACGTGAAGAGCAAGAGATCAAAGAAAGAATAGAAAGAGTTAAGAAGGCTCAAGAAGAACATGAGAGAGCCCAGAGGGAAGAAGAAGCCAGAGGACAAGCAGGAGCTCAGTTTGGCTCTTTTCCAGGTGGCTTTCCTGGAGGAATGACTGGTAATTTTCCTGGAGGAATGCCTGGAATGGGAGGGGGCATGCCTGGAATGGCAGGAATGCCTGGGCTCAATGAAATTCTAAGTGATCCGGAGGTTCTTGCAGCCATGCAGGATCCAGAAGTTATGGTGGTCTTCCAGGATGTGGCCCAGAACCCAGCAAATATGTCAAAATATCAAAGCAACCCAAAGGTTATGAATCTCATCAGTAAATTGTCAGCCAAATTTGGAGGTCAAGCACAATGCCCACCTGACAAAACCCTTACTGAAGGAAAAGCAACCTAGATCACTTAATGGCTGTCTGTCGCAGTAATACAAACCAGTGTACCTCTGACCTCATCAGGAGAGCTGGGGTGCTTTGAAGATAATCCCTACCCCTCTGCAGCAAATCCAGTTGAAGCATTTTACAATGGTTTGCCATTAGGGTGTTCATTCAGATAATGTTTTCCTACTATGAATTACAAACTTAAAACACTTTTTAAACCTTAAAAATATTTAAAACTCAAGGGGGTGTTATTTCCTACATTTTTATTTACTAATCATTTTGGATTTTTTCTTTGATATTGGGCAAGGCAGATACTAAGTATGGAAAATACATTGCTGTAACATGAGTGAAATAGAGACTTACTAGTGGGAAGTAAATAAATCTCATTTACATAGATAAAAGTTTTAATTGACCATATGGTTACTGAGACTGAGGCATTTTGATTTGTCATTTAAAAATATTTTTTAAATGATTAATTTCAATAAAACTATTGAGACCACCAGTATTTCACTCTAACCTGGGTAGGGACTGGAATACTTGGTAAGGCAGCAGCAGTCTTACTATTTTATATGACATGTGCCCTTATGCAGGTTGCATTTAACTCTTACACTGTGTTGAAGAGGTGATTTTTTTTTTTTATGCTGCAATGGAGTTGGATTACTTAGCTCTGTTTTTGTTCAATATATCAAATAAATGTTTCATATTATTTCCACTGTGGGGAAATTAGGGAGTAGTTTTCTTTTTTATATTCTATGTTTAAAATTTACCTTTCCTCATCAGAAAATGACCAACTATGTCTGCTTTCTGCTTCTTGTATTTCCCTCCTTCTTGAACTAAAGATAATCTTTTCTCACTAGCATCATCACTGCTATCATACCATAATTGTGCAAAGCATATTTAATGCTGGGGTTAATTTAATATGTAATACATATCCTAGCTGTGGAATAATACCCATAAGAGCTGTAGTTCTTTCTTAGCCATGAGATTGCTTATTTAAATGTTACTAGACTTCCACTCTGGCAAAATCTTGTGATGTCAAAAAACATTGGAAGGAAGGATTCCTTTTAGTGTTTGGTGTTCTATTTAGGAAGTACCTATTGATCTTTGTATTTTGAAGAGTATATGGTTTGAGTTGTTGGTAACCATACAAGGAATTAACTACTTGATCTAACATGAATAATAAAATAGATGAGAGCCTCGTTATTCATTATGGAGTTCTTGGCACCATGAAGATTCATTATTGTATTCAGCTCTTCCTTAAATACTGCAACCATACCCCCACCTCTCTTTCCCTTTTGTCCCTGCAAAGATAAAGGAAATGATAAATTCCTTGGAGTACCTTTATAAAGTAGTACATTTCTAATATATTTATACAGGTTCTAACCCTTTACTGTACATGAGTAAACAGAACTGCATCTGTTACAAAAATGAGAAAAAGTCGTATGCTAATGGAGCATGCTTTTAAAACCTTAGGAAAAAAACACCATTTATACTTGGATTTGGGCTTGCCAGTGTTCTTTTTTGTTGTTGTTGTTGTTCATGTATGTTCTCAAAATCTCATGTGTGCTGTGCTTAATTCAAGAAGAACAGTTTCTTCTTGGATTCCTGATTTGATTGACTTAATTATACATGACCTAACTATACTCGAATATTACGAATATAAATGGGTAAAAGTAAATTACTCTTCTGAAAATGTGTCCTGTGCTTTTAGACTTTAAGTTCCACAAATACAACAGATAGTCTTCATTTTCTTAGAGACCCAGTATCATTTCTAAAAATGAGAAATGTTCTTTTTTTCTGCTAATGATGCTGTAAGAAGGAAAAGAAAGTTTTCTGCTTAAAAATATATAGTTATTGGATATTTCTAGCTTTGTTAAAAATAAAATATGGTTTCAAACTGGAAAAAAAAGATGATGTGTGTGTGTGTGTGTGTGTGTGTGAGAGAGAGAGAGAGAGAGAGAGAGAGAGAGAGAGAGAGAAAGAGAGAGAGAGATTTTCTTTGTTTCTCTCTAAGAACTCCTTGGTCATTTAGATCTGCTTGGATTTCATTGGGAATCTTAGCTCTAGAAATTGATGCCTTTCTTAAAATTCAGGAAATTTGAAACCTTTATCATTTAAATGTTTTTCTGTTATATTCTTTTTCTTCTTTCCTTTGGATATTTTAATTACATTTATTTGATCTAGTGATATTATTTCATAGGTCTCTGAGACTCTGTTCGTTGTTTCTTTAGACCTTTCTGTCTTTGTGTTCCTCAGATTTACTAATTACTGGCAGTTTATCTTTAAATGTACTGATTCTTTCAACTGTGTCCTATCTTATTTTTATCAATGCTTCTTTTTAGTTGTTACATCTTTCAGTTCTAGATTTCCTCTTGGTTTTCTTTAGAGTTTCCATTTCTATGATGAAATTCCAGATATACTCACTCTTTTTTAAAAATGTAATATATGTATTTATTATTTTTTAAAAAGAATTTAAAAATATTTTTTAAATTCTAATTTGTTATATATGACAGCAGAATGCATTACAATTCTTATTACACATATAGAGCACAATTTTTTATATCTCTGGTTGTACACAAAGTGTATTCACACCATTCATGTCTTCATACATGTACTTAGGGTGATGATGTCCATTTAATTCCACGATCTTTTTACCCCTGTGCCTCCTCCCTTCCCCTCCCACCCCTTTGCCCTATCTAGAGTTATCAATTCATCTACTGAATGGCATCTAGGTTGGTTCCACAGTTTAGCTATTGTGAATTGTGCTGCTATAAACATAGATGTGGCTGTGTCCCTGTAGTATGCTGTTTTTAAGTCCTTTGGGTATAGTTGGGGCAAATGGTGGTTCCATTTCAATTTTTCTAAGGAATTTCCATGCTGCTTTCCATGTTGGCTATATCAATTTGCAGTCCCAACCAGCAATGTATGAGTGTACCTTTTCCCCACATCCTTGCCAATTTTTACAGTTATTTGTGTTCTTAATAGCTGCCATTCTGACTGGAGTGAGATGAAACCTTAGAGTAGTTTTGACTTGCATTTCTCTAATTGCTAAAGATGATGAACATTTTTTTCATATATTTGTTGATTGATTGTATATCATCTTCTGAGAAGTGTCTGTTTAGGTCCTTGGCCCATTTATTGATGGGTTATTTGATTTTTGGTATTTAGCTTTTTGAATTCTATATATAACCTAGATATTAGTGCTCTATCTGATGTGTGAGGGGTAAAAAAATTGCTCCCAGGATGTAGGATTTTTATTCACCTCACTGATTGTTTGTTTTTCTGAAAAGAAACTTTTAGTTTGAATTTATCCCATTTATTGATTCTTGATTTATACTTAAATAATGATACTCTCTCAGTTCATTCATATTGCATGTTAATATACCTTAGATTGTATAATTTTTAACAATAGAGATTTATGTCTCACAGTTCTGGAGGCTGGAGAATAAAGAATCAAGGTGCCAACAAGTTCATTGTCTGATTCTGTACTTCATAACTGACACCTTGTCCCTGCATCTTCATGTGGTAGACATGGCAAATAAGTTCACTTATGCCTTTTTATAAGGGCATTAATCCCATTTATGAGGAATCCTTCCTCATGACCTAATACTTATTAGTCCAGTAAAATACTATTTTAGATTAAAGTCAGAATTTGAAAAAAATATTGTGTTTTCATTTACTTGCATGTCTATTTAAAGGTTAGTTTCAGGGGCCAGGGTTGTGGCTCAGTAGTAAAATGCTTGCCTGGCATGTGTGAAACTTTGGGTTTAATCTTCAGCACCACATATAAATAAATAAATCACATTAAAGATCCATTGACAACTAAAAAAAATATTTTTTTTTTAAAACGTCAGTTGTTCTCCATAGATATATCTTCAGATTTCACCATCTCTCTTCTTTGTTTTAGGATGTTTTCCTTTTGGTGGTCATATCTCAGGATATTTTGCTTGTGATGAAAAAATCCAAGTAGTACCATTCAATCAATTTTGTACACATTTCAATTTTATAATTATATAGATGAGATGTTTAGCCTACTGTAATATTGGTTGGAATCAACCAGATATTATAATCGTAAGGACAATGTTATCATGTTCACGTGAGGTGCCTCAAAAAGCTTACCTGTGAGACACTGTGAGAGGGATGTGAGGGGAAATGATTGGGTTGTGAGACCGTTAACCCAATCAGTGAATTAATACCCTGATGGAATTAACTGAATGATAACTGGAGGCAGGTGGGGTGTGGCTGGAGAAGGTGGAACATTGTGGGTGTGCCTTTGGGTATATATTTGTATTTGGCAAGTGGAGAGCGCTCTCTCTCTCTCTCTCTCTCTGCTTCCTGATGATCATGTGAACTTCTTCCCTTCTCCATACTCTTCCACCCTGATGTTCAGCCCCACCTAGATTCCCAAGGAATAAAGCCAGCCTCTTGAAGACTGAGTCCTCTGAAACTGTGAGCCCCCAAATAAACTTTTCCTCGTCTACAATTGTTCTGGTCATTTTTTTTTTTAGTCACCACAGCAAAAAAGCTGACTAAAACAAACAACGAATAAATGCAGACCCACTTTGTCAATTGCTACTAGAAATGTCCTGTTTCTTAGATCTAAATATATTTAAACCTAAATCATCAGCTCCATCAGGACCAATCAGTTCCCTAAAATGTTCATTTTGTAAAAGTTTTTAAGATTGTAGATATACAAACATTTCCCATATTTTCTTTAATGTGTGAGTCTCATCATATATGTATCTCTGCATTATATTTGAGACAACTGGAGACTGCTACTGACAAGGTATTAATAGATGACTGATAGATACTATATTTTCAATTATATTCATGTATATATGTGTATATGTGTGTATATATATTTAATATACATGTATATATTTATATTTTATATATTCCTCGTTATATATAATATACATATAATTATTCCTCATTATACATATGTATGTATATATAAAATGAGAAATCTATTTGCTTCCTAATTAGTAGTAATTCCTCATTTTAACTTCTTATTTATGAGTAATTCTTTGACTGTGATTACCTCTCTTTCTTTTTCTTTTTCTTTTTATACAAGAGTATTTCTTGAAATTTCAAACTACATTCTGCATTTTTGAGATGTACTGGTGTGTACTGGTCTCCAGAATCTTAAGATAAACTAATAAATGGAATATATAGATATAAAGGAAAATATCTTCATCATATTTTTACTTTGTGAATTGGATGCCAAGGGGTTCATCTTTGATGGAAGTTGCTTGAATTTGGTTGGAAGACCAAGGCATTATTATTAATGCTTTTTCATGGGGTAGGGGGAACCATTAATTTTTTCACTGTTTTGTAAGACATATGACATCTGTAAGAAAAATAGACATTTTTATCTATACTGGACAGAATTAATCAGTTGTAAAGACCATTGGTCCAGTGCTGCCATACTCCCAAAATCTCTTTTGCACAGAGAACAGGTTATTATTAATGAGGTCAGTAATGGAACTAGAAATTTCACTTTATCAGAACACACTCTTTCAGCAATATCTTGAAGAAGACAATAATGAATAAAGAAACAGTCATGTAGAAATAACATTCTCCCAAAAGAGTGTGAAAGAGTGAATTTATAACCTTAGTTTAGAGCTTTATTTTTTTAAGTGAGAAAAAAGAAAGAGCAAAAGATACTTGTCAAAAATGATGAATTGAAGATCTTGAAAATAAAGTGGAAGAAAAGAAACTTGTCAACGTTCAAGCCAAACTTTAGAAATCTATACACTCCTTTAGAGTATCCTGACAAAGAATCTATATATTGTTCCTGACTTCATGAGATGTGCAAATAGAGGGATTCTTGCTTGCAGATTGCAAAAGTGATCTACATGTGACTTCATTGGGGAAAAGGTTTTTGGTGATACATTTTGAACATATGAATTTGCAGGATCAACATCCTGCTTGCTAAAAGGTGCCATGGATGGCCTCCTATTTCTCAGGTGATTGCACTCATTCTGCCTTGGTAATCCTTCCAACATTGAACTTGGGATCCAGCTTCTAAATGCAAAGTTCAGTGAGGTCATTCACCACAGAAAAACTATCCAGGACCTTCGTGTATTCTAGGTACTGTAGATTAAGACAATTTATTTTCTGAGCAAAAGTCTAGAATTTATTTCCTTTTGATTGCATTTATATAGTGACAACTATAGCTATAGTCAAATATCTAAAGTCTCAGAACTTTAGTCTCTGTATTTCCCATCAGAACTCATGATCTACAGTCCTTTTTGGGGTTGACATTTTTGCTTTTGTTGGCCTAATACTAGGTCCTTCATTCCCATTCAGTCTGTATAGTTGTTCTGTTTTCCCACAAATGTGTTCATAGAATAAGGCATGTGACCGAGGCTGGTCTAATCAGAAGCTGGGAGGGGGAAATTCCTTGCATTTTGAATCACTACAATAGACATATTTGAATCTGAGGTCCCAGGGTCCATATTTCTAACCACATTTTAGAAACCATATTTAATAGGTGTTTAAAAAAGCAGGAATAAATATCAGATAACAATGTCTGAATTCCAGTCCTAATCTCTCCAGTGATTCAAGTCACAAAGATCCTGTAGTTATTTCTTGAATTTTTCAAATGACTTCAATGAATTTCTAATGAATTATCTTGTTTGTTTAGTTGTACAGGATAATTTCATATGCAACTTAATATTCTAAAAGATTCCCACTTTCCTGTACTGTTTCTTTCTCTGGTACATTCTTTGTCCAGACTTCTGAAATTGCATTTTGGAGATATTCACTAAGTTTCCTATTTCACCTTTGTTAGAAAAAACAGTGATAGCAAATTACTCTTCAGATATCAAGATAACTTGCATTCTTCCTACTTTTATCCACCTTTTATGTCACTGTTCACTCTGAAGTCATTTCCAGAAGACTCCTGAATAACTCCATCTCTTCCTTTTAGCATTATGCTGCAGTTTATTTTCTCCATGAACACTGAAATTACAATGCAGATATAATCATGCATTTCCTCTTATCATGAATGCATAATAAACCCATATTTGTAAGTTAACAATGTTATATGTCACACTGAATGGCCCATAGCTTCCTCTAATAAAAACTACTTCCAAATTCATTGATTTTCCCATATATGCTTTACTTTTCTGATTTTGGTTAATTAGAAATTCTAATCACCAAATATCCCATTCCATAAGCTTTATCTATCATTAGACTCTTTTCTTTCACTTTTTCTGACAATTACTACAACCAGATAAAGCCTCTGGAAGCCCCCTCCCCCAGGACTACTTCAGTAAATCCTGTATCAACACTATCTGGACAATTGCAAAGGTCTCTTCACTGGTCACTCTTCACTGGGCACTCTCTCACCAATTTCTTAATATTCAGGTCCTGATAATTGGCTTGTGTAATATGATAATATGACTCTGTGATTTCCCTACTCATTAATCTTCAATGGTTTTCCTGAGCTTACAAACTAAAACCCAAAACTTTCAGAATGGATCTTTATTATCTGATGCCACATGGGAGTCTAACTTAAACTTCTGATGTTTTCTCTTTCATACTTTATAATACAAGCATATCTATTTATTTTAGTTTCCTACATATACTGTATAATGTCGCAACTACAAGTTTTCACCTATATTATCTTTACCTAGATTATTTGCTGATTTTGTCTCTATATTCTGGCATAGCCTTCAGTTCCACTTCTTTTGTAAAAACTTCCTGAAGTCCATTACATGTTTCAGAGCTCCCTCATCTGAGTTCCTACAATTGTGTCCTTATAACCACTATAGACACTACCCACTTTATTTATCTGTATTTATCTTAATTTCACAGGAACAATATATAATTTTGGAAGCAGCAATCTGTTTTTTGTTAACATATGCCCAATTCTCAGCCTATGTGCAATGCAAACTAAATCATTAGTAACTGTTTATGTAATGAAATACTTAATGTATAACTATAAGCTTTTAGTTTTATGGGAAAAATGATCTCTCTTTACTTACAGGTCAAAGCTGCTCATTGAACATAAATAAAAGAGTGGACATGAGGAAGAAATTCCTTTGAGCTTTCAGATGTAAGTATTATATTTAATTGAAGTATCTCCTTTGTATCATCTCTTTTGGAGCTATCAGAAAGGAGTGGAAGAATGAACAGGACTGTCAAGTTTGAAAGAGGAAGTATATTTTTCTAAGGGCTGTTCATAGACCACTAATAATCATACTTACACCTACTCTTCCTGTGAACTTATATATCAACTACAAGTTAAAGGTTTTTACATATGTTTTCAATAACTCATGTAATAAACCTGAGAAACAAATTTTGTGATTTCAGTCTTTACCCATACAGTATCTAAGCCTCACAGCATTTAAGTAGCCTCATGGTTACACATTAAATGGTAGCAAGGACAGACACATTATCTCAATTCAAAATCCAAGGCTTTTCTTTATTTGTTTACTACAAGATTTCAGCAATTAATCTATATTGCATTTGGTAAGAAATCTAGGGAAAATGATATTACAAATTTGGTAGTGGAAGTTGGTAGGGAAAATCAAAGTAAAATATTAACAAGATACCCTGCGAATTGCTAATATAGACCACCACAATGACAAATATTTGAGTTAGTATGTATTAAACATATCAACAAGACAGTGGATACTTTTAATGAAATTGTTCTTTCAAGGGGCCCGAGTTGTGGCTCAGTGGTAGAGCATTTGCTTAGCATGTGTGAGGCACTGAGTTTGATTCTCAGCCCCACATATAAATAAATGAATAAAATAAAGGACCATCAATATCTAAAAAATATTTTTAAAAGATTGTTCTTTCAGGAACCTCAGATATAATTTTCTTACCTGATTTTCCTTTATCTTCTGTGTAATCTGTTCACAGCTTCTCTCTTCATTCACATATCTCCAAGCCCTTATTAAAAAACCTTTGGATTCAAAATACTCTTTTTAAATTGCTTGTTATGAAACAATTTAAAATCATTTCTTGTCAACAAAATGGACAATACAATCTCCCTATCTTTGACAAAATGACTTTATATGTACAAACTTCTCTCCAAGAATATAATCAAGGAGAAGAGTCATTTTGAAAATGCCACAGACTGTATTCATCAAAGCATAGGCCAAAGATATTTTCAGTTGATTTTAGAACCACTGGATTTAATGGCAGTTTCATTAAAGTAGAATATTTGAAAGCTGGAAGATGTTATCAACCATGCAAGCATACAGCACAGCTGAAAAGTGCATTAGACTTTCGTAGAAGAAAATCCTAACTAGTTATGTAGCATGAGGAAATTATTCAGGATCTTTGAACCTCAATTTCTTATATAGTAATGTGAAGAGATTGCATCTGATTATCCACTCCTTTGGTTTTTTTTTTCCTTCTACCTATTTTTCCCTTATTTATGAAAAAGTCCAGAGAAGTATATGTACCTACAGTCAGGCCTATTTAAGTCATAGAATGAGACATGTATATCTTCAGGATGCAAAATCCTCTTATTAGAATTATTTCTTTTCTACTTCCAAAGTAAACATTTAGTCTTCTTATTTTTATCTAATTTTCAAAACCTCCAAACTAAGATATGCTTACTTTTATCACTTGCATTAAATGTAATTTCTTCTGCTGCATTATGATATTTAAATAATAGTAACATCACTTTTGGGCACTTAGTCAACACAAGACATTGTACTATTTGATTTGCATAGTTTTGCAAAATTATTTATGAAATTATCCATAGAAATCATCAAATACCTCTAATGTGTCAGACAGGGTATCTGCCACGACACCCATTTGATACATGACAGAATGGGAAACTTGCCAAAGTTTCAGTTATTCGAGATGAATTTATTCATAGAAATACTACAAGATTTAAGCAATTAAACTATATTGCATTTGGTGTAGGGCTGATAGTCATCAATGCTGTATTGTTCATTAACATTGGTTAAGAGGGCAGATATCACCTTAAGTGTGCATGACAAACACAAACACAAGGAAACTTTTGGAGATGATGGGAATGATGATAATTTCATGAAGACATTCAGATTTACAAATCAAATTTTATATATTGAATATTTTCAGTTTTTGTATAACAGATGCAAGTCAATAAGGATGTTTAACAAACAGACAAATTCAAGCAAAGAGGGAAAAGAAAAGATGAAGACTTTATTGTAGAGATATGGAGTGCTTTCTTTCCCTCACAACCTGCCACCATGTTAGTACAGTGATGAAGTACATCTGAAATAACTGTGAGACTCAGACCCCATCAAGAAGGATTTTGTGTTTTGTTTTGTTTTGTTTTTTGGAAAAATAGAAAGACAATTGAATCTAATAAGAATTCCTTCATCCAAC
The DNA here is from genome assembly GCF_048772815.1 of Callospermophilus lateralis. Lineage (NCBI taxonomy): Eukaryota > Metazoa > Chordata > Mammalia > Rodentia > Sciuridae > Callospermophilus > Callospermophilus lateralis. The sequence continues at coordinate 142,617,350 of NC_135306.1, forward strand.
AATGGCATGACTACACATTCTTTTTAAACTCACATAGAATATTCAACAAGATAGAGTACATGCTGGGCTACAAAATACAGTTTAATAAATTAAAAAGACACAGATTCTATAAATATGTTCTCTTTCATGGACTCTATTTTGTATCTCAAAAACCATAAATTGACACCCTAACTCCCAATGTAACAGGTTTTGGAAATAAGGCCTTGGGAAGTAATTAAGTTTAGATGAGATTATAAGTTTGAAGCCTTCATGATGGAATTAGTGTCCATATAAGAAACCACACCAAAGAAATTGTATGTGCCCCCTCTCTTTCCCCACCACATGAAAAGATAGAATTCTATCTGCAATCTAGGAAGAGAGCCTCAGTAGAACCTGGTATATTAGAATACTGTTCTTAGTCTTCCAGCCTCTAGAAGTGTAAAAATATATTTTTTGTTTTTAAGACACTCAGTCTGTAATATTTTGTCATGGTAGCTTGAGTTGATTAATATATTCTCAGCCCATAAAGTAATTATACTGGATATCAATAAAATAAAGTTACATTGAATATACCCAAGTATTCGGATTGGTTTTTAAGCAATATATATCTAAGTAATACATAGATTAAAGAACAAGTCTTGAGAAAAATTTCATGATATTTCATAAAATTTCTTGATCAAAACAACTTAAAAAACCTACAAGAACACCATTTTTTTTAAAGAGAGACAGAGAATTTTTTAATATTTAGTTTTTAGTTTTCGGCAGACACAACATCTTTGTTTGTATGTGGTGCTGAGGATCGAACCTGGGTCGTACGCATGCCAGGCGAGCGTGCTACTGTTTGAGCCACATCCCCAGCCCAAGAACACCATTGTTAATAGTAAAAAAAATAATAAATAAATTTTCTTTCATTGTTGATGGTAAAGCAAAATGGTACCATTAATTTGGGAGATTTTTGATGGTTTATAAAACTAAACATATTCTTATCATATAATCCAGCAATTACACGCCTTAGTATCTGCCCAAAGGAGTTGAAAATTTATGTTAATACAAAAACTTGCACACAAATTTTGCTGTAGCTTTATTCATAATTGCTAAAATTTGGAAGTAACTAAGATGTTTAATCAGGTAAATGAATAAACTATAATACATATAGTCAATAGAATATTATTCAATACTAAAAATATAAAGCACCAAGTCTTGAAAAGACAAGATGAAATTTTAAATGCATATCAGGAAGTAAAATAATTCACTATGAAAAGGCTGAATATTGTATGAGTGCAATTGTATGGTATTATGCAAAAGGTAAAACTATAGAAATGGCAAAAGATTAAGTGGTTTCCAGGGCTTGAAGGTTGAGGGGGAAGGATGAATAAGCAGAGCATTTTTAAGGCAAGGAAAATACTGGATATGATACAGTAATGATGGATGTGTCATTATACATTTGTTCAGATCCATACAATGTACCATCCAAGACTGAATCCTGCCTGTAGACATCAGGTGAATACGATGAGTCAGTGTAGTTTAATCAGATATAGCAAATGTGCCACTTCAATGTGAGAGACTACACATATGTGGGTTAAAGGTGTGTGACAAATATCTACCTTCCTAAAACTGCTTTAAAAATGAAGTACTGAATATTTTAAAATTTAAAATTACATAAGAATTGTGAGATATTATAGAAAAGTAGTGTTGAGTATAAAGCCTACAGTCTTGAATGCGTATATTGGGAAATGTCAATTAAATAATAAAATGTCCCACTTTAGAAACTAGTGAGAACAATTTAAACCTAAACAAAACAGAAAAAAAAATGGGAATAATAAAAATCAGAACATAAATCAGTGATTCTAAAAACAGAAAAACAGAGAAAATCAACAAAATCAAAAGCTGATTTTTAAAAGATTAAATAAAATTGATAAATCCTATATAAGATAAACAGGAAAAAGGAGTGGAGACACAAAAAAAAAACCAGTATGAGAAATGAAAGAGGAGTTACCACCTCAGAACCTATGGGCACTGAGAGGATAAAATCAACATCATAAACAAATTCTGTACCTTAGACAACAATTCCTTGAAAAACATAAACTACCAAATCTCACATGGGAAAAACATTGCTCAGCTGAGTGGTCTTGTTCTACTACAGGAACTGAATTAACACTTCGTGATCTCCCCCAAACAAAGCACCTTTGTCTGAAGGGTTCACTGGTAAATTCTACAAAATGTCTAAGCACAAAATGATGCCGATGCTCTACAACCTCTTCTAGGAGATACAGTCAGGAGGAGCACGTCTTAACTGAACCTATGAGGTCTGTAATGCCCAAACCAAACCAGATGTAGATGTTGCAAGAAAGAGAACGGCAGATGAGCATCTCTCAAAACTACAACAGAAAACTCTCCAGTAAAACATTAGAAAAGTGAATCCAGCAATGTATACACAGAGTTCCACATCACCAGGAGTGGGATCAATTCAATATTTGAAAATCAATTCACGTGATCCACTGCATCAACACCCTAAAGGAATTCCATCATGGGATCACATCAAACGTTGATAAAAAAAAAAAACCCACATCTTTAAATATAATATCCAGTTGTGATAAAAATCCTCAGTAAATTAAAAAGAGAACTTCCTTTACTTGATCAAAACAACTTAAAACACAAGAACACCATTCTCAATGGTAAAAAAAAAAAAAAAAAATTAAATGTTTCCCCCAAAGATCAGAAAAAAGGCAGAGATGTTCCCTTTTGCCATTCATATCATGTCAGAAGCCTGGGGTTTACGGTTTGGATGTGAGATGTCCCTCCCTCTTTGCCAAAGTTCACACAGCTTTGCAGGGCCTGAAAAAGTCTTTTCGGATTCCAGTAATCCTGGACAGCAATGGCCAAAATAAGAATAATAATAAATGCTTCAAGGCCAGCTTCCAAATGTACTCTGAGCAAGGAAAGCCTTAATTCAATCACGTGTCTGTGGAGCTGTGTGTCTATGGAGCGGTGATGGTGAACTTGCGGACTATTGAACTCTGACTTAGAAATCAAAGCATAGCTCAGATCTCTTTGGGTGAAAGAAAGCTAAAGACATCTGCCATCTTCCCCTTGTCACACTCCAGATGATTCTGCAGGGAGGATGTTTGAGCCTTTTCCATCTAGTTTCTAGGACAACCATCTTTAATGCTCTTTTCTATGACTGTTTGACGTATTTCCTGGCTTGCTCCCTCTGTAGAAAACATACCTTGAGTCTTTTGCTTATTTTGGTTCTTATTTTTGTAAACTTTCTAGAATCATGTTGGCCTGACAGTCCACACAGCCTCTTCTGACATTCAGAGGCTCATTTGTTTCATGCTTAATGCCTTTGGAATTCAAAATGAGACTCAAGGCCATCACCAGACGTTGCTGCAACACACCCTCACTGGACACGGTTCACATCCTCAGGCTCCTCCTGGGTGTCTAACTAAACCCTGGGATTAGGATGGTGCTTTCATGATTCCAGAAACAATAGACGTATTTACTGAAGAAAAAAATAACAACCAAAACAATGACAAGAAGGATGAGGAAGAAGGAGAGGAAGAAAAAGAAGGAGGATGAGTAGAAGGAATGCAAATACTGGTGGCAGAACTGATTCATCATTGTTATGTGTTTCAGACTGGGGATTACTTTTTTTTCAAGAGTCTACAATATTTTAAAAAACATTTCACTTTCTAGTCTTTCTTTTCTAGTCTAAGGAGGCTCTCTCCAAGGTGACTAGGGGACTTCTGGTCACTGAATGCACTGTTTTTGTTGTTGCTATTTTTTGCTTTTTTTAGGTTTACATCTTTATCTCTCAGCACCTGCTGGCTCCGATAGCATTTGCGGAATTGTCATGAGCTTTGGAAAAAATATCCATAATCAGTGCTTATACGTTACTCACAAGTTGTGAATCCTTGGACATGTTACTGAAAATGTCTGAGACTGTTTGTTATCTAAACAAACAAAAAGGGAGTATTAATAAATGTTTTGTACCATCGCAGTAAGAATAAAACGTATGTTAGAATCATTTCCTAGGAAAGGGATGTGCAGGGTAGTCACACTCTCATATCATATTTTATTTTTATTTAAATATTGATTATACTCTTGTGGGCATTATAGTGATTATACAAGTAAAAAGCAAGGGAAATTTTTCCTTTCTTAATGATCTTATGTTCTGGATTCATACATTAAGGATAGCTTATCAAGAAATATTTAATATATTCTCAACATCTATAAAACACATAATGAATAGTAATTAATTTTTTGTCCTTTTGGGGAAGTTAAATTTTTATTTCACCATAGGGGAAGTAGTTTTGGCACTAAAACTATATCCAGCACTAGGTAAAACTTTAAAGATAAGTTCAACTCAAAATTATGTATATATATATCTTCTAACTCTTAAAAGTTGCACTTAGTTAGATAAATTGTGTCCACCTAAATTCTTTACCACCAAATACCTGCTACACATGGCTCAGAATATTATTGTTTTATTTGTTTCCTAGATCAGGGACACAAGCTTCCTTCCATGCTTATTCTCCTCACAGTTGTCTCTAATTCAACTCTTTGGGACTTTAGCTAAACCCTCTTAAACATGTGTTTATCCTATTGAACTTTAACTTCTACTCAATATCCAACTCCTGACATGACATGGTCACTAAGCACTTAGTGTCATTCAATTTTTATAGTTCAGTCCAGCATTGACCACACTGGCTGGATACACAGTTTTATTGGCAACTTTAGGATAGTGACCCAGACAAAGTTTGATTGCATGTTCATTGCTTTGACACTCATTCAAATCCTTTAGTATTTATTGCCTATTATAGTTCAGGTACTATCGTGGGCACTGAAGTACACGTTTAAAGACTAGAAGGCAGACAAAGAGAATAGAAGCAGAATCTATCTGACACTATAGTTCAAGTGAATTATAAAAGAGATAAGTAAAGAAAGAGTGGCACCTCACTACCTAAGAGGAGGTGGGAAAATTCACATGAGAAGAACATTTCCAGATGTCTGGATGTAAAGGAGTACATGAAGCATTCTGGTGAAAGGAAAGCTTGTAAGAGGTGAATCTGCAACCACAAACAGGGATTGAATCAGAGATCTTGATGTGGAAAACAATGAGTTGTTTTCCACATTAAAATTAATATTTCCTAAGAAGTAAGCTTAAAAGTCATGTAAAACTTTGTAAAGATGGATGTAGCTTTATCTTAATTTAAGAACTATTATTACAACTTGGACTTTGGAACATGGGCATTGCTAAAATACATAAATATTGATTGACGACAGCTTTCCCATTATCTACAAAGTACTTTCCTTTCTCTGAAGAAAGGACTAAATGAATGTTCATGCACCCATCTTATGTAGGGCATATATTCCCTGCCTGGTCCTAAGAGCCCCTCAAAAAGATACTCAGTAAACGTAAGTATTCTGAATGTCCCTTGAATATCACTTTTGATTCTGTATTTACAACTTTCATCCATACATTACTGACTCTCAAAACTAGTGCTGTGGCTGGATTCCTATTTCTGTCTTCCTGTTAGAGATGCCAGGTTCCATATAGTTCTCAGGATCCATGTGAGTAGAACTTAAGGGGTTTCTTCTAGAAATTTTAAGAATTGGATACTGGATAGTTTAAGAACCCTCCTAATTTCATGTAATTAGGTCCTAAATAAATTAGAAAAAAAATCCTTAAAAACATTTCTTTATGATCATTAAATTATTAAAAACCCCAGGGTCTCCTCCAAAAGACCCTTAATGAAATGAAAGCAGTGAGTGGTACAGGACAAAACAATGGCTGCCTCCTCTGAAGAGCTATGGTCAGTGTCCTGAGCTAAAATAAGTGCAGAATTCTAAAGTGCCTTGTATAAGCAGTTAGGTTTCATCTTCAATGAATGCATTAAGTTAAAGTAGCCCTAGTTGAACAGAATCTACTGGAAACCAAAATTAATTATGTAGATCCTCTTGGGAAGAAATTCTGTGTAGCTCTCAGAACCTCACAGGTTAACTCAACCAAACATAAAATAATATTATTTATTATAATCATGAGGAAGTAAACTTCTACAAGTAGGAGTAAGTAGAAAGACAAAAACAGTTTATATCACCATTCAGATATTAAAATTATCAGACACAGAAGATAAAATAACCATCTTTAAAATGTATAAAAAAGGAAAAAAAATAACTTCAAATATGACTGAGAAGCCAAGGCATGTCCAAATTCAATTTATAATCACTGCAACCACTCACTTTCATATTTCATAAGCAGCCTTGCTCCCTGGTTTTTGGCAGAAGGGTACAATTAGTGATTCACAGAAAAATTTTTGGGATAATGAAACAATTATTTGTGACATCCTAGTGGCAAATATATGATAGTACTTATTTGCCAAAATCTACAGAAATTTGAAATAAAAAAGCTGAACTTTAGTTATGTAATTTTATAAAAATTATGTAAGAGGTCCGGCAATACCTGCATATAATATAGCCTATGACAGAAGTACCTATTTCTATTACAAATGTAGTTCACACTTCACAGAATGGATTGGGGAAAAAATACTGTATTTGGGCAATGAGTGAGGCTATAAAATTGAAGAGGAACTGAATATATCATTGTATTATATTTGTTACAGTTGGTTCTGATGGGGTTATAGATTAACAATTTTAACATAACTACAATTTACACTGTAACTAAAAAATTAAACAAATAGATAAACAGTGGCAGCATATAGGATTATGACTGTTGAAATAGGTAGTTACAAAAAGCAAGGGGAGTGATTGTTTCAGCAGCACATATACTAAAATTGGAACTATAGAGAGAAGATTAGCATGGCCCTGTGCAATGATGACATACAAATTCATGAAGTATTCCTTATTCAGGAAAAACAAAACAAAACAAGGGGAAGAGGACACAGTGGACCATGTCATAGTGGGTTAGAGATAGATATATCAGTACAAACTCAAGTTGATTTAATGTAGATACATATGGTTTCATATAGAAATATGCACAGGTTTGTGTATATTCCTTAGGTAACATATATTTCCTTTCTCTCTTCAGTCTAGGAAACAATGTCAATCAAGAAAAAAAATCAATGACAATCAATAAACACACCTAAAATTAGTTCTAATATGATTATCCATTAAAAGAAACTGGGTTGCTTAAAGAAATAGCTGTTCTAGGGCCAGGGAAGGATATTTACAAGATAAGCCTGGTGCAGTATATAATGCATTAAACTTAGCGAAGTGTTCAAAAATAAAATTTATCAAACAACAAACAGTCTACAATAATGAGGGTATAAAAATTAAAAACAAACAAACAGGGGCCAACATTAAGAGATCTCAAAGACTAAAGATAATAGAGGAAAATATTACATAAAGCAGTACTGGATGATAACTCAATGTATAAAATATGTAGAAAGAATCTATTGAATTAATAAATGATTTAATAAAATGGGAGAACAGAGACAAATCCATGCAGAAAAATTTCAGGTGATTTACGTGGCTACTTCATGCTTAAAGAAGTAAAACATATCCTCATTTCTTAAAACTGGGCCAAAGGCCAACATTATACTGAATGGAGAAAAACTGGAAGCATATCCTCTAAAATCAAGAGCAAAATAAGGATGTCCACTTTCACCAATCCTATTCAACATAGTTCTTGAAACACATGCAAAATTATCAAGCAGAAAAAGACAAGTAAAGGGCTACAAATAGGAAAATAAGTCAAATTGTCTCTTTTTGATGATGACAGGATCCTGTATTTAGAAGATCCAAAGAATTACACCAGAAGATTTCTAGGGCTGATAAATAACTTTAGAAAGTAGCAGGACAGAAGATCAGTATACATAAATTAGTTGCTTTTCTATATTCCAATAGTGAATCTGCTGAAGAAGATATTAGGATATCTATCCCATTGAAAATACCTTGGGAAAAAATAAAGAAATATTTGGGAATAAATTTAACCAAGGAGTTTAAGGACCTCTATGTTAAACTATAGAACATTAAATAAAAAAATTGAGGAAGAGCTTAGAAGATGAAAACTTCCCCCCTTCATGTTCTTAGGCAGAATTAAGATTGTCAAAATGATCAGAATACCAGAAAACTCACATAAATACAATGTAATCCCCAACCATATACCAATGACATTCTTCACAGAATTGTTAAAAACAGTTCTAAAATTTATTTGGAAGAATAAGAGACCAAGAATATCCAAAGTAATACTGAGAAAGAAGAAGTGATGATGAGCATTAAATTATACAATTACTGGATCTTAAATTATACAATAGTGATAGGAGGGAAATAAAAACAGAGTGGGTTCATCAAAACACAGAGACAAACCAGCATAGTTACAGTCCTTTGATACTCAAAAAAAGGTACCCAAATCACAAAATGGAGAAAAGATATCTTTTTAAACAAGTGGTGCTGGGAAAACTGTGTATCCCTATGTAGGAGAATGAAACTAGATCCCTATTTTTTTTACCCTGCACAAATGTCAACTCAAGGTGGATCAAAGACCTAGGAATTAGACCAGACACTTTGCAACTGCTAGAACAAACTATAGGTTTAACACTCCAACATATAGTCATAGGCATTGACTTTCTTTAAAAGACCCCTAATGTACAAAAAATAAAACTGAGAATCAATAAGTGGAATGGCAATAAATTAAAAAGCTTCTGCATAGCAGAGGAAACAATAACATAAAGCAAGAGCATATGGAATGGAAAAAAATTGTCAGTTGCTCCTCCCACGTGAAATTATTATCCAGAAAATATGAGGAACTCAAAAAACTTAACACCCAAAGCCAAATAACTCAATCAATAAGTGGGCAAAAGAACTAAGTGGATATTTCTCAAAAGAAGAAACATTCAAGAAGTATGTAAAAAAAATGTTCAACATCCTTGATAATCAGGGAAATGAAAATAAAAATTACATTGAGAGTTCATCTCACTCTAGCTAGAATAGCAATAGTTAAGCACAATAGTAATAATAAATCCTGGTGAGGATGTAGGGGAAAAGGAACACTCTTACATTATTGGTAGATCTACAAATTAGTACAATCCTGCTGGAAAGCATCATGAAGACTCCTCAAAATCTAGGAATGGAACAACCATGTGACCCAGCTACCCCACTCCTTGATATTAATTCTAAAGAGATGAAAGCAGAAAACTATGGTGAAGCAGTCTCATTAATATTCATTGCACTGCAATTTACAATAGCCAAGTTATAGAACCAAGCCCATCAACAGATGAATTGACTAAGTTTCACTTAGTCATAAAGAAGAATGAGATTCTGGCATTCTCTGCTTATTGGATGGAATTGGAGAACATCATGCTAAGTGGAATAAGCCAAACTCAGAAGGTCAAGGGTCAAATGTTTTCTCATAGATCAAAATAATGGGGGGGAGTGAAGCAGGCATGAATCCCATGAAAATAAAAGGGAGATCTGTAGAGTAAAGGAAGGGGACAGATCAAAAGGGATGAGAGATGTAGGAGAAAAGGAGTAACAGTGGAAGTAAAATGACCAAATTGTGCTATGTACACATATGACCATACCTCAGTGAGTTTCACCATATATATATATATATATATATATATATATATATATATATATATATATCTTTAAAGCACCAATTTTTAAAAAAACTTATAAATCAACAGAAGCAAATTCAGTAAAGTAGAGGAAGAGGAGTAAGAGGAGTAAGGAGGGAAAAAGGAAGTATTTAGAACTGAATGAAACAATATTTCACTCATTTATGACTATGTCAAAATAAACCACAATATTATACATAGTATAATGCACTAATAAAAGCATAAAATGGACTGAATAAAGAAAATTTCTAACAAATTAAAAGAAAACTAATAAGAAATTATTTTTAAACCAAAGGTTCAAAATATTCTCCAAAGAGAAAACTGAATCTCATGATTTAAAAACCTAAACACTAGAGAAACAGATGGTTATCTAGTTTATACAAATTTCACAGGGTAGAGAAAAAGAAAAGGCTCTCCTTAATTAAATCTATGAAGCTGATACAACCTTGCTAATGACCAAAGGATGTTGGGGTAGTAAGAAGGAGGAAAGCGACACGCCAATCTGTGTCATGAATATATTTTTAAAAGCCCTTAGCAAAATAACATGCAGCTGACCCTACTGTGGCAACCACAGAGGGTTGAAAATAATGATGGAATCATCCCATTGACTGATTAAAAGAGAAAAACACTGAGATTATCTCCATAGATTCAGAGAAAAGTTTGACATCGGTAAACATTCATTCAACCTATCTTAAACAACAATAAATAGAAAGGACTCTTTCATTTTAAAGAGATTAGAATCTACAACGAAGTGGTTTCTAAATAAAGAAGAAGTTTGAAGGGCTTTTGGACTCTATTTCTGTTTGATAATATCAGAAATTCTTGCCATTCATAGAAACACAGGGAAAAAATGCCTACTTAATTAAATGTTTAAAGATCATGAAGCAATAAAAAACCCACCAATATTTGCAAACAATTGTCCATAATAAGAAACACTACAAAGAATTTACGAATTTTTATAATTAATACAATGTTTACCAGGGTGACTAGATATATAATCAATATAAAAAATCAGAAAGTAATTTTATAGGGCAACTAAAAATGGAAAATTGTGATTTGTACCAATACAATTTATACAAATGTAACAAAATGTAAGACTTTCAGGAGTATGACTAACTCATCAGAGAACAATATGTTAGCACAAAGTGAAAAAGTAACTATTTTAAAACATTTATGAAGACCGAGTAGTTCGGGAAATATACTTTTTTAAAATAAACAACTATATTAGTGTCAATCAAATCCATTGAAACCCAACACACACACACATATATGTAACATATATAATCTATATATTTTAAAATTGAATTTTAAATTTCTCTCTCTCTCTCTCTCTCTCTCTCTCTCTCTCTCTCCATATATATATATTTAAGGGACTTGAGACTTTATAATCATGTAATAGCAATGAGATGAGATGGATCAAACCACCTGTGAAGCAATGAACAGAATGTGGTATCAAGAATTATTCTAGGCGATTCCAAGATGGCCACAAATAGAGCACATCACACCCCGTGTACCGTGTCACTGAGCAGGTGAATAACGAATTAGAACGACAAAAAGCTATCTTGTTAGGAATTTACAGCAAAATTGGGGTACACCGAAACCTAGAGGAAGGATTTCCATCACTGAGGACTGGTTATTGAGTCTCAAACACGAGTCAACTGTGCGACCGGAGATCCAGGCTGACTGATCCGCCGCCTGTTCGCGGCCCGCCCCGCGGCTACAGACAGTGGAACACTGCTGAGAAGCGACCAGCAAGCAGAGAGAAACGGTGCTATGGATAATGTGGAGTCCTGCCGGCTGTGCCCTCACTGAGCTCTGGGCTGAGTTCAGGGTTTGAGACAGGGAAGGAAGCGGTCCAGTTCTATCCCCCACAAAGGAAAGTCCACCAAGGAAGCCAGCAGCCACCATCTTGGAGGGCTGATGTCAACACCATCGGTCTCAGACAGATTGCAACAATAAAACAGGTGCGTGTTACTCAGCCCATCTCCCATACAGCGGGGAATTCACATAAAATCTCTCCCAGGCTTTCCGGGGGAGGGATTATCAGAACGAGCCTGCATAGAGACATGGGGAAAGGTAGAGACACCTGACCTCCAACTCCCCCTCCCATCATCGGCGAAAACAAAACCTGTCTTGCCAGCTCTGGGGGAGGGGCAAGCGGAAAAAATCAAAACAATAGGGTGCCGATTCCCAATAGCCACCCTCCACACTCAGCAAACTGCAGGCCCAGAGTACAGTTTGAACTGCCGAGAGACATCACATAGGGGAAGGCCGGGCTAGCAGGAGAAGCCAGGGCTAGCAGGAGAAGCCAGGGGATGAGAGGCCAGGCCCTCGTGACTGGGCGGCTAGAGACCGCCCGCCTGAAGGCGACCGCGTGGCTAGACCCTGAGGTGTGGCCCAGCAGGTATGGCGCAGAGACTCTAGGAAGATGTCTATAGCCAGGCCTTCATGAAGTAGCCAACCAGGAGCTGAAACCAACCAGAGACAGACCAGTCCCACCCCTCCCTTCGGACACCCCGGCAAGGAGCCTGGGGCCCGCCATAGGAGAGGTGACATCACTGGAGTTCGGCTGACGGAATTTCTTCCCAGCGGAATCCACTTTAGCAGGCATAGTCTACCACCACAAAGGAGAGACAACAGAGATATACAAAACCAAAACAAATTTATAGGAGAGAGCAGAAATACAGCAATCAAACAGAGCTGGAAAGTAACGCGAACAACATGAAAAAACAAGGGAAAAAAGGACAACAAACAATGCAGGACAACTTAAATCTACAGGAGGATCGAGAAGCATCAGAAACATGAATAGGGAAAGAACTCAAGGCATACCTAACTCAGATGGAACGGAATATTAGAGAAGACATGAGACAGCAAGTCTAAGCAATGAAAGTATATTTTGAAAACGAATTAAACAAACAAATTCAACTGGCAAAGAACAAGCTTTACCAGGTGATAGAAATCATAAAAAAAAACAAACAGTAATTCTAGAAATGCAGAAAACTATTAACTAAATTAAAAACTCAAACGAGAATATTACAAATAGACTAGATCAAGTAAAAGTCAGAACATAATGAAGACAAAGTTTATCAACTTGAAAAGAATATAGTCAACACAGAAAGGATGCTTAAATCTCACAAGCAATCTATTCAAGAGATATGGGATGTCATAAAAAAACCAAACTTGAGAGTCATCGGGATAGAAGAAGGCATAGAGGTTCAAACCAAAGGAATGGACAACCTATTAAATGAAATAATTCTAGAAAACTTCCCAGAGATGAACGATGGAATGGATTGCCAAATCTTGGAAGCCTACAGGACCCCAAACATTCAAAACTGTAACAGACCAACTCCAAGACATATAATTATGAAGAAGGCCAACATACAGAACAAGGAGAGAATATTAAAAGCTATGAGAGAAAGGAGGCAGATTACATTCAGGGGTAAATCAATTAGGTTAACGACTGATTTTACATCACAGACTTTGAAAGCAAGAAGATCCTGGAACAATGTATTTCAAACGCTGAAAAATAATGGATTCCAACCAAGAATACTGTATCCAGCAAAATAAAGCTTCATATTTGACAATGAAATTAAAATATTTCACGATAAACAAAAGCTAAAAGAATTTGCAGCCAGAAAACCAGCACTGCAAAGCATTTTGAGCAAAATACTACAAGAAGAGGAATTGGAAAAATAGCGCCCAAAACTAACAGTGGGAGGTATCTCAGTAAAGGGGGAGAAAAACAACCAAAGAGGAAAAACTAGCCAAACTAAAATAAATAAATAAGTAAACATGACTGGAAGTACAAACCACATTTCAATTGTAACCTTAAATGTTAATGATATAAATTCACCAATCAAGAGACATAGGCTAGTAACCTGGATCAAAAAAACAAATCCAACAGTATGCTGCCTTCAGGAGACTCATACGATAGGAAAAGACATACACAGGCTGAAGATTAAAGGTTAGGAAAAATCATACCACTCACATGGCCCTCGGAAGCAAGCAGGAGTGGCCATACTCATATCGAATAAAATCAACTTCAAACCTAAGTTAATCAAAAGGGATAAAGAAGGACACTATATACTGTTAAAAGGAACCATCCACCAACAAGACATAACAATCATCAATTTGTATGCACCAAACAATGGAGCTGCAATGTTCATAAAACAAACTCTCCTCAAGTTCAAGAGTCAAATAGACCACAACACAATAATCATGGGTAACTTCAACACACTGCTCTCGCCATTAGACAGATCCTCTAGACAAAAGCTGAATAAAGAAACTATAGAATTCAATAACACAATCAATAACCTAGACTTAACCGACATATATAGAATATATCAACCTTCATCAAGTGGATACAGGTTCTTCTCAGCAGCACATGGATCCTACTCAAAGATAGACCATATATTATGCCATAGGGCAACTCTTAGTAAATATAAAGGTGTGGAGATAATACCATGCACAATATCTGATCATAATGGAATGAAACTGGAAATCAATGATAAAAGAAGGAAGGAAAAATCCTGCATCACCTGGAAAATGAACAATATGTTACTGAATGATCAATGGGTTACAGAAGACATAAAGGAGGAGATAAAAAAAATTCTTAGAGATAAATGACAATACAGACACAACATACCGGAATCTATGGGACACAATGAAAGCAGTTTTAAGAGGGAAATTCATTTCCTGGAGTTCTTTCCTCAAAAAAAGAAAAAACCAACAAATAAATGAACTCACACTACACCTCAAAACCCTAGAAAAGGAAGATAAAAACAACAACAAATGTAGTAGAAGACAAGAAATAATTAAAATCAGAGCAGAAATCAACGAAATTGAAACAAATAAAACCATTGAAAAAATTGATAAAACTAAAAGTTGGTTCTTTGAAAAAATAAATAAGATCGACAGGCCCTTAGCCATGCTAACGAAGAGAAGAAGAGAGAGAACTCAAATTACTAACATAAGGGATGAAAAAGGCAATATCACAACAGACACTACAGAAATACAGAAGATAATTAGAAAGTATTTTGAAACCCTATATTCCAATAAAATAGAAGATAGTAAAGATATCGATAAATTTCTTAAGTCATACGATCTGCCCAGATTGAGTCAGGAAGACACACACAATTTAAACAGACAAATAACAAAGGAACAAAGGAAGAAATAGAAGAAGCCATCAAAAGACTACCAACCAAGAAAAGCCCTGGACCGGATGGGTATAGAGCCGAGTTTTACAAAACCTTCAAAGAAGAATTAATACCAATACTTTTCAAGCTATTTCAAGAAATAGCAAAAGACGGAGCTCTTCCAAATTCATTCTATGAGGCAAACATCACCCTGATCCCGAAACCAGACAAAGACACTTCAAAGAAAGAAAACTACAGACCAATATCTCTAATGAACTTGGATGCAAAAATTCTCAATAAAATCTTGGCGAATCGAATACAAAAGCATATCAAAAAAATTGTGCACCATGATCAAGTAGGATTCATCCCTGGGATGCAAGGCTGGTTCAATATACGGAAATCAATAAATGCTATTCACCATATCAATAGACTTAAAGATAAGAACCATATGATCATCTCAATAGATGCAGAAAAAGCATTCGACAAAATACAGCATCCCTTTATGTTCAAAACACTAGAAAAACTAGGGATAACAGGAACTTACCTCAACATTGTAAAAACTATATATGCTAAACCTCAGGCTAGCATCATCCTAAATGGAGAAAAACTGAAGGCATTCCCTCTAAAATTTGGAACAAGACAGGGATGCCCTCTCTCACCACTGCTATTTAATTTAGTTCTTGAAATACTAGCCAGATTAATTAGACATCAAAATAAATTAAAGGCATAAAAATAGGAAAAGAAGAACTTAAATTATCACTATTTGCAGATGACATGATAATATATCTAACAGACCCAAAAGGGTCTACAAAGAAACTATTAGAGCTAATAAATGAATTCAGCAAAGTGGCAGGATATAAAATCAACACGCATAAATCAAAGGCATTCCTGTATATCAGCGACAAATCTTCTGAAATGGAAATGAGGACAACCACTCCATTCACAATATCCTCAAAGAAAATAAGATACTTGGGAATCAACCTAACAAAAGAGGTGAAAGATTTATACAATGAAAACTACAGAACCCTAAAGAGAGAGATAGAAGATCTTAGAAGATGGAAAAATGTACCCTGTTCTTGGATAGGCAGAACTAACATCATCAAAATGGCGATATTACCCAAAGTTCTCTACAGGTTTAATGTGATGCCAATCAAAATCCCAATGGCATTTCTTGTAGAAATAGATAAAGCAATCATCAAATTCATATGGAAAAACAAAAGACCCAGAATAGCAAAAGCAATTCTTAGCAGGAAGTGTGAATCTGGAGGTATAGCGATACCAGATTTCATACTGTACTACAGAGCAATAGTAACAAAAAACAGCATGGCACTGGTACCAATACAGGCAGGTGAACCAACGGTACAGAATAGAGGACACAGAGACCAATCCACAAAATTACAACTTTCTTATATTTGATAAAGGGGCTAAAAGCATGCAATGGAGGAAGGATAGCATCTTCAACAAATGGTGCTGGGAAAACTGGAAATCCATATGCAACAAAATGAAACTGAATCCTTTTCTCTCACCAGGAACAAAAGTTAACTCAGAATGGATCAAGGAGCTAGATATCAAATCAGAGACACCAGCATCTGATAGAAGAAAAAGTTGGCTACAATCTACATACTGTGGGGTCGGGCTCCAAATTCCTTAATAGGACACCCATAGCCCAAGAGTTAATAACAAGAATAAACAAATGGGATTTACTTAAACTAAAAAGTTTTTTCTCAGCAAGAGAAACAATAAGAGAGGTAAATAGAGAGCCTACATCCTGGGAACAAATTTTTACTCCTCACACTTCAGATAGAGCCCTAATATCCAGAATATACAAAGAACTCAAAAAATTAAACAATAAGATAACAAATAACCCAATCAACAAATGGGCCAAAGACCCGAACAGAAACTTCTTAGAGGAGGACATACAATCAATCAACAGGTACATGAAAACATGCTCACCATCTCTAGCAGTCAGAGAAATGCAAATCAAAATCACCTTTAGATACCATCTTACTCCAGTAAGATTGGCAGCCATTATGACGTCAAACAACAATAAGTGCTGGCGAGGATGTGGGGAAAAGGGTACACTTGTACATTGCTGGTGGGACTGCAAATTGGTGCGGCCAATTTGGAAACCAGTATGGAGATTCCTGGGAAAGCTGGGAATGGATCAACCATTTGACCCAGCCATCGCTCTTCTCAGACTATTCCCTAAGGATCTTAAAAGAGCGTACTATAGGGATACTGCCACATCAATGACCATAGCAGCACAATTCACAATAGCTAGACTGTGGAACCAACCTAGATGCCCTTCAATAGATGAATGGACAAAATTGTGGCATTTATACACAATGGAGTATTACGCAGCACTAAAAAATGACAAAATCATGGAATTTGCAGGGAAATGGATGGCATTAGAGCAGATTATGCTAAGCGAAGCTAGCCAATCCTTAAAAACAAATGCCAAATGTCTTCTTTGATATAAAGAGAACAACTAAGAACAGAACAGGGAGGAAGAGCATGAGGAAAAGATTAACATTAAACAGAGACAAGTGGGGGGAGAGAAAGGGAGAGAGAAGGAAAATCGTATGGAAATGGTAGGAGACCCTCAATGTTACACAAAATTACATATAAGAGGTTGTGAGGGGAAAGGGCGGGGGAAACAAGGGAAAGAATTGAACAACAGCAGATGAGGTAGAGAGGGAAGATGGGAAGGGAGGGGATGGGGGATATTAGGGGATAGGAAAGGTAGCAGAATACAACAGTCACTAATATGCCATTATGTAAAAATGGGAATGTGTAACCGATGTGATTCTGCAATTTGTAATTGGGGTAAAAATGGGAGTTCATAACCCACTTGAATCAAATGTATGAAAGATGATATGTCATGAGCTTTGTAATGATTTGAACAACCAATAAAAAAAAGAATTATTCTAAAACTCTAGTAACTTAAACATGTACTCAGGAATTTGGAAATATTTGGTTTGGGAATAGAAGATAGGCAAATACAACATTGACACAGGAACTTTTATTGTTGTATGGAAACATGATATATTTTAAAAGTCTGATTTACTAGTCAATGGAGAAAGGCAGGCTATAGATTAATTATGCTCAGACACTGGAAAACTCAACCAATCCTTACCTCACATCATGTGTCTAAATCTTTCATGTCCTACACTCATGTGTTAGGCAACACAGCAATGTTCAGAAGTGAAATGATAAGATTATGAGAATTGTAATCTCATCAAGTGGATTAATCCATTTGTTGGATTAAGAATTTCAATGGATTACTAGGTGGTAACTTCAGGCAGATGGAGCATAATTAGGGGAAGCAGGTCACTGGGAATGTGCTCTTGAACTGTATCTCTCCCTTCTACGGTCTCCCCATTTCCTTGCTGACTGAATGCCCCTACATAATGAGGTTCTGCCTCATCCCAGGTCCAGAGCACTGGAGTTGGCTAAACATTGACTAAATCTCTGAAACTGTGAGTCCCAGATACCTTTTCCTCCACTAAATTGTTCTTGTCAGGTATTTTGATCACACTAATAAAAAGTTGACTACCACAATATGTCATATTAAATTCTAAGCAGATTGAAAGATAAACTTATGTGTGACTAGAAAAGTTAAACATTTAAAAAGTGAATACAGAAAATATCTTTATAACCTCTGGCTAGTGAGGGATCTGTCTTTAAAAGATTTCAAATATGCAAACCACAATGGATGTAATAGATATAAAAATTCTATGTATTAATTTGAGAAAATTTCCTCAAGGATCCTATATTCTAAGTGTTATTCTACAGGCAGGGAATGCATCAAAGACAAAAGCATACAGCAGGGTACAATGGTATATTTTTGTAATCCCAGCTACTCAGGAGACGAAGACAGGAGATTTGTAAGTTCCAAGCCAGCCATCCAGGTCAACTTAGAAAGACCCTGTCTGAAAAGTTAAGCAAAACAAAACAAAACAAACAAAAAACAGAGCTAAGATGTAATTCAGTGTAGGATCATCCCTAGATTCAATCCCCAATACACCCCCCAACACACACACACATAAATAATTAAATTATTAAATAAATAAATAAATAAATAAAATTCTCACCTTTATGAGGTTTATTTTCTAGTTAGATATTTAACCTAAATTAACGTAAAGAGAATATAGAGAAAAATACAACAAATATTCAGTATTTAAAGTATCTTTAAATACTGATGTCGTGTAATACACATTATTGAAGCACAGTAGAAAACAACTCAACATTCTCTTGTAAAGTTGAAGATGTGCATAGTCAGCGACTTCACAATTATACTCTTCACAAAAATATTGAGGTATACACAGAAGTCATGCCCATAAATTTTAAGCATAGCAGAGTTTATAAAAGCAGAAATCTGAAACGAACACATGGGAAAATGAACAATTTGAAGTTCACTTGTACAAAGTATTATATTTAAACAAAAATGAATGAACTACAACTAAATGCATTAACAGGAGTGAATCTCGAATAGTGAATGGTTGAAATATACAGTGGCAGAAGAACGTACTTAGTAACAAAATATCCATGAAAAAATATAATAGTTTTGTGGACTTAACTTCCATTATGGGAATACAGCTTTTCATGAAGGGATGACTCTATTTTTTGAATCTCCATCATCCAAAATAATAGGACACAGCATATTGTTAACTGTTAATGCATTTTTTGACATATTAAAACATTTTTATTAGACTTTGTAATTTAACCCTCTGATTTATTAGGCATAAAATAAATGGATATAACAATATTTAAGGGTCATTCAATATAATTATAAATCATGGTAGAAACCATTCAGTAATCATTCCTGGAATATAATTCTCATAATTATATATTTTATTTATTTTAATTTGTTATATATGACAGCAGAATGCATTACAATTCATATTACACATGTAGAGCACAATTTTTCATCTCTCTGATTGTACAAAAAGTAGAGTCCCACAATTTGTGTCTTCATACATGTACTTAAGGTAATGATGTCCATCTCATTCCAATGTCTTTCCTACCCCCATGACCCCTCCTTTCCCTGCCCTCCCATTTGCCCTATCTAAAGTTCATCTAAATTAATCAGCATCCCTAAATCAGAGAAAACATTAAGCATTTGTTTTTCTGGGATTTGCTAACTTAACATTATACTCTCCAACTGCATCTATTTACCTGCAAATACCATGATTTTATTCTCTTTTATTGCTAAGTAATATTCCATTGTGTATATATGCCACATTGTTTTATCCATCCATCTTCTGTTTTAGAAAAAATTAAAGGATTTGCTGTTAATCATGAAAACAGGTTTCAGTCTACATTTTCCTTCCCAAGATCAGAAGCAACTTGTGTCTGCTTTTCTTAATTTATCTATTACATGTTCTTTCAGGTTCACTAGCTTGAACAAAACAACATTTGGTCTTTTACTAATTCCTACATCTCAGCCTAAAATTTCCACTGGAAATAACCATATGAACATTTATCAAAAATCTAAACAGTGCTATGAATTGGGTAATCAGTTTTTTTGTAATTTAACACATTCACTATTGGAGAATATTTGTAGTTGTTATCAAATATTTAATTTTCTTCGTGGAAGCATTTGAGGATAGGTAGATAGCACTTTGCATCCATCTTTATTTCTACTTATAACACCTTAGTAGAGTATCTTGTGCATGGTAAGTGCTGAATTGACTATGTTCCAGTGAATATATATATATATATATATATATATATATATATATATATATATATATAAAATTATATGATATTTTATTTGGTAAGGCAGGAAGATAAAAGGTCATACATGATACAAATTAGAGTGACATCAGCAAGATGTAGCAAGTTCCAGCTCTTTTTCTTCACAGAAACACTGATTTAACACAATGACATGAAGATTAAAATACCTTGCTGGGAAGACATAATTCCAGTTAAGAAGTGGTAGCGCATGCCTGTAATCCCCGTGGCTCAGGAGGCTGAGGCAGGAGGATCCCAAGTTCAAAGCCATCCTTAGCAATTTAGCAAGACCGTAAGGAATTAACAAGACCCCATATCAAATTATAAAACGGGCTGGCAGTGTTGCTTAGTGGTTAAGAGTGCCTGTGGGTTTGACTGGTACCAAAAAAATAAATAAAATAAAAAAAGAACAACTTCACTAAAATTGGTAAGCCAGCCAGGCAATTTACTAATCAGTTCCTCTCTTAAGATGGTCCATCTCAGCACCAAGAAAGATCACCTCAGTCTGCATCTTCTCCCTGGGATGGAGCCAGTGAGTGACTATTGGACTTCCACCTGTCACCTCTAGGTGTGCCTCCTGGGGGGTTAGCTTCTGACTCACCTCACAGCTCTGAGAAGACATCCTAATCCAGTTGCCTGGGGGCAGGTAGGACAGAGGAAAAGGACAGTTACTACTTTCAGCCTATTATGACTCTCGGGGACAAAGAAGAAAAAGAACTGAGGCTTCTTTCCAAGGAGGGCAGAGGGGCAGATCCTGTGTTCAGTACGCCCAGCTTTCTGTATGCTCCCCAAGGGGCTGGCTTCTGCTCTGCCACACACAAAGCACAGAAGAGCTCAGGGTAACCCAGACCCAAAGGAGCTGGAAATAAAGGAAAAGAGACAAAGGCCGTCCTGCAGCCCATATGGCTCTATGAGCCTGGGAAGAGGCAGAGAACTGAGACTTCTCCCCCAGGACCCAGGAAGGGGAGGAGAGTGTACTCTGACATCCCAAGCCTTTAAAGATGCTATCTGAGGGGCTAATTCAGTCTGTCAAGGAGCACAGAGAATGTCAAAATCAGATACTAGAAGGAATATCTCCTGATATCAACAAGCAAAGAAGCAAGCATGCAAACAAAAACCAACCAAACAAACAAATTACAAAATGAAAACAGGAGGCCAGAGACCTTGGTCAGCAAGAAACCAAAACTCAAAATGTACAACTGGGTTGGTAGATGAAAGGTTTTGCAAGTTGAGACCAGTCCACAAATACTGGGAGAGGTGGCTGTTTCTTCAAATTTGTAGAAAATAATGCAAATCTTTATGGAACATGAACAGTCAGGATAACACGTCATAATCAAAGAAACAAAATATATCTCCACTGTTTGACTTTAAGGTAATACAGATATACAAATTGCTTGACCAAAAATAAAGTAAAATGGTAAGAAATAATCATAAACAAGATAAGTGAGTTATAAGAGGTAGACAAATAAGTGAAACCAGAGAAATGACACGTAAACAAAATGAGAATATCAAGAAAGTGATGAAAAATTCTAGAATAGAAAGGGTGAAGAGAGCCTAAAGGAGCCATGAGGCACCAGCTTGTGAACCAATGTTTGCATTAGGGAAGTTCAAGAAAGAAAAAAGAGAGCAAAAGTGACAGAAAACTGTTTAAAATAAAGAATAGCTAAATAGTTCCCAAATCTGGAGAGGCAAATGGACATGCAGTTTCATAAAACTCACAATAAAACAAATATAATAAAATAAATCCACATAAATCCACAGTGACATATGTTAAAATCACAATTTCAAAAGTCAAAGACAAAAAAAAAAATTTGAAAATAGCAAAAAAGATTTGTCATGTAAAAGAAACCTCCCTAAGACTACCAGTAGAGTTCTGATAGAAATCTGGCAGGCCAGAAGGGAAGGAGATACATTCTTAAAAGCAGTGGAAGAAAAGATTGCCCACCAATAACTATACCCAGAAAAACTATCTTCCATAATGAAGACGAAATAGACTTGACTCCAAATGCAAGTGATGAAGGCTCCATCATCACAACATCGACCTTTCTAAATGCTAGAAGGAGTTTTTCCAGATCAAATGAAAGAACATTAGACAGAAATCAGAAAATGTGAAAGCATAAAACATGTGAAACATATGAGAGTATAAATGTAAATATGTACACAAATGATATTATTTTGCAATGGTGGTATATAAATCAGTTTTTAATACTAACATACATAAAGGTTAAATGTCCCAAGTATTAAAAACAATGATCAATACAATATTTTTGATGAATACAGAATATAGTAAGATGTAAATTGCAACATAGAATAAATTGTGAGAGAAAGAAGTGAAAGTGTTGAGTTATTCAATGCATTTGGAGTTATTACTAGCTTAAAAGAGATTTTAGAATATTTAGATGTTTTATGTAAGCCTCTGATTTCCACAAACAAAAATGCCTGTAGTAGATACCTAATGTAAAGTAGAAAGTAGTTAAAATATATTACTATGAAAAAAATCAATAGATCTTAAGGGAAGAAAGCAAGAAAAAACAAGATGAAAAACAAAAAAGAAAACAAAACGTCACTAGAAGACCCCTATCTACCAATAATCACTCTAAATGAAATTGGACCAAATTATCCCATCAAAATATAGGATACAGTAGCTGAATGGATTAAAGAAATAGAAAGACCAGATCCAGCTATGTACTGTTTACCAGCTATGTACTGTCTATACGATGCTCACTTTAGAATTAAGAATGCTTATAGACTGAAAGTGAAAGGAATGGGAAGTAATATTTCATGATAATAAAAAATGAGAGAGGTGGGCCACACTCACTTAAAACAAAATATCCTTAGGAAAATACAATCACGAATGATAAAAAAAAAAATCACTATGTACTGACAAAAATATTTGTGTATGTACCCAACATCAGAAAGCCTAATATATAAAGTAATACTGATAGATCTGAAGGCAGAAATTGACTTCAATATAATAATAGTAAGAGATATTAATATCCACTTTTGGTAATGGAGAGACACGGGCAGAAAAATTCCACCCAACAGCAGCAGAATATTCATTCTTCTTAAGATTATAAAGAACACCCTCTGGCATAAATCATATGTTAAGCCACAAAAAATTAAAAACTTAAGACTGAAATCATTTCAACTGTCTTCTCAACCACAATGAAAGAAAGTTAGAAACAAATAACAGAAGAAAACTGGAAAATACAAACATATATGCTAATTAAACAATACAATCTTGAACAACCAGTGGGAGAAAGAAAAAACAATCAAAACAGAACATAGGAAATATTTCAAGACAAACAGACAAACAAAGCAAAGTAAAACAAATTGATACAGTGAACATAGTACACAGGGAAGCAGTTATAGTAATAAACATGTATATTATATTAGAAGAAATGTTTCAAATAAGCAATGCAATTTTACATCTAAAGGAACTAATACTTCACTTATAAGAAAGAAAAAATAATAAAGATTAAAGAAAAAAATAAAAGAAATAGAAAAAAACAAAAAATCATGAAAACTGATTTTTTAGAAAAGATGACAAAATTGACACACACATAGTTGGATTTTCAAAAACATAAAAGAGTCAAATAATCAATATGAGAAATGAAAGAAATAACAACTGTTGCCAAAGAAATAAAAAGAAACATTAGACATATAATTACTAGTAATTATATGCCAGCAAATTGATGAACTTGGAACTGGATAAATACTGAGAAACCCATAACCCACCAAGACCAATTCTGGGAGAAATAGAAAACATGAATGAATAGGTCAATAGTGAATAAAAATATTGCATTACTAATCAAAAATATCCCAAGAAAGAAAAGTCCAGAACCAGATGGTTTTATTGAAGATTTCTTCTTTCTTTTTCTTTTTTTTTTTTTTTTTTTTTTTTTTTTTGGTGCTAGGGATTGAACCCAGGGCCTTGTGCAGGCAAGGCAAGCACTCTACCAACTGAGGTATATCCCCAGCCCTATTGGTGAATCTTACCAAACATTTTTTTTTCTTTTTTTTTTTTGACTTTTTTTTCCAAACATTTTTTTAAAAAAAATTAATTTCAATCTTTCTTAAATTCTAAAAAAAAAATAAATAAAACAAAACACAAAAATCCTGAAAGAACACTTACAAACTCATTGTGTGATATAGGTATTATCCTAATATCAAAGCAGTCAAAGCCACTACAAGAAAGATATAAGCCAATATCTCTGATAAATATTGATGCAAAAGTTCTCAACAAAATATTAGCAAACTGAATTCAACATATTAAAACAATTAAGATATGAAAACAGTCTAAATTCCTATCAAAAGATGAGTGAGTACAAAAAAATTTGGTGTATGCATAAAATGGAGTATCATTTGACCTTAAAAAAGACAGCAATCCCTCCACATACATACCACATAACAACTTGGTTGGACCCTGTAGACACCATGCTATATAAAATAAGTTAGGTGCAAAAAGAAAGTACTATATGATTCCACTTATATGGGGTATATGAAATGAACAGAAGCAGAAAGTAGACTGTTGGTTATCTGGGACTTGGGGACTCGGAAACAGCAAGTTGTTTTTCTAAAGATACAAAATTTTGATTACAAAAAACAAGTTCTCAATATCTGTTGTGCAACATTCTGTTTAAAGTTAAATATAATAATAGATGTATTGTACACCTAAAACTTAAGAAGGCAGATCTCATGTTAAGTGTTCTTGCCACAATAAAAATACATATATATCCAAGTACAATACAGGATAAGCTCATTAGTTACAAAATATTTTGAATTTTTGTGTGTACTACATTATTTTGAGCCACTTGCCAACACAAACAGGATGATTAATAATGCCTGATAAACTGGGAAACTCAGGTTGACAGCTAATGTTTAGCAATAGATCAGTTCTCTATCACAGAGACCTTAATAGTTTAACTATATTCCATAAATTGCAAAATTATGGCTACCTAGCAAACTGCAATAATTTACTATAAATCAGAGTACAATATGACAAACATCTTTGACTGTGTGTCTGTATCACCAGTCTTAAAAAGACTCAGGCATCTGTGGGAAGATGCCAATTTACTGTTATCATAAAGAACCATTTGTAATATATATTTTGATGTCAAAAGAATAATAAAATTACATCGGAAGCAATGATTTGTCCTAGGCTAGACATTTTCTCTAAAGGGCTGTGTATGTTACATAAAACATTGAAACTCTCAATATTTTAGTTTTTCTGTAAAATGAGGAATATTAGTGGTTTAATCATGGTCAAAACATTATAGCAAGTATAGCAGGGGAACTTGTAAGTCAGGAATTCTATTAGGGATCATCATTACCAGAATAGCTGCTATTTATTTACAATATATGTTTAGGTAAAATGAAGTAAAGTAAAACAAGGAAGAACAAAAGCTTGTTCCCTGGAATTTACGAAGATATCCTGCTCCCTTCTAGCCTAAGGCAGGTAAGATCTTCCTATTTTCTTTAAAATGGCTTTAGTTGGGTGGCTCACTATCTCAGCTCACTTCATGGTCTGTGAACCTCAGGGTCTTCAAAGTCTGTATTCAGTCTCTCTTAAATGGGATACTCATGTAAAAACTTTTTTTTTTCAATAGGTATTTCTTGAGTACTAAATATAAGACAGGCTTCACTCTAGACACTGAATACATAATAATGAATAAAACAGTTCACATTTGAAACCTTACAGAGCTTACATTCCAGAAAGGACCGAGACAACAAACCAGTTCTGTGATTGAGAAACATTGTGATGGTGTAGGAAGATGTTTTTAGTTAATGGTGTTGATTATTTTTATAGATCTATCAATTATTCCACAGCAGACCTGCCTAGACTATCCACTGGAAATGTTATTTGATTTTAATTCACAGAATAACAGTGCTTAGTGACTTACTTCTCACTTATTAAAAGTATGGTTGGCTTTGATTCAAGGTCTGTATCTCTGTGATGTTTTTGCATGTATTTCCTCATGAATGTAAGATAGCATATCCCATCCCAGCCATGACTGTCAAGTAGGAAGAAAAAGGGAAAGAATAAATAACATTATTTTATTTTTGTTTTCCTTTAAAAAAAAAAACAAAAACAAAACTTGATACAGCTAGTCACAGTGGCACACACCTGCAATCCCAGGAACTTGGGAGGTTGAAGTTTGAAGACAGACTCAGCAACATAGGAGTCCTTAAGTAACTCAGTGAGACCCTGTCTCAAGACAAAAGATGAAAAGAGCTCAGATATACCTCAGTGGTAAAGCACCACTGGGTTCAGGACCAAATATATATATATATATATATATATACAACACAATGATTTTTCCTACACTAGCCACATGGGATCATTGAAGTGAGTCTTGTTATAGCCCCTAAAGTAGAGGCAAGGAAAAGAGAAAGAAAATATGATTTGAAGCTGGAGAAACAGATTTGGGAGTCTTCAGAATATGGTATGTAAATTGTGGGAGTCAATTCAATCCACTAATCTAAATAAGTTCTACTGAATATAACTTTCTGCATTGTTCTGTACTTTTTAATATGATAGTCACTGGCCATATGTGGCTTCTGACCACTGGAGATAAACTAAATATGGTGGAAGAACTAAAGTTTTAGGTTTTTAAAAAATTAAAATTGAATAGTTCATGTGATCAATTGCTGCTATGTCAAACAGAAGCAAACCAGATGGTATAGGAATGAAAAGTGGAAGAATGATGAGCTTCAATAAACAGAATTTTATAGTAAAGAAAGAAATGGCAACAATTAGAATATATTTTATATGTGTATATGTGCACATATCTTATGTCTTCTTTCTTTCTGAATAAGTAATTAGTTAAAGTACTATCTGGAAGTGAGACAGGTGGAAAGAAAGTTAAAAAGAGAAGGCATGAAATATTTTATTTTAAAAATGACAATGTATAAATATATTAGGATTTTCAACAAGTGCTAAAGGACATTTTGATTTCTGTAATGATTTTAAACTGAAATATACTTTTTTGATTCATATGATTTTCTCCATATGTTAGTCTATTTTTCACAATTTCATAAAAGATTCATTTCTGGGCTCAAGAATAAAAATTTTCAGCCAACTATAATGAAATCAGAGAGGGTCAAGAAGTATTGATTATTATAAAGAAAATGAAGAAAAGAAGTGACTCATGTAGAGTGAAAAAAGGAAACTGGCAGTCTTAGTGAGATTAAATAATTAATTCATAGATAATGGGTAATAACTCTTCATCTTTTTCTATATATTGAATCATTCCAACTGTTCAAGGGTGGGCTGAAACCCTGTTACTTTCTTCTATATTAAAATATTCACATCTCCCATTTTTGGATTTTCTTGATACCTAATCCTTGTTAATTACATTTTCATTAAAGCCTTCCACTTCATTTATTTTTTTTTCAGTTCTTGCTCAAAACTTTCTGAGTTTCTCTCTCTCTTTTTTCCTCCCTTTTTTTACTGGTTCATCATAGTTGTACATAATGGTGGGATTCATTGTTACGCATGTGTACATCTACCCAATAATAAATGTGTGAACATCATTGAGACAGAACCTCATACTACTAACATGATGATCATCATAGACATTTTCCTTCCTTTACCATTTCAAAAATGTCTTGTTTTTTTCCTAGACTCTGGACATCGATATGGTTTCTGTTCTTTCTTTAGCATAATACTGTCTCAATCTGTCTGGCACATTTTACAGGATAACCAAGTTTCTTTGAAGAAACTTCAAAGTATTGGTTATTCCTCTCTATCTATTTACTGTGGGCTGGACACTGTACTAAAAGTGATTTATAGGAGTGATCTATTTTTAGAATAAATATTTTAATATTTTATTATTTATTTTACAGATTAAGAATTGGATCCAGATATACTGGCCATCTTACCTTGAAATAATCCTGAACTCTCATGTTTTACTAGTAGGATAGTTCATGTTCTCAGTTACGTGATTATATAGCCTTAACTTTAGGCCAGTAAACTACACCACCTACCTAAACTCTATTCAATTCAGGTGCCTCAAATTCCTCTTCTTGTTGCCTATTAAACTATAGGTCCTTCACACTCTGACTCTATTATCTGACTCTATTTTTATATGCAACCCTGTCTACCCCACAAACTTCAATCTTCCACTTATATATACTTCTTCCAAATGTATCTCATTATTTGTGTGTTCTGACTAGGCTATTCACTTTCTCTGTCCCTGTCTTTAATGATACAGAATTCCCATTCCTTTATCATTCTTGCCTCTTTCATGGAACCTTACTCATCCTTTCAGACTCAGACGAGTACTTTCATTAAATATGGGAGGTTGTTCACACACATTTAGGTGAGCTCATTCCCAAGACTACACATAACAACAAAGTAGAGAGGAAATAAAAGCCCAAAGAATAAAGAGAGCATTCACCAAGAGGAGTGGTGAGTTCAGAATGCTTTTGAAGATGGAATGTGGCGAAGCAGTACCAGGAGTAGCAGGAAGTCGCAGCCTAGAACGTGCATATTTAGCAGCAGCACATTTATACACAGGACCCCAAGAAGATGAGGATTTGAGGAACTGCATGATGTCGAGAGCTGAATGCTGTTCTGGGATGAGAAGGACTGAGGGGAAGCCTTCTCTAAGAAATGACTCCATGGGCCTTGTGTCCTCTCCTTCGTCTGGAAGAGGCTGCTGACATATTCACATTTGGCTTTAGTAAATTAGGTAATTTCCTGAACTCGAAGCAAAAGGCACAGCAGAGGCCAGGGAGAGCTGGGGGGACAAAACTGATAAGAGAGCCATGCTGTGAAAGCAGGCCCCTGCAGCCCCACCTCGGAAACATCAGTAATCAGGAACTCTGCTCCAGGTCAGATATCAGGAAGGTTGCTTTGAAAGTAACTGAAAAACCTTTCACAAAGACCCGTAGATATGATATTGGGGATCAATAAAAGTGCAGACCTGAGCTTAACCACCCTCTGGAAAGCCCTACCAGTCAACAGGTCTGCCTAACTGTGCTGACTAAATCCACTTTTTAAGCCCCCCCCCCCACTTAACTGTGAAGGGAAATACCAGAAGAAGCCTATTAAAAACAAAGCCTCTGCCATGAAAAGGGGAGGAAATCATGGAAGAGACACTCAGGAAAGAATGACAATAGACTGGGTCCAGAAATGTTAATGGACAAAATTTATAAATAGTATATAGATATGTACATTATCATTATTAAGAAAAAAGGAGAGAAGGAACAGGACTACATGATCATCATTCAACTAGTAGAAGTTTCAGAAATAGAAACAGAAGCCCTGATTAATACTTAGGTTCAGTCCAGAAAGCTGATCGGTGGACACAGGTTCTACTGCTGTTGGACACAGACAGCAGACTTTGTTGCCAGACTCTCCAGTGCCAGGCATGGTTTGTTACAACTGGAATTCCTGCCATTGGTGCCAGGGCTACAACTGCTCTGAACTGCCTGGTGCCTGTTAACTCATATCAGAGACTCCTGCTTCCTGTTTATCTGTAGATAGGTCTGATTCGTGGAAACCAGCCTATGTGCCCATGTCCTTTTATGCAAGGGAGTTGAAGAAATCCCTTATCTGGCCATTTCAGGCACTATGGAGTCTGGCTCATTAAGTGCCGTATTTCACCGGCATGGGAAGGCTTCAGATGCTGAACACCAAATGGAATCACAAATGCCCAATACACAAAGGGACTAATGTCAGAGAACAGAAGAAAAGGCCTGGGGAAAGGCAAAGAAAAACACAGGATAATGGTTGTGAGAAGGGCTACGGAGCAGGAAGCCCACATTGGAGCAGGATGATGGAAAAAACTGGGATAACTGACTCTGGCAACAAAGATACAGTCAATCACATCCTAACAGAAGCAATGTGGAAAAACTTAATTGACAGCAGCCATGGAGTGTTCAAGTGTTGAGAAAATACTATTAAAAGATACATGAGGGGCTGGGGTTGTGGATCAGTGGTATAGTGCTTGCCTAGCACGTGCAAGACCCTGGGTTCCATCCTCAGCACCACATAAAAATAAATAAATAAAATAAAGATGACATCATGTCCAATTAAAAAAACATGATATTTCTTTAGTTTCTTATGGTGTATTTCAAATTAGTTCATTAAAGAAAAAAATAGAAAACAAAAACAAAGAGTTAAGATCAAGAATATTGAAAGAAAATGAACAAAATTTAAAAAGAGAGAAAATAAATGAATTTAGTTTTCAACTAAATTTGACAGTATCTTTCAAACATGAAAGTCATAAAAATGTGGCTTATCTATATGTTGGGGAAAATGAAACAGGGGAAGTGGTGTTAATAGAAAACTCTAATAGATAATGCAAAAAAATCAAAAGTACATTGCAATGCTGTTAGTAAAACTTAGAACAATGAAACCAGCAGCATAGGAAAGAGTTGAAAGAGTTGACAGCCTGTAGGGAAATAAGACTTCAAAATAAGGATGACAACTGAGAAAGTTTGCAAAGAACGAAAATAGATTTTTAAGGAGAAACTGAAATATCACCTCTTCTCATGAGCTTCACCATTGTAAAGTGAGCTCCTTTCTTTATGTGTTCCCTTAGCACTTTTTATACATCTTCTTTATTGTGGTACTTACATGTTGAATTGAAATTGATTACCTGTGTGTCTATGGCCCTCGCTACCTTTGTTGTACTCTCTGCTTTGAGCACAGAATATGGTGTCTGATGCAAAATATTCCTAAAGTGATCCTTATTAAATCTTCTACATTATAGCCCCTATTTTATATCTTTGTTTTCTGATATTTTCTTCTGTGTTCACATGCTTTATTTTTGACAAATTTGCTTTTAAAAAAATACTTTGTGTCCTCATAAAAGGAAAGTGGGAAGTCCTTACAGTTAATTTGAAATCTTTCCCCAGGAACCACAATATCTTCTCTTGGGATCCATCTTTTCATTTCAGTCAAAAATATCCTATGGATAAAACAAGCTTGGCTCTTGCTACCTACCTTCAATAGGATGCAATATTGATAATTTTTCTATAAGGGTATATTGAACATTTTTCACGCACTAAAATCTAGAAAAGTTATGCTTTATTCATTCATTGAGTAGTTGTACCCATTATGAAAAGCCATGAATAATCCATGAACATTTTTATCCACTCATAGAACAGCAGATTATTGATGGTTCTGGAAGTTTCATTACAATCACAGGATAACAGGATTCCTACTCCAAATCATCACTTCTTTCCAGATTTGCAATTTTAAAATCATTTTTGAGCCAGAAAACATAGAATTTTCTTGTGGTCTAACAATTTGTAGAATAAATCTCCAAAGTTAGATTTCTCGTTCAATGTTAAAACATGGACAGCTATTAAATGGTACAGAGAAATTTAACCAGTAAGTCTCAATTAATTTGTTCTTAAGCAAACTAATTGTCTATTGTTTCAGTTTTGGGCTGTTTCCTGAAAAAAAAATCAAATACTTATTTGGAAGAAATACTGCAAGTCATTTTCTCTGAGAACATGGGGTTTGGCTTGACAGGGGCTATTAAAAAGATTTAATAGAATCACCAAGACTTACTTTAAGCTTGCCTAGGAACACTTTTTTTTTTTTTAAATACAATCTACACAGCAATACTAATTTTTAAAAAACACAGATGGAGATTTTATTGGTATCCTACGAAAGAGTATGTGAGTTTCCAGGTGTGAGCTGGATGCACAGACGGTGACAATCTTGTAGCCAGAATAGGAGAGGAAATAAAGTACCCAGTCAAATTAAAATAATAACAAAAAAATGAAAATAGTGGTGTAGTAAAGAGCAAAAGGAGGTACTTGTAGTGCATATGCTCCCCACTGATAGAGAAATTTTTCAAGGTGTGCTTGGGGGCTGGTGTGTGGGGTAATTGGAGACTGTGTGGTAGTTAAAGATAAAGTGGTTATTTCCTTCCCTATGATTCATTCTCTTGGACTGAAAGTCATGCCATTGAAATTCAATTTAGGTTGAGTTGGAATAATTCAAAATCAACTTATTTTACAATCCAGATTTCTTATTTGATACATTTTTTGAGGATAGATATATGCTAAACAAAAGAGAACAGATATTTTATCCCCTCTTCTGGGCTCATGATTTTTGAAATTTTTATATAAAAATCAACTTATATGATTAAGAGTAATTTCAGTATAGTTCAGGCATCCTAGAGACCATGGTTTGGGTTATACAGTGTTCTACCAGGCTGTGACTTTGAACAAACCCCATTTATTGGTATCTCAGTTGCTTTAATTATAAAGTAAAAAAGTAAAACTAGGTGTTCTCTAGGCTTTTGGTCAACTATAAAACAGAATGTTCCTGTGTGGCTACAGGTGACAAATCATTGGATGGAGAGGGACAGCTCATTGAATATATCTTACATTCTAGGCCATACATTATGTACTTAGTTAATTACCAAGACCTGGTTCTTATTGTGCTTTCTCTATGTTCCTAGGTGTGTGATTTTAGGTAAGTTACCTAATTTCTCTTTTGTGTTTCTCACTCATAAAATGATAGTTATAGTACCTAATTATTCTATAAAATTGGAATAATAAATACCCATCTTATAATATTATAGAAAGATTAAGTGATTGAATATATGTATGTGAAGTGCTTGCAAGATTTTTCCCTATGCTTTACAGTGAATAAATATTAGCATTTATTTATATATATAACATTATGCATAACTATATGTTGTATATATTCATATATATATATAAAGATTCAGTGAAATACACACACACACACACACACACATTATGTATATGTGTGTTTAATTGAATCTTTGCACTGACAATCTCCTCCCTTTTGCTGGAGATCAGACCCAGGGCCTCACACTTATTAGGCATGTACTCTATCACTGAGTTACATCTCTAGCCCATTTTTTTTTCTATAATTGAAAAAATTCCATTCTTCTCAGATAAATTTTGATATTTTAAAGTGTGACAGAATTTAGAGTATTTTTAGTCATCACTTAATGAAACCCAGTTAAATGCCTGAAAAACAATAGATTCTGAGTAGAATGAAGAAATGAATGTCTATCTAACATCAAAGACTCTGTGTGATACTGGAGCCTATTTGAGCAAAAGTGACAATGATGAAAAAAGATACTATGTTCCAGAGCAGGAAAAACCTGTCTTTTACATATCTTTATAATCTTTAGATAGTGGCACACTTTTTATTCCTCTCTTTCAGATCAAAAACTTTATAGAATTCTCCAGTACTTTTGGCCCTGGTATTTACATTTACAGAAACTGCTACTTGTCTCCCAAAACCTATACCTTTACATAATGTAGAATATACAGTTATTTCTAGAAAAGAGGCTGCATGCCATTACTATATATATGTATATATTACTATATATATATATATATATATATATATATATATATATATATATATATACTGCAGCACTACGATTATTAAAATAAAATCAGGGAAAGTTGGTAGCTATAATAAAGAGAAAAAATTAGGATGAGTAACAGCAGTTTGGTCTTAATTTCAACCATTGCTTTGATCGGTTAGTAAGCAGAGATTTTGAAATAATATCCAGAGACAATGTAAACCTGGTAACATCCTGATGGCCAATCAGCATTCTCATCCCTTTCTCTTGTTGCTAAGTTATGGTTACTATGACAATAGTCACTCACAGTTCCAATTTGATTTTCACTAATAGGAAGCCATATTCCACACACTTTTAAAGAAAGACTCTTCTCATTAAAATAAAGCTTTATCAGTTTTCTACCACTTTAAAACAATGTTTTCTTAGACTATTGAAAAGAGATAAAACTGAATATTTAATGCTTGTCACAGTTGTTGAAAGTATCTGTGCCAACCATTTTATGATACTCTTTCATTTATCCTTAGTGAAAATCCTAGGAGTTCTATTAGAGTACTCATCTCTGCAGGTGAATAAAGTAAGACACAAGAAACTTGTATTGTCCAATTTCACATATCCGGCAAAAGATAGAGTGTAGGTAGGAATCTCTACACATATATGTATGATATACAATTAAACACATACGTTTTCTAAATGCAATACTATTTGGATTAATCTTTGGGAAAATTAAATAGAGTTTAGTAAAATTAGAAGAATTATATAATCCAGATGGATTTGAAAGACAGAATTTTGCAATATATATTTTAGTTCATTTTATCACAGTATTTAGAAACCTGGTTATAATCATATTTATGAGTACTTATCAGTGCTTACTTTGTGTCAAGCACTGATTCTAACACTTCTCATTTATATTTTTATTTACTTTTATTTTATAATTTGAAGTATACCTTAAATATGCACAATAAAATTTATTTTAATCAACATAATATAAGCACAGATTGAATGCAGAAGGAGGTATGATAATCCAACAGTTTTCTGCTTATAAATTAAAAACACTGCAAAACCTAAAATATGCCACTGTTTTCTAAGTAATTTTTTTAAAAAAATAGTTATTTTCATTGGCATGTTACTTGAATAATAGTAAAATAATATCATAAGGAACTTCCTCTTATTTCCCTCAGTTTATGAATGAACAATTTGCTATATATATTTACATTACTTTTTTCCAGGTTTGTGAAACGTGTCAGTATTTGAGTCAATATTTAAGTCAAATCATCTGATTACAGAGCCTATGATATTAATTTCCATACTATATTCATCAGTCACATCAGGAGCCAGGTACTGGGGAGACTATAGACTGTAAAAATGAGCCAAACTGGAGTTCTGTCTGATAAAAATGAGATAAAAGAAAATCCAGATTATTGGTTAAAGGGTGCTCCAGATAATTATTTCTACTGATCCAGCTAATGCATCACTGAGAATTTACTACATACAAGGTGCACACTAGCTACTTTACAATTATTGTTTCATTTAGAACTCACAACAACCCCTTGATGTTGTCACAGACATAAAGTACATTTTGCAGGGGGTGGTAGCCTGATCCTAGAGAGCTTCATGCTCCTAACCACAGTGCTGTGCTGCCAACAACAGTTTCATGCTAAATGTACAGTTTTGTGAATGAAGACCTCATCCTCGAATTGAATGTAAACACAAAACATAGTTTGCCTGCACTATGCAACTTAGACAATAATAACTGTGACAACTCACCGTGTAAAAGGCTGCATAGAGTTGCTCAAATAAGCAGCAGCTCCACAAGTTTTCTAAGAGATGGCATTTTGTTTGTTGAATACTCATGCAAATGGGTAAATGGTAAGCCAAAAGCTGCATGTTCAGGTATCATCCCAAATAGATATCATACATGTTAGAAATGTTTGTATACGTCTATATAAGAGTATAAACAAAGCCAAGTATGGTGGCTCTTGCCTGTAAATTACAGCTGTTTGAGATACTTAGGAGGAAGTCAACTTGAGTTGACTGAGCAACACATTGAAACCTTATCTCAAAAGAAACAAAAAAAAACTACGTGTGTGTGTGTGTGTGTGTGTGTGTGTGTATACACAGAGATACATAAAGTACTTTGTTCCCATATTTGTATGAATATATGCTATTTATGCCTTATTTTGGTATTTTTGATTTTTGGTACCAGAGATTGAGCTCAGGGGTGTTTAGCCACTGAGCCACATCCTCAATTTATTTATATGTATATATATATATATA
This sequence comes from Callospermophilus lateralis, assembly GCF_048772815.1. Lineage (NCBI taxonomy): Eukaryota > Metazoa > Chordata > Mammalia > Rodentia > Sciuridae > Callospermophilus > Callospermophilus lateralis. The sequence continues at coordinate 142,653,371 of NC_135306.1, forward strand.
TATATATATATATATATATATATATATATATATATATATCATATATAATTTTTTTGAAGGCAGGGTTTTGCTAATTTGCTCAGAACCTCACCAAGTTGCTGAGGCTGGTTTTGAACTTTTGATCCTCCTGCCTCAATCTCTCCAGCTGCTGGGATTACTGACACGCACCACTGCCCCTAGCTTTTGTGCCTCATTTGGAAGTCAAAGTTTTTAAGGCAACATAAAAAAAAGCATACCACATATGATATGATATGATGTAAACACCTTGGGATACTGCACCAAGTTTTAGGTGAATATAGATTATTCTAGGTTGCAAAGGCACTGAAAATAGTCAAGGGCTGAAATCAGAATATTTGTATTCTGTTTGAGGGTTTTTAAGAAATCTGTTGAATGAAGATGATTATCAGGCACATTTACCCCGACCATCAAGCTTGAGAGAGCTTCAAAATGCAGTGGCTTTTTCGTAGCAATGTCTGCTGGGATGAAGGCCTTCTGCCTTTGTTATGTTTTGATATGTCCTAAGTGCAGTGACTTAATACAACCCCCCTTTTAAGCATCTGGTGGTTCTGCCGGGTGTCTGGGCAGTTCTTCTGATCTGGACTGTCTTGGCAGATCTCTCCTGGACTTTCTCATCTATCTCAGTCTGTTGGGGCTTAGAATATAGAGAATGGCCCCAACCCAGGCTAACATCCAGACATTTAGCCAGGATGAAAGGCTCCTGTGACAGTTGGTGCTTTGTGTTTTCCCAGCCCATTCAGTCTTTGCACGTTGTGGTAGTGGCAGGGGCCTAAGAGCATCAAGACCTTATGACTATGTGATCTATATGGCTTTCTTCTCTCTAGCCTCAGTATATGGTGTCATGAGACCAGTCCAGTGGCATGTGGTGGGACATTTCCATAGGCCTGGGGGTTCAGGGAATAATTTCGGCCACTTTTTCAGTTGTATGACATCGGTACCCAAAGTGTTGATTATAGCTGAAATGCATCAGTCATCAGTATTAGCTAAACCTACAAAGAAAGATGTGTTCCAAGGATGAAGGATTTTACACTAATGCAACCCCTATGCTTATGAAATTCTTAGAGTAATAATGGTGAATAAGTCCACTAATTATTTTGAGGGAGGCAGGATAATTATCAAAAAGGACATGGAATGGAGATAGACAAAACCAAGTAACTGTCTCACTCCTGACACCGGCTGAGTGACTGATCATTTAAACTCTTGAGGCCTGGTTCTCAATTTTCAAAGTGAGGGCAAAAATCTGTATTATAAAGCATTTTCCCTTTTTCTTGTTTCTATTTCAGCCATAAGAAAAAGAACAATATAAGTTCTCTTGTAGCTTTTTTTTTGTGTGTGGGGGGGTGAGGATAAATGAAGTTATCTACAAGGATAGGCTTGACCATATACAAAGTAGGAATTTTCATTTTGACTTGTCCCTGTACTAAGCTTTATTTTATATCATTTGATGTTTTTAAGCAACCATAAATCTAAAGTTAGGCAGAGTGAAGATAGAATAGAGTTGGTTGAGTCATAAGTTGGTAACCTGTTAAATAAATGTATGACTTTGTTCAAATCTACAGAGAATGAATTTTAAAAGAAGAGTAGCTTTATACCTCCATTTGTCTTACATTTTCCATTTTCATGGTACTTAACTTATTTTTCAAACATAAAGTGATATATATATATATATATATATATATATATATATATATATATCTCACAGTCACTATGTATTTATGTGTCATTCAATTCTTACCAGATCTGTGCCTTTGTGTAACGTGCTGCAGTTTTCTAAGCCTCCATTTCCTCACTTCTGATCAGAGATAATAATATCTCAAAGGTACACTTGATGGTTAAAAAGTCATAATCATAGAGTCTATAGGTCTAAGTTGAGGGAAGTTGACTTTATCTCTTCCCTTCCAACTCTCCTCTCATATTTGCCTGGTCAGATTTTGATGCCTCTTCTTTCCAGGCTTGAGGCAGTGCTGATGAGAGATACATGAAGAGTAAGTTAGAAGGGAAACATGGTATGCTTCCTTTGAACTGTGCAGAGCTAAAAATGCAGTGTGAATAATTAGTGGATACTCCAGTGGACTAGACATATCCTACCTCAAGGAACTGAGACCATGCCTGTCTACATACCTGCCCCTGATTCCTCTGGGAAGCAAAATCATTGTTCTCTGTGAATGCTGATTTTATAAGATTGTGACATATTTCAACTCTGTTCTGACAATTTATTCAGCCCAATCAGATCTGTTCAATGTGTGGTGAAATGATGTTGTTAAAAACACAAAGCTTGGCTGGGCTGCTTGGAAAGGATGGCTTTCATCTTGATTCCTATTGACAGAAGGTAGCTCAGGAAAAGGCATAAATAAAAAGTTACAATGATCAAGGAAAAACTCAGAGCTTCCAGTTAGACCTCATTACTCTGAGCAGGCAGACTGGAAAGGAGCCAAGGAGGAGACAGGATTGGCTTCTCAAAGGAGGCAGCAGTAATGAAGCAAGCCCAGTGATTGCCATCTCCCTGAAAAATCAGATAGGATAGCAGACATGTCAGAGGCCTATGGAGGTGTCTACTGGACCTTACACAATACATGGCACAAAATTACAGTGGATTTTTGTGAGCCACACAAACTCACAGAAAGGTTTGAATTATCCAAATTTATTTTTGTATGTTTTATTTTAATTGGCACTTTAAAAAGTAGAATATGATAGTGCGATGTTCATACATGCACACGACAAGTTTGATCAATTTTATTCTGCTGTTCCTCCATTTTCCCATCTCCCCTCCCTCCCTCACATTCCCCTTCCTCTACTTCACTGTTCTCCCTTTGTGGGTTTTGACTTTAACATTCTACCTTCATAGAACAAGGGCTTTGAAAGTCAACTCTCCCTAAGATGTCTTTCAACTATAACGTTATTAGAAGAACAATTGTACTTTCTGCACAGAGGATAAGTGGAAAGACCCTTTCTTAAGTAGGGGAAGAGACAATATTATATTCAGTATTAACAGCTGGAAGTTAGCATGCATTGTCTAAATTTAATCTCTATATTAACCTTAAGAGAATAGCTACAGTTTTTCCTGTTCTTTTTTTTTCCATTGTGCATATTAGGAAATTGAAGCTCAAAGAGATAAGGAGTCTTGTTTCAAATTACAAGTTATTTAAGTTTAATCTATATATTATCTTTGCAGAACAGTTGCAATTATTCTCATTTTGCAGATGAGGAAATTGAGGCTCAAAGAGACTAAATCACTTACTTCAAATCACCCAGATAGAAAGACACAAAGCAGGAACTTGAATCTATTTTTATATCTAGCCTCAAATACTGAGCTCATTACAGGGAGCCACACAGGCTCTGGGTACAACTACCCTGCTGTGACAACAGGCAGTGAATCAAAGGGAAACTTGACTTGACTTCAGCTTTTCAGAAGCTGGTTTATGGAATTAAGAAGAGAAGTTTCAGGGAGGAAGGAAGAAATATGTGAAAGGTAATGGTCTGAAGGAATGAAAGGAAGGACAGAGATTTGGAAGAGGAAGTAAGGAAAACAAATAAATCTAACATCTATTTTAGCTTCCTTCTGTACAAAGGGACAGGGGTTTTTGTGAGTTTTATGGAAGTATCATGGATACAATTTGACAATTTTGAAACTAAGTCGATGTAATGACCATATTATCATTAACAAAAATTTCCTATAAAATAACTTACCCATGTAGGTGAGAATCTGTTACTGTACTATTCATTTTGATCTGTGTATTCCCTTTTATGCAAAAACCAGGATCTCATAAGTACTGTGACTTTAAGATTAGTACCGAAATTGGCTGTCATTATTACTTTTTAAAAGCTGTATCGACCATTCTATGTCTTCTGTATCTCTATGTACGTTATAGAATCACTTAAAAATTTCTAAGGAATTATTGGAATCTTTGTTGAGGATGCAGAGAGTCTTTAGGTCAATTTAAGGAGAATTAGTGTCTTAATGCTGAGTCTTTTACACTCACAAACATGGCTTATATCTTCTTCAACTTAAAATTATTTAACTTAGCAAAATTTTGTGAATTTCAGTGTAAAGTTATTTATGTTCTGTTATATTTATCCATAAATGTTTCATATTTTGTTATTATAAATAATATTTTAATTGTTTTGAGTTTCTGGTGGTTGTTACAATAACAATGAGTTTTATTATTAATCATGTATTCTGCAACTTTTAAACATACATTTTTAAAGTCTATCAGGAGTTTGTCAATGATAGTGGATTTTCTAAGTTGATAATCTTGTCATGTGAATAAAAATAATTTTCATTCTCCTTTTCAATTTAGATGCCTTTTAAAATTACATTGTCATACTGACTACAACTTCCAGTAAATTGTTGAACTGAATCGATAAAAGCTTAAGTTCTAGTCTTGCTCCTGATCAGAGTAGAAGTTCATTTTGTCCCTGACAGTAAGCTGTCAGCTATGGGTTTTTAAAGTTGACTTTTATCAGATAGTTCTACATAATACTTTTAAATTTCTAATTAGGAGTTTTAACAGGAATGGAAATTAGATTTTGTCAAATGATGCTTTTTGAACCTATTGCACTGATTACATGTTTTTCTATTTCATATTAACATAGTAAATTACTTTATTTTATTTTAAAAGGTAAAACTATCCCTGAATTCCTGGGATAAACACACTTTGTCATCCATTTTGTAACATCCTTTTCTATATGTTGTGTGGAATCAATTTGCTGAGACTTTGTATTGAACAAATAGATTTATTTTATGTCATATCTGTGGTTTGGATAGTGGAGTAATTAATATAAGAGTTGGAGAATATTGACACTTTGGGGAAGATTTTACACCTTTATAATTTTCTACAGAAGTTTATATATACTTGTTATAATCTGTTTCTTAAAGCTGTAGTAGAATTCACTAATAGAGCTGGCTGGGCCTAGAATTCCCATTGTAGGAATGATTTTAACTATAAATTTAAGGAACTTGCCTGTATCATTATATAGTGTTGAAGTTATTGGCATAAGTTGTTGACAGTTATTGTCCTAACAGTTCTTTTTCTCTTTCATTCTAACTTTAGCAGTTCATTTTTTTTCTCTTTTTCCACTCTGGCTACAGGTTAAACAGCTTTATTTGCCTCTTGAAAAAAAATAAATCATCTGATTTAGTTAACTTTTATTATTTTCCACTGTTTTGTTACTTTATTCTTTGATATTTATTATTATTTTCTATTATTTATTTTGTATCTATTTTCTTAAAAGTTTCTGAAACTTGAGAAAATTAGTTTGAGACTTTTTTTTTCTACTATAGTGTGCAGTGTCTCAGCACCTACCACAAATTTTAATATGACTTCTAATTTTTGTTTAATTTAAAACAATCCCCATTTCCCTTTTGATTTCATCTTTGACCCATGGTTTATGCCAGTATTTGTTATTTGTTTTCCAAATAACACAGAATTTTGCTGGCATTTTTTTCCCCAAACTCTATACAGTGGTCCATTATTGAGTTTAAATTTAATTCTGTTGTGGTCAGACAATATACTTCTATTGAGAGTCATTTTATTGCTTAGAATATGATTAATATTGGTAACTATTCTATATGCCTATGTGTAACTAGAAAGAATGGGTATTCTGTTTCTGTTGAGTGTTATCTTCTGTTGGTATCAATTCGAACAAGTTGGTTGATGATGTTCCAGTGCTTAACATTTGTACCAATTTCCTCTCTACTTGATAAAATATTATGTAGATCTGTGTCTATGATTGTAGATTTTTCTGTATTGCTTTGAAGTTGAATCAATTATTCTTCAGCATTTTGAATCTCTGTTACTAGGTGCATTAACATTTAAGATGCTGATTTCTTATCTATAATTGTTTGTGATTTTAGTGGTTGCTTTAGGTTTATAGTATACATATTAAACAACACAGAGTACCTTCAATTGAAATTTTAGCTCTTTGTATACAGTATAAAAAACATAAAAAATATTCCTTGACATCACACCACAACTTTATTTTTATCATATATTTTACTTTTATGTGTTATCAATTCCACACTGTCTTATTATCTTTGTTTAGACAGGTATTTATCCTTCAGAAAGTTTAAAAAGACAGAAATCTCAAGAATTTACTCTTGCAGCTGCCTTTGGCAGTGCCTGATTTCATGTTTCCACCTGGGATCTTCTTCTTTCTGCCTAAAACACTTACAGTATTCTTATAATAGGGGTCTTCTGGTGACAAATCACTTTTAGTTTTTTAAATAAATACTTGAATTTATTTTATTAAATGCTAATTTGAATCCATTATATTTTGAAAGTCTATTATTTTATTAAATGTTAAGTTTGAAAGTATATTTTGCTGGCTATATAATTCTAAGTTTACTCTTTAAGTTTTTATTTTTGCCCATAGTACTTTATAAATATGCTGTATCTCTTATTCATGTTGCTTCTGATAAAAACAATTGTGAAAATGTTTATACTGGTTACTCCATTTAATTTGTCCCCAGTTTTCCAATTTATTTAAATATTTCTATTATTAATTTTCCTCCTTTCAATTATGATGCATGTTGGTATAATTTTTCTTAATGTTTCTTGTTGTCTTACAACAAGGGGGCTAAGGGGTTCATTGATACGTTGGCACTTTATTATTTTGAGCCTTTATTTCTACGAATTTTTTTTTTCACTTTTCTCAGACACTCCAATTACACATATATTATGCTACTCAATGCTGTCCCAGGAATAACTGGTACTTTGCTTATTTGCTTTCATTATTTTATTTTCTCTATTTCTTCTTTCTCTATACCTTCAAGTTCACCAAGTTTCATATGCCATTAATTCTGTCTATAATATTTTCTATTTCAAACATTGTGGTTTTTATTTTTATCAACTTAATTTTGCTTATGCGTAACTGTCAGGTCTTCTAACTTTTTAAACATATAGAAATTAATTTGGTAAATGGATGGATCTGGAGATTATCATGCTAAGTGAAATAAGCCAGTCCCCCAAAACTAAATATAGAATGTATTCTCTGATATTTGGAAATTTCAGTGGATTAGACAAAGGATAATGCAGGGAAGGAAGGGAGAATAGGAAAAGAAAGACAGTGGAATGATTCTGACCTAACTTTCCTGTGTACATATAAGAATACAACACAGTGAATCTCAACATTGTGTCCATCTAAAAGACTGAGATCTCAATTAGAATAAGATATATTCTATGCTTGTATAATTATATCAAAATGGATTATCCTGTCATCTATAATTAAAATGAACCAATAAAATAAGGGAAGAAAAAAAACTATTTGAATGCCCTTGTGTTGCATTTCTAATAGTTGCGTTCTTTATGATGGATTTAGTTACATGTGAAGGGTTTTATTTTTCTCTTTATTTGCATCACTTATCATTTTTTGTTGGATGCCCAACATTATACCTTTTCAGAATATGATATTCCCATCATATCCTTGGGACTTATCAACAGAGTTAAATAACTCATAATTTTACCTCTTTATATATTGCTATTACTATTTTTAGTTGGGAGTGTATTAATTTAATATTCCCTACTACTCAGTCAAGTTCCTTTCGTGTATTCTACATATGCCCAGTGAATCTTAAGTTCTTCATTCTGACTGATAGGAACTGGCACTATCCCTACTTCTCTGACACTGCCAGGTACTGGTTCTATTAATCCTTTGGGTGATTTTAGCACAGCTTTGTGTTTGTTTCTCATAATCATGCATTAATCCATATTCAAATTAATTATAGAGGGTTCTTAGAAGGTTACCCTCCAAATCATCTGGTTTTCTCTCTGTTTAGCTTACTCGTTTTCCACTTTCTACTCTGTAAACTTTGACTTTTATTCATACTTTCTCAACTCAGGCTTCTGAGTTGTGCCTGAGTTCACTCTTCTACCTTTGCAGTCTGAGATCTCGAGGCATCAAACTGGAACAATCATAAGGTTCATCTCAGTTGTTTCTATCTTTTTTGAATCATCTTCAATTTTTTAACATATTCTGATTTTTTCAAGCCAAAGTGTAAGCCCAGTCCTTTTATTCCATCTAACTGGAAGTAGATATCTCCCCTGATATATATTTATATAAGGGGAGTGACCAGTGTTACCGAGAACATCTCATGTGGGAGTATCTACTATATTGTAAAAAAGAAAAATGTCTTTAACCATACCTTCTCTTTCAGCCAGCTATTAAACTGCTGCATACAAACATATCTATGCTTTCAGACATTAATTTAATTTTTATAGCCAATTTTTAATATTAGGTTATTCTTTTTTTTTTTTTTTTTTTACTTGCAACTATAAATACCAAAGAAACTACCGGGAATTATTTGTAAACTGTCATCTGTGTCTAGCATTACCACTTTTTGAATGCATGGCCTTGGATGTTACTTGTTATCTGTTTATAAGCCCCATTGCCATCACCTGTGAAATATTAAAAGCTGCATGTGCCCTGCTCACCTTATAGGACTAGTATAAAAATACATTGAGAATATAAGTAAGATTTTTTTAAATTTTAAAGTAATATATTCATACTTATATTGGTATATATTTATTGATATATCATACATCATATTATTATATGTTATATTATAATATAATTACATAATGACATATAATTATAATCATGAAATGCACTACATAATATATTATGTATTATATGCTTGCACAATTATAATTATGTATTGTTTGCATTACAATTTTTGTATTTAATTTTAAATAGTATATACATTTAAATACATATAGGGGGTGTCTTGTCATGCTGCCCAGGCTGGTCACAAACTTCTGCTCCCAAAAGATCCTCCTGTGCCAGCCTTCAAGGTATTGTGGCTATAGAGGCTCCACTCTGTCCAGCCACAGATATTTTTCATCTTTTTTTGTTACTGGGATTTGGAGCCAGAGGCACTTTACCACTGAGCAACATTGCTAGTCCTTTTTAAATTTTTTTTTTTTTTAATTTTGAGACAGGGCCTTGCTAAATTGCTGAGGTTCGATTTGAACTTATGATCCTTCTGCCTCATCCTCCTGAGCTGCTGGGATTACAGGTGTGTGCCACCATGCCCAGCTCCTTAAAAAATTTTAATGAAATGAGTATTGTTATTAATAAAATTGTACAAGTGAATACACAAGAATTAGAAAAAATAACTTGTTCTGGAAGTATCCACTTGTAAATGATAGGACTGAGACTTGAATCCATGTCAGCTTGGCATAATTAGCTGGGGAGAGAGACCCTTATAAATTACAGCTCAGTTTTTGTCCTTAAGAATGTCTCTTCAATGCACTCATTCAGATCTGTAGAGAACCACTTACCTCCTAAATGTTGTACTTTCTTCTTTGAAATCCATGATAAAACATGCAAAGACTAGGAATAAAAGTCAAGTAATTCTAGATTACATCCAGTCTTCACTATTAGTCTTTTTTTAAAAGGAGCTATTCTGTTTTCTAATTTCTAAAATAAAACGAGTAATACCAGCTTTGTGTGATTATTGTAAGAAAAAATTTTTGTTAAGGTGTGTAAATAACTATCACATGTTAAGTATCCAATGGAAATCATTCCATGATATTATTCTATTAGAAAGAGCGTGTGAGCATGTGGGCACAGTTTCATTGTAAAGGAATGCTTTCTTCTGAAAACAAAACTTAATACTTACATATTAAACCTCAATCATCTGTGTGTGTGTGTGTGTGTGTGTGTGTGTGTGTACTGGGGATTAAACTCAGGGGTACTCAGCCACTGAGCCACCTCCCCAGCCCTATTTTGTTTTTTGGGTGTTTTTTTTTTTTTTTTTAGAGACAGGGTCTCACTGAGTTGCTTAGGGTGTCACTTTTGTTGAAGCTGGCTTTGAACTCTTGATCTTCCTGCCTCCGCCTCCCAAATGGCTGGGATTACAGGTGTGGGCCACCACATCTGGTTAAAACTCAATAGTCTTTGACTCCTATCTAAGTCCAGTTTTTCATATTCTATGGGTTCAACAAATGTTCCAGTACATCTTCCTATGTCTTCCAAGTTTCTTCATCCTACAGTTGATTCCTTTGTTGGTGACTTAGTTTCCTTTATCCTGTGTGTCACCAGAGCAGTATCCTAATCAATTTATCTCTGAGATTTCTCTGCACAAATCCAGGCATTATATTTGATCCACATTCTGATACTATATCTCTATTCAGAACACACCCACCCCTAGGAAAATTTAATTATTCACTTCTAAATATAGCATAAAATTCAAATTCTCTTTCCTAACATAAAGATTCTGTCTGAGATGGTCATTGTCTTTCGGTCCACATACTTCCTTGACATACCCAATGCACTCTAGGCTCCAATCACTCTGATCAGCAAACATGTAGCTTGAACTTATGGTTCAAGCCATACCCTCCTGTAATTTTTTCATGTCATATGTATCAAATTTCCTCCACCTTTTATTAGCCTCGTTGAATGATAGCCAGCATTCACACAAGACTCATTATGAGTCACCCATTATTTTAATAACATTATTTCATCCTATGTTATACTTAATATGAATTACATAAGATATCGTGTTACCCATACACTTTTTAAATGAAATAATCATTTAAGTATTATTTCTAAAGTAATTAACAAGTGAAGGCTAAATAGAGTTGTGACTTCAGCTTTGATTTCAAAGTGTGTACTATGACCACTATACCTATGTCCAATCCTAGATTTTCCCATATTCTTTCTGATTTTAATTATCCCTATTTTTAATGTATTATAAATTTTACAATCAGTCTTGAACTTCACTCTATGTGTCCATCACCACCCACATAAAATCCTAGCCTTTTCAATGGCAAGGGCCATCAAGTCGTATGGTTAATACAGATTTTTGTTATCAAGCTGACATGAGTTCAAGTTCTAGTCCTTTGTTTTACTAGTGGACATGTCCTGAGTAAGTTATCTTTTCTAACCTTCAATGTCCTCATCTGTAAATGTGATTAATAGTAATACGCATTTCATTAAAATATTTCAAAGGTAAAGAATAATTTGGTTGAACACAGTTGTGCTACCATGTTTCCTGTTCCTTGGCAGATGGAGGCAGGAGGATCACTTGAGTTCAGGAGTTTGTGACCATCCTGAATAGCATAGAATAGTGAGATTCCTACATATATGCATGCACACACATACACAATCATGCATGTAAACACTAAGGATATTCTGGGGCATGTAGTATGAGCTAATGCATTTTAGCAGTTGCTATTTCTACTAGTATTGATATGAAATAAATGCCCATTTATTTCTCCAGTACTAGAATACTTTATTTCTTCTTTAATCAGCTTTCCTTATAATGGTGCTGTATGGGAACATGATTGATCTAAATATTAGGGGGCTGCAATTAGTCCTGACATTTTGACCTTACAAATGTTCTTCCAGATGTTGGATTTCATTCCGATAAGTGGTGATTTACAATAAATGACACATTTATGAATAGCCCTCAAGGAAAAAAATTTCTTCTGATAAGAGGTAAATGATGCTCCTATTGAAATACAAAATGACTTTGCTAAGATTAATGCTCTTTCCAGAAATGCCAAAGTAATTAATAACAATTAGCAATTTAATATAAAATGATACCAACTGCTTGGAAACAATAGATAAATATGTGTAGGTGTATGACTTGCTGTTCTTTAGAAAGGTAATTTCAGTATAAAACAACTCTATTTATAAAGACATCTATATTATAAAACAAATATGACAACTAAAGGCCAAAGAATATATAAGTATGAACAAGAACTCTAGAAGCCAGAAGCTCAGAAGCTTACCTTGCCAATCTACCTCCCAGTTTGTTCTTAGTGGTCCCCCTAAGCAATGAGCAAAAACAAATACATGACACTATGGACATGAAGGGGAGATTTCTACATGATTTCCAAATAAAACACACACACACACACACACACACACACACACACACACACGTAGGTTTAAGCAAGTAAATAAAAAGTGAATGTTCTGAGAACAGAGTCTGGCTGAAAATTTACCCACATAGATGCCCTTTTAAAGGGGCCCTTGTTTCTAGACAAAAAATATCTTTTGAACTTTCTTTACTGTAGACTGATTCGACATGTTTTTTTTCTTCTTTTTTTTTTAAATATATGTGACAGTGGAATGCATTACAATTCTTATTTCACATATAGAGCACAATTTTTCATATCTCTAGTTGTATACAAAGTACTGCAAACCTGATAGCCTCATGTATGTTAAGATTATAAAAACACACAAGACAAAAATATATAATCTTGCACTAAATAAAATACACGTTTTGTAGAAAAAAAATAGTAGAAAATACCTGGACAGTGTCATAGGTAGGGTAGAGGGAAAGCCGTATTTGCTATGAGTGTAGAGAGGAATTATCTAAAGCCACAGAGATGGAGTGACCAGGGAAGGTTATGGAAAGCAATATGGCTAGAGCTTGCCATGAACTCCTATGACTGTACTAATATATTTTACAGAAACCACTAGATCAAAGGTTAGTTTTAGGGCTGAATTACTCAGATGGGCTTAGGCTTAGCAAGTAGCTTTTTTTTTTTTTTTTTTTTTGGGAATTGCTGTAAAAGCATTTCTTCTGTGGGGAGTAATGAAAGACCTGAAGCCTGGCTCCACCCCTTTCTCCTTCAGTTGCCATAGGTGAAGCACATTCCATTTCTTGTTGTCTTCCAAATGGTGCTATTGATAAGACCTTGCTAGCAGAGCTGCTGCAAATATCAAAGGAAATAATATACAACAACACAACAAGGAACTTGATGTGCTGATCAGTGGCTCACCAAATTGTCAACTTGAGATGAATTCGAATCTTGATGAGCATCAAGATCACCAAAAAAAGAGTATAGCTGGCTGTAGTGAAAATGCTCAGCATCACCCATATGAAAACATTTTAATATTATTTTCTCTTTTCTGATCAGTAAAATACCCGTCAATTATTTAAAAGTACAAATCTGTATTAAAATTTTACGTCTCTTATAATATCAATATGTTGCAATCGTGATCAAAATATTTTTCAAATATAACACATAGTAGATCCATTTATATGCAGCTTTTACTACACTTAATAGCACATGATATGAAATATGCAAAAAGATTTCTTTTAATGGTACATTATAAATACACAAAATAGTGGGATTCAGAAATGTTTTTAATATCATTTTAAGTTATATTCATTTAGTATTAGTGAATTTGAGTTATTATATGCTTATCAACCACATGTAGTTTTTTTTGTTTCTTTTCCCACTTTATTATTAGGTTTACATTCTTCTGTTGTGTGTGGGGATGGGGAGAGACATACATTCATTTGTTTTTCTTTTTAACAGATATTAAATTTTGCCATATGTTTGGAAACATGTGTGTATGTATATTTATATTATTCTTTGCTTTCACCTTTTCGGCTCATAGAGGCTCTGTAGTTATTTTGGTAATTTACTATTTCAATTTTCACTAGGAATATTTTTCTTTTCCTTAAAAATTTTTTACATATTTCCCTCTAGGATACATAAAATACATAGTTTTTGTTTATTTTTAATGATTTTATTAAATTATTTAATTGTTAACTCCATTTGAAATTGATCATTTTTGGTGTGAGGTGGGGATTAACTGTTTTTTATTTAAATAATAGTTGACCAACTGACATATCACCATTTATTGATAATCCATCATTTTTCAATTGAATTCAAATTGTCCTTGATGCTTAGAATCTACTGACTATTTCCTTGGGAATTAGACAAGAGATGGATCAGGTAGATGAATAGGCCTATTTGTTCCCTGACTCAAAGGATCCAGGTGAACTTTTCAACCAATATCGGCATGCAGAACAACTCATTAAACTGCCTAGTTGAATTACTGCTTAAAACAATTGTGGCAAAAGCTTAATTTAAAAACTGATCTTATGGCACATATTCTTTGAAGAATGAAAGATACATTTAAATGATTAAATTGGTTTTTTGAAGTCCAAGAAAAGCCAAAGCTTTGATTTGTAAATCAGATAGGCACATTGAAAGTATGTCACCTCTGTTTGTAGGTAATTATATATTTATGCAAAGTCTCTTGGAAATCCACCCCAATGTATTGCAATATTAAAATTTTGAATATGGAAAATTGATTAGCTATATTAACTAGGCAACAAAAGTGCCAACAACTGTTTATTTGTGGTTTGCTGTACATGCCAAAGGCTTTGACATATTTGTGAAATCTGTGAGTCCTGTGAATGAACAGATCTACAGGACATTTTTTTCTAAATAAGGTATTAATTATGTTACACTCTGAGGTCATGCCAGCAAGGAATTCCTGAAAATTTTAGAAATTAGTGAGAAAATAGCACTAAATCCATAGTCAAGAGGACCTAGTATTCTATAAAGCCATTAACATTAATAGTTGTGACCTTGAAGAATCTCTTTGTGCCTTGGTTCCCTCATGCAAAAACACTATTTATTGAATATTCTATCATTTCCCAAGAGAATTTAAAATGTCGATGTGCTTATAATCTGCCATCATCCCCATCTTACAAAGAGAGAGGAAACTGAGGCACACAGAGTTAAATACTAAGATTAAGTCACATAACCAATGAATGGCCAAACTTGTAGTTACAGACATTGCATTTAACTACTCAACTATACTGACAGATTGAGAAGGCACTTGAAAAAATGTGTTTAATTGCAATCAAATGCCATGTGCCAAAATTTGCAAATGGCATCCCCTGAAGACATGGTGGTCATATTTTAAAAACAACAAATGTTTCTATGTTTAAGTGATAGATATCTTAAAAACATTTTTCAACTTCCATTCTGAATAGTGATCCTTTCAGATCACTGGGAAATAAGTGCACTGGGACTATTCTAAGGGTATCTGTCAATTCGTCGCCATGACGATTTTTAATACTTATGCCTGGATGTGAATAAGAAAGAAGTCTGATATCCTAAGTCCAGGGTGGAGTTGTTTGCAACAGTCACCCCCACCTACCTTCAGGTTAAGCCCTGAATTTATAAAGAAATAGCTTAGTTGCTCCAGTGATAGATCAATTGCTGACAGTCAAAGAAATGAGAAAAGTCTCATGGTAAGTAATATAGCTTTGGGGTGAGTTAGAAATCAGGGGAACCAACCGAATCCAACATTTATCAGATGCACTAATGCAAGCAAATTATTTAACTTATATGTCTCTGTTGTTTATATGTTAAATGGAACCAATGATCACTGTTCCATAGATTTGCTTTATGTTATATTGAAAATACTAAAGGGAAAGTACTTAGCATATGCATTTTACAATAGGTAGTTTAAAGAAGAGGAGTCCATATCAGAATTTTAAAAATGACCAAATTGTACTATGTATGTATATGAATATGCCACAGTGAATTCCACCTTTATATATATCTATAAAGCACCAATTTTCAAAGGCAATAAATAATAAAAGGCCAGTAGAATAGAAAAAAGAGAACAGGAAGATGGGGGGAAGGGAGAGAAAGAAATTACTGTGGACTGAAATGGAGCAAATTATATTCCATACATGCATAATTATGTTAACATGGACCCCACTATTATGTATAACTACAATGCATTAGTAAAAGCATTAAAAAAGTCATACCCATTTCTCATTTTATTTTTTTTAATGTGGCTAAACAGAATACTACTTGCAATAGCATTTAAGATATTTTAATGGACATAAAGCCTGCCGAGTCATCACTCTTTTGTTATCTCTGACCTATAGAAAGAAATTCATTTTAATTCCAAAATATGTTGTGGTGGAACACTAAGTTTATCTGTATTTAAATTATTAACTGAGTACCTTAGGATTAGTTAACTAAGTAAACTCTGATAAAAGCAGAATTTATAACAGAAGAATTTTTTGAGGATTAACATATAGTGCATACAAACGATTTAGCATAGTTCTGTGCACAAAATAAATACTCTGTGGATGTCAGCTGATATTATTACATTACTATTCTGTACTTCCTCACCTTTTCTCCTGAAAGACATAATAAATCTAGGTGTCTTTGATTTTAAATAAATAATTACATGAACATAATCATAGAAGGAAAAATATTAAAGATAGAAGAGATCTTCAAAATTATAATTTGGTGTATAGATGGAAAACTGAGGTCCAGAAATTCACTGTAAATTCTCTGCTAGTCAGCAGCCACATCACAATATTACTTAGAACTTCTGAGCCCCAGAGTTCTTTCAACAAAAACTTACTAGCATTTTCTGAATAATTTTTTAAAGAAGTCTTTCTTTCCATTTTTACAGTCTTAGACTTAGTGACTAGTGATCTTAGTTCTGAAGAGAGGAAGGAAAATCAGTGATATGCAGGATGGAGTAATGAAAGCTATGCCTGGAATCTATAGGATCACTTGTACATATTTCATAACCTTCCTAATCACAAATAATGGACATGAAGAGCTACAATGCAATAAAGAATATCACATAAGACTACAAGATTGAGACAAAGTAGTTGCTCCATCAGGTTAAATATTTATACAGCTGAGTTCTGTCAGAAGGTAGGGGTGACAGAGAAAAGAGAGTGGGATAATGATCTATGATTATAAACTTAATTCTTGTGACAAGCTGCAAAAACAGGGACCACAGTAGGAGGCTATCTAACTTTAATCATTGTCCCCATTCTCAATATACTCCACATAAATCTTCTCTCCAGCTTTCATATATGTGCAGCACAGATGGTGGCTACTTTTACAATTAGATTCCAATATAGCATGAGTGAACTGTCAGTATACATGGGGACACGAGTTGTGTGTGTTTGTGTTTCCTATACAAAAGAACAAGAATGACTGTGGAGCTGTGATAGATTCGCTGTTCCAGATTTATTCTTCAATATTCTAAAGACTGCTCTGACTTTGGTTGGCTTCAGAAGCAGCAGAAAAGAGAAAAGACAGAAGTTGGGAAGAGAGAGGTTGCTCAGCTATTCATTTCCCTGCCTGGAGATGGGAGAGAAGTGACTTTATAGGAACGTGGCTAGATTCCTTCACTTATGACCATAGTTCCCATCAGATGATAAGATGAAAACTCTCCCCAGGTCACAGCTTACAAAAAGGCTGCTCTCTCACACTGTGATTGTGATCATGCAATTGGGTGAGAAGGACTCCTGAAGTGAGTCAGTGACTGATTGCTTAATCACCCCTAGTTGATTTCCTTACCTCTCTGCACATCTTTATAAATAGTTCCATTTTTAAACATTTCAATTAATATTTTGAGTGTGCCATTGATTTTACTTAGGATACCAGTGATTTAGCAAGGATCCACTCTTTAGAGAAATACAATAAAATGCTCATTGGTATAATCGAATCAGAGCGGACAGCAGAGAAGTCAGTGTAGTTGAAGGAAAAGTCTTGCTTAGACTTTTGGTTCCCAGTGTGTATTCCACCTTAATCACTTAAACTGCACTTCTGGGGCTGGGGATGTGGTTCAAGCGGTAGTGCACTCGCTTGGCATGCGTGCGGCCCGGGTTTGATCCTCAGCACCACATACAAACAAAGATGTTGTGTCCGCCGAAAACTAAAAAAAAAAAATATTAAAAATTCTCTCTCTCTCTCTCAAAAAATAAATAAATAAATAAACTGCACTTCTGTGCATATCCTCTTGTCTGACAGACATACAAGTGACATTTCCCTCGCCTTGCTAAAATCCAGTGTATTGTCCACATTTTAGTTTATTTCAGCTTCTTGAGTCAAGCAGTGAGGATCCTGAGTATAGTTTGATAAACATAATTTAACCTTTTCAAATTCTTAAAGGAAAATACAAGGGAAGCAATGACAAGTTGGACTTAGAAGTACAAGGGTCGAATGTTTTCTCTTATATGTGGAAGCTACAGATAAAAGTAAAAGGATTAAAAGCAGCAGGATCTCAGACAAACAGAAGGAAGATCAACAGAGTAGAGGAAGAAGGAGGAGGAGGAAGGGGGCATTGGGAAATTCTGGTGAATGAAATTTACCAAATTATGTTCTGTCCATGGACAAATATACCACAATATCTAGTATATGTACAATTTTCATGAGCTAATTAAAACAATAGTAATAGTAATAATAATAAGAAAAAGGAGATCAGTAGAGTAGACCAACTAGAGATCATGGAGAGGGAGGAGGAGAGGAAAAGATTAGGTACTAGAATGAGAATGATCAAATTATGTCTTGTACATGTATGGAAATGGCAAAATGAATCTCACTTATATGTGTAATTACAATGTATGAATAAAAAAGAAAGGGAAGTTATGTTTTAGGAAGAGGCAGAACTCTTCCACATAAAATAATATTCCCCCAATACTCATCAATAAACATATTTATGTTAAAACAATAAATTTTGAATGTTTACAGGTGATTTTAGAAGCTTATAACTTAACACTAAGACATCTTTAATTCAATTGTGATAGCAATGTCATTTCACATAAGAATTAAAGAGCTTTTCTGATTGAATTGTTTGCTCTCTCAATTTTTATTGAAAATGTAACTTTTTCAGAGATCTTTAATGCATGCCATCAAACAAGAATGAAATTAGTACTTCACAATTTTTTTTTTACAATTATTGAAATATTGAAAAGGGCATCTACATTATTTTCAGGCCAGCAACAACTAATTAAAATTTTCATTTTTCTTTCATGGTAAAATATGATGAAATTATGGGCAAGTACTCTACCAGTAAAATTAATATACTATTGTGTCCTGTAAAATAAATACAAAAGTTTATATAGATATGAATTTATATAACCCATTTGAGCCTGAAATAGTCTTTAAAGGCTTCCTTCTTCCTCACTGGGAAAAAAAAATAGGAATGGTATACAAAGACATATACAAACATTACATAACTTAAAACCTAGGAAATACAGGCACATTTGGCTTATTTAATTTAACAAGCATCATTTATTACAGAATAAAGAATTGCATGGTTCTATGATATGGCTCTTCATTTATACCATAGAAGCCATTAGTATATTCTAACA
Source organism: Callospermophilus lateralis (assembly GCF_048772815.1). Classification (NCBI taxonomy): domain Eukaryota; kingdom Metazoa; phylum Chordata; class Mammalia; order Rodentia; family Sciuridae; genus Callospermophilus; species Callospermophilus lateralis. The sequence continues at coordinate 142,672,290 of NC_135306.1, forward strand.
TTACATGTGTTCATGATATTCATGGTCCTTTTGTTCCCCTTCAAAGTGCAGGGACTTTAAATTACTGCTCAGGAGCTGGGAAGCAAGATGGGGCTATTAGATTTAGCATCATATATTTTCCCAAGCAGTATACACAGCACTTTTTAAATATGTATGCAGCCCGTTTTATACTGTAATCTCTTTTCAGTTATTTATACCACTGACGGGCTTTAGATCCTTATTTCTGACACTATAATTTAATGCCATGACACAAGCCCTAGATTTACAGCTTCCACTGTTGGCCTGAGTGTTCCATTCCACTTCTCCCTGATACACTGAATTCAGGGGATTTGCAGAAGGGAATTTCATTAGGTTTTTTTTTTTTTGCTTTTATAATAAATTTTTGCAGATTCAGTGTTGACTCTTTTTGCCTTTGGAGAGGTACTCTGATCCTATCTTTTGAAGCACATTTCATAGTTCATGATCATTCAAAATTGGCATCTGTTTATCCACATGTTCATATGTTGGTCACCAAACTTTTAACACAACCATATAAAAATCATTTAACTTCTGAAAGCTTTCATTTTCTCATCTGTAAAATGGATATGAAATATCATATTTCACTGGTTGTTGTTAGGAATAAATACGATTTTTAAAAAATTGGTGCATGATAATTTTACAGAATAGTGGGTTTCATTTTTCAATATTCATATATGTATACTGAATTACTTGATCAATTCCAATCGAGAGAAATAAATGAGATTTTGCATGAAATACACCTAGAACAACACGTGGCACATACCAAGAGATACTGGAACATAGTGGTAAGTGTTGTGAATGTGGAGGCTACGCACTACACAACATCAGGAGACTTACCTGCAGATAATGACAAGAGTGATTTCTTCTGGAATCACTCAATGTGTTAGCCCTGCCTTTGATCTAGAATTTCTAAGGTTTTATTCTAAAGAAAACCCTATGTAAACAGAACAAATACATATAGAGAGTCAATTGCTTCATTATCATTTGAATACATAATTACAAACAATTCAAGCATTAACCAAAGAGAGCTGCTTAAATAAATTATGTTCCATGAAAATGATGAAATATGTACTATGAAGCTGCTACAAATGAGAAAAGTCTGTACAAATATACTATGTATTATATTAAGTGACAAAATGAATTTAAAAAGGGCACATGCACCAAGACTCAATTTTTTTTAATATAATAAGTACACAGGGAATGTTGAATATTGATATAAACTTATTAGCCAGGGGTTACATCTGAAGAGTAAAATCACAAAATTTATCATTTTCACAGTGTTGATTTCTAATTTTTTAAACACAAGTTCTGTGTAGCAAAAAAATTTAATAAGTATATATCTGATAATATAATGTTTTATTCAAAACCCTTTGGTACTTAGTGTTCAGTGCCTATAGAATAAGACTCAGAACATTCATAATTATATCCTTGTTTGATTGTCTAGTTCTTCAGTCATTACCTATCCTGCCACACATTCCTAAGTGATAGGGAATTACCATAGTTCCCACTAATCCTATCATTGGATAACTTGTGTTTGTTCATGCCTGTTTTGTTTGCTAATGAAGCATACCTTTGTGACAGACTTTATTGGATTTACCTATTTGTATCTCCATCAAACTTCATGTACTTTGGCCTACTTTATGAAAAAGAAAAAAAAATTGCCAAATAATACTCCCTCAACAAATACTTATTAAACTAAGCTTATGTACTATATTGATATTTTGGGAAACTTATAAACCAAATGAGCTAACAGAAATTTCAGGTAGAATCCTTTTATAAGTTGAATCTTGACCAGTGCAATAGCAGATTGAGAGATTGTTAGTTGCAAACTGTGTTCAAGTATGCAGTTATGATTATTGTTAAATATGTGACATTATAATAATTTATCCCTTGTGAGTAATTACTATTACAATAATACATTAAGCAAATACAATGATATAAAAAGCATGAGTTATTACATTAAAATAGGAAAGATTAGATAAGATACTTGAATAAAGTTATAGACTGTGGATGAAGGAAGCACCAGAAGATAAAAGATGGAAAGTGAAATAATGGAAAATGCATAATACAACTTTAAAAGAAAAAAAATGTAGGATAGTATACTGAGTCTGAGATTGTTGATGTGAGACAATAGAGAAGATGTTAATAGGCTGTTCTTGAGGATCTTTTAATTAAAATATCAGCAGAAGCTTTTAACAGTACACTGCATCTCTTTAAAGGGTTTTATTTAAATGAATGCCATATTATTTGGAACTATTTTGATTAGTCCTAACACCAAACGATTCTTTCTTTATTTGGTAATATCACTCACTTGTTTTTCTCAAAAGAACATGCAGACCAAGGATGACATCTTTTAATTTAAGATATAAGATTTTGGGGAAAAGACAATTTGACTACATTCACCAGATTTTCAGTTGCCATTCATTCATTTTGACTATGATAATTCAATTATGTGTTAAGAATGTTCTTTCTGGGAAGTTAAGGCTGTAACAATGAAGTTTGAGGTAGGTTGTTATTGGATGTGGGAGGGCTGGCTCTGTAATGAATGTCACTGATGATCATTAAGACATGCCGTTAGTTCCTGTTTAGAAACAGACAGATGGTCAAGGTTAGAGACATTTTGATACATGTTAGAAAGATCTATAATGGTTTCTTAGCATAGGTGTTAAAGCTCTGGGGGCCCAATGGACAGTTTAACTTTGTCCCATAAAGTCCACATGGTGAATTTATTTGAGGTGAGCCTTAAAAGAGACATAGACATTTTTAAAAGGAAAAAAGAGAAAAACAACTGTGTATCTAAAGTTTTAAAAGGAAAAAAAAGCATTTTATCTATTTATGACATGGAGACAAACCAAGGATGGTGAGTTTGGAGGTGTAGCAGGAGTCCAGTGTGGGGAGAGGAGTTGATATGTTGATGGAAGATGATGCAGGCCTCAGAGTTGCAGGAGAAAGAATTGGAATTTATCAGTGATTGAAATCCTTTTTAAGAAGGGGTGATGGTGATTAGATAAGTGTTTTATAAAAATTAATCTGCTAATGGTGAGAGTGAAATGATAGCAGAATAACCAAATAGGTGGAGTTTATAGAAGCTTAAGTGACAGAATGTTAAAGCTTGTCTGAAGGAAAATGCACTACTAAAGTTCTCTCAGACTTTAGGCTTTCCAGCAAAAAATAAAATAAAATGAATGAATAATAAATAAATAAATCCTGGAAAGGAAGAGAGATTTGTGACTTATGAGGTGTTTCCCTACAGCTATGGCCCAATTAATTAATTGTTCTCTGATATTTAATTAAACAGTTCTGTGTATCTTTGTAAAGGATGTGGAACGACCAATTAAAATTTTCAATATGTCCTTTAAAAATTAATTATCCATTAAATACCACAGACTAACCTATATCAGAGATATTTAAGTATAAGGGGGAAATATTTGGATTTGGGTGAATCATGGTATCAAGCCCACATTAATATCTCCAAAAGGCAACAGAAAATGTCATCTGAGATATACCATCAGAAACTATATTTCAATAAAAATTTCAGTGATGAAGAAAAGGTTCTTTATGGTTGCTGTCCAATTTGGAAACCTTTAGCCATTTGTGGCTACTGAGCACTTGAAATGCAATTACTAAAACTGAGAATCTGAATTTTTGATATTTTAAAATTGCATTTAACATGAATTAATTTAAATTCAATTAAACACGTGTAGCTCATGACCACTGTGTTAGAGAGCAGGAAGGACCATGAGAGAAATGCAGATACAGTTGAATAATATTGCTATGTGTAGCTGTGAAAAAAGTCATGCTGGGCAGCAGAAGAATAGGGTAGAATTTACTCTTGAGATGCTAATTAGTGAGCTGTGACACCTCAGAGAAAGCTCACATGTGACCTTTAGCTTCCTCACATATACAATGAAGCAATTGACTAAATAATCATGGCCATCCATTTAAGCTTCATGCTTCTATAGAAATGTGAGGGATTTGTTACAGTTCAACTGAGTAAAATAGCACTGAAGAAAATGGCTTATTCATCGTTTCCTTGATTTTTATTATTGAACTGCTCTTTTCTTATGAAATTGCTCTAGGTATGAATTTTAGGTACAAAAGTTAAGGCTTTATAATTTAGGTAAGCTGAGAATGCAAAAGCAGAAGCATACATTGGGTGAAAACTGTTTATTTTCAACCTGGCAATTTATATATACCTTACTTTCCTTTTAATATCTATTACCTTCATGATAAACAGCTTTAAGATAATTTTCAGTGGTCCTCACATCCTTGAATCCATACCCTTTTATCTTTTCTTCCATAGAATAGCAATGATAGTCTGTGTGACTATATCAAGAGTGATGTTGAGTCATGAAGTAAGGGTGTAAAAGATGGAGGTTTCCATGCTTTTATCTTGGCCTCTTTTTTGTACATGGCCTTTGGAAAAAGACCCTGTGAGGAGGAACTGAGTCCCCGCACCCAACTCCCGGACAGCTAGTGAAGAAGTAGGAACTCCAGGTAAGTCATATGAATGATTCTTCTTGGAAATGGACCTTCCAGCCCTATCCCAGGATTCAAAGTATACAACTACATTGCCACTTTATTAGAGACCCTGCACCACCTCTCTAAATTTCCTGACCCTCAGAACCCATTAGATGAGAAATGTCTATTTTTGTAAATCACTAAACCATTAAGATTTGTTACACAGCAATAAATAGCTAATTGGCCCTTCTTACTATTTTAATTATTTAATCATTCATAAGCAGTAGGTACCATATAATTATTCATAGCTCCCATAATGCTTCCCAGTGTTTTAAGCCTTCATATATAATTTGTTTTGGTGTGGACCAACCTTCTTCTAAGAAATATCTAACACATAGTCTCTCTTTAAAACTGAGTTGGTGCCTAATAAAGGGCAATTTTATTTCATTTATTAGTAATGGCAGTGACTAAATACTTCAACTAGAATTGCTAAAAGTAGCTTATCTGAGTAGTATGTGGTGTGGCCAATATGAGATGTGACTTCATCCATCTGAATTAACCATGCTCAGCGAAGTTCCCCAACACTAGATTCCAGCATCTCCCTTAACACAGGTCACACTGTTGTGTTCATGTTGTTTCTTCACTCTTCATTTCCTAGACCCTGAGTTATTAAAGTTGAAAACTTAGTTTTGTTAATTAATTTGACATGTCTGTGCCTGGTATATTGTCTAACATGCAGAATTAGCTTAATTAATTTTTTAATGAACTAATAAAGAGAATGAGTAAAATCCTATTAGTAGAGAAGGCCAGATCTTATATTTAAGACATCGGAACAGTAGTTTTGTATAATTTCATATTCTTCCATCTGTATGTATAATATTCTCTGCAACCATCCTTGCTACTATCCTAAAAAAAAAAAATGAATAAACAAACAAAAACCATAAACTTTTAACAAAGCTGTTTTCCTTAGGCTATTATCCTCAATTACAGATTTAAGGCTGGTCAAGATCTCTATAAAATCAGTTCAGAAAATTCTTATGAGGTGTTTATATCAGTTATTGACATCTATTATTCTTTCTGAAGCAAGGGTGAGTTGCTTCTTTCGTTTCCAGTGTCTGGGGTAGTATCCTTTTGTATTGATTTGTATCAATGCTTTCAAAAAACATGTCTGCGCTAACAAAATATTCTTGTGTCCTTGGTTTCTTGGCGACTTCAGGAATATAGATCTTTGTATTTAAAATTCAAGATCATGGAGAATATGGGCAGAAGTTAAAAATAAAAATGAGCAAACCCTACTTATACTCCAGAGCTTCTCAAAGTGCTGCATCCAGGCAATGTCACAGAGAAAAGTGAAAGCATGTCCTTAGGTAGAAATTTTATAAGATTGCATACTCTTCAACATATTCACCTTGTCTTAATGTAAACATTATTTTAATTACATACCATTCTATGAATGAATATTCAAGAACAAACACTATATTTATCATATATCTTTAAGTGTTTTCACACTCATCAAAGAAGTCCCTCTTTAAAAAAAAATCTCATTCCATTTCATTAGCAAATCTTGCTTTTGTTCTAAGCCTTTCTTCTCCAATCTCTCTCCTTTAAGAATTAATTTCTTTTGATGAAACTTAGGTTATATTTTAAGTATATGTCTTACATATTTTGAGTATTTCTATAGCAAAACTACTTGATGTACATGCTTAAGTTTTCAGAAATACCACTCAGATTAGGTGTTATTCCTAGCAATTCTGGCTGAAGTATTTAGTCACTACCATTCCTAATAAATGTAATAAAATGATGTCTTATATTAATAAGAAAATCAAAAATCATTTGATAAAAACAAGGCCACCCTTGACAGAGTGTTACTTAGTGTTACAGAGTGTTACTGATAAGCATTGGCCATAACACATGAGGATGTTTAGTGGGTGTTCAGATAGCACACAATGGGTCCAAATATTTTTAATTCAAATGTACCCTATCGGGAGTTAAAATAATAAGAGTTGAAGTATACACAGAGTACCCTGTAAATAAAATCACAAGATTGAAAATAATAAAAGTTGAAATATACACAGAGTACCCTGTAAATAAAATCACAAGGTTATCAATCAGCTTTCAGTGAGGGTTGGCACACTGCCAGTTATTTGAAAAGTCTCTGCTTGACTGACTTCTCTCACAGAATATCAGTATATATTTCTTGTTTGTAAAAGCTGGTTGACTTTCTATCATTCTCTGGCACATCTCATTGTTGCTGTAATAATGTGATAATAACTTAATAGCAGAGTAAGTGGATAGTGAAGAGACTATTCTGTGGTGACAGTTTTACCAGGGTACTTTCCTTCTGTTCTGAAGATTTGTAATATTATTAAGAAAAAATTACCCAAGCTTCAGTAGAAAAATGAGGATGGCTTTTACAACAAGGTTTCAGGGGGTCTATTGTCATTTCTTAACACTGTTTGCCGGAGGCAACTGGAGTATGAAGAGGACTAGTTTCAGTGTCAGAAGGTATGGAATTAAGAGTGGGTTCTGTCTCTTATAATATTTGTGACCTGAGGCATAATTGTTGGCTTAGTAGGCAAGATAGGAAGAACTAAGAATTTGTAATAGGATGGATTTTTTGGGGGAAAAGAAAGGATAATTGAAATGGGGGTGTTTAGTGGGGAGAATTAATCAGAGAGTCAGGAAAGCCATGGTTAAAGTTGTATCACTAAACTGAATCCTTAAAAATAAATGAGACCAAAATTAAAAAGATCAAGCAGAGGACAGGTGAGGATTAAAACAAACAAACAAATAAACAAACAAACAAAAACTCCCCACATTCCCGGAGGGGGGGGAAACTCTAGAACTTTTTTTATGGCCATGATAACAAGCACCCATCAGAAATATATTGTAAACCCCTTAATCTGTAAGTGGGGATTACTCGCCCCAGTGCTCCTGTGGGAGGGTCTAATGAATCAGTGACAGTTTCTAGAATTTAAAAGTCTGCCAATCAGGGTTGGACAAAATTGATAAAATTCTTCTGAATGTCAACTAATCAAAAACAGTTCCAACTATTTAAATATTTATAAATTATATCATCAAATATAAATAGTTGAAAATTAACCAGTCCCTAAATTGTACATGTTCCTAAAACATAATATTAACAATGTGCTCTTCTCAGCAGCACAACTCTCCCTGACTAGAAGAAGCAAATAATCAACTTTTTACTTACCCCTGGTTTCAGATCTGGGTCTCATCATTCCTTGTTGGGGAGATGTTAGTATATTTGAGCAAGTGCATAAAAATCCAGCAGTGATAGGTGGTCATAAATGTAAAAAAAATAAATAAATAAAAAATAAAATTCTAAGGGTTTAGAGATCAACAAGATTGTAAAAGAGTTTATAAACTGTGCAAATAATTTTGAATTTTATCTTAGATCTATGGGAAGTCTATGAAAAATTTTGAAGTTGTATAGTTATGTTTCTTCTTTTTCTTTTTAGTAATGATAATTCTGAAAATATTGTGGAGAGTGTTATAAAAAATGGCACAGTTCTTTTTTTCAGAAAAAAACAAGTAAGTGGAGATGGTAGTAGTTGAGGTGAAAGCCAATTAAAGCTTATCCTGGTGGCTAGAAGTGAAACAGAATAAAAGGGAGAAATTAATGAAACAGAACAGAGCAAACTCTGTATTTACTGAATGCTCTTTCTTCCAGGAAGAGAGAGCATCCCAGACTGCTAACCTGTGTATCTTCAGGAGAAAGGACAAAATTATAGGAAAAATATTTTTGTGAAGAGGTGATGATTTAAGTTTGGTGCAAGTTGAGCTTGAAAAATATGAAAACAAACTAAGCGGAGATTTTCAGAAGGAAGTTGGAGCTCTCTGATTTGATTGGAGATACAAACTTAAATGTAAATAGAATATTTATATATTCTTACATTCAGTTCCAAAATTCTTTAACCATTGACAGCTTTGTTGTTCTGGGTAAGCACTATCTTGAGATATTCCCTAAAAATTCCCAAAAGGTTCTTCCACTGAGTAAATAAGTCCTCCTCTTCCTCTTTGTTCTTTTATAATCACACAGTCTACTCTGGAAGATGTAGCCCATTTGAACACGCCCAACTAAAGCTGAGCCTCAAGAGATCTGCAGATGTGTTGAAATGCTGGTCTTCTCTCTACTGTGGTTGAAGGCTTGAGGACAGAGTGGCTCCCAGCATCTTGCTGGTTGATTTCACAGTACTGAGTAAAGAACATAGTGTCTATGCATTCCAACACGGGAGGATATTTGGGAAGAACTGACAAAGCACAATAAGTTGAAAATTTTTTGTTCTTCACTATTCATTCCTGACTGGAATCTGGCAAGGACTTAGACTCCTGGACTAAGTAGAAAAGGGAATGGGTTCCTTTCATTAAGTGGTTAATGAAGACAAACCAAAGTAAGAGAAGGGAACTATGACAAGAGAGGGAGAGGCCAACACCACCTCAGAAATTGTACAGTCCTGATTTGGTGCTTCTTATGATGCTGCCCAACTTGTATGAAGTGTAATAAAGTTTAGGATCTGCACAGTATAAATGGATTCCCGGTATAAATTGGGCCATAGGCTTAGTTCTTTGCCACAGATGTAGTAGAGGAACATGAACTGCACTTGCAGATATGCTACTAAAGAGAAGCCATGGGGAAGGTAAACAGGAGAAATTTGAGGAAATTACAGAGTTTTAGACTTTCATAGATTGGGAAACCAAAAATGGAATATTAGTTAATCTGTCCTAGATGGCTGTTCTCTATCTTGTTTGTTTATTTTTAACTTAGCTTTTAAAGTTGAACCAAAGGAAAAAGACTGAGATTCACTGTAGCAGTTGATTTATCCCCAAATGATTTAGACTTTTTGTAGTAAGATCTTGATGTCAATATTGCTCCCAGCCACAAGGAGCTATCTAAGATTAAGAGGCTTGTCTTTTGACATTATAGGATTTTCTTATGAAAGCAAAGCCTTTGGGAGGGATTTAAAAGTTCCTCTGTCCAGCTCATCTCAAGCTCATTTGGTGCATCTCAACTTTCCCTTCAGAGCTCTTGTCTAGGATGTCTTTTCCCTTGGGTGTCAACTATAGAGTATGAAAAGCCTAAAGTCTTATATCTTCCCAAGAATAGCCCAAAACACAGCCTTCAAACAACTTTCCAACCAGAGTATTTTCTCTGAATTGCAAATAAGGAGAAAACAAGTAAACAATCTGTTTTCTAAATAAAAACAAAACAAAACAAAAACTACAAATTAAGTGACAAATATTTTCTGTACTAAAACACAAAGATATTTGAATTTCAGGAGAATTATAGAAAAAACTGATCAAATAAGGACTTCTTAGAAAGTAGTATATCTTATAGTTTTAGGTACTATTTCTAGGAGTATATTTTGCCATTACAGTTTTGAAGAACTTTTTGTGTCATATTAAAATCTTTACATAAAATCAATTTATTGACATGTATAAATCTATTTTATATTTGCAATTTTAAGGAAGATGTCTCTTTCTAAAAAGAAGCACAAATTATCTAAGCTGCTTTATTCATATGGCCAAAGAAAACGTTTAATCTCTCTTCTTATATAAATTATAACATTTTTTGAAAATTATGGCATTCAAAGACCATGAAGGAAATATCAGTACCTTTAATGAAACTTTGCACTATGGATTTCTTACTGAGTATCTCACTATTCTTCCTTTATCGACTTTTCCCCCTTCAATCTAACTCTGTCCCCAGTTACCTACCATTTGATCAACAGCCTCTTGTGAAAAGGAAGCCATGGCACTGGTATTTCTCAGCTCAGACTGTCTGGAGCCTTGTCCCATCAAGCAGTGACTGTGACTTAACACCTTAATGGTCCCTACACAGAGACAGAGAAATGAAGATCTTCTGAGGTGGGAATGATTAAGGACAGACACGCAAATGCATTTGGTGCCAGATTTTATTACCTCAAACAAGTAAAAGTAAAGCAAACATTTTATCATCTCCAATTACACAGCTATCTCCTGAGGATAATTAAGACGAATGAGTAGAACACACTAATGGCAAGACCGAGTTCTCAAAGCAAATGAACAATGCACAGCCAGAATCACATTCGATCAGTCACAGTTACCGTTCAGTTATTACGGAGGCTGGAAGAGACCTTTGTCTTCTTCCCTGTTCTTGCTAGATGACAGAAACCCCTTAAACCGCCTTTCCTACTTGAAGTCTCCTTTAAATATAAATGCAGTTTACATGGAGGTAGCCAGAATTATCGAGAAAATATCAGATTTTGTGATTCAGATAAGCTGATTTGTATCTCATGGGCTAGGTAATGTTGAAACAACCAGTTAATTTGAAGCAACCAGTTAATTTTATTTGATTGTATATTTGGTTGTCTGAACTATAGAACAAATAAAATACCCAATAATCCACAAGATGGTTGTGAGTAGCCAATGTAATAATGTAAGTGAATACATTCAAAAAGTAGTAGGCATCTCATAGAATTTAACTATCACTGCCGGGTGCCATGGTGCACACCTGTAATCCCAGTGGCTCAGGGGGCTAAGGCAGAGGGAGGGCAATTTCAAAGCCAGCCTCAGCAAAAGTGAGATGCTAAGCAACTCAGTGAAACCCTGTCTAAATAAAACATAAATAGGGCTGGGGATGTTGCTCAAAGGTTGGGTGCCCCCTGAGATCAATCCCCAGTTCAGAATTTAATGATCACAGATATTGACCTCTTACTTTTTTGATCTCCAATATTTTATCCCATAAGAATCATATAGAAATGAACTCATTATTATAATGATTGTCACTGTAAAATCATAACTAAAAGCATTGACTCTAAAGTTATTATCTGAACCTCATAGCTAAAATGTGTGAGCATTCAATAGGTATACTGCCAGTGCCTGGGTCATTTATTCAGGTAAAATGAACATCATTAATTTTTATGTTTCTAGCATATATTCTAACACATGGAATTTATTTACCTGCTTAATAAATAGTTAGAAAATGGAAATATTATAGAACAATAAAATGTTCTCATGGATTGATTTTAACATAATTCTAGACAAGTAAAATATGCTACTAAGACAAAGCAAAAATTAAGAGTTTAAATGACATACTTAAGGATATAGATAGAGCTGTCAGTGATAAAATGTTGATCATGTTAAATCAATGTAATATATTGTTTGCTAAAATATTTAAAATTATTTTGACTGGTTACACTTTCTACTTAGAGTAGGACTCTACTTATTAATGTATAACCCAATTAAAGTGAAAAAATAAAGTACATATGGAAATATTCTAGTCCTCAGCATCAAAAATGAATATCTTGAGTTTACATACAATGCTACACATGATCTATAATATCTGCAATATAGAGATGTCTAGCTTTGGGGCAAGAGAATTTTCACATTAAAGAAAATCCACAAAATTCATTACTGTTTTGAAGAGTTGCTCACACATTTGTCTAATACACAGATGTCCTATGTCCATTTTAACAGAGAATATTATAGCAAGTAAATGAAGACATCAGTCTGCCTTTATGCTGGTGTACCAAATTCTAAATAGAAACACTACTTGGTAGGATGGCTTGGTGATGATTAGCTAGCATTTAAAGATGCTAAAAGTAGCACATGGTATTTCTTTGTTTATTCTTTCTTTCTTCTTATAAACTAATTCTCAAGTACCAAGTGCCTTCCCTTCACACCACCCTACATGTCTCTCCAAGATGCCTCACTGTTCACTGTAACACCAACATACATGGAACATCACTGTGATCCCAGACCCTACTTTATTCTTTTCTTTTAAAATCCTGACTGCCTTATGCCACCTGTGTCCAGACCTTTCTTGTGATAGTGCTAGTAAATTTAATCATTGGCATACCTTGGAGTTTATTTGTCTTCCTGTTTTTTCATGTATAAAATGAAAGATGGGGTTGAACTTGGTAATTTTTAAGGTCTTTCATTTAGATGTTGCTATGCTTCTGTAATTTCACTTTGGATATTGTCTTAATGTTTCTCACTTGCACTCTTATTTTATGAATCAAGAGTAGGATAAAATTTGAAGGGAGTTTAGAAGTTATTGGCATCTTTGACTCTCCCAGTCATCATGTCTGCATTTAAATATTATTTATTGGTAAAAAGGCATGTTCCTTTATATGAAGGATACTTTAATTTTCTAGTAGATCTAATTTTTAGAAAGTATTAACTAATAGATAATTTAGTATAACTACAACCTCTGGTCTATACTTAACTTCATTTGAAAGAAGGCTCTTAGAAGATTAGAATAATATTGAAGACAGTGTATACGGGGGTTTCTCCTACCCAGGCTTACCTTCTCTTCAGGGGGAATCATAAAACTCAACACTCTCTAGTTACAGGGAGCAGTGTGTTACCATTAGGTGTCACAAGCTCAGAGTCTGTATTTGAAATATAGCTCCAAATAATAACTGGTTTACCTGGAGCTTGCTACTTAGTATTTGTAAGTTTCCTACTTTAATGTCTATAATGTAGTCACTAGAATCTTTCTTTTTATCCCAAAGCACAACCAGTCACTTCTGTTGCAAATTCCTCATGGTTTTCTCTCCATATCTCTATCAGAGACACAATCATAATACATTACAATTATTATTGTCTTATGCATGAATCTTTACTCTGCATCATCTACTACAGTTTTGGGTACAGGAACTCTACATTTTTTTTTTTTTTTTTGCTACTGGGAATTGAACCCAGGAGCACTTAACCACTGAGCCACACACACAGCCTCTCCGCTTTTGTATTTTATTTAGAGACAGATGTCTCCAGGTCTCGATGAGTTGCTTAAGGCCTTGCTAAATTGCAGAGGCTGGCTTTGAATTTGCAATCCTCCTGCCACAGTCTCCTGAGCTGCTGGTAGGAGCTCTACATTATTCAACCCTGTGTCCATGGTGCCTGGCACACAGCATATTCTTAATACATGTTGAATAAAAGCATGTGATTAAGGATGTCACTTCTGATACTAGAAGTCATATAGCCACTTCCCATCATCATCCAAAGATACTCTCTAGTCCCTGGATTTTGTATTTCTCTTCATGCAACATTGAACTCCTAATCATTTCAGATCACTAGGGCTCTTTTACATGAACTGCTGTGTGGGTTAAGAGAAAAAAATGAGAGCCATTGTTTCACAGTGTCTTGCCATTTGAGGTGCAATATTTGGTGATGTATGGCATATGTCTCTTGCTGAACTGACAGGATAACCACAGGCTGGTTTCTCAGCAACCTCATAAACTAGCTGGAAAGTTGAAGTGTGGCACAAACCTTCCCTTTCCCAGACTGGCATATGTCCATTCTTCATTCTGCTGAACTCCTTCACATCTCTATCTATCTCTCTCTCTCTCTCTCTCTCTCTCTCTCTCTCTCTCTCACTCTTTCTCTATCTCTCTCTCTCATACACATACACATACACACACACACACACACACACACACACATATACACACACAATTTTCATGTGCTGCCTCAGAAAATAGGACAAACCAAATACCAGTGACATCATGTTGCATTTCTAAAACCCTTTTTTAGTGCCATGTGTATTCTACTGAGTCCTGATCTTGGGATTATCTTTATGTAGATACAATCATGTTAATATGATATTTTATAACCAGTAAATTTTAGCTGACATATTAAAGGAAAATAAGAATTAATCACATCAGTTGTCTAGAAACGAATATAAATAGTCACTTTGGATTAGGATATAATTAATATTTACTGAGTAATAAATACACAACAGGCATTTTTACATATTGCAGTAGTCTCCTGCCTTTTATTTCAACCCTTTCAACCTATCAACACTTCCAAAGGAATAATTCCAAAACACAAATTCAAATATGTCTTCATTTCTAAAAATGTGGTTCATGCTGCTTAGGTCCTTAGCATAAATTACTAGTGAATTAAGATTAAATAGAAGCCCCATTACCACCTACATCCAGTTCTTCTAATCTTTTGAACCCCCAGAACGTCACACAGCCCTATATATTATTGGTTGGTTCCAAATACTCATGAACACTAGGAAGGTCCCATGGAATTTCCCTATGTTAGTATCCCTGCATGGGATGGTCTTTTCCCTTTCTTCTACTCACCCAAATAATTTTCACTGATTCTTCTGAACTCATTTGAAGTGACACCTCTTTGGTGATTATTTAGCCACCTCTTTGTGTATTACAGTGTGCTACTTTGTTGGTTAGCTTCCCTTTCCTCAAGATAGACCATGAGCTTCTTTCTAAGAATGTGGGTTGCATCACTTTTACCTTTTCATTTTAAGAAAACAGGCTTTAAGTCAGGTATTCTGAATTTAAATCTAGATCTTTTTCATTATCAGCAATATGACATAAGAAGGATTTCTTTTTATTTTTTAATTTAAGTCCTTTATTTACATATATATATATATACATATATATGTATACATCAGAGATAAAGCTTATTACATTATGCTTTTATTAATTTATTATGAACATTAAATGAGGTGCAGCCTAGTGAAAACTTAGTGGTGGTTTTCAGCTATTTACATCCTAGTACCTATGAAGTAAATAACATGACATCAGTCAGTAGATAAATGTTGCAGACCATCTATGGGTCTGTATGTGTGAACTATGGGAGGACCAACCTGATGTTGCATGCTCTGTGGACTGTGGAACATACATGCGCACTTTCCTCTTGCTATGCCTGTGTTCTCACACAGCACATGAGATGGATGTGACTTGCCAAGATGTCAATCTACTGACAAGACATCGCAAAGCTAGAATCAACAATCCCCTGTCGCCCCCGCCCCAGCAAACCTGAACCTTTGCCTTATTTGGAAAAAACATTCCATTGAACCTCCCTCTGTGTCCCCCTCTATAAAAATAAAGAATTCAGGTGGCTCACTCTCTTTCTACAAGACCCCTAAGGTTGAGAGCCATCACTGGACTCTGAGAAAAAGGTATTTTCTCTGTCTTTGCGTGATTATCTCGTGCCATCCTAAATTTACCTGGTGTGACCCTGAATGATTTAGTTGTGTGTCCCAGCAAATAAACAGTGAAAAAGATGATACAGAGCTCCAATATGTGTAACTTACAAAGATCTTTAAGATTCATACACATTTCCAAAACCATATAACATAGTAGATACTGTCACATTCTAAAAGTGTCAAGTCATCTATGTTCTGGTAGGTCCATTCCTTACTTGGCATTTGCTTTTCACTAAGAGACTTGAAGGGGTGTCTATGGAATTATATTTGCTTTTGTTGAGATTGCCACATCCCCATATACATGATCTCACTCTTGAAAGCAAGTTACGTAGAAGTTCAACCCCTCTCCATGTCTATCATTAGAGATGATTACCATCTTCCTGTGAATGACCATTAGGACTGGCTTCATAATGAACTACAATCCTTTTTTTCTGTTACTGCACTGAGTCTAACTCATTCAGGTCATCCCTGATCCTCGTTCTTTCCTCTGAATACCTCTTCAGTGTACTGACCTGATAGATTAGCCAGTTGCTACTTGAGGACTGATTGTTTTCTTGCAGTCAGCTTTCTCAAATGCTCTGATCCCTTAGGGGTAGGTAGCTGTTTTTCTTGATTCTCATTGTCACTTCCTGCCATTTTTTTTTTTCCTCTTCATGAAGCTCTACAAAGCAAATGTCATCAAACCGTAGCCAGTGCTTTTCTTCCTTATTGCAACATGCTTTTGGGAGCATGGTTGACTTATATACTCTATCTACTGTGGCTTAGATTCATTCTGGAGAAAACTGCACCCAGTCAGTACCTGAGTAAGGTGAGGGTTAGGGTATTAGTGCATTGACATTTGCCTGGCAGAAGACTGTTCTCATGGAGAAAGTTGTCTCAGGACCTTCCATTGGACTTGCCCATACATTAACCATGTTCATTTTGAGCTAGCTTTATCTAATCTTTATTGTTTGCTTTTATCATTTTCATAGGTGCTATATCTACATCATACTCTGAAATTTCTCTCAAGTGGTTTTGATTCCTTCCCTTTTATTTTAAAAATGCACTTCCTTCAGCATATTTCTTGTGCAGATAATTTTGTTTTATCAAATGCTGATTGGAAGCCAGAATTGATACAAACCTCTAATCATGCAGCATGAAAACCAATATCTTTGTCATTG
Organism: Callospermophilus lateralis; assembly: GCF_048772815.1. NCBI lineage: Eukaryota > Metazoa > Chordata > Mammalia > Rodentia > Sciuridae > Callospermophilus > Callospermophilus lateralis. Next base: position 142,688,889 of record NC_135306.1, read on the forward strand.
CCTACACAATAAATTATGATATAATCTAATAATGAAACCTGACTATTGTTTACCCTCATAACTCATCTCATCTTAGCTAAATTACTTGGTATCAGCTTTCCTGGTTTCCTTATGATTTTTTAAATATGCCAAGCATGTTCCTGCCATAGGGTCTTTGAGTCTGCAGCTCTGAAAACAGGAAAGTCCTTTCCTCTGTTACCAACTTTATAGGTAATGTCCTCCATTCTTGTGGCTGTACATGATGTGGAGTTTCACTGGCCATGTATTTATATATGAACATAGGAAAGTTATGTCCAATTTTATTCTACTATATTTCTTATATACTCATTCCCCTCACTTTTCTTTATTCTCCTTTGTCTAATCCATTGAACTTCTTTTGTTCCCTCTGCTCCCCCATTTATTGTGTGTTAGCATCCACATATCAGAGAGAACATTCAGCTTTTTTTTGGGGGGGGGTTGACTTATTTCACTTAGCATGATAGTCTCCAGATCAGTTCACTTATCAGCGAATGCCATAATTTCATTCTTCTTTGAGGCTGGTAATATTCCATTGTGTATATATACCACATTTTCTTTATCCATTCTTCTGTTGAAGGGCATCTATTCATAGCTTAGCTATAGTGAATTGAGCTGCTGTAAACATTGATATGGTTGTGTCACTGTAGTATGCTGATTTTAAATCCTTTGGTACATACCAAAGAGAGGGATAACTGGATGCAATGGTGGCTCCATTCCAAGTTTTCTGAGGACTCCGCATACTGCTTTTCATAGTGTTTGCAGTCACATCAACAGTATATGGAGTGTATGTTTAAAAAAAATGTGGATTTTGATAGGTGGTTTGTAAAGAGTTAATGGATCAACACCAGTGAGTAGTGGACAAAGACTCTATTCAGGATCAGATTTGTTAGCAGCATCACCAATCCTACATTCCAAACTTGTGAAAAGCCTTTGTTCAGAGTCAATTGAAAGTAAAATATCTTGTTAAAGGAAAATATTTGCTATGATTAAGGAACTGAGAGGAGACCAAGCTGCTTGGCCAGGATTTTGATAAAATGTTGAAGGCCATGATGTTCACATTTTATTAACAGGGGAATAAGAAGTTATTGTGGGATTTTAATCACAAGAGTGAAAAATTGCTTGTTTTTATTCTGCAATTGTGTAGTTAATGAAATAAAGGAAGCCAATGGTAGAGATTTGATTGCATTTGTTTGACAGTTGTTATATAATCTAGGCAAAAATGTATGATAGCCTGATTTACAGCAGTCATGGGTGGCAAAGATTCAAAGTAAATTTTTGTGATGCAAAAAGCAAGACAGAATGATATAATAATAGGTAAATTTATTATTGTTATTATTATTATTATTATTATTATTATTATTATTATTATTATGGTTTCTCATTTTTCATACAAATACAAATTAAACTTTTATGTTTGAAATGCATTTCTGAGTCTTGTGTATTTCCTCATTGTTATTACTGTTTTTAAGAGATGGTGTCTAACTATGTTGCCCAGGCTAGCCTCAGGGACACAGAGGCAGCAGAGATGGGTGCCTCTTTTTCCACTATTGTTTAAATGGTAGAGTAAAAGCTTTTCTTCCACTGGGCTCGCAGGTGCACACCTGTAATCCCAGTGACTCAGGAGGCTGAGACAGGAGAGTGAAACGGGAGGATTGTAAGTTCAAAGCCAGACTCAGAACAAGTGAGGCATAAGCAATTCAGTGAGACTCTGTCTCTAAATAAAATACAAAATGGGGTCGTGAATGTGACTCAGTGGTTGAGTGCCCCTGAGTTCAATCCCTGGTATACTTCCCCTGCCAAAAAAGTTTTTCTTCCTAGTTTTTAGTCCAGTCCCTTGAACTGCATACTAAGACTGGCAGAGAAGGACAATAGACATATCTCATGTACGTACCAGTTCTACATCCAGTTTACACCTGGACCTACCTTCAGGAAATAACACTTTTATTTTGGATAAGCTATCATTAAGTATTTACATATAGTCAAACCCAAATTCCTTTTTAAAAAAATCTTTAAAATTTTTTTATTGTTTCTTTTTAGTGATATATATGACAATAGAATTCATTTTGATATAACTGTACAAGCATGGACTATATCTTATTCTAATTAAGACACCTTTCTTATGGATGGATGTACGTGATGGTGGGATTCCCTATGCAGTATTTACATATGTACATAAGAAAATTACTTCAGATTTACTCCATTGACTTTCTTTTTCCTCTCCCCTTTCCTTTCATTTCCCTTTGTCTATTCTACTGAATATCTGTTATTCCCTCTCCTCACTTATTGTGGGTTAGTTTCCACATATCAGAGAAAACATTTGACCTCTAGAAATTCATATCTCAATGGACCCTGTGGCACATGCTTGTAATCCCAGTAACTCAGGAGGCTGACATGAGGAGTATACACACACACACACACACACACACACACACACACACACATATATATACATACATACACACATGTGTGTATGTATATATGTAGATGCATGTATTATGGGGAATGAGATCACATATGAATGAAAATTTTGTTTATGGGAATTACAAAAATGTGTCCAATAAACATTCATCAAAACCCTTTTATACAGGAGACACTATTCTTGGAAATAAAAATACAGAAATTAAACACTTTTACCAGTCACGGAAACAGTGTTGCCCATCGAATCTTACTTTCTTTTTGCCTTCATGAGAAAAAGCTCTTTTAAAACAAACTATTTCCTTGTTGGCTATAGTAATATCATACTTCCCATAGCCCTTCATATTTATCTTTATTATTTTTATATATCTGTATCTAAGTACTTGGAAGTAAAACTTTTGAGCTCTGTAGATTTGAATTCTTAAAGACTACTTCCTATTGAAGGGTTTTATCAAATTCTCCAACTCCCACACATCTGTGCCTCATCTACCTCTAAAATTCACCTTCATTCCAAGAATGTGACACTGATATCAGCCTAGATTCGGAGTCCTGTTTCTGCACCTGTAAACTTTTCAGGATCAGGGTGCTGTATTAAGCACTTCAAATATGCTATGCTGTTGATTCTTCATATCTACCTTATGAAGGAGGTATTATAATTAATTTGATTTTACAGATTAGGTAACTAAGAGGTGTTAAAGTATTTAACCAAAGTCACATTTCTTGTAGATAGCATGCCTTCAAATCTGCTCTACATTATATCTTTAATTCCTATGACAGAGTAAACATCATTTCTTCCAGTTTAGCTAAAAGCCATAATGTAGTTGCAGAATTAGAAGGATTTGAGTGAGATAAAGGATTCTATTTCACCTTGCATCATTTTTTGTATGTTTGTTTGTTTACCTTGGGTTTCTGCAACCCTTTTAGAAGAATAGAAGGAGGAACAGCTTTGGTAACATAATATGGAGGGTCACCTTCCATTTATTTTTTTTTGTTGTTGTTGTTGTTGTTGTTATTAGCTGTGTGACCCAGCAAAGTTACAGGTGGCTTACTACTGGCTTAATGCTTGATAGTAATTCTTATTGGAAAGGGATTTGTGAAGATAAAGGGAGAGGTATGTAAAGAATCTAATGCCATATCTGTTGCACAGTAGGAACTTTGCATATTATGACTTTGCATATCATCAGAAATACATTTCTCTCAAAATGGGTTCCTGAAGTTTAAAATTTGAAATAATTTTAGAGAGAGATGGATGTCACTTTAGAGGTGCAACCTAAATGCCATGTTCACAAAATAATCTTTATGCTACATATGGATTCTCACTGAGATACAAATTTCATAATTTACAATGAGATTCTCTAGCTCTCGGCCCAGTTTTTCACATGAGAGAATCTGTGAGTTGTTTTTTTTTTTTTTTTTTTTTTTTTTTAAACTGGGATTTTTGTTCTAACTGGCTTGCAATATTGACCAAGCTGTTTACTCCTATAAATCCCCAGTTTCCATTTCTGAAAAATGATGCAAATGATAATATCTGCATATAAGTAGTCATATGCAAATTAACTATAAGTGTTTGACATATGCTATTTTTTTTTTTTAAATTCCAGGAGCATTTTACTGCCTGGATGGGTATTAAAAAATCACAAGAAACAATCATTTCATCCTAATAGACAAAACAAGCTAGGTAGTCTATATTTTTTTGTTTGTTTGTTTTGTATGTCTTCCCCCACTCATAGAACAGAAATAAGTGTGCATGAACTAATGAATTGAACTTTGGGAAGAGAAAAAAATATTCATAACAGATATTAAGTCCATGTCTGCTCTTATCTATGAATAAAGTGAAAGGAGGAGGAAGAATCTGTCTGGGAGGGTCAAGGGATCTAACTTTGCATTTTCACAGCTGAGTGTGGACATTCGTATCAGGTAAGCTGTCAAACAACCACAGATACAGACTAAATTATCCTTCAAGTTCTTTTTCACTTATACTTACCAATTACTGGGGATGAGGATAAAGTCCCAGAAACATCAGTGAAGAGGAAAAGAGATGATTCACTTGGTATTGGAGCTAAAATATTTTGGGAAGCAGTAAGACATTTGAGAATAAATCTCTAGAAACTTAAATTACTCAGCTCAGATTAATTGTGTAAGATCAAAGAGGACTGTTAACCAATCCCTGGTCCCACTGAATACTTCAGGCTATGATTTCCCCATGACTTTGGGCTAAAGGAAAGACCAGACAGATATTCCTCCAAAGTAATTACAGTTTTCTCAGAAAGCAGGGAAGGAGCAGCAAAAGAAAGAAGATAAAATTGGGGATAAGGTTGGTGACCCTCCTGCCTCAGCCTCCTGAGTCCTTGAGATGAAAGGCATGTATCACCATGACCTTCCCAAATCTTATTGCTATGCAGCTCCTTCCTTTTCAGTACTTTGTTCTGCAAACTCTGAGGACAATCTCTCTGTATCAGTCCTCTGTCCTTTCCTTAGCTAATGTGGATTCTCCATCTCAATGCGGCCATCTGGAAGTTATGCAGAGGCAAGTGTAGGCTCACCTTGTTTCTATTTCTCAGGTGTTATAACCTGGTGTAATATAGTTGTTTCTTCAGCTCCACCTTTAAGTTTAACATGTTTTCTGAAACCCACTATCTTTAGCTTAGTCCAAACCTCCTCTCCCTGTGTGGTTGCTTTCTGGGTAACCATGTATGCCCCATCTTACCCCCAAATCAGCATGGTCCATGGCTGTTGTTCAAGATAAGACTTCATGTTAAATATAAATATCAGGTAAATAAATTCTCTTTATATGTATTTAAACTCACTAATGCACAGCCCATGAGGCAAAGCCCAAGAGTAACACTAGAGATCTTAACAGAGACACAGATCCTCTGTTCTCTTCCCTTAGCTCCATCTGCTCAGGAAGCTCTTTACCACACCACTGAACATTAGGTTGGCCACTGTTGGCACCCCTACCCTCTCTGGCATTGAGAAATTTCTTCTTTAGTATGCATTTTAGTTGCACTTTCTAATTGTGTCTCTCCTTTAAACACGCACCTAAATACAATAGCCCCTTCCACCAATCAGGGATCTCCTGAAGAGAGGCTAGCTTGGTATATGGTCACTCTTGAGAGAAATACTCCAAATCCACATTAAATTAGAAATCACAGCATAAGGCGTCACTCATATTCTTGACTGAAGTCCAGTATCCTAAATTTTCCCCATGTAGTTTACTGGGGTTTTTTGTTTGTTTGTTTGTTTGTTTGTTTGTTTTGTTTTGGGGTTATTTTATTGGTCCCAAGTGAGAAGGTAGATCTAATCCTATTTACTCTGTATTGCTTGCAAGCAGACATCTGAGCCATTCTATTCTTATGAGACTTATGGATGGCAAAACTCATCTATCTTATTTAAATTAGAACAAGTCTGCCTGTGGGAGAGAAGTGACTAAAAAGACACAAGCAATTACTTCACTGTGATGTGAAAGTTCTGCATCTTCTTTGGATAGTGGTTGTGTGGATATATTATAATTGCCAGAACTCATGAAAATTGACACCAAAGACATGTGCTTTCTATTTTTTATAAAGTATACAACAAAATGAATATTATTTCATATTATTTCAATGCATCATTTCTCTCGAGCCTTCATATTAAGAGTTCATGATGACATTCCAGTCCACAGAGGCATACCTTGTCTCCATTTACCTGACACCTTCCTAAACACCCCATTCCCTAAAGCCAGAAATACTGGTATTTTAACTCATTTTTATCACAAAAGATAGTCTTGTTCTTCAATTTCTAGCAGAGATGTAAGCTCTTCAGGTAGAGCCTATCTCAGTGTTATAATGTATAGAATGAAACATTTATTTATGTTATTTGATAAAGGCTAACTCAGTTTGTCTATGATCTTTACTGAAACAGGGAGATATATTTCTTTTCTTCCCAGTGTTTATTTTAAATATCCTTAGCAGTCACTTTCACAAAGTTGTCCTTTTTGAATGCAGTGTTACCTACTTCCTGGTTTTTATGGGACAGATTTATTACTGCGTCAGTGTTAATGGCTTCTAAGAATCATGATTTTTTTGTTCCAGGGATACTTGCTCCTCAATTGGGTTTCATAGCTGGCAGTTAGGAATTCTTAATTTATTTCCATGCAAGTTATGGTTTGCAGACTTGTTTTCAATTCATTATTACCCCCCCTTAAAATATCTTACAACCTGTCATTATGATAAACAGGGCCTAGGTATGAGAATCACTTTGGTTTCCTTGTTTCCTATATGCATTTTAAAAATTGATATAAAATAATGAAAATTATGCACATGGGTTGTGTCTTTTATTTTTATATTGATGGGCAGCTGATAAATGAAAATAATTGAATTTGAAAACTAATATTATAAGTTCTCTCATTTGAAGCAATGATACTGAAATTATGACCAAAATTTAGAGGTCTAAAGCTAGTGTCTCCAGGAAGGTAGAAAAGCACAGAAACATCAGACAGGGAATCATGGTCATGGTTCTCTTGCTACTCATTTTAGTCTCCAATTGGAGCAAAATATAGCCTATAACGGCAGTAAAGAAAATGAGGTAGCAAATTATTCCATTCCCTGTTACTGCAACAAAATACCCAAGGCTAGGCAATTTGTAAATAGAAGAAGTTTATTTAACTATTCAGTTTTAGAGGTTTAAAGGCATGGTGCCAGCATCAGTTCAGCTCTAGTGAGGACTTCATACTGGCCACATCAAGATGGGAGCACACATGAAAGGGGTCACATGGAAAGACAGGAAGTCAGAGGGACCGACAGGGCAGGGTCAGCCTTGATCTTATATAATAACCCTTGAGAGACCTACTTGGGTTCTCACAGGAATTACTCAATTCCTTCTCAGGGTAACAGCCACAATGACCTAAATATCACCCACTGGGCCTTGTCAAAGTTTCTACACCATCTTCTAACTTCACCTGAGGATCAAGAAACTACAGCCAAACCATAGCAGATATTATGTCCATAATTATCCACTAGCATTGGTTGTGAAAAATAAACTTCACCTGTAAAGTCTTTAGACTTTATTCTTTAGTCATTGAGACCTGAGTTGCCTCATATTTAATATGAGATTCATTGCTTTCATGAAGCTCAGGGGCTATACCAAATAGTCATTATGCAATATATTTTACTATATATTACTCCCTATGACCCAGGCACAATGCAAAATGCTAAGGATGCAGTTATAACAAGTAATTTTTCAGAGATGCCTGCAGAGTCAAATTTAATACAGGCTATAGGCTTCCCTTCCCATGATCAATCTTAGGAGAAATGATAGATGGAAGCAGGGAACTGAGGAAATATTGCCAACAGCAACAGCAGTAGAAGCAAAATAAGCCTGAGAGACCACTGGCAAGACAAAAATCTGTTTGAACCTGTGTGTTTGCAGGATGGTGAGGGATGGCTACATCCTGAGACAATGCAAGTGTTTGCCAGTTAAAACTGTTGGATCCCACTTTTTTTCTATTCCTTTCTACTATCTTGGGACTATCATTATCTGTCTCCTTCAAAGTTAAGACTTCATGTTCACAAAGACAAGACAGGGGCAGTGAAAAGTTCTGCTGGGATGAATAATTAGGAACATAAGGATGGTGTTTAATTATCCTTTTACCTTCAATCCTCCAAACACCTAGGTCTGTTGAATTACATTTCAGTGAATCAGCATCTTTGTAGTGCTACTTATAAATTTAATGCCAAAGGTAAATGCATAACCAGAGAGCTGCTTGTTAATGTTATGCTATTCTTTTGTTGGGCCTGTAGTTCTTCACTACAGGGTCAATGTTTCTTTCTTTCTTTGAACTTATCCAAGCTAAACGCAGAACATGTTTTGACTTCCCTTGCCTAAGTGCAATATGAGAAGACACTGTGAGCTCACAAACCAAAACACGAGGTACTATCATAGCATCAGCTAGCTCAACGGAACAAAACAATAATTGGATGACACATCATTTGATTAAGTACTGTTTAAGTAGTAACACCAAGAATTTAAATAAACATAATAAGTACAAAATATGAGATGCTATATTGTCAATACAAAACAAATTATTTTAGGAATGAGTGAAAACAATAAAGATTAATTACAGATTTTTTTTATTTAAAGATGATAACATCAATAATGTAGAATGGATAGAGTTAAAATAAAATAGTCAATTGCAGGATTAGATTGAGAAATTCTTCCCCCAATGGCAGGGGGAAATTAGAACTATAAATAGAGTTAGAACTAGAGAATAATTAGAATTAGAACTATAACTAGAAAATATTTATATGAGAATATAAGATAGCAAATTGTAAGTTTCTAATAGCAGGAAGTGTAGCAAGGAAAATAGTTTTTTAAAAGAGGGGGAAAAAAAAGAAATGTTCAAAAGAATAGTAAAGATATATGTCCAGAAACTGAGGAAAGATGAGTGCTCGGTTGAAAATCTTGCCAAATGCCAGAAGGAAGAGTTAAGAAAAAACTCATACTGCAAATATTGAAGTACTATTTAATAGCACCAAAGTGAAAGATAGTACTCAAAACTCTTGTGGAAAGAAAAAAGATAGTATTAAAAAATCTTGTAAAAAGAAGAATTCACTTGCAAAAAACATATCACATTGACATTAGCTTCTCAAAAACAGTGCTAGGTATATAAAAGACAAGGAGGTAATGTGTTTTCTAATCATTTAATGAAAAAAAATAGTTTGCATATAATTTATGTAAAGTATAACTACCACTCCAATTTTAAGGTAAAATAATATTATTCTCATAAGAAAAATTCCTAATGAGTTCTTGCTATTCAATTGCACACATTAAAAACAATACTGAATACAGTGTTGAAATGAGGTCAGAAACAATTCTGGGAGACATTGCAAGAAATAAACACATTGCGACATTCAAATATATTATAAAAGTTCATTGTCAAGCCAAATTCACTCACATATAGACATGTATACACACACACATACAAAAAGAGACTGACTCTAATAACATATAATTATAATTATATGCACTATAAAACCTATGATTTTTTGTTAATATCTTCAAAATGTCTTTGTTAATTTTCTCTTGAAAGGTTATGGAAAAATAATATTCCTACAAGACAACTCCCCCCATCCACCCCTGCCCTGGGAAAAAATGGAAGCACATTGTGGCTCTGGAGGAGGGAGGGAAATTAGCCAAAGATCAACCTCTCCCAGTAGTACATCTTTTCCCAGTAACAATGGATCCCAAGGGAAAAGGAAAACTTTCATCCCTTTCTGGGATCAATCCCAGCATCTCCACCAAAAGCAAACATTCATTCCTTCCTAACCACAATGGGTCCTGAAGGGAAGTGGTGAATACTGAAACACTGGACCCTGGTCTTTTACCCTTTCCCATTGCAGATGATTCGTGGAAGGAGAAAAGCAAATAGTGAAGCTCTGGGTGACATGGGTCCTGGAGAAAGAGGATAAGCAGTGAACACTGAGTCTTGAGCTTTTCCCATTAAGGAGTTTCAAACTTTTTACAATTGCCTCCCTGAGTTAAAATTTTAACCTACATAACCAGATCCCTGATGGTCCTCCGAACAGCATATCTGCAGACTTCAATGATTAATTCACCCTCTGTTAGCACAAAATGACTGAGTCAGGTGCAAACTTCATGGATCAGCAGAGCCTTTGTTCAGTGATAAAATCACACATATGATGGACCCACTTTCCTGGTGGTGGAAAATGAGCCACCTGCCAAAGGCAGAGTCTGTGCTTATATAGGTTACACTGAGAGGTGACATAATTATTGAAAGAGCATGTCAGTTTGGGCTTTCAGGAAAGAGATTTGTTTTTACTGGGCAATATCTTGACTTGGAGAAGAACGAAGGGTCTGGGGTCAGCATTTAGTATTTATCTCTTTCCCTCCAGAGTCCCATTGCACTGTCACTGGGAAAGAATTTATTTTGGGAAGGATCAATGGTTTGTCTTCTTCCCAGAGACTGTCATTCTAGGCTTGATGGATATCTCCTTCCCAGGGATTGTCTTACCACTGCATGATGTTTGCTTCTTTTCTAGGGATTGTCCTGTCATTGGGAAGACTGTATTAGGAAAGGATCAATGTCATCAATGTGCTGCCTTCTTCCTCACTCCCTCTTCCCAGCACGATTTTGTGGTTTGTCAATTTCTGTATCTTACACACTCATTGTAAACTATAAAACCCAGACTCCTTCTGTAACCTGCAGGACATTTCTGCATTCAGAAAATGAGCCCTTCCATGCTTGGTTTATTGACTCCAGTGTGTAACAAAGAAAAGGTTGCTGATCCATTTGAGGTCTGCTTCTGCCCTGATTATTTGTATTTTCATTATGGTGCCCAAACCATGTTGCTTATTTTTGCTTACAACCCTATTGGACATATTGGCAAGTTTTTAATATTTATATTATTTAATAGTCTAAATTTCCTTTTATTTTAAGGTAGTTTATAGCATGTATACATATATATTTATTTGCAGTCTATAGTACAGATTTATAGAGTCTGTAATATATATTCTCTATATGTATTTTATATATATATATATATATATATATATATATATATATATATATATACACACACACACATATATATAATATATATATTATACAAAATTTCCAAATATTTATTTGGTCAAATGTCTCAATGATGCTAATCAAATTTAATATGTCTTGTCATGTTTGTGATCTTGGTTTATGTATACACTGAAGAGGGTTACTAAAATCATCTTATGATGATAAGTTTTATATATTTTTATTCTATTTTATTATTTGATTATATGCTTTAGATTACTGCATCATCTCTATGAGTTATGTAGTTTATTTTGGATAGTGACCTTATCTTCAAATGAGTTATGCTTTATATTTGATAAAATATAGACATATCAGTTTATTTTTTATTATTATTTGCTTGATATATTTTTCATCCTTTGACATTTGTATTTGTGTTCTTGTAATTTAGAGATATCCACTTTCTATAACAGAGAGGTTATATTACTCTGAATTTATCTGATTTACAACTGAGAATACCACATTTACGATTATTATGGTAGTGGTATATTTAGATGAACTTTTGTCACATTGCTTTTGTATTTTTAACTGTCTTATTTCTTTATAATTTTGCTCATGCTTTTATTCTGTTTTAAAATTCCTATTTGATATGCTTTCTCCAAATGAGATGATTCAAACATTCTGTTTCCTCATCTAACCCATCTTTCAAATCTGCATCATGAAAAACACCAAAAATAAATTAGATAGAGTCAATACCAGATTAGACACAGAAGAATAAAAGAATAGTGAAAATAGAGACACAGACTATCCAAACTGAAACAGAGAAAAAAGGCTAGAAAAGCAAACAAAGCAAGAGCGATATGTGGGATAATCACGAGCGTCTGATATTAGTGAATTCAGAGATATCTGAAACAGAAAAATATTCAAAAAATAATAACTGAAATTTTCTAAAATTGGGGGAATACTATAAGCCCACAAATCAAAAAAAGAATCAATGAACAAGCATAAGAAACAAGAAGAAAGCTACACCAAGGAAATTATAATAATATTTATTAAAAACAGTTGATGAAGAGAAAATTTGAAATTCAAAAATAAGATCAATGCAAAAGGACAAAGGTAAGAAAATAAAAAACTGTTTATTGGAAGCAATCTAGAAAGAACTATAAAAATATCTGTAAAGTGCTGGAAATTTTACTAAAGATGTAAGGAAGTCATCCATCCCTAGGTCAGAAATACTGCCTAAGAGAATATGAAAAATCAGCTATGCAAATGCAGTGAATACACTTTATTATCATTATTATTAATGATAGTGTATTATTAATACACTATTATTATTGAAAAAAACAAAAAACAAATATATGGTCTGTAATGATGTAAAACACAAAGTAGTTTTTATTTTTTAAAAATTGGCCAATTCCAACATAAGTGAAAATGTGTTATTATTACCAATGGATTGTGCATTTCTAACACCTTTGGTCATGTGAATTGCATCTAATTCTTTAAAATAATGTAACTCCTGTACTTTCCTTTCACTGTCATTACCAGTTCCCATGATCAACACATTTGTGAGCTTATCTCCTTTCTTGAAAACAGCCCTAGGATTTAGGGAGGTATTACTTACATTTTGTTATTTGTAAACTGAGGTTCAAACCAGTTAGCTGAGTCTGGTAAATGATCCAACCAGGTTTTGAATCCACATCTTCAAAAGGAAAACTGCCTTCTCAGAAACTTCCTCGTCACTGACTGTCAACATGGTGGCAGATTAGAATGCATACTAGATCTCTTATTTCGTCAGTTCTCATATCTAGATTTCAGTCATTCTGCTTCTCTTGAACTGCAGCATTCCACATAATTTCCAAACTATTGATTCTTTTTATGTTTCCCCTTATCTCTTCCTCTTAGAGGTGGACTTTGCCAAACTCAGCCTCATCATTACAAATATATCACCTGCTTACACTGCCTCACAGAATCTCACTTTCCATCAGTGTTCTCTCAGAGGGTCCCTCTGCTTTTGGACTTCCTCTAGACCTGTGCCTTAAGCGTCTCCACTCCTTCAACTGGCTCATCCACTTACAGGTTTTGGCACCACCCTCTTTTCTCTGAAGTTTGATGAAAAGAACATAGATTTAGAAATTATACTCACTAACTTCCAACTCCTGGTTCTGCCAATAACTATATATTCATATTTCTTGAGTTTCAGTTTCCTCACTGTTAAACAGATAGTGGCTACCATATACAGCTATTTTAAGTATTAAAATTTCAATGGAATTTTATCAATAAATTTTGTATCAGAATGACAATAACAGAACAGATGTCTAAAACATTGGGGCTAATATTATCATGGTTACAATAAAATTTTCATTTTTGGTCCCAAGTTGTTTGGGGGAAAACTCAGTGTCCCTTTGTTAATGAGTTTTGACACCCTTTTTTGAGATGTGAATAACATATGCATATTAAGGTATTTTGATTTTTGTTTTATATTTTTATTTTAAGATCATGAATATTCCCATAACAAAAGAAACTTATAAAGACCTTATCCCCAGAAAAGTCATCCATTGTCTTCCATTCGTTCTTCTGAATATGGAATTCATGCCGCAGGCACTAACATTTTTGTTAATTTATAGTGGCACTAGAGTAACCACAAAATAAGTGCTATAGGTCAGATTAATAAGACATGTGTGTTCAAAGACAAGAACACTGACTAATGATGAAATGCCTAGAGCAAATATATATATAGTTAAAAATCATTTCAATTTTATAACATGACAAGTTTCTCAAATTTCAAACGAGGTATTGCTAGAAGGTGGAAAACCGAGTTTTATTAGCATTTATTTTTCCACTGGGAAATTTACTGATGCTGACAGTTCTGAACCAATTGATAGGGATATAAAAATTTGTTTAGTTTCAGATTTACAGACCAAACTGCTAAAATTCCCATTATCATTGTGACTAAGAATGTCAGAGAAATTTCCCTAAGTGCAAATTAGATCATGATTCTCATGTATTTGAAAGCATCCAATAGGTATTTCAGCTTCGCATGAAAATTCTATCCTATAATTTGTCCCTTACTTCTTCTCAGCCACAGGTTCAATTTGACTCTTTATTTTAATTACTGTGAACAATTAATATAGTCACAGAAAAATATATTCTTGTCATAACTGAATATCTTTATGTAGGACATCATTTTTTTTTCTTTTAAAAACTTAGGATACCATTTTCTCCATTTATTGCTCATTTGTGTTGTTTTTCTTAAAATTTTAGTTCCATTAAACTCTTTACAACTATGGAAAGACTCTGGAATAATTCTAGATATTAGAAAAGAGCCCAGAAAGGGGACAGAACACAAACAAAAAAGCAAAACAAGTGAAAGAACCCAGTCAGAAGGAGGGATGTATGCACATGTACACTAATGATTTACTGATCCCTCAGCATGGTCCAACAGGATAGAAACTCAGGTACAGACACATCCTCAATGTACATTCAATCAAAAATCCTAATAATAGTCAAGGGCATCTTATTATTTTTTCAGTTAACATGGTGGCAGGTAGAGAAAAAGTTTATTGCGAGTTTGATATAGATGAAAATGTAATTTGAATAATGACAAAGTGACATGAGTACAACTTACAAATACATCTAGCATAGATAGACATAACGAATATATTAAATCTATATATGCCCTCAAATATAATCAATGTGACATTGCCATTATCATTGTTGGCACAAGGCTCAGTTAATCTAATTTTCTTAGCATCTAATATAAGCAGTATGCTGTAAATGTTTTTATTACAGAAAAGGACAAGTTTTAAATTTCCCATGCTCTAATTTTTTTCCCCTTTGGAAAAAAGCAAGAATCCATCACTTCTGCAGGTAATACCCTGCTAAAGGAAAACAAACAATTTTTAGCATTGTGGCCCAATACACTATCCATTCACCTATGAACAGTTGAATACCTTTCAGTAGTTACCAACAGGAGTGCGGCTGAATACAACCTTAAAAAAGAAATGGCTTCCAATCTGTAGGTTTTCTCCTGACTCTGTTGATTCTTTCCTCTTGCAGAGCAGAAGTCTTTTAGTTTGATGCCATTATTTGTCAATTCTTGCTTTTGTTTCTTGTGGTTTTGGAGTCCTATCCAGAAAATCATTGCTCATGTAAATATCTTGAAGTCTTTCCCCTTTTTTTATCCCAGTAGTTTTAGAGCTTCGGGCCTCATATTAAGGTCTTTGATGCATTTTAAGTCTTTTTAAACATGGTGAAAAATGGGGTTCTAGTTTTAATTTTACCATGCAAATATCAGGCTTTGCTAGTACCATTTGTTGAAGAGACTGTCTTTCTCCAGGGTATATTTTTGGCAACTTCATCAAGAGTCATTTGGCTGAAGATACATAGATTTATTTCTGGGCCTCCTATTTCATTTCTGTCTGTGATCTGTTTTTGTGCTAATATCATGCTGTTTGTTACTATGGCTATGTGGTATGTCTTGAAATCAGGTATTGTAATGCCTCCAACATTGCTCTTTTTATTCAGGATTTCTCTGGCTTATTGGGGGCCTTTTGTGTTTCCAAATGGGTTTTAGAATTGCTTTTTTTTTTTTTTTTTTAGTTCTGGAAAAATGTCATTGGTAGTTTCACAGGGATTGCTTTCGATCTGTAGATCATTTGGGGTAGCATGTCCATTTTAGCAATATTAATTCTGCCTGTCCATGAACATGAGAGTTCTTTCTACTTTCTAGTATCTCCTTCAATTTTTTTTTCCTTTAATGCTTTGTAATTTTCATTAGAGGTCTTTGGAATTGTTAGCTAAGTTTGTAATGGAAAAAATCTGAATTAGCTATTTGTCTGATAGATGATTAATATGTAGCATGCACAAGTAACTCAAAGAACTTAACAATAAAAACCACACCAAAAATGGGTAAATTATTCAAATAGACACTTTATAAATGTGAAATAAAATTATCAATAAATATATGAAGATGTTCTATTTTATGTTACTAAGGAAATGTAAATTAAAACTACATTGAGATCCAACCCCACCCTAGGTAGAATGGCTATTATCAAAAAATTACAAATAAATGTTAACTAATGCATAAAAGGAATGCTTTAAATGCTGATGGTGGGAATATAAATCAATATTCATTGTGGAAAACATTATGGAGGTTCCTCATAATACTAAAATTAGATATGTCATGTTGATACAACTATATCACTTCTTGGTATATATACAAAAGAAATGAAGTCAGCATATAGAAGAGATATCTGAAATCACATGTTTATTGAGCCACTATTCACAAGAGACAAAATACAGAACTACCTTAGGTACCTTTCAATAGATGAATGAATAAAGAAAATATAGTTATTGATATAGGTATCTCTCTCTCTCTCTCTCTCTCTCTCTCTCTCTCTCTCTCTCTCTGAAGTTAAATTTAGCCATGGAAGAATTAAATTATGTCATTTACCATTACATATCAGTCACTGTATAGTCTCTGAAGTTAAATTTAGCCATGGAAGAATTAAATTATGTCATTTACCATTACATATCAGTCACTGTATAGTAACTTAAAAAATTTAATCATTTTTTTCTTCTGTCTTGTAGGGGTTAGTTCAAGATTAACAAGAAAAATCATATGATCATTTCAATAGATGCAGAAAAAGCCTTTAATAATTCAATACTCTGTTGTAATAAGTTAAAAAGTAATATATTAAGATTGTAAGAAATATAGTGGCTATAATGTCAAAATAAAGCCAACATCATACTGAGTGTAATAACTAAAAACATTTCCTCTAAAATACAGAGAAAGACAAGGCTATCCATTCTCACCACTTTTATTCAATATGGTGCTACAAATTTTAGCCAGCCCAGTTAGGCAAAAAAGAGAAATAAACAAGATACAAATAGGAAAGGAAGAAGTCAAATTATCTCTATTTGCAGATGATATGATCCTATAGTTAGAAGACTCTAAAAGTTCCACCGGAAGAATTGTAGAGTTTATAAATTCTGTGAGAGTAGCAGGATATAAAACTAGCAGACAAAAACCCTCACCTTTCCTATATATGTATAGTGAATCCACTGAGAAAGAAATCAGGAAAACAGTACAATACATAATGGCCTCAACAAATAAGTAAAATAACTAGGAATAAACCTAATCAAAGAGATAAAAGACTACTATCATAAAAATTATAGGACCTTGAAGAAAGAAATAAAAAAATCTAGAAAACAAAAGACCTTCCATATTTATAGATAAACAGAATCATATTTTTAAAATGGAAATATTATGAAAAGTGACTTATAGACTCAGTGCAATACCCATCAAAGTATCAATGACATTCTTCACAGAACTATAAAACATTCTTAAAATTAATATGGAAGAGCAATAGACACAGAATAGCACAACCAATACCGAACAAAAAGAGCAATTGGTGGAGGCATCAGAATACCTGGATTTTAAATTATACTCCACAGCCATAGTAACAAAAAGACATAATACTGGCACAAAAACAGACATGTAGACCAATGGAATAGAATGAAAGACACAAAGGCTACAGTAAACTGATTCTCTAAAAAGTTGCCAAAACCATGTTTTTGGAGAAAAGATAACCTCTTTATCAAGTGGTGCTGGGAAGACTGGATATTCATGTGCACCAGGATGAAACCAGATCCTTATCTCTCACCTGTACAAAAGTAAACTTAAAATGAATCAAAGACCTCAGTAAAAGACCAGAAATTTTGCAATGGTTAGAAGGAAAACTGGGGGAAACATTTCAGCATGTATGTAGACAAAAACTTCCAGAATGAGAGGCCTATAGTTCAGGAAATACAAGAAAGATTCAATAAATTGAATGGCATCAAATTAAAAATATGCACATCAAAGGAGATAATTATCAGAATGAAGGGAAAACTGAAAGAATGAGAAAAAATATTTTCCAGCTACTCTGCTGACAGAAGACTAATATCCAGAATACATATGAAATTTTAAAAAACTAAATACTAGAAAATAACCCAATCAATAAATGGGCAAAATGGGGAAATGAACTAAAGAGATCACAAAAAGAAGGAACAAAAATGGCCAACAATTACATTTAAAAATTCAGCATCTTTAGTTATGAGGGAAATGTAAATTAAACTATATTGAAATTCTATCTCATTCCAGTTAGCATGGCAAGGATCAGGAATACAAATAATGACATCAGATAGAGCATTAGAGTCCAGGATATAGAAAGAACTCAAAAAACTTAACACCAAGAAAACAAATAAACCAATCAATAAATGGGCTAAGGATCTGAGGAGACACTTAACAGAAAAATAAATACAATTAATCAACAAACATATTAAAAAAGGTTCATCATCTCTAGCAATTAGAGAAATGCAGATCAAAAGTACTCTAAGATTTTATCTCACTCCAGAAAGAATGGCGATTATGAAGAATAAAGCAATAGTAAATGTTGGTGAGGATGTGGGGAAAAAGGAACACTCATTCCTTGCTGGTGGGACTGCAAAATGTTGCAACCATTATGAAAAGCAGCAGAGAGATTCCTCAGAAACCTGGCAATGAAATCACCATTTCATCCAGTTATCCCACTCCTCAGAGGACTTAAAATCAGCATAGTCCAGTGATGCAGCAACATCAATGTTCATAGCAGCTCAATTCACAATAGCCAACTATGGAACCAATCTAGATGCTCTTCAATAGATGAATGGACAAAGAAAATGTGGTACATATACACAAGGGAATATTACTCAGCCATAAAGAGAAATGAAATTATGGCATTTGCAGGTAAATGAATGGAGCTGGGGAATACCATGCTAAGCGAAATAAAGCAATCCCCCCAAAACCCAAAGTCCAAATGTTTTCTCTGATATGCGGATGCTAATTCACAATAAGGGGTGGAGCTTGCTAGGGAAAAATAGAGGTGCTTTGCATTAGGCAGAGGGGAGTGAAGAGAGGAGAGAGGATATCAGGGTAGGAAGGATAGTAGGATGAGTTGAATGTTATTATCCTATGTACAGGTATGATTCTACATCATGCAGAACCAAAAGAATGAGAAGTTATACTCCGTTTATATATGATGGGTCAAAATGCATTCTACTGTCATGAATAACTAATTAGAACAAACAAAAAATATTCTGGTAAAACAACAACAAAAAAACCCCACAAACAATGAAAAATGTTCACAGGAATGTTGGTTGGGGAAGGAATTCTTATAATCTGTACATGGTAATATAAATAGTAGTACTGATATGGAAATCAGAATAGAGTTTCTGCAAAAAGCTAAATATAGATCTATCATATGATTCAGCTGTACCAGTCCTTGGTGTTTATTCAAAACAAATTCAGAATATTTTAGAAATATGCACAAACCTATGTTTATTATAGCACAACCAATAGCCAAGTTGTGGAACCAGGCAAGGTGTCCATCCAGAGATGAATGGATAAAGAAAATGTGGTGCATGTACACATAGCATTTTATTCAGCCACAAAGAAGAACCAAATTATGACGTTCATAGGAAGATGGATTGCGGGGAAATAAGGCGGTGAGAGGATACTATTGTATGTTTTCTTTCACTTATGGAAGCTAAAAGGAAAAACACCAAGAAAAAGGGACTCTATGAAATTAAGAAGGAGAGCAGTAGAGTAGAAGAAGGACTGGAGGAGAAAAGAAGGGAGTATGGGGGTGGTAGTGGAGTGAATTTGGTCAAATTGTGTGTGCAAACATATGCCACAATGAAACCCACCTTTCTGTATAGTTATCAGTTTTTAAAAAGAAACAAAAATTGGCTGTTACGTAGAGCCAATCTTTGGGCCTCCTTTGTCAGAGAGTTCTTATTTTGGGAATATCTTTAAAGACCTTAACCTCCTTCCAGAGGGCTTGCTTCTTCAGGAGGGCAATTAAAATACTATCAAAGCTCTACTGAGAGAAGGCATGTCAGTGAAAATTAGCCCATCAGGCATGCTATCTTTCTATTAATGAAGTTGATCTAAACTCTGTCTTGTTTTAAATGAAGTTATATCATGCTAGCTCTTTCTACAGTATAATTAAATTCATCTTCATTTACCTATGCTTTAAATTATTGTCTTAATTTTATTAAATGTTACTATAAAAGTATCACAATGGCATTCTTTTTTGCTACAAAACGATTATCCCTTGAAGATATTCATTGTATTTACCACAAGATTTCTTTGGGAAAATATGTCTAGTATTAAATACCTGTTAAATTTTATTTCCTTACTCGAAGAAGTAACTCTTCTTTCTTATTTTTACAAATAAAAATTATATTACAGTTTTAGTTTCTGTTTTGTAGTAACCTAGAGGGTTTTTTTTTAAATCAGTACTACATTAATTATTAGAGGGTGGAGTTGGAATATTTGCTTTCTTTTTTTAAACTTGGACCTGAATTTTTCTCACTAATTGTTTTCTGTGTATATTTTCCTGAAAGCCACTTCAAGTTCTATTTGAATAAAAAGGTTGAGTTTTTATAAAAAATCACTGAATAAATTAATGTGTAATGAAATGTCAATAAATGTGTGGATAAATGCAAGTGCCATCTTATGGTTTGCTTAAATCTAACAACAAAATTGAATCCTTAGTGATTAAAAGATTATACTACAAGATAGACATTTTATCCTTTATTAGGTACATCTCCAAAACAATAATTGGCAGATTTTAGTATGTAGAGTATTGGATTTATATTTGATTAACATCCTATAATTTTCCACAATGAATTTCCTTTAAAAAATTTCCTATGTGAGGAGTGACTTAATATAACAAACCTTAAAGAAATGTAATCACTGAAGAGGAGGTACCAGGAACGTTCACAATGTCTCTTTCTTACTTTCCTTGCTGAAATCTAAGGAATTTGCTGCTCCAATAAAGAAAGCTATGAGACATAGGCCAGGGAAATCACTGTGACTATTTGTATATAATGGGAGTAAACTCTGTATGTAAATTAAAATATGACATATTACTTCATTCTTTTTCAAATTTTGGAAGAGATGCTCTGTCAAATACAGTTTGACTTACAAAATGGTGGATTCTATGAGACTTTGGTGGCACATGCTTTCTTCTCATGAGAAATTCCTCTTTTCCTGCATATATATATTTTATATATTTTATTTCCTGCATATATAAATTTTAACCACATATAAAAATACAAAAAATGGAAGGAAACAATTGAAAATAAAGTACATAGTACATATCTTTTCTCTACTGTTATACAAAGACTTGACCTGTGATAAATAGATTTGTGTGGAGATGCAAGACCTATGAAACTGAATCAAGTTAGACATCCTCATAAAGTGCTATGCATTGCTATAACTTGGAGATTATTTTAAAATTATACAATACATGGATATCTTCTTGAACTATTGCCTTAAAATGTTTTAATAAAGGAAGTCAGAAAACTCTTTGGCTTATTATTTTTAGCTTAATTAAACACCTTACATACTTTTGCAATAGCTAACTTTTAGATAACAGTCAAAAACACATGTCTAAAACCACTTTCATCTCCATTGATCCACTGTTCTGTGACTTTGGATTAGATCAGATACCATGACTGTAAACTCCTTTCTTTTCTGTAATACTTGACATTCCTTTCTGCACCACTTTCCATACTACCTTGTTAACCTTTATGACCATGAGTGGCTTTGATTCTTTTGGCTAGTGGGAGCTAGATTAAAGCATCAGTCTTAGTGTGTCTTTTCTTTTCAGGGAGTGAAGATACAGTTAAGAGGCTGAAGGACACATTTTTGTATTGGTCAGAATATACAGATGCTTCTAGACATGAGATGAGATTGTACCCCATTAAACCCATCATATGGTGTAAATATCACTGTCAAAAATGCATGCAGCAGACCTAAGCTATGGAACATCATAATTTAGTGACATAATACAGAGTGTCTATAGATCCTGTGACTGATTAGGTTCTCTAACTCACTGCTGTTGCCTGGCATCAGAAGAGAATACCATTGGACATATTACTAAATAGGAGAAAGATCAAAATTCAAAGTTCAATGTTTATCACTTTTGTACCATCATAAAATTAAAAACTTGTAATTCAAACTATCATAGGTCAAGAGGCATCAGTAGCAAGAAGTTTACTTTAAGAAAGATGCACTATTACCATTTTTTTTATATTGGAAGGTCACAGATGGTTGAAGTAATTTTTGTAGACTGTCTGTGAGGAAGTAACCTGAAATTAAGAGTTTACTTTTGTGAATTTTTATAATAACCAACTTGGATTTGAAAAATAAAAATAACAACCGATTGTCCTGAAAACCACATTTTTTTTCTCTTTTGGAAGAAAAAAATTCACTTAATCCTATTATTAGAACAAATTATATTTATTCTCCTAAATGGCAATAAGACACAAAATGAGTTCACTTAGTACAAATTCACTATTATTATAATACATTTTTGAAATATGTACAAATATATGTAAAATTTAACTTTCATAACTACTGAATTTGGTATATTTCCAAAGTACACACAATGATTTATTGCTGTTCCTATTCCCATCATAAAAATAGTTGGAATCTGAATTTTTCCTCCTCTTCCTGCTCCTTTCTATTTTTCTGACAGGTTTGACCAGTGGCTTGGTTGGTTGGAAGGACGTGGCTTTCTGAGCTGAGGCCTGGAGATGCTTTCTAACTTCTGTTTTTACTATTCTTAGAAATTTGCCACTGTGGAAACAGCTCAAATCTTCCTTATTAGATGATGAGAGGCATTTGGTGCAGTCACTATTTAATAGTCCAATAGACAGCTGTTGTACCTGTGAGAGAGGTCACACAGGACCAGCCAGTCCCTTGCCAACTCACAAACTAAGTGCAAGTCCTTCCTAGAACACCTGAAGTTGGCCCAGACCAGAAAAACTGCCAAGCAACACTGTAAGCTAAATATATGGCTCATTCGTTTGAGACACTAAATTTTAGTGTGCTTTGTTTTAGAGCAATAGAATAACTTATATAGAAAACTATCTTTTCAATCACTGCTTCATATAATTCTGGATTTTGTAGAGAATATTTACTGTTCATAATATTTTCAAAGTCAGATTATTGATATAGTTTTGCCTTGATTTAAACATTTCACTTTTAATATTTTTTGGTAACAACTATTTTGGAAGAAATATAAGTATATAAAACATATACATATTAAGATGAAAATTAAATAGACTAAATTGGTTATAGCAAAGTGGTAGAACTGCAGTATCTCTCAGCTATGACTGGCAACTATTACTGCCTGATTTGAATATTCTCTTCCTGTAACACAACCATTTTAATAAAAGCATACAGATGAGGTTCCCAACTAATTCATGCCTCCATGTGGCACATACAAAACCCTCCACTTCAAATACCATACATTTCCCTTTTGGTTCTATTAGCTCCAAATTGTCCCTCAAGCCTCTAATTAAATATTACCTTCCTTAAAAATCCTCTCTGACTCTTCTGCTTGCAATATTTTCTGCCACCACATCTCCAAATAGAGTTGATTTGTGTGTGTAGTGACATTTTAGCATTTTATACTCAGTTACAGTATCAGCATTCTCTGTCCCACTCAAATGCTCCCAGACATCATGCCAAATGTGGACTCCTGAAAGACCAGTGAATCTGTCTACAGATGTTCTCTTGGCCTTAAGCAGAGGGTGCAGTTTGGCCCTAATCCTGGGTGCAGTTTCAACCATAGCATCCATAAAACCTATTCCACTCCATCCACTAGGAGTCCACTGTAGGTTTGTGACCCATTCAGTTAAACTGGTAAGCTGTTAACTAATACACAACTGGATTTGTTCTTTTTCTTTTTCTCATTTCCCCTACTCATTTATCAGTTATGCCTGGTATCACCACCTAAATTAACCATTTGGATTAAAGTTTGTTTGAGTTTTTTTCGTCCTGGCCAAGATTTTGGAGGAACCTAAGCTAAGATTGTGAGCACTCATATGTTGAATATGTATATCCTCTAATAAAGTATGTCTTCTAAGAATGCAAGATTCATATCTTACTATTTTTAATTTATTAAACTATCTGGAATATTAGTGTTCAACAAATTTGGGTTGAATTGAGAAATAGGTTTTTGGTTTTTTTTCTGTCACATAACTTTTAGCCTTATAATTTTTTAAGTAGTCTTAGAAATCAGTTATGGTTTGTATTATTCTATTCCCACCCCGATTCACAACTGGATAATTAATGAATGTGCTGAAAAGATGTTCAAATGTTCCTAGCAAGAAGGATCATCTGCCTCCTTGTATTCCTGTGTAAGTCTTTTACTTTAATTATTGCAAATGCCAATTTTTCAGTCTATTGTGTATGTCTTCCCTAGGACAGAAGTTGTTTGCCTTTCATTCAAAAATACAAATTAGGCAACTGCTATAGAAATAGTAAAAACAGACATATAATAAAGTGGTTAAGAATCTGATTAAACAAATATATACAGTTCATTTTTAGGTTCTGCTATTTGCTAAATATAAGGTTATCTGTGATACCATATCTGAACTTAAATTTTGCACTCATAAATGCAAAATAAAATAGCACTTACCACTTGTAATTATTAAATGAGGCAATATTAGGAAGTCAGTACAATATCTGATGCACTTCAAGTAATCAATGTGTAACAACTGTATTAGAGGAACAAAAAAATAAATCAGAAATTAACTTGGCTCTGAAGAAGAATTATTTCTAATAAATAAGGGTAAACATAAATATTACTGACAAATGCAAATCAGAAATACATATGTAAGAGAGTAAAAAAAGAGACACTACAAAGTTTCATTTGCTTTCATGTAGTAAACTCTAGGAAACTTCCTGGAGGAAGAGTCACTAATGCTAAACTTGATGGACAGTTGGGACAGGGTGGATATATAGAAAATGTGTATTCCACTGAGAGTATTTGTCAGCTCTTTTAATGCAATATTTACCTAATAACTTTAAAAATGAATAGAATATAATAATGCATTTTGAAGATAATAAATATATCCATCCTAAAATGTTTATCTGATAAACATTTCCTATATTTCTGTGTGAGTTCTAACTTTCAGAGAACATTAAAAAATAATGACTACTTCTACTAGGCAAAGAGTATACATAGTACTGAGCAAGACTAGAGAAAGCAAAATTTCTATTATTTACAATGGATGTTGAACTCAGATTTAGTGTCTTTCAGCTTCAAGGTATCTAATGTGGCTTACCATCAGACAGAGAAAGTCATGCATAATTTCTTCAACTTTTCTGGCTACCTACTGTTTGATATTATGTATAACTGACAATGATTCAATACAGTGACTTTTTTTTCAGGTTGTAATTTTTAAAAGGGCTTTTTAGAAGAAAAGCATATTAACTAATCAACCATCCATTCATCTTTTAAGATGACAGAATTGAGCAAAAAACCCTTTAAAAGAACTAAAAGTAGTAAAATCCCAAAGGACTGAGATTTTAGCTGAAGATCTTTTTCCATATATCTTAAATGCCTGTCACTGGGAATTTCTATAGCAGTGCAAATTGTTTGGTTGTTGCTGTTGTTTGTTTGTTGGTTGGTACTGGAGATAAAATTCAGGCACATTGAAATACTGAGATGCCTTCACAGACCTTTTTCTTAATTTTTAGACTATTTTATTATGTTTTGTGTATTTTAATTGATGCATTATATTTGCACATAATGGTGGAATTGGTTGTTACATATTTGTACATCACACAGTATAAACATGGCAACATCATTTCCCAATATTTCACCTTTAACTTTTCTCCTATCTCCCCCTTGTCCCTTTTCATGATATTCCCCCACCACCTACCACCTGTTTTTCTTTTTCTCTCTAACTTTCACAGATGAATGAAAACATGATTCTTGACCTTCTGATTTTGGCTTATTTGACTTAACATAAGGGATCTCAAAATTCATCCATTTTTCCTGCAAATGACAGAATTTCATTTTCTTCATAACTGAATAATACTCCTTTGTATATATACAAAACATTTTCCTTATCCTTTCATCCACTGATGAACACATAGACTGATTCCATAGTTTGGCTATTGTAAATTGTGCTTCTGCAAAAGTAAGTATGTACTATGATTTGATGATTTTAATTTTTCAGGATAAATACTAAGGAGCAGTATAACTGGGTCATAGGCTGGGCCAAGGCCTAGTCTTTTCAGGAACTCCATACTTATTTCCATACTGCTTATACTAATTTACAATCCCACCAACAGCATAAAAACGTTCCTTTTTCTCCACTTCCTTTCCAGAATTCATTATGATTTGTATTTTTGATGGCTGCCATTCTACACAGTTCAGATTTTTATAGGTGAAACTCTGGGATAGATTTCTTTTAATCTCTGGTAAAAACAAGAATAAAAGCATAACATAGAGTGTTTCATATTTTTTTAAAAAGAATAACAACTATAATACTAGATAATGCTGGATATTATTTTTTCTATTATGCCATCATGAAACGCATGAGACGAATGTTTTATAATCATGAAGTAAAATATAAAAAGAAAGTATTGAGTTTCTCATTTTTAAAGGGAGAAAACAGAAGCTCTGCAGAACTAATAGGAAGACCAGGCCCACATACGATATGACAGGATTCAAAGCCCAGGGTTTGGGTTTTTATAGAGACCTGAATAAGAATACTGAGACTGCCATTTGCTACCTATAAATTTTGTCAATTTTCTTCATATTTAATTATCATAATTTAAAGGAAGAAATACATACTTTTGTTGTGGTTTCTGTCAAGGTTCATTGTGTGTTTTGTTATTGTTAAAGTAGTTCAACTGAGGGTATAAATAGGTATTCTCTGTAAATATATTTCAATAAAGGAATGAATATCAAAAACTGTTAATAAATCTGCAAAAAATAAAAACTAGCTGGAACAAAAGGACCCCTTAGTATTACTGTGAACACATACAAAATGAAGCAAGAGTTGGATGGAGGTGTGAGGAAGAGCTGAGTGTAAGGAGATCTCCTGTTTTCTGAAACCTCTCTCCTCTGGACAGCCCTCTAAGTACCGCAGCTGTGACATGTGATGAAAAAATAGTAAGTTGTAGCAAAATGACCTGTGGCCCAGATTTGAGGTGGTAAGATAGGAACTGAATAGGAACTGCTTTAGCTCAGAGAAGAAATAATGCAGAGGGGCTGGGATTTTCTCTCTGTCATTCAGTTTTGCCCAGGCTCAAATTAGATATAGAGCCCCTTAAGAGGGAAGGGCTGCAAAAAGAATAAAGTGGAAAAAAAATGTTATTGAGGAAGGTTTTATAGGAAATATGAGATGCTAGAAGAATCTTTCTGACATATTGTGACCTGCTGTGATTAACTTATTTCCATGAATTGCTGAGATGGTAGGCTCAACATTAGTTAGTGGGGTTCAAGATAGAGGTCGTCAGAATATTGTGGGAATAATATAATATATTTTAGGTACCTCATACATGGCAAAATCTCCTTAAATAATGTTTCTTTAATTATAATTTTTCTCTAAACCCATGATCCTGTTAAGTCCATCTGATACAACTCTTCACAGACCCCCTACCAGTTAATGCAGAGGTCTACAGATGCCCCATAGAGTTTCATGAGGAATATAGGGCTGAAGAAAGACAGAAAAACTGAGGTTACAGCAGCTCAATTCACAATAGCTAAACTGAAGAATCAATCTAAATGCCCTTGGATAGATGAATGGATAAAGAATCTGTGGTATATATACACAATGGAATAAAAAGAGAATAAAATTCTGGCATTTGTAGGTAAATGGATGGAATTGGAGAACATCATGCTAAGTGAAGTAAGTCATCCCACAAAACCAAAGGCCAAATGTTCTCTCTGATCAGTGGATGCTGATCCATAATGGCAGGAGGATGGGAAAATGGAAGAACTTTGACTGGGCAAAAGGAAGGGGGTCTGGGGGCAGGAAAGGTGGTGGAATGAGATGGACATTATTATATCACTCTAGGTACATGTGTGACTGCACATATGCTGCTACACAACATCATGCACAACCAGAGAAATGAGAAGTTGTGCTGCAATTATGTTCAATGAATCAAAATGCATTCTGCTGTCATATATATCTAACTAAAATAAATTAATAAATTTAAGAAAAAAGATTTAAAGAGAGTTCCTAGCCATGTGACAGAACATTAACAAAAATAGTAAAAATGCAATGAAGATTGTTGTTGAATCATTGTCGAGTGTCTCCTAAGTCCATTTCTGGAGTGGCCTCACACTCTTTCTGCAATTTGGTCAAGCTATTTGCTATTTCACATCATCAACCCAAGAATGCCATGGGAGTCTATCATAAAACACTGCTTGCCCTTCTAGTGTGTCCTGAAAACCACAAACAAGCAAACTGAGACAAAAACCAGCGGGAGCAGAAATGTAGGAAGCTTCCTGCTTCTATGTTTTAAAGTAGAAGTAAGGCCATTGTTATCATACCTGGAGGACCTGGAATTGAATAGCAAGTCTCTTAAACACCACTGTCCTTCATTTCCTTGTTCTGAAGGAAGAAGAAAATTCAAATATTTGTTATTGAAGGGCTGGAGTTGTGGCTCAGTGGTAGAGTGCTCGCCTAGCATGTGTGAGGCACTGGGTTCGATCCTCAGCACCACATAAAAAAAAGAAAGAAACAAAGAAACAAAATGAAGGTATTGTGTCCATCTACAACTAAAAAAGAAATTCTTTAAAAAAATAGTTGTTGAAATCTTGTTGAATGAAAGTTTTCAATATAAGGAACCTTAGCACATTTTTTGATGATTAGAGATCACCCCAGCTTTATGCAGGTTTCAAAGCAAAGCCCAAGGGTTGGAGAGGAAGTGGGTTTATTTGGGAAGGCTTCCCATCTCACATCTCCAGATTCCTGATGATACCTGAGCTGATGGACAGACCCAGTGGACTACTGACGCCTCTATGCGTGGAAATCTAACTCCCCTTCTTCTACATATTTGCACTGTGCCTCTGCCTTCTTCACTTGGCTCACTTGCTCTTCTGCTCAGACCTCAGCTCAGGCGTAAACTCTTCTTGGAAAATTGTAAAAAATCTTGAGATGAGTTGAGGTGCTCCTCCTATGAGTGCCCAGTACCATATCATCAACTATTTTATAGTATCATTTATTTCTGTTGAAGTGAGATTTCTAATTCACATGCTATTCTCTAGTCCCCCTCCTTGAAACCAGACTTTTTAGCCTTTCCCCTATTAATTTGCAACTCCAAGATGAAAACTAATGCAGAATAGATGCTTTGAAAATATTAAAGTGTTTGATGACATAAATGAATAAATTAAGGATGACAATACACAAAATATCTTATTTCAAATAATTTACCTCCCACCAGGTTGTTAAAATTACTTAACTATTCACTACCAAATGGACTCACATTCTTTGAAATTGACAATTAAGTCTCCTGGCAGTCTTTCTCATTTTACAGACCGGGTGTTTCCGATAAAGTTCATTTGAATATTCCTGCTTGTATTCTAGTTTTTCCTAAATGTGTGATGTGACATCCTCCTTTCAGATTGTTTGAAAATCACACTATTTTGTACTGACACTGAAAGGCTGTTGTTGTCATCCCACAACACTTATATCTCTATAAACTTTGTAGTCTTGAAATGAATGCTGCATGCTGAAAGGAAACTCAGTGTCATAGGAAAGTATAGGATGAACAACTAAAGAATATTAGCAAATTTAAAATAATTTCTCACTATATTTATTAATGTATTAATTTGTATTTTAGAATACTTAATTTTATTAATGTGAAATTTAATGCAATGATTCACAAATAATTTTTCAACATTGTAAATTTAAGCCTGAAGATCGTTTCTATTTAATTTAAAGAGAAAATTGGGGGGGGCGATATTTATACGAGTGGTCTATGATCACTTTTATCTTTATTTTCCTAACATTTCTTTATAATTTATTATAGCATTTTTTTTCAAATAAGCAAAAGCAATAAATTGCCTTGGATGTCGCTGTCAAGAACTCAAATGTTTCTGGGTCTGTTTTTGCTGCTCTTTCCTCTGGAGACCACTTCTTAGCATCAGCAGCTGAGAAATCAATTGAACAGAGACTGTGACATTCACACTGTCTGTCTCCCTCGTCCTGCTCTTGGAACTTAAAAGAAAGTCATTTATCCTCTTGTGACTCTTCTGCCAGCACCTGATGGAGGCTTTGCAAAGCATCATTTAAGTGGGACATCCATCACTTGCAGTCTGGCTCTTGGTTTGCCAAAGACTAACACTCCAGTACCTGAGATGTAAACAAAAATAATGCATTTGATTTTCATATTGATCTTGTCCATCTCAGAGTGTGGATCACCCTGGGGGTACAGTATTCAGATTCATTGGCCTTCCACTGACCTTGCCTGCTACAGACAGGCCATGACCACTGCTTCCCTGTCCTTTCTCTGTGGATGCAAATATTCCCATTTAGGCTTTCTCTCTCCTTCCCCATGTCCCTATCTCAGATAAAAACAACTAGTATAATTCTTATTTTGAATGTCATCTAAGATTTATAAGAGCTTTTATTGAAAATTAAAAGCATTTAGACAGATCAGTAGTATTGTATTAAAAACTCATATTTTAAAACCAAAAATCTCAGGGACTTGAAACCTGTTCCTATTATTTATTTCTTTAGTGTCTAGGGAAGATCACTTGAAACTTTCTTTACTTGCTTGTAAAGAGCAGATAGCATTCACCTCAAAACTTATTTAGATCTGTAGGTGAGCACTTAGACATGAGAGGTGTGGAGCTTCCTTAGGATCTGCAATTGCTCTCCCTTTCTCCTGAGTCTGCCTTCCCACCAGCCTGTGGACAGCCAGCTGTGAACTCAGCCCCTTGGGTTACAGCCTGTTTATCATCTTCCCTTCCTTCTGTCTTCCTGTGGACATCAGGCTTGGTTAGCTAGCTGGTATAATTGCACAAACCAGTTATGCAAGCACTTCACATGTATTCATTTAATCCTTAAAATCACTCAGTGATATTTTTATCAATCATTTGTATGCATTAATAATTGCAGTTTAAGTTAGTTGAGCAATTCTTAAGGACATATACCTACTAAGGGGCCAAGCCCTGGTTTAAGGCACTGCTTTCCCCACTACTCCAGAGTGTCCAATGTTCTGGCAGTAAATGTGTGTTGCTGAGAATTGTTTTGTCTCTCCTTCTTTAGCTCCTTCTATTTCTCTCTTCATTTTCTCTTTCTCTATCTTCACCCAAGTTTCTCATCCCTTGTAATAGGATTTTTTTTAATAATATCTGAACCTTAAATGATTAAAGTGACAATTCTAACACAAAAAGAAAATAGAAAACTTGATTTAGAGCTATTGTTTAAGCATTTTGTTCTAGTGTAACCAAACTCTGGGTCTAGAGACCATGCACTTGTTTTTAAATGCATTACATGCTGGGACTCCTCTCTTAAGAATCTGATACATGAAGAAAGCAGTTTGTTTTAGTCCTCTGTGAGTCATCACATCAGACTGAAGATGGTTACTGTTAGTTCAGCTGATAGCAATGAAGGTTCACAGCCATTTCCCTAGGAGTGAATTTCATCCTAATCTGTCTTGACTTCTCATAACAATTACTTCTATCTCTGTGATGGGGCGCATGCAAGCATATCTCTTTCATTATCAGCAGGTTGTAATACAAATGACTGAACAAATATGTTGTCATCTGTGCATTAAATTTTTGAAGTAAGCCTTTTATGTGACATATGTCAAAATATCCTAAATAGGACATTCTCTGACGAATATCCAGAATGAACCTTTAACAAAACTGCCTGGCATGAATTTAATATATCTTTTTTTTTCATGATTGCAGTGATGATAGCTACTACTTTTTTTATTGGTTGTTCAAAACATTACAAAGCTCTTGACATATCATATTTCATACATTAGATTCAAGTGGGTCATGAACTCCCATTTTTACCCCAACTACAGATTGCAGAATCACATCAGTTACACATCCACATTTTTACATAATGCCATATTAATAACTGTTGTATTCTGCTACCTTTCCTATCCTCTACTATCCCCCCTCCTCTACCCTCCCATCTTCTCTCTCTACCCCATCTACTGTAATTCATTTCTCTCCTTATTTTTTCCCATTCCCCTCACAACCTCTTATATGTAATTTTGTATAACAATGAGGGTCTCCTTCCATTTCCATACAATTTCCCTTTTCTCTCCCTTTCCCTCCCACCTCATGTCTCTTTTAATGTTAATCTTTTTCTCATGCTCTTCCTCCCTGCTGTGTTCTTAGTTGCTCTCATTATATCAAAGAAGACATTTGGCATTTGTTTTTTAGGGATTGGCTAGCTTCACTTAGCATAATCTGCTCTAGTGCCATCATTTCCCTGCAAATTCCATGATTTTGTCATTTTTTAATGCTGTGTAGTACTCCATTGTGTATAAATGCCACATTTGTTTTTATCCATTCATCTATTGAAGGGCATCTGGGTTGGTTCCTCAGTCTAGCTATTGTGAATTGTGCTGCTATGAACATCGATGTGTCAGTATCCCTCTAGTACGTTCTTTTAAGTTCTTCAGGGAATAGTCTGAGAAGGGCAATAGCTGGGTCAAATGGTGGTTCCATTCCCAGCTTTCCCAGGATTCTCCATACTGCTTTCCAAATTGGCCTCACCAATTTGCAGTCCCACCAGCAATGTACAAGAGTACCCTTTTCCCCACATCCTCGCATACAATCAATCAACAAGTACATGAAAAATTGCTCACCATCTCTAGCAGTCAGAGAAATGCAAATCAAAACCACCCTAAGATACCATCTCACTCCAGTAAGATTGGCAGCCATTATGAAGTCAAACAATTTAATATATCTTAAAATGTAAATTTCTGCAATATGATACTGTATTTCAATGTCTGGGAATATTCTTTAAAATTAAAATGGCCTTCTTTGTACTTTGCAAAAAAGATGCCATTCTGTTTCTTCTTTTATATTCAGATGAATTGTTTTTGTTAATATCCATTCAAACAGTTACGGAAATCTGAACACTGTGATAGGATCTATGGATATATAGAAACCTAAAAGAAGTATCTCCTCCTTCAGAGCTAACAGGAAAGGAGACAAAAGTATAGTTACTCAGCAGGGACATTTCAGAAGAAATTTTTACTCCCAGGAGTTGTGGTGCTCAGGGGAAGAAATAAAGACTTTGAGATGTTGAACTCTGAGCTAAGTCTTGAAGATGAGGCCTCGACACTGAAGAAAAAGGGTTCAGCAATGTGAAGGCCAGAGAAACAGCATGAGCTATGGAGAGCCACGAGGTGTTCTTGGGATTGAGAGAATTGTTTGTTGAATATGAATCAAAGCCCAATAAATATGGAGGAAATAGTAAAAATCTCTAGCTTGCAGTTAAGACAGGGGAACAGCAAACCAGGAGTTTGGTATTGAAGGTTCAGAAAATAGTGAACAACTAGAGAGATTTAGGAAGGAAACAAAATGCAATTTGTGCTTTCAGAAGATTATTGAGTTGCAGTTGAATATTACATTTTATTCTCAGTATCTTATACAAGGTATATTACTTTCTCGGAAGAATGTATCTAACACTCTCTCTCCAGAATCAAATTTATACATTGACTCATATATTGCACAATCACTTAGTTACTGTGGTGCAACAATAAAATTATTTAAATTTAACCCTAAATATATAAATCCATGGCTTTCCAGGACAAGAAGTTAACAGAGAGGGTTTGCATTGAACTCAGCTTCCCCCAACATCAGCATCTCTTTGATTAGCATTGCCAAAATATTCCTACAAAAACAATTACCTAACTTAGAATGGTAGGAAAAAGGATTGGGGCAGTATTTATGAAAAGGCTGATTGGAGAGGAAAAGTCTGGCCTGGATTTTGTAAAAAAAAAAGAATGAAATTGGTCATTTTAGGCAGAAATGGCATTTTTGTCATTCACAGAGACAAGGATTGTGACAATTTGACATGTTTCAAAATTAGATTATAAATGGAGGCTATTGAGACCCTGGAATTAAATGTGTATGTGCTAAGTAATATTTATCTATTATAATTATTTGAAATCAGTCTCTCTAGAGAAATTTTCTTCCAGTAACTTTTGACACAATGCATATAGAAGCAACTTAGATAAATGGTGCATGCTTAAACAAATTGGTCATTTCAGTTCTTAATATTTTCGTAAGTTTTTTCATATTTTCATTCAAGTATTGAGTAAATGCCTATTATATTTTGTGGAAATTAAAAGATAAATCATATTCTGTACTTTCCCTCAAGTTTTATTTGGCTAAAATGATTTACAAATAATTGTTTACAAATAATATTATTATATAAAAAACAAAGCAATAAAGGCATGAACAAATATCATGAATGCTCAACTCATTATGAAACAAAAGAGCAGGAAATGATTGTTGTGTGGAAAGTTGTGAGAAAGGGCTTCATAAAGGAGGTAACTTTTTGGGCAGGTCTATGAAGATAACTAGGGATTTCCAACATAGATCATAAACAGAGTGTTACTGTGGAGAAAAAGGAGAATTTTAGGTATGTCTGGAAGATACTTTAAATCCCTGACTCTATCTGTCTGTCTGCATCTCTCTCTCTCTCTCTCTCTCTCTCTCTCTCTCACACACACACACACACACACACACACACACACACACAAATATATACACACACACAGTATGGTGTTAAAATAGGGTAAACTGAGGGCATATATAAAGATAGCATGCTCTGAGGAATACACATCCATTATTTGAGTCCCAGACTAACTATTCATTACGCATCTTCTATCTAAGACTCCATTTCCTTGGCTGTAAAGTGAAGAGAATCATGCTACTTAATTGTCATTGTGAAGACTAAGAGAAAAGATTCAAAGCCTGACATATAGTGCAGAATATTTTGACACTGCTGTAAACCTATCTCACACATTCTTGGTCTGTGTCAGCATCAAAACAACTACCAATTAAGTATATTTTTCTTTCTTGCCATTACTTGGCTTATTATAGATGTGACTTTTATTTATTTATTTTTACACCATTCATATACATTTGGGGTACTGTGTAGTGTTTTGATACATGCATGAATTGTGTCATGTTTAATTTCACATAAGCACATCTGTCTTTCAGACCTCATTTTGTGGTGAAGACATTCAAAACCCTTTTTTCTAGCTTATGTGGAATACACATCACTATTTATTTATGGTGAAATGTACATCACTATCATTATCTGTAGTCATCCTACTGTGCAATACAGCACCAGACCATACCTTCTTATCTAACTGAATTTAAATGGAACTAAAGAGGTCCATGCACAAAATTTAGAACTAAATTGCTAGAAAGACAATCAACACTTGTTTTAGTTGTTAAGTAAGTTCTTAATCAAACTTGTGGTTCTAGCTTTTGTTCACATATTTGTCTTTTCTACAGGGTGGTCAGAAGAGGCATTTTTAATGATCTTTCTGAAGTCCAGCTCCTCTGTGGTCTGCCTGTACTTTATCCATTGTACAGAAAGAATGTTTATTCCTGGGAAGAGATTCCTCCCATCTGAATAAGTCACAGCATGTATCCACAAAGAAATAAATTATTTTGCTTAATATTTTGTTCTCTAATCTGTCATTCTTTCCTGCTGACAATTGAAAAAAGTTTGTGTTTACAAATAAAATTCCTTTCAATATACAAGGAATTTCAGAATTGTAGGGGAAAACTAATACTATATTTATTATTTTTCAATTTTTATTAAGTCAAGTTATATTCCATTGTTACCTTGATGTTTCTAATTCAGACTATTGTATTTCTTGACATAAATTTCATGGAAATATCAGAGAAGTACTGTTTTGGCTGTAATGTAAAAGTAATTTTTGTTCACATTATGGTTCACAACAAAATATAAATGCCAAATATTATCCCACAGAAATTTAATAGGTAGTATTTAATAATACACATCTGTTGTCTTTTTCTATGTTTTTTTAATTTTCTCTACATAAGATTTAGTAATATATATATATATATATATATATATATATATATATATATATATATTTCTCCCACAAAATCATCAAGCTTACGCTAGCATTTAATACAATAGGAATTGGCACTTAAGACTCATGGAAAGACATATAGATGAATTATTTACATCTGAAAAAATCCAATGATGTAAATAAAACATTAAAATGATTTGCAATCTGCAGTTATTCTACAGATGCAAAATCATCACGTGTAAGAGGAAGATGAGAACGCCAGGAAATAAATAGCTTGATTGATTTAAGGGATGTTTTTGCAGCACCCAAATTTGGAGAAAAGGCTTGGATCGATCAAAAAGTCCCATTAATGTCTTTCATATCTAAGATGCTGAGATTACATATTTTATTACCATTTTGACTGTTATTATTAAATCACATTTTCCCAGGGGCTAAAATCATTCTGTGATTAAAACTCAGAAAGATTTTTAAAGTTAAATTAACTTTGGGACAACTAAAATGCAGTTTAATAAATTATCTTTTTGACATCCTAATGGCAGAGAACTCAATGTCACAAGAGTCAGAATGGTGTCCAAAATAGCCCAAGAAAAGCAATGAATCACCTGTGTGTGATTAGAACATGAAATCAAATGCATACAGCAGAACCTTCCTTCTCTGAAAGAAGATGGCTGAGTGAGGCAGAAAGCATACTGGCCTGATATATCAGCAGTTCTATTCTTTGTTCTGGCCATGATCTTCTCCCATTGACAAGATAACAAACCTCATTGAGTCTAAATGAAGAACTTCAGAAAAAAAGGGTTTTGCTATTTACCCTTGTGTGAAGTACCTAGAGCTTCTCCTAGAGCAAAACAGACACAATCAAAATTATGTTCCATTTTTTTTCATAATCTCTCACCTAACTTTGAAGTAACTCAACATCATGAGGAGCACTGTATTTCCCTTTTGCATTCCAAGCCCACAGGAATTAAAAAATTTAAATGCATCACAGAATTGAAACAAGATCTGTTTATTTGGAATTCCAAAATAGGCAGCCAGTTTATGAGTTTACCTGAGACAGCACCCTTTAAACTGTGAAATGGTGTGAACACAATATTTAGTTCATATTGACTGAGAAAATGAAGTGTTAATTTCACATAGTTGTTGCAAGACTTTTTGTAGATCACTTATACTAACAATATTAATATTATATATGTTATTAATTAAAACAGAGTTTTTTAGTATTCCAGATAATGTTATTTTATGCATTTTCTTAATTAAGCTTCTCAGCAGTCTGAAAGTATAAATTCTATTATTTCCCCTTCTTTAAGAATGGGGAAATTGAAGTTTAACAATGATAAGACTAAGAGCAAGCATTTAGGGAAATGCACAGCAGGTTCTCGAATTCAGGCCTCTCATTCAAATCTCACTCTGTTATCATTAGAAGAAACATCAAAATTTAATAAATAATTCATGTCACACAAAACTGGCAGTGTCACATGTAGGATTTATTCCTGAAAGAGTTGATTTTATAAGGGATTCATGAAGAAAGTGATTCTATTCCTGCATTAGCAATTGTCATTCTGTGTAAAAATAGTTGTTTATAACTTATCAGACATCTGGTTCAGACAGAAATCAGGAATGAAGTGAATCATAGAACAATCGCTGTACTTAGATCTGAGTAACTTTGACAACAGCATGGGCTTAGAAGTAGAAGATTTGATGTTAGAGCAGAAGGAGAGGAGAAAAGAGACAGAAGGAAAGAGAATAAAGAGAGAATTATTCTGGGGACCATGATCATGCAATGTGTTGGATTAATGTAGAGAAATGTCTCCATAGTGATCATAATGACAAGATAATAATATTCATGGGGATTTTGTGACTATTGATTGATAAAGAATGCAAAGTGTAACAAATAATGCCTGACCCATAAAAGATATTCAGTAAATATCATGTATTTACCACCAAAGTTGCAGTTATGATTATGATTACAAAAGACACAAGTACATGAAGATTATATATATATAATTAGGAAAACATATGTTCTTAAGTTTGCCTAGTAGGGAAGTGTTAGACCCTAGACACAAAGTCAGCCTTGAGACTCAGCCTCCACATTACTGTTTATTACATCATGCTTCCAAACTGCTCAGAAGGAAAATGCACAGAGGCTAAAATATCTTTTCAGACATGGATAACATAAAAGTAGACTTGATTTACAAAATGGAGAAGGGAAATTGATATTCTATTGAAAACTTTTACCTACGGGATCTATCCACAGGTTTTTCGCTTATGCAATGTGACTCCAGATCCAATGTTTATAAATTCTACCATAGTATATAGCAGTTTATTCTCAAGTTATCACTTTGGGTTTCAATTTCTAATTAATGAAATTTAATTAGTTCTGGTAGAAAAAGTAGGGTCATTAATTACAAGATTAGTGTCCAGGAAAGCAGAGGTTGCACATGGTCTATTTTAATTTCTACTTAAGTCAATCAAAATGATCAACTCAGGCTGGGTGTGTATTTGTGTATTCCATTGTCTATTGACTAATAAGTCAGTAATTTGGGAAGAATTAACTGGCTGTAGTAACTGGATAAAATATTACTCATTTAGTGTTCTTATTAATTTTCATAGACTCCTCCCCCATCTTTTTTTAGTAGATCTCATCTTCATTATAGAAAAATGAAGATTTCAGATATTGCATGCTTTCTGGAAAAATAAAGGTGTTTGATGATTTTAAAGATATGTATGTATGTAAGTGTGTTTGTGTATTTTAATCAGAGCCAATATCTTATTAGATGTTAATCTGCTGCATAATTTCCTAGAAACTTTTTTCCCTTATCAATGAAATTACAAACAATACAGAGGGTTAATGTGAAAATTTACAATATTATTCAAAGTACCTAAAAAATTCAAATTAATTTTAGAAAATACCAAATTCAGTAAAATCTCATTTTGTTTCAAATAGTAGCTAATACAGAAAATAGATAAAAATATAGAGCAATTGCAGAATGCTTACTGTATAACAGACATTTAATCTTTGTAACATCATATGAAACAGTTATTATACCTGTTCAACATGAGACAAAAAGAAGAAAGAGGGGAAATTTAGGAAGCCATTATACAGTTCTGCTGCATCTATCAAGTTTTTTCTTTTAAATTCTTTTCACAATTCTTTTTTTAAATAAATTATGTCATGGCCTGACATTTAGAATTTTTTATTTTATTTTTTATGGGTCTTTTTTTATTATTGGTTGTTCAAAACACTACAAAGCTCTTCACATATCATATTTCATACATTTGATTCAAGTGGGTTATGAACTCCCATTTTTACCCTCTATACAGATTGCAGAATCACATCGGTTACACAACCACGTTTTTACATATTACCATACTAGTGACTGTTGTATTCTGCTATCTTTCCTATACTCTACTATCCCGACTCCCCTCCCCTCCCATCTTCTCTCTCTACCCGATTGCTGCAGTCAGGCTGGGCACAAAATCACAAGCCACTCAAACAGGAACAAACTTTATTTTTGAAACTCCCGCCAATGCCCTGTATGCTCCCAGGAAATATGCCGACCCACACACGTGGCATTCTCCCGGACCCACACACCAACAGGAAATCCCTCCTCTGGAATTCCCTCCTACCGCACTTCCCCAACCAATGGGAACTCTCCTGGAGTCCCGAAGCAGGCCAAGGTAGACAGCAGGGGTCTAATATCCATTTGAATGCAGATCTTAACATAATCATATCATCTCAATGGCTTGCTGGCATCACCTTTCAACCAAAAATGCCATGCATCATTTTTACTTGGCTGTGGCTCTTAGCATCTCCCCCCTTCTGTTTAATTAAGCAACAAGCAATGTGGCTTAGGGACCATGCCTGTTAGGTTGTCCAATTCAACATATGGTCCTTACCCGTCATCGGATGAGCTGACCTCTAGGCGTCAGCCTCCTGTCTTAGGTTGGTACCACTGCAATTGGATCATACCCGTCACTGACTACCGGTCCAGCATACAGCCATACTTGTGGATAGGCCTATGCACCAGTGGGGGGATGAGGTTCTTTGCCTCACCTCTGTTGGCCCCCAAGTTTGGCCTTGGTGCCAGTGGGGGGGTGAGGTTCTTTGCCTCACCTCTGTTGGCCCCCAAATTTTAGACCATCACTAGCAGAAGGGAGGAGGATACAGAAATGCCACGACACCAAGCCAATTTACGGCTCCTTTGGAAAAATTGTATCGCCGGTGACACCATCAGCAAAGATACGCCAGCACTACCACAATTTGCTGCACCAACAGATAGTTCACAGTGCATACAAGTGATAAATAGTTCAGGCAAGTTCTGCAAGCAGTTCAAAGTGGAGGAATCTATCAATATGTCCATTTCCTCCCAAAATAAATCAACTCCTTGATTGAGCATTACTTGTTCAGTTATTATTCATTGATGCATCAGTTTATAGAGTTTGTTGTGATAAATATTAAAGAAGCTGTAGTTTGGTTTCATCTTTGTCTTAACCGGCACTGGGATGAAGATAGGAATTCTG
Source organism: Callospermophilus lateralis (assembly GCF_048772815.1). Lineage (NCBI taxonomy): Eukaryota > Metazoa > Chordata > Mammalia > Rodentia > Sciuridae > Callospermophilus > Callospermophilus lateralis. Next base: position 142,729,247 of record NC_135306.1, read on the forward strand.
ACGATGATGCTAAAAAAAAAAAAAATTATGTAACATTCCAACAGGTACTAAGAAAACAATTTTCTGAACAATTTACATTATCCTGAACAGAATTATTAAATATGATGAAAAGGAAAGGTGAAAGTAAACAAACAGATCTGTTAAACTCCTTATTTGTTCACATATTAAAACAATCCTCAATAGCTGTTTAACCAATTTAAATTAAACCATTAAAATCACGTGAATAATAAAAAAAAATTGGATCCATTTTTTCATGAGCACTCCTCATATATAATATATGGACATATGCACATACAGACATACAACACAAAACAGAAGTGTGCACACATAACATACAACACATAAGACAATAGTAAATGTTTTGTAGCTTTACATAGGTGAAATCTCTATTGCAATGTTTAAAAACTCCACAGTCAAAAAATAAAACTGATCAGAAAAACATTAACCTAGGTCTGTATGAGCTCAAAAAATAAAATAGAACTTTATGATGTGGGAAAAGGCAATAATAAAATAGATATTGAAAAAAGCATCCTGGTTAATCGCTGTCGCAGATGTAAGAATAGCCAAGCTGGAGCTCTGGATATCAGCTGTTATGGATTTGAGTCAAATCATCTTCTTTTTGGCTGTAGAAATCACTTTGGTTAGTCTCTCTGGAGTCCAAATTGGCTGCTGTTCTCCCTGTGGAAACACACAAATAGAACCCCGACTCCAGACAATCACTGGGTCAGGACCTTTTCATTGTCCTGTTAGAATATCCTTCCAAAGTACCTTAGGCTTATGTACATTTTTTGGATACATATGTCTTTCCGCAGCACTAAGTCCTGATGAATCCAAATTTAAAAAGTTTAGAGTAAAAAGGGTTATTTTAAGTTTATCTTTGGGGGATATATACCCCTTTCCAATTCCCTCTTTTTGCTTTAATAAGTACATTTTAATAGTTTGATGAGCTCTTTCAACTATGCCTTGTCCCTGTGGATTGTATGGAATTCCTGTTATGTGAGTAATGCCAAATGATGAGCAAAATTGTTTAAAAGAGTTAGAGGTATAGCCAGGACCATTATCTGTTTTTAACTGTTTTGGAACGCCCACAGTGGCAAAATTTTGTAAGCAATGAGCTATAATATCTTTAGTTTTTTCTCTGGCATGAAGGAAGCCCATCAAAAATCCGGAAGAAGTATCAACTGTAACATGCAAATATTTTAATTTTCCAAATTCTGGCAAGTGTGTGATGTCCATCTGCCAAATATGGTTAGGTATCAATCCTCTAGGATTGACTCCAAGATTAACTTGTGGTAAAAAGGTCACACAATTTTGACATTGTTTTATTATATGTCTGACTGTTCCTTAGCTATTTTAAAGTGCTTTTGAAAAGTATTAGCATTGACATGGAACCTTTTATGAAAATTTATAGCTTCTTCTATTGTGGAGAAAATATGTATGTCATGTGTAGATTTATCTGCTAATTCATTGCCCAAACTAAGGGCTCCAGGCAATCCTGTAGGTGCCCTGATATGTCCTATAAAGAATGGATCTTTTCTGTCCCAGATTAGACTTTGTATAGTGGAAAACAAAGAGAAAACAGTAGAGGAAGGGGAAATCCTACCAGCATCTTCAAGGGATACTATAGCATTAACTAAACACTGACTATCAGAAAATAAATTAAATACAGAATCTTTAAACATCATAAAAGCTTGTAACACTGCATTAAGCTCTACCTTTTGAGCTGATTGTTTGGGTACTAAAAATGTAAAAGTTTGATCAGGGGTAACTACTGCTGCTGTACCATTATTGGACCCATCAGTGAATATATTTGGAGCATTCATGATAGGGTTTTTTTGTGTGTGTGTCATTTTTGGAAAAACCACAGGATGCAAAGACCAAAAAGACAACAAAGGATTAGATGGTAAGTGATTATCAAATGAAACATTAGATTTATACATGATTATTGCCCAAGTATTTAACTCATTAGCTAACTCATCAATTTGATCCATAGTATATGGAGGAATAATTTTATAGGGAGAAATCCCAAACACTCCCTTTGCTGCTCTTATTCCTTTGAGTATTAATTGTCCTACAGCCTCAGGATACCTAGTAAGAATGGTGTTAGGAGAATAAGACAAATGTATCCACAATAATGGACCTTCTTGCCAAAATACTCCTGTAGGAATATTTTTTTGTTGGTAGTACAATAAATAATAAAGGCAAACTTATATCAATTCTATCCAAATGCATATTTTCCATATATGTTTCAATGATTTTTAATGCCTTTCTTACTTCAGGCATTAACATGCAGGGTGAATTTGGATCTGATGGACCTTTTAGGATATCAAATAAAGGTCATAATTCTCCTGTTGGTATGCCTAAATAAGGCCTTATCCAATTTATGTCTCCCAATAACTTTTGAAAGTCGTTAAGTGATTTGAGTTGATCTACTTGTATTTGAATTTTTGGTGGATGGACCATGGTTGAGGATAATAGAACTCCTAAATAATTAATTGGAAGATTTAATTGTACTTTTATCTATTACTATCTCTAGATTATAATTTTTTAATAAATTTGTAAGTGTGGCATAACATTCTAGCAATGTGTTTTTATCTTTATGTGCCAATAATACATCATCCATATAGTGAAAAATTTGTAGTTCAGGATTTTGATTTCTATGTGGCTGGATTGCTTTGTTAACATAAATTTGACACATAGTTGGACTATTAGCCATCCCTTGAGGGAGTACTTTCCATTCATATCTCTGATCAGGACCTTCATGATTCAGTGCAGCGATAGTAAATGCAAAACGTGGACTATCCTCAGGATGAATTGGAATTGAAAAAAAACAATCTTTAATATCTATAGCTAAAACATACCAGGTTTTTTGGCAAAGCAGACATTGGGGAATCCTTGATTGAGTATGTCCCATAATAACCATCTCATTATTAATGGCTCTTAAATCTTGTAATAATCTCCATTTACCAGATTTCTTTTTAATGACAAAAATGGGAGTATTATGGGGAGATACCGAAAGTTGTATATGTCCCTCTGCTAATTGTTGTTTGACCAGGTTATGGGCTACTTGTATCTTTTCTTTAGTCAGGGGCCACTGAGGAACCCATACTGGTCTTTCTGATTTCCAAGTAATTTTGATTGTCTCAGTGGCCCTTTCTGAAAACCCAATCCATGTCTATTTATTCCTTGATCTATTTGAATTGGTGCTGTTATACCTTGTTCTTGTTCTCTTAATCTTTTTTCTTTCCTAAAGCCTTGTCTAGCCCTAGTAGTGGGTGCATTAGGATTGATGTTATTTGTTAATGTCAAACCTAATTGATCTAGGACATCTTGTCCCCATAAATTTATAGGAAAATGATCCAATACATATGGCTGTATAGTTCCTTCACATCCTTCAGGATCCTTCCAATCTAATACCATTGCACTTCTATGGGGATTAGTTGCCACTCCTAGGCCTCGAAGCATTTGAGTGGCTTGTTGTAATGGTCAATGTTTTGGCCATTCTTGATGAGATATGATGCTAAGGTCAGCTCCTGTGTCCAATAGCCCATTAAATTCATGTCCTTGAATATTTAGTTTTAGCATTGGGTGAGAATCTAAATTTAAAAATAGCATAGCCCAATCTACACCTGTGGAGCCTAATCTCCTGGAACCTCTTTCTACAGTATGACTGGAAAATTTATCATGCAGGCTGGGTATTATTAATAACTGTGCTATTCTATCTCCTGGTGAAATTACTGATATACCTCTTGGAGAACTAGCTATAATTTTTATTTCACCTTCATAATCGGGATCAATTACCCCAGGACTTAACATAAGTCCTTTTAGTGTAGAAGAACTGCGTCCCAATAATAAGCCTACTGTTCCTTGGGGAAGAGATTCTTTTACTCTTGTAGGAATGATTTGAACTCCCATCTCTGGAGTTAGTACTGCTCTGGCGGAGGCACAGATATCCAACCCTGCACTCCATATAGTTTGTCTGATGTGGCATTTAATGGATAATGTGTCCTGGGTACTACCCTGATGGTGTTGCTGGGTTCCTCCATTGCCCCGTATATTTGTGGTTGTGGGGCCCGGAGCATTGGGCCCCCCAGTCCGTTTTTTGGCAATGGAGCCTGATGCCTTTCTCCATGATATCGTGGGTAAACACTTGGTCTTTGTCCATTTTTTGATAACGGAATACCCTCTATGGTGGTTTGAGAAAGGCATTCATTAGCCCAATGTCTCCCTCTACAGCATCATGGGCAAATACCCAGTATTCTATTCCTTTGATACCTAGCTTTGTTAAACCCTCCTCCTATGGGGCAACTCCTTTTAAAATGTCCTGTTTGTTCACAATTGTAGCATGTTTTTGGCCTGGCATCTAAAGCCTGTTGTATTGCAGCTTCCAAGACTTGCCCTTGTTCATTAATGTCTCTACATAATTTAATATATGTGTTTAAATCTTCACGTCTCCATGGTCTAATGACCTCTCTGCAGTAACAATTTGCTTGGTCATAAGCCAGTTATTTTATTAATGGCATTGCTTGTTCTGTATCCCCAAAAATTCTGGCAGATGTTTGAATAAGCCTATCTACGAATTCAGCGTAAGGTTCATTAGTTCCTTGTATTACCTTAGATAATTGTCCTTGTAAATCTCCATGCCCCTGTAAAGTTTTCCATGCCCTAACTGCATCTACAGCAATTTGTGTGTATACACCAGGATCATATTCAATTTGTTGCTGTTGACCCTCATAAGGTCCCTTTCCTAACAACGTATCTAGATTTCTTTGAGGGTAACTGGCTGCTGCATTTCGCCTAGCTGTCCCCTTGCAAAATTCCTCATTGGCAACCTTCCATAACAAATATTGTCCTCCATTTAGCACAGATCGACACATATTAGCCCAATCTGCTGGCGTCATGTCCAAGTTGGTAATGGATTCGACCATGCTTACTGTGAAGGGTGCTTGTGGACCATAGGTTGTTACAGCCTCCTTTAACTGCTTCACTGTTTTGAAATCTAAAGCACAGTGAATTCGTTGCCCTCCTGCCTGCTCAAGAACAGGACATGCTAATCTTTGAGGTCCTACCTCAGGATTCCATCTATCAACTATGGGGGTTGAGGGCCACTCAGCTGTCTCTATAGATGGAGTGATTGGTTGAATTATGCCCTCCGGTGATAGAACGAAGTTAGTAGCAGTCTCCTGTTGTAGTTTCCTGCCTCATAGCTGTTTGTCCTTTAAGCTTTCTTCCTTTAAATTTTCTTCCTCTTTCTGACTAGGTCGAGAGACCTTCCCTTTTGCTTGACCTAACATGTTTTCTACCATAGTCTGGACCTCTAACAATTTAATTAGCAGTTTTTCAGTTTGTTTTTTATTAATTTCTAATCTACTATAAAGATAACACAACCCAACAAGATAACATAAAACAAAACCGAAACAGAATGAAACAAAAACGGAGCAAAAATCTTTGTATCAATTTTCTCTTTCTCAGGGCCAAACAACTTCAAACCTTGAGCCAACCATTTTTCCCAGTTTGTCTGAGAAAGTTCTAGGGATAGGCCACTTGAAACAAAAACAAAATAAATCAAAACAAGAACACATTGTTTTTTGAAATAGTCACCCATTCTCTTGCCTTCCCTCTGGGGCGAGCAATTTTACTTACCTCTGAGCTTCAGGCGTTCCCAGGATGTAGGCTCCCTATTTACCTCTCTTATTGTTTCTCTTGCTGAGAAAAAAACTTTTTAGTTTGAGTAAGTCCTATTTGTTGATTCTTGTTTTTAACTCTTGTGCTATGGGTGTCCTATTAAGGAATTTGGAGCCCGACCCCACAATATGTAGATCAGAGCCAATTTTTACTTCTATCAGACGCAGAGTCTCTGATTTGATATCAAGCTCCTTGATCCATTTTGAGTTAACTTTGTGCATGGTGAGAGAAAGGGATTCAGTTTCATTTTGTTGCATATGGATTTCCAGTTTTCCCAGCACCATTTGTTGAAGATGCTATCCTTCCTCCATTGCATGCTTTTAGCCTCTTTATCGAATATAAGATAGTTGTAATTTTGTGTATTGGTTTCTGTGTCCTCTATTCTGTACCATTGGTCCACCTGCTTGTTTTGGTACCAGTACCATGCTGTTTTGTTACTATTGCTCTGTAGTACAGTTTGAAATCTGTTATCGCTATATCTCCTGATTCACACTTCCTGCTTAGAATTGCTTTTGCTATTCTGGGTCTTTTATTTTTCCATATGAATTTCATGATTGCTTTATCTATTTCTACAAGAAATGCCATTGGGATTTTTATTGGCATTGCATTGAACCTATAGAGAACTTTTGGTAATATCACCATTTTGATGATGTTAGTTCTGCCTATCCATGAACAGGGTATATTTTTTCATCTTCTAAGATCTTCTCCTATTTCTCTCTTTAGGGTTTTGTAGTTTTCATTGTATAAATCTTTCACCTCTTTTGTTAGGTTGATTTCCACATATTTTATTTTATTTTTTTGAGGATATTGTGAATGGGGTGGTTTTCCTCATTTCCATTTCAGAAGATTTGTCGCTGATATACAGGAATGCCTTTGATTTATGCGTATTGATTTTATATCCTGCCACTTTGCTGAATTCATTTATTAGCTCTAGTAGTTTCTTTGTAGACCCTTTTGTGTCTTCTAGGTATAGGATCATATCATCCGCAAATAATGATGATTTAAGTTCTTCTTTTCCTATCTTAATGCCATTAATTTCTTTTGTCTGTCAAATTCTCTGGCCAGTATTTCGAGAACTATATTGAATAGAAGTGATGAGAGAGGGCATCCCTGTCTTGTTCCAAATTTTAGAGGGAATGCCTTCAGTTTTTCTCCATTTAGAATGATGCTAGCCTGAGGCTTAGCATATATAGCTTTTACAATGTTGAGGTAAGTTCCTGTTATCCCTAGTTTTTCTAGTGTTTTGAACATAAAGGGATGCTGTACTTTGTCGAATGCTTTTTCTGCATCTATTGAGATGATCATATGGCTCTTATCTTTAAGTCTATTGATGTGGTGAATAACATTTATTGATTTCTGTATATTGAAACAGCCTTGCATCCCAGGGATGAATCCTACTTGATCATGGTGCACGATCTTTTTGATATGTTTTTGAATCTGATTTGTCAGAATTTTATTGAGGAGTTTTTGCATCTAAATTCATTAGGGATATTGGTCTGTAGTTTTCTTTCTTTGAGGTGTCTTTATCTGGTTTGGGAATCAGACCTCATAGGATTGGCCTCATAGAATGAATTTGGAAGTTCTCCCTCTTTTTCTATCTTCTGAAATAGATTGTGGAGTATTGGTATTAGTTCTTCTTTAAAGTTCTTGTAAAACTCTGCTGTATATCCATCCGGTCATGGGATTTTCTTGGTTGGTAGTCTTTTGATGGCTTCTTCTATTTCCTCACTTGATATTGGTCTGTTTAGGTTGTTTATATCTTCCTGACTCAATCTGGGTAGTTCATATGTCTTAAGAAATTTATCGATGCCTTCACTATCTTCTATTTTATTAGAGTATAGGGTTTCAAAATAATTTCTAATTATCTTCTGTATATCTGAATTGTCTGTTGTGATGTTGCCTTTTTCATCCCCTAAGCTAGTAATTTGGGTTCTCTCCCTACTTCTCTTTGTTAGCGTGGCTAGTGTTCTATCAATCTTATTTATTTTTTCAAAGAACCAACTATTAGTTTTGTCAATTTTTTGATTGTTTCTTTTCTTTCGATTTCATTGATTTCAGCTCCAATTTTAATTATTTCTTGCCTTCTACTGTATTTGCTGCTGATTTGTTCTTATTTTTCTAAGGCTTCCAGGTGTAGTTTGAGGTCATTTATTTGTTGGATTTTCCTTCTTTTAAGGAATGAACTCCATGAAATAAATTTTCCTCTTAGTACTGCTTTCATAGTGTCCCAGAGATTTTGATATGTTGTGTCTGAGTTTTCATTTACCGCTAAGAATTTTTTAATTTCCTCTTTGATGTCTTCTGTAACCCTTTGTTCATTCAGTAGCATATTGTTTAATCTCCATGTGATGTAGGATTTTTCCTTTCTCATTTTATTATTGATTTCCAATTTCATTCCATTATGATCAGATAAAATGCATGGTAGTATCTCAACTTCTTTGTAATTGCTAAGATATTCCCTGTGACATAATATATGGTCTATTTTTGAGAAGGATCCATATGGTGCTGAGAAGAAAGTGTATCCGCTTGATGTTGGGTGGTATATTCTGTATATATCAATTAAGTCTAAATTATTAATTCTATTATTGAGCTCTATGGTTTCTTTATTCAACTTTTGTTTGGAAGATCTGTCCAGTGTTGAGAGAGGTGTGTTAAAATCTCCCATGATTATTGCGTTGTGGTCTATTTCACTCTTGAACTTGAGAAGAGTTTGTTTGATGAATGTAGCTGCACCATTGTTTAGGGCATATATATTAATGATCATCAAGTCTTGTTGGTGTATGGTTCCCTTGAGCAGTATGTAGTGTCCTTGTTTATCCCTTTTAATTAACTTTGGCTTGAAGTCTATTTTATTTGATACAAGTATGGATACCCCTGCTTGCTTCCGGGATCCGTATGAGTGATATGATTTTTCCCAACCTTTCACCTTCAGTCTGTGTAAGTCTTTTCCTATCAGATGAGTCTCCTGTAGGCAGCATATTGTTGGATCTTTTTTTAAAATCCATTCTACTAGCCTATGTCTTTTGATTGGTGCATTTAAGCCATTAACATTTAGGGTTACTATTGAGATATGGTTTGTATTTCCAGCCATATTTGATTATGTATGTTACTTAACATGATTTGTTTTTCTTCTATGCTTAGTTTTTCCTTTACTGTACTACCTCCCGCTGTTGGTTTTCATTGTTATTTTTCATTTCCTCTTCCTGTAATGTTTTGCCAAGGATGTTTTGAAGAGCTGGTTTCCTAGCTGCAAATTCTTTTAACTTTTGTTTATTGTGGAAGATTTTTATTTCATCTTCAATCCTGAAGCTTAATTTTGCTGGATACATGATTCTTGATTGGAACCCTTTTTCTTTCAGCATTTGAAATATGTTGTTCCAGGATCTTCTAGCTTTCAGAGTCTGTGTTGAAAGATCAGCAGTTATCCTGATTGGTTTACCCCTAAACGTAATCTGCTTCCTCTCTCTTGTGGCTTTTAAGATTCTCTCCTTATTCTGTATGTTGGGCATCTTCATTTATTATGTGTCTTGGTGTGGATCTCTTATGATTTTGTACATTTGGTGTCCTGTAGGCTTCTAGTATTTGGATTTATTTTTTATTCTTTAAGTCTGGGAAGTTTTCTAGTATTATTTCATTGAATAGATTGCTCATTCCCTTGGTTTGGGCCTCTATACCCTCTTGTATCCCAATAACTCTTAGGTTTGGTTTCTTTATGTTATCCCATAATTCTTGGATATTCTGCTCATGATTTCTTAACATTCTCGCTGAGCTATCTATGTTCTTTTCGAGTTGAAAAACTTTGTCTTCGTTGTCTGAAGTTCTATCTTCTAAGTGTTCTACTCTGCTGGTAATACTCTAATTTAAGTTTTTAATTTGGTTTATTGTTTCCTGCATTTCCAGGATTTCTGTTTGTTTTTTTATATCCTCTATCTCCCTATAGAGTTGATCTTTTGCTTCTTGGATTTGTTTATGTAATTCATTGTCAATGTGATTTTTCATTGTCTGAATTTGCTGTGTAATGTCTTCCTTGAGACTCCAGATCATCTGAAGCATGTTGAGTTGACCTGTATTGTTTGTGGTCCTTTCTTTCCTTGTCTTCTCATACTGCTCATGATTCTTTCTAGCTTTGTGAAACTGTTGTGTTAATGTTTTTCCCTTTATATATTTATTCTTGTATAGCTCCAAAATCCCTCTTTTGCAGAGAAAGACAATGTTAACAGTTCCCAATATCAACAGTACATTATCTAAGCACAAGTTTTCATTATTAATACATTTATAGTTAGATTCTAAGTCTATAGATATTGGTTTTAATTATTACTTAAGAATATATTCATTAGTTTCATAAAAGGCATACCATATCTGGTGGCATATAGAAAACTTAATTTCAGAGGAAGGATGTTATACTTAGAGGGAAAGGAGTGAGGGTATGAGGTTAAACTAACTTAGCACCTTTGGAGAATTCTAACAAATAGACTGGTAATTTATGGAAGAATGTATAGACTCAACCTCCTATCTGCATTTAGATAGTTACCCTATGTATAGATAGCAAAAGTTAGGAGATTGAAAGTGGGATAGAGAGAATACGAATAAAAAAAAAGAAAAAAAAATAATAAGGAAGAAAAGAGAAATAAGAGAAGGAAAAGGAAAGTAAGATAGAAATAAAGAAAAAAAATGGGGGGAAGGTGGGTTATATGCAATTCCTCTATATTATATTACATGGTAATTCGGTTGTTCATGCACAGTTCTTGGTTTTGCATATGTTGAAGTTGTGGAAGAGAGAGAAGAAAAGAGAAAAAGAAAGAGAAAAAAAAATAAGTCTCTCAGAACACTGTTTTCCTTGCTTCCAGTAGGTGGTGTTGTCTATTCCTAGCTTGAGCCTCTGTATTCAGGGTGGTGGGTATAGCCAGTGTGAAAGGAAATGAGCTTCCACCTGTATCTTCCCTACTCTAGTCTCTGAGGTAGAAACCAGGTGCCTGTACAGTTGTTGTTTTGCGTTGATAGCTACAACCTCCAAAAGCCTGTGGGAAATATTTTGAGTTATCACAGCTTAGGGTGGGGGAGTTGGAAACCTGGTGCCTGGATCAGCCGCAGAACCGTGCTGGTAGCCACACCCCCTTTGATGGGTTTTAAGGGTTGAAGGGCTTCCTCCGGACTAGCACAAAGGGCGGGGCCAGACTTCCTTCTCCAGTCTGGCTTGGCACACGCTGGGCGTTTTCCTCCTAAAATTTTTTAAAATAGTCTTTCTGACAAGTTCTTGGGACCACACCTCAGTTGTTCTAGTATATGTTTCTGAAAGACCCAATGAAATATCCAGAGAGGCATGCAAGGTTTATTAAAAAATGTTTATTAGGAAATTCCACTTTGAAAAAAACCTATGTCCTCCACAATGTTTTGCTAAATAGCATCTATGTCCCTATGTCCCTCACTACACTACTCCAGAAAGTCCACAGGTGACAGGCAGGACAGAGAGCATCTACTTCCCACATGGTACTGTGGGCCAACTGGAGGAATAGAACTTATCTTCTTCACAGTGCCTTGCCTCAATTCCTTGCCAGTTACTGCAGGAAAAGGGGTTTTGTATGTTAGGATATAGGATCAGTGATCTCTTTAGTATAGGATCAGTGATCTCTTTAAATTGCTTAGTCTGCTTTGTTCCTTATGTAATTAGCATTCCAGAAAGCAGCCACCCTGAGGAACGTTCAGGAAAGCAGTTCCTAGCAGGTAAAACTAATTGGTCTTATTTGTAATATATAGAAGATGAGAATCAGCATCCTTTGAGATAATATGTTTCCCGGACATTTTGGTCCTGGTCCACTTTAATTGTTCCCTTAAGTTGCTATGTTCTTTGGGAATGAAAAAGTGTGTTTCAGGGACATGATGCTTTACTGCCATACCTTTGTTTAAAGAAGACACACAGGTACTCACAGTATTTTGGGGGGAAGACATTCAAATACATAGATAATTCCCAAACGGAGTAAGAAGCATCATGATAGAAACGAACACAGGGTAATAATATGAAATAATGTGAAAAAGTTTTGAAAGAGCAAGAAAATATATTTTAACTGTAGAAAAGTCCGTTTTCAAAGCATGTGATACAGGATTTTTAGTAGTAATTGAAGTTAAATGTGTAAATAGAAATCTAATGATGGTGAGACTTAACCTTTCCTGGGTGTGTGGGGGATTATTTTTCCTTGAAAGTGTACACTTTGAACTTTTAATTAAAATTTACATAGAACATTTTAGATGCAGATATAAAAATAATTATCATCTTTTATCCTGTGTTATTTCAATTTTTTAAAATAATTAGTAGTTTTAGCAATAAACTTCATGTCATTTTGATAACAGAAATTTACTAATTATAAAAATACAAGCTGGGTGTAATAGTGTATACCTATAATCCCAGTGACTCAGGAGGCTGATGCTGGAGTCGCAAAACTTTTGAGTCCAGCCTGAGCAACTTAGCTTGACCCTGTGTCAAAAAAAAAAAAAAAAAAGGGAGAGGAGTATGTAGTTCAGTGGCTAGGTACCCCTGGAATCAATCCACAGTACAAAAAAAAAAAAAAAGCAAAACCCTAAACAAATTCATTAAAATATCCCTATAATTGGCATTTTATAGAGTTGTGGATGTCAAAGCAAGCATTGATAGACAAATAGCTTTATTTGTCTTAAAAATTTTTAGACTGTGTAACGAGAGCTATGTGAACGGTAACCAGTTATTGAATGCAGGGATTTTTGTTAAGTTCTCACATTCACCTCAAATAGGCCCTTTCCACGGATGAGAATGAGTGTCTTTATGCCTCCCTGGCCTTAATCAATAGTTACAGAGGACATATAACCATCACATTTATCACATTTCCTGGTGATGTGGCTTAGTTTGTTACAAACTGTAAATCAAAGATATCAAAGATATCAAAGTATAAGGACAACATAGCCTAGAAATAATCATATCTAATGTCTATTCAGCACTCATGAGTCATAGATAATCTAAGTTTTACATATATAAATTTTCTAAAAACTTAAAATAGGAGCCATTGTTATTCCTTATTTTGTAGTTGAGGAAACTCAGACAAATAAATGACCCAAGCAGCGTCACAGAGACTGAAGCCAGGCACACTGGCTCTGGAGTATGATCTTTACTGACCCTCTACCTCATCATAGAGAGAGAAAATATGAGTCACTATCACATTTCTGAACAGCTAATGCAGAAGACCTTATGTCAATATCTCAGGAAGAACAGAGCTTCATGTTTGCCTGAATTCCTCTCACCACGGACTGTATAATCAATCGCATAACTTAAAATGAAAATCTCTACACAATATAGATTGAATTAGTTCCTTATTATAATGGGTGTATTTCATTTCTATATAGAATTTCTTATAGAACACAGCAGTTATTGTCATTATACCTAACTTTATAGATGGGATCATTAAATATTTTGAAAATACTTTGTCATATTTTATCTTTAGCCCCGCCTTGGCCTAAATAGGCTTATTTTTCTGTGTAACAGGTATTAGCTTGCATATCTATTCTCTCATTAGTGGAATTAAAAACAGTAGAAAATGAATTGAGTTTCAGCAAAAAGAAGAAAGAGTGAGAGTAACTGGATCATTTGAAATATATAGGGTATGACAGTTCTCTTTACAGTGATTTCATTTCCAATATTGAAAGAACAGGGGAAATGCCTTAGTAAATAAGGTTTCTCACAGTTTCCATCTGTAGATGCAATTGCTTCTCCCAAAGGAATAAAGATAGTTCCTGGTCTCTATGTGTACTTGATTCCTTTTGCTTTCTAGTAATTTCCATGTCACATCACTTTATAGCATTTGAAATGTTTTAGTTTAGAGCCGACAGCAGTTGTGTGAAAACAGTAAAAAAACAAATTAGGGAGGATAAAAAATTTAAACAAGGTTTAAAGGAAAACAAATCCCAATCTTTGTAACTATTTTTCTGAAATATGCAATTTCTACTTTTGTTCTAACTTTGTGGCTTTTATTCCTAAAATACATTTTATGAGACATTCTTTTTAGAAAATGAAAATAACTTGACAACTAGAATTAAGTACTTTGTATATTTAGAAAGAACCTTATAATTACTATCTTTCAGTATTTTTCAAATAGCAATAGAAATTAGATATTAGGGTTCTCATTTTATAGAAGGATGTGAGATTTGAAAATGATGTGGCCATTTATAAAGTCACATAGTCATTAAATTATAGCATCTAATTTCCTCCATCTGACCAGGAGCAAACGTGAAAAACAACTGATATCATTGTGACCCCATAATCAATGCAGAGAAAAATCAAATTTCTCTAAGGCCAATATGTGCAGTATAGTACATTTTATTCTATCTTGTTATTTTGTATTAATAAATATGTGAAGATATCTTATTTCCCTCCAGAAATTAATTGCAATTTCATATTTGTACAGATTGATTCCTTGATGTAAGTTTTGTTTCAAGGATGATTTTTTTTCTTTCTCGCAGTTACTCTTTACTCAGTACCTAGTGCAATATGGTGATTTTCTTACATTCTTGCATCCCTGGCTAGTTGTTTATTTCTTTAATTTACAAAGAGATGTAAAAAAAGATCCTTAATTTCATTTTTGTTAATCCTGTTGTAATAAAAATACAATTCTGATAAACAAATTGGCACCTACTTGAGTGCATCTATAAACAATGTTCTCTGTACTAGCAGGTAAATAGAATCAGGAGGAGAAAGAGCCTTTGTTGGACATGCTGTATCATGGTACCTCACAATCCATAATTGCAAAACTTTGGCCACATCATTGGTTAACCAAAGGAGATACTTTATTACTTAGTGGTATTGTCTCAAAATAATTTAATTAAATTCTAAAAGAATATGAGATTAATTGTATCTTTCTTCCTATGGCACAGAGATAAGATAATACAAACAGGATTGAAAGTAGAAAAGAAATCCAGAGATTTGGAGAAAAATGGAGAGGGGGAGGGAGGAAGAGGAAAGAGGGAGAGGGAGAGGGAGAGGGAGAGGGAGAGGGAGAGAGACAGAGAAAGATAGAGACTGAGATTAAATCCCAGGCCTCATTATATTGGAGATAATGATCTGAGCTGAACAAATGATTTAAGAAAAAAAATGTGGGGGGAAATGTACACTCAGACACTGCTGGTAGGACTACAAATTGGTGCAACCAATGGTCATTCCTCAGGAAACTTGCAATGGAACCACCATTTGACCCAGTTATCCTACTCCTTGGTTTATACCCACAGGACTTAAAATCATCATATTGTAGTGATGCAGCCACATCAATGTTAATAGCAGCTCAATTTACAATAGCTAAACTATGGAACCAAACTATGTGCCCTTCAACAGATAAATGGATAAAGAAAATTATATATATATGATGGAATATTACTCAGCCTTAAAGAAGAATGAAATGATGGCATTTTCCAGTAAATGGATGGAGTTGCAGAATATCATGCTAAATAAAATAAGCTAATCCCACAAAACCAAAGGCTGAATGTTTTCTCTGATATGTGGATGCTAACTCACAATAAGGTGTCTGGTGGCCAGGGAACAATAGAGTACTTTAGATTAGGTAGAGGCAGTGAAGGAAAGGGAGGGGTATGAGGATAAGAATGATAGTAGAATGAATGAGACATTATTATCCTATATACATAAATAACAATATGATGGGTGTGATTCTACATCATGTACAACCAAAATAATGAAAAATTATACTCCATCTATATGTAATGTGTAGCAAAGTGCATTCTTCTGTCATGGATAACTAAATAGAACAAATAAAAATTGATTAAAAAAAAAAAAAAATATATATATATATATATATATATATATATATTACTAATCAAAAGAAGACATCTGATTTCTGGTTTGGAAATATCAAGCAAATAAAATTTGCGACAATAATTATTAATCATCAACGAATTATACTAAACTGAAAAAATAACCTAAACAAATAAACAAAAAAATAAAAATCATGGTTACAAACTTGAAATAAGATAATTTGAAAACAGTGCTATATAAATAAAGAACTAAAGAAAAAGGAGAAATTCATAATTATAGTAGGAATTTTGATAAAATGCAATAAAATGATAAATAAATTATTAAAATACTTGAAATAGTAACTATACAACATGATATATGCATTAATTAAACTGATTATTCCAATGATTTTACAATATGTGTGTATATTAAGTTATGACCTTGTAAAACTTAAATTTTTACAGTTTTATTTTTAACTCTACCTTAGTGAAAATGAAAGTTTTAATATTTTAAAATTGTTGAACATCTCTGAATACACTATTTTCCCTTAAGTTGATACATGAAGAGAGAATGCAAATATATACACACACATACACACACACACACACACACACACATGCACAAAATATTTTAAATAACTTTTAAGGCATTTAAAATAACATTGCATACACTAAATTATGTAAAGCAACTTAGCACATTTCAAAAAACTGGTAACAGTTCCATCAGCTTAAAAACCATTAAATTGTAGATTAATTGTAAAAATGTAGTATTGAAAAAAATAAATGAAAACACCTATTGAAAAAATATTCACCCTAATTAACACAAGACAAGATACATTTGAATAAAAATGGTTTTATTATAAATTAAACAATAAAATTACTATATTTCAGAATATTTGAAACACAACTAAATTAAGATTTTCATTGAAAATGAATTAAATAAGCATAGGGGAAAGAAAATATAAAGTATTAAGAACAGAAAAGAGGAATGAAATAATTTCTGCAGATAATATAATACCACATATATAGCCAATTTTCCCAGCACCATTTATTAAAAACATTGTCTTTTCTCCAGTGTATGCTTTTGGATACTTTGTCAAGGATAGGATTACTTTAGATGTGTGGGTCTGTCTCTGTGTCTTATATACTGTACCATCTGATTTTTTGACCAATATCATGCACTTTTTGTCGGTATAGATGTGTAATATAATTTGAAATTAGGTCATGAAAGCTATTAACAACTTTAGGAAAAATGTATCATTAGAATGAATCAAAGAATTCCAAAAAATTGTACAGTATAAAATCCACAAACAAACTCAGTTTTGTTTCTACACACTAACAATATCCAATCCAAATTATAATAACATCAAAAATAATAAAAACCCTAGAATCAACTTAACAAAATATTTGAAAGACTTGTGCACTGAAAACTAAAAAATACTAATGAAAGAAATTAAAGGCGAATAAATGGAAAGATCTCCCCATTTATGGACATTATATTGTTAAAATACTCATACTATTCAAAATTATCTACAAATTCAATGAAAGCACTATAGAATCCCAACTACATACTTTAATGAAATTGTAAAACAATCCTAAAATTCATCTTTGCAATGGCAAAAAGTAACCTAAATAGTAAAACGTATCTATGAAAAAAGAATATAGCTGGAGACATTGCAATTTCTGATTTCAAAATGTATTATACAGCAATAGCTATTACAGATGAAGTGGTCTTACGGAAACAGACACGTAGATCCATGAAACAGAATTAAGTAACCAGAAATAAACATGTCAACAATCAACAAATGTTTTGACAAGAGTGTGAGGAATATATAGTAAGAAATGGATAGTCTCTTCATCAAATAATGTTGGGGAAAAAATTGGTATGCCATACGAATGAATGAAATTGACCCCTCATCTTACAGCACACATTAAAATCAACTCAAAATAGATTAAATACTCAAAGAATGAAAACTGCAAAAATCTTAAACAAAAACATATGTGAAAAGGTTTGTGACATTGGTTGTTGTCAATCTCATGGAAACGATACTGAAAATATACAAACACAAAAGCAAAACTAGTCAAGTGGGACTATATTGAAGTAAAAAAAATTCTTGCATAGCAAAGAAAAGAACAGAAGGAAAAGGCAATTTATGAAATGAGGGAAATATTTGCAAACCACATATCTTATGAGAGTTTTCAAATTAAGTTAAATTTAGCCTCCAATTGAAGTACATTTCAATAAGTAAATAAACTACAACTTAATCTGAGAGTATATTGTTGTAACCAGAAATCACTGGACTTAAACTTCTTAAGCATATTAAATAAGGGAAAAGCCAAACTGAAACAAATCAAGCTACTTTTATATGTCACTTTTTTTTTTCTATCTATAAATACTGACTGCCCCCATGGCGGAATGGAGTTCACATAACAATTTCTGTTCTGCGGTGCTAGCTGACTCCTGGATTATTTCTTTGCTCAAATTACTCGGCTAAATTTAATTCATCTAAAAAAAAATTAAAATGGAGAGATAGCCAATATTTATCAAGAATAACTTAAAAACAAATAACCCAATTAAAACAAGGATAAAGAACTTAAATAGATATTTCTCTGAAGAAGACATTGAACAGGTATATGAAAAACTGTTCAACATCATTAAACATCAGGAAAGTAAAAATCAAAAATAGAATGAGATATTACCTCACATCTGTTAAAATGAGTATTATAAAAATAGATTACAAATTTTGGCAAGGACCCTTTTTACAAGATTGATAGGAATTTCAAATGGTTTAATTACTGTGGAAAACAATATGGAGCTTCCTCAAAAGAATAAAAATAGAAACACCTTGTGATCCAGTTTTATGGTTTGGATACAATGTGTTTTGCAAAAGCTCCTGTGTGAAATGCATCGTCCAGAGGTAATATGTCTAGAGGTAAAATAATAAGATTATGAGAATGCTAACCTAATCAGCCATCCTACTTTGAGTGACCTAACTGGGTTATGTCTGTAGGCAGGTGGGGCATGGCTGGAGAACATGGGCTACTGGGGGCATGATTTGGAGTTTATCTTCCCTGTGGCCCCTATCCCATTCTCCTGCTCTGCTTTCTGACTGCTGTGAGCAGAGCAGTGCTCCTCTGTCTCATGCTTCCTCTCTATTGTGTTCCTCACTCAGGCCCAGAGCAATGGAATCTGCCCACCATGGACTGAACCTCTGAAACTGTCAGCCTCAAATAAAAGCTTCCTCCTCTAAGTCATACTTGTCAGGGATTTTGATCCTAGCAAGGAAAAGCTAACTATCACATTTAGAAAGTCCTGAATTTTGATAAATTCAAAATAACCTGTAATAAGTATTTTGAAAGGAGATTTTTTTTAAAGAGATAGTGAATGTGTGTGTGTGTGTGTGTGAGAGAGAGAGAGAGAGAAAGAGAGAGAGAGAGAGAGAGAGAGAGAGAGAGAGAGAGAGAGAGAGAGGGAGAGAGGGAGAGAGAGAAGTTTTTAATATTTAGTTTTTAGTTTTCGGAGGACACAACATCTTTGTATGCGGTGCTGAGGATCGAACCGCGCTGCTCGCATGCCAGGTGAGCGCGCTACCGCTTGAGCCACATCCCCAGCCCCTTGAAAGGATATTTACACTGTTCTTCTTTTCAGCATTATTCTCAATAGCCAAGATGTGGACACAGCTGTTTTATTAATGGAAAAATCGATAAAAATATGGTATACACACACAATGGATGATTATTCAGCATTAAAAGGAAGGAAATCCTGATATTTGCAGCAATGTTACATATGACAAAATGTTGAGGGGGTTATGCTAAGTGAATAAGTTAGGCACTAAAAAATAAACACTTCATCATTCCACTTACACGAGGTATCTAAAACAGTCAAATATGCAGAAACAGAGAGTAAAACCATGGTTGCCAGTAGCTAGAGAGAGGGGCACATTGGTTGTTGCTATTCATGACTGCAAAGTTGCAGTTATGAAAGATGATTAAATTCGAAAAATCTGTTCTACAGCATTGTACCTCTATAGTCAACCATGCTGTATAATTCACTTACAAATTTGCCAAAAGTGTAGATCTCTTGTTATGTGTTTTTACACCAGCTGAAAAACACACAGAGGAGACAGAGAGGTAAGTGTGTCTGTTGTCTCAGGTTCCTACCCTAAAGCTTATGGGCTGATGGGCTGGCGGCAAAGTTCAGAAGACCTCAGGCTGTGCAATATTCAACTTGCACTGAGAAAGGCTGCAAGACCTCAGATAAAGGACAGAGAGCATTTGTGGGGGGACCCTGTCCTGCCACAGAAGTGCTTGTCCCATATGAATCAGCAGTTTAAGGATGTCTTATCATATTTTTACTTCAAAGTCTGCACTGACAAAGAGATTCTACTTTGAAAGTGCTTTCTCCCTTTTGAGTTGCTTGGCTGAAGATGAAAGAATGAAATTTTCATTACATCCCAGACTGACACATTCATTGCTCCCAGCACTGAGATGCTGTTTAAGGATCAAAAACCTTATCATTGTCTGTTTTATTAGCCAGAATGATCTCTGAATGTGCTGAGGCCGGGGTGATGTGTGGAGTTGAAGGGCTCTCCAGAGAACAACTTATGATAGCTCTTTGTGGACCTAAACCCCTAACATTGATCCCCAAACCTCAAGGTCAATGGCTAGATGAGGAGGAAGTTGAGAGCCAGGTTAACATCCTGGGATGCTGTGGGATTCTCTGCATTCCAGGAAAAGGTAAAACCTAGATGGAGAATTTGGATCAGCCCAAGTTTATTGTGTGTTTGATTGGTCAGCTTTCTCAGAGGATCATGCCATACGCCACATTTGGAGAGAGCTGGCTGAGAAAAGATGAGGGGTGGTAGGATGTTAAATAGCTGTCTTCCAGGTTTTCCAAGTGATCCTAGAAGCTGAGCCCTTATTGCATAAGGTTCCCTTCTGGATGGTAGTGTTAGATTAAATTCACAGGTAACTATCACGCCAGAGGTAGCCTATGAGACCTCAAAAGAGAATGGGAGAGTCAACTTGCCCATGAATCCTTAGGCTTCTCTTATGTTTTAGTCCTGTCTTCCAAGATGATCTGATTTCAAGAGGCCAATCTTCATAAGGGGGTGTTTGCTCTGCTTGGGTGTTCTGGAAAAGGACTCTGCAGACATCAGTCCCTACTCAAAATGTCAACAAACTTACATTCTTGGGTCTAGAGTAGGTGAGAAGGAAAACTGGACCCAGAAAGAATTTCTCCATAGGTAAATCTTTGTTAGGACTTCTGTTCAAGCAATCACCACCAACAATTTCTCAAAAGCAAAATGTTGGGCAGTAAAAATCTGAGTAAATAAAGGGGTAATAAAAAGTGGCATAAATTTTAATGAAGAAAAGAGGTAAAATAGAGAAAATGAAAGAAAATATTGAAATTTAAAATAAAAAATACAAAAATAAAAACTAATATGTCTTATTTTTTAAGAGGTAGTCTAAGAAACAAGTAAGAAAAAATAATCATAAGCAAACTAAAAGGAAATATGTATACATTACAAATATGTTATATTTAAAAGAAATTTTAAAATTATAAAACTATAATTTTAAAAACAATCAAATTTTATAACTTCCATAAAAATATAAAAACATCGTAATTGCTACAAATGAATAGAAATCTGAGCCAATGATACTTTAATGAATCCAGTAAATAATGAATCTGCTTCTCTCAAAAGATAATCTCTGTGAGACTTTTTTTTTTTTTTTAAATAATAAAATAGAACTCTATCCTCCTGATTTTATGAGGCGAGTAAAACTTGGTAGCTGAGCCAGAAGAAAAGGACATTGGAAATAGTATTTAAATGGAAGAAATGAAGGTATCTAGGAATAAATTTATCAAATATTTGCAACGCATTGGTAAACATAAAGGTAAAATATTATAAAGCATGCCACTGGGTTATTATTTAAATTCATAACAATACCAATTTTTTCCCTAAATTTGTGTACAAATTCAATACAGTTCTAAACAATTATGCTTACTATCTGTCTTAGAATTTGATAAATTGATCCTAAAATCAACAGAGTAAAACGGAAAAAAAAAAGCAAGACAATTTTGAAGGAATTTGTAAGATGTGAGAGATATACTAACATGGTGGTGATGTAAAAATCTAGAACAATTAAAGGAAAATGGAATTGATGAAAGGATTAAATAGAATGAATAAAAAAAGAACTGAGATTTTTACAAACTTGTAAATTTTAACAAATACTTTGTTGTGAAGTGTAAGAATCTATAGAAGTTCAAGTGTATATTAAATGAAGAAGAAATTCCAATTCTGGATGCAGAGCTAGAGATATTCTGGAATATGTGCAAAAGGGAAAAGACAGAAAGATCACTCACTATTAAAAAATTGTATCCTTCCAGACTATCCGTAGTAACAGAACAAACACCTAGTATTTTCTTAATAAATATTGCATAGCAGTTATAATTGTGTTTATCTATTCATTTACCCAAATGTTGAGAGCAGAGAGTAACATAATCATGCAAAAATTTATAAGTAGTATTATATTTTATGTTTAATAAATAAAATAACTGTTGTTTATGAAACCATTCATTAGCAATATAAAACAAGGGGTTTGGGTTGTGGCTCAGAGGTAGAGCACTCGCATACCATGTGTGAGGCACTGGGTTCAATCCTCAGCACCACAAAAAAATAAAATAAAGATATTGTGTCCACCTGTAACTAAAATATATTTTTTTTAATTAAAAAAAATTAAAAAGAAATATAAAACACAGAAAAGAATAAACACAATTTTCAGGAATATTATTGCCTCTGAGGGCAGATAATGATAAATAATGCTGGACATAGATACTGTGAAAGTTTCACTTTAATAATTTATTCCTATTTTAAAAATTATAATAGTGATGTGGAAAATGCCTTTCATTCTCAGGGTGGAAATACATTTTTACTTACCAACTATTTAAAATACTTCATTATAAAAAACAGATATGTGTTCAGAAAGTATTTGAATTCATTCATGCATGTATCCCTTCTACAATTCCCTGATACCAGGCACAAATAGTAAGTAAGAGACCATTCTTCTCTTTAAGGTGAACTGCTCCATATAATTCACAGCCACCTACTTAACATTGCAAGTTCACATTGGAGTCCAAAAGAAAGGTTTTTTTTTTTTTAAATTTTTATCATTTTAAACAGATAAATAACATCATAAAGTAGAACATATTTATGGGGTATCATGGGAGATCTCAAAACGTGTATTCACTGTGTAATGTTTAAATCAAAGTGAACTCTCTCCTCATTTATCATTTCTTTAGTGAAAACCTTCACAATCCTTCCTTTTAGCTCTCTGAAATATACAGCTCATTGTCATTATCTGTAGTCACCTTACTTTAGAGTAACATTCCAGAATATCTGAAAACATTTAATTTTCAGAATTTCATAAAATATTATCTGTGTCTTATCAGAGATAATTCAGGTAAGAGAGGTGATTCTGGGGATGACTTTCAAAGAACTTTTACAGGATGGGATGAAGGAAGAGCATTTACAGTCATGACGTGTTAGTGAAATCATCTGAAAGAAAAGGACTTTGATTAACAGTGTTATTCTAGGACTCTGGTCCCAACTATACAGATATATTATTTATCTCGTCTATCATTGTAACCCATGAATCTAATACAGTCCATGGTTCATGGGAAGCATTCTGTGAGTATTTAGTTAGTTAAGCACATACACTTTGGGTTCAACCTTAAAGTGGTGAAGCACTGAGCAGCCATAGCTGGATACTTTTCCCTCTATTGGATTTTCAAGAGAGACTGTAACATTCTCGTTTCCCTTTGTCTTTGCAACAAACATTGACCCTTTGTCATCTCCCTGGACATTTCAAAAGATTACAGATTTCCATTTAATTATGTTATCATGCAAAACTGTATGGTTTATATTATTTCTCTCTTTCATTTAAACGAAGAGAATTCAGATTTCTTAATATAAACCATTCCTAAGCTCTTTCTCTGCTTCCCACCTGTGCTGCCTTAAAATTCTGATGCATTTAGAAACTCATAATGGATATACTTTGGAAGTTATAGTTGCATGGCTGTATTTCAATCAATGATTTAAAATATTCTACAAAACCTCTAAAAGGAAAGCACACACAGGTTATCAAAATAATACACATATATACATGTAAACCTATGCATATGTAGATATATATTATTCATTAGAATAGTACAGAAATATAAATAAAAGAAATAAATGTTATGAAAATGGTGTTATCAAGCTAATAAGCAGAAATTTATTAATATCAGTATTATTTCATTATATATTTTACACAAATTTATTAATCTCAATATCATTTCATTTTATATTTAATGAACTTCAACTGAGTGTTGCAAGTATTGCAAAAATGGTCAAATAGAGATAAGATGACAAGATATGTTCCAGGGGAGTCTAGAGTTTATCCAGAATGTAAAGAACAGACAGGAAAATGGAATGAGGACACAGTTGGGAAACACTGATTCTGCCTGGAAATCACCTAGAGAACACTTGATTGTACTTTGAGTCTTGAGGCAACAACAAAAAAGATCTTGTAAGCGATGTGAAGAATTCAGAATCTATCACGAAGACAATTAAAATCATAATGCAGACTTTTGTTTTAATTAAGTCAAATTAAGAATAGGACTTTAAACTCAATTCACAATAGCTAAGCTATGGAACCAGTCTAGGTGCCCTTCAACAGATGAATGAATAAAGAAAATGTGGTACATGTAAACAATGGAATATTACTCAGTCATAAAGAAGACTGAAATTATGACATTTGCTGACAAATAGATAGAACTGGAGTCTGTCATGCTAAGTGAAATAAGCCATTCCCATTAAACCAAAGGCTGAAAGTTCTTTCTGATATGTGGATGCTGACTCACAATGGGGGATGGGATGATTTGTCATATTGAACAGGGAGAAATGGTAGGAAGAAAGGAGGTATGGGAATGGGAAAGACAGTAAAATGAAGCAGACATAACTTTACTATGTTCATATATGAATATCGATCAGTGTAATGCCACATCATCTACAATTACAAAAAATGGGAAGTTATACTCTAAATATGCATAAAATGCATTCTACTATCATGTATAATTAAAAGAAAAGATTTTAAGAAGGGAATAAAACCAAGAAACCATAAGTGGGGTGGAATCAAATCAAATGATTTGCACAGCAAAGGAAACAAAAGCATGAAGAAAGAGCCTTCACAGTGGAAGAAAATCTTTTCTAGCTACTCTTCTGACAAGGGATTAATGTCCAGAATATATAAAGAACTAAAACCAAAAAACCAAAACACTAAAAAACTAATAAAAATAAGAATAAGGCTTTAACTGCAATTCTTGCCAAAAACTCAAACCTTGTTGTCATAGTTATTATTATGTTGTTGTTATTATTTATTATTACTAGTTTGGTCCTGGTGATTGAACCCCGGGGTGCTTAACCACTGAACAACATCCCCATTCCTTTTTATTTTTTATTTTGAAACAAGTTACTTAGGGCTTCGCTAAGTAGCTGAGTCTGGTCTCCAATTTGAAATCCTCCTGCCTGTCTCTGGAGTTGCTGGGATTACATGCATGTGGCACCATGCCTGGTGAAATAGTGATTTAATCATGTTCAATTACACAAAATTTGGATAAAGCCTGCTGTCATTGCTGTCTTCTTTTAAAGCACTAATTTTTACTCAAATATACACTCTTTATTGTTATGATCACAATTACTGATTTGCAGAATACTTATTGCATTTCAAATATGTAGGAATCTCCCAGAAACTTTCTCAGAAGAAAATACATCCTTTGTGTCCACAGAAATGAACACATACATGTTGTTTTCTTATGTTGTGTGTGCTGAGCGAGGCTTCAGAACATGTGGGGCTTTGTGTTTGAGGTATGTACCCAGAGAGCAGAACTAGGACAGAATGCTGCCCTCTGCTGAAAAATGTCCAGTACGCAAGCCGGGTCTTGAAAAATAGATGAAAGAAATGAGACAGTTTGAAAAGTTTAAAAAAAAAAAGTTGATAAGATTTTGGGGGAAATGATACTTTTTAAAATTTGAATTTAAAAAAAATCAAAGGAAAATATGACAAACTTACATAAGTTTAAAAATAAAACTATCTACATAAAAATCTTAATCTAAAATGCAAACGATAACAGTTATGGAAAAATATTTTCAACTCATTGGATAGACAGAAAGACCATTTCTATAATTTAAGTCACTTACATAAAGCATCAAAATGTCCAATAGATAAATAGGAAAATAATATTGAGATATGTCACATGGGGGGGGGGTGTGAGTTGTAATTTATGTGTGATAAAATGTCCATACTCCATAGCCATTTAGAATTAAAAGGTACATTATTAAAGTATGCAAAATTTAAACTTTACAAACTGATATAAGCCTCTTGTAACTCAATATAGGAAAAATCATAAGAGCACATATTTCTTGACAAATTATGCCATTTCTTGATACTAGATGAAAGGAAATAATTAAGAAGCCATAGGAATGAAGATATCATTTATAATTCAAAATAAATAGTTAAAACATATATATAGTCAAACTATTTTTTAATGTTATGGCATATCAAAATGATGAAGTGGTTAAAGGTAATAGGTATTGTGGTACCCACCTTGAATATGTCCTCTTGATAATCAATGGAATATTTGGAAGTGACACCTCACATGGCAAGGTATTTTGCATACTTAAGTTCACTGCTTAAGATAGGCATCATCTTGTATTATCTGGGTGGTCCCAATCTAATCACCTTTATGTACAAGTATAATTCACCAATAAAAATGTGGAAAGAAAGAAATTAAGTGACAGAAAAATAAGTCAGAGGTTTTCCATGTGCGACAAGGATTTGATGTGGCATCCCTAGTTCTAAGCTATAGGGAGCACCACGCTAGACATAAAGAAAAGCCTCTACAAACAAAGAATGGCTTTCACACTGGCAGTCAGCAAAGACCTGCAAGACTCCATCCTACAAACACAGGTACTGAATCACCCAACAAGCTGAATGACCGGGAGTGCATTCCTCGCTGAGCCTCAAGTCGGTAGCACAGTCCTGCCATCACCTTAATTTCAAATCTTTGAGACTCTGAGCGGAGGAACCAGCCCAGCCCTAGGCTTCTGACCTACAAAACTGTAGGATAGTAGATTTGTGTAAATTTATTTTATACAAATGTGTAAAATTTGTTAAAGAAATAATAGATTATTATATGTATGAAGTTTATATAGAGAAATGTGAAGCATTTTTGAAAAAATTTTAAGATAAAGGACAGTATATTAAAATGCATATGTGCACATAGGCACAGGCACACACATCCAGAAACAAGGCAGAAAAAAATAAAATAGTACACAAAGCAATATAAATAAAATATAAAAAAGCAACTAGGGAAAGAGGTAAAATGTGCTTGAGTTCTAGAACAAGGGAAATTTTCAATTATTATTTGAAAGTGTTAATTTATGTACTATTTCTGCATTCTTTCTTCACTATGTGCAAATATTAGTATAAAATACAAAAAAACAAAAATATAATAAAAGATTTTTCCTAAATCAGTGCCTCTTATGTGTGCTGTCTTCCCAAGACTACTGCCCTCCTGTGGGGGAGCCTGTGGCTGCGCACACAGGCATGTGTAATCTAGAGTCCTGTTTTCTACATTGCTCAGCTCTCCATAGTTGTTACCACATGAATCCTAATACAGATTTTGTCTTATTTCCAGTTTTAAAACAAAATTCTCTTTATATCAATGCAATATTTCATTCAAAACCAGTTTAGCCTGGAGAATAATTATTTCTGATCTTGTTACTCTGTGATCAGGACTGTGATGGGCTCCTTGAAGAGAACCTCCCTTAGCTAGTGCAAAGTAAAATATCTGTTTATTTTTTCCCTACCTGTGTCCCAGCCAATGGTAAGTTAAATTCATAGCCCTTGTAGGGGACTTGAGTTGAAGAGTTGACACAAGGCAGTATAAAGATGAGAGAGAAAGCACGTGCAGAAGGACATCCGAAAAGAGTCAGTTGACTCTAGGACGATAGGCCTCAACACTGGGCTGTGGAATTGTGTGTTAATTGGCTTGCAGGCACACTGTATGGGGGTCAAGCCACATGTTAAGGTAAGCATTTGTCTCAATAACCTGCTGAGGATTCCAGCTTCTCCAGTCCTGTGACCACCCTTTGTTTTCATCTGTCATTGGTCATAAAGTTCTGTTCTCGATTGTTGATCCCGTGGTCAAACATCACTGCCTGTTGAGAATGCTTGCATATGACATGTCCCCCAGTGTCCTGGCCAGCTGAAAATAAATGCCAGAAATTTGTTTTTTAATCAAAGCAAGCAAAAGTCAGTAGGGATTCTGAGTAGGAAGGCAGTAGTCTCCACCAAGCTGCCGCATCTCCTCTGATCTATGACTGTGCTGTTTCTTTCAACTTCCTTTAATCTTTAGCATTGCCATACAGGCTCTCATCTTTTTCCCCCTCCCTCTGAATCTGTCAGAGTTTAAAAGTAATGCCTCAGAAATTAGGGTGGGAGAAGACATAAAAAGACACAGGAACTTCCCTGGGGGCCAGGGAGACAAACCCATCTTCCCTAGCAGGGAGTGGGTTGAAGAGAATGTCAGGAGGGAATGGAATGGATAAAGGCTGCCCAGGGGCCCACCGGTGTCCCTTAGTGCTCTGCAAATGTAACAGAAGTTGGCAGCAGTTTTGGATGGAGTGATTTAGTGCTCAACTTCTCTGTACTCAGACAAAAAAGGGGATTAAAAAAAGAAGGAACAGACACTTCTGGGATTAGAAACAATTGTAGCCACTGTTACCTTAGTCCAAACCACTGTTTTTTTTTTTTTTTTTCATCTGAATAACATATTCCTAACAGGCTTAGCTACTTCTACTTCTCCCCCACCCCTCTAGTTTATTTTTGCACAGTAGCCCAAGTAATGCATTAAAATGCAAATAAGACTGGGTGCAGTGGTTCATTCCTGTCATCCCAGTGACTCCAGAGTCTGAGGCAGGAGAATCACAGGTTCAAGGCCAGCCCCAGGATTTAACAAGTCCCTTTCTTAAAATAAATAATAAAAATGGCTGGGGATTCAACTCGACTGTAATGTGCCCCCAGGTTCAACAACGGCTACCAAATTGAATAAATAATAAAAAGTCATGTAAATCAGGTGATATGGTTTTCCTAAAACTCTACAGTTGCATTTAGGGGGAAAAATCTTTTCACAATGAACAGCAAGACCCTGTATGATGTGGTCCAGGCTAACATTTAGATCTCATTTCCTATAATTCCCATTTTACTCATTAAGCTCTAGGCAACTATACACTCATCATTGCATATGTTCTAAAATTATTAAAATATCATGTTTAAAAATATATCTGAAAGTATTTATTTAGTATCTATTTATTACTTGCTGTTGTCTCTTCACATTATCCTTCCCCACTCATTGATTCTAAGCTAACCTTGCTGAGGACAAGGAATTTTATAACAAGAAGCTAGTACAATGTCTGGCACATAGATGATACTCAATAAGTACTTGTTGACTGAAGAAATGGAGAAAGTGAGATCTAAAAAAAGCAAAAAAAAAAAAAAAAAAAAAAAAGCCTTAGATATCATTTAGATGCAGTAAAATAAACAAACTAACAAACTATGGAGTGGAAGGGCCTGGATCATAATGCCAGCTTCACATCAAGTATGTCTAATTTCATAGACTTCTTTTCCATAGGTGTGAGATGAAAATGATGTTTTCATATCCCAAATTACTAAAAATTAATAATAAAGTTGAATGCCTCCAATGACAACTAGCATTGGCTATTTTTAAGTATATTATTTTTGAATACATGGTAAATCTGAGGCCATGTTCAACATACATAAATGTTCCTTAATGCATGTAACTATATTGTCACAACCTCAGTTTTCATGATAATGTGTCATCTATTTTAAGATCTATATTCACCTTTTTAATAATACTCTTAACTGATTGAAGACCAATGTAACAAGTGTTTTTAACTTCTATTTAAAGTCTAAATGAAGGTCTACCATATGTACGTATTCATGTAGATGTGGGGCATATAAAGACCACAAACATGTGCTTAAAGATGACAGAGGCCAGGGGGCCTCAGGAGCATTTCAATGATTGTGAACAAGGGCAGAGTGAATGAAACTGGAAATGTACCAGCAACTTATCAGCAGATTACTTTTGTCAATATCTTAGAGTACTGAATGATATTACTAGAGTCACAGCTTCATTATATATTCATTAGCTATTTTTAGTGAATATAGAGATGGATATTTTGGATTTTTCCAAAAACATCTATCCCAAGCCCATGTGAAACAAGTTGCCATCACTGGTAAATGTTGCTTCGGAGAGCATTCAGAACAGAAGAAAAGGGCTAGTGGTATCTTGACATTTCCTTTGATGCAGATTATTCATGTGTAAAATGAGAATGAATATTTGTTTTAAACCTCCTTAGTATGAGGATAACGTATGATGAGAGTGCGCGGTATACTGAGAAGTTTTCAGTTTTGCTTTTCATTAAGAACTGCAAGAAACTGGAATGGTTTGAACTCCTACCATCAGACGTAGCACTGATGAGATGGGGTGTTCTTTCATGTTACAACTGCATAGCTTTGGAATCTGAGTGGAGTAAATTATTTAATTACAAGTGGACTCAACAAAATGGCACCCACTGGATTCCTAGCAATAGGACAATGGTACCACCTTAACCATTACATGGTTCACAAACTCCTAGGAGAAACCCAATGAGATCTCTTAGAAATGCCGGTATTCTGAAAAGGCTGGGATTCTCCATGGATGAGTGGAAAAAGAGCCAATGGGGCTATGACTGCTGTTATTAATTATGTTCCTCTTGAATCTTTCATTGTGTTATATTTTATTGTTTTCCATAGAGTCCATTTCCCCATACCTAGAAATATTTTACTTAGCACAAAGGCTTTAAGAACAAAGAATACTGCTATTTCATTTTTTCCTTTCCTTTTTTTTTTTTTTTTAAACTTTCCACTTCTGACTTTCAAACTATGGTAGAAGAAAGGCTACTTTAATGCAAGAATTTCCACTTGACTTCTAAGAGAACAAATTCCTAGAAATGGATTTGTTTGGACAGTGGACACTGACTGGTTACACAGGGGCATAAATTTCACAGTTTGTAAATGCATAACTTCCATGAGCAAAGAAAAACCTCTGACATATTCTATAGTGACTTGGACATTCAAACTGTGTTTCTTTGCTTAACCTGTATAGGTTCAGTGACTACTTAGCCTGTTTAAACAGAGTCTTTTAAAAATGTCCTACAAAAATGATGTTTTTTAAAAAACACACTTTGCAAAATTTTATATTAGTAGTCAAATTCTACATTAAAAATCATTATTTACTGAGGATCTACCATTTTCTTTTCTCAATGCCTGGTTAGTCATATTTCAAAAATGAGAGTCTCATTTTCTTTGATGAAGTTTTAACTGACACTTTCAGTGTCACTTTCAGGGAGACATTTTGTTCTCTGACTCCTACTATACCCACTTTAATATTTTGCTACAATTTTTATGACAATATATTACATTTATTTATTTCTATTTGTTAATGATTATGACCTTACTTAATAGAGTTTTGTTTTCTCATATCCATTTAATTATTATTCTGGCTTAGAATTAAGTGACTGAGATTTTTTTTTTTTTTTGTATCAGTGAGAAGTATGTATGTGTGCATGTGTGAGTGTGTGTGTAGAGGGTTCTGCAGTGGGAAGGGCGGGTTAAAATTTGAATATAGCACAGTTATTCCAATAAGAGAATTAAGAGTACAAAGCCCAAAACTATACTATATGCTTCAAAAACCAACTCTACCCACACTATGTTGTGAAAGTTAGAATGATGACTTCTTTGTATCTCAGTTTCCAAAACTACAACATAGGGAAAGTAATAGCGAACATCTGATGGGTGTTTGCTATGTGCTATCTAAGCCTTTACTCTATATTGATCCATTTAATCACCATAACTGTGAAATAGGAGTAACTGGTGTCACCTTTCTTGTGTTGTGCCTATCAGGATTATATAAATAAATATATTCAATAATGTGCTTAACAGTTTCTGACACATTGTAAGTACGGAATGGGTGTTTGTTATGATTATTTGTTGAACTTTATATATGTCAAATTAAATATTTGGAAGGGAAGATGCAAAGAATAACTCATTCCTATCTTCAAAATACTCAAGGTAGAACTAAAATGATGAAACAATTAAGATCATAACACTAGAAAGAAAAAGCAGAACAGAACATAGATATTAATTGAATATTAACCAGGCATCAAAATACAAGTATTAGATTATGAAGTTATAATAACTATAGGAGGAGAATAGAAACAATATTTTTTTTTTGCCAAGAAAGCAAACCAAACCTCAGACTATAAAATGACTTGAAGGGGATTTCTGTCCATGGCTTCTTTCTTCAGAATGGAATATCAACCTCTCCTACAATTTTTAAAGAACTTAATGCCAGATTGTGTCTGAATGAGTGTGAAGTGCTTTATGTGTCACCAAATGGGAAAGGGCATGTGACCAAGGAAACTGTGCTCTCTGTCCTCTAAGACACATGCTCCTGGGTGAGACTGAAAAGCCAAATGGAATATAATACATCCTTTTCTAAGGCCTCAGGGTTGTGATCCTTCTTATTAAGGGACTCAATAGAATATGAGTTGAGTTTTTCTCTATACCCCTACTTAATATCTAACATACATTATCATTTTTTATCCTTTCAACAATCAGCCAAAGTAAGTTTTATATTTCCATCCTATACCGGATAGTAGTCTCAGGAAGCTGAGAATGGAGATACTAAATATCCCAACAAAAGTCATAAGTACAAAGCAAGCTGGGAATGAAGGCCTATTGATTCCAGAAAGTGTGCTCATTCCTTCAACCACTAGACTGCCTAGAGAAGAAAAAACACACAGGAAGGAACTGGAGGAACATAGCACAGTGCATGGCCATCCTCTATTTCTATTCATTTGTTTCAGTTATTTTTAAATTGCTGGTTCATTCTCCCTCCTAGAAGTAGAGATCAGGGCACATTTTGTGAAATATTTTTAATTTTATGCTGGCAGAGGCCCAGAGGGCATTAGCTTTGGAATCAGGAGTAGCCTCACTCTTGCATACTTCCAGGCTGGCTGTTTATCTTTCCTAAGAATCAGTTTCACCTCTGTAAAGTGAAATATACACTGTTATAAAATTTAATATTATTATTAATTTCATCATTGCTATCATTTTTCATTGATTATTATTTCATTTATAGAGTAATTTGGTACTAATGCATCTTTTCAGTGGTTTTGGCCCACATGAATCAAGGAACACAGGCTGGTCTTCTAAATGTTTCACTCGACCAGCAATGATCAATAACACTTCTTCCCTAATCCTTAGTTAGACAGTTTCTTTCTAAAATAACAGTACCTTTCCCTTCCATTTCAATTCCGTCATATTTAAAAACTTAAAAAGCAGTGATAAGCCCTAAACAACACAAACACACTCACACACAGCTTTTTATGTTTTTTCAAACAGTAGTACTCTGATTTTTGGAGTGCACAATCATTTATCCACCCTTAAATCTAGTTATGTAGTATTAACCAAGAGAGGTGTGTTTACATTTTTGTTATCTTTCTTCAGCTCCCCATGTCCAATCAATGCACCTTGAAGACTTTCCAAACCTCTATGACCCTCCCCACATGGTTAGTTGGGGACAGAGGAAGCCCTGCATACAGTCTGCTTTATCAATTTATTTTGACAATATGTAAGATATTGATAGAATCTGAAGTCTTCTTCCAGTTTGAACTCATCAGATGGCTTCCACTTCCAGATTCTAGAATGCATATAAACTCAAAAGTATTTCTATGTATAACTATGTATCTATTTCATTTGATAACTATGTTGGAAAACATTTTGACAGCTTCCCAATATGAAGTAAAAGGATTTTTGTTTAATTAATGAATTTTCTCTTAGGTGCAGATTTTAGTCCTTTAATGCACTTGCAGTTAGAAAGATACTATTAAAATGTCTTAGCTATTGACTAATGTTTAATTATTCTCTTTCTAGAGTAAATCTCATTTTTAATGTAGATCAATCCTTGGCTTTCTTAGCAGGAAGTCCTTTAGCTTAGTAATATATCAATGATTTGTGTTTATTTTCCATTTCTCCTTGTCTTATTTTAAATGGGAGGTTTGCCGTGTATTTTACTTGTGGAAATATATTAGGTAAGCTGTGCTTAACTATAATACTCAGAAAAAATGGGATATATGGTGAACTAAATGTAGCTGGATGATTCTCCTCCTTAAAAATTAGAAGATTTAAGATATAATGTATTAGGTATATAGTATATATACTTATATGCTATGTATTTTACATGTATACTTTGTGTACTTACACATGGTATTTTTCTTTCATTTGGTGAAACCAATTATTCTGAGGTTCTCAATAAAATCATCTTTCATTCAAATATGTTAAGAAACCAATAATTTGGTTATTTTGTATACTTGGATTTATCAAAAAGACAGATGTTTCTTCAACAAAAAGTTGAAATTGTGGGTGTAAACATGTGATAATAACTCAAGATAAATGTTCTTCCAAATACTTATTCAAATAGTCCATGTGCCAAGGACTTTATGTGCACTTAAACTATAAAAGAGAAGATGATTTTTGGATCCAGTTTAGTAAGTTTCTAACAATTTCTAATTCAAGTAACAACAATGTTGCTTTCAGTGAAGTGCTGAAGCCAACTTTGTGCACCTCTGCTCATATTCGTATTCAGGGATATCTAGTCAGTAGCTTGAAATTAGTCATGGGAAAATAATATGTACCATGCTGGAAATGAGCACTCTGTTGCCTGCAAAGATCCAGGTGCAGAAATATAACAGCATACTAAACTAAAATGTCCTTAGTTCATGAAGCTTACTCATGGAGGAATTATGCCTCAAATAACTTATATAAATAAAGTAATCACTAATTTGTGACAAGAAATAGGATGGAAAAACAATAGCATAATATTGGAAATGATGATGATGAGATTGATTTATTATCATTTTGGTTGTTGCAGGTTTAGTTTAGGGAGATTGTTTAAGGACAAACTGTTCTGTAGAAATGAAGTTAACACTAAGATTAGATTGATGAAACAAAGAGCCAGTTTGATGAACCCCAGGCTAGGAAAGATTTTCTGCACACGAAACATGTTGGAGTGGGAAAGAACCCTGAGATTCTAAGGGACAGAAGAAAATCAAAATAAAAGAGGTGATAGTGAGATTGTGTCACAGACAAAAGCTATGAGGCTATGAACTCTACAAAAAGAAAGATGATAATTTACTCAAGCATTTTCTGTCACATATCAGATTCAGTAAGTTTCAATGAGGGAACTAATACAAAGTATTAAATAGCTATAACATTGGTTCTAATACAAAGTATTAAATAGTTATAACATTGGTTCTAATACAAAGTATTAAATAGTTATAACATTGGTTTTTATACTGTAGGTAAAGAAATGATGAACCCTATCTAGTCATGGCAGTATGTGTAACTTGAATAATCTGTTTATCATTGAGAACATCTCAGTGAAATTGTGTGTTGCATGGTTATTTATGTGTATAGCCTCTCTGGGTTCATAAGTCATCTTATCACTCTGTATACATCATTATGCTTTACTGTGTAATGGTGATTGCATTTGGAATTGTTTTTCTAGAACAATTTGAGGCCTAGTATGATTTTATTTTTCTCCCAAATAACATTTTTAAAATTTCACTTTGGTATGCCCTATACTTTGGAGAAGGATTGAGCTAGTTCAGTGAACTACGGAAGAGCATCAGGAGATTTCTGAAACAAAATAATGTTAAAATTCTACCAAAAAGATTCTAGCCTTTCAGAACCAAGATTAATTAAACTACTTTTGTAAAAATATTAGAGATTTTGACATCAGCAGATTGATGTAAATGGAATAGCAAGTTTTCTTACATAGAACAAGAAAATAATATCATGTACAGACTTTGAAAAGCAGGAGGGAATGTAAACCAAAGAATATTGTAACTCTACATGGCTATTGACCTTACAGAACACAAATAAGTATTTTTTTTTAGCTTAAAATGTATATACAGAATTCAGTATATACTGCAATGAAACATACATCAAGGAAGGGCTCAATGGTATTGAAGGGCTTTAATTCTTTGGGAAGAAGGTTAAAGTAACTATGTTGGTAAGAAAAAAGTAATGTGCTGAAACTTTCAGGATAACCACTGAAGACTTAGTAAGTGGCTATCTTATAAATAGAGAGAGAAAAAAAACAGAACAATGAAAATAACCTAAGGCAAAGAAAGCATGAGAAAATAAATTAGAGCTAGTATAAATTTAAAGAATGTTTTCAGTGATATATCAATAATCACAACAAATATAATTGCCTACATACTCATTTCAAGTAATATGAAAATTGTAAAGTTGATTTAAAAATTACTCTTTGTGGGGCTGGAGTTGTGATTCAGTGGCAGAGCGCTTGCCTCGCACATGTGAGGCACTGTGTTAGATCCTCAGCACCACATAAAAATAAACAACAAAATAAAGATATTAAAAATATATATATAAATACACAATACTCTAAGTTATTTTAAAAGACACTAATGAAAGATAAGTTCATACAAGAGTTCAATGTAAAAGAATAGAGAAACACATACCAACATATGCTAACAAATGAAGAGTAGTGAGGTCCTATCATTATTAGACAAAGAAGATTTAAAAGAAAAAAGTATTATAAAAGATAAAAAGAATTGTTGAATAAATATAACCATGAGAGATATTAAATGTGTTTGTTGAAATCCAAATATGAAAGTAAATGTATAACCATAAAAACTCATTTTAAAAATACACAAAAAAGTTCTCAATGTTTTTTTTTTTCCTCCTAAAATTGTGTCATTATATTTTTGCTTTGAATTTAATCCTAGGGTAACATATTTTTATACTTGAATGTCTTTGTCTCTTGTGGGTTATCCTACTTTTACAACAGAAATATATAACTGAAAAGTTTTGTTTTATTTCCTACAAAATATTATAATTAAAAAAAAATTAGACCACATTATAGATACAATTCTTAGAAGTATTGTTGAGCCAATCAACATAAATTCTGGTAATCGTTAGCAGAAAAACATTTAATTTCATTGGAAATGTGTCTTACACATTGTCATTTCTAAGTAATGTATGGTGGTAACCTCTAGATGTTTCAGTGTCATATATTTTTGTTTTTTAGAATATAAGAAAGATAAATTTAAAAAGGAAATCAGAAAAAGAATCACAGGTGTCTCAGGCAAATCAACTGAGGACCTGGAAATAAGGCTTCCTGGATATTTCTGTGTACCTCCATTATGCATGGATCTAAGTTGACATCAGCAACCTGAAATGCTGTGTCTTAAATTAAATACTCTCCTATACAACCCTAGGGGATAAGTCAGTGGTAACTTTTATGCATACTGTCCTTCCCACTGTACTATCAGAGTCTCCATGAAAATTGAAGTCTTATTCATAGCCTGGAACACAGGAATAATATTAAAGTGATATACTGGATAAGTTTTATATATATATTTCCATATTCCAGCTGGAGTTCTTGAAAATCTCATATAATCTTAATCCAATTCAATTTTACACACACACACACACACACACACACACACTCAATGGATAGATAGATATATATAATATAGATAGATATTATAATATCTATTTATATTATAGATATAATATATAATCTATCTACCCATAATTTTGTTTAAAAGGGGTTGGATAATAAAATACGAAAGCCAATACATGACATACAAACTTCAATTTTTTCTTATAATTTCAAACAACACTTGGTGTTGACTAGAAGTGAGTCAAATCTCTGAGCTACCAGGAAAGAGCCAAACAAAGGGAGGGAGGAAACAAAATAAACAGCAGATGGCAGTTTAAGCCAACCTCCCACACTCCCCACAGGCCCTTTGTAATCAGCAGATCCCGCTTACATACCCGATTCTGGAGTGATTCTCTTGCTTTAGGATGTGTCCCTGGTTTGACTAGCCTTTCTAAAGCCATTTACAAGGAAAAGAACAGTGGAAGATATAGTGAGTTAGAAAAATTATTTAGCCATATTAAGTCCATCTTCTGTTTGACTTCTTATATCTAAAGTTTCCCTTGTCTTTTTGTTTTTTTTGAATGTTCTGGCATCCAACTTGTTGAGTCTCACATCTTCCTGGACTCCATTGAATCAATGCTAGGAAGATAGAAGGGATAATCAAGGGAAAGGGGCCATGACAGGGATGTTAAGTGTTTTCTAGTACAATGTATCATAAATCAAGGGGCCTTTCTGTAATTTTTGCCTTCCCATTGATGTCAGTTTTGTGTAACTGCTTGTATTATAAAAGTGTCATTTCAGAAAGGTGGCTAAATGTTTATGAAGGACTAATACCAAATTGCCCTTTTTTCTTTTCTGAGATTAATTAATTCTTTCATGAATACCTTTTTGTCTACTTATGTATATATTTTTATTGTCACTGGCTTCAAGGTGAATAGTTCCATTGGCATAAAATTACTAACTTCTGATTGGATTCAGGCTTAAACATTTTCTTTCTTTCATTTTGCATCACCAAGCAACCATGATGAATCTCTGCTTTTTGGTCCATGATAAATGTGTATCTTTTGATGGGTCCAATAGTGCTGATGTGAGTGACAACTATTATACGTGCTCTCTCTTTCCCTTGTATCTTCATAACCTGAGGTGTTAAATAAAGGATAAATTGTGTTGAGCTCAACAAATGTTTTCTGTTTGAAATTTAACACACAAAAACCAAAATAGTAAAAGAGCTCTATTTTGGGGCCCAAGTTCCTACTATGTTCCAGGAGCTTTGTGATATTTGTAACAGATACTGTAGTGCTCTAAGCTACATACCATTTCCCCCACCTTACAGATATAGCAACTGAGGTTTAGAGAAGTTAAATCCTATGCAAAGGAGTTTCAAAGGCTGTGAAGTGTGAGAAACACTATCATCTGCCTAAACCAAAAGAATGGTGGTCAGGTATACCCAGAGCAGCGACAATTAGTATTTTTTTTCCCTAGTGTGCAGAGTCCCTCCTCTGATTCCTTATTGGCTGAATATTATGGGGTATACTCTCTTCGCAGACTGTCACCTAAGTTTTACTCTTTCTTATTGGGCTATTTAAAGAAATATGCCTTTAGTTATCTCCATCTCCTTTTGTTTTCTTCTAGTGAGAAGGCCTTCCTGGGGTGAGTGCATTTTGGCATGTATGCAGTTAATACTTCTTTATTTAAGTTACTATTTCCTATAGAGGTATTTCAATCTCTGTTGGCTGATCTCTGACCTCACCTCCTGTTTTCAAGGTGCATGAAACATGAATCTGTCACATTCATAGGCTATTGTGCTATCCTGTGTGTTAAATTCTGGTAAATTTCCACTCTGCTCTATTTCTCCTCTGGCTGTTTGTCATACATCCCCGGTGATATTACATTTAAGACTAAATACAGTATCCTGAAAATGGGCCATTGGACTTTCTCTTTCTCACATAAGGATAGATATAGTTTTCTGTAATTACATGGTCAAGATCTGGAGACAGAACACTTTCAGTTAACCTCTACTCTTTCTATCCAAAGTAAGTCAGTAATTCCTCTATCTACTTTCCTACCATAGCTCTTAGGCTCCTTCCTATACAGGATATAAATATTTAATTATCTGTTAATTACCTCTGTAAAGCCTTTGTGTATCAGTTTATGCTAACAGCAGCAAACTCCTGGGGAAAGGGTTAGGATTTAAAATCTCCCTTTGGATTGATTGCTTGCATGTCTAATGGAAGATTGGCACCTCTGGCTCTAACGTCTTTCACCTGTGCAAAAGAAATCTGCTTCCTCAGGAAGTAAAACTCTTCCACATGATGAAATACTATTTTTTTTTGTCATACTCTTTACACAATGTGTAGGTGATTAATACGAAGACTATAGAAGAAAAATCTTAACCGAGAAAAAAACATTAACCAAGAAAAGCAGAGAAAAGGGGACAATTACTCTGCATTGGCATAGTATGAGAGAGAGCTAGTAAAACAATGGGAAATGAAGTGTGATTTCTACTTGTATTGGCATTCCATTGGAAAACTGTAAGCAAAAAATACAGGATACCTTATATTGCCACGTTACACTATGTGACCTTACTGGATTCCAAGTTCTCTAAGAGCTGGGCATGTGAGTCTCTTCTCTAATAGTACATTTAGCTGTTCACCAAGTATTAACATAAATTCTACATTCGAAATATTGCAAGTGAACAGCCTTGAGTGACTATAAACAATTATATAGTTAACATATATTATTTTTTTCTAAATTCTATATATCCCTGAATGAGAAGGGAAATGAAGTCACTGACAATCAGTGGCTTCCCATTAGCAACATATACCATAAATGACAAATTCAGTCTGCAAAAATAAGTCTGTATTATTTTTTCTTTTGAAGAAACCCACAGGACTCAAAAGTGCTTTACTCACAAAAAGATGATCTGCAGATAAATTGAAAACTAAGAGACTCATATATAAAATAATGAATTTTCCACACAGTCATAGAATAAGCAGTCTCAGAAGTTGTATTGTCTTTCCAGGGAAGTGAATAAATAAAATGGTGGTACCACTTATCAAAACAGTAATTGTAACAATGGAAACATAATAAAACAAAGGCAAAGCTAAAATAATAAAATTAGTTCAAACACTGTATATTAAGTCATAGGCATTCTTCTTATTTAAACATTACACTAACCTTGAGGTGAAACTAATTTTATCTGCTTCTTCATAAAATATTACACATGGAAAAATTGAAGTTTAAGTGTAATGAGTCACTTGTCTGAGTTACAAATATGACAAAGTTAATAGGTAGAGAGACAATTATTGCTAAATGGCAAATGTGAGTATACTTCAGATTTGGAAAACCAGATTTAAATTCATGTTCACGTAATTTTAAGGTTCAATGCCTCTAGAAAAATAATTATTACACAGAATGTTCATTTTAACCATTAGAATAATGTATGAGGCTTCTAAAATTATCTCTAGGTAGTATATGTTTGTTTGTGTGTATGTGTATAAGTGTTTATGTGTGTGTATTTGGAAGTTTGGCAGATACATTTGACATATTCCTCTGAGAATAGTGATTCTCAGTTTTGTCTCAGTACACATTCACACTTAAAATTTTTGAGAATACAAAGCACTTTTGTGAAGATGGGAGAAATACAAAATCTCTCTCTCTCTCACACACACACATATATAGAAACATATATAGTTTAGAAATCAATATTTATAATTGAATTAATACTGAAAATTTAAAATATATATATTTATGATTTAATCTGAAAGTAACAAACATAATATACTTTAACAATGTGGTTGTTAAAATATGGTTAATCAATAAGATTAACCATTATTTAAAATATTTTCTAAAGCTAAACAAATATACAGTAAAAATAAGTTGTATTGTTTTGCATTTTAGTAAATCATACTAATTTGGGGCTAAAGAGAAGATATTTGAATTCCTTTAATTGTTCTGCATTCATATTCTGGTGTGACTTCTTTTGGTTGAGAAGAAAATATGAATTTATATAGATATGAAATTGGAAACGGATAGGAATATGACTTTTTAAAAATGTGTTTTTTCTAGTGCATTATTGTTATATATAATAGTGGAGTTCAGTTTGACATAGATGAAAATAAACCTATATATTATTTTGTAATATTATATTTTGCCACTTGCAAAACAGTGGTTCACCCAGTGATGCTTTTATTTTATATTTTGGCATATTTCATTATAAAACATCCAAAATTTGAATTCATTGATTTCATATCAATCACATCAGGACTGTCTTGAGAATTGGGAAGATGTCCTATTCCAACATAAATTTCCAAAACTCAAAAAAGTTTGGAAATTTCAAGTTCTATCATTGGCAACAAATAATGTGATTTGCTTCATTAGAAATAGTAGGCTCACTTCATACATTTTTAGAGGGTTTCTGCTAATTAGTCAAGTGAATAATCACAGTTTGTCACTTATTATTTTAAGTGAATAAAACCGCTATTCTGGCTCAAAATTCTTGCAACTACCCAGTAAATTTCCTCAAGATAATTGCTATATATCTAAATGCAGCAGAAAATTTTATGCATGATTTTAATTTTGTCACATGCACTATCAAAAATATATACTTAAAGGTTAGCCTTTAACAATTTGTTTTTGTATTTCATCAGGTCATTGCTAAGGAAAACTTTTACTACAAATTATTCACATTGAGAAACATAATGACCAAAGATACAGATAGTCCTACTGCCTTGCTGTTATATCATCACTAGAGATATCTACACTGTAAAAAACAAAGAGCATTGCACATTTATCATGAAAATAGTTTGTCTTCACTGACCTCTTGATAAAGAGTTTGGGTCCCCCAAGTTTTAGGGAAACACATTTTGCTAATTGTTGCCTTAGGTAGATGTTCTTAATCATTTCTGGATTGTGACCTATGTTTATATTATTACCAAGTCAGGCATATGTTTCTATTTTAAAACAATATGTTTTTTTCTTTTGAAAATGTCTATAAGATAGACATGGATGGGCTCTGAGATCCTATGATTTCGTTTAAGTTCAATTTGATGTTCCTTTTGCTTCCATTTGATGTGTTAAAATTGAGTCTCATTGAGATACAAAAATCAATCAATCCTAGGCAGTTTTTCTCAATTATGAACATGGTTCAATGATGTGTATGCCGCTTAAAATTAGCCATGATGAAAGTACTCATAAGACTAAATTGAGAAATGCTGCATAGATTAGAGCATTTTGTACCCATGAACTCTGATGTTAAACATTTATCCCTATACTTGGATGTGTCTTTAATAGCTCTTACATCAACACTATTAATAGCATGTTAGTCTCATCTCAGAGGACTCTTTAAATTTGGATGCATGCAAGCAATTCAGAGATGCATCTGCCAAGGGGACATTGTGATGACTATGCCTTGGGAAAATCCACAATCTTCTTTTGGATTTGTATTTTCATGTCAGTTGTATTTAACCAAGATACAGAGAGAATGCACAATGTCTTTAAAAAATTCATACCTTCTGTGTATGTAGACTAATTATTTGCTTAATTTAAAATATTTAAAATATTGAAATTTAAAATATTCCAGGTGTTATGCCTCAGCCAGCTGTGATAAGCAGTGGTTTAGAATTTTAAATAAAGTTTTTAAAATACCCAAATATAGAATCACAACTCCAATCGCTCACTTAATCAAGAGAACTTGTAAACAATCATAATAAAACAAATTCATAAGAATTATTGCTGATAAGTAATATATTTCATTGAATGTGTATGTAAAAAACACAAAAGGTGCTATCTGTGAAGTAATTCTTACCTGTTGGAAGTGGATTCATGGAGAGATCCTACTTAAGTGAATTAACTTTTTCTGAGATTTTGGATCCATCTTTTATATATGGCAGGTACTAAACTAAATCATACCAAATTTTTCTCCTAGTTAAAGCATTGTCATTACTCAAAAATATCTTCATATGCTGCATCCCTGGAGAAACATCCTTTGATTTCTCTCTGATTAGAGAGTGTGCACATCTTGCATCTGCACCCTGTTCACTACATGATTTGTATTATATAACTGTAAGCCGTTTGAGGACAGGGATCGTGCCTTTCATCTCTGAGTCTTCATGGCCCAGTACAGTGCAAGTATTTGATAGATGTCTGATGGGTACATGAGTCAAGAAGTATTTTGATGAAAAATATTCCATACTTCTATTGGCCAAATCCTTTACTTATTGCTCGAAATTTCAAGACAATAGAGGATATAGGTAAATGATCCCAGTTTATGTTATTACCAAGTCAGGCATATATTTATATTTTAAAACAATATGTTCATTCTTTTGAAAATGTCTATAGGATAGACATGGATGGGCTCTGAGTAACTAAGGAGTTGAAATTGAGGCTTCAGACTCATATTCATACAATCTGGACAGGCACTGCCTGAATATTTTAAAATGCTTTTAAAAAGTTCTTTATTACAAGAATTTTTTCTTGTTAGTGCATTTAAGATTAATGGTTGCTTTCCTGTATTCATGTTCTGTTTGTAGAAACAGATGGAATTTTAAGCATTAGAGCTATAATAAAATTTGTTACTTGCTATGACAAAATATTCATTATATGCTGTCAGAGGAATGCGGAATTTGGAAAGTTGACTTTAAAGTCGTTTTCAGGCATAAATGCTTGATTTACTTGTTGAGGTAAAAAGTAATGGTATGAGCGATTGCAATTGTAAACTATATTCCTATTTGCCTGGTATTCCTTTTATTAGCCATTAACAGTAAATGTGTGGGGAGACACATTAGTTCAGCCATAGGAGGGATTCTTCTTTATTAAATGCATGTTTTCAAGGAAGAAAGATTGTTTACTTTTCACTGGAAATAACCACAGCATCCACTCAAAAGCAAATTGTGTTCTCAGAGCAAGGATATTAAATTGATATTAATAGGCATTCTATTCTTGAGCAACTGATTCTGTTCGTTCAGTTACTGCTACCTTTGGGAGACTGCAGAATCAATGACCCAAAAAGGTTTCTTAGTCACCAATATTTATGGTTTCGATTTTTAGTTACCTTTTAAAAAAACAGCATACATTTTTTCTCTTTAGAAGGTTAACTGTGTTTTCTCAAAAGTTTCACAGCTTTGTAAAAGCTGTAACTTGATAATAAAAAGAAAGAATATATTGTAGATTTATATGATAATGTGTATTAGAAGATTCAAAGAACTTAAATGTACA
The DNA here is from genome assembly GCF_048772815.1 of Callospermophilus lateralis. NCBI lineage: Eukaryota > Metazoa > Chordata > Mammalia > Rodentia > Sciuridae > Callospermophilus > Callospermophilus lateralis. The sequence goes on from NC_135306.1 coordinate 142,773,546, forward strand.
AGGTTTTAGTGAATGTAGATTGAATTTTTTGAGATAATTTTTTTCACGTCACTATTCTTTAAATCATTTTTATCTAAAGATTGTGAGTGATAGAGCAAAATGAAATACATAAAAATCTCCAGATAGGGAAGACCTTAGTAGCAGTACTAATATGCTCTGCAAAAAAAAGCAAGTGAATCATTGCTGGTCCTACATTTACTGATGATCACAAAGCCATGGAATTAGTTGGAAATGTATTACAAATCCTAAACCTAGGTAATAGCACATTGAAAGAAGAAGAAAAAAGAAAAAAATTCAAAGTATATTGTGAAGAAGTCAGGACAAAGGGGAGAAAGAAGAGTTTCGGCAGCAGGTGTGAAGTTACAAGTAGATAGAAAGAACAAATCATGGTGTCTATGGCATAGAGTGAATACAGTTAACAATAATGCACTGGATATCTCAAAATAGTTAGAAGAGGTTTCAAGATGCATTCACCATAAAAATGATAAAAGTTTAAGGTGACTCTTATGCCAATGAGCCCGATTTGATCATTACCTGGAGTATACATGAATTGAAGTACCATATTGTATCTCAAAAATATATACAATCAAAAAATAAAACTAATAAAAATTAAAAATTAGAAAAGGTATCAGAAAATACTATCTAATTGAATAACAATATTTTGTTATAAATAATATTGCATTCAACCACTTATGTTAGGTTACTCCACAGCAGTGGGAGAAAATCTTTACAGTGGTGTGGATACCAATATTTGCACTATGGATTACATCTTGAAATGCTATGAGGTTCTTCATGGATTTATTTTTACTCTTCAGTTATAACTGTTCTTTTTTAACTTGGAGTCTCTTAAGTTCTCAGGATTTATGAATGTTACAATTTTAAAAGTCTATAAAGAACATTAGAGGTGGAAATGTTAGGCAAAGACTTTCCCTCACTGATGTGTTTATGGACAAAAAACATTAAAGACTATTTGTTCTATGAAGCTTAATGTACTCATGTGTAAAATGAGAATATATTTGCCAAGTGAAAGTTGTTATAATGCTCTGCTAGATGTTTATGATGCATATAATATTGATGGCAGATTGTAGTTTTTCAATAAATATTTAATTACTCAAAACCAGGTGAAAAATCTGTTTGAAACTCTGTGTTTGGTCCAAATTTTCAGACATATTTTATACTTGTAACAGGCGTCTGTCTGTCTGTCTTTTTTTCCCTCTCCTCTCCTCAGTTGTTGTTATTGCTGCTATTGTTTAAACCATAGACCAATGTGCTAAAAAAGTGAACATCAGATCAGGCAGAACTTTCAATACTGACCATCTTCAAAGAAACAGCATATACATATATGATCAAGGAGTGTCATTTCACAAATAATTGTATCTGGAACTGGAGACCAGAGAATCTGGTCTTCAACACAACAGATTTTTTTTATAATAAAATTACTTATATGAATCACTAAGCACCAAGTCTAGTAGATAATACCTGTTCTATATATGTTATAGCTCCTTTTTTCTTCTAAGCACTTCTTGAGGGCAGATCCCTATCTTACTCATCTTAACTTCTCTGGTGCCTAGTATACAATATATCTTAATTGTTAGAGTCTGTAAACAAGTCTGGATGGCGCCTGGCAAAATGCCAGAGGGAGTGGTTTGTGAAGTAATGCCAGCAAGCCATAAAGTGTGGAGATTCCTTATTGGTTGACTGCTGTATCTATTTTATGTTAATTAGCAAGGCAATCTGACATGAAAGCAAGGACAGGTTGAGTTGGGGCTTATGAAAATGCCAAATAGTAAGTAGTCCATACAAGCTAAGGCTCTGGGAATGAAAAGTGGAAACAAGCAGAGGAGATGAGAAGTATGAATAGTAGCACCCAGGGTCCAGCTGTGGTCCACTCACATGGCCCTACATTGAAATCAACACCAAGATTGGGCTCCTTGTGCCATCACTTTGGGACCAAACAAACTGAAGACAGACTCAGGTCTAATGGAAAAATTGTCCCCAGAAAAACACTCCTAGCTCTGGTTTTGTGTAATGTTGAGTTACTGTTGAAGATAAGGTCATCTTGTGCATGGCCACATACCTTTCAAAATTTAGGCTAATTCCATTTAACTTCAAAAACCATGTTGAATGTAGAGTCCTGGAAAGATGCTACTGTTTACTTAAACTTAGATGGCTTTTCCAAAATTAATAAATCCTCAGACAACAATATCAAGCTAAATATTAAAATTCAACAATTAGTGAATGTCTCATATAGCTAAGACAAATTTGGTTTCATATTTAATGATGGATTTATATTTATTGAGCAACAGAAAGTTCTGTTTTATGCAACCTATAATTTATATTAGGTTGAAGAAGATAACAATTAGAGTGTATACTTATATAACAATTTTATATTTTATTTTACTTTATTGTTGTTTAAATGTAAGCATGTTTTTACTCAGTTTTGTATCTTGGCATGTAATGACACTGTATTTAGGCTTTTAAAAATGCATTGAGAGGCTGGGGATGTGGCTCAAGCAGTAACCCACTCACCTGGCATGTGCAGGGGCGCTGGGTTCGATCCTCAGCACCACATAAAAATAAAATAAAGATGTTGTGTCCACCGAAAACTAAAAAATTAATATTAAAAAAATTCATTCTCTCTCTCTCTCTCTCTCTCTCTCTCAAAAAATGCATTGAGGAGAGCTAATTTGTATTTCTGGATAGAAAGAACATACCCTGGACATCTCATCCAGGGTACAATAGGGATCCTATTAGAAGAAGCAGCCTACCAAAAGCCGAATTTCCCATCCCAGAGCTTTATTTTCTTATTTCATATTAAATCAACTCCATCTCAAAACAAGTGTGTTTTTAGCACTCTTTCTGAGAAAAAAATAAATAAAAGGAGTATATGCTGTAGAATATTCAATAACTGCTAGGTAAATAAACAAAAAGTATGAATGAATGAGTGATATACAACATGCAGAGTCCTGGAGACAGAAAAAGTGATAAGTAAAACTTTGTACATATTCTGTTGTTTTAAAAACACCCACAGCCACTACTATTGTTTTTCACTTTATTAAACAAGGACTTTGACACAAGCCCAGAGAGGAAAAAGGTCATCTCAGATGATATACTTGAGTTCTAAGAAATATCAAAAAAATTATTTATGATGGGAAAATTTAAGAATGTGGAAATCCTGACAACACAAGAAAAAATGGGAAGATAAATTGTAAATCAATGGTATCAAATAATCTTGGGACTGGGGTTGTGGCTCTGTGGCAGAGCACTTGCCCAGCACACATGTGGTTTGATCCTCAGCACCACATGAAAATAAATATATAAAATGAAGATATTGTTTCCATCTACAACTATAAATATTTAATAATAACAATAATAATATCATTTTGTTTCAAGTAAAATAATATCAGCCAATTTCAGGCCCCACATATTGTGTTGATTTCCCTATATCTTAATTTTAACAATTCCTTTTATAAAACTTCACTTAGATGATTTTAAATATGGCAGATAATTAGGATGCATTAAACTTAATACTATTACTCAAAGGCATCATCAAAAGTGCTAGTATTATCTTTTAAGAAACTCATACAACATATTTGTTGTTTTTAAAATATGCAAAAATTTTGTGTACAACCAGAGAAATGAAACATTTTGCTCTATATGTGTAATATGAATTGTAATGCATTATGCTTTCATTCATATATATATATATATATATACATATATATATATATATGTATATATATATATATATATTTATTTATTTATTTATTTATTTATTTATTTATTTATCACTAAATGTGACCTGCTATTTTGACCAGCTTTAAAATTTTCTATTCTTATTCTGTACAGTAGGCATTTATATAATAACGTGATGTGTCTTGGAAAGAATCTTTTTTATCTTGCCAATTTGGGGTTCTACATAAATCTTGTATTTAAATATCCATCTCAAACCTAAGATTTGGGAAATTTTCTGATATTATTTTACTAAAAAATCTGCCAATTTATTTTGATATGTATTTGGAGGTTTTCTATAGCAGTGATTCTTAGATTGGTGTCTTAATGTTATCCCAAATTACTTGAATCTTCTGATCATATTCTCTCAAGATCTTTTCATTATTGCTGAATTTATTTTCAAGATTATATACTTTATCTTTGCTTAGATTTAGCTCTGAATTTTTCTCAAAAATCTCATGTGTGAGAAAATGCAAGAAATTTAGAGGTGAAATGATTAGGCTATGAGAGCCTTAACCTAATCATCACATTAATCCAATTAAATGGATTAACTGGGTGGTCACCAGAGGCAGGTAGGGTGTGGCTGGAGGAGGTTGGTCATGGGGCATGCCCATATTTTATTCTTGGACAGCAGAGCAGTACCTTTACTTCTTGGTGGACATGTACTCAGCTTTTATCCTGCTCCACATCTTTCTGCCATGGTATTCAATCTCATCTCTGGCCCAGAGCAATGGAGTCAGCCATCTGTGGATTGAGACCTCTGAAACCATAAGATCCAAATAAACCTTTCTTCCTTTGAAGTTGTTCTTGTCAAATCTTTTGGTCACAGGAATAAAAATGTTCAATGAAGAGTTTCAAGGACTGAGAATTTATCCTCAAAGTGGTTTAATCTGTTCATGATGCTTTCCATTAAATTTTAAATTTGACTTGTTGAGTCTTATTTCCAGGATTTCAATTAGGTTATTTTTCAGAATCTTTAATTATTGAAATGATTTTTCACTTCCTGTATTTTCTTTTTAAGTTCATTACTTACATCTTTATTTAGCTCACTGAACATTTTAACTATGAACTTTCTAAATGCTTTCTCTGATTTTTACATGGATTTCACTTGACTTATCAACACTGACCCTAACCAAGATTACTATACGAAGTAACACTATCATTCAAATTAAAGATGAAATTAAAAACCTTCATTGATAAGAAGTTACTAAAATAATTAATCTGCACTACAAACATATTCACTAATCCTACACTATAAAACATACTTAATGAAACATTTTATGCAGGAGAAATGAAAAAGGAAAGAAAACCAGATAAAGCTATATTGCACTAGAATAATAATCAGTTATTCAGAATAAAGTCTGAATTAAGCACTAGAGATAAATCAAAACTACATGAAATAAAAGCATGTCTCTATAATATTATTGAATGTAAATGGTCTAAATTTGCCAATCAAAAAACATAGATTGGCAGATTGTTATTAAAAAGTAAGACCAAACTATATGTTGTTTATAAGAGATTCATTTTACAAGCAAAGACATACACAGTGTAAATGTGAAAGGATGGAAGAAGGTCTATCAAGAAATTTGAAACCCAAAGCAAATAGGGATAGCTACTCTCCTAACAGAAAATGAAGAATTTGAGCCAAAACTAACTAGCAGAGACAAAGACAGGCATTTCATACTGTTAAGAGAATGATTTCACAATAAGATAAAATAATTTTAAATATATATGCTGCAAACAATCATACACATACATACATAAAACAAAACATTCTGAACATAATCAAATAAATCATAATGGAATAATACTGGATGATTTCAACACATATTTCTCATGATTAGATAAGACAGAGATAAACTAAGAAATATCTCTTCATAACTAAAAACATAGTATTAGTGAAATGGACCTAACAGAATCTAAAGAATATTTCATCCATCAACAATTGAATTCAATTTCTCCTCAGTGGCACATGGAATGTAGATGATATTTTAGGGTACTAAGAACAACTTAGCAAATATTAAAAATAGAGATAATTTTTTGCATACCATCAATCATAATGGAATGAAATTAGAAAACAATGACATCATAGAAAATAAAAATTATTCTAACAAGTGGAAATTAAATTATACACTTTTTGATGAGGAACAGACCACAGAAGAGACCAGTGAGGAAGTAAGAAAATGTGTATAAACAAATGAGAAAAAAGATACAACATATCAAAATACCTGAGATAGTATAAAGGCATTTCTAGAGGAAAGTATATACCATTGAGTTCCTGCAATTAAAAAAAAAGCATAAAGATACCAAATACATTATATAACATTACACCGCAAAGCCCTAGGGAAAAAAGCAAATTAAATCCTAAACAAATAAAATAAAAGAGATAATTAGGACAGGAACAGAAATTAATGAACTTGAGGTTTAAAAAATGTATACAAAGGATACAGAAACAAAAAGTTGTGTTTTTGAAAGGAAATGAAATATTGATAGCTCCTTAGCCACACAAATAAAAATAAAAAGAGTGCAGACCTAAATCAATAAAATTAAATATGAAAAAGGACGTGTCACCATAGACACTTCTGAAATTCAGAGGATAATTTGAAACTATTTTAAAAACATATATGCTAAGACACTAGAAAATCTAAAAGACAAAGATTAAGGCACATATGAGCTGCCAAAATTGAAAAAGGGGAACTGAGACCAATATCAAGCCATGAAATTGAAGGAACAATTAAATACTTCAAAAAAAGAAAACCCAAGGACCAGATGAATTCTCAGCTGAGTTCTATAATAGAGAAGAACTAATGGTATACCTCCTGAAATAATTTCATGGAATATAAAAGAAGCAAAAAACATCCAGAGTCCATTTATAGAGTCTGTATCACCCTGATACAAAAAAATCCCAAAGAAGCATCAAAGAAAGAAAATTTCAGGTCAATATCCTTGATGAACAAAAATATTTAATAAAATGTTGGCAAACTGCATGCAAAAATATAACATAATGATTGAATGGGCTTCATTGCAAGGAGGCAAAGTTGGTTCAACAAATACAAGTCAATAAATATAGTAAGCCACATAAATAGGGTAAGGACAAGAATTATATCATTATCTTCATAGAAGCAGAAAAAGTATGTGCCAACATACAGCAGCCATTTATGTTTTAAACCCTAGAGAAACCAGAGATAGAAAAAAACTTATCTCAACATTGTAATAGGTATGTATGACACACACAAGGCTAACATTCTTAATGAAGAAAAGCTAAAAACGTTTCCTCTAAAATCATGAGCAGGAAAATATGTCCACTTTCACCACTCCTATCTAACATAGTCCTTAAAACACTAACCAGAGTAATCAGATAAGGGAAGGAAATTAAAGGGATCCAAACAGGAAAAGAAGAGCTCATTTTATTCTTCTGATGAGATTATCAAAAAACTCACCATAAGACTTTTAAAGCAGATAAACAAATTTATCAAAGTAGCAGATTACAAGGTCAAAATTCATGAATCAAGTGCTTTCCTAGACTCCAATAATGAATCTGCTCAGAAAAAAAATTATGCCATTCACATTAACCTCAAAGAAAATGTTGGAAGGAATCTAACAAACTAGGTAAAGATGACTACAATTAAAAAAAAATCTATAGAACACTGAAGAAAAAAAATCGAAGAAAAGACCACCTGTATTCTTGAACCATCAGAATTAACATTGTCAAACTGGCCATAATATTAAAAGTGTTATAGAGATTCAATGGAATTCCCATCAAAATACTAATGGCATTCTCCACAACACTAGGCAAAACAATTCTAAATCTCATTTGGAAAAATAAAAGATCCAAAATAACCAAAGCAATCTTGAGCAAGAAGAATGATAGAGGCATTCCACCCAATACAGACCTTGAATAATACTATATAGAATTGTAATAACAAACCAGCATGTTATTGGCATAAAAACACACATGAATGTTAGTGGAATAGAAGAGAAGGTACAGAAACAAATCTATAAATATAATCATCTAATACTTGACAAAATTAACAAAAACATATGTTGGAGAAAAGATAGCCTTTTAAACCAATGGTCCTGGAATAACTAGTTTCCCATATGTAGAAGAATAAAACATGATACCTACCTTTCACCTGCATACAAGTCATCTCAAAGTGGATCAAATACTAAGGAATTAGAGTAGAAAATATGCAACTGCTTGAAGAAAACATAGACTCAATAATTCAACAGGAACCAACATTCCTAATAAGTCTCCTAAAGTGCAAGAAATAGAACCAAAAATAAATAAGTGGGACAGCATGAAATTAGATATTTTCCACACAAGAAACAATTAGGAGCATGAAGAGAGAGTCTACAGAATAGAAGATCTTTGCCACCCACTGCTCTGACATGAGATTAATAGAATATATAAAGAACTCAACAAACTTAACACTAAAAGAACAAATAACCTAATTAATAAATTTGTAAAATAAATAGATAATTGCTGAAGAAATACAATTTACACACAAATATATGAAAAAAATTCACATCTTTTAGCAATCAGTGAAATGCAAATCAAACTATATTTAGAGATCATCTCACTCCAGTCAAAATAGCAATCATCATGGATACAAATAATAATAAATACTGACAAGGATGTAGGAGAAAATGTACACTCATACATTGTTGGTGAGTCTGTAAATTAGTACAACCACTCTGAAAAGCAGTATGGCGATTCCTCAAAAAACTAGAAAAGAACCCACCATATTACACAGCTATTCCACTCCTTTGTATTTATCAGAAAGAACTGACATCAGTATACTTTAGTGATACAACCACATCAACATTTATAACAGCACAATTCACAATAGGCCAGATAAAAACCAGTCCAGATGCCTGTCAACAAGTGAATGGATAAGGAAAATGGAATTTTGTTCACACAATGAGTTCTACGCATTCATAAAGGAGAATGCAATGATGACATTTGGTGGCAAATGGATGGAAGACATAATGCTAAGTGAAATAAGCCAGGCCCAGAAAACCAAATGGTTAAATATTTTCTCTCACATATGAAAGCTAGAGGGGTTGGGGTGGGGGGTCTAATGAAAATAGAAGAGATCAATGGTATAGAGAGGAAGGGGATTGAATGGGTAGGGGGAGGAATGGGAAGTGGGAGGGATGGTGAAATTAAATTGACCAAACTACCCAGACAGGTATAATGAATACACCACAGTGAATTTTACTTTTATGTATATCTATAAAGCACTAATTTTAATAAATATATAAAGAATTAATGAAATACCAATAAAGTAGAGAAAGTGGAACAGAATTTAGGAGTAGGGGAGGGACACAGAAAGTACTAGGGACTGAACTGGTGCAAGTTATATTCCTTTGCTTGTATAATTATGTCAAAATTAACCGCAATATTATGTGTAACTTAATGCACTAACAAAAATATGTAAAATTTTTAAAAATTGAGAATATAAATACACTAAGTAAAAGTTTCCCAAGTACTTGCGTAATTCATTTGAAGAAGAAACAAATAATAAACTTGATAAATATTCAATAATCAAATGCAAATCAGATATCAATACAATTTTTTGAAGTTCAATTTGAAAGGGCAAATTAATGCTAAGGTTTGGTGGTAGCGACAGTTTTTTAAAGGAAAATAATTGCTAATTGGGGAATACCTTGGGGAGTGTGTATGAGAAGCATAAATATCTTCGTACTTTTTCACTGATTTTTCATTCTATAAATATTAATAATAGCAAATATTTATAAAATAAATTTTCAAGAATATCCGTCTCAATGTCCATATGATCATGACAAACTTTGAAAATGGAAAACTGATCATTGTATATCTATTTACTCTCCCCTACAATATATCCTATTTAATTATTTAATTTTATTTCTTTTTCTTTTTGGTACTGGTGGTTTAACTAGGGACATTTTATCACTGAGCTATGTCCCAAGCCCTTTTCATTCTCTATCTTGCCACTTGGTCTTGCTAAGTTGAGACAACCTCACTAAATTGCTGAGGCTGGCCTTGAAGTTGTGATCACCCTGCATCAGCCTGCTAAGTTGCTGGCATTACAGGCATATGACATTGGCCCAGATTTTTGGTTCATTTTCAGAGTTCCTCAACAGAAGGAAAGCGTTACTTGGGCCAAGATATACTGGAAACTCAACCAAGTATGTTGTGTTGCTCAATTAAAATATTTCCTAACATATAAGTATTCTATAAAAACACACGTGTTCATTCCTCTTCCAAAGAGTGGACTTGAATTTTAGTCAAGTGAATAATGCATATTATATGGTATTGTCACATTTGTCTTAATGAACCTAAACTATTAAACACTTTTCTTTATGAAAAATTAAGGGAGAGGGACCAACAGGTATTCATAGTTCAGGTATATCTTCTTAATTTCAGCTCTTTAAATATAATTTCCTGCTGATCTCTTGTGACTACCAAACAGTTCTTCTGGATTGGTAGACCATTTGTAATTTAGTCACTTAATTTACTGATGTATTCTATTCTGTGACCATTTTTTATTTAGAAATTCTGTGATGTAAGACTAGTCCCTATTAGATTATAAATCTTTGCAGGCAAGGATTACATTTACTTTTATCTCCTATTTCCATTACAGAGGCTGGGACAATGGCTCATATGTTTAAGAAATATAATCCTGGTTGAATGCTAACTAAATGAATAAAAATTATTTACACTAGTATTGACAGGCAAATTGACTGAAGCATATGGCATGAGAGTTTGTTTTAAATCTCTCCTCCATTTCTTAATAGCTGTGCCACCTTGGACATTTCTCTTTTCTAAATTACTTCACTTGTACCTGAATATCTGTCATCTGGAATGGATACATTGTATATAACACATATATCAGTTGGAACTATACTGGTGTGCACACTATTCAAGAGATAGTTATTGTTGTCATTCGGTGTTGTTGCTATAATTTTGTTGTTTTTATTATTACTATAGCTTTCTTGTTATTACCTAATCTTGACTTTGCTCAGGATGTAAAGGGGGAAATAAAATGTGGAAATAATAAAGATAAGATGTTATGTCTTTGTTCATAGTCTTTCAGAAACACACACACATGATTCCTAACATGGCATAGTGTGACATATAATGGCCATGCCATAGCTTTTCATTACACACATCACAAAATGGGATTTGAGTATGGGTTGAAATTGGTACGTACAACCCATTGATCTACTATTGCATTATGCTGAATCACAAATGTAGAGTAGAAGTTGAAAACAGTGCTGAATTTAGGAATAACTTCAAATATCTATAATCTTTGGATTGGAAAGTTCAAGTCTCTGTGGAATAATTGATTATTCCCAGAACCTAGGCATTAGATCCAGGGAACATGGCAATTAAAAATGTAAGCTCGGCTGTGGTATTTGAATTGGCAAGGGAAACACTAAAGAGTGAGCACTGGTGTTCCTATGATGTAATGCAAAATTATTCCTGCTCTGGTTACTTCAGTCTCAGACTTGACCAAGAATCAGTCTTCCTGAAGGAGAAAGAAGGTACAGGGACCATCGTGTATTTACCAGCTAAAGTAACTTTTGTCGTAACTAGTTAACTAGTAATATTATCTGACCTCAATAAGATCCATTGGTTGCTGTGAATACAAAGCCCTGAATCTCATTTCCACTGATCCTCCTATAGCATATTTTTATTTTTTTTTTCTGTTTCAATATAGACTCCTATGATCTAGGCTTTACTTTCTGTGCTAAAGATTTTGCATTCAACATAGAAGAAAGAAGCATGTGCATTTAAAAGTTTAACAATTAGCATAATGATGAAATTGAAAGCCATGCAGTGTGAGGTGTCTATAATTTCTGTAAAAATAATTTGCACCTCAGTTCTTAGTTCTTAGTTTCTTATTTGATTCAAAAAGAAAGAGAAAATTGGATGAAAGGTCATAGGGAATCTTGGATTTAGAAACTAAAGCATTATTTATTTTTTTCTGGAATTTATTTCATCTAACTATAAGTCAGGTGTGAGATGAGAAGGTTATCCCTACCTCACAGAGATCAAGGTGGTAGAATCACGAAAAATTAGGCATGGAAAAGCATTTTTAGAACTACAATGTGTTATATAGATGAAAGGAGATCTCATTGCTACTTGCTACTTTTATTTTAAGTGATAACTAATAGAAAAAAATGAAGTAGAAGCACACCAACAGTTACTATTTTTGTTTCTCATAAAGGGCCTTCAAACACATGTGTTCACTAACCAGAAGAACCCAAATATATGTGAGTGTGTGTGTGTGTATGTGTGTGTGTTTGTATAACACTGTGCCAATATTTGTATGTTGTGTTTTTTAAATCATTTTTCACTCACATTAATCTCAATATATATTTCTGAGATCTGAGATTAAGGACTAATTTTAATTGAAAGTGTAAGGTAATATAAGTCTTACACCATTAATTTAAACATGAAAATGCTCTATGGTAGAAAGTTGGGTATCTATAGTTAAATGCATAAGTAAATCATGGTATCCACAGTAGGAGGATTTTAGTGATCATTCTTGGTTTGATTTTAGGAAACGTCATTTGTTTTTGCAAATAGGGAGGTGAGAATCAAAAGTATAAATGATTTTGTTAAGGTCATTGCATGAATGACAAGGTCAGGATACTGTATCCTGACAATGCAATGGTAATATGCTCTATGAATTGGTCAAAGCACTAAATGTCTATCTCAGTTTTTTTGAACTATATAACTAAGATAATAGTATCTACTTGAAAAGGACAAGGCATTGGTCAGTTTAGATTTGTCCTTTGAGGATGAAATGTACCTCCACAGAAAGGTACATTTTAAAGACTTTGTTCTTTTATCCAATATTACTTTCATATTAATATAACATAATATTCAAAATGTAAAAGCAGAAACAGTGATAATATGACATTTCCTTAGCAAATTTACTAAGCTGAGGTTCATTATAATAATTCTTTGTAATAAGCCATAAAACATTTATGGATGGAAATGCACATATCGTGAAATTTTAATGTGTACATGCATATCTTAGATTTTAAAAACCCTTCAAGGATATTAATTTAGTAGTATTGAAGAGACTACTAAATTAAATATCTCAATTTGAACCTCAGTAGTGTACAGTGTCCACTGAATTTACTGAGTGTTAAGTTTGGCATTTATTTAGTTCTTGACTGTTTTGGAAACTCAGTACAAAAGAATGAAGCAATACATGTACTGAAGGCAATGACAGAAATAAAATTTCCTTTCACATTCATTTACATGCATATAACTATAAATATAAACATTTAATACACACACACACACACACACACACACACATATCATTACTTTTTTTCCATTGTTTTTCATTTTCATGAGTATTCTGTAGTTCCAAATAATCCCTCATGCCTAACCCATATACAGGGTCCCCAATGAATGTTTGTTGAACAAATGAAGTGTTCCAAAGTGTCACTCATTCTATTCAAATTATTTCAAATTCAGCTCAAATATACTTCTATCATGAAGTTTTCAAAAATTATTCTTCTCTCCTGCCAGAGCACTAAAAATACCTGCTTTCTATTCCATACTTGTCATTCCAGTCATTTATTTGCTGAATTATTATTTCAAACTTTGAGCCATACCCTTAGGCTTGCAGTCTAAGTGAAGAAAAAGGCACGTGAATCAGCAACTGTAATGTATTTTGGTAAATGTTAGTATTGGTATGTTCGAAGTATTGTGCCAAGAAGATAGGACACAAAATTTGTTGATATATTTATGACTTCTCTCTTCAAAGAAAGAAGTCATGTGAGCTGCACCTGATTGAAGAAGACATTTTACAAGTGAAAATTTATGGGAAGTTCATTAAATGTAGGGACCCATGTAAAAGTGTCTGAGAGATAACAGGCTGGGAATACTCTGGGTATTTTTAATTTCCTGCTAATTTTATAATTTACATATATAAAAAGTGAGAAAATAATATTTTTCCCACCACCTTCCCTCCACCATTTCTCTTTTTCCTTCCACACTTCCTTTTAAAAGGCTTACTTCTTTTGTATTCCTCTTTTATCATTTTGAAGTAAGTCTTTTTATGCAGGACTGTATGTGCTATAGAACAATGAATTTGAAGGATTTTTTGGTTGTGTGGAATATAGGAATGAATGTTCCCATTTCTCTTCAGTCACCTGCCATATTGTAAATTCTCAAAAATAGGACAGGAATGAAACCATGATTTTACCTTGATAATATATTACTGATTTTTCTTCCTCTTCTAGATTTTAAACTTGATAAGGGAGTATTGATATCATCTGCTTGCTACTTCTCATCAAAATAGGAGTAAAACATTTGCTGATTGAAGAACTTGTTATTGTCCTCATAGTGCACCTTGCAACTTAACAACACTGTTGTCATTGATTGTAATTTTTCAAAAGAGAAAACATAACCTACAAAAGCATACCAATTGCACCTATAATAAATAGTATTGAATTAGATACAATTAATTGCAATAACATATTTTAAAATGTTTGTATAAACAATAACCTATTTTTATCTCTGCATTAGTTTGATAGGTGCACATCCATGTACCACAGACTAGTAGCTTAAACAATAGAAATTTATTTTCTCCTAATTCTTGAGGTCTGAGGTTAGACAGCAAGGTGTCAGCAGGGTCACATTCTCTTAAGGGTCTTTTTCTTGACTTAACCATGGTCTTTTCTCTGTGTCTCCATATTGTCCTTCCTCTGTGTATGCTTGTGCTAATACCCTATTCTCCCTCAAAGACAGCAGTCCTAGTGAATTAGGTTTTGCCCCACAACTTCATTTACCTTTGATTACCTCTTTAAAGACGCTATCTCCAATATAGTCACATTCTCAGGTACTGTAGTTAGGACTTCAAGGTATGAATTTTGGGAAGATTAAGTTTACCTCAAAGCACTTCCTTTTTTCTAAGATGCAGAGAAGGAAAGTACTAATTTCCTTGAAGTTTTTGTAGGAAGGCCAATGAGTGTAGAACTGTCTGAAAAAAAAAATCATCACATGATAGAATGACATTAATTAAAAACTGTTGATGGGTAGTGTGGCACACGCTTGAAATCCTAGTGGATCAGGTGGCTGAGGCAGGACGGTGGAGTTTTCAAAGCCAGCCTCAGCAACAGCAAGGTGCTAAGCAACCCATTAAGACCCTGTCTCTAAATAAAATACAAAATAGGGTTGGGGATGTGCCTGAGTGGTCTGGTGCCCCTGAGTTCAATTCCTGGTACCCTCCAGAAAAAAAAAAAATGAAACAAAAACCAAACCCCTGTTACTGGTCAACAAATGTCATTGTGGTATGGTAGTTACTTTCAAGAGTATTAAAGAAGCAAGTTTGGGGTCAGAATTCATGTGTTCCCACATTTGATGGCTATGTGATGTCTGCTGCTTCTATAAACAGAGCAGCAGTATCTCTATTAAAGAGAACTTAGTATTTTTGCTAGCTATTTCTTTATGTGTACCTTACTTTTCCCTCTGTACCTTTAATTATATTCCTGTTGCTTTGTGAATGATTTTAGTTGCAATCTTATTTTACATAATAAAATTAGTTTTTATGCCATGTGATGACTGACAGAACCAAAAAAATGGCATCTCCAAGGGCAATGGTAGAACAGGAGCAAATCTGGTTGTGTTTGGGTTCAAAGGGAGCTAGAGGGTCAGGGCTATGAGAGGCACAAGCTGAGTGTGAAGAAAAGTAAGTTTATCCATTACAGTTTGAACATAGAAAGGTATGAGAAACAGTGGATAGTTGGTCATCTGCTCTGTCTATCTGCAGTAATCAGTAATGTTTGACCTTAGAGTCGATGATTTGGAAAAAGAAAAAACAACTGGAAATTGTCTTGATTATGTGTATTTTAATATTTGTGATGGCCCATGAGGCTTTATTATTAGTCTATATACTAGCCTAAAATATTCAGTAGTGGGTGGAATACAGACTGTAGCAGTTATACTCAGAAATTTATTAGAATCCAACATGAACATGTAGAAGGTTGAAAATTAAGACATAAAATAACTACAAAATATCCAAGGTTTCCAACTATCATTTTTTATGAGCTGTTTAGCTTTTATTTTAGTGTAATAATAGCTCTGCAAAATCTGTTTTATGCTTCAATCTCACTCAATATGAAAAGAAATTATAGGCTTTTTAATGCAACTTTAAGCGGATCACCACAGATTGGTCGAGACCACTGTAATACTGAAGTGTTTCTGCGTTTGGGTAAATACCATTGGAAAGGAAAACCGGAAGAGTCCAAATTTATATTACTATTTTGTCTCTCCTACCTACATATATCAAATGGTCATCATGATAATTTTAATTCTTAATCAGTTTGAAACAGCAAGAAAGAGATGCTGTTCATCATATTTCCTCCCATTTCTTCAAAGACTGGAAGTTCAAAGATTACAAAGATCCTATAGTTCATTCTGATTCTCCTCTGCTCTATTTCCCCTTAGAAGCAACAATTGATGCATTCCTGTACAATTCATTCAACTTGGGGAGTTCTTTGAAATCTGAATTGAAATAAGAATATATATGTATATATAGCCTGCCATCATTATTACTACTTTCCCCTCAAGGATCTTTAAAAGCCTACCTATATGCTTACATATACCCATACATGAAGCTCTCAAGAGCCACAAGGTTTTTCTTGAGGCTAAGTGAACTCTGAGTTGCCAGATGATTCTTTAATGGCCAAATGGCTTGGCTTAGAGCCCCTTCACCCTCCCTGCTCACCCTTTCTTTGACTTCCTGTGCTGCCCTTGCCTGCATTGTAGTGTTTTAAAGTTGAGGCTCTTAAAGTAAACCCAGACTCCAAGCATTTCTTCCTGGTGAGGTGGAGCTGGACTCTCAACTCTGTCAGCAGAGGTAATATTTCTGTGTGCTTCCCTTTGCCCACAGTTAATGCAATTCATGGACTTTCTGGTGTCAGTTGTTCTCAAGACATATTATGGGCTTGATGTGAATACTGACATTTTATTTCACAGATACCAAGTATTAGACTTAAAAGAAAATTGAAAGCAAAAGAAAACAATCACAATTACTTACACCTTTTCATGTAAACCACAAATTCAGTATACAGTTTAATTAATTGCCTTTAACATAAAAGGAACTCAATAAACGTCTGTTTAGTAATATTTCTAATTTTAGTAAAAAATTACTTTAGATAGAGATGTTAGAATTAAAATAGAGACTGAATTGTGGGGAATCTGTCTTTTGTTCCACCTCTCCTTCCCTTTCTTTCTTCTTCCTCATTTACTCAACCTCAGTCCTTCCTTCCTTTCCTTTCTTCCTTTTTGTTTTGAGGGGAGATTTGTGTATGTATGTATACATATATATTACTGAGGATTATTTACAGCAACATTCCACAGACTTTAGGATTTAATGGGGTAAGAGTAAATGTAGTAGCCCAGATACACCATATAATTGAAAAAAAGTAGAAAATATCCTTTGATAGCTGGGTTTACTGAATTAGTATGCTATGTTATTGAGAATTCTATCTCAAAGAAGTAGATCCAGGCTAAAGACCATTTATTCTTTAGCTGGTGAGTTGATGAGCATGAGGAGGGTCTGAAGGCCACTTCAGATTGTAGTGGCTCCAGAATGTGGTCACACCAGCAGTGAGAAATTAAGCCTTTATATTTTTCCCCTTCTCAAATAAAATATAAAGTACCACAGAATTCGAAAGTACAGACAAAAGTTATGGAAGATGAAATTCCTCAGTTACAACAGGCAGACCAATTCAATATTTGTTCTTGAATTTGATTTTCCTAGTACCAAACGAGTCAATAAGATATCTGAACATAATCTCATCAGTGCTTCACCTCTGACTATGAAACAGCTAAGAAAGAACACCAGTATTGCTTAGGAGATATTATAAAGTTGTGGCTTATTGGCATTATAAGGTTGTCATCAATAGTTATGATCAGAAAGTGGACCTAAAAATGAGCTAAATGATTTTGAGGAAAAGATTACTGTATTATCTCACCTATAAATCATTTATTCCTCCTATAAAAAGATGCAATCCAAAACTAGATTTTTCCATGAGCTTATCCAAAAAAATCAAAGAATCTACTACTAATCAACAAATTTGAATTGAATGCTCATCAGTGCTAAAATATGCACCAGTGCTGACTGGGGATATAAAAGTGAATAAACAAAGTTCTTCCCTTAAAGAGATAAAATTTTGACAATGAATGCAAAGATTAAGAGCTAGATATATGCAAGTAAATAACAGAAATATATTTAAATACATTGGGAACATATTAGGAGGGATTGTATTATGGGAGAGTGTAGAAGTTTAGAAAATGACTATTAAAGGATGAACTAGTGAGAAAGAACCAGTAAAGGATGTCCTGAGACTTCTCCAGCTGTACATACTTGAGTAGAAGCTGGCTGAACATTTCAATCAGGACAAAATGAAAAGCACTGTGTTATTCTTCTTTCATCACTGAGACTAGAATTCCTGACAATAACAACCTAGAGGAGGAAGAGTTCGTTTTGACTCAGTGTTTTAGAGGGTTCAGTTCCTGGTCAGCTGTTTGCATTGTTCTTGGCCTCTAGTGAGGCAGAGCATCATGGTAGAAGGACACCGGGGAGGAAAGTTTCTAAGCTAATGGCAGTTGGTAAGCAGAGAGAGAGGGAAAGAAAAAGAAAGAGGATATAGGGATAAAACACATAATTCCAAAAGCATACCCTCAGTGACCCACTTCCTCCAGCCACCCTTCACCTACTTGCAGTTAAGACGAAGTAGTCCATTAACTGCTCTAAAATTTAATCATTTTATCTCCTATGTTAACACAGGAGCTATGGGGGCACATGTCATATCCAACCCATAATAGACACCTTCAAATGTATCATGTAGCTACTGAGTACAAAGCACTCATATCAATGAAGTGGTGGATGCATTCTAAAAAGGACAAGAGGAAATGTAAACAACACAGTCTCTGCATTGGAGAAACCAGGTCTGAACTCTCTATATAAAGAATGGTTTCTTTACTGTGTGCTGATATGGGGACCTTAAAAGAAGAAAGGAGCGGATTTAGGTAAGCACAGCAGGGAGATAGCATAGAATACAAAAATGGGACAGAGTGAGGAGATTTTGATAATGATAAGTTTTTCATTTCTTTATTTAGGGCACTGATAGGGCCCTTTCTAGAATGGAGAATTTGTGAAGATGTGGAAAATAAGGCTGTAAAAGCTTATAACAGAATAAAATGTTCATTTCTTCTTATGAGATTTTAGATTCTGATAACAATAAAATATCAGAGCTAGAGGAGAATTAATAAAGAATCCAATGCAATTTCCTCACACTTTAAATGAAATTGAGTTGTTTAAAGGAACAAAGGGTGAAAGGAGCAGTAAGTAAGTACACTTCTGCTTATAGAGGAAGAATTGACTAAAGAGGAATATTAACAGAAACACACAGAGGCATATACCAAGTTTTAGCAGGTAGGTAAGGGCTAAATTACAAAAGGCCCTTGAATGCCTGGTCATGTAGTCTGTTTGTGATCATGGGGGTAGTAGGGACCCCCTAAAGTAGAAGGAAGTGGGATGGTGGCACATGCCTATACACATGCTCTATACAAGGCGGGGAGGGGTAGAGCCATATTAGCAACACAAGTTAGTACTATCCTGCAATTTGCTAAAATATGAATACCATTATTTCTTCACTATTTGGATTAAAGTCCCAAATCCTCCAATCTAATGTATGAGACAGAACTCAGAATGCTATAATACATATCTCCCTGCCCACTGAAAAAATTCAGCAAAACCTTTAATGGTTGACTTTGAATTTTTCTTCTTTTTATTAGGAACAAATGTGTCAGATAACAGGAACTATTCTGACTAGCCCCTGGCTCACAGTCTTCCTTTCAAGGCTGTTTTTGGAGATGGGGGTTTATAATGTTAATTGAAGGTCAAAGCAAGACCCCATGGACAAAAGCTTGACAAGTGAAACATATGTTTGCACAAATGCTGCTGATTTTCCAAGATGTACAGCTATGGAAAAAATAAGGTGTTAAATTGCCTCCTTAACACATTTATTGTTTCAGCTTTGAATTTACATGCTAATATGCCAACACTAAAGTGATCAGGGAAATTGTCCCATTTTTTGAGTACACAGCATAATGTGAAAGATAGCAGCACACAATTGGACAAAAATGTGATTCTAATTGGAAAAATGAAATTCAGAATTGAATTTTGGTAGTTTTGCCAAATCTCAAAAATCTTCTCTGGTGAAATGATTCATTGATACTTTTGAAATCCAAATTGAACTTGTCTGGGAGTTTTAAAAATGTTGTTTGTATGTGACTCAGTTTTAGGAATAAAATAAAATTTGTCTTGTCTGCAAAATAATCAGCAGCAATAAATTGAGAGTAGTTTAATAATACTGTTGTTCATAGGAGCTAAGAATTATTCATGTAATATTTGCCCTTGTACAAGCTGGGCTGTGGTGTTTTCTCTAGGTAGGAGTTGTCATCCATATAAAGTGAACTACTGAAGATAACTTGTCATTTGATCTTGGAGTAAAAATAAATAAAAAGTCTGTTTAGTGAAAAACACATGGCAGACTATTCATTTATTCATTTCCTACCCACCCTCTATCAGCAAAGCAATAGCTAGTTAGTTCTTTGATAAGAAAGCCTGCACTGAAAAGATTATTTATATTCAAATATGGGCATATTCTCAAATTGTCATTATTTCCCAAACTATTTCCTTTTGTCTTCTTGCTTTCATCCTCTGTCAATAATACATACTAAAAACTAGATAATTCTAAGCAAGGTGTTGATGTACACCATCTTAAAAAATGGCAAGTGTTTGTACTACTAATGAAATGAAACAGGGCAAAATAATCTTCCATATAGGACCAAAAAGTAACAACAGATATTCAGATATTTTAGATTTTGTAAGCAATAAAGTGTCTGTCAAAATTAGCTCTGGATTGGGAATGTAGCTCAGTGGTGGAGCACTTGCCTAGCATGTGCAAGGCCCTGGCTATAGTATTGAAAAATAAATAAATAAATAAATAAAAATTTTAAAAAAAACCCATATCCAATATTTAAACAAATGAACATGAATATAGCCTAGTGAAATTGTGGTCACAAAAGTAGGCTGATGGAAGCCCACAGAGTTGATACTTCAATGTGCACAAAATGTTGGGGAAGATTGAGCAGTGTGCAAAGAGCACAGATGTTGTATTTCCTGTTTTATTCCTTTTTAATCTTGCTACTAATTTAAGAGCCTTCTCTATGAAAGTGAATAATCGCTGTTTGTTACCTGATTTGAGTAATTATGATGATCAAATTATAAGAATGAATGTATTTCAATTAAAACGATTCCTCTCTTTTTAAAGTTTTTTTTTCTTTTTTAGAATCTTATTAGGAGCCACCAACAATCTAATCCTTTGGGTCAAAGAATATTTTTCTTTGTGTATTGCTCTAGATAGCAGTAAGAGTAATCAAAGGGAATAGATCACCTTTAAATCTTATATTCTTCAGCTTGCACTGTTTTGGAGAGCATGTACATCAATATTCTAGTGATTTTATTCCCATTTTCAAAACAGAGGAAATGAGACACAGGATCACTAAAATGACTGGTTCAACATCAGACATTTATAGTGGCGGCGTCAAAGTAAGAATATATTTTTTCTTATCACCTCAGCTATTATTACAATGATATTTCCTTTTAAGTGAGAAAAAATGGGTAAAACATAGGTTCCAAAAATTGTAGTATGCATATAGAAAGAAACTATTTGTTTAGAGTGAAAAGCATCTTAACATATGTAGAATTGTTTCTCCAATTTGCTATGTGAATAATTTCAGTGGCTGAGAAAAATTTTAAGACAATTAATCAGATAATAAAAATTCAAGAAAGACATCCTTTTTATTAAAGATAGCTTTGTCTCTTCACAGTTTGTAACAAGCAACAAAATGTCTGAAGCTTTAAAAAAAATAAATGCAGCCTCTGCCCCTTTATCTAACATTTTCATTTCCATTATATATGACATTATGGCTCAGTGTTGTTGTTGTTGTTTTTAATGGAATCTGTGGTGTGAACTAATAGTCTCTTGGTGTGTAAGTTGCCTTTAAAACCACATTCATCTTGAGGCCAGTGGACATTCATCCTGGCTCCTCTGATGTAGCTTCTGGGCTATAATTTAACCTTCCTTCTAATGTAACTGATGCTTAAAGAAGCTTCAAAAATAGTTGTATTTTATTACTTAAAGTTTTTAGCAAGATGGAGTACATCAAGAATACATTCTGGAAAAGGGCATGTGCTCATCATATCCTGCTTTACTAGTGTTTAAGAAATAAACATGTGCCCCTCCCACCCCCAGTCATGCTGCAGGATCATACAATGAGTGAATAGGGAGAGTGTAAATGAAAATGATAGTGGAAATAAGAGGTTTTTATGTTCATGGAAGAGCATTAAAACTTAAAATTCCAGTTTTAACATATACTTTAGCTTGTCATTTAAGACCTACTATGATTTAAATATTAGGTGTCTCCCCAAAATTCATGTGTGAAGCAATGCAATACAGTTTAGAGTTGAAATGATTGGATTATGAGAATTTAACTTAATCAGTGCATTAATCCTCTCATAGGGATTAACAGGTGGTAATTGGAGGCAGGTATGGTGTGGCTGAAGGAGCTGGCTCATTGGGATGTGCCTTTGGGGTAGACATGTACTTGGTGAGTGAATTACCACCCCCTCCTTGGTGGCCATGTTCTCGGGCCACTTTCCTCCACCACACTCTTCTGCCATTATACTCTCATGCTTCAGGCACAGAGCAATGAAGTTGGACATCTATGGAGTAACATCTCTGAGACTGTTGAGAACCAAATAGTTTTTCCTCCTCTAATTTTTTTCTTGTCAGATCTTTTGGTCAACGTGGCAAAAAAGCTGGCTGAAACAAGACCCTATATCCAAGGGATCTTATCCATCCTTATCTTCCTCTAATGCCTTATGAAAAATATTCATTGCAATCAAATAGGATTGCAATTCCCATCAGATCAGCATACCTCAAACTCTGACTTGTTGTTCTATACTAGGAATTAGAAGCATTTTACCACTGAGCTACACCCCCAGCCCTTTTTATTTTGAGACAAGTTCTCACTAATTTACTTAGGGCGTCACTAAACTGCTAAAACTAGTCCTGAACTTGCAATCTTCCAGGTCAAGCCTCACAAGTTGCTGGGATTTTAGGCATGCATCACCAAGCCCAGTTTGTAGAAATGTATTTTTTAAGAAATTAACTTTGTAGAAAAGTCTAGGGGAGTCATGCTCCAAGTACTCTAAGATTATCTGTGTTTTCAAAGAAGAGTGTGAAACTATGAAAGATTTTGACTCCAAAAGATCTGTGGACCAAAGAATATTCAATTGGAGAAATAAATGTATAACCTCTAATAACTAATTACTTTTTAATATATAGTGATAAATAAGCCATTTCATATATAATAAGTATCTTGAGCTGGAGCATCATGAATTGGGTTTGTTGGGGGTATCTTTGATCTCTAGGGACAATTAAATTTGATGATCTGGAACCATGCAATGAATCAGATATCTAAGACTGACTACTTTCTTCCAGCTATTTCCTGTCAGAAAGGATGAAAAAAAGCTTTAAACTACTGGATAAAATATGAATGTTTAAGTGTGGCCTCCTTTGTGTGCCATATCTGAGCTGCAGAAATGCTCAAATTCTAAGCTACCATACATGAAGAGCAGTTAAAATGATAATAAAGCAGATACTACAATTGCCCTTTAGGATTGAGAGCAAGATAAATGTTTTCAACATATGGTCCTATAAAAGCATATCTTGGGTTTTCCTGAGTAAATAGGGTCTACCTTCTTTGCCTCCTAAACTTGAGTCACTTATTTTTTTAAAAGAATATGGATTATATATGACAATTGATTTTTTTTAATAGCAGTGGTATACTTGTATATGGGGTGGATATGAGTGACTTCCTCATTGACCCTACAAATTTTAGAGTTGAGAGTCTTCAAGCATATGTTAGTATCATATTGCGTGCAAGTAGTATATATTCTTTGTCTCAATAAGCTGGGCACTTGTGGCTTACATTACATTTATTCAAATACCATTTAAACTTCCTTAAGATTATTTTGTAGGTCAGTTTGACCGATATACAATGACTATAACAAGCATAATGTGCTAAAAAATCATCTCAAATGAGATTGGAGTGCTGGCTTTGGCAGTGCATATACTAAAATTGGAATGATACAGAGAAGCTTAGGATGGCCCCTGGGCAAGGATGACATGTAAATTCGTGAAGCGTTTCAAAATTTTTAGAATGTGCACTTATACTAAATTCATGTGTGATGCATTCTACTATCATATATAACTAATTAGAACAAATAAAAAATAAAACAAAAGAGACTGGATTTCTTCAGACCTAAGTCCTATATTTAATTTTCATAGATGATTAAGGAAACAGATGATATTTAGATTTGACATGTGTAGTTCAAGTTTTGTATATACAGACAAGTCATCAAGTACAGGGATGCAAACAAATGCACAACGAACAGTTCAATTATGGATACTGTGCAATATGTAAAAATATAATGTTTTATATTGTTTCAAAATGATAATTTTTCCAACTATACCATAAAATAATTTCTCAAATCTTTCAAATCGTTTTTTTTTCTCAGAACATGGCAAATGTTATTAAAGGCATTTTACAATTTTATTGCCTGTCCAGTGGATTCATATGTATACTTCCTATTCCATAAGATAACTGAGAGAAAGGGGATCTATTATGTATCTTTAATTTTTTTGTTGTTGCTGCTGTTCTATGGATTTTACTTCTTCTGACTTCCAGGTCATTCACTCCAATTAATTTGTTTAATGTGTTTAATGCATATTTTTGGCTAAAGAATATTTAATTGAGGTGTCAAAGTCCTAAATCTTGTATGAACAAAGACTATGAAAATAACTAATATTAGCAATTAGGGCTTTGTTTTTTGACCCTCCTGAAAACTTTTTCTCTACTCCACTAAAACTTCCCAACTGGTCACCTTCCTTCTGCACATACCCTAAAGACATATAAGTTGGTATATCTGAGAAGCTCTGTCCTTCTCAACTCTAGTCAACTTCTGCATATTTGGCCACTAAGAATTTTTTGTTTTAATATTTATTTCTTAGTTGTAGTTGGGCATGACACCTTTATTTTATTTATTTATTTTTATGTGGTGCTGAGGATCGAACCAGGCCTCGCACATGCTAGGCAAGCACTCTATCACTGAGCCACAACCCCAGCCCACTTAAGAATCTTGTGAAGGTTGGAGAAGGCTGTCTCTTTGAGGAGGCCAGGGGCATTTTTACCAAACTGAACCATTTGAGAAACCATCTGAAAAAGATGAAGATGACCATTAAGAACATAGATAAATAAGTAAAAGTGTATTATGCATTGGGGTTAGAATTAATAACTCTTTGGAGGTTTTCAATCTCCACTATCAATGGTCTATTCTCTACACACATGTCTTCAAAAGACAACTTTCTGAGCTGGGTGAGGTGATGCACACCTATAAACCCAGCAACTTAGAAGGCTGAGGCAGGAGGATCACAAGTTCAAAGACAGCCTCAGTAATTTAGGGAGACTCTAAGAAAGTTAAGGAGACCCTATTTCAAAATTTAAAGAAAGAAATTAAAAAGGGCTGGGGATGTGGTTCAGTGTCTAAATATCTCTGGGTTCAATCCCAAGTATACAACAAAAACAAAAACAAAACTTTCCCTTAGGGCTTTGATTATGTTCTCTAAATATACATGGTTTATCTAATTGCTTTTCTAAGGCATAGAATCTAAGGGGAATATTCTTGGACAGCTAACTGCCTGGAGACTCACACTTTTGAGCTCTGAGTGCCCTTCATATCTTAATATCCATTATGCACCAGTCCTCCTCCTCCTCTAAAACCAGATGAATAGAATGAAATAGAGAGAGAGAGAGAGAGAGAGAGAGAGAGAGAGAGAGAGAGAGAGAGAACCAAAAACACAAAGGGAGGAAGGGAGAAAGGGACACAGTATGGAAAATTCTCCTATAATGAATTTTTATGCACTATGCAGGTACCAATTTGCATTTTTTCCAATATCAAAGTGTGACCATGTCAAATATTTAATTTTCCCTTTTTTTCTCTAATTAGAGAAGCAGAAAAGGCTACAGTCTAATTAACTATTTCTCTCCCGATTACTTCCTGGCAATCCTTAGAGCTTATAGGTCCAAACTCACCCAGGTCCCCTGTACTCAGAAGTGATTTTTAAATTAAAAAAAATGTAAGGTACAATGGAATAAAAGAAAAATTTTCCATGGGTTCATATTCATGTGTTTCTTTCCTAGAAATGAGGTAATAATTCTTCATTTGTACACCCCGAGGTTAGGTAACAGGTCATAAGCTAATTGCTTGTGAGCATTATACACAGTAATCTTAAGATGGAACTGAATTTAAGAAGCTGATTTCCACAGATGGAAAAATCTCACCAGACTGCATTATTCTCAAAGAGGCATTTACAATCAATCTCTAATTCAAAATCCTCCAAACTTTCTTAGACTTGAATCACAGATTTTTGCTTTAAGAAAAATCCTCATCTGTAAATTCTGTTTTTTCTAAACTGTGGTCAGATAATAGTCTATAATAAATATTTTAAACTAATTAGCTGTGAGGAATCATATAGAATGACATACTGTGGATTAGCACACTTGGTCCCATTTATTCCCTGGGTATATTCTGAGTGATAGTTCTGAATACATAACCCTTATTATCCTGGAATTCTTTTGGTATATTCAGCTAACATTCGAAACTTCTGTAATGACATGTTACTTTCCTTTTGCTTTGTTCTGGGTTGGAACACCACTCCTTTGCTGTTTTGATCCCATATCTTCTTACACAGGTATTTTAGATATAGCTATGTCATTCATATCTTACTTTGGATGTAGTCTTGTAAGATTATCCAAATTTGCTTTGTCATTACTCTGCTTACTTCAACCCAGTGTCTACCATATAGGAACTTAGGAAAGTTCAAGAATCCTAAGTGAATACCCTCCCTCTCTCTACAGGGGCATACAATCCTAATATTAACTATTATGGGATGCCCCACATAGCCAGATTCCTTGCATAGCAGTATCCTTCAAGATTACCAAAAGCAGGGTAAACCACAAATTCCCTTTGAGTTTCACCTCCTTCATGACAGCCTGAGGAGTCCTACTGACATACTTCCCATAATATTGGTGTAAGTTCTTTAAAACAGACAAAGCAAAGCAAAATCCAATAATTTCAAATCTC
Organism: Callospermophilus lateralis; assembly: GCF_048772815.1. Classification (NCBI taxonomy): domain Eukaryota; kingdom Metazoa; phylum Chordata; class Mammalia; order Rodentia; family Sciuridae; genus Callospermophilus; species Callospermophilus lateralis. Next base: position 142,800,575 of record NC_135306.1, read on the forward strand.
AGGAAATAACCTGAAAAGCATACAGCAAATAAATATTTATTTAATAAAAAGTGCTGAAACAGTAAGAAAGGTGAACATTTCTGGTATTTGAAATAAAACATACATCCTTTCTCTGTGATGAAAACTCCAGTTCAGACTGGCACAGACAAGAGCTCCAAGATCCCTTCTCTACCTCCAGAACTATCGCTCAAAAGACAGTTTTCCCTGAAGAGGCGGGACTATTCCTTTTCTCAGCTACTGGTTATAGACAAATTCCTGGGTAAATATAGTCAAGAGGAGATTTCCTTTATTTTTTAAATTAATTAATTAATTTGCTGAAACCCTAATCAGAGGATGAAGGCTTTCCTGGGGCATGGTATGGTTGGGAGTCCGGGTCCTTTGTCACCCTAACCCAGTCTCAGTGGGAGGTTCAAGCCAAGAGAGGTTGGTTGAGAAGATCTAGAGATATCAGTCAGTTCTTTCACCCACATATAAAGCTCTTAGCTCCCAACATAGAGCTGTCATTGGAAGAGAAATATAGCATTGAGTACTTGGCCCTATTTTGGTACCAGAGCTGGGGCTCAAAGACTTTCTTTCTTTGGATGAAAAACTAGACATAGAACAGAGATTTCCAAGTCCCACTCGAAATGAACTAATTTCATTTAAAATGTAATATGGAGAAATTCATGTCATATAGAAGAAAATTGGTAGAAGATTGATAGATTTGTTGGAGATATTATTGGCTAATTTATTAGAGAAAAATGGGGAAGAAACTCATGGAATGAGCACTCTGGGTCATAAAAACATCAATATTGACCTCAAGGAACTGATCCTTCAAAGGAACCACAGTTTGATTGGATAAACCTATGAAGCAATTTATACCCTAAGACTTGCTCAATAAACAACAAAGAAAACAAAACAGTAGGAATAACAACAAAAAAGAGTAATCAGACCTAAATTAGTAAAATTTAACAGTTAGATATGGTCAGGAAAAGAGATAAATAAAAAGGATCCTTCACTGTCATACCAAAGTGACTATAGGCATATCACAGTTGTCACCTAAAGAGTAACATCAGAGATTTTACACAGCAAGGAGAAATCATACAACCTTAAAATAATTTTGCCAGTCACTAAAGAATTAAGCAAATAATAACAGTTACCAGAGGAGAAAATTAGAGCCTAGAATTGTTACAATATATAATATAAAATATCTTATTACCAACAGTAAAATTTACTAGATATAATGTGAAACAAGAAAGCAAAACCTGTACACACACACACACAGAAAACACACATGTGTGCACAGGTAAGAGAAACTCCTATAAGTGTGATCAGCTGTCATATATAACAAAGACTTTGATAAAACTATTATGATTATTTTCAAAGAATCAAAAACCAAAGGAAGTTTTAATAAAAATAGCATATCTAATCAAAAATAGTAATAAAGAGACACAGAGTAAAAATGTCAGAATTTTGGAGTTAAAAAGCATAATACAAAATGAAAAAAAATCTTTAGAGGGTATCAATAACAGATTTAAATTGGCAAATCATTTGAAATCAAATCAGTGATTGTGTAATACAAGAACAGAGAGGAAAATAAGGTGTGGAAGGAGAAAACTGTATAAATCCTCAGAGAAATGTAACAGTGTTCTTAACAGTGTCCTAAACCTAGGCATAGTGAGAATACTGGAAAGAGACGAGATAAGAAAAGAGTAGGAAAAAAGAAAAAATATAAGTAGACAATGGCTAAAAATATCCCAAATTAATTAAAAAGTGATAATCTACACATACAAGAGACTTGGAGAATTTCAAACTGGACGTGTACAAAGATATCAACAAATAAATACATAACAAGAAAAAATTAAATAGGAAGACAAGGAGATGATGTTAAAAACAGGAAAATAAACATGAATTGGGACTTGCAGGCACTTACAAGTGAACCCTGTTTCTAATAGACAACCTCTCATCAGAGACAATGGAGACTAAAAACCAGTGGGATAACATTTTCAAAGAGCTCAAAGAAAAAAAATCACATAGGAATCCTACACCTTGCATAACTATCTTTCAAAATTCAGTCAAAATAAAATCAATCCCAGATAAATAAATTCTGCAAGAATGTCACTAGAAGACTGACCTTAGAATTGTTATTAAAGGAAAGACTTTATGCTTAAATTAAAAGTCTCTAGACCAGTAATCGCATCCACATTACAAAAAGGAGCATCAGTAAATGTGATTATTAAATAGTAAAAAAGAATAAATGCACATAATTTATTAGTTTTTATTGGTGCATTATAATTATACATAATAGTGGTATTCATTATGTTCAATTTGTACATGCACATAACATAATTTGTACAATCTCATTCCTCATTTTCATTTCTTTCCCTCCACTCCTCCTTTCCCTGATCTGCTTGCTCTAATGATCTCCTTTATACTGTCGTCATATTTTAATTTATAAATTATAATCATGTATGTATGTATTACATATGTGTGGAAATGCATATGCATGCATATATATTTAAATACAATTCATTGTAGTAGATTTGTGCATGAGCGGAGTGTAGTTTGGCAGATCCTTTCCAGTACTCTTTTGGTGTCCTATTTTTATGAGATTGCTTTCCCCCTTTTTATTACTCTTTCTTTTTCTCTTTTTTCTTCTCCTTCTTTTTCTTCTCTGTCACTTCCTTGTATGAGAGAAAGCATTTGACCCTTGACTTTCTGAGACTAGTTTATGTCACTTTGTATTGTGTTCCCCAATTCTGTCCATTGCACCCACAAATGACATAATTTCATTGTTCTTTTGGCAGAGTAATATTCCATTGTATGCCACATTTTCTTTATCCATTTATTCTTGACAGACACATAGGGTGATTCAATAATTGGCTATTGTGATTTGTGGTGCCATAAATGTTTGTGTGTATGTATCACTGTAGTGTGAGGTTTCTAGATAATTTGGATAAATTCCAAGAGTGGGATAACTGGGTCATATTGAGGATCCATTCTTAGCTTTTTGAAAAATCTCCAAACTTCTTTCCAAAGTGTTTGTTCTGATTTGCAGTTTCACTAACAACATATAAGTGTACCTTTGCCCCATATTCCTTGACATCAGTTATTGTTATATGTATTCTTGATAATTGCCATTCTTACTGTTGTGAGGTAAAATCATAGAATAGTTTTAACTTGCATCTCCCTGATTGCTACAGATGCCAAATATTTTTTTCATATATTTATTGACCATTTGTTTTTCTTCTTTTGAGAAGTATCTACTTAGGTCTTTTGTCCATTTATTGAATCATTGTTGGTTTTGTTGATGTTAACTTGATGTTAATTAAATTTAACAAGGCAGGTAAAAGGCCTCTACAATGAAAACTATGGAAAATTGAAGAAAGAAATCAAAGACGAGAAGACTTCTTATGTTATGGATAGGCAGATATTGTCAAAATGGTCACATTGTAAAAAGTAATCTTCATATTCAATGCTATCCCCATCAAAATCACAATGAGATTTTTCATAGTACTAAAAAGCAGACCTAAAGTTAATATGGAAATATAAAAAGTCCAGCATAGCCAAAACAATCTTGAACAGTAACAGCAAGACTGGAGGCATCACAAGACTGTAAGTTAAATTACACTACCAAGCTTAGCAACAAAACACAACATGGTACTAGCATAAAAACAGCCATGAAGACCAATGCAATAGAGTAGAAGACACAGAGACAAACTCACATAGATACAGACATCTGATCCTTGATGAAGGTGACAAAAACATATGCTAAAGGAAAAATTGCCCTGTTAACAAATGATCCTAAGAAAACTGGATATTCATATGTAGAAGAATGAAATTTGATCCCTATATTTCACCATGGAAAAAAGCCAAATCAAAGTGAATCAAAGACAGGAATTAGACCAGAAAATGTGAAACTTCAAGAAGAAAATATAGGCTCAAAACTCCAATATATTACATAACAAATGAATACAAAATTTTAAAAAAACTCCAAATATTGGTGCAGGCACCATCTTCCTTAATAAGACTCTTAAAGCCCAAGAAATAAAACCAAGAATCAATGAATGGGATTGTATCAAATTAATAATCTTCTGCACAGCAAAAGAAACATTTGAGTGGATGAGGAGAGAAACTACAGGATGTCATATATCATTGTTAGCAATTAAAATACAAAACTTTCTAATAAATTAAAATGTGTATGGTTGGCCTTGTGCAATTAATTACTAAATAAAATACTAAAAATATGATAAAAATGATTTCAAAAGATAAAATGTTACATTGGGAAAAACTTCAATGCAAAAGAAGTAAATTAGGAATGAGAGAAGAAAGGACGTGATACATATAATACATATAAAGTAAAATAGATGAAATAAATCTAAATATATCAATAGTAAGATTAAATGTAAATGAATTTATCAAATCCAATAAAATGTCAGAAATAACTCAGGATTGATATGAAACAATTGGGGACACGTACATTCATAGACACAAATAGACTAAACAAAAAGTGGAAATAGGTGGCATCACCAGGATGACTGAATGGATAGTTCCAGCTCTTCCCTCTTACTGTGTCAAAATAATTAGTTCAAAATGAATTTAAAACTAATATAAAAGGAAAATCTACAACTCTTTAGAAAAAACACAGGAATAAATGTATAAAACTTTACAATGGATTCTTAAATATGACACCAAAAGCACAAAAAAGAAGAATAAATGAATTAAATTTCATCAGAATCAATATTCTCTGTGCTTCAAAGAAAAACACGATGAAAGTGAAAGATTACATAAAATGGGAAAAGTATTTGCCAATCATATTTGATAAGGGATCTGTATCTGGAATGTACAAAGGCATCTTGCAACTCAATAATACAAAGCAAAATGCCCTATGTGAATGTATGTGTGTGTGTCTGTGTGCACATATATGTATGTGTGTGTGCATTGACAGAGAGGGAGTGAGAAGAGAGAGAGAGAGGAGACAGAAAGAGAGACAGAGAGACAGAGAGAAGTAATAACCCTCACATGCTGCTGGCATGAATGTAAAATCATGAACCCACTGGAAAATCGACTGTTATTCAAGTGATTAAATATAGAAATACCATATGTCTAGGAATTCCACTTTTAGTTTGTGCTCAAGACAAATGAAAACCTAAATCTATAAATAGACAAACAAAAAGTAATAAAAAAAACTATGCTTATATGGGAAAGTTTTGGGCATCATTTATAATAGCCAACAAGGTATAAAACAAAATGTTCTCCTATTAATGTTAATGAACAAACAAAATGTTAGATAGATAGATAGATAGATAGAGATATACATATAGGTATACACAAATAAATAATATTCATCCTTAGAATAGAAATAAACCACTGATATGGGTGGACATTGAAACATATTAAGTAAAAGAAACAAGTCATAAAAGGTGCACATTTTTTTATAATATCCATATGCTATCATCAACATAGACAAAACCTTGAAGATAGAAAATTGATTGGTATTTGCTTAGTGCTGAGAAAGAATGCAAGATTGTGATATGGTAGCTAAAGGGAAAGTGTTTATTTTTGTGATTATGAAAATTTTCTAAAATTCACATTGCTAATTTTTATATATGTCTGAGAATATACTAGAAACATTGACCTGTACACTTAAATGTACCATTAATATTGAAAACATATTACAAAGCTGGCATATTTGTACAAAATTTATAACTCACAAATATAAATAAAGTGTATGATTCAATAATTCATGTCTATAAATGAGTTTTATGCAGGTACTATTATGTAAAATTAATCCCCTCTGCTTAGTTGTTACCTGCTGCATACCTACCACCTCTAACCTATTCAAGGAAACCACGTTTAAGAGACTATTTTTTGTCTTCTTGCAAGAGGAAAATTATGTGCAGCAATAAAAGAAATGCTTCAGCTTTGTATTCTCATTCAAAACTCATAATTAAATTCACCTATATGAATATGAGAGACTCATATTATTGGCTTCAGTGTGGGTGCATTACCCACTCTCAGAAGAGAATACCAATCTGTACTTAAGCATTATTTTGCATATTTTGATTTTTAGTCAAGCTTTTCACTACTATGATCAAAAGGCCTAATAAAAAACAAAACAAAAAACAAACAAAAAACAAAAACCAAAAAACCCAAACCAAACCAAAACAAAACAAAACAAAAACAATCCAATTACAGGAAGAAAAATTCATTTTGGATCTCATGGTTTCAGATGTTTCAGTTCGCAGGTGACTGACTTCATTGTTCAGGGCCCAAAGTAAGGCAGAGGTTTATGATGGAAGAGTGTGTTGGAGGCAAGTAGCTCTGGACATAGAAAGAGATGGGGGTAGGGTAGTGCACACTCACTCTCATCACAGACAAAATATAAACCCCAAGGACACACCCCCATCGATCCAGCTCCTCTAGTCATACCGTACATGCTTGCAGTTACCACCTAGTTTATCCCTGGCAGGGGATTAATTCACTGATTAGGTTAAAACACTCATAACCCAATCATTTCACTACTAAACTTTCTTGCATTGTCTCACACATAAGCTTTTTTTGGTATACCTAATATCTAAACCATAACAATTGCAATCCCACCACTGATTTGCTTTGTTAAAAAAAGTCATATATATATATATATATCTATATATATAGATATATATATATATATGTGTGTGTGTGTGTGTGTGTGTAGATTTACATATATATATGTATGTGTATATATACATATATTAAACTGTTAATAAAAACAAGCATTGTAGGTGGAGACTGAATGTTTGATGTTGTTGTTACTGTTTAGTTTTATTTTTTATTTATTTATTTTTTTGATTATTTTTTTTATTGGTTGTTCAAAACATTACAAAGCTCTTGACATATCATATTTCATACATTAGATTCAAGTGGGTTATGAACTCCCATTTTTACCCCAAATACAGATTGCAGAATCACATCGGTTACACATCCACATATTTACATAATGAGAATCTCACTATGTTGCCCAGACTGGCCTCACACTCCTGGGCTGAAGTGATCCTACTGTCTCATCCTTCTGTGTGGCTGAGACTCCAAGGGAATGCTGTGGAGCCCAGCATCATTGCTGTTAAAGTTCTGGTAATACTACTATGCTGCTTAGTTACCTTAAAAACATCATTTTCCCCCACTGTATTAATGGTACATAATGATTTTTTTTTCTTTTTTACTTATTTATGTATGAATATACATAAGTAAATGATTTATTACCAAATAATACCTAAGTTCAGACTAAGAATGACAGTGATGCTAAGCAATCAAAGACTATCCACAGGGTGATTGAGACAGTGGCATCTTCTTCTCAAGGTCCCATGAATGCAATTTTTTCATATATAAAATTATTAAAAATATCGTATAAAATTAACTTCTGGCTAAAAGTTTTTAAAGACACATAAATAAATTTTCTGTTTCTATGTAAATTTTATCCTCATGATATTTTACTATGAATACATAAATATTTGTATATTTGTGCAATAAGGAAATATTTTTTGAAAATCCTAAAGCTAAAATATTTTGGGGCCCAATCATTTCAGATAAGGGGTACAAAATATAAATTGCTTGATCTTCTCTGAGCCTCTGGAACTACTTTTTCGTGTCTATCATCACTTTTGGAAAATATCCAACATGATTAATTATTTCAAGAATTTCTTGTGCACTATAATCTCTTCTTTTCTGATACTCCAAATTTGGATGTGTTACATATAGCTCCATGAATTTTTTTCTCTTATTTTCTATTCTTGCTTTCTTTCTTTCTCTTTGAAAAGACTTTCTTTTCTTTAAGATCACTATTTCATTGATCATGTCCAGTCTACTGATGAGCCTATCACAGGCATTCTTCATTTCTATCATATTGTTTTTTGAGTCCTAGAATTTTTTGAACATTAGATTTTCCATCTCTTTCCTTAAAGTTCCCATTTGTTCTTGAATTTTGCCTGCTTTTTATATTAAAAACTCCTTAGATTAATATATTATATGATTATTACAGTCCTCAGTCTACAATGGTCCTTAATATATTAATTAGAATAATTTTATATTTTCTTTTTTTTGAGAGAGAGAGAGAGAGAGAGAATTTTTTTTTTTAATATTTATTTTTTAGTTTTTGGCGGACATCTTTGTTTGTATGTGCTGCTGAGGATTGAACCCGGGCCGCACACATGCCAGCCGAGCGCGGGTAGAGCCACATCCCCAACACTGAGTAATTTTATATTTTTTGACAATCTAACATACCTCTTTGCTTCTTTTGATGTTGAGTTTTATGTTTGCTTCCTCTTATCAGACTGTCTTTCCCTTTTTCATGTTTTATAACTTTTTGTTGAAACTCAGATACTTTATCAGATAATGGGATCTGAGGTACATAGACCTCTGTTGTGAGGTTCCTTTGCTAATATGGCTAGGACTGAGGTTGGCTTTTAAAAACTATTTGCTATTTCTATAGGTGACATAGATTTCATTTGTCTCCTACATCTTGGATCTTGTCTCCTTTCTTGGTGCTGCGATGTATAATTTTTAATCAAACATCAATATTCTGGTAGAAATTTCTCATGGGTTGAAACTAGGAATCTAGAGAAATGACTGAGAGGAATATTCTTTTTACAGGATCCTGCAACAAGGCTCTGGTAATGCATTTCTCTGAGAGTAAGTATATGTCATGGAAAAAGTTCTGGATATTTCCCCCATTGATTATTTTATTTCTGCCCCCAGAACTTTGTAAATATTTATTTCAGATCTTCACTACAAGACCCGATGGAGTTACTGAAGGTAAATTCAGGACCTCATGGGGTTGTCCCTATGATTTCAGCATACATGAGTTTCTCACCCTCAAGATAGTCCAGACCCAAATTCTAGCAATTTACTAAAATTTACATTTAAGTGTTCCTACCATTTTATGACTCTAATGTCTTCTTTCTTAACTCAAATAAGTCGATCTTCTGATTTCCTGGATATGATTGCCTTTTAGAAATTGAGGGGATACTTTACACTGAAAACAACATTCTGTGATGGATTTAAGAAAAATAACCAATTTTCATTTTGCCTTTGCTATAAGTAATAGGCATGATGACTTCCAAGCTTTCAAAACTGGGAGTGAAAACTGGAATTGTGAGGCTTTAATTCTAAGGCTTTTTAACCATTAACCAAGTCTGCTGTATATTTTGCCTCTTACTAGGGAATAATACTCACAATTTGTCTCCTAGTGACTGCTCTTGTGATAGATATAAAGGCGATATTATTCTACTTTGTTAAAGGTTTACAATGTTAACACTGTAAACCTCCTTGAGTCTGATATATCCTAGTGGAAATATCCTAACATATGTCTATTTTTTTATTTAGAAATAAATTCAACACATTGTTCTATGGGGAATCTAGAATCTGCATTAACAAACATATTCCACAAAATAAAACACTCTCTTTGATAATTTTCAAAAATATACAAAAAATTGTTCAGAGTTGTTTTCTAATTTCCAAATATAAAAAAATTAAATCATCATCAATTACCGTATTTCCCAGTTTTTAAGGGACATTTTTAAACTTTTTGCTCTTCAGACACCTCTGTAGTTCTATAATTTTTCCTTGATGGAGTCATCATGAAGGAGTCATTATGTTCTGCAGCATCTGATGATGACTTCCTTTTGACCCAGCTTCAGTCTTCAGTTACCTTCCCTGATTTAGGAATAACTGCAACATCTTTTCTGTCGACTTCTGTCTTTAAGCCATTTATCCAAAAGCACACTTTGTTTCTACATATTTTATTCTGCCTTCTTTATTTACAACTTTTTTCAAAGGAAACTTGTGGTAGGTAGTATAATAACTTTCCACAAAGAAATGAAAGTTCTCGTGCCAAGGAAATATAAATATGCTAGGTTACACGATGATGTGGAGTGAAATTGCGGTTGCTAATCAACTTGCTTGAAAACAGAAATTATCATAGATTATCTACTACATGAGCACAGTGTAGTAACAACTGCTCTTATAAATGGAAAAAGGAGATAGAAGATCATAGAGGGAGATGTGATAGAATGATGGCCAGAGAGGCATACTACAGTTGGTTTGAGTTGAAGAAGGGGTTCATAAATCAAGGAATAGGAAATGTCCTCAAAAAAGGAGGAAGGCCAACAAATGGATTTCCCTGGGGTTTCAAGAAATACACATCCTCCTTTGATGTCTTGATGTTGCTCAATAAGACCCAGTGAGACTCCTGATTTTCAGAACTATAAGATAATAAATTTCTGTTGGTTTAAGCACCAACTTTAATGGTATTTTGTTACAGCAGTGATTGTAAACTAATAAAAACTCCACATGCTCCCACCTCCACTTTTAATTTTCCTTATTCCTTTACTACTTATTTACTGAAAAGTGTATTTTTAGGCATAATATTATTTTTAATAAAATTTGTCTTCACACTATTAATACTACTGATTTCTCTCATGATATTAATATGTAATTCTTATATACAAGTTTCAACTTATTTGTGACTCTTGACTCAGTACTTTGTTATTTTTTTTTTAAAGAGAGAGAGAGAGAGAATTTTTTTTTAATATTTATTTTTTAGCCCTCGGAGGACACAACATCTTTGTTTGTATGTGGTGCTGAGGATCGAACCCGGGCCGCATGCATGCCAGGAGAGCGTGCTACCACTTGAGCCACATCCCCAGCCCCAGTACTTTGTTATTAATACTATAATAATATCATATAATTAGTAAGCATATTAAATCTGAATCTCTGGTAAGAGAAACCCTTTTCTTAATATTTTTATTAGTGTATTGTAGTTATACATAATATTAGACTTCATTTTATGATAATTATACAAGCAAGAAATATAATTTGCTCCATGAATAAAATATTTAAAAAAAAATTAAAACTGCCTTATATCAATCCAAGTCCTCTTTGAGGTGACTTTATGAGGAAAACCAACTATTAGAATCATGATTCAGGCACACGTTTTATTAAATTTTTAGAAACATCTATTTTATCCTTTTCAGTGATCTAGTAACTTTCAGGTCATTAACCAAGAAGGTGCGTTTTCCTTCTTAGGTAGGAAGAAACGCTTTCTCACTAATAAAATCTACTAACACACTGAGATAAACCTATAATCTGAATTTTAAAATCCAGCCATGATCAGGAGTGGTTTGATGTACTAGTAAGAGTTCTTCAGAGAAATAGAATCAATAGGATATTTATATGTATATAAAGGGTGGGAACGGACTTAAACAATCATGGAGGTTACATAGTTCAATCCTATGGTTCTATAGGCTGGAGAGGCAGGAAAGGGCAATTTAATCCAACTTCAGAAGCCTAAGAACTAGGGGAGATGTTGGTGAAGTCTTTATGTCCGAGGGAACGTGAATCAGGAGCTTCAATGTTCTAAAGGCATTGATTTAGGAGGTTTAAACTCAAGTACTGAGAAAGAGAGAAAGGGACAGAAGATTCACCCTTATTCTGCCTTTTATTTAGTTCACGTCTTCAATGGATTGAAGGTGAATTAGGCAATATTTTCCCTCCTTTCTAAGGGAAGATCATCTTTTCTCAGTTTTAAATATAATCTTCTCCAGAAACATCTTCAAAGATACATTCAGAAATGGTATTTTTCCATGTATCTTTCCATTCCTTAGCCTGATCATGTTGATACATAAAATTACCATCACATTGAGCATGAAAATTTTGATGAAATAATACTGTCATGGGGTTAATTGTGTCCCCTCAGATTTTATGTTGATATTCTAACTCCCAACATCTCAGAAGGTGACCTTTTCTGGAAATAGGGACATTGCAGATGTAATTAGCAATGTCTAGATGAAGTAATAAATGGTTCTTAATACAATGTGACTAGTGTTCTTTATAAAATGGGTAAATTTGGACACAGATATTTACAAAGGGTATCTCTGTCTACATAATGAAGGCAGAAAAAAAATGATACTTCTATAAATCCATGAAAAATATTTTGAGCAACCTATGGTACGTCTTCCGAGAGGCATAGAAGTGACTCTTCTTCATGTCCTCTAATTCCATTAACATATGGTTTGTGGACGTCTAATCACTGAAGCTATGAGACAGTATTTTATTTGAATATTTTTGTTAGTGAAATACAGTTATACATAACATTGGGGTCCATTTGACACAATCATGGAAGCATGGAATATAATTTGCTCCACTGCTGTTCCCAGTACTTCCCTTCTTCTACACCTTCTTCCAGCCCCTGTTCCATTTTTTTTCTACTGGTCTTCCTTCTATTTATTTATAGTTTTTTTTTTAATTAGTGCTTCACAGATATAAATAAAGGCAAAATTCACTGTTGCATATTCATTTATGTACATAGCATAATTTGGTCAATTTTATTCTACCATTCTTCTCTTTTCCCTCCCCCCCACCCCAGTTCTCTTCCTATACTCTACTTATCATCCTCCTCTTTTCAAGGGACTCCTTCCTCACCTTTTTCCCCTTTATTTTGATATGCCATCTACATATGATCAAGAATATTTGACCATTGACTTTCTGAGACTGGTTTATTTTACTTAGCATGATGCTCTTCAGTTCTACCTCTTTACCTCCCCCACAAAATGCCATAATTTCATTCTTATGTAGGTCTGAGTAAAATTCCATTGTGTATATACGCCAATTTTCTTTATCTACTCATCTGTTGACAAGCACCAGGGCTGGTTCTGTAACTTGGCTATTGTGAAATGCTCTGTTCTAAACATTGATATTTCTGTATCACTACAGTGTGCTAATTTAAATTATTTTGTATAAATACCAAGTAGTAAATTAGCAGAGTTATATGGTGGTATCATATCTGAATTTCTGAGAAATCTCCATAATGCTTTTCAGAGTGGTTGGATTAATTTCAATGCATGAATGTATATTTTCTTCACATCCTCACCAGCATTCATTATTATTTGTATTCTTGATTATCATTCTGACTGGAGTAAAATAAAGTCTCAACTTACTTTTGATTTTCATTTCCTGACTGCTAAGAATATTGAATTTTTTCATATGTTTGTTGACCATTTGTATTTTTTTCTGAGAACTGTCTAGTTTTTTAAGTTAAATTACCTCTATTTGCTAATTATATGATCCTATATTTACAAGACTCAAAAGACAATACCAGAAGCCTTGTAGATCTAATAATCAAATTCAGCAAAGTATCAGGATACAAGATCAGCATGCATAAATCATTTTTTCCCATTTTCCAATGAAGAATCTGCTGAGAAAGAAATCAGAAAAACCATCTCATTTGTAATAATCTTAAAGTAAATAAAAATTTTTGGAATAAATCCAAATAGGAAGGCAAAAGACTCTTACAAACTATGGTACACTAAAGAAAAAAAATTGAAAAAGACATTAGAAGATGGAAATACTTCCTGTATTATTGGTTAGGTAAAATTAATATTGTCAAAATGACCATACTACCAAAAGCATTATACAGATGGAATGCAATCCCTATCAATATGCTAATGACATTCTTCAAGGATAGGTGACTCAGAATATCCTGATCAAGAAAAGTGATGCTGGAAGTTTTATAATACCAAACCTAAAATTTTACTACAGAGCTATAGTAACAAAAACTGCATGACTCTGGTATTATAATAGCTATGAATACAAATGGAATACAATAGAAGACACAAAGACAAATAAATCCACATAGATCATCATCAGATATTCAACAAGGATGCCAAAAAATGTAAGTTGGAGAATGAAATAGCTTTTTAAACAAATGCTTCTGAGGAAAATGGCTATCTTTATGTAGAAGAATGAAACTTTATTTCTCTTTCATTCTGAATAAAAGTCAACACAATGTGGATCAAAACCCTAGGAAATAGACCAGAAAATTTACAACTGCTAAAATCAAGAAAGAAATCATGGGCTCAGTGGTCAAACATGTTGGCACAGGCACCAACTTCCTTAACAAGGCTCCAAAAGCACAAAAAATAAAACCAAAAATCAACAAGTGTGACAACAAATTTAAAAGCTTCTGCACAGCAAGGGAAACAACTAAGTATATGAATAAAGAGCCCACAGAACAATATCTTTGGAATCTTCTCTCTCAATAGGGATAAATACCCATAATATAAAACAACTAAAAAAATGACACACACAAAGAAACAATTAATAATTGAGAAAATACGTTTATGTTTTGATGTTCCCAGTTTGTGGTAATTTATTGTGTCCATCTAGAAAACTAAGAACAGTAATAAAATTATTTGCTTTCACATCATCATCAAAGATACATGACTAGAAATCTTTAACATAGTGATACCTGAGACAATGCATAAAGTTCAAGAACCTTCATTGTTTAAGATTACTCAAATTGAAGCTGATGAGGAAATTTAATGTCTATGGATTTTTATTGACTCTCAAGTGTCTACCTTCTCTCTCATGAATATTTTTTTCATGACCATAAATTGGACATTCTGAGGGTGACCCTTAATAAAATTCCTCATTTCCTTTTCATTTGAATTACACTCAAATAAATGCAGGAATACTTGCATTGCATGTTAAACTTACACTACTGCTGGCAACTGGGACTTGTAAACAAACATTATCTATGCCCTCTTGAATTTAGACAGGTACACTGTCTGCCACTTGGTGGACTGCTCCTTCTTTCTTAGTCATAAGAGATAGATATATCCAATGCGTGCACACCCAAACTATACCTTTGCTTCCTTCTCATCAATCAGCTGAGCAGCTCTTCTCCCATCAGTGATGTTGTATTGGAAGTGGTGTAGAAAAGAGCAGAGAATCATTGTGGAGGCTCTTCCTCAGTCTTGTAATGTATCTGGGGCTGGAAGAGAAAATTTGTGGCTAATAAAAGAATATTGACTGAGTTACAAAATCCTCTAAACATATACACAAAAGAACAAAACTAGATGGCTGTTGTTTAACATTCGAAGAATGGTTAGTCCCTGTACTGTATGCTAATTTTCTCATTTAATCATCACCACAACATCATGCAATAGATTACACATGATCTCTGCCCTGAAGTTTATCAATTGTCCAATTTATATCCTTATGAGGAATGAATCAATTTCCAAGTCATATTTTGAATTTAGTTGCCATATTTATTTTATCTCCTTCCACCCAAACATTCCCTCATTCCTTGCTTTTTAAATTGATCACAGGACACTTATTTTATAGACTGTCCCTCAATTTAGATCTGTCCTATGGATTGTCATAATAATATTTAATTTACATATACATACATATTTTTAGGAAGCTATATAAAATAATATTATGTTCTGATTCCACTCCTTTACATTGTATGTGATTTTATGTACTACTATTACTGTTGGTATTCACTTTGATTAGTTTAATTGATGAAAAGGATGTCCTCAAAGCTTCTCTACTTTAAGATCAATCTTTTTCCTCTACATATTTTTGAGTATTTGTATAGATTCACTTTGCCAAAAGCTAAATGTTTCACATATCACTTTTAATTTGTACTCTAACATCTCATGCCTGGTGTTTTTCCTGCACAAAAACATTACTCACCATTTGTTAAGCATCAGGAAATTGCACCATGCCACCACCTCTGCTTGAGGATATTCTTCTCACTTAATTGGCATGTGACACTCTGCTGGGAACAGCTAGGACCCTCCATTCACATCTTCAGATGATTACCTACCTTGCTTGATCTATCCTTTGAAATGACTTTGGAACTTAAATATAAAGAAGGTGTGTTAGTCAGCTTTATCTCATTGTGACAAAATTACCCGGGAAGAACTTAGAAGATTAAAAAAAATTATTTTGGTTCACACATTTAGAGGTTTAGTCTATGATCAGCCAAGTTCATTGCTCTGAGTCCAAGGTGAGGCACAACATTATTATGGAAGGGTGTGAAAGAGGGAAACTTCTCAAAATATGGTGTGAGCTGGTGTGAGCTCTTCAGGGAAGATGAACCTTTCCCTGACACTTGCTAGGTAACCCACCTCCCCCAGCCACACCCTACCTGCCTACAGACATCACTCAATTAGTCCATTCAAACTAGGATAGGCTGATTAGGTGTCAGCTCTCATAAACCAATAGTTCTACCTCTGCATATCCTTGTATTAACACTAAAGTTTTTGGGGAACACCATATATCCAGGGAAAGAGGAAGCACAAAGGAGGTTTGGGGGATTCAGTGTTTCCACAGAAGAGGAAGAATAGCAATAACCATTTTAATGTAAAGATGAAGGATAAAACAGTATAGTGAAGAAGAACTGAGATGGGAATTCTTTATTTCAGCTAATTTATTAATCTGTACAACAAACTGAGTATTGGGGATAAAATTTTGAAGAATAGGATCCTTTATAGATCAAAATATAGTAATTTTAATTTTGACTTTATTATGTATAGAATACTCCCTCTCTTACAATTTTCTTTCCATTTTCCAGCAACAGTTGTTATTGCTGTAAATGAATAGATTTCTTTAGTATTCTCCACAGTCCATTGTTGATATGATGTTCCTCATTTTACTGAAGGTCAGTAAAAGGCCATTGATGTAGAAATAGAAACTGTTTTTCCTAACCAGCATTTATAGCTTTAATTTTGTTTTTATAAGATTCATGTCATTTCATATCCAAATTAAGTTACTGATGCTATTGGAAATAAAATCAATTCTCTTTCATCATTTTTCTTGCAATCAGATAACTCTCTGAATATTATGATCTCTTATCAACTAGAAGTAGGACCTGTTATTAGATTTGTATATTGTGTTAGGAGGGAAGTCTGGGCAATATTACAATTTAATTATACATTCAGCAGCTGGAGAAATAACCATTAGAGTCTGTGACTTTACTAGACCCACGGTGACTGGCCACTTAGGCATGAGACTTTATTTATCAACAATCCACTGGAAGAAACCACTTTCACTAGTAAACCACAATGAAATCTTGGGTTTCCAAGGATTTCCCAACTTAGTGCCACCTTAAAGTTTGTCCTCTTTCAGTGCAATTACCTCAGTAAATGGCTGTAGTTCGTGTTAGGGAAGGCTTTGGGAAATGTTAAAATTACAGAACTGTGATATTGTTGTGAAGTCTTTCAGCTGCAGGTATCATGCTTCTAACAAAGTATTCTGTTCCATAAAATGAGTTAAAAGCTAGAAGTCTCTATTTTGACCAGTAGATTGAGTGTTTCCTGATGTATATTTTAAGGTAGGTCTAAGTCATTATGAATGGACTGTTGATAAAAAGAAGAGTTATTCAGAAAGAAATGAGAAGCAATTTAGAAGATAAAAGATTCTTCTTATATAGTTGCAGGAAGCTTAACAAAATTGTATCCTATAGTTATGTAGAGAGCAGAACATGTGACTATAGAAGAGAGGAAAAGCAAGTATATCTCCCATACAGCTGGCTGATTCAAACATTTAAGGGAAGAAGAGAAGTTTCCTCAAGCTGTAATATGATATGAGTAAATATAATGCATAAAAAAAGTTAGTTTGGCCAATGATATGGTAGGATTAGAATACAATATTAAGGAGATGATGAGCTGGGGTTGTGGCTCAGCGATAGAGCACTCACCTAGCATGTGCGAGGTCCTGGGTTCAATCCTCAGCACCACATAAAAAATTAATAAATAAAATAAAGATGATATTGTGTCCAACTAAAGTAAATATTAAAAAAATAAAAAAGAAGAGAACATGTCAATGATACATTTATTTCCATAAAAATGTTAGAGAAATCGCCAAGATTACTTGCTGCTTACAGTAAAATGTGAATGGCGAGAAGTAGATTGAAGTATAGACTATTAAGCAGAAAAAAAAAAAAACAGAAATTGAAGAATTGGGAAATTGTGAGCCTATTGAAATTTTTAAAAAGAAGCTAAAAATAAGAATTTTGCCATTAGGTTCTCTGCATAAACTTAAGTCTGTGGCTGAATAATCTTTGTTTGTACTTTAGAGGAATCAGTAGGTGAAATCATTCAACTTGGAAAAGACTTATAAAAGAGATTATACAGGGGAATCATGAATCCTTATTGGTATCTCATCAGAAGCTAGGACTAGAGATGAAATTATCCAGGAAAGATCTGTCAGAAGAGTCTCATGACTAATAGAATGAATCCTCTGACATAAATGAGAGATCCATTTATGAAAAATCTTTATTTTCCAGGACACTACCAAATTAGACTTAGAGGAATAGAGAGTAGGAAATATTAATAAGGAGGTCAGACCTGCAATATATTATATACAGTAAATAGACTGATAAAATTTTTCGGCTTCAAACACATACTGTCCTGAATTCAGTGGGGAGGATGGCTGTGATTTTGTAGCCACAGATCCAGGTGGAGGATGCGCAGTCCCAAAAGATTATTCACAAGCCTGTAAACAATGTAGCTTGACCAATTGGATTTCAAGACACTTGAGATTGTTGAGGGATTTTGCCTTTTATTTTCTCTTTTTCAGCGGTGACATCTGTAATCTTTATTCTATATTTGTCTAATTACCAAAGAAGTAGATGACTTAGTATTATTATTATTTTTAGTTTTACAGCTCCATAGATGGAAAATTTTGCCCAAGGATAGATCATAACTAGGGTTTCAACCATACCTGATTTTATTGATTTAGTTAATGAGCTTTGGGACATTTGAGTTAATGAGATTTAGATGAAATTTTTACTTTGAGTTGATGCTGTGGAGATTTAGGGATGGGGGTCAATGTATTTTACATGTGGGATTGACATGAGTACTTGGAGGCCTGTGTATTGATTAGTTGGGTCAATAATGCTCCTCTCTCAAAGGTATCTGTGTCCTAATCCCTGAAATTGGTGAAAATGTTACCTGACATGGTGATTTTACACATGTAATTAGTAAAGAATGGTGAGTTGTTTTGAGATGGAGAGATTTTCCTGGATTATCTAGGAAAATCCAATGTAACCACAAAGGTCTTTATGAGAGTGGCAGAAGGGAAGAGTTAAATAAGGGCATGTGATAATAAAAAGAAAAGGATTTTTTTTTTAATTTCATGGTATCAGGGATTGAACCCAGGGACACTTAATAATGAGCCACATCCCCAGCCCTTTTGTATATTTTATTAGAGACAGGTTCTCTTTGAGTTGCTTACTGCCTCACTAAGTGACTGAGGCTAGCTTTGAACTCCTGATCCTCCTGCCTCAGACTTCTGAGGCTCTGGGATCACAGACATGTGCTACTGCATCCTTCTAATAAATTGTGATAATTGCTAAAAGATCAGAGAGAGGAAAGTAGGGAGGGATGGAAGGTGGGGGACAGAGAGAGAGAGAGAGAGAGAGAGAGAGAGAGAGAGAGATTTGCAAATGTTGCACTGCTGGTGACTTGTAGAAGGGAATACCAAAAAGTAGATTTTTTGCCTTGAGTCTCCAGAAGACAATCAAAGCTGATCAGACTTGATTTGAGAACTTTTGACCATCAGAATCACCATGTAATAGATACACAATGTATAAAGTCACTAAGTTTGTCATCAATTGTTATAACAGCCATTGGAAACTAATGCACATAGCCAGTTTTACATAACAGGCCACCCAGGTTTTCATTCCTATGGATACCCTATTCAGTTAGCTGTATTCAAACACCTTAGTCAGTCAAGAAAGACATTCTGATTATTACTCTGTTCCTGTTTCCCGTTATGGTAAATGTGACACCCTTGCTGAGGGTAATAAAGAACAGCTATTTCACCATGCCAGCAATGATATCAAGGAGAATATTTCTACAGTGGCCCCTCCCATTCTCATACTCAGTCTACAGAGGCAACTCTCAAAGAGCATTTCTGGGATAATGCTGCTCCCTTCACTAATTATATTTCTGTGCCTTAGTAAAGGAAATATCATCTGGACTCTCTTGGAAGATATCATGGGAGTTGTAGGGTTGTATAGTTCATCCATGATAAATTAACACAAATATTTCTGTCTTCCAAAACTTTTGTATTTTATACTCAACTCTATGAGTGGGTGTTATGGCATTTGTTAATGCCATAACGTGGGGCATTCCTGAATTCTAATTTTAGTCTTTCAACCATATGGTTTTGTTTTTTCATTTGTGGATACATTACCCAACACTCTGAATTCAGAATTCTTGGTAATCAGACTTATGAGTAATTTTGGCCCTAATCAGTACAAATATTCTATTCTATTTTCTTGAACCATTGTCCTTAGCATCATTCCCCATAGTAGTCAATATGTTTTCTGTCATATATTTAATGACAATATGCATTAGAAGTTTAAAAAATGATTTTCTTTTCTTTTTTTTTTTTTGGTACTGTAAATTGAACCCAGGGGTGCTTTAACACCGAGCCACATCCCCAACCCTTTTTATTTCTTATTTTGAGACAAAGTCTTGCTAAGTTACTTAGGGCCTCACTAAGTTGTTGAGGCTGGTTTTGAACTTGAGATTCTCTTACCTCAGCCTCCCAATTCACTTGGATTATAGGGATGCACCACTATGCCAGGCAGAAAAATGATTTTATTTCTAAGAAGTATGTAAATAGATGTTCAAATCAGTTATGATGTCACACACCTATAATCCCATCTACTTGGGAGGCTGATGCAGGAGAGTTTCTTAAGCTCAGTTTGAGGACAGCCCAACAATATAGCAAGACACCATCTCAAAAGCAAAACAAAAACAAAAATACTTCCTCTATCTACAGATTTTGCATTTTTCTCCTTGGCACATATCTTACTCTAGATTTGAATCCAGCGGCAGGAATTAATTGTCGTAATTCTTGAAGAGAATAAACATTGCTTTTAAGACAATCTCTCAGGGCAGGTTGTAACAGGGTTTCTGCACATGAGAATACAAACCCTCAAATGGAAGAAGGTAGTGTGGAATAGGGTAGTATGCTTCCACTGTGAAGGAAATCTGAGTGACCTGGGAACCAGGGGTTCTTAGCATTTTTTATGTGCATCTAGATGTTCTTAACTCTGAGTCACACAGTCTCAATCACTTTCCCAGTTGATGTCTTATTGTCTCAGGTTTCTTTCACATCAAAGGATTGGTGAACTTGTGATGTGGTCACAATTTGGTTTCTTGAGAAGCAAAGCTTCCAATGGAGAATAGCATCCACCATGGAAATCAACATATATAGCAATTCTGCAACACATGATCCCAGTGATATCACTCATGTAGCTATAAAAATAAAAGCTACTTTTAGGATCACCATGGAAGCTCTCTAAATTTTAGACCAAAATTTAAGCCCAAAATTTGAAGACCTGAGCTTATCTTGTTTTGTGCTTTTTTTTTTCCATAGAGGTTTCAATGTAATTAGAAACAATATGTCACTCTCCAGCCATGGTAGTCATGGTAGTTTAAACTGTTGATGGCATAGTAACTACTGTTTCATTGAGGAACTATTTTCAGTTAGTACATTATAACAAACAACCATAAAAGAAAATTTGGTTAATTTTGATGTCATTATATGACATGGATTCATAGTATCTTATTTTGTGTGAATGTGTGCACACCCACGCCCGCACCCGCACCCACACCATAGAGTGTCAGTACTGAGGCTACTCCTGGTTCTAATTTTTGTATTAGTCAGGATTTCCATAGAAACAAAATTTCAATATAAGAGAAAGAATGTAGTATCAAAATTACTTATTAGGATTGGAAAACTGGAAAGGGAAAGTTAAAAGGAAACAATTAACACAGAAGTGAGAAGTGCAAAAGTAGCTATTGTCTTCAGGGTCATGGGACAGAGTTAATAGGTTAACATCATTACAATTTAGATATTTTGAGGAGGGTTCCTACAGAGTTGAGACCCTAATCAAGAGAAAGGATGCTGTACCACAAGTGTTAGGGCCAAAGGGTCTCAGGCAAGGGCTCCTGCAGAGCTGGGAATCAGCTGCTGCTCTTGGCACTCTTGAGGGAGTATGAGGCTTGTTCTTTGGCATGTAAGCACATTTAAAAACATACAAAATGTATCGGCCGGTTGACAGAGTGAAGGATGACAGTGATGGTATTAATAGAAAACAAAATAGAAGCAGCAAATCCTTCTTCTCTCCTTGGGCCTCTGGGGCACCTCTATCACACATAGCCTAACAGAACCGGCTGTCAAAATAGAAATGTGCTTTTCACAGTCCCAACTCTAGCACCACAAAGAAGAGAATGAAGTAGGGTTTCAAGCTGAGACAAAAGTTTGACATCCTTTCATGGTGTAATAATACAAAAAATTAAATAAATATACAGATTATATATGTAAGACATAGTCTTGTACCCTGATGATAGGCTTTGGAAGTATTGAAGTTATTCTCCCTTGCCTTTCTCCCTCTACTTAGAGATTGCATAGCGAAATGTTTATTTCTCACTGTCCCTTGCAGCTCAATGATGTCACCGTACCTAATTCTGACCAATGAGGATAAAATAGCATCATCTTTTGTTCTTTACAGATTTTTCCCTTCTTTGGTAAACCAGATGTAAATCTCCAGAGTCATTTGGGGATATGAATTCATCCACCTGAAGATGAGACTCTAAAAACCTGGTCTATCAGTCCAAAAGCTAAATAGTTTGGGTCAGTGACTTCCACTTTTGGGCTGCTCTACTGTACCAAACAAAGATTGCCAATTTCTTGTTCTATATGATAATAAATGTACATTTCTTTAAAATTTATATTATAAATTTTTATTATTACCCATAAACATTAAGGGATACAAAGTCTAATAAATGCAATTACAGGGCTGGAGATATAGCTCTGTTGGTACAGTGCTTACCTTCCATGCATGAGGCCCTGAGTTCAATCCCCAGCACCACTAAGATTAAATAAATAAATAAATAAACAAACAAATAAATGCAATTATATGCCTTGTTAGAGATATCAATAAGTTATAGATAATTAATTTATAACCTATTCTTAAAATGATCTATATTTCAAATGCTAAGATTTTAAGACAATGAAGATGTAAGTTACAAATTTGCTATGTAATATTTAAAAATTGCTAAATATCTACAGGTATTTAGTTTTCCTATATTTAATATTTATTGTATGACTTTGGACAAATCAGATTAACAATTGTAGATTAGATTCACTCTCCTCTTGATTAGTAAAAGATATAATAAATAAACAAGTTGTAAAATAACTGAGGAGATCTCAAAACACCCTTGAGATCCACACCAATGACATGAAGAGTGCAGAGGGCAACAGGCCTTATGCAGGATTGACCACAGGGAAAGCACTTAAACACATATATCTAGAGCTAAGAAACAAAGACCACACTGAAATGTCAGCCTAAAATTCTGATTTTAGCTTCATAGTATAAAGAGCTAAGATGTCCTTATTCCCTTCCTACCAACACCAACAACAACAGCACATATTAAAACATAAAATACAAACAGTATTTTCTTGAACCCATCAGGTAACCAAGGTGGCATTTGCTCACTGCCACTCTCAAATCTGATGAGTCAAGTGAATCTAGAGA
This sequence comes from Callospermophilus lateralis, assembly GCF_048772815.1. NCBI lineage: Eukaryota > Metazoa > Chordata > Mammalia > Rodentia > Sciuridae > Callospermophilus > Callospermophilus lateralis. The sequence continues at coordinate 142,823,937 of NC_135306.1, forward strand.
GCTTCACCAACTGGGATATTTTCCCTTGAGCAAAAAATAAAGAAATAAACAAATGATAATGTTAATAAATCTGGAGAGCAGACTAGCATAAAAGTGGTAAACTCCTGGGGTCACAGATTAGAGGTCCCCCTGTACCAATGTGGCTTTTGTTGGAGATGGAAAATTTGTGTCCCACAAAATTCATATACACAAGGTTAAATAAATTAAATATAGGAATATCACAAGGCATAGCACAGAATGTTAGATGGAAGTAGAAGACAAAACGTAATAAATATGTGAGCAGAAAAATTAAATAATGGAAAAGAAAACAATGAAACCAAAGATTTTTCTTTTGGAATATCAGTAAAATTGAGAAGACTCTAAATAACCTACAACAGGAAATGTGTGTGTATTTGTGGGGCTACAAAATCAGAAATGAAAGACGTTTATCACTACTGACCCAATGATATTAAATGAAACAAGGAATGTTGTCAACAATTCTAGGCAATGAAATATGATAACTCACATGAAAATGACAAATTTCTTGACAGAGAAAAACTAACAAAAACTCAAAAAGAAGTGGATCACCTAGGTAGGCATATATCTATTAAAGAAATAAAATTTCTTATTAAAAATCTTCCATTAAAAAAGCATCAAAAGCAAAAATAAATGGCTTCACTGATAAATTCTACCAAAAGATATCAAATTTCTGTAATTTCCTATAGACAATGGAAACAGACAAGAAATTCTTACTGTGTTCTAAGACCAGCATTATCCTAATGCCAAATAAATATATTAATGGCAAATAAATATATTGAAAGAGAGGAAACTACAGCCCAAGATCTTTCATAATCCTAGTTGCAGAACTCCTCTAAAATAGATTAACAAATCAAATCATGTATGCAAGATGAGTCAAACAGTGTGTAAATAGATCTATACATCATGACAAAGTGTGATTTATTTCAGGTATGCAAGGTTGGGTCAACATTCATATTCAATCAATCTTATCCACCACACCAGTAGTCTAAAGAAGAAAAATTATATGATCATAAGATTTGGTGCAAGAAAAAGAATTTGACAAAATATAGCACCTCTTCATGTTAAAAATATCAGCAAAAATAATACATAGGGAATTTCTTTACATAAAAGAGGCTTGTACAAAAAACAAGCAGTTAGTATTATATGTAATTGTGCAAAATTACACTTTTTTTCTTTAAAATGATGAACAAGACAATAGTGTCCTCTCTCATTCCTCCTAATCTGCATCAAGAAGTGAGGGGAAAAAAAGGAAATGAAATTTATACAGATAAGGGAAGAAAAATAAAACTGTCATTTTTCAAAGATGCCGCAATTGTCTAATATACAGAATACCAAATATTTTGGGAGGAAAAAAACTATGAATCATGAATGTATCTTGGGGCTGGGGTTGTGGCTCAGAGGTAGAGCGCTCACCTACCATGCGTGAGGCACTGGGTTCGATCCTCAGCATCACATAAAAATAAAATAAAGATATTGTGTCCACCTATAACTAAAAAAATAAATATTAAAAAAAGAATATATCTAATATACAAAAGTCAATTAGTTTCTTATACATGAGCAATGAGCTATTGGAAATTAAAATAAAAAAATAAACATCATTAACAATTTTATTCCCCAAATAAAATATTCAGGTATAAATTTAACATAACTTGAAGAAAACTGTATGTGAAAAATTATAAAATATTGGCAAAAGAAATAAAAATTGATATAAATAAGCAAAAGAGATACTCTGTTTGTCACAGACTAAGTATTGCTAATATTTTACTCTTTCTAAACATGATCTATATACATAATCTAATCTAAATCAAAATCTCATCAAGTTACATTTTTTTCAGATACTGATAATTTAATTCTGAAGTTTAAATCGAGAGGCAAATTATTTAGAAGAGTAAATTCTCTACTAAAAATTAAACCCAAAGTTGAGGGACTCACTTTAATTGTAAGATATATCCAAAATATGAAAAGAAATCTTAAAACTCAAAAATAAGTAAAACAATTAAAAACAAGCATAAGCTCTGAACAGGTATCAGAGAAGCATATCAGCTGGATACAGTGGCACATGCCTGTAATCCCAGTGGCTGGGGAGGCTGAGGAAGGAGGATCCTGACTTCAAAGCCAGCCTCAACAAAAGCGAGATGCTAAGCAAATTAGTGAGACCCTATCTCTAAATAAAATACAAAATAGGGTTGGGGATGTGGCTCTGTGGTCGAATGCCCCTGAGTTCAACCTCTGGTACACACACAAAAAAATATCAAAACATGGTAAATCTCAGTAACTGTCATTAAGGAGCTGCAAGGCAGGATGATGATGTACCACTGCATGGCTGTCAGAATGCCACAATCTAAAAACCTGATAATATCAACAAAGCAAGCAAAACTCCCTTTCTTTCATTACTGGTTTGAATTCAAATCACACTGCCATCTACAAACACAGTGGATAGTGTCCCACACAACTAAATATAATCTTATAAGGAGATTTTCTAGTAAAACAATTATATGTGGTATATATTCAAGCAGTCCTGCTTCTATGAATCTTCCCAAATGATTAAAAACAAAAACTTTTGTCCATATAAAAACTTCAAGTGAATGTTAATAGAAGCTTTGTTCCTTATTGCCCCAAACTGGAAGTAACCAAGGTGTCCTTCAATTGGTAAATGAATCAACAAACAGTGGCTTATTATGCAATGAAATACTATTGACCATTAAATCAGAGGAGTTATCAGGGCTTGAAAATACATGAATTGATTTTAAATTCATATCTCAAAGTAAAATTAGTCAGACTGAAAGGCTATATGTTCTATGATTTTATTTATATGATATTGTAGAAAAAGCAAAATTACAGCAATATTAGCCATCAATATTACCAAAGCGTTTTGAACGTGGACAACTAATATATGCAATGCATAGGAGAACCACAGAAGATTTTCTAGTAAAACAATTATATGTGATATTATAATTGTATATGTGTGAGAGTACATTTATTAAAGCTCATATAACTTTACAGCAGAATTATAAATCTTAATGTATGTAAATTTTTTAAAAGTAAGGAGATGCATTGTAGAAAATAAAAAAAAAAGTAACTACATTACAGATGCATAAAATTACCTCACTGAAGGATTTTGAGGGGAAACATGCTGACCAAAGTAAATTGGGAATGAATGTAAAACAAAGCAAAAGAGAAGAGGAACTGTATATAAACTCTGTTGTTTAATTGGCAAAGGTGTTTCCCATGGAGATATGAATTAACAATCTGGAGCTACTATATAAATCCTTGAGTTAATGAGTAGTGGGTGGTGGAAGCCAAGTTTATCACTGTTGGGAGTCGAAAGTTACAGCTTAGCGAGAGGGAAGGAATAAAATGATCAGTTTGATACTGGATAAGAGTGGGAGACATCAGTATGACTCATGTTTGGCCTCATATAGATACAGAAAGATGTATACGGAAGATTTACACTCCTATAACTCTGAGCAAAGCACATCCAGCACTCTGCTCTTGATTTCTTCTTCTCCTTCTCCTTCTCCTTCTCCTTCTCCTTCTCCTTCTCCTTCTCCTTCTTCTTTCATTTACAAGTACAAAGAACCAAAGATCCTTGAAGAAATGGATGATTTTGTAGGTGTGGCCAGAAATCCAAAAGGTGAGAAGCAGTATCTTGTTTTCACAAAGTAAGCATTTGCACATACACAAACATACACACACACACACACACACACACACACAAAATAGGATTATTTCAAATGAACATTAGTAGCTATAGCTACTCAAAATAATCAAATTCAAAACAATTTCAGAAGCAAATTAATATTTTTTATATTATATGGTAAATTATGAAATAAATGCCCATGAATCCATATAGATATAAGTAATCAACTGAAGCAGTACATACATGGAGGGAGACTAGACAAATCTATATTATGAAGAATTCCAAATAATCGATGTAGAAAGCACACCCTTAAGAAGGGGAAGCATACCTCCCAATTCCTTCTGTATAGCTCTGAATAGTGACAGAATAGGCATGGAGAGGGGGAAAAGAGTAACTGCACAGTGGAGAAGAAAAAAATCAAATATACCTTAGCTAGATTGTCAAAGTGAACAATAATGATGATAACTCATTTTGATAGCATGTACTTTTGACAAAATGTTACAGAAATGGCACTGTATCTATATGATCTTCTTACCAAGGATCTATATATGCATATCAAATGAATCATATCTGAAAGACATGCTATTAAATACCTGAATATTAGCCTTCAAAAATCTTAAGGGTATCAATGTCAAGAAGAATCTGAAGGTTCATCACAGTTTAGAGAGCCAAAGCAGGCATGTGAGCTAAACAGAAATGGTATCCTATTTTGGAAAGGGCATTAAATAAAAACTATAAAAATATGAAAAAAATGTGGACTTCAGTTAATGCTAATATAGTAACACTAGTTGGGAAGTTTATTAAATCTAAACTATTTTTAAGTGAAAATTTATTTTGTACTGAAGACAGACATAACTGGAAATATGCTAGAGTCTGTTTTAGGGGCTGTTATAAGCTTTACCCCTTTGATGTGTTTGGGTTTTTCCCCCTCTTTATTTATTTAACAAAGCTGTTTTTTTTTAGTAATTTGATTTTCTTACTATTTGATTTCTCTTAAACATTATGCAAAGATGAAGTTTTATTTGACTCATATTTTGTATCAGATAGATTTGAGGAGTCCTTCCATTCACTACCAGCTTTTATCATTCACTCCAAACTTTGAAAACACTTCCTTCAGAATTTTTCTCTTTCTAAAGTCTCTCTTTTTCTTTCTTTTATTTATATATGACAGTAGAATGCATTACAATTTTTATTACATATGTAGGGCACAATTTTTCATATTTCTGGTTATATACAAAATGTATTCACACCAATTCATGTCTTCATACATGTACTTTGGATAATAATGACTATCACATTCCATCATCATTTCTAACCCCATGCCCCCTCACTTCCCTTCCAACTCCTCTGCCCTATCTAGAGTTCCTCTATTCCTCCCATGCTCCCTCTCCTTACCCCACTATGAGTCAGCCTCCTTATATCAGAGAAAACATTTGGCATTTGGGTTTTTGGGGTTGGCTAACTTTATTTAGCATTATCTTCTCTAACTCCATCCATTTACCTGCAAATTCCATGATTTTATTTTCTTTTAGTACTGAGTAATATTCCATTGTGTATATGTGCCACATTTTCTTTTTCCATTCATCTATTGAAGGGCATCTAGGTTGGTTCCACAGTTTAGCTATTGTGAATTGTGCTACTGTAAACATTGATGTGGCTATGTCCCTGTAGTATGCTGTTTTTAAGTTCTTTGGGTATAGACTGAGGAGAGGAATAGCTGGGTCAAATGGTGGTTCCATTCCCAATTTTCCAAGAGATCTCCATACTGCTTTCCATGTTGACTGCACCATTTTGTGGCCCCACCAGCAATGTATTAGTGTACATTTTTCCCCACATCCTCACCAACACTTATTTTTGTTGATCTTCATAATAGCTGACATTCTGACTGGAGAGAGATGAAATCTTAGTTTTGATTTGCATTTCTCTAATTGCTAGAGATGTTGAACATTTTTTCATATACTTGTTGTTTGATTATATATCATCTTCTGAGAAGTCTCTGTTCAGGTTCTTGGGTCATTTATTGATTGGGTTATTTATTTTGTTGATATTTAACTTTTTGAGGTCTTTATATACCCTAGAGATTAGTGCTGTACCTGATGTGTGAGGGGTAGGGTTTTGCTCCCAAAATGTAGGCTCTCTATTCACCTCACAGATTGTTTCTTTTGCTGAGAAGAAACTTCTTATTTTGCTTCAATCCCACTTATTGATTCTTGATTTAAATTTTTGTGCCAAAGGAGTGTTATTAAGGAAGTTAGGGCCTAATCCCACATGATGGAGATTAGGGCCTACTTTTTCTTCTACTAGACGCAGGGTCTCTGGTTTTACTCCTAAGTCCTTGATCTATTTTGAGTTGAATTTTGTGCATGGTGAGAGATGGGGGTTTAATTTCATTTTGTTGCATATGGGTTTTCAGTTTTTCCAGCACCATTTGTTGAAGAGGTCATCTTTTCTCCAATGCATGTCTTTGGGACCTTTTTCTAATATAAGATAATTGTAATTTTGTGGGTTATTTTCTGTGTCCTCTGTTCTGTACCATTGGTCTAGCAGTTTGTTTTGGTGCCAATACTAAGCTGTTTTTGTTACTATTGCTCTGCAGTATAGTTTAAGGTCTGGTATAGGTATAGAAATGCCACCTGCTTCACTCTTCCTGCTAAGGGTTGCTTTAGCTCTTCTGGGTCTTTTATTTTTCCAGATGAATTTCATGATTGCTTTTTCTATTTCTATGAGAAATGCCATTGGGATTTTGATCAGAATTGCATTAAATCTGTATAGTGCTTTTGGAAGTATGGTCATTTTGATAATATTAATTCTGCCTATCCAAGAACAAGATAGGTCTTTACATTTTCCAAGGTCTTCTTTGACTTCTTTCTATAGGGTTCTGTAATTTTCATTCTATTCACCTCTTTTATTAAGTTGATTCCCAAATATTTTATTTTATTTTCAAGACTATTGCAAATGGGGTAGTTTTTCTCATTTCCTTTTTTGAGGATTTGTCACTGATATACAGAAATGCCTTTGATTTATGGGTATTTATTTTATATCCTGCTATTTGCTGAATTCATTTATTCATTCTAGAAGTTTTCTGGTGTAACTTTTAGAGTCTTCTAGATGTAGAATCATATCATCAGCAAATAGTGCCAATTTGAGTTCTTCTTTTCCTGTATGTATCCCTTTAATTTCTTTCACCTAATTGCTCTGGCCAATGTTTGAAGAACTATGTTAAATAGAAGTGGTGAAAGAAGGCATCCTTGTCTTGTTCCAGTCTTTCGAGGGAGTGTCTTCAATTTTCTCCATTTAGAATGATGTTGGCCTGGGGTTTAATATTGGTATCCTTTTTGATGTTGAGATATGTTCCTGTTATCCCTAATTTTTCTAGTATTTTGAACATAAAGGGGTGCTGTATTTGTGAAATGTGTTTTCTGTGTCTATTGAGATGATCATATAATTCTTATATTTAAGTCTATTGATGTGATGAATTACATTTATTGATTTCCATATGTTGAACCAACCTTGCATCCCTGACATGAATCCCATTTGATTGTGGTGTACTATCTTTTTGATGTTTTTGTATTCGATTTGCAGAATTTTATTAAGAATTTTTGCATCTGTGTTCATTAGAAATATTGTCTGAAGTTTTCTTTATTTTGATGTGTCTTTGCCTGGTTTTGGAATCAGGGTGATATTGGCCTCATAGAATGAATTTGGAAGTCTTCCCTCTTTTTCTATTTCCTGAAATAAATTGAAGAATATTTTTATTAGTTCTTCTTTAAAGGTCTTGTAGAACTCGGCTGAGTATTCATCTGGTCCTGGGCTTTTGTTGGTTGGTAGACTTTTGATAGCATCTTCTATTTTGTCACTTGGAATTGAACTACTTAAATTGTGTATATCATCCTGATTCAAATTGGGCAAATTACATGACTCTAGAAATTTGTCAATGCCTTCGATATTCTATTTTATTTTAGTGTAAGTTTTAAAAATAATTTCTAATTATGTTTAGAAATATTTCTGTATTTCTGTAGCATCTGTTATGATAGTTCCTTTTTCATCATGTATGTAAGTAATTTGAGTTTTCTCTCTCCTCTTCGTGAGCATGGCCTAAGGGTCTATCAATTTTATTTATTTTTTCCAAAAACCACCTTTTTGTTCTGCCAAATTTTTTCAATTGTTTCTTTTGTTTCAATTTCATTGATTTTAGTTCTGATTTTAGTTATTTCCTGTCTTCTGCTGCTTTTAGTGTTGATTTGTTCTTTTTTTCCCTAGGGCTTTGAGATGTAATGTTAAGTCATTTATTTATTTTTCTTCTTTTAAGGAATGAACTCCATGCAATGAACTTTCCTCTTAGAACTGTTTCCATAGTGTTCCAGAGATTTCAAAATGTTGTATCTGTGTTCTCATTCACCTCTATTTTTTTTAATCTCCTCCTTGATGTCTTCTGCAATCCATTGTTCATTCAGAATCATATTATTTAGTCTCCAGGTGTTGGAGTAGATTTTATTTCTTATTTTGTCATTGATTTCTAATTTCATTCCATTATTTTCTGATAGGATGCATTGTAGGATCTCTGATTTTTTATGTTTGCTAAGAGTTTTGCTTTGTGGCATAATATATGGTCTATTTTAGAGAAGGTTAATGTGCTGCTGAGAAGAAAGTGTATTCTCTCATTGAAGGATAAAATATTCTATATATGTCAGTTAATTCTAAGTTATTGTTTGTGTTATTGAGTTCTATAGTTTCTTTGTTCAGCTTTTGGTTGGAAGATCTATATAATGATGAAAGAGGTGTGTTAAAGTCACCCCAAATTACTGTGTTGTGGTCTATTTAACTCTGGAACTTAAGAAGATTTTGTTTGGTGAATGTAGATGCACCAATGCTTGGGGCATATATACTTATAATTGTTAACTCTTTTGGTGTATGTTTCCCTTGAGCAGTATGTAGTGTCCTTCTTTATCCTTTTTTGATTGACTTTACTTTGAAATCTACTTTATTTGATATGAGGATGAAAATTCCTGCTTGCTTCCACAGTCCATGTGAGTGATATGATTTTTCCTAACACTTCACTTTCATTCTGTGGACATTTTTTCCTATGAGATGAGTCTCTTGAAGGCAGCATATTGTTGGGTCTTTTATTTTATTTATCTAATCTGCTAGTCAGTGTATTTTGATTTGTGAGTTTAGGCCATTAACATTCAGGGTTATTATTGGGACATGATTTGTATTCCAGCCATTTTTGTTTATTTTTGGTATTTAACAGGACTTGGTTTCTCCTCTGATTAGATTTTCCTTTAGTATAATACCTTCCTCTGCTGATTTTCATCATTGCTTTTCATTTCCTCTTGGAATATTTTGCCGAGGATTTTTTGTAGTGCAGGTTTTCTAGCTGTAAAATTTTTTAACTTTTGTTTATCATGGAAGGTTTTTATTTCATTATCAAATATAAAGCTTAGTTTTGGTGGATATAAGATTCTAGGTTGGCATCCATTTCCTTTCTTTGAAAGTCTGGGTTGAAAAACCTGCTGATATACAACTTGGTCTCCCCCTATATGTGATCTGATTCCTCTCTCTTGTGGCTTTGAGGATTCTATCCTTATTCTGTATGGTTGGCATTTTTATTATACTCTAGATCTATTGTAATTTTGTACATTTGGCTCTTGTATTTGGTTTTCCAGTTCATTCTTCATTCTTGGGAAATTTTCTGATATTATGTGTTTGAAGAGATTGTATATTCCTTTGGTTTGAAACTCTGTGCCTTCGTTTGTCCCAAAAACCCTTACATTTGGTCTTTTGATGCTTTCCATAATTCTTGGATGTTCTGTTCATGGTTTTTTACCATCTTCACTGTGTGATCAATTTTATTTTCCAGATTGTATACTTTGTCTACATTATCTGATGTTCTTTCTTCCAAGTGATCTAGTCTGTTGGTTATGCTTTCTGTTGAATTTTTATTTGATTTATTGCATCCTTCATTTCAAGGATTTCTGATGTTTTTTTCTTCAGAGTCTCTATGTCTCTCTTGAAGTAATCTTTTGCTGCCTGTATTTACTCTCTGATCTATTTTTTGGAGTGATCAATTTTTGTCTGTATTTGCTCATTTAGGTCATTCTTTAATTCACAGATCATTTTAATTATGAACCTTCTGAACTCCTTCTCTGATATTTCATCAACTTTGCTGTCCATGGGTTCTGTTATCATAGTATCCTGGTTTGTTTGGGGCACTTTCCTCCCTTGTTTTTTCATGCTGTCTATGTGTCTTCCTTTCTTGCAGTTCCTTCCCTATATTATTGTAGTACCTGTGCAGATTGTCTGTACCTCACTTTGATGTTAAGCTTCCAGACTCTGCTGGTGTCCCTTGATGTATGCTACTGCATCTAAAGGTAGCGGCAGCAATAGCTGAGGTAACTCAAAATAATAGTTAAGGTGGTCCGATGGAAGCAATGTCTTACAGAGATGGGGCTGAAAGAGTGGGTCTCATACTCCCTTAGGGATGCCTGCTCTGAGATGCAGCTACTTCTAGGCCCTGTCTGTTTTCAAAAAGTTAGGGGCTACTGTGTGGGGAAGGTATGGTGATGGCTGCAGTGTCCCAAGATGGAAGTGGGTTAGGCTTAGGCTCCCAGGTGGGGAGAGGGAGGAAACTCAGGCCTACCTTGGACCTGAGTTCTGAACAAGTTGGTGTGGACAGATCTGGGCCAGGCCTTAGCTCCCATGGTAGTCTGTTAGTTGGAAGAGGTGCTCCTGTGCTGGAGGCTGGGCTCCAGCAGGTGCCTGCTGATGGAGAGGTGAGCCTGGGTCCTGCACAACCAGTGTGGGTAGATCTGGGCCTCCTGGCTTGACTTCTCGCAGTAGTCTGCTGGTTGGAAGGGGCGGTCCTGTGCCAGAGGCTAGGTTCTAGCAGGAGTCTGCCCCTTGGTTGGAGGGGTGGACCCTGGCATACTGTGAGACTGGGTCCCACGTGAGCTGGTGTGGGCCATCTGGGCTGGGTTTTGGCTCCTGTGGTAGTGTGCTGGTCAGAAAGGGTGATCCTGTATCCCCTCTTGAAATACTTTGTAAGACCCTTATTCTTGGTTCTGAAGAGTAAGCTAACATGATAAAAGAAGTCCATGGCCCCATAAAGCCACTTTTTTTTGTTGTTGTTGTTGGAAGACTGTGAGGAGAGATGCTCAAGGGGGAAAACTACAATTAATGGCAGCATGCATGTTTAAGCAAAAATTTAATATAAATGCCAAAGCTATGTTGGATTAAAATAGAATGATAAAACGCAGCTGAGCAGCTATTTTGAATGTGATGATCATGAAAGTTTGTTCTGAAACACATTTTCAGTAGATATCCGAGTGATAAACAAAATCCAGCCATGGGAAATTTACTGGAAGGAGTAATTCCAGGCATTAGGAATACACTCTACATGAGTTCTCTGGTGGGAATGAGCTTGTTATATTTGGGCAGAGAGAAAAGACAGGAGGTGGGGTAAGTACAGAGAGTAAGGCAGAGGAAGCGGCGCGGGGGGAGGGGGACTTACTGTAAAATGAATCGTTTCTCTTTTTCTTTTTCATTTTTTTTTCCTGATCTCCAAGAGTCTAATTGGCATAGGTCAGTGCTAATGTTACCACACTGAGTATCCTTCTGCTGTTTATTTTTCTAACATCCTCTATCAACAATTTGTCTTATGGAATTGTATGAAGTGCTCACACTAGTAAAAATAAATGATTGGTAGTGAAAATATATAAATTTAAGATATATGCATACAATGGTTCAGCAAATTAGAATTCATGGACAAGCAATGTGATTTTTAGAAATGACTGTCACTAATGATCTTTAAGTGTCTTCCAATTGTTCTTATTTTATTATTTATAACTAGGTATTTTTTGCTTCTCTTTCCCTTTGCTCCCCGTAAGTCTGGTGACTTAGAATCAGCTCAGCATGTTTGGAGTTGAATTGTTAGAATAATTCCTCTTAAGGCATTTCCTAAAACAATTTAGAAAGCACATAATCAATTTTCAGCAGATTCAATCTCATCACATGTTTGAGCTGAGTATCAGATATCTTTAATGAGTCACAGAGAAAGGTTGCATTCTGGCTCAGTAACTGCCTGGATGTTTCAGCAATTTAAATTATAGTTAAACATTGGGCAAAAGAATTCAGGAGTCAGCACTGACCAGAGTTCTCTTACAAAAACAGAGTAATCTTCAGTCAATTACTTGAATGACAAGCATGAAATACTGAGTATCTCATTTTCTGACCTCCAGCAAGAACATGATAATAATTTTTAAATTGATTTGGGAAATTTAGTTTAAGAATATAAAATTTTTAAAGTATCTTGTATCATATGTTCCCTAATATATCTGGATCTAGATAGTATTAGATAAAATTCAATCTTCACCAGGTGCTAAAGAAACCATTTATGGGGATTAGCAGCTGTTAATCTTGTAGCATGTGTCAGACACTATGTTGAATGTGGTAGGTATTATCAAATATAAGCACATGTACATGTGCAAATATTTTGATATTTTTCTATTAGTTCTCAAAAATATTTTACAAAGGAGACTTGGAACCAAACATATTATTTCCCCAAGGTGAAACAGTTGTAAAGAAATTATTAATTTAATGAAAGAACTGGCATCTTGAGATAAAAAAAGATCTCAAATAAATAGCTACTTTTTCATCAAATAAGTTTCATGTCACTACCAAAAAAGCATTCCATTTTTAAATAAAAATCAAATACACAAAAATAGGCTGTATTCTTTCTTCATATTTGTACCTATCATTAAAAAATGTTAATTCTGGTTGCAGTTTGGAAAATGCCTACCTCTGTCAGTTTTCCATATCTTCCCAGAAGCTGGTGTTTGCATAGGATCCCTACTTCAGAGACATAGCTGCCTAGCCAGGTATACATCCTCTTATGTGGTGGTCTATAATACTTATTATATAATGCAAATTAATTCAAAATGTTTTTGTACTAAAAGTCATGCACTCATTCCCATCAACAGAAAACAATTACAGATATTGTAAATGTTTAGTTTAAAATAATCCAAAAAATATTGTACTTTTTTCAAAGCAGTCTTCAGAATATAAATTCTAAACAAAGTCAGAGTTTAGCATGAAAAAGTTTTCTGTATTCACATAATTTATCAGATCATTTTCCTAATCCTAGTCAGTGAAGGACTGTGTAATCTTAACCAGATCTGTCTGCTAGATATGGACTCTCCTATGACAACAGGTGAGTCAAGTTGAGACTCAGTGCCTTGGACACACTGCTACAGAGAGTTTTTAATTAAGCAGGAACTTAGCAAGTGATTGGGGCTCATATCTCTCACTACAGTGATCACACTCCTCTCTTTTTAAGATATTCCTTGCTATGAGGGGAAAAGTAAAATGACATGTTATTGAAGCCAGATTTAAAGTTAGGTAGTCAGTGTAGTTAGGTAAATCGGGTCTAATATCCAGTGAAATCGAAAATGGAGGCCATGCTGGGAATGACTCAGGGAAAACGCAGGACAACTCATGGAATGTTAATGAAGTCCTGAAAAGGCCCTAGGCCAAAGTCCACCTCAAAGAAATGTTAATGGAGCCCAGGAAACAGCCCCAACAGACTTGGAGATAGCCCATCCCAAAAGGTGATAATTAAGCCCACCTGTAGGCCTCCAACCTACATTCCATCACTGAAAGAACTATAAAAAGGGGAAAGAACAGCCCTTCCACGGATTCCCACCTTTTGGGTCCCCTTCTTCCTCCAGGAGAAGTCTTTTCTGCTGTCCTTTAATAAATTTCTAATTTCTACTCTGACCTTGCCTCGGTGTGTGCTTTCTGGTGTTATTCTTCAACATTGGGGAAGCAAGAACTCGTCACCGGTCAACAGCGGTTTCATTATTAGATTTACACATAAATTTATTCTGTTGATTCACGTACTTACTATTCTATTGTAATAAATGTTGGGTCATTACTGAATGCAAATACATGAAAAAAAAAATTATGTCAATCTAACTGATTTTCTCCCACCTGGCTTGTGCTGAAACTAATGCAAAGATAACTTTTATAAAAATGGTCTCAATTGATAACTGGCAGAATCTACAGTCATATCACTTCTTGCTTCTTCTGGGCTCCACTTCCATTCTCCTTTGGACAAGTGCATTGACATTATCAGTCACTCACTGAACAAATTAAAACACTGAAAGATACAAGGAAATAAGATATTGGCATGATATTATACTTAAATGATCCTGTTTTAAATGCAATGGTGAGAGAGGTGGGAGGGAAAGGGAGAGAGAAGGGAAATTGCATGGAAACGGAAGGAGACCCTCAGGGGTATACAAAATTACATACAAGAGGAAGTGAGGGGAAAGGGAAAAAAAATATAAGGGGGAGAAATGAATTACAGTAGAGGGGGTAGAGAGAGAAGAGGGGAGGGGGGGGGATAGTAGAGGATAGGAAAGGCAGCAGAATACAACAGACACCAGTATGGCAATATGTAAATCAATGGATGTGTAACTGATGTGATTCTGCAATCTGTATACGGGGTAAAAGTGGGAGTTCATATCCCACTTGAATCAAAGTGTGAAATATGATATATCAAGAACTATATAATGTTTTGAACAACCAACAATAAAAATTAATAAAAAAATAGAAAAAAAAATGCAATGGTGAAATATGCATAATGTAGTATTGGTGTTAATATCTTTATGCAGCTTCGTTTCAAAGTAATTACTTTCAACTAGAAGCCCTGAAAATTAGGAATATAATGCTAGGCACAGGAGTTTGGTCTTAATGCAATGAGTAGATAAAGACTGTTTATAAGCTAAAAGAGAGGTGGCAGTATCATACAAATTAAGATTCAGTAGTCTGAACCTGATATTGATGGATGGGTAAGTTCTATAGAATAAGACTCTGGCAGAAAGTGGTCACATAAGGTTTTGACCATTATCTGGACAAAAGATGAAGAACACTTTAATTATCATGATGACAATGAGAATGATAATAATATATCATGACTGCTTCTGACTAAAACTAATAAAATAGAACAACAAGCTGTTTTTTTTTTTTAAATCTATCAAGTTGGGATAATAGCTTCTTAGACAAATCATTTTTATGACTTTCCAGTTACTTATTTGAATTGTATCAACTGTTGTCTTTTAATAAACTGAATGTTAAAAAAATTCCAAATGAGTGGTTATATACTTTGTTGCCATAAAATGTTCAAAAGAGGCCTGGGGAGCAGGGGATTAGCTCTGAGGTTTAGCTCCCCTGGGTTCAATCCCCAGTATAATAATAATAATAATAATAATAATAATAATAATAATAAAATAAATAAAACGTGGCCTGGAGAAATCTGAGGTTTTTCTTTAAACAAAAAATTTTTTGAAAAAAATTTGAATCTTGCCGCAATCTCTGGCTGGGCACAAATCACGAGCCACCACACAGCTTGTAGATTCAAACAGCAATTCTTTATTCCCGAACTCACACCGGCCGTCTACAAACACGTTCTGGGGGAATCCACGTTCTCTGCCCAAATTCACCACTCCACTGGGCTTCTATCTCCCAAAATATACTGTCTGACCCTAAGAACTCAAGAGGAACTCAGGCAGCAGGATACGCCCTATTCTAAAGGGGGAACACCTAATCTCCTATTATGCTCCTATTATGCTAAAAATCAGGGACACCCTATACACGGATCCGCCCTGGTCCTTGAGCAAGGTCACCTTTCAGGAGTCCTTCCACTAGACAGCATGGGAGTAGCTGGCAAGGAAATTGTCATACCTACTTGGCTGATGGCTCCCAGCAGAATCTTTAATAATTAAAATTCTAATAATAATCAATTGTGCAGCTAACATATATTTAATATGTTCCACAAAATATTCCTCTTACAAACCAATTGAAATACATATATACCACACATACACAAAACATGCGAATACACACATCTGTCATGTTATATGCATTATATCATTCCCATTTTATTTTTATTTTATTTTATTTTTTAAAGAGAGAGAGATAGAGAATTTTTAATATTTATTTTTAGTTTTCGGCGGACACAACATCTTTATTTGCATGTGGTGCTGAGGATAGAACCCAGCGCTGCATGCATGCCAGGCAAGTGTGCTACCGCTTGAGCCACATCCCCAGCCCAATTCCCATTTTTAGGTGAGGAAAATAAGGAAGAGTGATATTTTGCCTATTGTCATTGAATTGCAACTTCAAATACATTCTGCCCAAGATCTATATCCCTTACCTATACTAATTAGTTAGCTGCACATGTAGAAAAAAATGTTAATTTATTTTCTTAAT
Source organism: Callospermophilus lateralis (assembly GCF_048772815.1). Lineage (NCBI taxonomy): Eukaryota > Metazoa > Chordata > Mammalia > Rodentia > Sciuridae > Callospermophilus > Callospermophilus lateralis. The sequence goes on from NC_135306.1 coordinate 142,839,865, forward strand.
TTTATCTTTGAATCTTGACCCTTGAAACAAATACTACTTCATGCCACCAGTTTAAAAATCCCAATTTGACTCCACTAATGTCCTAGAATAAAAATAGAAGGGTTTCTCAGTCGGAAATGGCAAGAAGAGTTCAGTATTTTACAACTTACACTTTATTATAGTGCCAAAAGCCTTTCTCTCTGGTTTTAGCTTAAAATACTTCAACATGAGGTTGAAGAATGTTAATTGCTCTTCCAACTTATGGGTATGTCACCATTTGTTTTGGTGGATTTCCCCACGATCAGTGTAAGACATTTTCTTCATTGCTCATTAACAAACATTTCTTTTTATGTGTAGGGTATTCTCAAAAAACACATATTGGGTTTTGGAATAAATGGACTGATGTATATGTGTAAGATTGAACTAGTGCTTAGAATTTTTGCTTTTTCCTCCTGTTCTTGCCATTCTATGCTCCTCTGCCTCATGGGGAAAGTAAGTGTCCTGCTCCATTAAAGTTGAGTTAAGGCATTTTTGACTTGCTATGGCCAAAATAGTGTTAGAGACCATCATGCAATCGGAAGCTTGAAATGTGTTTGGGTCCTTTGGCATAAACTCTTTCACTTTAATCATCTATCATGAGGAAAACATATCTTAGTCACTGATCTCAGAAAATGGAGGCCCGTGTAAAAAAATAAAAGCACCCAAATCACAGAGTCACTATCAGCCCATTTCATCTGAGTCCAGAAGAGGCCCAGGTCCAGGAATGAAAACATGTTTTTGTTTTTGTTTTTAACAGTTGATATGGAAATGAAAGTGATTTGTTTTTCAACAGTATTGAGATATACACACACACACATGCATACACACACACACTCACACACACAATGGGCCACAAACATTAAATCACATTTTTATGGTTGTTGTCTTCATGAATGTTTATTGACATTTCTTTATTGTCCCTTAAATATTTCTTGGAAAAATCCTATAGAAATCTGTTCACATTGAACTTATTATAATATTTCTACCCACTAATTAAAAAGTATTTTACATTCAGTCTTTAAACCTCCAGTTAAGATTAACAAAATTTAAACTTCAAAGTTTAATTCACAGCTTTGTACATCTTTCACTCAGAGTTGAGAGACCTATGCTAGGAGAGGAAAGAGGAATTCATTTATTATTATTCTCCATATTTTTCCTTTAGTTTCTGAGTTTTCCAAGTTTGGGGAATTGGGATAAGGGAAAACAATTAGAAGTAAAGTATTAGAGTTTTCTTACTAATAACCATTAATACACAGTGTGATGAGTTTCCTGAAGCTGGCTGTCTCTAGAGGCACCTGTGGAGGTTCTCTAAGAGTCTCTGTTGACTTCTTCCACTGCAAAGAGCTCTGACCTGGTCAAGCTGCTGTGGTTGGTCCTCTAAACTCTTCACAGTGGTGCCCTGTACCTGTAATCCCATAGCTTCAACCACTATGGAATTGAGATGAGATAAGATATAATATGTTCTGAGAGAAAAACATACTTATCCTCCCTTACTTAACCCACAGGAAGAACACCTATTAGATTTTTCTAAAACAGAAATAAATAAATAAATAATTCTTGATCCTTTCCTACTTTGTCAATATAAGCAAAGTCATCCTAGGACTTTAATTTTTCAGGCAATCTTCAGTTGCAAAATGAAATGCCAAAACATCATTTACCCTTTTCTCCAGGTGTTGATGTACATACTCATTTGCATGCTTGGTAGCACCTCTTCCTGACTTTCAGAACAGTCTCTGCTAGGCTAATGCCTGCTAACTGTATAAATTGCATTACTCTTTGATAGATATGTATATGAACTGGAAGAGAGAGGTGGGGAGTAGGGAGAGAGAGAGGGAGAGAGAGAGAGAGAGAGAGAGAGAGAGAGAGAGACTGTAAATGCTGATATTTTCAGCAGCCTTAGGGCACTTGATGCTATTTGGCTTTATGTACAATTTTGAGACAATGAGAAAGTTCCCTTTTATATAAAATTAGACTGCATAGGGATATGTAGGATGGATATTTGGAAATCAAACAGATACAGTGTTAATATCTAGCTCAATGAGAGAGATTCAATTATTTAACTTCTCTTTGTTCCATTTCATTCTAACCAAAGCAAAGGGTATTTCAGTTGAATATTTATTCACTGAGCAATATTTACTGAGCATATATTATAGTCTAGTTTTACTGCAAAGCACTGGTGGTACAGTGGAAAGTAGATCAGATGAGTCCCTAAATTCATGTTTTTTTTTTTTATTTTAAAGAAAGAAAAAAAACGTAACAAAATTAAATACATTTACTTGAGATTCCATGAAGATTTAGGAAGAAAAAATATACATAATTTGATAGACTAGGAGTGATTTCTCTATATAGAGGAAGACAGGGCTCTCTCAGAGATGTTATTTAAGCTGGTACTTGATTGAAAAATGGTAGTTATGTTTCCTGAGAAAAAAGTAATTCAGGAAGAAAGGAGAACAAATGTAGACCTTCAGTAAGCAAGAAGGGTGGCATGTCTTTGAAGCAGAAGAATTGATCTCTGGGGCTAGAGCAACACGAACAAGAGGAAGGGAGATATGAGGTGCATCAATGAGCTGGGCAGGGAATGGATTACAATAGTAATGAGAAAAATTGGGGAGTTTTAAGTGGAGACCAACCATGACTTATAGTTTACTAAGTTCAGTAGCCACTGTCCAGTCCACACCTATATCAGCATCATTTGAGAGAGTGAGGCTTTTTCTTCTTGAAATACACTATATTTCTACCAGAAAATCTCTCTCAACTGGATCCAAAACTCAGGCCTTAAACCTCTTCTCTTTTTCATGTTACTCAGTACCTGGGTGACCTCTAAGAATACAATGACCATATTTTTATTTTCTGTTTCACTTTTTCTGTTCAAGTCACCAAATCAAAGAAGTACCATAGACTGGGTGACTTAAAACATGTAGATTTATTTTTCACAGTTCTGGAGGTTGAGAATGTCAAGATTTGGCTCCTGGTAAGGGTCTGCTTCTTGGATGACAGATTCCAGTGTTCCCCTGTGTGCTCACAAGCCCTTTCCTAGTGCAAGCACACATGGCCTTCTCTCACTCTATGTTATCTCTTTCTCTCTCTCTAACCCCCCCCCCCAATTTATTTCTATCTCTATATCTATCTCACATTGTTTCTTCCAGAACATCTCCAGTTTGGCCACTTTTGCCACCCTCCTCAGCACCATTTTGGACCACAGAGTCATCCTAGTTCTTGCTTAATCCTGCTGATTTCCTCCCCTTAACCAGCAGTTATACACAGGACTAAGAATGCTCTCAGAATTATCTCAGATGGATTCCTTATTTCCTTAGATCTTTATGTAAAGTTCATCACTGTAAAGATTTTCCTGGATACCCTAAAATTTTAATTTAACATAATTTAATATCCTCTAGCCCTTCTTTATCTTTTCTGGTATTTTATGCATATATATTTATATAATATGCATTATATAAAGCATGAATTATATATTATCAAATTATATACTATATATTACCTACATAGAGTAAGAATAATATATATGTATATATGTGACATTGTGACAAATACAACATATTTAACTTAGTGATTATATTTTCCATCATCTAAAATATAAGCTCAATCATGGTAGAGTTTTTGTGTGTTTTGTTGAACATTGTTTTCTTAGTATCTTTAATAGTGCCTAACAAATGAAGCAGTCAATAAATATTTGTTGAATGAATAAATGAATGAAAGAAATTTAATTTTTTTTGTTAAATATTTTTTGTTTTATAATTAGTTACACATGAAAATATAATGCACTTTGATACATCATATATAATGGAGTATAATTTCTTATTCTTCTGGTTATACATGATGTAGAATTTCATCTGTAGTATAGTTTCATGTGTACATAGGGGAATAATGTCTAATTCATTCTACTATCCTTCCTCCCCCGTAACTCCTCCCCTTCCTTCATCCCCTCCACTTATTGTAAAGAAATTCTCTTCTTCCCTAGTGCCCCCACCCCCCAACCCATTGTGAATTAGCATCCGCATATCAGATAAAACATTTGGCCTTTTGGGTTTTTGGGATTCTAGATTTTAAGGGGCAAATGTGTTAGGAGTGGGATTTTTTGTAGTAGTCTAAGAGAAATGGCAGCTAGGTCAGGGTGCCCATTGTTGAAACAGTATAGAGTAGAAATTTCTAAATTGATTATTGAGTCCAGGTGGAGCATAAAAGCGGAATCCTGGTAATTAGAAGAAAAGCAAACATGGTGGATCATTTATAGACACAAGTAGATTGACAGTTAATTAGAGGAACATAAATACATTCCCCTCTGATTATTTCCAATTTTTCAATTAAGTATGAACCAAAGTTATTGACTAGTTGGAGAAAGGTGTATTTGAAAAGAAAGGAAGAATGTTAAAAGATTTTTTTAAAGAGTGAGAAAAATGGAAATGCCAAGTAATTAGAGTAGAAGTACTACTTAATACAGAACACCTTAAGGCCTGGAGAATTGTTATTTCCTCCACCAAACACTGTATCTCCAATTCTTAAGCAAAACACATGTGTATTTGCTTAGCTTTGTATATTTTTTGGCTACTGTTTTTTTTCTTTCTCTTTTATTTGAAACAATGAATGATTTATTTATGAGCAATGAAGAAATTTAGAGATATATTTTACATATATTCCTTTTATTGCCATAGTTAATATGTTTTTCCTAGGGAGTTAAAAAATCACTTGAGCAATAGAATTAACAAATCACAGAATAAAGGCTCAATATCCTTTGACAGTGCATTATATTAAAGATGGTGAAGATAGGCACTTCAGAAGTGAGCAGATGTGTTTACCCAGCAAGATTTCTGCAGGAAAAAAAAAAATCATTAATCCAGTTTTATTTAGGGACACCCTTGAATGATGTTCAGAGCGAGTCTGTCAACTCCTCTTCATTAACATGATTGAATTTTGCTTCTATATTCTTGATGTGAAAATTCACTTCATTTAAGTGTTTGCACATACTTATTAAAAGCTTCCTTATTCTCTGTAATAAAATAAGAGTTTTAGTTCTTGTCATGCAGAAGTTACTGTCTTTGGGTGGGGGAGACATCAAACTTAAAAATAGAACACCATATATGATGAAACACAGTCATGCATTAAATTAACTGGTTTAGACATTCAAGGTCTTTGGAGTTGGAACAGAAAGAGATCAGAAAGGACATGCAACTTAGTTCAAGTGAGTCAGCATGGAAATGGTATGGGAAGGAGGATGTCATTGCTGTAGTGTTGTGAACAGTACGGGAAGTTATTTTAAGAGACCTACTCCACTGAGGAGACCCTCCTCCACCTTCATGCTCCATTCAATTAGTTAAATCTCAACTTGTCATTTGCTTTTTATTTGTATGTAGTCTAAATATCAGCAATCTCTATCTAACAGCTTTGCTCAGAGGCTTATGTTAGGTAAGTAATAGTAACACATTTTGTAGCATATTAGGACACATACATTAATAATGTAATATTCTTTTCTCTTAAATTAATACGCTAGTCCAGAAAAATGCAAAATAAAAATCTTATTTCTTAAGAGGGGCTTTTTCTAAATATCAGAGTTCTCTCAGTAGTCACTTATTTGTTCACTAATTTATTTAATTATTTTATCTTATGTCAACAATATTTATTCTGACCTTTTATTCTGAGATTAACTTTGTGTCACAAAGTATCCCCTGATCTGAAGAATGGACAAGAATCCAATTTGACAAAGCTCAGGTTACTAGGTGACCAGGCAAAGAAGCCTCACCAGATGAAAGAATATTCCAAAAAACTGCTAGAGTCATAGGGCCAACAATTGTCCAAGTAGTTATTGTTTCATTCATATATCTAGCAAGAAATTTGTAAACTCAAGAAATCAATATAAAATTATTTCCGTCAAATTATAAAATGAGAAAATATTGAAATGTCAGAATTTTTTCTATCAAGAGAGAAATTGCCAGATGTTTTCTTTCTGTACTTTTTTGTGTTCCATAAGAAATATTTAGTATAACTTCAGTAAAGTTTTTTTTTTCCTAGAAAGATGGCACAACAGTAGGATACACATAAACAGATCACCCCAAAATACTATCTCATCAAATTGCTGAATGTTGTAAAGCTATTATACTGTGCACTCTGCTGTTATCCATTCATATAAAACTCAATTTAGATGTTTTCTGGAGAATAAAGAAAAATTCTAAATTATTCAGGTGTCTTTATTTTGTTTGTAATAAGTAATTGAGTTGAGCAACTTTATAAGAATGTCAAGTAGTAGCCAAAAGTTTTAATAAAATAAAAAGAAAACAAATGTACAACACTTGACTATCTGTCTATAGAAGCAGAGGTTTGTAGAAAATATAGACTACTTAATTGTTAGTCGACTTTTTATCACTGTGACCAAAATACTTCACAAGAGCAACTTAGAGGAAGAAAAGCTTATTTTAGACCATAGATTCAGAGATTCAGTACATGGTCAGTTTTCTCCATTGTTCTGGGCCCAAGATGAAGCATATTATGGCACAGAGTGTGTCAGAAAAAAGTGGTTCAGCTTATGGAATCCTTGATGAGAGAGACAGAAAAAACCGCTAGAAGCCAGGACAGAACATAATCCCCAAAGGCATGCCCCAGTGATCTACTTTCTCCAGTCATGCTCCACCTACTCCAGTTACCACCAAGTAATCCATCAAATGAATTAAACCACTGTGTAGGTTACAGAAATCATAATCTAATCATTTTACCTCTGAATATAACTGCATTAACACATGAGGTTGTTGGGAAGGAACATTTCAAAATCATTTAATAATGCTATTGTTAATGTTTATTATTTTGGCATGTACTTTCCCAATTAAATTTTGTACTTTCCCAATTAAATTTTCCCAAGAATTTGCAACATAAATATTAATATTATTCCAAATCACACATGGGAAACTGCTTTCTTGATAATTTAAGTGAATTATTAAGTATCACACAGCTAGTAAGAAGAACTGCAACTTGAACCATTCTTAAATTCTCATTTCAACCACTTATTCTTGGCCTTATGCTATACTGCATTTTCATAGTATTATTCTTATCTTATAGTCACTGGTAGATATTATAATGAGGACACCATAGGTTCTGTGCTAGGCAATGCCAAAGAGTGAATTTGCCTAGTCCTCACAAAACTTTTGATATACAAAAGAGAACAAAAAAGCATACCAACTCACACATGCCAGAAGTGCAATATGCAATATATGTAAGTAAATGGTAGAAAAAACTTGCATAATGAACTATATATTTTCAAATTAGGAAATTTTCACATAGAAGGCCACATTTGACTTATAACTTAAATGTTGAACAAGGTTTTCATAAAATAGGAGACAAACACACACACACACACACACATCCGTATTAGGGAAATGTCTATGTATCTTTAGGTGATAATATGTTGAATGTGTATTCATGTGCAACACAAAAGAATTGCAGTAGATTAATCCTAAAAAGTAAATGCCCAGGGCTGGGGTTGTGGCTCAGTGGTGGAGTGCTCTCCTAGCACATGCGAGGCCCTGGGTTCGATCCTCAGCACCACAAAAAAACAATAAAGACATTGTGTTTTGTCCATCTATACCTAAAAAATAAATGTTAAAAAAAGTAAATGCCCAATCAATAAATGGGAATAGCTAGGATGGTGGAAGGAGAGGGTCATCATTATACAAAATATATGTATGAAGATGTGAATTTAGTGTTAACATACCTTATATACAAACAGAGATATGATAAATGGTGGTAAAAAGGTGTATTTAGAATTGTATGCAAAAAAACAGCGCTCATGTATAATGTTATAATTTGGTGTGAACATACTTCATATACACAGTTATGCAAAATTGTGCTGTGAATGGATAATTAGGAATGTAATGTACTCCACTATTGTTATGTATGTAACAAATAAATTTTAAAAAGGAAGAAAAAAATAAATGGGCTACGGAATTGAACAGACACTTCACAGAAGAAGAAATATGATTGATAACAAATTAATGAAAAAAAATTTCAACATCTCTAGCAATTAAAGAAACGCAAATCAAAACTACTCTAAGATTTCATCTCAACTCAATCAGAATAGCAATTATCAAGAATACAAACGATAATAAATTTTGGTGAGGATAAGGGGGAAAAGGTATATTCACTCATACCTTGCTGGTGGGACTGCTAATTTTGTTGCAACCATTATAGAAAGCAGTATAGAAGTTCCTAAGGAAACTTGGAATGAAACCATCATTTGACTCAGCTATCCCACTCTGCAGTTTATGACCAGAGGACTTAAAAACAGCACAGTACAGTGATGTAGCCACATCAATGTTTATAGCAACTGAATTCACAATAGTTAAACTATAAAACCAACCTATGTGCCCTTCAACAGATGAATGGATAAAGAAAATGTGGTACATATACACAATGAAGTATTAATTAGCCTTAAAGAAGAATGAAATTATGACATTTGCAGGTAAGTGGATGGAGATGGAGAATATCATGCTAAACAAAATAAGCCATTCCCAAATAACCAAAGGCCTAATGTTTTCTCTGATATGGGATGCTAGTTCACAAGGAGAGAGAGGCTAGGAACAGAGGTACTTTGGATTAGACAAAGGGGAATTAATATAGAGGAGGGCTATGGAGGTAGGAAGGATAGTAGAATGACTTTGACATACTATTTATAAAGTAAGTATGATTACATGACTGGTGTAATTCTATATCATATACAACCAGAAGAATAAGAAGTTATACTCCATTTATGTCTGATGTATCAAAATGCATTCTACTGTCATGTATAACTAATTAGAACAAATTTTTTAAAAGAAATGGCTCGATATATGCAAGCCACTAACTAATTGTAACATACCACATAAATTGAATCAGTGCTAAAAATCACTTTGATAATTTCAATAGATGAAGAAAAAGCTGCAACAAAATTCAACATCTTGTTGAAGGCCATAGAAAAACAATATAAAAAAGTAAATTGGCTCAAAGTAATGAAAGATAAATATATGAAAATCCTATAACCTACCTCATCCTAAATGGCAAAAAAAACTAAAATCAGGAATGAGAAGGAAGTCCATTATCATTAATATTTTACAATATGGTGTTTTTTTAGCCAGAATGATTAGTCAAAAGGAATGGTAAAAAGGCACACATAAGCAAGAAAAAAGTCAAATTAGTCTTATTTGCAGATGATATGATCCTCTATTTAGAAGACCCTAAAGATTTATCCAGTAGAATCTGATCTAATTATATTATATGCATGAATGAATGTGCAACAATGAAACTCACTATTATGTTTTAATATTCACCAAAAATATGAAAAATTAAATAAAAATAATAACAAAAAATAAAGGTTAGGGGAAGTTTCAGAATGAAAAAATTCACTTATGTTAAAAAATACATAAGAAAGAGTTAAATATAAATTCTAAAACTTAAAAATTAAATAAAAATTAAAAAGTAAATGAATGAATTTAACAGCACATTAGAAAGCTTGGAGGATAATTATTGAACTGTAATGTAAGTTAGCAGACAATTTGCCACTTAAACTATTGAGTGTTCTGAGACTCTTGGAGATTCTCTAAAAATAAAATTAAAAATCTATATTAAAACATAATAAGGATAGATGTTGTTAGCTTTAAGGTTAGCAAGTTAAAGAAGGTTTAGATATTATAATAATAAAGCTAGCTGAGATAATAAATAATAAAAAGATTTAATAAAGTCAAAGGTAGGTAAAAGGAGAAAAAATAAGTCAAATTAAAAGATGGAAATGTAAGAAGAGTAAATTCAAATATAGCAAATATTTTATTAAGTGTACATAAATTAAATATTAAAATTAAAGAAAGATTATAAACTAAGTTTTAAAATATAACTATATGTATCTCCCTTTGGAGGGGTAATTTATAACATTATTATGATTTATAAACATTTACTATGTGATGGAGAAATTTTGCTTCTACTAATTTATTCTAGAAAATATATGCATGCATGTTAAAATTGTATTCACAATAACATCAAAAAGCACTCTCAACTTTGTAATATGGATTTCATTTGAGTATAAGTTGATTGAGGTATAATTTATATAAAATAAAATAGACTAATATTTTATTTCCATATTTTTATTAGTGCATTGTAGTTATACATAATATCAGGATTCATTCTGACATAAATATAAAATCATGAAATGTACTTTGCTCAACTTCAAATCTCAGTATTTCCCTTTTACCCCTCTTCTCCCATCCCTAGTTGTCCTTCCTCAAGTGTACTTGTCTTCTTCTATTTTTTTATAGACTTTTTATGGTACATTATTGTTATATATAAAGGTGAAATTCACGTAGTATATTCACAATTGTACATAACATTATCGGGTTAATTTCATTCCACAGTTTTTGTTTCCCCATCACTCTTCCCTTGCCACAGCCCGGCTGGCTGGGCAAAATAACCGGGGGGTGACGAATAACTTGTGTACGTTGATACAGCAGGAGTGAGAGCCGTTTATTGTAGGATCTGAGCGATATTTATACATTTTACACAGCTTATCTAATTAGCATAAAATAGATACAGCAGTCAACCAATAAGGAATCTCCACACTTAATGGCTCGCTTTTGTTACTTCACAAACCACTCCCTCTGGCATTTGGCCAGGCGCCATGAAGACTTGTTTACAGACTCTAACATTTCTCTGGCAAAATAACAGGTGCCAATCTGACTTGTTTACAGACTGCCAGGGACCAAAAGGGAGTTCTCCTTCAAAGAATAGCCTGACAGTGCCAGGGACCAAAAGGGAGTTCTCCTTCAAAGAATAGCCTGACAGTTACAAGAAGCAGCCCCTGGGAGACATCTTGCCTGAGACACCCCTGCAGCCATCTATCTCCATGAGACATCCTATGGCCATTTGTCTTCCTGAAGCATCCTGCATTATCTCACCGTATGAAGACTTCTAGCAACTGCCGATAAGACAGCTTCCCCATCCCCAGCCCATAAATACCCCTGTGTGAACAATAAAAGTTTGCAGCTTGATCAGAACTACTATCTTGCTGTCTCCTTTCGTGTCTCTTGTCCCTTCATTCCTCCCCATCTAGGTTCGCTGCCCACGTTGATGTGTCCTGCCGGTTGGGACAACAGACCTTAACATTCCCTCACCCTCAACGCCCTGCCTCTGCTTCACTGATCTCCATTCTATTCCCACGGGATTCCCCGCCCCCCCCCAACTTTGTTTCTTATTTTGGTCTAGACTATGCAAATGAAAGAAAACATTCAACCCTTAACTTTCTCAGTTTAGCTCATTTTGCATGATGTTCTTTAATTCTTTTTTTAAAATATACTTTTAGATGTTGATTGACCTTTATTCTATTCATTTATTTTTATGTGATGCTGAGATTTGAACCTAGTGCCTCACACATGCTAGGCAAGTGCTCTATCACTGAGCCACAACCCAGCCCCTGTTCTTCAGTTCTAATGACATAATTCCATTCTTCTTTGTGACTGAGTAAAGTACCATTATGTATGTATGTATGTGTGTGTGTGTATGTATATATATATATATATATATATATATATATATATATATATATATATCACATTCTTTTATCCATTCATAAAAAAATGAGCCAGCATCTGAGCTGCTCTGTAACTTGGCTACTGTCAGTTGCACTGCAATAAACCTTGATGTGACCATATCATTATATTATGTTGATTTTAGATCTTTTGTATAATAATTACCAAGACATTGGGTAGCTTGGTCATATGTTGCTTCCTTTCCTATTCTTTTGAGAAATCACCATACTGTTTTAAATTTGATTGTACTAATTTTCGATCCCACCAATAATGGATGAGTATACATTTTCCTCCACATCCTTGTTGGCATTTATGATTATTTGTATTCTTGATAATCATCATTCTGATTGCAGTGAGATGAAATCTCAATGCAGTTTCATTTGCATTTCCCCACTTGCTGGGGGCATTGAATTTTTTTCTCATATATTTGTTGGCCTTTTTATATTTCTTATTCTAAGAAGTGTCTGTTTAGTTCTTTTACCCATATGTCAATTTTGTTATTAGTTTTTTTTGTTTATTTATTTTTTTTGAGTTATTTAAGTATTCAGGATATTCATCCGCTGAGGAAAGAATAGTTGGGAAAGGTTTTCTCCCTTTGGTAGACACTCTCCTCATGCTTTTAATTGTTTCCTTTTCTGTGCAGAAGCTTTTAAATTTGATGTTGTCTCATTTATAGATTCTTCATTTTATTTCTTGAGCTTCAGGAATCTTGTTAAGAAAGTCAATGCCTGTGCCAATATGTTGAAGCATTGTGCTTTTGTTTTCTTCTAGAGGTTGCAAAATTTTTGGTCTAATTCCTATGTCTTTGATCCACTTTGAGTTTACTTTTGTGCAGCAAGAAAGATAAGATTCTAGTTTCATGCTTCTACATGGATATCCAAGTTCCCAGAACTATTTGTTAAAAATCAATGTTTTTGGTATCTTTGTCAAGTATTAGATGACTGTATGTAGATTTATTTTTCTTTGTCTTCTATTCTATTTCACTGGTCTTCACCATTAGTTTTGGTAACAAAACTGTGTGTGTTTTGTTATGAAAATTTGTTTTTTGTACTTAAAATTAGTCCATTTTAATGTCTATACTATCAAAAGCATTATACATATTCAGTGCAAACCCCATCAAAATATTAACAACATTATTCACAGAACTAGAAAAAACTGTCCTAAAATTCATTTGGAATTATAAGAGATCTAGAATAGCCAAAGCAATGCTGAGCAAGACAAGAAATGTAGAAGGCATCATAATACTGGATTTCAAATTACAATACACAGCTATAGTTAAAACACACACCCACACACATACACACGCCACACACACACACACACACACACACACACACTTCTCATTTTCTTTGTGATTTTCCTTTGACACATTCTTTAGCAGAAATAGACTGATTAAATATGAAATATTGATGAAATGTTATAGTTTTTATTTCTACTTGAGTTAAATGTGTACTCTATGTAGTTGCCAAATATAGTGTTCTATAAACATCAATCAAGTGTAGTGCTTCAGAGTGTCTAAATAATCTGTATCTTTAGTGATATTAAAACTTTCATTGTCATTTTTGAAAATATTTACTTTTTAGTTTTTTTAGGTGGACACAATGTCTTTATTTTATTTTTATGTGGTGCTGAGGATCGAACCCAGTGCTTCACGCATGCCAGGCCAGTGCGCTACCACTTGAGCCACATCCCCAACCCCTGTTGTCATTTTTAAAAGAAGGTACAGTAAAGCATCACCTATGAGAAAAGTGAAAAGTCTGCCACGAAGATTTCCAAAAAATTTGTGTAGATATTCTGCCCTAAATTGGAATATAATTCCTTATTCCTTATGTTGCCTGTACCTAGTCATGTGCTTCCAAAGAGTTTAGTGTAGAAAAGTTGAAAAAGAGAAACTTCACAGTGGAGAAACCTGAAAACCACCATGTCGATCTGTGAGCAGTGTCAGCAACAACTGTGCTAATCACAATGACTTTAGTCATGACACTGTGTGAGGCCAGGGTCACTTTCCTTCTGTCTCTTCTTTCCAAAAAACCTTAATACCAGTCTAATCATGAGAAAAAATAAAAGATAGCTCAGTTGAGAGACATTTAAAGAATACCTCACTGATACTATTTGTAACTGTCAAAGTTATTGAAAACCAGTAAATTTGAGAAGCTACCACAGACAAAAGAAGTTTCAGGAGATAGAACAGCTAATTACAGTATGGAACATTGGATAAGATTCTAGAAAATAAAAAGAATTTAAATACAATCTAAGAAAATATAAGTAAAAAATAACTTAGTTGATAATCACATATCAATATTAGTTCATTAATTGTAACAAATATATTTTTCAACACAAGATGCTAATAATAGAAAAAATTGTCAAAGAGACAAATAAGAACTTTATCATAGTATGAAATTTTTCCATATTAAATTTATAATTTCTCCCTCTTCCTCCTTACTACTCACCTACTATAGACTCAAGATCAGTTTTATGAAAAAAACTGAAACAATAAAAATTGTAATTGTTTCATATGAAAAAACTAAAACATTTTAAAATAATACAGAATTGAGTAAATTTGTTGACTCACAACAGTTGTTAAAAGAGCTAGACCAAATGAACAATAGAAAGAACCAATAAATATAAAGGTACAACTAAATTCATATTTTTCAGATGCTAGAAATAGGGAAATGCAAAAGCCTCTCTCCTTAAATACTTTTAGACTAGTTAAATGAGCATGATATTAAGCATATTATTTAAGATTAGATTAGATTATATCTGTTAATTATTTGTACCAAGTATTCACTATTACTTTTCTTCCATGATATTCTTTATCCACATTAAACTTCATTTCTTTTATCTCTCTAGTTTGTATAATCAATATGTCTTATTTGTTTCAGTATCTTTAGAGGTTAGGGAAATGTAATTTAATCCATGAATTATTATTTGAAGTATAATTAATATTCTAAAGTCAGAGAGGAAAGGTTAACTTATATATAAAAATATTTCAAAAGCTGAGGATAGTCAAAAGTATAAGGAAAAGATTACAAAATTTAGAAGCCTCTACTTTTTCATATTTCTAAGTTAAGGGTTGAATTTCTTCGTATCTATCCAGTACTGCTTCTTCTAATTTAAAGTTCCTAGTTCCATGAACACAGTATATTGATAGGAATCAAATGTAAATTGGATAGATGACATAAGTTGATGAAGAATTTCTAGTGATTGGAAAAGAACACATCTAACCCCTGTTCTGTTGAGAGTCACATTTGTTAAACATCTATGAAACAAGAAAATTCTCAACAGTTACAGCTATTAAGGAAGAAACAGTTGTAAATGAAGAGTCAAAGCAGGGAATCATGGGAAACATGGAGCGAGTTGACAGTAGTTGCACATAACCCACTGGATATTTTTAACACATGCTGGGAAGGCAAATATAATTTTGCTGCAGCAGAGATTGAAACCGAAAGGTTCATCCTAAATAAGAAGATAGAATAAAAATTGCTCCAATCTATATTTCAGTGCAAGTTCTAAGGGAAATTCTTCTTTAATATAAATATATTAAGTGAAGTAAAAATACATTAAATCTTATACTCCATTCTGATTTTTTATCAAAGTAAAAGGTAATGAATACAGGTGACGTCCACAATAAAGACCTGGAGGTCCTGTAAAATCATTAGTTGATGAATGCACCCTACAAAAACACAAAATTCTGATTCATATAATATTAACACTAAACATATATTTTCTACAAATATCCCTTTCTCTAAATTGCCAATTTGGGTCATGAAGGAAACTGAATCATTCAATATGATTATTAATGTTCCCCACTGGGGTTAACCAATAACTTTTTATGATATGATTATTAATATGACACCAAACTAAGAACTCTACACACATAAATCTTAATCCCCACATGAATCATCAGAACAAATCTGTTAGATTCTATTAGCCTTTATCTGATGAGAAATCCAGGTTCTAATAAGTCGTGTAATTTAGAAAATCAAACACCTAGAAGGGTTCAAACAGAAATATTGAATGAATAAAAGAGGGAGCGATAGAAAATGTGCTGAATTAGAGAAAAATACATGTTCTTTATAAAAGAGGCTGCCTTTGCAAAGCACCTAACAGGAATTGCTAGCTTTTAAACCATATGTATTTCTTTGTTTCCTGAAAACATACACATTCCTTCCATTCAATTTAGGGAAGTAAAAAGAGTTATTTGTAAACAAGGTGCCAGATTTAGTAAGGCATTATCTTTTTTTCAAATGTCTTCTAGCAATAATTTAATAATTTATAAAGCAATAAAACATTTTAATATGGTTTATAAATAGCCTTTGAAGGAAAGCTTAAGAAATACAAATATACATAAAGTGGTGATAGCAGTGTTAAAATAAACATATACTTTTGCAGATTACTACTTAGAAACATGTACTATTTGAATGTGTAAATCATTATTTGTTAAAAGACACATTATTCTTATTCAGAACATATTTTCCCATGCTATGAATATCTATAAAATGTGGTACAAGGTTAAAAAATATGCCACTCTGATTGACTCTTATATCTGTGAAACCGCATTAACTTTATGCCTTTAATCTCATGGCCTTCTAATTCATCCTCCACACTGTGAGCAATCTTCTAAAATGTAAATTGGATGATTTCACTCTTTCCCTTCAAGTTATTCTGTGATTTGCATCACCTTGAACATACATTCCAACGACTTCCTATGTCACATCCAGTGTTCTGGTGTTGGAACCTGCCAGGTTTTTTCACTGTAGAGTTGGAACAGTGTCTCCTCCGTGTGCTTTTCCTCTCACACAGTTTACAATGCTGGTCACTGTCCACTTTAAAGTCAACACTCCCTAGTGAGTTTTCTACTTAATTCCTGTTTCTTCATGTTGAAACACTGGCAATGTATCTAACTCAAGGTTCGCACTGAATCCTTCAATAATAAGTGTTTATCTTAAAACAAACATGTATCTGAATAAAATATTGGGTCTCTCCATTACAGTATTATAGTCTGTAGTTAGGTTTCACAGTTTCTTCAAAGGATGGAAACTGTTGTAAATTCTTCATATACCAACTTAATATAGATTCTGATACAATATCACCTATACCTATGGAAACTCAGAAGATTTTGGTCAATCCCTTCTTAGGAATAATTTTAAAGTTTTTTCATATAAGAAGCATTAATTGAAATGAGATAATTATAACTAACATACTTGGTGACCAAGAAATACAAGCAAGAATGTAAGAGAAAATGAAGAAAAAATTAAAATGAAGAAGAAAAATAAAACAGGCAGATGTCACAGAATCAATATTATTCAAATGTGCCATTTTATAAATCTTGCCAATAATTACCCCACCTCATCAACTCATTTCTAACTCTCCTCCATCTATATATGCACAAGCCTTCCTCTCTCGAGATTCAATCATCTTTAGATCTTCTCAACATATATCCTTTGATAACACTAAACAACAGTGTTTTAAAAGGCTGTCCTTCCCACACCAGTGTAGCAGTGGCTGCAGCACATAGGAATGGAACAGACTAGGATGCCCAGTAAGATGGTATGGCCAGGGGCAGGGATATGCCAGAATGGTGCCTATTTGAGGTTAAATTGTGTTGCCCCCAAATCCATGTTGAATTCATAACCCCTGTACCTCAGAGTGGAGAGGTAGAGCCTTTAAATATATGATTAAATTAAAATGGGGCCTTAGGTTGGGCTCTATTCAAATAAAACAGCAGCTGTCCTTATAAGAGGAAGAGACACCAGGGAATGTTCACTCACAGACAAAAGGCCATCTGTAACCAAAGGAGGAGAACCTCAGGAGAAACCAAACCTGCCAAGACCTGGATCTTGCCCTTCTGCCTCATGAATTGTGAGAAAAAAGTTTGTGGTATTTTGTCAGGGCATTGAGGACAAGGAGACCTAGCTTTCTCACTTTTGAAGAAGAGATGTACAAATGTGGAAAAGAAGAAAGAGCAAACCATGAGGATCAATTTATATACGTTCTGTCTATCTGAAGGCCTGAAATGAAAAAGACTCCAGTAGCAATGAGCACACCTAGAATTCAGATCTTGTTTTCTAAAAATAATTCTCAATTAAAAAGAGTTACAAATCCTGCTTTTTTTTTTTTTTAATAAGGGACACGAATAGCAAAGATTCTGTTAAGAAAGAAAAAAAAAACAGAAATTCACACTCACAGATTTAAAACTTACTATAAACAGTGATAAACAATGTGATATTAGCATAGAGTTAGATATACAGATCAAAGTAATAACAGAAAATCCAAAAGTAAACCCAGACATTGATGGCTAATTGATTTTGGCAAAGGTACCAAGAATATTTAATGGATAAAGAACAGTGAACCAAATGGTATTGGCTATCTACATGTTAAATAAAATTGTTCCCTATTTCATATTATGTACAAAAACATAACTCAAAATACAAGGATACCTCACAGCATATACAATCATTAACTCAAAATAGATCAAGGACATAAATATAAGAGCTAAAACCATAAAACACTGCTAAGAAAATAGGTATAAATCTTAATGACTTTGGATTTGACAATAGATTCTTACATATGACAACAAAAGTATAATTTACCAAAGAAAATATTTGAAAATCATACATCTGGTAAATCTAGTATCCAAAATATGAAAAAAGTTTTACAAGTCAGCAACAAAATGTCAAACTCTTTTTCACTCTCTCTCTATAAATATGTGTATATGTATATATACCTATGTATATATACATATGTATATGTATATATAATACATATATAAACACTCACACAAACTTATGTATGTATGTGTGTGTATATATACACACAAATTTAAGTGGATATTTTACTAAAAAATATAGAAATGACCAAGAAGTACATGGAAATATTTGGCATATTATTAATCTTTAGGGACATTCAAATTAAGACCATGGATAAACTCCTTTGCAAATTAGTAGGATAGCTAAAAAAATTTTTAAAAAAGAACTATAGAAGCTGTTAAAGTTATGGAGAAGTTGAAATCTTCATACATTACAGGAGGGTGCACCTATTGTGGCTAACAGTTTAGTAGTTTCTCATATAATTAAAGAAATAGTATTGCCATATGCAACAGAAAATACCCTGTTAACTACACACCCATAAGAATTGAACAATTGAACACAGATATTGAAACAGGTACTTTTATATTAATTCTTATAACAGCACTATGAACAATAGCTAAAAGAAGGAAAGGAGGAAATAGGTCAAATGTCCCTCAATGGAGATATATATATTTTTCAATTGAATATTATTCAGAAATAAGAAAGAATGAAGTACTGATAAATACTATAGTGGTTAAACCTCAAAAACATTATGCAGAGAGAAATAAGCCAGATACAGAAGATCACATGTGGTGAGATTCTATTGGTATAAAATATTCAGAATAGGTAAATTCATTGAGACAGAAAGAAGATCAGGATTGGTTAAGGGCTTAGAGAAGGGTAGAATGACAAGTTATTGCCCAATGAGTTTGAGGTTTCAGGTTGGGGTGATGAAGATATTTTGCAACTAGAAAGAGGTGTTGGTTTTTACCATTTCATGACTGTCATAAATGCTACTGAACTATTTTTCTTAAATAATTAATTTTACACATGTGAATTTTACCTCATTTTAAAAGGTCTCGTTGATAGGCATGACATTCACAACACAGTTTTTACAATTTTTTTTTACATGTTGATGAACCTTTTTTAAAATTCATTTATTTATATATGGTGCTGAGAATCGAACTCAGTACCTCACACATACTAGGCAAGTACTCTACCGCTGAGCCACAACCCCAGTCCCACAACACAATTTTAACTGATGCTAAAACTGGTAGTTGAATGTGAAACAGAGAACATGATTTTATATAGTCTCAAAGTAATATCCCCACAAAATGTGTATTAATTTCAAAGAGAATTTAATAAGTAATTTTCCATTGGAGAATTCTCATAGGCACCATTGTGATAAGCTTTATCAATGTTGTAAAAGAAACATTAACGGGACAATGGCACATATGTGCCACTCAACAACAGGCAATGATGGAGTCAGCATCACTTCTGTGACAGGAGTACCCCAGATAGGTGCAGGACCCATATGTAAGCAAAGGAAAAAAGTACACTGCAGTGTCTGGAATGTGTGATACTGAATTGTATTCTTCTACTTTCTCAGGATAGTGACCAAACAATGGGATTGCTGGGCAATGGGGATACAGGTGTTTTGCTATTTTTATATCTTTCTGCATGTCTTGGATTGTTGGGAATCAAAAACTAAAAAAAAAAAAAAAGAAGAAGAAGAAGAAGAATGCCACTTAACAGATTCCACAGGAGAATATGTAGTGGCTCTAATTCAAAAGGAAAGAGTTTGCTTTATAGGTTAATGAGCAATGTAAAAAAATATTTTGATATTGAAAATCAACTCCAAGTTGTAGTTATTCATACATGTACTTCAAAAGGTATTGTGTTAATAATATAATACCTGTTAAAAACTCTTCAGATTTCCTGGCTTATGTTAATTTCTCAGTAAGCATCAATAAATGTCAAGTACAATTACATAATAATGAAAGGAAATTAGGACAGGATCTGCATTGATTCTTTCACAACTTATTTGTACACTTGGAATTCAGATCATACAGCTAAGACATTCCTAGATTTATTTTTTTTATTAGAATAACATTCTTTACAATGTTCTTAGCCAAGCTGAGTCTCTTGTTAATTTTACTATTTTCTTTATTGCTTTAAAATGTTACATATTTTACTAGGAAAATAATGTGTGCATGTTTAAAATTTTTTGAAAAATGTAAAAATTTAAATAATACATATTGTCTCTTTGATATCCATGCTCAATTCAAATGCAAGCATTATATTTCTTGATTTTTTTCTTACAAAAATCTATACATATGCACAAATATGCTTTCATAAATTAACACAAATATTTCTATATTTTACTTTATGACCCCAGAATTCTGATGTTATTTCCACTAAACACATATACATAATCTTTTCCTATGATATTCAATTGCATATCATTTATAGTTATGCAGCGTTTGTATTAAGAGTAAAAGCACTGTCCAAACAAGTCTTCCTGACAACTCAGAGCACATATTGTTGTATCATTGCTATAAAACAATAATAAAAATTTCAATGGCTTATAATATCAAGAATTATTCTTTATTCCTGTGTTTATAGATGCTTTTTAAAAATTTTCAATTTCAATTGACAGAAGTATACATATTTGTGATATTACAATTTGTTGTATCTGCTTTGGGGTGTTCAAATCAAATTAATGAACATATATGTCATTTCAAGTACTTATATTGTTTTTGTATAAGAAAACTGAAAATCAATTCTTTCAACTATTTAAAAATATATAATATGTTGTTTTAATTAATAGCACAAGCTCTGAAATAAATCTGCAGATATATTTCTCCTATTTAATCTTAACTTTCTACCAGTAGACCAATGTCTCCCTTTTCTCTATTCACCTTGCTGGACCCCAGCCTCTGGTAAACACCTTTCTGCATTTTATGTCTAAGTGTTCAACTTGTTTTAGAATCCACATGGAAGAGATATCATGCAATATTTGTTTCTCTGTGCCTGACTTGTATTTTAAGTACAAAGAGCCTCAGTTCTTATTCTTGAATCTGAGTTGATGAAAAGGATATTCCTTGGGGTTAGTTCTCACTGTGGATGTTAGGAATAAAAAAGAGTTTGCCAAACCATGCAGGTATATTTAGAGTTTATGTCTGCTCAAATATTATAGGCTAAATCAAAACATATGACCCAGGGAAATTAAGGTAAGCATTGGATGTGAAGAAAGATTTGTAAATAAAGGCTAATATTTATTAAACTGAATGTCAGTCCTTCTTGAATTTAGCACAATTTTTAAATAAATTTTATTGATGCATACAGATATTATTTTAATTGCTTAATTATTATGAACAATGCAGTAAAGAACAACTTTTTACCTTGAGCTTCATAATTTTTATAAATAAATGCCCTAAAGTGGAATTTCTGGGCCAGAATGTAAATATCATTACTTTGATAGAAGTTATGTTCCAGAGAGGTTGCATTAATTTACACTTCCATCAGCAATGCATGTCAATGCTTGGTTCTTCACACTTCTCTACACTGTGTAGAAAGTGGTAAATTACTATTTTAATTTGCATTTCTATAGTTTTTAGTGAGCTTGAACAATTTTACATATATAAGATCACACCCCCTTTCTATTAGTACAAACTATTATTTTTATTTGTTATCCATTTCTCATTGGATTCTTGTCTAAAGGATATTTGTTCTTTCATGTGTGGAAATGAGCTTCTTACATTTACTTATAAATGAAATTAACTCTCTTTCTAGTTTGTGGGTTTGTGGATGAGCCTTCTCTTACACCATGTGGAGACAGCTTCAATAGCTGGGAACTGGAAATGTGTTTCCTGGAGTTCAAGATGACACAGTCATACTTGAAAAGCCAAACCCATAAGAAACTGTGCCTTGTGGCTGCTCAGCATAAAAGAGATTTCTGTGGTCCATTACCCAAGTTTTTGGTGACTAGGAATAAATACCCTTAAATAAGCAGAAAAAAAATAGCTTATGAAAGGATCTTAAGTGAGAGTGAAATCCTTGATACGTATCAGCATGGTCATGCCATACCAAATCCCCAAAACCCCAACTAGAGGAAGAATTGCCTTTAAAAACCTGCCAGCTCAGAGAGCTCATGTCCCTTCAATAGTGAAGTATGGATTGCAACCTTGTATGTTATATAACTCTCTTCCCTTTCCTTCACCCACTTATCATTCTTCCTTCTAATTTCCTTACAAATCCTGTGAACAAAAAAAGAAAAAAAAGAAAGAAAAACAATATAGAAGAGACATACTTTCTGTATAAAAAAGAAGAAAGAAATATTTCTCCCATGCAGCTTATATTTCACTGAAGTGAAATGAAAAAATATGCAATGAAAAAGCATGCATTTGAGTGACTGGGTAGATATTTTAAACTGGATCCTTGGAGGAAAGCTGAGAAAACAATATATAAAATGAAATTTTCTCTAATGTTAAGGTTTTTGTTTTTTCTTCTGTTTTGTAACAAGAAGAGTTGTTGTGGTTCAAGTGAGAAGAATGCCTTCTGCTAATTGAGATAAAGGTCTAGAATATTTTGAGAGAGAGAGAGAGAGAAAGAGAGAGAGAGAGAGAGAGAGAGAGAGAGAGAGAGAGAGAGAGAGAGAGAGAATCTTTGCTACAAATATGTTCTGGGCATATTTTACAATGATTGCTGTTTGATCTCCTGTCTGAAGCAAAGGAGATCATTCCTAAATTTTCACTATGAGATATTTATAGGGTTCTTAAGGTAAAGGAAAAGTAGGAAGACCTCCTGAAACTGAAGTCCCCAAGAGTTTCTCAAGTCTCCCAGTACTGTCTACTTAAGCCTCTAGGAATTCATAAAAGTTATGACTTGCTGTTACTATATAATCTATGTCCCCAGCAGTTAATATTCCAGGTAAATAGATATCACATGGAACTATGCAGATTCCCGCACGCCCCCCCCCCTTTTTTTTTCTAGATTCTGGGCTAGCTCTTTGTCCTATAATCTTATGCTGCTAACAGGTACAGGGAAAGTAATTGACTCTCAGTTTTCTCATTTTTTTCTTGTTCTTGGGATAAACTATACAATTTCTATAGACTATACAATTTCTAATCTCCTCATATATTGGAGCTGAAACTAGAAGTATTACTATTTTAAAGGACAAAATTTAAAATCATATTTTACATAAAGAATGATAAATGTGTAATAATCTTAAGTACCACTGTCCTATTTACGCCTTTATTGTTCAAAAAAACATGATAAACACTTTAGTGTCTCATGTAAGATGTCAACAATTCCAAATTATATAGCTGTACTACACACAGGATAAACAAACCATTAAATTTCTTTCCAAATTTCTGTGCTTATTCATGGATTTTAAGCAATCCATGAATAAGCACAGAAATGAGTTCTGCCTCAGTTACCAAGAAATAATATATACAGACTGGCCATTCAGTGGCCATCAGCTGTTAAAGAGTCACTGTTTCTTGTATAAGGCTATCTAATGCAGGAGACAGCATATTTGAGCAAGACCATCACCTTCCTCACAGATATTTTATAAGACTCCTATGATAACTAACAAAATGCCTCAGGCCTCAGTGGCATTTATTTAAAATGACTGCAGCATAGAATAGGATGTGGAGAACTGGTGATAAGTGAGAATACTGAAATAGGATAAATCATGGCAACTCTTAAATGGCATATGAAGTTGTTTGGACTTTATTATAGTAAAAATGTTCATCTATTTGATGAATTTTAAGTCAAGCAGTATAACAATGGAAAAATTCCATTGACTTCCAAGTAAAAAAAAATATTAAACTGGGTCAAGCCTGCATGCAAGGTGATCGAAGAGAAAAATCATACAAAAATTCAAGCAGATCAAAGTAGCTGGATTCATCCCTGCCTGTATTGTAGATGATGTCTGTTTCAGTTGGCATGACATAAATAAACATGATCCATACTATTATTGCAGGACAATGACTTGACTGAGATATATTATGGCAAAGTAAAAAACTGATGGGTATTTGGTAACCATAAGTGTAATACAGGATCCTGGGCTGGTCCATCCACACGAATCTTCCAGATCCCAGCAGAATCCTCCAGCGCCTGACTTTGATCTATGCTTATTTTTGATAAAGAAAAAATGTTGTATAGTCTTTCTGTGATACTTTAACATTATTTAAATATATTGTAATTAGCCTATACCTTAAAATAAAAAAGAAAAAGAAAGCAACTCATCTCCACAAGCTAATGGAATGTGTCTGTGTGCTCAGCTGAAAAAGTGAAGATTTTCTCAGCTTCTGTCACATCTCAGGTTCACAAGTTATAAGTCCAAGATGTGGCTGAAAATCTGTGAAAAGGTCCAAAGGTATATTTGAGAGGTGGGGGATGTCACCCTGTGAGTACAGAGAGTTTGTGATATAGGACTCAGATATTCCCCTTAACCATATTTCTCTTCACCCATGTGATTTTGAAAATAGATGTTTATTATTGGATGAAAGTTTGGTTTCAACTAGATCAAAAATAAAATTTATTAACTGCTCCAAAGGGTAGGGCACAAAGTTAATCCTTTCCACACTTTCTTTCTACATACACTTCAGAGAATTTAAATGAGTTATTAATGGTTATACATAGATCCCATTTACAGGACAGAAACAAATGGAATTTGTCTTCAAATGGAACAAAATATTAGAAAAATTCATGAATTCTGATATTTATTTGATTTCAAATTACAGTTAGACACTTCTGTTCATGCCTAAATCATTAAAATTGAGTTTCATCATTTGTATAATGGCAAAATCTGGGCTCGGCCTGAGCTCTGGCAAGGGTTTACTGGTCAGAGGAGGTGGTCCTATGCCAGAGCCTAAGCTCCAGGGTGTGTCTGCCAGCAAAAATAATTATGTTTCCTTCATGACTTACACTAAACTATATGGATAACATATTTAATTTCCTTTCTGTTACTCAGTAGGCACCTAGTATGTCTATTTATTAATATTAATATTTAGAATATGAATGACTACATCTAGTTTAGGTATATACTGCATTAGACAAAAGACATGAATCACAGGGTTGAGACTAAGTCAAAATGAGTAAAAAATCTATGGGGAAATAAGATCATTTGATAAGGAAAAGAAAGGACAAATGCAAGAAAGAGATTGGTCAGGTGGCATCTAAAATGGAATGAAATTAGAAGCCAACCCATAAAAGAAAGTATTGTTGCATGACAGATATCATAGAGTTAAACTAATTGAACCGTAATTTTGCTGGTATGATAGCAGGCGGAGACTTCAGCGGTGCTGTTCAGGGCTGAACTCCGATTTTCTGAATTATAAAATTCCCAAAAATGGATATTTAAAATTGATCAGAGTTTTGCTCAGGAGTGGGATACATCAAGCACATGTGCACACACTCATACAAATGAATATCATTCCACAAAATAAAATGTCTAACATAAAACAAACATGTCTTCTTCAGTAAAATGAAAGCCTCATCTGATAATTTGCCTTATATAATATGAAAACCAGGCACTAGAATATAGTAAGGAAAACCAAAATATTCTTTACTGAATTAAATAAACTTTCAGTGAGAATCTCAGTGTTGAAACCTCCAAAGGAAAAAAAATAAAATAAATAATTCTATTTATTTGTTTTAAGGAAATGAGATACCTTACTCAATGCCCCCAGTGTAATTCACAGGTACTTATTCTTTTTAATGCAGGGATAAAGGAATTAAAATCTTGAAAGTCAAAACACTTGCCTAAGATTCCTGAGAAAATGAAGCCAAATTAGAAATGGGAGAATTATATTCCCAATTTCTTAAAATAAAAGGTCAGTATTCTTTTTAGAAATTCATACTTTCTGTTGGAAAGTAAATTAATTAGATTTAGGAAAGCCAGTATTTGGTTGATACACACTGAATATATTTATCACGATGTTTTCATAGTCATCCCATTTCTGAGAGTCCAGTGGGATAATATGAGCCTATGGCAGGTAATTTTATCTTTTGTAGCATGGTGGACACTGTTCAGCTTAAAACAATTTTGACCATGTTTTATTAAGTAGAAATCTCCAAACTTATCTATTATCACTTGTATTTATATTAGTGTCAACCTAATAATGTTTAGTGAAGAAAAGATACTTTTTGAAAGTGGCCTAGAACAATATATAGAAATTGAGTTCTAAAATCAGAAATACTGTGTCCACATCTCTCTCTGTCACTTATTTTTGAGTGGGTAAAAATTGAAACTGGTTTCATTGGTAACCTCTTATCTATGAAATAGACAAAATTACTTTTTCAATTAATTCTGAAGACATGAATTTAAAAACATATTGCAAATGTCTTAGAGAATCTGTAGCAATTAATAAGCTATGAATCATTTTATTCTACTTTAGCAGATGGATCCCTAACCTCCATAGGGATATTAGCACTCTATTTGGATGAGGACAATAATAGTATTTCTAAATCTTTATAAAACACCAATTCTGGGACTCACTCAATTTTCCTAAAACATTTTATCCGTGTTACTTACATATTTGTCAAGTTTGCTTAACTTGACAAAATGCAACCCAAAATGCAGGGGTTTGAACCAACACAGGTTTATTATTCTCTTGTTACATCTCAGTGGTTGATCAGTGGTGACTCTTCCAGGCTCCTGCTTCTTTAAGGCTGTCTCTTTGCTCTGTGTCTTCTTATCAGAGACTTGTGTTAATGGAGAAAACATTGTAAGGCATAGGACTGTTTTCAAGCTATTGAGAAAGCTAATTTGGAAAAATATTTTAGGTGCAATGTGTTCAGTTACTCTTTCAGGAATTCTAACTTTCAATTATTACGATCACTAAAAATGTTTTAAATTTAAATGAAGGTAGTTTACCTACACTAAGTTACATTTTAAAGTTATGCCCTTGGATTTTATTGAAAGTCAGTACCAGAACAAGCAATATAAATGTGCTATTTTAGGAACAATGACCATGTTATTGCAGATAACATCAGTTAGATTCTTTCTATAAAGTCACCTATAAGAAATCTATTGAAATTCAGTTATGTAAAAGGTGTTATTTCTTTGACTAATGGGGATATTTATCCTCTGATTCATGTACTATTTTACTTAGAATATAAGGAAGCTCAAAACAAGTTTGAAAGGCAGTCACTAAAATTACATTGATCATTACACTTAGCACATGCTGACTTAACTTCTGTTCTGTCCTGATTTTTCTACTTATGTGTGTCTTTTATATACATATATAGTAATATACATTTCTTATTACTGCAACTCCTTTGTGGATAAAAATTTACATACTTATGCACACACACTTGCACACAAGCAAATATAAAATTGACTGATGTTTATCAGCAATTGACTATGTCTTCTGATAATTGACTGATTGACAAAGGTTATCACATATAAGTTGAAAAAAACGTTTTCCTCTGTGGAGATGATCAAATGATATAATTAAAGACAAAATATCCTTGCTTTCTTTTCCTTTTGTTTAAATCATATTATTATTCTCAGTGTGATCGATTTCATTATGTATTTTCAGGTGAGAGGGTATGCCTGCAATCTCTTTAAAACTTTTTTTCTTTTAATTAGATATACATGAAAGTAGAATGCATTTATACACTTTGATATATCATATATAAATAGGATGTAATTTGTCATTTTTGAGTGTACATGCAGAATCATATTGGTCATGTAATTACATATAAACATACAGTGATATCTGTGTCATTCTACTAACTTTCCTATTCTCACATCCCATCTCCTCCCATCCCATCACTTCCCTCTACCAAATATAAGGTAACATTATTCTTCCCTAGTACCCCCCACCTTATTTTGAATTAGCATCTGCATATTTTGGTTTGTGGGATTGAGTTATTTCGCTTAGCATGATATTCTCCAACTCCAACCACTTACTGGCAAATGCTATAAATTTACTCTTCTTTAAAGCTAAGTAATATTCCATTGAGTATGTATACCATATTTTCTTTATTCATTCATCTATTGAGCGACACCTAGGTTGGTTCCATAGTCTAGTCTAGGTATTGTGAATTGGGCTGCTATAAACAGTGATGTGGCTGTGTCACTAGAGTATGCTGATTTTAAGTCCTTTGGATATAAACCAAGGAGTGTGATAGCTGGGTCAGATGGTGGTTCCATTCCCAGTTTTTTCACAATAACCTAAAAAAAAATTACCTGGGAATCAATCTAACAAAAGAGGTGAAAGAGCTCTACAATGAAAACTACAAAACACTAAAGAAAGAAATTGAAGAAAACTTCAGAAGACAGAAAGATCTCCTATGCTCCTGGATAAGCAGAATTGATATTGTCAAAATGGCAATACTACCAAAGTGTTATACATATTTAATACAATTCCTATCAAAATCCCAAGGACATTATTCATCAAAATAGAAAAATGAATCATGAAATTTATTTGGAAAAAATAAAAGACCCAGAATAGCTAAAGTAATCCTTAGCAAGAAAAGTGAAGGAGGTGGCATCACAATACCAGACCTTCAACTGTACTACAGAGCTATGGTAAGAAAAATGGCATGGTACCGGCACCAAAACAGACTTGTAGACCAATGGCACAGAAGAGAGAGCACAGAGAAAACCCCACATAAATAGGGTTATCTCATGCTGGACAAGGGTGCCAAAAACATTCACTGGAGAAAAGATAGCCTATTCAACAAATGGTGCTGGCAAAACTGGAAATTCATATGTAGCAAAATGAAATTAAACCTCTGTCTCTTACCCTGCAGAAAAATCAACTCAAAGTGAATCAAAGACTTAGGCACTAGAACAGAGACCCTGTGCCTAATAGAAGAAAAAATGGGCCCAAATCGTCACCATGTCAGCCTAGGATCTGACTTCCTTAAGAAGACTCCTAAAGCGCAAGAAGTAAAATCAAGAATCAATAAATAGGATGGACTCAAATTAAAAAGCTTCTTTCAACAAAGGAAACAATTAATAACGTTAGGAGAGAGCCTACAGATTGAGAGAAAATCTTTGCCTGCAATCTCTTAAGGGAAAAGTGTTAATTACTATTGAAATAGAAGCTATTAAGAAATATAAATCATATTCATGATAACTCAAGTGGCTAATTCTTTCGTTTGGTGCCTCAAATAATTAAGTTAGTTACTTAAAGTTATGAGAGGAGAAAAGAAAATGAGAGGTTCAGTGGTCTTACAGAACTTTTGAGAGAGAAAGAATCACAGAAAATACTTGAATTTTAGAGACATGAAACCTGGTTTAGAAGCCAAGCTGTGCCAACTGTAAACAAGGTAAATGTAGATTGATTTTATAAGCTTGAAAATTTCAGATTTCATCTTTATAAACTTTATATTGATGTACAACTTATGACTATGTATAAGAATAAAGATGTGTGAATATTTGAACATATATTCCCGGTTAATTAGTGGGGTCAAGAGTTAATATTTATGACACATAGATGCTGCTTCCCAATGAGTATGCCTTCTCCATTTGTCCAGAAATAAGGCCATTTCTGAATTTTTTGACAATTAATTTGCATGTGTGTATGTTTTACAATAGATATATCTTAGTTTATATCTTAGTTTCTGGCTTCTTTCATTCAACATGGTATTTATAATTTCCATTCATTTTATTAAAAATACCAATGGATTCATTTTGGGATGTTCAATAGTCCACTGTTGTGTTCCACCATATTTTATTTAGCTCTTCTTCTCTTGAAGGATATCTAGGTTGTTTGCTCATTTTGGGCCTTTCTGAATAAATTTGCCTTATAAATTTTTTTCTATATGTTCTTTTTTTTTTGTATGTTGTGGATTTATAGTCACATTTATTTTGAATATATCCCTA
This sequence comes from Callospermophilus lateralis, assembly GCF_048772815.1. Taxonomy (NCBI): domain Eukaryota; kingdom Metazoa; phylum Chordata; class Mammalia; order Rodentia; family Sciuridae; genus Callospermophilus; species Callospermophilus lateralis. Next base: position 142,869,849 of record NC_135306.1, read on the forward strand.
AGGATTGAAAATGTTGGAACATTTGGTAGGAATATGTTAGTCTTGAATAATTGTTGTCAAAAAGCACTTGCATTGATGTACAATTCTGTTAGGAATCGATGATAGTTCTATCTGCTGTATGTTTGCCCACACTTGATACTACAAGTCTTCATAATTTAAACTTTTACAAAATGCCATTTTAATATCTCATTTTAGTTTCTATTTGCATTTTCTTAAGGCTAATTAATATTATAAACATTTTCATATAATAGCTTTTAGTTAACCTCTGTTAGGAATGACTTCTTTGCTCAATGCTTATATTAGGTTATCTGTCTGCTATTAATTAATTTTTATTAAATCTGCAATTAGTAAGTTTAATGCTTTTTTAATGCTTTGCCATATATATGCATTGATATGATCCACCCTTGGACTTTGGCTTAACTTTTCATGTACTAATTAATGACATATGCTTATCAGATATTAATTTTAATGAAGGTAAACTTATTATTTTTTTTCTATATTTAGTAAATTTTGTTCCTTCTCCCACAAATTTTTATATACCATCTGGTCAGAAAGTATTTTTCTCTATAAGTTTTAGTATTTTACCTGCAACATTTTACATGTATGATTCTTATTAACTTCATTTATATATACTGTTTGAGATGGAGGCTTGGTTCATTATTTTTCTAATATACATACTTAATTTTTGCTAGAAACTTTTCATAAACATCATATGTTTCCCCACTAAATTACAGTGGAATCTGACATAAATCAGATTAAATTAAATGAAAATTTAATAAACAGTATGGATCTGCATTCTCCCTTTTTTAATTGGTCCACTTTTCTTTTTTGTTTTTTTTTGTTTTGTTTTGTTTTTTGTTGTTGTTGTTGTTTTTTTTTTATTTAAAACATTACAAAGATTTCAGAATCACATCCGTTACACATCCACATTTTTACATAATACCATAATAGTAACTGTTGTATTCTGCTACCTTTCCTATCCTCTACTATCCCCCCTCCCCTCCCCTCCCATCTTCTCTCTCTACCCCATCTACTGTAATTCATTTCTCTTCTTATTTTTTTCCCATTCCCCTCACAAACTCTTATATGTAATTTTGTATAACAATGAGGGTCTCCTTCCATTTCCAAGCAATTTCCCTTTTCTCTCCCTTTCCCTCCCACTTCATGACTCTGCTTAATGTTAATCTTTTCCTCCTGCTCTTCCTCCCTGCTCTGTTCTTGGTTGCTCTCATTATATCAAAGAAGACATTTGGCATTTGTTTTTTAGGGATTGGCTAGCTTCACTTAGCATAATCTGCTCTAGTGCCATCCATTTCCCTGCAAATTCCATGATTTTGTCATTTCTTAGTGCTGCGTAGTACTCCATTGTGTACAAATGCCACATTTTTTTTATCCATTCATCTATTGAGGGGCATCGGGGTTGGTTCCACAGTCTAGCTATTGTGAATTGTGCTGCTATGAACATCGATGTGGCAGTATCCCTGTAGTACGCTCTTTTGAGGTCTTCAGGGAATAGTCCGAGAAGGGCAATAGCTGGGTCAAATGGTGGTTCCATTCCCAGCTTTCCCAGGAATCTCCATACTGCTTTCCATATTGTCCTCACCATTTTGCAGTCCCACCAGCAATGTATAAGAGTACCCTTTTCCCCACATCCTCGCCAGCACTTGTTATTGTTCGACTTCATAATGGCTGCCAATCTTACTGGAGTGAGGTGGTATCTTAGGGTGGTTTTGATTTGCATTTCTCTGACTGCTAGAGATGGTGAGCATTTTTTCATGTACTTGTTGATTGATTGTATGTCCTCCTCTGAGAAGTGTCTGTTCAGGTCTTTGGCCCATTTGTTGATTGGGTTATTTGTTTTCTTATTGTTTAATTTTTTGAGTTCTTTGTATACTCTGGATATTAGGGCTCTATCTGAAGTGTGAGGAGTAAAAATTTGTTCCCATGATGTAGGCTCCCTATTTACCTCTCTTATTGTTTCTCTTGCTGAGAAAAAACTTTTTAGTTTGAGTAAGTCCCATTTGTTGATTCTTGTTTTTAACTCTTGTGCTATGGGTGTCCTATTAAGGAATTTGGAGCCCGACCCCACAATATGTAGATCGGAGCCAACCTTTTCATCTATCAGACGCATAGTCTCTGATTTGATATCAAGGTCCTTGATCCATTTTGAGTTAACTTTTGTGCATGGCGAGAGGAGGGGATTCAGTTTCATTTTATTGCATATGGATTTCCAGTTTTCCCAGCACCATTTGTTGAAGATGCTATCCTTCCTCCATTTCATGCTTTTAGCCCCTTTATCAAATATAAGATAGTTGTAGTTTTGTGGATTGGTTTCTGTGTCCTCTATTCTGTACCATTGGTCCACCCGCCTGTTTTGGTACCAGTACCATGCTGTTTTGTTACTATTGCTCTGTAGTACAGTTTGAAATCTGGTATCGCTACACCTCCTGATTCACACTTCCTGCTTAGAATTGCTTTTGCTATTCTGGGTCTTTTATTTTTCCATATGAATTTCATGATTGCTTTATCTATTTCTACAAGAAATGCCGTTGGGATTTTGATTGGCATTGCATTGAACCTATAGAGAACTTTTGGTAATATTGCCATTTTGATGATGTTAGTTCTGCCTATCCATGAACAGGGTATATTTTTCCATCTTCTGAGATCTTCTTCTATTTCTCTCTTTAGGGTTCTGTAGTTTTCATTGTATAAATCTTTCACCTCTTTTGTTAGGTTGATTCCCAAGTATTTTATTTTTTTTGAGGATATTGTGAATGGGATAGATGTCCTCATTTCCATTTCAGAAGATTTGTCGCTGATATACAGGAATGCCTTTGATTTATGCGTGTTGATTTTATATCCAGCCACTTTGCTGAATTCATTTATTAGCTCTAGTAGTTTCTTTGTAGACCCTTTTGTGTCTTCTAGGTATAGGATCATATCATCCGCAAACAGTGATAATTTAAGTTCTTCTTTTCCTATTTTTATGCCTTTAATTTCTTTCGTCTGTCTAATTGCTCTGGCCAGTGTTTCGAGAACTATATCGAATAGAAGTGGTGAGAGAGGGCATCCCTGTCTTGTTCCAGATTTTAGAGGGAATGCCTTCAGTTTTTTTCCATTTAGAATGATGCTAGCCTGAGGCTTAGCATATATAGCTTTTATAATTTTGAGGTAAGTTCCTGTTATCCCTAGTTTTTCTAATGTTTTGAACGAACATAAAGGGTTGCTGTACTTTGTCGAATGCTTTTTCTGCGTCCACCGAGATGATCATATGGTTCTTATCTTTAAGTCTATTGATGTGGTGAATAACGTTTATTGATTTCCGTATATTGAACCAGCCTTGCATCCCAGGGATGAATCCTACTTGATCATGGTGCACAATCTTTTTGATATGTTTTTGTATACGATTTGCCAGAATTTTATTGAGGATTTTTGCATCTAAATTCATTAGGGATATTGGTCTGTAGTTTTCTTTCTTTGAGGTGTCCTTCTCTGGTTTGGGAATCAGGGTGATATTGGCCTCATAGAATGAATTTGGGAGTTCTCCCTCTTTTTCTATCTCCTGAAATAGATTATGGAGTATTGGTATTAGTTCCTCTTTAAATGTTTTGTAAAACTCTGCTGTATATCCATCCAGTCCTGGGCTTTTCTTGGTTGGTAGTCTTTTGATTGCTTCTTCTATTTCCTCCCTTGATATTGATCTGTTTAGGTTGTTTATATCTTCCTGATTCAATCTGGGTAGTTCATATGTCTCAAGGAATTTATCTATGCCTTCACTATCTTCTATTTTATTAGAGTATAGGGTTTCAAAATAATTTCTAATTATCGTCTGTATTTCTGAATTGTCTGTTGTGATGTTGCCTTTTTCATCCCGTAAGCTAGTAATTTGGGTTCTCTCTCTTCTTCTCTTTGTTAGTGTGGCTAGTGGTCTATCAATCTTATTTATTTTTTCAAAGAACCAACTTTTAGTTTTGTCAATTTTTTCGATTGGTTCTTTTGTTTCGATTTCATTGATTTCTGCTCTAATTTTAATTATTTCTTGCCTTCTACTGTATTTGCTGCTGATTTGTTCTTCTTTTTCTAAGGCTTTGAGGTGTAGTATGAGGTCATTTATTTGTTGGCTTTTCCTTCTTTTAAGGAATGAACTCCATGAAATGAATTTTCCTCTTAGTACTGCTTTCATTGTGTCCCAAAGATTTCGATATGTTGTTTCTGAGTTTTTGTTTACCTCTAAGAATTTTTTAATTTCCTCTTTGATGTCTTCTGTAACCCTTTGTTCATTCAGTAGCATATTGTTTAATCTCCATGTGATGTAGGGTTTTTCCTTTCTCATTTTATTATTGATTTCCAATTTCATTCCATTATGATCAGATAAAATGCATGGTAGTATCTCAACTCCTTTGTAATTGCTAAGCTTTGCCCTGTGACATAATATATGGTCTATTTTTGAGAAGGATCCATGTGCTGCTGAGAAGAAAGTGTATCCGCTTGATGTTGGGTGGTATATTCTGTATATATCAATTAAGTCTAAGTTATTTATTGTATTATTGAGCTCTATGGTTTCTTTATTCAATTTTTGTTTGGAAGATCTGTCCATTGGTGAGAGAGGTGTATTAAAATCTCCCATGATTATTGTGTTGTGGTCTATTAGACTCTTGAACTTGAGAAGAGTTTGTTTGATGAACGTAGCTGCACCATTGTTTGGGGCATATATATTAATGATCGTCAAGTCTTGTTGGTGTATGGTTCCCTTGAGCAGTATGTATTGTCCTTGTTTATCCCTTTTGATTAACTTTGGCTTGAAGTCTATTTTATTTGATACAAGTATGGACACCCCTGCTTGCTTCCGGGGTCCGTATGAGTGATATGATTTTTCCCAACCTTTCACCTTCAGTCTGTGTATGTCTTTTCCTATCAGATGAGTCTCCTGTAGGCAGCATATTGTTGGATCTTTTTTTTTTAATCAATTCTACTAGCCTATGTCTTTTGATTGGTGCATTTAAGCCATTAACATTTAGGGTTACTATTGAGATATGGTTTGTATTTCCAGCCATATTTGGTTATGTATGATACTTAACATGATTAGTTTTTCCTCTATGCTTAGTTTTTCCTTTATTGTACTACCTCCCGTTGTTGGTTTTCATTGTTATTTTTCATTTCCTCTTCCTGTAATGTTTTGCCAAGGATGTTTTGAAGAGCTGGTTTTCTAGCTGCAAATTCTTTTAACTTTTGCTTATCGTGGAAGATTTTTATTTCATCTTCAATCCTGAAGCTTAATTTCGCTGGATACATGATTCTTGGTTGGAACCCTTTTTCTTTCAGCGTTTGAAATATGTTGTTCCTGGATCTTCTAGCTTTCAGAGTCTGTGTTGAAAGATCAGCAGTTATCCTGATTGGTTTACCCTTAAATGTAATCTGCTTCCTCTCTCTTGTGGCTTTTAAGATTCTCTCCTTATTCTGTATGTTGGGCATCTTCATTATTATATGTCTTGGTGTGGATCTCTTATGATTTTGTATATTCCGTGTCCTGTAGGCTTCTAGTATTTGGATTTCTTTTTCATTCTTTAAGTCTGGGAAGTTTTCTAGTATTATTTCATTGAATAGATTACTCATTCCCTTGGTTTGGACCTCTGTACTCTCTTGTATCCCAATAACTCTTAGGTTTGGTTTCTTGATGTTATCCCATAATTCTTGGATGTTCTGCTCATGATTTCTTAACATTCTCGCTGAGCTGTCTATGTTCTTTTCAAGTTGAAAAACTTTGTCTTCGTTGTCTGAAGTTCTATCTTCCAAGTGTTCTACTCTGCTGGTAATACTCTCATTTGAGTTTTTAATTTGGTTTATTGTTTCCTGCATTTCCAGGATTTCTGTTTGTTTGTTTTTTATATCCTCTATCTCCCTATAGAGTTGATCTTTTGCTTCTTGGATTTGTTTATGTAATTCATTGTCCAAGTGATTTTTCATTGTCTGAATTTGATGAATAATGTCTTCCTTGAGACTCCAGATCATCTGAAGCATGTATATCCTGAACTCTTTGTCTGACATTCCATCAGCTGCAGATATTACCTCATCTAATGTTGAATTGACCTGTATTGTTTGTGGTCCTTTCTTTCCTTGTCTTTTCATACTGCTCATGATTCTTTCTAGCTTTGTGAAACTGTTGAGCTAATGTTTTTCCCCTTATATATTTGTATTGTTCTTGAATAGCTCCAATATCCCTCTTTTTCGGAGAAAGACAATGTTAACAGATCCCAATATCAACAGTACATTATCTAAGGACAAGTTTTCATTATTAATACATTTATAGTTAGATTATAACTATAGATATTGGATTTAATTATTACTTAAGAATATATTCCTTAGTTTCATAAAAGGCGTACCATATCTGGTGGCATATAGAAAACTTAATTTCAGACGAAGGATGTTATACTTAAAGAGAAAGGAGTGAGGGAATGAGGTTAAACTAACTTAGCACCTTTGGAGAACTCTAACCACTTGACTGGTAATTTATGGAAGAATGTATAGACTCAACCTCCTATTTAGATAGTTACCCTATGTATAGATAGCAAAAGTTAGGAGATTGAAAGTGGTATAGAGAGAATATGAATTAAAAAAGAAAAGAAAAGAAAAGAAATATCAAGGAAGAAAAGAGAAATAAGAGAAGGGAAAGGGAAGTAAGATAGAAATACAGAAAAAAAATGGGGGGGAGGTGGGGTATATGCAATTCCTCTATATTATATTACTTTTGGTAATTCAGTTGTTCATGCTCAGTTCTTGGTTTCACATATGCTGAAGTTGTGGAAGAGAGAGAAGAAAAGAGAAAGAGAGGAAAAAAAAAAAAGTCTCTCAGAACACTGTTTTCCTTGCTTCCAGTAGGTGGCGTTGTCTATTCCTAGTTTGAGCCTCTGTATTCAGGGTGGTGGGTATAGCCAGTGTGAAGGGAAATGAGCTTCCACCTGTATCTTCCCTACTCTAGTCTCTGAGGTAGGCGCCTTCCTGCTCCGGTCTGGCTGGCGGCTGTCGCGGCTTCCTGCTCCGGTCTGGCTGGGCGGCTCTTGGTCCACTTTTCTATCTTTACTTCAATATTCCACTACCTTAGTTATTCTAGTTGGATAGCATAATTTAAAACTTGGTGCTTTAACTCTGACAAATTTATTATTTTCCAAGATAGAGAGTCTAGACCATTTTAAGTCATTTTACATATTTTTTATAAGAAATATATATATATATACATATATATATATATTTAAGTGTTTCAAATATTATATATATATATATATATATTAGTTGTAGTTGGACAAAAAACCTTCTTTTTATTTATTTATTTTTATGTGGTGCTAGGATCAAATCCAGGACCTCTCATGTGCTAGGTGAGTGCTCTGCCACTGAGTTACAACCGCAGTCCAATTTTATATTTTTATATAAACTTTAAATCAGCTTGTCAATTTCCAGAATACAAGAATTTGACTTGATTTGAATTGCAATAAATTTATTAATAAATTTATAGGTAATTGACATCTGCATAGATAACTGACATCTTCATTCATTTTTTAAAATCTTATATGAACCTTATTTCTAAGAACATTCAGTGTAGAGGCTTTGAAATTATTTTATTAAATTTATCACAATTTTCATAAAGTGTTTTGTGTCCCTAATGTGGAGATATGTTAAAATTTTATTTTATTTGCTTGTTGCTAGTATACAAAACTAGGTTTGCATTGTACATTGATCACATACAAGCTAGTCTACAACCATTTATTTATTCCAACATTTTAACCGCAATTTTTCATTTTTCTGCAAAAAAATCAGATCATCTATAAATTATGATAGATTTACTTTTTATTTTCCAATGTTAATAAATTTTCAAACTTTTCTGAACATACTGAACTGGCTATGAACTACATCTTGGTATTAAATATAGGAGACCTTAATGGGCATCCTTTGTCTTGTGTCTGAGATGGAAGAAAGTGTTTCAAATCACCCTGAAGTATGATGTTAAATGCCTGGCACTGTAGCTCCTGGTGAAATTGTAGAGACTCCAGAGATTGAGACAGGAGGTTTGCAAATTAGAGAACAGCCTGGACAACTTAGTGAGACCTTTTCTCAAGGTTAAAAAATGAAAAGAGATGGGGATGTAGCTCACTTTTAGAGTAACTCTGGGTTCAGTCCCTATTATTGCAAAATAATAATAACAATTTTTATCAAATTAATTAACATATATGCTGATATTCTTTCTTATAAAAAGTTATTGATTTTCTGAAATTATTTTTTCTATATCTTGACATTATCCTGTGTTTTTACTCTTTATTATATTACTGTGAAGAATGTTGCTTTGAGTTTTCAATATTGAGACCACCTTATATTTCTGGAATAAAGCCTACTTTGCTCTAACATGCCATTATTTTGGTTAATTGCTAATTTTAGATTTCTAATATTTTGGGTGGGATGTTTGTGCCCATTCTTGTGAAGGAGTTTGGTTTCCTTTTTTTTTTTTTTATTCTTGCAACGTCCTTAAATTATTTTGAAAATAAAATTATTATGACTATTGCTTCATAATATGAACTGAAAGTTACTTCTTTACTGTTCTTTGAAAGACGTTTTATGCAATTGGTTTTATTTATTTGTTAATATTTAGAAGAGTTCACTAGGCAATTTATATAAGCCAGACGTAATCTCCCAGAAAACTTTAATTGTGGATTAAATTTCTTTAACAATCCTTAATAAGACTCTAAATGATCTCTAACCTCTTATGTCAGCTTTGGTAAGTTATACTTTTTATTGAATTTTTAAATGCATTCAACATAGTAAATGCATTCAACATAGTAAATGCATTCCAATGGTTATTCCTAAAGCATTCTTATTTTTATTTAACAGCTATGAAATATTTAGTGCTTATCATACATTTATTTTCTTTCTAATTAGATTAAGAATACTTAGCTCACTTAAAATACAAAATTCTGTGCTCACAGATTACCTCTATTGGGATTCTTTTATTTCTTCTATTTTTGCTTACTTTTATATATTCGTTTAAAATTTGACATCATTTTCTTTGGTTTTTCTGACATTGGTAGCAAGGTTATTTATTTTTAGTTTCTCTCTCATCTATCATATTTATTTTAAGCCATAGTTATATTTTTAATCATTGCTTTTACAGAACTCAAGTAATATTCTGTTATATTTTTATTTAGCTCAAATTATATTCAAATTTCCAATGTGAGCTTTCATTTAACCCTTTAGTAATTTAAAAGTATTTAACCTTTAAGTATTTGGGTAGCTTAATTTCCAAATATTTGGAGGTCTTCTGTTTACCTTTCTATTAATTTAATTCAATTCTACTGTGGTAAGAAAACATATTTTTATGAATTTTATACTTTAATAGACTCTCAAATATGCTTACATAACATGACATCTGGTTTATTCTATAAAGATTTCATATGCACTTGAGAAAAATGCATAGTATATCATTGTTAAATATAATTCTTTGTATATCAGTTTGAGTTTCTTAGTTGTGTACAATTTTAATTTTCTGAAATTGTTGCCTGTTTATTCTACTAATGACTGGAAGATGCATGTTAAAATATATCCGGTATTGTTGATTTTTTTTTTTTACTTCTTTTAAATACCTGATTTTGCTTGAAATAATTTCAATCTGGGCCCTGTGCACTTACCAATTTATTATTGCCATCTGTTAAGTTTAAATTGTTTACTTTATTATTATATAATGTGCTTCTTGTCCTTCATGAAACTTATTTTCCTTAAAACATGCATTACTGCAGGGTGCGGTGGTGCACGCCTGTCATCACACCTTTGGGAGGATTCAGAGTCAAACTAGCCTCAGCAAAAGCAGGGTGCTAAGCAACTCAGTGAGATCCTCTCTAAATAAAGTACCAAATAGGGCTGGGGATGTGGCTCAGTGATTGAGCACCCCTGAGTTCAATCCCCAGTAATACCCCTCAAAAAATAAAACATGCATTACCTTATATTATATAGTCATAACTCTTTTCTCAGGATGGGTATTTGTGTGGTCTATATTTTTCTAATCATTTGTCCTTGCATTTGTAAGAAGAATATCCTTGTGTGGGGTGTGTGTGTGTGTGTGTGTGTGTGTGTGTGTGTGTTCCGATAATCATTGTAGTTTTACTTTACATGAAATGGTATTGATACCAATAAAATTTTGTTTAAATCTACTATTTGTTGCTTTATTTTGTGTACCATCATTTTATTTCTGTATTATAATTATTTTAGTTGTTCTTTTTAGTTATACATGCCAGCACAGGTTATTTTGACTATACTAATATGGAGAACATCTTATTCTAGTTAGGATCCCAGTCTTATAGTTGTACATGATTTGGGGATTTACTGTGGTATATTCATATATGTACATAGGAAAGTTATGTCAGACTCATTCCACTGTCTTTCTTATTCCTATTTTCCCTCCCTTCCCTTCATTCCCCTTTGCCTGAACTTCTATTCTTGCCCTTCATGCCTTGTTGTATGTTAGTATCCCCATAATAGAGACAACATTTGACCTTTGTTTTTTTGGATTGGCTTATTTAACTTAGCATAATAGTATTAAGATAAATCCATTTATCAGCAAAATCATAAAGTCATTTTTTGGGATAACTAATATTCCATTGTGTATATATACCACATTGTCTTTATCCATTCATCTGTTGAGGGGCACCTAGGTTGGTACCATAGTTAAGTTATTGTGAATTGAGCTGCTATAAATATTGATGCTGATTTTAAGTCCCTTGGGTATATACTAAGGAGTGGGATTACTGGGTCAAATGGTGATTCCATTCCAACTTTTCTGAGGAATCTCTATACTGCTTTCCAGATTGGTTGCACCAATTTGTAGCTCTACTAGGGACTACAAATTGGTGGATTCTTTTCCCCATATCCTCACCAATATTTATTGTTACCTGTGTTCTTAATTGTTGCCATTCTGACTGGAGTGAGATGGAAACCTCAGATGTAATTTTAATTTGCATTTCTCTAATTGCTAGAAATGTTGAACATTTTTTCATACATCTGTTGACCATTTGTATTTCTTTTATTCCCTGAAGTGTCTGTTCAGTTTCTTTGCCATTTATTCATTAGTTAACTTTTTGTTGTTAAGTTTTGGGGGTTTTGTTTTGTTTTCTTTCTTTCTTTCTTTTTTTTTTTTTTTTTTTTTTTTTTTGCTATTGGGGACTAAACCCAGGGATGCTTAACCACTGAACCACCATCTTCAGCTTATTTAGAGATAGGCTCGCTTTGAGTTGCTTAGGGCCCTACTAAGTTCCTAAGGCTGACCTTGAACTCATGATTCTCCTGCCTTAGCCTCTGGAGCAGGAGCAGCTGGGATTACAGGTACATGCCTCTACCCTTGGTTATGTTGTTAAGTTTTTTGAGTGCTTTGTATATCCTGGCAAATAATGCTGTATTTGAGATGCAGTTGGCAAATATTTTCTCCCATTCTGAAGGTTCTGTCTTTATACTCCTGATTGTTTCCTTTGTTGTGATGAAGCTTTTTGGTTTGGTACTATCCCATTTATTGATTCAATCTTTAATTTCTTGTTCTTTAAGAGTCTTGTTGAGGAAGTCAGTTCCTGAGCAGACAATGAAGTGCTGGGACTACATTTTCTTCTAATAGGTTCAGTGTTTCTGGTTTAGTGTCTAGATCTTTGATCCACTTTCATTTATGTTTTGTGCAGGGTGAGAGATAAGGGTTTAATTTCATTTTGCTATGTACGAATTTCTGTTTTTCCCATCACCATTTGTTGAAAAGTCTCTCTTTTCTCCAGTGTATGTTTATGGCTCCTTTGTCTAGTCTGAGATAGCTGTACTTATGTGGGTTTATCTCTGTATCCTCTTTTCTGTTCCATTGATCTTCATGTCTATTTTGGTACCAATACCACGCTGTTTTTCTTACTGTAGTCCTGTAGTATAATTTTTGGTCTGTAGCATTCGTTTTTGTTATCACGTTCATCATTTCTTCTTTTCTAAAAAGTTCATATTTTTAATTCAGTTTTATTTATTTGATCATCTTTTAAAATCTTAATCTTTTATTATGATTTCTAGTACAACCTATCTCAAATTATTGATTGAATCACATCCCAAGTACTGTACATACATTATAACCAATTAACATCACTCAACCCCTCCACTCTTGGTGCAATTTTATATATTGTGTTTACTGTTATAAGTCTTTACAAAAAGTGAAATTAAATTTTACAGTTGCATACACATCATTTGCAATGCATGCTTTCTGGAGGGAGGCAATCTCTCTTCAGTGTTCTATTTCTTGTAATATGAGTCTTCAGTCTATACTACTTTCATTCAACGTTAAAAAATCTGAAAATATACTATTTTATCTTTTTTTTTTGAAAAACGAATTCACTGTACAGTGTTCTACCTAGGTGGGATTTTTCATTCTTTCAAGTTTACCATTCCTTTGTCTTTGGATTGTTTTAGGATTCCATTGTTTCTTTTGAAAGTCACCTTACTCTTCCTTGCACTTGCACTCTTAATATCTCTCTTTATGCTTTTTGAAATTTTGTTACTGAATATAATAAATTATTTTTCTCAGACTACTTATAAGATTTTATCTGTCTTTTTCAGCAGTTTTTCTAAAATATACTTAGGAATGATTTATTTTTTATATTTTTAAACCTTGCATCTCTGAACTTCTTAAATCTATTAATTGATATTTTTTTCATTTTCAGAAAATTTTAGTCATTGATTGATTCAAACACTATGTATTAGTATTTTCTTCTTCTGTATGTGACACTTCAAATGTACCTGAAGCATGTTAGTCTGATTAATTAAATACCATGTTTTTCATGTTCTTTTCTGTTTCCTCATTCCTGCCTCATCATGTGCTTCATTTTGGAAAATTCCTAATAATGGCCTTTACATTTTCTATAATGATCTTAAAAATTGTCTCCAATGAGTTTATTCATTAGTATTTATATATTTAAATTTTCTTTTGATATTCTTTATTTTGTATATTTTTCCCATGACATTATTTATTTGTAAAGTTTTGTAGTATATATTTCAAAAACTTTTCTTCATATTTACATTATTTGGGAAAGATATGGTAAGTTTCTTCTTCATTGTTTGTTTTTTCCTTTGGAAATGGCCATGTTTTGCCCTTTAGCATGCAGCTTAGATTTTAAAATTATTTTGATAGAGCTAAGAAGGTTGTTGATGATTGATATTTTCCAGGAGAAAGGGACTTAACTTTGATTTTTCAGTCAATCAGAGCAGCTATTATCACAAGCAATGTGGTTATATCAGACTGGATTACAAGTAAATAACATTTCATCATAACTCTGATTTTTTCAAATATGAAATCCCAAACCTGTTTGAGGCCATAGAAGTATGTCTTCTCAGGCCAGAGACAACAAGGGATATTCATAGCTGTCCATTCAATGTTTTGTCGCTTTTAAGTATTGTCCCATTGTGTAGAGACTCAAAATATGTCAGCTGTCTTAAAAGAAAAATGCTCTTGTATGTGAGGTAGGTATTTCTACTTTCATTGGCATCAAATTTAAATGGTGTGAGTACTCAGGGCATTTTACCATTTCTCATACAATTTCAGGTTGCATCATATTTCCTGAGGAGAAATCTGGATCTATATTTGGGGATTCTCCAAATTTCAATATTTTATGCTAACCTCTGTGTTCTTTTTTCCCTTAAGCAGTCCCTGTGACCAAGCCAAATCCTCAGTTTGTATGCAGAGTTGCTACCTTCTCCCAAGGAAAAATTTGCCAACAATGTCTCATATAGGTAAAAGTAGGATAGATTATACAAATTTTAAAACTTTGCAAATCTAAAAATATTCAGAATAACCAATGAAGTTGCTCAAATTAAACTGATAGGTTAGCCAGGTGCATAGCACACATCTATATTTCCAGTGGCTCAGGAAGCTGAGGCAGGAAGATTGTGAATTCAAAGCCAGCCTCAGCAACAGAGAGGTGCTAAGCAACCCAGTGAGACCTTGTCTCTAAATAAAATACAAAAAAGCACTGGGAATGTGGTTCAGTGGTCAAGTGACCTTGAGTTCAATCCCTGATACCTCACCTCCTAAAAAAAAGAAAGAAAAATGATAGGTGAGAAAGTAAATAATTAACAAGTACTAAAGATTTTTGTAACATTCTGGTAAAATAGAATATTTAGACCAAAATCTAGGGAAAATATTAGTTAATTCCTACATTTAATCAAGTCATTATTGAACACCTACTCTGAGATTGAGTCCATTGAAAACAATAGATTTCATCTAAAGAGCAAGACACCAGTATGGCTATCTAGAGCCTACAACTCATAAGAGAATCAGTCATGTTATAATTGTTAATGTGGTAATAAAACCATGCAAATAAAGAGTTGACACACTAATTAGATCAGATAACTACATAGAATGGGTATACAACTGGGTAAAATGGGTTTTATTATTGGGATTTGATGTACATTTCCTTGCCAAAAAGCAAGGGAGTAGTAAGCAAGGAGATGCTAAAAGAGATGGAACAATGCATTCAAAACCATAGAATGTGAAAAAGATTTATGTGTTTATGGGTTCTAAGTAACTTATCATTTTAGTAAGAAATATAGGTCATGAAGTTGAAGAAGTCAGCAGTTACCATAATCTAATATATTATATCCTGTCCCACAGTGATTGGTTGAAAACCAGAACCATTGAAAACAGTAAATCTGAATTATAAGAGACGATAAAGGTAGATAATGATACATTATAGACATATTCTATAAAAAAGAAAATTCCATCCTACTTACTCCTAAATAAAACGTGGATGCATTGAAAAACCTGCATAATATTTGTGGAGTTAGAACAATGAGTAAGCACACATTCAGAAACAGGAGTTGCTAACATATGTGTATCTGTCCTTGAAAGTAATTTGTCAAATTCTTGAGGAAATAATAATGACTGAAACAATTAGAGAAAAAGATATCAAGAATCCCGATGTTAAGGGGATAGCACAAAAGAATAAAATAATTAAGAATAAATTTAACAAATGAATTATACAACATTTTATTCTGAAACATTGTTGAAAAAAATATAAAAAGCCCTAATTAAATTAATTTATTGAAAAACTGGAAAACAACATTGTTAGTATTTCAATACTACTTAAATTGATCTGGTCTACAGAATTACTATCATATAGCAGTACCTTTTATTTATTTATTTTTTTGCAAAAATTGACAAGCTTAAAAAACAATGGAGAGTTCATACATCCCAGCTTAAAAACTTAGCACAGTGCTATTGTAAACATCATGCTGTTGACAAAATGGACACAGAGATCAATGGAAAAGAATTGTGGATCAATAAATAAACCTTTATATTTATGGACAGTTGGTTTTCTACAAAGTGACCCAATCAATCCAATTGATTGAAGAGCTGTGAAGTTGGAACTGATGGACAACACTGGGAAAATGATCTGTGCTAGAGTCCTAGAAAAGGCATGAATGTTGGTAAGACTTTGATATGAGCAAAGATAACTGGATAGATTGCAAGAACTTATTAGATATTTTCCTCATTGAACGAATTCAAAATCAGTGTTTGAGAATTTGAAATAGATTGCCATAGACAGGGTTATTAGATTTAAAATAAATGCAATATCTAACATAACCAATGACATTATTATACCACCTTGGTCTTTTAGATCTCTTTCCAGTTTACAATTTAATCTCCGCTCAGCAAAAAGTAATTTTAAAGAACAAGCCAGAGCACATTACTCCCTTGCTTACTTTTTTTTTTATTGTTC
This sequence comes from Callospermophilus lateralis, assembly GCF_048772815.1. Taxonomy (NCBI): domain Eukaryota; kingdom Metazoa; phylum Chordata; class Mammalia; order Rodentia; family Sciuridae; genus Callospermophilus; species Callospermophilus lateralis. Next base: position 142,885,613 of record NC_135306.1, read on the forward strand.
ATTACATCTTAATTTTTTACTTCAATGTTGTAATCAATGCATGGTATAGTATTTACATGTGAAAGAGTTACTCTCTGCTTTCCAGGAAAAAAATAACTTAATTTCTACATTTTTTTTTCTCCTTTGAATTTCCACACTTAGTAGCTTATCATGACAAAGTTCTTTTTCTTGACAGTCTCTATTCAAATATCGGTACAGGTCTTTCTCCGGCGATGGTATAAATACATCACAACTACCATTCTCTTGCTAATGTTTTTCATATTATCTGGTTGCAATTCCTTCACAGCCCTGAATATTATAAAAATTGTGTTGCTTGCTTCTACTTTTATTCTTACACCCCTCCTCCTAAACCCTAATTTGAAAAAACCTGGCATATGGCTGATTCTTAATAAATATTTTGAAAGTATAAAAATTAAACTTATTTTAGCATCACAGACAAGACCTTCAAATATTTAGTCTAATTCAGCAAATTTACCAATTTTCTACTCCAACCACACAAACCTGCTTATTCTAACATTCTTTTTCTAAAATATCTTTCCCTTTTTACAAAGAAAAAAAAAAAAAAAAAAAAACCTTTCTCACAGTGATAAAACCTTATTGTATCTCATGCAAGCCCTGAACTAGTCACAAAAGAAACAAACAAAAGACACAGAAAAACATCATTGTTGACCTGAGATAGTCTTGTGGAGGAAGGGGAGTGGTCAGGTTGTCAATATAGAAACTGTGCTAAAATGGAAGTTGGGGAAAATGAGATAGAACTACCAATCTTTTGCCATGGAAGTTGCTGTGAGAGTTGCTTGCACAATTGGCAAGTTAGTAGTAGAAGTGTAATTGTATACTTCTACACTTTTATATATTAAGATAACATCTCGGCTTAAATATTTATTTTAAAAAGTCAGCAGGGAAGCATGAAAATCATACTGAAAAGGAGAAAAAAAAATAAGTGCCACTCATTTGTTACCACCAAGTATTTTCACTACAATATTAATGTGACGTAAAATAGAAAATTTGTTTCAAACTTAAAAATTGCAATTTTTATGCAAGGATTCAGTTATTTCTTTTTCATTTTTCTATTGATCGTTTGTCTTCTGTCTTTACACAGACATTAAAATATTTCATGCTGTATAAAATATGTTGATATCTCTTCCGGCAATTCCCATTTTTAAAAATTTATGTCCTATGCTTTTTCCATAGAAGGAGACAGGTTTTCCACATTTATGATCTTTTTGCTATCTTTTCAGACCACTCAGAAACACCTGAGTTATAGTGGAAAGAGAATATGAAATGGTAGCAAATGCTACCCCTGATAAAATGAATTGTTACAATATCTGTGTAAAACACTTTAGCAGCAACATTTATGTGGAGTGTAAATATGATTCAATTCTTTCCCCTAGTGCTTCTTATTTAAAAAAGAAATATTAAAGAAATAATAGGATGAAAATAAAGGTTTATTCCAAGGTGTTTTCATGCTGGATTATTTATATCATGGAAAAAGATGGTAATGGCCTGTCTATACAAAAACAGAAAATCAGTTAAGTAAGCTTTGTCATATCCACATTATGAAATATAACACTACTAATAAAAATGCTTTGCATAACTATTTAACATAATGGAAATCATAATAAATTAGGGGCAAATGAACTGCAGAATTCCAATGGGGGTAGGGGGAGGGGTGGTGATTAAGTATGTGTGTGTGAGAAAGATAGAAGTAGGTGGTCAAACTATTTTTAAATTATAGTGATTTTTGGAGGATTATTACATTCATATATTTGAAGTTTTAAAATGTGTCCATTTATGTGTGTGTATACATGTGTCTGGGTGTCTGTGTGAGATTAAATGTATACATATATGTGTTTTCACATAGTGTATTGTCTTTTAAAAAAATACTGTTAGAAGAGCAGAATGTCTGACTTTCATTAGCTGAGTTCTGATTTCTTTTATGCTACAAATACTATACTTCTGTTTTGTGCCACATCACTATTTCATATAAATTGTTCAAAATATTTTATTACAAACTTAATATTTGTGATTACTTACACCATCATTCTTATATTGCCTGCCATCTCTTTAACCAGTGATCAACTTCCCAATGGTACTTCTCCAAATTCCCGATGCCACAGTCACAGGCACTCAAGAGGCAAATGCATAGAGAAATGTCCAATATGAAAACCTCATGAGTATGGAGAACATTTCCATGGTATGAAATAATAGTCTTTTAAAAATGTAGCTCAGTGCTATCATGCATAAGGAAGTGTTGGATCTCTAACACTGTAAAAGAAACACATACAAAAATAATGTAGAAGAAAAGGAAAAAAGTATGTATCAATCATATTTAGTCCTGTGTTCACTGGGCGAATCTCTCTTAAGAAAATGGGAGGTAAGGAATGTGAAAGATCAAAGGAAGTTCACTTTCCAGTTGCTCCACAGCAGAAGTATTGTTTCTCAGAGAGGTAGATGACTAAAGGAATTTACTGAAATTCAACATTGAACAGTAAAATAACCATAGAAACACAAAATTTCAGCTTTCCAATATCCATGCTGCCAGTTCCCTGCAGAGGGGAGGAGTAACAGAAGCAGAAAGAGAGAAAAACATTGTGGATAAATTTGGTACAGAAGAACCTATAGAAAAGAGAGGGAGACTGATCTTAAGTGACCCAGGAACAGCAAAGCAAGCTGATGATTGAAAAATGTTTTGAATCTCTTGGCTGGTGATTGGAGTTGAGATAGGAGGCATTTGCACATGGCTACATGGCAGCTTTCAGTGGTGGGAGCTCAGGAGTTCATAAGAAAATCTTTTCAGCTTGTCCCAACAAATATGTGCTTTGGGATGCAGAATGTGCCTGGCCCAGCAAGACTGAAACAGACACAGAGATGATTTTACCCAGGGGAATCCAGCCCTGGATCTCTTTGTTTCTGACAGCTCATGCAACTAACTTGGAAGAAGCCATAAACTAGATAGATGTATCTGCAATTCAGGTCTGATTCTGAGTAATTTGCATCCTTAGTGGTAAAATATGTGAGATGAAAAGTTAGTTCAGTTACTCCACAAGTGAAATTTTTAGGAAGTCCTTGAAACCCAGACATTCAGAAGAGATCATACTCAGACGAATAACAGAGTGTGATTCTAAGTATCTCCTGATAAAGTTCCTAAGGCCAGTAAGAACTAAACCACAGCCACTGGAATTTCCACAGTTTATCCTACCTTGTACTGTGAGAAGGGAAGCTGAGAGCCACTACAACCAGCTTCATTTCCAGGCCACACCAGCTAGCATTGTGATGATAAGCACAAATATGTTAAATTTAGATTGCCCTTGATCTAATAGGTACAAAGAGAAATTTAAAGAAGGGTGCAACAGCATAGGCAGTAAACATCCATCCTTCTCAAGAAGTTTTGACCACTTCAGTGGAGATAAGACATTCATTTTCCATTAAAAATAGTTCCTTAATATTACAACGTAAAAATATACTATAAAATATTATAATATTATAAAATAATATTTTCCCAGATATTTTTGTCCTTGTTAAATTTTTTTTTCATTCTATATATGTTTGTGTGTGTGTATATATATTTTCTCACTATGCAGATTGGTGTGTGTGTGTGTGTGTGTGTGTGTGTATTCAATTGTTATTTAAGCTTGTTTTGATGTGGGGGGGGTAAAGTTTCATAGATTTGTTTTGTTTTGATTGATTGATTTGTTTATTTTTAACTTTGTTTTTAGTTTTATTGTCTTTCTTGCCTTCTCCTCCCTCTAATAGTCAAATTCTCTTGTTCTCTATTCCCCTCTACTGACTACTTTTCATTACTTTTTACTTGTTTTTCCTTTATTATCATCACCTGCTACTTCCTGATTCCACCTTGTTCACTTCCTTTTTCAAACTTTCTCTTGTATTACTAGCTCATTTTCTCTATATTAAAGGAGCTGTAATCCTACTATCTGTTGAAGATATTTAGTTTCTATAATTCCTGCCCCATACCATCATGTTGTTATGGTTATTAATATGGTAGAGAGTATAGCTGACATCTTCTATTTAAGGCTAAATCTAGTTTGTGACAGTTTATTGCTGTTGCTTATGTTAAATTTTGATACTCTCCATTCATCTTTGTGTCCTTTTTAGTACTGTAGAGTCATAGTAGCCACCTGACATTTATTTTAAGGTTGTATATCAGGCAAAGCTATTATTGCTATTGTTTGCTCCCCCTTTTCGTAAGAGATACTGGAAAGTAATTGGGACACTATAAGTACAAGGGATAGAGATCCTCCTGCTGAGATACATTCACAACTTAGTCAAGTGACAGGGAACCTCACTTCGTGTTTGAAGTAACCCCACTCAAATCCAACAATACTTTTAAAAGTAGAATAAAGGAGAGAAAACTACAGGGGCCTTATGCAGGCCCCAAGTAGGAACAGCTGGAAGGAGACCTCAGGTTGCACCCTGGACACGTACTCATACAACAGAAATAGAAGTTCCAAGATGATAGCTCAGAGGAAAACATAGCATTGCATGAGTTCACCAAGAGTCAGTTAAATCAGGAACAAACTGAGCAGAACCTGAGGTTGGAATTAGCACTTGAATTATGCTGAACCTAGGTGTTAAAGCTAAAAGATACAATCAACACAACAACAACAACAACAAAACCCAGCCACACATGAAGGAGGAAGAGGAATCCATTTCAACAGAACTCTGAAAATATGAGAAAATAGTCAAATAAATCTCCCCCCAAAACTCATACTCCCTAACAAAGCAACCCATAGATGTGAAAGTTGGTGAAATTCCATAAAAAGATTACAGGATCATTCTAAAAATGTTCAGTGAGCTAAAAGAAAACATAGGAAATGAATTGAGGAATCAAATACAAGAAATAAGAGACATTTCAATTAAAAAATAGAGATATTGAAAAGACAAAATGAATCCAATAAGAATTTCACTTAAAAGTAAATCAAACTAGATTGTAGATTCCGTAGAAAATAAAACTTTAAGCCTTGAAGACAGTTTATATGAACTTGAACATTCAGTATACAGTAAAGAAAAACAGAGTGAAAGACAGAGACCATGATCAAAATACACAAAAACTCTGGGACAACATTAAGACATTAAAATTTGAGAGTCATTGAACAGAAGAAAGCATGGAGATACAAGTTAAAGACATTAAGAATCTCTTCAGTGAAATAGTAACAGAAAATTTTTTAACCATAGAAATGAGATAAACTGCATATACAGGAAGCATCTAAATCACAAATAGACAAGATTAAAAAAAGCCTCTCCACAATACATCATAATCAAAATGCCAAGCAAGTAAAATAAGTAAAGAATATTGAAAACAAGGAGAGAAAAACATTAGGTCATTTTTAGAGGTAAACCAATAAGATTTACTTTTAATTTTTTAACTCAAAACCTTAATTAAGGAGGCCTTAAATGAGATATTCCAAGCTTTGAAAGAAAATTATTCCTAGACAGCCTGCTATATCCAGAAAAATTATCTCTCAGAATTGATGAGAAAATCAAAACTTTCCATGATGAGAACAAACTAAAAGAACGCAGGACCATTAAGCCAGTACTATAAAACATAAGGCTTTACTACATACAGAATAACCCCTAAACAAACTTCAGAACTTCCAAATAAATGGAGCCCTCTATAAGAGCAATTAGATAAGTAAAAGTTAAGACAAAATTAAATATATAAAGCAATCCAAAATGGCAGGAAATAACAAACACATATTCATAATAACACAGAGAGTAAATGGGTTCAACTTTCAAATTAAAAGACAGCAATTGGCAGAATGAATTAAAAAGCATGATCCATCTATATGCTATCTTCAAGAGTCTCACCTCATAAACAAAGACATCCACAGGCTGAAAGTAAAAGGGTGGTGAATAATATTCCATGGAAATGTAGTTAAAAATAAGAGGGAGTAGCTACTCTTGTATAGTATACTCTCGTATAGTATCTACTCTCGTATCTAACAAAACAGATCTCAAGCAAAAATTAATCAAAAGAGACAAAGACAGTTGCTACATAATGAAAAAGGAAACAAATCAACAAGAAAACATAACAATATTCAATATACCCCAAATCTGTGCGTGCCTAATTACATAAAATGAATACTTTTTGACAGAAAATCACAGATTGGCCTCAGTACAATAATACTAGATAATTTAACACAACCGTCTCACTAACACACAGATAATTTAGATATAAAATAAATAAAGATACTTATGAACTTAAATAAAATGGACCTAGTAGACATGTACAGAATATTTCACTCCAAAACATCTGAATTCACTTTCTTCTTAGCAGCTTATACAAGGTTTTCCAAAACAAATCATGTTCTACTTCACAATGTAAGTCTTAACAAATTAAAAAACATTGATACAATTATGTGTGCCTTATCAGATCATAAAGAAATGGAATTAAAAAGAAAAATTATAGAAGCCACATAAAGACACAGAGATTTAACAATATTCTTTTATATTAGGAAGTGATCATAGAAAAAGTGGGGGGAAAATTTTTAAAAAAATTTTAGAAATAAATGAAAAAAGAAAACAAACATAGCAAAATTTGGGGGACATGATGAGGCCATTCTAAAAAGAAAGTTTATAGAATTGGGCACCTACATAAAAAACAGAAAGATACCAAATAAAATTTGTAATGTTTAACCTCAGGGCTGTACAAAAAGAATAAGAATTAATTTCAAAATAAGCTGAAGAGAGGAAACACAGAACAAAATTAATGATATTAAGAATAAACAGAATCAATGGAAGAGTTTAATTCATGAAAATATAAGCAAGATACATAAACCTTTAGCCAAACTAACAAAAAGATAGACTGAAGACCCAAATCAACAAAATTAGAGATTACAAAGGAAATATCAAAACATAACTTGGAAATCCAGAGGATCATTAGAAACTATTTTAAAATCGTACACTCTAATAAACTGGAAAGTGTAGAAGGTATTGAAAAATTTCTAGACACATATGACCTAACAAATTGAACCAGGAGGATATAAAAAACATAAACAGACTAAAATCAAGTAATGAGATTGAAGTAGTATTCAAACACTTTCCAACAACAACAACAACAAAAAAAGCCTAGGATCAGGTAAATTCACAAACTCCATCACACTTTTAAAGAAAAACTAGAGTCAATAGGTTTTTTTTAAAAAAAGTTTTCCACGAAATAGAAAGGGAAGGAAAACTTTCAAATTCATTTAATGAAACCATAATTACCCTAATATCAAAACAAGACAAATACACACCAAGGAAAGAAAAAATCACAGACCAATATTCCTTATGAAAATACATGCAAAAATCCTTACTATAATATTGGCAAACTGTATGCAAAAATGCACGGAGAAGATTCTACAGTATGATCAAGTGGGTTTCATTCCAATGATGCGAGATTGATTCAATATATGCAAGTTAATAAGTGTAATTGGAGGCATAAATAAAATTAAAGACAAAAATCATCTGACTATATCAATAGATGCAGAAAAGGCATTTGACAAAATCCCTCATTCATTCATGTTAAAAATGCTGGAGAAACTAGGGATTGAAGGAATTTACCTCAATGTTATAAAGGATATATGTACAAATTCATAATCAACATCATACTGAATGAAGAAAAACTGAAAAATATTTAATCAAGTCTGGAACAGCAAAGCTCTGTACCCAGAGAAATCACACAAGAGAAGCAATTTAAAGAAATACAAATAGGAAATTAAAAGGTTAAATTATCTGCTGATGACATGAAACTATATCCAGAAGTCTCCCAAAAATCTACTAGGACTTCTAGAGCTGACAAATAAATTCAGCCAATTAGCAGGATAATGGATCATTTTTTTAAAAAAGAACTACTTTCCTATATTTTAATAATGAATCCTTTGAGAAAGAAATCAGGAAAAATATTCTTTTTACAATAACTACAAAACTTAAAAATTTGGGGGAATTAATGTAACCAAGGAGATGAAAGACCTCTACAATGAAAACTATAGAATACCGGAGAAAGAAAATTAAAAAGACCTCCCATGTTCTTAAATAGGCAGAAATGATATTGTCAAAAACGCCATATTACAAGAAGAAGCATTATATATTTACAATGCAATTCACTTCAAAATACAAATGATGTTCCTCATAGAACTAGACACAAATCAGTTTTAAAATTTATCTGTAATAATTAAAGACTCAGAATAGCTAAAGCAATACTGAGCAAGAAGAGCAATGCTAGAGGCATAAAAATACCTGATCCCAAATTATACCGCAGAGCTACAGTAACAGAACGGTATGTTATTGGCATCAAAATACCTATAAAGCAAACAGTCACAGAGAGGGGACACAGAGATGAAACTCACAATAAAGTCATCTGATGTTTGACAAATATACCAAAAACCTATGTTGGAGAAAAGATAGGCTTTTTAACAAATTGTCCTAGGGAAACTGAATATCATATATAGAAGCACAAAATTAAATCTATATCTCTCACCTTGAATAAAGTCAATTCAATGTACATCAAAGACCTCAGAATTAGATCAGAAACTTCAAATTCTAGAAGAAAATATAAGATTAACTTTTGAATATATTGGCACAGGCACTGATTTCCTTAACAAGATTCCTAAACTCAATAAATAAAACCAAGAATCAATAAGTGGGATTGCATAAAATTCAAAAGCTTTCACATAGCAAAGGAAACAACTAAGAGTATGAACAAACAGCCTAAAGTATGGAAGATAATTTTTAGAATCTAGTCTTCTGACGTGGGATTAATACCCAGAAGCCCCTCCCCCCACACACACGGTACTGAAGAGATGAAACACTTCAGATCAGAACAAAATTAATGATAATAAGAATAAAATATACATAAATTTATATATATGTATATGTGTGTATGTGTATCAGCAAGAACCAAATAACCCAATCATTAAAAGAAAAAAAAAAAACTAAAGAGGCATTTCTGAAAAGAATAAATATAAATGGCCAAGAAATAGATATAGAAAATGTTCTATATTTCTATATTTCTAGTAAGCAGGGATCTGCAAATCAAAACTACATCGCAATTTCATTGTTCTCTATTTAGAAAGGCAATAATCAAAACTAAAAATAATAGTAAATTTTGGTGAGAATGTGGGGGAAAAAGGTACACTGTTATGTAATTTTGGGGACTAAAAATTAGTACAACCAATCCAGAAAGCAGTACAGATATTCCTCAAGTAACTGAGAATGAAATCACCATATGACCTAGTTGTCCCACTCCTTGGTGTTCATACAAAAGAACTAAAGTCAGCATACTATGTGATATATGCATACAAATTATTATTGCAGTACAATTCACAGTAGTCACATTATAGAACCAAACAAGGTGCCTGTCAGAAGATGAATGCATAAAGAAAATGTGTTGTGTGTGTGTGTGTTTGTGTGTGTGTGTGTGTGTGTGTGTTTAATGGAATATTACTCACCATAAGAGAATAAAATTTGACATATGATGATAAATGGAGAGAAGTGGAGAATATCATGCTAAAGGAAATAAACAATACTAGAAAGTCATGGGTCAAATGTTTTCTCTTATAGGCAGAATTTAGTGCAAAATAATAAAGGGGCGGGGGGTGATCTATGAAACTGGAGTAGAGACCCATGGAAAAGAGAAGGGAGGAAAAAAGGGGAAGGAGGAGGAAGGAGGAATAGAAAAACAAAGAACTGTTGATATGAAAATGACCTGCTTATGTGACCTACATGTATGAATATGCCACAGTGAATTCTATCTTTATGTATAATGCACAAACTTAAAAAACAATAAAAAAAGAGCAGACAATTGTATAGTAGAGAAACAGGAGGATGGTGACAGAGGTGGGGAGGGCAAAATGAAGTACTGTGGACTGAAATTAAGCAAATTGTATTCCATGTGTGTATCATTGTGTCAGAATGTACCCCAATATTATCTATTATCCTATGTACTACTAAAAGAATGTAAAATTGTAAACATTCACCACTAAAAGCATTTAAAAATTAAAAAAATGTCTCTGTGCTTAGACCAACCAAAAATTATGGCTTTCTATTTATCAATGTGTTCCATTCTGCCCAGGGCATCTTTGACTATCTCTGGTCCATAAACATATTCTAAAAAGCTTCCTACTAAAACTTCATAATTCTACATATTTCATTTAGAAATGTGCTCTGTCTTTAAATGATGTTAGGTGCACATGAGAAAAGTATGGATTTATTTTCCTTTACCTACCAGTAATCTATTGTTTTAGTGTCAAATATTGAAAATGCTTTCAGTTTTGAGACTGATATTTATTAATGTGAGCCTATTTTTAGATTCTCTATTTGGTTCCATTTTTATCTGTTTTCCAATTAGTATGGAAATGTAAAATTATCTTGATTACTATAGCTTCATAGGATTACATTGTAACTTTATGATTGCTATAGCTTTTTGAAATCTGATGTACTGAAGCTGTATGCAGTTGAAATCAAATAGTGTGCATGCTCCAACTTAATCATTCTTTTTCAGAAGTGTTTTGTCTATTCTAAGTCATTTATATATTCCCATTGGTTTAGCTTATCATTACCTATTAAAAATTCATCATTGATGATTATTGAGATTACATTAGATCTATAGGATAACTAGGAGAGAATTTTCATATTGACAGTATTTATATATACTGTTGATGGAAATCTTATGTTTTTCTTTTACTTAGGTCTAATTTAGGTAAGTAATATTTTGCGTTTTCAGTGTAGTGGTTTTGACCATTCTTTGTTTAATTTATTTCACTGTTCTTTGTACATTTTGAAATGATCTTAAATATAATTTTAAATATACATATTCTTTCCAAGTCTTATTTTCTGGCATATGGAAATTTATTTGTCTTTTATGAATGTTTTTATTAATTTTAAAACTTTACTAATTTGCTAATTTATGAATTTATTTAGTCCTTAAGATTTCTATACAATCATGTCTGCAAGTAGCAACTATTTTATATATCTTTCTCATCTTTATATTTTTATTTACTTTTCTATTTCCTTTAACCTCCAGTGCAATGTTAAATAAAACATATGAGAAAGAACAAAATAACCAAAATCTGCATCCACAGGTGAAGAGAATTTATGTATATTCATTCAGTAGAATTCTACCCATGAATTATGGGTCTACAATAAGATAAAAGAACTGTTGCACATGCAGTAATGTTCTTAAGTTGCAAATTCCTTTTGTTGAGTTGAAGAATGTAGAAGAAAAATTCAGTACATACTGTATGAGTTTGTTTATGTAAAATTTGGGAAAATGCAAACTAATTTATAGAAAAGAAAACAGATTGGCAGCTGCTTAATGTCGGAAAGAATCATGGATGGGAGGAGCAGGATGCCGGGATTGCAAACATGCACAAGAAACTTTTCAGGAGAGTGAGTTGCAAACTTAATTTCTTGATTGTGGTGATGGTGATTTCTACTTGTGAGGTTAACGTTCTTCAAGTTTTATATGTCACATTCATTATGAGCAAATTATAAATTAGTATCATTGGAAAAATGATAAAAATGGAACAACTTGGAATTTAAAAGCATTCTACTAAATAATCAATGGGTTAAAATTAAAACCAAAACAGAAATGAAAAATTATTTAAAATAATAATGAAACCTCTACATATCAAAACCTGTAGGCTACATTAAATAGTATTTAGAGAAATAGTTTAAAATGCCTATGAGGTTAAAATAATAAAAATAAATATATTGCATTTTAGACTAATACAATTATTAATAAAAAGTAAACTAGGTGAAAGTACAATATAAGTTAAAATAAATATAAAAACAAATTTTATAAAAACAAATTTTATAATAAAAAATAGTTATGAATAAGCTTCATAAGAAATATCCTAAAATAGTGAAAGACTATTAAACACTCCAGAAAGTCACTAGGGAGAGTTGAAGAAATGGAAGGAAATATCCTCTCTTATTTAAAATGATTATACATTGTCAAAAATCTGTCTCCTTATTTTATTCATAAATGGATCATGATTTAACAAAAAGTTTCTGAGATTTTATGTGCAGCTAGTCATCTTAAAGTTCATATAAAAATAAGCATTCAAAGTTGCTATAAGTTATTGAAAAGAAAGCACTATAAAGACTGGTTAATTTTTTTTAGATGTGAAAACCCATTGTGGGCTGAGGATATAGCTTTGTTGGTGGAGTGCTAGCCTTGTACGTAGAAGGCCCTATGTTCAATCCTCAGCACCACAAAAATAAATAAATAAGTCCCCTTGCAATGCATTCGTGATGAAAACAGCACACTGCTAATGCTTGAGTAGACTGCAGACAGACTGATGGAATAAAATAGAATGTTCAGAAATAGATCTATCCACAATTAGAAATGTATGATAAATCGAATATTTCAAATTACTATGCAAAGATTATATTTTTAAAAATTATTGTTAGGAAAACCGGAAGCCTTTTTAGAAATGCATGAAATTAGACCCAGTCTTCATGCCCTGCATTGGAGTCAGCTGGCTAAGTTGCTGCATGTACCGAGTGCATTCAGTTTTACTGCTGTGTAATATATCATGGTATTGATGTGTCACTATTTCGTTTGAGTTTTAACTCTTCCACTGAAACATGTCTGGATTGTTTCCAATTTTTGACTATTAGAAATAAATTTGCTGAATTTGCATATACAAATTTTCCTGTGGACATAGCTTCTCATTTCTTTGTGATAAATGTCCAGTAGCTCAGTTGCTGTATCATATGATGTCTGCATGGTGTTTTTTGCTTTTTTAAAAAAATATATATTTTTTGTTATCACCGCATGCTATTTATATACAATGCTGAGAATCAAACCCAGTGCCTCACAGGTGTTAGGCAAGCACTCTATTACTGAGCTAAAACCCCAGCCCTGCATGTTTTATTTTTTGAAGAAAATGACACATTGCTTTCTAAAGTGATTGCCACATTATTTTATTCCACTGGTAACGAATGACCCATTTTCTCTGGTTCCTAACCAGTATTTGTTGTTACTTAAAAAAAAAAAAAATGTGTACTCTTTCTGAAACTTGACAGGAGATGGTATGGTATTGATTCATTGTGGTTTTAATTTGCTTTTCAAATGGCTAATGAAGTTGAATCATTTCAGATGACTCCTCGCCATCTATGTATTACCTCTGAATGTCTGCTCATGTCCCTGTCATTTTCTAATTGTTTATTTATACTGTTTGTTTTGCTACTAAGTTCTGAGATTTCTTTATATATTCTAGATCCTCATCCTTTGTAAGTTAAGTGGTTTACAATATTCTACGATTGTGCATTATGTAGCTTGATATTTTATGTGCTTATCAGGTTCTTTCCAAAAACAAAGGTTTTAATTAAAATTGATGAGACTGTATTTACCAATGTTCCCTGTATTTTTTTTTTTTTTACTTTTTACTTTTACATTTCAGGTTTAGGTCTGCACTTAATTTGAGCTAATTTTTATATAAATTGTGAGATGTGGGTTGATGTTCATTTTTTTTTCCATGTCCAGTTATTTCAGCACCAGTTTTTGAAAAGCCACTTTTCTCTACTAAAATTCTCTTGCACTTTTATTAAAAATCATTTGAGGATTTGTAGATCTCAGAAAAGCATAGAGGACACAAGAATGTAAGTATATCATTGGTGCTTTCACAATCCTCCTTTACCCTCTCTGCCCCCAGGTGGAGACAGAAAGGAGCTCAAGGTGTACCACAAGAAACAGTAGCAGAAGCTTAATAGAGAAGACTTTCAGAAGAGCAAATACCCATCCTTCAAAGATCAGGATGCTTGGTCTACAGGATTAATCAACACCAAGGAACACCAAGTGTAGGTGTAGTCCCAGAATTTCCAGGTCAATTATTATATGCAGAAATTATTATATGTAGCAAAAATCCCAGCAACTGCTGGAGCAGCAACCTGGAAACTGGAGGAGTTACTAACCCATACCCTGGAGACCCTGCCTCTCTGGTTGGGTTTTGAGGGAGGCAAGTTTTTGGAGTGCCTTCTTTTCTGTACTCCTTGGCAAACTTCCCTGCAGTAGAAGCCACACTCATGAGTCTTAGTAATGCCCAGGAGGTCACTTTGAAAGGCTTTAGAATCCAGCTTGATGTTAGAACTCAAGCTCCTATCCAGAATCTCTCTTATTCTCAGATTTCACTGGCTTTCTCTCACACTAAGATTTCTTTGAGTAGACTCTTGTTCTCTCCCACAATATCTGGGTACAAAGAGGTGACAGAACGAGTTCGGGTCCAGGATGTTACTGAATTTTTAAGAGTAGTCTGTGCTTGCAATGTCCTACAGAGCCATTCAGGATGAGGAGATGATATGGTGAAATTTTAATGTTTTTTGATTTAATACTTCTCTCTATATTCCATGGGAAAATAGCCAAGTAGGAGATATATGTGTTTTTCTGAAAAACACATATATATGTATATATCAAAGATATTGTAATTATAAGCACAGTTTTAAAAATTGCACTCAATATTCGTAAAATCAAAACTTTAAAAAATTTCCTACGTGTTTCCTACTGAGGAATAACATTGCAGATTGGCATGATTACTAGAAGAAGGTTTATGCAATGATTTTTTAAAAAAAATTTTTCTATTCTTTTATCTTTCACTGTCTAGTGGTGGTGTTTTGGCTATCTTGTTAACAATTTTTTTTTTTAAATTCGAAGACTTTAATAATATTACATCCTACCTTATAAAAGTTTTAATTTTACTTTTCACATGTAGGTATTTGATGAATTCACATGATAATAACTTATGGTATGACTTAGATGTTCAATTTCACTTTTTTCCTTGTAAATTTTTGATTGTTCTCTGTCAATTGAAATTGTCCTTTCTTACTGGTGCCTTGGCGACAACTGTAATCCCAGCAGCTCAGGAGGTGAGACAGTAGAATCTCGATTTCAAAACCAGCATCAGCAAAAGCGAGAAGCTGAGCAATTCAGTGAGACCCTGTTCCTTAATTAAAGACAAAAAATAAGGTTGGGGATGTGGTTCAGTGGTGGAGTGCCCCTGGGTTCAATTTTTGGAACCCCCCACCCCCGCAAAGAACTATCCTTTGTCCACTGCTTCCTAGTACCTTCCCCCGCAAAAAATGTTCTTTGTCCACTGCTTCCTAGTATCTTCTCTATCACATAACAAGCATGTGTTAACAAATTTTGTATTTCTGGGCTCTATTTTCTGTGGTGGTTTTTATGTGTACCTTTAGTCATAAACATGTTAATTTAGTTATTATGCAACTAACATAGCCTAGATGTTTGTTAAGGCATATCTTTGTATCTTGTAATTTATCAAGAGTTTCTGTAAATTTTATTGGGCATTTATCTTTTTTAACAATTTAAAATTAGCTTTTGACTTTCCAAAAAATATCCTAAATTTTATCGGGATTGCATTGTATTTATCGGGATTGGATTGTATATATTTTCAGAAGAATTAACAACCTTATAATACTGAGCTTTCCCAAATCATATTAATGATTTGTTTACAAATGTGTTTCTTTAAAAAGTGTCTCCATGGGGATTATTAAATCATAGATGTCTAGAATACAACTTTATACATTTATTTCTTAATTTTCATCATCACTTAATTTTCATTATTATCTGGTACTTTATATGATATTATTAGTTTTATTATTAATCTTTGTTTTTGTATAAAGAATTCAGTTGATATATTCATATGTATTTGGAATTCAGAAATTTAGTTTAATTTTAACTTGAATAACTTACCTGGATATTGTTTTGGACTTTACAATTTGAAAATTAATGAAATTCATATCTTTCTAAAATATAATCTTTTGGGCACATTAGCATGGGTCTATCTCTTGATTCTCTACTCTATTTAATTTATTGATACACCTCCCCTGCCCTGTACCTTACAGCAATGATTACTATAGCTATAAGTCTTGAAATCAGGCAGATTGAGTTCTCTCATGTCAGTGTTTCTTAAATTATTTCAGCTATTATAGTTCTATGTATATATTTAATAATATATTTATATATATGCATATATTTCAAGAAATCTTTTATAGATTTACAAAAATCATCTGTGTTAGTAATGGTGTTTATTAAAAATTAATCAGTTTGGGAAGAATTATCATCTTTACTATGTTGAGACTTCCGATCTATGGCTGTGCTATATTTCTACATATTTATATTTCTGATCTTGGCTTACAAGCCCTGAGAATACTTTTCACATATATATGTAAAAATATATATGTGTAAATATAATATTTTACATTTTGTTGTAAATAAATTATACTCAATATTTAGAGCCCACATATTCATCCTTGTATATAGAGACAGATTTTCCTGTTATGTATGAAAATATATGTTAAGACTTGCTAAATCATATATTAACTACAAATTTTTATTTTTTTCTTTTACAAACCCCTTGGGATTTTCAATTTAAACCATTATTTAGTTTTAAGATAGGGTCAAATTGATTTTTTTCCTTTCCATTCTATATGTTTTTTTTTTTTTTTATTTCTTATCCTTCCTTTATTGCATGGACTATAACTTTCAGAAATATATTGAGTTTTACTGGTGAAATCCTTGTTTACTGATTTTTGGTGGAAATAATTCATTTCATTTCATTACTTCAAATACAATGTTGGTAATAGGTGTTGTGTAAGTGAGTTTTATAATTTTAAGGAAGTCCCTTCTATTCCTATTTTTTCTCAAACTTTTTTTAACATATGAATAATATTTTTTCAAATAAATTTCATATTCACTTCTATGATCATATGATTTCTTCTTTACATGTTAATAGGATGGGCTGGATTATTGAAGCAATCTTGCATTCCTGGAATGAATTCTACTTGGTAATGGTGTATAATTATGCTATCAATAGTGCGTAATTTATATATTGTTGAATTTTGCTTGCTAATATTTTGTTAAAGATTTACATCTATATTTATGAGGAATATCAATATGCAGCTTGCTTTATTTTGTATTGCCTTTGTTGATTTTATGTCAGGGTAATTCTAATCTCACTGCATTGGGAAATGTTCCATCCTTTCTATTTCAGGAAGTGATTGTATAGAATTAGTGCTAATTCTTACTTTGACATTTGGAATCTATGAATGTTTTCTTATAAAGCAGAAAAAAACAGAGATGAAAGAGAGGGAGGGATGGGGAAAATAGTGAGATTTAAGGGAAGGTTCTTCCAAGTCTTAGAGTGTCTAGTGTGCTATGAATATGGAAAATATTGAAATTGGAAAATTATTATTTTGCAAGCCTGATGCTGTTGATGGGTGTTTAATATAAGGAAAAACTGTAATGGGGTGCAAGATATTTATTTAAGTGTTTTTTTCCATCACTTAGTAGTTGAAAGGAAAGAAAACATTACAGAGTATAAAAATAGGAAAAAAAATCATGATTGGGCTATCAAAATTTACATAACCAACAAAAGGTAGGTGGATCTTATGTGCCTTCAAAAACAATATTCTTAGAAGAATACAATACTATTTTTCAACATTCCATCCAAGAATATAGCCCGGATGTAATTGTTAAGAAACATGATATGAATACAAAATTGGAAATATTCTATTAAGAAAGAGGGAAATTTATTCTTCAAATATATTTTAAAAGTGAAAGAAGAGTTGTAGAACTTCCAGATTATAGGTTTTAAAGGAGAAAATTGCAACACATCTAGTTACACATATTTTAATTGGCTTTAATTATGATTCTAGAAAGGATGGCAGTCCAGACTGAAAATGATTGAAAAAACTCCACCCCACCCCAAAGACAAGTTGTGTTTAGGGCCAGAATATAAAAGGAAAAAAAGGGAAGCGATGTGCAGAAAACAGAAGTGAGGTAAGAAAGTGTGATTGACTACAACTTACATTGTCTTACTTAAACATGGTTTGAACAAGTTGGCTGACTGCTTATAATTGTTAGAATCTCACCTACTTGGGCTGGGGATGTGGCTCAAGCGGTAGTGTGCTCGCCTGGCATGCGTGCGGCCCGGGTTCGATCCTCAGCACCACATACAGACAAAGATGTTGTGTCCGCCAAATACTAAAAAATAAAATAAATATTAAAATTCTCTCTCTCTCCCTCTTTCTCACTCTCTCTCACTCTAAAAAAAAAAAAAAAAAAAAGAATCTCACCTACTTGTTACAAGAGTATGCTACAATTGTACATCATGTAAGGTTATAGCTACTATGCATACAGAAACTTTTAATTCATATCTAAAATATATATGAAGACAGTTTAGTCTAAACTTAACACAGATCTAGAATACACGACAACTAAATGCTATACCTGACCCTAGGTTGGACACTCTCCCAGAGAATGAATGCTGCAAAGGACATTACTGAAGACAAATTGGAAATTTTAGTTTAAACTTATATGAATGCTAATATATTGAAGTTGGTTCAAGACATAGATAGACTAACTGCACTGTATATGAAATATACACTGAAATAATTAGTAAAGAGGCATGATATATTTACATTAACTCAAATGGCTCAGCTATCTCTTTCTCCCTCCTCTCATTTTGCTTACTAATATTTTGTTAAAGATTTACATCTATATTTATGAGGAATATCAATATGCAGCTTGCTTTATTTTGTATTGTCTTTGCTGATTTTATGTCAGGGTAATTCTAAGAGAGAGAAAGAGAAAGAGAGAGAGAGAGAGAGAGAGAGAGAGAGAGAGAGAGAGAGAGAACGAACATGATAAAGCAGATGAAGTAAACATTAATAATTAACAAATCTGAGTAAAGTCTATACAATTGTTTTTGCATTCTTCCTTCAATCTTTTTTGTATATTTGAAGATATTCCCAAATAAGAAGTTTTAAAAGATTAACTAGTTATCAAGTTCCCTGAGCTAATAAAAGTGAGCTCTTGAAGGACCGATGATGACTTTCAAAACAGGATAATAACATTATGTATCTCAGAATGTTGCAAGGAAGGATTAAAAATATCAACATTTGCAGGATTCCTGTAACAGTGCCTGGAGAGTAGGGAACACTCAGTAAATGCTGCTTTCTAGAGTGTGTTGTTGTGGTGGTGGAAATTCCTATTATCATTACTGTTACCAAGCTCAGAGGTCAAAGGGACTCCATGACAGAGTTCACACTAAACACCAGCTACCTTGATTTCCACATCTGATTTTTTTTTTCATCTGCATTTTATCTCTTCTTTTGAGGTTGGTCTATATTGTGACTGTCAGACCAAAATATTTAGCCTTAGTTTTCCAATCATTTGCATTGAGAGAAAATGCTAAGTAGGTATATACTGAATGTCTCCCTTGTTTTTCAGATAGGTCAGCTCTAGACTCTGACATTGAAAGGATTGTCAGAGAGTTCAGTAGTGAAACTTTCGAACATCACTTAGGGAATTTGAAAATGCTTGAGTTTCATAGCATAGTGTGCATGTCTTGTGGCAATTTAATCTCAAATTGTCACAGTTATTGTTAACTATTTGTAGTTTATAAATGTGTTCATGAACATTTTAAATGCCTGGTTCATCATATAAATCGCCTTCATTTTACTGATGAAATACATGAAGTTCAACAGGTTTGTCTGACTTGCTCAATATCATGTTGCTAAATTATAGTGGTGCTTCTTAGAAGAAATTATTATTATTAACTCTTTGCTTAGCACAGGGTTCTCCCCTTAATTTTCATTCAATAAATGTTCTAAGAAACCTGAGGTTGAATCTGGACCCAGATTCTGCCTCTAAACCCAAGCATTTTCACTGTAATGCTGAGTAACTGGTTTCAAAAATAGTTTATTACTTTTAACCATTATAGTCTGATTACTAAAATTTAAATCAGTATCTACAGATCCCTGTGGAATACATGTTTTATATTGGCTTTTAGGTAAGACCCTATCGTGCACAAACACTCTGAAAAGTTTTAACTTGGAGGCTCATCAATTAGACTTCATGCTGAAGACATAGGAGATTAAAAAGAAAAAATCACTTCTAGATATAAAGTGTTGAATAGAGATTTTTTTAAAAAATTTGTTGCTTATGGGGAAATAATCACTTGTCTCTATCTAAAGCTGATCCAGTCTCCTTTATTTGATTGATTGTTGAATCTATTGATGAGTGAGCTGTTCAGTCAGAATCCCAGCAGCAAGGTCAGTGGATTGTGATTCCTGAGCCCTAAGGCTGGGGTCTTTGTGGAGGAGCCTCCTCCCTGCATGAGCATTTTGAGTATGCAGAACACATCGGCTCAGCCTGAAGCCGGCAGTTAGTTCGCGCACCACACACACACACACACACACACACACACACACACACGCGCTTTCCCTTCAAGTGAGGCTTAGCAACTGCAGTCCCAGCCTCTTAGGCTGAGGTACCAGCAGCCACATCCTGATTTGTTGGTGGAGCGCGGGAGTCCAGTTTCAGAGATACCGGGTAAGACGCAGCTGTCACAGCTAGTGGCAGACAGCCACTTCTTTCCAGCTGCTTCCCCAGCCCTGGCAAGAGGGCACCCTCTTCCAAAAGCCAGTCTGCCAGGGAGGAGGTTATTCCGTGCTCAAGGTAAGACTGCTTTCTACTTCCTTTCTTTTCCTTACGTGCCAGCTACCTCGCCATCCACTTTCAGGTAGGCTCTTGAAATTTCTTATCAGTATACTGTAATCACAGCATTTACTTTGACTGAGAAAGTCATTTTACTAAAGAAGACAGAATAGTTAAGTGCTTGATAGTTCAGCAGTGATTTTTCTGATTAAAGTTTTTGTGCAGACGGTGACTCCACTTCTCTCTCCCCACCCTTACAAATATTCTGCAAATATGAGCCTCAGCCTCATTTTGTGATTCATTGGCAACTTCATATTTAGCATAAGTGTGTGATTCTAACCTTTGAGTTAGATGACAATTGTTATGCAACTCTGCATGTGTAATTTAAAGACCTTTAAATATTCTCTCCTTCTGCTGGGAAAAACATACATCAGTCTTCTAAAATAAAAGCCAACTGGTGGGAGCTATGAATTCAAACTCTTCAGCATTTAACATTCAGTGGTATAGGCAGGAGTGAAAGTTGCTGAATCACAGAAGTTTAATATTCATGCAAATTGCTGTATTTGTCAGAGAAAGCCAGGAATCAAATATCTTTTCATCTATTTGAGCAGTTATATAGATCTCAATGATGTGGATTTGAAGAAGGGAAGTTTGGGGTTGATATAAGTAATCTGTTGTGGTAAAGTGGGAAAACTGATTATTTGACATGATAAAGACTTAAATGGAGGATATTTTTTCTGCCAAAATGAATTAGATGTAAGGTCCTATTTCAAGATCTTTTAGTTTCTTTCTCCAAACAAAACTGTAGTTTGTTGGTCTGAGTTTCTTTGCCTTACTGATATTAATCTTATTAATGTTATTGCCCCTAACATTCCTTGACTGTACATGTTTTCTAAGAAAAACTTCTAAGAAAAATTGATAGAGAAAATTAGAACTTTTAACATTCCTCCTCCTTAATATTATTTTAATTATTTCATGTATATCATCTCACAAAAAAATTTGCGAGACACTAATTACCATGATTTAACTAATCAAATCAAAGTGATCATAAAGAAAATGTTTTCAAGACATCAGTCCTGTACGCAAGTCTGGACTGTGGCAACTCCAAGTTATCACTGAACCCAGTAGAGAGGCTGTAAATGGAGTTTGTGGTAAACAGACAACTAATCAGAGACAAAGTTTTTTTGTGACTCATTTTATAAGCATCACTTTGTATGTTATGAAATTACTGTCTCTTTTCATTACTCTTGTGGGAAATGCCTCCAAACCATGATAAGAATACTCTCTATGAGGATGCCTGAGTTCTCATGTGCGATCCCAGCATTCAACTTCAGTAAATCTAACTTTATGCTTGAAAGTTGTGGCACCACTTGAAGTCAGGTATCTCCTCTGCTAACTCTAGGGACCCACCCTTGGAGCCCAAGGGGCTTTGTGAACCTGCCCCTCAGTGTGGTGTGGAGGAGGTAAGGGTTTCCATCTTCACTTGCCAGTTATGTTCAATGCAGCAGATCCTTCAGCATCACTCAATGGAGACCCTCAATCTATAACAAGAGTTTAACATTTGTTAAATGGAAAATGGAGGTACTGCTGTTGGCTCCCCAAATATCTGCAGTTTCTACACTGGATATTCATAAGGTAATTTGACTCAATAGATCCTATAGTCCTCTACATAATAACAAATACACCAAGGGAGCACAACTTTATGTTTTCTTACTTCACATTTTGATTCACACGTAACCTTAAATAAACCTGCTCACATAGTTTTCCCATGGAAACTGATGGTATGGTATTGACGCTGCTCCTAGAAAAATCAGGAGATCAGAAGTGGCAAGCGAGATATGGCACACATAAGTTTTGTTGTTGTTGTTGTTGTTGGATGGGCTAAATTTGAAATGGAAACTTGGAAAGAGAGAAGATACCCTCTTTTTGGTTTTCTTTTGCCAAATATGGCCAACTCAGTCAGCAACCTAAGAGATCCAAAGATGTGATTTTTAACCAGGCCCTCTGTGGAGGTGAAATGTAATTTACTTCAGTTGTTGAGTTAGCTTTTGTGCCAGCTATCTCACAATCCATTTACAGGTAGGCTCTTGCAATTTCTTACAAGGTCTCAGTCACTCACCCTTCTCTCTAATGTAGATTTGTGAGGCAGGTTAAAGAGTTAGCCAGTTGCTTGCACATTATGGATCACCATTCTGAGCTGTCTTTGCTGAGAGGGAATCAATTTCATTTTGTTTGGAGCCAGAGGTGATGACTCCTCTGTCACTGTAATGGCTCCTAGTCACCAGCCTTCTTAATTTTTAAACACATTTTTCCTCCTACAACTGATAGCCTTTCCTGGTTAGTTTGGTGAATTGGTGTTTTGGGATTCATTATTTTTTTTAATAAAGGAAAGAATGAATACTATGGATTAAGTATAGAGTTGGGTTATTAGCAATATTCAGTGTTGTTAGGTTGCATACATTTCAGTTCTCACCAGTGAGTGGGTTAGAGCCAATGGTGCAAGCCACAGGCATTTCTACATATGCATGATGACTTTATAGAACTATGATGAACAACCAAAAGGAAGGAAAAAAATAAAATAATCTATAAACTTTCATAAAATTCAAACAGGTGCTGAACACCAAGTAAACCATGTAGTTATGCTCACAAGCTGATTTTCCTCAAATTGCCTTGGATTATACACTAATTCTAACAATGGCAGATTGTATGCACCTTTCACTGGATGCACTGAATGATAGCTGTAAATTAAAATGAAGAGAAGAAAATACTCCACAGTTTCAATATTGAAGAGAGTCAGAATTCCAGATGGTAAGGCTTTTTATAGCAATACATTGGATAGTGTTGTAAGCTTCTATAGCTACTGCCCTATTATCTCTACTAAAATCCAGTTTGGTGAAGGGACTGATTGCTAAGAACCATCTTGCCAACCCAGGAACGTGAACTTCCACCTCATGTTAAAGTTTCCATCTTTGCTTGAGTATTTCCCTGGTATTTAAATTCCAAATTCAGTTGAAATACATAATATGACTTATTATTGTTTTAATTTTAGATTATAGCCTTTATTGTGTCTCTGATTCTGTTTTTTTTCCTTGGGTATCTGTCATATGTTGTGAATGCATTTGGGAAAAAAATGTGCAACTGTTTGGATTTGGACACAGAATGGTTATTAGACAGGTTTCCATCTGGTTTTTGAAATGTATCTAGTCTAAAGCCAACTTTTCTAATTATTCTGATTCTGTAAGGACATTTCTGATAAGAACAGAGAGAGTCTTAGCTCTAGCTCAGATTTTGCTTTATTCAGACTTCAGGTTTTCTCTGAAAGCATCATTTTTCTCTTTTCTATGCTCTCTAGTAAAATTATTACTGCCTCTAAATTCTGGGGCCACAGAGGCACCTTGCACAGGCTTAGGTATAGAAAGTGAGCCACCTAGTGGTAAAGAACACTAATTTTGATACTGTTAGTTCACCTTCCAAGTTGATGGGTGAGAAGGAAATTGTTAATTTTCTGTTATGTTTTAAAGAGGTATTTGATTTTTATGAAAGTAGCATTTAGCATTTTTTTCTGATTTTAAAATCAATTTTTGAGCTAACATACAAATTTCTTCACTTTATGCTTCATTTTCTAACTTGCTATGAACTTTTTCACCTCTCACCTGTTCCTTGTATGCATGTTTTAAAACTTTTTGTGTTGTTTTCCATGATACATACATTACATACACTTGTGAATATTAAATATCAAAATACCACTATAAAATAATTCATGTTTCCCCACAGTATGTATACTGTATTTTGGATAGCTTGTATTCATACACGCAATTTAATATATCGGCTTGCTCGTACCTTCAGAAACATTTGTCTATGAATATAAAAATATATATAAACACATATGTGTATATAAACATATGAAGGAAATGAAACAAAATAAATCTACACACCTACACATGCACACACATATTATGCTTTTATTCTAAATGAAAATAGAGATATTAGGTATTCTTTCCTATTGTTTTTAATACTATAATCTAGCTAATATAATAAAAGTGTTGCAATAGCATTTGTTTTAGTTTACTTATTTTTTTTCAAGTGACCTGTATTTTTATTATGTGGACCAGCACTAGCAATAGTATTAGGGGCATATCTCTTGACCTAAATTTACTCCTTGGATGTAAAGGTGTGGAGGTCATGCTCTTGGGAAGCAGAAGTCTCTAAATGCATGTGGCAAGTATGAGGTACTAATCCAATGAAGGATGCAGTTATTTCAGGTGGTTATTGCTCATTTAGAATAAGTAGGTGCACATGAGGGGAAGATAACATTGAAGGAGGATTATTGTTTGTTTGTTTTCCATTTTACTTGAATCAAAAGGAAAACAAAGTTGTGAAGTCAAATAGTAGGTAATTTGGTTAATTCCTTAATTCACTATTTGATAATGGTACTATTAGGGAACATATTGGCTGGGACCCTGTGAGGTGATTTGCTCGTTAGGTGTAGAATTAGTTCTCTCTTTGAGTGGCTCCATCTCATCTATACTGTTCTTCAACTGTAGTCATTTATTTGGGTAATCTGCTTGTGTAAACTAATAATTCACTTCACACATGTATTTAATTAAAGAATGTCATTGGATATAACTTTTCAAATAAGTCTTCTATAGTTTGAAATATCAATACAAATAGAAATTAGCAATTCCTGATTTAATCTCTGGAAGCTATCAGGTAATGTTTCATTTGGAGACCTAAATGGTGCAGAAAAACTCAATTGCCGTGTTCCAATTGATGTTCTTAGAATAGAATCAGATACACTAAAACATTTCTACTCATCATGTAACAGCTCCCATGTAATTGGGAGGAAATAAAAAGAAAAGATTAAAATAGTAAAAATTTTGAATATTTGAACATTTCAAAAATTACTACTAAATGTTAGATGTTCCTTAAAATGTCTATAAATTTTCAATTGAGATTTTACCTATGTATGTGGTGATTGGGAATATGATCTTAACTTAAAATATAGTTTGATTTTTCACAAGCCAGTGTCCCTTTCCTTGCAAAGTCTCAAAGCTAGAATTTTCTGTGTTTACTATATGAACATACACCTGTAACCATTTTAATGTATTCCAAATTGATGGCCAGTAAAACAACACAATTACTCACTCATTGAAAGAAAATAAGTGAGTAAAAGGAATAAAGCATCCTTTTTCACAAGTTCAGATCATGAAACTTTGCAAATCTCTTTCTAACACACACCTCTCCTCACTTGTTTTCTATTTCTCCAACAATCTCATGTACTTATGTAATATTTAACCACGGGTTTTCCATTTAAGACTGTAAAAATCCTTAGTCAACATTCACTCTCTGAATTGTGCTACATTTTGTTAATTATTTCCTACAATGTCCTTTAAATGCATGTAAATCAGACTTTTGATGAACCAGAATATTTTAGAGTTTCTCTGCATAAATCACACCAGGTTAAAAAAAAAATCAACCTGTTTAAAGAGCGGGGATATTTTTGGACCTTCCTCATTTGTCTCAGAGACTGAGGACATTTCAGCGCTGCTGCTTTAAGCATATGCCTTCAGGGACAGCCTGCACTCTTCTCAGAAAAACAGATTCTTCTGCTTATTCCTAGCTTTGAAGAAAACTTAGTATCTATTCACTGTACTTCAATAGAAGCTGTGAAAGGGCAGTTGTAGCAATATAAACACTCCTGTTATCTAGGCTAATTTTCAAAGGTGATATTCACTAATCAATATGTTTATATATTTAATTTTATAATGTTTATGATTTTCATTATTATTTAATTAAATGCAGTAATTTTTTAAAAAATCTCACTTCTATCTATGCCATAATTTAAGCATTTCAAAGTGATTATAAATGATCCTATACACTCAAGTAATAGGACAGTACTTAATCATTCTAAATAAAATGTGACTTTTAGAACCGCTTCAAAGATTTTTTTTTCATTTCATTGAGATGAAACCTTTCATCCTGTAGCTACAAGTAGTCCTTTTTGTTTTTTCTTTCTTTCTTCCTCCCTCCCTCCCTCCCTCCCTCCCTCCCTCCCTCCCTCCCTCTCTCTCTCTCTCTCTCTTTCTTTCTTTCTTTTTCTTTCTTTCTTTCTTTCTTTTTCTTTCTTTCTTTCTTTCTTTCATTCTTTTTTTTTATTTGTAATGCTGAGTGAACCAAGGGGCATTTAACCACTGAGCCAAATCCCCAGTACCCTCATTTAAAAAAAAAAAAATGAAACAGGATCTCCTTAAGTCGATTAAAGCTTTTCTAAGTTGCTGAGGCTGGCCTCAAATTTGAAATCCTCCTGCCTCAGCTTCCTGAGTTACTGGGAATACAGGAATGAGCCACCATGCCCAGCACAAGTAGTTTTTTTGCAATGTCTTCTTAAATACACTACAACAATGGCTTTATTATGTCCTTAAGAATTTCTCTAATTTTAGATTGATGGTTTTCAGTGTATTATTGAATGGTTCTGCATAGTCACTATTTATTTATTTATTTATTTATTTATTTATTTTTCTTCCAGTATTAGTAATTCCTCAGAATTATCTTCCAGTATCAGAATTCCTCAGTGCTCTCAAATGTAACAACACTGAAAAGAAAATATTTATAATACAAAAAGAAAAATAATATACATATATGGCTGCCTCATATTCTAGAGGTTTTATTGTACAGTAACTGGATATAAAACATTTCCTTGGCAAATCTAAATAAGAATCTTGATTTGATGAGATTTTGTGTTAACAACTTTTCTGGCAGGCTCAAGCAGGTCTGCCAAATGGTAAATTGGATCTTGTTCTGTTCCAAGGAATCTGAGTGAGATAGGATAACCTAGGGTATATAATGTCTCTAGCTCAAGACTTGAGGAATGACGAAACAAAATAAAACAAAACAACAACAACAACAAAAACAAAAACAGGAAATACCGTACCATGTTTGCATCAGTTCACTTCCATGTTTGCATACTAACATGCCAGGGGCAGGACATGGGAAATTCACTGTCTTTCTGATGGCACTGACTACCTTGACCACATCATCCAGGTTCCCTTGGGCTTGCCATGGGTGGCACATTTGTCATAAAGGATGACTTATGTTTCTTAAGTCTCCTGGTCTCCCCTTACTTTGGTTTCTTTTCAGCAAATTTAGTTCATCCTCTAAACACAGCTTTAAATAAAAAAGAATAGCTCCTGAGAAGATCATTAAAGGACACCAAAGACTGCCCCCCTCCAAGGATACACAAACTACTATTTGCCTTTAGAAAAATATGGGGAATAAAAGAAAAGATAGAAAATTAATCAATTATTGCAATTTGTCTTTACTAACATTTCTAGCCAAAAACAATTTCAATATTTTAAATCCATTATCTGTATTCCTCCTTATACCTAGAGGCAAAAATAATAATGATAACACTTAATAATAACCTTCCCATGAATATAGCCATCATTGTTTACAATAAATTTTTATAGATATTTTATGTGTTGCCTCCTTGAGATTAGGGCTCTTTTACATGGATCAGTATTATCAAACCATCACAAAAATAAAAATTTACTGCCAAACTGTTTAAAAATAATGGATATTCAATAGCTTCCCTTGAAGGTTAGTCTGATTTAGGGTTTTGGGGACACTGCACAAAAATTAGTGTTTTTAGCTAGTGATTTCTATAATTACAACAGATTGGCAAACACTGAGTGCCTTCTACTATGCTTTGTGCAGATTAGGTACATGGATTTTTGAATTAAATAAATTTCAGCTTATTATACTGTACCTACTGAGGCCTTTTTAAACCTTGAATCTGTAATGTGACCCAATTAGTTTAGCTACTCAGCCCTGTGTCATTAATGGATTTAATGAATAAGTCTTCTGTATACTCTGTATGTGCACCTATGTCTTTGAGTAGAATGGAGTCCAACAGCCTGTTACAAAGTCTCCCTCTACTTTTACAAAGATGTAATGATTCCCATTACTTGTCATCAGTGATTAAACTGCAAAACCTTCTAACTATGCATTCTTTATTCTACCTGCTTTAATCCAAAAGGTACGGGTCCACCTCATTTGAGACTTTATCAAATCTTTTCTGAAATTGTTGCCTCTTATAATGAATCTTTAATAAAGAAAGAAGTCCAATATGAAAGTAAATTACATTGTTGGGATGACTTCTTGTAAGTCCAGTCTTCTAATAATCACTACTTGTTTTTAAAAATCTACACAAGCTAGACATGGAGGCATAGATTTATATATGATTCAGGAGGCTGAGGCAGCATTACGTAGTCAAGGCTAGCCTTAACAATTCACCGAGAACCTGTCTCAAAGTAAAAAATGAAAGGACTTGGGATGCTAAGTGGGAAATCACCCCTGGATTCAATCTGAAGTACAAATATAATCATCATCATCATCATCATCATCATCATCATTGCCCATCTATACAAACTCCATGCATGGTAATTATTTCTTTAAATAATTACCAAGTACAATTTTATTGTCATCCTTGACTAAAATATATAGTTAGCTCAGGTGTGCATTCTGTAACCAACTCCTACCGTTTGATAATTTCAATATGGCTGGCCTATATAATTTCAATAGGCCAGCCATATTGAAATTATGACTTATTTACCAGATAAGTCAATCTTATATTTTTTTCCTTAGAAGCAAAACTGTGTAATTTGGCTTTCCTGTTTTTATTAAAAAATATATCATTGGCTCAAGGCAGTGAACCTGCTTCTCCATACTCTGTTTTTATTTTGGGTAATCCTAAATTAGCTTTATAAAAGTATTTTTAGCACTTAAAGAGATATTAACTCAACCTTGGATTTAGCCTTGATGGAAAAAATAGAGAGAGGTAAATTTACTTGTTTAAAATTTTTTATTCCAAAATCTGCATAAATACTATTAAATCAGATTTATGCCATCTATTTTAAGACCATCAGACATTTGGCCCAACATTCAGTTAAGAACACACAATAAATAGCTTTATGAAGCCTTGATATGAATAGTGCATTAGATGAATATAATATTATTTTATGCAATTTTCTGGACAGTCTATCGCTGCTAGAATAGTAAGTTCAAAACTTGACTGCCTCTGATATTTTGAATTGTAGAAAGCATCTCAGAAGACATTATGAGACATAATCAGAATTGGTCTGGATAAGAAAAACAGAAGAACAAGCATTGAAAAGTGAAATTATCATTCACAAAAGAATAAAAATCACGGCAGGTTTCCAATAGGTAGAAATATTGTTTTTGCCAGATTTTTTAATGTAAAATCATCTGAGTGAGAGATGGCTTTTACTTCAATTTATTTTTTCAAAAGCAAACTAGAAACACTAAATATATACATTATAGGATTCTAGAAAGATAAAGACAACATATAGCAAATGAATATTATAGTCAATACTGGTATATTGGGTTGTTTCTAAAAAGTATTATATTATTGAATTTCTCCCGGTAGCTGTCCTCTGGGGATAAGTGAGGAGATCTGTTTAAGTTGATGAATATTTGATTTACTTTCAATTGTATTTGCAGCTTGCTGTAGGGAGAGGAAACCCAGAATGTGAGCTAGGGAAATATCAAGGGAGTTTGAGAAACTATTACATAAACTTAGAAATTGAATATTATATGAATGTGTAAAAACAAATCTGTCTCTTAGTATCAGTGTTCTCCAGTTAGACGATGCAATTTACAACAACATAGTAAAACTAGCAACTCACAAAAGTTTTTTTCACAAGCTGTGGACAAGTGTATGTTAAATTTGGTTTCTATTAGATACCCCTTCAGAAGATATTGAAAGACCATCAATATCTTGATTTTGGTGGCCTAAAACACATTTGTTTCTCCAAATTTCTCTAAGACAGCCTCAATTAGATACCTTAACTTAAGGAAAATATAGAACTATCTTTCACTGTCTTTTCTTTTAATATCTCTGGGTTGTGCATAATTTAAGTCCCTCTCTTGGCTAAACTTTTGTAGAAAAAAAAAAACATTGCATAAAATGGATGAGAGTTTTTAAAAACCTAAAGCTTGGAGAATGAGGCTGTGGTTGTAATTCAAGAGCTGAGTACTTGAATGGTCTCTTTGCAGGGGGAGAGGGAGTTGAAATCAGGACCAGAATTCAGATGGATTATGAATGGTCAGAATAAAGCATGTCCACACAGCATTCTGCCACAAGATGTGAAGTGTTCAGTTAATATGACATATGAAAGACAGCCTCAGAGAGAGGCAGTGAAAAAAGAGAGAATCTATAAGCAACTCATATAACTCATGTGACTGTCTTGCACAATCTTAATATTCAAATTACTACTTTAAAAAAAAAACCCTTGCTATGACTCAGTTTCCATTTTTTTCTTTCTAGTTCACTGCCTCATTCCCCTTTGTCTTTCACCATGGTTGCAACGTGAATTCCTAAGCAGACAAATGTAGCCTTGGGACAGAAAGCAGCCTGGCGTGTGGATGTGTGTGTTGGGTTCTAAGTTTTGGTAGTGTATTGCGTATATCAGATTTATTCTTAACTGGGTACTTTATGTGGCAGATTCTGTGCTTGGTACTTCATAAGCATTATCCATTTTCATCTTCAAATAAATCCAATGAGATCATATTTATGTTTTATATGTTGTTGTTGTTCCTTTCAGAGATGAGGAAATGAAGGCCCTGGGAGTTTTAAAAAAAACAAGTCCCCAAAATCCTAACCAAAAGATCACAGCTTAAATGATAATTGATACAGGATCAGAATGTAAATATTTCTGAGCTCCTTGATATATCTCTAGCACAGTATTTTCTAGTTACTGAACTATAAAGCTTATACTGTAGCAAGTGCTCCTGAATGAATGCGTGTGTCTAAACTACTCTTAAGACTTTGTTCCAAGGGTCGGTAAGAAGAATTAGTGTAGTGAATGGTATTTGAATTAGACTGTCTGGCTCATTATCATGTTTATATGCCTCAACTGGGTAATATGAAATAAGTACTTATTTACTGTTTTTAAAGATAATTCTTCATTCTCTAGATCATTACACACTAACATGTGCATGGCAGCTCTACATGGGATGCTAGCATTATACAGAAGGCTACAACATGGTTTCTGAGCTCAGAAGTTTGGACAACTGGCAAAACTTTTGTAAAAGTAGGTGGTTGGTTCAAAGCCAAAAAACAAGACACTAACATCATAAGTACCCAATTTATGGAAGAAAGTTTCACAATTGTTGCAACTACTGACCTCAATTTTGGAGGAGAAATCCACAGGATAAAAGGAACTGATCCTGGGACTAGACCATTTTTAGATACATGAGATACAAGAACCAATTCTTCTGCCCTCCTCTCACTTTTTTTTTTTAATTAGGTAAAGGATGAATACAAGAAAAATAAATAGAAGGACAAAGATAGGATATTGCAAAAGGTGAGCTATACCCATGTGTGTAAAGTATTTAATCCCATACTAAGAAGTCCTATTGAATTTTTAAGCCAAGAAGGGACATGATGCCCAAAGATATATCACATCAAAAATGGACTATAACAGTATTAATTACAAAGATGGCAAAAATGACAGTCTTCCAAAAATATATTATTGATTTGCAATTAAAAATAATTAGTTTTTTCCCCATTTGTAAGAGAAAAATTCTATTATTCTTTCTATGGCCAAAGTTTTGATTCTCTGCATATGCTCATAGGGAGTCCCTATAGGAAAAGGAACATTAAGAGAAGAATAATTTTGAAACTGACAAAGAACCAGACTCCTGTGAGGAGGTGTTGCAAAATTCATCATAATGGTTACTCAGAGCCAGTCTGTGCAAGTGATAAATTATTCTATCCTTTTGCAATAGCAAGTTATACTAATAACATTCCAACTTTCTTCAGATTCTAAAAATTGGTTCTGTAAATAGTGATATGCACTGCTTTCTATGGCTTTTCTGTTCTATTTGGCATGTTTTTTAAAGCATTATAATTTAAATTAAAATCAAGTAATACCAGAAAATGTAACATATTTTGGAATATCTATGTGACTTGAAGTTGAAAAAGTAGTAGAAGTGAATTAAAAAAATTCACTTTTTATATATCCATGTTGGCCCAAATTTCTTATTACTCGGAAATTTGATAATGTCTAAGTTCACAAATATTTATTAGGTTATCAAAGTGACTAAATACCTTGCTATTATATGAAAACAAGAAAGAATGATTATGAATATATGAAGTAAATATGTGGACGTTTTCACACCTACAATTTCTTCCTCTCTCTTTCTTTCTCTGTCTCATTCTTTGTCCTTTAGTCTTCCTTCTTTTAACACTCTATCTTTTCTTTAAAAAAGCAACAAATTCTAATTGAGTACAAAAAATTACATTCAGAATTTGATTTAACTATGAATTTTGGCTACTTCATTTACTTGGTATATGACTTTAAAAAGTCACTAAAGTTTCCTGATTTTTCTATTTTCTACCTATTATATAAATGATATTTATCTCTTGAGTTTTCACTAAAGAAGAGTTAAATGGTATATTAATACAATCAGTTATCTAACTGAAAATATAAAAAAATACTCAAGCATTAATTCATATTGAGTCCTGCCTATGGTTTGCTTAAATATCCAATGATTGCTATAACTATTTATAATTTATGTCATTTTAGCAATTCTGAATTAGTTTGTCATGGATTTGGTCATTAAAATGTACTGATGAATTGGGAATATGCTCAGGTTTATATAAAGTTAATTTCATCAAAATGATTAGAATATTTTCCTGTTCTCTCAAACTGTGAATTCCTTGCAAGACTTATATTTTCTTATTAATCTATACATTCTGAGGGTGTGGTACAACAACCAGACAAATAATAAGTACAGAATAATTTTAAATGAATTTAAAAATGGTATACACTAGAAGGGACTCTTTGGCCTCATTAAATAATGAGGCATCTAAGATGTTCAATATAATGACTGAACATCAAAATAGATAATTTATTTTTAAAGTATGTTTTATTACCATTTGAAGAGGCAGGTTAATTGCATCATCTTTCCCAACAATATTTTATGAGAAATTCAATGGAATTCATAAAGAAACACTTTCTTAATTATTGGAAAACTATTTGTATTATTTTCAGACCTAAAGACAGATATTTAGTCTTTTGTAGCTCAGATTACATAAAATTTAGCCATTTATAGAGATCTGAGACTGATTTTCTGATTTGTGGTATAATGAGAAATCAAGATATGATGAAATAGATTGAACATGACTCATTTCCAGATAATTTTAAGTTGAAAGTTAATCCTAGAAGTTCCAAAAATGTCTCAAGACAGTGACATGGTGAATGGATTCCTACATGAATGTTTTAAAGCTATGTCCAAATTACTTAGTGAAGTAACCAGAGTTATCCACATATAGAAACTAATTTGTCTTAACCTCCCCTCCACATGTCAATTTAATAAGTTGAATAAGAATTTTTAAATCACTAACTGCAAGAAAGTTTAGCATCATCATCCTGTTTTTATTTGCTACAGTACTTTCTTAAAATCATTTACTTCTTTTATCTGTGCTTCTGATTTTTACTGGCAAAGTGAGATAGCTGGAATATATGGATTTTTATAATTCTTCCCAGTTCTTCTGTTTTAGCATCCTTAAAATCTCACTTCTTTGGGAAGTGTATTTTCATTGTTGGGATTTTTATTAACCATGAAATGTTTTGCAAAATTTATCTTTCATTTTAATGCATCCTAATCAGTATGTCTAAGCATGAGCCATCGGTAGGTCACTTAACATATATATTCAATTTCTTAATGAACAGTTCCTGATCCTATCCCACTTTAGTGCCCTGGTTATATTGTGAGCTACATAGTTTATAGAAGAATGCCTGAAGTTGATGGTGAATTATCTTGAAAGATAAGGTAAGCTCTTGTAGAATACTGATGTTAGAAAAACCCTTTACAGGAATTTCAGTTCAGCAGCTATCAATTTTCAGGTGGTCAGATATACACAGTGGACCTCTATCAAATAAAAATTGCTAGATCCCCATGCACAAATTTGCTGATTTAGCAAGTCTAAGTGGAGCCCACTAATTTGCATTTTAAACAAGTTCTCGAATGATAATGATGAGTCTGGTGGTCTAGGGAACCACATTTTAAAAGCCACTTTTCCATGTCTCCTCCCTTAGTAGGGAGGTGTGATGTCCATGCTCAAACAGCAGGTTAGTACCAAATAGATTTCAAAAGACTTTTCTGACACAAAATCTAGTTCAGTGTTCTCTTCCACCAAATCAGTTCTACTAAATATGTGCTCTGTGGAACATGACTTGGCCAAAAAATACACATTCAAATAAAAAACAATTAGTGAATAAGTATCACTGACCAATTACATTTGATCAGAACATCCATTACTTCATTTCTAAATATTATAATTAAAGAAGCTTCTACCAGGTCTTTAATTGCTAACTTGTACAAATATTTCCTTAGGTAATTTTCTTTTTTACTTTGTAGCTTTATAATCCATCCCACTGATATCATTCCAAATTGATTTTAATTACTTTTTCTCCTACCAGCACTTCTCTTAGGTTTAAGCTATACTCATGAGCTGCTGAAGCTAATCAGTTTCTAACTGAGAATATTCAATTCTCAACATTATTGTATGTAAGCATGTATTTGCCTCAAGGGTCCTGAAGTCTGGTTAATGCATGAAATCTTTGTCCACAGGTGGGCTTCCCTTGGCAGGAGAAGAGTCAGACTGGGAATTGGTTTTTGAGTTTTTCAGATATTTTGTATCTGATATAGGAGCCCTTAATATCTTTAGTTTAAAAAAAAGGTACTACATGAATATCAATCAAAAGACTAAAAAATTCATTAGAGTGTCATGCCAAAGAGGAGGTGATTTGAAACAGAGAAGGAGCTATGAGAGGACAAGTATTTTCCTATTTGTGTTGCAGTAAATTGACCCTTACTCTTTGCTAAAAGAGAGAAAAGAAAAAAAGAGTTATGAGTGACTCAGGAAAGCTGCAACAACTCTGTTAGAATATATAAATTCCTAGGGGAGGAGGCAATTATCTCTATATTTTCCTGAGAAGACAAAAAGAAAGCATCCAGAATTTAGTCAACTGAAGGAGAAATCTTCCTGTCTCCTGTAAATCCTGGGTTAGATAGTAGAAAAACATAACTCTTTCAGGCAGATAGATCATGAATGATGCTTTTCCAAGCTATCTTGCAATGGTCTGGGCAAAATTATGTACTTATACAGAATCTCATTGTTTTTATTATTAAAAAAAAGATGTAATTTTTTTTTTGTAGGGTTATAGAAAGTATGATTCTTCTGAACACAAGGGCATTTGGATCTTAGAATCTTTGAAACCCCCAAAACAGGTCAAAGCAAGAACACAGGAGATTAATTCACTTTATCCTTTAACTTTGTCCACAGAGTTTATCACATTCACCCATATGGATATGCATATGCTAAAATGCCAATAAAGTTTTGCTTTATACTACAAAAGTTACCACTAAACTTATAAAAGATTCCCCAAATCAACAAAAGCTGAATATGCCACAAATTTTAGGAAAATAATCTGTTATCTCATAACCCCAGGTCACTTAAACATCAAAATTAATGTTGTCCCATCTGTTAAACAAAATATCTGGTATATTTAATATGTTGAGGAATATCAATATCTGTTAATATATTTATGTTTCCTTTACCATGTAAAGGGAAATGTGGACTATTCTATTATAATTTGATGTCTGTATTAGTTTACTTAACTTTCAAAAAGTTAACTTTCTAAAACTCACGGTTTAAGAAAGATATCCCTTAATGAATTTTTAAAACAATTCTCTTTTTTCTTTTTTCTTTAATTTTAACTGTACTGAATGGCAAATAAGAAGAGGTAGCTTTGATTATTTTAGTTTCCCAAAGGATTGCTTGCAAAATACTCACCCTCTTCATGAAGGCTGTATTCTGGGTCTGGTGGGCAGGTGCTTCAAGACATCTGTCTGATGTCTGAGGCTTGCTGACATGCCAGCTGGACTCCAGAACATGTGCACCCTTGTTGGCAACTTGGCCTCATTACATACTTATGCATTTCCTCTAAAGTGCTCCAAGACTAACTCAGAAATATATTACATGCCCATTTATTTTTAAACTGATTGATGTCTAGACATCTTAAGATAATTTAAAAATAATGTCATACTGTGCGAAAAATGATTATTAAGAAGTTTTTTGGGAACTTTTAGAATACAGAACTGATTTGGCCATGAACTCAAAGTGAAATTTCTGTAACATAAGGTGGATTATGTGGCCCTCTACTTAAAATCCTTCAGGGATCCACAGCTATTTGGGCCTTGCCCATTCTTCTATGACCTTGGTTCTTTTGCTGGCCAGGTTCATATATAGTCACTTTCTCAAGAACAACTGTGCTCCAACCATAGGGAATTGCTCACATTTTCTACTAAGTTCATACCTCTTGCCTCTGAACACATGGTTCAGCCTGTTCAGACTTGCTCAAGCATCCTTACCTCTTGCATATTTACCTGGATTATGTAAACTTTTCTCTCCTTACTTCTTTCACTGTATATAATATTGCACCATTGTTGTCCTTTATCTTTAATCCTTTTCCAGTAGTATGCAAACTCTGTGTCTCATTCATCTCCATATACCCAGAACCTGTCACAGTATCTTGCACTTAGGAAGTACTAAATAAATGTTCAAAGAAGGAAGGCCTCCATTCATTCAGCCCGGATAACATTTATCTTTCAAAGCCCATCATAACTGCTAATGTTTCATTTTTTTGAGACTACCCCCCTTCTCCCCGACATCATTATTACAAACCCTATGTCACATCCAATATTAAGAACAAACTATTGAAGAAATAGCTAAATCGCTTTGCCATTAGTTGTAATATTACTGAACAAGCATGACTAAGACATGCAGGCACCAGCAACATTCTTCTTCAAAGGAATGTTTTCTGTTATTTCAGGAAAAAAGAACAATAAAATTGGCAATGAAGAAAATCAGAATACTGCATATAAGTATAGTATGGTTTCACTTTAAGTTCTATATGCATATGATGAGAAGAAACACTAATTTTAGCAAGTAGGCCTTCTGGAGGTCATGACACAGCCCAGATGCTACTACTTTATGGGGTTGAAAATTATCACTTCTCTGTACTGAAGTTTGATGTTAGTTAGTAAATCAGTACAAAACCTAACTCTGAAGGATTCTATGCAAAGTAAATGAAAGAGCACATGTGAGTAAACATCAAGCAGTGTTGGAATGTATTAGATACTTTATAAGTACATCCATTGATTTTCGTGCCAGTTACTCCCATTTTATTTCACAGAATTAAAATTTTAGCCTTAAAAATACGATGGATTTCACGTGTACTTCAATATTGACTCTGAGTTTATATGTGCTTGATGCTGGATAAATGAATTTATCCAAGAAGGATTTCAGGCACATTGATATTGACCAC
This sequence comes from Callospermophilus lateralis, assembly GCF_048772815.1. Classification (NCBI taxonomy): domain Eukaryota; kingdom Metazoa; phylum Chordata; class Mammalia; order Rodentia; family Sciuridae; genus Callospermophilus; species Callospermophilus lateralis. Next base: position 142,923,491 of record NC_135306.1, read on the forward strand.
TAAGCAGCATGTTTAATATGAATTATTTTTGGGGGTACACACGTACTCAGTACTCACAATATTGAATTGAAATTTTCTTAAAGTAGATTTTAATCCAAGATGACTGCTTGCTCATTAAATATTCTTTCTTAAAGGAAAGAGTATAGATAATAGAGAAAAACATATTAGTGTAAAATAATATTTCTGCTTCTGAAAGAGTCCAGTTTATGTCCCTGCTTGTGGAGGATTCTGCAAATTTCATGCATTTATATGGAAAGTTATTTTTTTCCAAAAATAATAATATCATCCTTCTGAAATAGGCAAGGTATGTCTTGGTTTATTTATTTTGAAGTTACCTTCTAAGTATTTTATTTAAATGACATATAATAATCCAATATAATTACAATTTATATAAAGCATTTACTTATTGTAGTGTAAACATCAATTTTATATCTTTAAATGTTCTCAATCATTATAAGCCTCCTTCTAAATGGTCTTAAACCACTTTTGTGTAACTATTTTCCTGCTTAGATGTAAGTTCTCTCTGACCCTCTCTCATTGACCTATTGATCTATAAGACTAGGTTGACTATGGGCTTCAAAGTGCTTTGATTTTGATACAGCTCTGCTCACTTGCATGATCATCTGCTTAATGCTTCTTTTTATCAATAGTTTATAAAATTGATATCAGGAACCATCCAGTCTTCTTTGTCACTGTCTTCTGTGTCAACTGTCTACAAGGTTTGCCTAAAATTACCTGAAGTTTAATAGGAATCTTACAACTCAGGCTCATTTGGAATTCAGAGAGAATAATTTTAACCTGCATCTTTTAACAGATGGAACTGATGGGAGGTTGACCCAAAATAGAGTCTGATATCTGTCACCTAGATGGTTCTTCTAGCACTGTCCCAAGGATTAACATCTGAAGCACAAGGAGAAAACCTTAACAAAAAAATGATAGGGCTGGTGCACTCAAATCCTTAAGGGACATTTGGACAAGCGTATGGTAGGGTTGGAGCCAATAACCTTGGCTAAAGAGAACAAGGGTAGAGAACTTTAGGACTGTTCCATTCTTAACAATTCTAAGTTTTCTACCCTGAGCTTTTGTAGCAATTTCTGCACTTTTAGTATTAAAATATTAAGAACTTATTATTGTTATTTCTTATTATGAAGAATCAAAGGAATATAATTTTGGTAGAGTAGTACATAGTTATAAGCAATCAGTTTTAGAAAATGTGAGACTTTACCATACAGGCTATTATAAATGTTTGAAAAGATTTAGAGTGACTGAAAATTCCATGACATGAATGAGATTCAGGAAGTGCTATTTTGTGCTCTATTATTTTATTTTTATTTCCTGCAGAGTATAGCTTAGGATATACAAATTAGACAAAAAACAAACAAACAAACAAAGAAATGCAGAAAAAAATGTAAGTATAAAATAATGAAATATCTCTTTTGTAAAATCAGGTGAGATCAGCCCGCGTGCCCTTGTTATTTGGAAGTGCACAAGTACTGACATCTGAGCCTCCTTTATCCACAGAGCAAATGCAGTTAGTTTTTCTCTTTTGGTTTTAATGTTGCTTTGCATTTCAAATATCCTCACTTACAAGAGGAAAACTCATTTATGATTAAAATTGCAGGTTTCAACGTGCAGGAATGACTGGGCTTCAGTGATCACATAAGGAGAAATTCACAACTGATTTGAGTGTTCTGTCAATTGTTTCAAGTCAGCCTTCTTTCAGCTCTTGAACTTTTTCTTGTACTATCAGATTTAAAGAGAATTCTTCCTAAGTTATTCATTGCAACATAGATGCTGTGTTTGTTAGGTATTCCTACAGTTCAGATAAATTTTACAAGTTTTCCCATTCAGATAAGTGGATTCTGGTGATCTTTAGGGTGAACTCCATGAAACAGCAGATGTGAGAATATTCTTTAAGTTTTTTCTCAAATATTTCTGAAAAGAGAGAGGGTTATAGAATCCGAATGTGCCATGTTTCTAGTCAATAACGGTTGCATAAGCTGACTCCCTTGAAACAGTTCACTCTGACATTCTTTGGTTTATATTGTTTTTGTTTCCATGATCATCTATGGTCCTTATTTCTTTTACAGAGCTCAAGAAAAGAATTTTTTTTTTTTTTTTTTTAGCTGAGCTGGTCTATATTTTTGCCCCAGTCTCCTCTAAATTTTGAGAGAGAAAACACTAGTGACAATAGAATATTTGTGATAGTGGGGGGCTGAGCAATCTGCTCATCCCTGCTACATAGTCTCACTTGCATTGTTTCATCCCACAGCTTTATCCTGTCTCAGTAAAATGTTCTTTCTTCCCGTGGTTTGAATATAACAGTATTTTTTTTGACTTTGAAATCCTCAAATGTGGCTAACACAGAATCTTTGAATCCTCTTATACAGGCAAGAAGGGGACAATCTGCTCAGAGCTGAGTATCAAGCCATGGTGCCAAAAGTCAAGGATTCATTATGCTCTACAATCCGCAGGTCAATGGAGGAAACCAATTTCCATTTTTAAATTCCTAGATGGGAAAATTATGTTTTGATCATTTGAGGCAAGACTCTTATATCATGGCACATGCTGGATTTATTCAAAATTTAGTGTGGAGCAGACTCCAGATGGGTGCATAAGATAATTCTTCATTCAAAACCACCCTATTAATTGGTTTGGTTTTATTTTTAATTTATAGCTATGGATTGAGTTTGTCTTACATATACCACATGCTCCAATAACCCAATGATGATTCAGACCCTAAAAACACTGTCCTCTGAAAACTTTTATACATCAAAGCCTTTGTTTCTACCTGTTCTTTGGCTTGGGGGCTGCCAAAGGCTTATACCTTCTATCCTGACCCAAATCACCTACAAACACACACACACACACACACACACACACACACACACACCCCTTTTCTGTAAGCCAAGATTATTGTAAATCAAGTCAATTGCCAGCTTCTCCATTTAGTCTCTTATGATTCTTGGAAAGTTGTGAGGATTAAATGCCATATTTTAAGGATTTTGGTATTTATTAACTTATTTATTCTTACTGATTTTTGTATCATATTTAAAATTATAAGCATTCAATAAATATTTTGCTGAATGTCCTAAATAAGTGAAAATCAATTGGGTGTGGCGGCACATGCCTGTAATCCCAGAAACTCAGGAGATGGAGGCATGAAGATCTCAAGTTCAAGGCCAGCCTCAGAAATTTAGTGAGGCCATGAGAAACTTATATAGATACTGTGTCAAAACAAAGGAAATTTATAAAGGACCAAGGATGTGATTCAGTGGTTAAAGCATGCCTGAGCATCCCTGGGTTAACTTACCAGTACCAAAAAATAAAATAAAATGACCCAAAATGTGTATGGCAGTTGTACACAACTCTAATTTTTGTTAAGCATCTTTATAGTATAAATATTAGTGATAAGATTAACTTGAATTTGATGTTTTTAGCAGAGATATATTTGAGTTTGTATGAAATGACATTGAGCATTGCACTTCTACCTACTCAATAAAATCCATAAAACAAAAAGTATGAGCAACTAAAAGGCAGTAACATTTCCTTATTTACTTTTAAAATTTGAAACCCTAGAATGGACCAATGGGTGGCTAAAGGCTTTCCTTTGGTAAATGAGCCATGTTACAGTATAATTCTATTGTACTGGGTTATATCAAAAAAAAAAAAAAAAAAAAAAAAAACTTTAAGTATACTGAGTCTTCCGTCTTCCGAATGACCTATTATTGTATGCTCATAGCCTATACCGTTTGAGATGCAGGTTGCTTTGGACATAATCATTCCAGGATATAGTAGAACATGCACAAGAAGTTGGGGCTGATCTTAATTAGGCCCAAAACCATAAAAAGTCTATGTTTCAGAAACTAGGTTGGGTAACATTTCTGTAACATTTTAAAATAATTTTAAGTTCTTCCATTAATCCTTTGAGGTATCTATTATTTCTCCGTTTCAAGATTCCTCTGTTTTTTCCCATTGTTTTAGGAGCAGAATAAATCTCTCCTAAAAGAGAAAGAGGATTAGAAGGAGATGTATGGCTTACTAAATGATAGGATGGTAGAAATACTTGATCAAATGAATGACCTGACCAAATTACAACTATTTTACAAAAGTGCTAGTCATTTTTCAGAACAAAAGCAAAGGAAATGAAGGTAAAATTGTTTTCCACTCTTGCCCCCTTATAGTATGAATTGATTCGTATTACACAGTATTTATTTTATAAAACCAAACATGGCTCTTAAATCTGAAACTATTACAATATAGAGAATAATGCAAATCTACTATAGAAAACAACATACCCTCTTTTTATTGAGAAAGAAGTGTTTGCTTTGTGTTTCAAGCTCTTGCAAATCACTTGCAAATCTTTTCACAGTAGAGATCATTAAAACTACCCTCGCCTTAATTTCAAACATAGTCATTCTCTGGATATTCAACTCAAATGTAGACATATCCTGGATTCCAACTTGCCTGCAGTCATATATTAACAGGAATCATGAAAAAACCCCTTTATGCATCTTTGAAAGTTCCAATATTTTTCTCTTTTTATTGCTTACATTCATCCATAAGAAACAGGCAACTGGACTCTATTCTAGTTACAGGATCACTGAAGCTCTCAGATTCAGTAACAGGATAGTTTGGTCTAACTGAATTCAAGGGTGGGTTCTAGCTGTAGATGTTATCACTGATTCTCTCTAATTCTTTGATCTTTTCTTCCTTTATGGTTCTTTTTTTGTACCCCTCTTCTTCTCCCTCCCTCTCCCTTTCCATTCCTGCCTCTCTTTCTCTCCATTACAACCTTAATCAGAGTTTTTCCTTTGCTCTTCACTTTCTAAGACTTGGATTAGTCTTATTACTCTGGAACTCCACCTCTCTGGACTTTAGTTTTTGCAGGTTAATTTCCATGGTTTTTGACTACCATATAACCATGAAGCTAGGCTAAGTATCTTTTTCTTTTATTTTTCTTTCTTTCTTTCTTTTTTCTTTTCTTTTTTTTTTTTTTTTTTTTTTTTTTTTTTGGTGCGGGGATTAAACCCAGGGGTGCTCAATCACTGAGCCACATCCCTAGCCTTTTTTAGATATTTTTTTTAGAGGTAGGGCCTCATTAAGTTTCTAAGACTGGATTTGAACTCAAGATCAGCCTCAGCCTCCCAAGTTTCTGGGATTACAGGCATGTGTCACCACACCTGGCCAGGCTAACTGTATTTATCCACTTGGGAAATCAGTGCTAAAGTCATAGGAGTGAAGTGGTCTAGTACATGGGTTTGAGATCAGAGGGACTTGACTTCAAATTCTGGCTCCTGTTCTTCTATCTGTGGGATACCATCAACCTCCTGTCATGTCTCTGATCCCTTTTTCTTCATCTCAGCACACAGGGCAGCTTCAGGGATGGAATGTTGTGGCTTTCAATAAGGGCAATGAGTGTACAGAAGTAAGATCTCTGCTTGGAATCGAGAGGAGATGTAGTTTCATTCGGTGGAGCCAATAGTCAGTTTAGTCTTTTTTTTTTTTTTTTTTTTTTTCTCCCAAGTATTCTTCCTAGATTTTTGACACAGAATATGACCTTGACAGAGTGAGTTATTTTCTAGAACTTTCCCACTGCTGAACTAGCATAGAGTAGCCTACTTTTTATCCATATCTCTTTTGAGAATTGGGTAATTAATGTTTGTAAATTAGCTAATTAGCATTACAAGATTTTCTCCTCAAAGGCTCTATAAAATACTAAGTAGTTTCTGAGGGAAAACACATCAGCCACACTTGGTAAGGAAACAAGTACAAGAGACCTCCCCCAAGAACCTGAACTTGTACAGGGGTAGAAAAGTTCTTTTCTAAGCAACACACAGCACAAGGAACACTGGTGTGGCTAGGAGTTAGGTTAATGAAAAACATCTTTGTCCTTCTCTAGGACAAACACAGCTGGTTTCCTTTTCTTTCTTTCTTTCTTTTTTTTTTTTCCTAACTGAAAATGTGTTCTCGATGACTGTTTACGCCTTGGTGTTAGAAAGAGGCCTTCCAATCGACAAACACTAATAGAAACAGGAAGAGCTTCGATTATGAGTCTCTGAGAATAGCACTGAGGTGTGCACTTTGAGCATTGCCGTTTATTTTCAAGGTAACCCTGTGGACGTGCTGAGAGCAGTAGAGTGCTCCTCCTGCCAGGAGTACAGAATATATGTGGATGTGGAGGGCAGGTAGGTCAATTAAAACACACAGTATTAACGCACAAAGACCAAATCACTCTAAATGATTGGTTTCTCATTAAGGTCATCACTGAATGGATGTCTCACTTTGTAGCTGAAAACTGACTTTTTACCTTAACAAATTGAACGTTGATACCTTTGCTTGGAAAACAAGGCCAACAATGCCTACCTCTTGATTTGTTGCAAGAATTCAGTGAGTGAAGGTACAGATTGTCTGGCACAGAGACAGAACTCACAGCAAGTGTGAGTTCACATTGTGCTCCTTCTTGTAGCACTATGAGATAGACATGGGGCAGCCCCGGGAGACTGCTTATGGAGGAAAGGGCTAATCTACCACATGGTTAAATTCAAAGGTGAGAATAATAATCTCAGATCTGTACAATACTGCATTAGAGTCTGTTTCTAGAAAATAAATTACTGTACTTTGTTAAATTGTTTTTAGTAGAATGATTTTTGAGTTTGCAAACTAAAAGTTTCAGAATCTCCTTATACAACATACCTTTTGAGAATAAGGTTTATCCATAGATTAATTTAAAAAAAAACATTTAAAATATTTGTACTAGTCCATTATGGTTATACCTAGAACTGGGGTTCATTTTGACATATTCCCCCACAAATATGTAATGTACTTTGCTCCATTTCTACCCCCAGGACTTCCAACTTCAATCCTCTTCTTTCTCCCTCTGCTCCTCTTCTCTGATCTTTTTATTTATTTATTTATTTTGTTTTTTTTTAATTGGTGCTTTATATATACATATATATGTATGTGTGTGTGTGTATATATATATTTCACTGTGATATATTCATACATGTACATAGCATAATTTGATCAATTTCATTCTTTGGTTCCTTGCTTTTCCCATCCCTCTTCCTTCCCCACAAAATAGACCTCACATATCTAATCCCAACTATATCAAGTCCAGGCCTCTGCCAGATATGCAGTGTGGTTTTGGTTACTGGATGGCATGGGAAGGGGCAGGTCAAATCCAGGTATCAGTGAAGCAGGCAGTGGAAAACTCACTTCAGGGAAGGCAGTAAGGTAGTGAGGCTTCAAGAGAGGTTATGATGTCCTTGAGCTTAATCTTTAAGCTCCCAGAGAACATTCCTTTGCCCTATTGGAATTCACTTTCACAAAATCAACAATTTATTAATAATTTCAATTTGGCATCTGCAGAACATTAAACCCCAAGTGAGACCTTCCTGAGGGTGGCTCCCTGTACAACGACTGTCATTGCACACCCAGGAGACCAACCCTGGCCAATGCACTACTCAGGCAAAATAATAATAGGTGTTGCTGAAAGTGAGGTTTATCCATAGAATTCAGTGACCCCCCAGGAGGTGCTAAGCAAAGAGATGGTGTGGAGTGCATCAGAGATAATAATAAATTCTGATCTCAAATTTATAAATGTAAATATTCTAAAGCAGACATTGTTTCACTCAAGACTGCAAAGGGAAGGCTGAGGGGAGGAGGCAGCTCCAAGGTAAGTGCTGGTTTGAGGCAGCAATTTATATCAATTGCCTTTTGCCTTCATGTGTATCATAAATGAAAAGAGACTTATTGAGTTATCTTATCATATAAGAATTGGGAGCGACTACTTGGATCAGCCACAAGTAAGTCCTACCTTTTTTTTTTTTTTTAACTATTGGACCATGAGCAAGCTGTGTGTGCATTTCTGAGCTTTAATTTCCTTGTTTATAGAAACAAGGGAATGGAAATGGAAAGGATATCTATGACAGAGTTCTTTTGCAAGTAGGTGGGTAAAATATATGAAAAAAGGCCTTATCACTTTTGCAAGCTAGGTGTCTTTCTTTTTATTTATTTATTTAAGGCCTTCTTCTTAGGGCATATCTCAGCTGTAGGATATAGTTTTGTTACTTAGGAAATCACTGTCAGGAAAATTCAGATAAGAAAAGATCAAAGGACATACCTCTTAAATTAGTCTCAAAAAAAAAAAAAAAAAACCTGTAGCAACATACTTGACGATGTCAATTGGTGTTTCAATGGTACCCTCCAGATGAACATATGGTAAACCTGAAAATTCATTCTCCAGTACAAGCCAAGCAAACGTATTTAGAGGAATATGGTTTGCTCAGGGCAGAAGTTCTGGAGGAGCTAACTTGCTGGCATCTTTGCTTTTAGGTGATCTTCAAAAATTAGGGGTAATAGAAAAGTGCTGGAGATCAAGTATCTATTTAGAGAATTGCTGCTGTCTTGTCATTGTAATTGATTTTAACTTTGAGAAAGTGCTTTAGACATCTGAACTTCAATGCTTCATCTCGGAATAAATACTACTCAGGGATTGACATAGTAGAGGGCAGTGAAGCAATGTTTAAATATGATAAAATTACCCATTTTGTTTTCAGAGCACAGGAAGCACGAGAAAGTTGCTACCTGGAGGAGTAGGGTGAACCTGATGATCTACTATCTAGTGTGGAGAAATAATTTTGTCATTGCAATAAATGTCTCATTCTAATAAATTTCACTAATCTCTGTATATCTGAGTTAATATTTAGAGAAAAAAATATACATAGACAAACAAGCACATATTTCTTCCAGATTTCAAAATGCTTTCTTAAACTTTCTGGGATTAAGATGGGTTTTGATTTATAAAATCTTTCTGATTGCATTTTGAGTGCTGTGTTAATTCTGATGATATGATAAATCATTTATTCTAGACTAAAAAAAATTCTGTATTTTGACATGAGATTTTTGTCATTGGAATACATAATTTGTCTTCATTAAATATAAAGCAAATGCACAGACTGTGAAAATTAACCATCTTAAAAACTGCATATAAAACTGTATGTTGTCAACATAAATTAATTTTATAATTTTTAAACAATTGGATTATTCATATAACTGGCCCATTCATTAGGATTAGTAACTGTTTACTGATACTTCTTTATTAGATTAAAATGCAGAAACTGAATGATATTTTTTGTATTTTTTCTGTGTGATTTTTATTATTTGATGCCAGAAATTCTGATTTGACAAATATATTTTCCAGATAATCGGTTCTAAACCAAGACATAGCATTTAATTTTTAAAACATACTTTTGAAAATAAAATGTTATTCGGAGATAAAATTATTTCTTTCTTCCCTCCCTCCCTCCCTCCTTCCTTCCTTCCTTCCTTCCTTCCTTCCTTCCTTCCTTCCTTCCTTCCTTCCTTCCCTCCCTCCCTCCCTCCCTCCCTCCTTCCTTCGTTCCTTCGTTCCTTCCTTCGTTCCTTCCTTCCTTCTTTCTTTTCTTTCACCAGGGATTAAACCAGGGGCACTTGACCACAGAATGACATCCTTGGCCCTTTTTCAATTTTATTTTGAGACAGAATCTCACTAAGTTACTTAGGTTCTAGATAAGTTACTAAGGCTAACTTCAAACTTGCTATCCTTTCGACTCATCAGCCTCCTGAGCTGCTGGGGTTACAGGTGTGTGCTACCATGCCCAGCTGAAAATTCTTGAACCAATTTTATTTTTAAAAAGATGCTTTTATATAAGCATATGTGTAATGAGAGGAAGAGAGGAAGAAGGAGACAGAGAGTCAGAAATTCACAAGACCCATTTTAAAATTAATTCCAGAAATGTTAATACTTAACAATTTCTTTAGGATAATTTCCAGAAGCTTTCAGACCTTTTTAAAATGTATAATATTAAAAACAGAAATAAAATTTCCATGTAACACATGAAATGATAAAACTAAAGTAATTCAAGTTGCATTTTCATGCCTTTCTAATTATTGAGATAGCATTTTTTATTTTGAAACAACTATTTAACAAAGAAATAAATCCAAGATCTCTACATTAAAAAAGAGAAAGAAATAAATCCAAGATCTTTATCTCTCTCTTTTTTAAAAATTTATGATATATACTGAATAATAATGAATTTAACCACCTGGCAGAAATTTTATGAAGATAAATAAGAGATGAGCTGGAAATCTGTATGCATGTTCACATTTTAATACATTCTAATGCACTTTAAGTGAATTACAACTATTGATGATGCTGTTTCCTAAAAATCTGAAGAAAATATAAACCAATTACATCATTATTAATATTAATATTTTGGATAATATTAAAACAAATATAAATTCTACCTTCTGGTGAAAAACTTTTTGGAGATTATGGAAAATTAACTTTGAAAGAATGAAATATGTATATTTACAAAAGAAATGTATCAACTAAGAACTAAAATAGAGATAAGGAAGGGTGTAGGAGTATAATAATAATAACATTGGAGTCATCCACAATTATCCTCCACTTTCCTTTCTGAGGGAAAATTGTTGCTAACACTTTGATATAGGGAAAGCTTTTCTGAGAGATAGTAAGCTTAAAGATCTAAAACAAGCCCAGAACCGTGCTATTTCTTTTCTTAGAAAGAAATAATAACTTTATTGTTTATGTTATGCCCTGGAATAAAATTTACTCACCCAAAAATAAGTATGGGAAAACAATGCCTCTCTTTCATACTTTCTACAAACAATGCCCCAAATTCTCATCCTAAGATACTGTAGAGAGTACCTTTGCTAGAAGGGAGCATTGTTCAGTGGAAAGGGCTGCAGAAGAAAATATCAGATGAACAAGTGTTTCATGTGCTAGCATTGGAGAACACTAAAGTTAAAAAAAAAAAAAAAAGTAATACTGGCCAAATGTGTATTTAGAAGTACATTCATATAGATACATTATAAATGTGTATATATTTAGATTATATACACATGCATATATGTATATGAAAACATTAAATTTAAAGTTAGTAAACCATTGTTATCATCACGTGTGCCTTCGTAGACTATTTTAACAAAAAACTTTATATTACAGCTGCATAATCATATCACAAGAGTTATTTTGTTTGAGACTAACAAAATAAATCTGTTGTAATTCTACCATTTGATACATGTTCCATTCATTTTAAAGTTGACTATAACATGTTGTTGACCACTATGATTAACGTAAACTCATACCCAACAATATTAATTATTCTACTTATTAAATTCAGTCATGAGATTTCTACTTAAAGCAAAAATATTTGTTCTTAAAATACATGTTTAAAAGGACTCTCAGTTTGGAACAATAAAATTAGATATTTCATTTATTTACTACAGACCTTAACATTATGTTTTTAAAAATAAAATATCAAAATTTCAGGTAAGTTTGAGTAAAAGATGTGCTTAAACTTTTAGCTATTAATACAATATACTAAATTTTGTTTGTAATCCCATGTCCTTATGATAGCCTTGAGTACCTTTCCCTTCTCCACTTATGTTGCATAATAATATGGTTAAGTTGTTCTGCTAAAAGAGCTGCCACTATTTTGTATGTAACCTTAATGTTATTCCAGGGGTCATATAACTTCTGGAATTTCAACCTCTCCCAGTTGTTTTTCCCTTTAGCAATAGTGAAGATCAGAATAGACAAGAATATTGATGGGAAAAGTACTTTATTGAACCTGATAGTGACTCTGATATAATAATTTAATGTATTATATTATAAGCAATGGTGCCTGAATGGTCAGCACAAGCAAGAGGAAGGCAATACCAAAATCAAAACAAGAAAAGGAAATAGCATTTCAAGAATAAAACATCAGTAATATCTGAATATAAAATATGTTACAAGAGCTTATGCTAGCACCTCATTTAATAAAAAAATTGTTGCAATGTACTGAACTAGTGTGGAAGAAACAAAGTTGCACGTGTTAAAGTCTGTATCTTTAAAGTGATTTCAATTTATCAGTTACTCCATCACTTGAGACACTTTGTTCCCTCAGGAGTCCAAAAGAAAAAGAAAGATTTTCATTGACTTTCTAAAAGGAACATTGATACCTCTATCCTATATTTATTTTTATTGATAGATCCCTATATCCTATTTTCATCTTTCCTTTTCCAGAGCTTCAATGAATAGCATGTAGATCATAAATTATTATATTTCAGAGTTTGACTTTAGGCCTATCTGCATTTTTAAATTTTTTGAATATGCCTAAATATTAATAAAAGTAAGCAACCACCCAACTAAAATTAAATTGTAAGTAGTGGTTGGAGTTAATACTTACTATCATTTGTGCTTAATCTTAACCCAGTTTCTTCACTGTCTGAAGGTGGTTGTCGAGTTGTTGAAGGGCAGCCCACTGTTTTTATCCAATAGAATTTTCATAGGGTAGCAACTGATTTTACATAATTAGTTAATTTGATTCAGAAATAGCATGCTGTATATTTTAATCAAGAAGTTAGAACCACTGGATGCCAGTGGTTACCATCTAGATAATTCAGTAAGACTTTGGATGGCAGTATGTATGATATTCCATAATTATAAGTATAATTATTAAAAGAAAGTATAATTATTAAAATGGGATTTATTAGGTTGGCTTACATGAGCAGAAGCTGGCTAGTCCACAATGGCCAAGTGCAGGCTGGAGAGCTGTAAGAACCAGTGAGTAGCTGTGCAGTCCAAGAGGCTGAAGCCCAGGAACAAGAGGGATCAAAGATGCTACCCTAGTCTGGGACCAAAGGCTTCTGGAGAATCACTGGCAGAGTCCACTTTGGAAGTGTGAAAAAGGGAGAGTCTGATATCCTTAGGCAACTGCAGCAGCACTAAATAACCCATTCAAGAAGAATACAGCTTGGATCTGCTGCTGCTTCCTTGTTCTCCAACTTTTATTGTACCCAAGCCATCCTCCTATTTGATGGTGCCCATGCTCAGGGAGGATCTCCATTTCAGTGGGCTATCCCACAAGCCATCATTCCTTAGGCACACCTTCATTGACACACCCATAAGCCTCTTAATCATAAGCATATTTTAATTCAATCAAGTTGACAATTCAAATTAACCATTACAACATGTAAACATTTAGGTCAAACACCTACTATGTTCTACACATGGGATTCAGCAATAGGACAGGCCTAATTTATGCCTCCATTGGTCTCTCTCTGCAGATGCATTTGGGACCTTTATGAATTTCTCTTTCTTAGATCTCTAATTCTATTGAGGTATTGCTTTGTCCTCCAAGAGAGGGAGTTAACTCCGGAGAGGGAGTTCAGCTCCTCATTTCCATCCTAGTCTCTATGTGTAACATAATGATTACATGCATATTCTGAAGCAAACATGCCTATGTCCATATCATATTTTAACATCTTATGAATAGAAAACCTTGGGCAGGTTACTCAATTTTTTCTAGGCTTCAGTATAATAAATTATAAAACAGATATAAAATAATGCTTACCATATGCTTTCTTTTCAGAATTAGTTATTGAGCACAGGGGTTCTCCACCATTGACCTATATCCCTAGGAGTCTTATTAAATTTTTTGTTTTATAAAGTTTGAGATAGGATCTTGCTAAATTGCTAAGGCTGTCATCAAACTTTGCTTTAGCCTCTACAGTCCCTGGGATTATAGGCATGTGTCACTGTGCCTTATCATATGCTTTTATTGCTTTGTATGTAAATAGAAATTCAAAAATTCTATTACAAGTATCTTATTCTGAGATCATCATTGAACTTCTTTTCTAATAAATACTAGACAAAATGTAAAATGACAGAAAACATGAATGCAAAAATTTCCATGTACTTATCAATCAGAATTAACAAATACTAGCCTTTTTTCCCTTTTTATCCAACTTGAGTCTCTCTCTCTCTCTCTCTCTCATATTTTATTGACAAAGCATTAAAGACAAAGTTGATATTATTTATTTTTCTTTCCATAGGAAATTGTTTTCTCAGAACTAAGAAGAAATTACTGCAGTGGATTTGAGATTGAATGTATGCATTCCATGCTAAAATGATTTTCTATGTATGTAATTATGAAATATTTATTTATAATTTTTAAACATTAAAAATAGTAGGAAAATATATAAAATTAGTTTTTATTCCTAAACACCCTTTTTTACTAATGGAGAGAAATCTTTCTTATAAGAGAATGAGTTTTACTTAATATATTCCCATTTAGATTAGTGTATGATTTTAGACTATTGAGTGATTTTGAAGTAGATATCTATTTATTTGGTTATTTTTGATTTGTAGTAATAATTTTCTCCTCAAAGTCTTAAATCTTCTCCTTAAATCATCATATTTTCTTTATTGTTTTTTCTAATTAATTTTTGATTGTTCATACTTTTCAAATATTGATTAAGAAATATCCACTTTTATAAATTTGTTAAAATTATTATTTATATTATTTTCATTTCTGTTATATATGATTAAGTAACTTTTTTAGTTCTGATAAACATTTATTGGTAATTTATCTCTTTATTCCTTAAATAACTTAGCTAAATGTTTTATATAGGGCAAAGCTATTGCTATATTTCAAAAAATATTTTGTAAGATGGGTATGGTCACAAAGGCCTGTAGTCCCAACAACTCTGGTGGCTACGGCATGAGGATCACAAGTTTGAGGCCAGCCTCAGCAACTTATCAGGGGTTTAAACAACTTAGGAAGAATTTGTCTCAAAAAAATAAAAAGGGCTGAGGATGTATATATACTATGTATATGTGTATACTATAGAATAATATATATATATATATGTATATATATATATATATGTATACGATATATGTATAATATATAATATTGTTTTCTTTATTATTTCATTAATTTCCCTGGATTTTTAATATTTTCTTTCATATTCCTTTTTATACCCTCTCCATTTATTCCTGATTATGTGAGTTGTACAAGGAGATTATTTATTTTTACTATGTTCTTTGTTTATGCATTAATTAGGATGTGTTTTTCATTTTTATTTCATGTTTACTCCAAAATTTTTGTTGAATATTTACATGTACCCCCACATTTATATGTGTTGCTTTCATTCCTTATATAGATGTGTTTCAGAATTTTTTTTAGGATCTTCTCTTAACCTTTGAATTACTGAGAGGTTTGCTTACATTTTCAAACAATGGCTTTAAAAATTTTTCTTTTCTGATTTATAACTATTTGCACCATGATCAAGAAAATAATTTTTAACTGTTTGATACTTGGAAAATATTGTTACTTTTTTTAAAATTATGTAACATGTATATACACATTCTGCATTTACTGAAAAAGAATGTATACTTTTATTTATTTAAAAACATATGTCCAAATATTTTAATTATGTTTTTAACTCTGCATTTTAACTACTTTTTTTTGCATTTATGTACATTAATTTCTAAGATACGTGATTATAATGTTTCACTCCAGTTGTTTAGTTTAATCTATATTTGTAATTTTATTTATTCATTTATTTTATGTGGTGCTAAATATCGAACTCAGGGCCTCGAATGTGCCAGGCGAGCACTCTACTGCTGAGCCACATCCCCAGCCCTCCAATTGTTTATTTTTGTCTATTTTGATGCTATGCTTTAGATAGGTAGGTAAATAGACAAAGATTGTGTCTTTGTTCCTTGTGCATTATTTCTGTTCCTGTTACTCCATGCTTTTTATTTAAATGCCTTTCTGGCTCTAGTTGATGTTGTTTTCCATGTGATTTCTATGTATTTTCCTTTATGGACCTTAACAGCCTGTAGAAATTGAATCAGATTTGCTCTTTAACACTTGGCTTTGGTTTTCTATTCTGACCCTTCAGGAAATTCTGCTTCGGCTCTGCCTTGTAAAACACCAGGATTGTGCCCACACTCAGAGCATTTGTTTAATCCCCAATTCACCTATATAATTACTTGAAGAATTCCACCCAATGTGGCAACTGGACTTTCCTTCCATGATTGGTTCATTTTTTTTTCTCACCTTCTCTTTCCCTGTCAATTGTGACTAGGATTTTCCTTTATAAAAAGAAGTATTCTCTGACAAATATGCCGGAATGTGTGCTTTTTACATTGTATATTTTAAACTTTAAACTTCCATTCATATATTCTGTTCATTTTATATCTCATCAATTGCGACCAGTTTCACTAACTCAGTAGAGAACTGCCAATACTGTCCTATCCTGTCCAGTTTATCTATGCTTCTTTGCTGACAAACAAAACGTGATCCCCTTAGGAAGTAACTACCTCTGAATACAAAACAATATACAAAAATTAACATCACAGTTTTCCTGCCATTATCTCACCTACCGTCTTTAAATTCAATCTAAGCCAAGGCCATTTTAAATTTATATTTCCAGTTTCCAACCATAATATTGTTTATTTTCAGAAACACAATCATTATTTTTAGGATATCACTAAATACTTATAGCATTAAACCAGACCATCTTTTATTTCTCAGTTATAAGCAGGTGTTACCTTTGTCAGGACTTACAAAGGTGAGGAACCCAGGGCTCATAAAATTTCCAAGATACATTGATACCATGTGACTAAAATTCATATGTTACATCGACTCTGAAAAGTATATTGGTCCTGTCTGATTTATCAATTTACTCTCAACACTTTGTAATGTTAACAATCTGTAGCTTGTTGATACAAAGAACAGAGGCTTGCTAAAGTCTGTTTGTATGACACTTTATATAACTTGAAGGACAAAGCTACATTCACTTCAAAGATGGCAAAAGTGACCACAAAAATTAGGTATTTTTAACCAAAATTAATAAAGCTATTTATTAATTAGAAGCTAAACCCCAAATATGTTTACCTAAATCACTTATGTTTTTTCCTTATTTTTCTAGAAGAACTAATTCTTCCTTAGACTATTGTTTACCTTATATTAATAATTTACACCAATATTTTCATAAGGAAAAAGAATCATGTGCTTGCTCCATAAATAAGCAAGAATTAATCAAATAATATGTATGCAAAGATTCTGTCAACCTAGAATAAAATGAACTTCACACTCTATTTAGTTCCAAGAAAATAAATGTGTAACATAATAAACATCCATGGGGAATGTCTGCTGTTGTTATCACTTGTGTTTACCCAGCATCTTCCTCCCTGCTTTTTAAAAAATTTTCAATTTTGGTAATGTTACCCACTAGCTTTGATTTCAGAGACTTGTGTGTGGGTGCATGGCTCAGACTGGCTAACCAGAGCTTTGTTTCTCTAGCCAGTGATGATTGTAGTCATAGCAGGCAGCTTAAGCTGAACTAACCAGGTCTGTCCTATATTAGCCAGGCTATTTTTTTTCCTCTGGAAATAGGAAGAGGAAAGGTATTGGTAGATTCATCCTGATAGTGGCAGTCTCAAAAAATCATAGGAGGCTCTCTGAAAACAAGACAGACAGAAGTACAGAGATCTGGGAGAGAGAGAAACAGAATTATGATTATATCATTTGAAAACTTGCATCCATCTCTGTGTAAAAATAATTCTATTCTGTGGACTTATGATTTGTACAGGTCTCAAAGTTACTTTTATCTTAAGATAGTTTATGTTTCTGTACTTTTAAATTGAAGAAACTCTGGCTGGTATAGTTTAGTTGGATAATCAGGATATTTCATCCTATAGTGCAAGTTTTCTTCATCTTAGTGCAAAACTCACACAATGTAGACACTATTATTATTTTAACTTTAAAAATTTGCTAAGTGATTTTCCTAAATTCATAAATTAGAAATGTGGGTGCCATTTTATCAGACTGATTGAGAAGCCTGTTTATCTAATCATCCTGCCAGCATTACAAATACTGACTATTAGCATTTCCTTCCTAACTTCCATCTGAGACAATTCAGGGATAGAAATACACACACACACACACACACACACACACACACCATTACTAAACAACAGAAAACAATTAAAAAGTTCTCTTTTATAGTTTGAGTCACCGTATTTAAATCAGATCTACCACTAAATACTTATATGGTTTTACCAAATTACTGTAACTTTTTAATATGTCTTAATTTTCTCCCAATTATGAATTATTTTTATGTTGAAAATGTGATGACTTAGGCAAATAGATTTTAAACAGTAGATAATTAGATTTTACCTCCTGAAAAATCTATTGATTTTATGAAGATAATTCCATTGCACTAATTATTTTACATATTGCCAATTGATTATTTCCATGAAAATTGGTAATCCTATATTCATGGCTCAAGGAATAGAAACAATGAAAAGCTAAAACAAAGTAAACAAATAAATTGAAAATTCTGTGATATAAACTCAATATTATTGATATGTGCTTCAGATATCAATGACACAGGCTTAGTATGCCCACATCACCTTTTCTAAGAGTGATATTATTATCTCGTAGGAAACAATTCAAAATATATATTTGATCTGTTAAAAAAAAAAAAAGAAAGTGGAATAAGACCTCAAGGATTATTTCTAAGACTCTCTAAAGGTCATTGCAATAGCAAACACAGAACACCTACATATTTCGCACAAAATTGCCCTTTAGAAACAAAGAATATAACCAATTAAATTGCTGCTGGATGTCAACTAAACTTGCATATGGTGGCATAACTTGGACTTTGGAGAAACCCCAAAAGAAGTGCCATGAATTTTCTCCTGGATTGATTCCAATAGCAGAATCTATACAGGCATATTTTAAGATAACAGTTTTTTTCTTTAAATGATTTTATTATATTCAAGTCTAGAATGTTTGGTTTACTTATCCTGTGAATAGCAGTGTAAGGGCTTTGGTGTCTCTTGTTCTATTATGTACCTTTGTTCAATTTTTTTTTATTAAAGTTGTATAGAAAGACTCACGAATTTATTTCCTTCTCATGAATTTATTTCCTTCTATTATTATATAGATATTATTGCAAAAATGGTAACACAGCCAAAGAAAACTAATTTGACACCTCTCCAAGTGATATGTCAAGCTATTTCCTTTGTAGGGATTCATTTCGTAAGATGAAATCTAAGCTTACCTCTCTGAGAAGAGAACAGTGTTAATGTAGGTTTTTTACCACCTCATGTGATATTTACTACAGAAGCAAATTTCCATTTAAGTATAGTCAATATTTGTGTGATATATATCCCATCATACCCATAGAAGGAACTGTAAAATATTGAACATAAAACTCTAATCAATATTTGACAACTAATAACATTTGTCCTATTGAATTGACTAATGTAATTCTTAACCAGTTCACTTGTCTCTTTTTTTAAAAAAATTTTTAAGAGAGAGTGAGAGGGAGAGAGAGAGAGGGAGAGAGAGAGAGAGAGAGAGAGAGAGAGAGAGAGAGAAAAAATTTCAATATTTATTTATTTATTTTAGTTCTCAGTGGACACAACATATTTGCTTGTATGTGGTGCTGAGGATTGAACCCGGGCTGCACACATGCCAGGCGAGCGTGCTACCGCTTGAGGCACATCCCTTCACTTGTCTCTTAAAGAATTTTTTGAAACCCTTAAGTCATTTTCTAAAGAGTTGAAATAATTCACAAAAAATCAATAAATCATCATAATAATATTTTCTATTAAAGGAATTATATATTGGATGTACAAGAAAGGCATCGCCATAGATGATTACCAATATCTAAGTGTATGTTGTTAATGAAATAGCGTATGTAATTTTGCAAAATCTGTGAAACAACAACTCATTATTTGGCCTAATAGAGAACTGAACAATCTAGCAAAATAAATTTCACTCTTTTGTCCTTTTTTTCCTCCCTTGAAATGTGTACTTCCCTTGCCTCTGTGAACTTAATCCAGAAGATATCAGTGTCTAGTTTTTTCATTACTCAACCCAGGTGTTACCTTTGGGTCACTGTTTACAATACCATGTCCCATTTGTGATTCCCAATGGTGAAAAGGCAAATAGGTCATTAACAAACAGACAAAAGAATGCTATACAGGGTAGGGTTGTGGCTCAGTGGTAGCATGCATGAGGCACTGGGTTCCATCCTCAGCAGCACATAAAAATAAAATAAAAGATACTGTGTATTTTTTAGTTTATCTTAAACTAAAAAATAAATATTTTAAAAAGTGCTATATGACTTAAGGAAAATACTTAAATATTTTAAAAATAACTGTCCTGTTTCTTAACCATTTAATCATTTAAAATGAATCTTGAGAATAATTTCTCAACAGGACACCAAAAATGTTTGGGGGTGAAACAGCATTTGAATCCAGTGCAAAAAACACCAAAAGACTGTTCTTGAGAGAAATTCAGGTTTACACACATTAAAATGAAACCAACTTTAATTTATGTATAGTTAGGATAAGTATGGTTACGAATTCTACACACAAAATTGTGATTATTGGCATAAACAGGACTCAGAAGTTTAATTTTTATCTAAAATTAAAACTAAAAATATTTGAATATTTTTTACTAAAGTTACTGTGAAAGAGTTTATAAAACTGAACTTAATCTTCAGAAAAATGGGGTGGTATGATTACCACACATAGAACTATTGAGGCTCAATGAAACTGATTAATGAATTTGTTTTTCACAAACTTAAAAAGTAGAAAATTCTGGATTTAAACTCAATTACTAAGTGATTCATAATCTACCAACACCTCTCATCTCCTTGTTGGTCTGAGGATGGCACTTCAAGCATTTCTATAGTAACCTTTTGTTTTGTTTTGTTTTGTTTCCTGAATCCCAGGACTCATTCATTTCTGGATGTGGCCATTTTCTTTATCAGTTGAGAAATCCCCAGAGTTTCTGACTTTTGTCATTTTTGTCACACCCACATATGGCAGAGAAGTTAAGGGTGATGGCAGAAGGTGGAAGTTCCTGAGAGGTGGTACCTAGAGCCTGGTGGAAGTGGAGATGGTAGGTGTCAGATATTCATGCCAACTCCAGTCAAAGCCTATGTTTGGTATAATGCTTCTACCAAGAAACCTAAATGCTTTAATTTTTTTTTCATAACTCTCTTTTTAAACTTCAATTCTTGGTTATAAGTCAGGATTTTTCTATTATCTTGTCATGTTATTTTCCCAGCCATTCCTTCATTTTTCTTTCTTTCTTTCATCCCCCCACCCCCCGTTTTGCCCCTGAGTATTAGTTTTGGAGCTATCCAGGAAGAAATAAAATATGTCCTAAAAACCTATTTTGATAAAATGGGTTTTCATGGTCCCCATAGTCCAAGAGCCTGCAGAGAACAAAACTCCCATCCTGAGACACCTACAGCTTGAACACAAAGTTTTCACATAGCCACATGCAGCAAGCTGAGCTCTCTTTTACAGAAATTGGCCTTTCCAATGGTCTTTTATGAGATAATTAACGCCTCTCATCCCTAAGCCCTCTGTGGGGGTTTTGGGCTCCTTCCTCAGGTGAAGCTGGTCCTTTCTCTCCTTGCAGAGCTGTGTTCTTTTCTTGAACTCCATTCTTGCTGCTTGCAGGGGGATGATTCTGAGTCCCCTCTGGCTGATGCATGCTAGCCTGCCTGTTGTTACCTTTGATGTCTTTTCATCCTGTCAGTGCATCTTGGAGGATTGGAACATATCTATCCCATGAATTTTCCTGGTGTTCTGGAGCTTCAACAAATTCTGACTTTTCAATTCTTACCCAGCTGTGTTATACATAATTTTTATGCTGAACTCCTGTTTTCTGTTTCATCATTTTTGCTTTCAGCAGACCCTGGTTTTATATGTCAGCTCTTAGCGATTGTACTTTGTATACAGTAGAGTAGGAGACAGTGGGATTTCAGATGATATACCAAATGATATTCCCAGGGCTAAAATCATGGACACATATAGCTATGTGAATTTGAGGATGTTGATTGAACTTTGAACTTCTGTTTCTATTATCTACAAAATTAGAGTAATAACAATATCTGTTTCCTATGGTTTGATGAGAATTAGATGAGGTAAAGTATGAATAACTCTTAATCAGCTCATAGTAGATTTTTTAATAACTGTCCTATTTTCCAAGCATGACTTTTACCAAAGGACTTTTACCAACTTCATCAAAATTATGAATTAAAATAACTGTGCATTTGACAAATTAAGAACTTTATTCCAGTTTTATAAAGAAGAAACCGAACCAGAAAAGTAAGGAAACTTGTTCACAGTCATGTAGTTGATGTCACCCCTATATGACCAAACTAAAACAGAACCTCCCTGTTCTGATTCCATGTGTTTCTTTTTTAGCAGTCAGTTTTCCTTTCTTTTCTTCTTCTTTTTTTAATAATCTCTGTTATTTCTTCCTGGACTTCAGAGAGTATATTGTACATCATAGTTTTATATATGTATTTCTTGATTAAATGTGTTGAACATTTAAAGGAAGAAATTGCTCATGGTCTGTATAAAAATTCATGTGTAGTGTTATTTCAGAGAATTATAATATTTTACTTTAATATGTTTTTATATTTTGCAAGGTAAATGTAATCTAAGGCATGTGAGGTACAAGAGAGCAAAACTACAGCTGTTTTGTTTGCTTAAACAAAATAAATCAGCTGTAGGTCTGATCTTAAAATGCCCTCAAACATTTGGGGGTCTGCCTTTTTTCTACACTGAATTCCTGCTATTCCTACCTTCCACTTCATACACAGCAAATTTACTTCTGTTCTCTATTCACTGTGCATATACCATGTGCCTTTATGTCCATGTTGTTCTCTTTTCCAGCAATGCTCACTTTCTGGAAATCACTATCTGAATCAATCACAAGATAGTTGAGAAAAGAGGCTGTTTATTAATCTGTGGTCTTCAATTCCCATCCTGATAAAGCAGTCACAAACATTTTAATTTTGTCATGTATTTTAGTTATTAATTAATGTGTATTCACCACTGGACTGTGCTACATGTACAACCTATGCATTTCTATACACATTCTCTGGTCTTCTCACCAGCCATACCATAGATGACACTATTATATTCAGTTAACTAATGAGGTGACAGGTCCAAGAAGGATGATATCTCCTTTGCCCAAATTAACCTAGGGTATTAGGGAAAGAACTAGAAAAATACTCAATGACCCATTTACGTTTTTATCCAACTGGATCTGGACCACATCTTAATATCATTGATCATTATCAACACTACTATAATATATTTATACAAAGGTGATTTTCTTACATTTCATAGCTTCTCCATAACCATGTCTGAAAAATCAGAATATGGCACAATTTCATTCCATGAAAAAAAATGTTGTATGCTGCAAAAAGCTCTGTACCCATTTCAGTTCTCATAGTGTTAGTATATGGCCAGGAAGTTCTTGGAGGCTAGAGATACTGTTGAAGACTCAGCTTTGTCACATTTTAGTTGAAAAGTTACTAAGGAAGTTCAGGATTACAAGTAAGCAAAAATATAATGCATAAAGATAATACATGAGTGATCTTGCTATCTTCTGGAAGTCACAGAAATAGTTAAAGTCTCTTGAATCTGGAGCTACCTCTGGATTGGTCAACCAGTTGTTTGATTTATGAGGATGTATGCATGACAAACAAGTATTTGTAATGAGATATTCTGGGATGGTTACTAGGAATTTGGGCATTTTGCTACAGTGAAGAAGTTGGAGTAACAATAACAAGACAATAATTAACTTTGTATTTTATACATTATTTATTTGATAATCTGTAAAAGAGGAGGGGCCAAGTGATATTAAAAATAATGGTTTTGGAATGAGTAAAATCGGGTTCCTTTGCCAATAATGTAGTGGAAATATATGCTAATTACTAATACTTACTTGTTGCATACTTGAATATTCAATGTACATAAGCAATTTAAGGATTTCAAAGGATCACTGTTGTTTATTTTAAGGGATTACTTTGTATTTATGTTGCATAAAATATATTTTTAAGTCCTCAATTTTTATGTACTTTAATATCACTGGTTAAGCAGAAAGATTGAAAACAATAGTAAAATTTTTTGATGCCTTTGAAGAATTCCCAATGTAATATGTGAAATTCTTTAAATGGAAAGCAAACCTACTTTATTCAAATCCTTTGATAAATATTTTGTTTTATAAATAGAGGCATAATTTACCTTTATATTATCTAATATAATTTAATAATGTAAATTATTACACCTGCCTAAAGGAATAGTCTTTAAAGTATTTAGAAGTACTCACAATTTAAAAAATCCATACATTATATTCTACAAATATAAGTAGTTAGAATCAATTTGAAAATGAATTTGCTATTAAATAGGTTAAATAGCTTCCTTTTTTAGAAACCAATACCCTCAGAGGTTATGGGACTCCTCCAAGGAAATAGAACCTGGGTCACTTTCATTCCAGTTCATTGACATAACTAAAAACTCTTAACCTTCAGATCCTCTGTGGAACTTTCTAAAACTAGATTCACTTTCAGATGAGCTAGGAGTAAGAAATTTAAAATATTTCATAACTCAGACTACCCATGGCTATTCTAATTTGTATGCATGCTCATATTTGTACCAGTGAACTATCTTCCATGACACTTGTATTGACAGCTATCTTCCAAAATAATGAAGCCTCAATACAATCAGGAGAAAGTCTAATTTCATAACTAGATATTACAAGGTCTACGCTTACTTTTATTGGCTTATCTCTTTCACTGTCTCCAAACTACTCACCAAACTTCAGAGACCATTTGTAACATCTTTGTATTCTGCCATCTCCAAACTCTTGCTCAGATTTTTCATTGGCTAATATGTCCTATGTGTCCCTTTTCATGGATGGTTCTTCAAACCTGAGTTTAGACACTGATTACCACAGAAAAACTTTTCCTAGATACTCCAACCCTAATAAGCAAATTCCTTCTCTGTGTGGTCTGGTCACACCCTGTGTATCCCTATCACAGTGTGTTCTAGACTAGTATTACTGTTGCCTATTTACTACTGTTCCTCCCTATGTGATGCTAAGGCCTGTTTGATGTTTTGTCTTCAGCAATTAATTGTGCACAATTTAGGAGCCAAAAATCTTAACTATGTATCTATATTATAGAAAAGATTAAGATATCAATATTGCATTTAAATGTAGCATTATATGTTAGAAGATATTGTCTTTTGGACATTAACCATATAAAGCATGAATCATGAACAAAATCATTGGGTTCTATCTTCAATATGAAAAAGTTGCCTCTAATAATATCAGAAGAGAGATTCAGAACATGAGATGAGATTCAGATGTACAAAGAAAACAAGTATCTGATATTGTTTCATGACAGAATTTTTAGAAAATCCCCTAGTTATCTGAAAGAAGTGCATTTATAGTCATAGTTAAAATGTACATTTTTATTTTGGATTCATCATTTTTATTACTGCATGTGTAAAGAAGAGAAGTGAAAAAAGAAGTACAGCTCACACAACAGTTTCTGCTGTGTCTATCATATGATCAATCTATGGATTAGAAAATACTGGAATTTAAGACCTTAGAAGTGGCTGCACTCAATTAATTAGCAAAGGAAATATAAGTTAAATTTGTCTCAAATGGTCAGACAGATGGTTTATGAAACAACAAGAATTGGAAGCTAAGTCTGATCTCTAATTCTAAGAGTAGTGCTCATTCTACCCCACATAAACTAACAAGAGTGGACGTGTTTTTAGTATCTTAAATTGAAAATCTGCTCAAATACATTATTTATCCTGTGAAATAATTTTAATTTTTATAGTCAATACAGGAAAAAAATGTAGATTTTTGCTGTGTCAGATTGCAAAATAAATCTTTGGAAAATGAATATATTTTATCCTGGGGAATCCAAGGATAGAAAAGCTGTGTTAAGAAGACTAGAGTTGGATTATTGTAAACAATGTTGACATTCAGCTATCTAATTCACTCTTTACTGACCTTCTGTATACCAAGCAAACTTCATGCGCTATAGAGGATCAACAGATGGAGGTAAACCCTTTTGTATTATTAAAGTTCCTTTGGGCTACTATAGAAGTAAAGAACATTTTGTTGTTATTGTTGTTGACCCAGAGGACATGTCACTCCACAACTATGATTTTGATAAATCCTATTAATTATGAATTCTCACAAACATTACATATATTTCTTTTTTAAAATATGACACATGCAGTATTGTTGTGTGGTTTTATATATGCATTCTTAAGCTAGTCGAAAGATATTTGCAAATTGACAGTCATTCTTCATAGCATTATTTATGTAAATTTGCATTCATTTATTTACCCATTAACATATGTATAAGATTTATTAAACACTAGGCACCATTCTAAAAAAATTACCATTTCTTACACATTGGTTATTGAATTAAGGTAAATGAACAATCAGGTGTGTATAAGGTAGAAAGTAAATGTAGAGAGTAAATAATTGAGAGAAATAAATTCTTTCATCAGAAGGGATCAGAAGATTGCTTTTCAGAGAAAATGGGTTTGATCTGGGGTGAGAAGTATGATAAGGATTTGGATACTTAGTCAATGAGTATTCATGAAGCAGTGCCAGGCCAAATAGTGGCTCACATCACTACATGAAATTCCATGTTATTAGGAAATTTGGCAACTCTCTTCTTGCCTCAGTTGCTCTAGGTAAAAAGTGGGTATAAGAATCATAGCTGCTGCACAGGTTGCTGTAAAGTATAAACTCCCTACATGAGGCATGTTCATAGAAAATTGTTGTCCAGAAATATTTGAGTTTATTTCAACGGCCAACTTGTCTGTTTGTAGGCTAATACCATGCAGCTTTGATTACAATGGATTACTAATATATTTTGAAATTTGGAAGTGAGATATCTCTAAGTTTTATCTTTTGCTCATGATATTTTTTTGGCTCTTTGGGTCTTTTTTGGTTGCATACCAATTTTAAGATTTTTTTTTCTATTTCCCTGTAAATGAAATTGGAATTTGATAGAATTGCAACACAACTATAAAAGTTTTGAGTGGCATCCGTATTTTACCATTATTGATTCTTCCAACTCATATTTCCATTTATTTCTTTCTTCTCAATTTCTTTCATTAGTGCTTTATAAATTTCAGCATGCAGATCTTTCACTTTCTAGCTTTACTCCTATTTTATTCTCTAAGGGCAGTATCTTCAAAGATGGTGTTGTAAAAACTGAAATTACACATGCAGAAGAATGAAAATGAATCTTATTTTTTACCATATAGGAAAAACAAACTGAAATGAATAAAGAAAAAAAGACTTAAGTATGAGACCTGGAACTTTGAACTTCAGGACAAAGACGTTGGGTAGAGCTGTGCAATATTGTCTGGGCAATAATTTTTTGCATAAGCCTGAAAATAATAGGCAACAAAAGCAAACATAAACATAGTTTAATGGAATTGCATTAAACTAAATATGTTCTGTATCACACAAGAAGATAACCCACAGGTTGAAAGAAAAATCTTTGTACATGGTATGTCTCATAAGTAGATAATATCCTAAATATATAAGAAATTCAAACAACTCAACATTAAGAAAACAAATAATTCAATTAAAAATGGGCCAAAGATATTAATAGACTTTTCTCAAAAGAAGAAATATGAGTGGCCAACCAGCATATGAAAAATGTTCAACATTTTTGTCATCAGGGAAATGCAAATGAAAACCCCAAAGAGTTGTCACCTCATGCTTACTCAAATGGTTATTATCAAAAATAAAAACAGGGCTGGGGATATGGCTCAGGCAGTAGGGGCTCGCGTGGCATGCGCGGGGCACTGGGTTCGATCCTCAACACCACATAAAAGTAAAATAAAGATGTTGTGTCCACCGAAAACTAAAAAATAAATATTAAAAAATTCTCTCTCTCTCAAAAAAAACAACAAATAAGTAAGTAAATAAATAAAAACAAATGAATCTTTGTGTTTAAACTTTGATCCTATCCCCTTATTTCATATGTGCAGATAATCCAAAAATATCTTAAATCTGAAGCACTTCTAGTATAAACCAGAAGGGTATTCAAGTTATAGTGAATTCAGAAACCCTGTTCTTGAGAATATCACTTTGATGCATCACTTTGGTGGAGAATACAGAAAAGCACATGTGAGTTTATGGCTGTGATTTTTTAATGGATAGTGTTCCTGGTGTTTTTAACAGTACCCTGGAATTTCTCTATTGGATAAAATGAATCATCATGAGCAGAGAGAAGAGAACTGCCTTCAGTTATTGTAGCCTGCATTCATGTACCATAAAAGCCCTAATAACAACATCATGAAGCATGAATTAATACTCATACTGGAAGGATATTCAATATCAGACAAACTTAACACAGCTTCCATTGGGTAAATTCAAGACTTCTTGTGAATATTAGAAGAAAAAAACCCCACACAAACATGGAAACATAATTATGTTGAGGCTGGCAAAGCCCTTTCCTTTGTAGGAAAGTCAGTCTGAACATGAATTCAGAATGAACAAAATGTTAGGAAGATATTGAAGATCAAGGAAGGTAAGTCCCTGTCTCAGATGCTTTCATGCATATTATCTCATTTCAGTAAAATATAGCTCTTTAAGGGAGGCCTTGTTAGCAATTGCAGTTTACAGATTAAATATATTAATTCAAAAAAGGCTACACAAGGCCAGGCACCCCGTGCATGCCTGTAATCCCAGCAGCTAAGACAAGAGGATTTCAAGTTCAAAGTCAGCCTTAGCAAAAGCAAGGCATTAAGCAACTCAGTGAGACCCTGTGTCTAAATTAAATACAAAATAGGTCTGGAAATGTGCCTTAGTGGTCAAATGCCCCTGAGTTTAAGCCCTGGTACCAAAAAAAAAAAAAAAAAAAATGCTACATGAGGTAGAGCAGGAATTGGAATTTAATTATTTTAGCCATCACTCCAGTACTCGCACAAATTCTTCTCATAATAGATGGGAATCCAAACTAGTGCAAAACTTAACCTCTCATCTAACAGTAATTTGAGTTCAAATGGAGCAATGTGTGGACATTGGGTATTAACTAGCAGAAAAATCACAAGTAAAAGAGGTAATCATTAATATTAACAAAAATAGGTGAATTCAGTGGCTTTCACAATCCCCTAGTCTGAATGGTGATTGAGATTAGAATATGTCTGCTTTAGTATTGTTTTGTTAGAATATATTAATATTGAGTCCTTCTTAAATCCTGGGCCAGCAGTAACTGAACAAACATAGACATACGCAGAGAATGAGTGAATTCAGGAGGGAGCAGAAGAGATAGACAAGCTGGAGAAATAAACTTAAATCAGGGAAAAGGAACATGAAGTGAAAGTGATCTTACAAGAAAGAAAAAGAAATGTGAAGTAGATACCTATCGAACTGAGGGACCACCATTCATCTATAAAGGGAAGAAGGTCTGTCTTGCTCACACAGAGCACTGCTCTGATCAAATTCTTTACAGAATCTTAGCAGCACATACCTCTGAGAATGACAGGGATAATGGGCATCTAGCTGGGTGTCTCATCCTCTGGAAGTGTAATTTAAATTGACATGGTCAGTCTGTAAATGAGGTAGGGTAGGCATAGAGGAGCT
This sequence comes from Callospermophilus lateralis, assembly GCF_048772815.1. Lineage (NCBI taxonomy): Eukaryota > Metazoa > Chordata > Mammalia > Rodentia > Sciuridae > Callospermophilus > Callospermophilus lateralis. The sequence goes on from NC_135306.1 coordinate 142,952,803, forward strand.
TTTCAAATGTGTACCTCATAGTTTAACCTGCAGGCAGCCTATACTGGCTGGGAAAGAAACTATGAACAACTTGAAAGACCCCTGTACACCTAACAGAACAGTAGAAAGAGAAATGGAGGAGGGTGGTAAATAGGATGGAGGAGAAAATGGAAATGATTTACATTCAACTATCGTTCATGTTCTTCCATAGCACTTATTATATCCGTATTCTATCAGTCTGGTCAGGTAGTACAGCAGATTTGAGCATTGCAGTTTCAAGGTTGGATTTATTAGTTACAATTTTTAGTTTTTAGTTACAATTCCAGCCAGATTATTTTGCTTATTTCTATTTTGATTTTCTCAAATGCAAATTGGATTAGTTATTTTACACATTTTTCAAAAAATTTTTGAGTATTAAATAAGCTGGGTCATACAAATGTCATGTAAATGATACACGTTAAATATATCTTATGGTGTTTTGTGTTATGTCAGGTTAGGCTTAGCATTTTAACATGTTTTGGGGACACTTTTATGGCATTTCATTTATTGTAAATTGTTTAAGAAAGCACTGATAAAACTCAAGGCAAAAAGCTGTAATTATAGGTAGTTTGTGATGCCATGATCCAAGGAGAACTGAACTACTGTAAACTCTTTATAATTAGTTCATCAAAATTAATATTAAATTTTTGATTACTAAATAACTAAAAGTGTACTTATATTTAATTAAAAATACACAAATATAAAATTTTTATTCATACAATTTGCATATTCTTGTACAATCTATATTTTTATATATATAATAGCATATCATTGGTAATAACATAATAACAATCTGTAATGACATAAGAAAATATATATCATATATATACTTAGGAAGTTTTCTCCAGAGAAACAGAATCAATTAAATAGACGGATTAGTTAGATACATGTATGGAAAGATAGATGAGAGATGAGAGGGGATTTATTAGGGAAATTGTTTTATGTGATTAGTGAAGCTAAGAATTGTGTCCTACTATTGGCCAACTGAAGGCTGCAGACCCGAGGAAGTCAGTGGCATAGCTCAATTCAAGTTAGAAAGCCTTTGAAGCAGAAAAGCTAATAGTGTAAATGTTCAGTCCAAGGTGAATGTCCTGAAAACCATGTGGGGGCAGGGAGGGGGGCTTCTAGTGCAAATCCTGGAGTCCAAAAGGAGAACCTGGATTTCTGATTTCCAAGGCCAGGAGAAGAGTGTCCCAGCTCCAGTAGAACAAGAGAGAGGTGGTGTTGGGGGTGGGGAACTTCTCTTTTTTTTGTTCTATCTGGGTACCCAAACAATTGGATGGTGCCCATCATATAGAGAGCAGATCTTCCCCACTTACTCCACTGACTCACATGCCAATCACACCCAGAAACATCCTCACAGAAACACCCAGAAATAACACTTTACAGGCTATCAAAATATCCATTTTGGAAGAGATAAAGTTATAATGATCAGAGTTTTTTTCCTAAAAACATCTTAAGGAATTGAATAAAGCTACTAGAATTTTAAAAATATTTTAATGAACTACAAGCAATCAGAAACTGCATTGGAGTAAAATTATTTTTTCCTTTGCTCTCAAGAGAATCAGAAAAATATCTAGCAAGGGATTCAGGAGAAAATGCCTTAATCTCTATAAAGAACACAAATCATAAACCAATTCTGGAATTAAAGATTGTGAATAAGAAGAATATAACTTATAAAGATCTTAACAGTTCTCAAATTTATGCATATAATATTCTAATCAACTAATTTTATATTATTTGTATTTGGTATATTTATATATATATTTTTAAAAAATATAGTGAGTATGGACCACTATCTCATACATTTAAAAATTATATAAAATCTTTAATACCACAAACTCCTTCCTTTAGAAAAGTACAGACAAATATATATTTAATAATTTAGTATAAGGTGAAGGTAGGATTCCAATGTTATGCAAGAATAATAGCTATACAACTATTGGTAGTGAAACAAGAAGCCTAAGCCATACAAACTTACTTTTAGGAAATAATGGATAGAATACAAGATTGACAAATAATGCTATCATATTGTCCCTTTTTTGGAAGAACAAGAGTCAACATAAGTGTCTAAAGATGAGAATAATTTTATAGTTATATAAAGAATCAAGTTATGTACATTCATAATAATGCAGTAAAATATCTACTAATTTGTAAATATATTCATGACCTGTTTTCAAAAAATACAAAATCATATCAATCATATAATTCCACTTATATGTTATTTCTAATATATGTCTACAGCAATCAAAATCAATATCTTAACAACTGCTTTTGCCATGGAATGGGAACATCTAGATAACATTTAAATTTTTTAGTTATTTTTGTTACTATTATTTTCTAAATTTTAACATTGTGATGAACACATATTAATTTGTCAATACATTTTAGGTGGTATAAAGAATTCATTCAAATATGTGCCTGTACAAATTATTGTGTTAAATCAGAATTTCTACTTTTTTGAGTTCTTTCTCTCCTTTTATTTTGGAGAAGGCTCTGACTGATTCCTGAAGACTGTCCCCTCTCACATGGGGTTGGCAGCTGCTATTGTGCTATTTGCTTTACAGATTCTCACTATCTGATAGTCACACACTACAGAACATCAAGTGCTAAAAGCCACAATCCCTTGAGAAAATTCACTTTTTAATAAGGATTTAAAGAATGTTCTTTGTTTTCTTTTTCTTAGCTCTTCCTTTTTTATTCTCCCTTCTCAGACAAATATTTCCCTAGAGCCTTGAGAAAATTGCACTTCTTTTTCTCAATATGTCCTTGAGACATTGCAGGATCCCTGTATGTCAGCACCTGTCTACTTCAGCTCCTGGCAGTGCATAGCAGTATTGACTTACTACCAAACTCACCTTGCATTTCAGGCCCCTGATCAATAAAATCTGAGTATGGCTCTATTGAAGAAATTTCTTTTCTAGTTGAGGTTGGGAAGAGGGTGAGAAAATCTTTTGTCAGTCAGGGCTTAGGTTTTAACAGGATGCCAGGGGCTTTTGTGCATGTTCACCTGGGGCTGCTCTATTCAGGGTCCAGCCAGCCTATTCAGTCTTCCACAGAGTTCCTGTCAGTCCAATATCTTCCATGACTTGGGTACAATCATTGAAGCTTCTAAGAAGGATGGACATAAACATTACTAGTTTTTGTTGTTGTTGTTCTGATTCTCCATTAAGACTTTGGTTGCAACTATTTTGATAGATCTATTCTATCTTTAACTACTCAAATTTCCCCAATTGAAAACTAGCCCTTCTGTATTGATGTCACAGATTTCTTGCTAAACAATAGACCCTAACTGCCTGAAAAGGATATTTTTTGGTAAAACTTTTAATTCCCATATCTGAAATGAGCAATTTCCATTTCTGAAAAAATTATTTAATCCAAGGATTACTTTGTCATCTAGCCTGTTATTTATGTAAAACCTGGAAGACAATCCTATGAAAAAATCCTGTTTTAACCCTTCCCATCCAGGCAATTTCTGAATCTAATTGACAATATATAACTAGTATATTTCAAATGTATTCAATATTATTCTAACTGCCATGATGACAATTGATTTTTTGGTAGTTTTATTATTGCAACTAGTTTTGTTGAATCAATTATTCTCCACTCCAATGCATACTCAATATTGCCACCAACATAAAAGTTTGATATTGTATTATATGTTAATTTAAATGATGCCAAATTTAATGGATTGCTTAAGTGAATTGTTTTCTTTCAGACTTTATTTTGGCAATGGGTCTAATTAAATTTCAATTATTATTGTGAATTGTGAATTTAATATCAAACATTCATAAAAGAAGAAAAGTATTTAGTGATGATCATCTTCAACTAAACATCCAGAGAAATATCTTAAAAATATTTTGGCACTCATGCATGCATTTCTTCTCAGAAGTCAGTTTCTTACTAGACAAACTTACAACTAAACTTTGATCATAAGATTCAGCCCTTCAAGGAAGAAATAGTACTAAAATAACATAGATCAACCCTTTATTTTATAAATGGAAAAATAAAAGCACAAAAAATTGAGTTATTGTTTCTAGTCTGTCATCCACAAGATTTATAAACTCCCTGAGGTCAGGAACTGCATTTTGTTGAACATTCTATTCTCACCATCTAGCCCAGGAAGCATTCACTTTTGCTGAATGAATGAAGAAACGTTTTCATTGTGATAGAGGGGTGAGACCTGGATTATACCAACATCTCAGTCTCCTGGGTAAATGCGAACTCAAGTTAAAATAGGAAATATTTATTGAGGGCTTATTCTGAGTGATGGATAACTCAGAGTACTTTATTTTATATCCATGATACATTGAAATTCCATTTAAAATAACTGATTATTTTTTTTTTTAATCTTGTGTTGACAGATACTATTAGATCAGTCTCCATTTTGTAGACTGGGAAACTGAGGTACAGAATGATTACACACTTTGCTACAAAGGTAAAACATACAGAAAGTGGTAAAATAACATTTGAACCTGATTAATCAGAAACTGGAGAACATTCTTAACCTTAACTCTCTGCACTTTATTCAGAGCTATACAGTAAAATTCTCCAACTATGGAAGATTAAACATTCACAAAGGAATAAACCTATTGAATTTCATTTTGTTCTTGACAGAAATAAAAAAATTAGTCTTTTTAAGTTCATTTTTTCACATTTTGTATTATGGGAGACAATATTAATTTCATGAAAATCTAAATGGTTTTAGGGGCTATGCCTAAAATTCAAATGATATTGCTTTTTTCCATGAGATGATTGTAGAGCAATTTATGTTACTACTGAAAATCTATCATTTCTAAGTGAGAAGGCCAAAGAACTGATGACTTTTCAGCTTAATTAATTTTTATTTCACACTTCTCACTTTGTACTTTGGAAAAGAGTAGGAGTAAAACATTGACTTAACCTGGAACAATTTATAGCTGCATGTAATGGAAACTAAGTCAGAGGGATGAATTTTATATGTAAAAAAATTGCTATTATCATAAAGTTCAAAGATAACAAACGCTGGCAAGAATTTGGAGAAAAAAGGAGCCCTTACACACTATGATGGGTTTGTAAGTTAGCTCAGATACAGAAAAAGATATAGAACTTTCTCAAAAAATTAAAAATATAACTGCCATATAACCAGCAATTCTACTAGTGGGTATGTTATCTAATGGAAATAAAATTAGTCTGGTGAATATATGTCTGCACTCGTGTGTTCATGCAGAACTGTTTATATATATAACATTTTGATGATTTCCATGTGGGATCTTTAAAAATACCATTTCATATTCAGATTCTTTTGATGTTAAAAATTATTTATAGCACACATTCATGTACTTAGTGTATGGTAGGCTTTCTAAAAAGAATTTAAATGAGTGAATGAAGGATTAAGATTACCTCTGAATATAATGCACCAATATTCTCAGAAGGATATCTTCTAGAACTTCATAAAAACAGGTGTCTTCAAAAAAACAACAACAAAAAAAAACATTAAGTGCATTTAGTCAAAGGCACATGGATTTAAAATAAATTTCCAATGTTGGAAACATCTGAAAGAGTGATGCCTGCCAATTCCGAAGAGTCAGGTGATATGTAGATAAAGAGAATCCTCGGCACAAAGGAGTGGGCTTGCGTATATCACCTTCCATTTGCTAGCTGTGTGATTCCGAACCTTGGTTTTTAATCAGAAAATAAGTTTTTCTCTGATATATATTAGACACAGAATGTTTTCTAAAATGTTAATCCCTTCAAAACATAGAAGCAAATCTATGTATAGAATTTTCTATATACATGATCTTTTCATTTGTCATTTCTCCTTGATATCCTAGGCCACATAGAATTGTTTTAGGAAACTTCATAGATATTAGAACAAGCATATAACATGCCCAAACATGTTTGCTTTTTTCCTATATAGTTTACAAATAAAATACTTTATTTTTTTCATTACATATGTTTTTATTGAATGGGAGAAAAATATTTGCAATCTCTACATCTGACAAGTTGTTAGTACCCAGAATATATAAGGAACTCAAAAAAACATAATAGCAAAACGACAACACCCAAATTGAAAATGGGAAATAGAGCCAGGCGTGGTGGTACATTCCTGCAGCCTCAGAAACCTGGGAAGCTGAGACAGGAGGATCATAAGCTTGAGGCCAGCCTCAGCAACTGACTCTCAGAAACACAGCAAGATTCTTTCTCGAAAATAAAAAGGGATAGGAATGTAGAACTCAGTGGTAAGGCTCCTCTGTTTTCAATCTCAAGTACCATTTCCCCCAAGAACAAAATAGACCTAAGGCTATGTTTCTCAAAAGACAGGATACAAATGGCCAGCAGGAACTTGAGGGGACAAAAAGCTCAACACCACTAATCACCATGGAAATGCAAATTAAAACTAGGAGCTATCATCTCATCCTAGTACAAATTGCTATTATCATAAAGTCCAAAGATAACAAATGCTGGCAAGAATTTGGAGAAAAAAGGAGCCCTTACATACTATGATGGGTTTGTAAGTTAGCTCAGTTATAGAAAAAGATATAGAACTTTCTCAAAAAATTAAAAATATAACTTCCATAAACCCAGCAATTCTACTAGTGGGTATGTTATCTAATGGAAATAAAATTAGTCTGGTGAATATATGCCTGCCCTTGTATGTTCATGTAAAACTGTTTACAATAGTCAAAAAATGGAAACAACCTACATGTCCATCAACTGATGAGTGGATAAAGAAATTGTAGTACATAATATGTATGGTGGAATGCTATTTGACCTCAAAAAAGATGGAATCCTGTCTTTGTGGCCATGTGGATAGAACTGAAGGTCATTATGTCAAATGAAATAAGCGGGTACAGAAAGTGGAATCTAAAACCATGGATCACAAAAGTTAGAAGTGATGACTATCAAAGGCTGAGAACATTAGGGTGGGGTGGGACAGGGAAAGGTTTATTAGTGGCTTCTAAATTATAGCTAAGAACAAAAAGTTCTGGTGCGCTATTGCAGAGTAGGGTGACTATAAATAGCAGTAATGTATTGTAATTTTTTTTTGGACAAAAACAAGGAAGGAACTCAGGGGCATTCTACCACTGAGCTACATTCCTAACCATATTTATTTATTTTTTTATTTTGAGGAAGGACTTAGGAAGTCTCTGTGGGCTCTCTAAGTTGCTTAGGGCTTCACTAAATTGCTGAGTCTGGTCCTTGAATTTGGAATCCTCCTATAATCCTGAGTAGCCAGGATTATAGGCATGGCTAGCTAGTCATCTACTGTACATTTACAAAGAGCTGTAAGAAAGGAGATTGATTTCACCACAAAGAAATAATTAATGTTTGAGGAAATAGATGTGTTAACCTGATTTAAACATTACACAATGTATATGTAGAACAAAAAAATGTCCTGGAACTCCATAATATGCCTAGTTTTTATAAGTCAAAATTAAAATAAATAAATAAAAGCTCTCATCAAAAATAAATAAATAATAATAATAATAATAATAATAATAATTGTGATGCTGTGCTTCTATTGAAACCAAAAAATTATTTATCAAGATATCTGAAACATAATACTGTCTTTCCCTCTTCAATTTACACTTGAAAGTGAATTACTCACTAAGAGGTTTGAAGTAGTTTCTTATTAAGGTTGAGAAATGTTAAGAGAAAAAAAAAGACGTTGCAAAAGGTTCCCTCTTTGTCAGTCATGGCCTCTTGCTGTCTGTTCAGTTTGAGCTTTCCAGCTAGAGTGCCTGCTCCGCCCTCCAGAGGCCCGTGCGTCTATGTAGAGTCATTTATTTCTGAACTGCACTTGGTCTAGAAGGGACCATCATCCCTCCAGTCCCAGTGAGTGTGATTTAATTCTGTTTAGATGACTCTTTGTTTAAATCTCAGTGGAATAGTACAAGAAGTAATATTGAAGCTCTAATTCAATAGAATATTTTCATGGGCTTCTTCAAAACATCACCCTTGGTAGAATATCATTAGCCTTTTACTCCTCAAGATTCTTAAATGTACTTCACCTGTGATGAGTATTCAGCAAATGCATGTTCTGCCTAATTTTTCCAAATGTATTTTTTTCAGTGCCTGAGATACTGAGTAACCCTTTGTTGAGCCCAACAGAACCACATATAATGACCACAGGTATCCAAGCCAGTTTGACAGCAGTAATTTAATAGGAAGCGCAGCTTCTTTTTGTTTGTTCTTTCATTCAACACCATTTATTGAGTCCCTCATAGATATCAAGAATGTTTTTAATCATTGAAAGGAAAACAAAATTAAACAAGTTATGTTCTTAACATGAAAAACTAAAATGAGTGTGTAATATATACTGTATGCTGAAATTAATGAACCTCTAACCAGGATGTGAATATCTCTTTTGGTGTGGTCAGGAATAAAATAACTGAAAACAGAGATGCCTACACTGAGACAGCCCTTCACCTTCTAAGAAGAAGAGCAGGTGCAAGGAATGAATTACAACAGAAGCAACGTATGGGGGCACTAGTTGATAAAATTTTTTTTGGCTGAATCAAGAGTGTAGGTTGTTAGGGAAGTAGGTGTAGGTGAAGATTATGGTATGGATATGAACAAATTTCAATTACAAAATAAAGTGTGTGTGTGTGTGTGTGTGTGTGTATGCGCGCACGCGTGCGAGCGCACACGTGGTGTGTACACACACAGGTGCTTTCAGAGAGTGAGATACTAATAGATAACATAATTATTGATTTGGAAAGTGGTTCTGAATGAGGACAAAATGACAGTAAGGAGAATTTAGAAGGCTGTGATAATTTTCTAGGTCTGCTATCTTAAATGCCTAACCAAAGTTATAAAATTAGTTGCAGTAGAAACTGAGATTAAAAACAACAACAACAACAACAAAAAAAAAACTTGATAGAAGCAAGTACCTTTCTTTTTTCCAAATGATCTAGAGCATTGTTTTTCCAAGTTTGCTTCTAGAAGACCAGTACCAGCATCAGATGCAGACTGAATCTGAAAATCTGAGGGTGTGGTGCAGAGGGTAAGGTAGCAATAATTATATTACAGAAAGCATTGCAGGTTCTGCTGTGTTCCAAATGCACCCTGAGGATTGACACGTTCACTCACTATACATTCCCAAACACTTACTGATGTTAAGATACTACTGGTTTTGATATGCACTGCTACTTCATTTATCATTTTGAAATGCTCCCAATTCACTTATTTTATGCCATCAACATTAAGATGCATTTCAATTTCAAAAGTGTTAACAAGTTGGAATGTACACCTTAGAAGTTACAAAACACTGTTTTGACACTCAAAAATCATATTGAATAAATATGGTGATGTTTAACAGAGCAGCATACTTCAGAGCTTATTCTCATCAAAATTTGAATCACCACTAGATAAAAACTCCATTCATTTATTGTTTTTTTTAGTTACTTTTTTGGTTTGTTCTTTTTAGTTATACATGACAGTAGAATGTATTTGACATGTCATACATACATGGAGTATGACTTTTCATTCTTGTGATTGTCCTTGATGTGAAGTTACACTGGCCATCGTATTCATGTATGAACATGGGAAAGTTATGTCAAATGCTTCCACTGTCTTTCCCATTTTTATACTTCCTTCCTTCCCCACATTGTCCCCTGTCAAATCCAGTGAATCTCACTCTTCATTCCCCCCACCTGAAGTGAGTTAGCATCCACATATCAGAGAGAACACTTGGCCTTTGTTTTGTTGGGGTTGGTTTATTTCATCTAGCATGATAATCTCCAGTTCCATACATTTACTGGCAAATGACATAATTTTATTCTTATTTAAGGCTGAGTAATATTACATTTTGTATATGTAGCACATTTTCTTTATTCATTCATCTATCAAAGGGCACCTAGGTTGGTTCCATAGATTAGCTATTGAGAACTGAGCTGCTATCAACATTGAAGTGGCTGTGTCACTGTAGTATGCTATTTTTAAGTCTTTTAAGAGTATATGCAGAGTTTTGGGATAAATGGATCAAATGGTGGTTCCCTTCCAAGTTTTCTGAGAAATCTCCATAATGCTTTCCAGAATGCTTGCGTCAATTTGCAGTCCCTCCATCAATGTATGGTTGTACCTTTTCCGCTGCATCCTTCCAACATTTATTATTCCTTGTATTGTTGATAATTGCCATTCTCACTGGAGTGAGATTATAGTTTTAATTGCCATTTCTCTAATTGCTCAAGATTTTGAACATTTTTTACCTACAATTTTTTGACCATTCCAATTTCTTCTTCTGTGAAGTGTCTGTTCAATTCCTTTGGCTATTTATTGTGTTGTTTGTTTTTTGGGTGTTAAGTGTTTTGAGTTCTTTTTATACCATGGAGATTAATGCTCTATCTAAGGTGCAGGTGGAAAATATTTTCTGAAGGCTCTCTTTTCATGTTATTGATTGTTCCCTTTGCTATGAAGAAGCTTTTACAATTTGATACCATCCCATTTATTGATTTGTGATTTTACTTCTTGTGCTTAGGACTCTTGTTGAGGAATTCAGTTCCTAAGGTGACATGATGGAAATTTGGGCCTACTTCTTCTTCTAGTAGGCACAAAGTCTCTTGTCTAATTCCAAGACCAGAGTTTGAGATGAGATTTGTACTGGGTAAGAGATAGAGTTTCAATTACATTCTACTATCTATGGATTTCTAGTTTTCCCAGAACCATTGAAGAGACTATCTTTTCTCCAATGTATGTTCATGGTGCCTTTGTCTCGTATGAGATAACTATATTTATGTGGGTTTGTCTCTGTGTCTTCTATTCTGTAACATTGTTCTTCATGTCTGCTTTCCTGTCAATACCATGACATTTTTTATTACTGTATCTCTGTAGTACAATTTAAGGTCTGGTATTGTGATGCTTCCTGCTTCACTTTTCTTGCTAAGGATTGCTTTGGCTATTCTGGGCCTCTTATTTTTCCAAATTAATTTTATGACTGCTTTTTATATTTCTATGAAAAACATCATCAGAACCTGAATACAATGCTAGGGGACCAGACTACACAATACGTTCCCAAAACTTGCCGACTCCTCACTCAGTTAAAGTATGTTCGTTAATCAAGAGCAAATCAGTATTGAAGAACACATACACATAAAAATTAAGTAGTTACTTCCATTCTCTTAAAATCACTTTAATTCTCTGAAAGAAGGAGAGTGATTTCTGTAAGCTGGCTTTACAAGGCTGTTTTATAAAACAAACAAAAACAAAAAAAAATAAAACTTAATAAAATACAAATATACAAATATGCTACTGAAATATAAGATTCATTATCATCGTTCAAAAGAAAGTAGACTAATATTTTCAAGTTGAGCTACTTTTTTTTCCTAAAACCTTTTGCTCCGGGGCAGAGGCCACTTGCTGGCACCTACTAGAGCACAGTGTTCCTTCACTGATCTAGGTGTGAGTCCCATGATTGCCCATTTTTAGTTTCTGGTAAGTCAGTGAACTTCCTTAAAGTCCAGTTTCCTCATCTGTAAAATACTAGACGTACTAGACCTTATGCTCCAGGAAGTTATTGAGGATTATAAGAAATATGTAACTATTAATATGTTAAATATTAGCCTATGTCTATGTGTTATGGTGAGATTGCAATAAATCACTGAGTCAATCTTAAAGCAGGAGATGGAATCATCTTCATTCCCCAACAGGTGGAGTACCAGCTGGTGGGATGAGGAGGCAGGCTGCAAGTCTACACTACTCAACTAACTCCAGGGGTTAGAGCAAATCATTTATAGTCCAAAATCACAAGTAAAGCATGTCAGTACATTAATCGTAAGTGTTTGTTACTATGATTCAAAATCATAAACAAAAATCATGAGATCTAAAATCATAAACACAAGGGGAAGTGGGTCAAAAATGACCCTAGTTGAGTACAATTTAAAGCACAGTCACTAACATCTAGACAGACATTAACATTCTATGAGGTTAAGGTACATTGCACAAGTGTATAAGAAAAGAAGGAACAATTTTGTGTTGCCAATATGCTATTCTAAGTAATTATTAGTAGGGGTTCTCCCATAAGAGAAGCATTTCTTACATGATATGAAGTCTCAGGGAAAAATGGAGTCTGTTTGGTCATTGCCCATGTATCCTGGCCCATAACACATGCCTTTTAGAAACCACATATTTTATGGCACAAATCATACATAACACTTGATGATTGCCTACCATGGTGGAGTACTTGGCTGGAGCACTAGGTATTTTTGAAGCACTATCTTAATGTACTCACAATAAATCAGCAGATTGACTGTTAGTATTTTCATTCTGTGAGCATCTCAAAAGCACAGAGAGTTTAGATAATATACTTAAGTTCACAAGGTTCAGAATTTGAATAGAAAAGAATGGAATCTAGTTTGTTTTGATTTCTAAGTCCTTGTTTTGTCTACAATGTATCCCAATATCTCATGGGTGGCATAAAAGAGACTATATTTGCTAATCAAGAACATGATACTGTGATTATTTGTATGGTTATATTTTTGTATTTGCCTGCTTACTTAACTCAACTACAAGTATGTTTAAAGAAATAGAATGCTTGATGTTAATATTGCTCATATTTACTGTGGAAAAAAAGTCATTTCTTACATGTGAATGGTAATTTTATTCCTGTCCTTAAAATAGAAAATAGATAACCTTACTTACTCATTGCATTGCTTAAAACATCTTCTGTGATTTTGGCAGTTTAAGGATTACAGGTATTTTCTTGGCTATCTTCCTCTAATTCTCTTAAGAAATCATAGATATTCTTGCACATCTAATCAAATATTTACTAAAGAATATATAATATGACTGTAAATTTATTTTAGCATTTTTCTTCTAAGGAGTTCAGAACCTTATGATATAAATTACCTCATTTATCTTCATATACATTCCCAAGGGAAGATATGATTAAAAATAAATGAACAACTATAAGCCAACTGTTCCATCAGTCTATCATCGGGACTGACAGAAATTCCAGTGTTTGCAGGTAACTGTGCTGGAAGAAATAGCCCTGTTCTGGGAAGCAACAGATCATAACAGGGCTGGTCTGAAAGAAATCCTGAAATGGCTTGGGAGGACTTCTGTTCATGTGTCTCTGATGCTCTGTTCTTTCTCCTAGCTCATGAATGAACAATAGAACATGTTCTTCTCTGTATTTAACAGACTGTTGGCCACTGATCAGTCTCACAACCTTATCTTCAGGTTTCAAGGTTCAGTTGAGCCATTCTTATATCTGTAAACCCTATCTTGATCCTCCACAAAGTTAAGCAAGTGTATGAAGATAATATATACAACATATATATATATATGGAAATAATATATACAACACATTGAATAAACATATTTTGTGAGTGTATTATCTAAAAAGATCAGGAGGCCTCATAGGGAGAAAACCAGTTTTTATTTCTTTTCTTAGATCACCATATATACAATTAAAATCAGTTTACTAAATAATATAGGGAACTAGGATATAAAATTAATATCTGAAGATCACATTATAAGTATATTTGCCTCATTATTTTTGCCTCTTGCTCCAATTTCATTACATTAATCAGTGGATTGAGTTTCCATTTTAAGTAGCACACTATCAAACCTTATTTCTCAGTTTTTATTTTCACTTTCTATAAAAGGACATTGTGATACATCTTTGGTTTTCATATAATATCCATGGAAAACATGGCATCATATGTGTATATTGTTTTGCTAAGACTGTTATAACAAAGTACCATATATTGACTTAACACAGTAGAAATTTATCCTCTCATGGTCCTGGATGCTAATATTCAACACAAAGTTGCCATCAGGGTTAATTTATTCCAAGGCCTCTCTCCTTGGTTAGTAGATTCCCCCCGCCCCCTGCACTGTCTTCCCTTGGTCCTTTTCTCTGTCCCTGTCTATGGTTCAATCTGTTAATTTTATAAGGATTTGTGTCATGTGAAAGTAAGATCTATCAACAATTTTATTTTACTTACCTCCTTAAAATTCCTATCCCTAAATAAAACACATTCTCAAGTTCTGGGCATCAGGACTTCAACATATGAATTTGAAAGGGAAATATTGAGCCCCAAACAGTACATTAAAGGCTCAATATGGTGCCTGTAGCAGGTAGCTGGCATTTCCTCATGGAAGTATTATTACTCTTGCTTTTAGTCAAAGGTTTCCAATAAATCAAAAATGACTTTACTTCTTCTTGTTAAATTGTTCCTTCAGTCCCTTGCTCTGCTTGCTTGAGAAGAAAAATAGCATGTAGACAGGGCTCAAGCAATCCCAGCATGCAGTGAGGGCAGAGGGAGAGAGATGAAGAGTCCTGCTAAAGAAAGGAATACGCTGAGCTCATTTACAGATTTAGCAAGAGCTTGTCATAACCTGCAAAGCAGATGACCCACACGGAGAAGGTGATGCTATAAATGGTAGCAAATCTTTTAAGAAGAAAAATGAAAAGCATATGGAGGTACATTTGGCATTCAGGAGAAGTGACACTGAGTCAGGATGCCAAGCATGAAAGGCATTAAAGAGGAGCATTTCCATGAAAATCTGGCAGTCAGATTTTGATGGGAGAAGAGTCATCAGCCACAGTCATATCTAGATCTTGTGATGAGTTTTGAAGCCATCTTTCTTTTGGTGGTCCTTCCTTTGGTGCCTGTTAACCTTTCTCTTTTCTCCATCCCTCTGTTCTTTTCTTTTCTTTTTCTTTTAAAAAAGATGAGTTGAATTTTTGTTTTATAAAGGCATTTTCAGAGCACAGGAGCGAATTAGCATACATTAAAAATGTGTGTGCGACAGTTTGTATTCTTAAATCTTAAAACCAACTTACTCTGGGAGATTTCATTTTCTTTATTTTACAAAAAAAGAAAATGAGATTCAGAAGTGTTAAGTAACTTGCCTTACTTTGCCCCAGTAATAGGTGCTATAAATAGTTGTGTTTCTAATTCCATTCATCTGATTCCACAGCTGGATGATCTTTTCATGTACTGCACTGTCCCTAACATTTCCACCTTTTAGTGAAGGATAGATAGGTAATACCCGCCCCCTGCCCCCAACATAATATATGGTATAATTAAGTATAGTTGACAGACTTGGGAATTTTATTAAAATATCTCCAGTCTTCTGCATAGAAAAACTACTCCCTATACCTCCACATAAAAGATTTTCCTCTTATTTTTTTTAGGTTTCTGCTATGTATCCAATATTTGTTTCAGGCATTTAGATAAATTAATCTTTTCAATAATCTTGTAGAGGTGGCATTGTGATCCTCTTTGTGATAATAGAAATCTGGAGTTCAGAAAAGTGAACTTACAAAGTATAGTGCAGCCAAGTCAACTACAGAACTGAGATTTGAACCCAGGTCTCTCTGACTCCAGCAACGTAGACCAGCAAGGGTCTATTCAGACACACATGTAGCATCCTACCTTCCCACTTTAGATCTTTCCATCCTACCTGTGTCTCAACCACTCTCACCCTGAAACAGCAAGCAACAGCAATCAGAGAAACTGGAATTTGAAGAGGAAAAAGTAGGTGTTAGATTAAGAAGGCAAAAGCACAGGGTGCAATCTGGCAAGCCTGCATGTCCACAACAGGTGAAACCTTCAGCAGGCCAGGGGGAACAGAGGTATTTTGAAGAGGAGTGTTGCAAGATTTATCATGATGGAGTCAGTCAATGACCAAGAAAAATGATGACAAAGAGGGCAGAATAATGAGGGTAAAAGGGCAGGAGTCAGAGGAGATTCTTAGAAGTGGAGAAATTGGATTGGGGTGAGAGGGTACTTGCAGACCTAGCCCAGCAGGAGATAGGGAATGAGGTGACTGCTAGGGAAATATAGTCACACTGCACCAGTATGGGTCCCCAGCGAGTCCTGGGTCCAGATACTTGGAGCCCAAGAAAAATATTAAGTGTGAGCAACAAGAGAAGTTGGTAGGCAAGGCAGAGGTTTATTAGAAAGTAAAAGTAACACTTTTTGGAAAGCAAGAGAACACTCTGGGAGAGAAGAGATCTCAGAGTATCCTTGCTGCAAACTAGCTCAACTCCTCTCTTTCACCCTGGGCTTCCTTTGTTTAAGCTGTGCTAGTTCTCCCCTGGGAGGGTTAAGGGTTGATTGATACCTTGATTGACAGTTGAATGTTATTATCAATTCCTTTCTACTGTTCATGTGCTAGTTTCCTTTCCCCTAGAAAAGGCACAGAGGAGAGGCACAAACTACAATGCTAATTTAGGTCAGTTCCTTGGGCTAGATAGCTCATACCCAGGTTGGGGTTTTTCCCTAGCTTTCCCACTTTAACAGCAGGATGGCCCAATTTCCACCACAGGAAGGAGATTCCTGTGGAGTGTGAGGTAGGGGCTGAGGGCTCTTCAGGGAGCTGAGTGCCCTGCAGGGTGCTGCCCTTGCCCTGCCCTACCTTACAACAGGAGGAAGGAGATGACTAGAAATGGATTTCAAATGCTGGGATACTCAGTTTGGATGTTTTCTGCTGTCAATAATTGACATTTTTATTTAAATTTTAAGATTAAAAAAGTGAGTAAAACAAGTTTTCAAAGAGTATAAATGACTTAGAATTTTTTTTCAATTTAGGTAAATTTTTGCTTTTTATTTTTAATCAATTTATGTAAATTATACACATTAATAGAGCCAAGTATATTTCCATCTAATGACTACAGAATGCACTGATCTACTCTAACCTCCCTTTATCCACTCGCTCCTCTCTCCTCTCATACTCTTTCCAATCTTTTGTAATCACTATTATTCTTTTAGGTTGACATGTTTAGCTTCTACATATGCTGGAGAACATGCAGTACTTGCAGTACTTTCTGTATCTGGCTTATTTCATTTAACACAATATCTGCCATTCATTTTGCTTCTAATGACAGGGCTCCATTCTTCTGTATGGCTAATACTCCATTGTATAAAGAGGCAGACTGCATTTTTACATACATCCATTTGTTGAAGGCCGTCCCAGCTGATTCCAAATGGCATCTTTTGTGGGTAGTGCCTCAATAAACATGGTTATACAGGTATCTCATAGGCATGCTGATTTTATTTCTTTTGAATATATAATCATACGTGGGATACTTCAATCATATGGTAGATCTAGTTTTAATTTATACAGGAATCTCTATTCTGTTATCTATAGTAGGCATCCTAATTCACATTCCTATCAATAGTATGTAAGAGTTCATTTGATTAAAAAATGGGTTAGGGAGTAAAGTTAAGATGCTGGAGCTCCAGATCTCACTATAGCATATATTGTGATAATATAGTAATAACAAAGATAGGTGATTTTACTCTCTTTATTGAAAGAGTATGAAATTGTGTCATTTGTAGCAAAATGAACAGAACTGGAGGACATTATGTTAAATGAAATAAGAAAGACAAGTACTGAAAGTTTGCTTGCATATCATAATACTATGCATAAACATATGTAGTGTATATCAGGATCTGTTGCCTGAAACTTTTATATCTTTAGTTACATAATCATATATAATTTGTTTGTAATTCCTTTAAAAAGGTAGACAAATTTAAATGAAACAAACAAAAGAAAAAATAATTGTTCATAAAGTTATAAGTAGATTTTTACCTGAGAATATAATATGTATTTTCTTGGAGCTGTCTCTGCATTGTCCTTATTGTATTGTCGTCTTGTTTGCTTTTGATCATTTTTCTATTTACTGATTCGATGGTGGAATTCTTCCAACAGTACTCATGAGGCACTAGAACTTGTGTAGTAGAGAAGCCATTCTAGCCCTTAAAGAGTACGCTTACACAGGGAGATACAAGACCACCAGAAACACATATGTTATGATGCATAAACTTCCTGGGCAAGTAAAGATCCACTCCACCCAAAAGTATCATTTATACCCAAAGTTAAGAAGCAAAAAGTCCTGCATGCTCTGAAACAGTTACTTTACCATTCATCTATGGGTAACCCTGTAACATTTATAACTCTGTACTAGGCTGAGGGTGATCAACTGGCTAATTATTTACTACTAGAATTATAGCTGCTTATTTGAAAAAGGAATTTTCTCTGGTATAAATATTAGAAACTTCTGTGAAGAAGTCAAACCGTGCAAGTTTGTGTATGGTTCATAGTTTTGAAGTGGACTGAAGACTTTTAGTTATAGGTTGAATCCCTGAGCTTTATAGTGCTGTTGTTAGAAGATGGGAGCTTTGGGAAAATTGCTTTATTTCTTTCATCATCTAAGTGATAAACTTTTATCAGAATATTGCTTAATAAACAAGTGAAAAAATTTGAAAACAAACTTGATTCATGAATGCTCAATGGATGCAAGCAATACTGTATGTCATGTAACTAAAGAGTTCACTTTCAGTTTTCTTTTGAGTGGTCAAGATATTTGTTTTTACCTATTCATCATCTGTGTTGTTTATATTATTTAAAGTAGCATGGAAATTAAGAAAAAAAGCTTAGATTCTTGACTTGCTGCTTGCAGCTTGCATGATATTTGAACTCAGTACTCTTGAGTCTATTTCATCAACTGTAAGGTGGAAAATAGTGCTCACTGTAGCTATTAGATTAAAAAATATTATATACATAGTATTTTTTTAAGTATGAAACTTCAAACTGGTTGCTATTTATACTTGTTTTTCAATCATCCTAGTCAAAACAAAGATGGGCCATTGTCACAAAGTATAAGATTTTATATAGTCAGAATTAAGATATCTTTCCTAGATTTATATAAATACATTTGAAATACACCACAAACACAGAGTCAAGATTCTGACATTTTAGATCAGGAATGAACATATGTGCCCTAGGTTTTAGTTTTAGCTATTTTTTTAAGTTTCTTTATTTCTAGGCTTACAGAAAGTTGAACAGAAGGTATAGAGTTTCCATCTTCTCCTCACTGCCTACCTCCCTCTCTCCCTCCCTCCTCTCCAGGGTCTCCTATTATTAATATTTCACATTGGAAGAATGAAGTGAATATTTAAATCAGGATTAGAATTGTACAGTTCTCTGGATTTATCCAAATGCATAATGCCATATAATCACCTTTATAGTATCATAAAAAATAGTTTCATATTCTTAAAACTGCCCTGTTTTACCTATTCATCCCTCCTCCCTTCACTTCACCCATGTTTGGAAATGTTCACTCCACCTTGGCAGCTATTTTATTGTTTCCTTACCTTTGCCTTTTCCACAATGTCATATAATTGATATTAAATAGCATATAGCCTTTTCAGACTAACTTCTTCCACTAGGCAATTTACGTTGAAATTTCTTCCATGTCTGTCTTTATTTTTTGCCTGAAAGCTCATTTATTTTTATGGCTGAGTAATATTCTATCAACATGTAGCAATGTTTTCTTTTAGTCCATTCATTTTAGAAGGGTATCTTGAAACCATGTCCAATTTCTAATAAGTCTGAATAAATCTGTTGTAAATATTTGTGTGCAAGTTTTTGTATGGATATATTTATTATAATGAACTAAATATTTTGTCCCTCCCCTTACCATGCACATTTATACATTGAAACCCTTAGCTGTAGAGGGATGGTGTTGGGAGATGGTACTTGGGAAGTTAATTTGGGTCAGGAGGGTGGAGCCTTATGAAAGGAGTAGTGCCCTTTAAAATGAGACTCAGAGTGGGCTGGGTATGGGGCTCAGTGGTAGAGTGCTTGCTTAGCATGAATGAGGCATTGGGTTTGATCCTCAGCACTCCTTAAAAATAAATCAATAAATAAAATAAAGATATAAAAATATGATAATGTAAAAAAAATTTTAAAAAAGTCTCAGAGAAATTTCTAGCTCTCCTTGTACCACATGAGGATGAAGTGAGAAGTCAGCGGTATGTAGCACAGAAAGAGACCCATCACCACACTCACACATTGTATGAGACTTTCACTTTCCAAAACTTCAAGAAATACATTTCTACTCTTATAAGCCAGTGGTACTTGGTCATAGCAGCCCCAACTGACTACGACAGCTTTCAGCACATTAGGGTAAATTCCTAATGGCATGTTTGTTAGTTCATCGGTAAACCTATGTTTAACTCTGTGAGAAATTGACCAGTTGTCCCCAAATTAGTTGTGGCATTGTACTTACCCACAAAAATGAATGGGAAAATCCTGTTGTTCCACATCTTTCTTTTTTTGTTTTTGGCGTTTTGGATTTTTGTCATTTGAACAGGCATATAATAGTAACCTCATTATTTTAACTCATAATTCCCTAATGATAAATGATGCTGAATGGATCATCAATGCACTTATTTTCAACTTGTTGATCTTCCTTGTTGAAGTGTTTGCTCGGACCTTTTACCCACTGTTTAAATGAATTGGATTTTTTTTTTTTTTTTTTTACAGGAAACTGAAATAATTCTTAATTTCACATAGGTCCTCATAGATTCAATATTGCCACTTTGACAGTGTGCTCCTTTGAATCATACTTCTGAACTTCACTTACCTGGCTTACTTCTTCTCATCTGTCAATATGTAACTCATGGTTTGTCCCTGGAATTCTCTCTACGCCTCTTGGTTTTGCTGATGGCCTTTCTTCTGGGGACTCAGAACATGCTGGGCACACCGAAAGTTTAGAAGTAGAATATGGTCCTCAAACTTACATTCTATAGGCTTGTAAGATGCATGGACAATCAGAGATTCTTAAGATCATCAATTTTCCAATGCCCATTGCAATATTTTGTTAAAAATAAGGACATCTTTCTGACTCATTGCCCTGGAATGAACTTATTCTAAAGGAAGTTGGAAAATGTGCTACTAGAAAATAAATATCTTGAGTTTTCCAAAAATAGTTTTTATTCTGGTGCTTTTCTATTCCTCTACCTTTTTTTTTTATTTGTTTTTGACTTACTTAAAATTGAGGCACCTCTAAAATATATACAATATATAAAAATATTTATCTTATAACTATATAAAATATAGTTTCCATTGTGGAAATGGTTTAAGTATCTTGCAGATATATGCAACATAACTAGTCCCAGAAATCAACTCATATCTGCTGAAAGGAAGCTGCCTTCTTAAAATGCAACATCCTCCAAACTTTAAAGGACTAAATGGTATATAATCATCATTACACCCACTGTTATGCTCTCTTCGAGGTCAAAGAGAAAGTGGTTATTTCTTGAATCATTTAACACCCTAATAGAAAAGTCACTGAAAAACTATATTAGGAACAAGTTTTAAAGAGTCTGTCATTTCTTTCTTTCTTTAATTTGATTTCAAATACATAGAAGCCTATCTGTGTGTTTGTATTTCAAGGCAAGCGGTGGCCTTCTAAATTATACTGATTTCTTTGATTACTGAAGGTAATTTACCTGGCTTACTTCTTCTCATCTGTCAACATGTAACTCAATGGTTTACCCATTTATCCGTTTAAAATAACTCTCAGTGTCTCAATACAGGTTTCCTTAATAGCAATCTGATACAGGCATTTAAGAAGAGGTAGTCCATTTGGAAGTACATCTCAAGAGAAGGACTAAGGAAGGAGGAAGTGTGGGAGAGAAGTAACGATCAACATGAGGTAGCTTCGATAAGTTCGATCAGGATCTCTAAGATGTCTACAGAATATTTCCCAGAATTGCCCAGTGGGTTATGAGAAAATGGATCTTTTAACCACCCGTGTATTTCTTACATTGACTGATAGTTTCTTCCTGGGTTTGCGGGGTGGGAGGTGTAACTCCTTAATTCTCGGCTGTGCTTGTATATAGTAACTTGTAGAGGTTAAAAAAAAAAAAAGTTCTTGAGATAGATTTCACAAAGAATGTTTCATCTTCCTATGTTGAGTCACTGGCAATCAAGGTGACCCTGACTTTCCATGAAACTGCATATGTCATCTGTGGTTGAAGTCAAAGGGAGCCAATTATAGCACACTTGTCTCTCTAGAAACCTGAGGGAAAGGGGTATTTATCCAATATATGACTTATTTTTTTTTCATGAATGTATAGAAAGGTTAATTTATTTGCTAGAAGTTCAACAATAGCAAGTGGCATAAAAGAAATTGGAAACCACCAGCACTAAGTTGACTGGGCTCTGACCCTAAATTGCTACCAGACAGTTACAAGATTGTAGACAGGTTTCTAACCTCTGAATGTACATACTCTCTTGTGTGGTATTATGGTCTCCACATTATTTTCCAGTTTTAATAAAAACAATGATGAGAGTATTATCTCCCTTGTGATTTCCAGTGGATCTAAAAACTGAGGTAAAGGCAAATTCTTTTCGTTAGAGTCTTGGAAATCAAATCAATTTTTCAATTAATAAGTTTTATTGATGAAAAATTTTATATGACTTAAGACAAAATTGTGATAATTTAAAAACATTTGACTTTTCCATTTTAGCGCTTGAGAATATTTAGACCTCCTACTGTACCTGAAGCTAAACCTCTTCCCTGTGTTGCCCAGGACCACTCTGAGACCAGAATGATGTCAGGTCAGGCTTTTCCCCTGTTTGGAATGCTTTCATGGATCCCCTTTCTTAGAACACTATTTTACAAAATGTGTTGTTTTATAGTCACCAACATATATATGATCCATCATTGAAGCAATAACAAAACTATATATAACTACACCCTAATATTGTTGAGGATATTGCATGTGTCCTACAGTGTGATAATCATCCCATCAATATTTTCTAATGTACTTCTGGAATCACTTTTATGCATCCAATACTTAGGTAAGAGTCTCTGGAGCACAGGAACATGCACCACAGAGCCTGACCCCCAGAAATTTTTATCAAGTGCATGTGTTCTTTTCCTCTCTGTACGTCAGGAGCTATAACTTGCTTATCACAGTTCAAATTTTAGATAAATGTTTAAAAAGTGAATGCATGGATGATTGGAGATTCATATCTGTCTGATGTGATCAGGATCAGTCTTCATCTGTTTTATTCATTTTGTTCTCCCTGGAGAGAGTTGATTTGATTTGCCATACTGGCCACAATGGATTCTCTGAGGACAAGTGAGCAGCAGTGTGAATGACTGCAAGGTACTTTTCTCACTAATGTTCCTAAGCTGTGACCTTTAAAAAGACAGTATAAAAGGACCTGGAATTTGGATATTGGATAAGAAAAATGAAAAGCTTCTACAGGACAGATATCACTACCAATATTAGGAATATAGCCAAGTTAGTCTTTCTATACACCAAGTTGACAGGATATCTTTTGCAAGATAAATTAAATATTCTCATGCTTGCATGTCCAAATTGCAGAGTTAAAGTCCAATGGAAGAACCACCTTTCTGAGATTTGAGGAGTTGTCATTTTAAAATGTTGATACATGGTTATTTGTTCCTGTTATAATATGTCTATGGCACATTTGACATTGACCTTGATCTGTGAAAAAATGTTACACCATTTTCTCCTTTAAGCTCAGCAAAGATTCTTATAAATCTCATTTTCTAATGGTTAATAATGCATTGTTAATACATCATAGGGTAAGTTGTTGTAAATGTATAAAAATATTTTAGAGCTAAAAATCAACATTGTTTTTGTTGTAAATGTGTAAAAATATTTTGGAGCTAAAAATCAACATTGTTTATTTCAACTAATATAAATAATGTATCAGTTTAGTTTAAACTGAATAGATCAACTCAAATGTTGCTAAACAAAAGTAATATATATATATATATATATATATATATATATATATATATATATATACACACACACACACACACATATATGTATATGTGTGTGTATGTGTATTGGGGATTGAACAAAGGGGCACTTAAAGGGGCACTTGCTTTTTTTTAACCAAGCTACAGCCACAGTCTATTGTTGTTGTTGTTGTTATTATTATTATTATTATTTTGAGACTGGATCTGACAAGTTGCTGATGCTAGCCTTGAACTCAATATCCTCCTGCCTCAGTATCCCAATGACTAGGATTATAGGTATGCATCATAATGCCTGACCCCCAGAGATTTTTATCAAGTGCATTTATCTATAATTCTTGCATGTTCATATACATAAAAGAGAATAGTAAACACTCTTTATTGATACAAACAGCTATTTTCCTGTAGCTAGAAAATAATTGTTTGTTTTTACAGTAAATTGGGGGAGATTGATTCTAAGACACTGGAACAGATTTTATGTATCAATTAGACATTTATGCACATGGCGATAAAGCTTCTTTTATTAGCTGTATGACAATTATCAATCACTTTTCCTTTCTTAGCTTACATTTACCTATCTATCAAATAAAAACAATGTTTAACTCTTACGATAACTGTTTTACATAAGATGATCCATGCAATGGGGCTGGAACATTCTTAGGCATAAAGTAAATGACTAAGAAATTCTTAAAGTATTTTATTTACTACTTGCGATAAATAGACATTTTTAATGAATAAAATGTCAAAATGCAGATGTACAATGCCAAATATTAAGTGTGAGAACCTGAATGGAGGGTTTGTCCTACATTAGACATGAAGAAAAATACCTACCACAGGTTTGCCAACTGCACAATGTGTTTGTTGTATGCACAACATGGCTAATTAGAAAAAGGGAAAAAAAATCACATTTGAAGAAGGCTGTTCAAAGGCCATCATGATGACTTACCCACATATGAAATCTTGTATGCTAAAAGCATTTTCTGTGCATCTTTAATTTGGTCAATATATTGAACACATAAGCTGGCATGTGGCTGGGGTGAAGGTTAACAGTAGTCAGGAGAGAAATGATTCATAATGATCCAGAGTTTGTAGTCAGTGAGGAGTTAGGTGATTTAAGTTCACAGGAAATTTCAACCAAATATGATACATGTGATGAAGGAGTGGAAGGATAGTGGTCTTAGACTAAATGGTGTCAAATAGAGATTATGACTGACTGAGCCATGGAAAGGAGGAGGGCAGGATCTGAGAGTTAGAATGGAGAAACACGGTCCACCGACACAGTGTAGGAGAAAGCAAGGCTGACCTTTTTGAAGAATTTTATAAAAAAAATAAAATAAAATTTCTAAATCTAAGTTCGGTGTAGAATAAAGAAGGATAGTTGATAGTAATAGAACAAATAATCACCAATGAGCAGATGAGAAGATTAGATTACAAAGAACTTGCACATTTTCTTTGTTCTGTGTATTCAGAAAATGGGGAAACTCTACATTTTTCCTACAGAACTCCATTAATTATATATTTATTACAGTCTAGTTTTGTGTGTGATAGCTATTTCCTGTACACACTACCTAAATTCTAAGAGTAAGGTCCCTAGCTGATTCATAATTTCCTTCGTTGAGCATAATATAGCACTTTCTATATACATAGTATTTCTAAGTCTACAGTTTGAACTTCACAGATGTTAACTTACTAAAGCCCTAAAACCTTTTGAGAAATGTCTTACTCATTACTCCCCACCTGCAAGTAAGATAATTAAATTACAGGAAAATTAAATGACTATTATATGGAAACTTCAGGACGTGATTACAGAATGTCTGTTTCCCTTAGCTGCCTGTCTAATAGAGCTTGTGGCAATGATAGAAATATTCTCTATCTTCACTATCTAATAATGTTGTCCATAGCCTCACACAGCCATTCAACTCTTGAAATGTGGCTAGTGCAATTAGGAATAGAATTTTAAATT
The DNA here is from genome assembly GCF_048772815.1 of Callospermophilus lateralis. Lineage (NCBI taxonomy): Eukaryota > Metazoa > Chordata > Mammalia > Rodentia > Sciuridae > Callospermophilus > Callospermophilus lateralis. The sequence continues at coordinate 142,978,314 of NC_135306.1, forward strand.
TTAATTTATTTAAACTAGTTTAATTTAAATAGCTATTTGTTGCTAGGGGCTACCATACCAGATAATGCTCTTCTACATTACAACTTTTCTTTAATGCTGCTTAAATAAATATGTGTCAAAAAAAAGCCTAGGAGCAGTTTAGGGAATTATTATATTATTATCTTATGCATACATGATTCTGGATATTTTAACTGGGTATAGCTTTAAAGTATTTTGTGGCTTATATTTGGGTAAAATCAAAATCATGATTTTGTTTTTATTTTACTAATCACCACATTTTGCCAAAACCAAAAACAATTTCTGTAGTAATCTATGTTCTCCCTGAAAGCATACTTTCTTTATACTTTTAAAGTGTGTTGTAACATTAATTAAATATATTTGGCATTATTCATATTACCTATAGATAATATAATATAGTTTATTCATATAATTGTTTAATTGAATTCAGTTGCTAAATTTAAAGAGATGTGAAATTAATTGTTAAAAATCAATTACCTTAACATGAACTTGCTCCTATAAGCCAGAACATTACATTCTCCACCATTCTATGAAATATAAATTTTAAAAAATACATATAGAGGATATTAGTTTGCTAGATTGCCATAACAAAGTACCATAGTTTGGGTAGCTTCAACAACATAAATTTATTTTCTCACTGTTCTGGTGGCTGGGAATCCAAGGTCAAAGGGCCTATGCAGGTGGCCCCTCTGGGGCCTCTCTCCTTTGCTTGCAGATGGTCATCCTCTTACTACCTCTTCCCAAGACCTTATCTCTACACTGCTGCCCTAGTGTCTTACTTGCCCTCTCTCCTATTCTAATCTTCTCATATGACTAGATGAGAGCATCCTAATGACCTCATTTTAATCTATCTTTTCCAAATCCCTGTCTCCAAATATGGTCATATTCTGAGTGTACTAGAATTTGGAGCTTTGGACACATGAATTTTGAAATGCACATTTTAGTCCATATTATCACCTTTTCAAATCCTGTTTCTTCATCTTTTTTCACAAGGATTCCTAAAGAGGGTTCTGAGAAACAAAGGTAGAGAACACTAAACCACTTTCTATAACTACTATGTTCCTTTTAATTATATAGTCTGACATGAGATATACTTTTTTTATAATTGAGAAAATTAGTAGACTATGCCAAAGGCCAATCATTAATTTCCAACAAGAATTTTAAAGTACAATACACTTCAAATTTTATTAGGATTTTAACAATGTTAATCATTTTATTATCTATAATAAAAACATAATTATCATTAAAATTCATCCTCCAGGCTAAAAATTTTACAGTGTATCTATTCCCTGAAATGTACTTCTGATTTTAATGTTTGTTTGCTTAGGATCTGTCTCAAACCAATGAAATAAAATGGAAACTTCATATGTCAGCAGTATCAATTCTTTATTTTTTGCTGACAACAACTTAAAAAAAAGGCACATTTTAGTAAATAAAAGTGAAATGTCATCAAAGATTAGAGTTATAAAGAACCATCCTGTGCTAATTTTGTTAAATATCAGAGATCAGAATATATGAATTCATGATATGCCAATATGGGGAAGAGAAATGACTACATAGTGTTAAGATTTGTAATGATTCCATCTTCAAATGAACTAGCAGTGTGGAAAGCATCCCAGGTGGTGCCCTTACCACTTCCTAGGTAAGGGACCCTGAGTCAGGCGCTCAATCTCCCTGAGCTCTGATTTTCACCTGTGGGTAAAATCCAGGTGCTAGTTTCCAGTTCTCTTATTTCTCCAATCCCAGAGTGATATCTACAGCTTCCTTGAAGTTGAAAAAGTTGAAAAAGCCTTGAGGAAGTTGGGCTTGCTGATCACACTAGGAGATGTTTTTGTTTTTGTTTTACTTCATTGCCATCATTTCAATGGCATTTTTACTTAATGAAAATGCTGTAGGGACAGACAAGGCAAGGCACCAAAGATAGCAGGAAACAGTTTTATTTGGCCGCAGCCAGGTTCAGAGGGCACAGCTTTTGCTGTAATCAATCAATCCCCTGAACCCTGAGTTCAGGTAGTTTCAGAATTTTATACCCAGCAGGTAAGGGGAGGGGCTCAGAAGTTCACAGTTGGCAGAAGTTCACATAAAAGCAGGTTTTTCTTTACTGTTCTGGGCAAGTTAGCCCTTCAAGGACAACACCTGAAAAGGGGAGAGCTTCTTCTCCCCTTCTTTTCCTCCCTCTGCCAGCTGTTACCATGGAGCCCAATTGGTAACTTCTCTTATCTTAGAAATGTAGACATCTCTGTAAAGCTCTACCTCAAGGCCAGAGGCCTTGTTTACACATTTTTACAAACTACTATGCTGGATAAATGTTTGTGAAAAACTAGTAAGGGGGTGTCCAGCACCTGGAGTGATGATTTCTTCCAGGCTAGCAGCCAAGAAAACTAGGGCAACATGAAAATAGGCAGTGTATCTACATTGAAATCTTTTGTAGAGACTCTTATGCTGACAGTCCTAAAATCAGCCATGGTGAAGATTTCTGGAGAAGCCCAATTAACATTTTCTGTGGAGAAAGGGGGTGCCACTACAAAAGGGGATGTTTAGTCCCTTACCTTTACCAAGTGGGTATAAATATGGGGAGCCTATATGATGATTTATTCAATGAGAAATGTGAAGTCCTTAGTGCTACTTGCTCACAGCGTTATTCTAAACCTTAGAGAGTTGGAATATTAGATTTTTTTTAAAGTATGCCAACAATGGAAGCCTTAGCCTCATCAGTCTCTTTTATACTTCCCCAGTTAGCATTGTACTAAATCCAAAAGTAAGGCCTCAGTGACTCTGGGATATGCTCTTCTTTTCCTTGAACTACTTGAGTGTGCAACCTACCTCTTTTCTTTTTTATAATTACATTTTTACTTCCCCTTCTTTTTGTTCCCTTTATCCTTTTAAATCCAAATCTTTAACACATTCCTTTACTCAATTCCTCTTGCAGGGTTTAGTCTTCTGGTAACAAATTTTGTCAGGGAAACTTTTAGGCCTTCCAGTTTAGGTGTGAGTAACAGCATCTAGTCTGAGGAGGCAGTCACAAGAAAGAATTAGTTACTTATGAAACTACGCTGTTATTTTCTTTCCTTTTCTTTTTTAACTTACTTTGCTCATTCTCAAACAGCTGGTGATTATATATGCCCTACATTGAAATAGTGTGTGACTTTATTTCCTCTTGATAGCACTATCCTATTAAATTGTGGAAATCCATATCCCCCTTGATTTGGAAGCAATTATTTAAAAATCATGTATATGCACTTTCAAGACCTAAGTAACAAAAACATTTTATATTTTTATATTTTTAACTCAATGTTGAATGTTGTTCTTCTCCCCTCTCTCTTCCCTTCCTAGTCTTCTTCCCCTCCTCCTTTTCCTCCTTCTCTTCCACCTTCCCAGGGGTGCTTAATCACTGAGCCACATCCTTAGCCCTTTTGCTAAATTGCTGAAGCTGCCTTTGAACTTGTGATCCTCCTGAACTGCTGGGATTATAGGCATGCCACCATGCCTAGCTTTAAGTTGTTGTTGATTCTTCTTTTATTTTCCATTTGGTTTCTTTGTTTCTATATTTTTAATATTTTTTCTTTTCATAAATGAAAATATCATTTAAAGATGGAATTTTTCCTTTACAAAGTTGAAAAAAACATACAAGCAGCATCAATATCAATCTCAAATGTTGAAAATTAAATGTTTTATTACATTTGAAAAATATTAAAATGAGCAATTTAAGATAATTTTCTTGAATTTCTTTCACATATAATATTTTGAACATAGAATATTTCACATATATTTATAATAAATATTTCCATTGCATTTCCTTATTTACATCCTCTATGTGTGAGTCTGTAGGAATGTGAAAGGGTTGTAGTCAAGACTAATATTATTAAATGCATGTCTGCAATACCAGTCCAATTCTGCCTGTGCTTGGCTACATGATCATTCAGAATAGCCCTGTGTGTGATATCTGTGAGTGCTTTTTTTTTTAGTACTTTTTATGTACAAGGAAATATGTTAACGATATCAATTGTATTACAGAAATATAATTCTTCCTAAGATGTTAAAACTAAGCAACACTAATTTATTGACTTTAATTCACTTTCTGAGGTAGTTATTGGCAGAATTAAGGGAACAAAGAAATCATGGTGAGGCACTCAGAAAGTGGAAAGAATTGGAAGGTCTTTCTCCTTGAGCTTTGAGACATTGGGAAGGAAATAGAGGACTGAACCTCAGTATTTGCCCACACCACACAGCTCTGGCTTCAGACCCCTTTTCTCCCTTATATGTTATAATTCTTTCTTATGGACTTAACACTTCTTAACTAAATCCCTCACAGTTCTTAGCCTGAGCTTTGCTCCATAGTAGAGACACAATATTTAATTAAAGAATGAGTGAATGAATGAATTATCAATTAATATATCTCCAGAGTTTCCAATGATGCAATTTGAAAATTTCTGTTGTGAGAAAAGTTGCTTAGTAATCTCTACTGACACTTTTCTGTAGAGAAGAATGGTTACATGAAAGTGAAGCAGTGTTTCTATTTTGAATCTGCAAAGAGGAGACTTTAGAAAGATGAGAAAAAATACACTTCTGATGTGCATAGAACAATCTGGAGGAACAGTCACTTGGTAGCTGTAACCTTTTCAGTAGCATGTGGATCTGGCATTCAGATAAGACTGCTCTCTTCAGATGTGCTATCTCAATCATTGTGTAAATTCATTGTCTCTTTATAATGTCAAATTAATACTGAGAACAAGTTTCTCATTTGCAAAATGATATTTTGTCCAACTTTGAAGCTTGTTTTGATTTTAACAAGGTAAGTCAGTGTTGTTATGGTGCAGGAAATAGATGTGCTACAGACAAAATTCCTATCCCTAAGGAATATACACTCATATCTGGGAAAACAGAATAAACTACATACTAAAGTAAATACAAAATATTTTGTCAGGGATCTTACGTGGCACAAAATTAATTAAGCAGACTAAGGATATAAGGAATGATGAGAGGTGGTATTTTAAATAAGGGGATAAGATGAGGCCTATTTTGGTAGAAGATATTAGAACTAAGAATTTAATAAAGTGAGAGAAAAATCTGAGTAGATATCTGAGAAATAAGTGTACCAAGTTAAGAAAAAAAATACAGTAGTTAAAATAATTATAAAATAGGATTAGTTTGAGAATTGAATTTAATACCCTGCATGAAGAGTTTTATAACTTATAACTGATATTGATATTTATTATGTATATTAGGCTTTTAAACAAACTGGGTGGTTTACAATAACAGAAATTTATTCTCTCGTACTTCTTGTGCATAGGATTCTGTAACTAAGATGTCAGTATTAAAGGGTTGGGGCCTTCTGAGAAACTTAAACAGCATGAAGAAACTCTCCTTCAAATCCTGATTCTTGTGACCAAGTCAGGAAGATTTCAAACATGTTGCTCAGAGTAAGAGTTTATTGAAGGGATAAGAAAAGGAAAAGGGTACACTCTTAGCGGAGAGATCTTAGATCTTAGTGGCCGTTTTAGAGAGGAGAGAGACAATATGCCTTTCCTGCACCCAGTTTTTATTGGGGATCTCAGAGAAGTTTCCAGAGTCTCTCCCAGGTCCACCTCTTGCCTTTTCACTTAGAACAAGATAACATCAGGCTTTCAAGTCCCCGCTGCCATGACAATTCTAGGTCACTTTGGCCCATGCTAACCAGTTCTAATTGGATTCTTAACCATAAATTCTTATAGATTTTATAGTTAGTTATATACATCTCCTGAGTTTTGGGATCTGGTCTGTGAAAATGGTCACAAAAGATTCCCCCTTCAGGTAACTTGGGGTTCCTCATCTCAATGTTATTTAGGATGTGCGTTTCTCCTGCAGTTTACAGATAGTTTGCTGAATGTGACATATCCTCTCCATTTAATCCAGGCAGAGCTGCAGGTAAATTGCTTCTAGGAAAAGAAAGCATGTGGGGGTCAGCACAGTGGGCCCATTTTATGAGATTATTCCTTTGTATCCTTCTATCCTGCATCATTAGCATGTTTACCCCCAGTTTAAGAGGTTTCTCCCTTTGGAAGCTCTAGGACAGCCCTCCCTTTGTCCTGTTTTCTGGTGGAAAAGCATCTGGACAGTCTCTGGTGCTTCTTGGCTGGCAGCTGCATGACTCTGCTTCTTTCAGAATGTGGACTTTTCTTTGTCTATTTAGATGACCTTCCTTTTATAAGGACAGTCATTAAATTGGACAGGATCCTACCCAACCCACGAGAATTTCATCTTAACTAATTACATCTGCAATGACCTTTTTCCAAATGAAAGCACACTCTGACGTTCTTCCAAATATTATTCCTCACCCCTGCCCCAGGGGAGAACAACTTAGTGGTTATCATGATGTTTTTATTGGAAAGAATTTCTTTTCTTTTGACAGTTTTATAGGAGAGAAACCAGAAGAGTTAGGAATGGATGACTGAGTAGACTGATGACTATTTTCCCTTTTTGGGATAATATTTTTGTAGTGTATCTGAGGTCAAAGCAAATGTATAAAAATAAATAAATAAACTCTGGTCTTTGAGTAATTTTCAGCGAAACTAGAATCATGTTTTTCCTCATTGGATTGAAAAACAAGGTAGCTACTATAAATTGGCCTTTTGATCATTACAAGTTTGAGGAAGGAAATGTTGTTAGCTTAAAGTACAAGACTAGCCCTGTACTTGAAAGAAAGAGTTTACTTATGCCCGAGGTCAAAACTGAGGTTAAATTAAATAATGACACAACAAATAAAAACTGACAATAATATTGAATCAGGTCTGAAGCATTGCTTTCTTTACAAACACATTCATGGATGCTCATTTGTAGTTTGTTTTTTTTTTTTTTTTAAGTTACACCATTTTAAATAAAAGTTTAATATTATTCCCCGGTTTTATCAATCTTTGCATGTATTTCCCAAATCACCCAAGCAATGGGCTTCAGATTACCTTAAGAAGCCATGGCCACCACAAGTACTGAATCTAGTATGGAAGAGGAGGCAGGGTACTTAGAGAAAGACAATATGAATTACACAAAAACATACAAAAAAGATATAATATATAAAACTCTTGACTCCAGGTCTGATATATCTTGGGTTATCCATGAAAGTTAATTATCATTTCATTTAGTGGTAACTTGCCATTATTATAACCAAATTGCCAAAGAGGAAATAAACATTTTTTAAAACTAAGCAAATGCAATGCTATCTATAAAAATATGTAAACCATCTTTTCATATACCATAGAACCCAGCAAAAATTCTACAGATATCCAATCATTATGTGCTGAAAAATTTAGTGATTACAACAAAACCAAATCCTAACAAAACTATTCCTTTACTTCTTAGCAACTCTTAAAAATTTTTCCTGAAAACCTTCCCTTCACTGTCCTGCCCATAAATGAGATGTCCTTCTCATCTGCCTCACTTCTGTTCTTACCCACATCTGTTTAACTCTCTAAGCAGAATCCAGGAAAACATCATCATTCTTCTCCTCATAAACAACCAAAATTCCTTTTGTACTTGTAGCAGAGGCCCAGAATCTTTTTACAATCTACAGGGCTCTAGGAGCTGGCCACTCTGCCCTCATTATACCCCACTCATCCTCGTATTCCTTGGCCCTTGGTTCTGTCTCTCAAACACAAAATCAGTGCTACATTCGCTCCGTTGAACAGGTATTATCTTGTTAACTTTCTGTTCTTCTAGATACTGTCATGAATTCATTTATTCATTCATTCATTTCTTTATCCATTGATTAAGAGAATATTTACTGTTCCTTAAGTTTTAGGCATGGTTCTAGAAGTTGTAGATAAAGCTGTAAACAAATCAGCCTTTGTCCTTTGTGTGTTGTTTAATCCAACAAAGACCACACACACACACACACACACACACACACACACACACTAATATGGTACATAGGAAATGATAAGTGCTGTGAGGGGAAATTAAGACAGAAAGGAGGTTAAGGAATGTAGGTGGGGAGCAGGATGTTTATTTTAAATACTGCATCAAGAAAGATCTGGTAAGGAAAGTAAAGCTCTGCCAGAGCTGAATAAGTGACATAGGTTGACATCTGCAAGAAGAGCATTTCTGTGAAGAATTGTGAGTGCAGAGGCCTGAGTGGGAGTTTTCAGAGCATGTCCAAAAAGCCAACGCCAGCTGGAATCTTATAATATATGTAGAATAAGAAAGTAGTCATATAACAGAGATAAGTGTGGGAGACTGCTGGAATTTGTAGGACAACTTTATATTTTATTCCCAGTGAGCTGGGGAGCTATTGAAGGACTATGAAACTTAGAATAGATAAAATCAATGTTTTACATGGCGGGATGGTTCTTTCTCATGAAGGTAAATATTTGTTGAATGAATAAATACTATTAATGGAATTTGGTTTTAAAAAGCTGATCAAAGCTGGGTCTGGTGGGTCATGCCTGTAATACCAGAGGCTTGGGAGGCTGAGGTAGGAGGACCACAATCAAAGCCAGCCTAAGTGATTTAGTGAGGCCCTAAGCAACTTAGTGAGACCCTGTTTCAAAATAAAAAAAAAAAAAAATGTCTAAGAATGTGGCTCAGTGCTTAAGCACCCCTGGGTTCAATCCCTGGTACCAAACTGAAAGAAAATTAAAAAATAAAAACAAAACCAGTCAAATTTCAAACTACCATTCTTTATTTTATGTAGTATTCAAGCAGTAAAATAAACCCAACCTGTGCATTTTCTATTGAACTAGATAAATTAACTTGAATGCATGTGAATTACCTAAGGGTTAGCATGCTGCCTGTCACCCTTTTGTCTTTTCTGAGATCAATATACCAAGTGCTAAGAAGTCGAACTCAATATGCTTTTATTTCCAATTCCTTTGCTCACTGTGAAAATTACACCAAACCTCCAATGTTGCAATTGATTGACATTACTCTTTATAGCACAGTTTGCCAAAAGATTGAGAAGACACAGGCAGTGTAGAAAATTCTTATTGTGTCTGATTTTGTTCTAGTTACTTCCATAGAGAGGAGGAACTTTCAAATGAAGAAAAATAGCTTTGTGTTTTCTGAATAGAAGTCAAGGGATATGTCTTCACATCCGAGTGTAATGTTCAAAATAATACTCAAAACAACCTGAATTCATGCTGATATTTAATTAAGACAAACAACAGCAACAAGAAGGAGAGGTGGACAACTTGGTATCTTGTGCCTGGGGGATATGCCTGGGTTTTGGAGACTAATTTGAGTTCCACTGCTTGCATTATGTTTTACTTTCTGTTACATGAGCAAATTATTCTCATTGATTGGGTTTCTCTATCTAGAAAAAAAGGGTAAATAGTTTCCATTGAATTAATGATATAATGTGAGGAAAATATATGATGTGGTCTCCATTACATAGGTTTTCAATAATTATCACTTGCTCTTTTAGCTGGAAGTGGTGTTAGCCCAACTTTTCTGCTGGGTTCTTCCAGGGATCTTGCGTTGATATGTGGTATTTGAGTTCAAGTTTCTGGAAACCTAGCCATGGAGAGAGAATTTTCTTACACCATTACTTCTTCTGTCACACATAAAGAGTGTATAATAATGTCAATGGAATATACATTATGTAATGTATGAGCACAAAAGGGTGAGAAATTCATACATCATTGAGCTAATATGTATATATTAACTAGTTGAGTGATTTTTAACTTTTTTTATTAGAGCTTTATACTTACACATTGTAGGTGGGTTCATCCTACTACAAACTCATACATGCATAGAGTTCATAATCCCCCCCTTCTTTTGCCATCTCCTTTTGCCTCCCATCCTCCCTCCCCTCTTCCATATTCCTTCCTCTACTCTAGTAGGCTTCCTTTCTCTTGTCTGTTTATTTATATTTGATTTTTTCCTACCTATCTATAAAGGTGAAGTTCCCTATATATGCACATAACATGGCATTTTAAGAATTTACTCTGCATTGCCCCCCCGAACCCATCCCTGTACGAGGCCTCTCAATCTCCCTCTTCTGCATTATGATCTTCCCCTTATTCTAGCCTATCCTTCCCTTCTCTTTTTTTTTTCTTTGTTTTACTCTAGTTTATGCATATGAGAGAAATCATTTGACCTTTAAGTTTCTGAATTTGGCTTATTTCACTTAGCATGATATTATCCATTTCTGTCCATTTATTGGCAAATGCCATAATTTCATCTTTTTATGGTTGAGTAGATCTTCATTATATATACATACCACAATTTCTTAATTCATTCATCTATTGACAGGTACCTGTGTTGATTCCATAATTAAGCTATGATGAATTATGCTGCAATAAACATTGAGGTTTCTATGTCACTGCATCCTTCCCAGTTTAGATCTTTGGGAAAATACCAGGTAGTGGAATAGTTGGGTTATATGGTGGTTCCATTGCTAGGTGTTTTGAGGAATCTCCATACCACTTTCCAGAGTGGTTGTACTAATATGCAGTCCCACAAACAATGTACAAGTGTACCTTTATCCCACAACCTTGCTAGCATTTATTGCTATTCATACTCTTGATCACGGCCATTCTGACTCAAGTGAGATGCATTCCAGAGCTTGGCAAACCATCATGGTTCCTACTGAAGGCTAATACCTGAAGACTCAGCCTCTAGAACTGCCTTAGACCAGGTAGCCAACTGTCCCCACCACCAAATGCCAACCTCAAGTGGAAAATAAAAGTGGGCAATAGAACAAGTAGAAGATGGTCAAAAGGTGTGTGAACAAATGTTTAACATCACTAATCATCATGGAAATTCAAATAAAAGCCACAATGAGATATCATCTCTCTTCAATAAAAATGGCTCCAATCAAAAAGACTAAAGATAACAGATGTAGGTGAGAATGTGGAGAAATGGGAACTTTTGCTTAAGGGGGATATAAGTTAGTGGAGTCATTATAAAAAAAATATGGTGACTTTATCATTTTTAATAAAAATTTTAAAATAAAACCACTATAGGATCTAGCAGTCTCATTACTAAGTATGTATCCAAAAGAAATAAAATCAGTGTATTAAAGATACATCTGCATTTCCACATTCATACAGCACTATAACTGATAGCCAAAAAATTCAAAAAACCTGAGCGTTCATCAACTAATGAATTGATAAAGAAAATCTGGTCCATATGCACAATGACATACTATTTAATCATAAAAGAGAAAAAATCCCATCATTTGGGACAACATGGATGGAACTGGAAGTAGTTATGAAAGTTTTTCTTCAATTTTAATGTTCACTCTTTAAGTGTAACAAGCCAGGCACAGGACAAAACTAACACATGATTTCATCCATGCATGTAATCAAAAAAAGTTGATCTCATGAAATTTCAGAGTAGAATGCTATTTTTCAAAAGCTGAAGACAGAAGGATATGGAGAGAGATGGGGAAAGGCTGGTTAGTTGATACTAAGTTACAGTTAGACAGTAACAAGAAGTGTGCTATTGTATAGAATGACTATAGATAACAATAATGTACTTTAAGGTTCAACAACCCAGAAGAAAGGATTTTGAAAGTTTTCCCCATAAAGAAATGGCAAATGTTTGAGGACATAAATATATTTAACCTCATTCAAACATTGTGTGATGTATACATGTATCAAAACATTACAATGTATTCTAATATTTATAATTTTTTAATTTTATTTATCAATTTAAAATTTAATTTAAAAATAATGCAAGAAAACAAAGAAGTCAAGTAGTCATGATAATACATTAAATGAACTAAATAAGCCCCCAAACCTTTAACATAGCTAGAAAAACCCAATATACCCTATATTCAGTATTAAGCACATAGTTGGAACATAGGGCTAGATTTTTTTCTATTGTCCAAAAGAGGCTAAGCAGCCACATGCCTCTGGTTTTAGAGTGATGAGGTTAGGTTACATGACAGCTGCCTGTTAGTCTCTGAATTTGTAATTTTCTGGCAACACAGAGCACACCCATATGGAGTACAGGGAAGGGTGCATTTTTTATCTTTATGTGTGTAGACCTGATGATTTACATTAGGGAATTCTGCTACCTTACCTGTATTTCTTATGCCTCTGTATGAAAATATTGTCTCTCAACTGGGTAGGGTTTAGCCAATATTGATATTTAAATATCTTACACAACATTAAAACAGTAAAGTGTGTGGTTTTTTAACAAGGGTATTCATAAAGATCACAAAACATTCTTCATAAAATAACTTAATCCAAAGTTTGAAATGTACTCCCAAAAACTTTAACTTTCTTATGTACATCAATGCAACTTTAAATATATTTGATGGATTAGAATATCATTCTATGGTCAACAATATCAAAGAAACTAAGAATAATTTTTACCATTTTTCCAGTGGAGTAATATTTGGGTTGTTCAATCCAACTCCTCTTGCAGATACAATATTTTTACCTTTTCACAACATCAAATGTCTAGTGTGCTGTTAAACTCTCATGATCAAACATTTATTCCTTACTTTGTCATTTGCTAGTCATTTTGCCAAGTACAGTATTGATATAATCCATCGGTAATAGGATTCCTGCAGAAGTTTTACATTGCTTTCTTTTAAGATGATCTACAAAATTGGGCTCTAACTTGCAGGACTGTAGCTCTCTGTCTCTGATCCAAGGGCTCTTTCTTCATGGTCCCCTTGTGGAATAAGTTTTTATCTCTCATGGTTTTATCCTCAACTGCTTGTACTGCAAGGAGATGGGGGAAGTCACATTTATATTTGAAATAAATTATCATTTCCTGCAATGATGTGGCACATTGTACTTTCTCTAACAGGTTTTCTCCAACTTCAGTTTTGCTAAGAACATAAAATTTTAACAGCTTTACATGCAGTAAGATGCCCATGAATGTGCCAATTTAGCTCATGAAAAGTGGTGCATAATAGTATGCCATATACCAATAGGCCGGTGTGATGCCCATTTTACATGTTGTATTGCACACTATCAAAAAATATTAACACATTTTATAGTAAGAATCAAAAATCCTTTGTTTAATCTCTGCTTTTCCATGAATTTATCAAAGGACATTAAATGATTAACCTTTCCACATATCAGGTTATTGATTAAGAAATGAAGCATTTGGCATAAATATCTTTAAAGCTGTTCAGAGTTCTTGTAGCCCTCCTTGGGCTATGATGATATTCTAAATTAAAAAAAAATTATATATATATATATATATATATATATATATGCCTAATGCATAACTGAAGGCTTATTAACACATAACCCTTATCATTGATCTTGTAGTCAGGACCATATGATTTATTTCTATTCTATTTTTGGCACTATTTTGAGTGAGATGATATCTACCCTCCAATTATAGGAGCCTGGAGACTGACTGCAGAACCTTTGAAGCTTTGTTATATTCCAAGTAAAGAGACACTTTTTGAAACCCGGAAGAGAAGGTGACATTTCTGAGGTTCAAGAAAGTGTGAACTTTAGCACTGAGCATATAATGCTATTCAGTTTTACTTCCTGAAGTTTTTACTTAATGTAAGCATGGTGCTGCTATTATAAGACAAGCTTTTGAATCAAAGAAGAAAGGGGAAATATTTCGATACAGGCAATTTTGACATTAAGATATCTATTGTTGCTAGCAGAGCTTTGAACACACTAGAACAGTTCTTGACAGTAAAGAGATTTTCAGTATATATTTTCCATTACAGTCAAGCAAGTAGAAAGGAAGACAAACATGAACAATCCTTAAAGGATCTGACTTTTGGCACTGTGTTAAAAAATATAAAAAGAAAAATGAATTTCACAGTCAAGAATGAGATGGCATTTCCTCTTTAAAAATCAATGGGCATGATTTTACTTATTCAATGATAATGTATCTTTAAAAGTTCTAAATGATTTCTCAATTAGTAAATTTTAATTGAATAGACCAACTATCATTATTCATCCTTTTTTTTATATAGCTGCTATTTCGTGATGTCATTTAGTAGAAACTCTTCAAAGAATTTTGAAGATCTTTTGATTCAATATATTTATTTTACAAAAGCGGTATTTTTGTTGGGTATTGCCTTTGGATCTTCAATTTTATTTTCCACTTGTGAAACATTTGTCAAGGGACTCCTATACCTTATATTTCTCACTCATGAAATTCATAGAATATAATTATTATTGTAATTAACTAGTTATGAAGATTTGCTCAAAGTTACACAGTAACTACTGTTGGAGCCAGATAAACATGGGGTCTTCTAAAATCTGGTCCTTGATTTTTCTCACTACATGAAATGTCCTCTCATGAAATATGATGCATGCCCATTTTCCTCTGTATGTTTTCCGGATATAATAATATTATCATGTACATATGTATATATGTGTCTATGTATGTATTAATGTGATACCATTGTATATAAATATCAGAGTAGGGATTGCTATGGGCCAGACACAGTATAAAACATTTACATATCGTATGTTATTTCATTTTCACAATAATACTAGATGTATCTTCTTCAATTTTCAGATAATAAAATTTCAGATAATAAAATATCAAGGCTCAGGAACATCAAGTTACTTATTCAAAGACACAAACTAATTAAAATGTGTGAGCTGAGGCTTGCATCTTAGCTCGTAGCTACTAGTATTTGCTACAGCATATGTTCTTAGCTATTAGTATTTGATATGTGTAGTTTATAGTAATGGGGTTCTTATTCTCTAGCCATTGAAACAACTCATATTTAGTGTAAGTGCCTCAGAAAATCTTTCCTTTTTGGGGGAAATAACCTCACATTTTGTAACAATTAGAGTTCAAATATTTTTTTCACTTCCACCTCCACAGTTGAGAAGTTTGAGATAGATTGTTTAGAAGGAGTAGGTAAGGGTCAAAATACTGAAATCTACCTCCTATTCTCATTTAGTTCTCCTTCGCCAGTTCCTTCTCCATCTTTATGGTGAACACTGAAGATGACACGTGTACCACCCATCTCTTGAATATGTAGCCATCTATAAATATGAATTAAGAAAACTCTACTAATTCCCGAGGTATAGTGAGTTAACTTGAAGGAATTTCTAAGCATGTGGGAGAAAGACTAATGAAAGAATGATCTAATTAAGTAATTGTTGTGTTCTAAGTTATGAGTGTTCAACTAAATGAAATTTTAAATTATTCTTTTTGATTCTGCTAATTAGTGAGTTTTGTATCTGCTTCAGTTGAGCATGAAGCCAGTACTGACATAGTCTTTTCACCTCGGGACTGCATTTGCAATTTTCCTAATCTTTTGGGATTTGATGCAATTAAAATGAAATTGAATCTTTGGTTTAATCCTGATGAGGGGGTATGCCAGACATAAAGGACCACAGCTTCACTAAGTAAAGATTTGAATGAAGGATAGGCATACTAATACCCCAGGTATATTTATTTACTGTCTTCTCTGTGAGATTATCCTAACCTATACCTGAACTTTCTAAAGGTCCTTCTGGGATCTATGTTTTGCACTCATGATGATTTAACTTGTTTCCCAATCTCTCTTCCTTACTAAACTATAAACTTGCAGATAAGTACACTGTCTTGTTTAACATGTCAGGATCACTGTTAGCAAGTGCAAGGTCCAGGTCAGGGTGAGTGCCTAATTGTTACTTGATCTGTTGTCTCAATGGACAAATGGAGCACTTTTCTCTCATTTGTCACAGGCAAATAAATGGACAGTGGCAGGCATCATTCAGCTTATTCATCAGTTGATGATTTGGGCCTGTTTATGACTATTAGAAATAATAGTATATATAGGGGTTATATCTCATTAAACATAGATCTATTAAACTATGGATAACACCTTCTCTTCTACTTCCCAGGGGTGAAATGCATTATGGAAAAATAGACAAAAAATCTGAAATTAGATGATCCTAGGTCACAGATTTTTAACTTACTTCTCTGAATTCACTTAATTCTTTCAACTTTTGACAACTGTTTTCTTTTTCAAAGAATGATTGCATCACTTCTATTCTTCTTAGCTTTTAATGAGGATTTAAATCTAAGGATTTATTGTTATGAGAATTATATGGGATAGACTATAAAGGAAATTATAAAGGAAAATTTTATATATGTATATAAAATATAGTATATGAACTATATTTAAAATAAATATCTATATAATCTTTATACATTATTATATAAATATAATTATATAAAATATATACAAAATGTGTAAGTATATTATATATAAATTTTACATATAACTATATATAAATTTTCTTTATATCTTCTTTTATATTTATCTTATGACAAATATAATAATATTTACATATATATATACATATGTAAATTTAAAATGAAAATAATATTTTCCCTTTATATATTTCTTAGAAATATTCTAGAACTATTTTCTAAAAGGTTGATTTATACTTAGCTCAAAGAAAGAATAATAGCTCACACTTTTCACACTCAATTCAATTTCATGGAGGACAATGTAAGTCCAATGAATTACAATTTCTTTCTTTCTTTCTTTCTATATGATGTTACAAGTTGGTGAGAGGAGACATTTCAATATAGTTTATCTGACATTTGAAGTGGTCTTCTAAATATTCTTCTAAAGAAGTTTGAGAATTAATGGATGGATTAAAAGACAAATTCGTGAATATTTGCTGCTTTATCCATGCTGATGATTCAGTGTCCTTGTTTTAGAGAGAATTTTATTTGATTGGCTTTATGTGTCTGCCTGACTGTCTTATATAGAATTTTTACCTTGTACAAGAGAGTGGAGTGAGTTTTCATAAGAGTGTATGGTAAAATAAATTTAGATATGTTAGCACATGCATTAAACAAACAAGGACAATATAATAGAAAATTTCTTATCAAAATATGGTCCCTGAAATACCTCCATGATACTTATTTTTGTCTTTATAAAATGATTGAGAAGTGTTCATTTTGTGTTTGTTAAGGTTATGAAGTATTTTTTAAGAAATTTATTACAAAGACAGTTAATATGTATTTTCCATACCTCACATTAACTGCATTAGAATTTTTTAATGGCTATAAATATATTTGAATTTGTAAAGGTGAGACCAGGGATTGAAGTTCTGGCATTTAGTTCAAATGATTCTGTATGCACATTGAATTTGAGTATCACTGGTCTTGGATAACTTGTTAAAAATTGTGAAAGATAAAATTCAACTGAGATACATATCAGGGAATATTAGGTTCACATTAGGGTAGACTGGTAATAAAGATTAGTTAGGGATTTGTGTCAGTAATTACCATAATGTAATTTATGTGTGGATGAAGTTGCCAATAAATGTAGTATAATTCTTCCTGCCTTAGTGATCAGCTATTTATCCATCCAGCTATGCATTCATTCCTGTCATTTATTCATTTATACATTTACTCATTCAACTGACTTTTGCTGTGAAGTAAAATTCTAGGTGGTGTTAATTAAGAGTTTTTCACTAGCTTCTTAGATCTTTGAATCTGTTTCAATTCAAACATGATAATTTGAATTACAGTGCTACATACTAACCACCAAATTATATGTATCGCAAACTGTTTTAAGTTGGTTGTTAGCTAATGAAATCTTGAAAAGTCAAGTAGAAGTTAGTAATGACTGGAGCATATGGTAGGAGGAGACTAGAGAAACATGAAAGAAAGATCATGCTGGCACATTGTAATCCTTGGAATAAGTGGGACTTTAGTGTTAGAATCATTGTTTTTATCCTACATGCTGATTTCAGTGTAATAAGATTTTCATTTGCTGTATTGAGATATTTCTGTAGAAAAAGTATAAAATGTCTTATTTTTCCCAGATAAAAATATGTTGTCAAATGGTAAACTTCAGTAAGGAAATTATGGTTTTAGAATTGGATTTCTGAATGAGATTTTACCAGATATAAAATCAGGTCTATATAAGGGAAATGCTTGCCATGAGAATATTATTATGGTGTTATAAGGAGAGCTACATTGTTATATTGTGTCTGAACTAAATTCTGCCCATTTCTAAGCTTCAGTATTTTAAAAAATCCTAGTTTAATAATTGAATTAATATTTGTCTTATTTTTATTCTGGTAGACATCCTGTGACATTGTTCAAGAAATTAATTTTTTGAACTATGTTCCAATTTCATGGCTTAGTCCTTAATTTTTTTTTTTTCTACAAGCAGGTATGCCTGTTCTGTGGCCAAGAAAATTTAAACACTGGATGAAATTGTTTTGAGAAAGAGGAGGAGATTAATCTGAGAATAATATGGGATTTTTCTTCTATAAATTAAAGATTTTCTAACAATAAAATATTCTTAACAAGGCATGATTAATTCAAGAATATCAAGATACTCCATAATCAGCTCAAGTATCCTGGGTAGATTCATGACCTAAATATAATGTGTCTTACAACAGATCTTCATTGCTGGTATTTGAGCCACATTCAGGAGAAAAGAGAAGGATGGAAGGATAAAATGACGCCCAGAAGATAAAAAGAGAAACAAATAAATGTCCTACCTAAGCTTATAATGTGCTTTCCTAAAAGGCAGACAATATGTAGGTAGTAAACTGTAAATTCATTTCTAGAAGTTAAAATTATACAGATCTGTATGGAAAAGACCCAGCCCTTATATTTACTTGTTTCTAATCCCTGCAATAATACTTTACCTCTCCAGTTTACTGCCCCCTGTGTTGAAAGTTTTTTCTCTAAAACCATTGTGACTGTGCTAGTCTTAAAAACTGTTATGTTCTCCCCAAGAGCACACACTGCAGGTTTAAGCTCCACTTTAGAAAGCAGAAAACAATCTTCAAAAGGTTGCAATTTGATTATTAGTCAGATCCCTACCAGGTCCTTTGGTTCCACGACAGGCAACTGTTTCTTTACCTACAGGATAGGCATTCCTGGCTTTTCACACACTATCTGAAATATTTTGCATGCATTTAGGAGTGTCCTCCTTTTGTTGCACTTGCAGAATCACAAAAGATTCACTATAAATTGCATATTCATGCATGTTTGCATTTGTATGTGTATATTCATATGTAGAAATATATGCTTATGTACTAGATTTGTATATGAATTCTCTCTCAAAATCTTGACATCTTTTATGGCAGGTTTAATAGTAGTTCACATTTGAAATGATTATTATTATTGTTTGAATTCAAACTGATAATTTTTTAGATGATATAATTTTAGGTTTATCAATATCCAACTAAAATGATTTTATTATCTGTTACTTTTATGATTTTCTGCCTAATTACAAGTCATTTTCCCTTTGTGTGAAGTGCCCTCTGTTCACATACATTGCTTGTTCCTGCCATATACCTCTAAGTAATTTCATCTTAAGAGCACTGTTCTAGAAGTCTTACTTTATCTTCTCAAATGGAGACAAATTTTATAGGCTCATTATCTTACTGTCTTTAAGTCTATCTCTTAATATGTATTATAATTTATTTTATATGACAATTTTTATGCTTATTTTACCTCTTAGACTATAAACTTACTAACAGTAAACAAAATATCTGGTTTATTCTTGTATTTCATAAATGGCCAATACAAGGTAAAAATAAGGATAATTTTATTATTATCAAAAATAATAAAGACAATGTATTTCAAAGTGAGATATAATTTATTTGACATTCTAAACATCAAAGGGGACATTGCTAATGTATTAATAAAGATAGAATATTTGGAAATAATTTTGGAGCTAACCAAAAAAAGGAATATTTAATGTAACTATCATTTATAATATCTAGAGTAAGAACAATAATTTTTGTTTTAAAAAATTTTGTTACGATTAATTAATATAGATAGTTACCTCATGGCAAAAATTTTAAAACTGTTAAGTACTTTTAGTTAATCATAAGATGTTCAGATCCAGTAGTAAGCAATTCCCTAAAAATTAATTTCAATTTTAAGTAAAATGAAAAAATAAAAACAAAACAAAAACCTAAACCTCACATACTATTTAAGAAAGTCATTTACATATTTGAGAAATATCCAGGAACTATAGTTACCATTGCATTTGTTTTATTACAAAAATGATCTGAAATGAATATGTAGCCTGTCTTTTCTCTAGGTCTATTTCCATGTGGAGTCTTTTTAAAAATTTTATTCCCAATATCTACCAATAGATATAAATATTAGAACATTATTTGACTAAAGAAATTATAATGACTGAATTTTTTATGGCTTGATAAATTTTATGGAAAAATAGTGACCATATTAGAAATTTCACAACACTAAAACCCTAACATTATTTGAAAATACAGTTGTTTGTCTAATAACAGGAGGATTCAATTCCCATAGAAACCTTCCTTGTGATACTGAAGTTGCATGGGATAATCAAAGAATATTTTAAGTGTCCTCTTTACAAAAACTGTTTCAACTTGTCTTCAAGTAAAGACTGGTGTCAAGTGATAAAGGGACTCTGGGGTATGTCCTAATGTCATTAGTTTAATCAGTGAAACTCTAGCAGAAAACTTTTTCAAATGCTATTCTTGATTCCAGTTTCACATTTCCCTCTCTTAAGATATGAGAAGAATTTGCATTTGCATTTTTAAATATTTCAATCATCCCCTATAAATATAGTTCATTTGTAACAATCATTCTGCAAACTCAGTGTGGACAGGTTAGAAATCAACTGTGTATTGGATAATTAAATCTGTTTAAATATGGAATTAGTCATCCAAGCTTGACAAATTCCCATTAGCACATAGAGGAATATGGAATGCTATATATGCCATAAAAATAGGAGCAAAGAATTCAAAACAATTTTAGAGCTGGTTATTTCTTACATTTCTAAATATCTTAGAAAACAACTGTGATTGCCATAATGATGTGTGTTTAGAAAATAACTAAGTATTTATAAAGAATGAACAAGCATCTTCTTGAGAAATGGTCTGTGAGAAAAAAACCTTTAATTGCTCTTAGGTCATTAAAAGTTCATGAACCAGTTTTTGATAATTCCCAAGTGAGTTGAAAGATGCTCCCACAATTTACTAAAGTTCATGTATATATATATATATATATATATATATATATATATATATATATATATATATATATATATAGGGTTTTAGCAAAATAAGAGAAATACATTTGTAAGTTTTGGGGTGGTTTACAGCTCCTAAGGCACAGGGGCTCTTTATTCAGTTTTATAGTGGGCAACATGGAAGACTTCTAGAATTGAAGTGGAATAAAAATGGAGTCTACGGGGCATGCTTTACTTATTCAGTTCTAAAACAGATTTAATTAGTCAATTATCTAATAAACATCAGAATTCATAAACAGTGCACTTCTGAGTATGTTGAATATAAGTTGCAAATTGCTATATTCATAATGGATGATTGAAACATCATTAAAGATATGTAAATGCAAAATCATTTCATTAGAATTTTGAGGAGGAAAAAGGTAATTAAAAAAAGAACTGTGAAGTGATCTTAGCTTTCTTCCCAATTGAAACTCGCTAATGATTTATTTTGCCAGAAAATTATTGTAGTTCAAGTCCATTTAGCAGCCAAGCTGCACTATAACTGCCTTTATCCTCTTTTTTCTGAATGTGTTAGAATCTTTAAAGAATCATGTCAAATATTGGAGAACTTATTGTTTGTCTCATCTACTGTGTTTTGAAAAAGATGTTTCTCAGATAAAACATTCCAGTCTTTATAATAAATGTGACTAATGCTGCTTAACTTTGTGAGATTTTTTATTTCCCAAAGATGGTGTGTTGAATACACTGGTGAATAGGCATACTTTTCAAATGAAGAATCTCCATGTTTACATCCTCATAAGATTTCCTTGTGGTGTTCATTGTTTCAGTGTGTGTGTGGGTGAGTGGGGGCGTGTGTGTATAATACACGTAGATGTTTATTTAGCTAATGGTCTTTTTAATCCGTGAGTTTGGTGCTGGCCTCTAGCAATGGTCTTCTGTGTCATAAATAGCAGAGGGCCACTCTTGGGCAGACAGAGCTGGTATGCTAACTTTGGTCTCTCTTCTTATAAAGCCACCAATACAGCTGGGCATGGTGATGAACACCTGCAATCTCCAATACTCAAGAGGCAGAGGCAGGATGATCACAAGTTGGAGTGCAGCTTCAACAACTTAAGAAGACATTGTCTCAAAATAAAAACAAAAAAAGAGTTGGGGTTGTAGCTGAGTGGTGGTAGAGCATCCGTGATTTCAATCTATGGTACCAAAAAAAAAAAAAAAAAAAAAGAAAGAAAAAGAAAAAAGAAAAGAAGGACTTGAAAATTAAATTTCAAGACACAAACTTTTAGTAGACACATTCAAACAATCACAAATTGACTCTTAACTTTCTAAGTTATTTACTTGTAAGACTTAGCCATATGAGCTTTAAAACTTGAGCCTATAAAACTAAATAATTAAAATCTGGTGACATTTTTATCTGAAAAAAATATGAGTTTTCTTCAGCATGAATCTTGGAATGATTAAGTGAAATTCCATGGACTCACTTTGAATAATCTGTTTGAATGCCTGCGATTGTTATAATTATTTTAGTTTTAGAGTAAATTTTACCACTAGGTGTTAATTATAGCAGTTTTAATTATATTGAGCCATATAATGTTTTATAATGTTTTAAAACATCATAAAAGTTTTGATAAATATGTTTATATTTAAACTATTTGAATAGTTTTTATTAGTGCATTATAGTTTTACAAAATAATGGATTCATGTTACATAATAAAAGATTCATTTGGTGTGTTTTTTTTAAAGAAACAACCATTCTCAGTATCTTCACTGTCTGTCTATACACACACATACACACACACACACACACACATACGTGCACTATAAATATATATATATATATTTTTTTCATAAATATATGTTTACATATATGTAAATATACTTACATATATATAAATACATACAATTACCAATACCTAATTGCTATGTATGCATATCATGATATGTTTAAATATATAATTTTATTCTGATTTTCAACAAAATAACTCCATTTTATTTACAGGTACCCAATGAACTAGTCTCATAAATAGATGTAATTGTGAAAGAGATTTTTCAGAGTGATAATGTGTTCCAGATATAGAATGCCTGCAACAAGGGAAGCAGAATTGTGGGTGTCTAGGAGGGAAATTTTATTTTTGCTGAATGTGTGCAGTCTGGTTTTTCATGATATACATTTCTGAATGTTTCATGCTATACTTTCTTTGTGTGAAAATTTACTCTTTATTTATATTAATATTTATATTAACAGACTTTTTCATTTTTTCACAAGTGACATATTTTAATTTCCTTTTTCTTTCACAAAATAAATTCTATCTTATGTAGTATCTACATGAAAAGTGGACCTGGAGGTATTTAACTGGCACTTTTTTCACTGATTTTATTAAGGAACACAGAACTTCAAAATTCTAAACAATTACTATATAAAGAGATAAAAAAATTTAAAACAATAGTGACTTTGTTTTTTCTCTATTATAATTTTTTTATCTACTGCATTTATCTTATGGGACATTTATAATTTATATGAAATTATCTGGGATTTATTGGGTGAGTTTTCATCTAGGACTAACAGTTATTTGGCCTTTCTTCACCTTTGAATATGCCATTTCCCATAGAAATCTTCTGGACATATGTACAAATAAAAAATAGAGATTGGTTCCATTTTTTTAAGTGACTTGTTTTCCCTCTCTGATTTCAAGTTATAACTCTGATGGATTTTGGTATTTGAAAAAAAAATAATTTTTCTGTAGTTCTCTTCATGAACTTTGAACCTGTATAACCCTTAAACTCCATTAAATGCAACTTGCCTTGTTTTTAGCATTTCATCTTGTAAAACAATACTTTCTATTTTATAGCCTTTCCTTATGGGTCACAGGCTACCTGTGCCCATCAGTTTCCCAGGGATCAGAAATATGGATTCAGGAGTAGCAGTTTGTGTCTCTTCTGTCAGTCACTCATCCTGGTGGCATCTCAACTATAATATTTTGGTGCTCTATGGATTTAATGAGAACCTTGAGGCAGAGAATCACGGTATGTGTATATTTTGTAAAATATACCAGTAAATTCATGTTGCCATAATAAGCATTTGAGGGTTTCCTAAAAAAGCTTGGTGTCTCTAGGTATTTTCCCTGAGTTCTATAGATACAATGTAGAGTCTTGCCCAGTAAAGGGGGATAAAAGACCCAAAACTCACAGAAGGATACTGGATTTTACTTTATTTCTCAGTGTCCCACCCCATTACCTTTGGATAAGTTTTGTTTTTCTCATATCTTAAGTGTGAACAACAGTAACTTGTTGATTTTCCAGGAGTGTTGTGAGAATCAATGGAAGAAGACTGTTTATGTAGAAACTTTACGATTAGGTAACTTATATAACCAAGCATTGTCTTCAATATAACCATTCTCCCTCCACTGACCATAAAGAGAAGAGATAAATTTTTCTTTTTTGTTTGCTATAACATCAATGTCACTGGATGCCACTAAGTGTATTCTCAAGCAATAATAAATTCAGACGACACTGTGATATATTTTGCCTTATTTTTCCATGATGTGTGATGCAGAAAAAGGGATGATATCCAAATACAGTATGTTACTTTCAAACATATCTGGAAAAAAAAAAAAAGAGGAGGGTGTGAGGAGATACTGTTTTGTATGGTGGGCTGGTGAATATTTACAATCAGATATCTAGGGTAAGAGAGGGGACTAGAAATTGTGTTTTAGCATTTGCAATTAACTCCCAGAATTATCAATTTCAAGCTACAGATGTGATATCACAGAATATATGACTGGCAAAAGATTTTTAGCAGCATGCCATCACAAAGGATGTGCACAGGGTGAATACAGAGATGTGCACAATTTCCAGAACATAAATTAATGTAGAAAATGATTAAGAAGTTTTGCCTACTTAATTATTTCTTTTTGTGGGGAAAAGAGGTACCAGAGCTTAAACTCAGGGGCATTTAACCACTAAGCCACATCCCCAGTTCTATTTTTTTTGTTGATGTTTATTTAGAAAACAGGGCCTAGTGTCTTGCCTTTGCTGATATGGGTTTTGAGCTCTCCATCCTCCTGCCTCAGCCTCCAGAGCTGCTGGGATTAGAGGCATGTGCCACCATGCCTGGCTTAAAAACTTAAAAAAAAAAACTTATCTGATTTTAATGTAAATTTATGAAATGTAATTTTTAATAATGGCTGTGTTTGGGTCTTTGATAGTTATTGGTAATGTTCAGGAAGGACATCAGAAAACACTTATCATAGACAGAAATGGAATACTGCCAAATAAATACAACCCTTCTCAGCATGTGAAATCAGCTTTATAATGACCTTACATGGCACCTGAATTTCACTCCTGAGCCACATCTAAACTTGATTGTTTTTTTTTTTTTGAGTCAAATGCAATCTTTTCTTGATTATAGCATCCTCAAATCCTCTACAAAATTCCAAGGATGCATCTCCCTGTTATTTGGGGGAGTTAGTAGGGAAACACTGCCAATGCTCATTGGAAAAGCTGAAAATAATCTTCACAATAAAAAAAATCACATTATGAAGTTGAAAGTCATTGATTTTCTATAATTTATATATGTAATTTATGTACAGACATATACATAATTTATTTACATATATTTTAAAGCTACATATGCATATTTATGGTTACCTAAGTCCCCCCAAGCACTTGGGAACAAAAGATAAAACTTGGATCAATTCCTTTATGTAATGAGATGTTTTTAGTAGCTAAGTCTTAACAAACATTTGCAATGAAATTTTGTAAATGATATGTGAATTTTAAAGCAACTAATTTGTTCAGGTGTACATCCATTTGTCCCTGTAGGGATTTGTCTCTTATCCCTACATCAGCTGTTCTATTTTAGACATGGTAATTTCTTACTTGGAATACTATAATAAGATAGCCTGACTCTATTTCCCGCCTTTAATTTATCTGTTATTCAATAGATTACCCCAGGGATGAGAAACTGCCCCCACAATGAGGCCATATCTAGTACCCAAAACTTATTTTGTCAGGAAGAAGTTTTGCTACTAATAATTGGAATTGCAAAATATATACAGGGCTTACATTCTGTATCCCATTGTTGCCCTAATAGTCTCATTTCTTTACTCCTTTGATTATACCTGCTTGGTCCATAAAGATTTTACTTTGCTGTCTATGTCCTATATTATCATCAAATTAGTCTTTCTATCCTCAGATTTGATCAAATTAATCTGTTTCTCAAGAATTTTAACCTTCTCCCTGTTAGTCTCCTCCACATTTTCACATACCAAACACAATCTTTAGTCTATCTTTAAACTTTGTTTCCCCAGAAAGAAAAAGGGAGGTAACAGTTATTGAGGACCTAGGGAAATGAGGATGATGATGGTGATGCTGCTGCTGCTGATACAGCATATAGTGTGCTAAATATCTTAATTTAACAAATGTTTTTATTCCTCATGTTAATGCTGCACATGCAGACACACACAGACACACAATCCATTTCAAAACTGAAAGAGAAGTTAGGTCTCTTTTCCAAGGACATAATCTGGTAAGTAACACAGCCAAAATTTACACATATATCTACTTTATTTCAAATTGTATCAAATGCAATGGAAAACTGATTTGGGCAAGAATTCTTGGAGCATGGAACATGTCTCAGTGTAAGGAAAATTGACTGAGTCTAAGCCATAAATTTATTTCATCACATTGCATAGGTAACATGTTGACTTTATCAAGCTAATGAATAAGATGATACACATGAATAACATATTAGGAAAATTTCCTTGTAAATGCACTTTAAAAAAGTTATAAAACTTTAGTTATGCAAATACTTATGCAGGGAGGAAAGAAAGCAAAGGTGTCAGAAATAGGGAAACACCTCGTAACATAAGGTTCTAAAAGAACCACTGAGAAAAAATGCATAGGAAGACAGCACCCGCCAACGCAATGGCCCTCAGAAGGCAGCCTGTGTCTATAAAGGGATTGAGACTAAAGATGCTGACAATATAAAATGTAGCTTACGATATCAGGCTCCATTAACTTGATATGCCTTTTAATTTAAGTACAAGTAAGTAAGAATGAACCTTCTGAGAACAGAAATCTATAAAATGTTAACACATGCATTCTCATGGTTATCTGCCGCTTAAAACAGCTCTTTTTTTTTTTTTTTTGCTTATTTGTTTTCTTAGCATTTTTTTGAAATTCATTTATTTATATGAGATGCTGAGAACTGAACCCAGTGCCTCACACATGCTATGCAAGCACTCTACCATTGAGCCACAACCACAATTCCCTTAGTGTGTTTTTGTTATTGTTGTTTTTAAAGCCAAAGAACTATTTACAATAAGAGTTTTCTTTTGTCTTTTTAAAAAATGCCTTTTTGAGTCACATCACAAATCATTGTTGTAGTTCAAAATATAAATGTAGATGTAAAGCAGAGAAATTAATGGTTACTCAGTCTTTCTTGTATCGCTATATAATGAGAACCAATGGTTTGCTGCCAGGTTAACTTGCTGATAACCATAAAGATAAATAATGAGGTAGCATCCATTCAACACAAGTGGATAAAAATCCAAAAGGGAAGGCAATACGTATAAACATTTAGTAGCCAAAATTATTATGAGTTTCCTGAATAACATTTAAAAGGGCAAGGATTTAGGGAAGAAGAGATTAATTTGATTTTGGTATCTCAGACAAGACTTCATGCATTCAGTAGATGAAGTAGTGTTTGCAGATTAAAAAGCATATTATTAAAATTTAATCTTTTATTTCATCTCAATAATATTTTAAAAAATTCTATATATCACTGATCTCTCTCATTTGTAGTAGAATATTTTTAAAAATTGCCATATAGGTATAATACAGATATATACATAAAAAAAAAAAAAAAGAAAAATCAAGGAATCTAAAAGAAATCAGAAAAAAATCTTATAATGTTAGACTAGGTAAACATTTCTTGTTCACAAAGATATTTATAAAATCTTAATCTTTTATTTTTTTTGCTTTCATCAAAGACACGAATAAGGAAAAAAAGGTGAGAGATAAGAATATATGAAGATATTTGTCATTATTTTTTCTGAAAAAATGACTTTATTTCCAGAATATGTTTAAAACCTCTTAAAATTGAATAAGAAAAACTCATTAAAAATGAGATAAAATACAAGTTAAACTGAAAGATACCCATTTGCTCCATAAATGTATAAAAAAATTGTTTGACTTCATTAATTACAGGAGAAATGCACAAAAATTACAATATAATTTTAGTGAAATAGATGAATTTCAAATAAAATTCTAAATTTTGAGAAGGATATTTAGGAACTTAAACTCTCATGACTTCTTAGTGGAAGTAGAAGTTGGTGAAACCACTCTGGAAACCAGGACAGCTTCTAATTAAAGTAAGCATTTGCTTTCCTTATGGCACAG
This sequence comes from Callospermophilus lateralis, assembly GCF_048772815.1. Lineage (NCBI taxonomy): Eukaryota > Metazoa > Chordata > Mammalia > Rodentia > Sciuridae > Callospermophilus > Callospermophilus lateralis. The sequence continues at coordinate 143,006,590 of NC_135306.1, forward strand.
CAATCCTATCCCTAGGGATATTCCTGCATTATTTTTTAATTGCTGCTGTAATGTTACAACAAACTTATTAAAGCGCACATTTATTATATAACAGTTGTCTAAGTCAAGGCTACTAATAGTCTGTGGGCTGAAATCAAGGTGTCTAGTGTAGGCTAAGGATTAGAATCCATTTCAATGCCCTTTCCAGCTTCTAGAAAGTCCGCACATTGATTGACTCATGGCCTTTTTCCTCTATCTTTAAGGCTAGCAATGTTGAATTTCTCTCACACTTTCTATCACCAACTCTCCTACACACACACACACACACACATGCACACCATAGAAAGATTTTGTGCTTTTAAGGACTCAGATGACGAGACTGGGCCCATCAGGATAATCCAGTACAATTTCACAAACTCAAAGTCTTTAACTTAATCACATCTCCTTGGTCAGGTAAAGTAACATATTCACAGGTTTGAGGAAGTAGAAAGTGAACATAGTTTAAAGAGCATCATTCCACAGTACCCAATAGAAATGTATAGCAATGTTTTTCTATGTGTATATATTCTATATGTCCAAAGAATTAGTGTAGATTCCCAGATAATCCATGTTCTCTGCATGCCATAACTTTAATGCCTAATCATAAATCGTTTCCTCCAAGGGTAACATCTATCATGATTTCCATTGTGTTGATTAATTTTTCTGGAATTTGAACTTCATATAACTAAAATCATGCAGTATATCCTCCTTTCTATTTAGCTACATTTGCTGTGTTTAGTCAATTGTGTGAATATATGTATATGATTTACTTACTCATTCTAATGTTGATGACCATTATTTGTTTTATTTCATTTTATTATGGGGGGGTATGTTGTGACCACGAATGAACATTGCTTCTAATTTTTAACCAAAATAAAGATATTTATAATCTATTGTTATATAACAAATTACTGAAATTAGCACCAAAACAACAGTCCCCCTTTTGATAATATATGCTTTTATATATATAACTATATATAATACATATATTTATGTATATTATATATGAAGCTATACACAATTACACATAAAACTATATATTTTATGTACTAAATATTGTTAATAGGTAGCATTTGAAAAATAGAACATTTATATCTCCTTGCTAGATAAATAGCATCACACAAAATCTTGTTGTAAAGAAGACAATATAATGTCATATTTTGCTTTCAAACTTTTTTTTCTGGGGCACGTCATAGGATGTTTATTAGCTATGCTACACATACAGCTATTCATTTTTATTTCCATGAATAGCATCACCAACCGTTGAGACGACAGAAGACACTCTTTTCTAGCACATCAGCTTCTTCCCCATGCCCCCTCTTGCTCCCAGAACTGTTGATTACCCTTAAACTTTTCACCTAGCATTAAAGGACTCCTTCATATCTTTAATGTTCCTATATTTCATGTTATGCCTTAATCCTCATAGGGGTATTATAATGTTCTTACTGTTTTTTTCTTATTTCTTAACTTAACCTTTCTAGGTATTCAGAAAACTATATAAATTTCTGGGGAAGTGCTGAGAAGAAATTCTTGTGTGGAAACATTACTGTCCAGAGAGAGTTTTAGTGAACTCCAAATACAGGATTGCAAGAAAATATATAGTACACTGTATAAAATGTAAATTTCAGATTAAAACACAGTTTTAGTATAAATGATACCATGCAATATTTAGGACACTGTTGGAATGTTATTTATAAAGAACAAATTTAACTGGACATCCTGTATATTTGTTAGCTTAGTCATGAGACCCCATCAAACTGGCATCTGAGACAGGTGATTCTGCTGCAGTATCTATTACCTTCTGTTCTTGCATTATCATTAATATTAGATTTATATTTACTCAAGCATTTGTCCAATCATCTCTCCCTTCAAACAGGGTATTTCTTTTGAATTCCCATGCTGATTTGTGTGGGCCTCAGAGTTTGGGTTATTTGCAATTCCTTTTCAGTAAGAATTGGAGCCTCCTGGGCCACGTCATTCTTTGGAGAACATGATAGTCTGGAGAGATGATTCAGAACTATAGCAAAACTCTGCCTGACTCAGTAAAATTGTCCCCAGTTTTAGTTTGTTTTTTTTTTAATTACTAGGAACCTCCCACTAGATGGCATTATGTCTGACTTTATTTCAAGACCTAAACATTATTCTTTGATTTAGAAAGATATATCTAATGCCTTTAAGGGTTAGTTTTCTTTCAAATTTGACAGAAAATTTAGAAGGTTTAGAAAGATCTTCCTTAGCCAGCAAGGATGAGTGGGTCTCAGCAGGCTAGTTTGTCCTCCCACCTTGCTCAGCATTGACTGCTTTATTAAAGAGATGTCTATGCCAGATAGAATGGAGGGCCCATGAGGAAGTCAAAGTCAAAGTAAGAATTTGGATTTTTTGTTCCAGCTTATAATCCTAGACACTTTCTTAATCAAAGGTCAAACTTTTGTTATGCTGAAACCAGCATGAGTACTTTGAGATCAGGAAGAAAGCCTGCTTGTTTCTTACCACAGCTGGCATCGGACATGCAGTAAGAGAAGGCAGGTTTTTTTTGTTTTTTGTTTTTTTGTTTTTTTTCTCTCAAAGGCAGGGCCACAGGTCAAAATGCACATGTGACCCAAACTGTTCTTCCAAGGAAAATAATATTTAGTTATACAGGCTTGCTTAAGTGCAGGTTCGAGTTTGGAAAGGAGGGGCTGAGAAGTTGAGAGCAAACCCTGCAAAGGCTAAAGAAAGAAAACTGAAGGCTATTTGTATCATTTCATACTTTAATGGGCTCAATGCCTCAGCAGAGGTTTTACATGCTGATAGCAAGTATGTACCTGGATAGAGAAGGTTCATTTAAGGAAAAGATTGCATCTATTACTTTTCCATTCTCTTTCACCCCTTGTAGGCCCTGGAGAAGCATTTTGATGCTAAAATATATAAGAAGTGTGAATTTTGGACCTAACTGCATAGGTCCCAGAACTGTTATTTACTGTCTGTGTGGTATGGGGAGTTTTCTTTACCCCTCTGCCTCAAGGTGCCTCATCTGATTCCTGTGAAGGTTGAACAGAATACACAGGAAGGTTTCTGGCACAGTAAAAACTATGCAGGTGCTATGTACTATTGTTTTGTTTTTGTTTTTGTTTTTTACTATTATTAGGTTTGATATTTGGAGAAAAAGAGCTTCTGACAATGTGCTGATGTGTGGTGGGCAATAAGACAAGGTAGAAGAACCAAATTCTTCTCAAGGGCCCGATATGTGGAGGACTTAAAAGCCCTGCTTCCTATATATTTGATTTTCCTAACCAAAAGAAAGGTAGATAGTATTACTTCCATTTGGCTGGTAAGAAAAACTAAAGTTTTGAAATGGAAAGTAAATTGGATGAAGATTACATAGCTATAAAGTGAAGGTATAAGAATTTAAATACTCCTTTGTCATATTTGAAGGCTTTGTTTCATCTCATAGTGCTAAAAGATTCTTCCACCTGAAAAAGCTTACATTCATCTTCTTGTGAGAAGATTAGTGTTAGACACCTATCCTTCTAGTCTTTCTTTGTAGTCATGTCATCTTCTGGCGCTGGCTCTGAAAAAATAGGTTGTTTGGAAGTCCTGTCCAGAAAACATTGGCATAAGTTGGGGAGGAGAAGTCAAAGGAATTTTTCATCTGTAATTGTTTCTTGATAAATCTAGGGAATATACAGATGTGATAGTAAACTAGTCCATACAACAAAGAGCTCATAGCTGCCTTTGTAACTGACAGCCTTCTTTAACAAAACATTCAGAACTTCTTGTTTTCTATATAGAACTAAGCTTTGCTCTGAATGTGTGTCACATAGCTATTCAGGACATTACTAAATCAAAAGAGTCTATAAAACACTGAAATTTGTACTATAGGGAACTTTAAGCTAGAAACATAATTCCTAGAATGAGACTTTTTTTGTCTCCCATTAATGAAATCACATGAAATGCCTAAGGCAGAAAAAGACGTGCGGAATTGTTTAAATTGTCTTTTCTTTTATGTAGACAATTCCAGCATTTTATTTTAAATTGGGTCATTACATATCTTAAGTCAGAATTAATTACATCTTTGTTCTTCATTTTATAAGCTTTTCCTAAGACAAGCTTAGGACAGAAGACATTCCATGAGAGTGTTAAAAGCATTTAAGGAGCTTCCAATCACTACTATGACCACCCTTCAACATTATTGAAGTCCTGCACACTGGCATTCTTCTGGGTACTTAGGTAAGTTATATCATCAGTCCTCATAAGAGCTCTACAGGTGGAGAGATCAGAGCTTGGATTGTTGGAAGTCTTTTGGGTGAACAGTTAATCTTTTGGGCTCTCTGGAAGTTGAAATTTGGTTCCATTGAATTACCTTAAAATTACTTTGGATAATTTTACCTACTAGGAACTGTGAGCCTTTCATCTATTAAACAGAAATAATAGTATCTGCTTCATTGGAAGGTTGGTTATTATTGAGTGAGATATTCAAGAAGAAAAAAAATGTACAAAGATTAAACTTTACCTACTGTTGCTTAAGGTGATCTGCCTTAGGCCACAGAGCTTTTCTGATTTAACAAAGCAGAAGCTATTGTCCCACAAGAGTTGAGGAAATAAAGTCTGCTTACAACAAGCTAGATCTGAAAATATCCGAGTTATTTGTGTCAAAAGTTAAACAAAAAACCTAATGAGAACAGAAGTCTTATTGTGTTTTAAATGGGAATAAGAAATCAAGTCAGCCCCCAGATGTGCCGGTGGTAAGGAAAAGGCTCTGTCAAGGGCACTGGCTCACAAAGGGTAGCTTGAATCCTAGCCGAGGCCCTTCATGACATAGTGTGTTTGTTTTCCATCTTAGCAATAAAATATTTGACATAATTTAATTGAAGAGAAAAAGGGATTAGTTTGGTTTCTGGTTCTGAAGATTTCCTTCCATGATCTAGGGCAGCCTTGCTTTGGACCTCTGATAATGCAATAGCACCTCATGTAGGAGTGGGTGGAAGAGCAGAACCACTTTCACCACTAGCCAAGGAGCAAAGAGAAGGAGAAGACACTGGGTCCCACAACCCCTTCCAAGCACTTCCCACAAGACACACCTCCCAAAGGTCTACAGAACCCTGCAAAAACACCACTCTAGGGACAAAATCTTTGATGGACAACCCTTGGGGGACACTTACCCAAATCCATCACTAATAAAGAAGTCCCAGAAAATATTAATGTTTCTCACATTTTTCCATCTATCAATTTTTTGGGGTTGTTATTGTTGTTGTGTTGGTGCTGCTACTGGGAGTTGAACCCAGGATCTTACACAGGCCAGGAGAGTGACCTGCCACTTCACTGCAGCTCCAATATTTTCCACCTATTGCCAAGAAAATTTTTCTCATTATTTTCATGTCTAGTCATAGTGAAAACCCTCACTGAATTAGTAAAATTAATTTATAAAAAATATAAATTATAAAAATTAATAAAATTAATTTTATTAGTTACTTCTTTAGGAGATTCTCTTCTCAATAATGAAATAAAATATACATATGAATATAAATATTTTGATGTGTGTTTTACTCAGCTTTTTCTCTGCCATGACCAAAAGACCCCACAAGAACAATTACAGTTGGAAGTTTATTTTGGGGCTCACAGTTTCAGAGGTCTCAGTCCATAGATGGCCAGCTCCATTCCTTGAGGACTGAAATGAGGCAGAACATCATAGCAGAATGGTGTAGCTGAGGAAAGCAGCTGGGGACATGCCGCCACAGAGAGCTCTCCTCACCACAACAAAATATAAACCCCAAGGCATGCCCCCAGATACCCACCTCCTGCAGCCACACCCTACCTGCTTTCAGTTACCACTCAGTTAATCCCTATCAAGGTGCTCATAACCCAATCATCTTATCTTTAAATCTTGCCTTGTCTCACACATGGCTTTCAGGGGACACTTCACATCTAAGCCATAACAATTTGTTTATACTGTATGAGCATACATATAATCACATGTATATATGTCTGCATGTGTACATATGTGTACTTTTACACATTTATTAACAAACATCCCTTCATACACATTTAAGATTCTAATTAACTGGCTTTTTCAAAATATATTTTATTACACATATTTATAATTTTAAGCACAATGTAATTTAAAAAATAATTTTTCTTAACCATTTTTACATATGTATCTTCATGATAATCATTATAATTTAGTTTATATTTAAGGAAATTGAAGCACAGGGATCTTAAGTGAGTTATTTCAGGTCATGTCCTATATGCTTATGTGTTTAGAGTGGAATTTAAATTATATGGCTTTTCAGTTCATGATATCAAGTCTGCCTTGTTCATGACATTTCCACTAAAGTTAAAAAAAACTCTCTCTACCTCTGTGAAGTAGTTAGTTCCTCTCACGGAATTATTCTTAACACAGTCTACTCATGTACATATGTATTCTTATCTAATTTTGTGTATATAAAAATCACATGAATTTATTATTCTTTGTTTTCAGTCAAAGCTGAAATAACTAATTTAGCTTAAGATCAATTTAATAGGTATTGATCAATCATTATTACATATCATGTAATCACATAGGATTTACTCATCAATAAGAATCTTAACTTACAAATAAAATAATTGTGATAGAGTTGTCAAAGTGTTATAGAAACAGAGCAGGGAGCGTCTCACTGGTGCCCTTTATCATGATGGCTTTAGGGGATTGGACTCATTTTAATATGGAAGAAAAGATTAATTTTAAAGTTAATAATCTAATTTCTTTATCTATAGATGAGAAAAAACGATAAGCGAGGTGACATTAATTCAACAAGTTCACAAATTCAGAGATATCAAAGAGTTGTAATATAAGAAAATATCAACATGCTTGTCAATGAAGAATTAGTTGTTCAATTTCAAAATTCGATGAACTTGATTCAGAAGTCTAAACAAATATCTCTAGCTCTTTAATATGTAATTTGAATCAAGTGTACATACATGTTTTATATATAATTAATATGTCTAAGTATGTGCATATACATATGTGTATATTTATGAGTGTGAGTATATATATATATATATATATACACACACATATACATATAATATATAGCATATACACACTAATCATCCATTCTTAATATTACTATGCTTCCTACAAATGAATTCTGTGAATATTTTTTTGGGTGACATCTGACTATTAACTGAAAAGAGTGAAACTATTAACTCAATACATAATGTGTATTAATTATCACAGTATTATTTATAGTACTGACCGGAGCCAGTATTTTAGGCTAATAATGCTGAATAAAAGATAACAGACAGAAAAAGTGAGATTGTATGGCTAAGAACTAGCAACATTATTTACTTGCTGGAATAATAGAGTTTGGGAGTTTCCTTTGTGACTAATTAAAATAAAACTTTATTAGAATTTTGTTATTAATAGACTACAATGTCTCTATATGTTATATCATATGCTTTAGGCATTAACAATCTAGTCCTGATATGAAGTAGCTTTTGGAGTCCAAAGAACTAGGGCATTTTCTTAGTTGAGATAATACATTCACAAGGGATAAGTAACATTAAAACAAAACATTTACAAGACATTCCATGGAAGGCTTTCATTTCAATTAATTATCTGCATGTAGAAGTTCTTCTAAACACTATTTAACAATATGAAACATAACGTCTCTGAATAATTTTCTGCAGTCAATTAGAAAAATACTCATTACTTTAAATTTGCACACTAAAACATAAAACGATTCTATATTGGCCCACTTTTGTTTTATTGCTAATACTTCTCAGTCAGTTGAGTACAAGTTTATCCTCATTTCTCTGACACTGAGTATTGTACAACTACAAGGTACTTTAAAAACTGACTTGGCATATAAATTTTGAAGAAATTAGGTATTTTTCAAAAGACAAATGGGAAAGTAACCCAGAAAAGAGCTTTAAATTTTGAAAAGAGGAGGGAATTAGGAGAGTTTAGGTTGTTTATAAAAATAGATAAAGAGGTGACGTCACAGAAAGAAATGGAAAGAGGCATAAGTTGAAAGGAAGGCAATTGTTGGGAAAGTGACTCCATTTCTAGGGCTGACAAGCCAGGTATGGTGGCCTACGCCTGTAATCCCAGTGGCTCTAGACGCTGAGGCAGGATGATTATGAGTTCAAAGCCAGCCTCAGAAAAAAGTGAGGCACTAATCAACTCAGTAGACCTTGTCTCTAAATAAAATACAAAACAGGACTGGGGATGTGGGTCAATGATCAAGTGCCCCTGAGTTCGATCCATCATATCCCCTCCCCACCAAAATAAGCCATGACAGGTACGGGACAGGGTTCCCATAGTTAAAAGTGCTCTTTAGAAAGGGGAGGATAGAGAAATCTCAGCATTTACTGATCCAGACCTCTGGTGAATCCTGCTAGGTGGACATTTTAAAGAACTTCTTTAAAATAAAATGTGTCTGCTCTCTGAAATGAGCCCCTTCTCATTTTTCTAACTGGTTCTGGATTCTGAGAGGTGATTCTTTGTCTTTTATCCTCTGTGGAGGTCTGAAGTGAGTTTTTCAAAGAAGATGCATAGCATTCACAGACTGCTTCTTGTTAGTGAATATGTCAAGACCCAAGGACTGTTTCCCATAGATGGGCTTTGGGGTCAATATAAATTCCCTCAAAATATTCTTAGGCCTTTAATTCACTATCTTCCATGAGTAACACTCTAACATACAGTCAGTCAGCTCAAGCACATTTCTTTCATTTGCATAAGTCTCATATCTGCATCTTTTTTGCAGCTTTCTCAGACCGATGGCTCTTCTCTTCTTCCTCTTCATTAGATTCTTAATCTGATTTTTGACAAAGTCAATCTTTTCACTCTTTCAATAAAAACTGGGCAAGATCCATTTTAGAACAGGTGCTCATGGTTTCAGAGGTCTCTGTCCATAGATGGCTGATTCTATTGCTCAGGGCCCAAGATGAAGCAGAACATTATGGCAGAAGGATGTGGAGGAGGAAAGCAGCTCAGGACATGGCAATGAGGAAGCAGAGAATTCCACTCAACGGGGACAAAAATATAAACCCATGAGAAACACCATCAGTGATCTATTTCCTCCAGTGACTCCCCAGCTACCTACAGTTACCACCTCCTTAATCCATATCAGTGAATTAAGGCACTGATTAGGTTAAAACTCTCATAACACAATCATTTTCCCTCTAAATTTCCTTGCATTGTCTTATACATGAGCTATTGGGAGACTCATGTCTAAAACATAACAAATCCCTTTGTTCAGTTTTGTATTGTTAATAGGCCTCTAAATCTCAAAGTATTTTAAATCCATAAGCAGTGAAGCTTTGCAAGTATGCAAGGCTCCAAACTTTTTGAACCTTATTTCGTTCCAATTAAGCAATATGGTATCGGGGGCTAGGCTGTAGCTCAATGTAGAGCACTTTCCTAGTGTGTGTGAGGCTCGGAGTTGGATCCACAGAATCTACCCCGACCCCCGCAAAAGAAAATTAAAAGGGGAGAAAGGAAAAAGGTAATATGATATTGTATACTTTAAAATATATTAAGAGAATAGATTACATGAGTGTTTATTACAGAAAAAACAATCCCCCCACCAAACACACATACACACACACACACACACACAAAAAAAACCATGAAAACATAAAGAAATTTTTGGAGGCAGTGAATACATTTAGTACCTTGGTCATGGCAATAGTATCATTTGTGTACACATAATTTAAAGGTTGTCACAATGTATACATTAAATATATAAAACTTTTCACATACCAATTATCCTCAATAAATTTTAAAAATAAAAATGTGAGTATTTGTACCTTGATAAGGGTGTCTGCTCACAGAAGTAAAAGTATTTATTTTTAAAATTAACTTTTTAATTCCCCTGGAGAGAGTGAATTATTCCCATAGAATAGTATGGTATATCTTTAGATAGATAGATAGATAGATAGATAGATAGATAGAAAGAATCTGTATCTGTATTTACCTCTGTATACCAGTAGATAATTGTAGATACCATCAAGAAATGACTCTAGGTTTATAATTTTATATTTTCAGTATTTTTATTCCCCTATCCATAAACATGACAATATAAAAGGGTTAAATATATACCTGCTTTTGTTTAATACCTAATGAGGTTTCAGCATTTCTTTTCCATATAACCAGTTATAAAATATTTTAGGTCTTTTGGTCCCATATACTCTACTACAGCTATTAAAATCGGCTGTTTCAATGAAAAAGTAGCCATAGATAGAAGGAATAAATGAATAAGCATGGCTGAGCTGCAAAACCTTTATTTACGAAACCAGCCCCACCAGTGAAAGCACTGGAAGGAATTCTCAACTTGTTCTTTAATAGTTGCTTGATAAAGGACAACTTTGTTAAACTCTCCGAGTCTCTAGGTTCCCATGTAACATCAGAATATTATCACCTATAGGTAGTTCCAAATATTCTCTAGGATAATGCATAAGAAGCAGCAGTCATGAGTCTAGAAGAGAGGAGATGCTCATTCCACACACAGGCACTATCAGAGCATCTATTCCTCATAAAATATTTATATGTACGAAAATTAACATTGAACATCTTTTTGTCTTTTAATAGAGTCAGGAAGAATGGAGATTTGAAGCTGTATTGGTTTTCTTCCTTTTAGTTTCCACCCAAGTTGTATAGTGGATGCTCAATAAATATTTAACTAAGGACTTGAAGACTAGTGTATCTGTGTTGTCACGTATTAATCACAAGAGGCTCCGCAACAACGCTGCAGAACAGTGATTCTTAACCTTTCCGATTTTATATTCCTCCTGTTACTACATCAAAGAATGTGGATCTCAGTAAGGTAGAAATAAAAAGGGCACATTATTCTGAGCAAGATGTGGAGATGTTTATAGACATTGTGTTGTTGCATTTATCATTGACTGTAAATTTTAAGAACAGGATTATGGCTTTTGTATTGATGGAAACCAATTTTATTGCTCTGACTTTAAAACAAATAATTTGGTTCAGTTTTGTTGAAATGTAAAATGATACAGATGAGAAAAATAGTTATTGCTATGGTAACTGTAAAACCAGAAAGTAATAATTTTTAAAATTGAAACAGTGTTATTGTCAGGTGGGTTTGGCAGGAGAAATCTGCAATACTATTTAAAGGACATAACAAGTGAGGGATGTGGAGTCTTAAGAATTATTTTTGAGGAAACTGCGGTCCATCAAGACGTTCTATTATCCCTACTGCTTTATAATTGTGGATGGATGAAAGAATAACCCTTTGGTGAATTTAAGGGAAAAATATATATTCCCTCCCAGAAATTGAAATGTTTTAAGGACTGTATCCATATTGTGTGAATGGGATTTTAAGTTTGAAGTTAAAAGATATTCCTCTCCAATGTATAACAAAATATATTTCAACAATTATTTTTCCATACATGTTCTAAAAATTTTTAGAATTACCACAATGTGCCAAGAACAGTGTCGGGTAATGTGGGCATAAAACTGAACGAAATAATCTCTGTGTTTTAGATGCTAACAAAGTAGTGGACAAACAAATAAATAAGTGGATTAGGTGCACAGGGTTCTATCAAAGCAAAATGAGAAATATTAAACTCAAATTAAATATGCAAAGATTGATGTGTGAACTGAATCTCAAAAGATGAAGACGTTTTCCCTAAACAATTTAAAATAGACAGTGATTTCAAAAAAGCATCTAAAGACGAAGCTACTGACATTGTTTTGTATATGCTTCTTTCCCTTTCCCTGAGTTTGCATGTGCCTTCTCTTCATCCTTAAATATCTTTGCTTCCTCTTAGTGGTGAAAACAGTTATTTTTAAAGAATCACCCCAAATGTCTCCTACTTTGTACCCCTGTCCTTCATAAGCACATTAATCACTGTTCCTTTTGTTCATTCTCAAAGCGGGACAGTTTACCTTGCTCACACAATTTGGCACACATCTCTTGCTTACTTTCTTCCTTACACTGAGGACATCTCATAGATTAGTTCAAAAGTTGGAAAAATATATGCTCAATTCTCTGTTAGTTTGGATATATAAATAATTTTTTCTTAGTCTATTTTGAATGATAATCTTTTTCTAAATTTTCTTTTCACTTGTAGATGGAAACAATACCTTTATTTTATTTATTTATTTTTATGTGGTGCTGAGGATCAAACCCAGGGCCTCACACATGCTAGGCAAATGCTCTACCACTGAGCCACAACCCCAGCCCCGAATGACAATCTTTTAAACCCAATTAGATTATTGGCTTCATGGTAATAGCTATTATATCAAAGATAGTTTTTCATCATCTAAGGAATTTGGTACATTTTCATATAGATAAATGCATGCCAATAATAAACATTAGTTGGATTTTTCTTCATAGGATTTATTTCCATTGTACAGAAGCACAAATTGACATGGTGATATCATTCGTTTTCTTCCGTCACATTGTCTAGACCAGTTGAGTTTTTGAAGAAAATAAATTTAAAACAAGATTTTAATATGGGTAAATTGCTCATGTTAACATAGGTTATATTTCAGGGTTGGGTGACATTGTCTTTAGAGTCATTTTTATATTCTTGAGTACTTATAACTACATGACAGGCTGGGGTTGTGGGTCAGAGGTAGAGTGCACACCCAGTATGTGTGAGGCACTGGGTTTGATCCTCAGCACTACATAAAGTAAAATAAAGATATTGTGTCAACCTATAACTAAAAAATAAATATTTAAAAAAATAACTACATGACAATCCAGAATATTATTAAATTCCATCTCTCACAAATTTTTCTTGCTTCTACTCAGATATTAAGTGATTTGGAAATAATTAAGTCAAGCCAGTAGAAAAATCTTAGAGAGAAAGAAAATATATATGGAAGTCAACCCAGAAGAAGTTAACATTGAAAATAAGTCAGGGTGTGGTGGCACATGCCTATAATTCCAGTGGCTTGGGAGGCTGAAGCAGGAGGATCAAGAGTTCAAAAGCCGGCCTCATAAACTTAGAGAGGCCCTAAGCAATTTAGTGAGGCCCCCTTGGAGATGTGGTACAGGAGCCCCTGGGTTCAATTCCTGGTACAAAAAAAAAAAAACAAAGTCATTAGTTATTTAAACTCTGATCTCTGAGAATTTCCAAATAATTCTCAACCCACAGCACTCAAAATGTACTCTGTCATTTGCAGCATGATCCCATATTGATTATATCATTTGAAACTATCATTTCTCTTGTGAGCCACATGCTGTGTTTTCATATTATTACCCTAATTTTAAAGATTATAAAACTGAGGTTCAAGGAAGTTAAGTGACCTTTCCAAGAGCATATAGTCAACAATAGATTAAATCAGCTTTAGAACCACATTCTTCCCAGTCTTGAATAATGTAGAATAATGAATTATAAGACTCAAAGTAATCTCCTGCAATCTTGCTGGTTACATAAAAATATCACTTGGAGAAGGAACTTGGGATAAAGAGATGAGTTATGGATAAAAATTAGAATATTGAGAATTATCACCCTGGAATACAACTTAACATAGTGCTTCTAACTAAATGAAAGCCACTTAATCTCAGTTTTTACAACTACAAAACTGGAAAAAAAATAAAATTGTAACTTCCCTAACCACATTTCACAATTGCTGCAAATATTAAAGAACTTTTTAAACTGCAAGAGAAAAAAGTTTTGTGTTTTTTTTTTCAGCAAAACAGAAAGAGGAAACTTGTCTTCACAGTTATATATCTGGTGTGGGTTTATTCAGTAGCCAAGAGATACAAGTTTTAGCCCCAGCTCACCTAGTACATGGTGCATGTCTTTGGACAATTCCCACAGCCTCCATCTGTTTCCTCATCTGCAATAACAGGTTGAACTGCATAATCTCAAAGGCTTGTGTTATACATTCAGCTTCATATATTAAAGATCTGTGATACTAAATGAATCTAGCCATACTTTTCAGCTTAGACTCCCTAATCATAAACAGAATAAATTGCAGAGACAGCTGGCTGGGGTTAGGGTATACTCTCTAGCCACAGAATAGAATAAAACTAAAGGGACCACACCGCCATCAAACAGATGATAGGACTTTCAGTAGCAATGTGCTGAAGTTTGTGACATCCAGAGATTACTGAATCTGGCATTTCCCCTGCATGAAGATATCTGTTCAATTAGCTCGTCTGCACTAGCTCAGACCCAATTCATCCTCTGGAAACTCAAGAGGATGTTCTCTTTAATAACCAGAATTTGGGAATCATCCATTTAACTCACACTTTACCACATATCTACTAAGTGGATAACAGCACACTATTCAATGGCAAAAATGTAAAAATGAGTGGCATTCACCCTTCTGTTTAGGAGGAAGTATGTGATTCTATATCAGAGAGTTTTGTGCTCAGGGCCCCATCTGTTGCTGATGTCTGTAGTCTCTATTTGCCTTCTGTGATTAATACAATGAAGGACAAAAAATAGATGCTTACTATATGATAATACCCAATTTAGAGAGTGGCTGTGAGGACCAAACCATATAACAGAGGAGAATCCTTTGCTCAGTAGTTTCTCAAAGCAAAACAAAAATGTATGTTTGCTTTGCTTCCATAAACTCTGAAGCATTTTCTTATATTTTAGTGGGGAGAAGTATTAAGGATTTTATCAACACATTGAAAAGCAAAAGAATATGAGCAATATATAGAATATGTCAGCAAAGGAATTGTTTTTTTCAGACCAAGAAATAATAAACTCATTGAAAAGCAAAACAAAACAAAACAAAAGGCAAGTATCTGCAATCCATTGAGGTAAACACTTGAGTCAAAGGGACACTTAACATAAGCTAGACATGGTGGAAGCCCTGTGTTTATATGTCCTTACTTCCTGCCTCACTGGCAAGCTACATCAAAACATATAAGCATGGTCACCTTTACAGAAATTGATGAAGATTAAAGGACATTAGTTTGGGATTAGCTTTCAAAAATCAAGGATTTTTTTTTAAAGATAAAATGTTTCCCTTGAATGGGTAATTTATTTTGACATAAATTGCATATATTTATGCTATTTGTAAATATACATATGCATTTTGGTATGGATAAAAGAACTAACTACCATATTCGTTAGCTTACTTTTTATTGTTTTCTGATGAAAACACTTAGAATCTACTCTCTGAGCAATGGTCAAGTATTCACAATTTGGGAGATGTGGCTAGGGAAACATAAAGGAAGGGTAGTAGAATGAATCAGACATTATTATCCTATGTGCATATATGATTACATAATTAGTGAGTTTCTACATCATGAACAATCAGAAGAATGAGAAATTATTCCATGTATGTATGATGTGTCAAAGTTTATTCTAGGCTAGATGTGGTGGCACATGCCTGTAATCCCAGCAACTCAGGAGGCTGAGGCAGGAGGATTGCAAGTTCAAAGCCAGCCTCAGCAAAAGCGAGGTGCTAAGCAACTCAGTAAGACTCTATCTCTAAATAAAATGAAATATAGGACTGGGGATGTGGCTCAGTGGTCGAGTACACCTGAGTTCAATCCCTGGTTCCCTCCACTCCATAAAAAAAAAAGCATCTACTGTAACATATAACTAACTATAATAGAACAAATAAAAAAATTATACAACATTTTAAATTTTTTTATATTTGTTGGTTTTAGATGTACATGACAATGGAGTATATTTTGACATGATATTCATACATGGAGTACTATCTATTCCAATTAGGATTCCAATCTTCTTGTTGTACATAATGTGGAGCTATAGTGGTCATGCATTCATATATGAGCAAAGGAAAGTTATGTCTAATTCACTCTATTATAGTTCCTATTCTCATTCCCCCTACTTTGTTCCCCTTTGTCTAACCCAGTGAATTTCTATTCTTCTCCTTTCTATCGTCTCTTATTGTAGGTTAGCATCCACATACCAGAGAAAACATTTGGCCTTTGGTTTTTTGGGACTGGCTTATTTCACTTAGCATGATATTCTTCAGTTCCATCCATTTACCAGCAAATGTCATAATTTTATTTTTTTATGACTAAGTAATATTCCATTATGCATATATACATTTTCTTTATCCATTCATCTGTTGAAGGACACCTACATTGGTTCCATATTATGAATTGTACACTATTATGTGCTATTATGAATTGAGCTGCTATAAACATTGATGTGGCTGATTCACTGTAAAATGCTAAAAAATAGGGGATTTTTTGCTTGTGTTGTCTGATAAAATTAGGAGTATCTAAACAAAAAATTTTTACCTCAAGGTCGCAGAAACCTAAGTTCAAGACTGACATATTATAAGATATAGGGTAGGTTATCTAATCTCTAAGCATAAAATGCTGTCATTTAAAAAAAACTGAAATAAAATCACTGAATTTGCAGAGTTGTGTTTTTGGGGGGTATTGTACTGAAGAGACAGATGACTATTAATCCATGCTTTCTACCCACCACAGAGCCTGACATATGGTATGGATTCCAGACACGTTTACTCCATACATCAGATCCACTGATTGAATTAATAATTAATTGTTATAATATCAGTCTGAAGAGAGCTTAATGAGGACTTACCTATAACAACAGCTGGCATGCAGTAAATAATCAATAAATACTTTCTTCCTGTTGGTATGATTACTATAAATGTGCTAGAATTTTTGACTACGACCCCAATAATTAACATCCACTGGATTTTGCATGTCAAGTTAATTAAACCAAAGACAGTAATTTGGGGACGGCAGTACAAATAAAGCACTCAACAGTCAATAAAATCCTTGTGTATTCCATATTGCATGGAGCATTTTAGTGCCAAAGTTAGCAGAGCTGGCATCATGCTGTGAGTGGTGCAGTTGCACAGGGCTTGGCAACCACAGGACCTTGCACTTGGGATGTAAAACTCTGTGAGTGCCATAACTTTGAAATTTGAATAATTTGATCTTGTAATTTGTGCTTTTAAGTGGATGCTGGTAGCATGATGAAACATGTCTGTGAGGACTGGGGCCTTGCCCCCTGCGTGGTACTGCCTGCTGCCTCCTCTCTACCACCCTGTGATAGGTTCACAATAGTTTGCTCCCTGTTCCCTGAAACCCCAGATCCCAGACCACTTGACTTTGCCCCATAACTGCTATGGGCCCTCACCGGGGGGGGCACCTTCTTCACTGAATGCAAAGGTCTGTGTTCTTTCATTGCATTCTCCTGCCTGATAGCTTTGAATGCATGTATGGGAAGGTTGAAATGTGGGCACATACCTTGTAGCTTCTTGGGCTGGGCAAAGAGGTGGCCACCCTGACCCAGGGATGGTAGTGCCACTGTACATTCAGCAGGTATCCTAGCATCCTAGCATCTCTCTCTCTCTCTCTCTCCAACACACACACACACACACACACACACACACACTTCAGGTTCAGGCACTGAGCCCACACTTACATAGAAATTACGATACTTTGAGTATCATTTGTTTACCCTGGGTTGAAAAACCGGGCCCATGTGAAGGGGAAGTTGACTTTGTTGTCAACCAGAGCTATTCACTGTATCTTATATTTGTGTTTTATTCATTGTGTTTTATATTTGTCCTCAAAATTGTGTATTTTATATCTGTTCTCAAACATTGTGTAACCAATTCTACATGTTAGGCAAGCGGTATTACTGAGTCCCAAACTAGTAGAAACATTTTAAAGCATGACAAGGATTGGTCCCTATTAGGCACATACTTCCAGATATCTGTAGCTTCCCTGAGCATGAAGCCTCTTTCACTTGCTCTCTACTCAACGTTATTACTTGAAAGTCCCAAATAACTCAATGTCAAAATGACACTCATGATTGCTGTCACTCCACCTAAGTCCAGTTATTCTCCGAGAACACCACAACCATCTCATTCCATTTTATAATCTAAAAATTCAGAGTTGCACTTTGACTTCCCATCTCTCTTCCTTATATCTGATTTATGTAAATTATGTTTTGTAGATTTTATTTTCAAAATACCTCTTAAATCCAGTCATTGGTATTCACTCTATGACTGTCAAGCTCCCATAATCTCTCTGGTTAATCTCATCCACTTCTCCTCTTCCCTCTGGGCAGTGGAACTCCAAATACAACTGGACCTACTAACTGTAGCTGTATTGGACCCTCAGGTTTCACAACAGCTCAGTGTCTTCAACTTCTTTCTACTTTGGAAGGTCAGGTCTATTGTCCTTGTCTCTGCCTTCCTTGAAGTTGATATTAAATTTGATATTATTTCATATGTGACAAAACTAAGAGATATTTTAGACGTTTGGCTAGCAGGCATACATAATAAATGGCAAAGCTAGATCTTAAATCAAATTCTGTACACATTCAAATTAAAATATAATGAAAACATGTGATAAATTGAAATCTTTTGAAAGGGTCTATTCCAGATAAATTTGTAACTGTTTTTACTCCAACTTCCTAGGAATTTTCCAGACCTCAGCTATGATGGGAGACAATTATGGAGGGCACAGGGAAAGATTTCCTTGGCTCATACACCATACCACACCAGGAGTAAATGCTGTCTAATTATGGCTTAAAATATAAATGGCAGCGGAAAGTAGTAACAGTGAATGAACTTAGTCAGAAAGTCTTAGCAGATACATAATGCCTACTATACAATAGAAACTCTGGCAGGCACTTACTTTACTATATCTTATTGAATCATCATATAACCCTTTGTTCATGGTATCAATGTCCTGTTTTATATCCATCAAGAGGCAGAGACTTCCAGAGGTTATACAATACCCAATGTTATATGCCCAGGGAGAATCTGAGCCTGATTTTGAATTCACTTTTATCGGGCTCAAACTTTCAGATGTGTCATGATGCTATAATATAAAGAAAAGTCAGAGGAACACAAAAGGAATGTCTGACCATGAGAGCTTTAGATGAGCAGAGAGAACATAAGAAGAGCAGGGAATAGAGGAAGAGGACATGTTTTGTTTTGTTTTGTTTTCCCATTGGTTTTGTTTTCTCTTCACCTCTGTGGGGGGGGGGGTCACAGAGGACACAGATGATGGTTGCTGAAAAATAATACAAGTATCAGCATTAAAATGTCCAAACTCCAAAAGTAATTTCACAAGTTAAGATTTTTAGATTCCTAACAAAAATATATTGTACAGGCATAAAAGCAAAGCAAAGTTAAGAACTTTGGTTAAAAAAAGAAAAGGAACACTAAAAAAGTTAGAGAAAATTGAGTGAAGACAGTGTAATCTTGGATTAAAAACAACTAGATGGAAAAGCAGAACGGATTTGGTTCCCTTAGAGTACTGAAATAAGCTTAAAATCCAGCTACAGCTTTTGACTACATTGAGAGACTCATCATGCCCAAGCGACAGGGGGCGTCATCTCTCTGAGGCAGAAAGCTCATCTCTTATTCAGCAAGATACAGAAAATGTCTTGAAACATCATTTACTTTATAAAAAATATTTGTCAAATGACTTAGTAAATGAATGAATTGCACTTAAAATTTATTATGTATCATGGTAATTATGGAATTTTTGCTTTTGAGGATTGAAATTCATCAGCTATAAATTTACTCATTTATATAATAAATATTTATCAAGCTTATATAATATTTTAGTAAGTCTGCTAGTTATTGGAGATAAAGTAATGCTAGGATGGGGCAGGTTCTCATGAAGCCAAAAATATTATAGGCATACAGATTTTACACATTTATTGATTTTTACACATATTATAGGCATACACATTTTACAAATGTGTCTGTAAATTTGGTGTATTTGAAAGAGTTAAAGAGAGCTCTCCAAGCCAAAAGAAGTATATCTTATAGATTCTACTGTCATATATAACTAAAATGAACTAATTTTTAAAATAAATGTATTTTAGAAAGTATAGGTACATAAAATAAATATCTTGGGCTTTTAGAATTCATGCCACATAGAGAGATACATCTAATCACTCACACTGTCTCTGAAAATCATATCCAGGTAAAATGCATAGAAGTTTCAGGAAGGTAGCATCCTGCTTACTATTAGTGGTAACATTTTTAAACAATCATTTCTCCCCACTATTAAATTTTCTGGCTCCTAAAGTGAAGAATTCTTTTTCTTAAGTCAATTTTGGAAAGATGAAGCAAATTTCTCTAAAAATATTATGAATCAACTACCAAATTGGAAAAAAAAGACAAAATAAACTACATGTGTTCATGAGATATTCTTAATAATAATTACATAGGGGTATTGCTCAGCTTCATTATCATGAGAAAATACCCTAGTTAGTCAATTTAAAAAAGGTAAAATGTTTATTTTAGCTCATAGCTACAATGTTTCAGTCCATAGTCACTCTGGCCTGTTGCTTTGAACCTGTGGTGGCACAGTACATCATAGAATGAGTTCTTTTTATGTCATGGTGCTATAATTAAAGGCTAGGGTCTTGAATCCCTTATGGGGGCACACCCCTCAATGACCTAACTTCTTTCCACCAGGCCCTGCATCTGAAAGTTTCTACTACTTCCCAATAGTACCACAGTCACAGTGAAGCCTTTAGCCCATGGGCCTTTGTAGGACATTTCAGAGCCATAATATAGTAATAATTATTAAAAAATATTTTTAAAGTATCTGGTACATTTTCCTGAATGTTTGTACAATTTTCAATTATTGTTAGTACTAGTAACAGTAGTGAAGGAAAATAGACCATCTTTTAGGACACAAAGCAACAGTTAGCAAATGAAAAAATACAGAGATAACACTCTGCATTGTATCAGATAAGAATGGAATAAAATTTGAAATCAATAGTAAGATAAAAATTAGAAATTACTCTAAAACCTGGAGACTACATAATTCATTTTTAAATGATGAATGGATAGCAGAAGAAACTAGGGATGAAATTTTAAATATACTTAAACCAGAACACGGATACAACATATCAAAATCTCTGGGACACTATGGAGGCAGTTCTAAGAGGAAAGTTCACAGCACTGAGCTCATACATTAATGGAATAGAAAGTTACCAAATAAATAATCTAACATTACATCTCAAGGCTATAGAATAAAAAGAACAAACCAACACAAAATCATCAGAAAATAGGAAATGACTAAAATCAGAGATGAAATCAAGATTTAACAACTTCAAAAATCAATAAATGGGATGGAATCAAACTAAAACGTTTCTTCTCAGCAAAAGAAACAATCTGTTAGGTGAACAGAGAGCCTACATCCTGGGAGCAAATTTTTACCCCTCACACATCAGATAGAGCACTAATCTCTAGGGTATATAAATAATTCAAAAAGATAAACACTGAAAAAACAAATAACCCAATCAACAAATGGGCAAGGACCTGAACAGACACTTCTCAGAAGATGATATACAATCAATCAACAAGTATAAAAAAAAATGCTCATCATCTTTAGCAATTAGAGAAATGCAAATCAAAACTACTGTAAGATATCATCTCACTCCAGTCAGAATGGCAGCTATTATAAAGACAAACTACAATAAGTATTGGCAAGGATGCGGGGGAAAAGGTACACTCATACATTGCTGGTGGGACTCCAAATTAGTGCAGTCAATATAGAAAGCAGTATGGAGATTCCTTGGAAATCTGGGAAAGGAACCACCATTTGATGCAGCTATTCCTTTCCTCGGACTATACCCAAAGAACTTAAAATCAGCACACTACAGGGACATAGCCACATTAATGTTTATAGCAGCACAATTCACAATAGCTAAACTGTGAAGCCAACCTAGATGCTCTTCAGTGGATGAATAAATTTTTAAAATGTGGCATATATACACAATGGAATTTTACTCAGCAATAAAAGAGAATAAAATCATGGCATTTGCAGGTAAATGGATGGCGTTGAAGAAGATAATGCTAAGTGAAGTTAACCAATCCCCCCCAAAAAAACGTGGAATGTTTTCTCTGATATAAGGAGGCTGACTCATAGTGGGGTAGGGAAGGGAAGCATGAGAGGATTAGATGAGTTCTGGATAGGAAAGAGGGTTGGGAGGGAAAGGAAGGAGGCAGGAGATTAGCAAGGATGGTGGAATGTGATGGACATCATTATTCAAAGTACATTTATGAAGACACAAAATGGGTGTCACCCTACTTTATATACAGAGATATGAAAAATTGTGGTATATGTGTAATAAGAATTATAAAGCTAAAAAACCAAAGTAAATGTATAAAGACATGAATTGATGTGAACATATTTTATAAAATGATATGAAAAATTGTGCTCCAGGGCTGGGGATGTGGCTCAAGTGGTAGCGCGCTCGCCTGGCATGCCTGCGGCACTGGGTTTGATCCTCAGCACCACATACAAATAAAGATGTTGTGTCTGCCGAAAACTAAAAAATAAATATTAAAATTCTCTCTCTCTCTCTCTCTCTCTCTAAAAAAAAAAAGAAAGAAAAATTGTGCTCCATATGTGTAATAAGAATTGTAATGCATTCCTCTGTCAAGTATTTTAAAAAATAAAATCAATTAAATAAAAAAAAATCAATGAATCAAAAAGTTGGCTCTTTGGAAAAATAAAGTTAAACCTTTAGCCCATCTAACCAAGAGAAAGAGATAAAAATGCAATTAATAAAATCTGTGGTGAAAATGGAGCTACTGCCACAGACACTACTGAAATCCAGAGGATAATCAGAAGTTACTTTAAAAATGTATAGTCCAATAAGGTAGAAAATCTTGAAGACATCAATAAATTTCTAGAGACATATGAACTACCAAAATTGAACCAGAAACATGTAGGAAATTTAAGCATATAAATTTCAAGTATTGAGATTGAAAAGACATTAGGAGCCTACCAACACAGAATACCTCAAGAGGAGGTGGAGTCTCAGCCGAGTTCTAACAAACCTTTGAAGAAGAAATAATACCAATCCTCCCCAAATTATTTCATGAAATATAAAAGAAGGAAATTCTTATAAACTCATTCTATGATGTGAATATCACTCTGGTAATAAAATCAGACAAAGACACATAAAGAAAAAAAAAAAAACTTCAGACCAATATCCCTGATGAACATAGAAACAAAAATTATTTTTTTATTATTGGTTGTTCAAAACATTACATAGTTCTTGACATATCATATTTCATACTTTAGATTGAAGCGGGTTATGAACTCCCATTTTTACCCCGTATACAGATTGCAGCATCACATTGGTTACACATCCACATTTTTACATAATGCCATATTAGTAACTGTTGTATTCTGCTACCTTTCCTATCCTCTACTATCCCCCCCTCTCCTCCCCTCCCATCTTCTCTCTCTATCCCATCTGCTGTAATTTAATTCTCTCCCTTTTTTTCCTTTCCCCTCACAACCTCTTATATGTATAACAATGAGGGTCCTTCCATTTCCATGTAATTTCCCTTTTCTCTCCTTTTCCCTCCCACCTCATGTCTCTGTTTAATGTTAATCTTTTCCTCTTGCACTTCCTCCCTGCTCTGTTCTTAGTTGTTCTCATATCAAAGAAGACATTTGGCATTTGTTTTTTAGGGATTGGCTAGCTTCACTTAGCATAATCTGCTCTAATGCCATCCATTTCCCTGCAAATGCCATGATTTTGTCATTTTTTAGTGCAGAGTAATACTCCATTGTGTATAAATGCCACATTTTTTTTATCCATTCATCTATTGAAGGGCATCTAGGTTGGTTCCACAGTCTAGCTATTGTGAATTGTGCTGCTATGAACATCGATGTGGCAGTATCCCTGTAGTACGCTCTTTTAAGGTCTTCAGGGAATAGTCCGAGAAGGGCAATAGCTGGGTCAAATGGTGGTTCCATTCCCAGCTTTCCAAGGAATCTCCATACTGCTTTCCAAATTGGCTGCACCAATTTGAAGTCCCACCAGCAATGTACAAGTGTACCCTTTTCCCCACATCCTCGCCAGCACTTGTTGTTTGACTTCATAATGGCTGCCAATCTTACTGGAGTGAGATGGTATCTTAGGATGGTTTTGATTTGCATTTCTCTGACTGCTAGAGATGGTGAGCATTTTTTCATGTACTTGTTGATTGATTGTATGTCCTCCTCTGAGAAGTGTCTGTTCATGTCTTTGGCCCATTTGTTGATTGGGTTATTTGTTATCTTATTGTTTAATTTTTTGAGTTCTTTGTATATTCTGGATATTAGGGCTCTATCTGAAGTGTGAGGAGTAAAAATTCATTCCCAGGGTGTAGGCTCCCTATTTACCTCTCTTATTGTTTCTCTTGCTGAGAAAAAACTTTTTAGTTTGAGTAAGTCCCATTTGTTGATTCTAGTTATTAACTCTTGTGCTATGGGTGTCCTATTGAGGAATTTGGAGCCCGACCCCACAGTATGTAGATCGGAGCCAACTTTTTCTTCTATCAGATGCAGTGTCTCTGATATGATATCAAGCTCCTTGATCCATTTTGAGTTAACTTTTGTGCATGGCGAGAGAAAGGGATTCAGTTTCATTTTGTTGCATATGGATTTTCAGTTTTCCCAGCACCATTTGTTGAAGATGCTATCCTTCCTCCATTGCATGCTTTTAGCCCCTTTATCAAATATAAGAAAGTTGTAGT
Organism: Callospermophilus lateralis; assembly: GCF_048772815.1. Lineage (NCBI taxonomy): Eukaryota > Metazoa > Chordata > Mammalia > Rodentia > Sciuridae > Callospermophilus > Callospermophilus lateralis. The sequence continues at coordinate 143,031,041 of NC_135306.1, forward strand.
TTTGTGGATTGGTCTCTGTGTCTTCTATTCTGAACCATTGGTCCACCCGCCTGTTTTGGTACCAGTACCATGCTGTTTTTGTTACTCTTGCTCTGTAGTACAGTTTGAAATCTGGTATCGCTATACCGCCTGATTCACACTTCCTGCTTAGAATTGTTTTTGCTATTCTGGGTCTTTTGTTTTTCCATATGAATTTCATGATTGCTTTATCTATTTCTACAGGAAATGCCATTGGGATTTTGATTGGCATTGCATTAAACCTATAGAGAACTTTGGGTAATATCGCCATTTTGATGATGTTAGTTCTTCCTATCCATGAATAGGGTATATTTTTCCATCTTCTAATGTCTTCTTTTATTTCTCTCTTTAGGGTTCTGTAGTTTTCATTGTATAAATCTTTCACCTCTTTTGTTAGGTTGATTCCCAAGTATTTTATTTTATTTGAGGATATTGTGAATGGGGTGATGTTCCTCACTTCCATTTCCGAAGATTTGTCACTGATATACAGGAATGCCTTTGATTTATGTGTGTTGATTTTATGTCCTGCCACTTTGCTGAATTCATTTATTAGCTCTAGTAGTCTCTTTGTAGACCATTTTGGGTCTGTTAGATATATTATCATATCATCTGCAAATAGCGATAATTTAAGTTCTTCTTTTCCTATTTTTATGCCTTTAATTTCTTTTGTCTGTCTAATTGCTCTGGCTAGTATTTAGAGAACTAAATTGAATAGAAGTGGTGAGAGAGGGCATCCCTGTCTTGTTCCAGTTTTCAGAGGGAATTCCTTCAGTTTTTCTCCATCCAGGATGATGCTTAGCATATATAGCTTTTACAATGTTGAGGTAAGTTCCAGTTATCCCTAGTTTTTCTAGTGTTTTGAACATAAAGGGATGCTGTACTTTGTCAAATGCTTTTTCTGCATCTATCGAGATGATCATGTGGTTCTTATCTTTAAGTCTATTGATGTGGTGAATAACATTTATTGATTTCTGTATATTGAACCAGCCTTGCATCCCAGGGATGAATCCTACTTGATCATGGTGTACAATTTTTTTGATATGCTTTTGAATTCAATTCGCCAGGATTTCATTGAGGATTTTTGCATCCAAGTTCATTAGAGATATTGGTCTGTAGTTTTCTTTCTTTGAAGTGTCTTTGTCTGGTTTCGGGATCAGGGTGATGTTGGCCTCATAGAATAAATTTGGAAGAGCTCCTTCTTTTTCTATTACTTGAAATAACTTGAAAAGTATTGGGGGCTGGGGATGTGGCTCAAGTGGTAGTGCGCTCGCCTGGCATGCGTGCGGCCCGGGTTCGATCCTCAAGCACCACATACAGACAAAGATGTTGTGTCCACCAAATACTAAAAAATAAATATTAAAAATTCTCTCTCCCTCTTTCTCACTCTCTCTCACTGTTTCTTTAGAAAAAAAAAAAGAAAAGTATTGGTATTAATTCTTCTTTGAAGGTTTTGTAAAACTCCGCTGTATATCCATCCGGTCCAGGGCTTTTCTTGGTTGGTAGTCTTTTGATGGCTTCTTCTATTTCCTCCTTTGTTATTGGTATGTTTAAATTGTGTGTGTCTTCCTGACTCAATCTGGGCAAATCATATGACTTAAGAAATTTATGGATATCTTCACTATCTTCTATTTTATTGGAATATAGGATTTCAAAATAATTTCTAATTATCTTCTGTATTTCTGTAGTGTCCATTGTGATATCGCCTTTTTCATCCCGTATGTTAGTAATTTGAGTTCTCTCTCTTCTTCTCTTCGTTAGCATGGCTAAGGGTCTGTCGATATTATTTATTTTTTCAAAGAACCAACTTTTAGTTGTATAATTTTTTTCAATAGTTTCTTTTGTTTCAATTTCATTGATTTCCACTCTGATTTTAATTATTTCTTGCCTTCTACTACCTTTGCTGTTGTTTTGCTCTTCCCCTTCTAGGGTTTTGAGATGAAGTGTGAGTTCATTTATTTGTTGTTTTTTTTTCTTTTTTTTTTTTTTTTTTTGAGGAATGAACTCCAGGCAATGAATTTCCCTCTTAAAACTGCTTTCATTGTGTCCCATAGATTCCGATATGTTGTGTCTGTATTTTCATTTATCTCTAAGAATTTTTTGATTTCCTCCTTTTTGTCTTCTGTAACCCATTGATCATTTAGTAACATATTGTTTATTTTACAGGTGATGCAGGATTTTTCCTTCCTTCTTTTATCATTGATTTCCAGTTTCATTACGTTATGATGAGATAAAATGCATGGTATTATCTCGACACCTTTATATACACTAAGAGTTGCCCTATGGCATAATATATGGTCTATCTTTGAGAAGGATCCATGTGCTGCTGAGAAAAACATGTATCCACTTGATGATGGTTGATATATTCTATATATGTCGGTTAAGTTTAGGTTATTGATTGTGTTATTGAGTTCTATAGTTTATTTATTCAGCTTTTGTCTGGAGGATCTGTCCAATGGAGAGAGCAGTTTGTTGAAGTCACCCATAATTATTGTGTTGTGGTCTATTTGACTCTTGAACTTGAGGAGAGTTTGTTTTATGAACGTTGCAGCACCATTGTTTGGTGCATACATATTGATAATTGTTATGTCTTGTTGGTGGATGTTTCCTTTTAACAGTATATAGTGTCCTTCTTTATCCCTTTTGATTAACTTAGGTTTGAAGTTGATTTTATTTGATATGAGTATGGCCACTCCTGCTTGCTTCCAAGGACCATGTGAGTGGTATGATTTTTCCCAACCTTTCACCTTCAGCCTGTGTATGTCTTTTCCTATCATATGAGTCTCCTGAAGGCAGCATATTGTTGGATTTGTTTTTTTTAATCCAGGTTACTAGCCTATGTCTCTTGATTGGTGAATTTAAGCCATTAATGTTTAAGGTTACTATTGATATATGGTTAAAATACTGGCAAATCAGATATAAAAACACATTAAAAAGATAGTACAACATGTTTGAGTTGGTTTAATTCAAGGGACTCAAGGCTGGTTCAACATAAAAAAAATCAACAATACATATAATTCACCACATCAATAGACTTAAAGCCAATAATCACCTGGTTATCTCAATATATGCAGAAAAATATTGACAAAATTCAGCATTCATTCATGCTCAAAACACCAGAAGAACTAAGGACAGTAGGAACACACATCAATGTTGTAAAATAGATATACACTAATCCCAAGGCCAACATCATTTAAATCAAGAAAAAATGAAAGCATTCTCCCTAAAAACTGGAACAATATATGGATGTTCTCTTTTACCACTTCTGTTTAAAATAGTCCTTGAAACCCCAGCCAGAGAAATTAGGCAAAAGACAGAAATCAAAGGAGTATGAATAGTAAAAGAAAAGCTAAAACTAGCTCTGTTTCCTACATTTATAAGACCAAAATAATTCCACCAGAAAATTTCTAGAATTCATAAATGAATTCAACAAAGTAGCAGGATACAAAATTAACACTCATAAATCAATTATATTCCTGTACCCCAATAACAAACCAGCTGAAAGAGAAATTCAGAAAACCAGCCCATTCACAATAGACTCAAAAAACAAAATACTTGGGAATCAAACTAACAAAAGAGGTGAAGACCTCTACCATGAAAATTACAGAACATTAAGGAAAGAAATTGAGGAAGACCATAGAAGATGGAAGGACCTCCCATGTTCTTGGGTAGGGCAGAATTAATATTGTCAAAATGGCCATACTACCAAAAGTACTATACAGATTCGAAAGAATTTCCATAAAAATTCCAATGTCCTCCATGGAAATAGAAAAAGCATTTATGAAATTCATCTGGAGAAAAAAGAATCCCAGAATAGTCAAAGCAATCCTTAGAGAGAAAAGCAAACCAGGAGGCATTATTAATACCAGACCTAAAATTATACTCTAGAACTATAGTAGTAAAAACAGCATGGTATTGTCACCGCAATAAGCAAGAATAAAAGATATAGAGACAAACCACAAAAATATAATAACCTTATGCTAGACAAAGGCACCAATAACATACACTGGAGAAAAGATAGTCTCTTCAAAAAATAGTGCTGAAAAACTGAATATTTATATGTAGTGGAATAAAATTCTACCTTTATCTCTTACACTGCACAAAACTCAACTCAAAGTGAATCAAGGATGTAGGTATTAGACCAGAAACTCTGCACATACTAGAAGAAAAGGTAGACCCAACAACCCAACACATTGGCTTAGGAACTGACTTCCTTAATAAGACTCCTGAAGTTCAAGAAGTAAGATCAAGAATCAATAAACAGAATAGTGTCAAACCGAAAAGCTTCTTCACAGCAAGGGAAATAAATAAAGAATGTGAGGAGTCAGTCTACAGAATGGGAGAAAATCTTTGCCACCTGCACCTCAGATAGAGAATTAATCTTCAGTATATATAAAGAAGTCAAAAAGCTTAACACCAAAAACAAAAACAAACAACAAACAAAAACCAAATAACCCCATCTCAAAAGAAGAAATACAAATGATCCACAAATGTATAAAAAATCTTCAAAATCTCTACAATTAGAGAAATGCAAATTAAAACTACAATGAGGTTTTATCTCATTCAGAATGGCAATTATCAAGAGTACAATAATCATAAATGTTGGTGGGGAAGTGGGGAAAAAAGGTACACTTAAGCATTTCTGGTGGGACAGCAAATTGGTGCACCCACTCTGGAAAGCTTTATGGAGATTCCTCAAAGAACTTGAAATGGAACCACCATCTGACGCAATGAACTCACTACTTGGTTTATATCCAAAGGAGTTAAAATTGACATACTACAATGATGCAGCCATGTCAACATTTATAGCAACTCAATTCACAATAGTTAAGCTATGGAACCAACCTAGGTGCCCTTTAATAGATGAGTGGATAAAGAAAATGTGGTGTATGTATACAGTGGAGCATTACTCAGCCACAGAGAATGGCTTTATGACATTTGCCAGAAATTGGATAGATCTGGAGATTATCATGCTAAGTTAATTAAGCCAGTCTCCCCAAACCATAATTCAAACATTTTCTCTGATAGGAGTAAGCCAACCCACAATAAGGGAGGGGGTATGGAAAAAATAGAAGTATAGTATATTAGACAATGGGGAATGGATGAAAGGGAGGTGGGTAAGCAAAGAGTAGAATGAATCTGATGTTGTTTTCCCATGTACATGTAGGAAAATACAATGAATCCCATGACCATGCACATCCAGAAGAATGGGACTCTAACTAGAATAAAATATGTCCCATGCTTGTATAATTATATCAAAATGGATTCTGTTGTCGTATATAACTACAAAGAACCAATAAAAGTATTTTTGAGGGAAATGTTTCTAAAGAAAAACTTTTGAAATACTAATAAATGATTGTATTCGTTATCTTCTCTTTCTATACACATGTACATAAAGTAAAATGTTTAATATTTTTAAAAAACTTATTTCTATAGTAAAGGCAGTAAATTAATGAAATTAGGACTTCAAACAGAATTCAGATAGTATCTTTACCACAAAAATCCAAATTCTTGCTGAGTGAGCCAATAATACATTAATTATCATTTTAAACCAGTATGCTGTTGTATATTTTTTTGGTCCTCTCATAAAATATTTCATTTAAATTCATTGGAATGGGCTCTCCTTATAGCATGAAACAATCTATTAAAAAGCAGAGCCAATGAATAAAATAATGACCCCAAATCACAGCTACCATCTGAGCCAGAGGCTTGATTGGTTAATTATCTGGAGGGTGTTGACTATAACAAGAAACCTTTATTTAAATGTTTTATGCTATTCAGAAGCTCACATAAAATACTTTGCATATTATTAGCTTTAAGTTGGAAAGTAGACTGTGTGATAAATTTTTTATAAAAAAGATAATAGGAGTAGGAGCTCATCAAGAAATCTTGTAAAGGGATTTGAAGAAATATAGAAAAGGCAGAACCCATATGAAGAGCCTACTCTGTGCAGTGTTCTTTACATATATCATCATTTTCAAGTTGAAAATAACAATGCAGCCTCACTCTATTTAATAGTCGTGGTAAAAGGTTCTGAAATGTTAAGCAACTAGAAAATGAGTACACAGCTAAGAAGTGGTGGAGTTGATATATGAACCAAATTTATCACCTAATTCCAAACCTTGGCACTCTACCAAGCTTTAAGTAGGCATAGAGAATTCCAGTCTGAATACTAATAATTAGTAGTAGTAGTAATGTGGATGATTGAAAAGTGACAGATTACCTCACAGAGTCAGAACATGGAGTATCCTACCCCTGAAGTTCCTAAAGAAAAGCCAGATTGGTCAAAGATGGAAAAGTCTTATTTCTACATTTGGATCAACATTATCTTTTAATTCCACTCGTCTCCTCCTCTTGCATATAGCCAATTGCTGTGGTTTGGATGCGGTTTGAGTGTATTCCCCAATGGTTCCTTGTTGAAGTTGAACCCCTATTGTGAGGTACTGAGAGGGTGCTATTTAAAGATGGGGCCTTTGAGAGGTTATTAAGGTTAGAGAAGTTCCTCTGGGTGGAGGCCTTATAATTGATACTGGTGACTTTCGAAAAAGAGGGTAAGAGAGACCAGAATACACCGATACCTGTTACTTTTCCCTTGTCATGTGATGCCTTGTAAGGCTTTAGGACTCTGCCATCAAGAAGGCCAGCACTAGATCTAGCACCCTCTCAACCTTGGATTAGAATTGTGAAACAAGATAAACCTCTTTGCTTATAAAGTAATCTAGCTTATATATTTTGTTATAGTAACAGAAAAAGGACAAACATACCTACACTCTAGCTATTTGACATCACTTGCTTTTACCAAACTCTTCCAATAGTATTTTTTTCTTACCTAGTATTGTTTTCACTTCCAATAATGCCTTCGTGTTTTGTGACCAGTTTGGCCTCAAGACCCAATCAAGAAGTTTTTACTCCTTTTAATAATTCTCCACCAAAGTATTTTCAGTGAATCTCTTTTCTTTTTATCAAGAATGTTTCCAACTTATTTCTATTATAGTTCCTTTTATATGTATTTTCACATCAACATTTTAAACAATAAAGTCATTGAGGAGTAATATGAGGTCATTAGAAAGTCTTTACACAAGTTGAAAGAGTCCATGGCTGAGTTTGTATAAATACGGAATACCAGAATTGCTTCATAGATTCCATGGAGGTAGAACTCCAATTCCCAGAGCCAATGTCTCCAGAATATAACCCCTAACTATATCTAGTAATATTCTTTCAATATTCTTTACTTTTTTCTATTTCTAGAACTTTGTTGGAGTTCTTTCTCGTCTCTGAAATAATCTGTATTAGAAACGTTGAATAGGTTTTATGTAAAATATTAAAATGATTGGCAAACTGCTGCCTCAGTGCAACAATAAAAATAATTTTGACTCTGTGTATGTCCAAGAATACTGCATTCTATCAGACAACATCTGGATGTGTAAAGACCGACTGGCAACACATTTGCCTCATATACATTATCTCTGTGCTGTACCCTACATTTTCTGTATCAAAATCTTCCTTCACAAAATAGTTTCTCTTATTAAAAAAGGTGAAAATAATGTTTTCATTTTCTTAATCCCAGCATATGTAGTCTACAACCTACAGACTTGCAAAAACTCACAGATAATTTTTTAGTGTTTTTATTAGTGCCATATAGATATACATAATAGTGGGGTTCATTTTGGCATAATCACATCTGAATGGAATAGAATTTGCTCCATTTCAGTTCCCAGTACTTCCTCTTTCCCTCACCTCCTCCCTCTCCCTCTTCCTATCTTCTCATCTTGTGTCTATTTATTTATAGCTTTTGAAACTGGAACCTGATAGCTATACAGAAAGGTGGGATTCACTGTGGTATATTCATATATGCACATAGCATAAATTGGTCGATGTCATTCCACAGTTCCTCTCTCTTCCCATCCCTCCTCTGTCTCACTCAATCATTTTCCTCTACTCCACTGGTTGCCCCTCTATTTTCCCTGGGATTCCCCTTCTTTTTGTCCTTACATTTCTCAACCTTCTACATATGGTAGTAAACACTTAGCCCTTGACTTTCAGGGTCTGCCTTATTTCACTCAGCACCATGTTCTTTAGTTCTGTCCGTTTACCAGCAAATAGCATGAAATTCATTTTTATGGCTGAGTGAACTGCACCATGCATAAAGACACCACAGCCTCTTTTTAGCTAATACTTTCTTTTAAACTTTATTTAATTTATTTATTTTAGGCAAGGTAAATCAGTAAATATACATGGGTCACTTTCATATATCAATGCCAAGATAATTTAACTAAAGAAATAAATTTGGCCACATGCTATGATTTTTCTTGGGATGAGAATAATTGTCACTCAAATTAAAAAAAAATAAGACATTCACTGTTCCTTTATAATGTAAACTACTTTATATACACAGTAAAGTAGCTTTGCTGTAGAAAGGAATCACAGTTTTATCTAACTCACTGTTCTACCTGATGTGGGCTACAATGATAGCTGAGCCTCCAGCCATCACATTGGTATTCCACATAGCAGGATTAAGGAAAAGGATATGGAAATATTTTTTAAGGAACTTTGTAAAAACTACAGCAAAACAATTTGGCTAACCTTTAGACAGAACTCAAGCACATGACTGCACTTTACAATGAAGTCTAGGAAATGTAGTTTTTGAATAACTAGCCAATAGCCTTGCCAAGAATTGTTTTTCTATTACTGTAGAAGAAAGGGAGAACAGATATAGTAGGTAAATTAGCAGTCTGTATGCCTGTTTTTGTTTGGTTTTGTATTTTCAAGTTCATAGAGATTAAAAAGCAAAACAAAACCAAACAACAACAAAACAGACTTTATTCTGGATAGAATCTTATTATCTTAGAAAACTCCATTCTGTGTGCATCCATTGAGGGACAAGCCTGGAGTACTCACCCATTGAAATAAGGCAGTAATATAAAGTGAAAAATGAATGATCAAGCACCCAATTATGATTGTGTGCAGGCTGAATAATAGCAGGACTCTGTACAGTATATTTGTTGAAGAATTGAGGGAGGAAACAGAGATTACTTTAGTATGTGTAGGCAGAAGAAGCTCAGCTGCACTATAAAGAATAGAAAATAAGAAGGATCTGGAGAGTCAGAGTAGGAAAATATCACAGTAAGTTGATGAAGAGAAAAATGTTTCCTAAACTAGACAGAATTTTAGATTGACATTAAAAGTAGAAAAAGATATTTAAAGCTAAAATGGACTTGGCATATGAAGTTGAGGTAAATTTACAAGCAAAGCCAAGGAAATGATAAAGCAAAACAGGCAGGGTCCTAGAAAAATTACTCCTCAGTCTTTTGTGAGTTGAAGCAGTATCTCTATCAGTAAGGTCTCACTGTCTGGTCAGGAATAAAACATTCCACCTGGGTTGGTTCAGGCTTCAAAAGTCTCATTGAAACAAACCTGTATGTAATTCACTTACCTAGAAATGTTTATTCAAGATTTACTTAGGGGACAGCACCAGGATCTAGGACCATGGCCGTGGTTAATGTAAATGTATTGGCTTCACAGAGGTTAACTATAATTTGATCTTGACAATGACCTCATGAAAAGAACTCATTAATCCAATTTTACAGTTGAGGAAACTGAGAGTTAGGTAATTTGAACAACTTCCCAGGGCATCAGTAGGCAGGAAATTATGGAGTCAACATGAACTCAGGACTCTATGCCACCAGGTGACCTACCCTATGTAATAAGGGTGCAGTCTCTTTCCTAAAAGGGGTTTTGCAGTCAGTCCATGAATAGGGCCTGCTTTTTATGTCTTACATATCTAACCCAAGTTCCAGCTTAGAATATAGAATAAATATGCAGCAGAAATTGTGGGCTAGTGTAAGGAAGAATGAGATCATGTTATCAGCAGGAAAATGGGTAGAACTGGAAATCATTGTATTAAACAAGAAAAATCAGAATCAGAAAAGACAAATATTACATTTTTTTCCTCTCATATGTAAAGAACTATTAAAAGAGTAAACTAAGTGAAAAAATGATTAAAGTCCTTGAGCCAGGGATCAAGGGAGTAGATATGGGACTAATAAAGAAGGTAAGAGTTCCAGAGAGACAGAAGAGGGAGGAGAAGGTAATAGGGAGAGTGTATCTGACCCAAATATGTTTCATACACATCCGTGTATGAAAATCTCACATGAAAACTAATATTTTGTACAATTAATATGTGCTAGTTATTATAATAATGAAAAGCTAAAAAGTGTGGACTGAAATGGGAGTAAATAATAATGGAAACTGGCATATCATGTGTACTAGGAGCTAAACTGTATTTTGGACATGTATTCTTTTAAATTATTCTCAAAATATACTGTGAGCTCTAGTATTGCTATCCCCTAAAGACAATAAAAAGCCATTATCTTTCCATTTCAAATTTGTTTACCCTTTTGAATTGGTAAGTGCAACTTACCAACTTGCTAGGATGCAAGTTCATATTAGTCTGATTCTAAAGCATATCATCTCAATTATTATAAATTTAGTTGTTTAAAAAAACATATTACTAATGGGCTGAGAAGGACCTCCAAGTTCCACATCGATAAGACTGGACAAAGAGGACTTACTTCAATCATTATTACAATCCCTAATATCACCTGCCTATTGCTTCCTCTGAAAAAATAAATGCCTCTGGTAATGATGAAGCCATATGTTCAGGAAGGGTAAAGCACAAGTACAGCAATGCATTTATTCACCTAGCAAAATCCAAGCTCCTGTACCTGGTTATTTGCTGCATTCTGAGGATACAGAGATAAAAATGAGTTTGATGCATGCCCTAAAATCTTAGTACTCTGAAAGAGGAACGAGTACTCTATAGAACTCCAATGTTTTATGGTTTCGCCATGATGAACAGATGATGGGTATACAGAGGAGGGTACCCAAATCACATGGGGCATGGGCCCTCACTGTGGGGTGGGGTTAGAGAAGACCCTGGGGAAGTAGTCTTATGAGGAACTATTTCAGAGAAATATACCAAGAAAATCAACTTTTTCACCCGAGTTCTTGCTGTAAACAGTTTATGGGCTGGAACATAAGATTTTATTATGGTTATCTTTAAAAGCACACTTGTTTAAATGTGGTTTGGGGGAGAAAATTGCCAAGCTCTGGTCCTGAACTCAGGATCCTTTGAGGCTGTGAATCATGCCCAATCATACACAGTGCAGGGACACATTTCCATTTATTTGCTTGACATTTTACTTCCAAAGGGAGGAACAAGCTAGTTTTTTCTCATCTTCTTGAAAATACGAAATGCATCAGCCAATTATCTCCCTCAACCCTTCATCTGCACAAAAGACAAGACTAGCCCACAAATTCCCCCAGAGGAATGCCAGTATATGCTCCATATTTCATCTGCTTTTTGTTTAATATCCTCATTGAAGGGGAAAGAAATGTTCGATTGTCATGGAAACACATTAAATTAAAGTCCAATTTATTCCTACACAAACTGTAAGGATACTGTTCACTATCTTTAAGTTTCTTTTTCTCGCTTTTTTATTTTCACCTTGTGATTTTTATTTTACTTTTCTCTTTTATGAATCAGCAATCCAATAAGTTTCCTACAGAGCTTAGACAGTATAAATTATAACCTTAGAGAAAAAAAGAGATTCTTCACAGAAATAGTTGTGCTTGTCCATTGTGACAGGGAATTCACCTTTTCTGTATTATTGCGGAGTCTTTGGGGACTCAGAGGAGAATGGTATTCCCATTTTGCAGATGATAAATTTGAAAATCATAAAGGTAATTTATCAAGAGCACAAGCCTATAAGAACAGTTAGACACAGAACCATGCAGCTCAGGCTTATAGACTCTGCAGTCCATGATGTTTCCACTTTCTTGCTTTCTTTGGAATCTAAATATGCACGGTTGTAAAATAATGTAAAAAGCCAAGCAATTTTCTTCTTTCTTTTTTGATTTCAAAATGCAAATGTATAAATGTTATGCTTCATACTTTGCAAAGCACTTTTATAGTCATTGTTTCATTGAAAGCTTTCTACAATATTATGAGGTAAGTTATGTTATAACCTCCGTTTTTATAAATGAGGAGTCAAAGGCACAGATGGAAATGAATTAATTTTCAAAAAAATCTAAACCCTGTACTTGGCAGAGTCAGCAACTGAGCGGGAATGAATACAACAGACCTCACTCTGGTGGCTAACTGAGATTCTGGGTTCTGCTGGGTTCAGTGAGGCTCAGGAGGAGATAATTTTTTTTAAATAAAAATATCAGTTGTGATAGGAAATACTTGGAGAGCTGTGGTAACAACCAAAACGGACAGGGTTTTAATAGCCTCTCTCCTTTCCATCACCCTCCATCATAAGATGTAGACACACACACACACACACACACACACACACACACATTTACAGACATCTTGAGTGTTAAAAATGCTTTTGAAGATACAGACTAAACACCAAAGAGTACCCAAGACACTTCAGAGTACTACATCAATTCATAGTTTCAAAAACTGATGACAGGTTTTCTTCATTTGTTAAATGTTTGTTTTTTAGAAGGAAGAAAAAAAGGCTTAAAAGATTTATTTTGCAAACTGAATAATATATCTGAAATCCTATATAACTCCATAATTTGTAAATAAAATTAAACCTATATGACACGAATAATCACTTATTGATTCATCTGTTTTAGGTTGTAAATTTTATAGTAAGTATTGCTTTCAGTATTTAAATTTAATTAAATACCATCTAGCCAGTATCACCAAGCTGGACTTTTCTTTATCTTTAGAGATTTATAGTTACATGGTGAGAAGTAATGTATTTAGGAAGCAGATGAAATGAAATCTTCTGTATCACAATGAACATAAGTAAAATGAATAATAACTTCTACTTGAAAGAATGTCATGCATTTTTATGAGAATAGAGGGGAAACATTTTAATTTTACTTTTCCAAATATTTATCAAGCATTATTATATCAGTAATGGTGTACTACACTGCAATTTCAAAAGTAAATGTCTAATAGTATATTTTCTCCTCCATTCAAACAGTACACAATATAATGGTGATAAAAAAAAAATCTCACCAACAAACACAAGGCATAATATTAGATGCTTACCAGATATAATGCCAAAATCCAGGTTTTAAATATTATTATGAATGCAGTGTTGAGGGGGGTCCTTAAATAAAGTGAGATTTCATAGTCAAAGGGATCTAGGTGCCAGCCATAAGTCAATAACTGAGTTAACTTCTTGAGACTCAGTTTTCTGTCTTTAGAGTAAAATACAATTGAACTTGGAAGTTTGTGGCCTGGATTTGGAGCACTTCCGTGGGCTTTTACACTATAACCATCATTCTTAATATTACTGCTAACTCACTGTTATTTTTGATGCTATTATTTTGTTATAACTGTAGTTTTTATTCTTCTTATCATTATTATTATTCTGGATGCAGAAGGATGCATTTTCAGAAAATGTCCAGAGTAGCACTTTGCAGCTTCATGAAGTTTATAATGTAAAACTGTATGTTGTTTTCCCCCAAGTTATTACTAAAACCAAGTCATCATGTCAATGATGGGAGGGCATTATTTTCATTTTTATATACCTACTTATTAAAAATTTATTGACCTTGTGCTACATGTTGTACATCCTAAAGGTAGTGAAAGATAGCCATCCTCTGCCCTGAAGAATTTATAATCAAGTGGAAGAGAATGAAACTCACCTCACAAACACATGCCAAATTGCAAATGTGGTAAATGCTACCAAGCAGTGGTACATGATAGATGAGAGATGGTAAGAGGTTTCTGTGGTCAGGAAGTAGGCAGAGATGGGAGACAAGCAACCCAGGCAAAAGGAATTTGCTATGCAGAGGAAGATTGGAAGGAATTTAACAAAGACAAGGGAATAGACAGAAGCCCACCTGACTGCAGCACAAATGGCAAAGGGGAAGAAAACAGAGAGGAGCCCGAAGGATTAGGGGAGCCCCCCTGCACAGGCAGCTTGAAGGAAAAATTAGGATTTCCACTTTATTCTACCGGAAATGCAAGTTCATGCCATGTTTTTCTACAAGTTGTAACATGATTGGTTTATATTTTAGAAAGATTACTCCAGTACCATTTTAGAAAAATGGGTTGTTTGGGACAAGGCTGGAACAGTAGTGAAGATACTGTTTGCTGAAATCCATAGAGCTGCATTATCCAGTGTAGCAAAACATCATGTAGAATCAGAAGGGTAAACTGGGAGATGAGTTCAAAACTGCTAATTTAAGGAAAATATAACTTGAACTTTGTTATACCCAACAAAAAAACACGCCAATATATCTTAGTTATCCACATGTCCCTCAAAAACACAGAGGTCCTAAAATTCCAGGCCAAGGTTTTAAGCTGTAATGACTTAAAATGATTTATCCTAGATTTTTATTCTTTATTTTTCAATAATTATAAAACTATGGAGTATGAGGGGATATCAAGATAGTAAAAATGCATTACGGTTTAAATATCATGGATCAGAACTGGGTGTGGTGGTAATCCCAGCAGCTCATAAGGCTAAAGCCAGATGATCACCAGTTCAAAGCCAGCCTCTGCAAAAGCTAGGTGCTAAGCTACTGAATAAGACCCTGTCTCTAAGTAAAATACAAAATAAGGCTGGAGATGTAACTCAGTGGTTGAGTGGCCCTTAGTTCAATATCTCATACCAAAAAAAAAAAAAAAAATCATGGATCAGTATCCAAGTCTCATTAGCATTAGAACTCTATTCAACCACTTGTCCAAGCACATTGTTGAATCTGAATTCATTTCTCAGTTAAAATATCTATTCCTTTAGGAAAACAATATAGAATAATATGTAGAAATTTAAAAACTGAACTAGATAAACCAGATAAGCATGATTATAAGTGTATGAGTATCCAACTAGTATACTTCACAGGCCATCCATGACCCAGCTCTGGAAGAAATGCACTAAAACTGACACTACCTATTCATAAAACAGTCATATGAAATAGGATGAGATTGGCTTCTACCTTTGTTCATTTCTCATTGTTTTCATCTTTACATTGGATAAAATGTTATCATCCACTTTCAACCTTGTAGATCATGGACACTTATTCTCTTAACCAGCAATAATTAAGTGCCAACTATAGGAGAGAGAACAAGAAAAACGTCCATTGAAATGTGAACAAATAGCAATTATACAGGCAAAATTAGCTTTAGGGAATTCCCAGTTTGATAGAGACAAACTGGCAAGTAAATATAAAATATGCTGGTAACTATTTTAACGGATTACTCAAAGGTGAAGTGATAGCCAAATTCAGGGTGGTGATCATGGTTACTTAAGGGAGGAAGAAACACAGAAAAGTATTTTTAAAAAGAGACATCATTACTGGGTAGTGAAAAATGAACATATATTTGCCTAATATAGAAGTGTAGGTATATCTTTTTTAGAAGAAAGAAAACAGTAATAATCTGTACAAAGGACTGTGGTATTTAAAAAATATATTATGGCTTATTTGAGAGGATATAAAAATGTGTAACTACTAGGATCATGTATTAGGCTAGAAGGGACAAGATTTAAGTTTCAGGAAAAGGAGGACAGTGAGTTTAGATGATATTAAATGGAGTAACAGAAGCAAATTGTGTGTGTGTGTGTGTGTGTGTGTGTGTGTGTGGTGTGTGTGTCTGTGTATGTGGTGGGTATATGTTTAATGTGAAGCTTGCCCTATGCATCTGTAGACACAATTTACTGGGGATTGAAAATATTTTTTGAAAGAACTTTTGTGTATATTGAATATATACAGACATTTTTCTTGTCATTTTCAGATATTTCAAGTAATCTAGAAAATATATAAAGTGTGTGGGAAGATGTGTGTAGGTTATATACAAATACAACACATTTTAAAGAAGAAACTTGAGCATCCAGGGATTATGGTATCTCACTAGGCAGAAGGGACTGTCCTGGAATCAATCCCGATAGATTTAAAGGGACAACTGTATTTCCATATTTTATGACTACATCTGCTTAAAAATATGTTGATATGCCTGCGTATTTTCTACAAAGTATCAGAAGCCTTATTAATTAATCTCGGAGCAAAGGAATGCAGACTTCTGGACATAGTTTTTCCATTAGTTGCCATATCATTGTTTTTAGAAATTTAAATGAGCTTGTAGATAAGAGATGGATCCTGTAAAATACAGCTTTCAATGTATATAAAAAATCTCAGTTATGGACTGTTAGCTTCTTTGAATGGGAGTCATCCTGAGAAAAACCTATTTCAGGTCTCTCCTTTCCTTTAAGAGGACTGTGAGAAGCCAGGGAGGTAGTGTGCTGGAGATCTGCAGGTGAGCTGTTCTCTGTCCTCCAGATAGCTTGGAGAAGATGCATGTTCTCCTGAAGACAATGGAGGGTCCGTGACATCAGAAATTGCTGAAGAAATCCAGAGCAGAAAGGTCAAGAAAAGATTCCTGAGAATCTGACAGACCTAACTTTATGAAGCAGTCCCCAAGATAGGTTTTGGGTTTTCTGTATGGGTTCAGCATCTCCATCCTTAGCCCTGGTGGATGAATGTAAAGGAGTTAAAATGGAGCTTATAACTTTAATGTTAAAACATCTAAAGTTCTCTCAAACGGAGGTTTGCAGGGAGTAGGGGCTCTGAAGTGCATTCTATCACTCTTCTGTTCTTTGGGGCTTTCAGTCACTTCCTTGGGTGAGTTTGCCCTATTTCAGCTCTCCTAGAAGACTTCTTCTTTGCTCAATACCAAGGCTGGTCTCTCTGTTGTCACTGTCAATTTCAGTGATACCTGCAGGGGGCAAATAGTGCAATTTTGCATCCTTCTAATCACAGTACTGTTGTACAAAGTTTTAGTCAGTAATGTTAAACCTTAATATGGAATAGGACCATCTAGAAGCCCTGGAATCTATCTTCTGTTGAAGTAAGTCCAACACCCTGGGGTAATTATGTGAGAAGATTGTAATCATAGGAGCTGGAACAAAGGGGATTCTGATATCAATCCCTAGTTATTTAACATGATGATATGTATGAGGAACTTAACCTGTAGGATGGCTGATTTACTAGGCACCTGGCAATATTAGCATTAACTATTCTTATTAGGAAGAGATCAAGACAGAAAGTTCAAGTTCATTACTGGGTCCATAGTTACATAACTAGCAGGAAGCAGAGCACAGAAAAGAATGACAAGCCATTTTAACTCCTGTAACACATACCAATTTTAATAACAATATAGTAAGGAAAATAAAATATTTATTTTTTTATTTAGATAATTTACTATCCCTCTGAATAAATTATGTCATTTACAAAAGTCACTTTAAGCTACATATTATGACCATTGTCAAGTTTTGCAAATGAGAACCTGAAACCCTAGGGACTTAACTAACTTTACCAAGACCTACAAGCAGTAGCTAACTGAAAGCAGATTCATACACTCTCATTATAAAGCTCACACCTTTACCCAAGAAAGTGTAATCTTTTCTTCTGGAAGAAGAAGGCAAGCCCTTATGTTGTACTTAATATAAATATTATAACAATTAAATCCTATTTCTATTCTATTTTTGTTTCAAAAGCTTCAGTGAAAGGGTGATAGAAAGAGACGAAGAGACTTGTTCAAGTTCAAAATAATAGTTAACTGACAAACCAAAATTAGAATACAAGTATTCTGACACTCAATCTAGAATTATTTATCTGGTTCCATGTCAGTGGTACAGAAGAAAAGCAGAAAATATTCAGGGCACGGAATTTATCTGATTTAATTTTTTTCAAGCTTATGGAACTGTGGTTTCTCTTATTTGAATGTATCTGAAAGAGACAAAAGAATACAAAATGCTTCAAAATACTTCAGTGCTCTATGTATGAAACTCATCATTTTCTTATCCTTTATTCTGTATTTCATATGCACTTTGAGAATAATTGCAGCCTGAACTTGGACAATTTCTCTTTTTTCTCTATGCGCACATCAAAAATGCCTATCTATGGCCCTTTCATTTTTTTTAATGAGTGACAATTTGTCATATCTGTTTGGGCCTGTAAAGCTAGGGTGAGGATTATTTAATCAGCACTTCAGCGTGAAAGATGGCTTAGACAGCCTTCAATTTGTACCATGTGGGCTAGTCACTGTCTGTTCAAACTGGACAGAGGCTCTCTGTGAGCTAAAAATTACAAAATACTATATGTAAAATGGAAAATGGAGTAAACATGCCCTTATTGGGTGGCTTTCATATGATAGAAGACGGGTACACAATCTGAATCCACTAACTTCAATTTTGCTTGTACTGCCATGGTGTTTCTGAATCATATAATGAAGTTTGCAAGAGGTTGAAATTCATTGAAAGCAACAGAGATGAGCAGAGTAGAATGGAAGAAATAACAGCTTAAGGACCGGCAGATTCAGTTCTACTTTTAGTATTTCTCTCTACTACCTCAGTAACTACAGATAAATCATTTAATCTCTCTCATTCTTAGCTTTGAGAATAGGTATGGTTCTGGTGTGTGGTGCTGTATGGTGCCATGAGCGTAAGAGAATGTGATTTAAATGTTTGGTGTCCACCAAAAACTCATGTGTGAGACAATGCAAGGAGGTTTAGAGGTAAAATGACATCCTAAACCCAATCAGTGAATTAATCCCCTGATGAGATTAACTGGGTTTGGCTGTAAGCAGGTAGGGTGTAGCTAGAAGTGGTGGGTCCCTAGGGGCTTGCCTTAGGGGTATATATTTTGTCCTTAATGAGAGGAGCTTTCTCTCTTCTTCCTGATCATCATGTCCTGAGTTGCTTTCCTTCACACACACTTTCACCATGATATTTGCTTCATCTCAGGCCCCAAGGACAGGAATTGGCAATCTATGGACTGAGACCTCTGAAACCATGAGCCCCCAAATAAACTTTTCCTCCTCTAATTGTTCTTTTCAGGTCTTTTGGTCACAGTGGTGAAAAGCCTGACTAAACAGGGTACTCAACCACCATGCTCTTACTTCTTCCCATAAGATGAATGCCAACAACATCTCTCTATTTTCAGTGTCCATACTTATAAAATATTTTGCAATTTTATATTAAACTGTTGTAGGTAGGTTGTCTTGCACAATTTACATAATTGAGTACCTATGCAATCATATTTGTATTTATCACTTTTCAACAACAATTTTATTCCTCATCTTTGTGGTATGTTGTGTGGAAAAAAAAGAGAAGCCTGAGGATTTAATGTTAGAAGAAGGAATCCATGCTATCATTCCTGGTAATCTCTGTTTAAAATCAATTATGAGCTGACTGTGGTGGTGCACACTTGTAATCCCACTGGCTGGTAGGCTAAGATAGGAGGATCTCATGTCCAAGGTCAGCCTTAGCAATGATGAGGTGTTAAGCAACTCAGTGAGACCCTGTCTCTAAATAAAATAGAAAATAGGACTGGAGATGTGGCTCAGTGGTTGAGTGCCCCTATGTCCAATCCCTGGTACCAAAAAATAAAATAAAATAAAATCACTTATGTAGTTTTTAAATAAATTAAGAAAGAACAGTGGAGAGTAGTTATATAATAGTAAATACTGAATATTTGGCATCTGCATTAATAGAAGCTGTGCCTTCTCTTCAACCATACAATTTATGGTTAGAGATCAGCATCAACATAGAATGAAGTCCCTACTAGAGAGTTTATTCATAGATTAGCATCTTAATCAAATGTCTGTACAAAGTAGCCATAGTAAATATTTTTCTCTTCTGTCAGCAGTTTCCCCAAACATGCCCAAATATTAATAAATTAAAGAACCAACTAGCATTATCATACGTTGCTAAATAAGAAAATAACTACTACATTGTCTTGGAATAGTGTTCATTCAATAGGACAGAATAGTGTTCAATAAATAGGACAGAATATGTATAAATCATTAATGTGGACAACATAAAAATCATCTAATTTGAAAATCCTATTTCATAAGAGAATGATTCATCAGGCTTTCTTTTTTCCACAGTGACTGAATACATAAAGTGCAAAGAGAACCCATGCCTAAGGTTTGGGTTCTAGTGATCTAGTCATTAAACAAACTCTTATTAAGTACCTACTGTATGTCAGAAATCTTTCTAAATATTGAGGATACAGCAGTATATGAAACATACAAAAATCAGGTTAGTTTTGTATTTTTTTAATTTATTTGTATTTTTTTGAAACTTATATTCTAAAGTGGTAAAGAGACTGTTTTCTAAGCTAAATAAGTAGCTCATATGATTTTAGATTTTAGATAAATGTGAACGCTGATATAAACAAAACTAGAAAAATATATCGTAAAGGCATAAAAATTTCAGAAGAGCAATGTTATGGTCTGGATGTGAGGTGTTTCACAAAAGCTCATGTGCAAGATGGTTCAGAGGAAAAATGATTGGGTTGTGAGAGTCTTAACTCCATCAGTGAATTAATCCTCTGATAGAGATTAACTGGGTGGTGACTGAAGTGGTAAGTTTTGGCTGGAGCAGGAGGTAATTATGGTGTGGCTTTGGTGTATATATTTGTATCTGGACAGTGGAGTCTCTCTCTGCTTCCTGATCATCTGGATGTGAGCTGCTTCCCTCTGCCACACTCTTCAGCCATGATGTTCAGCCTCACCTCCAGCTCTGAGGAATGGAGCCGCCCTTCTATTGACTAAGACCTCTGAAACCAGGAGCCCTCAAATAAACAGTTTTCTACAATTGTTCTGGTTGAGTCCTTTGATCAAAGCATCAAAAAAGCTGATTAAGAAGCAGTGAAGACATCACTGAGAAGGGGCCTTATAACTCAGTCCCTGAAAGAGAAAAAGAATTGTGTCTGAAGAGTACAGGGACAGGCTCAGTTGGCTTGGGGGACAGCAACAAACCAGGATGGTTGCAGCAGAGAACGTTAGGGGGAGCAGGAAGACTAAGAACCTTGTAGGGAATAGTGAGGACTTCAGGATGTCTCTGAGATTAGCAGGAAGTTTCTAAAGAATTTGAGCAGATAAGAGGCATATTTGGACTTTCAGAGGTCCAAACTGATTTAAACTCCATGTGAAAACATTTGTTAACTGTGCAATGCATCTGTTGAGCATGCCGGTACTCATCATCTCCTCTTCCAAAACAAAAAAGAAAACTACTAGAAAGAGAGAGAGAGAGAGAGAGAGAGAGAGAGAGAGAGAGAGAGAGAGAAGGAAGGAAGGAAGAAAGGAAGAAAGGAAAGAAAAAAAGAAAGAAAGAAAGGCCGTGCTAAAGCAATAGGGCATCATCCATGTAAAGTTAATGAGAACCCACTGGCTATCTTCAGTCATTACCTGACAGCTCTAGGTCTCTTCTAGATGACTCTGTATAGTTTCCGTCCATTTATTTTAAAGATCTTATTATTTTCATCATCATCATTACACCATCTTAATTTCTCTAAAGGTTTGAGATCACAAGCGAAGGGATAGAGTGTGGGAAAAAATGCAGTAAAGTTGTACAAATGGGAAATACAACCTCAACTGAATCCCTCTCCCCCTGGAATGATTAGCAATCTAGAAAATCTGGAAGTAAAAGAGGAAATATGATGGATGCACAGGTTTTAGCATGGATGATGGGAATCTCATGTGATCTACCAGAGGAGTAAGCAGGTTGTACTTGTGTGTGTGTGTTCAAGTGTGTGTGTGTGTGTGTGTGTGTGTGTGTGTGTTTGTAGTTTTATCTTTAGGAAGGGTGTTAATATTTATTGTCTCCTAAATGTCAGGCCCTTGACATTTTACTACATCCAGTCATATATATATGAGCTTAAATCATGACCCCATTATATAGATGAAAAAGGAGAGAACCCTGGTAATTTATCCAGCGGATTCTACCTCTGAAGTCCACAGTCTACTGAACTCCAACTGCAATGATATTCCTTTGTATATAACTTTCACAGACACATGGTGGGTAGCCTAACATGTACCCCCTTATTTCCACTACTAGTTTTGCTAAGTCTCAGCAATATGTCCATATAGTCCATAGAAGGCTCCACAATCTTTTTCACCACAGTGTTCTAGCTAGCCATTTGCAGGCAGATGGAATCAGTCCATGAGATTGAACAAGTTTCTCAGTCTGTCTTTATATTATTCCACAATGGTCCTCCTTATCATGTTTCAAATACTGGAAATTTCCACTCATAATTAACTGTAGAATATAATGTGAGAGAGACTCACCATCATTTAGTGAATGACTTAACTTTAATAAAAAAAAGGATGTCTTTCTCGTCCACAATTTTCTGGAGCTAATAAATGAATAAGATTCATTAATTCGTTTTTTCTTTATACATTTAATCACTTTTTTTTTCATTTCTGTGACCAAAAGACATGTCAAGAACAATATTAGAGAATAAAAAGGCTATTTGGTGCTCCGTTGTAGAGGTCTAGTTCATAGCTGACTCCATTGCTCGGGGCTCTGGTGAGGCAGAACATCCTGTCAGAAGAGTGTAGTGGAGGAAAGCAGCTCAGAACATGGCTTCCTGGAAGCAGAGAGAGCTCCCCTCACCAGTGACAAAGTATAAACCCCAAAGGAAACCCCGGTGACCTACCTCCTCCAGCCACACCTTACCTTCCTACAGTTACCACCTAGTTAATCTCTATCATTGGATTAATCCAGGGATCAGGTTACAACTTTCATAATCTGATCATACCCCACTGAATGTTCTTGTATTTTCTCACACCTGAGTTTTTGGGATACACCCATATTCAAACCATGGCAATACCTCACACCCAGTAGGTCACAGTATCCTGTCATTTCTTCCTCCACAATACATCTTGAGTTTGTCCACTTTTCTTGTTTCTGCTGCTACCTATCTATTGCAAGTTACCATCATCTGGAGCCTGGAATATGGCAATAGCCTCCTCACTGAGCCCCTTTTACACTTGCTTTTCTCTACGAAAATTTATCTATAACACAGAAAGAGTATTTATTCATTTATTTATTTTTTACAATTATAAACCAAGTCATTCATTTTCTTTTTTTTTTTCTGAGAGAGAGAGAGAGAGAGAGGGAGAGAATTTTTTTTTAATATTTATTTTTTTTTTTTTTTTAGTATTCGGTGGACACAACATCTTTGTTTGTCTGTGGTGCTGAGGATTGAACCCGGGCACATGCATGCCAAGTGAGCGCGCTACCGCTTTAGCCACATCTCCAGCCCCCAAGTCATTGATTTTCTTAGAATAAAATCCAAAGTTTTTAACTGAAAGCAACCAAAATTACCATGCACCTCTTACTTCTTTTAATGATACTCCTACAGTGCCTTTCTCTTATTCCCTGTGTGTCATTTCAACAAGCCAACAGCTTGCTCCTGCAGTCTTTGCTCTTATTGTTCCATCTGCTGGCAGGCTCTCTCTCCTGATCTGTTTCTTTCTTCTTTCAGCTCTCAGGTCAAGTGTTTCATTTCCTGAGAACATCCCTGACTCCTGTCTGGTTTTAGCTCTCTATCTTTTCTGTGTTTCTTCAGGTATTACTACTTGAAAACTTCACTTTCATCTGCTTGCTCATGCACCTTCTCTATGTCTTCATGGAGGGCTCCACTAAAAAAGGGTCTCTGTGTCTCCCATTCATCACCTTGCCCCTGACAAGTGCCCCATCACTATTTCCCACATGAACACATGTGAGAGGTCAAAGTCACAATACTGTTCTATCTTCATATGGATGGCAGCAGCTTCCTGTCCTCTGGAACCATTATTCCTGAGATAATAGAGCAAATTCAGAGCATAAAACTAAGGTAAAAAGCAGGGTATAGAGATGATAATGCTGCATTTTCTTATAAGTTTTCTGTTTAGCCCATGATCAATGGAAACACCTCTTTATTAAGACTATTGTTTGCACATATTAAATTCCGCCCTGGGCACAAGCTTTATTGATACCATAAGCACAGCCTGCCTGGTTCCTCCTGGATTCAATAAGTCCTGCTTTGTCAATATCTTCCCATTTCACTTTTCACTGTAGATAATTGCATATGATCCCTGGAGACTAGTCCAAGCAGTTTCTATGGTTCTTGTTTTGGGGTTTTGCATGTTAGTGTTCAGAACATCAACTTGCAGTTTTCATATAGATTTTCTAACTTGATTTGGAAGAAACAAAAACATCCTAAGAGACAAGTTGATATTGGACAGTAGATATAAGTATGTTTGTAAGAGCAGGCTTTCCTCTTTCTAATTCAGTCATCAAACAGGCAATCTCTCTGACACACTAATGCTCTAGGCATATAAAATACGTTCAGTTCCCCAAATGCAGCTAGCAAATGCAAATAGCTTTTGCTTCTTGGTATTTCAGATGCTTTCACCCTTTACCTCTCTTTGTTACTAGCTCTCCTCAAACTTTCAGGTCTTAGTTTCATTATTCTATCCTATAGAAAACTTCAAAAAACCCCAATCCCACCAAAAGAAACTGGGGTTAGCATCATTTCATATGAACTCTAGAAATGAGCAAACTTGTCACTGCTATGTGGTTTATGTTTTAGTCACTTAGTGAAGCTCAGGACAGCAGGAACTGTGTCTTTTTTGAGTCATAGTTTGCTCACAGTAATGATGAATGTACTAGGTGAATGAATAGACAAAGGAGTCATTTTTAGCCTGTTCTTCTCTTAATTGTCCTGTAGTTAGATTTTGTCAAAGGGCAAACTCCAGCAAGGCGAGATCAATTATTCATTATGTGTATCTTTTGTAGACTCAGAAAATTCCCCATCCCAGTGCAGAACATGTATTTTATCAAAATTATAATTAACTGCATTGAAAATAAAATAAGGCACAACAGTTTGAGCTGGTAAAAATTTTCAAGCTGTACACTTGCTTGTGAATATTTTTCTGTGTATATTTTATATTACTTCAATAAAATATTAAGGAATATTTTATAATACTAGAAGAAAAAGTAGATGAATGACTTGGTGCATTAGAAGTAATAATTATCCTAAATCAGCTTCTTGGAAGATGATGCTGAGAGTGATAGGTACCTGAGAATGAATTAAGAAGACACTGATGTCTCCCCAAAGCTACAGTCCTTGCAAATTTAGTCAGCAAGCACAGGACGGAGGGAGAGGAAGGTGCAGGCTGGGCATCCAGGTGTACTGAGGTCACATAGTGCAAAGGTCAGAGAAGACAAGACAGGAGGCTACTACTGCATTCTGGGTATTTATTTCACATCAGTAGGAAAAAAATTGTAGGGAAGTAAGCTGTGAAAAGAATACTCTGGTTCAGAGAAGAGAAGAGATTTTATGTGTAGTGGTCACACTAAGCTTTATGAAAATAAATGAAAGGCAAAGATGGAAGGAAGGAAGGAAGGAAGGAAGGAAGGAAGGAAGGAAGGAAGGAAGGAAGGAAGGAAGGAAGGTAAAGAAGGAGAAACTTCTATGATGAATAAGAAGTAATTCAGTAGATATACACAGAGTTAACAAAAATATTGACTCCTATTTTCTTGAACAAGCAGAAAATATTTTATTGTTTTTGTGCTACCAAGTTTAGCAGGAGATTCCTATGTTCTGAGCA
Source organism: Callospermophilus lateralis (assembly GCF_048772815.1). Taxonomy (NCBI): domain Eukaryota; kingdom Metazoa; phylum Chordata; class Mammalia; order Rodentia; family Sciuridae; genus Callospermophilus; species Callospermophilus lateralis. The sequence continues at coordinate 143,056,470 of NC_135306.1, forward strand.
ATAGTTTTCTGACTGGATGGGACCTAAACAGTTTTTCTTTGGTTCTAAGACCACTATCCTCATAGTTATTTGTGAGCAATTTTCTGACTATAAAATTTATTTATATGGATCTGTTACTCTTATTATGACAATTATTTTTTTGCACTACTTTGGATGAAAAGGTGACTGAATTATTAGTAATTGATATTGAGTGCTTCATATTAAAATCAGTATGATTCAAGTGATGGGTGATCAATAAATCTCTCTGCTTCTACCTGATTTTTTTTCCTTTTCCTAGAAGGAATTTTTTTTTTTTGTAACAGGAATTAAATCCTGTGACACTGAACCACTGAGCCACATCCCCAGCCCTTGTTATTGTTCATTTTGAAACAGTGTCTCACAAATTTTCTTGGGACATTAGTGAGTTGCTGATGCTGGCATTGAATTTGTGATCCTCCTGCCTCAGCTCCCAAGCCACTAGGATTACCTTCTCTTTAGGCACAATTCTGTAATGTTTCATAGAAATGAATATTTCTTTTATGGTAAAAATGGCCCTCAACTCTATTAACTTCAGAAAATATAAAAATAAATAAAACGTACATACTTGGTATATATTTGATTTAGGGTGTCTCTGGGGCAGCCAATCGAATGCCCAAGAAACCATTAAACATAAAAATAAATTAATAACCATAATGCTAATAACCCTAAAAATAATCTAATAACCCTAATAAAAATGTATCTGAGAAGTGACTGACAATTCTCTAAGGGGGAAAAACATTTGTATGTATAATGCTAACAATGAAGAAGGCGATTGTATTCATCAGCTCCAACTGCCTTAACAATATGCAGTGGACAAGGTGAATTAAACCATAGAAATTTATTTCTCCTGTTTCTAGAACCATAAGAAATCCAAGAACAAGATGCCAGACAATTCAGTTTCTTATGAGGACTGCTTTCATGGATGACAGGTAGTTGTCTTCTGAGGGAAAGAGAGAAAAGGATTATAAGAGTTAGATGTTAGATGTCTCTTCTAAGGACACTAATCTGATGCCCAGGGAACAACCTCATAATCTTATCTAAACCTAATTCCTTGGTTAGGTCCTTACTTCCAAATACTATCACATCAGGGATCGGGGCTTAAACACATATATTTGCAGACATAATTCAATTTATAGCAGCAACAGCAACAGTGTTCTTTATGGTTAAGGACATTGCTCAAGGCCACTCTGTAAGTGCCAGCCTTCATTTGCACTTAGGTCTAACTATCTTGCTTTTTTTTTTTTAATTGTATCTTATTGTCTCTTATATGTGGCAAAAGAGATGAAATAGGAAAATTTGGCATGAGCACGATTAACTACTATCCTCTTTAGCATGTGAGGGTACAACTCCCCAAACATGTACTGAGCATCTTCTATGTACCAGAGACTGTGGTCAGTGGTTGGGTTATGACAGCAGACAAAGTATGTTCCATATTCTAGCATGCTCCCAAGGGGCATGAGATGCAAAAGAGATTAGAGAATATGCAGCTCAATTAATTTTTTTTGTATCCTTGGAGGATCTTTCAGTGTTTGATAATAGCAATCAAAGAATGCAAACAGTACTGTACTACCTTTTCATTTTTTAAAATTCAGCTATACAATGTCATCCCTACCACCTGCTCTCATCAATTCTTTCATCAGTAGGAAAAAAATCACCAAAAAGGAAAAGCAGAATGTTTCTTTCTCTATTCAGGGGAGGTTTGGAGAATATAGTGGAGCAAGCTAGAAAGCTCCATCAACTGAATTTCTTCAAGATCCTTCCTCTTCTGCTCTTGCAATAGTGATCACAAGGTGGTTCTCTACTGGAGGGTGTTTTGACGCTGAAATATTTCAGCTACTTCACATAAAGCTCTTTCATCCTTTTTAATTCCCAGATTTAAAAATGTACTTTCACCATCCTGAAGCTGAAAAAAATATATAAAGAAGAATATCAAGGCAAGGATTAGGAAAGTAAAGTGTTAAATCAGTTCATTATTGAGCTTTTGTAATAGACTTGTTCTAGTTAATGAATAGTTCTAGATCATGAAAAAGAAAAGATACATATTTATTCAGTAGCCAAAGTGTGCTAAGTGTATTCATATGTCTTATGCATTCAATTCTCACCTTAGTCCCACCAAGATATGCATCTAAATCTCTATTTTAAGTATGAGGAAACAAATGCTTTGGGAATAGATAAGTTACTTGTCTCAGGTTAACAGTTAGTGGGATTCATATGCCTTCTCAAGCTCAGAGTCTAGAAAATAGGGAGTGGTGATACTATGCATAGTGAGTCTTTAAAAAGTAAAAATATAGGACCTGGGGATGCATTTCATGTGATTAGCATGGGCAAAGCTGTGGGTTCAATTCCTAGCGCTGTGGGCAAAAAAACAGTCAGAATATATTTGGAGAGTTTAAATGGACACTCACAATGTAACAGAAAGCATTAAAAATTTTATGGAAAGTTGGTATAGTTTGTAATTTAAACTACATGCACTCTCAAAATTAAGTTGCAGAAATAGAGGGACCAGGAACTCACGAGTATTGGAACAAAAAGTTATCATTAATACCTTAAAAATCAAGATGACTCTAGAATTATAAACCCTGTTGGCAAGAAGTGTTTGGGACATTAAAAAAATATATGAAGAATACTGAGCATAAAGGTGGTCAACATTTAAGGGAACTTGTTCCTTAGTTAGGGTTGGACTGAAGCACACAGGTTCACAGTAGAATGACATTTTCCATTCTCCCAAATTCAGTTCCACATACAATAATATTTTTATTTTCTTGCTTATAACATAGACAGGTTCTACTTCATCTATGTTCTGGGTGAATGTCTCTTCCTACCATCAACTAATCTAGGAATTTAATCAATATGTGTGTATATTATCATTAAGCAACAGATTACCCTCCACTAAGAAAGAGTCCATTCTTTAAACCAGATACAATCAGCTTTGCTTGCTGATGTATTACTGTCATCTCATCATTCTTCAATAATTACCCATATGTTCAGAAAGGTTTTAGGATGAGATTGCCACTCTCATGTTAATTGTTGGCTGTGGCAAAGCTCATTTTTCATTATTGGGATCACGCTATGTTTATGGGTCCTGATGAGTTGTTTGTTCTGGATTGATGCATTACAATTTTGCAAGAAGTTGCAAATTTGAATTGCAAATCAATTTTAAGATATTTTTTTTTCTTTTAAAACAAAATGTAATCCAGGCATAATACTCTTCAGGGATAATATTGACTAGAAAAAAAAGTGTCATAGGAAAAAAATGTGTGTAGCTATTTAACTGTAAATGCTGATTGATTATTCACCCGCTGGTCATCTATCTTCAGATCCTTATATAATAGCCGTACTGTCAAATTAATGCTCCGAAATTTTTTTGCTTCAACATTTTATTGAATATTCATCCAATTCAACATGATACCAGAAATAAAACCTCATCTCACAGGTATGTAACATTGAAAGTAAAAATTCCAAGCATTCCCCAACAAATATACTACTATGGCCTAAATAGGCCTTAATTTCATCTACAAAACAGTATCTTTTTATTTTTCAAGAATTGTTTGGATACTTCTTCAGAATCTAGTCTTTTTGCCCAATTAAGATACAACAGAGTAGTATAGTAATTGAATCAGAATTGGCTTCTGACTGAGCAGATGTACTGTGTGAAATTTTATTTATTGGCCTTGTTTGGGGTGTCCAGGAGGGTACAGAGGACTCCAGACTCTCAAGAAAGTGTACACAAAAGCAGAACTGAATTTGCATCCAGTACACAGCCTTCTTTCTCCCCCTTGAAGAACTGACTGTAGAGTGATTGGTTTCCAGGTTTTCATGGTGAAGAAAGTGAGCAGGATTACAACAGTGATACCCTGTCTTGGTGCACCATCCTGTTTCACAGGTGCCTCTCCTGTTGACCTATCTTTAGCAAAGATTTGACATACAGCATGCATCTTGTGGGAGCTAGAGGACAAAATAAAAACCTGAACTCTGTTTTCTGTGACTTCGTCTCTTCCTAGCAGGTGGTTGGTGCTTGATCTTAATCTGGAATTTAAAATAAGGTAGATAAACTGGTAGAATAAGAAACAGTATTGTAGGAAGTAAAATTATATGAGGAATTGTAGTATGGAGTTGTACTTTATTGTAGCTCAAAGTGCTAAGGAGTCTGGACTTTATTCTCTAAGTAATAGGGATACATATTTGGTTTTTAAGAATGTGAGGAAAGCCTTCTCTTTTTAAAACTCAGAATGTATTGATTGTCTATTATGAGTCAGGTCTGAGCTGGGTTATGTCTATAAGACAAATTATAAAAGATCCTGCTCTTCATTAAACTCATATATTCTCAGGCGGGAAAGGGTGTAACATGCATCTGTGCATGCTCACACACATACACGTGCACACACACCGAATGTTTCAACATTTCTCCATCTATACATCTCTTTTCTCAAACCCTATCATGTCTCATCCAGGCAGTTAACATACCGTCTTCCTGAACCGTCTTTTTGGTAATCTTTTCCTTCATCAATCTAGTGTCCACAGAGCTGCTAACGTTATAAAACTAAATTGTTTCTCATATGTTTAAAATATTCTCATGTTACATTTTGAATAAAATCTAGATCCTTTTCCTCAGCTCCAGCATTAGTAATTTCAGACCTTGTCAACTTCACCACCCTCATTTCTGGCCACTAACAACACTGATCTCTTGATTTACAGTCTCACTGAATTTCTAATTTCTCAGACACATTAAGCGATTTTCCAACTCAAAGTATTTATATGCACTTTCTCTGTCTGCTCAGCACTTTGCCTGTTCCTACTCATCTGCAATCTTCAGGTTAAAAGCCATAGCTTCAGAGAGCACTTCCTTGATCCACCCAAGTATATCCTCCCAGCTCTGTTTGAATCTGTTTTGAACTTCATTAGAGTCAAAAAGTATACTGCGAAGGCACACCCACAGTTCTTCTTCTCCCAGCCACATCCTATCTGCCTATAGTTAATGTCATTGAATCTGGTCTACTTCTTGCATAGAAGTGCTCCCAACTTAATCCTCCTGTATTCTTTTGTCTGTGTGCTTATTCTGCTGTACATCTAGTTTATGAGATTCGTAAGTCACAGGCCCTTTCTCTTCTATTCGCCCACATTTACTGGTGAGAAAAGTAAGGGTTTAATAAATATTTGAATTGATTATGTAAAGAATAGATCATTCAGTGAAGTTGGATGTTTGGCAAACAAGAGCAGAGGACTTGTTTGCCTAATCTTCTGTTTATTTCTTTAACCAGGATAAAAGAAGTCTAAGGTGTGGTTCTTCCCTTGTTTGGGAGAAGGATCTAGATGATATGTAATCTAGAGAAATTCTGCCTAATAAAAATATTGTGTAAGAAACATAGAGGAATTTATATTTTTAGTAGCCATTGTTAACACAAAGAATCAGTATTTCATGTCAATCTATTTAATTCATTAGGTGTAAAATATCAACATTAATAAGAAATTTATATAGTTTTATAAAGTTTTTTAAATCTACTGTGTATTTTGCTGTGATAGCCCATCTAAATTTGTGTGCTAAATTTTCATCCAGAATACTTTGTGTTTTATTCAACTTTTTGTCTCTGTGACCAAAAAGACCCGAGAAGAACAATGTAGAGGAGGAAAAGTATATTTGGGGCTCATGGTTTCAGAAGTTTCAGTCCATAGATGGCCCACCCCTTTGTTCTGGGTCTTAAATGAGGCAGAATGTCATGACAGAATCGTGTAGGAGGGAAAAGCACCTCAGGACACAGCAACAAGGAAGCAGAGAGGGAGAGACAGACAGACAGACAGAGAGAACAAGTGCCCATTGTACTCATTAGAGTCAAAATGTATACTTGGAAGGCACACCCACTGTTCTTCTTCTCCCAGCCACATCCTATCTGTCTATAGTTAATGTCCAGTAAATTCATATCAGCATATTAATGCACTGATTAAGTTAAGGATATCATACTCCAATCACTTCACCTCTGAAAGTTCTTGCATTGTTTCAATATGTTCTTGCTTTGGAGGGACTCCTCATATTTAACCAAAACAAAATGTATTTAGATTTCATAAAACTCGTAGTTAAAAATCAGATTTATATGCCCAAACTATTCCAAGTACACTTGAAATAAAATTTTTCCAATAACTTAGTCAATTTAAATTTAAATATATCAAGTTAAAATTCATTTTCTCAGTCTCACTAGTCACTTTTCCAGTGCTCAACAATCACAGATGACTAACTGCTCCCATAGTGAACAGCAAAATTGAAAGTAAAAGGGTGAGAATGTGTACGTTTTTTTTCCCTTGAATTTATAAAGGGTGGAACATTCTGATGAAAGATGTTTATCTTTCATGAATTCACAATAACCAGACTAATTTTCTTCTGTGATAAAATGCTCTATGAAAGCAATTGTGATGATGAAACAGCATTCTAAGAGTTATATTCATTATAAACTAAGAAAGCTTTCCTTGAAAAGACAATTGCATATTGATTGATTCAAATCAAATGCCCAAGCTTCTCCCATACCAGATGAGCTTTCCTTGAGGTTGGATTCCTTGAATTCTCAGCTGTTGTCTGCTTAACCACCACTGAGTGTCACTGTGGGCTGAAAAGCCTGTGGAAAATCAACAACCAAGTGAGTGGCCTGAAATGAGAGAAGGGAATGAAAATGAATGATGATCTATTGAATTCTCCAGGGTTTCTCTGCTCCTCTCTTCACTTCTGACACTAGTACACTTCTAAATCCATAGCAAGTACATGAGGAAAATTAAATCAGAGCACAAAGCCACCGAGGAACAGCCTAGTAGATAAATATCACCTATCTTTGAAGAACCCGAAGTTGCCATAATAGTCAATGCAGAGTTGATTAATGTCATGGAAATAAGATTAACTCTTGTAGGGCTATCTCAGCAGCATCAAGAATAAGGCCTTGCCTTTTCTCGTGGAAAATGGCTAATATTTTTGTTTGCTTGCTTTCATTTGATTTTTAAGGGAACAAGTTTTGAACTTTCTTATTTTTGCCATTCCTTTTTTTTTTAAATAGCAATAGTTTCTAAATGGATTTGAGGCAATGCTTTACTAAAGGAACTAAAGTGAATTTCACAATAAAAAAAATAAAAAACTTCAGAATTTTGATCATTTGGAAAGTGGAGAACAACCTAACATTCTAGCAGTTAACTATCACATAATTATTACATCTTAAGCAACTGTGCATGCATTAGTTTAATCATGCCCCCAAAATATTGTGAGGTAGAGATCATTAAGTACATTTTATATATAACAAATCAAGACCTACTAACATTCTATGATTAATACAAACTCTCATAGATGGTAAGCACTAGAATCAGGATTTATTCTTGGGTCTGACAGCAAAGACTTTCTTGCTAGCCAATACTTAATTCTAGTTCACTGTATTAATTTAGATAGTTCCATATAGAAAGGCATGTGTCATAGAGATACTATAATTGCCTTAAATAAATATTAAAAAGGTGGGCTAACCTAAAGAAATGAAAATTTCTCTTGATAGACTATAAAAAATTCTTATTATCTTATTTTTCCTTTCATCCTGAACACTATCTTTAAGTCCATCTTATTTAACCTTCTTAATACTCAGTATTGTCATGCACTATATATTTCATAATATTTATTTTATGAATTAATTTTAAAAATTAAAGTTACTATGCGTAAAGCAACTTACCATATAGTTTCTTCAATAAATGGTAGCTCTGGCTGTCTCCTTTAAACATTTTTCATACAAAGCCTTTCTTGAGAAACTAAACTGATGCATAATTAAGTAAATGCTTTAATTCAGGCATTTCTAGTTCCCATTCATAAATGCTTTGTTTTTATATTTGGAATGTCATCACTACATTTTATCAAGAACATCAATATATCTGTTTCTCAATTCTTCATTATCCTTATCCACCTAATTTTCTTGTTCAGGAGATTTTATAAATTATTTGGTTTTAAGCTTTAAAATTTCACCAATAAAGTCAAGTAAGCTGATTTTTTATTCTATATATTCTATATATCTAAGGATATTTTGAAATGGGCACATATAGTGAAATTGTAGCTACAGTAGCAAATTAACATGCCCATCGCCTCACATAGTTACCTATGTGTGCATGCAATAAGAGTACTTTAAATATTTCATAGCAAGTTTCCATCAGGGAATGCAATAGTTTTGACATTAGATCTATAGAGTTATATGTATGTAACTGAAACTTTATATACTTTTTAAGAATTAATTAAAAAAATGTTTGTTTTGTCTCACTGGGTCAGATCTTTCAGAAGTCGTATAGTGATGAGGAGAAAGCTGGAACTGACCACTTTCAGAGGTTATGGGGAGCAGAAGCAATTGTAGTGTAAAGAGGGGCCTCTGGGATTATGCTGTGAAGAAAGGTAGCCCCAGAATGAAATGCAATGACTGTCTCCATAGTAGGTTAGTGTGCAAGTATTCAGACAATGAATAGCAGGGATGACAATAAAGCAATCTCCCAGGAACTGAGGAAGCCTTCACAAAATATGCTATGTCACTGTTATGGTTTGGATACGAGGCATTCCACAAAAGCTCAGGTGTGATACAATGCAGGAGCATTTAGAGGTGAAATGATTAGATTGTGAGAGGTCTAACCTAAGCAATGGCTTAATTCCCTGATTTGGATTAACTGGGTATAACTGCAGAGAGTTAGGGCATGGCTAGAGGAGCATTGGAAGTATGCTTTGGGAGTTAATATTTTGTCCCTGGTGAGTGGAGCATGCGCATTCATATTCTCTCTCTCTCTCTCTCTCTCTCTCTCTCTCTCTCTCTCTCTCTCTCTCTCCCTTCCCTCTTCTTGGTTGGTTGCCATGTTCTTAGCTGATTTCCTCTACCACACTCTTTTGCCATATACTTTAACCTCAGACCCAGGGCAATGGAGTCCACCATCTATCGACTTAGACCTTTGAAACTGTAAGTGTCCAATAAATTTTCCTCCTCTAAAATTGTTCTTGTCAGGTCTTTTGGTCACAATAGGAAAAAAAACTGCCTAAGCAATCACCTTTATCTTTAAAGTACTTGTAATGTAGAACCCAGAATAACATAAGCAAAAACTAATCTTGATCAACAGTGCACTGTGATGTGGGATCATGTAATTATGGTACATGTGGAGGGTGATAAGCACAGGCAGGAATACTAAGGCATTTGTCAGAGAATATTGCATATTTAAATGTCATTCTATTTCACATAATTAATTACTCTATAAAATTGGTGGCAATATCCCCATTTTATAGATGAGTAAAAAAAAAACAAAGAAATTACAAGACCTTAACTGGGTCATATCATCAGTAAGTGGTATGTGTAATTTCAGGAAAAAGCCTTAGTCTGTTTATGCTATAGCCTATATTTCTTACATTGCACTAATGATTTTCAAATATATTTTTAGCTTAAGAATACTTTTTCTTTCGAGAGAAATCTTTCACAGAAGTCTATATATGAAACATGAAAAAAAACTGTCCCTTTTGGTGCAGAGGTGAGACTCCTGGCAAGCTGCCCTTTAAAACTCTACCACAAATCTCCACATCACTCTGAATTCACATCTGTGGATATTCTGAAAATTGTGCAGACCCAGTGTGTAAAGCAGGATATCACACCATGTAAAATTCTAAAATAGAACACAAATCCTTGAGTGCATTTCTTATATAGCCATATGGTCTTAAATAATCAAATAATGTTTCAGCTCTAGGATTGCACACTCTAAAACACATTAATTTCTAAGTGGACAAAGCAGTATAAGAAATGTAAAGCAACTTGCCTCATGGTACATTTGAGATATTATAAGTCTTGAGCTATGATGTGTATACAGGCTTCTGAGTAATTAGTTGTCTTTTAGGCCAGCGTATAATACATTAAACTAATGAGCCATCCTTCCTCTTTAACACCGGTTCTCTTTTATTCTGAAAACTTCAACTAAACCTCTACTTTCTTTTTACAATAAAATAATGAAATTTTTCTCTTCCTCCCATATGTCAGTTGAATCATGGTGACATCCCAACTTTCCTGGATACTTTGATTTACAGAATGATACATGTTTCTTGCAAGTGGATACCCAGTTATTCTGTGTGCAGGAAAACTGTATCCAAGGTAGCTATATCCCACTGCTTATCTGTGATCTTCACAGATTTCTTTGCAGGTTGGAGAACGGAAGAATTCTGGATGCCCTTTGTGTCTTGAACAAAGGAGACAGCATGGCCATCTTCAAACAAGTTCCTAGATCCCCAAGTATGAATTTATGGGATGCCCTTTCTCACCTCTGTGTTCTTCCCAGGGTGTTCAATGCTTTTCCCCAAACAGAAGCTCTGTTTGTCTCAGTCTGTTTAATACAGCGACTGTCTAATTACCAAACCCCCAAGAATGCATTTGGATTTGGCTATATCTATCTCTTTGACAAAATATACTGAAGCCTAAAGTTGACAAATTGTGTGCAAAGGAAATTCACTAATTATTAAATGCAGAAAACATACATATAATCTAAAGGGATTCTCACTCTGGTATTTGCACTGATCCATACTCTATTTCTTTAATGTCCATCTGAGAATAAGCAAATCAATGCTGATCAGTGGGAAGAAAGTAAAAAGACCTATTTTTTATTAATTGCAATCGAAGAACTTATAAATAAGAAGGACAAAAGAGAGAAGATAGGGAGCTAAATTGTATTGAATACTTACAATGCATGAGACATTGTAGAGATTGAGTTACACCAGTACTAGACCCACAACACTTCTAAGGACCTATCCTGTGTGTCACCTTAGCATTGTGTGCATATACGTATCTCACTACCTTATGCTGAGCCTTAATAGATGTTCCATTTAATTTCTAAGCTATGCTATAAGTTCTTCAAGGGCCTATCCCCATATATTAACTAAAAATGTAACATTGTGCATTCTATTACCCTAAAGCAGATCAGAAGTAATTATATAGATGTATTGAACTAGCCTGCTATAGCATACCTTCCCTACCCTAACCAATTACAATTTCAGATTGATAGTTTATAACAATGATTAACCTATCATTTGTATTCCAAATTAAGTCACCTGCAACTTTATAAACAATAGTGAGCAATCATTTCCCATATGTAATTTCTAAGGTCTTTCCTGAATCAGTCTGATTTTCATCTGTGAAGGTCAAATTCTTTGCCCTTATTATAAATCTCTTTTAGACAAAAAATTATATGAAATTCTCTCCATTGAAAATCATTCTCACGTGTCAAATTGTACAAAAATATATTTTAAACTTTCTGTTAGAAATGAAATACTTTACATTTCTAAAAACTTTTTAAATGCATTTATTGACTGAGAATTCACAGAGTACATAATATTGTGATTATGCTGAATTTGGGGAATATGAGTAAAGAAAAAAATAAAAACCTGGTGAAAAATGTGTTCAAGTAAAATTATAACAGCAAAATATTTGAATCACATATAAAATGGCTGCTTTGAAGAACATCTAAGTTAGACATAACCTAAGAAAGTCTTGAGGAGGTAGGATTCGAGTTGAACACAAATTATAAATAGGAATTACACTGATGTTCTAGATAAATAAAAGTATCATTTTTACTAGAGCCAAGAATTGCATTTTTGTGTGATTTCTCCAGAAATGGCATATACATATTTAAAAATATGCTATTTTAAGCAAATTTTATTCCATGCTTTCATAATCATATCAAAATAAACCTTAATATTTTATATGACTAAAAAGAACAAATAATATTTTTTTAAAAATATGCTACTTGATTATAAAAGCATACTTCAGTAAGGATAGTATCATCTAAGAATCAGATGTTAATAGCATATATTTTGAGTATTGTCTTCATAATGTATTACCCTGAGATTATCAAACTATTTTGTCTGATCACATAAATTTTCTAAGGCATTCATATAAAGATGTATAATTTGGGGCAGGGGACAAAGTTTGAACTGCTTTGTTTTTCCTTAAATCAAGAATGTCGTAGACAGACTTGCGACCGACCGGCGGAACAGGCCCAGCGGTCTACGGGTGTGGTAGACACGTCACACAAATTGGAGGAGGGGCAGAGCAGAGCTGCCTCCCGAGTCCGCAAGGTAGGCAGACCCGCGTCCGACCAGCGGATCAGGCCCAGCGGCCTGCTGGTGTGGTAGACACGTCACCCGTCATCCCAATTGGAGTAGGGGCAGGGCAGAGCCTTCTCCCGCGGTCGGAGCAGGCCCAGCGGCCCGACAGCGTCGTAGCCACGTCAACCCAATTGGAGCAGGGACAGAGCAGAGCCGCCACCAGCGCCCAGAACAGGTCCAGTGACCTGCCGGCGTAGTAGTCAAGACACCCCAATTGGAGTAGGGGCAAAGCAGATCCTCCACCCGCGCCCGCAAGGTAGGCAGGCCTGTGACAGACTGGCGGAACAGGCCCAGCTGCCTGCCGGCGTGGTAGACACGTCACACCACTTGGGGGAGGGGCAGAGCAGAGCAGAGCCGCTCCCCGAGCCCGCATCAGGCCCAGCGGCCCGCCGGCGTGGCAGCCACATCACCCCATTTGGAGTAGGGGCAGAGCAGAGCCGCCGCCCGAGCCTGCAAGGTAGACAGACTTGCGACCGACCGGCGGAACAGGCCCAGCGGTCTACTGGTGTGGTAGACACGTCACACCAATTGGAGGAGGGGCAGAGCAGAGCCACCTCCTGAGCCCGCATGGTAGGCAGACCTGCGACCTACTGACGGATCAGGCCCAGCGGCATGCTGGTGTGGTAGACACGCCACCCATCACCCCAATTGGAGTAGGGGCAGAGCAGAGCCTTCGCCCGCGGTTGGAGCAGGCCCAGCGGCCCGACAGCGTCGTAGTCACGTCAACCCAATTGGAGCAGGGACAGAGCAGAGCCGCCACCCGCGCCCAGAACAAGTCCAGCGACCTGCCAGCGTAGTAGTCACGACACCTCAATTGGAGTAGGGGCAGAGCAGATCCTTCACCCGAGCCCGCATGATAGGCAGGCCTGTGACAGACTGGCGGAACAGGCCCAGCGGCCTACCAGTGTGGTAGACACGCCATACCACTTGGGGGAGGGGCAGAGCAGAGCCGCAGCCCGTGCCCAGAACAGGCCCAGCAACCTGCCGGCGTGGTAGTCACGACAACCCAATTGGAGAAGGGGCAGAGCAGAGCCACCGCCCGCGCCTGCAAGGTAGTCAGATCCGCGACTAACTGGCAGAACAGGCCCAGGGGTTCACGGACGTGGTAGACACGTCACACCAATTGGAGGAAGGGCAGAGCAGAGCCGCTGCCCGCGCCTCCAAGGTAGGCAGACCGGCGACCGACCGGCAGAACAGTCCCAGCGGCCCACCAGCGTGGTAGACAGATCACCCCAATTGGAGGAGGAGCAGAGCTGCCGCCCGCCCCTGCAAGGTAGACTTTTCAACTATACAAGAGCAATATAAATATATAGGGGGAAAATTTCAAAAACACAACAGTTTCACCAAGCAGAAAGAAACACGAGCAATATGAAAAGACAAGGAAAGAAAGGACCACAAGCAATGCAGGTCAACTCAACTTTAGAAGAGGTAATAGCTGCAGCAGATGGAATGTCAGATAAAGAATTCAGGATATACATGCTGCAGATGATCTGGAGTCTCAAGGAAGACATTAGACAGCAAAATCAGACAATGAAAGATCACTTGGACCACTTCGACAATGTATTACATAAACAAATCCAAGAAGCAAAAGATCAACTATACAGGGAGATAGAGGTAATAAAAAACAAACAAACAGAAATCCTAGAAATGCAGGAAGCAATAAACCAACTTAAAAACTCAATTGAGAATACTACCAGCAGAGTGGAACACTTAGAAGATAGAACATCAGACAATGAAGACAAAGTATTTCAACTTGAAAAGAACATAGACAGCTCAGCAAAACTGTTAAGAAACCATGAGCAGAACATCCAAGAAATATGGGATAATATAAAGAGACCAAACTTAAGAGTCATTGGGATACAGGAAGGTATAGAGGTCCAAACCAAAGGAATGAGCCACCTATTCAATGAAATAATACGAGAAAACTTCCCAGACTTGAAGAATGAGGCAGAATCCCAAATCCTAGAAGCCTACAGGACGCCGAATGTGCAAAATCATAAGAGATCCACACCTAGACACATTATAATGAAGATGCCCAACATACAGAATAAGGAGAGAATTTTAAAAGCTATAAGAGAAAGGAAGCAGATTACATTTAGGGGTAAACCAATCAGGATAACAGCTGATCTTTCAACACAGACTCTGAAAGCTAGAAGATCCTGGAATAACATATTTCAAAAACTGAAAGAAAATGGGTTCCAACCAAGAATCATGTATCCAGCGAAATTAAGCTTCAGGATGGAAGATGAAATTAAAACCTTCCACGATAAACAAAAGTTAAAAGAATTTGCAGCTAGAAAACCATGTCTTCAAAACATCCTCGGCAAAACATTACAGGAAGAGGAAATGGAAAATAACAATGAAAACCAACAGTGGGAGGTAGGACAGTAAAGGGGGGAAAAATAATCAAAAAGGAAAACAAACCATGTTTAGTAACATAAATAAGCAAATATGGCTGGAAGAACAACCCATATCTCAATAATAACTCTAAATGTTAGTGGCTTAAACTCACCAATCAAGAGACACAGGCTAGTAGAATGGATCACAAAACAAGACCCAACAATATGCTGCCTACAGGAGACGCATTTGATGGGAAAAGACATACATAGACTGAAGGTGAAAGGTTGGGAAAAATCATATCACTCATATGGACTTCGGAAACAAGCAGGAGTGTCCATACTCATATCAAATAAAATAGATTTCAAGCCAAAGTTAATCAAAAGGGATAAAGAGGGACACTACATACTGCTCAAGGGAACCATACACCAACAAGACATAACTATCATAAATATATATGCCCCAAACAATGGTGCAGCTATGTTCATCAAACAAACTCTTCTCAAGTTTAAGAGTCTAATAGACCAACATACAATAATCATGGGAGACTTCAACACACCTCTCTCACCACTAGACAGATCTTCCAAACAAAAGTTGAATAAGGAAACTATAGAACTCAATAACACAATTAATAACCTAGACTTAATTGATATATATAGAATATACCACCCAACATCAAGCAGTTACACTTTTTTCTCAGCAGCACATGGATCCTTCTCAAAAATAGATCATATATTATGTCACAGGGCAACTCTTAGACAATATAAAGGAGTGGAGATAATACCATGCATCTTATCTGATCATAATGGAATGAAACTGAAAATCAACGATAAAAGAAGGAAGGAAAAAACATGCATCACTTGGAGAATGAACAATAGGTTACTAAATGATCAATGGGTTATAGAAGACATCAAGGAGGAAATTAAAAAATTCTTAGAGATAAATGAAAGCACAGACACAACATATCGGAATCTATGGGACACATTGAAAGCAGTTCTAAGAGGAAAATTCATTGCTTGGAGTTCATTCCTTAAAAAAAGAAAAAACCAACAAATAAATGATCTCATACTTCATCTCAAAATCCTAGAAAAAGAAGAGCAAAACAACAGCAAAAGAAGTAGAAGGCAAGAAATTATTAAAATCAGAGCTGAAATTAATGAAATTGAAACAAAAGAAACAATTGAAAAGATTGACAAAACTAAAAGTTGGTTCTTTGAAAAAATAAATAAAATCGACAGACCCTTAGCCATGCTAACGAAGAGAAGAAGAGAGAGAAATCAAATTACTAGCATACGGGATGAAAAAGGCAATATCACAACAGACACTTCAGAAATACAGAAGATAATCAGAAACTATTTTGAATCCTTATACTCCAATAAAATAGAAGATAGTGAAGGCATCGATAAATTTCTTAAGTCATATGACCTGCCCAGATTAAGGCAGGAGGATATAGACAACCTAAACAGACCAATATCAATTGAGGAAATAGAAGAAACCATCAAAAGACTACCAACTAAGAAAAGCCCAGGACCGGATGGGTATACAGCAGAGTTTTACAAAACCTTTAAAGAGGAACTAATACCAATACTTTTCAAGCTATTTCAGGAAATAGAAAAAGAGGGAGAACTTCCAAATTCATTCTACGAGGCCAATATCACCCTGATTCCTAAACCAGACAAAGACACTTCAAAGAAAGAAAACTACAGACCAATATCTCTATTGAACCTAGATGCAAAAATCCTCAATAAAATTCTGGCAAATCGGATTCAAAAACATATCAAAAAAATTGTGCACCATGATCAAGTAGGATTCATCCCTGGGATGCAAGGCTGGTTCAATATACGGAAATCAATTAATGTTATTCACCACATCAATAGACTTAAAAATAAGAACCATATGATCATTTCGATAGATGCAGAAAAAGCATTCGACAAAGTACAGCATCCCTTTATATTCAAAACGCTAGAAAAACTAGGGATAACAGGAACTTACCTCAACATTGTAAAAGCAATCTATGCTAAGCCTCAGGCTAGCATCATTCTGAATGGAGAAAAATTGAAGGCATTCCCTCTAAAATCTGGAACAAGACAGGGATGCCCTCTCTCACCACTTCTGTTCAACATAGTTCTCGAAACACTGGCCAGAGCAATTAGACAGACGAAAGAAATTAAAGGCATAAAAATAGGAAAATAAGAACTTAAATTATCACTATTTGCAGATGACATGATTCTATACCTAGCAGACCCAAAAGGGTCTACAAAGAAACTATTAGAGCTAATAAATGAATTCAGCAAAGTGGCAGGATATAAAATCAACACGCATAAATCAAAGGCATTCCTGTATATCAGCGACAAATCCTCTGAAATGGAAATGAGGACAACCACCCCATTCACAATATCCTCAAAGAAAATAAAATACTTGGGAATCAACCTAACAAAAGAGGTGAAAGACTTATACAATGAAAACTACAGAACCCTAAAGAGAGAAATAGAAGAAGATCTTAGAAGATGGAAAAATATACCCTGTTCATGGATAGGCAGAACTAACATCATCAAAATGACGATATTACCAAAAGTTCTCTATAGGTTTAATGCAATGCTAATCAAAATCCCAATGGCATTTCTTATAGAAATAGAGAAAGCAATCATGAAATTCATATGGAAAAATAAAAGACCCAGAATAGCAAAAACAATGCTAAGCAGGAAGGGTGAATCAGGCGGTATAGCGATACCAGACTTCAAACTATACTACAGAGCAATAGTAACAAAAACAGCATGGTACTGGTACCAAAACAGGCGAGTGGACCAATGGTACAGAATAGAGGACACAGAAACCAATCCACAAAACTACAACTATCTTATATTTGATAAAGGGGCTAAAAGCATGCAATGGAGGAAGGATAGCATCTTCAACAAATGGTGCTGGGAAAACTGGAAATCCATATGCAACAAAATGAAACTGAATCCCTTTCTCTCGCCATGCACAAAAGTTAACTCAAAATGGATCAAGGAGCTTGATATCATATCAGAGACACTGCATCTGATAGAAGAAAAAGTTGGCTCCGATCTACATACTGTGGGGTCGGGCTCCAAATTCCTCAATAGGACACCCATAGCACAACAGTTAATAACTAGAATCAACAAATGGGACTTACTCAAACTAAAAAGTTTTTTCTCAGCAAAAGAAACAATAAGAGAGGTAAATAGGGAGCCTACATCCTGGGAACAAATCTTTACTCCTCACACTTCAGATAGAGCCCTAATATCCAGAGTATACAAAGAACTCAAAAAATTAGACAACAAGATAACAAATAACCCAATCAACAAATGGGCCAAAGACATGAACAGACACTTCTCAGAGGAGGACATACAATCAATCAACAAGTACATGAAAAAATGCTCACCATCCCTAGCAGTCAGAGAAATGCAAATCAAAACCACCCTAAGATACCATCTCACTCCAGTAAGACTGGCAGCCATTATGAAGTCAAACAACAACAAGTGCTGGTGAGGATGTGGGGAAAAGGGTACACTTGTTCATTGTTGGTGGGACTGCAAATTGGTGCAGCCAATCTGGAAAGCAGTATGGAGATTTCTTGGAAAGCTGGTATGGAACCACCATTTGACCCAGCTATTCCCCTTCTCGGTCTATTCCCTAAAGACCTAAATAGAGCATGCTACAGGGACACTGCTACATCGATGTTCATAGCAGCACAATTCACAATAGCAAGACTGTGGAATCAACCTAGATGCCCTTCAATAGACGAATGGATAAAAAAATGTGGCATTTATACACAATGGAGTATTACTCTGCATTAAGAAATGACAAAATCATAGAATTTGGAGGGAAATGGATGGCATTAGAGCAGATTATGCTAAGTGAAGCCAGCCAATCCCTAAAAAACAAATGCCAAATGTCTTCTTTGATATAAGGAGAGTAACTAAGAACAGAGTAGGGACGAAGAGCATGAGAAGAAGATTAACATTAAACAGGGACGAGAGGTGGGAGGGAAAGGGAGGGAGAAGGGAAATTGCATGGAAATGGAAGGAGACCCTCAGGGTTATACAAAATTACATATAAGAGGTAGCGAGGGGAAAGGGAAAAATAATACAAGGGGGAGATATGAACTGCAGTAGAGTGGGTAGAGACAGTAGAGGGGAGGGGAGGGGAGGGGAGGGGGATAGTAAAGGATAGGAAAGGCAGCAGAATACAACAGACCCTAGTATGGCAATATATAAATCAATGGAAGTGTAACTGATGTGATTCTGCAATTTGTATACGGGGTAAAAATGGGAGTTCATAACCCACTTGAATCAAAGTGTGAAATATGATATATCAAGAACTATGTAATGTTTTGAACAACCAACAATAAAAAAAAAGAAAAAAAAAAAAGAATGTCATGTTGATATGTGGAAATTCTGCAAGGTTTCTACAATCAATGTGTGGAACAAAGAGACAATACCTTTAAATAAACCATGTGAGTGCATTAAAAAATAACTAAAACTAGCTTAAAATGACATCATAACCTAAACTTTTAAAATACAGAAGAGGCATTATAGGCAACGTAGGGATTCAATAAGAAAAGTGACTTTGTTTTTTTGTTGTGTATTGATTACTGCCTGTAGAATCACATAGATAGTATGATATTGAGACCCTGGAGTCCAGGAAGGGTTCCCTGGTACAACCCTCACTGGGAGATCTCAGCATCATCCTTCAAACTGCCTCAGCCTGTTTTCTCATTTATCAACTGAGGTCATTGTGAGCCACAGATGTAATAATATTAAACATATAGATTGACACTTGATGAGTCATGAAGTGCTGTACAAACATAAAGAACCAAGGATTGTATGCTAATGGTACAAACTGCATTTACAACTTTAAAATACAGTGATAGTAAAGATGGTACCACCCCTCAGTCCCAGCAGGCCCTGCAGGTGTTACTTCACAAAAGGAGTCCTGCACTGAAAACCTGCTGTGGACTGGTGGAGAGCTGCCGCAGTCTCTGGCTGGGCACAAATCACGAGTTTCCACACAGCTTGTAGATTCAAACAGCAATTCTTTATTCCCGATCTCACACCGGCCACACGTTCTGGGGGAATCCACGTTCTCTGCCCAAATCCACACTCTGCCCAAATCCACACTCTGCCCAAATCCACCACTCCTGGGCTTCTGTCTCCCAAATATACTGTCTGACCCTAAGAACTCAAGAGGAACTCAGCAGCAGGATATGCCCTATTCTAAAGGGGGAACACCCTAAACACGGATCCGCCCTGGTCCTTGAGCAAGGTCACCTTACATGCAATGTCCTGCAAAATGTCCTATTTCCATGAGTCCTTCCACTAAAGAAACATGGGGGTACGCTGGCAAGGAAATTGTCATACCTACTTGGCTGATGGCTCCCAGCAGAGAGCCTATTGCTCTTAAGGTAAAGAAACAGTTACAAAGCTAGTTGCTTTGGGCATTAACCAGGTCATTGGGATTAGATTAGATTGCCTTTGAACCCCAGTTCTCAAAAATATTTAAGTTTTTTTTTTTTTCCAAAACAATGTCTTTAGCTACTTGGAGTCACAGCTCATTCACAAAATAGAAATAATGATGTATTCCTGTGTATGTGTGTGTGTGTGTGTGTGTGTGTGTGTGTGTGTGTGTGTTGTCAGGGAGAGGGATGTAGAGATGAGATATAGGGAGGTGTTGACTACGGTCCCAGCTGAAGAGTTGAGAAAATAATTCAATATTGTTGGTCAAACCGCTGTCTTTTCATAGGAATAAACCCCATTTTATGTGCCCAGGATATGCCCCTATCCTAATGGTGGAAGCAATGCCTTAAAATACTAAGAGTACTCTAATGCAAGCCTAGGCATGAAAGAAAAGCTTCCAGAGCATCAATAAGGACATAGGATATGTTGCCTCTGAGAGAGGGTAAAAGGCATCTCAGGAGGGTCTTGTTTAAATATGTAGTGGGGTAATTTGTTTTCAGGGACATCAGTATTGGAAGAACACTTTTCAGCACAAAAGTGATTTACCTGAAGGACGTACTGCCTCCCAAAGTCTCCCCTGTATCCTAATGCTTCAGGGCATAGTCATTTATTTGATGGGATCAGAGAAGATACTCCATCATCCAAACAGAAGATACCTCTTTAAATAGTCTGAAGGCAGGGTCAAGACCACTCTCCTTATTCTTGGCCTCACAAATAATATGAATTTCAAGTAGCCAAGCCAGAAGGAAAAACAGTATGGAGCTTCCTCAAAAACCTAAAAATAGAGCTACTGTATGACCTAGCAATCCCACTATTGAGTATCTAAGCAAAGAAAGAGAATGATGTTGACCACAGTGTTACAGCAGCCAGGATAGGAATTCAACCTAAATATCCATCAACAGATTATGGATAAGAAAATGTGATACATATAAATAATAGAAAATTATTCAGTATTTAAAAATTACATGAAATCCTATCATTTGCAGCAATATGGATGTGCCTGAAGGACATTGTGATATGTGCAAAAAGGTCAGGCACAAGAAGCCCAGTACTGCCGGATCCCTTTCAAATGTGGAATCTAAGAAGCTGATCTAATAGAAGCTGGGAGAATAGAGGTTACCAAAGACTTAAGAGAGTAGGGAGGGATGGAGAGGCTGGTCGATAGGTACAATGTTATTATTAGATAGAAAGAATAAATTCTGTTGATCTATGGCACATTGGACTAAATATGATTAACAAGAGTGTGTTGCATATCTCAAACTAGAAAAAAGGATTATGAAATTACTCATCATAAAAAAATGATAAAAATTTAAGTTGATAGATATGTTAACTACCCTGATTTGATCATTAACTCAATGTGTAAACAAACCAAAATATCACATTGTACTTAATAACTGTGTACAAATATTATGTGTCACTCAAAAAAATTGATTTTTATAAAGCAATTTTCCAAATAATATTGTTATATTTTGTGCATGTACCAGTATGGAACAACAAATCCCAAACATTATGTGTAAATATAGTACACCAATAAAAATGTGGAAAAACAAAGAAAAAAGGCAGTCTTTCAGGAATTACCCAAAACCTGAGACATTTGGATTGACTGAGTGGCTGACTTTTAGTCATAAAAATAAATGTAAACCTACATGGATTTCTAAAAATAAAAGGTGATCCTTCTTTTTTCTTGATTGATATCTGAAATTTCAAGATTTTTTAAATTTTAAAGCATGTTTTTTTGGAAGCATACAGAACTGAAATTAAATCTGATCCTGCCATTCACTACCTGTGTAATATCAAAGAAGTATTTAAACTCTTTGAGTTTCCCTAATTGTTACATGGACAGAACATAAATCTCATTTGGCTCTTGAGAAATAACTGACCACATGTAAAAAATAGATTAGTGCCTGGCATGTGGAACAAAGTAAGAACTCAGAAAAAAATGTGTCTAATGTTATCAGTAGTTATAGTAATAAAACTAGCAACAACTAACATTTAAGATCTTTTTGTGTGCCGAAGATTGTTATCAACTCTCATATGTAACCTTATTATTATCTTTCTCTACAAAAATGTAATGTAGGGAATAAACAACCATCTTTGGAGAATGACATCCTGGGTATATATTTCTTGTGTATCACTTATTTTATCCAGTGTCAACCTCTTTGAACATTTGTTTCTTTATCTGAAAATGGAGATGATATCAGAAGCGACTTCAGATCATTGTTTTAGACATTCAATAGGGTGGATTATGGATAGTGCTTGAAGAAAAACCTATAAATGGCAAGCACTGAAAAATGAAGTTGCTTGTTATAATATATGCTATAATGATTATCAGCTTCACCTGTTAGGTGGTATACTGAGATGCAGAGAGAGAAAGTAATTTCGCTTTCTGGGCTGCCCTGTCCTCCTAGAGGCCCCTCTGGATCTGCTTCTCAGAACCAGAACAGATTAAAATACAGAAGAGGCATTATAGGCAATGTAGAGATTCAAACCACTATCTTTTCCATAGGAATAAACCCCATTTTATTTGCTGGTTATACCTGGAATCTCTAGCTTTTCCTAACACTGTATTGGTTCTGTTCTTACCTGGAGAAAGTTCTGTGCTTTTGAAGACTAATGTTTAGATTAAACCCATCTGTAAAATCCAGACTAATCTCTCACTTGTAAGGTTGTGATCATAATTAAACATGAAAATTCCATTGCCCTATATAACAAGAGACATTCATATTTTCTGGGGATATGAACATGAACATCTTTGAGGCACAAAGTTTATCCAACACATTAGCTAAAATGAAACATAATAAGTCAAGCGATAGTATTGTGAAATCATTTACTTTATCAATACCAGCAATAATTTTTCAGTAAATATGAAGATGTAAGGTTGAATATAACAAAGTTGACATTACAAACCACAAAGTTTAAACATTGTAGTATTCTGAGCTAGGCCACTGGATGTAGATATTTTCCAAATAAAAAGTTACCAGTGGCAATCATTACAGAGAGAATTATGACCTGGGTTCACTTTATTTCAAATTCCCCAATAAAATTAACTATAGAGATGTATAAATGATTACATTGTTTTTGTTATTATTGGTTTTCTGATTTACTTTATTCCTTCCATGAAAAAGCTATATTTTTCTTGATTTAGAACTTTGAAATGTATTGATGAACTTTGTTAATTTATATAATATTAAGTCCACAATATTTATTCAGCCTGATTCACAGGTTTATAAATATAGAAAAAAAATGGACATTTTTTTTATAAAGTACTTTTTCCTTTATTGTTATCAAGCAAGATATTTTTAATGTATAATTTGAAATAAAAAGAAATAAATACTAAGAAAAAAATTAAAGTCAAATATAATCCTATTGCCTAGAGCAGAGATAATCATATATAATAAGGATTTACCTTATATTTGTCATCACTCCTTCATTATAATGTATAATTTTATAACCCAAGTATCTTCTTCATATTTTCAAAACCTTTGTAATGATGTTTTGTAAATTACCTAATCTCCTAATGGAAATATTTATTCTAATAACCTAAATTAATTATTGCTTTCTTAGCCTATGACATACCTGGACACTTTGCTGAAACTGAGGTTAGAAAGATAAGAAAGTTTTATCCTCCATTAAAGTGCAGTGTGGGGAAAAACAGAGATGGTAGTGCACCAGAGGTTGAACTTTCAAGCATATCAATGAGGATGACTCCTTAGATATGCTTCACTAATGAGCAGTTATGTAATATGTGCATTCACATTGTCACTTTTCAATTTAATTTTATTTTTAGGGGGTACCAAAGATTGAACTCAGGGTCATTTGACCACTGAGCACAGTCCCAGCTCTATTTTGTATTTTATTTAGAGACAGGGTCTCACTGAATTGCTTAGCACCTCGCTTTTGCTGAGGCTGGCTTTGAACTTGCGATCCTCCTACCTCAGCCTTCTGAGCCTCTGGGATTACAGGCATGTGCCACTGTGACTGTCCACATTGTCACTTTAAACTCCACATATTTTATAATCAGGCACAATATTTTTTCTAAACTTCAGCTTTATGTGAAATGTTAATAAATTTTACTAATTTTACTATCTTTTTATTAATGAATATTAAATTACCTTAGGGATTTTAAACAACTCAAGAATTCTGAAGCCTCAGTTTGTTCTGCAGTATTGAATTTTAACGGTCATATAAGATGAGACCTTTGTTGTGGGCACTTGATTCTTAATTACATGTTTGCTCCATGCACTCATCCAACAGGAATTTTATGATCCAAATGTGATTTGCAGCTGTAAATTAAATAATTATCTGTGGCACTGCCAGGCTACTGGGACTGGTGATGTGAAATCTGATCAATCTTGTAGTGTTTAATGTCGTCTCCTAGGAATGGAAACCAATTCAGGAATTGATAGTCTGTTTTATTGTCTCCTGCAGTTTGACAATTTAGATCATGAATGTGGGGGGAAAAAAGAAGAAGATGAAAAAGAAAATGTATTATCTGTCTCAAACCTGTGGCAGCCAAGTGAAAAGTTTTAGAAAGTCATAAAAATTACTCTGGGGGAAAAAAAAAGAGTATGGAAACAGTTTGATCTGGGTGATTTGGAAGAAATGTACCAGAACAACTCTTGTCCAGCAGTTCATAGAAATAGCTGCCTAGCCTTCTATCTTTATGCAATTGCAGAGGACCATATGTTACTTCAAATCTGCTAACAAACAAAACTTAAATTCAGTAGCCACTCCTACCCCACTGCTTCTTTACATGGACTTGTATTATAGTAATGAAGACAGAGGAAAAAAAAAACTACACACAAGTATTTTATACATATAAAAAAAGCAAAGCAATGTGATAGCATTTATTACAGACATATATGCAAGATGTTACTGGGACATAGAGGAAAGTGAAATGTTTTGCTTAAAGGTGTAGAGATGTCTTAGAGATCAGCTATGGTTAAAATATTTTCTTTTCAGAATAAACCAAGGCTCAGTGTAGTTGTAGCTCTCTACAGGTGGCACTGCTCAGGTGATGTCACCTGGCCCTGCAGTTGAAATTTGAGTGCAATTTCCATTTGACTTTTTCTCCCTCCACTCCACAGCAATTTAGCCAAATGGATGTATTTCCTTCCCAAACAATTTTTTTTTCAGTTGCCAATACTTATTATTTGATCAGGGGGAAAGCCTTCTCTGTCTTCTTTTAACCTTCACCCCATAATCATTCTTTTTTTTTTAATATTTATTAAATTTCTATGAGACTTTATATATTTGTTTACTTTGAGACAGGGTCTCACTAAGTTGCTCAGGCTGGCCTCAAGTTTATAATCCTCCTGCCTCAGCCTCCAGTGTAGCTGGGATTATAGCCATGTGCTGCTGCACTCAGTTCTAGGAGACATTAGAGATGCATATGAACCAAAAGTTCAGCATGCTTTGTCCAATGAAATCAAATAACCCCTAGAAAGAACAGATAATAAGTTTCAGCATGTCAGCTGAAATTTAATATCCACAAGGAGAGCTGGCTGGATACTATCACACTATCATCTCCTCCAACTTAACTGCACTACCACACCATCACAAATAGCACTAAACATACATCCCTAGGTGGAAATCTTCTCTTTGTCTTAACACAAAATTTACTCACTTGCTGGCAGGTACAATTGTCATTTCTTTCTTCTGCTCTATTACTATGAAATGAAGTGCTACCGGCTTTCTAACATATATCACATATAAAAGACCAATATCATTTCTAAATAAAACATGTTGATGTGTTCTATCTACTAAGTCTAATCTAATCCAATCACGGATCCCATTTTAGTCTCTCAATAAATGCCTACTTTTTGTAATGACCTTTCATTTGCTCATCAATTCAAGAAACACATATGAAGCACTTATTATTAAACACTTATGGTTGCATGTGTTAAGATTTGAGATACCATAATAAGGAAAAATAAGACAAAAATGCTATTCTCCAGAATCTTCATAAAGCTTTGTGTGACTCTCTTCTATTTACTAATACGAAGAGAATCTCTTACCATGAGATTTTACCTGCTGTTTTTGAAATATGAAACCTAGTGACAGTAATCACTGGTGAGTCACTCTTCTCCAAGTACATTTTTTTTCTCCTTTCAGAAAATCAAGAGACAAAAAAAGAGAAGTATTATATCTCTTTCAGAGTTCTTGAGAGGATTAGGTGAGAGCCATAAATACGAAAGTACTGATATGCTATTGACAGTCATGCAGAAAACATGTAACCTGTCCCTATAAAGTAGCACTGTGGCCATAACCGCTGTTCTTTGTTCATGCTCATTGGAAAGCACTGATTATCATTTACCACCAAATATGTACTGAGTGCTCACCACTATTGGCTCTGTAAGCAGCTTTCCCTCCAGTGGATTGGAGAGGGAGGACTACTATAAACTGTGCTTCCCACATGCTTCAGTGGAACAGAATCAAATCTGTATTATCAAATCAGCCTTAGGCTGCTAGGATGATCAGAGTCACTCAAATTACAGAGACAGGGCATTTTGCTATATCTAAGTGTTGTTTCATTACATTTTAGATTGATATACATTTTACATTTTATTTACTCTTTATGAATAGTTTTCTATATAAGTTGATTATGAAGAACTACCCAGTTTTTGTTCCATATTTCCCGCCCCTGGGTTAATAATGTCTCTTGGGGAATAATGTTCTTGCCAAGGGGGAAAAATCTGATTCTTTCCAATAAGAGGGAATGAGATTAAATTGGGATGTCAGTAAAGTTTAAGCTTTATTGACAAGGATGATAGAACATTGTATAAAATGCATACTGTCTTTGTAGATAGCCTAAAGAGAAGTTGAATACAAAGAAGCATGGAAAAGTGTACCCTACATCTCTACCACTTTGAAAGTCTAGCTGTATCGCTTCCTTTTTTTCAGCATCCAAACAAGTTTCAGCAACATTCAAATAAAATTTCCCATAAATAAGATCAGTTGTTGAATTTATGAATTGATGGTGTTAAATTGAAGCTAAAATCAACAAATCCCATTTTCTGGGGCCACATTTTTTTCTTTTAATCATTTTCCAGAATTGCATATTCTAAAATCCCTAAAATCACACGTAATAAGAAAAATGTCCCCAGTACAGATAAAGTCAGAACTAGAAATTTGGAAACATATTATTATTCAGTCAAAATTTCTACTAGGATAAAGTTAATTCAGTTGAAAGCAAAGGGTTTACATATTTGATTTGTGTTTGGACTGTCATGAAAATATAATTATAATTCAAATGGCTTGCTAGATTTTCAAAAGTGATTTGTTTTCTGGTTCTGGTTTTAATAATTATGATAAATGTTTTTAAATATATTTGCTCGGGGCTGGGGATGTGGCTCAAGCAGCAGCGCGCTCGCCTGGCATGCGTGCGGCCCGGGTTCGATCCTCAGCACCACATACAAAACAAAGATGTTGTGTCTGCCAATAACTAAAAAATAAAATATTAAAAACTTCTCTCTCTCTCTCACTCTCCCTCCCTCTCTCACTCTCTCTTTAAAATAAATAAATAAATAAATAAATATATTTGCTCATGTATCTTCTTTGGTAATAAGAACATTAGCTAAGAAAAAATAATAAGAGATGGCAAATCTTCTAACTAGATTTATTGATAGGATATCTTTACTATTTCCTTTATTTCATTAGTCTGATCTGGTCCTTTGGAATCCTATCTACACTCAATATGCCTTCTCACTTTTCTCCTGTGACAGGCTATCTTTTACACCATACCACATCAATCTTAATCAGGCACTGAGAGAGTTTCAACACCTTAGCATGTGGCAAGAATCTCAGTAGTCTCACCTGCTAATCTCTTCTTTCACTCACTCCTAATCTAATGAGGTCTATGTTATAATCTGAACATATTCACATGTTCCAATTTGTGCTTCTTTGCTTTTTTAATGTGAAAGGCTATTCCATTATCTCCATCTCTAATTATAGGAATTTGATTGGCAAAGTGTTCTTTGTGTGTTAAATTATCCTACTAAGAAACTTCAAAATAAAATCCATATGATATATAAATTATTATCTAAACTTAATCTGCCTTCATTTCATTTATCATTCTCGGACAATATATATAGTCACAACCATAACTATTTTGCTCAATCTGATATCATATGACATTAACTACCAGTTCTTTGTATATAGTTCAATGAATAAAGGATCTTCTATGCCACCATGTCAATGTGCTTTAATCTTTTCCTACCTTCATCTAGAATATCTATCTTCTACCAATAATTCCTTCTCTCACATAGTGTTTTTAAATTTATAATTTCTTGTTTTTCACGTTGAAGTTTACTCACATTTGTTCTGAAAATCACTTCCAAAAGACCCTTTAGAAGTCAATTTTCCCAGGATATCAATGGATGTATTTGTGTATTGTGTTTACTATGTGTGTAGGTGTGTGTTCATATTTTTTCAGTACTGGTAACTGAACCCAGAGGTACTTTATCACTAAGCTTCGTCACTAGACCTTTTATTTTGAGAAAGGATTCACTAAATTGCTGAGGTTAGCCCCGACTTGCAATCTTCCTATCTCAGCCTTTTGAGTAGCTGGGATTATGGCTTTATACAGGTGCATACCATTATGCTTGGCTGTACTTATTTTTACAGCATTTCTTTTTTGTCTTCCCTTCATTTTAAATCCTTCAATAAATTCTGAAATATGAACTCGTTGGAAGTCTTCTGTTTCTTAAAAGTAAAAAAGCAGAGTTGATTTACATAGCCTAT
Source organism: Callospermophilus lateralis (assembly GCF_048772815.1). Lineage (NCBI taxonomy): Eukaryota > Metazoa > Chordata > Mammalia > Rodentia > Sciuridae > Callospermophilus > Callospermophilus lateralis. The sequence continues at coordinate 143,085,159 of NC_135306.1, forward strand.
ATGTAAAATAGCAACTTCCCATTCTATTGAAAAACTGTGACACAAAGATATGAAAAAATTGTGCTCTATATGTGTAATAAGAATTGTAATGCATTCACTGTCATGTATTTAAAAAATAAAATAAAATAAAAACACTGAGGAAAAAAAACAAAAAACAAAGACAGACATTCTTTCATATCATAAATCATATTCTAAGTGTTAAATATAATATCGGACATGGAAATAAGACATGCAATGAATGCTTTTCAAAATATTTGGTTTATATCTGCTACGTAATTATAATCTGTGATCTATATATTACATTTTAATTAAGTCCTTCCAATTTTTGGTCATTGGAAAAAAAATTCTCCCTCCTCTGAGTTCTCTCATCATTTCTTTAAAGAAGTTATAATTTTATGCCCTGCCATATTTCAATATATAGAAGTATTTATTTTCCCAGGCTAAATTGTGAAATGTTTTAATATGAAGAACGGTGTTTAATTCACCTCTGTACTCTCTTATGTATCCAGTCCTGGCACAGAATTTGCATCCTGGCAGACAGTCAATAGATATTGAATGAATGAACAATTAGCATGTGTTTAACATTTTTAAAAATGTTTTTATCATATTGGAAGATTGGCAATCACTTAATCTGAATCCAACTTGGAGATGAAATCCTTACACATATCATCACAGAAAAGCATCCTATAGAGTCCCCAGAACTGGTGGTAATGGTGAAGTTGATATGATGAGCTGGTGATAGAATGACCAGATGTGCTGGCACAGCCCTTCATGGTTTTTTAAAACTATTTAACTTGACCCTAACTAAAACCTTTCAAAGCAGTGTGATAAATTTCTCTCCTCCACCCTTGGATTAATTTTGTTTCTATAGTAAATCCTTATTGACTAATTCCCATTTTCTAGGTAACATAAGAGATAAGAGTAACACAGGAATAGCTGGCTAGAAAGTGTTTTTTGAGATATAATCTTGTTTGTTTTTCCCCAACTGGTACTGAGTATTGAACTCAGAATCTTGTGCATACTGAGCTACTTCCCCAGTCCTATAATCACATTACAATCACTAAAACCTTGTGTCTTAGAGAAATCATTTTAGTAGCCCTCGGTCACAAAGGAAGTATATGGAGAAAATTCAGCATAAGAATTTTCTATCAATTAAAACATGAAATTAAGAAATAATGAATTAATGTACTAAATTGGATTATATTCTTTCCCAAATAATTATTTCATTCACCCATAGGCAGAGATTATAAATCATTTTCTAGTGAACATTAGAATTATACTAAGAAAAAATGAGATAATTTATTGACTCGTTTACCCTCTTGAGTAGCTGGGTTTCTAGGTAATGAACAATTGCAGAAATATATAATGAAAGTTAGTATCAGGGAGTTGGTCAGTTATAAGGAGCATGTCTAGCATGTCTATATCTATATCTATATCTATATCTATCTAGATATAGATATAGATATAGATATAGAAATAGATATAGATAGATAGATATTCAATTAGAGGTTTTTGGGGTGTTTTTTAATGTTTAAGGAATAGATCTTAGACTCATCATTAAGGGTGTCAGGAAATAATAGCTCTTGAATCCCAAAACTTATGTCATTGATTAGTTGAAGTGCAAATGATACTTCATATATAAATTATTTATTTTACTAATTCTTGATGTGATTTGTGGAGATTCAAATACTATATGCATATTCATATTACATCACAGTTATACACAATGTATATAAAATGCATATTTTCCCTGAGTGTTCTGCTGTTGTTGTTGCTGCTCTGCAAAAAGCAAAAACAAAAAAATCTAAAATTTTATATAGATTTTTCTGGCTAGGAAGGAGTGACAGGAAAAAGCTCATGCTTGGTTGAAAGTATTCTGTATAGAATTAAGAAATAGAATGAAGCATATGTGGATAATTGGGCAATAGTCCTATCAAACATGGTGAACATCTGTCTGAAGCACAGATGTTAACTGCTTTTTGGAGAAGACAACATATTAATTCATAGCAATTATTTCCAATAGTTGAAAGACTTCAGGTTGACAAGACACATTTGTTTTCTTTTACCTTTTTACTTTTTTCATGCCAGCAGGTATTCCATGGAAATATGCAAGCTATTCACTGTAGGAACATGACAGGTCCATCATTTAGAACTCTCTCTGTGCCTCTGACATGTTGGTGATATGATAGATGGAGAGTAGTCAGTCTGTCCCAGCCTGACTTGGCTAGTCCTGAAGGGCTGCATATGAGTGTGAACAGCACCAAATATGCAGGGGAAGCTGAAAAATAACATACTCTATCATTTTATAGTATTCATTCTTGCTTTACATAGATTAATATATTTCATCCTCACAACACCTTAATGAGGTAACTATTATTATTATCCCTACTTAATAAATGAGGAAAATAAAACACAAGAATAAGTAAAACAGATGGTATTTGATGGAGCTGGGATCAGCACAAGCAGCCTGGTTTTTGGAATCTCTGCTCTTAACCACTAAGCTGTAATATATAAATGTGTATGTGCATACATATAATTTACATACTTTTGGAAATACCTGTGACTCTCTGTGCATGAATCATACATATTTGTGATGTATCTTTGTTGCAATGGGCAAAAGTGCGACTTACATAGTCGAGGGAGAGAAATAAAGAATGTCCACATGCTTCTGTCCTTCTCAATGCTTTATTCAACCAAATTACTCAACACAATTTCACTCTATAGGTTCTTAATAAACAAAATGACAATTCTTAATGTTAGGCATTTCAATAGTCATAATCAATCCACAGCTAACAATTCTAGATTAATTCTAAACACTGTAAACACTCTTAGTCATGATAGGCTCATGACAGACATTCCCTCTGCATGCCAAGCTTAAGTGCCAGATCCAAAGTCTCAAGCCTTAGGCTTTAAGTCTAGCAGATGCCCACTTACTCAGTCTGCTGCGATCAGGTCAGGGACATAGGCAGGCTTCTCCTGGGGTGGAGTTAACGCCAGTTGAAGAGAGGGTTGTAGGGAGAAGTTGCAGTTCTCACCAGAGTCAAAATGTGGCTGTAGAGTTTGAGAGCAGTGAGGAAAATTCAGAGAATCAGGCAAAGGATGAGAAGAATTGGGATGTCACTCCAGGTCCTCATCAGGCTCTCTGGCAAGAGGACATCAGTGTCAGCTGGCTGAAAGTCTGCTCATTTGCTTAAGTGCATCATTTATATTGAATTTGGGGCTTCTGACCACCCTTTCAATCCCTGTCAGCTGCTACTGGATTTCTCAGTGACATCATTTGCCCTGACATTAAAGCATCTGGTCTGGTGGTCCCCATCCAGATAGTCCTGCCTCTCCCCACTACAGGTAGAGGACAACATGACACAGACTTCACTCTGAGTTTGTGGGGTGGCTGGGAGGAGAAGTGACTTGTCTATGCCTGATGATCATGTTGAAGGGCTCTATAGGCATGCCTGGTGAGACTGCAGGTTTCAAAGTGGAGTTTAAAAATGGAGTAGCTTAGGCTAAGACCAAAGGCCATCCTTATAATCCTTTTTTACATCACATCGTCATCTTATTACTTTTCCTAAAATGTTGCATTGAAGTTTGATGAAAATAAATAATAATTTATTCATTTTCTCAGAAACTCATGCATGCTTTGAGTAATATACTACCTATATTCTTGTTAAATGAATGCATCAGTAAATGAATGAAAGAATCAAACAATAGATACCAGAATGTAAAAACAAAACTCTAAGTCATAAAAGAGTGGACTTATGAATTAATTCATATGTTCAAGAAATGTTTATATCAACTTCAGGTCGGGTTCTGAACAGAAAGAGAAAGGCCAGTTCCCTGAATTCATGAATCTCATATTAGTTTTAAAATATTTAATATTGAAATATTTGGTGAATATTAAGCATTATATAAAAGGATAGGAGAGTATTACAGAGAAAAACTAAGGTCCAAAGGAGAGACCAATAAATTTAAAGTGATGCCCAACTCTACTTACAAATTAGAATCAACTAAAAATCTTTTTAAAACAATGTATTTTTAGTTTTCCCTAGATAAAATGGATGCAGATCTTGAGGCTGAATCTCAGGTATGTGTAATTGCCTGGGATAATTCTAATATGCAGAGACATTTAAGAACTACTGGTCAGACACAAGAAGATCTCTGGATAGCTTTCATAGAGGAGAAAAAAATTGGCTGAATATTGACTGATTAATCCTTTGCCAGTCTAGAACAATTTGGGGGTAGGGGGCAATTATAGGAACAGGTGGAGAGGTAAGGGTGAATAAAGAGTGAAGAAGAAGGAGTAAAGGAACAGCTGGGTACAAATCCATTCTTTGACTTAAGAGTTTTACAACTGCTCTCTGCTTCTGAAGTCCTCTTAGTCCCCGGGGCCTTTTGTGTTTTTTTCTTTCTTTCTTTTTTTTTTCTATCTGCCTTTTTTCCCTTGCAAGACAGGAATTACAATACTCAGCCAAGTTCAGGATGTTCTGGACTTATTTAAGATAATGGCCTGTATCGATTGCGGTTCTCTCCCTGCAGGCCTCATAGGACATTGCAGCTTCAACTTTGACTTTAGCCTCATACTTCCCTAAATAGCTTCTAAATGGATTTTAAAATGTTCCTCCTAAATTACTTAAAGGCTTTCCTCAGTCACCCCATCAATTTCTAGAGAAGGAGCTCTTGCCAACTATCAAGATGTCGTAACACTTCACGAGCCAAGTAAAAATACAGCCCTTGCCCTAAAGCATTTACCTCCTTGAAGTGGGTGTGACTAGGTACTTAAAAATACATAAAATGCTATTATTTGGAATTGGATCTGGAGCTGCTGACTCCCTCCCTGACAGGAGAGCTGTTAACTACTTTACTGAGCATTTCATATACTTTCAATCCGACACTATGGTGGCTATAACATTTTATGTTGCTCAGAATAATAGGCTGTACTACTTTGAAAATCAACTGAAGAGGGTTGTTAAATGTTTTGGTTATTGTCTTAGTTGAATAATAAGAACACTAGCTAATGCTTTGAATAGCTAGCACTGTTGAGCACTTACTATGTGCTAGGTAATATTCTTAACCCATCTTATGTGTTGATTTATGAATGCTCTCAACAATACTATGAGAGAGGCAACTTATAATGTTCAACTTATGTAAGAGGAATTCATATTACAAAGAGATTGTGTAACTTGTCCAAAGGCTCTAGGCTTTTAAGAGGCAGAGTAGGGACACAGATCCAAGCAATGTGGTTGCAGTGCCTGTGTGTACAACACAGACAGACATGACTGGCATCTGCATCTTCACACCCTTAACATTTTGACACTAAATAAAATATTTTGTAAACTTTCAGTAGAGTTTCTCATACACAATAAATATTTATTACATATGCAGTATTGTTAATATTGTCTTGATATTTTAAAAGGGTGAGATGAATACAAATTTTTTTACTAGTCCTTTTTAAAATTTCTACAACCATTATTTCATCATTTTCCTAAAAAACTCTAAACTACACCTTTATGTGGATTCACCTCAGATATAAACTTAGAGCTCTGCTATGAAATAATTAGTCTAAAGTCACACAATAAAGACGTAGTATAAATGAATCAACATTAACTTGATTTTTTTTTTTTTCCTGAGAAATGGTCTTCCTTCTGACAAGGAAGCAGTGAGACTCCTCCTTTCGCTGGGGACATTTAAGAAGGTGCATTGTACCTAAAAAGAACTTTTGGCTGCAGAGTTCAAATTTTTCTTTATGAATCCAACATAGAACATAAAGGGTCCATAGACTATTGAACTAACAGACTCAATTGAGATAATAAAGTTTAAATTAACTATACTTCTCAATATTCACCCATGATTACAAGAAGAGTTGTATATGAATGCAGATTTGATCTAGGCAATTTGAAAATACAATACAACCCACCCACCCCTGCAAAAAGAGATCATGGAAAGTTGATGGTTCTCAGCTCGGACAGGTCAGCTTGATTACACAGATTAAAGATAGCAACAACGTCGCTGGGCACAGCGGCGCATACCTGTAGTCTCATCTGCTCAGGAGGATGAGGCAGGAGGATTGTCAGTTCAAAGTGTAAGGTCAGGCACTGGTGACCAAAAGGAGGCAGATTAAAAGCTACTGAACAAGGCTTTATTGAGATTCACTCCAGGGTGAGACCCTCCAGTTCAACAGAGTGGGTCTGGGGAATCTAGCTCAGGCTAAACCAGATTGGAATTTTTATTGGGTTTAGGGCAGGAAGGGAGGGCTTGGGACAGGAAAGGGAGGTTTTGGGAGTCCCTCGTCCTAGGGGGTTAGACAGGGAAGCTTGCTGAGATCCAGGATTGGTCAGGAGACACCACTGATTCCACTGATGACAGGTGGTTCTCTCACACCTGATTGGTGATTCTTTCTGAGCCAGGTTGCTGGGTGCTTTGTTTCCTTAGCCATCTCAAACCAACCTAACACAAAGCTAGGATTGCAAATAAGCAAGGCCCTAAGCAACTAATTCTGTCTCAAAATAAAAAGGGCTTGGGATATGGCTCAGTGGTTGAGTACCCCTGGGTTCAATCCCCCATACCAAAAAATAAATAAATAAATAAAAAGCAATGTTGAAGTAAAGTGCAGCACAGGTCAAAGGTAGAAGCCAAGTTGGGAAAGAGAACTTAAAGTTGCAGCACCTGAGGTTGGAACAGAGGCGCTGGGCCTCGTGATGCTTCAGAAGCTACGAATCAGAGAGACTATGAACAATCTATCATACATTCTAAATGGAATGCCTTAGTAGCTTAAAACAGGTAATTTGTAATATGTGTCTTATATGAACATAAACCATGCAAACATCACCAAATAATTGCTTCTTCCCTTGTCCACCTGCTTTGTCACTGGGGATTGAACCCAGGGGCACTTTACTACTGACCTATATCCCCAGTTGATTTTATATTTGATTTTTGAGATGACATCTAAATTAAGTGTCTCATATTCTTGGTAAATTGCTGAGGTGATCCTCATACCTCAGCTTCCAAGGTCACTGAGATAAAGGTCTGCATCATCTTTTATTTTTTTTAATACCCATAACCAGACTCCATTCTAAGTGCTTTATTACATACCTCATTTAATACATAAAATGTTATTATGTATCATGTATCCTAAACAATCATATTTCTGCATTTTGTAACTAAAGAAACTGAAACATTGAGAGATGAATCTATACCCACTTAGGTAATGCTAGGTATGAGATCTCATCCTACATTCATTTTTCATTCATAGTTTTCCTTAACCTATAAGGAAATAATAGATTTCAAAGAAGTCTTACAATTTAGAAAGGAAACTCGCTTTATTTTCTCTCTTCCTTCCATTCTTCTGTTTATTTTCTTTTGTACCTGCCTTTTCCTTTTTCTTTCTGAGTACTATTTCATGAGCTCAATAGTAACTTTCCTCAATAACAAAGACTTAAGCTGTTTGCATATTATAACTCTGATATTTACATATTATTACTCTGACTTTCCCAGACATGAGTGGCACATATGTACGTATGGCCTATGTAAGCCATGTTACAGTACATCCAGGGCTCCTGTCTTTCTTTTCCGATAGGTTCTCCAGTTCCAAGTAACAGGATGGGACCTGATTTATAAAGATAGCTCTGATTCCCCTTTGAATTATTTACTGATTTATTTTTGTTTTATTTTTAAGCACGGGTCTTTGGTAAAGCATGTCTGGCAATCTGCTTCAGAATTATGGCACTCCAGGGTCTGACAATGCTTTGAGAACTAAACCTCTTTAGTTATTAGACTTGGCAAGTTTGTTCTTCTGGTGGCTTGGCTGCTTGCTTGCTTTTGATGTGGTTTGCTATTTGTGTGGACTGGATTCTTTTCTTCTGATTTTAATACATCTCCCAATCCTATTTTTGGGAGATTTGATCAATAAGTCAGGGTGAGTTCAGGAAATTTGTATTAGCAGAAATTTCCATTGGTCATTTTGATGCACAGTAAGACTTGAGAACCAATTCCAGATACAGGTTAATATTCTTTAGTACAAAATGCCAAAAATGTCTCTTTTCAACACCCTCCCCCCACCCATGTATGTAGCATTGTCTTCTTCCATTGTGGTACAGAGGAAGAGAGGGAGGGTTTCCAATATTCAGAAACTTTATTTCACACTTGCTCCTATAAAAGATGAGAGCAGTTACACACACACACACAAAAAATGGTTCATTCATTTTTAAAGTGTCAGGTCTTTGCTGTTTCAGGATCCTTTATTGCAGAAGAACATTCATAGTTCTTCTAGTTCCCCTAATAACAATGCTAAAAATAAAATAAAATATTAAGAACCTTTATGCCTCTAGTCCATTGCCAACTTTAATTCAAAGCAGTATTAATTCAGGCCTAAGGCCCCTGGGAAAGACAACAGATGTCCAGACTTCTTTTCTTCTACATTTTATTTTCTCATGTTACATCAAGGCTTGCTAAATCTATTTAGTCCAGATTCAAGCCCCAGGCATCTCCAAATGTGTTAGCTTAATACTTTGTCTTCTCTTATTTGCATTCTTCATCAAGGATAAATAGTTTTATATTAAGAAACCACAATAAAGTGTTTCATGACAAGGAAAAGATTGATTCTGGGAAACTCCATCAAACACACAAAATTGATTTTTATCATTTGTGCTGAAGTCATAGAGTGCTTGGTGAAACATATCTGCAGAATTTTCTCTTTAGGGTTATTGGTGTCAAAGGGGTGTTTTCAGAATTTTCCTTGTGGGATCTCAGCTTGTGAGACAGAGAACATTATACCAATCAGTAGATTGTCAGGAATCCAGGATATAAGAAGGCCTAAAATATTTTAAAGAATACTAAAGCTTGTACTAAATTACCACTAGCAGTTGAAGAACTGTGCATCTACATAACCTTTGCTTTAATAAAGAATATTAAAAGAAAATTATCAGGTTATATAAAAATGGTTGTTGACAAACAGGACAATAAAATTATAACCTTTGACTTAACTTTTTTAAGAGAATTCTAGCAATCTGCTAGTTTACATGTAACTCAACAGAATGTGGGCTTCCAAGGACAGTCAGATTCAGACATGTTAAACTGGAGCTTTATTTCTCAAAGGGTTATCCAGCACCTGGGGTGCCTAGTCACTTGGCTGAAGATTGACAATAACAAAACTATTTCCTTAAAAATAATGAGATACCATTTGCCTTTTTCACTTTTACTCATAGAAGGTTTTTATGGTGAATTTGTGATATGTGTTACAGTAAAAGATTTAACTTGGACACAAGACAAGAATGTAGCTGTCTTCTTTTAAATGAAACACTAATGAAACTTTAAAAAATGCAAGTCAATGCTGCTTTTACTAGTTTCTATTTGTTTTAGAAAACATTTTCTTTGTAGAAATGTGAGATTTATGCTAGAATACAATGGGTTTTGTATAGTTATTTTAAATTGATATTTTAAAAAATATAACAGTGTAGATGAATAGTATGGTCAAAGTCGTTAGATATTATACACAAATTGTAATCATATTTTGGATACTCAACTGGTTTTAAGAGTACAAATGGGTCCTAGGATGAAAAAGTTTAAAACCTTATGTCATAGAAAATTAAATAGAATTGGTTAACCAATATACTGATATATCATTATAACACTAGAAGGACCTGTTTATTTTGTCTGAACTGCACATTTTGTACACTATTCCTTAACATAATTAAGGTCATAACCAAGTATCTGCTATAAAAGTAGAAACTCAATATTGTTTTCATTTAAATTCTTCTAGCCCTCCCTGATGAAAGGATCCAGCTACAAATTGACTATTATTTTGAGTGTAGAGTAGGAAAATACAAGTGAGAAACTTGCTAAAGTTTCTAAATTCCAAAGTTTGCTAAATTCCAAGCTCCTGAGGAAGCACCCAATATGGCCATCAAACCAATGAAATTTTGCATGTAAAATTTGAATACAAGCCAGTTCTATAGCTAGACAATTCTGCTGTTCATACAACAAACATTTTAAAAAGCCAATTACCCCATGGTCATTTTGATATCAATATAAATATAAAGAAACATAGACCAAGCCCTGGAAGAAGGATCTTGCTAACTAATGAGAGTAAATTTCCCAATGGGATGCCATTCTGTGTCTGTTGATGTGAATACTTCTAGGAGCTTCCCATTGTACCCCAAGCCCTGAATCACCAGCCTTTGTGAACAACCCAGGATCTCAGCCTCAAATTCACTTACTTTAAGAATTTGACTATATCTCAGGCTGGGTTAAGTCTTCTAGTTGTCTACATTATAGCACCCTGTACTTTGTATTTCATAGGACACTTGTACATTATGAAATATTTATGTGAATCTTTACTCAATAACACTGGTGAGTTTCTATCAGTGATGTTGGTGCAGACAGAAGAGCTGTCTCCTTTGTGTACTGCTTGTCTTAGATCCTTTTACACTCTGCATGCAGGAAGTGGAAGTCTACACTGAATGGAAAGAGAAAGAATGTAAAGAATATTAACAATAGGAAAATGTCAGTAATGGGGGGAATCTCTAAGTACAGAAACAAGTGTACGCCCAGCCTAAAGTGTAACAGAGAATACTGGGTGGCTTATTGTTCCTGGAGATTGAGGTATCTGATATATAAAAGAGGATAAAGGTGAAAATCATATTTCATCCATCTGAAGTCATAGATTTATTTCATTAGTTAATTTAGCTCCTGAATCATTAAGTTTTTATTCAGTATCCACTGCAAGTAAAAGATTTGTAAATGCTCTAATAAGTGAAAATAAAAACTATTGTTAATAAGAGTTTGTATTTCTGTTAGGGATGCAAAATATATTAACCTTGAAATCACATGGTAGATATTATGTAAAATATAAAGCAGGGTTTGGAAGTATCATTAATAAATCAATATAAATCTGAAAACAATTATGTGGAAAGTTGCTAATTCTTCTTATCAAGAATGATTTTTTTTTCAGATTTCATATGCTCAGAATGTAGCACAACACCTGGCAAGAAGTCAATGATCAGGAAATGCTTCCATTTTCAAATATGTAAGGAACAAAAGAAAGCCTAAAGAAGGATGAGGATGAGAACCAAGCTAATTTCTTGATGTAGAAATCAACACATTTTTTTGTCACCATCACCATCATTTCTATCATCACATTAACTATATTTGGTGAATTTCACATGTCCAATAGTTAGCAAGCATTGCACTATGTAATTTGCATTATTTGTCTTAAACTACCTACAGAGTTCTTCAAAGTAGGAAAACATCCATTTGCAGAAGTGGAAATTGATGATTAGGAATTTCAAGTTGCTTTTTCAAGGTTGATAACTGAATGCTTTAGAGCCTACAACACAGTGGAAGTTTGCCTGACAGAGTGACTATCCCATTTTCACTGCATGATAGAAAAGTAAATAAATAAATAAAATGTTGTAGCTCCACTAGTTTACAGGGTTTGTATTATGGGGGAAAAAAACTTATAAGTGAACAATGAGCCACAGAGCTCTATATTAGAAATAGTTCACCATAGATATGGCTTTCATATATGCATGGTATTGTTCCAATAGATACTTAGCTTTGAATATTATAAAAAATATTGTAATAAACGATGTTAATTTAAAAGTTATTAGTGCTTTACACTTATATGTAATTTGTGTGTTCATTTTGATATAATTATACACACATAGAATTTAATTTCTCCAATTCAGTCCCCAGGACTTCCTTTTTCTCTTCCCTATTCATTCCCCCTGTTCTTCTCTGTTCAAATAGGTTTTCTTGTATTTATTCATAGTTTTATTTTTAATGAGTGCGTTATAGATATATTTAAAGGTGAAATTCACAGTGGTACACTCACATACCCACATAGGAAACCTTGGTCAGATTCATCCCACTGTTCTTCCCTTTGCTTATCCCTCCTCCCTCCCCCTAAATCCCCTTCCTCTCCCTAATTGATATATCATTTTTTTTCATGGGTTAACTTTAAGTACACATATATATCAACATGTGATTCTTTGGAAAAATTATATGTTTAATATTAGATGTTAGACATCAAGGCTCTGGCCACTTGAAGGGTCAACTTTATTTGTACTTCATATTTTTTTTTTCAAATGTGAATTTGAAAAAAAAAGTAGTGAAATGTTTTATTAGCTACTAAAATATCAAATATAAATCCTTAACCACGTAACCTTATATAATGAATATTGACATTTGAGGTTATTCCTATTATGTATTTTAATATGAAAAGTGAAATACTAACTTAAAAAGTGATCATCCTCTAATGTGTAACGGGACATAAATATAATCGTTATCCTCATATTAAAGTAGTTTTTGATTTATGTTTCATCTATTAAGCTGCATAAAAATAGAGTTAAAATAAATTTCTTTATGCTCAGTTACTAAATTCTCCTATGCATTTCATTAAAATTAAGGATGGAAGAAAATATGAAACTGTATTAGAAATTGAGGACAATTAGGGACTCGTTATGATGGAAGAGTGAAATTGATTTGTTACTGTATCTTTTTGGGCTTCCATTTTCTAATGTTAATAATAAAATCTTTACTCTGACAAGGAGACTCATTAAAGTACTTCACAGGAAGGGTTATTCATTACTTCAAAAGTGTATTATCTGGAACTTATTCCCTTCCACTACCAAGATTTGTCATGTCCAAGAGATTAATGATGTTGAATATAAACTAGTGGGCTGACATCAGTTACCATGATTCACATTCTCAGTAGATTTATATGCCTAAGTGTTGTTCTTTTATTCCTTAAAAAAGTTCTCCTACAAATTATTACCTTTAGGATATTGTTGCTGTATACTGTGTAGACTATTTCTTTTTTTATCTTTTATTGATTTTATTTTTTTAAATACACAACAGCAGTGGAATGCATTACAATTCTTATTACACATATAGAGCACAATTTTCATATCTCTGTATATAAAATATGTTCATGCCAATCCATGTACTTTGTGTATTTTTACATTACAATTTTTAATACACATATAACCACAATTTTTCATATCTTTGTTTGTATATAAAGTATGTTGACACCTAATTTTAAGTCTACATACATCTACTTTGTATAATGATGTCCATCACATTCCACCATTCTTGCTAATCTCCTGCCCCCTCCCTTTCCTTCTCTCCCCTCTTCCCTATCTAGAATTCATCTAATCCTCCCATGCTCTCCCTCCCTAACCCACTATGAGTCAACCTCCTTATATCAGAGAAAACTTTTGGCATTTTTTTTTTTGGCGGGGGGGGGGGGATTGGCTAACTTCACTTAGCATTATCTTCTCTAACACCATCCATTTACCTGCAAATGCCATGATTTTGTTTTTTTCAATGCTGAATAAAATTCCATTGTATATATATGCCCCATTTTTAATCCATTCATCCACTGAAAGACATCTAGGTTGGCTCCACAGTTTAACTATTGTGAATTGTGCTGCTATAAACATTGATGTGTCTGTGTCCCTGTTGTGTATACTATTTCTGATAGAAATTAGTCTGATGTGAAATCATGATGAAAATATCTCTCAGAGTAAGTGTATAAATTACTGCTTCATATTCATATATAAATCAGAGGGTTAAAATGGCCTGGAGGAATCCTAAGGTGGTCATTTAGTAAACTTCCAGGCATCAGAAGATTTCCTGCAAGACTCAAAATTCAATGTCCATCCTACATCATGAATGCACCTAATGTTTGGACAAGTCCACCATTTCACAATATGACACAGATGCAATAGATTTCTATTTATAACCCCAAATAGAGAAGCTTGATGTGTACCTACATATTATCTCATAGTTTAATAGGTCAGAAGGTAGCACAATGAAATTATTTTCTCTGCTTAGGATCTTGCAAGACTGAAATAAGGTGTCAATGGGCTGAAATCCTCATTAGGTAAGTGGAGTTTCCTTGCCAGTTGGCCTAACTTGGTCCTTGTACTTTGCTGGGATTGAATTCTGGGGCACTTAACCACTGAGTCACATCCCCAGCCCGGTTTGGTTTTGTATTTAATTTAGAGACAGGATCTCACTGAGTTGCTGAGCACCTCACTTTTGCTGAGGCTGTCTTTGAATTTATGACCCTCCTGCCTCAGCCTCCTGAGCTGCTGGGATTACAGCCATGTACCACTGGAAACCAACATCACATGGCTCACTTCACTTTATCATTAAATCACAGGTTGAGCTAACATAACAAAACCAGTCTGGCACTGGCTCCAAAAAAGACTTGTAGACCAATGGTACAGAATAGAGGACACAGAGGAAAATCCACAAGAATACAATTACCTTATATTAGACGAAGGTGCCAACAACATATATTGGAGAAAAGATAGCCTCTTCAACAAACAGTGCTTGGAAAACTAGAAATCCATATGCAGAAAAATAAAATTAAGCCCCTATCTCTCTCCATGGTCAAACCTCAATTCAAAGTGGATCAAGGACCCAGGAATTAAACCAGAAACCCTGCACCTAATGTAGATCCAAATGTAGAAGAAAATGTAGATCCAAATCTCCATCGTGTCGGATTAGGCCCTGACTTCCTTATTAGGACTCCTATAATGCAAGAATTAAAGTTAAGAATCAATAAATGGGATGGATTCAAACTCAAAAGCTTCTTCTCAGCAAAAGAAACAATCACAGGTTGTTTTGAAACTTTCAGGTGCTTTGATTCTCTCTGACATCCTGTTGTGCCTTTTAAAGGCTTATGTGGCTATCTATAATGGACACACCTAGACAATTCAGGTTTATATCCCCTTTTAAAGCCAACTGACTAGTAATTTTAACTACATGTGCAAAATCTCCTTTGTCATCTAGGGAAATATAAACAAGATGTAATGCCCCAGGACAGGGACTACATGGGGACAGAAATCTACATTCTATCCTCCACAACTGGAATCTTGAAAAAGTTAAGATGTAATTTCTGTAACTCATTAAGTCACAATATTGTCCTGACTAAAAATACACAATGCCCAAGGTTTTACAAAATTATATGTGATAAATTTGTATTGATGGATCAATGAAAGAGGGTCTTTGTCTATTCGTTGTCAGTACCAGAATACTTGATTGGAGGCTGGATTGATCATCAAGATAAAAGATGTGACAAAAGATTAGACTCTTAATAGAGTATGTGTTGTCTCCCCCAAATATCAGAAATAAAGTGTTTAGTTTTAATTCTTTGATTGCTGCATCTCATATGTATACTATTAAAAAAGTAATTGAAAGGTTGAATCTTCCCAAGCATGAAATCCTTTTTAAAAGTGTAAAAAAGAATTGCCAAGTTGGAGGTTCACTTGTATTTCATTTAAATCTGACAACTGCAAATGAATAAAAGATAATCTGATTTTTGACTAAACTGTAAATGCCTTGAATTATTATTCTCATGTATTGAAATTGTTGACAATGCAAATAAGACATGAGAGACATAACTTTAACCCATGGGTTTTTAAATCTACATTGTATTAAGTGCATCCTGTATGAAATATAATTTTATTTCAACCTTAACAAAATTTTTCATTTAAAATTTTATTTATGATACTGGGCAAGAGGTACTTATAATTTAAAATATCCTGGTATGCTTTAGTGCAGTATATGGTATATAAAGTCATCTTCTTATCCATAGAGGGACACTTATCTTCATAAACTGCAATCTTAATTCTATATAGTCATTTATAAAAGTGTTTGCCTATAGAAAGAGAGATGTCAGGGTATAGTTTGGATGATTGTTTAAATTGTTCCAATCAGAAAAATATGTAGAAAATTCTCATCATCATAATGATGATATATATTCAGCCAAAGAAACAGATTATTTAGCACTCCTTATATACTAAAATACATAACTTCCTATGTTTTAATGAATTATTAACATGCCATATAATTTTAGTATATTTTTTTTCCTTTTTACCAAGAAAGAATGTGGGACTCATGAAGATCAAATAAAATCTTAAAGTCCTCTCATAGGTGACCCAAGTCTGACTCCTACTTATTCATTCATACTTGTTTCCTGTAAGTAGAGTCATTCATGAGAAATTTCATAATAAACTAGATTTCTCATGCTGCTTTTAAATTTTGAATACGTTTTTCTGTGTTCATGGAGATATTAAAATTCCCAATTTTATTTTTTTCATTGTTTTATTATTCACATCAAGACAGTTGGGTACCAAACTGTATCTGAATCTTTGAAATAACTGAGATAAATATCATATTATTTTGATAAGCCATCTTATTGAGTTGCCTGCAAAAGGCTTTTGCACCAGGTCTAAAGGTAGGTTATTATTATTTATGTTCCTCTTCCATTGACAAGAACCTTTAATATTTAACCCTGTCACATGACCACATGAACTACAAAGGTGGCTGGGCAATGCAGTCTAGATGAAGACACAGGAAAATGAGTGACCAGGTTTTTTTTGTCTGTTTGTTTTTGTTTTGTTTTATAGTAGCTAGCATAATCTATTACATATTTTTAGTACTTTCTGGTCCCCTTAATCAACTCCACACTTTCTTCACAGAAAAACCCTTCCTACCCTTTGAAGATCCATGGCAGGTATGTTTTCCTTCCTTCCTTCATCTCCCTAGAGAACTTTTATTGCATCTTGTGCATATTAATACAACAGAAATTTTCGTAAGATATTTGAGTCTCTTCCTCCAAACGGAACTTCATCTTTATGTTTCCAAAATTCTTCATAATGCCAAGAGTTCAAAAGTGTTGACTGAATGAGTACATCAAAGATTTGAAAAGCTTTAGTGTTCTCCAGATTGTAGGTACAATCACTACAGGGTATGTTTCTTTGAATTGTGCTGTTTCCATCTATCTTAAAAGTATTCTTTCAAATTAAATTTTGAGATAACCTGGACAAACAGGCCTCAGTAAGTTTCAATCTTCATCTTTCTACTTCTTCAAAACATCTGAACAAAATGCAATAGTTGGTAAATAAGTTTCTTGCAATTAAATAGACTTGGCAGTCCTTACTTAATAGTAGTAAAGGTCTAACATTTGTGCCTCATATTATGGATGGGATAATAATTGAATGAATGGGTGGATGAATGAGTGAGTACATTGCCACATTTTAGGAATCTCATTAGAAAAAAGTTCCTTACTTTTTCTTCTAAAAATAATACTATAAAAGGAAAGAATACAGAAGATTTTTTACAGAAGCAAATTATATTAATAGTCCTTTTTATTGAATTATTAAATAACAAAATTTAATAACTAGTATAATTAAAAAATGGTTATGGGTATAAATAATATTTTAGGATATTTTAATAACTATAATATACTCACAAAACACCTTTATTTCTAATTGCAAAATGTATAGATACTATGAATACTACTGTGGCTTTTCGCTTACATTTATATTCTGAAGGAAATGATTCATATCTGAAAGTTAATGAAGTATATTGTTTTCAGGGAACTCCATAGTTCATGATCCCTGAATTCTGTGTGGAGCTCAAGTTCAGTACTTCTGTGTAAAATCCTAAATTTTAAAAGAGAACTTTATCTCACTGAAGTTTTTACTTCCCCTGGTTTTTAAATAAAAAATTCTTTCACTGATTTATTTTTTATATACCAGAAATATTTACAAGAAATTTGTTTGCATAACTTTGTAGTCCTCACCACAATTTCTAGGCAAGACTAAATGTATTGTGAAGTTATTCTAAGACTACAAGTTCAGCAAGAGAATAAACAAGGACACAAACCCAAATATGTCTAATGTAAAGGCTGTTATCTTAAGTATTGTGGCAAATGGTTATATGATGTTACATTCAAAAACATCTGCATACAGATGTCTCTGCCACATCAAAACTTTACTAAAAACTGGGTCAAATATCTATTTTTTTCTTTTTCTTTTTGAGATAGGAGTCTCACTAGATTGTCCAAGCTGCCCTCAAACTTGTGATCTTCCCAAGACATCCTCTCCAATGCATTGGATTACAGGTCTGCACCACCACACAATGAAAATTATGGAGCATATAATTTTCTGTTACTTGGTTTTGTTGTACAAAAAATCAGACTAACATCAAATTAGTTACTTCTGTGAATACACTTCACAATCTTACATCATTACATAACCAGTAGCAAAACTTATTCAGAAACACTTTTCCTTGAATTTAGATTATAACAAAAGCATTTTTAAAGTAAACTACTTAAAGATCAAACTATACAGATCAGTAAAGTTGTGCAATTGTTCAGTGTGTTTTATTTCCAATTGTAAATTTTGAAGTTTACATTTAGATGCCAATTTTTTAGTTAAATTACATAAAGCATTAATTATATTTTAACCACTTTGCTAGGAAAAAAATGATACACTGTTTCACCAACTAACTCAATTCAATTTAATTCTTCTACAGAGAAACACCAAATACAATCCTTTTTATCAATGAGTTTTTGCTAAATAATGTATTACCACAAAATTTAAGGTCTTAGGTAAGAAAACTTTATTTTGCTCACTATCCTGCATGTTGGCAACTTGTACTGGGCTGAGGTGGGAGGTCCTTTTGGTCTTACTTGCTAACTTATGAATCTGTGGACAGCTGAGTGAGAGACTGAGGGCAGGATGTTCTGCAATGGCCTTAGGTGGAGCACCTTATTTCTGTTTCATGCAGTCTCTCCTCCTATGGCAAGACTGCCTAATGGCTGATTCTAGTGGGAGCTCAGAAGACTAGAATGCCAGTAAGACTGCACACAGCAAAGACTAGGCTCAAGAGGTTTCATATTGGAAACTGACTAGTGGTCTTTCATGTTACATCTGACTAAGAAGTTGTCTACATTTTATCTGTGTCCTGAAGATTTCTGTGAGTCTAAATTGATAATGAAATTCTTAATCTGGCTGAAGAAATTTCTAGGAAGCATAGTATTTAGACGGTGTCATGGGTATTGCTGGTGTTTTTTAACCAACATTTTTGTGATATTTAGGAACAGAAAGCAGAGCCAAAAGATTTGAAAAACTTGAATTTGAAAAGAGGGAGTAAAACTAAGGCTAAGGAAGTTGTGGCTGTTAAAGACATTATTAACACTAAAGTAATGCTAGCCTGGAGCCTGTAATCCCAATGGTTCTGGAGGCTGAGGTTGGAGGATCACAAGTTCAAAGCCAGCCTCAGCAATGGCAAGGCACTAAGCAACACAGTGAGACCCTGTCTCTAAATAAAATACAGTCCCTTAGTTCCAAGAAAAAAAAAAAAAAAGAAAGAAAGAAAAAGAGTAAAGAAATGCTGAAGACTGATAAGAAATTTGGTTTGAGGGCATTTTAGAAATTAACAAGACCACACCCATCTCAGGGTCCATGGAGTAACAATGCAAATTGTTTTAAGAGACTAGTGTGCACTCAGCTTGGTAGGGCAGCCTAGGGAGTTGTTTCACCATGCTCAGCCACCCAAGCATTCAGAGAGGCAGGGATAGCTGTGGTCCCTAGAGGCTTGGCTGCTGCTCCACCTGGCAATAGACCTTGAAGACAAACATGAGGTGCTGGTTCTGCAGGAATGGAGGATGCTAGAGTTAGGGGGGTCATGGAGGCTTCCATTGGGATTACAAAGGAAAGCCTGGGAGGCCAGGCATAGTGCCATCCCTCCGTGATGTCCCTGATAGGAAAATGCGTGGAGATATGAGGAGGAAGCCAGATCTGCAGTAGAGACGTTTAAGATTAAGAAATGCCACCACCATGGAACAGCTGCCAAAGAAACCTGTAGGAATCAATCAGAGACAACAGAGAGGCCACATGTGTTGCAACTAGCAAAGCATAGGGCAAAGCTATACAAGCATTTAGGATAGAACATCCCAATTACAAGTCCTGCAGATACCAGACATGGAACTATGGGACTTGTTTGCCCAGCTGAATTTTGGTCTTTTTTTTTTTTTTGTCGCATTTCTTTTTTCTATGTGTGTATTTCTTCAAATGAAAAACTTCAGATGTTTACTACGTGCCTTTATATATAGGGTGTTTGTAACTTGTTTCGATTTTTATAAGGCTCACTGAGAATTTGCCTTCAGTCTCAGTGGAGAATTTGGATTTGGACTTTTGGGCAATCTTGGAACTTTTGAAATTCTGGTGACTCTTGGAAATGTTTTAAATGTATTTTTCACTATGAAATGGGCATGAGCTTTTGGAGACCAGGGGTGGAATGTTGTGGTTTAGATATGTGTTGGGTGTGTGGGGGACTCCCAGTTGACCTTAAGTTTCCTTCTTAGAGGAACATCACATAATCCCTTACCCCTCCCCCTCCTCTCCAAAGGGTGCCAAGCCTAAGGGTGTCAAATTTAAAAGTTTTCCCCACATGACACAGTGTCTGCTCCCTGTTCCTGAGTCACCCTGTCAATCAGCACCCGCCACATCACCTACGCAACTCACCTACACAACCCCTTCTTAAGCTGAAGCTTGTGAGCTCACTGCCCTCTTCCTCCTCTTTTTTTCCTCTTTCTCTCTGCTCTCCTTCTCTTTCTCTCTGCCCTCCTCCTCTCCTCTCTCTGCTATCTGCCTCTCCTTTTCTTCCCTTCGAGCAGCCCCCCCAATACAATCTCTTGGTTGAATCTCCTTCTCCAGTGAGTCACTTGCCTTCCAGTATGTGTCCCCAAAAAACTCTTATGTAAGACGTTGGAAGAAGGTTTGGAGGTGCATTCATCTCCTGACAGGGATTAACAAAGTGCTAACTGCAGGTTGTTAAGATGTAGCTGGAAGAGGTAGGTCCCGGCAGATGTGTTTTTTGGGTACATATTTGGTGATCTGAGCTTAGTCTTTCTGTGCTTCTTGATGCTGTCTTTCACCACACCCTTCTACCATGATGTTCTACCTTACCTCAAGGCCTAAGGAATGAAGCCAGCTGTCCATAGACTTATATCTCTAAAACCATGAGCTGAAAATTAAGCTTTTCCTTTTCTAAAACTGTTATTCTTAGGTCTTTTGTCACAGTATCATAAAAAGCTATCACACACACACATTACACACACACACACACACACACACACATACATTCCCTGTTTCATAAACTGAAAGAGTTTAAGATTAGTCAAAACAAGGGAATAATAGAAAAGGCTCTATGGAGGAGGGTGATAATTAAGTGAATAAAAGTGTATATTACATTTCAAAGGCAGCGAAAAAGACATAGATTTTGGTGGCAAACACATTTGAATCTGGACATTATGGTGCAGATCTGTAATTCGACCTACTTGGGATGCTGAAGCAGGTGGATCCCAGGTTTGAGGGCAGCCTGAGCAATTTAGCAGTCTGTCTCAAAATTTAAAAAAATAAAAAGTAAAAAGTGCTGATGCTGTAGCTCAGTGATAGAGCAAGGAAGGTCCTTACCATGTGTAAGGAAGGTCCTGGATCCAATCCTCAGGACAGCAAACAAACATGCATATCTGAGTCTTTCTTAGAGACAAAAAAAAAAAAAAAAAAAACCAACTTCTAGTACAGGAGAACTAAATTCTCCTTCCCTATTTTCAGATTTCGTAGGTTCCTATCTCTCTCTGGATTGTATATCTCCCAGTTGTGTCCAAGTGATTTCTTCTGAAGAATGTGATGGGATTCTCAGCAGTATTTCAGTCCTATTGCTTAAGTACTTTGCTGCCAATTTCTTTTTATCTTTCTTCCATGGCTTTGTTTCTATTTATTTTGCTTTTGCTTTTGCTTTGCTTTATATTTTATTTTGCTTTATATTTCTGGGATATGCCATTGAATCATTTTATTATGAGTTTGCCATTTGTTTTTCACTATAATTAGATGATTCCAAATATATGCCAATCAATATTTATCATGTAATAAAACTTTGCTTTTGTTTTTCTCATGAAATGGTCAAGAATGGTATCATAGATATTTATGCATAGGCTGGAGAAAAGTTAAACAATGAATATTTTAAAAATCTCATGCCTAGTGAGAACTAAGAATAATATTCTTTTGTTGTTGTTGTTGTTGTTGTTGTTTTCGGTAACAGGGATTGAACTCAAGGGCACTCAATCACTGAGCCACATCTCCAGCCCTATTTTGTATTTTATTTAGAGACGGGATCTGAATTGTTTAGCGCCTTGCTGTTGCTGAGGCTGGCTTTGAACTCATGATCTTCCTGTCTCAACCTCTAGAGCTGCTGGAATTACAGGCATGTGCCACAGCACCTGGCAATAATATTCTTTTAATGAATTGTGGACAGGGATATGACTGGATTGGTGATGTTTAAAAAAGTAGTTAGAGACTGTCAATTTAAATTCATAAGAAAAAAAGAGATGCCTCAAGGACTATTGGAGCAAAGTTTAAACTCTCATAAATGGTTAGACAGGACTTCCTTTGGAATGACCATGTCTTACCCATGTCAACATAAAATAAAGCTTTGGCATTAAGTTGAGAAATATAGTCCAGATATCTGGGGACAGAAACTGGAATTAGTCAAGCTGGATAGTAGGGATTCAGGGGGTATTCTAGAAAAAGAAAATAGAATGGAAATTTACTGCATGTAAAGATCTTGTCAGGAGATAACATGAAAGAGGGAGTATCTGAACTAATACCCACGGGTAGAGAAGGAACCAGAATTGCCAGTAAAGCAAATCATAAGTGTTTCAGAGAAAGAAAGGGTATAGTAAGATGCAGAAAGCAGCAAGACCAATGCATGAGTGATGAAGAAAATGTTATGGGGTGTTTCTGGAAGTGTAAGCATTTAACGTCTGCTCTTGTCTGCCGTAGAAGTCTGGGTTTTAAATGATGAACAAAATGAAGGGATATGGCAGCTAGGCTGCTTCTAGGCTGCATCTGCTGATGAGCTACAATGTATTTCCTGTCCCATGTGTGCTTGGTTTGATCAGAGGGTAGACGGCATACATCTTCACTTCACAGGCATCATTGACTATAGCTCTAAATTAGTGACATTAAGGCAGTTTCTCAACCTTCACTACACATTTAACTCACCTAATGAGGTTTTAAAACCCAAATGTTCAAGCCTTACCCCAAATCAATTAAATCATCATCCTAGGATTGAGGAACAAGCATGTGAATTTTCAAATCTCTGCCCTCACTCCATTTAGCCAAGGTTGAGAATCTCTGTTGTAAAAGTTGACAATTTTCACAAGGCTTTTATGGAGAATCCAGCTAGGTAATTTATGTAATATTTCTAGATTTCATCCTACTGTCAAAACTACTACAATATGCATCATTCTATGTCTCTTGAAGGGTTTGCTGCTTTTGTGCTAGACCAGGAATATCTGCATAAAATATGATTAAGAAGCCTGACCTGGTAGAACCTCCATAGATCAGGCTAGAAAAACCCATTCTTAAGAAAAAAAAATACCTACATATTTATTACCAGGTAAAAAAGAAAAGAGAGACTCTTTTCCAAACAAAAGTTAAGAAAATTTCCATAAATTTCATATTAGATATTTGAGAGTAAATGTCTATGGAAATAAAATGGTAGCTTTCACCTAAAAAGGGACTGAGTCAGGATCAGCAAGCACTGGGGCAATGATCAAGAGAGTTAATGCAAAATTCCTGAGAATTAGGTGTCACTTAGGTAATTGCATATTTTACTCACATTCAAACATCTTGTTCTTTTTTTAAAGAACTGAAATATGATTAAATGGCACTTTAATTGTAATTCAGAAACTTAAAATCACTTCATATAATCATTTTTAAATCACCTTAAAATACCATTTGATGGCAAATTTAGTGATAACAATGCAACAAAGAAAAAAGTATATGCATGGAAAATGAAGGTAAAATCCTGAAATATCTTTTATTTTTTTTCTATTACAAAGTTAGGGGGAAAATATTACTTAAAGAAGCCACAAAGTATATATACAGATACAAAACTTTTGTCAGAATTGATAAAGTAATATATAGATCATTCTATACAATTCATGTAAAGTTCATGAAAGAGGGAGTATCTGAACTAATACCCACAGGTAGAGAAGGAACCAGAATTCTCAGTAAAGCAAATCATAAGTGTTTCAGAGAAAGAAAGAGTATAGTAAGATACAGAAAGCAGCAAGGCCAATGCATGAGTGATGAAGAAGAAGTTATGAGGTGTTGCAGAACGATTCACAAAGTAGCCAGAAATAGGATTAACCCTCTTATGAGGATAAAGCATTAGAAGCATTTTAGAAACAGTCTGTCCACTTCTTTCTTCTCATAAGACAGGAAAGAAAATTCTGAGCTTCCCTTTGGGGACAGAGCAGAAGTGATGGGAGAAACTGAAAGGTATCTATGAGCTGTATTGAAACCTGTGATTCAAGTGGATGAAGATAGAAATCCTTCAATAAGGACTTGGGTTTAGGAAGCACCAACATGTGACAGGTGCTGGGGAGCAAAGCATGAATCAGACAGAGGTCTCTGTCCTCCCATAATTGGCCATACATCATGGGCACAATGAAGTGTGAGGCAATGTGGAGTGCTGTGGTGAACCTACTTGATCCAGATGGCCAGGACAGACTCCATGGGAAAGGAGCTCTGTAAGACCTGATAATCAAGAAGCACCTATCCAAAAGGGATTTTGGGGAGAAATTAGAGGGACAAGTTCCAAAAAAAAAAGAATGCCTGCCTCAAGGACTCGAGAAAGTCAGTACAACTGAGGACTGAAAGGAGGTTAGAATACTTAGGATAGAGTTGAAAGACAAAGGGAGAAAAGAAAAGTGAAGAAGTAAAATAGAGAAAATCTATGTTACCTTGTTGAGGGGTTCACATTTAATCCTAAGGAAAATGTGAACTGGTAAAAAAAAAAAAATCAAAGGAAGAATTCAAGTCATCAGATGTGTATATTAGAAAAAAAATTATTCTGGCTTTGGTTTAAGAAAGAATTAGAGAGGGAAGTAAGACACTGTTTAGAGGAGTCTTGAAGGGTGAAAGTGGAACTTGGATCTGAATGAAGAAAAGACAGATACAATGGATATTTTGGAGGTAGAATAGATGATCTAATGATGGACAAATCTGACATGAAAGCATAGGGACATGTCACAAATGACTGCAAGTATCTGACAAGATCTACAAGAACAGATTGTTTTTTGGATTTCAGAAGATTAATTCCAGGATCCAATATTAATGCACTAAGTTTACAGAGAAATCTTCACAAGTCAGGAAATGACTGAAGTACTCGTTTCTTTCTTTGGATAACTTGTCTTCATGACTCAATTCTGTGAACTGCATGAAAAACTAAAGTGAAAGAACTAACAAACTCTACAACACTCAATATTCAAGGCACCATTTTTAGTAGGTGGTTGTGTGAGGAGTGAGGGAGTTTGTATCTCATTTGGATTGAACACCATTTAGGGAACAGAAAAGAAGGGCTGAGTTTCTCATGCAAGAGGAAAGTACTAAAAATGAGCTCATAATTTGACTCTGGTTTTGGCAAGAACATGCCATAAAATTGAGACAGCTGTAGCTTCATGGATTTGTGAGCAGAGGGATAATAATAATAATGTTTGTATTGGCTCTAATAGGTATTGAGTTTTGAGCATCAAAATCAATTTTAAACAGCAATGGCTAGTGGGACAGGGCATGCTTAGTAATAACTTACATAATCATATGAATCTGATCCTCTGGTCTGAACATCTTTCGTTTCTGCCAGGCATTACAGCTAGGAAAAACTGGACAGTCTAATAAGTCAATTTATGGTCCCAGCAAAAGTAGATTGTATAGAAAAGGTGGAGAATGAAATATTTCTGAAATGTGCTAATAATCATTATGTGCCAAAGAAATCTAGCAGCTTTAAAATCAATTCTAGAAGCTTGTTAGGGAAATTATAATGTCAAGTTCAAGTTTAATAAGAACAAAGTATTCTATCACCTCTGCAGTGAAAAAGGTATAAGAAACAAAGATCAGATTTCTGTCACAATTGTTTCAGGTGTTGATTTTGGAAGCTTCATAAGAATATTTTCACTATTCAAAGTAAGTAGTGCTGTGTTTATAGGAAAAGCAATTTGGTGTCTCGTTTTGGCAACTGTGAAAAAGAAATACAAGAATAAAAGGCATGCTACTGGGGAAGTATCCATTTTCCAAATGCAATCTCCTTCTTCATTCAAAGTTGTTTAGAACATTCACATGTGAACTCAGACAACATTTAAAGCTTCTTCTGAGCAGACAGCCAGGGACGAAGAAACATTGTCTGTCCTAAAGCAGCATAGAATTCCTATAAAGAACAGTTACAATGAGAGGATTGACTAGGAAAAGAAGCCAAGAGCTACAGCATCTAAAGGAGAATACCTGCCTACCTGAAGAAATGGAAGAAGATTTTACTGAGGTGACAAAGAACAGGGTCATGATGAATATAAAGGTCACCAGAGGAATATGTAAAACAAAGGGCATCCCTGGTCCATGTGAAGGTACTGATAGTAGAAAAGTTTTGAGGAGTTAAATTTTCACACAGAAAGGGCCCCAGCCCATATTGTAAAGAACTGTTTATTCCTTGTTAAGGAGTTTCAACTTTACACTACAGAGAATAAAGTATAGTGGGTGTGGTGGCCCATGCCTGCGATCCCAGAGACCTGAGTGGCTGAGACAGGAATCAAGGTCAGCTTCAGCAATTCTGTGAGAACCTGTCTCAAAATTAAAAAATAAAATAAAAAGGGGTGGGGGCTATAGCTCAGTGGTAAAACATCCCTGGGTTTAATTCCTCAGTATAAGTAAATAAATAAATGGAAAAGAAAAGTAATATTTAGTGGGATAAAGATAATATAATGACCAATTTTTTTTGGTAAGATGCGTAGGTGATTCTGAGGGTGTCATCACAGGATAGAGAAAAATGGTAGTTGAGAAGTGACAGAAATTGACAGAAGATCCCAATGAAAAAGCATAAGGGCAGAAATTCAAAAGCAGTTACACAGCCAGGAGAAGTCAGGGAAGAAGAAATGTCATATAAAAATATCTGCTTAGCTCAGGATCACTCATAATTCATCACAATGGATTCCACAATATAAATGGAAGTCCACAGTCACACCCTGCCCTTGCACTACTGGATTAGCAAGGGTGGTGGTGGGTTTGATATTTGTTCAGGGATTTCACACGGATTTTTGGTGTCATTCCTACATTCACCCTTGATGTTTTGTCTCTGATGGTGTTAAAGAGGAAAATTCTATGTTAAAAATGAAGGGAATTATTTTACAAAAGAATTGAATGATTCAGAACAAATGAAAGAAAGAGGTTTACAGACCTAGAACAGCAGGAGTTTATAAATGAAAATTCATGGTAGACAAGCTGAGTTCCTTCCTTTGATAAATTCTCAAAATTAATGGATAGAAGGGAAAATGTGATATATTTAGGCATTAGCAAAACATCTGATACTATGTCTGATGATATTTTACTTGCAAATTTGTTTTAAATGAGCTTAGATGACAAGAAAATCAGTCAGATTAGAATTGAGGAAAGGCTTATAAACAAAAAGTAACAAATGCTGGGTCTGGTTGTATTTAACATTTTTATTAAAGATCTGGAATCAGGGAGTAAATGGCATATTAATAGAAATGCCAAATGCCACTAAATTTACAGGATTACAAAGTGTGCAGATTGCAAACTGAAAAGAGGGAAAATTGACCCAAATATACTAAGGATTTAAATATGAGCAGAAGAGAAGATCAGAGTCAACTTTTAGTAATCAGTCACAAAATCATTTAAAATGGGGGAAGTGGCAAAGAGAGGGAATGAAATATTAGAACAGATGAGGTCCAGTTCCAATTCGGATAACGCTTCTGTGAATGACCTTGTGCACGTCATTCAACACTTCTGTAACACTTGCTTTCCAAAAATCACTGTTAAGAGATTGTTCCAGTGTCTATAGTTCCTTGCATCCTTAAAATTATTTTTTCAGTTTCCCTCACCTCTTCTCCTTTCTGTAAGTCACAGTGATTCATTTATACCAAGTGCTTGCTTAGTAAAAGTCTCCTATGGCTTCTCTAACTGGGATCGTTAACATTTTTAGGACAACAGAGTGTATCTTTATGGATCCAGATCCTGTCATACTTGGTAATACTAGTTTACATCACCACCCAAAATTAGAAAGGGACTCGCTGAAAATTCAACATTTGTATGTCACCCCCTGATCTCACCATGACAAACACCATCAGGTGGGATTTGAAATGTGTAATTCATACTGTTCTAGAAGGACAGAGTGGATGCTGTCTAGTACCATCTCACACTAAGTGACAATTTAGGGGTTCTTTATAATATTGCACTTTTACAACTCATGGAATTGTTAATCATGTGATTTTAAATCATGACACCTTGATTTAAATGCATTTTTGCTTGTTTATTTACTTGTCAATGGCGGTTCATATATATTGACTCATTG
Organism: Callospermophilus lateralis; assembly: GCF_048772815.1. NCBI lineage: Eukaryota > Metazoa > Chordata > Mammalia > Rodentia > Sciuridae > Callospermophilus > Callospermophilus lateralis. The sequence goes on from NC_135306.1 coordinate 143,113,380, forward strand.
AAGTCTAAACCAATCCTGGGGAAAAAGACAAAACCAATAATATTATTCTCATTTAGTATCAAAGAAAACAGTGATATATAGTGTTAATGTCATGACCATGGTTATAAAAGTCGTTTGTATCAAAGTTTTAAGTAACACTTTCACTTATCTGGCGGTATTTATATTTTATTGCAAAGAATACTCACACAATTTTATGTAGTCATATTTCCAGGTCCTTGATGACATGAATGAGTACAAGAAGATAATTTATTCTAAGCATTGAGATGATAAGCAGCTTGAAGATAAGTTACGTGTAACATATTAGGGTTGGGAGTATAAAGAGCATATGTGATTTCTAATATTATGCAAATATTAATGAAAAATTTCACGGCAACTTCATATGGACACAGAGTTTCTTCATGAAATGCAGAATAAATCATGAGTCTATTTAAAAAGACCCTGACTACATTTCTGTTTTGTTTGTTTGTTTTTTGTTTTTTGGTACCAGGGACACAGAAACACTGAGCCACATCCCCAGGCCTATATGATTTTATTTTTTTTTACTTATTCAAATTTGTTATATATGACAATAGAATGCCACCACCCCAGCTTCCTGACTACATTTTTGCATGGCTTACAATATCTGCTAACATACAGCTCCATTCTTATTCCATAAAATTCTTTTCTCAAAAGTATGTCCACCATTCTCCAGTCTGAATGAACCAATATTTTAAAAATGCTATTCACTTGGAAGTTCTATGAGGCAGAGCATCAGACACCCTGGCAGACTCTTTGCTTTATCTCTACAACTAAGGACAGTTCTGGGAAAAAAAAAGAAGTCATTTAAATGTTTGCTGAATTAATAAATGTTTCTATGCTACCTATCAAATGAAATCATCATTTATTTCTCATAGAATCTTTCTAAGTTTTCTGTTATAATTCAGACCAAATATTTCTTTGCTTCTTGCAAATATGTTTTTGTTTTCATTTAATTTGTAAGGTTTTCAACGTCACTGATTAATTTGTTCTATTTTTAATAACAATACCTCCCTCAGTGCCCTGTTGTGAAAATGTAAAAGTACAACAGTGACTGATAAATAGTAGGTGGCTAATGGATATTTATCCATTCAAATGGTTTATTTTTCTACAAACTAAAGTAAATAATATATGATGTTAATGTAAAAAATATGATTCTAGAACCAAGGAGAATGTTCTTCACGGTGATTATTCTACTGTCCTATTAGAAAAATCAACATAAAAATTTTTGAACTGCTATGGATTTTAAAGTTCTTTGAAGACAATACATTACTTTGAAGCCATGGCTATCAGACATTATTTTTCTTTAAATTAACTCCTTATCTTATGCCTGAAATCTTAAGAGGCAAAATATTTAAAGAGTTGCATAAATGTGTTTGAAGATACATCCTTTACTCAGTCTTTGTTTTGACCTTCTGTATTTGTCTTTTAACCATAAAAATCTCACAGTAGTATGCAGTGAGTTAATTTTTGCCTGGATGAGTGCTGAAAGAGGGTCTAAGAATCAGCTAGAATAGGTTCCTTTCTACTCTAAAAACCTCTACTGCCATTCTTCTCTGACTTTTTAGAAATTTTTATTAGCACTGTTTTTTTCCGTTACTGGAATGACCACTACTAACTTGGCATTAGCTTCTATAGAGGTCTCTCTTTGTAACCTTCATCTGTAAGGTTTTTGCTTTGGTTTTGGAAGCTTGAGAAAACTGCTAAGTGGATCTCATCGTCTCGGACCCAACTACTCTGCTTTCCATTAGTGGCACCAGGGAGTCTTAGAGCAGGACAGCAGAATTCAAAATACCAAGAGATCAAACTGCAGTGCAATTCAGTGTTTGCTGTCCTGAGTGATAGAGGACAACTGATGATAATTTGATAATGAATAGAAAGCAACTAACCAGAAAAGGACCAGTTAGGCAAATGAAGACAAAGAGGTACCAAAGTAAATGGCAATAGTAGAGATATAGTTTTGAAATGATCGCAAACAAGGAAAGAGCTATATGGTCTTGAGATAAATCATGAGTAATCTATTTTGGTTCATTCCTTATTCAGTATCACCTTCCTTTTCTACCCACCACATCTACCACCAGTCCTTCACCTCCATAAGACTTATTATTTATATCCCACAAATTACCTGCCCAGTACCTGCTCAGTTTCTGAGTGAGTTTTGACACATGACAGAATGAGAAATAGTTACAAAAGAATGAATGTAATTGGGAGTTGGTAATATTTATTAGCACCTACTTTCTTTGATGTGGATAATTGATATTTTCTTCTTTTTAAATTAGTTATTATACCCACCTTGGCCATAATCCCTTCCTGCGAGACTGATATCTCTAAACCTCAGAAATGGTGAAGATAGTTTTCAAGCCTTCATACTTCTCTATTCATGAAAATAGTACAACATATTTGGTTTCATCATGCCGGAATTACAGTTCACTTAGTATTTTACTTTCCACTGCCTATTTATCTCCTTGAATCGATGAACTTTTTGTCCACATGTGGATGTTTCTTTTTAAGAAAATGACTTCTGATAAGTATCTGCTCAGTTCCTTTGCCCATTTGAATCTCACCATCATGTACATCCCTAAGAATGGGGTCTTTATTAGAATAAGATATATTCATTCCATGCTTTATAATTATGCCAGAATGAATTTTACTGGCATATTTAACCAAAAAGAAGAAAGAAAAAGAAAAAGAAAAAAGGCTTCTAATGTTTGTCGCTGGCCATGTGATCTATTACTACTGCAAACAGGATCCTTGAACTATATTTCCATCCCAGTTCCATAACTTAAAACTTAGGAAGAACTCAGAGAGCTCTCCTCGTTAATTATGAAATCATATTTTATCTTATCAAATCGATTTTATTGTGAACATTTGTTCACATCTTCTTTTTCTAATGATGCATGAAAAGAATGTAAGGGTAACCTTTAATAGGTAAGAGGGTCTATAGTACATTAAGTTTTCTAGTCATTTACATATGATCCTATCCTCATTGGCAATACTTTAGCCCACTTACTATTTTTCATTCATTTAAGTCTTTTATTCCGTTACATAATAATACTAGATTTAATCAGTTATGAAATGTCTAGAATATAGCCAGAAAGCACAGAAAAAATACCAATTAATTGACTTTAGCTTTAGTATCTGCCAGAGGTATTGTGTGGGAAAAGTGCCCTTCCATTGCCCATCACCTTCAGAAAAGGTCTCTCATATCTATACTTAGATACGGTTCTGATTCTAATCAGCAGATTCTATTATAGGCCTTTAAGTTAAAAAAAAAGAGAGAGAGAAAGAGAGAGAGAGAGAGAGAAAGGAAAAAAAATGCTGATGAAGGCCATAAAAATAAATGAGGCTTCTTGCTTCTTGACATCTTTAGCACTTTCCGTGGCTTCTGAGTGAGCAGCAGTGGCAGACAATAGCTAAAAGATTGTGTGTAAGATAATGAGAAAAATAAATGCATCCTCAGATGCAGCCAACAGGAACTGCTGTTAACATTCATTATCCAAGGTCCTGAATGCTCCCAAGATGATGTTATTAATTTGCAGAATGAACTAAAAGGTGTGAAAGGAAGCTGATGTTTGCTTATAATTTTCTTGACCATCACTATGATTATGAACTAAGGGGGGTCAAATATATTATTACTTTGGTACTGTGTTTCTTCTTATGGAGATGATGTCAGCAGGCAGTGTTGTGTCAGCATATAGCTTTATAACCATTGGAGAAAAGGCAAAGAAAATATGCAGATGTGTTTACTCGTGTCCAGCTTCAGGCAGCAATTCTGATCAATATTCAACATGCGATTTACAGGCTTTAGCAAGGTTCTCTTTTTTCCACCTTCCTAACTACATAACTATGTGGTCTATTCTTGTTTCCAGAGCCTGAAAAAAAAACATTTTGATTGTGCTGATTTAGTCACAGGATGAATTATTTCATTCAAAGATGGACAAAAACAAAATCTAAAACAAAATCCAAAAACATTTCTCACACTAGTTTCCTTAGGTTTTGACATATCTCAAATCTACAAAGTGGACCCTTTTCATTTATCATAATACATCTTACAACCCATTAAAATAAGACCATATTTGCCTTATTAAAACTTCTAACATAATACAAAATAATTCATATTTTAGACACCTCACCTAAGTTCTTTTTTTTTTTTTGCATTTTTTGAAGTTTTAATCACATTCTAGACACCAGATATGGAATCCTGAAATCCTATCAGAGGATAATTAAACCTGCTTATCTGGAAAAAGCATAATGATAAGGAAAAGGTATTGATCTAGAAAAACATTTCACAATGTGTACTGCTTTTATAATACTGAGACAGTATTTTCCTTTTCAACTATCATTCCCTTCTGAGTATTCAGTTTTTACACCCCACACTATGAGGAAAAGCAGAAATCACAGTGGGGTTGATGAAGCAACTTAACTGTCAACTGAGCATTCACAATTCAGGTGCCTTAACTGGTTTCCTTTCCCTATCATTCATTTGGTAATCATAAACATTTTGATTAAAAATAATATCAGGTGAAATAAATCTTACCAGAACTTGGTAGGACAATGGGTTCTAATATGACTAAATACTCTCTCCAAGGCACTGATACAGAAGTTCTTACTTGCAGCTTAGGAGTCCATACACTTGTAAATTTTTGCTTTATTCTGATGTATACATCAGCTAACAATTTATGACAAAGAAATATCATCTGTATGCACACACTCTACCAGCTATAGAAAATATGCATTTCTCTATTCTTTAACAGAATACCAATAATGCTTTTTTCCTCAGTAATTACTTATTGAACAGAATTTTAGCTGTAGAGATTAAAAACAAAAATCCCAACAATTATTTGGTACTGTTTTCATAGAATATTATAACAAACTGTGGAACCATGCAGAAGAGAAAATATTTCATCTTCTACCACAGTTTTCTTTACCACAGAAAAAGAGAAAATGATTAATGCAATTGTTATTGAACACCAGATAGACTATTGAGTTTGAATTAGAATACCTCATTGAAGCTACACTGCAATCTAATTTGAGACCTGGAACAAGTCCCTTGATATTTCTGAACTCAATTTCTATGTATGTTTAATAATAGTGAAAAGATCCTGTGCTCCTTCTCTACCTGCTTACATAATGTTGTGTGTTATAAGTTATTTATGTGAAAACTTCACATATCGAAATACAATAATGATAGTGAAAACAGTAATAATAGTGACATTCTAACAAATACAAGTTTATGTACCTTAGCACTTACCTCACAAGAGTGAAAAGTGAGGTACAAGTTCCAAAACCATTATTCCAGTGTTGAAACCAGTGCCTAGAAATGGTACAAAGTGGACTGAGCTGAAATGATGAGGTGGAATAAGACCCCTGTAGGGTGCTTACCAGGTTCTATTTCTAAGTTAAATGGCACTTGAAAATATGCCATTATCTTTCTCAATGAAAATAATTTGTGCTCATCAAACAAAAGTAAACAATGTTTAACGTGATTGCTTGAATTGGTTTCATTGACATAAACCAAGTAAAATAAATGACTGTGATCTCTGAGCAGAATATGCAGTTATCCTGGAAAATTTATAAGAATGTAGCTATGGAACAAAATTAATATTACCACTCATTGAACAGCAGAATAGAGAATTAGTAAAACAATGTAGCAAAAAATTATTTACTATAAGGTGAACACACTAAAATTGTCTAAAGAACACACTAAAATTTAAAGAAGGTCTGTAATTCAACTCTTGAATTTCTTTTTTATCTAACTATTTAAAAATACTTATATAACCACTATGAAAACCAGCATAGAGATTGCTCAAAAGAATAGCAAAATAAACCGGGTATGGTGGTGCATGCCTGTAATCTCAGCAGCTCTGGAGGCTGAGGCAGTAGGATCACAGGTTCAAGGCCAGCCTCTGAAATGGTGAGGCACCAAACAAGTCAGTGAAACCCTTTCTCTAAATAAAATACCAAATAGGGCTGGGGATGTGCACAGTGATCATGTGCCCGAGTTCAATCCCTAGTATCCACCCCCCCCCCCCGAAAAAAAGAATAGCAAAATAAGCCAAATTTAGGTCAAAGTTTGTAAGTTTTCTCTCATATGTGGAAGCCAAAGTGGAAAAAGGAAAAGAAAGGTGGGGTATGTCTCGTGAAAAGTAAAAGGACTTCAGTTCAGTAAAGGAAAAAAAAAAAAAAACACGGGAGAGGCAGGAAGAGAGATAAAGGAGAAAGACTGAGGAATGATATTGTATAAATTATACTTTTATATTATGCACATTTACAAATATGTAAAAACAAATACCTCTGTTATATACAACCATAATATACCAATAAAATCTGGAAGAAAAATCTACTTAGTTTATTAGCCTGGGTGAAAAATGCTTTTGAGTATAGATTTTTTTATCTGCCTCCACGCCATGGGTAGATAAATGATAAAAGTGTCATTTATCTGCTTAGCAAAGATAAGATTCTAACTTCTGAAAGTATTTTTTTGAATTTTTGTATTATTCCAGACACAGATTTTCTTTGATATCTTGATGGTATTTTTTACACATATAACAATAGAAGGAATAAGAATGGTTCAGTTAGGTGAAACAAAAAAGAGAAAAAAATAAGGAAGGTCATCTTGGATGGAATAGTAGAAGTCAAATTTTGTGAAATCAGAAATACAGTCACATATGAATACACAGAGTGGCTAATAATGGAATTTTGGGGGGGAGGGTAACAGGGATTGAACTCAGGGGCAGAGAACTACTGAGCCACATCTCCAGCTTAGTGCTTCACTTTTGCTGAGGCTGGCTTTGAACTTGTGATCCTCCTGCCTCAGCCTCGAGAGATACTGGGATTAAAGGCATGCACCCATGCTTATCGTAATAATGGGATATTGAGCCAGAAAAGTAATTTGAGAATGTATTTTTTTTAAAAAAACTGTTATTCTTAAATTAAGGAATTTGAATTCTGAAAGAAAGCATTTCTCACTTTCTGTAAGTTGACATTATATATAAAAGGCCACACCTAAGCAAATATTTTGACTTAAACTTTATATATTGATGACAAATGAATTTTAGAAGTTGCATAAGAAATATACACTAGTATTGCTGTATGTATGTACGTGGCCCATATAACCAATGTGATCCTTTAACCTGTACATGTGAAAAAATGAGAATTCATACCCCATTTGAATAAAATGTATGATATGTCAAGATCATTGTATTGTCATGAGCAACTAATAAAAAAATTAAAAAATTTTAAAAAGAAAGTAGAAGGAGACAGAGAAGAAATGCTCATTCATTGAACTTATTATACCTTACTTGAACCCAGTTTGTATTTCTTTGTTTTTCAATATCCCAAACTCAAATGTTAATAAAATAGAATAATGTAATTATTTATAATAAAAATAAACACACATAAATAGATTACTTATACCACTAATACTGTTTGTAGGTGAATTTGTAGAAATTCTGTATATTATTGTGGAAACTGAAAAAAAACCCCACTGAGAAATGAATGTAAAAAGATGGGAATGATGTCTATCTGAATAAAAGTATAAATGAAAATATATAAACATCTATTTATATTAACAGTACTGCTTATAATTTAGAAACTTAAAGGATTCTATATGCCATTAAATAAATTCTATAAGATAATTAAAAATGAATGTAGAGATAAAATGATACTCCACATTATGTGTAACCATAAGACTGGGATCCTAATTAGAATAAGTTATACTCCATGTATGTATAATATTTAAAAATATACTCTACTGTCATATATATATATATATATATATATATATATATGACATATAAAAAAGTTTAAAGAAGAATAGTAGCTATGTAAAGAAAACTATAAAATGTGAAAGAAATAAAAAACTGATTAATAGATATATAGTATTCAGTATCATATATTAATATTAATTATTTTGTAATTCATTGTGATTCAAGAGGTCCCATATAATTGGGGTGAATGAACAAACATTTTAATTTTGTGTAGAAAAAATAACTGCTTGAGTATCATCAAAAATAACATAAAGATTTCTCAGACCCATTTCTACTCCCCTGCCTATGTTCAGGAGTCCCAGGTTTCTGTGACTCACAGCTGCTAAAATCACCATAGGGAGAATGCTTGGCATCCTGAAAACCAGGAAATTAACTTGGATTTGGGGAACTGTGGAGAATAATAACAACCAGCTTTTCATTTTTAAAAGGTGGAATAGTATGAAGTTTGGCTCTGTAGTTAATATAATAAAGGGGTTCAGTGGCCAAAAAAAAAAAAAAAAAAAAAAAGTGGTGTGATATTGGGATCAGCAGTGGCCACACTGAGTTAAATTTTCTATTTCTGAATATTAAGCCAACCCAGTGTTCTTAAGAGAAAGAAGCTCACAAAATGAACCCTTGATTAAAAGAATAGGCAATAATTATCCAAATAGATTGGTAGAAAATACAAACACTATAAAAAAATCAAGGGAAAAAATTGCCCTAAAGAGTCCATAATGCTTCAACAACTCACTTCATCAACTCCACAGTGAAGGGATGCTTAGAGAAAATATTTAGAAAGTTCACAGTTAAAATGCTTGCCTTTAATTCCAGTGTCTTGGGAGGCTGAGGCAGGAGGATCACAAGTTCAAAGTCAGCCTCAGCAAAATGAAGTGCTAAGCAATTCAGTGAGGCCCTGTCTCTAAATAAAATACAAAAGAGGACGGGGTATGTGACTCATGTTCTGTGCCCCTGAGTTCAATCCCCAGTTTTTAAAAAAAAAAGTTCTATGAGATAAAAGAAGATATAAGGAGTGAAATTACAGAGGAAATACAGTAAGTGAAAGATTGCTTCAATAGAGATAAAGAAAATGAACCAAATGGAAATCCTGGAAATGAAAAACTCAATATATCAAATTAAAAATTCAATGGAAAGCATTATCAAAAGACAAGATCAATTTGAAGATAAGATTTCCAGGCCTTGAAAATGAAGTATAAAGCCTTGAAAATACAGTGGATCTTAAAGGGAAAAAAAGAAAGAAAGAAAGAAACTTTAAGAGACCAGGAAGAGAATATTCAAGAAATCCTGCTTAACATTGAAAGGCCAAATTTAAGAATCTTTGGGGTAGATAAAAGTTTTGAAATGCAAGCCAAATGGATACAAAATCTTTTCAAGGAAATTATTATTCAAACTTTGAGAAAGAGATGAGAATTCAAATACAAGAGTAATATAGAAAATCATGTCATTTGCCATTAGATTTGATAGAGCTGGAGAATACAATGCTAAGTGAAACAAGTCAACCCCAAGGAACCAAAGGCCAAATGTTTTCTCTGATATGTGTACAATCACAATGTGGGGTGGTGGTAGGGAAGAATAGAGTTACTTTAGATTAGACAGAGGGGAGTGAAGGGGGAGAAGGGGTATGTGGGTAGAAAGGATAGTAGAATGAATCAGATGTTATTACACTATATGTATGTATGATTACATGACTGGTGTAATTCTACATCATGTACAATCAGAAAAATAAGAAATTATACCCCATTTGTGTGTCAAAATGCATTCTACTCTCATGTGTAACTAATTTGAACAAACAAAAATAAAAAAGAGGAATAGAGGACTCCAAATATACAAAATTGCAAATAGATTCACTCCAAGGCAAATTGTAATAAAAATGCCTAACATACAGAATAAAAATAGGATGCAAGAAAGAAAATACTAATCACCATTCCAGGTAAACCAATACAGATTTCAACTGATTTCTCAACCCAAACATTACATGCCAGGATGGATTGGAATTCTGTATATCAAAATCTGAAAGAAAATTGTTGTCAACCAAGAACACTATATCCAGCAAAATAAACCTTCATAATTGATGATGAAATAAACACCTAAAGAGAAGCTACAATAATTCATAATCAGAAAACCTGTACTACAAAACATATTCATTTTTCTTTTTCTTTTTTTTATAAAGAAAAGTAAAAAATAAAAAAGTAGGATAGGAATGAGTTGCACTAAAAGAATAGACAATTAAAGGAGATTCAAATCTGATTTAAGAATTAGGAATACATCAAAACGGTGCCAAATAAAGAGCACCTCTCTATAATGATATTAAACATAAATGATCTAAACTATTCAATCAAAAGACATAAGTTGACAAATTGAATTTAAAAAAAAAAGACTCAACAATATGCTGTTTGCAAGAGAATTACCTCATAGGAAAAGAAATATAAAGCCTGAAGGTGAAAGGATGGGAATTGAAATACCATTCATATGGATCTCATAAATAAACCAAGATAGTTAATCTGATATCAGATAATATGGACTTCAAGCCAAGATTAATCAAAAGAGAGAAAGAAGGTCACTTCATATTGCTTAAGGGAATTAAATATCAACAAGATATAAGTATTGTAAATATTTATGCCCCCAACAAGGGAACACCCATGTATATCAAACCAAACTTTCTCAATAAAAAAATCATATAGACTTAAAAAAAACCCATAATACTGGATAACTTCAACACACCTCTCTCTCATCTAGATATATTATACAGATATAAACAAAATAAAGATTCTACAGAACTAAAAAAATAAATTAATAGCATGGAGCTAACAGAGATTTATAGAATATTTTATTCATCAATGATTTAATTCACTTTCTTCTCAGCATCACATGGAATATTTTATAAAACATACCATATTTTAGGTCAGAAATCAAATCTTAGAAACACACAAAATAGTTAATAATACCTTGCATTTTATCAGATCATCATGGAATAAAATTAGAAATCAATGATAATATTCAAAATACTAACCAGTTCAACACCTGGAGATTAAATAATAAATATACTTTTGAATGATGAATGCATAGTACAAGAAATAAGGGGATAAGTAAAAAAAAGGTCTTAAATGTAAAAGAGAATAGTGATACAATATATCAAAATCTCTGGACAGTATGAAGGAAGTTCTAAGAGGAAAGGTTGTATCATTAAGTTCATATATTAAAAGAATAGAAATATATCAAAGAATATGTTTTTATATTATTTATTCTAATTTGTTATATATGACAGCAGAATGCAATTCAATTCATATTACACAAATAAAGCACAATTTTTCAAGTTTCTTGTACACAAACTAAAGTCACATCATATATGTACAAACATGTACATGTACGAACAGTAATGATATTTGTCTCATTCCACCATTTTTTTTTACCCCAAACCCCCTGCCTTCCCCTAACTCCCCTTTGCCCTATCTATAGTTCATCTATTCCTCCCATGTTTCACCCTATCCCCATTATGAATCAGCATCCTTATATCTAAGAAGACATTCAGCATTTTGGGTTTTTTGGGGATTGGCTTACTTCACTTAGCATTACATTCTCCAACTTTATCTATTCACCTGCAAATGCCATGATTTTATTCTCTTTTAATGCTGAGTAATAGTCCATTGTGTACATATACCATATTTTCTTTATGCATTCATCTACTGAAGGGTATCTTTTTTTTTGAATTTTTTAATATTTATTTTTCAGTTTTCAGTGGACACAACATCTTTATTTTATTTTATTTATTTATTTTTTTAATATTTATGTTTTAGTTTTTTTTCTTTTTTTTTCTTTTTTAAATTAATTTTTATTGTAGGTTGTTCAAAACATTACATAGTTCTTGATATATCATATTTCACACTTTGATTCAAGTGGGATATGAACTCCCAAAGTGGCATTTATACACAATGGAGTATTACTCTGCATTAAGAAATGACAAAATCATAGAATTTGGAGGGAAATGGATGGCATTAGAGCAGATTATTCTAAGTGAAGCTAGCCAATCCCTTAAAAACAAATGCCAAATGTCTTCTTTGATATAAGGAGAGTAACTAAGAACAGAGTAGGGACGAAGAGCATGAGAAGAAGATTAACATTAAACAGGTATGAGAGGTGGGAGGGAAAGGGAGAGAGAAGGGAAATTGCATGTATCTGAAGGGTATCTTGGTTGGATCCACAATTTAGTTATCGTGAATTGGGCTGCTGTATACATTGATATGGCTGTGTCCCTGTAGTATGCTGTTTTTATGTCCTTTGGGTATACACTGAGGAGTGGAATAGCTGCATGAAATGATGGTTCCATTCCCAAGGAACTTCCATACTACTTTCCTTATTGGCTGCCCCAATTTTCAGTCCTACCAGCAATGTAAGAATGTGCCTTTTTCCTCATATCCTCTCCAACACTTACTGTTGTTTGTGTTCTTAATAGCTGCCATTCTGACTGGAGTGAGATGAAATCTTAGAGTAGTTTTGATTTGCATTTCTCTAATTGCTAGAGATGTTGAACATTTTTTTATATATTTGTTGATTGATTTTATATCATCTTGTGAGAAGTGTCTGTTCATTTATTGCTTGGCCCATTTAATGACTCGGTTATTTGTTTTTTTGGTGTTAAGATTTTTGACATTTTTTTTATATATTCTAGAGATTAGTGCTCTATCAGATGTGAGTGTGATAAAAATTGGCTCCCATCTATAGGCTCTCTATTCATTTCACTGATTGTTTCTTTTGCTGAGAAGCAGCTTTTGAGTTTGAATCTGTCTTATTTACTTATTTATTTTTAAAAATTTATTTTAAAAAAGTAAATGACAGTGGATGCATTATGATTCTTATTACATATATTCAGCTCAATTTTTCATATCTCTGGTTGAATATAAAGTAAGTTGACACCAATTTGTGTCTTTATACATGTACTTTGGATAATGATGTTTATCACATTCCACCATCCTTGCTAATCCCCTGCCCTCTCCCTTTCCCTCCCACCCTCTGCCCTATCTAGAATTCATCTATTCCTCCCATGATCCCCCTCCCTACCCCACTATGAGTCAGCTTCCTTATATCAGAGAAAACATTCAGCATTTGTTTGTTTGTTTTTCAATTTGCTAACTTCACTTAGCATTATCTTCTCCAGTGCCATCCATTTACTTGCAGATACCATGATTTTGTTCTCTTTTATTGCTAAGTAAAATTCCATTGTGTATATATGCCACATTTTTTTATCCATTCATGCACTGAAGGGCATCTAGATTGATTTCACAGTTTAGCTATTGTGAATTGTGCTGCTCTAAACATTTATGTGGGTGTGTCCCTGTAATATGCTCTTTTTAAGTCTTTTGGGTATAGACTGAGGAGAGGGATAGGTGGGTCAAATGGTGGTTCCATTCCCAGATTTCCATGGAATCTCCATACTGCTTTCCATATTGGCTGCACCAATTTGCAGTCCCACCAGCAATGTACGAGTGTACCTTTCTCCCCACATCCTCGCCAATACTTATTGTTGCTTGTCTTCATAATAGCTGCCATTCTGATTGGAGTGAGATAATATGTTAGAGTAGTTTTGATTTGCATTTTTCTAATTGCTAGAGATGGTGAACATTTTTTCATATATTTGTTGAATGATTGTATATTATCTTCTGAGAAGTGTCTGTTCAGGTCCTTGGCCCATTTGTTGATTGGGTTATTTGTTTTTTTTGTTTTGTTTTGTTGTGTGTGTGTGTGTGTGTATGTGTGTGTGTGTGTGTGTTTGTGCTTAACTTTTTGAGTTCTTTATATATCCTAGAAATTAGTGCTCTGTCTGATGTGTGAGGGGCAAAAATTTGCTCACAAGATATAGGCTCTCTGTTCACTTCAAAGATTGTTTCTTTTGCTGAGAAGAAACTTTTTAGTTTGATTCAATCCCATTTATTGATTCTTGATTTTAATTCTTGCACTATAGAGTCTTATTCAGGAAGTTGGGGCCTAATCCCACATGATGAAGATTAGGACCTATTTTTTCTTCTATTAGATGCCAAGTCTCTGGTTTAATTCCTAGGTCCTTGATCCACATTGAGTTGAGTTCACTTTGAGTTGGTGAGAGATAGGGGTTTAATTTCATTTTGTTGCATATGGACTTCCAGTTTTCCCAGCACCATTTGTTGAAGAGAATATCTTTTCTCCTATATATGGTTTTGGACTTTTGTCTAATATACTATAACTGTAACAAAGATCTTTCCATCTTCTAAGGTCTACTTTAACTTCTTTCTTTAGTGTTCTGTGGTTTTCATTGTAGAGGTTTTTCACTTCTTTCTTTAAGTTCATTCCCAAGTATTTATTTATTTATTTTTTTGAGGCTATTGTAAATGAGGCAGTTTTCCTAATTTCTCTTTTAGAGAATTTTTCACTGATATACAGAAATGCCTTTGATTTCTTGGTATTGGTTTTATATTCTGCTACTTTGCTTAATTCATTTATTAGTTCTAGAAGTTTTCTAGTGGAGTTTTTTGGGTCTTCTGTGCAAAGAATCATATCATCAGCAACTAGTGCTAATTAAAATTCCTCTTCTCCTATGTGTATATATACTTTTAATTTCTTTCATCTGTCTAATTGCTCTGGCCAGTGTTTCAAGAACTACATTAAATAGAAGTGGTGAAAGGTGGCATCTCTGTCTTGTTCCAGTTTTTAGAGGGAATCCCTTCAATTTTTCTCCGTTTAGAATGATGTTGGCCTAGGGCTTAGCATAGTTAGCCTTTATGATGTTGAGATATGTTCCTGTTTTTTCTAGTGTTTTGAACATTGTTTTCTAATGTTTTGAACACTGAAGGGGGGCTATATTCTGTTAAATGCCTTTTCTGCATCAATTGAGATGATCATATGATTCTTATCTTTAAGTATATTAATGTGATGAATTACATTTATTGATTTCTGTATGGTGAACCAAACTTGTATCCCTAAGATAATCCCCACTTGATCACAGTACACTATCTTTTAGATATGTTTTTGTATTCAATTTGCCAGAATATTATGGAGAATTTTTGAAACTATGTTCATTAATGGTTTTTGTCTGAAATTTTCTTTCTTTTGATGTGTCTTTGCCTGGTTTTGGAATCAGGGTAATATTGGCCTCATAGAATGAGTTGGAAGTGTTCCCTCTTTTTCTATTTCATGAAATAATTTGAGGAGTATTGGTGTTAGTTCATCTTTAAAGGTCTTGTAGAACTCAGCTGGGCTTCTCTCGGTTGGTAGGTTTCTGATGGTGTCTTGTATTTCATTGCTTGAAATTGATCTGTTTACATTGTGTATATAATCCTGGTTCAGTATGGCCAAACCATATGACTCTAGAAATTTGTGAATGCCTTTGGTATATTCTATTTTATTGTATCACAAGTTTTCAAAATAATTTCTAATTATATTCTTTATTTCTGTGATGTGTGTTGTGATATCTGCTTTTCCGTCATGGATGTTAATAATCTGCATTTTCTCTCTCCTTCTCTTCATTAGTATGGCTACAGGTTTATCCATTTTAGTCATTTTTTCAAAGAACCAACTTTTTGTTTTCTCACTTTTCTGATTGTTTCTTTTGTTTCAATTTTATTTATATCAATTCTAAGTTATAATTATTTTCTGTCTTCTACTGCTTTAGGTGTTGATTTGTTCTTCTTGTTTGAGAGCCTTAAATGTAATGTTAATCATTTATTTGTTGACTTTTTCTTCTTTTAAGGAATGAACTCCAGGCATGTGGTGAAATATATGACCTATTTTAGGGAAGGATCCATGTGCTGCTGAGAACAAAGTGTATTCAGTTGTTGATGGATAAAATATTTTATATATGTCAGTTAGGTCTAAGTTATTGATTGTTTTATTGAGTTCTATAATTTCTTTGTTCAGCTTTTGTTTGGAAGATTTATTCAGTGGTGAAAGAGTTGTGTTAAAGTCACCCAGAATTATTGTATTGTCATCTATTTGACTCTTGAACTTGAGAAGAGTTTGTTTGATGAATATAGATAATCCATTGTTTGGGGCATATATATTTATAATCGCTATGTCTTGTTGGTGCATGGTTCCCATGAGCAGTATAAAATGTCCTTGTTTGTCCCTTTTGATTAACTTTGGCTTAAAGTGTATTTTACTTGATATGAGAATGGAAACACCTGCTTGTTTCTGCTGTCCATGTGAGTGGTATGCTTCTTCCCAAACTTTCACCTTCAGTCTGTAGATCTCTTTTCCTATGAGATGAGTCTCTTGGAGGCAATATATTTTTTGGTTTTTTCTTTTTAATCCAATCCGCCAGTCTATGTCTTGATTGGTGAGTTTAGTCCACTAACATTCAGGGTTATTATTAAGATGTGATTTGTATTTGCAGCCATTCTTGTTTATTTTTGTTATTTAACTGACTTAGTTTCTCCTTTGATTAGTTTTACACTTAGTGTATTACCTCCCTCTGCTGATTTTTATTGTTGTTTTTCCTCGTGGAATATTTTTCCAAGGATGCTCTGTAGTGCAGGCTTTCTAGCTATAAATTCTTTTAACTTTTGTTTATCATGGAAGGTTTTTATTTCATCATCAAATCTAAAGCTTAATTTTGTTGAATATAAGATCTTTGGTTGACATTCATTTTCTTTCAGAGCTTGGTATATGTTGTTCTAGTATCTTCTAGCTTCATGTTCTGGGTTGCAAAATCTGCACATAACCTAATTGTTTTCCCCTATATTTAATCTGATTTCTTTCTCTCATGGCTTGTAAAATTCTGTCCTTATTCTGTATGCTAGGCATTTTCATTATAATGTGCCTTGGTGGGTATCTTTGTGATTTAGTACATTTGTCATTCCAATTCATTCTTCACGTTTGAAATTTTTTCTGATGTTATTTCATTGAATAAATTGTTAATTCTTTTGGTTTAGAACTCTATGTCTTCCTCTATCCCAATAATTCTTAAATTTAGTCTTTTTATGTTATCCCATATTTCTTGTTCTGTCATAGTTTGTTACCATCTTCACTGTGTAGTCTACATTCTTTTTGAGATTACATATTTTGTCTTCATTGTCTGAGGTTCTGTCTTCTATGTGCTCTAATCTTTTGGTGATGCTTTCTATTGAGCTTTTAATTTGGTTTATTGTTCTTTCATTTCATGGATTCCTGGTTGTTTTTTTTTTCACCCAGAACCTTCATCTTCTTATCTTTTGCTTTCTGTATTTGCTTATGTAGCTCTTTATCAAAATGATTTTTTTTGCTGCCTGTATTTGCTCTTATATCATCCCTTATTTCACAGAACATTTAAAATATGTACATCCTGAACTCTTTCTCTGTAATTTCTTCTGTTGTGCTAGCCATGGATTCTAAAAATGCAGTATGTTGATTTGGTTGGGGCACTTTCTTCCCTTGTATTTTCATGTTGATCCTGTGTTTTTCCTTCTAGTTCTGTGGATCAGTGTAGTTATCCTTAAGCTTTAGGCTTATGGTGCCCCTGCAGGGTTCTAATACCTCTCCTTTGAGGGGAAGAACAATGTTAACATCCTAATGCAACCAATATACAACCTTTAATCAAGTGGTTGCTATTAAAGCATTTATAGTTTTGTCCCAATATATAGAAATGGTGAGTTCAATTAATTTCTACAATATAAGCAGTAGGTTTGAAAAAGGATGTACAGTTTCTGATGGTGGAAAAAGAACTGGGGGTGAGGTGTAAGATGAGATGTTGAGGGGGTAGAGAGTGAGGATTTAGAGTTTTAGATCTTAGGAAGTGTGAAAAAAGAAATTTAACAAAAATGGTTACTATCAGGGGAAGAAAGAGGAAGTGATTTGGGGAATACAAGTAAGAGGGAAGACAACAAAGTATATAAAACAAACACCCATAAATATTAAGAAAGATAAAAAATGTAAAAATAGGAGATAAAGGAATATACAACACAACTGTAAAATATTATTCAGACATCCCAATCCTCAGTATCCTGAGTCATGCAAAGTACTTGGTTTTATAAATGTGGTAGATGTGATGGAGGGAGAATAGAGAGGATGGGGGAAAAAAAGTCTTGAAGTAAGATACAAGAATTATTTTGGTTGGAGATCAGTATCTTTGCTGCTTCTCTTCTCATTCAATAGGTGGTATTTTCCATTATTTACTGATATCTCCACCCTCAGGGTGTTGAAGGTTACATGGTGGGAAGATTGGACTTGGGTACAGAGCACCTAGAAGTGGGGTATGGCACCTTCTGTTCCCTGATAAAAGGATCTCCTTTGGGGTCCACTCATGTTATGTGGGCACCTGGTCCTATCTCCTTATATTACCTATAGACCTCACAGTTCCTGGAATCTAATTTACTCTCTAAACTGTATCTCACCCTCTCCCTTTCTACTTCCTAATTGGGGACCTTTCTCTCAGAGGGTCTTGTGGGTTGCACTCTGGGGGCTGCAAACCTGTCTTGGAGAGCTGTTTTGTATTGAGCAGTCACTGTGCAGGGTTAGTGACTGCCAGGGACAGGGCGAAGTTGGGGACTATAGATACCTGCCAAGCCAGTGTGTGAAACTGGGAGTTGTCACAACTAATGATGGTGATGAAGATATCCCAACATGGAGGTGGCTGCTTTTACCAGTGTCAGGTTGGGTGCAGGAGAAAAGGCAGTGACATTGGGTGATGTGTTTAAAGATGTAGCTTGGATTCAGTGTGGGCTCTGTGGCTGTTGGTGAGGCTGTCCTGGGCCTGCCTCCAAAGAATCTAACACTACATCCCAAAGCCCAAGAGCAAAACAAAACCAACACCAAATTTTTATTGAAAAGACAGAAAATAATTAAAATCAGTGCCAAAATCAATGAAATTGAGAATAAAAGAATAAAAGTGAGAATAAAAGAGTTAAACTTATCTCAATTTTATAAAAAAAATATATGAAAAACTCAAGGCCAACATTATACTAAATGGAAAAAAAAACTGAAAGTACTTTCTCTAAAAACAGGAAGAAGACAAGTATGTCCACTTTAATCACTCCAATTAAAATAGTCCTTGAAACTCTAGCCAGAGTAATCAGACAAGTGAAGGAAATTAAAGGGATGTGAATAGGAAAAGAAGAGCTCAAATTATTTTTGTTTGCTGATGAAATGATCCTATATTTAGAAGATCCAAAACAAAAAAAAAAAAAACAACAAGCAAACCAACAAACAAAAACTGCACAACAAAACCCATAGAGCTGATAAACAAATTCAGTTTAGTAGCAGAATACAAGATCAGCACTCATAAATGAATCAAACATGTTCCTATACACCAATGATGAATCTGCTGAGAAAGAAAATAGGAAAAGTATCACATTCATAATAGCCTGAAAAAATAAAGTACTTGGGAATCCATCTAACAAAAGAGGTGAAGGATCTCTAGTATAAAAACTATTGAGCACTAAAGAAAGAAATTGAAGAAGGCCTTCGAAGATGGAAAGACCTATTATGATCTTGGATAGGTAGAATTAATATTGTTAAAATGGTCACATTACCAAAGACCCTACACACATTCAACACAATCCCCATGAAAATACAAATTATATCCTTCACAGAAATAAAAAAGTAAAGTAGTGCTGAAATTTATTGGGAAATATAAGAGACCCAGAATACCCAAAGCAGTTCTTAGAAGAGCAAAGCTAGAGGCATCACAATATCGGACCGCACACTACACTATACTACAGTGCAATAGTAACAGAAACAGCATGATACTGATACCAAAACAGACATGAAGACCAGTGGAATAAAATAGAAGACACACAGACAAATCCACATAAATACAGTTATCTTATACTAGACAAAAATGCCCAAAACATTTTTTGAGCAACAATACCCTTTTTAAACAATGGTATGGTTCTGAGAAAACTAGATATTCATATGGAGAAAAATAAAATTTAATTGCTATGTCTCAACCTGCACAAAATTCAAAGTGGCTCAAAGACCTAGGAATTAGACCAGAAACTCTGAAATTTCTAAAAGATTATGTAGGTCCAGCATTCTAACATGTTGACATGGGAATCAACTTCCTTAACAAGACTCCTAACATGCAAAAAAACATAGGCAGGATTTCGTTAAATAAGAAAGTTCTATAAAATAAAGGAAATACTTAACAGTGTGAAGAGTGATCCCACAGAATGGGGAAAAAATCTTTGCCACTTGATGTTCATATAGAGTGTTAGTATTCAGAATATATAAATAACTCAGAAAAACTTAACACCAGAAAAACCCCCCAAATAACTCAACTAATAAGGGCCCAAAGAACTAAAAAGAAACTTCTCAAATAATAAAATACAAATGATCAACAAACATTTGAAAAAAAATATTCAACATCTCTAGCTATTAGGGAAATGCAAATAAAAATTATACAAAGTTTTCATCTCTCTCCAGTCAAAATGGCAATTATGAAGAATACAAATAATAATAAATGTTGGTGAGCATGTGGGGAAAGCAGTACATTCATACATTATTGATAGGACTGCAAATTGGTGGAACCACAATAGAAAGCAGTATTCAGACTCCTGAAAAAAGTAGGGATGGAATCACCATATAGTCAAATATTATACTTTTAGTATTGATACAAAATAGTAAAAATCACATACTATAGTGATGCAGCCATATCAATGTTTACAGTAAAAAACTTCATAATAGCCGAGCTATGAAATCAGACCAAGTATCCTTCAACAGATGAATAGATAAAGAAATTATGATATATATAAACAATCGAGTATTACTCAGCCACACACACACACAAAAGAATGAAATCATGGCATTTACTTGTAAATGGATGGTACTGGAGACTATAATGCTAACTAAAATAAGCAAGACACGTCAATGTTTGAATGTTTTCTCTGATAGGTGGAAGCTGATTCCAAATATCTAGGTGGTAGTGGGGAGGAGGCAAGGGAGAGAAAAAAAGAAAGACAGGGGAAAAGGGAGAAGAAATTACATAGAAAAAGAGGAACTATCAGTAGAGTAGATGAAGGGGATTGAGGGGGAGGAGGAAGGGATGGGAAAAGGAAAGAACAGTGGAACAACTCCAAACACACTTTCATATGTATATATATGAATATCACACAGTGTACCCCAAAGTCAGGTATATTCACAAGACTCTAAAAAATACTATAAATAAGTAGCAAATACATCAGTGGAGTAGAGGGAAGAGAGAAGGAGGAAGGAGGATGGAGTGAGGGGGGTGATGAGGAATGAATTAGGGCAAATTATAATCCATGCTTTTGTGATTATGTCAAATGTATCCCAATGTACTATATAACTAAAAAAATTAAAAATAAATAAATAACAAATAAAATAACATGAGAGAGATAACAATTTATCTTTAAGAAAAATCCCTTCCTCAATCCAGCTTATTTTACCTCTCAGGAGCATTGGTGCAGCTGGCCTCTTCCTTTGACTCACACTATGGGCAACTATTTATTCTTGGTCTCTTTCTACTGTTGGTTGATCCACTATAATCTCTTTTGCTGGTTGCTCATCATTGTTCATCCTTAAAATATCAGTATGCACAAACTCAGTCCCTAGACTTCTTTCCTTCCTGGTAACACTTACTGTCTGTGGTCTCATCTGGTCTTAAGAATTTATAGACTGTCTATTCAATGACAATTCCCATGTGGGTACTTCCAGACTGCCCCTCTTCCTTAGTCTCAGTATACACATGTATGACCTCCTTGATAGTATCTCCACCTGGATATTTCATTTTAATATACCCCCAAACAGACCTTGATCTTTTCAGAAAAAAATCTCTGTTCCTACAGAATCAATAGGAAGACTCCATTCTACCACTGTCTCAGGCCAAAAACCTTGAAGCCATTCTTGACTATTATTTTTTAAAAAATTCTCATAATCATGTTTTAGTAAGTTCTGTTAATTTTCTGTATTCAAAATATATCAAAAAATACCATATGGTCTGACCACTTCCTTAGTCACTGCCATGACCTAAGTCAATCATCATTCCCAGTATTCTTCTTAGAGCATTGTTTTTGTTGATTTGTTCACTGTCCACCAAAGCCAGCTCTCTATACAGTAACCAAAATGGTTGTGCTCACTTCTGCACAAAATCCTCCTGTGATTTTCCATCTCCCACAAAGATGGCAAGCCAGATTCCCAAGGGTGACTTAACAAGATCTCCTCTTTGTCTTTTCTTACTCCTTCCCTTTAGCTCAATGTGCTCCTGGATGGCCTTGTCTCAGGGCATTTGTACCTATTTGTTCTGCATAGAATGTGCTTCATACAGATAACCAAATGACTCATTCTCTCACATTCTTAAGCTTTAATAAAATACCAGTTGCCTCTAAAACTTCTCTGAGATTCTTATTTAAATTTTTTGCAACCAACACACCTTCTATGCATTTCATTTAATTTTTGTTTAGCATCTTAGCTCTCCTACTAGAATGAGAGTTATATGAGAATTTAAGAATCTTCATCTTTTTTCTTACAAATGTATCCCCAGATTCTGAAATGTAACAGAGTAAATAAGATATAATTCTACCGTAAGAACAGATCTGAAGTTTTGTAATTCAATGATGATGATGATGATGATGATGATGATGATGATAACAGATGCCATTTACTAAGTTTCAGGAACTGTGATAAGTGCTTAATATGCATTACTCCATTGAAACATGAATCCTCTGAGTTAAATAACAATTTTGAAAATTAAGAAAATGAAGCTTGGAAGTATTAAATAGCTTGTGGGATAGAAGGAGCAGCAACAGTTTGGAAAGCCAACACTTAAAGCCTGGGATCCTCACAAGTCAGGCACAATTAATAATTCTGCTGGCCTAGAATCATTATGACATAAACAGCAGCAGTGTTGGCTCTGGAATTAGCATAGCTTTGGATATAAAATTTAGCTCTGTCACTTTTCAGAGGCAGCAGAATACACACATATTATTATCACCCTCCAGCAACTCTCAGGGTCAGGTGACCTGAGAGTTGCTGGAGGGTGATAATAATATGTGTGCTAGATGTAATGGTGTGGTTTAGACATATCAAACAACTTGTTCCAGGTTCTATAGTTAGTATGTACGTAGTTTACCTGCATCAAGATCCATGAGGTTTGTTTCTTTCTAGAGCACTTCTTATTACTTCAGAAAGAGTTAGGATTATAGGATTCAAACCATTAGACTGGGAAGAGAAATTTTGATCTACAGACCCCTACAGGACCTTTACTTACCTACACCGGGTATTTGAACCCTAAAAGAATTTGAATTTGGTGCTTTGAATTTTGAATTAGATGATCCTTAAGGAAGTTTTCAGTGCAAGAGTACCCAAATGTTCTATAACAAAGTCCTATACCTCAGCTCCTGCAGGAGGTCATTCTAAGAAGAGGGTGAGGAGGGGCCAAATTCTAGGTCTTGGACTTGTATCTCATCCTGATCTGTCCTCAAAAAATTGAATTTTATGATAGAAAACTCCCAACTTTGCCTTTTCTTATAATTCTTCATTCAATTAAAGCCTCCAAACATATGTCCAGTACTTCTCTAAAACCCTCTTAAATTTTCCCAATCATTAATTCACTGGACATTTGTCGTAACTTCTCACACCAAACTGCTTAGTTCACTATGTAGAAGAGATATGAAGGGATACCTCATATCTAAACCAAAACACAAGGAGGGTTATCTTTGAGGATAATTAAGAAAGCAAAGGAAAGTATTAGATAAGAACCCAAAAGGAAAGGTAGAGCATCAATCGAAGAAACTATTTTGAAGGAGGAAAAATAGATGAGATTTAGATTTTTATATCAACAATAACCTCCAAAAGTAAAAATGATTACCTGAACAATAAAAATGCAATATATTAGTTTCCTGGGCAGTTGTTAATTACTTCTCATCTGCCCTGCTATGGGTATTGAAATTAAGCCTGCTTTTACATCCTTACTTTCAGTCACAGAACGTTTGTAGAAAGACCATTTTTATAACATCTCACCTTTGAAGCTTCTGTTTTCACACTTTATTATTTTATATATTTAGGGCTGATACAATCGAACACTGCTTTAAAAAACGAAATGCTTTGGTGTGAAAAATGAGCGCTATCAATTGGACTTCTTATAAGACTTTTTACTTTTAAGTACAAAGCAGAAAATAAATGCCGTGTATTCTTTGACTTTATCTTGAGGCTTCCTCAAGTATAAAGTTGAATAACTATAACCACAGTAAATGGGATCAAAACAATATAAGCTTGTGATTTTTTTAACTCCCAGTAAATCCCTTTCTTCATCTCTAATACCTCTGTTCTGCTGATAATGGGAGTAAGCTTTATATTTGTGCATGTGGCGAATTAAGTAACTTGATTCCAACATTTAAAAATTGATAGTTAAGTAAAGTTAATTCACCATATAGTGGTATTGCCTAATATGTATTAAATAATTAATGCGTAAAAAGTAGTATATCCATTGTGTTCAAGTTAACAATGATGTACTTTGCTCACTATTAAACAGATGAATGACTGATATAAGATTACCCCGACATGAATGGTTAACTGGGAGTTAAGTGAGTGTAGAAATCCACACAGAGTTGCCAGATTCAGAAGGATGGATTCTCGCCTGGCAAAACCTATGCAAGTTAACCTGTCCATAGCCATCCACCACTCTGGGTCCTTAAAGCTGGAATTGCAACTTGGTGGTATACTATTATCTTACATGTGTCAGGCCCTGGGTCCAATCCTCAGTACCACAAAAATAAATAAATTCATTTAGGTTCTTTCTTTACCTTATCCTTTTATAGCAAAGCTATATGTCAAAGATATTACCGCAAATCTAAAAGTACTAATAAATTTTTAACTGCTGCTAACTTTGGATAAATGGCATTGCCTCAAACTTACAAAGAATAGCATCTTGCTATTGTAAAAATATCTAGAAGTTGTTCGTGTTTTGGTGTTTTAGTTTCTTGATGATCATGATCACCATTTATGTTCATTAGCTTGTTAATTTGATAGTTAACTGAATGTTTTCAAGGTATCATTTGCAGTAGTATCTAGCAGCCCCCACTCATTAGGGACGCCTAATTTTGATAGGACTCCTTGCTATCAAAATGGTTGCATTCTCAATTGAAGGCAATTTTCCAATAAGCAAAGAAACATATACATGAGCAAGAATTCATATTTGAAAGGGATTTTAAATAAGTCAACCTTTAATATCAGTGAATATAGTAGGCTTATATCATATCTAGACATTTAGAAGGTGGGAAAAATACATTAAAATTTCCATATGCCTAATACCTATTTTTAATCTTTTGTAATTTTCTTTTCTTGGTGAGAAACTTCAGAAAAACATTGATGTTCTTAGTTATATAAAAAAAAAAGAAACAATTTGGGCAGGTTTAGGGAATTAAAAAAAAGATTGCACTCAGATAATGATTAGTATCCTGAAAGATTAAAATGTTATGTATGGCACAGAGTCTTTGAGTGGTAGGGGTGGGAAGGAAGAGAAATAGTTAAGATTAAAGGTTAGGAAGTCCTTCTGAGGAGATAAAATTTTAGTGTGGACTTAATTGCCAAGACAAAAAACCTTCCAGCAAAGAAAACACCAAAAATGATTCTGTCTTGGGAACTCATATGGCATCTCAAAGAAATCGTAGGAAGCGAAGGGAATTTACCACTCACAGTGGCTCTTATTTTTAGAATAATGGTGTGCAAGAGAAATAGCAAGTGTATGAGTTTAAGTGCTCAAAAGTTTTGAAGTTAACTACATGTGACTATTAAAATTTTTTTAGCTTGGTTATATTAATGTACTATATAGTAAAATTAGTTTATAAGGTTTATCTTTTTTGAAAGTGATTATTGTACTTATAAAAGACTGTATGTTGGACATAATGTGAATACTCTAACT
This sequence comes from Callospermophilus lateralis, assembly GCF_048772815.1. Lineage (NCBI taxonomy): Eukaryota > Metazoa > Chordata > Mammalia > Rodentia > Sciuridae > Callospermophilus > Callospermophilus lateralis. The sequence goes on from NC_135306.1 coordinate 143,138,979, forward strand.
CAATCATAATTTATATTTTTAAAATTCGTAATGTACATTCACACCTTGATCTTATACATAATCTTATACATGATCAGCTAAAATAGGTTAAATTCATTTTTCTATGCATAACTCTAGCCTAAAATTGGCCATATGGTTGAAATTCTCAATAAGCAGCCCTGACAGGACATTGATTTTTGTACGTAGACAAAATAGGTTGTAATCTAACTTTATATATATATCATGTGGCTTTGGGCAATGTTTTATTGGCACATATTAATTTATTTAGGTTTCTGTAAAGGTTAAAAGAAATGACACTCAGAACATACATTTTACTTATTTCTTTCAATATATTTTATTTCATTTTCTTCAAGAAAATGTATCTCTTATAACAATGGCTAATATCAACACTATATATCAGGCACAATTTTGTTCTAAGAACTTTATACTCTCTATGTCAATTAATTCATTTATTTCTTTATAACTAAATATTCTTCCCACAAATGAAATGAAATAATGAGACAAGTCAGATTCTGCTCAACTAACGTAGTTTGTAATAATTTCAACCCCAATTCACTAGGAGATGTGTAGGAATTTACAGAACTTACTTCCTGCTACTGTAACTCCATGCCTGTGAATTGTATTTCCTCTATCTCTGTGGTGGCGCTCTCAGCACAGCAGTTAGTAAAAGCTTCTTCTCTACCTTGCAACTTTATCAATTTTGCTTCTCAGTCATTGTGCTTGTCTCCTGCTGTTGTATAGATCAGATTCAGACTCTGTGCCCTTGATATCAAAGTCATAACACAATATTCTTACATTTTTCTACTGTTGTTGTTTTTGTTTTCCCTTATCGACAATACCTGCTTAAAAGTTGGTCTGATCTCCAAGTGGACCAAATTAGTTACTCTTTTCTGCATTTTTTTTAGCATATTTTAGTAACCTCTACTAAAATGATGTTCCCGTGTTGTAATGGGCTGCATTCTGAAGTCTGAATTTGAGTGCAGTTTGGCGTCACATTGTGTTCTGTGTACAGGCAACATCAGCATCACCTGGAAACTTATTAGAAATGGACAAAGTCAGGCCCCTCTGGGTCTAGTGAATCAAAATCTGCATTTTAACAAGAACCCCCAAAGTGACTCCTGTGTACAATAAAGATTGACAAGTCTCAGGCTAGAGGACAAGAAGGATAAAATTCTGGATTTGATTAAATAGACAGTGGGATATTGTGAAAAGCCTTTCAAGGATGGAAGTTCCCAGCATTGCAGGGGATGCCCATAATCCATATCTATTATGGACCTGGGATGCTTCAGTACTTATATGCTTTTGTTAGGTGTATTAATATATTTATTATGCCTGTAAGTCCACAAGACATTTTATATTATTAAACCTTTAATGATAATGATGAAAAAGAGACCCTGGAGGTTAGAAGTGAGTTTCCTGAGGTCACACAATAGGTAGTTGACATACCTAGATTCAAAAAAAGGCAGATTGACTGGAAGCCCAAGTTCTTCATCATTATTTTGCATTTCCACATTCTGTTTCACCTTCGTTGATTGGAAGTGTTCCTATTTCTAAATAGGGATTTAGTGACTGCAAATTAAGCCTTAAATTCAGTCAATTGCATATATAAATGGTCTTTTTTGAAAATATTTTTTAGTTTTCAATAGACTTCATTTATTTATATGTGTGTTGAGAATCAAACCCAGTGCCTCATACATGCTAGGCAAGCGCTCTACCACTGAGCTACCTCCTCATCTCATATATAAACAGTCTCTACTGCCACAGCTAAAGCTAGCCCCATCCTTTATAGCCCATGAAGAAGCAACCTGAAAGAAAAGGAATTAGGTAACTCATCAGTACATTTTTGCTACTTTCATTTTTTAAAAATTTTAATTTTCTGACTGATAATAATTATGTACATTCATAGATACATGTGGGGTATATATTTCTTGGCTTGTTTAAAAAAAATGATGAGGGTCTTTCATTGTTCACTTGTTTTGAATTCTTCCTCACTTCAGTCTACTCCACTGTTGGTTCTTAAACCAACATTCAGAACCACCTGGAAATCTTGATGAATGCTTATTACTTGACCCAATCTCAAGATTTTCTGAAATGCCAATTCTGTGACAGGGACCCACTCATTTAATTTCTAACAAGTTTCAGTGTTAGTGCTGTTGGCCTGGAAACACACTTTAAACACTACTGCAGGAAATACATAATCTTACTTCTTTGTATGTCCCTAGATATTTCTGATTTCCACTCTTTTTGAAATCCATCTCAGGACAGTGTCCAGAATTTGAACTTTTAAAGTGGATCTGGATTCAGTTTTCACAGAGACACTATGATACTCGGACGCCGCATTATCTATGCGAGATCATCTCTATAATGCCCCCTTTCATTTGAGAATCCAGATATTGGAAACTATATTGGCATTATAGCATAAAATATTTAGTAAAGAAAATAAAGTTTCCCAATTCTGGCAGGATTTACAAGAGAAAAGTTCAGAAAAGGGGAGAAAGATTAGAGAAAACTTCCTAGTCTATCCCTTGAATTGAGAACACATGTGGACAATTCAGAGGTATTTTATTTTTTTATCATTTTTTTACTGGTTCTTTTTAGTTATACATGACAGTATAATTCATTTTGATATAATTATACAAGCATGGAATATATCTCATTCTAATTAGTACCCCATTATTATGGATGTACACAATGGGGGATTCACTATGGTATATTCATATAATTCCATAGGAAAATTATTTTAGATTCATTCCACTGTCCTTCCTTTTTCTAACCCTCCTCCTTCCCCTTCATTCCCTTTTGTCTAATCTACTGAATATTGATTCTTATTTAGGGGAAATAAGGGAAGTCCGACACATAATCTGTTTGAGTCACACCATGAAAAGCAGCCGGTAGATAAATAAATCTATGCTGCCTCTGTGGCTACAGTGGGTTTCGGCAGGCCTGGAAATTGGATAGAAGCACTAGATAATGGAGCAAGAGAGAATAAAGACAAGGCAGAATCCATCCACACCTCTGTCTCTCACCAGAGTAAAAAGCCAACTGAAGATGGTATAACTTTCATGCTTCAAGCATAGACCTTGCAAATCTGACCACATTGTTATTATCATAGGATAATGGTAGCTATATTACTGGTGCCTTTCAAAAAAATTATCCCGATGGGGTCTCCTACTGTAGCAGGTGATCCATAATTTGGAAAAGAAAAAAAAAAGAACCTCTTCTATGTAGCCTTTTCCCCTAACATATGGTACTTTGACAGTTTTTCTACAAATGTTTCCTGTAATATATGAATGCAAGCCTAGCCCACATTGCACAATTTCCATCTGATTCTCTTTTCCACATATAGTTACTTCTTGATATTGAGACAAAAACATAGAATTTGACTTAGCTTGTGAATTTTATGCTGATAATATCCTAAAAAATGGTTGGAAAAGAATTTGAGATGTTTATAGAATTTAATTTTTTTTGGTACATGGTGGAATAATGTCAGGAATGTTAATTGATCTCAACATTGAATGGATAACTGAGTACGTGAGAATTTCTGAATCTTTATTTTAACAAGCATTTTAAAAGAGATTGCTTCTTGTCTTTTATAAGCCTATAAAAAGTGTTCATTAATCATTTCTATAACATCAAACTTAGACTGTTGAACATCTATGGCCATATGTCTTTACATTGATTAGAAATCTTAGTGTTGTATAATTTATTATTTTCAAAATAAGTAACTCTTTAAGTATATAATTACATATGATTTGCATTTTATATTCAGTAGGATTTTTCATTAACATGAATTATAAATCACAGAGGAGAGTCTTTCCCACAACTTCTATGTTTTCTCCCTAGGAAAATGTGATTACACAATAAGGATTCTTCAGTCTCAGCAAAAGCAGACAGAAGCTGTTATGTCAAATATATATTAATTGACTACAATGCTATAAGCATGTAATTAATGTAAGAGGGACACTGTGGGTAATGGAAAGTGAGGACTTTGAGAGTAGCAGACTGGTTTTGCATTCTAATTTGGCTGCTAGAGTAATTATTGGCCAAGATCTCCCTACTTCTAAAATTTTGATACTCATAATTACTTCATAAGGTTGTAGATCTGAGATAAGTTTTGGCACTTTTAAGTTATCCTAAAATATTATTTTGGAATGTACTGAATTCTAAAATAATTTTTTCCAAGATGATTTTTAGAGATAGTTAAAAAGTTCATTATTCTGACTTCAGGAAAGTGACCAAGAATTTATGTGAAAAAAATAGCATTTCATGATAAATCATGATGGATGGCTGCATATACTTTTTCTTTTTTTTACTTACAGAAACATTGTTAAGTTCAAGAACATCAAAATCATCGGGTTTGGTTCAAGTCCACATTTCATTTCATATAAGTTACAGAACTTTGGATAAAATAACTAACTACTCTGTGCCTTATCTTTCTTATCTGTAAAATAAGCTTAGTATTATTTATTGCAATGTCATTGCGATTATAAAGTTCTATGTGCAAATCACATAGTACTATCATATATAGAATAAATACTGGTAGTTTGGTATCATTGTTACAGTTAGAAGTGATATTTTAATTTCATTTCTAATTCTAGCTTTCTAACTTATTGGACCTAGCCAACTGACTTTTCTAAACCTAACAGAAATGAAATATAATGGTAGATACTATCTTTTTTCTTGATCTCACATTTAATTCTCTCAACATGTGCATATTTTAGGTGTTTTGAAATGGGAACTGAGCAGCTTAGGAGGCATATTAGAATAAGTGAACTATGAGGGAGTTCTCTGGAGTTGGAGAGATGGGTTAAATTAAGGCAGGCAAATTTCACAGAGTTAGAATGAGTATTCAGTGGAGAACTTGAAGGAGCAAAACCAAAGAAAACATGTTGGGAGCAAAATAACACAGTGTTGAATTAAAGCACTTACTGGTTTCTAGACAGAGAAAGGTAGAAGAGAATATCCACGTGAGTCCAGGTTGCTGGTATTAGTAGGCAAAGGGAGGGTGATGCACTTTACCATGTGCTGAGAATGTGGTGTGGTGCGGAGATTAAAGTAAAAAAAGTAATGGTCTTTGAATTAAGAACTTACGGACTATTTGTTTAAAGAAAAACTAAAGTATATATTGTTTTGGTTTATGTACATGGAAAAAATGATTAGTTGAAAATTATCAGTTTACCTTACTGATATTTTGTAGATATAATCAGAAAGTGCAAGATATCACAGGGACAGTGGAAGTTATAACAACATTTGACAGATAACGTAAAAAAATAATTTTCACAATATATTTTTGATTTATATTGTTGATAATTGTCAAGAGTTATGATATGGTTTGAATATGGCAGTAGGTTAGGAGACAAGTCCCAGTGAAGCCTCAGTTTTGCCAGTTTTCAATTATGAAACTGTAGACAAAAATCACTGAAGTTCTCTAAACCACATAGACTTCAAGTGTTATATTTAGGAATTTTTAGAAAAAAAAATGTATCTAATGTTATTGACCTCCAAGGATGATTTGCCATATCTGACATTTGCAACTTCCTAAGCATTTTATATTAGGTTAACTCTTGTCCTTTGCAAGTCCCATTTTACTGACCTGAAAAATGATGATAATGTTGCCGGTTTTGGTAGATGAGTTACTGACTGTGGCACTTAACTGAGTTAGTAAATATGGAAGTGCTTCAAAAATGCCAATTACCACATAAATAAAAGGCACAATTAATATAAATTATCACAAATTTATTGGTCATGGCACAGCAGAATAAATGGAATGGACTGAGCTTTTAATTGAGAACAAAGAGGAGTGGCAACCTTTCTCATAGAGGACAGTCTAGAATTTATGTTGTGTAGTGCTGTGGTTAATTGATTTGGGTTGGATATGGTGAGTAATTAAGTTGAGTAACAGTCTGCCAATACAATTTTCTATGTCCTGTCACATTCAATGACTTACAATGAAGTGAGATTTAGGGAGAATATGAACTATTGTATGGCCTACAGCTACATGAAAAACAAATACCTTAAAGTTTGGGGAATGACTGAGAGATCCCTATGTTGGAATCTGGCAAAAGAAGGAAAGTCTGGAACACTAATGATCTTCCTTGACTCATTGTGTTGAAGGTGACTATTCCCAATTTCCCTCATGCAAATGCAAATGACAGACAGCTATCTCCCCATCTATCTGTCATCAGTAAATCATCTATCTCTATTTCTACTCTCTCTTCTTTCTCCTTGAAATTAGTATAAATCTTTACAGTTATAGTTATTTTTGAATGCTTTTCATCAGATCTGCATATTTGATAAGAAAGAATATAGTACTGTGAAAAGAATCTCAGATATAAAAGATATGAACTTTGTCCAAATTGTCCCTTCAAATATAATTAGGTGAGTAATATTTTTGAGCCTCATTTCCTGCTCTGTAAAACTGTAGCACCATTGTCTACCTTAAAATATCTAGGCAAGGGAGTCTTAGAGCTCAGTGTCAAATTATTTATACTAGATCAATAAACATAATTTTTTGCTTTTTTCACATCTTCAAGACATGGGAACAAAACATTCCTTCACTACATATTTTATGCCCGATACTCATTCTCTATATTTGGCTCTTTTCATTATAAACTGTTGCCACTTGAGTTCATTCTATGGCTTTTCTCTTTTCCACAAGGTATCCTCTCTGAACCACTTTGGAACTTGCTTATAGACTATGACATATAAAACTTGTCTTTAAATCAGTTGGCCTAGTGTGCTTACTGAAGAATGCCTTTATAATTTTGGATCAATAATTAGTGAAGTAGCATGATTTTTTTTTTCATTAACTCATTTACTTATTTATTAGCATGGTTCTTGATGAAAAATATGGTTAAGTTTGTAATGTAATGCAGAGTTCAAAAACACGGAGAATCTTTCTAAAATCAAGAATATTAATGATATTGAAAATTTATATTGTTATTTGTATGCATGGATGAATATGTAACAAGGAAACCCACTAGTGTATAATTATGATGTAACAATACAAATATGGAAAATAGACTTATGTTTCCATGATTGAAATATAGGATGGTCTGTATTTAACAGCTTAATGTCACTTAAATATTTTAAAAATACAAGTATCACATATCAGATATGGTATTGAAATTTGTTTTGAATCATGGTAAAGATAAGAAAGAAGTTGTTGGCCCAGAGTATACCTAAATACTTTCCAAATAAAATTGAGCATGAATTTGCATTACAAATCTAGGATTTCTTATGAGGTGTTCTGTAATCTTCTAATCACACATTTTATAGTCATTTAATAGGTCATGTGTTTTAACCAAATTTTCTGCTGTGAACAAAGCCTTGACAAGAACAATTAGAGGTGAAAAAGCTCTCTTTGGTGCTCATGGTTTCAGAGGTCTCAGTCTGACTCCATTCCTTAGGGCCTGAGATGAAGCAGAATATCAGGGCAGATGGGCATGGAAGAGGAAAGCAGCCAGGACATGGGTCCTGCAAGCAGAGAGAGAGTTCCTCACCTCAGTAAAATACAAACTCCAAAGGCACAACCCAAGGACTCAACTCTTCCAGCCACACCCTACCTGTCTATATATAGTTAGCTCCATGTTAATACCTAGAATGGGATTAATGCACTGATTTCATTAAACCTCTTATACCCCAATCATTTCATCTCTAAATTTTCTGGTATTGTCTAACACATAATCTTTTGGAGGGCAGCTCATATCCAAACCATACCATCATGGCCCCATGATTTAGTGTGTCCAAAATTAGGTTCACTCAAGAACTTGGCATTTCTTTCATGTCCCACATTGATGCTCCAGGTCCATTCACTATTCTCAGATATGGTATGGAAAGCTTAGTGTAAATATTTGATGAAATATTTAGTGATTTTTCTTCACTATAACTATTGTATTATTATCTTTCTATATAAATGGCTGCAAATAAATTCATACTTGAGTACCATTGGTTTGTGTGTGCTCCATTCCATTTCAGCTCAGTACGTAATCTAGTATTTTACTCTTAAAAACACTTATGTTTTACTTGGCCTTCTTGGGAGATCTTTGAGTCTGATCTTCTAACCATGATCTCCTTTGGTAATTATATTCATGCCTATTGTTTGAAATATTATGCATATTTAATAATCTCCAAATCTTCTCAAACCCAGAGGTCTTTCAACATAGATATACTATGTGATCGTCTGTGGTGGACATTGTGCCACGTGTTACAGATCTCCTAAGAACTGGCAGTGAAGGAAAATACTGTGTTCATTAACACTCATTACAGCACATGCCCCACTATCCTTGGCCACATCTTAAGATGAATGTCTATGGTCCTCTGTCCTCTTATACTTGTATCCCCTTGTACTTATCCAACTGCCATAACTGATCAAATGTTCGTTTCTTCCCATTTTTAACAACTCCTCTAACCCTCTATTGTCCTGTATGGGTATGCAGTTTCATTTGTACCATTGTCCTTACATTTTCAAATTTGTCATTGAATATTGAACCTCAGCATAAACATTTTTCTCTTGTGATTGTAATTTACTCTTCAACTCTTTCAAATATAATTTGTTTATATTCTCATTTTTTTATATAATTTAGTATTCCGAGTGAGTACAACATTGCTTTTCCAAATAACTAATCCTTCTTCAGTCTATAAGGAATCCGTCCTCATTGAGACTCGATTCCTGGCATGCCCATTATTCACTGAAGAGGTTAAGAGCTAGGATTCTAGGATTCTTCTTTCAACTACCACTGTCACTTTATGTCTTCATTCTCCTTAAGCGTGACTTAAACATTTTTAGTTTCAAATGTCCTAAATGGTATAATTTTTATTGTCTTCTCAGTAAACTAAAAAGGGTCAAGACCCTACTTTGAAACTAATTGTTTAATCTCATAAACACTTGTGAGACACTCTTCAATGGTATGTCAAGTTTGTTGAATAAATGGATGATAAACAGATGAATAAATATTGCCTTGGCATTATAACAGTGTAACAGAATAAAAGGTATTTTCTGAATTGGTTTTTAATAGAGAAAAATTCAAAATGTTGGACAAAAGAAAAAAAATGGAGACGGAAAAACATATCAGAGAGATAAATTTCACTGAAGAAGTCCATAGAACAGTCAATGAGATATTAGGACCTCTAAATCAGGAAAATTAATAGTGATGATGAAGGAATAAATGGAAAAAAATGTAGCATAATGAAGAATCTCTCCTGAGAAAGTCAAATGGGAAGGAAGGAAGTATAGTTTTTGGTTATCTATGGCTACACAAAAAATAACCCCAACTCAATTAACCTAATTTGCAGTTTCTTTGAAGAAGGGATATAAGAGCAACTTACCTGAGGATTCTCGTATAGGGTCTTTCATGAGGTAAAAGTTAAAGTGTAGTCCAAGCCTTTCATTTATTTAAAGCCACACTTTAGACTAGGTACTGTGAATGCAATAACATGCAGTCTGGTAAGAGGCAGGACACACAAATGAATAGTTATAGTGTAACAAAGTATGCAGAGAGTTCAAGAGCAGACAAAGAATATCATTATGGGAACATAGAACTTAAGAATCAGAAGCAGCTTCCTAGAAAAGCTGACACATAATATGATTCTTCAGGGATGGTGATGAGTACTCCTTGAACACAGATTTGGAGAAAAACCTCCCAGGCAGGGCATTAACAGAAGCATCAATATAGGGAAGTACTTGATTTAGGAAGTGAAAAGTAGATGGTGTGGCTGGAACACAAAGTAAAAAGCCTAGAACTTTAACAGATAAAATCAGCAGGGTCAGGATTTCAAGGCTGTAAAGACAGAGTTATAACCAGCAAAATCCAGAATAACTCTTACATAGGATAGATTTGAACTGTGCCTTGAAAAACGGACAGGAATTCTGTAACTGGACGCTGTTCTGGTCAACAAAAACACCATGAACAGAGAAAGTTCTATGGATTACTATCCTTAGAATTTGCATGGATTTTTATGCATGAAATCATGTGGATATTTTCAGAGAACAATGAGGTAGTGTTGTCATGACATTATCAGGGATTTTCATTCACAGTTCGTATGAAGAGATCAATTTAAAACAGCTAGGTCAGCACTGAACTCAGAATGTTGGGATGAAATATTGGTAAGGAGAAGCTTCACACCCAGAACATTCAGTAAGTTGCTTAAACTCTCTGAGCTTCAAATAACCTACTGATTCCTATAACAGTGAAAATAACATATACTCTGACATCAATAATTGAAATAATATATTTTGCATGGAAAATGCCAGATGAATACCTGATGCTTCACATGTGTGTACATATTTATATTTGTTGTGGTTGTTGGGGGTTGCATTATTGTACAGCATTTGACAACACAGGGGCTGGAGGATGGAAGATATGGCTGGATTAAAAATGCCTGCCATCATAAATAGTATGTTGATGAGAGCAGGATCACTTTTAGATCTCATCAAGTGGAGGTTCAGGGGCTCCCTGAATTTTTCTAGTTGCTAGAGGGACACACCATCCATTTGTTTTTTTTTTTTTTTTTTTTTTTTTTTTTTTTTTTTTTGTAATGCTGCTAAGACCATAGAGAGAAATCTTAACTGATGAATTCTAATAAAGATATCAATGCAGAAGCTTAAATTCAGTGTATTATTCCACAGTTAAACAATGGGAGAGAAAAAAATGTAACAGTTCCACCAATTTAAAATCTATTCCATTCAATGCAGATTTCACAGGTCCAAATTTCAATGTTTACAAAAAGTACAACATATGATTGATATTTGGGATAGTTTAGCAGAATAACCCTAAAACTTTCTTGTTTTATTTAGAGACATTAGAGTTGACAGCTTTCTCTCTTTCTTTATACCACTGCTGTTTCTCTTATTATTAATATGTGATAATCTCTTTCTCTTAAACAAAAATAATAACAGCATTAAGTCAATTTTTGGTTTTGTTTCCTTTTTTTGTTTTGTTTTGTTCCTGCATTATGGGAAAAAAAATTGCCTCCATGAGAGTTGCTTACACTTTTGAGATAACAATTCACTAATTTTGTCAAAAGCAAATTTTCTTGTTTATTGCAGATTCCAAAGGAGAACAATAACTTCATGGTAAATTAATTGCTTTGAATTATTAAAAGTTTCAACTTCTCCTTAGTGGATATTAAATGATTCATATCTTGCAAAGAGATTGATAATAATACTCTGAGTATTTTTTTATAGAAGGAAGCACAATAGTACTGTCAAGAAACTAATTAGAATGGTAAAAATGTTTAAAATAAAGAATTAAAAATATTCTGTTCTTCAGAAGCATGCAAAACATGTTAGCCCTTGCTTTATTAAAAGTGAGGAATTTAAAATTATTTAAATTTTTAAAGTAATTATTAGCATTGATGTTTCAAAAGCCACTTGCTACCACAATGGTAAAAACGTTGTACAAAATTGATCTCATATTTTCCTATATCCAACATACTACACTTACATATTGTCCTATTTAATTTTCACAAAACCACATTGGTTTGCTTTCATATTATTCTTCTGATATGTGTTGAAAAGCACTTTTACCCTCAATTGTGTTAAGTTTCTATGTGAAAAAAAAACAGTATAAAAAGTGAAAGTCACTGATCCAAGATCACACAGATTGATTGGATTGAACTCATATGTTCTGGCTGTAGGTCTTGTGAATTTCCTGATCCTTACCAAAGCCTATGCCTGGAGCAATTAGAAGTGGGGAAAATGATTTTCTGATTGACTGAACTCATTGCCTATTATTTGAGAAAATACTGTGGAAAAAAACCAGTTTGTATATTTCCAATATGCCCTTCTATTACATTATCCTCTCCACTTTGTTTTGATTTAGCATATGATCATTCACTTTTAAAAATCAAGAACATTATATTCAAATATATCAAAAGACCAGTAGCATCTCTCTAATTTAAAAATTTGTCAAGGAATGCTATCAAAATTAAATCATTAATAATACTAGTTTCAATATCAAATATGTAACTTATTTGTATATATACACATGCACACACACGTACATAGAGATAATTCACATCTACTGGCTTCTCTGAACTTGTTTTACATTGAAGTTATTCACCTGACAGTACCTAATTGAATAATATGGCAAACTAAGTACAATTCAATTTTTTTTATCTCTAAGGGATATATTCAAAGATTATTTTCATAACAGGGAAGGTTAATTCTGCATTTTACATTGACATTCAATATTAGCTCTTCAAAGAGCAAAAAACCTATCACAATAACTTCAGCACAAGAACTAAATAAGTGAAAAACCTGCTAGATCTTCATAGAAAATAAATATGATTAAGCTCTTAAGTGATGTGTGAAGATACAACATGAACAGGCAAACTTTAAGTAGACTGAAAAGCATAACATCAAAAAGAGGTATTTAAGAGTAGTCTGAAATATGAGTGAAAATGTTACTCTGATACTGTCAAAGAAAATAGAAGAAATAATGTGTGGTAGCTATTAAGAATTTGAAATTTTATACATGTAAACATAGTAGAAACGAAGAGATAAAGCCCTACACACCTAAGAAAGCCACCAAAACAGGAATATATGTGGTGCTGGAGGGAAAGAGCAAAGAAATCTTGAAAAATTCACTGAGTCATCTATTTGACAAGGAGAACAAAATTGCACAATGTCAATTTTTTGCCTTTTGCCCTCAGAGAAATAAATCAGAATTCTGTACAAAGTGATAATAAATGTATATAAAGTCCAAGTACTTTGTTAGCATGAACCTAGATCAGATAACATAAAATGGTAGCACTCAACCCACCGAAGCAATTGGTTTAAATTTTAAAAGGTTGGTCATAGTATTAAATATCAAAATCACAAGTGAAAGTTAAAAAGTCTATAAAATGATTTAGTTATGACTAACAAATATTCTACATATGCAACAGTGGAGTTCTAAATATGCAACACTAGTTCAGATCTACAACATGAAATAGTCCACAACATGTCCTATAGAGAAATAAGAACTGTTATTTGCAATGCAATGTGTAGCTATTGATAGGCATCTGTGCTTGTTCTTAACTTGGCTATTGTGAATTGTGCTGCTATAAACATTTGTAATGTATGTATCACCATAGTGTGTTATTTTTATTTCTTTTGGATAAACAACAAGGAGTAGAATAGCTTAGTCAAATACTGTCTCCATTCCTAGTCTTTTGAAGATCTCCATAGTGGAGATTTCTCTCTGCTTTCCAGAGTATTTTTTACTTAAGTTGCAGTTCCTAAAATAATGTATATTTTTTCCCCATATACTTGCTAGAATTTGTCATTATTTGTATTCTTTCTTTTTTTTTGTTAGGGGGGCAGGTAACTGGGGATTGACCTCAGAAGCACTAGACCACTCAACTACATCCGCAGCCCTTTCTTGTATTTTATTTAAAGACAGTATCTTACTTAGTCGCTTAGCACCTACCTTTTGTTGAGGCTGGCTTTGAACTGTAGATGCTCCTGCCTCATCGTCCTGAGCCACTGGGATTACAGGCATGTAATCATGGCACCCAGCTATTATTTGTATTTTTGATGATTGTTATTCTAACTGAATTGATGATGTGAAATCTCAGTTCAATTTTGATTTGCATGGCCCTGCTAGCTAAGGATGTTGAACATTTTTTTTCATATATTTTTTGGACATATATTCTTTGCATTTTGGGGAAAAAATGACATTTTTGCCAGTGTGGAAATATGTTAATATTATTTCCCTTTTAAAATATAAAGTAATTCTTCTACTGATTTGACAAAAACATCAATAGTTTAATATATTCAGTAATGTTTAGCATTTAATAAATTAAAGGCAGCAACAATAATAAATGAATTAGGAAATTGGAAACTAGAATTTATCACTTAAAATGTCCAAATCTTACTACCAAGATTTATACCCATATGAACACATGCATGCACACAGACATCATACATGTCTTTCTTTTCCCCTGGGGGGAGGATTCAGTTCAGTAAATGAATTTCTTTGAAAAATACTTTTGAGCATTTGTTGACTACAGCAATATAGAATATAAATCTCATCAATAATGTACTGCTGAATTATGTCCTCACCCTAAGGCCTGGACAAAAAGATTTACTCAGTAATACCTTGGTCCCTTGGACACATAGTGGGTCGTAAAAACTACTTGTTCATTGCAACAAATAACATATAAAAACATATTAATTAGGTGGAATTCATGTAACACAATAAATCTCAACCATATGTTTATTTCCAATGCACTAATTAAAAATATAAAACTATGTAAATAGCAGAAAGATCAGTAGAATAGAAGAAAGGGAAGAGGAGAAGAAAGAGGAGAAGAAAAAGGGACATACTAGGCACTGGATTAGAGAAAATTATATTCCATGCTTTAATAATTCTATCAAAATGAATATCAATGTATATAACTACTAAAGAAATAAACTAATAAAGAAAACAATAAAAATTAGAAAAAATATATGATGGCCCATTTATAAGATGAAAAGAAAATATTTTTGAAAATAAAATGTTTTAGTATCATACTAAATATTGGTAATAAAAGAGACTTCATAATAAATAACTAGAAAGTAAAGAACAAAATAGAAATACAAATTTTTGTAGTATCATAACATATTTATAATAATTGCCAGTATTGTGGTGTTTTGCTTTTTAAATTTCCATAACAATTTAGAAGTTGTATTTATTTCTATTTAAAAGTGTATTAGTATATTCTGCAGAGCTATCACCTTTCTATATAGCAACATTTTATGGAAATGTCTCAATGTAGCTAATTAAAACTTTTCTTGAAATAATTTTTCTATTTTGAAACTATTATTAAAAACACAACCACATACAAATGAATCAGACAAACTTTTGAGAAAATTTATTTTTATTCTCAATATACATTTGATATCCTTTTAAAAGCATAATTAATTAGAAATTTCAAAGATATTTGTATTTTTTAAAAATGAAACCTACGCAGGTTCCTCTACACACAGTTGAAAAAACAATATCTTTATTATAGTAAAAATTCATTGCCTCCAAAAGGAAGTTTGGATTTTGGACAAAGAGCTTACTTTCTTTAGAGTGTTATATGAAGTTTTACAATGACTAATGTATAAAATTTAATATGATTTTATCATTTTTTTGTGGTTTCAAGACATATATTTTGATTATTTTTTTAAATTTTAGTATCTATGATTAAATATAAAATTCATAGCATTTCCACTTTAAATTCCCATTTGTTTTGGAATAACTATAATTCAATTACATGTAAAGTTCACTAGATGAGTCATTTTATTAAAAGTTTGTAGCAACCACAATTCTGGTAAAAATTGGAATACATTTTACATATTTATATTTTTAAAAAATTATTTAGTTATTTTAATTTGTTATATGTGACAGAATGCATTTCAATTCATAGAACACATATAGAGTACAATTTTTATGTCTCTGTTTGTACACAAAGTAGAGTCACACCATTCATGTCTTCATAAACGTACTTATGAAATTAAACTATTTCTCACCATGCACAAAACTCAAAGTGGATCAAAGACGTAGGAATTAAACCAGAGACACTGCACCTATTAGGAGAAAAAGTAGGCCCAAGTCTCCATCATGTTGGATTAGCCCCCAACTTCCTTAATAAGACTTCTTTAGTGCAAGAATTAAAATCAAGGATCAATAACTGGGATAGATTAAAACTAAAAAGCTATTTCTCAGCAAAAGAAAAAATCAGTGAAATGAATAAAGAGCCTACATTTTGGGAGCAAATTTTTACCAAGTACACTTGAGATAGAGCACTAATCTCTAGGGTATATAAAGAACTCAAAAATCTAAACACCAAAAAAACAAATAACCCAGCTAATAAATGGGCCAAGGAACTGAACAGAAGCTTCTCAGAAGAAGATATACAATCAATAAACAAATATATGAAAAAATGTTCAACATCTCTAGCAATTAGAGAAATATAAAACTACTCTAAACTACTCTAAGATTTCATCTCACTTCAGTCAGAATGGCAGCTATTATGAAGATAAACAACAATAAGTGTTTGATAGGATGTGGGAAAAAAGGAATCCTTATGGCTTCCTGGTAGGACTGGAAATTGGTGCAGCCAAAAAGAAAAGCCATATGGAGATTCCTTGGAAAACTGGGAATGGAACCTCCATTTCATCTAGCTATCCCACTCCTCAGTACATACCCAAAGGACTTAAAAACAGTCACATAAATGTTTATAGTAGTCCAATTCACAATAGCTAAACTGTGGAATTAACGTACATGCCCTTCAGTAGATGAATGGATAAAGAAAATGTGATATATACACACAATGGAATATTTTTCAGCATTAAGAGAGGATAAAACCATGGCATTTGAAGGTAAATGGATGGAGAATATAATGCTAAGCGAAGTAAGCCAATACCAAAAAACGAAATGCTGAATGTTTTTTCTGATATAAGGATGCAAATTTATAATGGGGTGGGGAGGTCATGGGAGGAAGAGGTAAACTCTGAATTTTGATAAATGTTTATTCAAAATAAAAATTATATTGATATAAAAGCTAATGAAATTACAAATACCATCTATCACTCCTGAATTCATCAAAATATCTAACTGGTATTATTGTATAGTTTTGTAACAAAAAATGCATAAATATTAACAGTAAATAAGAGGACCAGAATACCCAAAGCAATTCTTAATGAGAAAAGTAAAGCAGAAGGCAACACAATACTAGACTTTAAATTATACTACAGAGCTATAATAACAAAAGTAGCATGGTATTGGCCCCCAAACAAACATGGAGACCCAGGAGCAGAATAGAAGACACAGAGATAATCCCACATAAATACAGCTATCTCACACTGAACAAAGGCACCATAAACATGGATAAAAGATAGCCTCTTCAACCAATGGTACTGGGAAAACTGGAAATCCATATGTAGCAGAAAGAAAACTGAACAGCTAATTTCTCACCCTGCATAAAATTCAACTCAAAGTGGATCAAGGACCTTGACATTAGACTAAATACCATGCACTTACTAGAAGAAAATATAGGCCCAACTTTCCTTCATGTTGGCTTAGGAAACATCTTCTTCAAGAAAACTTCTAAACCTCAAGAAGTGAAATCAAGAATCAATAAATCAGATGATATTAAACTGAAAAGCTTCTTCACAGTGAGGTAAACGATCAAGAACACAAAGACAGAGCCCAAAGACTGGGACAAAAATCTTTGCCACCTGAAACTCCGATAAAGAATCAATCTCCAGTATATGTGAAAAACTCCACAAAACTTAACATCCCCCCCAAAATAGCCTAATTAATAAAAGGGCAAAAGAACTGAATAGGCACTTCACAGAAGAGAAATAAATGGTCATAAATATATTAAAAAATCTTCAGCCTCTCTAGCAAGTATAGATATGCAAGTTAAAACTACACTGAGATTCCGTCTCACTCCAGTCAGAATGGCAATTATCAAGAACACAAGAAACAGTAAGTCTTTGCAAGGATGTGGGGGAAAATGTACAATCATACATTGTATGGTGGGAGTGCAAATTGATAGCAACCACTATGGAAAGCAGTATGAAGACTCCTCAGAAAACTTAGAATGAAACCATCATTTGATCCAGTTATCCCACTCCTTGGTGTATACCCCAAAGAACTTAAAATCAGCATACTACAGTGATGCAGCCATATTAATATTTATAGCACCTCAAGTTATAATAGTTAAGTTATAAAATCAACCTAGATGTCCTTCAACTAATGAATGGATCAAGAAAATGTGACATGTAATATTACATTTGATATCACATGTGATATTTTATATATATATATATATATATATATATATATATATATATATATATACACACACACACACACACACATATATGATAGATAGATATATGTATTCACACACACAAACACAATGGAATATTACTCAGCCATTAAAAAGTCTGACTTTATAACTTTTGCTGGTAATCAGATGGATCTGGAGACTATCATTCTAAGTGAAATAAGTCAATCCCCCCAAAAACAAAGGCCAAATGTTCTCACTGATATGTGTATGCTAATACACACAAAAAAAAGGAGGGGGGAAGAATAAAAATTCAATGGTTTAGGTAAAGGGAAATGAAGGGAAGGGAGGGAGGTGGGAATGGGAAAGACAGTAGAATGCATCAGACATAACTTTCCTACATCCATATGTAAATATACCACCAGTGAAACTCCATATCATGTATACCACAAGTGTGGGAAGTTATACTCCCTGTATGTATAATATATCAAAATATATTCTTTTAACAAGTATATCTACAAAAGAAAAAATAAAGCGTTTTTAAAAAAAATATCATGTCACCACATGTAAAATAGTGAAGTACAAAAAATAAAATAAAACTAATTTAACAAAGAAAAAAAGAGTTACCACTTTTGTATTATATATTATGTTTCTAAACAATGTTGCAGTGAAAATGGCCTATTCCAAGAAAAGTTCTAACACTCTGGCATGAGTTAATATTTTTAGAATTTCCATATTATATAAGACTTTCTAGAATATTTTATTGATTGTATAACATTCTATTTGATGAGACTATCATAAATGGACATATATATATATAATAAACACATATTTTATACATTTATATGCATACTTAACCTTTTTTATATTGTATTTTTTTCTGTTTTGTGGTCTATTTTTGCTATTGTGAGGATTTTCTGATTGGGTATACAATCATTTCTAAATTTCAAAGAAATTTCCCAACTGACTTCAAGATATTTAAGAATTTCAAGGAACCTATAACCTAGAAAACCTATAATTCCTAAGAAAATATGTCACACTATATCTCTAGCATATTGAACTATTTTGTTCTGAAAATAAAATAATAATAATTACAGACAACTTTATTTTATTTTCATGTATTTTCTTTATAAGGAATTTTAAATTTTTCATATTTATGCCATTTCATCTTGTGTCAACTGTTCATTTGTGTTTTTTTTCCCAGTGTACATATATTTCTTTTCATTTTATACATGTTTTTCTACAGGGACAAATATATGTTGTTACTCTTTTGGGTCATATAATGTCACAATAATGAATAACACATGGATTATCTATAGGTACTCCTCCATAATTTGCCATTTTTTATGAAAATATTTTACCAAGTTTATTTTCATATAATAGTCTTGCAATATATTATATTCTATAAGAGTTCTTGTTTAAAATATGTAGAACTGCTTTCTGTATTATTTTTACATTGCTTTTATTCTTAATTGGATTTCCACATGCAAAATAATAAAATTATTTTGTTATCCTATACAATATCCAAAATGAACTAATGTAAGACCTGAAATTGTAAAACTCCTAAAAAAAATAAGAAATCTTTGAAAAGGGGCAAATCCCCTTTATGACATTTATGCTGTGTACATATATGAATATATAACAGACAACTTCTCTTTATGTATATCTTTAGAGCACCCATTTAAAAACAATCAATATCGAGCCCAGCATAGTAGCACATGCCTGTAATCCCAGCAACTTGGAAGGCTGAGGCAGGAGGATTACAAGTTCAAAGACAGCATCAGCAAAAGTGAGGCTCTAAACAACTCAATGAAACCCCATCTTTAAATAAGATATAAAATAGGGTTGGGAATGAGGCTTGGTGGTTGAGTTCCCCTGAGTTCAATCTCTGGAATTCCCTTGTCCTCAAAAAATCAATCAATAAAAAGAATATTAGTAGAGTTAGAAAAAAGGGTTCAGGGAAAGGAGGAGGGAGGGAAAGTGAAAATAATTGGAAATGAAATGGAGACAATTATATTCTCCATTTTACAATTATACTGTAATTATATTCTCCAATAATTATGTTGTGCATGTAGGATTATGTCAAAATTAACCCAATTATGTATGAGTATGGTGCATTAATACAAATATACTTTTTAATTCTATTTTTATATATGACAGCAGAATGCATTACAGTTCATATTACACATATAGAACACAATTTTTTGTATCTCTGAGTTTATATAAAGTATATTCACACCATTTATGTCTTTATACATGTATTTAGAGTAATAATATCCATCTCATTCCACCATCTTTTTTACCCCCATGTCCCCTCCCTTTCCCTCTCACCCTTCTGCCCTATCTAGATTTCCTCTGTTCCTCTCATCCTCTCCCTCCTAACCCTACTATGAATTAGCCTCCTTATATCAGAGAAAACATTCAGCATTTAGTTGTTTTTGGATGTGCTAATTTCACTTAGCATTATATTCTGCAACTTTACCTGCAAAAAAACATTTACCTGCAAATGCCATGATTTTATACTCTCTTAATGCTGAGTAATATCTCATTGTTCATATATGTATCACATTTTCTTTATCCACTCTGAAGTGAATCTAGGTTGGTTTCACAATTTAGCTATTGTGAATTACACTGCTATAAACATTGATGTGGCTGTGTCCCTGTAGTATGCTCATTTTAAGTCTTTTGGGTATAGACCAAGGAGTTGGATAAATAGGTCAAATGGTGGTTCCATTCCCAGATTTCCAAGGAATCTCCGTATGGTTTTCCTTATTGACTGCACCAATTTGCAGTCCCACCAGCAGTGTATGAGTGTGCCTTTTCCCCCACATCCTCGCCAACACTTATTTGTTGTTTATGTTCTTAATAGCTGCCATTCTGACTGGAGTAAGATGATTTGCATTTCTCTAATTGTTAGAGATGTTGAACATTTTTTCATATATTTGTTGATTGATTATGTATCATCTTCTGAGAAGTGTCTGCTCAGTTCCTAGGCCCATTTACTGATTGGATAATTTGTTTTTTTGGTGTTTAGATTTTTGAGTTCTTTATATACCCTAGAGATTAGTGCTCTATCTGAAGTGTACTTGGTAAAAATTTACTCCCCAAATGTAGGCTCTCTATTCACCTGATTGTTTCTTTTGCTGAGAAGAAGCTTTATAATTTGAATCCATCCCATTTATTGATCCTTGATTTTAATTCTTGCGCTATAGGAGTCTTATTCAGGAAGTTGGGATCTAATCCGAAATAATGGAGGTTTGGGCCTACTTTTTCTCCTAATAGGTACAGTGTCTCTGGTTTAATTCCTAGGTGTTTGATCCACTTTGAGTTTAGTTTTTTGTATGGCTGGGAAGCAGAGGTTTAATTTCATTTTGTTGCTTATGCATTTCCAGTTTTCCCCACACCATATGTTAAAGAGGCTTTGTTTTTCCAATGTATACTTTTGGCACCTTTGTCTGATATAAGATAACTGTAATTATGTGGGTTAGTTTTTGTGTCCTATATTCTGTACCATTGGTCTACCAGTCTATTTTGGTGCCAATACCATGCTATTTTTGTTAGTATTGCTCCATAATATTCTATGAGTGTTGATTTTGGATCCTGCTACTTTGCTGAATTCATTTGCTAGTTCTAGAAGTTTTCTGGTGGAATTTTTTGGGTCTTCTAAGTATAGATTTGTATTGTTGGCAAATCTATCCATATCCTTTTAATTTCTTTCACCTGTCTAATTGCTCTGTTTTCACATATATTGGGGATATCCAGGCAGGAGAATAAAGAGGGAGAAGAAAGTAGAAAAAAATTCGAAGGAAAAAACAAGGATTCTTTTGGTTGGAGATCAGTATCTTTCCTGCTTCCCTTCCCATCCAATAGGTGGGGTTGTCTGTTCTTAGTTGGTATCTCTGCCCTTAGGATGGTGGGGGTTGCCAGGGTGTGAGAGTTGGCCTTGGGTGCAGGGCACCTGGAAGTGGAGTATGGCACCAGCTGGGCCCGTTGGGAGATTATACATCTCCAGGATCTCCTTTGGGGTCTACTCCTGTGATGTGGGAGCCGGGTCTTATCTTCTCATCTTTGCTATAGACCTCACAGTTCCTGCCCTCTAATATTAGTCTCTAAAGTGTATCTCCCTCACCTTCTCTCTTTCTGCTTCCTAAGCAGGAACCTTTCTATCCAGGGGCCTTGTGTGTTGCACTCTGGTGGTTGTGCACTTGTCAAGGAGGGCTGTTTTTTATAGAGCAGTCACTTTGCTGAATTAGAGGCTGCTGGGGATTGGGGGAAATTCGGAAACTATGGGTATCTGGCTATCTGGTGTTCCAAACTGGTAGGTGTTCCTACTAAAGATGGAGATGGAGGTGACCCAAGATGGAGGCAGCTCTTTTCTGCAGTGTGATGTTGAGTTGAGTGGGGGGAGCCAGAGATGGTGTTGTGAGATGGGTTTGGAGATGAGCTCTGTGGCATACAGTGTTGTGGCTGTTGGCTTTCTTCAGAGCCTTGATGTCCCCAAGTGCAGGCAGGCTATTTCTAGTAGGGGACTGTGGAAGTTGCTGCTGAGTCCCAAGATGGAGGTGACCCGGGGAGCCCCACATTAGTAGTTGGGGGTCCACACAGGAGTGGTGGCCGGATTTCCTGCGTGTGGGTAGTGGTTGAGTGTCCTTCATGGGAATGGTGTCTGAGAATTCTGTAATGTTGCTTATGCTGGTGGTCCCACTAAGGCACCCAGTGCCGCAGTCTGGCTGGGCACAAGATCAGGAGCCACTCAAACAGGAACAAACTTTATTTTTGAAATAACCGCCAATACCACGTACTGCCCGGGAAGATTCCAAATCCACCCACGCGGTGTTCTGCCGGTCTCCTCCCGGAACCCCAGCGCAAGTTCCTCCCCCGGAATTCCCTCCTACTGCACTTTCCCAACCAATGGGAACTCTCCAGGAGTCCCTCAGCAGGCCAAGGTAAACAGCAGGAGTCCGGTATTCATATGAATGTAATTTTTAACATAATCATATCATCTCAATGGCTAGCTGGCATCACCTTTCAATCAAAAATGCCATGCATCATATTAATTGGCTGTGGCTCTTAGCAACCCAGGAGACCTGCGTGGCTAGCACTTGGAAGTCAGGAGTCTGTTTCTACTGCTGAGGCCCAGGATCCATGGCATACAGTGGCTGTAGTTCCTGCACTGGATCAGCTGTGGAGGGGTCCTCTATCACTCTCAGTAAAGCAGGATTCCCACTAGTTGTGACCGAGGTCACAGAGCAACACAGAATGCTGTCTCTCTCTGGCCTGCCATCTTGGATCCCCCCAAATATAGTTTTTATACAGCTTAATAGTATTTGCTCTTGGCAGCCATTTTATGAATGACACCAAAGTCACAGAAAACAAAAGCAAAATTAGACAAGTGAAGTAATATAAAGCTTAAACCCTGCACAGTATGGGAGACAACAGAGTGAAAGGAAATCTTACAGAATGGGAGAAAATCATTGTGGAACATGTACCTGATTGATAATTGTAAATTACCTAATTGGTAATTTACAACAAAATTTAAGAAAGAGGTGAAATATGATGGCAAACAGACACACAACAACTATTTACATAGTGAAAAAAATGGGCTAAGTGACATACATTTCTCAAAAGAAATATATATATATATGTATGTATATATACATACATATATATAAATATGTATACATATACATACAAATATATAAATATGTATATATATATATATATATATATATGTAGTTAGTAATCATTAGGAAAATGAAAATAAAAACCTAGATGAGATCACTTTTCACTTTCCATGGCTACTGTTAAAATGATGTATTACCTTTCACTTGCTAAGATAACCATTATAAAAAAGTAAACAAACAACAACAACAAAACACAAGTGTGTGTGAGAATGTGGAGAAATTGAAATCCTTTTATACTGTTGGTGGGAATGCAAATGATGCACTCTATACCTCGATTTGGAAGTACATCAAAAAAAATAAAAATAGGATTTCCATATGAGCAAATAATCCCCCTTCTGGGTGGATATTTCGATATTTCCCAAAACTAACAAAATCACAATATCACAGAGTTATTAGTGCTTCCAAGTTCATTGCAGCACTACTCACAGTCGCCAAGATGTGTGAAAAACATAAAAAGGATGGTGAAATGTGATAGACATCATTATCAAAAGTATATATATGAAGACACGAATTGGTGTCAACATACTTTATATACAACCAGAGATATAAAAAATTTTGCTGTATACATGTAACAAGAATTGTAATGCGTTCTGCTGTCCTTTGTTATTTAAAAAAATCAATAAAAATATGAAAAATAAATAAATAAATAAATAGCCATCAAGAAAGGATGAAATTTTAAAATGTCATATGTATATCCACTGAAATTTTCAGTGCTTCTCAAGAAAGAAGAAAATTCTACAAAAGGTGAAAACATTGATGTAAAATGTTCTTGAGAGAGAAATGCTTTATACATTCTGGAAAAAAAATATCCTAAACCAAATTGCTCCTAATAAGAAATTATAATTGGTAATTCTTAACAGCTACTAGACTGACAAAATAATTATAAAATCTGAACTACAATAAAATTAAATGTGACCTACATGTCAGGTAGTAAGTTGCAGGGCTTCTCATCTCATCAAACCCTCATTATAGCCCAAGATTTGGGAGAATGGCCTGATTTCCACTGCGGACAAGGAAAAAGAATTTTCCAAGAAGCAGGAAATCCATGGGACCACTTAGTTTTTATGACATGGAATTAGAACCAGTAACAGCTAGAATTGATTCCAACTCATGCTAATGCCATCTTAGTGAAGTAATGTAATTTAGAACAATTGAAAGAAGAACAAATGCTAAAGCAAAAAGAAACAATTCAAACATCTGTGGGAAACTACAGGGGCTGAAGTCCCATACTCCATGTTAGCAGCAGTGATTGCAATTAAACATATGTGTTCATTCAGAAGAGTTTTCCTTTAGTTTCCTTTCCCTCCCTCTCTTTTTCACTAGGAGATTCTGGATCTGTCCTGTCACCTTTTCAATGGAATACATGTGTCCATTTCTTGCAATCAATTATTCTTGTCCCAAGAGTTAGTGGACGGATTAGACAGGAAGACTGTTTATCCTTCATGTGAACTCTCCCCCTGCAACTAAGACCAGAGAATTCCATTTCCATTGATACTGTATCCATTTTTATGAGTCATAGAGAGGCTGAGTCACTGAACCTTCCAGCCTTGTCACATTTTGCTCTACTGCTTAAGAAAAGTCCTTTATATGAGTTTGTGTTGTGAAGGTGAGTTTCTAGCAAGGTTCACCCTGGATTTTAAGTAACACGAAGTTATTCTACTGGGGGTATCATTCTCTACCCAATTAGATTTAACTGACTTCATTGAGGTAATGTATGTTTATCTTACTGTCTCAGTTATAAGGAGGAAAGATTGAAAATGGCATGAGAAAAATGTTTTATGCACAATTTACCCTCTAGGCATTGCATCTAATTTCTTGGTGACTGCTGTCACTCATGTTGATGACTGTGGAATTTCTAAAATGGCAATGCTGGCTTAGGGATTACTGTTTAGTTTTGTAGAGTACATAATGATTCTTAGAGTCTGGCAATGTACCTTCACTTGTAGACAGAAGAGGGAGATGTGTGTGCTTCCATGCTGTAAAGCAAGATGACAATCTAAAGTATTGTTTACATTAATAATTAAAATAATAAAAATTGGTCACAGAATTGGCAGACAAATCTGAGATCCTGTTTCTGTCAATCCTGGTGTTACTTTCTACAGCTACAGTGAAAAAGTGTCTCAGTGCTAATAATCCGTGTTGCATAATGTGTGGGAGCTCAGGCCCCAGAGATAGGCAGCCCCTGGTTTAAATCACAGTTCTGCCACATGTGGTCTCTGGGCTTCCCATTTTCATCCTTAGTGTACTTCATTCTTTGTGCATTTCAGTAAGATACTCCATGAAAATAAACTTCACTTCCCCCTCCAACCTTCACACTTACGAAAAGTGCATTTGGAGTTTGCATGAAGTAAATTCAAAAGAGGCCATAGTGATTTAACACCCAAAAAGCAAGGTACCATTGAATTTATGACAGCTTAGGACAGACTGGAATGAGCAAAAAGGTTCTAATTAAATATGAAAAGGCTAAAGGAACTAGTTTATCATCAGAGACAGTGAGCTAGGGACCCAAACTCTGGGAAGTGTCACTGTCCTAGAAAAAACAGATTATTACTAGTAGTATTTTAATCTAAATGCAAGTCTAAGAAGCAACATTCCTACTAGGCTTCTCTGTTCCTATCTCCTTTTAGAGCTGGAAGTCAAAAGAGTTTCCTATGACACACAGGGTCCCCAGGATTAAGGGTGGTGCCTTATCTATTCAAATGTATTTCCCATCACTGCCACATCACACTTCCTATGCTATCAAAACAGAAAAATGCATAGTTCCTCTTTTTTGCTTATTCAGTACCCTATTCCACCACTTCCCTCTTGTCTGCTGCTTTCCATATCTCCTTTGTACTACAAATTCAATTTCAAGGCCCACATCACACACCCCTTCTCCAGGCATCCTCCTGCAGTGGAGCCTGAGATTAAGTTGGGTGCATCCTACTTTCTTCCTATAGTGACTACTTGTTCACTTCTTGTAGGGGTTGATAATCATCTGCTTGATGCCTTATTCTTTCAGTAGACTATGGATATCTTAAGGGGTAGAGACATAGGCTCTTGCTCCCCTTTGTCAATTAGATATCCCTTCTAGGAATCACCAAGTTCCACAGAGATACTCATGGCTGCCATTTTCTTAAACAGGAACAGTAGTTTCCAGCAGAGCCTTGAGGGGTGTATGAGCTTTCTCTAGTCACCACCCCACTCTTCAAGTCAGCCAGGCTACGAAATGAAGATGTTAGCTGAGTTAAGTGGACATTTTGCCTAGAATTAGCTTGGGAGAAATAAGAAAACAAGACAAAGCAATTACACCGTAGAAGTACCTAGAGCTAGAGGAGGTAGTATTTGGTTTGTTTGCTACAAATGAGAATGTGGTTTTTGTAGTCAGTCCTGCATTCCATCACAGTCCTTCCACTGAGCAGCAATATCTCTCATTGGCTTCATCTCTGTGTTCCCCAATTCATCATCTTGAAAGGGAAGATAAAGAACTTGTCTTCCAAAGATTTGTGAGGTTAAAATAAAAGGCACCGAAAGAAAGGACATGATTGATAGTCAATAATTCATAGTTTGTTATCATCACTGATAAGCTGATTGCCAAAAAAAAAAAGGGCAGGGAGGGTATAAGGATGGTCCCTGACTTCTTTTTCTTAGCTATCTACTTCCAATATCAAATACCACCTTAAAATATTTTCTTGAAGGAATTTGTACTTTAAAACACATGCAAGCTCATTTTTATAATCAGTGCCATTTAATACCCAATCTTTTTAATGACATGAGCTTGTATGCAGCATAAATGCTTTTGCCAAGTGTTCATATTAAATTCATTTATTTCTCACAAGTATAAAAGCTTAGTATTAATACTCTATTCACATTTTTATAGGTGGTTTGAACAATATTGAAACCTGAGTTTGAAAAAGTCCAGATGGTTTAAGTTTTATTGAAACCTGAGTTTAAAACAGCCCAGATGCTTAAGGCAAAATTCTAGCTAAGCACTGAACACTTTTACAGAAAGTGTTAGTATGCTACCCACACAGAACCTTCCCTGGAGTTCCATAACTCTTCATCACAGGTTTTTCTTTACTCAAGCCTTGTGCTCATCTTCTCTGATAGTGTACTGAACAGATAAGTCAGCTTTGTGGCATGTACTCCATAAAAATGACTGTATCTGGCCTCCAAAGTCCTAATGGCCCACACATTATCCTGGCAATGTCAATCAATGCTTCTTTGTTGTATTACTCCTCTATGCAAGGCACTGGGCTGAGTTTGAAGGACCTGTACAGTCACCCTCCCACTAGTTCCTTCCTCTGTAGTCTGTGCTGTAGCCCATAGTGCAGGATTCCAACCACCAGCCCCTCCACCATTACACCAGCACCATCGGCATCAGCATGGTTTATTTATTTATTTATTTATTGGTGCCAGGTATTGAACTCTGGGGCCCTTGACCACTGAGCCACATCCCCATCCCCCACTTACCACTTTTTAAAAATTTTTATTTAGAGACAGGGTCTCACTGAGTTGCTTAATGCCTCACTTTGGCTGAGGATGGCTTTAAATTGGAGATCTTCTGCCTCAGCCTCACAAACTGCTGGGATTATAGGCTTGCACCACCACACCTGGCAGCATCAGCATTATTGCTAAACCTCGTGCACACTTGTCATGTTTTAACTACATCTTTGCAAGTTATCCCCACTTTGCATTTTAATTGCTTATCTCCCTAAGCTTTAGTTTCCTTATCTGAAAAATAGATATAATAATATTATCTCCTGTTACAGTTGCTTTGAGTGTCAAATGAGATAACTCAAGCTCCTAGGACAAGCTCCTAGGCCTGGTGCGTGATAATCATGAATAATAAAGCAAATGCATTATATTAAAGATGAACAAACCAAGGCTGACAAAAATTAAATAATTTTGCCAGTGTGGTTTTGATAATAACAGATGAAGATGGAGATCCATTTTGTTTGAAGTGAAAACATGTTTTCTCTTTTGACTCCCTTTGAGTCTCAGTCCAAGAAAGGATAATTCTCTCTAGAATCTATAGTTTTATGCTTTGTCTTTCCTCCCAATGAGTAAATCATAAATATAAGTTTTTTTATGATATATTTTAAAGCCCGACATTGGAGCTCAGCCATGAACTAAAGGAATTGCTCCAACTCTTCTCAAGACCTGGAAGCCACCGATATCCCTGCAGATCTTGGATAAAGAAAGAAATATGATTTTAAATTACATTTTTTATTTATTTTAATGTTTCTAAAATTTTATTTTAACCAACAGATAAAGATATAAAAATATACATATTTATAGGGAAACGTTGTATTTCAGTACATGTATATATCCTGTAATGTTTAAATCAAGTGTGTGTGTGTGTGTGTGTGTGTGTGTGTATCCACAAATATTTACGATATATTCATGGTAAAATTTTCCAACTCCTTTATTTTTGTTTGTTTTGAAATGTACAGTTCTCTGTAGTTTACCCTACCATGCAACAGCATACCAGTACTGTCCCAATAAAACCTATAACTTAGCACCCATTGATCAGCCATATTAAAAGTGCACTCAATTCTGATCTTATATTTCTCCTTATGCTGCTTCTCCTCAGCTAAGTCTCATTTTCCTGTCCAATTATAAAGACCTTTAACCCTCTGTCACCTTTGATCTCAATTGGGAATTATTTTACTAAGACTCTGGAATCCTAGAAGATTTTCAGTCCAGACACCAAACATTTTCCCCCTGAAGCAACAATGGGATTTTGAGAGATTTGGCAGGAAATCCACAAGTGCTGATTCTAAAATCCCTAGTTTCCCTGAGGTTTCTCAAACAACAACAAACAAAAGCATACCTTGTTTATCAAGCACACAAAGTGCTTTCTTTGTTCATTCAATAGGAAATTCAGAGCCAACTCTGAGAACAGAAAATTTGGCTTTGAAAAATGTGAGCTCCTCCCTAAATCCTGCCTTAATGAGAACCAGAGAGAAAGAAAGAAAAAGAGAGAAAAAAGCCTATTCAAAGGAAACTCACTTCTGAAAGGGCTGGTGGCTTTTGTCAGAAACTCCTTTGTGTCACTGCTGTCTCCTTAGTGTGAGAATGAATCTAAAAATAGGTGCCTAAGCTTTTATTCACTGGACAGATATGTCCTGCCAGGGTGAGATTTGTTTTGATTATTGATTCTAAGGGCAGACTATGTGCCTGTCCACCCCAGGGAGGTGAAATAACTCTGGGTTCTCAATTACCTGCCTAATCTCAGAAATAGGTTTCTTGTTTTCCTCCTTTTTACAGCATCAAGTCTTTTATCTAAAATATCATACACACACACACACACACACACACACACACACACACACCTTCTCCCTAAGAAATGAAAGCTAATCCATTGTGTTTTAAATCAAATCTCTCTTGTTCCCCTGGGTACATTTGAAAGTCATGAGCAAAGGAAGATTTATCCTATGGGGTGACCTCTGTAGTAGGGTCCAAAAAAGACTGAGGAGTGCAGCCATCTCACACTGCATCATTTTCCAATGCATTTTGCTCTTCATGGCAGCCTATGGGGCTGGGAAGAGACACAGGTTAGAAAATTAAATAGAAGGGTGCATATTTTCCCATATATATATTCCCATATAAGTCCACATGGCACATGAACAGCTCAGCATCTGTTCACCAATGTTTTTTTTTTTTTTCCTTTCCTTTGCAGAACATGACATGTGCAAGTCTGTGTCCTTGCCTTGCCTAGTATATTTTGTACCCAATAAATGCCTTGTGGACAGACTTAGTTCTTATGAGAATTTCAAAGCTGGCTCTGTAAACAAACAAGCCCCAATCCCCCAAAATCTCAGTCAACTCCAATTTAGCCAATTACATGAACACTCTTAAGCAAGTCCTCAGCAATGCTGCACAAGGGATCAGACACCAAAACAGATTCTAGTGTAGCAGAAGGGAGTTATAGACCCCCTCCCTTTAACTTTTAGAAAAGAATAACATAAAGAAGATTTCTAAACCATCTTCTAGACTGTAAAGTACAAGGGAAATGGAACAAGGTTCTGGGGTGTGATGAAGAGTAATCAAGCACATGAACATAGAATTTCAAATTCACCCAAACCTCTTCAATAACAATATCACTCCTTTCTTTGAGGACTTTTAGGTAAGTTATCAATAAGCATCTATTATTATAAGCATCTAATATTTGCTAGATTCAGAGATGAGTGACACAAAACCATCATTGTTAATGAGGGAAATACTGACTTACAGTTCAAAAATTAAAACGTTGTTCAACTGTGATAGAAGCAATATTCAGCAGAGGGGTGTCTCATTCAACCTGGAGGCCTCAGAGATGGTTTCAGGGAGGAGATAGTGCTTAACTCTTGAAGGATAAATGCATATATGAAAGAAAAATCCTAGGCAGTGAGGTATGAGCTAGTTTGTGGGAAAGATTAGCTGATGTTATAATGAGATGCATCTGACACGGAATTAAAATTTTTGGAGCAACAAATCAATGCAGAATTGCCTGACACGCGAGTTACTCATTCAGGGTCACTCTAGGTAAATTTGGGTTGGCACAAAAATCACCACACCAAGACGGAGAAAATACCATTTTGGGGGATTCTTCAGCGATGGTTCCTCTATCCAGCTCTGACAAGGGAGGCAGACAACCAAGAGGAGAGGAGGAGGACGTTCTGAAGCCCCTTTTTATTGGGAAGAAGACACTCAGAATGTTCCACCCCAATGAGGGGGGTCAGGTTTCAGGGGGTTGAGTCTAGCTTCATGATGTCTTATGGTCAGCAGATTGACTGACACCTTGAAATTTAGCAAGAGCGAGTGATTATAGCAGATTATAGCAGAACTAGTGAAAAGGACACATACGTGTTGCACAGCTCAGATAGAGCAGCAATGTCAGTTCAGTCCACTCATATGCTCATGCTCATAGTTTACACACACACAGCCCATGGCTGGCTCACCACACAGAATAATATATTCTTTGTAAAAAATCATAAATTCTGAAAAGAAAGGGTCTCTGAAGACCAGTCTAAGCCTGTTAGGTCATCACCCTGCCAACTTTACCTGGAATCCAGAATGCTGTTCACTGAATATTCCATTTCATATAGTTGGAATCATATTGCCAAGTTACTTTTCATTAATTCAGACTTAAAATGCTGGAAGAAAACTGAGAAAAGATTATTTTGCCTAGGTCTCTTGATAATGTCTTCCATCACATATTTCCTCCCTGCTCATTCACTACCAAGGTGACATACCTGTCAACACTGAAAAAATGTGGAGCATCAGGTTATGCATGGATCTGAAAGCCATTTCTTATGAAATGCACTTGTATCAAAAAATTTACAAGAGTTGCTGAATGCCAGGTTGCGGACAACACCAAATAGATAAGCATTGTATTACTTTTTTTACAATAATGTTCTACCTGAGCTTGTTAACGTCCCCAAATATACATGCCTCAGCATGCCAATCATTTTGGTTGAGTCACATAGAAGATTAATATATAATCCATAAAAATATTGTAAAATAGATGAAGAGTCATAATGGTTAAGATTCTTGGAAAAAAATAAGTATGACAAAAAACTACGATTAGAACATTGTGTTTCTCAAAAACCCATGCCATTTTCTCTAGACTTTGTTAAAATCGTATTTGCTTTTGATAAAAGTAAGCCATTCAATTATTTCTAAAAATTGATGCATAAATGCAAGTACCTTAAATTGCTTTTTAAAAATAAAACATACACTTGGCTTCCATATTACCACAGAAGTCCCAATAAAAGTCACACATTCCTTCCTTTATTATATAGACCTTCTATGAGACTTTCATACATTGGGTACTAAGCCTGAAGTTTATAATCCCCAGAAGGATGGAGAATCCAACCTTTGAGAAGCCTCACCTTAGTGGAGGAAAGAATAGTGTGAACACGTAGGACTTCATTTAAGATGGTAATAAAAATAGACAAAGTGCTATCTTTATAAATGTATGTAGACTTAGACTGAGCAGGAAGAGAAATGCTGCCTAAAAGTTTGAAAGTTTTTTCACAGATAGAGGGACAGAATCAGGCCTTGAGGATATGTAGCACTTTGCCAAGAGAAAGCTTGATTAGTCTTTATGGACAGATAAGACAGGAAAGAGAAGAAGGTATGAGAATATTTTTATTGGATGAAGATTCTAAAGGAATTTCACAATTAAGTCTTATATAAAACTTATTTATTTTTTATATTATACACATAAAAACTAAGCTGCCTTCCACAATTGTTACAGAATTTACTACATATCACACAGAAATGTAATGATTTATATATCTATGTCTCTTTCCTGTTAGACTCTGAGCTCTTTTAGTGCATGAGCTCTTTAATGCGTGAACTCTTCTGGATCTGTCACTTGCACTACCTTAGCTACTTTTGCTAAAGTATGTCAGATGCTTGATAAACATTCACTACAGTCAATGAATGACTTCGTTTGTAGTTTCTTGCTTATATGGCTCCCCAGCCCCACCCCTGAACTATGAACATCTTGACAAGAGAAATCATTTGGTTAGCAGATTTTTCAGAAAAAACCAACATGCATATGGATTTTGAAGGAATTCAGACAACAAATCCTGAGCTAAGAAATAAATAAATAAATATATGATAGATAAATAACTCAAGTGTTATAAATTATTTTGGGAAATATTTTGTTTTTCTCTTGAAAAACTGCCAATGTATGGAACTGCTTTGTCTTAGTCTGTTTGTGTTGTTATAACCAAATATCTGAGATTGGGTAATATATAAGGAACAAAAAATCATTTCTTACAGTGTGGTGATGGAAGAACTCCAAGGTTCAGGGCCTTGACTCTGGTGAGGACCTTCTTCCTGCATCATTCCATGGCAAAAGGCAGATGGCAAGAGATCACTTATGCATAAGAAAGAAGGAGACAGCTAAGCTCCTTTTATCAGAGACTCACTCCACAGCAACAGCATTAATCCATTCATGAGGGAAGAGCCCCTGGAAATCTAATTGCTTCTTAAAGGTCCTACCTCTCAATACTGATGCTGTGGGAATCAGGTTCCCAATGCAAAAACTTGGGGGATACATTCCAATCTTAGCAGGCCTCTACTGCCAACTGTTCACTTAGGGAAGATGAAAGATTATTGCTAGGATTTTAAAATAGCTCTAGGAAACTGTAATGTACACATTGAAGGTTTTAGCCAAAGTATGTCAAACAGGTACTCTTCAATTTGAAAACATAAGTTTATTAATTGTTCCACAAACAAAATCTATTAAAACAGAGGAAATAGAGTTGAGGAGAATAATATGACCAATATAGACAGTTATTGAATCCAAAAAAATTCACTATTACCTAGTTCCTGTCATTAGCTTTTTTTTTTTTTTTTTTTTTGCAGAAAAGTTCAGATACCAAACTTGAAGTGAAGAGGCGTAAATTTGTGGCTGAGAGAGCCAAAATGTTTTGTCTTAGGTCACACGTCTCCTGGTTGAGATGATTGTGATTCAGACCAGATGCACTTATTTAAAAGCCGTTCCGTTCCTTATTCCCACAGTTCTTATTATAAGGTCTCACAAAGACAGCAAATGCCTATAGAGTAAAGCTTCATGGATATCACAGTGTTGTCCTCTCCTTGCTCCACCAAGAAGACTTATGCTCCAGGTATTTTGGGTTGAAAATATCTACTCGATATTTGACCTGTGAGATGACCATCTCTGAAACACAGAGTGTCTTTCAGTGGATTAGT
Source organism: Callospermophilus lateralis (assembly GCF_048772815.1). Classification (NCBI taxonomy): domain Eukaryota; kingdom Metazoa; phylum Chordata; class Mammalia; order Rodentia; family Sciuridae; genus Callospermophilus; species Callospermophilus lateralis. The sequence goes on from NC_135306.1 coordinate 143,173,106, forward strand.
AAATTGTGTGCCCCATAGTCTGATCCTGTTGGGTTCTGCCTGGCAAAATCACCAGTCCTACAGGCTTCCTTCTACTGGGACACCATTGGGAAGAACACTGCTTGAATATCCATGTGTGATAGGCCATGAGGAGATCTTTGTTAGAAATAATTCTCCAGCTTCCTCAATTGTTTATAATCATGTAAAGTTTACCACCAGTTGTTTGTAGGCAGATAACTAAGATAAACATTATATAACCTCCTATCTGGCTGCCAATCATGGAATTGTGGGATGGTGACTCCTTACAGAACCATAACAAATTTGTGTGTATATAACATGCAGCAGAAAAATTTAATACTCTAACCTGGTAGTATTTACTCCTCCAAGGATGGGCCCCAGTATATTCTCTTGGCAGCTTAATTGTATAGATACCTAGTGTCCTTCTGTCATGAACAGGTTATAAAAATTAAAATGGCAGGGCCATCTTGATCACAGTGATGGTCTAAGAAAGCATATGGATGGAACAGAAAACACAGGGTTTGGTTTTGGGTTTTTAACCACTCAACCTCTGCAATGTGCTTTCATGTGCCATCAGCCATAACAGAAAACAATAAAATGCTCAAAATTCTATAGTTTCTGTCTCAGAGTTAACAATTCTGAGTCACATAAAATACAGGTATGATCTATTGACAAAAAGAATAAAAGAGTCAAGTAAGAAACCAGTTCCTCTTCTCTTATCTTCATGTTTTCCTTGAAGAAGAGCCATCACCGTTTTTCAGTGATGACATCTAATTCTAGCTTCTGGGATTGGGGGTAGCAACTTCTTCCCATTGTCTCATCCCTGTATTCTCTGCCACTTCAGAGCTTTAGCTGGTCCTCTACTGAGCTCTCTGAGCCATGCCTAATTACCATAATGTTACATGTATTTTGTGGCTAAACACAATTTCCAGTTTAGTTGGATAAATTGATTGGGTCAAACCCAAGTTTCTTAAGAGCCAAGTAGTTAGAAATGAAATAACACTGATTTGCTTTTATTCAGGGACTTCTTAGGTATCCAAGGTCCTTCATTTGCTGACTGTCATGCTATTTGCACTATTTGCTATTTTTGAGTAATCAGAGTATATCGTACTCAGGAGCAGAACTATAGTGAACATCCCCATCTGTGTTGGCTCAGAAATGGTGTGAAACAACCCATCCATGAAGAGTTAATTTGGAGAACCTTTGCTTTTTGGTTGAATGGAGATTTATCTGGCCCATGGAGATCAAAAATTATGCTTTTTTTCTTAATATAAAATGCTACTAAGTTAAATTGTGAAAGCCTTCAAATGTCAACCTTGAGATTTTATGTTTCCTGTGATTTCCTCAGCAAAACAGAAAAAAACACACTTCACAAAAATCCTCCCCAAGCAATTAGCACCATTAACACCTTCAGCAAGCATATGGTCATAGTGGAGAGGAAATCAGCCCCATGTCACATTTCTATCACTGTTTGTATACTTTTGGACATAGTTCGTTAGACTGCCTTTCCCTCAAATCCATCTCCCTTAAAGAGATTGTGTTGTATGTTATCTTAATAGTTAATTATTTATTATCCCCCAGTGACTACCTTTCCTAGGGCAATTGCTCTCCTGATTATTTCCCCTCCAACACTTCCAAATCACCATTATCCTGAACAGGATATATCTCCCTAGCTGTGCCACTGGCCTCTCATCCTCAACTAATCTAATGGAGAACTCTTGCTCTTTATATAAAATATCAAAACATGTTTATAATGTGTTTTCAAAGGCAGGTTTTCCATGAAGTTTATAAAATATATTTTCCCTCAGTTTCTTGGTTCCATTTCAAGGTATTTTAAGGTATTCACACAACTTTTTGTTATTGTTGTTGCTAGCAAAAAAATCACAAAAATAAGATTGTTTAAGAAAATTTATTGGGTTGGGGGCTGGGGCTGTGGTTCAGTGGTAGTGCACTTGCCTGGCATGTGTGAAGCACTAGGTTTGATTCTCAGCACGATAGATAGATAGATAGATAGATAGATAGATAGATAGATAGATAAGATAAAGATCTATCAACAATTAAAAAATTTAAAATAAAAGAAAAAGAAAATTAAATTTATTGGGTTGGATTTCTCTTCTCATGTCAAGTTCCTTTCTGGCATACTATTCCTCTTAGCTCTTGGTGTTGGAATCACCAGAAGCTGTTGCGGGATCTGGCTAAAATATGGTTAGGTATGGATTTAGTTTGTGTATAATGACTAATGTTTATATAGTGTTAGTCATATCTGTACAGACGTAATATATTGGGATCCATTCCAGTGTCATAAAACTTCCCTTCAAGTTCCTTCTGTTCACTGGGCTGGCAAAAAGGTTGGAATCAAATGCTAAAATATCCTATGCAACCAGAGTAAAAAGAGTGTGGGAAGTGGAGGAGATAAGAGGTTAGAACTTACAGAGCTAGAGTTAAACTTTGAAAAATTCTTCCAGACTTTATAAATCACATAGAAAATCACATAGAAAAATAAATTTGATATTTAAATCACATAGAAAAATAAATCACATAGAAAAATAAAATTGATATTTTTTCTAAATTTGATGGAATATTTATACAATAATTTCAATGACAAGATATAGATGAAATTAAAACCACATTATCAGTAATAAAATGTAATAAATTGAGTGAGAACTCAGTGATCTATATATTGGCAACTTGTTAAATTATTGCAAAGAATTATCAAAAAGTAAACTAAAACCAATAAGAAAACAGTACTACCGATGCCATTTTTCTGGTTTAGTGATATTTATGGTATTATTGGCCACCAAATAATTTATTATTGTGAAATTTATTACTCAATTTTATAATCTAAATAAATATTAACTTTTAAGACAATTTTGTATTTATTCTTACAGAGTCAGCTTTCTAAAACTGTATAAGTTTTAAGTTCTATAAACCGTCATCTAACTGGATTATAAAATCATGGTTCTTTATATCTAATTTGCATCTGTTTTTGTAGTTTCTAAAATCCCATTCTTCTTCTAAACCTCTCGATTCTTTAGTTCTTATCAGCTACATGTCTTCCACTCAGATATTTCTATTTTTCTGAAAGTTCTCAATATCCAAGTATTCTTTTCCTCCATTTCTTCTGCTTCTGCAACTATACTGATGTGTGATAATAATAGTTCAATATACATCACTCTATTATTGTTATGAATTTAATTTCTGAATCATTTCAAGTCTATACTTCTCCTTGCTTAACAATATTCACATCCATTCTTTCTTTCTTACTGTCACTCTCACATCAGAGGCTCATTTTGCTAATATCAGGATTGCATTACTGACTTTCTAATAGGACTCTGTGTCATAATTTTTTGTTTTATTCTGATTTTATTATTTTTCTATTAAAAATCCTTCTGTGATTTCAAATTTACTGCACTTACTACCCATATTCTTTAGAATAGCAGCAACTTGACTTTATTCCAACTTAAATTTCCCTGTGCTCCCTAATCTCCTGCCCATGAACCCTCCCATTTAACCTTTCCGGGTCACTCCCCATTTTTCCATGTAGCCAGAGCCCTCTTGGATTTAGGTGCTTCATTTTCCCTCTGTACATGCTCTCTCTTATTTATATGCCCCAACACTAATTAAAATGGCTCTTCTTTCCCAACCCCTCTACAAACCAACCCCATGACATCTTAGACCACTTTTCAGAAGTGATTTGCTCTCCTTCCAAATCCCGTAATCTTTGCCTCATACTTTTCCTGTAATGTTTAGCATATTTTCTTGTATATTATGCACAATTGGTTTCTCTTTTAGATTTTTAATTTATCATCAGGTTTTTAATCATCACATTGCCTATTTTTGTACTAATTGTAGATGTTCAGCTTTTGTTATTGAAGGGAACACATGTTACTTATTCATCAATTTGATATATTCTCTACAACCAATTATTTGTAGAAATTATCAAATAGTATCTTACTTGGACTTCATAGTAAGCAGTTTTTATATTAAAATATAAAAAAGTTTGAAAACTGATTTTCTAACAATATTTGGATATTTATACATTATGTTTCTATTTAAATGACTTTCTATAAGAAAAACTATTCAGTTTATAAAAACTTTCAAATCTATTATCTCTTTTCATACTCTAAATAGCTTATGTGTTTGATGTAATTTCCTATTTTATACACTGGATATTTAGAGTCTTATCTGAAATCAAACAAACAGTAAAACTCAGACAAGAGTCACAGTTTCTGTTTTCTGGCATTACGTTCAGGATTTGTTCACTCCACCCTGGTTGCTTTTATCCTCATAATTCCATCCTTGTGCCATTTTTATGTGAAACCTTCATCTGTCCTATTTTTTCCCTCCTTCCTTCCCTCCCTCTTTCTTTTCCTTTCTTCCTTTAAATATATTTATAGTTCCATGATGTTTACAAAGTGCTGCCATTATCTTATTTAAATGCTATGATGACCCAATGTGAGGAAGTTTTATGCTGAGGGAACTGTCTCTGAGACTTTGAGCCCTTGATCAGAATCATACTGAGAACTCTTATGATCTCTTCTTTGATCTGGATCTCCTAAGTGTAAATAGCTTATTGTTTCTATCAAATTCTTTGTCACTTCCAAGACCTCATTAAAGTGAAAGAAATAACTCTGTTAGACATTCTTCCAGCAACTATTTATGGTCTACTGTGAACATGACATTTTTGTGATGAATGTGCTGTTTACATGAATGTACATGTAGCTTCACAAATCCAAAGGCTTTTGATTGGAAATAAAAATGAGGTAAAGAGAATGCAATGTCCAAGTAAAGGGAATACAAAATGAAAATGGAAATTTAGTCACAAACGAAATAAAAATTTAAATGTAATTCAATGATAATGGCAACAAAAACATAATAATAAATTTGAAAGTATAAAAATTATGTGATATATATAAAATTCTAAAACTCAATTAGTAATTCAAAACCTGAATAGACCAATAACCCTTAAAATTTTAAAAAATTTCCTCAAGTATCTCAATAAGTCTCATTGAAATGGAAAATAAAAGCTTTAAATTTAGCAATATCATATGAGAGTTTCAATAAAATTTTTAAATTAAATAATTTTATATCATATGTTTTAGAATATGAATATTGATGAGAACTCATCAATTTCTTTCATGAGGCTAAAATATCTTTGAGTCTCTAATAAAACAAAGGAACTATTAAAAAATGAAAATGTAGTTTAATTTCATTTAATATTATACAAATATATCTATATATTTAAAATGATATTTTTTCCATATATGCAAATATATCTTAATATCACAAAATCTACTAACAAGAATAAATATTTTTGCTCTGTGAAAAGAGAAAAATCACATGAATATACTAATAGGTTTAGCAAAAGTATTTATTATCTATTTTTATTGAAAGTGCTCTTACTACTGGGAATAGCATATAGCTTCCTTAACTCATTCATGGCTATATGCTAAATACTATATTAATTGACAAATTTCAATTCATTCCCTTTAGATTACAAAGGGAAGAAATGTGTTATCATTGTTCTCGTCAATATAATAAGACAATTAAAAATTGTGAAAGACCTAAGGATAAGAAATAAGGAGATAAAAAACTTAATGCACGAAATATTATCTACTAAAAAATCACGTACTCTACTTATACATCATTAAAACTAATAAGTTGCCTAAGTAAGAAATTAAGAAATAAAATAACCCAAAATCAATGCTTTTCTTCTCACCAAATGAAAACAGTTTTAAAAATTATGGAGGGTAAAAAAAAATTGCCACTCACCATACCAACGAAACTATAAATTACCTAAGAATTATTCCAGCAAAGATTGCACATGTGGGTAATAGAAAAAAATCCAGGGGTCCTCTTCTAATACAATGTATAAATATGGAAAAAAAAATGAGCTACGGAATACTGTCTGGTAGAGAAAATAACTACAAAATGTGTGATAACATTCTGTTCAGACCAAAGTAAGTATTAGAATAAGATGTATTGCAAAAACATTATGTAATGGGAAAAAGTATGCTAGATAAAATCATTCAAGGGCACACATTAAGTGGATTAGGGCAGATAATTATGGTGGAAAAGATAAAAATCAGTGTGTGGTGAGGGTCAGGGATGATAAGAACAGAGTAAAACAAAGTGACTGTATAAATGTAAATAAAACATAAAGGAGTGATGATAGAGAACTGTAGATTTTATATTTTTCTTAATTCACCACATCTGAATTGCACTTGAAGAAAAAGAAAAACAAAAATTCTTAGAAAATCTTCCTTAATGTTTAATGATGAGAACCGAACAAAGAACACCACAGACCATCAACCACAGCATCTTCTTATTTAACAGATGAGAGGATTTATTCCCAGAGAGATTCAGTTAATTGTTATGGTCATGCAAAGATAGTGGTTTCTCTTCCACTTCCCAGCCAGTGGTCTTTTCTCTATAGCCTGTGCATTTGGGCTTGAGAAAGTCATGTTTTCCAATAGCCTTCTCATGAAAGTTCCAACCCATGATGCCCTCAATGAACTTACACATTTACATTTTCACCTTCATTACATGAAATACCATTCATCAGAGGGACGGAAAAACATGATAGATGATCCTTTTATTGTAATGGAGAAGATTCAACTAGGAAAGTATTTTTGATAAAAATGTCTGGGACAAAAAGGAACACATAAGCAATCATTTGAAAAGTAATTTATCTTATGAAAATAACTCTTAATAAATTTAAAAGAAAAGTAAATGTTCAAGTACTTTTTCTGAATTTTTTCTCAGGATGAAGTGGCTTTAGTCTGAATCAGCTCTTAGCTGCCAAAGTTGAGTGGGTTTATTTTGAGTTGGTTGACCTTTTAGATCATATTTTTAGATCCCCCATATGCCTCTAGGCTAGTATTAAGTGTGTCAGATCTACTTGCTACCCACTACAGACAGCTTTCCTAATGTTTACCTTTGTTAGTCAAATTGACTAGGTCATAGGATATGAAGATATTGGGTTAAAAAGATTACTATGGGCATTTTTGTGAGGAAATTTTTGGATGAATTGAACATTTAAATCGATAACAGTGAATATAATAGAATGTCCTCGTTAATATAGTGGATTACTTCCCATAGTTGAAGGCCTGAATTAAAAAAAAAAAGAAAAGAAAAAATAAAAAGAAGAAGAAGAGGAAAAAAAAAGAAACCTGGCCCTCCCTAAGTAAGAGGGAGTTTCTCTGGTGTGATTGTCTTTGAGCCGGGGTTTTGTTTTCTTCTGCCTTGAGACTCTAATTGAATCACTAGTTCTTCCCAGTCTTGAACCTCTCAGCATTTGAACTAGAACTATACCATTGGATCTGCTTGATTACATGTTTCCTGAGCACAGATCTTGGGATTGATCAGTCTATAATCACTTGAGCTAACTCATTATAATATACAATTATTTCCATGTAAATATATATTTGTGTGCATATTGTACTTGTGTGTACATATGTATCTTAGTGTTCATTTTTTCTAGGGAACCCTGACAAATACAGCATCTAAGTCATTATATTCTAACTTTCTTAAAAAAAGCAAAACAAAACAAATTATTAACTACTTTCTGACTCAATAGAAATTAGTATTATTAATTTTAATGAAAGCTACTATGTATTCAGTACTTGGGCTATATTGAATATTTTTATCTATACAACTTTTTATCATAACAATCACTGGAAAGCTAAGACTGAACCACGTATAATTTAGTAACATGCCTATAATCAGATAAATAGTGATGGGGCAGAACTTCAACCCCAACACATTTATTCTCCACCACAGTATAACACACATTTTATTCTGAGACTTCTCAAAGATGGATATAAAAGCATATATCTAGCCTGTCCAGATGCAGCACCGGAGAGGTATTGGAAGAATGAAAGTGCAACTAAAGTCATCTAAGAGGACATAAGTATTATACTATTCTTCCACAATTTCAAAGTAACCTCAATTGGTGTACATAGAATTGCTGATCTGGGTAAAATAAGAATGAACTTTCTAGCATCAGCAGGATAATGCAAGATGTTCTGAAAGCAATACTAATGATTAAAACGGTAACAAACAACCCTTTATGTGTCCCCAGGAATGGCATTTACTGAAGAGAATGTGAAAAGACATAAACTTAAGGTCAAAACTGAAGTATTCAAACTAGAGGAATACATTGTCAAAAAAAAAAAAAAAAGAGCCAATTCAATTGAAAACAGAAATCCATGATGCAGAAAAATAAATGGACATTTTTATGAGAGGGACAGTTGGATTCTGATTGGCATTCACATTTGCTGTTTTTCCAATGTCTTTCAAGTCTCTATGTTGGTGTTGGTGAAGGCTACTGAAAAAAAAAATGCTGCAATGAAAAGCCATTTGCCATGTTTGAAGGACACAAATATAGCTACAGAAGATACATTTTGTGTTACGGTTCAGTAATATTTTAATTGTTAAAATCTGGGAAATTTTCTTAAATTCTCAGAACCTCAATTTTCTCAATAGTAAAATGTGAATAAAATATTTCTTGATTTTGATTTCATAAAATGTGCATCACAACTGAAGAGCAAAGCATGTAAATTTTCACAACTATATAAAAATTAACACTAACAGTATTACCATTAACAGTATCAATATCGCCTAAAAAATGATATCAATGAGAAAGGGCAAGATGGCATAGAAGGTAATTCTGACAAAGTATTCAAATAGAAATATTCTTCTGAAGTTCCCCTTTGAGACTGACATCACCAAATCTTTCTTGAAACATAATGGACTAGTGAGAAATTCATTATGAATTACATTGTAAATTGTAGCTATGCATGTGTTTGTGTGTGTGTGTGTGTAGCATAGGGACTTGAAATATAATGTAATACACACACACACACACACACACACACACACACACACATATATATATATATATATATATATATATATATATATATCAGGCTATCTTGCTATTTTGCCTGAACTGTAGGTAGAGTTCCTTTAAGTGGATTTACACATAAATGCCCCCAAGGAATGCTTTTTGGGCACTTGATTGTCCACTCTCCTAACAAAGAATATTCTAGAAACTGCATTCTCATTCTTGTCAGATTTTAGGAAGAACTTGAAATGATTCTAGATGGCTAATGAGAAAGTACTTTAACCATACCTAAAAGTGCAATTCAAATATGAACAGCTATGTCTGAGGTAATGAGGGGTTAATGGCAAAAGGCAGCTGGCTGACTGCATGGCCACTGAAGAAAACCACCTCAAGGAGTTCCTGTGGAATTTCACTGCTCCAGTAGTAGGATCTAGGGGTAAGATTTACAAGGTAAGACAACAATTTCTCCACCTCAGCTCTGGTCTGCCACATGCTCCATTGAGGAATAAGAGCGCTATCCAGGACTGAGGGGCTACAGATTCAAAATAACAAAAAGAAAACACCAAGGGACCTTGAGGAATTGTGGGTTGGGTGATGTAGAATAAAGGACAGATGTACCATTGGTCCCTTCTAGGGGGCACCTGAAAGTATGGCACTGCTATGTCCAGGGGATCCCTAGTGTTAGGGTGATCATATGGATGAGTTAATTAGGTAAGCCATTTTTTACCTATGTTAGTTGACTCTGCTTTTGACAAACCCCTTTTTCAATCTCAAAAACATCCAAGTTTGGGTACTATATTACAGAATGATTATTCTAAAAGAAAAGTGTTCTTATAAAGAACCCATAAACTGAAATGATTTAGGAAACATTTGAAATAGAAGTAATTTTAGGGTAGAAAATCTTAGGAATAGTTGAGATGTAGGGCCTCTTGAAAACACAGGTCTTCCTGAGAATCAGAAGATGATTTTGGTGCACGAGATTAGGACAATTACTATAAATGTAATCCGTAAACAGATGTAACCTGGAACGTCTTCGTTACAAAGGCCACAGATGTTCAGAGAGAGAAAAAAGACTAAATTTAGTCCTTCAAATATGGTCAGACTGAGGACTTGAATGAAGATGGCTTTCCTTCTTGGGATGTGTCTGCCGTGCAAGACTTCACATTTCGAACAGGCCCATTTACTACCAGAATCAACTGAATTCAAATATGAACTTTACATTCAAAAGTATAGCATTTTAATCTTTACAAAGCTTATTACCCTGTCCCCACCACACATATATACATCCTCTGCACAGTCCTCTTTGGTAGGGAAACTTACAATTGTGGTCCCTTTTATTAATAAGCAGTACTATCCAATATTCATAAATTAAATTATAGTTACTCTGTGTACAATTTACATAACACTGAAATCTTAAAGGCACAATAAGAATATTGATTTTATTGTTTTAAGTATCTTTAAATTTGATATGATATGGGACTGTGTATGATGAATACAAATTTTCTCCTCAGAAAAATTAAGTGATGAATTTCAAGCATTAAAGACAGGCATTAAGGAGTTACAGTTTGAATGCTAGTCTATCCTGGAGCTCTTCAAATAGATGTTGTAGTGACTATGTTTCTTCCTATATTAGGACCACCCTGAGAATTATGTAGAACCACTGGTATGTTTCTGTGTCAGTGTGATTTTTCTATGACCAAAGCCTTCCAAATGTCTTTTTCATGGGTGACCACAATATGTCTTTTTGTTGAATGGAAATGGCTCTAGGATACAGCTAAAAGTAGGTTGAGTTTAGAAAACGTGCTCCAGTCTCTAACATTGAATATAGCAGCAGCTTAATTACTTTTGTTAACAAGCTCCAACTTCAAAATATTAAGTTTATACCTCTAGGATTTTACCATTGTACCATCAAAAAGCTAATTAGAATATTTTGTTTACTATAGTGAGGAACATGAAAAAAAAACAGCCTAGAATGATTGAAAGACTTTATCCAGAAGTTCTGAGAGAAAAAATAAATTAAAGAGGATAAAATAGACAATAAGATTGAGGAGTGAACAAACACCTACAATCTTTGTAACTCTTACACTTATCTATTTAGTTTTTCTCCCACACATTTTGGAAAGATTAATGTTTTCTTTGACCTATTGGGGATTCAAATAATATCATTACAAATTTTTCCTTTATCTTAATAATTTTAGGTAGTTGAGTATGCCAATTCACTATGGATTCAAATTGTCAATATAACCTAATGATAATAGTGCCCCAAACCTATAAATGTTACATATTTGTGTCTAAAAGCCCCTAGAGCTGTGCCTAACTCATAGCAACTCCTTAGGAAGTTTCTATGTGAATAAGTGATTCAATGTGTGAATAACTTAATTAAGGAATAAATAAAGAGATGAACAAATAAATATTTCCCATTTCTGATTTGGCAGGATTGTAAAATATTATCAGACAACATTTGGTAAAAGTGTACACTAAATTAGCAAGTTTTGGACTTATGCAAGACATTTCAAAACTTGAATGGCTTTCAATTCTTGGAACAGGTATATGGCAACTTGATGTGGTATGATAAGACGTAGCATTGAACCTGCCACATGGACATAATATGACCTCCTTGTCTAATTTCCAGCCAATATTTGAGGTCTTTGAGGTCCATGTAGTACACATGGCTCTATGTTTTCTCCTAGCTTTTATTGCATTATTTCTGGCCAATTCCATCTCGTGTTGAATTTTCCTTTGTTTCAGGACTGTGCATTTCTCCTTATAAAACTCCATAAATGGATAATTCAGATACCTTGTAATTACTGCCAGCTGTTCACTTGTAGATAACTTCAGAGGTAATACTTTAGATCTGTTATTATGGCTTTCCTCCTCTAACAGAGAATAGAAAAACTAAGTGTGAAGATTTAGTAAGGTAGAAAAGTAAGACGATAGGTCATGTAAATACCATGATTTTATTCTCTTTTAATGCTGAGTAATATTCCATTGTGTATATATGCCACAGTTTCTTTATCCGTTCATCTACTGAAGGACATCTAGGTTGTTTCCATAATTTAGCTATGGTGAATTGTGCTGCTATAAACATTGACATGGCTGTGTTACTATAATGGTGTTTTTAAGTCCTTTAGGTATAAACTGAGGAGTGGGATAGCTGAGGGTGCCAGGGGAGCATGGGAAGAATGGAGGAACTCTAGATAGGACAAATGGGAGGAAGGAGTAGAGAAGGGGCAGCGGGTAGGAAAGATGGTGGAATGAGATGGACATCATTACCCCAAGTATGTGTATGAAGACACAAATGGTGTGACTCTACTTTGTGTACAACCAGAGACATGAAAAATTGTGCTCTATATGTATACTATGAATTGAAATGCATTCTGCTCTCATATATAACAAATTAGAATAAATAAATAAATTTTTAAAAAGAGAGGGTAAAAAAAAAGAAGATAGATCTTATAGTAAAGGTACCCTAGTTGAATCTTGGCTTTCTACCCACATGATATTGAGATAAGTATTTCTTCCTTTAATTGATTCTGTTCTCATTTTCAGACAATCTAGGAAATTACAATACATAGACATAGAATTCAGAAATTAAATGCCAAGACAGTGATGTCACTTAGTGTATATCATACTCTTTAAGCATATGCGTACCCTTTTCTTATCCACTTGTTTGACTACTTCTCTTTTTGGAAATCTCATTTATGTCTATGGTACAAAATCTGTTAACACGTTATGTAGCTGTTAGTATCCCATGTACTATTTAATATTCAGCAATGAAATTGCCAACAGTCTCTTGGTGGACCTTAGAGTTAAGTGGAAGGTGATAAATATATTAAAAACTTGGTATAAAATAAAGTACAAAATAATGATAAGAAGAATTACTGGGGACTAAAGTGGAGTAAATTATATTCTGTGCATGTATGAATATTTCAAAATGAACCCCACTATTATGTATAACTACAATGCACTAATAAAAGCATTTTAGAAAAGAAGAATTATAAGATCACTGCTATGAAAATGTAGACAAAAGGAGCCATTATTTCAGCCTAGGGTAATTAGGATGTTTTTGTGGAAGAGGTCACATTTAAATTACACCCCAGAGATGTTGAGCATAATTTTGATAGAACGCATGTAAAGAAACAATTGAAGTAAAAATAATAGCAAGAAAAAACATGTAAACTTTCAAGTATTTTCACAAAATACTCTGTGGCTTAGTGTTATTGGGATACAGAATGCTAAAAATATTGTAGAAGGTGGAGATAATTTGCAGTATGGGATAAATATTGAAAGACTGAAATGCATTTAAAATTTCTAGTTGAGTCTTTGATACCCTTCCATGGAGTTTTAAAAACTAAAAAAATGATCTTCAGAAAATAGATTATTTTGTATAGATATCTTTCTACTTTATAAGATACAACAAAATAAACTTACAAATTAGAATATCTAGCATAGACAAAAATGAAGTATACATGAGACTGTATACAAATTACAAATGTCAAGAATGTCAGCCACAGAACTGAAAGGCAAGCAGGTTCTATGTAGATTACAAAGTGTTTCAATCTATAACATATAAAACATTTTTATAAATTAATAGAAGAAAATAGCCATTCAAAAAGTAAAACATCAGAATAATAAAATTTTCCTTTAGAGACTATTTTTAAGTGATGATGTCTAATGTTGTTTGTGATGTAGAGAACAGGGCATTCCATCTGCTACTAGTAAGAGTCAAAATTATAAAATTAGTAGGATATGAATCATACAACTATGTATATCTGAACACTTTGTCATCTGCACATTTTATGTTTTATTTTTAATTGGCATATAATTACATAATTATTACCTGTGCAGTACGGGGTGATTTTCCATTACATGTATACATTGTATGACAGGTAAATCAGAAACTTACCATATACATTTTACATCCTATAAATATCATTTCTTTGTGATGACTATATTTAAAAATATATCTTGCAGCTATTTTAAAATTTTATACACAATATTGTTAACTGTAGCCACTCTGTTGTGAATAAACAGCAGAAATTATCACTCCTAATTGTGACTATTTGCTCATTGATCAATCTCTCTTTCCTATCTTTTTAGTTATAAATTAATACATAAAATTAGGCTCAGTTCAGTATTCCTGTGCCTCATATGTTTTGATGACAGCTTTTACACATAAAGAATTTTGAATATTATCTTTTTACAATAATTTAAAAAATACATTATCAAAACTAAACTAAAAATCACCTAGAAAAACAGGCAAATTTCCCCAAATCTGTATTTTATGTTTACTATATTATTTTTCACTTAATAAAATGAATTTTATGTTCATGTTATTACATATCAGTTGGAAAATGATGGCATATATAATACACCATTTTCAGGCAACTGGCTTGTTCTCACTGTATCAAAAGCCCAGGACAAGATGTTGTCTCAATACTCAGGATTCATGGGTAATAAGGGCTGCAAATGCTGTGCTTCTGGGTCATGAGAGCTTAACTTTTGAGTCCTTCACATGAGATACTGTTGGAAAATATTATAAATTATCAGTGTTTTGTGGGGCAATGGACTCATAATTCCAAGCTGGATAAATTCAGGATAGAGTGGGATTAACTATTGCATGAATGATACAGGAACTGTTTTTTCTCTTCGTGTAGAATGGGCACATTTCTAATAGTACAGAAAGGAAATAACTGCATCCTTTTATAAGGTCTATGCCTTTGATACAATGTAGTTATGGGAACCCCTATTTATACACTCTTAGAATATCATACTGAATGATAGTATGTAAAGAGTCTGGAATGGTCAGGACCATAATTTTCAAAGTGGATTAGAGTAAGAACAAATTCATTTAAAGGAAAATTCTATTATTTTGATGTTTTACTTTTTTGAATGGCTATTGTCTTCTATTAATTTATAAAAATGTTTTATATATTATCGATTGAAACACTCTGTAATCTACATAGAACCTGTTTGCCTTTGAGTTCTGTGGGATAATTTGTCTCACTGAGTAGTCTTTATATTCTCAGTTTACAATATCAGGCTGTGTGCTTCAACAAAGATAATTTAACTCTGCAGCAACAAAGAACCCAAAATAATTGTCTGAACCCTTTTCTAATATTAGAGGGGAGTCTGGCATGCTGGGTTGAATTTGCACATACAGAGTGATACTGAAAACCAACCAGAAAACTCATGGGAAGTTTTGGTTTGAAAGAATTTGAAGTGGAGTTGAGGTACAAAGGCAAAAAGACATACCTGGGTATCACATAAGAACAAGAAGATTGGAGTAAGAAAATCAGAGTGTACAAGATGTCACATAAACTTCACATGGGACATATGTAACATCAGCTGAGAGAGATGGATGCAAGGTTTCCCAAGATATCCATCCTTAAAAGACACACCTGATAGGAGACAGGGAAGTCAATAATAATTATCTGAAGAGTTTCTATTTCTTTCTTTCTTTATTTTTAACTTAATTATTATTTGTTCCTTTTAGTTATACATGACGACAGAATCTATTATGATATATTTATACAGGCATGGGATATATCTTTTTCTAATTAGGATCTCAGTCTTGTGGATGTTCATGATCTTGAGATTCACTATGGTGTATTCATATACATCCGTAGAAAAGTTATGTCAGATTAATTCCGATGACTTTCCTATTCCACTTTTGATTACTTGAGTTAGCAACTATAAAGTGTATACATATTTACCAGGACCTATTTGTTGTTATTCACTGAGTTAGGGAATATCAGGATAAATGCTTCCACAAGGATAATTCAGAACTTGCACCTACAAAGTGGAAGGAAGGGAATTATAACACATTGTCTAAAATTTTTCAAATAGATTTGAACAGTTTCTATGTGCCAGATATTGCATCAGGCCGAGGCCTCCAGATTTCTGGCCAGTTGGGGAACATCGTTTCAAAAATGAAAAGGCTATATAGGTATTAGCAAGGAGAGGAAAGAAGTTGATTTTGTGATGATGTGACATATCATAAATATTGCCTGGGTAGTACATGGGGTGATGCATGAGGTCAAATAGCTGCACTGTGTATCATTGAGTCACTGTCATTATCAGTGGGTTGACAGAGCAAAGCAGAAGGATGAGAGTGATGGTATTTTGAGGGTGTTGGTTTATGAGAATAAGCCAATACGCTTTCTAAAACAAAATCAAGAGGTGTGCAGTTAAACAGTGCCAACAATAGGCAGTCAAAGTTTGGAACTCCTAGGCTGAAGAGAAGCAGCCTCCAATCTGCTTTTCATGACGTATAGTACAGAGAACCGAACATGTATCAATATATCGATTATTTTATTAGTATCCACTGGTTTATTAAGACACTGTTCTATGTACTACAGTTAGAGTAGGGAAAGGAAAGTTAAAAATAGGAAGAGATAAAATTTCAGTCATCATGTATTTTTTTGTGGGGATACTGGGGATTGAACTCAGGGTCACTCCACCACTGAGCCACATCCCCACCCCTCTTTTGTATTTTATTTAGAGACAGGGTCTCACTGCGTTGCTTAGTGCCTCACCTTTTGCTGAGGCTGGTGTTGAACTTGTGACACTCCTGTTCAGGCTCCAGAGCCCCTGGGATTACAGGCGTGTGCCACTGTGTCCACCAGTCAACATGTATTTTTGAAAAGGATGTTCTTATATGTGCTAAAGAGACACAGTCTAGTCAAAGTGTACAGGTGAGTGGAAGTCGAGGTGCATCTCTTCTTCCCACTAGTTTGGGACGGGCTGGCTTTGATTGTTTACTGAATTGATGGCATTTGATTAAAATTCTGAAGAAGGTAAGGAAAAGGTTCAGACAATTGGGGGAAATCACACTTTAGTTAGAGAAAACCAAAGACAAATTATGTAAGCAGAAATAGCCTGCTGCATTTGAACAAAAGGAGAAGGGAGTAGGGAAAAAGGTATGAAAGGTTCAAGGACTTAGTGGTTTTCTGAGCTACACTTAGGAATCTAATGGGAGGGGATGGAACAGATGGTTGGGGCCTGGATAGGGAAGGCAGAGGCAGGGACATATCAGGAGCATTACAACAATCAAGTTTTAAACAGTTGCTTTGATCTGGATGTTAAGAACAAACTGGGAAGTGACCAAATCAATAACATTACATGTTCAAGAAAGACCTAAGGGTATTCTAGAACAGACTCTTCACAGAAGAAGAAATATGATCTATTGATCAATTTATGAAAAAATATTTATCATTTCTAGCAATTAGAGAAATGAAAATTAAAACTAGAATGAGATTTCATCTCATTACAGTCAGAATGGCAAATATTAATAATACAAGCAACAATAAATGTTGGCAAGGGTGTAGGGGAAAAGTACACTCATACATTGCTGGTGGGACTGCAAATTGCTGTAAGTACAATGGAAGGCAATATGGAGATTTGTTACAAAACTCGGAATGTAACACCCATTTGGCCCAGTTATTCCAAGTTCTCAGTCTATACTCAAAGAACTTAAAATCAGCATACCATAGTGACACAGCCATCTCAATGTTTACAGCAGCTTAATTCACAATAGCAAAACTATGGAACCAATTTAGGTACCCTTTAACAGATGAATGGGTAAAGAAAATGTGGTATGTATATACAATGGAATATTACTCAGCCATAAAGAAGAACAAAATTATCACATTAGCTGGTAAATGGATAAAAATGGAGATTATTACACTAAGTGAAATAAGCCAATCCCTCAAATCAAAGGCTGAATATTTCCTGTGATATGTGGATGGATCATATTTCACAATAAGGCTTGGGTTAGGGAAGAATATAGAAGGACTTTGGGTTAGACAAAGGGTAAGGAAGGGGATAAAGGGAGGATGGGAATAGAAAAAAAAGACAGTATAATGAATTGGACATTACTATCCTTTATTCATGTATGATTATACAACCAATGTAATTATACTTTGTATACAACCAAAAATATGAGAATGTATACTTCATATATGTATAATATGTCAAAATACATTCTACTATCATGTATAACTAATTAGAACAAATAACAAATAAGAATAAATAAACAAAGGCAGAGGCAAGATCACATCAGAGGTATTATAGCAATCAAATAACAAATGATAAACTATAAAACAATTAAAATATTTGTTTTTAAAATAATATTAAAAAAATTGAAACATTTGTTTTCAAATACTTTGTTAGGATAAGTTATTACATTAGTTTTCACTTTTATTTATTTTCCTTGAAATATTTAAAATACAATAGAAAACACAGTGGAATGAATCTGACATAACTTTCCTACATACAGATATGAATATGCCATAGTGAATCTCAACATTGTGTGCATACATAAGACTGGCATCAAAATTAGAACAAGATATACTCCATATTTTTATAAATATGTGAAAATAGACTCTACTGTCATTTATAACTAGAAAGAAAACATAACACTTCTAAAAATACAAAAAGAGAGAATATAACCAAAATTTTTAAAGTGAGGATAATTTCATGATTTTTTAAAGAGTAATTAATTATGACAAAGTGGTCTGTGACCTAGAAATGTAAGGGTTATATAATAATTTAAAGACCAAAGAGAAAAGAGGAGGAAGGTCCTGTGGCATCAGTCTATATTGACTTTTTTTTTTTAACGAGAGTGAGAGAGAGAGAATTTTTTAATATTTATTTTTTAGTTCTCAGCGGACACAACATCTTTGTTTGTATGTGGTGCTGAGGATCGAACCCGGGCCGCACGCATGCCAGGCGAGCACGCTACCGCTTGAGCCACATCCCCAGCCCTAATTTCATGATTTTTAACTGAATTAATAACAGTAGTTCTTTACTCAGATAGAAAAATAGGAATGTGGAAAAAAATTAGAAAGTAAATAAAATTATGTTTTAGCCATGTTAAAACATAAGATGTCTGTTAGATATCTAAGACTAGATATGTGGCTTAGATAGTTGGCTGTACTGATTGCAACAATTTATGCCAAGAAATTTCAAGAGAATCTGAAAGTCTGGCTAGTTTTAGTTCCTGGATATGTGTGTGTGTGTGTGTGTGTGTGTGTGTGTGTGTGTGTGTTTGTGTTTTTACAGGGAAGAATCTGGAATTGGAATTCATATAAAATTAACCATTTTAAATTTTGCAATTGAAAGGCATTTAATACATTCACAATATTATGCAATGATTTTCTCTTATCTAGTTTCATCTTTTTATCACCCCTGAAAGACACTTTGTGCCCATTAAACAGTAACTTCTTTGCCCTGTTCCCCAGTTTCTGGCAAACATCAATCAGCTTTCTGCCTCTAATGACTTATTCTAGATATTTAATTCAGTTTAGATAAATAAAATAACAAATTTCTGGCCCTGTGTCTAATTTCTTGTACTCTGAATAACATTTTTTGAGATTAATTCACACCATGGCATGTGTCAGTACCATATTCCTTTTTTTTTATTATTTTGGGTATAAATTTTCACAAACCATGATTGAAGAAGAATACATTCTAAGAACAGTCTCTTATTCAGATAAACTCCAAGAAGTAAGAAAACCAAGAGTTTGATAATTGTTTTTATTTCATATTAATTTATATTTCACTTTTTAAAGTCAAATTTAATATTTAAATTAAATTTTAAACATACACACAATTCTAAATTTTATTTATAAATTAAAACACAATAAACCAAATTATAAAACCATCAGAATGATACTGGCAATTGTTTAACATTCAAATGAATACAAGGAAATTCTCTATTTCCATGACTATTTAGTTAGCATAGACTCAATGAAAAAGTAATGGTCCTCATGAGTAATATGGCATCCACATTCAAAACAGAATATATATGTGTATATATAAAATTGTTTAAAGAACCCTATGATTATTAGTTGCTTATTTAAAAATACGTCTTTAGAATGTGTTAGATCAAAATGAGAGTTTATTCATTTTTTGTATGTTCTTTTTTTAATACATGACAATACAATGTATTTTGACATATTATATGGAGTACAACTTCCCATTCTTTTCATTGTACATGATGTGGAATTACATTGCTCATATATTCATATATGACATAGGAAAGTAATGCCTGATTCATTCTACTAATTTTCCTACTCCCAATCTCCTCCCTTCTCTTCATTCTCTTTTGTCTAATCTAAAGTATTTCTATTGCTGCCCTGCTCCCACCCTTATTGTGAGTTTAGCATCCACATATCAGAGAGAATATTTGACCTTTAGTTTCTTGGAATTGGCTCATTTCACTTAGCATGATAGTCTCCAGTTCCATCCATTTCCCAGAAAATGCCATATTTTATTTCTTTCTATGGCTGAGTATTATTCCATTGCATTATTGTTTATTTAGTATTATTCCATCATTTTCTTTACCATTGGTCTGTTGGAGGACACCTAGGCTGGCTCCATAGTTTAGCTATTGTGAATTGTGCTGACATTAACATGGATGTGGCTGTGTCACTGTAGTTGCTGATTTTAAGTTCCTTTTAAGGTTGAATGACATTGCATGGCACAGGTATAATACCTTGCATTTATCCAGGATTCCTCTATTGAGCATCTCTATTGTTTCTAAAACATTGGCTGTTGTGAATTGCACTGTTATGAACATTTGTGTGCAAGTACGGATAACTGTTTCTATTATTTTGGGGTATATCCCAGCTAATTTGAGTTTGAGAATTTCCCTACAAATTGATGTAATATCCTGCCTAACTTTATCTCTACTCTGGTGGTAAGATGAACAGCTCTAGCTAATCTGTTATGTTAACTGTGTTATCACAATGGAAGGGAGTGTTATCATTTCGTATGGTGTAACAAACATAGACTTAATTAATAAAGATGTAGGTAATAATTCCAGGGAGTAAGAATATATTGCAAACAGCAAGAAGATGGCAAATTTCCATGGGCTTTTGATTTATATAATAAATTACACTCTAATTGTCCTGATTGGCAAGTATAGTAGAACACAGTAAAAAAGGATCAATTTGGGAAAAAAATATTGAATACCATTTTATACTTGAAAATAATTATATTTACCTCAATATAAAAAGTAAATATAATTATTGAATCATATTTGTGATATAATATTGTAGCTATGTATAATTAATCCAGGAAGACTTCCTCTTAGGATTTATCACATATTTCTTTATTCTAAATGGGTAAATGAAAAGAGTTCTCACAATATTTTTTAGTTTATTAAAGTGTGTAGAATGCCAAACAAATCCCTATATTCCCAGTGCCATTTACTTTAAGTAAATCTTTGTGTTAACTAAAATAGACATTTTTAATGTCTAAATATTTTATTGCTGAATCTGAGGCTTGAGAAGAAATTTGTCAAAGGTGGCAAGGTGTAGAATGTCATTAGTATCTGAAGGCAAGACTTTTTTAAATGTGAGGATTATATAAAATTGCATAAGTAAAACACAAAATGATGTTATATTTTTGCAATAAATTCTTGAACAATTAGTGATCATATTGAAAAATATGTAATTTTTCTCTATTTGAGTATCACTCATGTACCAATTTATAAGAAAACATAGACACACTCATAACAAGCACATATAGAGATTGCTATGTATTTGAATTATGTATTGAAACCTTGACCACTATTGTGCTTGACCAGTATTGTAGTTGAAGTAAGGAAGTAATTAAGTGTAAGTAAGGTCATAAAGGTGAGGTCATAATCCTGCAGAATTAGTACCTTCATAGGAAGAGAGACTATAGAGGGTTCTCACTTTCAGTTCCTTTTCTTTAAAATAGGAGTTGCTATATACAGCATTGTACCGACCCCAAATTTACATGTTGAGACCTTCTACTCCTAACGTGATGGTATTTTCAAATACTTGTTTTAGAAAATAGATAGGGTTGAATGAGGTCTTGAGGGTGGAGTCCTCATGATGGAATTAGTGCCCTTACAAGAAGAGTTACCTGAAAACTTGTTCACCATCTCTGTGTCATGTGATGACACAGTAAGAAGCTGGCTGTCATTAAAAACTACACCCTGAAAGAATGTTGACCATGTACTCCTCAGCCCTCATATCTGGATGAACATAAATTTCTGTTGCTGAAGCCACATTGGCATTTTGTTATGGCAACTGGAGCACACTCCTGCACATACACATATATGCACACTGCAGATAAGTACACATATGCACAAGTAGATGGTGTATGCGAAACTTTTAGCTAAAATAAGAATGTAACTAACTTTATCAGCAAACCAAATAAAATATTACATGTGTCATATTGAATTTACTGTTTAAAAAATATAATATTTCTGAAAAATAAAATGTCACATTTGTGAACTTGTACTTTTAGTACATATTCTATAGAGTTTTATTCAGATCAATTTTCACCTTTTATTCATGAAAACATGAGTAAAAGTACAAGTACAAGTCATGTACTAAAATATTGTGCTAGCCCTATTTTATGTACCAGCTTCTAAACTAAATTAAAACATCACAATTGGTTCACATATTAAATTATCAGAAAATTAACATGGAGTGTTTTAATATACTTTATAAATTCCTATATTCATATACCAAAAATTTTTTAAAAGATTGAATTAAGATACCAATCTCTAAGTATCTAGCTTTCCTTCTCATTGAGTAACAAGAACAAAGATTATTATGTGAACTCATAGTTAAATTTATTTTTCCCAAGTTACCATTTTATGGTAAATATAACTCTAAAACATTAATTATCTTCCTTCCTTGGGGAAAAAGGAAGAGAAGAGAACTGCTAGAGTTGGTTTAAATAATAACTCATTCCCTTGACTTTCCTGTCAAGCCATGCGATTTAAAAAAAACTGGTACTTATTAACCTCTGTTAAATGGAATTGAAAGAGAGTAGTCTCAAAAATAAATAAAGTCACCTATTTGGGGGGAAGGTAGAATAGTAAATCTCTTTTTAAGATTCTTTTTTCAAAACTCCCTTAGTATTTCTCAATTTCATTCATATAAATTTTTTTTCAGTTTGCCTAACACAATTTGAATTTTTTGTTGGCAAAGTTATGTAAGTTAGGGAAATAGGCATACATTAAACTTCAGGAGGATCAGTTGTTTAGACTAAAGGGGATGCAGATGATAGCACCTGAAAATCATGTTAAGAACTGAACCTGTTTTCACAGAGTCCTGCAAAAAATCAGGTGTCACCAAATACCAGGCAGAGGAACCCAAGTTCCAGGCACAGGAGAGACTGTAATGCTGTTCTCAGAGGTCCAGAAACTTGAGGAGTCATTTTGGAAAGAGAACTGGAGACAGAATTTGTTCTCTGATGATGCCAGTCTGAAAAGATCTTCTGAAAACACCAGGTTGAGAAGTGGAGGCACAGATCCTCCCTGTGTCTGTGAATGTTCCTTCACAGTGTCACAGTGGGAAGGAAGAGGAAGGACAGACACACCACAATGTTGCTAGCAACACAGTGGGCATCTGACCCGAGTAGAACTATCCAAATTTTGTAAAATGATAACAGGATTCAGAAAGAAGTTTCCTCATTTCTGGGAGAGAAAAATCATAAAATTTTCTGTCAATTATTTTTTTAATCATTCTTTCACAAAAAAATATACATTTTTAATTGGCCAATTGTCCGTGAAGCAGAGGCATGACTTGGAAACAAACAAATTCCAGGGTAGGTTTGAGATCAGTGCCTGAAAACCTACAGTTCATATGCATTTTCCTAGTCCTCTTTTTAAGATAGTAGAATTTTAAGAAAAGTGCCCTTTTTTTATGGCAGAGTGCCTTATCACCAGGAAAAATATCTCTCAGATATTAAAGATCTACATCTATAAAATCTGCTAAAGCACTCATGCCTCGACACGTGACTAAGATATTGAGGGTCACTCCAGGTGAATTGGGGTCAGCACAAAAGAACCACATAGAGACAGAGAAAATACTTTCTTTCTTGGGATTCTTCAGCAATGGCTCCTCTGTGCCAGGTCCCACAAGGGAGGCAGAAAAAAGAGGGGAGGGGGAGGGCTTTCTGAAGCCCCTTTTTATTGAGGGGAAGACACTGGAGAAAGTTCCACCCACATGAGGCCACAGGTCAGGTTTCAGGTGGCTGCAGATTGACTGACATCTCAGAAGGCCATAGCCATCTCAGGAGCTGTGTGGGATCAAAGGGCAGAGCTAGCAGAAAGGACACCTACATGGTGCACAGCCCAGAGAGAGAGCGGCATGGTCAGTCCAGTCCACTCATGCACTCACTCACAGCTCACACACAGCCCTTGGCTGGCCTGCAACACACGTGTTAGATTACTCTCAAATTACTGATGAAATTAGATACCTTCATCTAAGGGCTACAGTAAACATGTAGCCCTTAGATTATATTCATACTTAAATATCTAAAAGCATTGAATAAATATAAAGACAACATTTCATTTGCAAAAGCCTTAGGAATAAATAAAACTGATTGATTAAGTTGTCCTCTGTTATATATAACAGATAACTTCAATAATTTTAATATCCTGGACAAGAAGTTATCTTTACAACATTAAATCTTTTTAAAAATATTTTTAGTTGTAGATGGACACAATATCTTTATTTATTTTTATGTGGTGCTAAGGATTGAACCCAGTGTCTCACACATGTGAGACAGATGCTCCACCACTGAGCTACAGCCTCAGCCCTGTATCTTATCGATATACACTATGCTTAGCACTAGGGCATTTATAAACATGACCTCTGTCTTACAATTGTGAGTTAGGTAGTGTCACCTTCATGTTACAATCAAAGAAACAACAGAGAGGAAAAAATATATATATTTTGCAAGGCACATAAAACTAGTAAGTGGCAGATTGAGGGATACAAACCCAGGCCTGTTAGGCTCCAAATATCATATCAAAACTCCTGTCAGAAGATTGAAGATGATTCATAGTGTAATATTTCTGTTTCCTTTTTTAGTTGAGAGCAGGTCTTCTTATACAGCAGGACTTTGTTCTTCCTACTTCTTTTAAATCTCAGGAAAAAAACATAAGGTCTTGCCTTTGTCTACTCTCCAAATAGGCTCCATTAAGTGCTTGTGTTTACCCAATACAGTTGGTTCTATTGCCATCACCGTCACACGTGGCTGCCTCGACCTTCATGCAGCTCTTTTGAAATGCTTGCTATTGTCTGTCTCCTCATCTTTGAGCTGGTATTTCAAGATTACCTGAACAAAACATACCAAAAGATATTCTTGAAAAAAATTACTCAACAGCCCTGGAAGAAAAATGAGAGAACAAGTTAGTTGGGTTCTCATACAGATACATCCATCACAACAGTCCCAAGGACTTCTGGTAGAGCTCAATGTCCTCCTTTGATACTATAGAATCTTGTACAAATTTCCATCATATTTTACACTCATGATTTTCATTCTACTAATCTCTGTAAATAATAGAATCTTCTTATAGCTTAGAGAATTTGTGATTTTATCATCTTATCAACTTATTCACTTCTATATATTTACTTTCTGCCCTCTTTACCATACAAATTTTAATTTATAGATAAGACCAAAAGAAGACACAGACATACTTGTTCATTACCATGGACCAGAACTCATATATACCATTTTTGCTTATAGCTAATTAATCATAAAAGTTCATGGCCTTACTTTGATACAAAGTAAAACAGTGTAAAACATAGTTCTGGACTGGATATCTGCTTCTCAGAAAAGAATTTTTATACTATTAAGGGAGACATAGAACTTTGGAGAATAGTTTATAGATCTGCCCCTGCAGCCATCTAATGCCATAATACACATTTCTACCCAACTGTAGAACATAATCACTATTGCCTACAAAGGAGAACATATTGAACACCCTCTATCTCCTCTACTCATCTCAATTACTAACCCTTTAAGTGACCATGGCCCTCTTCATCAGAAAAGATATTATTCTATCATTGGCCACTGTGAACTTTCAAGTCACCTCTACATTCATGACCCAATATACAAGGTTCAAATGTGACAAAAACTAAACAGACAACTCTCATTTGGAAAACAAAAGAATAAGAAATTCAAAGCAGTCACTATTCTATAGCAATGATAAGCTCATCCAAGACTTTCATAAGAAACCCCTATTCCCTGGTGTGAAAAAGGTTCTTTATCAGATAATGATACAGCTCTTGGGAGGAACTCCTTGATCTAATGTTCTTAATGATTTCTGGATTCACAGTCTAAACTGTTTCTCACATTCTCTCTCAAAATACACCTGAATTTTTTTCCAACCTATTCTATGCCGATTCAAGTTTAGATGTCCAGGAGTTAATTTAAGAATTGACCCTCAGGGTTATACAAGATTACATACAAGAGGTAGCGAGGGGAAAGGGAAAAATAATACAAGGGGGAGATATGAACTGCAGTAGAGGGGGTAGAGAGAGAAGAGGGGAGGGGAGGGGAGGGGAGGGGGATAGTAAAGGATAGGAAAGGCAGCAGAATACAACAGACCCTAGTATGGCAATATATAAATCAATGGAAGTGTAACTGATGTGATTCTGCAATTTGTATACAGGGTAAAAATGGGAGTTCATAACCCACTTGAATCAAAGTGTGAAATATGATATATCAAGAACTATGTAATGTTTTGAACAACCAACAATAAAAAAAAATAAAAATAAAAAAAGAATTGAACGCCAGGGAACATTATAAATTTGGGCCATGGGGCTTTCTTTACTTTTTTAAAAAAATTTTTAAGCAATACAATTCCCTCAGAAATTTAACATTGTTACCAATCTGCTTGTAGTCAATTTTGTGGTCCAGAAAACAAATCAAAGTTGTATTCTCAATTAATAGCATAATGACTCCCTACAGGATGGGAGAAAACATTTGCCAGATACTCTTATAATAGGGGATTAATATTTAGATTATATATATCTCATGAAACTTAACATCAATAAAAAAATAACTAATAAATGGGCAAATGAAATAGAGACTTTTATCAAAAGAAGAAATACAAATTACAAAAAACATAGGAAAAAAATTAACACCCTCAGCAATAAGGTAAACAGAATCCAAAGTACACTGAGATTACATCTCATTCCAGTTAGAATGAAATCATAAAGAATACATACACTAATACAACTGCTGGTGAAGATGGGGGGGAATACTCATGAATTGTTGGTAGGACTGAAAATTATTGTAACCACCTTGGAATTCAGTTTTGAGATTCCTCAAAAAACACTCTTGAATGAGACTGCCATATGAACCAGGCATCCCACTCTTTGGTATTAATCCAAAAGAATTAAGATCAGCATACTATAGGGATACATGCATACAAATGTTTATAGCACTGCAATTCACAACAGCCAAGTTATGGAAGCAGCCCAACTGCTCATCAACAGACAAATGAATAAAGGAAATGGCACATGTACACAATGGACTTTTACTCAACCGTAAAAAAATAATTCTATTCTCTCATTTGATAGTAAATGGATTAAATTGGAAAATACCATGCTAAGTGAAATAAGCCATACCCAGAAAGTTAGGGTTTAATTCTTTCTCTCATATTAGGAAGCCAGAGATAAATAAGGAATTAAAAAATTATATCTCATGAAAATAGAAGAGAGAATAGGAAAGTAGAGTAAGAGGATTAAAGGGGAGAGAGGAGAAATGGGAAAATGGAGGAACTGCAGAATGAAATTGACCTAATTACACTATTTGCTTATATGAGTATATCACAATGAATTCCACTTTTATGTATATGTATAATAAAGCAGTTTTTAAAGAAAAAGAAAGTATTAGCAGGAAAACAAATAGAGCCGAGGAAAGGTATCGGGGGAGGGAAAGGGGAAATACTGGGGATTGAAATGGAACATTATTATATGCATGTCAGTATGTCAAAATGAACCTCACTAAAATACTTTAAAAAAATACAATGTTATTTTAAAAAACGAACCCCACTAGTATGTTAGCAACAGTGCACTAATAAAAAGCATTAAAACTGCAACAGAAAAATGTTTCCTTGATGTTTCTAAAATCTGCTTTATTTCTTGCCTTTATCATCCACATAACTATATCTTAGTAGTGCCTATCGTGAAATATTATGAAACAATGGACTTAAGTGGAATGTACCTGTTTTAATATAATTATTTTCAACATAACTGAAGCAATTTTGTTCATATGGAGACTTGGTATTTGTTAGCCAGCCTTTTACAATATTATACTCTGCTATTTGAGGGCCCATAGACAGTATACTATTCCAATCTCTAATATTCTTTATCCCTAGACTTCCACTATTTCCTTTGGCCAAGGCTTGAGAATATTCAAATTCTTAGTGATTTCATTTATTTGGAATATTCTGGCTAACCAATAACAGCTGACCCTCAAACATTCTGGCTTAGTCTAGCCATTTACCCTAGCATTATAAGATGAACGTGATTTTACCAAATATTTTGCTACAGTAAAACAGATCTCCACAGCTTTCCAAACTGTTTCTTCTGCATACTATCCTAAACTGGCCAATAAGTCAATTTCATATATTTTATCTCAAATTATAGATAGATTAATAGGGTAATGGGAACTGATATAATAATCTCTAAAATTCAAAGGTTGAACATAATAATTTTTTGTTTATCTAATTGATAACTCTAAGGTTATAGGACTCAGGACTATGTAATCCTGAATGATGGCAACTTTGAAGAGTGGCACTTTGAAGGTTGATGATGACATTGGTATTAGACTGGTAGAAGCAGGAAGACAAGATGGAGAGAAAATCTGCTTTTTAAACACCTAACCTTGGAAATAACACACATCATTTCCACCTGTACCCTGCTGGCAAGAAATTACAATGTTCATTTGATCCCACTTTGATGTATGAGGACAAGTGTCTGCAGCTTCTGTCTGGACATTCACATGCCAGAACCCATCTACAGTACAGAAAGGAGCATGAATCTTCTGGATCAGTGAACTATTTTCTCTGTTCCAGATGTAAATTTAGCAATTAGGTTTATTGTTAATTTAAGGTGCTATTTTTATCTAATTTAATTCTTATAATAATAAATTTTACTTTAGGAACAATACACTTTATTTCTCCTGTTTAATCAAATGGAGGTTTAGAAGTATTATTAACTATGAGAATATGAAAAATATTAGGGTCAAAACTCCTAACAATGGTTTTCTAATTTATATTATTTAAAAATTTTTTTTCATGGTATCCTATAGAGTGTAGCCATTTCAATTGTTTAAAATAGTGAGGTTTTTAGACACTTTTGTTAGTTACTGAATGTTAAGAAAATTCTACAAAATTTCTCAATCAAAAGTATTACTCAAATATATTGACAAATTTCTAAGTTGTTCTAGACAATGTGTCTTAAAAGATAAACCTACCTTTAAGATATAAAATCTAGATATATGGTTCTGTGGTCAAGTCTAGAAAATCATTAATTCCAGTGGCACGAGATCATTAATCATAATATATTCTTTTGTTAAATTCTGATTCTTGAACATGTAATTTATAGGTCAAGTCTCACAAATGCTTGGCTCAGAATAATTGAGGCACCACTGAAAGATGGATTGCTTACTATCTGTACTCACTAACAAGTTTACATATGATGACTAGACATTGAAGAAGGTCAGGTCGACCAAGGATATTTAGTTTGTTCTCAGGAAACTTTTTCAGCTTTTGGCATCTTGTTTATCACAAGAGCTTTCCCTTTTATAGATATATGGGCCACAATTACATTTTAAGCACAGTTAAAATAGTCCATACCTTTCAAAAAGTCATTATTGAAAACTTAGGGATAAAAAGGAACATAAGCAACAAATTAATAGACAATGGTAGTCTATCACACTGTGCATATTTGTATTTCCTATCACTTGTCAGAGTGCTTCTAATGTCCATAAGACCTTCATATTCTACATGAACTCCAAGGAGACAAACTCCGTTTCTGTGTTCTTCATTTCCTTGCATGAGATTATCTGCCAGGACTACTGACATCAGTATTAATCAGCACAGATGACATCCCTAAGAGCTATGATAATTTTGACTCTTTTATAGTCCTGTCTAGGAGAAAGAGAGAGACAAAGACTGACTCTAGTTTACTCTATTTGAGACCTTCCTTTCTGTTCTATTTATAGAAAGCATCACTTGCTCTAAGACTTGACTCTAGGCAAAACCACATCCTACAGTTTACACAGAACTTCCTATACACATTGTATTGACTTCATTCTGATAGCCCATCAATGCAATCGGTTTAAAGTATATTATTATTTTAAGAAAATTATCCATTCATAATATAACCATGTATCTTTCTAGTAGTTTACTCCTTCATCTTCTCACCTATTTGCTCATTCACTCATTTACCAACTTTAAGGTCACCCTATATAAGTTTTTATGTGTGAGGTATTTAGTGTAGAGACCTAGTCTAAACAAAATCTTATTCACAAGAATCTACTGGAGGAGTATACCAAGAAGGAGTAATAATGACACAGGAATGGAAGCACATAGAGATGGATGAGAGCAAAAGAAAAAGAGCACATGCACTACCAGCGTAATCAGCACAGGTATCCTAGGAGAGAGAGACAGCTTGTGAACTGAGTTGCTCTAGCATGCAAGTAGCGGGACATTATTTCAGGGCAAGCAGATGCCATTTTGAAGGGATAGAAATGTGCAACAGAATGACACATTCACTAAACCGAACAAGATTTCTATATCCAGAATGTTATGTGGAGTTGGTAAAGTAGGCAGAAGGCAGAGCACAAGGCATTTGAAGGAATTTTTATTTTAAAAGCAATTTAAGAGAATGAAAAAAAAAAAAGTCAATCTTCCCTGTCTGATACCTGTGGAGGCATATGAGGTGGGAGCAGTTAGGTTTCCTGCATTCAGGTTTAATTCACATGTCAGATGCACCCAGATTTGTAATAAAGCAGCAATCTATTAGAAGTAAATGGCTTAATGGAATCTCTCATACATTCATGACCAAGACTCATGAGTATAGTATTTCCTAATAGAAAATCATTAATTCCACTGGCACCAGATCATTAATCATAATACATTCTTTTGTTAAATTTTGGTGTTCTTGAGCATGTAATTTATAGGTCAAGTCTCACAAATGCTTGGTTCAGAATAACTGAGGCATTGCTAAAAGATGTATTGCTTATATCTATAGCTCGCTAATAAGCTTAAATATGATGACTAGACATTTGTCATAATTCAAATAGATTTCAACCCTGGCTGACTCTCACATAAAAAAATAGCTAGACAGTGGTTTCAAGGTACATAAACATATTTTCACTTTCTATGCACCTCATGATTAAACTTTGGAAATCGATTAGTGGCTATACTTGTGATAGCATTAAATATTCTAGGGTTAAGGTAACTTGGAGAAATATACCAAGGAGTAATAATGACACAGAAATAATGATCCTCCTGTCTCAGCCTCCTGAGAAAGTAAAAAGAGGAAGAAAATAAATGTACAAATACTAAGTGTCCCCAAGGAACTATGACTTTAAAATAGGCCAGTGCTCAAATGTTCTCTCTGATATGCAGATACTAACACATAATAAGGAAGGGGTAGAAGCCATTAGAGAAAGGGGAATGAAGAAGAAGGAGGGGAGATGGAAACAAGAAAGACAGTAAAATGAACAAGACATAATTTTCCTGTGTTCACATATGAATACACAAAAGTGAAGCTCCACATCATGTACAATCACAAAAATGGGAAGTTGTACTCTATGTATGAATAACATGTCAAAATAAATTCTACTGTCATGTATATCTGAAAAGAACAAATGAAAAATTGAAAAAAAGAAAAAAATAGGCCAATGCTCTCAAACAATGTGTAATAATATTTTATAATAAGAAGATCTGGATACTACCCATGTATTCTAAGGTCCGTGGCCCCCTCACCTCAGTCTTAATTTTGCAATATGAAATATAAGAAAGAGCAGTCTAAACAATCTTACCTGAGATGCACTTAGAAAGAAAAAGAAAAATCACATATTTTCTGAAAATAGGCAGGAAAAAAAGAAGAATGACACTTGAAAGAGAGGTAAAAATCGGTAGAAAGAAAATAATTCAATATTATGCTGGTTCACTAGGGCTGCTAAAACATATTACCTAAAAACTAGGTAAATTTGAAAAGCAACTCATTGTCTCCTGTTCCTAGTTATCAAGAATCAAGTCACAGGGCTGGTGTTGTGGCTCAGTGGTAGAGTTCTCACCTAGCATGTGTGAGGCACTGGGTTCAATCTTCACCACATAAAAATGAAATAAAGATATTGTATCCACCACCTACAACTAAAAAATAAATATTTTTTTTTTTAAAAGAGTCAAGTCAGGCCAGTCCACAGAGTTGATCCCTTTGGGGGGTCACAAGGGAAACTATCCCATACTTCTTTGCTAGCTTCTTTTAGTTTTCTTTTTTTTTTGAGGGGGTGTACCAGGGATTGAACTCAGGGTCACTTGGCCACTGAGTTACATCCCCAGATCTATTTTGTATTTCATTTAGACACCAGGTCTCACTGAGTTGCTTAGCCTCGCTTTTTCTAAGACTGACTTTGAATTCATGATCCTCCTGTCTCAGCCTCCTGGGGCCACTGGGATTACAGGTATGCGCTACCACGCCCAGCTTCTCCTGGGTTTCTGGCAGACTTTGCAACTCCTTGCCTTCTAAGCAGCCTAACCCATTTTTATATTTTTTTCCTTCTTGTACATGTCAATATTCAAATTATATATCATTCATATTTAATTAGTGACTGCCTTAATGGTTTTATTTTAACCTAATTACTACATAAAGACTTATCTACAAATTAGATCACTTTTGAGATACTATGGGTTCAAATTCAATATATTATTTTTTTGGAGAATGAATTCAACATATAATAAAAATCTTTTGGGAACATCATACATCATTTTAATATAGCATGTAGGACATGTGCTATATAGGAGCCAGCCAATACAGGGACTTTGTATACAATGAAGGGTAATTGTAACTGTCAAAGTATAGTGAAGTTTCTACTAATCTGTGACATTTCTCTGTTCTAATTACCAGTTCCTAATGTTTATTAAGTGCTGACTCTGGGTTCAGTAATAGTTCTAGATCTTTCATTAGCTAAATATTCATGATAACCCCATGAAGGAAATAATTTTATCCCCAGTTTACAGTTGAACAAGTAGAAGTAGTACAGGCAACTCAAGATTTCATAAATACCAAAGTAAATAGGATACTAAGAGGCAGAATCAGGATTTTAACTTAGCCTATTCTAAAACTCAAGCTCTCTCTTCAATTTTATACAGCCCCTAAATATGCACTATTACCCCCATATCTTCTAGTCTCTTTTAAATTATCTATATCAAACCTTAGAGCTTTGAGGTACAAATGAGTTTAAGGCAGGCTAAAGTATTTGTCTGGTCTTAATATGTTGTTTATATTATAGTTATAATGAAGAAAACTAATGGAAAGAAAATAGGTACCCAGTTGTACATGAGACCTAGAGCAATAAGGCTTGACAAAATGTGTCAATGTTTCATGGAAACAGAACTTGGTAAAAGGAACACATCAATGTCCTAGAACATACAAGGTGATTCCTTAGTGAATAAGTATAACCTGGAAAATGGAATACTGCAGTGGATATATAGGAAATTGTCACCTATTTAGAATCAATGACAAAAAATTTCTCCAAGTCTCTTATCTCACCCTGTAAAATTATATCTGCAAAGCAGGTAGCATCATCAATAAGGTCAAATAATTGTTAAATGAATTATAAGAAATATTTTTTATAATACACCAATGCACTGAAATATCAGATAAGACACAGTGGAGAAGAAAAAATTTTCATTTTACCCCTACCCTGACTTTAAAAGGTATCTTATAAGTACTAACAATAATAGAAGTAGGAACAAAATCAATAATATGAATTACATTCATTGTAGCCCATGATTCTAGAATTTCACCAAGCATGAACTTTTTAATTCTCTGCTTTTTTATTTCTCCTAACATTATCTGGAATAGAAAACAGACTCAAATATGTCAAAAGATAATCTGATAATGTAACTCTAATATTGCAAACTTTCAACGACTGTCACACAAAGTGTTGACACCTCTGCACATCATTTCCAAATACTTATTAAAGAAACAACAAAAAAAATGGAAGGAAGAAAAGAAGGAAGAAGGAAGGACGCCTTCAGCTGCTCAGATTCTGCCTTGGAAGCAGCTTCTGTATTATGTCTTTCAGAATATGACTTCCAGCTCCCTCACCTTCCCCCACAGCCCAGGGGTGAGCAGCAGCAGCAGCAGAAGCAGCAGCAGCAGTAGTCCTTTTGGGACCCCAAAGCAAATCTCATCTGTGTTGAACAGTCTCAATGATTGTTAATAAACTGAATACCGTTTTACTCATGGTCAGGAAAAACAGAAATAAGGAAAAAATGGGTCTTTCTACCTCCCATGTCTCTCCTTTTGTGTGGGGAGAGAGGCAGGGTGCTTTCTTATTCTTCCCAACCATTCAATAAAGTGCTTCCTTTGCTATGCCCTGTATCCTATAGGCCACCTCCCTTTCCAGAGAGAAGCATTGATCTGCAACGCCTACATCAATGCCACCTCTTATTTACATTGGTGCTGATTATATTTCTATTACAAGAGACACAATAAAATGGTTGAATAATAAGCATGCAATGGCCTATAATCCCTTAATCTTTGATATATCCAAAGCCCCCAAGAGACACTTTCCCAAAAACAGCCCAATCTGACTTTCACAAACCATGCTTTAGCAAAAGCTTAGCCCTAATTTTACAGGGAGAACTCTCCTGTTTCCTAACCCTGTCAACCTTCACTCTGACTAGCATCCAGATTAATAGTTATTTAACTGCTGAACAATTATGACAGGTGATTAATTAATCTCAAGTAGCAGGCACTTGTGCTGCTATTAATCAGCCCATCACCAGACAGAAGGAGAAGGAAAGCAATCTGTATTTGTTACAAAATGGGCTAGGCAGGCATTACTCAGGCAATAAGAAAAGGTCATTGTAGAGCTGAAAGCAAGACGAGCAGGTTTTGTGAGATTGATGAGAGAGGATTATTTTCTGTATATATTATGAGGGGGAAAATCTGTTCAACACAGTGTGCCGAAAGAAACTTAATGCATAGACAATGAATTCCTCCAGATGTGGAAAGTATTTAAATTTTACACCACAGGTATAAACTGATATTTCGGAGCTTCAGTGTAAAGTGAGATGTTGACTGTTGCCCATCAATTCTGAAAATATAATGACTGAAATTTTTGCATTGAAAATACATGAAGAATTCATTTATGCTTAGTGGTTCATGCCAGAGACTCACAGACCTCCTTGGAGTTCTCATTTACCCTTATGCTCTGCAACATGCCCCCAAACTACCCCTTCAACCGCACTCAGATCTGTCCTGTTCCACAGTTACTGCATTCATTATAATTGTAGACCTCATCAATGCCTGAATGGACACCTAAAATAATCAAGAATATTTCTCTAAAATCAGACAACTTGGCATGAATTTGAGTTCTGTTTCTTACTGGACATCTGATCTTCAGGAAGTGATAATCTTTGATTTACTCATCTATAAAAGAGTGGATAATGTCCACCTCATAAAGACTACATAAATTTTGAATTGATTAGTTCAAACAAGTGCTTTGAATGGTGTCTGGAACACAGTATGTCTTGGACAAATGTTAGCTCTTATTATTTCTATCCAGGTACCTAGCCCTGTTTCTGTAATGCACCAAGTGAATTCTCACCTTCACACCTCTCATCCTAGGAAAGAGCTCTCATATGCACTCTGACTTCTCACACATTTATATCATGAACAGACTGTCATATTCAATGTTAGCTTTGGTGACTTAGTCACCTTCTCTAGAAGCCTTTCCTGACTTTCACTCTGGCCTTCTAGAAATGAGCATTCCTACCACTCTGACTCTTTCTTGAGTCTGACTACTAGGTTTCTCTCAATTACTGAAGACATTTGATTTCATGTACCACTACTGCTACCATAACAGAGACTTAGAGCGGCTGCCTTTGATAAAAAGCAGTGACTCTTTATCCAAACCTGCAGATGCCCAATGGGTAACTAAAAGTAGGATAAAGATTGGCTTCTCTGTTCTCACTTTGTATCTGTCTCCTTTATTGGCTTAAGCTTTGTGACCTGCTCAGCTCTGCAAATAGACATGCTCATCATTTAAGGAATGTTCCAAAAACTAGTAGGACAAGGTTTATTATCCCTAAATTTACTAACCTATCTCATCCCTGTTCAAGCCTGAGACAATGTTTTCAGGGACATGGACAGATACTTTTTCAGACCCCTAGATTTGGCAGCTAGAAATCTCCTTGTCCAACACCATCCAGGAACAGTAGACTTTTCAGGCACATCACCACAGGATAAAACTGGCCCTCATGGGAACTAAATTGTCCCTTCTCAGGATCACAGGTCTGATAAACATCCTGAGTAACAAATGGAAATTGTCCATTCAAGTGATAAGGTCTTCTCTAGAGTTGCCTCCACAACCAGAACTGAGATAATGATCATCCAGTCCACAGTGTGACCAAGACTAATTACATACCTCTCATGCCTCCCTGCCCCAATTCTTTGTCTTTGAATTTAAAGATCTAGAAGTCAGGGCAGAGATGATTTCATATTGCCTTCCCAGTATGGCCACATGATGAAAGTTCCTTTTGTGAGTTCCACCATTACCTTTTCTGGTTGTTTTTTGTAGGTAGTAGCTTGATCTGGTTTGTTGGAACACCTGGAGTCAGTTCTCTGACCTAGGATACACTACTAGAAATTCAATCCTTTATGATCAGCATCTATATTACCTTGCACAATATCTCATATGCAGCAGTATCTAATCAATGCTTTTGTTTGAGCAAATAAATAGTAACAGGAAATAGTGTCTTGGTGAGTGAAAATAATGGCCTTGTCAGGTAAAATATCTGGAGACATGATGACACCTTCATAAACTAAAGAAGAAGCAGGGAGTTGAAACAGGGACTGCTCCAGAAGCTAAGATGGCTCTTAGCTCTCCAGGGCATTGCCATAATTGGACCTTATGGAGAGCAGTCTAGATTGGAATAATTAGCAACGTGAGGCAAATAGTTTGAATCACACTGTCTATTAAAATTATCATCATGTGGGGGAAAGTGCTAAAAAAATAAAGCTAAATAAATGAGGTTTCCTTCTAGCAAATTGTTAGACGATGCAATTGATTACCAGATTGCCTCTTTATGAGGCTCTTCTAGAACATCAGGGAATTGCCAATGATGTACTGCAGGAGTGTCTGAAGATTTTTTATTTCTTTTTCTCTCACTATACTTCCTTAATTTTTTAAAAAAGTTATTATTTCTTTTTAGTTATACATGACAATAGAATTCATTTTGATATACAAGCATGGGATATGTCTTATTCTAATTAGGACCCCATTGTGATGGATATACATATATTCAGGGATGTGTGGATGCCAATCCACAATAAGGAGAGAGGAGATTGTTATAGTTAAAGCTTTGTCCCAGGGTTTCATAAACTGACTTCCAGACCACTCACGTATAATCGAATCAAGCCTTTATTGAAGCACACCTGTGGCGGCTGACCAGAACATAAAGCTGTTCCCCTGATCAGCCCCGAACAATTGCAAGGGCACTCCTTATAAGCCTGAAAACCGCAAAAGGGATGTTCAGGGGGTCTAGCCAATGCAAGCAAGCCAGGTTACAGAAGCGGGACAGTGCAGTCAAGTGGAGGGAAGCCTAACCAATCACAGTTAGCCCAGTCACCCCAGTTACAGAAACAGAGCCCCGTTACCCTAGT
Source organism: Callospermophilus lateralis (assembly GCF_048772815.1). Taxonomy (NCBI): domain Eukaryota; kingdom Metazoa; phylum Chordata; class Mammalia; order Rodentia; family Sciuridae; genus Callospermophilus; species Callospermophilus lateralis. Next base: position 143,210,654 of record NC_135306.1, read on the forward strand.
TACAGAAACAATACCCCATTAGGTAGTTCCGTGTTCTTAAAGGTTTCTATAGCAAAAGGAAAGGAACATCTTACTCCAGTCATGACTCTTCTACTTGGCATGATTGTTTTACAGGATGAAGTCATAAAACAAAATGGAGTCACATTTGCTCCTACTATCACAAGATGACTAGATATTCAGTAGATCAAGGTTTTAATTTAACCTCACTGACACATAGGGCCTGCTCTGCAGAAATATGACTTTTAAAATATCTGATTTTCCATCCTCATTGCTCTCTTTTTAGAAGCCCTTCCTAATGGATAAGTAACACCTGTGTGAAAAACAGAGACCTTTCACTACTTATTTACCATATTAATCATAATTTATACAGTAAGCACTTGGGTGTCACAAGAATAAGCTTATGACTTCAGGTGGGTAATAAACAGCAGGGGCAGAAGAACTTTATATAAAAAAAAAGGATGCTATTTTCACATGGTTCAATTTACCCCTCCCTGTGTGGATGGGTTTAACTACAACAGAATGGGTTTTTGCAAAGCACCTGAGGAGGTACTTAAACTTAATTGTACCATGGGCTCATTTACTGGAGTAGTTAATCAGGTGCAAACTAGGGCATAGGCCTTTTGAGTTTGCTCCTTCTGGGAATTCTGTCCTGGGTTCCAATACCAAAATGAGTCCTATTTCTTTTTATTATCTAAGTAGAAATTAATGGTAAAAATATGTATTTCTTGCTAATAGTAATGATTTCACAGAAACAATCAAAGCATTATATCTATTAATGTTCTATGTTAAGACTATTTTGCAGGGGACCTTATGTAAAATGAGACAGGATTCTGCCTGTAAAATGAATATAACAAATTTCTCATGAATTTGTTACAAGGTAACATATCCTTCCTGTCCAGCCAATCACTACAAAGTAGGGAAAGAAGATTGGTCTGGGAGTTTGCAAATACAGTTTAAGTATAGTTTCACTAGTTTTGTAACATTAATACTTAGCCTCTCTGAGCCTCAGTTATCTTTCTATAAAACAAGTAAAGAAAAACTCATCCCACATGGGTCATCACAAACCTCAAGTGAGATCATGTGAAAATTGTTGTATTATAAGATTCCGGATATTCTCACCTTCTGTTTAGATTCACTAGAGCTGACTTGGACTTGGTTGCATTAATTATACTAAAAATGGAGTTCAACTTTTTCATGATTTGTTTCAGAAGAATCCAGAATACTTGCCATGTTATACTTCCAATATGCTTAAGCCCAAAGGTTTGAGGGTACTGTTTTTCTTTCATAGTTTCATACTATAAGACATTAGCAAATACTCTGTTGCACACCAACAGCAGTGATAATTAGACAACTTGTAGTTATATGTCACTGTTTCCCATTTCTCCCCCTAACATACCTGCAGTTGGCCCCTGAATAATGATGCTCTAAAACTAGAAAATTAGTCATAAAACACTGTTTTTTTCAAGTACTGTCATATATATATATATATATATATATATATATATATATATATATATATAATTTAAATCTCATGACAACCATGTGGCTTTAGTACTTTTAAAACAATTTTACTTATAAGGAAACAGAAAATCAAAGACAATAAATCACTGTTCAAAGCCACAAAGGCTAGTTCATAGAGGTTTTGGAATTTAAATGTACAGCTTGCTAATGTCAAAATGCATTAGCTTTCACAACACTGTTTGCATGGAAAAAAATTATAGTCATTAATGCATGAGGTGATCAGAAGATGAAGCTGAGCATAGAGAGCAGATCTTGTGGGGAGTCCCTGTTTAACCTCACCTGACCCTTGTCTTCCACAATCATCAGATTATACATGTTTTCTTTCAGTCTTGTGAGTTTGGTGATCATCAAGGGGAGCCCTGAGCAGCAATCTCTTCTTATGTGTCCTTTCTGTCATACGTCAGGCACTGCACATGGGCAAAGTAATCAGGTACAAAAACATCCTAGGAAGAAATGATCTCTGTTCTTAAGATTTGTAGAAGAGGAATCTCATAACTAGGTGATTAGGATCAGCTGTGCCTCATTTGGCCTCAAAACTCTACCTATGAGAGAAAGCACCCATGAGTCTTTCATCACAAATCCCCTATATAAACCCCCTTAAACAAGCCTCCTCCTGGTCTGGGGGGGAGTCCACTATCTTCTTTGTAAGTCAGCTTTTTCAAACAAAGTCACTTTCTTACTTCAACACCTTTTGTCTCAACAACAATGTCAGGGGACGACAATGGTAAGAGCTATAGAAAAGAAAACAAGCCTAAGGAGAAACAACTGAATTATCCAGGAACTAAAAACTGGGTTTTGAGGTAAATGGTTGACTGTACTAGAGAGTGCCCAATATGAAGGGAACTGATAATTGTCTTTTAAGGCTTTCACATACCCTGTAAAGTGGTTATTGATATTCTCATTTTATAGAAGGGTGAAATGAGGCCCAGAGGGCTAGGTAATTCCCCTTGGCACTCATCCAGTAAATGATGGAACATAGGGATATACTCAGAGCTGTCAGATATTGGAGATCACGTCCTATTTACTATGATAAACTGCATCTTGTTAAAATAGGGGACCTGAAATTATTTCTAAGTCTTTTGATTTAATTAAGGTGCTTTTCAGTGCATTTGAGTAGGAAATAAGACAAATATCATCTGATAAATGGTCTGTGACTCTACTCTAAATCAAGGACAATGGTACGGTAAAAGTAGATTCATGGTGTTGAATCATGAATACATGGATTTAGCACTTGAGCTCAGTTGAGAATGCAGTGTCTTAATATGGGAAAAACCTGTTTCTTTGAAAATTGGCAGGTTTTTCTGATTCTTGGCTCTGAGGTAATATGAACAGGTGTGAAGTAAACAACTCTAACTTCATCTTAAATTTAAAACCTCAAACCTCAAACATTTAGAGCTTCCCTAGTGCTATGATATCTCTCTGCTTCTCTTCTACTCCCAAGCCAGGTTCCTATGGTCTCTAATGATCAACTGCTAGGAACTAAGATTGCTAAGTACTTAACCATGAAAAGGCAACAGGAACTTAAGTTCTTGAACATTTTCTGATATGAAAACTTCGGTTAATCTAAGATGATCACAGTCCCAGTCTCAGAAGAATGTAAATGTGTTTAAAATATATAAAATACTTAAGTCACTCAATTACATTCTAACATTTTGTCAAAAATACTTTTTAGGAAATCATTAGTAGAGGAATATGTATTCTTTTCAATAAATAGTAAGATAGGCTGGGTCTATATTATAAATTCAAAATATTGATTGTAAATATTTCAGTATATATGAAACACTTGTGATATGAAAAGAGTTTTAATGAGTTCTGTTAATAATAGTCACAGGTACTTTATTGTGAAGATACTTCTAGTGTATTACCTATGATTTCTATATAACTAAATGCTAAATTTTAATATTAGAAAAAGTATAATTTTTATTTCCATACAAGCTGTCAAACACTGAATTTTACCCATAGACTCTTACAAAAGCCTCTGGAGTCTTTGCTAGTTACTTTGAAAGTATTACAATGTGTGATAGGATTAAATGTCATTCCTTTTACAGTAGAGGTGTTGAATTTCAGAAGTGATTAACTTACATGAATGATAAGGCTGGCCCTCCAACCCAATATCTTCTTGACTTGTTCTACTTTGCTTATCCCTACTATGCTTTCTTCCTATGAAAGCCATTACGTGTTCCCTAGTGCTATGATATCTGCTTCTCTTCTATGCCCAAGCCAGTTTCCTGTCTCTAAGATGCTAATGTCATGACATAATGTATTCCAAAAGTTTATTTAGAAATCAGTCCAATATGCCTCATGTAGACCTTATTGTATTTGGAGTTTTGTCAAATGATCTCAGTGAAGATGTCATGAAGAGAACAGGTGAACCCTCTACAGAAAATCTTGAGTGAGGTCATAACAGCTACTTAATACCAACAGAAGCAATACAGTGAGTTTGCAATAGAAAATAGGACCCAGTCCAGGAGCACTGAGATAAAATCTACAGAAGTCCTGCAGAGGGAAAATGCAAGCTACCATATATCACGTGACTTCTGAGTGACATTAATAAGGATGTTTCGTCATCATTTGATGATAGGTTTAAAAGTTATGGCAATCCTAGCAGTGATGGAACAACAAATGTTTGGCCAGGTTGAAGGCATGGCTTCAGATGACCCTGGAATTTCAGCTTTGTTGGGTTATGTTGGCCAGATTGTCTGATTCTCCCTATGCTACAACTTTCTTCTCTGAAAAGTGAGAGAAAAAGAATTTCTTACGATATTAGTGGGAATGTGTAAATTAAATATGTAATTGTATACAAATTTTCTATGCTTCTATTCATTCATTAAAATGAGGATCATTAACGTATATCTGATAGAATTGTTATATGGTTTTTATATTAAAGCCCTAGGACAGTGCCTGACACTTAGAGAGAACAATGTCTATCTTGTTAGTTTGTTTAGTGGAAATTTAAATCAGCTGTGTGATCTTGACCTTGAGTATATTATATGAATTTTCTAGGCCTCAGTTTTCTCAGTTGCAAAGTGGGGATGAGCCTCTCTTTATTTTGATGCCACATTTTGATTACTACATTTAAACTGATATTTCCTATTCAAAAACCTGAGACCTTGATGTGAAAAGAAGCTTTTACCCAACCATAAGCCACTGTTTTGGGATATGGTGCTTTCACTGTAATTGATTATTCTGGTTTTGGCATTTATAAAAACATCTGTCTTGCTATTTCAAATAGTCCTATATTTTTAAGAGTTATTCGATTTTCTGGATTTTCTGGATGTGTTTACTTTTTTTCATTTGCTTAAAAGCTTTTCTACATTACATTTACTTTTGATGCCATCCCATGAGTGCATCCTTGAGCATTATCATATGTGTCTGTTTTACATTATTATAAGAGAATACTGAAAGCAACTATCTTCATTAAACACAAAAGGTTTATTTAGCAGAGTTTTGGATGAGTGAGCAAAGGGTGGGAGAGTATGTGGGGGAACCAAGCCAGCACTCTGGGCTTTATAAAGAATGTAGACAGGACCAATGGGAGACTTGGTTAACAACCCTGTTACAACTACTACTCAGCAGTCAGTGAATTCAGTTATGAGAGCACAATTTCCCTCAGTCCTCCCTTCCACTCCTCTGATAACTAAGGACCTCCCATTATGTCCCACCTCCTAGTAGCACCACCCTGCAGACCAAGTCTTTAGCATATGGGCCTTTGGGAGACATAACTTAAGTAGATAAACCACCACAAACCATAGCATAACTCTCAGCAATGAATGAGAAAATGAGAAATCACAAAGGTTTTACATGATGAGTAACTTGTTATGAAAATTCATTTTATTTTGTCTAAAAGCACACTTAGATGAGTAGAAAATCGGGTATGTTTAATACCCAATACCTATCTAATCAGTACATTACTTGCAGTTTGCTTCTAACATTTCTGAAAACACTTTCTCTTCATTACACTATACATTCCCTTAAAATCTTGTTTAGGTTAAAGGGTTTTTTTTGCTGAATTTTCCAGGTTTATAATTCTGGTTCAAACCTACTTTAAGCAATTAGTTCTCATGATGTAGGGTTTAACAGTGTAACACACATGAAAGAGTAGACAAGTAGAGTGGGGCAGGGTGGCACATGCCTGAAATCCCAGCCACTTGGAAGGCTGAGACAAGAGTATGAGACCAGCTAGGGGATCTTGGTAAGTTCCTGTCTCAAAAGGGGCATGGAATATAGCTCAGTGGTAATATTTAGCTGGCATTCTCTAGGCCCTGAGTTTGATTCCCAGTGCCACCATTCCCCCCCCCACCACCAAAAAAAAGACACTTGATCTTAGTTGGTCCACTTCTAGGAAGCTGAAAAATCTTCTTTTAATTCTCTTATTGCCATGAAATTCTACTCAACCTCCAGAATTCCATTATGCCTATCTGAAAAACAAGCAAACAGATAGAAAACAAATAAAAACACTTCTTATGAAATTCATATCAATTTCAAGTCCTTGACATATTATTTATAAATAATATAATTTGGGAAAAAAAAGAAAATAAGTTGGGATTAGGTAAAAGCTGCTTTCTCTCTTCATCTTTCATTCTGCCTCACTGGGCCTGAGTATCCTACCTAGTTACTTTTTAGACATCTTTCCTAACTGTGTGTGTGTGTGTGTGTGTGTGTGTGTATTTAATTTGTTTAATTGGAGTTAACCATGTGATCTTATCCCATCAAGAACACATTCACTCTTATCTATCCCAATACCTTGGACATAGTACCCACTCTCCTCTGGTTCTTTGCCACTAACCAAATGCTACTTTTTGTTTGGAAACTCATGTTGATCCGCCTCATGGCCCATAACCTTCCTTTGTGTCATTAGAGCACTTGTTTGGTATTTCAATTTTATTTCTCTGAGCTCCAGGGAATCAAGAGTACCTTATTAAGTCAGGTTGCAATTGAATTTTGCATGTGTCTATTAAGCTCACTGTTCTATGAATTCCTCTGAAGTGACCATGGCTTATTCAGCTATCAATCCCAAGTCCACACAATTCTGGCGCAGAGTAGATACCCAGCGTGTTTTTTAAATAACTGAATAAACTGTGTCCTAACTTTTTGTCAATTTGAATGGTTTATGGAACCATGAAATTGCTCCAAAGGAGGAGAATAATTGATCCTTTCAGATTGGACACTATCAAGTGAGTCACAGTCCAGTTCAGCATTTGCTGTTTTTAAATTGAGAGTGCTCATTCTTACAGCTGTGCACACACTCACAAAAACACACTAGCCTCAGATTCCTGTATATAATATAAACAGTGAGTTAAATTGTATACAGGGAGAAATATCAACAGGTGACCCAATTAGCACCACAAGGAAATCATGTTTATTCTTGTGACTTCCAATAGAGAAGCTTCTCCTCACAGCTCAGCAGGAGACAGATCTGTACTTGAGTGCTGCTTCAGTGCAATTTGGAGAGACCTGGAGTATTGCTTGTTCATACTAAGTGTAACATTCTTAAATGACTCAAAATAGGAGAGTGAGAACCTTTGGACCTGTTGCTCAGGTAGATGTTAGATAGGATGATCTTCAAGTCCACCCAGCTGTTTGGCTCTCTTGAGCATCTTGTTTTGGATTATTCCAGCTCCTGGATAACTTCCTGTGGAGCTATAGAACTATAGCATAGGGCAGCCATTTTATTCTCAGTTCTAAGCTTAAAAAGCCCTTATTTAGAGTAAATTTGATTTTGACTTCATTATTCCTATTATCTTTCCATATTTTCATGATATACCATTATATATATGGACTAATCCTCATCATGGTTAAATAACCATAGTCCTGACAACTTGTTTTGTATTTTGTAGTAGCATGGGTCAAATCCCTTCAAATATTTATCTAAATTATTTTTCTTCATTTTTCTAGCTGTTAATCAAGACTTGAACATTTTCCCTGAAGTGCTTGTTACATCAGTTCCCTCTAACACTTCCCACTGCTACATGTTGCTTAGCAAACTTGTGCATGATTTATTTGGTTTGAAACTCAGTACTTTCTGTCAAATTGGTTACTATTAATAATTGTTTTAAAGCTAATGAAAATTATCATTTGTCTACTAATGCAATGGCCAAATAAACACAAATACCTATTTTATCTGCACCTTAGTTCTATGATAGTGCCTTTTTAAAATATAAAAATAACATTTTATACCTATAGATTCTCATTAGTTTGTATATTAAATAGGATTTTATTAGTGTATAGGAATAGAGAAACAAATATGAAATAGGAGAAATAATTATCAGGATGTGACATTAATTGTATATAAGGTGTGAAAAAATAAGGATTGTGAAAAATATCATTTGTGTGTAGTATTGTGGATTGGATTCAGGGATGCTCTACCACTGAGAAAAATTCCCAGTCCATTTTACTTATTTTAATTTTGAGGTAGGGTTTTGCTAAATTTCCCAGGCTGGGTTTTAACTTGTGATCCTCTAGCCTCAGCCTTTTGAGTAGCTGGGATTACAACTATGTATACCACTGTGCCCAAATGGAATAATTTTGTACCTGGTTATGCCTTTGGGGAATGGTAGCACAATTTATAATCTTGTGGAAAATAAAATGGTCATACAATTGACATAGAAGTAGAGCATCTATGTAGAGATAAGCCTTTCAAAATATGGGTCTGAGGCATCATAAAAAGGTCTATACTTGCATGAATTTTGAAATAATAAGGGTAAGTATGAAAGTTGAAGCTGATGAAGTAGATAAGACCCTGAAACATGTATACATTGAGAATTAAAATACTTCACAATAAATTATCAGAAATCAAGTTACTGGTACAGGCAAAGGAAGAGTAAATTTCAAAAAGAGCTTACAAACAATTAGGAAACTTCTTTCCTCTTAAAATAATTTTCCTTAGAAAGCCCATATGGGCCCACACTGAACAAAGTGCTCTGATTCATTATCAATAATTAATCATTATTTGTATATGCCTGAAATTTCATTTATACTTCCCTCTAATACTAAATCATTCCTATCCTTCAAGATTTAGGTTCCAGGAAGATCATTACCATTTCCTAGAGACTTTCTTGAGCACTCGCTTCCCTGAGCAGGTTCCCCAGCACACTTTGGGTCTGGATTGTTTTATTAGGTGCTTAAGATTATTGTAATTTTTTAGTATCTGTCCAACTGCGATCCAGGCACATCCTGTTGCCTCATATACAGAGAACTGAGGAGGGCAGGAGAAAGAGGAGGTGAGGGTTGTATTGTTGATCAATACTCTACAAACAAGCAGGGTAGCACCTGAATTTGAAAAAAAAAATTGATAGGGTTGTGTTCAATATATTATAATAACCGAGCAATCATAAAACTGGTTTATTTTCTGTGCTGGCCCTGTGACACAATATAACATGGTAATAATTTATTGATCTATAGATTAAAGGTACTCAATGAGCTTTTACAACAACTAAAATATTATGCCAGAGATATCACAAGATTGATTCAATTCCTTTGTCCCTAGATATTGGTGCATGGATAGTGATGAAATGCTCATGTACTAATAAAGTTCCCTGACTATAAAACTATAATCACTTATTAGGACAAGATCATGACTTAACTATGTCACTGTGTCTCTTGGCGTGATAGGATGTATTTTAAGACAACCAAGAAGATCAAAAAAAAAGAATTTTAGTTTTCAAGTTAGAAATGTTTTTCTTAATAAAATTTGAAAACACAGCATGTAAAAGGTTCATCTAAAGTAATTCATCTAAAGCCAAGAGTCATATTTTCCTTCTTGTACTGTCTTACTCTTCTAACAAAAGGCCGGGGAGGGTTTGGGGCAATATTGTAACAGCCACCTTCATAGGGCTTTATTTACCAGCGAATTCCCTGTTACTGATTAGAAGTACCAGATGCTTGTATTATTATTCACATTAGTAGGACTTCAGGTCTTTAAAAGAAATCCAGTCTTTTATTTGCCACTTTAATTTTTTTGTCAACAAATAACATGTTCCCTTTAGCTGATAGAAAATAAATAGAACTACAGGAAATGAAAAGAAGAATTCGTCAAAGGTATAAATACTTTTGCAAATAGGGCTCCGGATCCTGATTTTTTTTTTTTCTCAGATTTTCAGACCAGCTTAACTGCTGGTCATTTTCTTCCGGGTGTGATCAACTATATCGAACAGAAGCCCCCGACTTGAAGTCTTTCCTCTTTCTCATTCTCTGCCTTTCTCCAATATTTTTATTTGTTCACATAGTCCTGCAGAGTTCATCTTATAAAAGTCACTTGAATTTCTTCATGATCTCCATGCCAACATCTAGAACCCTAACTAGGCCTCATCATCTCCTAATTAGAATACTATAAAAGATGCTGAATTGATATTTAGTTCTAACCAGATGTAGACAGGGAGTTTGTTTTCTCATGTCTAGAGCTCAGATCAAAAGTCATTCCATATTCAAATATTAAGGAATCACCTGTAATTGAGTCTCTTCAACATTTCCAGGTGAAATGCTGTCGGCATCACCAGAGAACCAGGGACAATAAACCAAGTGAGGATACTTCTATCTAAGCAAGGGGAGGGGAAAAAATTAACTTACTTTTTTCCTTTTTCTTAGTTATTTTCTTAGCTAAATAGACTTCTGGAGGTATAAGAAAGGTATCCTGGATCCAGATGGTAACTAACCCGCAACTAGGGTATCATCTCTTCTACGAATCCTTTCCCTCCCTGATGTAAGGTCTTTCAGCTGAGGTACTTCGGCCGATTCTGAACATATATAACATATATTTCAATGCAATTATCTGCCAATATTTGCTTCTCCCCTGATGAAATTGAAAGCAGCAGATACACCACACAACTTAAAAAATTAAAATTGAAATGCAAGGTAAATTTCTTGAGATGAATTGCTAGCTGGAGGATGCTCTTAACCTCCATCCCCCCAAAAATTATTTAAGGATAAAATGCAAACACCATAGCAATATCATAACTTTAACATTCCAATCCACAGGCAAAGGGAGATGAAACTAATAACTCTGAAACTTCACTGTTTGCAGTTATTGTATGGGGCTCTTTTTGTTGTTATTGCTGTTTTTCAAAAATTAGCATTCTCTTGGAGAATTGTAAAATGATTACTGAACTGACATAGGTTGCCATGAAATGAAATGAATAAGGACTTCAGAAAATTATAAAAAGTCAGCTTCAAAATCCTGAAACACATTTTTTCCAACTGTTCAACAAATGATAGAACGTGACTCTCACAATAGTTATAAGAATGAAAAGGTTTTTTCTTAATTACATAGTTTCCAGGAGTGCTCAAAGAATGGTAGTGAATTCAAGATAAATATCCAGGCCATCTGGATTAAGTGAAACTATTGTCAAAGTGTTGAGATGGATAAAGTTATTTTCTCAGAAACAGCCAAAGGAATATGTAGAAAATTTACATTTAAAAAATTCATGTAAAATATCAACTCTACGTGTTTTCAAATTAATGTGAAACTAATGAAATCTCAAATTCTCACAACATAGACTGTTTTAAACATAATTTTCAGTGATGAATTTATGGGAAATGAAAATTCATACTTTAGAGATTGAAGTGATTACAATCTTCAAAATACACTTTTGATATACATGTCCTCACTCTTTTAAATATTAGTATAAATAAATAATTGGCATGCACATTTTAAAGAATGTGAATGTTCACAAAGACCAGAGAAAAATTAAATGTATTCAAATATTAACAACAAGAAACTTATGCAATATATTATAAGACATTAAATTGTTGAATACAACTCCATGTTAAAGTTATAACTTAGTGGAATACTTGAGGTCAGGGAAATTAATTATCTATTATAGAGAAAGTAGACTGTGACATCAATTGTGTTTTAAAAATAAGTCTCTGAATTGAAAAACGACTGGAGAACAATCATCAGCGTCTATCATCACTGTCTGTCATGGGTGGTATGAACTTATTTCAGATGTTACTAGGGGTGACATGTTCCTGGTTCAGTTGTAACTACTGAAGTGATCAGCGTTCTCCATCCAGAAAGCCAGTTGTCAGATCACTGATTCTCAAGTCCACTTGTGCAATTGATTCCCACTGGGGAATTTTTAAAATAACACTCAAACTCCCATCTTAGTCATCCAATTCCAATTTCTAGAATAGGAAGATGGAAATGTGTAAGCCTTATTTCAATAGGGAACATTACCAGAAAGAAATAAAATGGAAATTACAAAGTCACCTGCCTTCTGCCATTTTCCTTAACCCATCAGTCCATCTTCCCCCTATAGGTATTGCTCTTGATCCAATTGTGTAGTGTGAAAATTAAACAATATTGTTTAAACCATACAATATGTAAGGTTTAATGGTTTAATGATGATATCCCTATAGATTGCCATCTGTCATTTTTAAAATTATAATACATTTGTATATTTACCAAAGGTAGATAGCTGCTTTAATTTAGATGGACAGGGGGTACACATGGAACAAAACCTTTAAAACAATGAAACATTTGTGTGAAATATTCTTGTTCTGTCTTTTAAATTCCATGATCACCATATAACAGCGTAGTCTCATTTTAGACAATTTTTTTAACATTGTTCTTTACCTTCCAGCTCAGTGAAAATTTTATGGTCAAGTTTATGTTCAATTCTATATTAGATTTTATTTGCATTTTTGTCAGTTAATTCTGAGGATTTCTAAATTGTAAAAGTTTTTATTTTATGTTTTTCTTTTTATTTTTTAGGCCTGATAGGATTTTGTTTTGTTTTTGTTGAACCATTTTCTGTTGTTTGTAGGATACCACTATAGATGTAAGATAATGAGTGTCCTTAGCTGTCATTTCAAATCAAATGGCTTATAAATACTTTAATAATCAGGCAGAGGAGAACAACCCTCCCATTTTTACAAAATTGATGATATTAATAATAAATTTGAAAGCCAATCCCACTTTCCAAATGAAGTTACTAGCTCTTAAATATATGAGAATTCTTTAAGAAATGTTTAAAATGGAAAGTTTATGCTTCATCTTTTTAAAAAACAATTTTTAAGTGTGGCTGGCAAGTTTATTTCAAAAGTGTTCTAAATGCAAGTTGCTTTCTATTTGCCTACAATCTTGTCCTCCTGTTCTCTTGAAATAGCCTGAAACATATTCCTTTCAGAAAATATGGCTTTTTTTCCCCTGTAGAAACCGTGGCTCTTGCCTGCACTTTTCAAAGAATAATGACGTTTAGCTAACATGCTGTAAATGGACTGTGGCCAGCAAGCGTCCCCAGCTTGTATTCATCATTTGGCTGGTGTGCGTGAATATTCAAGGCATGGCCAGGGAGGGCAAACTTCTGAAATGGTGGCAGGGGCTTCTCATAATTTAAAATGGGATGGAGATAAGCAAACCCATTTCTCCAGGACCTTTATAGCTTAAAAGTGAATTATTTCTGTCCATAAAACAGAGAACCTGCTGTGTGGTATTTGTAAACAGCAATTTTGTTCGTAAAAACAACATAAACCTTTTATGTGCCTGATGCCCATTTCCTAACAGCTTTTTGTTGAATGTGTCTCACATACAAATTGATGCAGGGACAGAAAATATATGCTCTATGCAAATAGTGTTTCCTACTAGTTGCTATGATTAATCAAATAGGGCCATCTATCTAATAAAATTACATCTCATGCAAATTCATGGTGCCTGTGCCACAGCTGTCTAGGGCTGCTGCTCTTGCTGCTGCTGCTGCTCCCGCTGCACAGCATGGATCAACCTCTCCTGTATGGAATTCCTACATGTTTCATATAATAGATGCGGTTAGCCTAGGGACTTGCTAACACTTCCTTTTGCGTTTTAGCATCTTTTAGTCAATGGTTTCTGCAGGAGCCCATCTAGAGAAGAAGTAGCCTTTTCTAATCTGGAGATTCAACTGCAGCTCTATCACATATAGTGGCATTAAAGGGGAAAAGGAAAACTCTGAGGTTCAGATCTTAGCAATTTTAGATTGTAATCACTATAATGAGAATTATTGAACCAGCGAGGTAGCTGACTGACTGTGCACATCTGGTCTGTTCATCTGTTTCTGGAGATTAGACATTGGATGGGGCCTCAACACTGAATTCTATGTTGTTGTTAGTAGCTGAAATCTGCTTTTCTTTGTATGTTGTTTGGTTGATTCATTCCTGCTTTATTAGATACAGGCCTTCACCTAATAGTGTACATTATTGGAAACAGCATAGACTTTGAATTATAACTCTGCCATTTTCTAGATGATTAAGTAACTTAATCATTCCGAATTCACACTTCATATATTTTGGCATACCCAAATTCTCATGTCCTTTTGGTCTCTACTTTGCTGTTTTGTTTTTATTTCCTTTCCAGAAGTCTTTCCTGATCTTGAAGATCAAACCAGCAGTCCTTCCTGTCTGACCTCTTAATACTGGTTGCTTATAATTATTTTATTGACTATCACATTGTTTAACAGTTGCTTTTTTGTCTTACCATTATCACACTCCTTAAAATCAGAAACTATTGGCTGGGGATATGGCTCAAGTGGTAGCATACTTGCCTAGCATGCGTGAGGTACTGTGTTCGATTCTCAGCACCACATAAAAATGAAGGCATTGTGTTGTGTCCATCTACAAAAAAAAATTCATAATCTTTCTTTCAAAAATAAATCAGAACCTATATCTTGATCATTATTTCTATACTTGTGACTTGCAAAGTACCTAGAAGATTTTGATGATTAATGAAAGTTTGTTAAACAAGTGTAGAATCAACATGAATATGTACCAAGACACTCAAGTTGCAAGAAATGACTCCTTTACTTTTCTCCTATATGACATGAATTAATATTCACAATCTAGAGCTATCTGGAAATCTAACCTTGGTTAAAGTATAAGAAAAGAAGTTAGGTATGGTGGTGCATGACAGTAATCTCAGCTACTCAGAGGTAGGAAGATCACAAGTTCAAGACCATTCTGGGCAACTTAGCAAGTCCCTATCTCAAAATAAACAAAAAGGAATGAGGAGTTTTACTAAACCACCAAAAAGAAGAAGCTTATGCTGGCCATGGTGGAACACATCTGTAATACCAGTTGCTTAGCAAGTTCAAAGTCGGCCTCGGCAACTTAGCAAGGCCCTAAGCAACTTAGTGAGACCCTGTCTCAAAAAATAGAAAGGGCTGGGATGTGGTTCAGGTATTGAGTGTCCATGGGTTTGATCCTTGATATTGGGGAAAAAATAAATAAGTAAAAGGGGGGTGGGTATAGGGAGAGTCAGGGGATAGGAAAAGGGAGGAACTGGGGAATGAAATTGACCAAACTGTACTATGTACATATCCCATAGTGGACCTTTATATCTTCACTTATATATATTAAGTGGCAAGTAGAAAAACAAATGGAACACCAGTAGCAAAACGGAAATGGGGCGGGGGGGGGGGGGAGGAGAAGGAAAGAGGAAGTACTGGGGACTGAAATGGAGCAAATAATACTCCATGTATGATCATGTGAAAATGAATCACTATTATGGATAATTATAAAGCACTAATAAACACATCTTTTCAAAATGGGGCTGGGCTTGTAGCTCAGTCTTAGAGCACTTACTCAGCATGTGTTGGACTTTGGGTTAATCTCCAGTAAAAACCAAAAATAATATACTGCAAAAAATATGTATATATATATGTATCATATAGAAAATTCTGTGCTCATAGTCTACACAAGCTAAAGAAGTGCTTACTGATTTTTAAAGTCATCATAATGACACTATTTCAGCTCTTGAATTCACGTGAGCCATTGAAAATTATGCTATTCTGCTATTCCAGGATGGACATGGGGTTAACTTAGTCCCAGTCTCTGAAAGCTCCAGTGGAATCATTTTGCCTCATCTGTATTTCTCCTGTATTGTGAAAACACCAGTGATATTCAGAGTCCCTCAAGGGACCTATAATGCTCAGTGTTCCCAGATAAGGAAGGCAACATTTTCCCCATCATCTGAGTGCTAACCCTGTTTTTTCCCAGATTGTTAGACACCATACCCAGCTAGGCAATGACCTGGAACATGTGGGGCACAGGAATAAGGCCTTTTGAACAGGCTATACTGCATAAAATGTAACATATTCTAACTTCACCTTGATAAAAGAACCCAGATTTATTGGAACCAAACTGAAAAATAAAATGTTTTTCTTATTCCTACAGTAACGAGAACAAGACGGAATTCAGGTTACAAAAATAATCTTGCTATGAATAACTGAATGTGTTAATTAAGTTAAATACCCCTTATCATAGTTACGAAGTTGATTAAATATGGTCGACATGCTCTGTCCTCATTTTTCAAAGCATCAGTCACTCACAGCATTCTGATTTTGCACAATGGGTTTGACTATGCTGCACCCCTTGCCACATTGTGTCTATGCATTGTACCAGATGTTTAGTATGTTGATCAGACTCCAATTAATAAGCTGAAGTCCCTTAAGCTTCAAGTTCTCCCTAGGAATCAGTTTTGATCATTTCTACCTACATTTCTCTAAGCTATTAGGGTATCCTTTTTGAGCAATGATGTTGCTCACAGGTGGTCATTTGGAAAGCAATAATCACAGCATAGCAGCTTTTGACAGTTAGAGTCCCAGATTCGTATAGACCAAAGTTTTCATCCAAAATTTGTTAGTCACTACAGTTGTACCTTTTGAGCCCCCAGCATGTCTAAGATGTGATTTCCTTGCCCTTAAGATAAGGAATAATAGTAATTAACTCAATGAGTTGTAATAATGATTACATGAGACATGGTGTAGTTCTTACCACAATACTAAATATTGTTATCTGTTCTCACAAAAATAACCCAGTTTCTCTGTGCATAGCTTTAACAGTACAGTAATTTTCACTTATATAGCAGCACAACTGTATATCAAAGGAATTTACATATCGGGCTAACCACTTAGTTCAGTATACAGGTAGTGACTTCCCACTGTCTGGTTTGGTACTAGTCTAGAAGGTCTTAGATATCCTTAACTTCTAGATGGATAAGATGAAATAGTACAGTCATAATACATATAAATATTAAGTCATTAAGAAATGGCTGTCTGGCAGGTATGGTACTAGGTGGAGTGAGTTCTGACACTGAGCCTGAATCAATAAGGAAAGGTTTCCCAGATATGGGAGATTTTGTGTTTTGAGAAATAAGTGGGCTGTAAAGAGGGTGGTAAGGGTGTTCTAGATGGATGGAAACACACATACAAATACAAACATTCCAGTGGATGGGAGTTGCTCAGAGTTGTGGAGAACTACTAAAGATGAGAAGGAAGAGGTTGCTGGGAAAAAGAGAATTGCTTTTATGAGATGCTAGGGAGGATGAGCTTTAAGCACAGAGGAGAGATCCTCAGGTACATAGTGACTTAGGAATTTGACTTTCAAATGTACTCTAGCCAGGTATGTGGAGGTGCACACCTGTAATCCCAGAGGCTTGGGAGGCAAATGTAGGAGGATCACGAGTTCAAAGGCAGCCTCAGCAATTTAGTGAAGTTCTAATAAACTTGGTGAGATCCTGCCTTAAAAAACAAAAACGGCTGGGGATGTGACTCAGTGGTTAACCACCCCTGAATAAAATCCCCTGGTATCCAAAATAGAAAAAAGTAACATTGTGTTCCCCACAATTCAGTACTCTTTTCCTTCTTCATGAAGATATTGTCATGGCAGTAGATATACCCCTTTGGTAGAATAGCAAAGTAAGTCCATTGGAGCTGAGAGTTGAAAATAGTAATTTGTTCTTTTTCCATTAGAGGTTATAACTGATGATAAAGTTGGAAGACACAAATATGATTTCTGTATCACAAAATTAAATACAATTAGAAACAAGGGAAAATTTTACTAAATGCCAATCATATATACCTAACAGTATAGATACTTTATATTTAATCATTAATCCCCACCCATCCTACATTGTTATACAGTGTCTTAAAATAAATATCCAGGTGATAGTGCCTAAACTGAGAAATTGGTATTTGCCTAGGATTTTATAGACAGTGGAACTTCTCAGAAGTCAGAGGTGTATTCAAGGCTCCCTGGATCCAACATTGCTCCTCCTTCCCTCTACCAAAAAAAGAAAAAAGAAAAGAAAGAAAACAACAACAACAAAAAAACAAAACTAAACAAAAAACCCACTGCATACAGAAGCATGATCCTCTTGGGAAAATAACTTTGTTATCTTGCTACTGGGAATTCCTCTAACTTGGGGGCTGAGAATTGAATTAGACTGAAGATTAAAATAGTAAAGAGGTATAGATGAAGATACATGCCCCTGGGAAGGCAGAAAATTCCATTGCAGAACTTCATCAGACCCAATGCCACTCTTGCAGATATTGCTTGGCAGGTATCATTGAAGAAGAGGTTGGTGAGGAGAGCTGATTGGCACAGACTAAGTAAATTCCTACATCTGAGTCTCATTGCTGCTTCATAAGGGTGTGCGATTGAATAAATAGTCCTCATTAACCAGAAAAGGAAAACACTCAATGTGTCCATGCAATGGCTCCAAATACAAATTTTTTAGAGTATAACCAACAGAAAAGATGCATTAATTATCCATTTCATTTCATGTTGAAAATGGGGCATAAATCAATCACAATTAAATCTCCCTTCAATTTTGATCTAATTTTAGAGCTGTACAGAGGGCTGAAAAGTGGAAAATTATGTAACGGGAAGTAACATGTATACTTACTTTCAGAGGACTTTCCCTGGTTCCTGCCAGATACATTTTCTGTGGTTTCCAAAGCTTTTTCAGTATCCCTTTGCTATTAAGAGGCATCATTTTTCATGTGAGAGAGTCTGTCATTTTTCACTTTCATCTCGTATCCTTCTGGGCTCCCAGTTGACTTGGGCACCTTGTCCCATTTCTGTAAGGCAGCCTAAGCCGAAGCAGCCATCCCCTGCAGGGTCATTTCTCCTGATTGTTGGCAGATCGGATTAAAGTGAAGGCGTGAGGTACTTTAGTTAGCCTTAATTAGGGCCTGCAGTACATGTGTTCTGTTCCAGATGAGACAACTTGATGAAAAAAGCAGCAGGAATTCATTAGAAAACAAGTAAATAAGGCATTGTTAAAGACGGGGCAGAGGAGAAGTCAGTAAAATGCTTGGAAAACAGATTATCTGTTTTCAAGCTGCAAAGAGGCAAACTATGACTCTAAAGTACGTGAGAACCTAAGCTGCACAATTTCTAACAGCAACTTGTCACTTAAGTTTTTGTTTATGGTTTTTAAAATAAGTTGCTATATAATTAGTGTTCTTGTTCAGAATGGAACAAATCATAGCAGTGCTTAATTTGTCAATTTGAATGTCTTATAAAATCATTATACCTTCTAATTATTGAGTACTTACTATATGCCAAGAATATAGAGAGGGAATTTTACAAAATTTTCTCATGCAGTTCTTATATATACATTGCAAGAGATCAATGTTATTTTGCTGTTTTATATATCAGAGCAAACGTAGAAAGTTGAATACCTAATCTAACAACCCCATCTCATAGGTGGCAGAATGCAGGATTTAGTGTAGGTCCTGCATGTGTTTTGGTTACTCAGGAGTAGAAGTGTAAGAGGAAGAAAGTTGTGGGTGCTAGGCCTGTAGAGACCTCTAACAATACAGATAACTCATTCTTAAGACTTTTTACTTTTATTACTTTCCTGTAAGTTTGTGATACGTACTGACACTCTTCAGGAAATATGAGACATTTAACAGTTATTAAGCATAAATAACTGAGAAAATGAAGGAAACAAAGTTGCAAAATTTTAAAGCACATAAAAAAGATTAGTATCAATTTCCCAGTAACCCAGTCCTCTCCCCAAACCAGGATAAATTGGGATAATAGAAAAAGCCTGGGCATTGGGATTATAGCAGTCATACTGCAATACTCTCTGGCTCCTACCCTCTACTTGCCTATTTCAGTAAGTATCTCAGGTTCCTAATTGAAAAAAAAAGAGTTATGCTAGTCCATGGGACTGCAGATTACAAAGTGCCAGTGTGGTGCACAGTCCATTCCATGATCTAATGAGCAATCTTATGACAAATGTGGCTGTGCAATTTCTGAAGTTTCTATGGTTAATTGGGATTACCTAACATAATGACAATCAACTGTGTATTTTCTACCCCAATTATGTTTGCAATAACTTTGGCTGATGCATAGCATTAATGAATTTTTCTTAGGGTCATACATTTCAGTATGAAATACTGGAATATTTACCAAAGTGAAAATGAGGATTCTATTTTTCTTTTAAAATTATATATTGTGCCATTTTCTTTCAAGTAGAATTCCTTCAAATGTTACCGAACAAGAAAATTATCCAATTCTGAGAGATTTACTTACTTGGTTTAGGAATAGGGAACACTCAATGCATGTACATGATAACCCAGATTCCCTATTTCAGGAATATTCTCTCTGATTTGGTAGCTTGAAACATAAGACATACTCCCCAGTCCCTTGAAGACATAAATTAGTGTATGTATTTCTGGAGCATCTAGGTTCACAGATTCTAATTGTAATTCCATTAATATTCCTCACCAATTAGGCATTCTCAGTCACTGATTTAGTTAGTGCTTACACCATATCCCAGAGGGCAGTACACTGGTCCTATAAGGAGCATCTACTCAAGTCTGTTCTGAGTCTTCTAAAGGAACTTTCACCATCCTATTAGGAAAATCCCTTCAAAGTGATGATGAGACATACAAATCCCATGAGTATAAGCCTATTGTCACATTTTGTTCACTACAAAATGCATTCGGTGGTCAAGA
Source organism: Callospermophilus lateralis (assembly GCF_048772815.1). Classification (NCBI taxonomy): domain Eukaryota; kingdom Metazoa; phylum Chordata; class Mammalia; order Rodentia; family Sciuridae; genus Callospermophilus; species Callospermophilus lateralis. The sequence goes on from NC_135306.1 coordinate 143,230,891, forward strand.
GTTGTATGGAATTTGATGATGAATAGGCATTCTGTAAGTCAGTAGACGGTGATTTCAAGAAAATTTAGCAGGTAGGGAGGGTAAATATGTATTTAGCATCAGAGTCTTCCAATGAAAACAAGGTTCTTTTTCCTTTATGGAAATCAACCTGCCTGTAGGTGGCTTACCCCCTAGAGAATGATTGTATATGGAAGAAAGTATGCTTAGTGTTGATCTATGCTTTTGGTTGTCTGGGAAGTCATCAGTAACCATAAACAGATTCTCATTAGTAAGTGAAGTTCTGTTTATCAAGAGCACACAGAACCCCTATGCTTTCTGCCAGGACAACTTTTTGGGTCATGAGCTTCCTGGGGAGAAAAATACAGGAGAGGTTGGGGGGTAAAAAAAAGTATGACTACTGATTTCAAGTCTACTGGTCATGTGATTATTAAGATCCTCCTCTGAGACGGCTCATTGGTGAATAATCATGAGAAACATGTATCTTCATACTCTTTCTGTTCAGAGAAGTCTAGGCATCTCTATTCATTCTTTGTACTAATTTCAGTCATGTCTCCTTTAGCATACAGTCACACCATTAATCGCTGCCCATAACTCAGTGTGTACATGTATAACATCTACACACAAACTTTTGTAAGTGAACCGTCAGGGTGCTATTGAATTTCTTCCCTTTGGGAGAATTTTTCATCACCGTTGTCTTTCAGTACTTCCCCTGAATAAGAATACAGTTGTGATTCAGATTTATGGGGTTATAGCCATATGATTTCAGTGGTACATCAAATTTTACAGAACCACCTGTAAGCTTGATTAATTTTTTCTTCCTCATTCAACTGTCCAAAGAGAATACTCTGAATTCATAGACACATGTCAGGAGAGAGAGTTTCATATAACAGCATTGACCATGGGCTTCTATGCCACTAATTCATATTACTTACATGTTTCTTCATAATGTGCCCTAAGCCCAGTCTTCTATATTAAATTTATATAGATAGAATGCCATTTATACAACATATGCTTTAGTGGATCAGAAAAAATCCAGGTCATGGTAAGCAAGTAGACTGCATGGTGAATTATAGATTCATTGACACATTCATGGAATCTGATGCAGAGTTTCAGTACCAACACAGATATTCTCTCAAAATATAAAGGTTGTCTATAGAAGACAGCATAGCTTTGCTACAAGTCTAATTGTATGTGCTTTGACAAAGCCTGTCAAATGCTCTCTGTAGCACTAATGTCTCCCATGAATAAAACAAACACATTTAGATGTGCTGGGTCATTCAGCCTAAGCAGCAGCACAGTTTATATAAAACCCTGTAGGCTGTTGTAATTTATTCTTATTCTGGGCCCTGCCCCAAACTGATAGCTTCTTGTGGTCCTTAGTAAATGAATGAAAGTGGCATGGAAAAATGAAGTATGTGTTACCTCCAAAATCAAAACAGCTCCATTAAGCATTTTGCCTTTTTCTTAATAGCAGGAGTGTATTAAAACAACACTTAATTTTATTACAGAAGATTTCTCTTACCATGCTTCAGACCACTGGGAACCTAAAAACTTTACCTGATTTGATGGTTCTGGAATTTTGTGGATTTTTTCTCCATCTCTGCAGACATGTGATGTCCTATGGAATGGAGAGATGATCAAGATCTCTAAAGAATAGATTATGAAATAAGAATGGTGCATTTATGTAGCCCTGAGGATGAATAGTGAAGATATATGCTGGCTCTTCCAGCTGAAAGTAAACTGCTTCTGATGAGCTGTACTAACAACTAGAGAGGGGGAGAAAATAGATGGGGTGGGGGGATGTAAAAATCAATATTTACATACCAGGTAGCAAGATTGCATTGATTTGATCCAACAATGAAATCACACTTAGAGACGAGCTGAAATTGGAGTCACTGCAAAAATAAAATTTATTAGCCACTGTCATTCTCCAAGATTCATATTCTCTACCAGCCAGAAAGATGTGTTGAAAGGGATGGGGGAGAAATTAGCACCCCTGCATTTTCAAAGCACTCATGGTTGCTCACTGATTTCTGTGATCCATACAAATATAATGCTGCTTTTGGTGTAGTATTTTGGTAAATAGAAGAAGTGCTTGCATCTTCTTCTTTTTATACCTCAAGATACTCATTCTAAAGATTGTAGAACCCATGGGGAAGGATTCTACTTGCTGAATATGTCTGTCACAATTTAACATTCCATATCTGGGAGAATTTAAAGCTCTAAGCTCATCATCCTCTACCACCATGTTTTCCAAATCATTTAGAAGCAGTCAATCCAAGTGTATACTTATTTCAAGTAAAATATTTTAATAGAACACAAACACTTGGTTACAATAATACTTGATGGAAAAAAGACTTCTCTTCCCTATACAATTAATTTATTACTGGGTGTAATATAATTTTAATTTACTTTGCCACAACTACTATTCATATTTAGAATATTTGATATTTGGTATCCTGCTTACCACTGGAAAAGGTATTAATTATGAAGTACCAAACCTATTGACTTCATGGTCTAATACCAAATACAAAGACATCAGTTTTTTATAGATTATAAAATCAACTTCTACTAGTTCATGATGTCAAATTCTTATAATAAATACTTACATGTACATATATATATATATGAAATGTGTATATACATATATATATATATATATATATATATATATATATATATAGATAATGGATATTAGATCAGAAGAGCAACCCCAGAGAATATGCAATTAATTCAGAAAACTCATTAACGTTCTGTTTCTGTTGAATTACTTCTAAAAATTCTAAATGAAATTCTATTAATGTTTAAATTAGAAAATCCAAATCACTAGGACATTTTTTGAAAAATGAAAAGATAGATGGAATTATATGTGTAGTGTGTGTATCTGTTTATACATTTACATCTCATTACTCATCTATAGTTATATATACATAAATGTTCATTTACACATGTATGAATGCATATATGTAAGTGTGCACATATGTCCATACATATAGATTTGTTTTACAAATTCAATATTATGCACTTATAAAAGCTAATTTCAGAATCCCTGTAAAATTGGTATCTCTGTATATAGTCCTGAAGTCAGTAGGGCAGGCAATTGAGAATAGAACATGCATATGAAATGCCAGAACCTAGGAAAGCCAGAAACTTCAAGGTCAAACTAGGACCTCAGTCTTTTACTCCCTTCGAAGCTTCAATTTTATTTATTTACTTTTGGTACCTGGGATTGAAGCCAAAGGCACTTAATCACTCAGTCTCATTCCCAGCCCTTTTTAAATAACTTTATTTAGAGACAGGGTCTTACTGAGTTGCTTAGTGCCTTGATACATTGCTGAAGCTGGCTTTGAACTCGCTATCCTCCTGCCTCAGACTCCCAAGCTTCTGGGATGTACCACCATGCCAGGTTAAAGCTTAAATTTTAATGTTGGGATTATTCTACAAAAGCATGATTAGTACCCTTCATCATAGAACAAAATATGCACCTCCATGAATCAGAAGTCAAAATTCATCAGAAATCAAGGTTCTGTAGGCCCAGCTGTTGCTTTACAATATTGAGGTGAATCAGCTACCATATAAAGTTACATCTGTATAAGCTGCAAAATGATCTTGTATCCTGCAATGACCTTCTGAAGGTAAAAATAAGGAGCTTGCTGTATCACTCCTGCTTTCTAACTCTTATGCTAGATATATGTCCACAAAATTGTGGCCCGTTAAGTAGGAAAAACACATTTAAGAAAATTCTGGGAAATATATTTCTAGGTTAGCTGACACAGTAAGAATCATCTTTGTCATAATTATGCCAGTGTCCATTTTATAGCCATTGTTAAAATAATTATACCATTTCAAATATTCTAAGTCAATGATGGGATCTGAAATGATTCATAATAATGGAACTTCATGGTCCAGTACCACAGAGGTTGACCTCCTTGAGAATTCATATAAACCCAGCCATTTACCATTTTTCTTAGGTACATAGGTATTCCAAGAAATGGGTAAGAAAACACACTAATGCATGTATTATAAATGTTAATCATTTCTTATGTATAAGACTTTTCGTTTCTCAGGTCAGTTAAAGTTTTTAACTTCCCTGGGACAATGTAGGCAATCAATGCCTTTATTGAAAAGAAAACATTGAAGTCAAACCAAATATACTTACAAAATATAAAGAAAGTTCTTTGATTTGCAAAGCCCCAAGGGGAGCAGTAGGTATTTCAGTGGGACGCTGAGCATCATAATTCCTAATGTCTATTTGTCCATAGTGAAGGATTCTAGCTGTTGTTTGAGGGTGAGGCCACATTGGACGGAGCAACTAGACCTGGATCTGCATGTAGTCCCCTTAACTGGCTGTTAACCTGAGGGAATTACTAATTTCTGAGGTCTCCCTTGATTATTGTAATTCAGATTGGAACTATTAGATGTATTTACCTGCAAGGGTTATTGTGATGATTCTAGATAACAATTAGAAGAAAACTTGCAGCAATTATGGCACTGTCTGGAAGCAAAAAACTTGCAGCACTGTGTGCTTGCTATCACAGTGATTTCTTAATAATTATACCTGATTATTTAATGATTGATTGTGTTATGTGAACATATGATAGAAAGGGTAAACAATGGTATAAAAATACCCATAGTGTTTGTAATAAACTTTGTTCTTGTAATTTGTATATCTCAGAAAATAGTTTGAAATAAATATAACATGGAATTTAAAGTCAAATTAAAGTGTTATAAATTTCATTTATCAAGTGCTTACCCAATGGTTTTGACCCCATTGCTTACTTCCTTTTTCATCCGAATGAGGCACATATAAGATTATTTTAAAAATTAAATAAATTAGGATATAAAGCATGTATTAAATACATGGAACATGATGGATGCTCTTATCTTTTCCGATTTAAGATTTTTTTTCCTCTGTAATGCTAGAATAATTTTATTCTCTTAAAATAGGAGTCACAAATAAAGGTATTGGGTCGTTATTCACAGACAAATAATAATGACATCCAGGTACAAATGTATTACTGAAACTAATAACTCCAAAGCTTTCAGATTGAATGAAGATTTATCATAAGAGTCTTCATTGGAGAATGAACTGGTAAGTCAACTGATACTATAAGAGACAAGAAGGCTTAGAACCATGCCAAAGTATGAACAAAGTTGGTAGGCAGAAACAAAAGCTACATTAATTCCAGTTAATGGGTGCCATTAGGACTGCAACAGGAAGGCACATCCTGTGTGAAAATGCACAGTTGGTGAATGCATTGATCATCTGCTTAACTGAAAACTATGGCTCTAGAATCAAGAAGTGAAAATATGAATATATGCCCTTTCTTAAAGAGATTATAACATTTTTTGGAACTAATTATTAACCTAAAACATTTGCAATTCAAATTCAGAAGAGAAAACTATTCTAGGAAGATTTCAGATGAAGAATGTTAAGCACAGGCATTTTCTACTTGGTGACATTGAGTTCATATTAAGGAGGTTGAAGAATGTCTTGAAGTGATGTTTGAACTAAGTCTGAAAACTCTGAAAAAATGTTCAGCAGGGTAGAGAGGAAAGACATAAAGTGACTCAATAGCAAAACGGTTGAAAGGACACATTTTAGGTTGGTACTCAGAAGCTGAATTAGGCTGACTATTAAGTTGAACTATATGAAATTGTTATTTTGACAGCAAAAAACGTATCTAATTTTGGTGATTCCATGTAGTTCATACTAATGTAAAAAAAATGATGACTGTCCCTTTTGTCTATTGTGAAAATGTATGATGAGGTGTGGAATACTTGTTTAAATGTCTCCACCTCTGTATCCTCTAAAGAGACAGTGGAGTGGTATAAAGAAATTAGACTTCAATCCCAATCCTGCCATGTGCCTTGTAACTGAGTTTAATTTCAAAATGGGAACCAAAGTACCATCTTCCCATTTTGTGAATATTGAGTGATCACATATAAAATTACTAACAGTAAAATAGTTCTTCAGAAAATAGTAAAGCTTTGTAACTAAATGTCCAATATTCACTGAAAAAGTTTTCAACAGGAAAATTGAGCAGACCTCCAGGAAAACATCTGTAATGGCTTCCTTTGCCCATTGCTTTTCTTCTCATCCAACAGCCCTAATGCATCCCTCACAGTAGGCTCTCTCTCTCCACAGCTGTTCAGGGATTGTGAGTGCCAGGGAGCCTGACTGCTCACAGATGTTGAAATTGCTTCCTTTCTATTTAACCTTCTTACTAGAAAATTAACAAGTTCAACTTCTTCTTTTAAGTTGCCAAGGTTTTTGCACTTGGAATTGACTTGTAAAATGTGCATGGATAATGGTTGATTATTTCTTTGGCATGGTCATTATTTATGCGATTATTTATAGTACACACATTAGCAATTCACTTTCTGTGACAATTGTAGAAATAACTCACAGAGGTGAACATGAACTGCCTGGGATTTTCATAATATTTTTTTTCATTCCAAGTTGTGCAATTATGTACTACAAGTGGGATTAGTGTAGGGAAGAGGCAGATGCTCATACCCCCAAGTGAATCACCATCTAGAATGTTTCACTTTTTCACTTATTGCATTACTTTTCAGTTAATAAGACTTATAAATGCATACCAAGTTTACTACTAAATGAGTCTTATCTTTGGAAGGCAAAGACTTTCCCATTCTATTCCCTTGAATCTAAAAGGCCAGAAATAGTGTAGCATCATCTACCTAATCAGTGATAATATTAGCAAACAGTAACTGACCACACCATCAACCAGGTATTTTTCATAACTCATTTAATCTTCACTACCAGACAGTCACAAACAAGAGAAGCATTCCCCAGGTACAAAACTTACCTATTTGCCAATGGGGGAAAAATGGTGAGTGAGCACCAGTGTGATAACAATACACAGACAAACACTGTCTTAGGTGTGTTTATTACATGGGAGAGAAAGTATAAGAAAAGCTAATGTCTCTGGATGCATAGTGAGAAAAGAATGTTTCCAAGTTTTTATTGTCAACACAACTAGTCTCAGTAATATAAGCAAGTTTGCAATTTCAATAAGGATAGCAAAGCTTTGTCCCATATTACTGCATAGGTGTGAACCAGCACAGTGAGAGTCAACACAGCACCCCTCCAAAAGACTGCAGAGATGAATGGATAAAAAAAATGTGCCATTTATACACAATGGAGTATTACTCTGCACTAAAAAATGACAAAATCATGGAATTTTCAGGGAAATGGATGGCATTAGAGCAGATTATGCTAAGTGAAGCTAGCCAATCCCTAAAAAACAAATGCCAAATGTCTTCTTTGACTGCAACTACTGTGATCAGCTAGCAGCTAGAATATAGAGAGGCAGGAGCATGTTCCTGGAAAACTTCACAACTTTGTTTCATTTTCAACATACATTTTTAGTGGGCAGGTATTCTTTTATTATAAAGGAGGAACAAGATCAGAGAAATGTTAACTCAATGCCCATTTATGTAAGACTTATAAAAGAGCATGAAACTAAATAATATAACTGTCCTCTTTAAAAATGGACTAGATAAAACCAGAATGCTTCTCCTTTTTTTTTAAAGCCCCACTTTATGTAGAAAAAAATGAGGCACTAGTTCAGACATTCATTATCAATGTAATGCCAAAAATTACCTCCAAAATATTTAAAATAGCAGGAGGGTGGTCATAATGTTGTATGTCTGGTTTTAAGTTAAAATATGATGTCATGAAGCAAATTATATTTCCAAAGCTGATTCTTTCTCTCAGTGCTTACCATTAATTGGTGTCCTGACACCAGAGTTTCATAAAGATAATAGTTCTTTCAAACATATGTAGATCTTTATTTACTTTAATGTATAAATTATAGTCTCCATGAAGTAACTTTATTTATATGACTCATTTTGTTGTTTAAAGCCATGAAGAATGGAGAGATAGGAAACAATTGTCATCCACACATTGTTGATGTTCTTCATTAAATCATATGTAAATGAACCTTAAAAAGTAACTAAAATCGTACTTTCTAGTGCCAAGTCCTTTCTATTACATGCTAAGTACAATATATGAGGTTAGCATTAGGTAGCTTGGTTGTTTTCCTGATGTAGTTCCTTATAGCAATCTTGGGGAAAAAAATTACAGTTCCCCTAATATATACCGAATCTAAGAGCAAGATAGAATTCAAATTCTTACTAAAATGTTTCTAGAACTAGTTCTGAAAACAAAATACTGTAAAAGTAGAGATTTATTGATAATCTTCCCAGTGGGCTCTTTCTAAGGTATCTTTCGTTATCAAGGGCTGGTAAACAAGTATTATTTCATTCTAATTTTACTTCTGGCAAGAATGTACAACTTATTTACAAGAAAGTATAAAAAAAAACCAAAGAAATATAAATTCTGTGATATTTTTTCCAGTAATTCATCACTAAAATTTTTGTCTTATCAATGAGGATTTGAGGGTTTGTTGCAGTGAAATGGACAAGGTTTTGTTCTTAGTATAATAAGAATAATGATTCTTAAAATTTATGGCATCTTAGACTTAGATATTCTAACATGCTATCATTTCTAGAAAAAAATAATGTATACTATTAAGAAAACATTTAAATAATAAATTTGATATTTATCTCTTGATTGTTCAGATGTTCTCTTTAGCAAGCATACATTCAGTACTTCAAAGTCAATATCAAGAAAAATAGACACCTGAATAAGAAGTTTCTACCTTTAGGTTTACTGCTTTGGAGAATATTAGGCAAATGATTAGGTTAAGTTGCCATAAAAAAGACTCAAAAGCTAAAGGAATAACAATAACAAAAAAAGATAAAAGTATCATTCAAAATGATCAACTGGTTTTAATCCCCTAAAATCTTTCAGATGGCTGTTTAAGTCTGAACCAGGAGGTAACATTTTTTATAGTATATTCCTGTTAGATGATTCAGAGAAACACTTAAGTTAATTTGTAATAATCTATGTAGAAATTCATAATATTTTCAGGAAAAAAATATGTTCAGATGTTCTCTTTAGCAAAACCTGCTAATTTTGCCATATCCAAGTTGCTTCTTCTGTCTTGCTGCTTTCATTATCAATGTCACATAAGATTCACTTCAAACTGGTCAATAAATTTGGAATATATAGTAAAAATAGAAAATAAGCAAAACTATAACCCAGTGTAGCATTTAGAAACTACTCTAGCTTTTTTAATTCATTAATTAAGGAATGCTAACCATTGAATTATAGTACTAGTCAGTTTGCCAAGATGGTTCATTACAGTCCAAATTTTATTATATATTACATGCTTTCTGCTTTTCACACAAACTTATTATACTGCTCAGAGAAGGTGATTTCTGAAAGCACATTAGACTAATGTTCCTGAAACTCTGGCTAATGTAAGTTTTATTGGATTGCAGTAACAAAAAAAAAGGTCACCTAATGATTTGTTCAGATAATGATTTACTAAAAGGAAAATATAATTAATGAATTATTGTTAAATGTTTGACCTTGAAATACCCTGGTTTTGAGATTTATGAATATTGCCACAATTAGAAAACAGAGTCTCAGATATGTTTTTACACAATTTTTTTCAACAAGTTTTTTTTTGTTGTTGTTATTTAATCACATTTCAGTTGGAGTAGATACAATGATAGCTAAAAATTTACCGAGTGCTTGCTGACTACAATGCTAAGCATTTTAATTTACCACCTTGTATTCCCACAAAAACTCTAGGACATTATCATTATCCCGTTTCTCAAATGAAGAAATTGAGACTTGGAGGGGTCAGGCAAATTAACCAAACTCATCCAGCTACATAGAGGCAAAGCCTGAGGTTGAATCCAGGTATCCAGATACAGAGCTGTCACTCTATTGCAAATTCATTTTTATTCCCCATAGTAAGTTATGGAAAAACCCTGGGGTTTGTAAATGATACCTGATAGAAATTATATGTATTATGATAGTCAATAAATGAATAAGTTTTGAAGTTTTGAACGGAAAAACGGCTGGGGTTTGGATCCCTCCCTCTTCCTAGTGATCTAAGTAGTCTCTAAATCATACTTTGGAATGACATTGTGAAAGGGATCAAATAATTAAGGACTTTATGTCATCTGTACCAGGTCAAACCCCAATTGTACCACTTGCTGTCCAGTGGCTTGGAACCAGTTGTTTGACCTCTGTAAGCCTCATTTTATCCTGTTGTAAACATGGTAACTGGGTCTTTGAAGATTTTTTAAGAAACACCTAAAATGCTTATGAGAAAAGTTATATAATCCTACTCAGTTGGAAATCAAAAGGGGTTTATTTTCACCAGCAGTTTCCAAATGCATTGTTATGAAATAGAGTTTGTACTTTGAAACCTCAAAACTTTTTCTTTTATTGACTATCTTAATACATATAATTTCTATCAGGTATCATTTCCTAAGTAAATTATATTTCTCTTTATTCAAAACATATTAGAAAAGGTAATGTTTTGAATACAATCTCCAAAGATAACAGATAATTGTAGCAGTCACATTAATGCAGAACTTTATTTTCAGAAATTTGAATATCTTGCATCATTTGTACCTTAAAATAGCAGTTTAATCAGTAGCTCAAGTAGCCTGCTTTCTTCCAAACTTGGATTGTTTTTCCTCAGAATCTGAAGATGTCCTTATAGAAGAAATCTGTGGGTTTTGACAGGGAGAAGATAAGAGAGCAGGATGATTTTTTTGGTAGATAAACCACCTGTAAGGGAAGTAGACTGGGTGGAGGAAGAAATTGCTACAGATGCCACAGGAATCCAAGCTCCAAGTTCTAAGCTCCAAGCTGAAACTGGCCTGGCTCTTCAGTGTAGACTGAAATGGAGGCACAAATACATAGGCTTTGTGGTCCAAGTTTGAATCCAGGCATCTGGATACAGAGCTCTTATTCTATGCTGCAAATTCATTGTTTCCTTGTGGGAAGTTATGTATGAATGGAGATAGGAGATTTACAAAAGGATAAAATGAGGCTTACAGAGGTAAACAACTGGTTCACAAGATTTATGAAGTCACAAATCTTCACTTTACTATAAGATTCAGCCCCCTACTCGCTGCCTCCCCCCGCCCCTGGTGCACACACACAGGATGAAGTCATACCTTTATTGATGTATGTAGTCTTTGGCCAAGAATAATTCCCAAGGAGGGGCATGGCTTTCAGGCATCAGCTGCCACCCTTCCTGTCAGGTGGCACAAGGGCTCTGTGTTCCTAAGGGGATACCTGGATAGGGCACCACAGTTGTTTCTTGTTGTAAATCTCAGACCCATGGACATACAACTTGTCTGCTCATCCTAGTCCATCAGTCACTTTTTTCTCTTGCTGATTGTTCTCTAGGACATTTTATTGCTGTATGCAATATTTTTATCACTTTAATGAATAAAAGTCACCTGAAATTGTATTGTATTTTCCTTCTTAATAGCACATGCTAAACTTTTTCCCTGCTTCAAATTGGAAGTGCAATAGAGTTAATAATGTCAACAAAATGTCCATCATGATAAACTCCTATAATGACATTCAATGTTACAGGTTAAAAGGATCATAGAACATGATATTCTCAATGGTGCAATTTTGCTTTATATATAACCAAATATATATTTTAATCAGTGAACAATTATCCATTAGGTGGACAAACATCTTTACAATTATCAAAACTAAGGACTGGGTGAACAGTGGACATCATTGTATTCAAATCTAAGGACACATCACCTAAGAAGTGTCCTGGTCAACGAAGCAAAAATTGAAATTAATTATGAAGAAACCTGACAAACCCCAAATAAGAAAACTTTAAAAAAAAATGTTGACAAAGTCAGTAACAAACACCAATAAAGGACTGTGGTAACAATCCAGGTTAAAGGAAGTTAAAGATATGAGAAAGAATGCTCTTCCTGGCCCCTACCATAGAGGAGAAAAAGTGAAAGAGGATATTATTAGGACTCTTCATGGTATTGAGTACCAACAGAGTAGACAAGTGTTGCGTTCATGTAAAATGTACTGAACTTCATAGCTGTGGTGGGGTTATGTAAGGCAAGTACACAAGCACATAGTGAGTCTGAAGTAAGGTGCATACAGTGCTACTTTTTAAATTATTGGGCTAGAGAGGCAGAACAGGAGGTAGAGTGAATAGATGTTTTGAAGGCAGAGGCAACTTGAATTGTTGAAGTAAGGAGTAAGAATAAGAAATCTATAATTGGCCATTAAATCAAAAGTTATGAGAACTGTGACACATGTCTTACAATGTATAATATTACTGTCCTTCAAATGTCAGCTGAAACTTCATATCTAGAAAACTTTCTCTGATTACTATTCTCAGAATACTCTCCTGTGTAATCATAGTACTTAGTGAATGAAATACCACATTTCATAATTACGCAGATCACAAATATATTTACACAATATGCACGTGTATGTATGTATGTATATGATTTGGACATTGTTATATTTCAAGTAATATCTGTTTCTGGGCACGTTCATTCAATTTAACACAACATTGGCCTATTTAGTTTTTCTTTTCCCTCTTTTCTTTGCAGTATTCAGTCTTTCATTTCAGTACTAATCTCATCCAGAGTCTGTCTTGAAATTTGATGTAGATTCTAGCCCTGACTCATTTGGAGAGAAAAACAGCTCAATTATGATTGCTAGTCAATTTTCATTAATCATCCTTTCCTTCTTAAATGTTGAATCATCATTTCCATTCATTCTTCAGATTTGGTTCCTCCTACCTGTTGCTTTGTTTATTTATATTAGTCAAGAGGCTATTTCTTCAACTATCAGCTATCAGTGCCATATCCATACTGCTCTCAGATATGTTACAAATCTTACCTATTCCTTGTGCCTAGTGAGGCATGAAACAATATCTAAGCCTGCCTTGGGCTTAGTTCCTAGGGTGACTATGCAGCCATCTCCACTTGAACCACCCAGCGAAGACAGGCATTGACGGTGCTGTGTGCATTCCTAAAAGAAAGATAGCCATAACTACTTTAAATATGGAAATGAGCATGCTGAAGCAATGCAAGATAACAAAAGGAGACTTGTGATTTTTTGGTATCATGTTTACAAGTAACATACTAACAGAAGCATAATAACTTTGTGCCATGTATTGTAGGACACTCACCAGAATGTATATGAAGTAAATGCTAGGGAGCTTGAGGTGATGCATAAGCATTCTCTCTCTCTCTCTCTCTCTCTCTCTCTCTCTCTCTCTCTCACATAAGCATTCTCTCTCTCTCTCTCTCTCTCTCTCTCTCTCTCTCTCTCTCTCTCTCTCTCTCTCTCTTTCTCTCTCAACCCCCATCTCTAATGTTTTCTACAGTAAAGATGTATATTAAATATATAAGTTAGAGAAATTGATATTAAATGCCTAAACAAAAAGGCCTTACTAGTTTCTGAAAACTGCCCAATTTTAATGGGCTGATTTTTTTTATAGAAACATATTTCAAGTATTTGAAAAGCTAAACTTGTTTTATGAACACATTTTCACATTTAAAACTTTAGTAGGAATATATCCTTTCTCACCCTTTTATATCATTAATTCCCCACTCTGATTTTTTCTTCTTGGTTTTTAAGTTAGAATTATCTTTGTTTTTAAAGACAGCACATTTTTAATACACTTTTAACCTATTTAATATAGGTTAAAAGATCCTTACCTTGTACTACATTTATTAAATTTGAAATATTAAGTACATATAGACCTAAAATACTTAAAATTTTATTTGTTGATTGGAATTTGTCTTGGAAGAGTTGATTCAGACTAATTTCATATAATTTTAAATACTGTTAAATAATTTAGTGTTTTAAAATATATATCATTAGGGCTGGGCTTGTGGCTCAATGGCAGAGCACTTGCCTCGCACATGTAAGACACTGGGTTTGATCCTCAGCACCACATAAAAATAAACAAAAATATTGTGTCCATTTATAACTAAATATACATATTATATTTAGGTATATAAACACACCATGAAAATTTAGCCTTTTTTCCCTTCAAAATGCATCCTGATATGGAGCATTGCTATATAACATTGCCTTAAAAGTTAACACATATTTAAATTTTTGCTTTCAGAGAAATGTTTTAAATTTTGTTAGTATTTTATACAATTTTATTTCTTCTGAAATCCTAAAATCAACATTTTATGACATTTTTTCTTTCTTGTATTTTTCTCATTATTTTAATCTTTGCCACATTTTACTCTTCTTCTGTATTCTATGGAAACTTCTCAGACTGTTCTCAGCATTATTGACTAGAATTCTTAGTCACTTTTTTCCTTGACACTGGTAATATAATTTTATATTATATGCACTATTTTTCAAGTAAGTTTGTGTACTCTACCATAGGTGAATCTGAAAAGAAGAAAATCATCTTTATATTAATATTTGGTTTTCTTACCCTGTCTCAAAAAGGCAATTTCATTTTGCCTTCTATTGAAAGTGCCTGTATTTATTAAATTTTATATTGGTTTTATTAGAAAATAGGTCCTTTTAATATTTAGAATTTTTAACAAAGGGTTTCATTGTTTTCCTGCCCTCACAAAGACAATGTTTTCCAATACATAGGATCTGGGGATTAACCTTAAATGTTCTATCTAAACATTACAATTCTAAGTCTTTCCTGAGTTTAAAATTTGAAGGCAATTGAATGCATGCAACTCCCATAGAGATCTATCTGGTGGTTTACTAGACTAAGGCCAAATCATCTCTTAATACCCTGTGGAATTCTTTTCTATCAAATAAAATTACACCACAATCACTGCCAGCATTTTCTGATTTTAAAAGATGGAGTATCTTAGTTAATGGAATGCAAATATGAAATACCTTCCTTTCTTCAAGAGTTTTATGCCCCCTGATTTTCACTTTGCCAATAGTTATCAATATTTTCCTTTTATCTAGTATCAGAAAATAAAATAGAACTTGAAAAATGTCTCTAAGGTTGCCAATAAAATGCCATTTTAAATTGGATGAAAACAAATCATTGATACTAACTGGCCTGGATCCTATAGCCAAGAACATCTACAAATTCTGTGGAGAAACGTTTTCCCCAAATAAATGTGGTGAACTGGAAAGCAGATTTATTTAGTGGGCACAACACTGAACTGGGGGGTGAGAAAATACTTTTTCCATTGTGGTGATCACAAGCAGACTTTTCACAAGTCATGTCTCATTTTTATGGCTCAGTTTTCTCATTTGCTTTACAAGTGTATTAGGCTCAGTTTTTAGGTTGCCTTCATGTTATAGTTGTCTGAATGTATGAGTTGTTTTGTTTTAAATTTTCACTTAAAGTTTAGAAGACAAAATGATACACTCCTTTTAAATTTTAGAACTATTGCAAAGGTAGATTTTAAAGAAAACTTAGAATGTTCATACCATCATCTGTTAAAAGAAAGACTTGAAAGTATTTAAATTCTATATTTCTAATGGATCCTGAGATATAATTACATTACTAAGCTATTCATAACAAGTAAAATATATTGAGAACAAACACACATTTTTAAAGCTTTGTAATATAAGGTGATTTACTTATCTACCTGATTAAAATAGCAAAATTTGGCTTTCAAGAGAAATTTTCATACATATATTTTTTCTTTCTAGCATCCTAATAGCTTAAAGCAGAGTCTCTTTTGCTACACACTAGCATATCATTTATATATTCCCATAATAGATTTGAATTTGAATAGCACAAACACTTATTGATTTACTCAATTATTTAAATATTTATTCACATTAACCACTAAAGATATGAAACAACTTCTGCTCTCAAGAGGCTACAAGTCTAAAAGGGAGAAATAGAAGCTAAATAAGGTATGCATTATGCAGTGTAAGTTAAAAGTAAGAAGTAGGAGTTGGGGCCAAATTCAGCCTGAGGAAGACTTTCTATATTTGATGCTACAGCATCTTGAAGCGTGAAGGGGGTATTATAAAGATAAAGTGAATTGGTGGCGTTAGCAAAGTTAATTCAAGGTAAATGTATGAGTGATACCCACAAATATTTGATGGTGGTACACAAGAAGAAAAAGAGATGCCAGGACCTGTGTGTGAGTGTAAGGAATCAGAAGTCTCTCGGAAATATTTGAGTGCTTCTAATTTGAAAAGTAACAGTTAAGATTTTAAAACTAAATCTGATCATTCAAAATGTTTCAAACTAAGGTAAGAGATCTGGTGTTCTCCCTTTCTCTCTCTCTCTCTTATATATAACATATATATGTAAAAAAAATAAATAAATAATCAAATAAATAAATTACCATCTAGTTAGCCTTAGATGTCATGCCTACTTTAATAGCATTCCATCTAAAAGTGTGTGGTGAGATGAGTATATGTATGTGCATGCACATAAACACACATATTAGTATAATGCTTCTACCTGAAGGGAACATATTCTGGCCTCCGGAATGTCATTTACAGGGAGACTGAGCCTTATCATTTTGTTCTCTTGTGAGCTCTTTGAAGGAAGATTTTGTGTTTGGTGTATTTTTCATTCTTGCAACAACCACATTGCCTTGAACATGGTGGTGAATAAATATTTGAGTGTGTGAATAACTAAGAAAACACAAAATACAGTAAGAACCATAGGAAGCTATTCTCAGTGATTCGTTTTTATCCCTGCTTTCTATTTCATATTCATGAGAAAGCTCTGTCCCTTCTGTTAGCATAGCATTTGTTTTTGTCACATGGTTTATCAATGTTGCTAATGAGCTGCTAATTAGCTGCCAATTCTTGTGCAATTTAGAAGGAAAAGGCAGAGAAGGGCTGTTCAAAGGAATATGCCTCGGTGATCTTGCCCATTTGTTTTACATGTCCATGGTCCTGTAGTACAGAAATGTTATACACAGTTATCGCAGGGTCACTGAGTACACTGTGACTAGATTACAATTTCATTAAGAACTTCTAATGTAGATCCAGAGGAAGACTTTTTTTTCTTTTGTGAAGGCAGGGCTTTAGTGAAGGTGACCGTAGGTTATCATGCATCACCTCATTAGAGAGAAATGCACATGCCTCATATAAACATTGGATACCACCAGTCATGGTTTGGAGACTTTGTTTTACTGTTCTGTTTGCTGTTTATTAATTGTGTCAATTTATCTGTTGGTGAACATTTCTGATCTTATGGTCCTAATTTATGCAATTTCTTTCATAAAGTTCTGCTTTACTAAATGTGTCCCTATTCTGCAATCAAAGCATGTATCTCACACTTCAGCTCTTTAATGAATGCTCCTTCTAATTTAATGAGTTATTCTCTGTAGTCTTGAGTAAACTTTCAATTCTTGGGGTGAGAGACCAATTCATTTAGGTCCCCCCCCTGCCCCAGATTGCTTGGTAGCTTTAAATTCCTGAAAGGTGATTATTTACTTAGGATCCTAATTAGGCATTAAAAAAAAAAAAAACTGAGGCTGAGCTAATAAGGCTTGCAAAATATTCCATGTGCAATTCTGCAATTCCATACACCCTTTTATTTAGCCTGGACCACTTGACTATTTTAGCAAAGAAACTATGGAGTAAATTTTACGTGTCACTTCCTGCTTGAGACAGTGAAACACTGAAGTGCTCCTTTACAGCCCCTCCCTTCCCTATTTAATAATGGAAGAGGCTGCAAGTTCCAGATGGTACAGCTGCAAGGTGGTAGAAACTCAGTCTGGTTCCCTTAGTAACCACATAGAGTGTATCTTCCATTCTAATTCCCCCAATCCCTGCTAATCCTCAATGGACATGCATTGTGAATGAGCAAGACATATCTATTTTATTAAGCTACTGGGACTCAGGATATAATTTATTACTGCATCATAACCTAGTCTATCCAAATTAATACATTCCTAAAACCTATCTTCCTCCTAGAAAACAGGTGTTTCTCTACCATTTTTGACAAATGTATTTGGTTAAGAACTAATAACTTACTATCTGTTGTACTACAAATATTTTGACAAGTACATGAAAAAATAAACAGACTTGTGTCTGAAAATAAGCCTTGTTATTAGAGGAAAATGTGAATGTTTTGTTTTTGCTTATATTTTTATTTGTAAATGTCCAGAATATTTGTAATTTTCCATACTTGACTCCTTATAATAATCACTTTTGATATATTTTCAAATATATGGTATCCTAGATCCCATGCCAAAATTAAAAAAAAATAAAATCTCTTGGGGGAACCACTAGAGAATACAGGTTTCTAAAAAACCACCTCAGGCTAATCTTATGGTCAGGAAATTTTGGAGGAAATTTTGGAATCATCAATGATAAAGGAATCACTAACATGGAAGTACTTTATGCTAACAATGCAAAGGCAGTGCTAATTATGGTGTCAAAGATTAGACATTCAACCACCAATAAGTACTTAAAACCCTTTGTATAAAAGAATTGTTGCAAACTCTTGACTGTTTTAAAACTTAAAATGCTAATTCACACACATTCCCTCATTCCATACTGTTCTTTATGATTTAATAATAGGATTATCTTTAGTCCTAGATGTAGAAACCTGGGCTCTGACAATTTTGTTGCATGTTCACACAACTAAAAGGCTTTTCTAATAAAATGATGGTTTAATGGAAACCTAAGGTTAAGCAGGCTTTGAGGTAGCAAAAAAAGGGAGGAATTTGTGGGGTGGGGGAATGTTCCTCATTTATATGCTAAAATATTTTTATTTTTAATCTTGGAAGCTACATTGGATTAGTTAATCATGCTCTTTTCATATGTATAGTCATCTTTCTTGATTAAGGTTAAAACCTCAGGAGGGGCTTGAGTTGGCAACATTTCCTGAGATGATGTGAGGGTGGTAAAGAGCTCTAGAGACATGTTAAATCCCTGATTTCAATTCCTGGTTCTATTCTTCAGAAGCTGTGTGGCTGGTGTGTTGCTGCCTAACTTCTGTGTCTCAGGGTCATTAGGTAAAATGGTGATAACATTCAAACTCATGTCATTACACTGTACAAGGATTAATTAGGTAATAAATGTAAAGTACTCAGAGAGCACTTACATGTAGTAAATACTGGATTCTTTCATGATCGGAGACACCAGCAGGCTTTCTATTTCCTATTTGACAAGGAAATTAGTGACTTACGTTTGCTGTGTGTCATCTCAACTTCCTGTCTCGTTCTTAACAGTTAACTAGTTAAATATCTGTTAAAAAATGTTGCATGCAGAGTGGTCTTCAAACTTCAGGGTGCATAAAAATCATCTGGAGGTGTCCCTGAAATATAGATTTCTGGACTCTGTCCCTAAAGTTTCTAATTCTTACCTTGCACCATGCTGAATGAAGGTGCTGTCTTGGAACCACAGCTGGGAATGGAATGAACAATCAGATCAGATTATGGAGGGCCTTGAGAAGTTTAAGGAATCTGGGCTTTTATTGAGGAAATAGGTAGTAACAGAAGGGAAGAAATTGATCAGCAGATGCTACCACAACATTGGTACTTTCTTAAATGACCTAGTTTTGATTTTGGCATTTGGAGTCTTAACTATATTTCAAAACTCTCATTTATTTACTTTATGAGAAAATCATTATCTTTATTCATCATCTTTCAAGGAACCTGTGTCACCATCAGTGTGATTTGGTTTCTCTGATCTTTGAACAATGATTAAGTTTAGTAAGAATAAAATTCACCTGGGCTGTTGTTAAAATGCTGATGCCTAGGCTTGCTGGTGAATTTTATTCAATAGGGTTGGCAGAGAGCCCAGAACTCTACCTGTTGGAGTACACTGACATTAATTTGATGCAGGCTATTTGTGGACCACACATTGGAAATGATTTTTGCCTAAATTTCCCTGCTTTTGAAGCAAAAGTGACTGTTGCTTTTTTTGTTCATTTTTAAAATGTAATTTTTATTTTTAGGTGACCTTTCAGCCCAATTTGTTACATTTCATTAGGATCTGCTTGGTCTACTTTTTCCAATTTCAGCATTTGGTATGAGGCATTTATAGAAAAGTGACTTGAAAGCAATTTAACCACAAGCTCAGCCAAATTAATTTAGGGAGAGTTTAGTAAACAGCCTTTGCTTTCTGTACTTAAGTGATCAATTTCAACACCTGCTTTTCCTTCCAGATGGAGTTAATTAACATTAAAATTATTGCCTATAGCAGAGACTTTTTTGATAACTCACAACCCCCAGCTGCATCTGTATTCCTATACTTCTGAAAATTAAAACAACATGATCACCTCTATGAGAAGTGAATTTATCATTGAAGTATTTCAAGATCTGCACGTAAATACAATTGTGAAAGAAAGAAGGTTGACATGCATACAGTGGATGCTATATGTGTGGTATTTTCATATATGAGATCTAGTGCAATCCTCATAGCTCAAGAAGGGTGTTAATATATAGAAAAGTGAAAATAAGAAAAGTTCTGTAACCTTTTTGATGTTTTGCTATTATTAAGAGGTACAGCCAGAAAATAAATCCCTATTTCAACAAAGTTCATCTTTTTTTCACTACACTGAGCTCAGCTTAGACTGAATGATGATTGGCAATTTTAAAAAGCAATTCCTAGGATGATTTTAGTAAAATATTTGGTGTGTGGTATATTGAAAATAATATAAGTTACATATACATATATACATCTATCTGAGATATATATGATGCCCCAGTGTGGCCTGGTACCAATGTAATCTTTCATAATTAGTATTTGCTACCTTCAATGAGATCTTATGTCTCAGACACTGAACTCAGTTCAGAAGAGATAAAGGCAAGGAAAAGGTAAAGTATGATGATCATTACAACACAGTTTTAAGTACTGTAATGAGGTATAGAGAAGTTATTGTGAGTTCAAAAGAGAATAGAGGATTCAGTGGCAAAATCGTATTTTAGGCGTTAAGTCTCTCAACTTTCTCATTAAACAAGGGTTGTGGAAAGATTGAATAAGACATTTTACTGACTTTGAAGCATTTTTTTTTAAAGTTTGCTTTATAAGTAAGTTTGGATGATCTATAATTCAGCTTTTTGCTACTACTGAATCTCATGGTAACAATGCAATTCATTTAAATATTATAAGCCAAGATGCATAAACATATGAAGATCTGAATGCCCAGTACTTGCCCATGTTTGCGAATAACCAGAACACTTAGCACATTGTTCATCTTGTGAAAGATGCCAGGCTTTTCTTAGAAAAAAAGTTTTCATTCTGCTAAAATTGCTTGGTGATTAGTACTATTAATGAGGAAAAAGTTAAAATGCTACACTTAGCGGGATTTATGATATATATGATGTGTGATATGTTCATATGTATACACAGAGAAATATATATGTACATAGTCAAGTTTCACTAGATGCTGACATGTTTCATAAATTGCTGCACTACATTAGTGAAGACTAAACTATTGCTTCTATGGAATATATAGTGTTGGGTTTATGCCAGCTGCGCTCCCAGTCACAACATTGTTGTCAGCTGATTGGTACATAACATTGTTTTGTGAATGAGAAAAAAAAAACATTATTATGTATTTTTGATTTATTAACTAAACTCACAATAACAGATTTATATCTGATGTTTGAACAAAGCTTATGTAACATGTACATTTTCTTCAATAGGCACATCACAGACTTCTAGGAACACTATATCAAAAAGCACCACACTTGGGGTACACTTTAAAAAGCTAGCTCAACACACACACACACACACACACACACACACACACACACACACACAGTGGTAGCATACACTTATACTTTTAGCTATTCCATAGACTGAGGCAAGAGTTTCACAAGTTCAGGGCCAGCCTTAGCAACTCAACAAGAAACACACAATTAAGGAAAAAAAAAAGTAAAAATAAAAGGGGCAGAGGATATGGCTTAGTGGTAGAGCACCCCTGGGGTTCAAGAGCTAGTAGCACAAAAAATGTAGGACTGAATTGAAAATGAAAGGACACTTGTCTTGTGTTGGAACTGAAACAAAAGGCAGAGCATCACTTCAGCAGGAACATGAGCATTAGGCAATGCAAAATATTTTCCACTCTGTCCACATGTGACCATAAGAGTGCCAGAAGTACCAATTCAGGAGTTATATCAGTATATTAATTCACAAACAGGATGCTGTATTTCACTTTAAAATTTTTAATTTTAGTAATAAATTCGGTGATGGCAAGGTAACCCCAAAAGATAGACTATTTTATCTTTTTAGCACATTTTATTTGAAAAGAATTGTGTAAAAACTAAAAACTGTTCATTTCCCATTGTATTTGCATTAAAACTCGATTCTCTGATACAATCAAGGACATCATTCTAACTCGTTGACTTTGGCTTGCAATCGCATTTGAAGCCTTCTAGCACTTAACCATACAGTCTAAGACACTGCGTAACTTAGAGAGGACTTAAATGCCTTTGGGGATGACTTCAGTTAAACTGGGTATTTTATTTTGATGAATTTGGGCATTCTTAAGTTTTACAACACGGAAAACTATGAAGTAAGTAGTGATTCTATGGGCAGCTAAAAGGGGTGTGTGTGTGTGTGTGTGTGTGTGTGTGTGTGTGTGTGTCTGTATTTTGCTGGGGAAGAATTTGTTTTAAAATTGAGGTCCTAGAGACTAAAGAAATTGAATAGGGAATAGGATTTTTTTTTAAATGCCTACTCTATCAATAAGCTGTGGTTATTCAACACAGCATCTTAAAACATAGTGGTGAAAACACCAACTGTTTGGTTTTAAGGTGACTTCATTTGGCTGAGTTTCTTTGGGCCCCACTGGGCAGGTTCACTTCACAGTGAGACAGCCAAAGCTCTTTTCCACCTTACCGCAGGTCTGGTCTCAGCTGGGGTAGCTGTGTCCCACCGACCCTCATCTTCCTCAAACCACTAGGCAAATTTGAGTTTGGGCCGACACACAAGAGGAAAAGTAGAAATACCCAATTCCTTTTAACAGGCAGAGTTGTCACTGTCTCTTCTACCATATTTCATGAGCCAAAGTAAAACCTCAGTCAAAAGTCAAGGAGTTGAGAAATACTGTCTTGATTTTTAGAAAAAAATAACTGCAAGGGGTGAGACTGGAGGAAGAATAGAGCCATTAATTCAATTGATCACACTTGCTATGAGATTGGCACAGACTTTAAACAGCTCAAAATACTTTAGCAAATATATTCTTTCTCGCTCACTCACCTGTTTCTATATGGATCTTTAGTTATATAAATGAAGAAACTGAGGTTTGAAGTTTCAAGTAAACTGCTCCAAGCCCTACAATAAGGGAAAGAACCAGCCCTCACATAAAGGCTCACCAGGCATCAGGCCTGAGGTCTGCACTCACCACTCTTGTGTTAGAAGATGTCTAGCATAGGTAGACCCCAAATTAAATCCAGATGTGACCTTCCTCCCCTTTTCCTTTTTGGCTCTATCTCCTACCACTACCACCTTCATTTATTCTGTTCAAATGCTACTTGTAGCTGCCTTTTCCTCAAAAGCTTCTGTCAGGTCTCAGCTTTGAGTCTGTGAAACTATCTTTGCAGTAGAGCTAACTCTCTGGATCATTCTTCATAGAAAGTCACCTAAATTTGCCTCCTTCATGTTTCAATTGTTTGTTTAAATATTAGTCTAACTTAACACTCAATTTAATAGTGCAATCTGCCTCTCTTCTGCTCCACCTGAGCTTCTAATCTGCAACTTACAATTTCTTATCTTTTTGTTAACTCTTCTATATTGTATGTATTGTACTTTTCTATCGTGATTATTGTTAATTGTCCATCACCCATTCATTGTTCAAATGTAAACTCATGAAAGCAGATTCTTGGTCTGGGTTGTTCACTATTGTATCCTAAATAGTAAGTATGCCTGAAACCTCATAATCACTCTCAAGTATTTGTTAAACCAATGAATACATTTTCTAATACAGTAGCATCTCAATAGTGGGAAAGTATAAATCAATGTGATTTTGTGATGAATCCAGGATCTGCAAATCACTACCTTCATGACTTTGAGCAGAATATTTAAGAGCCACAATTTTCTTCAAAATGATGAACACTGTTAAGGTCTCATAGAGCAACCCTCATTTTTGACAGGTTCATGGTTAATGTAAGGTCCAACATCTGATGCCTGGAGTGCAGCCCCAAACTAGCAATGTACCAGAATAGGGACAAAGTGTAGTTTCTGACCACATGGATTCCAATTGCACTATCTGTATCCATTTATAGCTTCTTAAAATGAAAAAGTGTCCTTCAAATGTTCGTTTTTCTTCCATCCTCCACCTGCAGCAGTTTATTCTTTCTTCATTGCAAGCACATGACACAATTACTTCTCTAATTGCTAGCAGTCAGTGTAGCTGGGGGAGAAAGGGGTTAAATTAGCTTTTAGCCAGCTAACATGTAGCAGAGAAAGACTGTTTAGCTGCTGCCATTTCTTGATTGGAATTAAAGGTGGACATGCAAGATATCAGAATTATGAATGAGAGAAACAGAAATTTTTTTTTTTACATTTGTTATGTATGCTTCCTTAATACCTTTTTTCCTGTGAGTTATTTTGGGGATAAAAAGGTAAAATAGTTATTAGGGCAAACCAGATATTTAAAGTGGGCAGCTGTGTTAATGTAGTTCTAATGATGTGATCTCCAAATTTATATTTTAATTCTTTTTTTTTTTAGCATCAATATTACTAAGAGATGGGAGCTAAGATGTAAACTGACTGGTAAGTGACATCACATTTGTTAACAAGACCTAGTTTTTAAAGCAGATATTCTACATTTATTCTGGCACTCTGATATTTAAAGCCTGGAACCAAGAACTATGAGTTATGGATATTAGAATATTCTGTTGTCTTCCTGTACATAGAGCACCTAGAAAATGTTTTATTTCTCCTCATGAAGTAATGCAAAAAGGTCAAATAGCTCAATGTGCAAAGTGTAGAAGATAGTTGAATTAAATTACTTGGATAATATCTGATGTATGTTTCAGTTATAAATTACATTTAGAAAAAAACATGGAGTATGTGTGAATAAAGGGAAAAACAGAAATGAACTTTGGAGGCTCTACATAGGATATTTATTTCTACAAACAATGTAATTGCTTCAATTTTATGTTTTTTAAATGTAGTAATCATGAAAAGAATGAAATATCCCTGAAATTCATTCTTCTCATATGTGGTTAGAAATAGGAAAATGAAAGATTCATTCTTGCTCTAGAATTGAATTGATAAATCTTTACCTGAAAACAAGTTTACCAATTCTGTGGCAATTACATTAATTTAAAATTTGTCAATACATAACTTATGTTTTCTGATATTTTTCCTTAATTAGCAAGTTTACTAGAAACTGTTATTTGTGTGTTAATTTTAAGATATGTAGTTTGAGAGTAATTTAATGATGTCAGGTTGTATTTTCTGTTTTTATTTGTGTAATTTAAATAAACATCATGGCAAAGTCACCAGATTTTGACAAAAATCTGGGGAAATTGTTTTTTTCCTAAAGAAAATAACAGATACTCTGTGAAAGTTTCTATGGCTCTATGTAGCTTAGCTGAGAATCAATACAATGGGAAAAACCTTATTGTGAGTAAAGAGCTTTAGGTGGGTTGTTCTAGAGAGAGTTTATACCTCTCTGATGAATAATGATGTACTTCTTTTTTAAAAAATTTGTCCTAATTAGTTATGCTGACAATACAATGCATTTTGACATATCATACATAAATAGTATATAACCTATCATTCTTCTGGTTGTACATGATGGGGAATTACACCATTTTGTAGTCCTGAATGTACACAGGGTAATAATGTCTGAGTCATTCTACTTCTTAAATAATGCAAGATGTCTTAGGAGTGCCATTGGAAATATAATTCCTAATTTTAAAATCCACAATTGAGAAAATGTAATATATATTAATGTCTACAAATGATTTTTCATTCCAACATTTTAGCAATATATTTTAATGATATCCTTTGAGAATATAAGAGAAAATATTTTAGTAGCAATGAAATAAAATCATCCTTATTGTATACCACCTTATCTGTTTGCTACCTTTTAACATTAAATTTGATTCTTTCCTATAGCATTTTTATTCTTAAGTATTGGGTCTCTAATGAGACAGTATTATCTGATATCACCAAGGCAAATACGATTGTGTTGAGCAATTACAACATACAATCTAAGTATCAGTTTAGAACAGGCTGAAATAAAAGGGTTATAGCTTTTATAAAGGCCCATCAAATCCTTGAAAGTTTGGAAAAATAAAAGCCAGAAGGAGAGAAGTGAAATCAATGGATCAGAAGTGTGAGAATTGGAAATCCCTATTTGTAGAGAGTTGGAAATGATGGTGTACAAATAGGAGCAACTTTATGAAAATATAAAGTGGAAAGTCAGGACATCGGGTCATGTCTTTGTTTAGTCTATTTTACTATTAGTTTATTAAAAATAAAATATGTAAAGCATGTTGAAGCACCTTTCTTGAAACTATCTGGCATGTGTGTTGGCTGCCTTGACACTGTCTGATTGGCAGTCCAACCTTAGAGAACTGTTTATGGTACAGAACAATGCCATAAAGGACTTCCTAAAATTTAAGAAGAACTAATCATCAACTTGACATATTGGTGAAATGTAGTAGCCATTGAATATTTAACACACAATGGATGGGTCCAAAGAAGCAGCCTTGGTTTTTGATTTCTTCATCTCCTACATAACAAAAGGACAGCTACCTTTATAAAGAGTATGTATTTCATTTAACATAATACTGTAGAATGTTATGAAACATATGAATCTAAATATTAAAATTAAAATGACTTAGCTGGGGATATAGCTCAGTTGGTAGGGTGCTTGCCTTGTAATGCACAAGGCCCTGGGTTCAATCCCCAGCACCACAAAATAATAATAATAATAATAATAATAATAATAATAAAAAAAATACTTACCTGTAGTGCTATACTAGGAACATGAGAAACACATTTGTGCTTAAGTAATTCATGCGAGTGGATAAGAGTACACATAACTTTTATGTGTAAGGAGCTATTTACCAAACAATTACAACATGGATTCAAATGTTGTTTTGTTGAAGGTTTTTGTTCACGTATGAAATAAGAAATCATTCATCTAGAAGTAATTTGTTAAAATTTCCCAACCATCCAACTCTTATTAAAATGTGTTTTCTTGGTAATATTGTGTATACATTAAAAAGATATTAACAAAAATAATCAGAACTTCAGGTTTATATTGTCATCAAAAATTATGACTGAAGACATAATTTGATTATTGATACCTTCTAAAAAAGGAAAAGCTTATTTTTAAATGATACTTTGTAATGGCTGCAAGATCCATGTTTTCTAAGACTAATTTACTACTTATCCCTGACAAAACAAAATGTGTTCAGAACATAAATTATCTTAATAAATAGTTGTTGATTTAATACATTATTGGATTATATTTTCGAGGATAAGACTGAATGGAAAGGGATGTCATCATGTTATCTTAATTCTTAAAGTAACACATGTACAAAGAAATTTCCTTTGTGTTGCTTAAAGAAGCAGTTATGCATATGTTTAAGAGCAAGAACTGTGGATATAGAATTTCTAATTAAAATTCAAGCTCATAAAAGGTATAGGACCGGAACCTGGCATGGTGGCACATGTCGGTAATCTAGTGGTTCAGGAGGTGAAAGCAGGAGGATTGCCAAATTCAAAGCCAGCTTCAGCAAAAGCTAGGTGTTAAGCAACTCAGTGAGACCCTGTTTCTAAATAAACTAAAAAATAGGGCTAGGAATGTGGCTCAGTGGTTGAATGCACATGAGTTAAATCTCCTGTACTAACCCCCTCAAAAAAAAGGATATAGGACATGATATCATTCTATTTGACATTTTCATCATTTCAAATACTGAGTGAGTAAATCTTTGTAATGCACTTAGAACAGCTCTGATCACAGAGTGTCATTTACTTAATAGCAATTTTTGTCATTATCATTGAAATTGCAAAAGTTTTCTATGTGCAGAATGCTTATATTCTAGGAGAGAGATATAAACAAAATTATTATGAAGTGTTAAGTTCAGAAGTTGAAATGGAGTATGAAATGGGACTTTAGAATTTGGAATTATTTCCTGAATGAAGGGACTTCAACTGGGCCCTAAATAATTTCACATTATTATGAAGCTTATCATGTACATTTCAGCATGAGAAACTAGGAGTGACCACATTTTGATGAAGATTAAGTAGCTAGACATAAAAGAGATGTGAGGAATCAACAAACATCATTAAGTCTCAAATTTTTTTTTCTAAATTAATTTGTTAGATACTTATCCCATTAAAAATTATTCTATGCCATTTCCTGCTATCATTTACACTTTAATCTGGTATTCAAGGTGAATCAATGTTAATGACTCACCCACCTCTCCAACCTTATCTGCAAACATTATTCATTTTCCAATCCTAATTTCATTTTTGTACTCCAAATTTTAACTTTTTTCTCAAATATCATTGGTTTTGGACATTTCCTTTCTACCCCACAGGGTCTTATGCCTAGTCTTACACCAGAAAAAAAAAAATCTAGTCTTTGGTAAGATTTCTTGTCTAAGTTATTTTCTTTTTAAGATTTAACTTGACTTTATAATTTCAAGTTTGGCTAATAGATATCAAATTCTCCCTGCCCCAGAACACAAAATATAAATGAAATTCTCAATTTGTTTTATAAGGAATAGAGTATCTTACTAGAAATGAACTTAGTCAGGCAGAACTCTAACAGATGCAGCTTATCTCAGAATGGATCCCTGTGGCCCCTAAATTCCTGTGGGTAGGGCTGGTATGCAGCTACTGGGAAGACTTCTAGAATTGCAGAGAATTGTTGGTCTTAGAAGCTAGCTAAATTATGGGCCTTTTCCCCTTATGTAATGAGTGTTCTTGTTATTATCTCTGAAGAATGATACATGCTTCCATTTAAGGGAAACATTAATTTCCCCATTTTGAAATAATCTCAGTATTAGGGAGGTGGCTTCTTCAACTTGGGGAAGCAGGAATGTACTTTTGAGAAGTATTTGTGTTGAAAGTTTCATCACAACAGAAAACTTATTTTCCAAAATTCTGTGTATAGTAGCATTAGACCTCTTCTCTCTGCCATGGCACTTTCTTTGTACCATGAGTTAGGCTCCAGTGTAGGAACAGGGACCAGTAGACAGATGCAGCTCTGTCTTCAAAATGTCTTCATAGAAACTGTAATAGTGCACAATACAGCTCAATAGCCATATAATTTGAAAGATCTTTTGTGTCACTATCATGAAGGTATTGAGTGCTACCAATGTGTGTAAATTGGCATCTAACTCATAGTGTGGGAAGGAGAGGTATCTCTCAGAAGAAGGTGATACATGAAATACTGGTATGAGTTAACCAATTAAAGAATTTGGAGAGAACATACTAGTTAGATGGTATGCTACTTCAAAGGGTCTCTAAATAAGAACATGACACATTAAAAATATAGTTCTGCATTAGGATTTCTGTTCTAAGACTCATACTAAGTTCTAGTTCAGCTGATGATTCTTGATGAATCACTCACTGTGGCCATATCTTTCTGCTGGGAATTACACATAAAATGTGTCTTCATTCACTAAAAGTATTTTAAATATTCACCTATGTTTATACTTATGTGTATGTATATTAGGGAGAGGGAAGGATGAACACACAGGTAGAGAGATTAAGAAGCAGTCACTGAGGTCTCTTCTAATGCTCCCAATCCTAAAGGATAATTTGGCCAAGTAGGCCCATTGTTCTTTGTACTTTCACACTCTGCACATTTCTGAAAACATTCATTTGAGGAATAGTATTTTGGTGACATTTGAGTGATTATCTTATTGACTTATAGCACATTGACTTATGTGAAACGCTTTTTTAGGCACTCGATAAATGCTTGTTGACTGACTGACTCTCACAAACATTTAAGATAAGAATGATGTATATAGCAAAGTCATTTTGCCAACAGGAAACTAACTGGGTGCCAAGATTTGTATACAATGTAAATCATAAGGACATGAATGTCTCTCGATTGCCTGAAGAAAGTATGTGAATGTACTTTTTCAAGCGACAGATTCACTTTTCTGTAGCTTCTAGCTGAGAAAAAGGCTTCAGGCAATACCAGATTAACTATTGAGACAGACAATAGAGTAAATCCACATTAAGTTTTCTATATTTTTAGAGTGTCATAGATGTGCCATGAAGCAATGTCTACATATCATAGACACACAGGAGATAAGAATGTGCATTTACAGAAAACTTACCATTATCAATGGAATAAAAACCATCCTTCATAGTAACAATTTTTTGTAGTCTTGAGTATGAATTTTAATTTCTGTAAGAATTAGCTTACATAATAGATCAGATATGGTTTTCTGTTCAAGATGTCCACATCCTAACCCTTGGAACCTCTGAATAAATTGCCTTACAGAATAAAAGGGACATTGTATACGTGATTTAGTTAATGGTCTTGAGATGGGGCTGTTATTCTGAACTATCTGGGTGAACCAAGGTAAGTGCAACAGTACTTATAAATGAGACACAGGAGAGACAGAGTCAGAAATGACAAGAGCAGAGGTTACAGAGATACAGGCCCATGAGCCCAAAGAATGTAAAATAATACAACTATTTAAGTTGCTTTAGAAGCTGGAAAAAGCAAACAAATTAATTATCTAAATGTAAACAAAGTAAAAGACATCCTTCATAAATTATTGTGAGGATTGGATGTAATGTGAAATACAATCATTCAGCAAGATAACTGACAGGAAGAGGAGACTTTGGAGCCCAAGTACTCCTACAGTAAGTGAGTAATTTTCTTATCCACACAAACTTCAGTCTATATTTCAATAATGCTATTACCTATACTTTATCAATGCCTTCTGTATATTTTATATTAAGTACAACTTTTTGACATTGTAGATGGTAATTTGACTTACCACGGAAAAGACAGTAGAACTACAAATTATGTATGTTCACAAAAGAAAGGAAAGAAGATACTTCATATTGAAAGCCTGGTACAAATTAACATATTATGGTATTCCATTGCTCAGACCTATTTTCACAACTTTTTTAAAAGATGGCATTTTTCTCATTATGCCTTAACCTCACAAAGATGTTAAGAGTGACCCGAAAGCCTAAATTTAAAATAACACAACTATTTAAGTAAATGTAAGCCAACTCACAAATATGGGAAACCTCAAAGCAGTGTTAGCACTTTGCTGAGCCCAGGGACTCCAAGAATAGCAACTGGAGCAGATATTACCCTCATCCCATCTCATTGTTCTCATCTCCTTTGTGCCAGTCTCCTTTAAAGCTTGGCTTATACCACATGCCCAAACCTACATTTTGGAGATAGATTCTACCCCCTTGGCATTACCAGGGGCAAGAATCCAGTCCTTCTAGCCAAAATCCTGAGTTAATGCTCATTGGCCTGGCCTGGGTCACAGGCTAATCTGATGTGAACATGGTGAATTTTCTGATTAATTAGATGTGAGTCCATGCCTGACCTAGAGAATCAAGGAATATAGGGATATTGTTGGAATTTATGAATAATCAGTAATTTTTTGTTTTGGAAATGAAAACTTAGTGGTATAAAGGAGGTATCAGAAGGAAAAAGGAAAAATCTATAATGAGATTTTATAACAGTGGTAGGAGAGGAAGACAGTCTCCCAGACTCATTAAACATAAATTGGTCCTAAGGGAACCTGGAGAAATATCTAACTCTCCCTTATTTTGTGAAACAGGGTAAATGAGAAGAAATTATTTGTTTAAGTTCATATACCCAATTCAGATTTTTTTCCTATTGCAAATCTCTCTTCACTCTTTTGTTATAAAAGCTTTTCCCAAGCTTTTCTGGAGGGCAGTGGGTTTTCCTGCTAAAATGGTTATAAGGACTCCTTAAACTAGGTTCACTTCTTCAGGGTCTATTTCCCTATGAGTAGCCCCTCTTCTGAGTTAAACACCTTTTTCTTAGTCAAAGACTCAGAATCACCTTTGGTTTAAGTTTCTCTCACTTAGTAATTATGGAATCACATTTAAATTTTTTTTCTAAGATTTCACATGTTTCTTATGATATTGCCTGAACCTAAGGTGTAAACAATAACTTGCACTCATCCATTCAACAACTGTTTACTTAAATACCTATTATGTGCTAGGGAGCAGGCTAGTTTATGGAGAGACTATGAGGCAGTTCAGGATCTCTAAGATGTTGAAATTTAGTGAAATGTGCAGACAGATGAATTGGAGGTAAAAAAAAAAAAAAAAAGTAAGTGCAGCTGAGTTCTATGATTGGAGCCAGAGTAAGGAGAGTAACACAGCTTTGCAAGGCGCAGGTCTGGAGATAGTAAGGAAAGGTGTTGGGTTAGCTAATATTTAAGCCAATCCCTACCCCTAAAGGACAGCAAGAAGTTGAAAGGATGTGGTAATTTATAAAAACAGGTATAAAATAATCAATTTCAGTACTGTGATATACCTAGAGCATAGAATGGCATTTGGGGCATTTGGGTAGATAGAGTTGAGAATGGAGAGAGAGAAGACTGAATTAACAAGTAGGCCCTGGGAATAAAGGATCTGGCAAGCTGTGGGAGGGAGTTTCAGTGTTACTAGGGACATGGATAGGCATGACAGTGATGAAAGCAAGGAAGAAAAATAACATGCATCAGATTTTGGAATAGCTCTGTGTACAGAAGAGTGAGCCTATGGCAAAAGAGACTGAATAAGAGGCTATTTACCCTAACTGTGGATATAATTTCAGAGTTGTTAAAATGTTACTATTGATTTGTATCTGTGCTCCTTCCTCTCTTCTGCTCATTATCTCTTAAATTTGGTCTCTTCATGTTATCCCATAATTCTTGGATGTTCTCTTCATGGTTTCTTACCATCTTCTCCTCATGTTCAACTCTACTTTCAAGATTATAAATCTTGTCTTCATTGTCTGAGGTTCTGTCTTCCAAGTGGTCTAGTCTGTTGGTAATGCTTTCTTTTTTTTTTTAATTGGTTGTTCAAAACATTACAAAGCTCATGACATATCATCTTTCATACATTTGACTCAAGTGGGTTATGAACTCCCATTTTTACCCCAAATACAAATTGCAGAATCACATCGGTTACACACTCACAATTTTACACTACATATTAGTGACTGTTGTATTCTGCTATCTTTCCTATCCCCTACTATCCCCTCTCCCCTCCCCTCCCATCTTCCCTTTCTACCTCCTCTGCTGTTGTTCAATTCTCTCCCTTGTTTCCCCACCCTTTCCCCTCACAACCTCTTATATGTAATTTTGAGTAACATTGAAGGTCTCCTACCATTTCCATATGCTTTCCCTTCTCTCTCCCTTTCTCTCCCCCCACTCGTCTTTGTTTAATGTTAGTCTTTTCCTCATGCTCTTCCTTCCTGTTCTGTTCTTAGTTGCTCTCTTTATATCAAGGAAGACATTTGGCATTTGTTTTTTAAGGATTGGCTAGCTTCGCTTAGCATAATCTGCTCTAATGCCATCCATTTCCCTGCAAATTCTATGATTTTGTCATTTTTTAGTGCTGCATAATACTCCATTGGGTATAGATGCCACATTTTTTTTAATCTTGTCTTCATTGTCTGAGGTTCTGTCTTCCAACTGGTCTAGTCTGTTGGTGATGCTTTCTATTGAATTTATAATTTGGTTTACTGATTCCTTCATTTCAAGGATTTCTGCTTTTTTTTTTCATGATCACTTACTCTTTATTGAAGTGGTCTTTCACTTCCTGTTTTTTTCTTTGATTTCACTTCTTATTCTATCCTGTACTTCACTTATCAATTTAACTATATACAATCTAACTCCTTCTTGGACATTTCTTCTACTGTGTTATAGTGGCTTCTTTTGTTGAAGCATCTCGGTTTTTTTTTTTTCGGGGGGGGTGCTTTATTCTCTCTTTTTTTTTCATGTTGTTAGTGTATTTTCCCATCAAAAAGTATGGATCTAAGACAGGACAAATTCTACCCTGTAGACCTATAGTGTCCCTGGAAGTTTCCAGTGCTTCGCCTTTACTGGTGAGACCAATATCAGCAGCACCCAGTGTACACAATATATTGCCTTAAATCTAATATCCCCTACTAAGGCATCTACTACTTTCTTGCATTAAACCAAAACGATGAGCTCAATAACTATCTATAGTACAAACAGAATATTTGTTAAAATGATTTACAATTTCAAGTGGTGGATGAGAGAACAGAGGTAGTGTAGTATGCAATATCTGCAAGGGAGGAACAGAGAAGCTAGAAGTAAAAATTCACAGGAAGAATGGAAGAGGAGCCAATAGAGACTGACTGTTGGTTGAGGAAAAGTTGGAAAGAAAATCCAAGAACGTAGAAAAGAGATAGGAAGAATATGAACAAAGAGAAAAAATTAAGACATAAGAATAAATTGTAAACAGAATATCACTTTCAAAATTTGTGAGCAAGAATGGAAAATGATTTTTGAAAGTACGTAGTTTGCATACTTTATCAGTTTGAATTTAAATTCCATGGATAAAGATATGATTTCTGAACCAAATATGTACATGCCGGTTACGCACCAGAATATATGCTGGGGTCTGGTGAAACTTTGGATTTTTAAAGTTCCTGCTCTCAGATCATCCAGTCAAGTAAGAAAATATATCTAGTTTTATGCCTGCTTTGTAATCACTATTATAGAAAAATATCTGTTAAAATAATTTTTCGTATTCTGCAGAGAAGGAATAGCAGAGACTATATAGAAATGATGGTTGAGCTGGGTCTTGAAATGTTTTATCTGGAAGATAAGAAAAAGTTATATGTGGGGCTGGGGATGTGGCTCAAGCGGTAGCACGCTCGCCTGGCATGTGTGCGGCCTGGGTTCGATCCTCAGCACCACATACAAACAAAGATGCTGTGTCCGCCGAAAACTGAAAAATAAATATTAAAATTCTCTCTCTTTTTCTAAAAAAAAAAAAAAGAAAGAAAAAGTTATATGTGAGCCAAAACATGACCTAAAACATGAAGTCATGAAGATCCATTTTATATCTATTGATGCACAATGGAGAGGCATATTAATGAGACTGGAGAGGTGCAAGAACAAAAGCCTGATGTTTAAACAAAACAAAACAAAACCCTAAAGCATTCAATGCCAACAGGCTAAGGAGTTGAGATATAGAAGCAATACTGAAGACAATGGCCTGGGCAGGCCTGTATGCTTACGTGAGAATAGTGTTGAAAGTGAAGAAAATATATGTGAACAAGTGGCCACATGAGCTGAGGGTCACTGACAAGAGACAGTGGTTGTTAATTTTAAAGTCAAAAGACCATTTTGAATGTATTTTTCTTACCCCACTTGGTAGTAGTTGCACATGTTTTGATGGAGATTCCAGGAATTTTTATGTGCACACATGTCTGGGAATCCTTGTACAATAACTCTGGAGTTCCTCAACAACCTACAGTTCATGACTTAGCACAAGGAGCAGTAAAGACATAGACCTGACCTGGAGCCGTAGCAGTGAGGATGCAGATGAATGAGCTTCAGAAGGCAGAGAAAGCAAAAGATATGAAGAGAATTGATAGAGGGAAGGGGGCAGGGGTAAATGAAGGAGGAGGAGCAGTGGGGAGGTTTGAGGCATAATCTGGATAAGAGATGGTTCTGGTCCAGCTTATTATTGTGTTAAGGAGGTACTGAGTGAAGGTCATATTGGAAATATATTTTGAAGGTAGAGCTGACATAACCTCTTTATATACAAATCATGAGCTACCCCAACATCTGGAGATTGGACAGTTAACTTGGTACAAAGTAGAATTGCTTACTATATTGGGGCCACTGGGACATAGAAATGTCAGGTCTGAGACAGGAAGTCAGAGCCCATTATTACGATTGCTGTGCATGTGATTCTTGTGTTTTGGTTTTCCTTGTCTGTTTCCCCTCACTTGCACCCTCAAAAGAACAGGATGCATGCCTGTACTTCTAATGATTAGTACACTGCAGAATTCTTAGTAGATGCTAATAACTATCACATGAATAATGTAGCAGAGCTTCTGTTCTGTGACCTTATTATTTTTAATGTTGAGTAGTATAGGAGTGAAAGGTTTGAAAACAGGTTTTCTGAGTTCAAGGCTTGCCTCCAGTATTCACTGAGTTTAATTCTAGGTTATTTAAATTCTCACACCTTGGTTTCTTCATGTAAAATTTTTAATATGGTAGTTAATAGTCCACTTATAAAAATTCTGATGGTGAGATGAATTAGTACATGAAAAGCAATTAGCACAACACCTGGTTAGTGGTACAGTGTTCAGGGAATGCTGTCTATTAAACTTATTATTTGAAGGAAACCCGTAGGTAAAATACATTTGAAAACCATTGCACTACCAATGTGGAAAGATGTTTTCTTTGTTATTTAATAATTAAAAAGCACTTTACTCTTGTGGCCTTATGTATATATTAATTACCCTCTTAAGGTAGTTGGTACTGAGCAGGTTTAATAGCAAAACTAAATCAATGGATAAACTGTAGCTGCTGTGGCAGTATTCTGAAGTGTTCTTGGGTTTCACAAATACGTGGATGTGCATATATCATTGGTGGAGTGGAAGCTGAAGAAAGAGAAGGTGGCACTCACAGTTTGAAGCAATGATTTGTGGGTCTTTAATAGTGTGATTTAAAGACATTGTAGATTAAGTTTATGTCATTTTAGTACTGTCCCCTGTAGGATTTTTCTCTCTTGTTTTGTTCACAACAATTTGATTGTTTCTGAGACTTTTAGTCTTGTGAGAAATGTCCTACCTGGCCCCAATTTCTGTAAATGGAATATTTATCTTCAGCTATCCATCCTGGGTCGTCTATCTATGCCATCTATCTCCATGAACACCAGGAGAGGCATCAGAGAAGTGTTTGCCCCTCTAAGAAATCGCATGACACACCTGCTATTCCTTAGAAAATGAAACTCTTGAGATAAATGTTTGATGTGCTTTCATCTTCTTTACAGTTCCCCTCTCCTAAATATGCATTGGCAATGAAATCTCTCAAGCAGAAAGGTGAATCACCTTACATAGCCAGTGACTGCAAAGATGATTATTCTTCTTGGTTCTGCTGGTCTTTTATTATGGATGGGAGATACATCAGTTTCACCCCATAACCAAACTGTACTCTCCTAGTACAAAGGGCTTTGAAGTTGGTTTTTGTATGACTGCCAACCATTCCTATGACCAATATGAAATTTTGTGGTTCTGAGCAACTTTAATTTCCCATTATTTAAATAATTTCAGTAACCTAGGATGAATTCCTAGAATATTAAACTTGAAAACACAATGCTATTTCAAAATCATTTTCAATTGGCTAAAAAGTAATAATAGCATTTATTGTCTTCCATGCTCTCCCCCTGACCTGCAGGTGTATAATCTTAGTTTTTAAGAGTAAGCACCTGGGGACCCTGATGGTTGAGCAATTTGCCAGAAGACATAATGCCAACTTTGTATCTTGATGTGGAAACCAGGAACATCTTCATGCAACTTGGGATTGTTCTACTGCATTTAGCCTCTTTTCAAATTATTTTCAGAGGGAGCACATGGGAGGCTATTTTCAGTCACAGAGTTGTAAAAATTGTCACTGGACGGTGTTGGAATTCTTGACTAAAATCACAATGTAGCTGGAGGAATATGTTAGGCAGGTCTCTTCCAAACACAAGCTGTCTCCCTGTCTTTTGCATGCTATATATTCCATGCTGGGTGCTTAATACATATTAATTATGATAATACTTCACAGAATTTAGTAAGATTAATGTGTCTCTATCAAGTGCTTATATTCCTCAAGAAGACACTGTATCAACTCAATGAAATTTTATTATAATATTAACTGAGGAAGAGACATAGTAGACAATCTCCAGTTATTCTTATTGTGACAGAGCAATGTCTGCAGATTGGTAGTCTAGTCAATGAAGCAAACATTCACTAATGCTTTCTATGTACCAAGTGCCTATCTAAGCATATTACATATGCTAACATTTAGTACTATGACAGTCCCTTGTGTTTGTGATTATCATAATCTTTATTTTTCAGATAAAAAAACAGAATTGCTGAAGTATGAAATAAACAGCCAAATTGGCATAAAGCTCCAAGTATTCTGTGGGTCTGACATCTAGACTATAATTGCTATAAAAAAGTATATCCTTTATATTATCCTTTATATTTTGTTTTCTTCATTCTAATTTTGAAATTGGGAAAAATCATTCATTTGTTCATTCTTGCAAATTATACTGAGCACGGTGTACACCCAACTCACTATGTAAGTGGGCTAGTGGGATATAGACTTAAATAATCCCTTTGCCTAAAAAGACCATACAACCAATTGGCCTGTTCACCATGAAATGGAACGAGGCAGATTGAAATATTTATTGTTATAAAAATGAAAGTAAAAAGGTCTAAGAACATCAAGGATGGTAGGGATTCATTCTGATGGGGGGATATAGGAAAGCTTCATAGGGAAGAAGAATTTAAAACACTTTTAAAAGTAAAGCAGAATGGCTACTAAACTGAAGGGACTTTAAAATATGTAGAAATGAAAATATACTTAATAAATTGAGTCTAGGATGAATTATCTCCCTACCAATGTTCTGCCCTATATTCCTGTATTCTTTTTATCAAACTGAAGTTTTTATAATAATGGGTTCATTTGGCAAAATCATACATGCATAGGATTTGATTTTAATCCCTATTCCCCCTCTTTTTATTCTCTACTGATTTTTCTTTTGCTCATTTATTTTTTGTTGCTACTATCTGCATACACATAAAGGCGAGATTCCCTGTGTTATATTTATATATGCCTATGATGTGATTTTGCTAAATTCTTTCCATAATTCCTCCCCTTTCTCATTCCTCCTCCTCCCTCACTGTAGATCCCCTTCTTCAACTTCAGTGATCTCCCTGTAACTTTGTGATATCTGATCTTGCTCTCTGTGGCCTTTCCTTTATTTTTGCTCTAGAATTTACATATGAATGAGAGCATTCCACATTTGATTTTCTGAGTCTGGTTTATTTGACTTAGCATGATGTTCTCTATATGCATCCATTTACTGGCAAGTGCCTTAATTTCATTCTTCTTTGTAACTGTGTAAAACTCTATTGTGTATATATAAACTACATTTTCTTGATCCATTCATGTATTGATAGCCTTTGGGCTGATTCCATAATTTGGCTATTGGGAATTGTGCTGCTATAAATATGGAATTGTCTGTGTTGTTGCTAAATGTGTTTTTACTACTTTTGGATAAATACCAAGGTGTGGGATAGCTGAATTTTATGGTGGTCAATTCCTAGTTTTTTAAGGAATTTCCAAACTCTTTTCCAGAGTGGTTGTGCTAATTTTTAGTCCCACCAACAATGTATGTATACTCCTACATTCTTAAACAAAGATGCTTATTACAATCACGGGGAAACTTATTCAAAGTGAACACACCTAGCTTGACCTGTAAGGTCTGGGAAAGCTTTGCAGCATGGACATATTTTGGTTGTGTTCCCTTAGCCTAATTCCACAGCAATTACTTGGTTACTAAATTAGTATGTTTGGTCTCTCCCCTAGTATATCTTCAAGGGAGTCACAGAGTTTCCTTTTCCATTTGTGTTTCCATAATATAACGTTGAACTCAAAAAGGGAAATCCTGAAACACAAGGAGGAAAGAGGATATGGGGTCAAACATGGAAATATTCAGCACAAATGTGTGTGGTTCTTAGACTTTTATACTTTGATGATTTTTAAAGATATATCCTAGATTTTGTTTCTTATCTTTTCTATGTATTTCCAAATAATCCAATAATGTATACCTTTAAATTCTATTCTTTGTGTTGTCCTCGTTTCTTGCATTGTATAATAATCTCAAAGGAAACATCCATCTAATAATGGGTGAGGTGATCCTTCATATGTGTGTTCACACACAGACACATATACACCAAAACACCCCCTGAACCAGATCCCCTTGTGTTTCAATGCTGGGGATGTAGTTCACACCCTTGTCACCCACCCCTGGTCTGAGAAACTCTGACTACTTCCTCTGTGGCCTGTCCTGGTTGTCTTCCTGCCATGGTTCTCAGTGACCTGAAGCTGTCAGTGTCGCAAGGGTAACACCAGTTCTTCCTTGACAGATCTTGTTTTCGCAGTCCTGTTACTCAAAGCCCTGGTGGTGGTGATTATTTACCTGCTTGCCACATGGTCCACTTCTCAAGTAAAATTTCTAGCTCTTAATTCCCCTACCACTTTTCTTTCATTCTTTCTGTCTCTTGAGATGAAACTGCTGTGTCATGTAGCTTTTCTGGTAAATTCAGGTAGGCCTCTGTTTACAGTCTCCTTCAAAATAACAAAGGAGGTTATGATAGCACATGCCCTTTCATTCCTTCAGGAATTACCCCTTAGATATGGGCTAATAATTGCAATGCAATACTTTTTATTAAAACCACTGCTAATAATTGCCACCATCTATTGTGTGATTGACATTGCTAAGGGCTTTGCCCTCCACTGATTTATTATTTAGTTTTACCCTCAAAGCAGCCCTTGGAGGCCAATGTGATTAAACCCATTCGCAGATGAGAAGCCATAGGCTGAGAAGTACTGTGTCAAGGTACATAGAACTGCAAACCAGTAGTGTCAGGATCAGAACCCATCCTATTAATTATATATCTTCATTTTATTTAACGAGTTTAAAAGCATGCCAGATCCTGCCAGACCCTGCTTTAGGTGCTACAGATTCAATCATTAGTTAAAGAAATTTTACTTCCCTATCAAATCTACAGTCTAGGAGAAAAGGGAGATTTTAATCAAATTATCAAAGCAATATAAGATTATGACTGTGATAAATTAGAAAAGAAAGGGGCAGGCTGTTATATTAGAGGTATTTAATATGGACAGAGTGGTCAGCTTAGGCTACTTATGGAGCAGTAACTTATACATCAAAGCAAAATAAGGGTTTCCTAGCTTAAAAGGGAGTGGACAAAGTACTTCAGGAAGAAGAAACAGCATGTGGGAAAGTTATGGGGTTTGAATGGACATGATTTATTTACAGAGCTCAAAGTGAGGCCAAAGATGTAAGATTAATCAAAAATATGTATGTTTCAATTTTTTTTTTGCCTTTTCCTGAGAGCAATGGGAAGTCAGTAGAGTTTTAAAACAAGATTTTGTTAAAAAGAGAAAACTTAGTTATTATAGTATTAGTCAGTTTTCTTTCACTATAACAAATACTTGAGACAATCAACTGATAAAGAGAAAGGAATTAATTTGGCTCACCGTTTAAGGTTTGGGTCCATGGCTGATTTCCCCATTGCTTTTGGTCCTGTGGCAAAGCAGCCCATCTGGGGGGAGAGTGTGGTGGAGCACAGACACTCCCCTCATGACCAAATAGTGAAACAGGAAGTGGCGGGATCCCACTGTCCTGCTCCTTGATTGCCTGCAAGTTGGTTATGACCTCCCATCAGGCTCTGCCTCTGAAAATGTCCATCTCTTAACACGGGCTTTTGTGGAGCACCCAAGATCTAAACTATAGTAAGTGATGTTAAAAGTGAAGGAAGGCTAAAGTGCATCTGGAGGAATTAGCCTGTTGGTGTTCTATTGAGCTATGTTATGAACTGACATTTTGGTTATATGAACAAAATGTTCTAGGCAGATTTAAAATCTTTTCAGGAAGCAACATAGGAAATGCTAATGGATTGGATATAGGGCATGGAGAAGAAAGAATGAAAGGTATCTCCCAGATTATCACTTTGTGTAACTGGACGGGTGTGCCACCAATTTACTGAAAAGGGGAACAGTGTAAACATGTATTGCCTCATAATTCTGTTAATGATCAACTAATGTATGGGAAATATATATTAATACTCAGTAGGTCTTTGATTGACAGTATAACATAGATAATTGCTAAGTACTCAGAAATATATTTGTGCTGAGTGTCACAAAATTATAAAAATATGATTGAGAACCTTAGCATATTAACTCAGAGGTTAGGAAATCTAGATTTCACTATTGAGATAACATATCTATTTCTTCACTGATAAAATCACAGTGATCAAATCTACTTAAAGGTAGATTGATGTGATAATGTGGCATAGGTACTTATTGAAGGCTTTGTTGAATGAATTAGTGATATTCAAGAAGCTAAAGTATCTACAGTGTTTGATGATTAAGACTTATTCAATAAATTTACCCAGTTAATGTGTTTATTAGCTTAGTGCCTTCTTCATTATAATGTTTAAGAACAAATTGTTTTGCAAATGGGAAAAATCATAGATTTCACTTTAATTCCAGAATAAGGCATTATCCTTAGTCTTTATAAATGAATTTTGCTATACTCCTTTCTATGCCACAGCACACATGTACACTTGATGTTAGAATCTAAGAAATAATTCATTCTTAATGGTGACCAAATAAAAACAGGTATCACTAAGGAGTCTTTAAAAGACACATGTAATGAAGATATTAAGTTTACTCCAACTACTTAAGTAATTTAGGCCACCAGATGTCACTACAGATTAAGCAATGGTGAAAGGCTTCTCACAGGGTAAATTCTACAGAGGTTTCTGACAAGCTAAGCAAATATAAGACAACATTAATTTAAATAATAATAATAATTGTATAGTTTATTTGACTACTTCTGTCTTCCCTGCATGTAAGAGAACAAAAAAATTTTAAAAAATATGTACATTGAATTTACTATCTAAATTTACATAATGCTCACCTTTAATTCCTAATTCAAAAGAAGGAAAAAAAAAAAGAATAGATGTTACAGTCCAACAGAGCAAGGTTTTTGTTTCAGCAGTTTGTTTGATTGTGAGCAATATTTTTCAAGCTTCATTTTTCTCTGACTTCATAAAAGAAGACTGTCCCAGCTCACTTATATTAATGAAGCTTTACACAACCACCTTGCTTGTAAGGGGTACAGCTCAGGCTGAATGTGTTTCCATTATAATGGCCATGTATAACGGGTAGTTAATCATGAAGAAAATTCATTAGCTGAATGTCACCGGAAACCTGTGTCGTGTGGCAAATGAACAGGGGACAACCAGTTTGAGTTTTAATTTCTGCAATGAGCTCTTGTTTTAAAAACTCCTTTGCTCCCTATGAAATGAGCAGAGAATTAATGGCATGACAAATGGCAATAGAACCTGGTGAGAGGCCTTGATTACTACAGAGTTTGTTATTTCTGAAGAAGTTTCTACAAGTTTCTTCTTCATTGGAAGAAGTTACATTCTTGCATTCCCTGAATTTTGCTGTTTAAGTCAGGGACAAATAAGAAACTTGAAGCAAGTGTAGTCTTTGAGAAACATGGTATTTTAGGTCTGTACCCGTCTGAATCAATTCTTTTGGGGGGATTTAACTCCAGTTAAAGTTCATTGAGAAAAATACTGGATGTGCCACATATCCATTTAAGATTTATTCAGCACCTCATTATTGAGAGTTTCTGTATCAGCTTCTTTCCCAGGTGCTAAAGATGCATCCGTGAATCAGACAGAAACAAGCTTCCCTATTGAACTTAGCTTTTATCATGTAGGGGAAGAAATAGAAAGATGGAGAGAAAACCAAATGATTTAACAATAAGTAATTTTATCTATGTTCTATAAAGAAAAGAAATCATGCTAGTAAAACAGAAATCACTAGGAAGTGATGAGGACATCTGTAGCAGGGGATAGACCTCTCAGGAAGTTGAGACAAGGATGGGAAGGAACAGACCTTGTTTTATGCATCCAGGAGAGAAGCATAAAGGCTGTAGCTTTGCAACCTTTACTTAGTCCAGAAGGAGATTGACTCCCTTTTTCATTACTACTTTGAAAATGCTCAATGAGAACATTTGCCCATTTGCTTATGCTTAGAATGATCAACTGCTTAAGAAAACAATGTTAAAATAAGCAAGTGACTTCCAAAGGTGGCCACCTAGTTGGGATGAAAATAAGAATGAAGTTCCCACAGGAATGAAGGGACTCAAGAGTAAAGGAAAGAATAGGTGTCTACTCTAAGAGTAAATGTGATTTCACTGGATTTTATTAAAATTGACATGCACATGCCTTATTGCTTATGCAGTGAGCCTGTGCAAAACTGTTTTTGAAAACAAATTGAAAAATCATTTTAAGAGCCCAAAGAATAGCCATACTTCCTTTGATTTATTGGTATATCCTGATTGTCCACATTATAAAAAAATAATTTGGAGAAAAAAGGCATGTATTCATGAAG
The DNA here is from genome assembly GCF_048772815.1 of Callospermophilus lateralis. NCBI lineage: Eukaryota > Metazoa > Chordata > Mammalia > Rodentia > Sciuridae > Callospermophilus > Callospermophilus lateralis. Next base: position 143,274,904 of record NC_135306.1, read on the forward strand.
ATCTTCGTTAAACTATCATTTTTAGTAATGAAAATTAAGAAACAGCCTGAGCATTCAACGGTACTGGAAAGGCTATACAAGTATAGAACATCCGTCTGATGAAATAATAAGTACTCATCACAGCAATAATTAGGATTATGAAACAGCAAAATATGAAACTGAAACAAAAGCATGGTTTAAAATTACACTTGTGGTTTTATTATTTTTTGTTAGATGTATGTATTCATTTGGGTGAAAAGTAAAAGAAACTTACCACAGCTAGTTTATTTAATGAACTCCTAAAGTCCTACAGTGTGTTGTGAAGTTTAAGATACAAAGATCAATAAGCCTTGGTCTTCCCATGAAGCTCAGGTGGTCAGTATGTGCCTGTGGACAGGTTGAGCTGCTTTGGTATTGTAGAAACTCTTGGGAAGGCTGGGAGGAGAGAAGTGGAATAAAAGAGCCAGTATTTCTGGAGCATCTTTTATGTGTAAGTCCCTTTATGAAAAAAATTACCTGTTTATTGTTATCATGCCTTTCCAAAAGTTATAATTTATATTTTCTTCCACTTTATATATCTGGGGGTGAACTAAAACTCTGAGTAGTTGAATAACTTGGTTAACTTTTATTGTAATAAGTAGTAGATCTGAATATTTGGCTCTGAGTCTCCAAAACATACACAACTATCTCTGACAATGTTGATTGAAAGGGGGGAAGAATTAGGGGAACATCTTCCCAAAGCTCTGCTGGAGGAGGAGATGGCTTTGTGATTGGGTCTTAAAAGCAGAGTAAAATCCAGCAGGGACATTTTTTTCTGTTACTGAAAATTGCATGTGCAAATGTGCTGAAACTGAAGTAGCAATGTGTGTTCTGTGTGGGTCATATGCAGAATGGCTAAAAATGGGCAGGACAGGTGTTTGATCTGTCAAAGTGAGAGACATGTGACTGGTAAAAAGGACATAGTAAACAGCGTGAACCTAAAATTGATAATGGTGCACACTCATTCCTTCTGTCCCTTATCCTATTGCACTGGTTGGAGACAGAGAACCAAGAGAAAGAGCATCTACTTCCACTTCAATCACATGACACTCATTATCTAACTGCTGTTAACAGAACTATAGAAATGAATATCCAGCGATTTGGGAACAGTTCTCTTGACTGAGTACAGTGCTTTTATGTGCTCAGTTCTACCTCTAAGCTGAGTGCTATTTGCTTATCAGTGTTACCATTTCTTGTTATCTTTATGGTTTTCCTGTGGCTTTTAGTTCTCCTTCATCAAAGACATTGGTGTGAAAATAGCATCTTTGTTTAAAATTTTATTAACCATTTTGAAAAAAACCTTTTCTCATTTTTAAAAATTTAAACTCAAGCCTATTAGCTTCTTGCATTTCAAAAAGACTCTTCCTCAGAAAATAAGAATCATTATACAATTAATGATCTTAACAATGTTTTGGCTATGCTATAACATTCAACCAGGAGTCATTTAATTCATATCACATACAAGTGTATATAGGCAAATGTGTATGTGTGTATTAATATATGCACAGGTATATATGTGCACATGTAATCATTAGATCTTATGTACTATATATTAAAAGTATAGATACATATATAAATTACTATACTTTATTGTGCATTATATAGTAAACTGCAGTTTTTAGAGAAAATCTATATTTTGCTTAGTTATATCCAGAATTTCAGGTCTATATAATCACAAAGCAACAGGATATACATCTCTATAGTTTGATTCCATTCACAGCTCTGAGTAAAATTAAGGTATAACCCAAGATAGATTTATTACTCTCTACCTAATATTTCTACATACAAATGTCTTTTCATCTATTGAAGGACATATTTTGTATTTTGTAGCTGTCACCATTAGACTTCTACTGAAGGATAAACTGCATTTTCAATACAACATTTATATCATGAAAATATCCTTGGTTCAGAAGAAAACATCCAAGAGAAACAAACAAAAAAATTTGCAACATGAACATAAGTGTGCTTAACTGTGTTTTAAAGAACATTTTTCTAGGTTGCCCATGAGCTATCCTGTTTCCTGAATAGTTTATCTTGAGATTTATCACTATAACAAATAACAGTGTTCCTAGCCTATCTACGACACCACAATTGTAAATTGAAATAAAATAGACTTGTCTGAAAAAAAAAATAACTACCAACTCTGATAATAGTTGAATTATTTTGTTGAGAACCTAACAACGTAGAACCACAAGATATTGATACTTCTAATTTTTAAAATATAATCTGAAGACAATGTTTTCAGAGACAAAGAATGATAAGAAAATCAATTATGGATACAAAAATAGATATAACAAATAATAACATTTGTTCAAAGGATTTTTCTATAAATGTAGATTAGGAAAAACTAAATTCAATTAAAACAACAGTAATTTTCAATCTTCTATTATAGAATGTACTAATCTACATGAACACAATGAGAAGATAGGTATATGGAATATGGTTTTTATAATTAAGTGAATAATTTAGTACATGTTTATAAGGCTCTTCTTATTTTAATTAAGAACGTGAAGTGACTGTGACCTCATAGTGTGTTCATCACGCTGCTGAATTTCTCCTGTGTCAACATCTCTGCAGAAAGATCAGACCAATGTTTTAGGCTTATAGTTCTGAATTAAGGGATTTGAAGTACACAGAAGGTTCAACTATGCAATTTTATACAGAAAATTGGGTTTGGAGGCTTTTTCTGCATCTTTAGGAAATGATTGTAACTACTCCAATACAGTGTGCCTTGAAGTATTCTTTCCAGTCAGACCTGAGTTCAAATTGAATGTCTTCCATTTATGAGCTATGAAACATTGAATATGTTCTTAATGTCTCTGAACCTCTATAATCTATAAACACCAGCACAATTGTGTGTATTGAGCAGCTCATTAGTTTTCTTTTTAAATTTTAGTTTCTTTTATAAGCCCTATAATTACAGTTCAAATTCTTTGCTTTTGGAATTGTGGCAGATCCAACCTAAAATCTAACAGTTTACTATCCTGGCATTGTCAATCTGAGCTACTTCAAACTAGGAAATCTATCTTGTTCATTACAGTTTCTTTAATCAACAATAACAACAAAAAATATGCCAAATATATATACATACTAAGAAATAGAAATGTTTACAAAGTAAAATTTAATTTCTTCAGTTGTTTCCATATTAATAAGGATTTTACCGACTCTGCTGCAATCAAAAACTCCTAAATATAAATGGTGTTATTGTATACAGACTTATTTCTTGCTGATGCAAAATTTAGTACAGATTCCATGGTTGTTGGTTGAGGTCCTTCTCCAAATAATGACTTAGAATTTCTAGTCCCTTCCTTTGTATGGCCCTATTTGTGCTGTTAGAAGTGTGAAATAAAGTATTGAATATCCTGAAGAAACATGCCTAACATGGTACTATAACAATTTTGTCCATATTTCATTGGTCAAAACTCAGTAATGACAAAGAAGTTAAGAAATGCAGCATTTCTGTTAATCATGCCCCCAAAAAGAAAAATATAGGATATCATAGAGAATACTATGGCATGATCTCTGCCATGGTGTACAGAAAATTATGAACTCTTCCTGAATCTGATTGAATGAATTTGTTATGTTGAAATAACACAATGCCTTGTAGGATATAAAGTAAATATTTTATGTAGATAATTATGTGTTATTTCTTATTCATCTTTGTGACTACATACATGTAAGTATTTAATCAGTCTTATTGGAAACATGGGAATCACATATCACATATCGAGTTGGTGAAAGAGGTAGCTGTAGACATTTGATAAACCATCACATAAAAAAGAATTAAGTATTAATTATGACATCAGATGGCAGAAGTATGGGCTATAAAAAGGTGCTGGAGAAGAACTCAATTTGAATAGAGAAGAGGTTACTATGGTTGTGGCAACTTGGTCTCCAGATACAATATGGTCATGTCCAGAATTGAATATAAAGAGCAGAGATAGTCTTCGAGTTCAACACTTCTAGGATGAAATCCTCTTTCTCCTGCAGTCTTCCCTAGTGTCATCAATGTTAAGGGACAAAGGAGAACTTTTGCAAACTCCATGAGCACAGAAAAAGGCAGGGAACAGTGGTTTCAGAGCTGAGAGACAAAATGTTATTAACTACTATGATTGGTACTGTTTGGCTACTTAGATTCTTTGTGCACTTCCTTTTACTCACATTTGAAATTCTGAACAATAACAACAAAAACCCCTTCTGTTTTCACTTAACATTATATACCTACACTCTCAATATGTGAAACAATTTCTTACCCTCTCCCCAAAACAATATGACAGAACCACTGTTGTACATTATGGGCTATTTGAATAACTCATCAAATTCATTCATGACTGCTCCAAATATTCCGATATCCAAGGACTAATCATATTTCTTACTTGCAGGCAATATGTGACTTCTAGTTGATTCAAGTAGAAAAGCAACTTATGGAATACATTAAAGCATTTGAAGAAAGCTAGGAAAACCAAACTAAGAGACCAGGCACAAGCCAAGGTTGAATAGGCAATGGAATTATAGTCATAAACCATGCCATGGAAACAATGGCTACTGCTATAAGCTCACTGGCATAGCTGGTATCCAGCAGTGTAGACCCTCCTGCTTTGGAAACTCAGGTGTCAGTTGTCACTGGAAGTACTTATTTTCTTGTTGGTAGTCTTTGTGTGATTATGCTCAGATTTAAATTCCTAGGGCAGAAATTCAGATTGAGCTTCAGGTACATGTCAATGTCGATGTTGCCAGATCATGGAGAAGAGTGTTTGGCCATTTTGTTTCTCTAGAAGGAGGCAGGATTGTTCTTCCTGAGATTAACACAGAGGGGAAATTTCAAATATGAGAGCATCTAATTTTTGGTTAGTTAGAAGTCAGCTATGGAGCATAACAATTGCTACATTTTTTGGCTTAATACATGATTATCTAAGATATCTTAAATGGTGTAATGTAATATTTCACAGCTGTTGTATTGATTCTATTTCAAGGTCATGGCCCAAATCTCTAATTCTCCTTTGCTGTCAGATTTCTAAGCCTTTACCCTAACCACCCCTTATCAAGTTCTCATACTTCTAGGTTTTAAAATATCCATATCAGAAGTCCCAAAAACTAGTAACAAAGGTAGTCGAATTGTTAAAAATTCCCAGACCCATGAAGTCCATAAAACCTAGCTAATCATACTACCCTTTTTATACATGAGTTATCCTGTAAAATTCCAGCTACTTATTGTCATGTCCTGGGGTATGAATGGGTGGTTGACCCTGCAGGGTAAACTTCTCTCATTTGGAAATGTTAGTAATGGTGTCCCTTTTCACCTAAGTCTTTGTGTTGTGTTCTACTATCCAAAGAATTTTAAGTACACTGGGTATGGTGACACATGCCTGCAATCCCAGCAGTTTGGGAGGCTGAAGCAGGAGGATTGAGAATGCAAAGACAGCCTCAGCAACTAGTGAGTCCCTAAGCCAATCATTGAGACCTGTCTCTAAATAATATAAAAAAGTGGCTGGGAATGTGTCTCAGTGGTTAAGTGCCCCTGGGTTTAGACCTTGGTACCCCCTTTCCAAGTCCTTTCCCCACGAAAAAAGAATTTTAAGTATACCTGACATCACATAATTATGAAATGAATTATCTTTACTACATCCAAAATATACTACCTCAATAGTTATGACATAGCTATGGGAAATATATTAGATATAATTTTTTTTGCATTGAATAAATTTTAATATTTTAGTTTTTTATGACAATGGTAAACTAGAAAGGAACAGAATACAATATTAAAGAACATATCTACTATGGCCTTGTTTTGATAGTAACTTTGTACTATAGTAGCTATTCTGACATTGAAATCCGGCTGTTTTTAGGCCCAGCTGTTAATGTTTTAAATTATTAGGTATCTGGACTGTACCTGAGAGTTCCTACATAAATAATTCAAAGTCAGATTTAGGCATACACATTTTTTCAAAATATGTTCATTCAGATACAGGCTTAGAATTGAGAACCATTTGCACACAGGACTAATTTGAAAGGCCACTGCATTATATGCCATAATCTTCCCAGTCTAAACTGGTCCATCTCTCCTATCACCTCCCTATCTCATGCATCTGCGATTTTATCCTTGTGGGAGTAATGTAGGACTTACCATTCTCTGAACACCAAATTCTTTCTCCTCCTGGATATTTCCTTTTTTTTTTTTCCCCAATCAGAGTTACTTGTTGTTTTATTCCTTTTAGAAAATGGTACTGAATATGGAAGTGGCCTTCATCATTCTTCTTCATGCTTCTCCTCAGGTCAACCCAGGAGATATGCGATGTGGATTTTTTATACAGCATCTTTTATATGTCCCTCATTTTCTCCGTTTCCAATGGTATCCTTTGGAATAACTCCTGTTTGGGACACTACAATTTTAGAAAACTTTCCATCCTTAATCCTAACATCTTCAATTTATCCATTTTACAACAAACATTGCTATTTTTATGTATCCATTTCAAAGGGATGATATAATCTTTATTAAAATTTAGGTACTGGGCTGAGTACTAAAAAATAATTTATGTTTAAAACAAAATAACAAAACCCAGTCTTTCGCTTCTAATAGAGCTGCATTATCAGGCACCAGACATATCTTCCAGGGAAACTCAAAGCCTTCCTCCCCAATTCAAAGCCAGACTGCCTGTTCTTAACATGTTGACTATTCTTACCCCTGGAGTTTACTGGTGTACTGGAGGATTTTATCAGTGCTATATGGCGATAAAAATAATACAATTCTCTGAATATATACCTCTAACAGGATTTACAAAAGCTTTAGAACAATATCCATTTGCAAAACAAAAACATTTCAATCCATGCCTCACACATATGAATAGTATTTTTAGAAGCATAAATCTAAAAGTGAAACATAAAACTACTATTCTTCTGGAATAAAATGAAAGAAATCCTTTGTGACTTTGGATTAGGCAGAGATTTCTTCAATACAAGGACAGAATTATAATCCACAGAAGGACAAATTTGTAAATTGAAGCTCATCAGAAATGAAAACTTGGGCTGGGGTTGTGGCTCAGCAGTAGAGCTTTTGTCTAGCATGTGCAAAGCCATGGGTTCAATCCTCAGCACCACATAAAAATAAATGAAAGTATCATGTGCAATTACAACTAAAAAATAATTTTTAAAAAGACTAGTATTTAAAAAAAGAAAGAAAGAAAAACTTGTGTTCTTTAAAAGACATTGTAAAGTAAGTCCAGCCACAAGACTGGAAGAAATAATAATTTGAACATAATGTATCCAATAAATGAATTGCAACAGAATATATAAAGAACTGACAAATCACAATAATAAAATAGCACAATAAATGATTTCAACATACAGTGTACCACAGAAAATGTATTGAAGGTAACTAAACCCAGGAAGACATTTAACATAGTTAGTCATGGAGGAAATATAATATTGTAATATACTCCTATTAAAATGACTAACATTTTAAAAAATAACTTTTACAAATGGATATTATATGTTGGCAAATTCTTTGGGAAATAATTTTTTTTAAGTTAAATATACACCAACCATGTGATTCAGACATTCTACTTCTCAATATTTTAATAAGAGAAATAAACACAAGTCAATAGCTACATTTCTGTCTACATATATTCATAACCTCTCTATTTGTGAGCCAAAAAATCAGTCAGAACTGACCTTAATGACAATCAGCAAGTTAATGGGTAAACTATGGTATATCCACATGATAAAATGCTATTCATTAACAAAAATTAACTAAATATTGCTACATATTCATTAATGAATATGAATTATGTTGAGTGAGAAATCAGACCAAATGTGTAGTTTCATTCTACATACATAGAATTTTAGAAAATGCAAAAAAAAAAAGTCATGACAGAAAGCTGATCAATGTTTGACCAGGGATGAAAGAGGCATGAGGAAACATTGAATGTAAACTTCATTATGTAAACTGGTGGCTTATTGTTGTGTCTACCTATATCAAAATTGATAAAAATTGTACTCTTAAAAGTCTAAAGTATATTATAGGTCAGTTGCACCATACTTTTCTGTTGAAAATGTGAAAGAAAAGAATAGTTCTCTAATCCTGAGAAAATCAGTTAATGGCCATAGAGGAACAGGAGAAAAGTAAATGCTTGGTTCTGGAAAAGGACCAGAGATTTGGCATTTAAATCAGCAAGAGGCTGAAAAGATGTATAACACAGATTTATGAAAGCTTTGAGTTGAATATTGAAGTACATTATGCAGGTGAATTCATGAGGGAAGTCCCACAGCAAGAGGCTTTATTTGCAAAGGCATGAGAGAGGAGGAAGGGGGGTATGTCTGGAGAATTACAGGTTGGTCTATTGTCAGACACTAAACATCTTTGTTCTCAGTCCTGTTTTCCTATTTTCTATTACACTATTTTTACATAGTATACCTTTCAATTGTACATTTTATACCTTTATTTTGTTTATTTAGTTCTTTAATGTGGTTTTGAGGATCACACCCAATGCCTCATGTGTGATAGGAGAGTGCCCTACCACTGAGCCACAAACCCAGACCTAAACTGTACATATTGAAGACCTATGCTGGTCAGCTTTCCACAACTATAGCAAATACTTGAGCTGATTAACTTTTGGAGAGAAAATCTTTACTTCATATTTTTAGAAGTTCAAGTCTATGGTTGGATAGCTGTCTAGCTCTGAAACTAGCAGCACAACATAGTGGGAACACCTGACAAAGCAAAATTGTTCACCCCAAGGCAAGGGAGCAAAACAGAAAGTTAGAGACAGGGGCCCCAAGGTCATGTCTCCAGTGATCTAAAGACCTCCTACTGGGTCCTGATGTTAAAGACTCCTGTAGCCTCCCACAGCATCAAGCCTTAATATGTGTGATTTTGGGAGACCGTCTACCAAACCATAGAACCCAATTTCCTTAATAGTCATCTTTGGGTTTGCAGAATAGGACTGTACCTGTATCATCTGCATCTTCATCCAAGAGCACACCGGTTTATGCACAAAAAGTCCCTTAAGTATTTTACATAGTCTATGTCTGTAAAATATTTGTTTAGGAGAGTTATGCTTCTAAAATGAGAACAAAGGTAAAAAAAAATCACTATTTTCCCTTGTGTGTAATATTCTGTTTTCATAAAGAATGTTCTCTCATTCCTCTCATTTGACTTTTTCCTACTAGTACCAGAGAGGTCCTTGCCTTCCACGTGTGTTCTCCAATTCTATCAGTGCTGAAGCCATCCCAGGAAAGCCTTCCTGGATTCCCATTACTTAAAACATCTCTCCTTCTTATAAAACCCACAACACTTTATTTAAAAACATCCCTGATGCCAGTTGCATGTCAGAGTGCTTGGCACTTTCCCTTATGCCAAGGGATAGATCTTCTCAACATTATGGTGAGACAGGCAAAATCACCTCTGCTACAAACGTGAAGGCTCAGGACCATCCAAAACCCACACAACTGTATCATCTGCATCTTCATCCAAGAGCACACTGGTTTCTGCACAAAGAAGTCCCTTTGTTAAAAGCCAAAACTAGGAACAGGGTCCAGGGCTTTCACTTCCAAGCCACATTTTAATTCCATTTTAACACTGTTGCTACCCCCTCTCCCAGCAACTATGCTTTTCTGGCCCTAATGAGCACTTAATTTTTTTTTCATACTCATCTTTGCAGTACCATTCTAACAAGATCACATATTTCATTAGAGAAAGCAGGGTCTTTTTTAAAAAAATCAGTTTATATGAGATTTGTGCATTTTAGGTGGCCAATACAGGTTTGAAAAGGAAGTAATAGTAGAAGAGGAGAGAATGAAGGGAGGATGGATTTACAGGCAGAAAGAAGGGAAGGAGTTATAGGAAGAAATGCTTAGCATTAATAGTGTCTTTCTCTGGGAGTGTAATATTCATCAGCCTTTGCTAAATGCTAAAGATGAATTTCAGATGAGTGCTATTCAACCTTCTACAAACCAGAAGTGTCTCCTATTATGAATCAGAATCTCATAATGAATTTCCATAGTGCTTATATCATCAGCATTAGATGATTTTAGATCTCGGAGTAGAAAATTGTTATTTGCCACAAAATATTTGATCACCTGCAGCCCAGTTTGACAGGGATGAGGAAACCTGAGGCTCTTAAGGTAACATCCTTCTTTTTATCTGAGTAAGATGAAGCTCCAATGGAGACATGACTTGAGGTGACCATTTAGTTTCCCATGCCACAGGACACAGTGATTGTTTCAGAATGGGTGTGTGGCCGTAGCCACACCAATTACAAGCCACCAGAATGTTCACTAGCTGGTTTTTGAAGAAAGAGAGCAAGGCATGTACTAAATGCGGAATATTGTGCCTCTAATTAAACTATATTTAAAGCTAGAACTGACTTTGAAATTTTAATTATGTGAATTAACAGTAATTAATTTATTTTTGGCTTTAAACTTGTTTAGCTTGGATCTTTTTTTTTCTTGTGATTATTTTCAATTACAGTGTTCCTAATACAAACCGTTCTTGTGTCTTCCAAATATATGCAACTTTTCAAATGAATTTATTGGTGTAGTGATTCTCCTTGTCTGGTAACCTAGGGATAAATGAAACCATGTAACTGGGCACAGTGGTACACACCTGTAATCCTGGTGGCTTGGGAGACTGAGGCAGGATAATTGCAGGTTCAAGGCCAACCTCAGCAACTTTTCAAAGCCCCAAGAAACTTAGCAAGAACCAGTATCAAAATAAAGATTAAGTGGTAGAATGTCTCTGGGTTCAATCCATAATACAAAACAAACAAACAAACAAAAATAAAACATTAGGTCATTTCTATCATCTTACAATGGAAACCCAATTGTCTGTTTTCAGTATAGGATTAATCACGATAGGGTGTCTATAATGTGCTACACAGTATTCTAGGCATACATATAGAATAATTAAAACTAATTATTCAACCCCTATAATTAGCTCATAAGAGTGAAGCTATTATTAGTGGTAATATTTTTTTATTTTTTTAATTATGCATGACAGCATAATACATTATAATTCATATTACACATATAGAATAAATTTTTTCATATTTCTGGTTGTATATAAAGTATATTCATACCAATTTGTGTCTTCAAACATGTACTTTGGATAATGATGTCCATCACTTTACACTATCATTTCTAACTCCATGTCCCTTCCGTTCCCCTTCCACGCCTCTGACCTATCAATAATTTGTGTATTCTTCCCACATTCTCCCTCCCTACCCAACTATGAATCAGCCTCCTTATATCAGAGAGAACATTCTGCATTTGTTTTTTTTTTGGGGGGGGGGGATTGACTAAACTTCACTTAGCATTATCTTCTCTAACTCCATCTATTTACCTATAAATGCCATGATATTATTATCTTTTATTGCTAAGTAATATTCCATTGTGGATAAATGGATAAAAAAATTAGCATTTATATACTGAAGGTCTTCTACATTGGTTCCAAAATTTAGCTATGGTAAATTGTGCTGCTATAAACATTGATGTGGCTGTGTCCCTGTAGAATGCTGTTTTTAAATCCTTTGGGTAAAAACTGAGGAGAGGTTTAGCTGGATCAAATGGTGGTTCCATTAACAATTTTCTAAGAAATCTCTGTACTACTTTCCATATTGGCTGCAACAATTTGCAGTCCCCCCAGCAGTGTATGAGTGTAACTTGCCCCCGACATTCTCACCAATACTTATTGTTGTTTGTATTCATAATAGCTGCCATTCTGATTGGAGTAAGATGAAATCTTAGTTTTGCTTTGCATTTCTCTAATTGCTAGTGGTGATGAACATTTTTTCATACATTTGTTGATCGATTGTATATCATCATCTGAGAAGTGTCTCTTCAGGTCCTTGGCCCATTTATTGATTGGGTGGTTTAGATTTTTGTTGTTGTGGTTTAGATTTTTGAGTTCTTTATATATCCTAGAGATTAGTGCTCTATCTGATGTGTGAGGGGTAAATATTTGCTCCCAAGCAAATATATATATATATATGTGTGTGTGTGTGTGTGTATGTGTGTGTGTGTATATATATATGTATATAATTTATTGATTCTTGATTTTAATTCTTTCATTATAGGAGTCTTATTAAAGAAGTAGGGGCCTAGTTGCATATGATGCAGATTAGGGCCTATTTTTTTCTTCTATTATATGCAGGGTTTCTGGTTTTATTCATAGGTCCATGATCCATTTTGAGATGAGTTTTCTGCATGGTGAGAGAGAGGGGTTTGATTTCATTTTGTTGCATAATGATTTCCAGTTTTCCCAGCACCATTTGTTGAAGAGGCTATCTTTTCTCCAATGCACATTTTTGGTGCTTTTGTCTAATATAAAATAATTGTATTTTTGTTGGTTAGTCTCTGTGTCATCTATTCTGTACCATTGGTCTACTTGTTTCTTTTGGTGCCAATACCATGTTGTTTTGTAACTGTTGCTCTGTAGTATAGTTTAAGATCTGGTATAGTGATGCCACCTGTTTCACTCTTCCTGAGAAGGATTGCTTTAGCTATTCTGGGTCTCATATTTTTTTAGATGAATTTCATGGCTGCTTTTTTATTTCTATGAGGAAAATCAGTGGGATTTTGATCAGAATTGCATTACATCTGTATGATGCTTTTGGTAGTATGCTCTTTTTCACAGTATTAATCCTTCCTATCCAGAAATAAGGGAGACCTTTCTTCTAAGGCCTTTTAAAATTTCTTTCTTTAGCATTCCGTAGTTTTCATTGTAGAGGTCTTTTACCTATTTTGTTAAATTGATTCCCAAGTATTTTTATTTTATTTCTTGAGGCTATTTTAAATGAAGTAGTTTTCTTCATTTCCCTTTCAGAGGATTTGTCACTGATATACAGAAATACCTTTGATTTATGGGTGTAGATTTTGTATCCTGCTACTTTGCTGAATTCATTTACTAGTTCTAAAAGTTTTCTGATATTATTTTTGGGGTCTTCTAGGTATAGAATCAAATTGTCAGCAAATGGTGCCAATTTGAGTTCTTCTTTTCCAATGTGTATCACTTTGATTTCTTTCATCATCTAATTGCTCTGGCCAGTGTTTCAAGAACTATGTTAAATAGGAGTGGTAAAAGAGCATCCCTGTCTTGCACAAGTTTTTAGAGGGAATGCTTTCAAATTTTTTTTCCATTTAGGATGATCTTGGCCTGGGGATTAGCATAGATAGCTATTAAAATGTTGCAATATGTTCCTGTTATCCATATTTTTTTAGTGTTTTTAACATGAAGGGGTGCTGTGTTTTGTCAAATGCTTTTTCTTCATCTATTGAGATGATCATATGATTCTTATCTTTAAGTCTATTGATGTGATGAATTACATTTATTGATTTCATGTTGAACTAACCTTGCATCCCTGGGATGAACCCCACTTGATCATGGTGCACAATCTTTTTGATATGTTTTTGTATTTGATTTGCTGGAATTATATTGAGAAATTTTGCATCTATGTTCATTAGTGATATTGGTCTGAAGTTCTCTTTCTTTGTCTTTGCTTTTTTTGGAATCAGGGTGATATTGGCCTCATAAACTGAATTTGGAAGTGCTTCCTCTTTTTGTATTTCATGAAATAAATAGAAGAGTATTGGTATTAGTTCTTCTTTAAAGGTCTTGTAAAACTTGGTTGATAGGCTTCTGATGGCATCTTCTATTTCATTGCTTGAAATTTATCTGTTTAAATTTTGTATATCATCATGATTTGATTTGGGCAAATAATATAACTCTAGAAATTTGTTGATGCATCGATATTTTCTATTTTATTCACGTACAAGTTTTCAAAGTAATTTCTAATTAACCTCTGTATTTCTGTAGTGTCTGAGGTGATATTTTCTTTTTCATCCTGTATGCTAGTAATTTGAGTTTTCTCTCTCCTTCTCTTCATTACCGCGGCTAAGGGTCTATCAATTATATTTATTTTTTCACAGAACCAATTTTTTGTTCTGTTAATTTTTTCAATTGTTTCTTTTGTTTCAATTTCATTGATTTCAGCTCCGATTTTAATTATTTTCTGTCTTCTACTGCTTTTGGTGTAGATTTGTTGTTCTTTTTCTTAGGGCTTTGAAATATAATGTTAAGTCATGCTGCAGTGTGGCTGGGCACAATTCAGGAGCCACTTGTCAAAAGAAACAAACTTTATTTTTAGAACACACACACCGCACCACACAGCTCCTCAGGAAAAACCTTCAGAGCCCAACTGCCACCACCGGCTTCCCACAAGCCTCTCAACCTCCCCCACTCCTTCTGCTCTTGAGGCCAATTGGCTGGGTTACCTGGGCAGAGCCAAAAAAAAGTCCCCCAATGAGCAGCTCTGTGGTCTAAAAGGGCAGGGAAACAGCCCAATGAGCATCACTGCAGAGGAGCCAATCAGTTGGCAGCTAGAAGTTTGCTGGGGCCGCTGTGAACCAATCATCAGCTGGCAGCTGGAAGTTTGCTGGCAGCTGGAAGTTTGCTGGGGCCCCTTTCAGCTGTGGCTCTCAACAAAGTCATTTATTTTTTGACTTTTTGTTTCTTTTAAGGAATGAACTCCATGCCACAAACTTTCCTCTTACAACTGCCTTCCTAGTATCCCAGAAATTTTTATAAGTAGTATTTGTGTTCTCAATCACCTCTAAAAAAATTTTAAATCTTTTCCTTGATGTCTTCTGTAACCCATTGTTCATTTAGTAGCATATTATTTAGTCTCCAGGTGATGGAGTATCTTTTATTTCTTATTTTACCATTGATTTATAATTTCATTCCATTAGGATCTGATAGAATGCAGGATAGTATCTCAACTTTTTTTTATATTTGCTTAGAGTTGCTTTGTGGCATAATATATTGTCTATTTTAGAGAAGGATCCATGTGCTGCTGAGAAGAAAGTATATTTACTCTTTGAAGGATGAAATATTCAATATATGCCAGTTAAGTCTAAATTATTGATTGTATTATTGAGTTCTATACTTTCTTTGTTCAACTTTTGTTTGGAAGATCTATTCAGTGGTGAAAGAGGTGTGTTAAAGTCACCCAAAATTATTGTCTTGTAGTCTATTTGACTCTTGAACTTGAGAAGAGTTTGTATGATGAATGTAGATGCTCCATTGTTTGGGGGCATGTATAATTCTTAAAGTCTTGTTGGTGTATGTTTCCTTTGAGCAGTAAGTAGTGTCCTTCTTTGTCCCTTTTGATTAACTTTGGCTTGAAGTCTACTATATTTGATATGAGGATGAAAACCCCTGCTTGCTTCTGCAGTCCATGTGAGTGGTATGATTTTTCCCAATTCTTCACTTTCAGTCTTTGGATGTCTTTTCCTGTGAGATGAGTCTCTTGAAACCAGCATATTGTTGGGTCATTTTTTAAAAATTCAATCTGCTAGTCTATGTCTTTTGATTGGTGAGTTTAGGCCATTAACATTCAGGGTTATTATTGAGACATGATTTGTATTCCCAGCCATTTTTGTTTATTTTTAGTATTTAAGTAACTTGATTTCTCCTCTGATTAGATCTTACTTTAGTGTAATTTCTTTCTCTGCTGATTTTCATTATTGTTTTTCATTTCCTCCTCTTGGAATATTTTGCCGAGGATGTTCTGTAGTGCAAGTTTTCTAGCTTTAAATTCTTCTAATTTTTGTTTATCATGGAAGGTTTTTATTTCATCATCAAATCTAAAGCTTAGTTTTGCTGGATGTAAGATTCTTGGTTGGCATCCATTTTCTTTCAGAGCTTGCTGTATGTTATTCCACGATCTCCTGGCTTTGAGGGTCTGGGTTGAAAAATCTGAGATACAAATTGGTCTCCCCCTATATGTAATCTGATTCCTCTCTTTTGTGGCTTTTAAGATTCTATCCTTACTCTGTATGCTAGGCATATTCATTATAATGTGCCTTGGTGTAGATCTGTTGTAATTTTGTACATTTGGTGTCCTGTAGTCTCTTGTATGTGGTTTTCCAATTCGTTCTTCATGCTTGCGAAATTTTCTGATATTATCTCATTGAAGAGATTGTGCATTCCTTTAGTTTGAAACTCTGTGCCTTCCCCTATCCCTGTAGCTCTTAGATTTGGTCTTTGATGCTGTCCCTTAATTCTTGGATGGTTCTGTTTGTGGTTTCCTACCATCTTCACTGTGTGATCAACTTTTTAAATTTTTTTTCAGATTGTATACTTTGTCTTCATTATCTGACGTTCTTTCTTCCAAGTGATCTAGTCTGTTGGTTATCCTATCTATTGAGTTTTTTTATCTGGTTAATCGTTTCTTTCATTTCAAGGATTTCTGACTGTTTTTTTCCAAGTCTCTATCTATTTCTTAAAGTAAACTTTTGCTTCCTGTGTTTCTTCTTTTATCTCATTGTTGGAGCAATCAATTTTTGCCTGTGTTTGCTCATTTAGTTCATTCTTTAATTCACAGTTTGTTTAAATTATGAACCTTCTAAATATCTTCTCTGACATTTCATTAACTTCACTGTCCATGGGGTTCTGTTATCATAGTATCCTGGTTTGTTTGGGGCACTTTCCTCCCTTGTTTTTTTTTTTTTTTTTTGTTGTTGTTGTTGTTTTTTTTTTTGTTTTTAATGTTGTCTATGTGCCTTCCTTTCTTGCAGTGTGGATCTGAGATATTACAGTTTCTACACTTTATTCTTATAGTATCCGTGGAGATTTTCTGTTCTTCAGCTTGATGTTGGGCTTCCAGACCTGCTGGTGTCCCTCAACATATGCTGCTGCAACTAAAGGTGGTGGTGGCAATAGCCAAGGTAACTTGAGATAATAGTAGAGGTGCCCCAAGATGGATGCAATGTCTTAGAGCGATGGGGCTGACAGGGTGGGCCTTACACCCTCTTTGGGATGTCAGCTCTGAGATGCAGCAGCTTCTAGGCCCTGTCTGTTGTCAAAAGGAAGGGGCTACTGCATGGGGAAGGCTATGGCAATGACTGCAGTGTCCCAAGATGGAAGTGGGTTAGGCTTGGGCTCCCAGAGGGAAGAAGGGATGAACTCCAACCTACCCTGGCTGGGTCCTGTGCAAGTCAGTGGGGGCAGATCTGGTCTGGGCCTGTCCTCCTGTGGTAGTCTGCTGGTTGGAAGGGGTAGTTCTGTGCCAGAGGCTGGGCTCCAGTGGGTGTCTATTGGTGGCTGGATGGACCTGGACCTACTTTGAGCCCAGGTCCCAAGAAGGCCTGTGTAGGCGAATATGGGTCATTCCTGAACTCTGGAGGTAGTCTGCTGGTTGGAAGGGTCTTGGTATTTTCCATTTAGGAATGAGTTAAGTAGGACCTAGGAAGATATGTAACTTTGATTACCATGCCAGAATTTGAACATCTTACCAACATCAAGAATTGTTCGGGCTGGGGTTGTGGCTCAGCAATAGAGCGCTCGCCTCGCATGTGCGAGACCCTGGGTTTGATCCTCAGCATCACATAAAAATTAAAAAGTGAAGAATTGTTCTATGATAGTAAATTATTCTGCTGTGTAAACAATTACTGAAAACAATTTTCCTTTACCTTCTAAAAATACTTCCACAGCAAAGAGGGAATATTGACATGGGGGGATTTTGTTTGCTCATTATTTTAGAGAAGCTTGAGTAGATCTCTAAGAGCTCATATATTATCTTTCCCCTGGAGTCGTAGTGGGGAAAAAATACAGGCATCTTTACATTGCACCCTACACGCAAAAAGATATTCTGGTTAAAATAGCTTGACACTGTCAACCTTGAAATAGACATTTAAAAGTCTTTTCATTTTATAATGCTTTCAGTGTAGCATGTGGATTTATGGTTATACTTTTCCACACCAATTAAAATGCATATAAATAACATTCTTCATGTTTAGAATTTTAACCTTCTTTTGTTGGTGGCATGATGCTTTCAGCACATTTTCCTGAATACAGCATAAATAATCCATAAATTCAATCAGATGTGCATAATGCTATTTATATCTAAAAGTCTACAAAATGTTTCTTTGAATATATCTATTACATGAAGAGAAATAAGCTTAAAATTTAACTTCAGTGTGTTCTCTAGGCTAATTAATTAACTTGTAATTTTATGTAAATTTATAGAAACAAATAAGAACAGAAATATAGTTCATGAAAACCTTGTATTTAGTTTGAATGATAGGAATGTAGATTTTTCCTGCACTGTCTTTCCATATATTATTTTAATGTCAGCTTTAGAAATAATATAATCAGGGCTGGGGATACAGTTCAGTTGGTAGAGTGCTTGCCTTGCATGCATAAGGCCATAGGTTCAATCCCCAGCAACACACACACACACACACACACAAAAAAAAAAAGAAAGAAATAATCAATTTTACTTTACCATTTCACACAAATTTTATTTACTGTATACAAAATTCTAAATATTTCCAAATATTTTTAGTGAAATACAGAGATAGCAATTGATTGTCCAAAACTATACATTTATTTATTCTTTCAATTATTCTTTTGCTAATTCATTGCATAATAAGATTTACACTGAGCATTATGAGTCAAACTTTAATGTTTCTCACATTATGAATATTGAACATATGTTTGGCATTATAACAGAAGGAAAAAATGGGGAAAAGAACATGTCTAAGTGCATACATACCAGATGTGTACACATATACAAAACACACACATTCCAGAAATATACATATGGGACAAGTGCCATGAAATACAACAAAGTAATGTGGTAGATAAAAATTGAGGTGAACAGGGTCTTTCAAAAGGATGTGTATCTGGATGTTTACAAAAATAAGTAAAAATTTGCACATGAAAATAATCATTGTGTTGGCCTTTAATATCAATATTTTAAAAAGAGAAAACACTCTAGTACGTGAATAGATAGTCTTTGTTGCCACTTGAAAAGATAAATTATGTTGAATGTATCATAAATACTAATATCAGTACATTCTTATGAAATAATGTACAAAACAGTATGAAATTTCACTACCATTTTAAGCATACAGAAAACATTTAAACAGTCATAGTAGGATTAGGATATATCATTGTGAGTTATGTTTTTAATGTTGCTTACATTATCTATGCCATCAAGATAATCAAATTCTTTTTTAAAAATCTCAAAGAACTAATTATTTATATCTGAATGCTAAATCATTCATCCTAATTTCAAAATTTGAGAAAATATAGAAATGAGATTGAAATGAAGACTATTTTATATCTCAGTAGAATTCATTTTAAACAGAAATATTTCTAAAAAGCTTTCTTTTATGGAATTATGCCATAAATTATCTTCTCTCACATCTAGATGGTGAGTTTTTATTTATTTATTATTAATGTCATGGCTTTCTTTCACAAGTATATTTGTTTACGCTAAACTTGGATGTGTCCATTCTTGGAGACCATCACACCCATCAGTAGTTCAGGACACATCTACTTGCAAGGATATGTGCAATGGAAGAGTACAGAGCTAGACCAGGGAACTTACAAGTTAAGCTTATCTAGCTTTTACTTCATCTAGCAGAGAAAGAATGGTACCAATAAAAGCTGTAGCAATTTTTAGCACTGTTTGTCACTATTTTACAAGGGGACTGAGATTATAGTTGTGATCTGACTGGTTGACCATTCACTCATTCACTTCATAAGAACATTGAATAAAGTACCTTGCATGTACCAGAACTGAGCTAGAAATGTTCTTCTAGAAATGAACATCAAGATTTGCAATAAGGCCTGAGGTACTAGAGAAGAATACCATCACCTTAGGTTAGGTAAAGGGGAGTGAAGGCAGGGGAGGGGAAGGGATGTGGGGATAGAAAAGACAGTAGAATAAAACAGACATTATTACTTTATGTATATACATAACTGCATGACCAATATGATTCTACAATATGTACACTCAAAAAATGAGAAATTATATCCCATCTGTGTGATATATCAAAGTGTATAAATGCATTCTACTATCATGTATAACTAATTAAAACAGATAAAAAATTTATTTTAAAAAAGATTTGCAACCACAGGGAGTATAGGTCAAAATGATTACTACTGTTTTTTTATGAAATTGTCCCTTTGGAGGAAAAGTCTCCACATGCTCCTGGAAGAGTCACAAAAATTTTAAATTGGAGTTTCAATATTAGTTAAGATGAATATTCTGAGTAGGTTTGTATCAGAAAATGACAGAAAAGGGTGTACAACTCAATATTGGTAAGGGGTTATGTGTTTGTAGAAAAATATCAAGATGGATCTTATTTTGTGTATCTAATCTGTGAATCTATTCTTTCTCATCTGTTCTCTGGATACAGCTGTGTAACCTAAGAATTGATCTACTCATCTCATCCTTGAAGGATAGACTGCCCTTAGTAGGACACAGAATCTATGTGAACATTTTTAAAAAAAAAAAAAAGATTAGCTCTGGGAATTGTATCAGAAGTAGTTTTTAAAGGGTTTAGCTAAATTTTAACCAAATCAAAGTGGAGTAACCCAATTAATATGTATCAACATTTATTCATAATAACATCAGTAATTTCAGTTATAACTGATTCTTTTAGTGATATAAGAGAAAAACAATCTCAGACTGTTTGTGAAAGGACATTCTCTTAATAGCATTCTTAAGTTTTAGCCAAGGAAGATTACTAAAATACAAAGTGCTAACCTGTATAGTCATGCCTTGTCATTCATATAATCCTAGAAAAGATTCTAGGAGAAATCTTAAATTCTTCCCATTTAAAGAAAAGATCTAAGGTTCAGAAAAGGTAAGAAATGAGTTAACATTAAAAAAGCTAATAAATGGTAAACTCAGGATTTGGAACCAGATATATAGGTATGAGGTCTGCCAGTCTCACATAGATATAAGCACATAGATATAAGCATATACATGCTTATTTTGTGTGATAAGCCAATTCACAATTTGAATTTTTGTGTGATTATAACATGAACCTGCTGATATATAGTTATTTAGAGAACTCATCTTTTATTGTAGGTCACCCAATCCGGCTCTATTGTTTTTCTCACATATAGACAACATTCCCTTCTATATGGAATTTTTTCTCTCAAAATATTTTCTAAGGATAAAATTCTAGGAATGTATTCACATACTTTGCAGACCCATATTAAAAGAGTGGTGCTAGTTCTAGGGGGAAAAAAACAGAACTATTTCTATCTGCAATGAATTCTTCTCTATTTTTTACCAATTTTTTTCACCTGTTTAAAGTTGCTCTTCTTACCAACTTTCTGTTAGTAATTGGTTTTCTTTAATTGATTTATCAGAATTCTAATTTACATAGTATTAAGTTAAAAAGTTATGCTTAAGTGTAATTTGGCCCAAGGAATAAGAAATAAGTAGAGTTTGGAGTCAAGAAGATTTCAGAGTTCAATCCAAGTGATATTTTGATAAAATTAGCTAATCTGAGGCAGCTTAGTTTCATAATCTGCAAAATGGAGAAAATGGTCCACACTGGCAAGGGTGCTGTGAAGACTGCCTCTGGTATTAGAAGCTTCACACCTGCCACATATGTTACTATGTTGCCTTGCCTTTGATGTTGATAATCTTTTCAATATCTTTCATTTTAAATTTACATGCACATTTTAAAAATTTACTTTTAACAGATAAAACCCCAAAATATATATATTATTGGGGTATTACTCATTTTTTACTACATGCAAACATTGCATAAAACTTAATTAATGTTAAAGAGATTTATTTGCTCATTTATCCATTACACTGAAAAATTCCACAATCATTTCTACTAGCTTGAGATATACATTACTTTATTATCTATAGTCAGCATATTGTACAATCACTGCCCGTTCTGGTGCAAACACCAGAACTTACTCCACCTATCTAGCTGTACTTTAGATATTAAATTTAATTAAACTACATTTTACCTTACTATGAAGTTAACATCTATTACATTGAAACTGATGTTTTTCTAATTGTTGAGATTTTTTTTTTAGTTATTTGAGTCTTCAATAGATTACTCTCTCACTTTAAATGAATGATATATTTCCCCTCAAAGGTAGATGGTCAATCATATACCAAACCTTGGATTAGATGCCTATGTGTCTACAGGAATCTGGTATATCTCAATACTGAATTATAGGGAACAGACTTTGGAGTTAGGCAAAGGATCATTCTATAGTGCAGAGGTGTTACATAATTATAACTTTTAAAGACTTGGAAAGTGACTTTTATCCTCTGAGTCTCTTTCCTCACCAACAGAATGAGATTGGCATTACCACGGCCAGTATTTGTGTAAGTGAAGGAACTGCACCAGTGCAGAAGAGCAGAATGAAATTCTCTCCTCAACCTGTGCCAGCATGTTGACATTATCACATGGCCCCTTCCTTAATACTCCTTAGCAATAAAAAGTTTAATCAGCTATTTAATACTTAGTCTTTCCTTAACATTTATTTCATTCAGTCTCTTTTTATAATCAATAGTTGTTTACAGATTTAACTTTTTTCCTGGTACAGCCAGATTGGCATCTCTAAACAATAAGAATTATCTTATTATAACCACCCCCAGCTACCTTCTTCAGGTTATGAGGTACAGAATAATGATGGATCATAGACTGTCTTCTACACATTAGTTGATGTTTTCACTGCCAACCTACATTCACTTATTTAATCCTTATATCTAGCTTATAAACTACATTGAGATCATAAAACCTAAATTTAGCAGATTAGGAAATAGGCTGAGTAATTAATGGCCTTAGGTAACTAAGGTCTTGTTCTCCAACACTACATTGTACAGCTTTGTGCTCGGGGGAAGGCGGGCACTGTATATTTGTTGGCTAGAGATGAAACGAAAACAATGTTGTAGTTAGCTACTAGTATTTCAAATATATTCTTAAGTAACTTTTAAAGTTATGCTTTGAAACCTAGTTCCCAATGGTCAATAATAAGATCCTTCAATCCCCTATGAACAAGAGTTGTCATACCTTGAAAATGAGCATTAAAGTGTTATAACTTGGGCTGGGGCTTTAGCTCAGGGGCAGGCCCTTGCCTAGCACATGTGAGGCACTGAATAAAAATAAACAAAATAAAGGCATGTTGTCCGTGTTCAACTAGTAAAAAATTTAAAATATCATAACTCATGAGTGATGTGGATCATGATGTATACCTCTAAAGTTCATGTAGCATGATAGCAAGCGTTCAATAAATGGTGAAAATTCTTGTGTTGTTATAACTAATAATAAGACCAAACAATCATAACGTCTTTCCACTTTCTGCTCAGCCTTTGTAGCCTGAGATGGCCTTTGTGTAAGGTATTCTGGTTTCAGTTTCTGCCCCTCCCCTATTATGATTTTCTAATTTGTAGCAATTGTTCCCTGGCCAAATGGTTCAACAAGCTTGCAGGTTCTTCCCAAATTTGCCTTTCTTGGATGCCGTGTAACACCCATTCAGCTATCAGTCACTTCCGTTACCTCTTCTGACTGCTGACCCCATCTCCTTGAGACCTCATTCCAAATTTCCTTTCGTTGGAGAGACGAGAAGGCACATGCCCTGAGTAGATACCTCAGTAACTGCTTGCTACTGCTGTTGTTTTATTCTGACTTTTTCATTTTGAAATGTGAGTTATCCCAGGGAAATTGAGATAAGCCACTATGAACTTTATTTGATCCTTTAAAAACCAGTGTTTGGAGAAGGAAGCTACCACTGAGATTCAAACCTATCTGGCAGGAAAGAGAAAATGAAAGTAATTTGTAAATGCTAAAACATCCATTTTGGGGAAAAGTATCCAGGGATTCAACAAAAGGTCATTTTCAGGACAATCTATGTTTGTCTTCATGAACATTTCAGAGAGGGACATAAATGGGGTGTTAATCACACAGTCTGTACAAACTAAATTGGGATAGACAACAAATAGACAAGGTGGGGAGGGAGAACCACGCATAATATGACCCCAGAGAAAAAAAGAACATATGAAGCTTAATTTAACTGAAAGCTCAGGGAAGTTATGTATCATTATTCAAAAAGCACAAGATAAAAATCATAATTTCCTCCACCGTTTTCTGCCCCTGACTTAGTTTATCTTCATTTCTTTTTAGTCATTTCCTTTGTGGCATTGCCCATGTTAGGTCAAAGCCTCCTGGAGATGAATCATTTCCTTGGCATCTGTTTTATGATGATACTTACTCAGCTTCCAGCTTCTCCAGACTGGGGCTGGACACAAAAGAGGGGAGTAGTAGGCAGGCAAGCATACGTCTTGAAAACATCTTTACTTCGGCTATACACTCCTCTTGAGTTGTTTCTTTTCCACTGCATTGATCCAGTTCAAGTACCTCCATCAAAAATTTCATCAAAAATAAATAATAGGTCCTTTTTTAAAGAAGCTTATGATCTAGTGTTGGAAATTAAAATAAATTCATATCTGACTGTCAGTCATAAAATACATCTATTCATGCTAACCAGGAGTTAGTGTGGAAAGGGGATGCAGAAGACAATGATTAAAATTATGCATGTACTTCTGAGCTCAGCTTCTCTGTTGCATAGAGCCTTTCTTGAAATCACTTATGTTCTCATTGCCCATTTTTATGAACATGTTTTGTTCTTAAATTATTTTTATCTCCCTTTATCTCATACATTTTCCCTTCCCCCACAGATAATGAAGTCTTCAGAATTGACTAGAATATCTCTTTATACAATATCAACTACTAAGTACTTTCAATGTGGTTAGAGTTCTCAGAGTACAATATATAAATCATCAAATTTTCCTCATTTCTCCAACTGGTAGAAAAAGAATGAGTAATTTCCATTTTTTTAACATGGAGAAATTGCTCTTGAGAGAGGCTGCAGTTTGCATATGGAGCTAAGATGAAAACATTGCTCCTTTATGGTACCACAGCACTGCCAGCCCTCCTGTTGGACTGTGCTCTCTCTCTCTCTCTAAACACATAAGGGGTTAAAACAGAATTCATGATGATTCAGCTTTCTTGGAGTCTTTGATTTGCCCATGACACTTTCTTAATTTTAACATACATCTAATACCAATGAAAATGATATTTAATCAAACATACTTTGTCAATCTCAATCCCATAAATTCCTTCCATAGAGTTCTTAACCTTTAAAGAATATAGTAATTGCCTATAGTGGTAACAAAAACAGTATCCTGGGCGCCCTGCCCCAAATTTTCTGTTCAGTGCAGCAGAGCATAGATCTGCGATTTGCATTCCAAACAAGATTACAGGTAATGCCAAAAGTGCTGTTCAGTAAAACACACATTGAGTACCACCAGAGCTTTGAGAAAAGATTTGTAGCTATTCTGATGTTCTACTCAAAGTCATACACATGGAAGGAACAACCACAAGAGACACACAATACTGTAGATCCTTGCTACTCAATGAGTGGTATCAGATGGGTCATAGCATCATTTGAGGGCATTACAGAATCACAGTCTAGGGCTCTACCTGAAACCTAAATACAGACATGCATTCTAACAAAGTGCCTGGGTTACTGATACCTACATTAGAGTCTGGGATCAGTGCTCTAATACAGACAAACCTAATCACTTGGGAATTTCAGTTCTTTCTCTCTCGTTTTTCCTGTTCCATAGAAAATGGGCCCTGATTTCTCTTTTTTAAGAAACTGTATCCTAAAATGGGTGGTGATGCTTTATGGCTCAATGTTACAATATGAAGAAACAAGTGCTATTTTAAGATTTTTACAAATTTTAAATGAATTTGTCAAAATATAATCCTACTCAATCAGTTAATGGACAAAAGAACTAAGCAGACATTTCTCAAAAGAAATAGAAATGGTCAACAAATATAGGAAATGTTTTTCAACATCTCTAGCAATTAGGGAAAAATAAAGTACAATCACATTAAGTTTTTATCTCTCCCCAGTAAAAATGTCAATTATCAATAATACAAATAATAAACATTGACAAAGATGAGTGTACCTTGGGGAAGCAGGTACACTTATACATTGTTGGTGGGGCTGAGAATTAGTCCAACCACTCTGGAAAGCAGTATGCAGATTTCTCCAAAAACTAGGAAAAAAAATCCACCATATTATCCAGCAATTACACTCCCTGGTATATATCCAAGATCTTAAATCAGCATACTACAGTAATGCAATCACATAAGTGCATATAACAGCACAATTAAAAATAGCTAAGCTATAAAACCAACCTAGGTGCACATCAACAGATTAATGGACACACACAGACACACACACACACACACATGAGTATTCATCAGGTATAAAGAAGAATAAAATTATGATATTTAGTGGTAAGCGGATGGAAATGAAGACTACCATGCTAAGTAAAATAATTCCTAAAATGTCAAAGGTCAGATGTTTTCTCTGATATGCAGAACCTAATCCAAAATACGAGTGGGGAATTATAAAAACGGAAAAAGTTGGGATAGGGAATTTCATCAAAATAGAGGAAGGATCAGTACAGTAGACAAAGAGAATTGAGGACAAGGAAAAGGGAGGAAGTGTGAATAGAATTAGCCTGAAATTTTGTGCATGCATGGGTCCTTCCATAGAGTAAGTCCACAGGACACTAATTTAAAAAATTAACTATAAATGGGTTGAAGCAGGGTACGTGGAGTGGACAGAGGGGAGCAGGGTCCTAAGGGGAAATTCTGGTTACTAAATTGCAATGGATTGGGTTACATGCTTTGGGGATTAGTCACATTATAACCTGGTGTGATAGCAGAACTAAAAAGAATAAGAAGTTTAAAAAATATAATTGTATTCAGCCTCAGTTTCATACATGAATTATTGATTTTATGTATTCCATGCACAAAAGAATAGCCAGAAGAATAATAAGGTATTTGAAAATTGTGGGAGAAAGCTGGGGTTTATCTGAACCTCTGAGATTATGAAGCCAAAGATTCAAATGTCTACAAAATCCCCATCTGCACATTCACATGTCTGCCTGCTTCAGTCTCTAAGACTGCCTTTACATCGTCCAATGTCATCCTTTCTATGCAGGGCCTGAAACTCTTCCCTTGTTCCCATAAAATAAAAATCCATAAGTAAGCCAATTAGTTGGTCTAATTTGAGTCCTATTTCCATTCCTGGATCAAATCAGCTGTGTATCAGAGAACTTTGATCACTAGTCTTCATGGAATCAGAGAGAGCAGTTCCAGAGGTGGCAGGTATGGAGCATGTTGGATGGAAAGTCAACCTATGACAGCATGTGCTATAATATCTCAGTAGCCTAAGATATTACTGACTTTGCAGTTCTTCTAGGGGCTTTGTGAGTATTTTTCTGTGCATAAGAACTTGGGAACCATCTACTGAATGCTCTGAATGAGAAGTATGTATCTCTTGGTAGTTTTTGTAGACTGAGTCTAGAAGTGGTAACCATGCCTGCCCTATCCTACAATCCACAACATAGGATAATATCAAATAAGTAGATTGTGGGCACACAGAAGACAGGAAACAGGATTTGTGGGCAGAGAGCTTTTTCTCATTTATACAAATGAAAATACTAACATGAATATTTTACTTTCAATTTCAAATTCAAATTGATCTAGATGTTCAATTGATTTTACCAAGTCTCCCCACATTTCTATTGTTGTATCCAATCAGCCATCAAGGAAGCAATCTACCATTAATTTCCTCATTTTTTTTCATTGATTATCCCCCTCAACTATTATCATTCTTCATTCTAAAGATGTGTTTGACGTTCATTAATTTTTTCCTCTTTTTTCTCATCCAGATTGACAAACAGGATAGATGAATTCTATTCTCTCACTTCCCAATTCTGCTATTCCTTTCTCAGAAATTTGAATCATGCTCTCAAGTAGTGTTTGGATGTCAGGTATTTTAAAAGGAATATATTATTAGTGAAAGATACCAAATGTTATAATCACTTACTTTTTAAATCAACTCATTTGATAAAAATTTATTAAACATATGCTATGAGCTACACAGATGTGAGCAGTTAACAGTGGCATTTGATGGATCCTACTATTGTAGGATGAAAGTAGACAGGCACTGAATAAACATTTCACTGAACAGGGAATAAATAATAAAAACAATAATCAGTCTATGATTAATACCATGCAGAGAATTAGAATAAGGTGACATGATAAATTGATGATAAAGTGATTACAATGTACTTAAGAGATAAACTTAAATCTAAATGACAAAATAGACCCTGATATGTTAAGATCAGAGGATAACATTTCAGATGAAAGGATTCTCTATCCCAGTGTTCCTGAGGTGAAAGCCCTTGTTTCCTATTTTTTCTTGATAGAAGCCCCTTCCTGGTTCTCCTTTCCTTCTTGTTAAACAAAACTTAGAAATGTAGCCTCTGAAATGGATTAGCTCTACTCCTTTTGTTTGAGGTGCAGTGGGACAGATAATTTTCAACAATATTTTTTTTATCAATCCTTAATAATAGAAAATTAATGAAAAAATATCTACATACAAAGAATCATACTCGATGCTGGAGATGCAAAGCTAAGTAAGAAAGAGTCCCCTGTTTTCACAAAATGCATATAGTCTGTGAAGGTTGATAAGCATGTCACAAATAGTGTATAATGAGCATAGGTAGGTACTGGATAAAGAGGAAGCACAGAGTTAGTGACAGAAACTCCAGGGATGGTGGTGGAATTCCAGGGATTAAAAACAAACAAACAAACAAACAAAAAACCTTGGCTTTTATTGGACATGGAGTAGGGATGAAGGAGAGAAAAGAGACATCAAGGGAAAGGGATTTTCCCAATTTGGAAACAGTACCTCAGTTACCTATGTAATGTTGGTTAGATTAAATCCTCTAGTATTAAAAGAGTGCATTTCTAGGGAGGTACTATTGAAACCAGGGCTTTGTATGTATATAGTATGTGCTTTGCCACTGAACTGAACCCCTGCCCTCTAGAGTGCATTTTTATACCCAGCAGAGACACATAAAGTGTGTATGATCCTCCATTTGTCCTCAGACTCAGGTGTTCTGTTCACATTCTCCAGAATGACTCAAGGCAGATTTCTTCAGTCAGATTACAGATTGCATATTCCCAGCAGGGCAAAATTCTCAGGGCATCCTAAGAGGCATTACTGAAGAGCCTTTTTACACTGGTAGAGGATGACTAGATAAAAATAAAATTAAACAATGTGTGTTTTCCTCTAGTTTATTTGTGCCCCAACTCTCCTATTTTAAGGTGGCATTCAATTAAATGCAGAATAATTAACCTGAAGAGAAAGGGGGGGAAATTATATGTTTGTTTATCCCTTTACTCTTGTAGGCAGTAAGTTCTGGTAGAATTGTGATTCTTTTTTTAAAAAAAGTAATGAATAAAGAACAAATTCATTAAAAAAGATGAAAGTTTAAGACATTTACTTAATATTAGAAACACCAACACTTACCCATGTGAGTTTAAGAACTCAAAAGGAAGTTGTTTGATCAAAGTAATTACCTGGAAGTTCAGTAAAGTTCAAAATTTTAGTGGAAATCTACCAAGACTTAAAACCTCAGTATGTGAAAACTTATCCCAGGAATGTTTGGTCAAAAAGACTGAGGATATTCACTGCTATTCTTTGTGACCATAATTATCACATTTAGATATGATGTAGAAACTGTATTTAGTTAGATATACTCAGGCTACTGATATGCTGGAAGTGACATTTTACATTAATTTAGTAAATGATAATTTAATGCAGTAAGTAACTTTTGTGCATGTTATTTCCAAACAGTACATTGTGTCAACCTCTAGGACGTTAAGAAAGAACTTAAAGCATGTTTTCTCTCATCAAGCTGCTAAATATCTATGAAGAGGGAAATATTTAAATAGGTAACATATGTATAGTATAAAAAATGAGAATAGCTGGTTTCTACAGTTAAAACAAAAAATCTGAGCATAGTGGTGCATGCCTGTAATTCCAGTTACTTGAGAGACTGAGTCAGAAGGATCACAAGTTCAATTCCAGCTTGGGCAACTTACAGAGAGCCTGTCTCAAAGTCAAAAATATAAAGAGCTGAGGATATAGCTCAGTGGTACAGCACTTGATTAGCATGTGCAAATGTCTGGGTTCTATCCAAGTACTACACAAAAATGGTTACCAACTATTTACTGTATATAGAACATTATCCTTGGGATCATTGGTATCTAAATGCACTTCTGAGTTCACATGTGTTAAATATATGGTAAATAAGTTCTTCAGCAAACACAAAGAAAATTCATGAGTAGATAGATAATTGGGGCCAAAGAGTCCGTGAAATAGTAACAGTTTTTCTTATTTAACCACATCTCTGTATTAAGGAGAACTAATAGAAAGTGAATGTTGGTAATTAAAATGACAGATGTAATTTAATTGGCATTGTTTTGTTTAAACTTGTTTAAACTAGTGCAAAACACCTTTTTTTCCCCTTCTTTGACCTTGTACTTCTGAAGGAATCTAATGGATTTTAATAAAACATAGGGTGATAAAATTACCAAATTTATGGGTTCAGCTGCTGTGCATTTCTTCCCTTGGTAGGGCATATTAACCTGTAAGTGTATATTCTGCCCATTTGTTATGAGAGATACTAAATGAGTCAATATTGCATCAATAATTCAAGAGATAATTCAGCTGCATAATTATATTTTATTGCATTAATGCTTTCAGCTACTTTGGTCTAAAGCATATCTATTGCAATAGAACAACATGAAATGGCTCTTCTTTACACAAAGCTTTGTAATTATTATTAACCATTATAAAATCATCAGAATTATAGGAAATACAGAGAAAAAAAGTTCCACAGAAGGATTTTCAGACAACCCTGTGAATACTTTTTAGTGTTTCCCCACTTTCTGAGTACATTAACCTTTCTGCTTGAAATTCTTGAATTCCCCTTTGTCAGACTGTATTTAACTTCACAAAGTTGTGACCCCAGCAGTCCAGGCCATATTTGGTAGCACTGCCACACAGTAGTTATAAATATAGGTGGGACATGGGTTGCTTCCAAGGCACTTTCACATTCACAGTCTCCTGGGCTCTTTGAGGTACTCCTGAGCCACCAATGTTCTTGTTCATTCCATTGTAAACATGAGATGACTCACATAGATTTGCTTTTCTTCTTGCAGCACATTATAAGTCAGGTAACAGAAAGCCAAAATGTAAGGACTTCTGGCTTCATATATATATATATTTTTTAATTTTTTGTTATTTGTTCCTAATTTGTTCAAGTTAGAACTCTGTGTTCAAGCTGGATCTACTTATGGCACACATTTTGGCTTTTGACTTTCTACAACTTTTTAATACAGGTAGTATGAAAATCCTATGGAAATATCCCTATTCTATAAAGAGATCCTATGGAAATATCCCTATTCTATAAAGAGAAAGTAGCTCTTGCATTTTCCCCCTAAACTAATTCTTTATCAATTCACCACGATGTCATTACCTTTTTTCCTCATTGTTTAAAATAGAGCCTCATTCCTGCTAGAATATCTTGCCCAAATATCTTTCCTAGATTGGGATGTCTATTTCATATGGCTGAATGAGTTTTGCACTTGTGGAACATGATATTGACTTTTTTTCTCTACTACCTTTTGCTGTTTCTATCTAGGACCTTATCTTAATGTTCATTGCTTCTTGATCTAGAGAAATCACTCAAAATATCAACTATTTGTTCAACATTGGCACGTATCAAAGGCTTGGGTTCTTTGCCAATCTGACAGGTAGTACACCTCAACTGACTTGTTATTCTAAAGTATTTTGGAAAAAATAATAAGAATATTAAAAAAAAACCTTTACTATTACTTAAAACATGAATATCTTTTTGTTCCTCTTTGGTGGTTGCAATACTGTCAGTATTTACTCCAGAAAGTAATATTAGATGCACGTACACACACACACACACACACACACACACACACACACATTTAGAAGAATGTAGTTAGGGTATTAAAAAAAGAAATAAAGAAAAGAAATGGAACTAAAGTTATTTTAAACATTTTCCTCACTATGGTTATAAAGCATAAAAATGTTAACTGGAGAGGACAGGGATTAAGGGGGAGGGAGGAGACAAGAAGAGGAGGCAACTGCTGAATGAAATAAACCAAATTATAATATGAACATGTATGAATATATCACCATGAATTAGACTTTAATGTATAATGTACCAATTTGAAAATAAAAATAGGTAGTAGAATACTGAAAACAGGTCATCATATTTTTTTTTTCTAAAATACTTCCTGGAATGATTGGAACTTGAAATAGTACTAGGAATCAGACTTTAAAGTGCAGTTTATTATCACCCTTTATTAGAGATAAGATAGATTGAGAGCTTGTTACTTGGTATTATTCTAACTTTCTGCTGAGGAACTGTGATGAGATACCATGAAACAGCTCTGAGTGTTATCAATGAATTGGAAAAGATAATAAAAGACTAACAACTTTTAATTACCAATTAAGGGCAAATTGACACCAGAGGGCTTCCTCTGCAGTGTAAAGATAATTCATCTCTTGTACCTGGAGGGCAGAGAAAATTGAGGATTAGGTCCAGGATTTAATTATAAAGGTCATGGAACTCCAAAAATTATTAGATTCTCAAACCTAGAAAGTGAGCTATATCAATGTCAGGACCTTAAATAGGAAGACCTGAGATTATGAAACATGGAATGAGCACATCTACATTTGAGCACTTGTAGATGTTGAATCCACATATTCTACTGAAACTTCTGGGCCTGTAGACATGGCCCATCCCATTTGTTAAAGACAGGCACTCTTACAATGCTTGAAGATGTGGTAGTGATCCTTAATTTTTGGAATAAGCATCCACTTCAGGACCCACTCCTTGATTCAGTAGGGCTAAAAAATTCAGTAGTTAGCATCAAACCAAGATGTGATCTGACTAGGCAGGTATTGTGTCTTTCGGATGTAAGTGGTTATTCTCCTAAGAAGCAAAATGTCCTAGCCCACGTGTGCTAGCAGAATCAAGAGTATATTAGGGTTCTCTAGTGGAACAGAATCAACAGGATGTATGATTATAAGAAGGGGATTTATTAGGTTGGTTTATACAATCAGAAGCTGAAAGGTACGCAATGGCCATCTGCAAGCTGGAGAATTGGAGGGAACTATAGTTACTCAGTCCAAGAGGCGGAAGCCTCTGTACAAGAGGGATTAACGATGATATCCCCCTCTTTAACTGAACGGTTTTGGAAACCTCCTGGAGAATCACTGGCAGAGTCTGCTTTGGAAAAGTGAAGGAGCAAGTGCCTGAAATCCTCAGGAGATCACAGCAGTAATCAAGAACTCATTCAAGAAGAATCAAGCTTTTACCTTCTGCTGTTTTCTTGTTCTTCCAACTTTTATTCCATCCAAGCCACCATCCTATTGAAGGGTGCTCTCCTCACTTCAATTTGCTATCCACATGCCAATCATTCCTCAAGGACACACCTAGAAGCCTCTTAATGCTTGGCATCTCTTAATCCAATCAAATTGACAGATTGACCATTAAAAGGAAACTGAAAGGTTAGAGGATGTCATGCTAAGAGAGAATGTAGTGTTATTATAGCAAAGGAAAAGCTTCTCTATCAATACCTATTAATATATGAACATGCTCCCATGATATGAGGTTTAGTCTGACAAGGACTTTGGGAGACCTTCATAGGTCTAAGAAGCTGAGAACCCTCTTGGAAATTTAGAGTAAAGGTAAGTAAAGCAGAAGTGACAAACTTTCACAAGAGATGGTGCAAAAAACTATCAAATGAGTCAAGCCATAGACAAACTAGAAAGAACAGGGTACATAATCTAGACAAGAACAAAGGAGGTCAAGAAGACAGTCCTGTTAGCAAGTAATGAAGAAAATCTTAGATAATGTGAAACCAGCATTGCTGAGTAATTCATTGGTGACTTTCCCCTACAAGGTAGGCTG
This sequence comes from Callospermophilus lateralis, assembly GCF_048772815.1. Lineage (NCBI taxonomy): Eukaryota > Metazoa > Chordata > Mammalia > Rodentia > Sciuridae > Callospermophilus > Callospermophilus lateralis. The sequence goes on from NC_135306.1 coordinate 143,308,641, forward strand.
ATGGTGGGAAATTCTTTCACAAGTATGAATTTCTTTTTTTTCTGTTTTTTTTTTTAATTTTTTTATTGGTTGTTCAAAACATTACAAAGCTCGCGACATATCATCTTTCATACATTTGACTCAAGTGGGTTATGAACTCCCATTTTTACCCCAAATACAAATTGCAGAATCACATCAGTTACACATTCACATATTTCCATAATGGCATATTAGTGACAGTTGTATTCTGCTACCTTTCCTATCCTCTATTATCCCCCCTCCCCTCCCATCTTCCCTCTCTCTACCTCATCTGTTGTTGTTCAATTCTCTCCCTTGTTCCCCTCCCTCTTTCCCCTCACAACCTCTTATATGTAATTTTGTGTAACGTTGAGGGTTTCCTACCTTTTCCATATGATTTACCTTCTCTCTCCCTTTCTCTCCCGCCACTCATCTCTGTTTAACGTTAATCTTTTCCTCATGCTCTTCCTCCCTGTTCTGTTCTTAGTTGCTCTCTTTATATCAAGGAAGACATTTGGCATTTTTTTTTAAGGATTGGCTAGCTTCGCTTAGCATAATCTGCTCTAATGCCATCCATTTCCCTGCAAATTCCATGATTTTGGCATTTTTTAGTGCTGCGTAATACTCCATTGTGTATAAATGCCACATTTTTTTAATCCATTCATCTATTGAAGGGCATCTAGGTTGGTTCCACAGTCTTGCTATTGTGAATTGTGCTGCTATGATCATTGATGTGGCAGTATCCCTATAGTACGCTCTTTTAAGATCCTCAGGGAATAGTCTGAGAAGGGCGATAGCTGGGTCAAATGGTGGATCCATTCCCAGCTTTCCCAGGAATCTCCATACTGCTTTCCAAATTGGCCTCACCAATTTGCAGTCCCACCAGCAATGTACAAGTGTACCCTTTTCCCCACATCCTCGCCAGCACTTATTGTTGTTTGACTGCCAATCTTACTGGAGTGAGATGGTATCTTAGGGTGATCTTGATTTGCATTTCTCTGACTGCTAGAGATGGTGAGCATTTTTTCATGTACTTGTTGATTGATTGTATGTCCTCCTCTGAGAATTTTCTGTTCAGGTTCTTGGCCCATTTGTTGATAGGATTATTTGTTATCTTATTGTTTAATTTTTTGAGTTCTTTGTATATTCTGGATATTAGGGCTCTATCTGAAGTGTGAGGGGTAAAAATTTGTTCCCAGGATATAGGCTCTCTATTTACCTCTCTTATTGTTTCTCTTGCTGAGAAAAATCTTTTTAGTTTGAGTAAGTCCCATTTGTTTATTCTTGTTATTAACTCTTGGGCTATGGGCATCCTATTAAGGAATTTGGAGCCCGACCCCACAGTATGTAGATCATAGCCAACTTTTTCTTCTATCAGACACAGTGTTTCTGATTTGATATCTAGCTCCTTGATCCATTTTGAGTTTACTTTTGTGCATGGCGAGAGAAAGGGATTCAGTTTCATTTTGTTGCATATGGATTTCCAGTTTTCCCAGCACCATTTGTTGAAGAAGCTATCCTTCCTCCATTGCATGCTTTTAGCTCCTTTACCCAAAGTTCTCTATAGGTTTAATGCGATGCCAATCAAAATCCCAACGGCATTTCTTGTAGAAATAGATAAAGCAATCATGAAATTCATATGGGAAAACAAAAGACCCAGAATAGCAAAAGCAATTCTAAGCAGGATATGTGAATCTGGAGGTATAGCGATACCAGATTTCAAACTGTACTACAGAACAATAGTAACAAAAACAGCATGGTACTGGTACCAAAACAGGCAGGTGGACCAATGCTACAGAGTAGAGGACACAGAGACCAATCCACAAAATTACAACTTTCTTATATTTGATAAAGTATGAATTTCTTAATAGTAATAGAGATAAAAGTATTCCCAAGTAATGAAGGCTAGATGATGGCACTTAAAAGCAAGAGAGTACATGTATCTCAGGTTACACTAAAGGCTGCATGGTAGATGAAAAATGAAAAATAATCTCTTGTGATCAGCTCACAGAATGGGAAAAATTCCAAAGTTTTTCCACAGATAAGGCATCTAATTAAGTGAGTTCAGTACAAAAAAGGACAACTGCTTCATTACAGCTGTGGTCACCCTTACAGATAGCAATGAGTGACTCTGTAAGTAAGGTTGATGTCAGTGTGCCTGCTTACTTGTTTTAAAAAGCCAATGGTCCAAGGTGAGGATGTGTATGGAGTCTTGAACGCTAGGGGATGGCTTTGTTGGTGGTTCAGGCAGGAGCATAAAAACTTTTTTAAAAAGAAGAGCTTTGACATAGAACATGAGAAAAGATACCATCAAGAATACTACAGAACTATTCCCAGATGGGAATAAATTCTTTATAAAGAAAGGGAATCCAAGCAGGAAAACCTAAAGAATGGAGTGGACAGTATGATCCACAATCCAGATTCCCCATAAAATCATCATTTTCCTGATCTTTCTGGATTGTTGGTTTCTGATGGTTGGAAGTCTAGGAATTTCTCTCTGCCCAGAAGAAACATTATGCACAAACTCGAGTTCCTTTCCTAGCAGCAACCTTCATCCAGTGGCTGGTCAACATGGGGTATACAAAGGTCCACCCACTTTGTTTTGATACAGTTACCATCTGAAGGGCCAGCCCAGCTCCCAAGCTCTTGTGGGATCAGCTGAGCCTCTGCTGCAACTCCATCCCAGTTTAACTCCTGTTCTTGTTCAGCCCTGCTCTTCTCCACCTTTCACAGATATTGTTTTGAAACATTATTTCCCCAATAATTCTCAGCACAGAAATCTCAGAACCTTAGCATCTATTTCCTGGGAAAACAGGTCTGTTTCCATTGTAACTTGCTACTATCAGTTTATTTCATTTTCCAGATATTAAATAACAAAGATTATTCTGGATTAGTAGGTGGTCTCAGTGTGATCACAAAGGTCCTTGCTGTAGGGAGGGAAGGAGGTCAAATATAGAAGGATATTTTTGAATGGATATAGAGATTTGAAGTGATTTTCTTGGAAAATGGAAGAAAGGGGTCATGCACCAATGAATACAGGTACCTTATGAATCAGGGGAAGATTAGGAAAAAGATTGTCCCCTGAAACCTTCAGAGACCATAGACCTGCTAAATTTTATTTCTTGTTCTAATGAATTCTATATGAGAGTTGAATATATTTTGACATATTATACATAGATGAAATATAACTTATTATTCTTCTGGTTATAAATGATGTAGAATTACATTTGTCATGTAATCTGTTTTGTTAACCTCTAAAGCTGTAAGAGAATAACTCTGTTCTGTTTTATTCCATTAAGTTTGGGGCAACTTAATACTGTAATGATATAACACTTGTACATATGGTAATAATTTAGCCTTTACTTGAAATTGATTTTATATATATATATATATATATATATATATATATATATATATATATATATATTTAACATATATATTAATACATAATATACATGATACCCAAAGGAATAACATATGACACATGAGATATATGTATATTTACATATGTGTGTATGTATATGATTAATATATATACCCAAAGTAATTGTGTGGTATCCAAGTAGAGAAAATGCATGTTATTACTAAGTGTTTCTTTTTTCAGTGCTTGAAATACTAAAAAGAAAAGAAGTAAAAAGACACAATATATAGTTCTTCTTTATGTTATTTAACTATTATATATCTATAGTATTTTTTCCAATTAATTAAAAGTATGGAAAATTATATTTTTATAATTGTGAAATTCACAATATCATATTTATGAATATTTGGAAAAACTGATGCTAAAAGAGACAAGAGTAGGCTTTATTATAATAGGCAAATTCTGGCTCAACAAGAAGATAAAACAGCTTCAAATCAGGGTTATCTCTGTTATTTCACCAGTCTGAGTCATTTTTCTCATCTGTATAACAAAAAAAAGTTTAAGCCAAAGATTGAGTGTTTTCTCTGATATGTGGAAGCACAATCACAAATATGGTGCAGGAGAGAATAGAAGTTCAGTGGATTAGACAAAGGGGAATGGAGTGAAAGGAGGAGAGATAAGAAAAAGGAAAGACAGTGGAATGAATCTGACACAATTTTCCTACGTACATATGTGAAAACATCACAGTGAATCCCACCATCAAGTATATCAACAAGAATGAAATCCTAACTATAATAAGGTATATTCCATGCTTATAAATTATATCAGGATGGATTCTACTGTCAAGTATAACTAAAAATGAACCAATAAATTTTAAAAAATACTTGGAGCATGCACACATTACCTAATCTAAATCTGACAACATCAGAGGTAATATGGCTTTCTAGGATTTACTGAAGAATAAACAAATATACATCATCTAGCACAATGCTTGAGACCAGATTGTGTTCAGTTAGTAGGAATTCCTACACATGTACATTCCCCACTGAGGAAAAATGAGCAGTTTTACTAAAAGAAGAAAAAGGAAAAGTGATCCATTTGTCCTGAGAGGCAAAAATGAAAGCAAAGTTCATATTTTCCCCAAAATGAGAAATAGCACCTATCCCCTGTGAAAATGAGGTGATCACAATCCAACTTAGAGAAATGAATATTGCAGTCTTTTTCTTGTGATGTTTTTCATTTCCATAGTTAATCAACACCTACTTATATTGAAGTTAAATTTCTGAATAACTTATTTTCTGTATGTACATATATATGATTGTGTAATTTTCCATGAAAACTACTAGTCTTTTCTGTTGAGTGAAAGGCAGCAAATTGAAAATATCACTTTGTGATTAGTGTTGCTTTTGTTCCTAGATGTGTATATTTAAGTGTCTCTATTTCTTCATTGATACTGTTTATTAAAATTTATTTTTCCATTTAAAACATAACTGATAAATACATAATTTGCTTACAGCTATATATCTCTTTAACAATACCCACTGATCTACTGTATTTTAAAAAAATGAAAATTATATTTTCTCTAACTTCAAAGCCATAGAACATGGAAACAATGCCAAGTCTCTCTAGTTATTATTTATAATTCAAGAATACTTTTATCAGATAAAAATTCATCTTTCTCAATAATAAACAATTCCACATCCCCAGCTCTACCTTATTTTGAAAACGCCGTGGATTGAAGTTCTATCCATGCACAGATTTCTTTAATTTAAGCATATCTTCCACATGGTGTTTATACATGGTATGGGACTCCCACTCATTTAAACTGAACCTCTAGAAGCAGGAAATTTTGATACATTAAATCAGAACTGTAACAAGAATACATGAGAGGTGGGAAATCATTCTGACAAATATCAAAGGTTCTTTTCTATTTAAAACCACTTAATGTGAAAAAGTGAGAGAGGCCATGTCATAGTCCAATGGCAGTGGGCAAAGATAAAAGAAGAGAGAAAAGGTGATTGAGAAGCAAAGTGAAATTATAAAGTGAATCAAAAGTGATTTTCTAGGTACGGTGCTTTGACTATGACTAAATGAAGAGTTGCAAATCCCTGATTTTTCCCCCCAAACCCAACCTTCCCCTGTAGACCCACGCTGTATCCAACTGGGAGTGGTACTATAGAAAATGATTAAACAGTTATAATGATAAGAACATCATGTGCCATTTATGAAGCACCACTTATGTCTACTGCAAATAAATGAATATCAATTATATTATTTTATCCCATAAAATAAGTGCAATGGTTTTATCATATAGTGCTTTTCTTCAAGTAAGTAAACTAAAGTAGATTGAAAGAGAGTGAGAAGTCATATATAATGTTTGAAATAAGTTGCAAACACATTACCCAAACTCCATCTCATTCTATTATATTAAATGTTTCCTAGCCTTTCATTTAGTATACATTGCAATATTAACCTTCCTATATTTTTATTTAAAAACTCATTCCAATATAAATGTTAAAAGATTTATATCAAAAATATAAAACACTTTCTGATGTCATCCAAAAAAAACATAGTTTTTGCTTTCATATACACTTTAATATAACCATAGTCATAGTGCAGATTCAATATTAATGTCAGTTTTTTTAACTAATACTCCTACCATAAGAGTTTGCCATTTATTTTCTATTATTGTTTGTTCTGAGATGCCCTTTCCAGTTACTTGTGGTTACCTGAAGCATCAAGGCATGAAGAAGATTGAGCTATTTAAAGATTATTTCAAACCCAGTTTTATTTATAGAAAGTCTAGTTTAGCTCCATGGAAAATTACTATGTTTTGGAGCCAGGTAGACATAGAAACTGACATTACAGTTATCAAAACTATTAATACTCAGCTAAGTAGAGACATGGATTCAGACGGAGCAGCACAGACAACACAAGTTGGAGGTTGGTGCACATCTCCCTTCCCAAGGCGTCTTACCTACTGGATGCCAGGCCTTGCCCGGTTCCTGTCAGTGTAATCTCTGGCATGGCCATTGGATATTGGGTGAAGTTATTATCAAAGAAAAAAAAACAGGAGATATTCACGGGTTGCTGTTGGTTTGCTTCATTGGTGTTGTGTGGTAGATTTGACTTTGGAGAGAAGTAGCATTAATGAGTTGACTTTGGACGATTGCCAACACTTACTTGACACCGAGGAGCACCAAGAAAGAAATGATGTTTTGGATGGGGATCATTGAGGAATAGTTCATGGACTAGGGCTCTGCTTTATGTAGGACATTTCTTCTCATAAAGAGTCTGTGATTGTGCTTGGCACATGATTTAGCTTATTACGTAGTTGATTATAAATATTATGAGATAGTGAACGTTTTGATGGTTCTAAAGATTCTTTAAATCAATACTTTATGTAAAGACTAAATTGGCTTTTCCATGAGACTGAAATGGAATACAAAATAGTTGCATAGGCCAATAGCATGATTTTATGAAAATAAAAACATCCTAAAATCTACATATCTGCTTATACAACAGTTATTGTTATTAGTTGGGGAATTTCATTGATACAAATAAATCATAGTAAAGTTTCAGAGCATTCTAAAATAAATACTAACTTTATCCTCCCTTGTATGTGATGTAACTTCACATTCTATAATGATTCTGAATTTGAGGATACTATAGTATTCGTGTATCAGATATTATGCCTTGGTATATGTAATAGAAAATATGGTAATGACACAAAGACAAAATGTGACCTCAGAAATCCTTTAACTCACTCTTCTTATTGACTTTTCAAATTTAGTTCAACAAAGATGAATTATAATGCTCAATATCACGCAGTGAATTAATGAGTTTAAACAGAAATTAATTTTTAAAAACTCATTAAAGTACTATGTGAACCTTACTAGAAGAATATAAAATAAGAACACTACATAGACCTAAACTCAAGGTATTTATGTTGTTTCTTATCACAATAAAAATTATTGATAAAGTCAATATATGCTATGAAATAAAGATTGGATAAATTGATGGAGGGTTTTAGAATTTGGGAGATTGGAAATATTGATTGAAACAAGTATAAATGATTTTGCATGTTAGTTATGCCAGGGCGTCTCAAATTTTAATGTGCATGTGAATTGTGTGGGGATTTTGTTTGAATTGCGGATTCTGATTCTAGAGGTCTGGGAATAGACCAAAGATTCTATATTTCTACCATGCTCCAAGGTAATGCTAAACTGATTCATGGACATACTTTGAATGTCAGAATTAGATGGCTTAAGCTTCTTACAAGTAATGGATATTTATGTAATATATTTTTATATGGGTTGCTCAGTGGAAAATTTGATTCTTCTTTTTGACAATATTTAAATGATCTACATTTCATAGACTGAGAAGTTATGTGAAGAAAGTCATAAAGTAGTATTGAAAGCAAAGAGCTCACATTTCTTAACTTTCTTGTGTTTTACCCACAAGACTAAATTATTTCTCAATTTCATGCTATGTGAATATTAACCCAAAGCACTAAATTTTCTTTGAATCTCTTGTTATGTTTTATTTAAAATTCTTTAGGTTATGTTTTATTTTAAAATTCTTTAGATATCCCATATCTTTATCTTTGTACCTCAGTCATATTCTAGCTCTTTGACATACACAAGTTAATAACTGCTTTTGTAGGCCTCACAATATTAAGTAAAGGATAATATTCCAGGAATTATGATCAATATCAAAGAAGACATACTAATATTACACATATAACTTGTCTATAAGATATATCAAATCCAGTTGGAAGAGTCAGATAAAAGGATATAAAACAAATGGTAAATAATTAAATCATATGTCACAATGCACAAAGCATATTGAACATGAAGTTAAAAGATTTAATCAGGCAAATTCTGACTCTAGATGGTTATTGAAAGTTAGATTAAATGGAGAGTTACCTAAATTCTCTGAGACTGTTTCCTTGTTGATAAAAAGGAGATAGTAATAACAATATTATAAAATTACTAAATGGATTATCTGTAAAACATATGCCTAAACACATAGTTCAAAGAGAGAAAGTATATAGAATGATTAAGGGCATGAATTTGGAAGCAGATTACCTCATTTATAGTGTTGTTCTGCTAATATCTGTGTAAGACCTCAGGGGAGTTATTTTATCTCTATTTAAATAAGTTTTCTAATTTAAAAATATTTATAGGCAGTAAGACAGGAAAAACCATTTTATCAATATGGATGGATAATAGATACAGGATAGTGTATTGAAATTCTCCAGAGAAACAGACCATATGAAATGAACGAGTGGAAAGATTACTTAAAACATTGCATCACATGATTGTGGCATCCAGAAAAATCCCACAATCTGCCAACTGCAAGATGGAGAATGAGGAAAGCAAGAAGTATAATTTAGTACAAGTACAAAAGTCTGTGAATGTCGGGTGCAGAGGGTATGTCAATCTGAGTCTGAAAGCCCCAAAAACCAGATCCCAGGAGTTTGAAGGTAACCATGACAGGCAGATTGACTGATAAAAAAACACACACAGTGTCTGGCACATAATATGAGTCATATGAAGGACTGATATCATGTTTCATGGAAAAAAATTTATTAGCTCTTTGCTCCTAACTTCTGTTGATTAAGAGCAAGAATAATATGGAGAAGAATAAAAGCAGAAAATGCCTTACTAATGACAAAGAACTTCAGATTCAAAAGACTTGCTGTAATTACAGCAAAATCATGCAGTTCATAAGTATATTTAAGATAAATAAGTTCTCACAGTATAGTAAGAGTACAATACCTAAGCAAATACAGGTTGCTCAGTGGTAAAGAGGTAAGTGTAAAATATTTCTTACAAATATTTTGTAAATATTTATATTTGTCAATATAAAATAAAACAAGGGGCACAGAAGGAGTTATGCCTCTAGGAAGCAGGGATTATCTCACATTAAAGTACATGACAACTATTTACAAAGTCCCTAATATGAATCATTCCCTATGATAAACTGGCTCTAGATACTACAAAAATAGGCTAGTCCATTTTAATCTAGAATGTGTATTCATAGAGATGTAAAGTTAATGTTGAGTTTTGAAGGACAAGTACTGCTCAGGTGAATGTACAAAACCTAATGGCTGCTTTATTTATTATTACTTATTATTCTCCATCTTTAATATTGGAGGATGCTCAAGGTCTTTCAGTGATGAAATAACAGGGCTCAGACCAGATGCAAGTTTCACCAACTTCTCACAGCCTTGCCCTCTGATTGGAGAGCTAAAGAGGAGAAAATGGAGCTGTGTTTCACCTGGACCACTGAGCGTGTTGGTACTTTAAACATTTAAATTCTTCACATCACTTAGAGTGAGAAAGGAATTTTAAAGTTATCTTAAAGGGTAGCAATTAGTTACACTTTATTTATTCATAGAGAATAAAACATCCTTCACAATTAATGTTTATGCAGTGTGTGAATATTGAACATGTGTTTTGGAATGGACTTATCTGAATTTATGTAAGTTATCTAGGAATGCAAGAGATATCTGAATTGCACAGGAAGTGCAGTCTCAGCCCAGCTAGAGTTTGTTTAGTAGCAAGTTACAAGGACTAATCTGTACTCTCCTGTAAACTTCTTTCTTCTCAAGTAATGCTTGGAACAAGCTTAGAAACTAGGCTTCCTGCTGGATGTTGAAGACGTGCCTGCTGTTTTTTCCCACTGAGTCATCAAGAGAGATTTGATTGATATTACATATGCATCAAGGAAATGTGTAGCAGCAAGGAACTTGATTGATCCTCTGATTTCTGACCAAACAGTGTGATTCATCTTTTTTTTCTTCTTCTACTCAGACGTGATTAAAATGGTTCTTACCACTAGAGAGCTAATCCATGGTATACCTGTTTTTTTGGAAATGTAGGTGGGTACAGATCTTTAGGATGAAATTATAGAGAATATTCTCATTTTACTCAAAATCTTACCTATATCAGTAATTAAAATTAGATAGAATAAATGAAGTTTAGAAAAAGTACATTTGGTTTTCAATCTGGGTTCTACTATTATGGACTGTTAAAAAGGCCCTTTTACCTCTCTGAGCCTCAGATGGCTAATCTGTAATATAAGGTCCAATTTCCTTTCAGAAATGGATGCTCAAATAGAAATAAAAATTTGAAAGTATTTAACAGAGGCTAGAAAATAGTATGTAGCTATTGTATATCAGTCCCTTTCTCCTCTTACTTGAAATGTATTCTGCTTAATTTTTTCTCTAATGTAAAAGAGTTATTGATATTCCTGCATTGGGAAAAGTACACATTTAAATTCTTCATTTTCTTAAATTCAGCTTTTACTGAGTACCCATTATTTTCAAGGCATTTTAAGGGGGAACAATACTGCTTTTAATTTTTTTAGAATGCAATTCCTTCAGGGAAGGTAGTGCAGGAGAAGAGTATGATTTCACAGAGTTTCATAAGCTCAGTGGATTAGGAGATGAGAGGCAGATAGCTCCATTCTATTGAGCAGGTAGGCCAAAAGCTAAAATGTCTTGCTCAAAGTAAAAATGATTATTTTCATTACCTTGATAATATAGGCTCTAAACTGAAGTGTCTATCTTTGCTTTTCTCATTTGATGAATCTCTGAATTTGGGCGTATTTGAATCACCTAATGTACTAAAAGTCACAAATCTTCTAGGCATAAATATCCTCAAGATATATACTATCTAGGAGACTAGAGCTGGGGCTCAGTGGTAGAGCACCTGCCTCACCTGTGAGGCACTGGGTTCAATCCTCAGCACTACATAAAAAATAAATAAAGAAATTGTGTCCCTCTACAACTAAAACAATATTTTAAAAAGATATATACTATCTAAATGCTGAGTAGACCACAGGTTACATGTTGCTTTTATGTAGGGTGGTGTTTTACAGTTACCATGTTGGTGATTAAGATACAAGAGAGGTTATACTATTTCTATATCAAGGGTTTTAACAAAAAACAAGAATATTTAAAATATGACTGTAGTTCACCCCTAAGATGTGTACTTTTCTCAATGCAGGAATATCAATAACTCTTTTTACATGAGAGAAAAAAAAAGCAGAATACATTTCAAGTAAGAGGAGAAAGGGACTAGTAAACAATAGCTACATATTATTTTCTAGCTCTGGCTCTTCTCAATTGAATAATTCTTACTATTTTACAGTACAAATTGACTATATATATATTATCTAGCAATCAAGAAAGATGATTTTGTTAATTTGAACCCACTTGTATGGACAGAGACATAAAAACTATCTAAAAGTTTCAATATTTCAGATAATAAAATTTTTAGGTTAACTATTTATATTCTACTTGGACTGATCATGAAATAAAGCAATATGAATCTAAGCCTAGTTTTCTAATACTCAATCTAGTACACAGAATTTTCTTATTCATTTCTCTAATAATTACTGAACTTTACTAAATGCCAGACACAGCTCTAAGTGTTGAGGATATAAAAGCAGAATGACCTAGCTTCTTTTCTTGAAGAGGTAACTGATCAATGAAAGACACAGATGGATACACTTGCAATGGAGTATATTAAGGTTGTAATGGATAAGCTGGAAGTAGAGTGAGGAGGATAAAAATAAGTGTGTTATACCAATTGTAGGAAGTAAAGAACAATGTGAGAGTATGTTGCAGGAATAATTGACCAGGTTTGGTGTGGACAAGAAATTTTTCCTGAGCCATTGGTTGCTCAGCTAAGACCAGAAGGACATTTAGAAAGAAGAGATTTTTGTTCAGGGAAAGTGAAAAGCATGACGATTGTGTGGAATAAAGAAAGTGTATGACAAAATAAAATAACTGAATGAAATGTAGTGTGATTAAACTGTGAAGGACAATGAGGAAGATAGGACATCTTAGTCAGATGATGTGAACTTACATTAAATATAATAAACTTTATTCTGAGATAAATTGGAAGTCATTGAAAGGTTATAAATTGACCTGGTCTAATTGTATTTTTTATTTAGTAGAGCTACTGTCTGCAGGGTTTATGACTGAGTTGGTTGGAACAGACAGAAAGCAAATTAGAATACTTCTGTATTAAAGTTACCCAGGGCCAGGGTAGTGAAAATACTGTAGAACATTCAAAAAAGAAACTTGATATGAAGGAAGATGTGAAGCAAAGTGGTGAGATGTGTCCAGATTTCTGGTTTAAACATGGATGTGGTTTAAGAGCCTCTCACCCTTATGAGAGGGAGCAGATTTGTAAAGACCAGCAATGTAATTCAGTTCAGTTACATATCAGCTTTAACCTTGTCCATGTTAGATCTCTTCTGAGCAAAACTGAGCAAGGATTATTTGCATGACCTGGTCAGCTGCTTTCCTCCCACAGAGAGTTGTCTACCTACCAGAGCTGTTGCAAATGTCTCCTCAATTTTCTCCCTCAACTCTGGATGAATTTCAAAAATTACCACTACTTATTCTGCCATCCCTTCCCACCTTTCTTTCCTTCCACTCCTCAGTTTCTTTTGCAAATTATTATTAATACATCCCAGCCAGATTTTTTTCTTTTCTCTGACCCAGCTGTAACTTTTCTCAAAATAATGCTTTTTTCCCCTAGACAGGAACAGAAATGGTTCTAGAATTAAAGTTCACAGAATTTATCTTCAAGGACTTTAAAGTCTCCAGTGAGAGTATGTGACTGTGGTTGATATGTGATTATGAAAATTCCAATTAGACAGTACTGAATGAAAGTTGGAAATAGTAGATGAGCAATGTCATTATGGATCCAGATCGTCTGTGCTTGCATTCATGGTTCTACTACAAAGGTGATTACCAGCACTTTAGAATAAACAAGGGCAGACTATAGGATTTAAGCCACTAGAATGAAAACAAAACCATTAACACCAGGATCAAATGAAATCAAACAGAGATGCCATGTCAAGTGCATTAAGGGGTTGGGAGGTATTTAATCAGGTTTGAGGAGACAATCATTTCACTGCTGTCTGTAGGTCAAAGAGATTCTCCCATACTTTAGCAAAACACTCATTTGTTCTGTTTAGAACCTGGCAAAGCAGATTTGTTGGGTAGTAAGTAGTTTAGAAATGTTGTTATTGGCTGAACTAAGATATCTAAGGTTGATTTTGCTTCTGAAATACAAAGTTCTAATAGAACTATATTGTTCAGATACATATGTGAAAAGCCTTAGCACTTCATTCCTCAAAATTCTTATTTTGTAAAGGTTATTACCTGGGCCAGGAAAATATTTGAGATTTTGACATATTTCTGAAGTATTTGGAACTCCTTCCGAAGAGCCAGGACTTTCATTTGAGATCAAATGCTCGCTAAGTCTAATTACTTGAGCTTTTTTCCTGAACTTCCTGGCAGTTTTACTTTCTACTCAGTGTTTGTTTTAGAGAAGACATATGTAGGGAGGTAGAAAAGGGAATGAGAGCAAGGGAAGATAGAAAAATTCAGAAATCAGAGTTTTGAAACTTTGTATATGCTCAAGAACAGCATCATGCATTTTCACACATTATGTTATTTGCATTTTCCAAAAATGCGTATGAGGTGTAAGCCCCCCTTTCCTGATCAACAGCACAGAGTCAAAGAACTGTCCTTCCAGATCACAGAACTGTTGAGCAGAAGTCCTAGATTGCGAAACTCCATTTGGCTTCAAGTAAGATATTGTTTGAGATACCAAAAATATGGAAGTACTGCACAAAGTAAGAATATTTTTTTAAAAATGGCCTAACACCAAAATAACTCATAGTAATTTATATATTAAGATGAAAATAGATATAGGTCTTTCTTTCTCTGATTTAAATGAGTGTTTTATAGTTTGAATGTATCCTCCAAATTTGTGTTGGAATCTTAATTCCCAGATTCATAGGAGGAGAACATTTGAAAGGAGGGCCTTTAGCAAGTAGGTAGGGTTGGATGAGGGCATGAAAGCGGGACCCTCATGATGAGACTAATGGCTTTATGATAGGAAGAGACCTCTGAGCTTCCATATTGCAGTTCTCTTACCATGAGATGCCCTCCATCATACTATGCAGCATGAAGGCCTAACCAGATGCCCACAGAATTCTCTGGGACTTCCCAGATCCAGGAATGTAAGAAAGAAACTTCTGATGCTTGTAAATTATGCCATCTTAAGATGTTGAAATTTTAAAATTCTCCCCTCCATCCGCCAGTCTTTCATACATGTGTAAAAATTAAGTTTCATATTCAAAACATATTTTTATTGATACAGTCAGACTCCATGGTTATTTAATGGTACCCCATATGCTCACTGTGTCCCTAAGACCCAAGTGTCATCAATATTAAGTGATGTCATCTAAGATTGTGGCTCACAAAGCAAAATATTTCAGTAAAATTTCATGTGGACATAGTCATTCACAAAATAGTCTATTAGATATTTATGTGCTAGGTAAAATGATAGGGTGAAAGAATAACCATTTTATAAAGCATTCCAGTTATACATATTTTAATGGTGGCCACACATGTGTTTATATAATGTCATCTACAAATATCCACCAAATTGGATACCCACACATGTATATCAGAATGAAACAGACTTTATTACTTTATTCATATGTATGACTGTATGACCAATGTGATACTACCACATGTACACCCTGAAAAATGAGAAATTACATCCCATTTATGTATGACATATCAAAGTGCATAAATATATTCTGTCATGTGTAACTAATTAAAACAAAAAAATTAAAAATTAGAAAAGAGAGCACTAACAAGAGTTTGAACCTGAAGTTGCTCTGTGTATATCTTCATTCGTTTCTCTTTTTGTTCTCAGTTTCTTATCTCTGAAGCACTCCCTGATTGACCTGCCTTCCTCTATCTCTTTAAGACTTCACCAAGCTCATTTTATTTTTAACATGTCACACGAGTGATTTTTCCAAAGTACACTCATCACATCTTCTTAAAGCTTTTAATATTTTGACTTGAGAAAAAAAAATTCTGAGTTCTTTTTTGTTCAGAGCCTTTTATAATCCAACTACTACTTACTTTTCATCCTCAAGTGAGGAATAGCAAATTTTTCAGATAACTTCTACTTTTGCAAGATGTTTTTTCAATGCATCAAAAATGTGAATGTGTCACTGGATTTGCTTATGCTCTTGCCTTTGTCTAGATCTGCTCTTCACTCCTCATTGTCCAGCTGGGAAACTTTCTCAATCTTGAAGATCAAGTACAAAATCATTGCTTTTCTATTGTTTGTCCCCCCACCCCTGGATTCCCCCAGATAGATGAAACTGTTCTCTTTGTTTCCAAAGCACTGCACACATACTTCTATTATAACACTTATCACACTCTTAACAAAAAGCTGTAATGCATGTTGTTTCACCCCAGTAAACTATGAGCTCATTTGTCTTTGTCTCATTCATCTTTGTGTTTTTACAGCCTAGCACAATTCTTGGTCTAGAGTAGATACATAATAAATGTTTGCTGAATTACTGAGTTAAATTTTGATCCATTGCTTTTTGCTGAAGCCTCCCATATAACTGTGACCTCTTGTTCTTTTGTGTGCATATAATGTGTCTATAGCCTAGTGGGGAGGTTGTGATTCCCCTGGTGAATATTTCACTGTCTAGTTACTATTCATAATAATCTTTTGATGACTCCTGTGGACTGGTTTCTTTTGTTTCTTTGTCCTCTTAATTTCTAAGGTCTTCTGTTTTTCTTCTGATGCTTGGTCTGTTTGCACCCATTTTTGTGATCAGCACTTTCCTCCACCATTTGCCTCTGCCACCACAACAGTTTTTTGGTTTGTTTGAGGTTTTTTTTTTTTTTTTTCTCCAGGTAATTTTTTCCCCATTTGCTGTATTTCCTTTTATACAACCATAAATGCAAATTCTACCTTTAAAAAAATTGTGGCTGAGGGAGAGAACTGGCTTCTTTATCCTGTCATTAATTGGCTTAGCAGATATTTTCATTTGAGTTCACTAAGCACATGACACTGAATCTTGTCCCATGATAGAACAAATCTGTCAGTTGTGGTCAAAACTTCAAAGTCTTTATTTTGCTGCATAATTAACATCTGTTCACAAATAACTCAAAAAATAAATTAACAGACATGAGGTCATTGATAAGAATCACACACATTTCTGATGATCTTTATAAGTGCCTTCACCAAGGCTACAACCGCAAACCTGCTAGGCAGATTTGTGGTAGTAGGAACCAACCTATGGCTAATTTCAGTCTGTAACATGAGATGCTAAAAAAAAAAAAAAAAAAAAAAAAAAAAAAAATTCAAGTACCAAGTACTCACAGCTACGTAAAGCTAAGACTTTCACTTAAGAGATTTTTGTTTTGTCTTTTTTTATCTGCACCTGAAGGCCCTTCAAGAATGTGCCTTATAAGTATGTCTTAATCATTAAGTTGATAATATTAGGGAATACTTCCAAGACATGTACAAATGGTGTATTAATTTGAACTGCCAACATAATTGTTGGGGTTCTCTAAGGTTTAGTGGCTACTTCCTCCTGTTTACTCCTTTGTTCAGCCATGTGAGACGTGACTTCTTCCCTCATTGTTATGTAGGCAGCTATTCTCCAACTGTAGGAGTTAGCAAAGACAAACATCTTCTTGGAAGTGTTCCAGGAATCCCCAAACTGGTAGGAAAAACCTCCTCCTGTATTAGTTATCGTGTGCTTATTTCCCTTGTAGAACTGACCTCACTGAGCTTTAGGTATTATTTGATCTATTTTTCTTTTCGATTTAAATGTTATGGATTTCTTCATCTCATATATTCTATCCTTCTTACCTATTCATATGGTTTGGATTCTAAATATTCCCTCAAATCCAATATGCTTAAGGTTGTGTTCCCATCCTTTGGGTTCTTGGGAGGTGGTGAGACCTAGTGGAAGGTAGATCATTGGTACCATGGCTCTAAAGGGAATACTGGGACCCAGCTTCATCCCCTCTCATTCCTGGACACAATGAGGTGAGCAGAGATCCTCCAATGCATTCTGACCTGAGGTACTGTGCTGCAATAGGCTCAAGTTTCCATGAACTGAAACTTCTGCAATCTTTCCTTCTTTAAGTTGCTCTCCTTAGGATTTTTTGTCATGGTAATTGAAGGCTGACTAACACACCTATCAATTCCCTTTTATCCTTCCTCCTCCCTTATTTTTGTCTCTTTATGCATTACACATTTCTGTTATGCGCTCAGGGCCAGGAATCATGAAGCAAGAAAGTGAATCGCTCAATACATAACTACAGTATAGATACATCAAATGATAGTTAGAATTAGTCAACAGAAAAAATATTATGAGAATAAAGTGAAATAATGCATAAAAAACATTCAAAAGGATTATTGCCATGTGTTTCCTGCCCAGAAAATGGCAGCTGTTATTGGATTTCTCAGATTACTCTTCATTTTGTAGTTGATCTTATTGAATACATTATCTAGCTACTGAGTTTTGAGAAGATTATATGGGTTTATTTAAATCACTTACCAAGTTCTCATTATGTGGTAAGTACACAACACATGATAGTTCTTGATACTGCAAATTGACCCTTGAAGAACAGGTAAAAATGAGACAGAAATCAGAGAGGGACTTTTTGCTATTCTTCGGTCATTGGCTCTATTCAAGGAAGCAGAAAACATTTATTTTAGGTTCTCTAAAGATGAGTTGAGGAGGTAAGAATCAAGATTTGATCCTGATTGAGCTTGGAAGTCTTGCTGTGTGGCAAGAATTTCTGGCAACAGTCTTAAATATTTGGTGATAAAACATCTGCACCTGTGGCACCTGTGTTATGGAAAAACATTTAGCACAAAGGGAAATAATGACAGGAAATACAAAGAAGTCTCAGCCCTGGATTACTGATTGCAGAAAAGATGTTAGACAATGAGGCTGGCATTGTATAATTTAGGTACTCTGTATGATCACACATTCTTGGATATGCTTTGTGTCATTTGTTTTAAGTATTTTTTGGTACTGGCTTATTTTGGGGGGTGCCTTAGGACCTCCATCACACTGGCCCTAGCTAACACCACTTTTTTCCCCTCAATTTTCCTTGGCTATCTGAGGACTGTTCCTGAACAGGGATTGACATATTTCTCAGATTTTATGTATATAGACTGAAATGAAAACTGCAGAATCAGCAACAACCTGTGACACAGTGGGTGACCCAGATCCCAGACCGACCTAAGTAGGATATACAAGGATCTTTGCAACCTGATGCAAACCTACCATTCCAGACACATTGCTGTCATTCAGCCTCATTTCCTATGTTGTCCTTGTGTAGTCTAATCAGTACTACCCCCAAAAACTTTATTGTCTCCATGACTTGGCACATGTTGATGTTTTCATCTCACTCATTAGCAATATTTTATCCTTCACTTGTGTCTTACTTGTTTTCTTAAAAAATCTTCGGGGTTTAATTGCTAAACACTTGAAATTTGAAGCCAGAAACAATTTGCTTTACTATTTATGACCTAATAAAATATAACTCATTAGTAGTAGCATATATATTAACAATAATACTATATGCTGAGTGTTCATTATTCTCTAAACTCAGAACTAAGATACTGACATGCATCAAATTATTTAATGTTCATTGAGTACTTATTGCGAACGTTGTATTATTATAGGTGCTGAGGTTATAGATTCTGTTGCTCCTCATAGAAACCTCATGAGAATGACCTTTTCTCATGCTGTATAGAGAGGGTATTTCCCAATGCCTGGTGCCTAGCACTCATTAAGTGGAAACTTTCTTATAATGAGAGTAGTATTCTTTCAGATGCCAACCTAGATGCCTTTTAACAGATGAATACATAAAGAAAATGTAGTATATATTCACAGTCGAGTACTACTAAGCAATAAAGAAGAATGAAATTATGGCATTTGCCAAAATGAATGATACTGGAGACTATTATACTCAGTGAAATAAGCCAGTCCGCAAAAGTCAAAGGTCAAATGATTTTGCTGATATGCAGAAGTTAATCCAAAATAAAGGAGAGATTATAAAAAAAGAAAGATGAGTAGACAATGAAGAATGAAGGGAAGAAAGGAAGGATGGGATAGGGAAAGACAGTCATCGAATATGACTTAACTTTCCTATGTACATATATGAATATTCTACAGAGAATCTCACCATGATGTATGTCCACAAGACACTAATTTAAAAAAAAAAAAGAAACTATCAATAGCAAAAATATCAGTAGAATAAAGGGAAAGCAGTGAGAGAGGAGAGGGGAGGAAAAGGAGAGGTATTGGGGACTAAATTAGAACAAATTATATTACGTGCTTTTATAATTATGTCAAAACAAATCCTACATAGAACTAAATAGAATCAAAAAGATTCAAATCTTTCCTTTTGTAAGGCCTGTCATCCTTAGATCACCAAGATCTCTATTTTACCTCTATAGCAATTTGTACATAGTAAATAAGATAGGACTGTGTTAGACTTTTGTCTCCTGTCATAGCTGGGCACTCTCAATTTGGGGCCTCGTTCACCTGTGACTCGCTAACAGTAGGGTCTCAAACTTGGCAAATTGATACTTTGGGATAGATAGGAATTTGTTGCATGTACATTACAGAGTTTTTAGCATGGTCCCTAATTCTACTCACAAAATGGCATTTGCAACATTTTAGTTGTGACAAAATTATGTCCAGACATTGTTATATGTAATCAGGGGAAGTGATCTGGAAAATCACCTTCAGTTGAGAAGGAATGTGGATCTTGACTTAGAAATGTGCTCAGATAAGAAAATAAAGAGCAAGGAGAAAAATAACAGAAGTCGTAAATAAGGGAGTAAAGCAAAAGCAAAAGCAAAAGGAAGGAGTTAAGGAAGGAGGTAAGGAAAGAGGCACAGGGAGTCAGCTAGTGTTCCTTAGGCCACAGGACTGCACTATGCCAAGGGTTTCAAGCATTTTACCTTCCAAAATCCCCACAACCAAGGAAGAGAGGAGCTCTGGTTACTAAGGCCTCAGAGGTGAGGAAGCTGCGGCATAGTGACACCTATTAGTGATTCGAATGCTTGTGACTATATGTGGGGTACCAATATTTGAACCCAAGGGAAGAGGGAGAGAAAAAGGTGGATTAAAGGAAGCAAAGGAAAACAAACAGCAGGGGAGATAAAAAGGTAGAAGGACAATATCTGCATAATTCCCTAGTTGCTTCTGGGGATAAAATTCCACCAGAGATGGTGCCATATGTAATATGGAAACTACAATGGGGTCTGGCTCTGAACCCTGGATATTTGAATGTAAAACAGAACAAACATTAGACTTGTACTAAATAGCTCCTGAACTTTAACATGTGCCTTTTAATAGAATGAAGATCTCACTGGGCTAAGGAAATGTGCCCACCTGGAACCCATGAAGGCCCCTTACAGACACTTTCTCTGGGTACTCGGGACTCAAGAATCCACATTCTAAATAGCCTAAAGATTTTCCCCATGGTATGCCTCTGAAAAGAAATACCTGTGTTGGACACATCCTAGACCCAACTGGCCACAGGATAGGTATGTATGGGTATGTGGATGGACCTTAGATGTGTGAGGAGATGGTCCCCAAAGTTCCCCTTAAGATGGATTGAGTCAAGTAGTAAAGAAGGTATAGAACTGCAGATGTTGGGACTTAAAAATGGGGAGTAGGAGGAAGCTCTTGTTTCAGTAGCACATTCAACTCAGAATTCCAAGAAGTGCTATAGTTATATATTCAAGTTAAGTTTTTCAGGTTATAAGATAGAATATCTCCTAATACATTTGTGTGACTTAAAACTTTTAAATATTTGGGCACATGATATGTGGACTTCCATTGATAACTTTTCCCAAGGTGCCATAGAGGGATTAAATACAAGTTTTAAGAAGGGAGAGAAGAGTTAACTATAAAACCAATGATTTTTTTTGGAATGTTTTTCTGGTAGCATTAAAGATATGGATATCCAAATCTATTAGGAAACTTTCTTTTTCCTAAAAAGATTATATTCTCTATTAATAATATCATAATTTTTGATAAGGATTATATTCTCTATTAATAATATCATAATAATTTGTTTTTTTTTATTGGTTGTTCAAAACCCTACAAAGCTCTTGACATATCATATTTCATACATTAGCATACATTAGCTTCAAGTGAGTTATGAACTCCCTTTTTTACCCCAAGTACAGATTGCAGAATCACATGGGTTACACATCCACATTTTTACATAATACCATAATAGTAACTGTTGTATTCTGCTACCTTTCCTATCCTCTACTATCCCCCCTCCCCTCCCCTCCCATCTTCTCTCTCTACCCCTTCTACTGTAATTCATTTCTCACCTTGTTTATTTTCCCATTCCACTTACAACCTCTTATATGTAATTTAGTATAACAATGAGGGTCTCCCTCCGTTTCCATGCAATTTCCCTTTTCTCTCCTTTTCCCTCCCACCTCATGTCTCTGTTTAATGTTAATCTTTTCTTCCTGCTCTTCCTCCCTGCTTTATTCTTAGTTGCTCTCATTATATCAAAGATGACATTTGGTATTTGTTTTTTAGGGATTGGCTAGCTTCACTAAGCATAATCTGCTCTAGTGCCATCCCTTTCCCTGCAAATTCCAAGATTTTGTCATTTTTTAGTGCTGCGTAATACTCCATGGTGTATAGATGCCACATTTTTTTAATCCATTCATCCATTGAAGGGCATATGGGTTGGTTCCACAATCTAGCTATTGTAAATTGTGCTGCTATGAACATCGATGTGGCAGTATCCCTGTAATACGCTCTTTTAAGGTCTTCAGGGAATAGTCCGAGAAGGGCAATAGCTGGGTCAAATGGTGGTTCCATTCCAAGCTTTCCCAGGAATCTCCATACTGCTTTCCAAATTGGCCGCACCAATTTGCAGCCCCACCAGCAATGTACAAGAGAACCCTTTTCCCCACATCCTCGCCAGCACTTGTTGTTGTTTGATTTCATAATGGCTGCCAATCTTACTGGAGTGAGATGGTATCTTAGGGTGGTTTTGATTTGCATTTCTCTGACTGCTAGAGATGATGAGCATTTTTTCATGTAGTTGTTGATTGATTGTATATCCTCCTCTGAGAAGTTTCTGTTCAGGTCCTTGGCCCATTTGTTGATTGGGTTATTTGTTATCTTATTGTCTAATTTTTTGAGTTCTTTGTATATTCTGGATATTAGGGCTCTATCTGATGTGTGAGGAGTAAATATTTGTTCCCATGATGTAGGCTCCCTATTTACTTCTCTTATTGTTTCTCTTGCTGTGAAAAAACTTTTTAGTTTAAGTAAGTCCCATTTGTTGATTCTTGCTATTAACTCTTGTGCTATGGGTGTCCTATTAAGGAATTTGGAGCCCGAGCCCACTATATGTAGATCGTAGCCAACTCTTTCTTCTATCAGACGCAGAGTCTCTGATTTGATATCAAGGTCTTTGATCCATTTTGAGTTAACTTTTGTGCATGGTGAGAGGAGGGGGTTCAGTTTCATTTTGTTGCATATGGATTTCCAGTTTTCCCAACACCATTTGTTGAAGATGCTATCCTTCCTCCATTGCATGTTTTTAGCCCCTTTATCAAATATAAGATAGTTGTAACTTTGTGGATTGGTCTCTGTGTCCTCTATTCTGTACCATTGGTCCACCCGCCTGTTTTGGTACCAGTACCATGCTGTCTTTGTTACTATTGCTCTGTAACATAGTTTGAAATCTGGTATCGCTATACCGCCTGATTCGCACTTCCTGCTTAGAATTGCTTTTGCTATTCTGGGTCTTTTATTTTTCCATATGAATTTCATGATTGCTTTATCTATTTCTACAAGCAATGCCTTTGGGATTTTGATTGGCATTACATTAAACCTATATAGAACTTTTGGTAATATCGCCATTTTGATGATGTTAGTTCTGCCTATCCATGAACAGGGTATATTTTTCCATCTTCTAAGATCTTCTTCTACTTCTCTCTTTAGGGTTCTGTAGTTTTCATTGTATAAATCTTTCACCTCTTTTGTTAGGTTGATTCCCAAGTATTTTATTTTTTTTGAGGATATTGTGAATGGAGTGGTTTTCCTCATTTCCATTTCAGAAGTTTTGTTGCTGATATACAGGAATGCCTTTGATTTATGCGTGTTGATTTTATATCCTGCTACTTTGCTGAATTCATTTATTAGTTCTAGTAGTTTTTTTGTAGACCCTTTTGGGTCTTCTAGGTATAAAATCATGTCATGCGCAAATAATGATAATTTAAGTTCTTCTTTTCCAATTTTTATGCCTTTAATTTCTTTTGTCTGTCTAATTGCTCTGGCCAGTGTTTCGAGAACTATATTGAATAGAAGTGGTGATAGAGGGCATCCCTGTCTTGTTCCAGATTTTAGAGGGAATGCCTTCAATTTTTCTCCATTCAGAATGATGCTAGCCTGAGGCTTAGCATAGATAGCTTTTACAATGTCGAGGTAATTTCCTGTTATCCCTAGTTTTTCTAATGTTTTGAACATAAAGGGATGCTGTATTTTGTCGAATGCTTTTTCTGGGTCTATCGAGATGATCATATGGTTCTTATCTTTAAGTCTATTGATGTGGTGAATAACATTTATTGATTTCCGTATATTGAACCATCCTTGCATCCCAGGGATGAATCCTATTTGATCATGGTGCACAATTTTTTTGATGTGCCTTTGTATCCGATTCGCCAGAATTTTATTGAGGATTTTTGCATCTAGGTTCATCAGGGATATTGGTCTGTAGTTTTCTTTCTTTGAGGTGTCTTTGTCTGGTTTTGGAATCAACGTGATGTTGGCCTCATAGAATGAATTTGGAAGAGCTCCCTCTTTTTCTATTTCCTGAAATAACTTGAAAAGTATTGGTATTAATTCTTCTTTAAAAGTTTTGTAAAACTCCGCTGTATACCCATCCGGTCCTGGGCTTTTCTTGGTGGGTAGTCTCTTGATTGCTTCTTCAATTTCCTCCATTGATATTGGTCTGTTCAAATTGTGTGTATCCTCCTGACTCAGTCTGGGCAAATCATATGTCTTAAGAAATTTATCGATGTCTTCACTATCTTCTATTTTATTGGAATATAGGTTTTCAAAATAATTTC
Organism: Callospermophilus lateralis; assembly: GCF_048772815.1. Taxonomy (NCBI): domain Eukaryota; kingdom Metazoa; phylum Chordata; class Mammalia; order Rodentia; family Sciuridae; genus Callospermophilus; species Callospermophilus lateralis. The sequence continues at coordinate 143,333,004 of NC_135306.1, forward strand.
TAATTGTCTTCTGTATTTCTGTAGCATCTGTTGTAATATTGCCCTTTTCATCCCGTATGTTAGTAATTTGAGTTCTCTCTCTTCTTCTCTTCGTTAGCATGGCTAAGGGTCTGTCAATCTTGTTTATTTTTTCGAAGAACCAACTTTTAGTTTTGTTGATTTTTTTCAATAGTTTCTTTTGTTTCAATTTCGTTGATTTCCGCTCTGATTTTAATTATTTCTTGCCTTCTGCTGCATTTGCTGTTGTTTTGTTCTTCCTTTTCTAGGGCTTTGAGATGAAGTGTGAGCTCATTTATTTGTTGGTTTTTCTTTTTTTTGAGGAATGACCTCCAGGCGATGAATTTCCCTCTTAAAACTGCTTTCATTGTGTCCCATAGATTCCGATAAGTTGTGTCTGTATTTTCATTTATCTCTAAGAATTTTTTGATTTCCTCCTTTATGTCTTCTGTAACCCATTGATCATTCAGTAACATATTGTTCATTTTCCATGTGATATAGGATTTTCCCATACTTCTTTTATCATTGATTTCCAGTTTCATTCCATTATGATCAGATAAAATGCATGGTATTATCTCCACCCCTTTATATTTACTGAGGTTTGCCCTATGGCATAATATATGGTCTATTTTTGAGAAGGATCCATGTGCTGCTGAGAAAAAAGTATATCCACTTGATGATGGTTGATATATTCTATATACGTCAGTTAAGTCTAGGTTATTGATTGTGTTATTTAGATCTATAGTTTCTTTATTCAACTTTTGTTTTTAGGATCTGTCCAATGGTGAGAGAGGTGTGTTGAAGTCACCCATAATTATTATATTGTGGTCTATTTGATTCTTGAACTTGAGGAGAATTTGTTTTATGAACGTCGCAGCACCATTATTTGGTGCATAAATATTGATAATTGTTATGTCTTGTTGGTGAATAGTTCCTTTTAACAGTATATAATGGCCTTCCTTATCCCTTTGGATTAACTTAGTCTTGAAGTCGATTTTGTTCGATATGAGGATGGCCACACCTGTTTGTTTGCGAGGACCGTGTGCATGGTATATTTTTTCCCAACCTTTCACCTTCAGCCTGTGTATGTCTTTTCCTGTCAGATGTGTCTCCTGGAGGCAGCATATTGTTGGATTTGTTTTTTTAATCCATGTTACCAGTCTATGTCGCTTTATTGGAGAGTTTAAACCATTAATGTTTAGAGTTACTATTGCTATATGGTTTGTACTTCCATCCATGTTTGATTATTTGTCTCTCTCTCTTTTTTTTTTTTTAAATTTAGTTTATTTCTCCATGATTAGCTTTCCCCCCTCCGTCAGTCTTTACTGGGGCACTTCCCACTGTTGGCTTTGGTTATTGTTTCTCATTTCTTCCTCGTGTAGTGTTTTGCTCAAGATATTTTGCAATGCTGGTTTTCTGGCTGCAAATTCTTTTAGCTTTTGTTTATCATGAAAGATTTTTATTTCGTTGTCGTACCTGAAGCTTAATTTTGCTGGATACAGAATTCTTGGTTGGCATCCATTGTCTTTCAGTGTTTGAAATACGTTGTTCCAGGATCTTCTCACTTTCAGTGTCTGTGATGAAAAATCCGCTGTTAACCTTATTGGTTTACCCCTGAATGTAATCTGCCTCCTTTCTCTTGTATCTTTTAATATTTTCTCTTTGTTCTGTATATTGGATATCTTCATAACAATGTGTCTTGGCGTTGGTCTACATTGATTTTGTATGCTCGGTGTTCTGTATCCATCTACAATTTGTATATCTGTTTCCTTTTTTATTTCTGGAAAGTTTTCTGTAATTATTTCATGTAGTAGATTACACATTCCCTTGGTTTGAATCTCTGTGCCTTCCTCTATCCCGATCACTCTTAAATTTGGTTTTTTAATGTTATCACATATCTCTTGGATGCTTCTCTCGTGATTTTTAACCAGCCTATCAGAGTTGGCTAGACTCTTTTCAAGATGATATATTTTGTCTTCATTATCTGACGTTCTGGCTTCTACTTGCTCCACTCTGTTAGTGATACTCTCATTTGAGTTTTTAATTTGGTTTATAAGTTCCTTCATTTCTAAGATTATTGTCTGATTCTTTTTTATAATCTCTATCTCCTGATAAAGATGCTTAACTTCTTCTTTTATCTGTTTTTGTAATTCGTTCTCAATGTGTTCTTTTGCTGCTTGAATTTGCTGTCTCATATCCTCTTTAAGGTTCCATTCCATCTGTCTAAGGTATTCCTTGAGGTCTTTATATGACCATTTTTCTGATGAATCTATATTCTCCTGGATATTTAGGCCTTCCTGCATTGTTTGTACTCCTTTCCTTCCTTGCTTTTTCATATTGCTTCTTGTTCTGTTTGACTACTTAGTTGTTGATTACTCCTATAAATTTATTTGCTGCTTGGGAGGAAAGGTATTATAGGGGGAGGGAATAAGTCACCAAAGAGAATGAGAGTAAGCAGGCAGAATTCAAGGAAGGGGGAATATGAGAATTGAAAATAAATGCAAAGACAGAAGAAAAGAAGAGAGAGAGAAAGGAAACAGAAAATTAAAAAGAATTAAAAAGAAATCATAATCGCATAATAAAAATGAAAATTAGTATTAAAAAATAAAATAAAATGAATTAAAAAAATTTGGGGAAAACAACAACAAAAACAAAACAAAACCAATAAAAAGAAAAAAAAAAAGAAAAAATTTTTAATACATGCAGTCTTTTAGACTCATCAATTCAGATTGTTAACTACAATTCTGGTATGAGAGAGATCATCCATAGTGTGAATAAAACAGGAGACCAGAGGGGGAAAAAAAAAAAAAAAAATACATGCAGTCTTAGAGTTCGATTCACTATTCTTCCAGTAGGTGGAGCTGTGCCCACCGGGCCACGCTTCTCCTCTCAGTAGGCGGGAGCCAATTGCTGTGCAGCAGCTCTTCCTCCTGGACTGGACGGGTCTCTAATCCTGAGTGCACCGGTGATGCTCACCACAATATTGGCTACACACCAAGTCTGCTGTTCCTGTGAGCCCTGTTTTCAAGAACGCCTGGGCACATTCTCCCTGTTTGCCATTCCCTTGGACCCTAAGTTTGTAGAGCTTGGGGCTGAGAACCCCCAGCGAATTTGCTTGCCCTCTGGTAGCCACGCCCCTGGAAGCTGGTGCAAGAGACCTCAGTTGTCAGCACTGGTGATAGCGGTAGCCGGAATTCCGTGCCTCGGGTCCTGCGCCACTCCTGATTCCCCCGTGCAAGAGCCGGGCGGGCGGGGCCTTTAGCAGCGCCCGGCAGGCGGGGACTGTCCACACGAGCGCGGGGTTGGGGGTTGGGGTGGTTGTTTCCAGTGCCAAACCGCCAAAGGCGGCTCACAGAGCTGGGAAGGCAGGACCCAGCCTTCCGTATGCTCGCTGCAATGTGTGAGCAGTGGTTTTTCGGCTGAGCCGGCGGGACTGCGCCCCCCGCGGGAGCTGTTCACACGGGCGGGGCAGGGGTGGGGGGGTGGGGGTCGTTGTTCACAGCGCCGAGCCGGCCGGGGGGAGGGGGTGGTTGGAGGGGGTGGTCGTTTGCAGCGCCGAACCGCCTCTGCGCTAGGCCGGCTGGGGCCCAAGCAGGCTGTGGCCGTTTGTAAGTACGCTGCAAAGTGTGGGCAGCAGCGGGAGTTCGGCGTTGGCCGTGAGTTCCTGCTGAGTTTCACTCGCTGAGATTCACTCGTCTGGAACAAAGTGACCCCTCTAATAGACTTACTAATTCCCGGCAGGTCTCCTTTCAGCGGAATTTTGCTAGAAGTCCCTCAGCAGGCCGCATGCAGGTGAATTAATGGACCGCTCTGCTCCCGTTACTGCGGAGGCATTGAAAGTGCTGCCTCCTTGCCGGCAGCCATATTGGGTCCCGCCATATCATAATAATTTGATGATCATAAAAATAATCTGCCTTTAGAAAAAGATAAAAATAAAGATTTGGTTACATTTTTCTAATTATCTTTGATCAAGCAACATTTCTCTGGTCCTTATTTTTCTTATCTCTGAATTATATATGGTAACATGCACCTTTGCAGCAGTTCTAAAAAACGGAGATCATGCACAGTGAGGTCCAAAGAGGAGCATGTCATGTCCTGGGTTCTCTGGGAATGTCAGCTGTGACTTCTGGTTTCCATCCCTCTTTGCAGTGAACTCCTGTAGCTTTAATGGTATCAAATGAGTTTTCCAAAACCACTCAAAATAGAATGAGGTAAGGTTACTATGAGTGAATATTAATAAAGATGTAAATAATCATAGCAGATAATTTTCAGAGAGGACATTATATATCAGAAACACATCAGCTAATTCTAAAAAGAGACTAACTTTATTGACATGAACCTCCCATTATAAGGTATCTTTGCTTATTTGAAGTAAGAAAAAAATTGCTGAGCAGCTTATAAACAACATAAATTTATTTCTCACAGTTCTGGGGAGTAGGTTATCCAAGATCAAGATACTGGTGCATATATTGTCTGGTACAGGTACTTTTTGGGTTTGCAGATGACCATCTTTCCATTGTGTACTCCCATGGCTGAAAGAAAGAGAGAAAACCAACTTTCTCTTATTTTTATATACAGGTATTAATATCATTCATGAGGGTTCCACCTTCACAACCAAATTACATTCCACAGACTGTTTCTTAATACTTTGCCTTTGGGGATTAGGATTTCAACATATGAATTTATGAGAGTGAGGACAGAAACATTTAGTCCACATTTATTATTTTATGTTCACAATCACCCAGTTAAATCAAGTTTTAAATATGCAGATAGAGCATGGTAAAGAAGAACTTTATTCTAGGTTGGCTAATTTTAAAGCAGATGCATTTTCTATAAAATCATAATATTCTTCACCAATAGTTATTGCTTATACATTTATGGCCTTTTATCACTTTGAAAACCTAGCATAAGCAGAGAGGGAGGGATGGAGAGGCAGAAGTGTGACTGGGATAATCTACGTGAGTATAAAATAAAGTGCAATAAAGTAATGGAAATGGGATTTAAACTCAAGTCCCTCCTATGGCCTTATCACTATAAGACAAGGGACATTGACACAAGCTTTTATTTTACTGAAAATTGAATGGTGTGTACTTAAAACATAAACTTTTACTTTTCATCATTGGTCCCTCTTTACTAAAGCATCAGAGAAAATATTGGTCTGCACCATCCCTGACAGCTGGAGAAAAAGAAAGAGAAGATGGATACCTTGAGAGTTTGCATTAATAAAGGTGCAATTATACTAGGCATGAAGAAAAGACATGCAGAGCAGATTTCTGTATTTAAATGAATTGTTTTGTGATGCAAATTAGCACACTCTGCACTAATGAAGTGAATTCTTTAACTGCTTGAGTCATTTCTGGTTATCATTAAACCATAGAAACCCCATGAAAAGAATTTACAACAGAAGATGGTGAATAAAACAAGGTGATGAATAAAACAAGCCATTATAAGTTCACCAAATTGATGCAATTCAGCTTCTGAAAAGTAAACTTGTTGTTCAGTTTTCAGAGTTTATATTGTAAAATGAAAATAAAGGAAATGGACTTGGCCTGTGAAGAAATGACTAACAAGTAATGCTCTGAAGTACACTGAAGTCAATTACTAGTAAAAAGCCTTTAAATTTGTATAAGCATCCACTCCACAATAATTCAATGAGTGTCATCGTTGTGTAACACACTAGGGCCAGCACTTCAGATACAACCGAAGATCATGGAGAATCTTACTTCAAGGACTATGACAGGGCCAGCCATATTTTTACAATTACTGATGAAAAGAAGTGTGTCCATAGGTGAAGATATATCTACCTGCTTGGGAGTGAAGTAGGCTTTAAATTATGGGTGAAGCCTGTGGTATTGGACCCTGTGTGAGACTTCAGTGTACCAGGATCCTGGACACAAGGTTGTGATTAACCAGGAAGAAACAAGGTCAACCGAGTGTTGCCAAAGAGAAAAGTTAAGTCAGGGGTAGGAGACAAAGTATGGAAGATAAGTCCCCTCTACAGTTAAACATGAATGTTGTATTATAGTTTTATTTTCTTACTGAAAGACTCGGGAGACCATCAAGATATGCAGCCAGGGAGAACTAAATCAATCTTGCTTTTTAGAAAGTTTACTATTCCCTAAGGATAGGCTAAGTGGATCTGTGACTTGGAGGACAAAAGGTTACAGGTGGCTATCCTGACTGTGTTGTAAAAGATAATGAATGTATACACACTATCAGAACTTAGTAGTAATAATGGAAAAAGATGGAAGGAGGCATTATATTTTGCATCAGCAGATAGCTGGTATTACAGTGAAATGGGAATGCTGTGAGAAAGTTGCTCATACTCTGTTAAGCACCTCAAGGCCTCATGTTTCTGATGCTTCACACAGAGAATGTAAGGGAGTCGAATAATCATCTTCACCCATCTTAGACTTAGGTAGGATTATCAGATGGGCCTAGGAGATGAGATTAATTCATGGAAGATTAACAAAGGAGAAGCAAATGAGTTTTATTAATTTTCTGTGTGAATGGGGAACCTTCCCAGGAGAATAGAGATTTAAAGAATGGTCAACGCAAGAGCCTTTTATGCTTGCCTTTTAGACAAAGAATAATAAATATGTGAAGAAATGAGAGGATGAAAGGATGTTAGGACTAGGGGCAATCAAGAGAGGAGTCATTAGGAGATGCATAGAATATCTACAGCTAGATAAGGGTTATGTCAGTGAGTTAATTTTTTCAGGTCCACTTATTGTAGCACTGATCTTCAGTCTCTGGTAAGGTTTATAACATTGCTTTGGTTTGGGAAAGACTTTTATGTGTAGAAAAATGCAATTCAAATAGTTCCTTATACAGCTACATTTCTTGAGGTGTTTTCAGCTAAAAATGATACACCAACTCAGTGTATTTTGGGTTGCATGTCCTTAACTTTTTCAAGAAGTTCAAAGACATAATTCCATCCTACCAAGTAAAAAGGTGACCAGACTAAAAAATCTAAAAGAATTTCTTAGATACATAAGATAAGGGAGAGCACAGAGGAAATTGTACCCCTCTTGATTGGAAAGATAAACTGGTAAATACCAGGAGTCACCGCTTATAGAACACACTTATAAGTCAATTTCCAGCTTTAAGCAGTTTTGGGATAGGAACCAGCAAGCTATAATTGACCAATTGCTAGAGGCTCTGTGGTAATGTCTGTCAGTCACACACTCCACGTGGACCAAGTCATAGGGGCACCCTGAAGCTCAACCACGTTTGCTTAATAAATATCAGAGAAAAATCATCTTTAAATATAGGGAAGGGAAAAAAAGCCATTTTGAAACATACCCAATCATGCTGTTCTTAACAAAGTCTAACCTCAGAAAAAATTAACCAGAATTTAACCTCCTAGGCCTACCTGACCAAGAGGAATGGAAACATCCAACTAGATCTAGGTGTCACATTTTATATGCTAGAAATAAAATATACAAGATAATTTAGCTTTCAATATAGGAGAAGGGAAATAGCCAACTCTAGCCCACTCTACCTATTCTGTTCCACATAAAGTTGGGTGGAGAAACTGAAGAGCACTTATGAAGTTTACAGTGCAGAGGCCTATTCTAAATAAAATACTGAGACCAAAATATAGAACAAGAAAACACTGACTTTTTTCCCTGCACCTCTCAGGTCATTTTTATAGGCCTATGTGCATCAACACTTATCACCTAGTATGTAATTTCTGGAAAGTTACCAAGAAAAAATTACAAATCGTGTTGAAAGGAAATAGTATTTGAGGGGCAAATCAAACATTAGAATTAGACATGCAGGAATTTTAGAATTATCGGACTGAAAATTTAAGACAACAATGATAAATAGGCTAAGGACCCTGATAGATGAAGTAGAGATCAAGCAGAACAGATGAGCAAAGTAACGGGAGTGATGAAAATCCTATGAAACTATCCTAAAATACTGGTGGAGATCAAAAACACTGTAAAAGAATGATGAATGCCTTTGATGGGCTGTCATGCAGCGCTGTCACCCAGAAAACAAACTTGAGGGCCCAGCAGGTGGAAGAAGATGTAAGATGAAGATAGAATAGTAGACAGGCTTTATTTGGAAGTGGCGGCAAACCTCTAACATCAGCAGCGTCTGTAGTTCCCAGTCAGTTCCATTTGGCCCCCATTTAGTCCATGTCTTTTCCAAAGGTCCTTTTTTTATTTGAAGCTAAAGAAGGCACACTGCCAACAGTTTACGTCAGTGGGCACATGCTCACAAGCAAATGTTTATGACCTTGAGCACATGTACTAAATCAGAATGTTTCTCACCTTGACTATACATTAACCATAACAAAAAAAGAATCATGGCCTTGGCTATAAACTAAACACATAACATAAAACATAGCCTGCTTGAAGCCTTGGTGAGAGAGCTGAAGTACAGCTATTTTGGGGCCTGTCCTACATGAGCCAATTAGTAGAATGGACACGACTGAAGAGAGATTGTCTAAGCTGCTCAAGGACATATCAATTAAAGCATTGAAAACTGAAAAAGAAAAAAAATACTGAAAAGAAGAATATTTAAGGACTCTGGAATTATTTTTACATATATTAAAATGTCATCGGCAAATGATTTTCTTTACAATTTGGATGACTTTTATTTTTCCTTCTCTGATTGCTATTGCTAGTACTTCTATCTGCATTTTGAAAAAAAGGGATAAAAATGCTTTGAACTGAATTTTAGTAGAAAAGCTTTTAGTCATTTCCTCATTGAGTATAATGATAGCTGCATATTTTATGTAACTGGATTTTATTATGCTGAGGGATTTTCCTAATATACCTCAACTGTTTAGAATTTTTGTTAGGAATTGATGTTGAATATGTTTCCACATCAATTGAGATGATCAGGTACAATTTATCTATCAGCAAAGGTATGATCTATGAAAGAAGAAATTGATAAAAGAGGCTACATTAAAGCTTAAGACTTCTGCTTTGTAAATATCAAGAAATGAGGATATAAGCCACAGACTGGGAGGAAATATGTGTAAAAGACATTTGATAAAGATTTGTTTCCCCAAATACTCAAAGAATTTTTAAAACCCAGCAAAAAGCAAACTACCCAATTAAAAAATGAGCCAAAGATCTTTATAGCCACTTCACCAAATAAAATATACAAATGCCAAATTATCATATGAAAAGATGCTTCTCATCACATATTATTAGGAAAATGAAAATTAAAACAGAAAGGAGATACTACACAATGCCTACAAGAATTCTAAAAATTCAAAACACTGAAAATGTTAAATGTTGGTGAGGATGTGGAGCAACAAGAACTTTCATATATTACTGGTGGGTTTGCAAAATGATACAGCTCCTTTCAAAGAGTTTTGTGGTTTCTTAAAAAGCTTGACATATATTCCAGCAATCTTACTCCTTAGTATTTACCCAAAGAGATTGAAAGCATATTTTCACACAGAAGTGTCCACATAGATGTTTATAACATCTTTATTCATAATTTCAAGAACTTGGAAGCAACCTATATATCCTTCAGTTGGTAATGGATAAATAAACCATAATGGATAAATAAACCTTACATGTAGACTATTGAATATCATTTAGTGATAAAAATATGCAATTTATTGTGCAATAAAATCACATGCTGAAACTTTGAATTCATATTACTGAGAAAAAGAAGCCAATCTGAATTGGCAATATACTTGATGATTCTAACTATATAACATTTTGAAAAAGCCAAAACTAAAGACAGTAAAGATCATTAGTTGCCAGGAATTGAAAGTGGTGGCAGTTAAATGAATGATGTGGAGAAAAAAAAAAGAAAAAATTAGGGCAATGGAAACACTCTATATCATGCTCTGATGGTGGATATTTATTATTTTACCATTGTCCAAGCCCATAGAATGCACAACTCCAAGTGAGAACTCTAATATGAAGTATGGCGTTTGAGTGATTATTACATGTCCATGTAGATTTATCAATTGTAGCCAATGTACCACTCTGGTTGGAATGGAGATAATGAGGGAGGTTATGCATGTATGGAGATAGAATGTACCTTCAAAATCTCTGAACTTTTCCTCTCAATTTTTCTGTGACTGTAAAACTGTTCTTTAAATTTTTTTATGCTCCTCAAACCAGGAATATCTTACAATACCTCAGATACATAAATTAATAGTAAAATGCCAACCATCAGTTTTTAGCATGTGAAACGGTTTGACTTTTAGGTCTACAGGCTGTGTAGTCCTTCACCATCCCTAAGTTTCTCTGCTCCTAATTTGTATTATTATCTGTTTTAAAGCTCTCCAGAGACACAAAGTAACAGAATCATGAGGATGAATGAACACATAGTGTACTAGGCTTTTTTTTTTTGCTATGACAAAATACCTGATAAACATAACTGAAAGGATGACATATTTATTTTGGCTCATGATTTCAGAGGTTTTAGTTAATAGTCGGTTGGCTCCATTACTATGGGTCTGTAGTAAGGCAGAGAATCCTGTTGACTAGAGCATCACTTAGCACAGTTAGTCACATTATGGTGGCCTAAAAGAACAGAGAAAAAGATTTCTTTCCAAGAAACTTGTTGTCAAAGTAAGAGAATATCCCTTCTCTATTGCCAAAAGATTTCACTTATTTCAGAAATTCTGATGCAGGAAGACTGAAGGATAGTGAAGAATAAAAACATGAAGTTCAACAGAACCAGCAACAACTTCAAAGGTAATCCTTTTATAGGAATGAATTTGGTTATATGATTAGTTTTCACACCTGAGAATTCGAACTGAGGAGCTACACTGTTTTGGTGCTTCTATCATTTTGCTATTAAATAATAATTTCCAGTTGTGAATAATTTAAAATTGAAGATAGAGGATTATGATAACTGACATGTGGATTATTTTTCAAAATTTCTTAGAAATTATGATGCCTGAAAAACACAAAGTATCTTTTGCCTCCCAATCTTCCTGTTTTATAATAAAGATATACATTGTTCCTGAATTTCAGAAGCTCATTTTCTCAGGTTTAAATTATGAATTGGTGCTGTGAACAGGAAACTTGTTCATAATGGAAAGTTGAAGCACAGTTCTCTCCTCACACTTTCTAATGGCATAGCTCGCTCTCACACCTGGGCACCATTGTTCACAGAGACCTATCAGTTTTATCCCAATTTGATTAGAAACTGGAAACTCCCAAGTAGCTACATGATTTCCTCCAATTATAACAACTAATTTGACATTTATACTTGCAAGATTCAAGTAAAGGCTCATGATATTCCTTAGGAAAGAAAATATCTTGTGAAATTCTGACATATTTGAAAAAATGTTGCTATAAGAGAATGAAATATTCTCTTAGATGGATGGAATTTTGGAGCAGAAGGAAATATTTTAGTCACCTTTTTTGCTGCTTTTACCAAAAGACCTGACAAGAAAAATTAGTGAAGGGAAAATAGAAAAGTTTATTAGAGAGCTCACGGTTTCAGTTCAAAGACATTAGGTTTCATTCCTCAGGGATCAAGGTGATGCTAAACATCATGGAAGAAGGGTGAGATGGAGGAAAGCAGCTTAAGACATCACATTAGAAAGGAGGAAGATTGAGAAGACATTCTGCTCAACATTCTGTTCAATATATAAACCCCAAAGGCATAACCCCCAGGGACCCACACCCTCCAGTGATACCCTACCTGCCTACAGTTAGCACTTAGTTAATCCCTATCAGAGTTAAGGTTGTCAGAACCCAATAATTTCACTTTTAAACCTTTTTGCATTGTCTCACATAGGTGCTTTTGGGGAATACCTAATATCTACACCATAATAGGGAATGTAGTTTAATCTCATGTTCTTGGATTTATGGAAATGCAAGATCAGGGAAGCCCACAATTTTGAAAAGGTTTCTAGGGTGATACCTGGTGGTAGGAAAGATATCATCCTGTCCTCTCCTAGTCTCAATGACTATACTTCTTTGTTGTCTCCCCTATTTTTCTGACAGTCTCTTCAGAAACTCTTAGGTGTAACTGGGTCAGTTTAAAGTAAAGTTTGGTGGTTTTGTCACATGTTTTTTTGGGTTATCATACCATGCACTTAGCATGTTATATAAGTTATCTATGTATCTGATTCAGTGTTAAAATAGTAGTTCAAAAAACAACAACAGTAATAATAAAATTATAGGTATTTTCAGCAGAAAAGTATTTAATACAGAAAGGAAAAAGGTAGTTACCTAATCATTAGATGAGGAATGTTAGCAGTATTCTGAGACCACCCCCAGGCCCTGAGGTAGAGAATGTACCACAGGAGCTATGATTCAGAGCTATGATTCTGCAAATGGGTAGGAAAATGGAAATACTGGAAGTCAGAGAGGCTTCCACCGCCAGCAACTTCTCAATACCCATCTCATGACCTTGCATGTCAACAGCCATCCCAGTGGCAAGAATTCATGTTACCATTTTTCATTTTAAATCTCATGCAAGTGCCACTATGTCCTGGAATCTAATTTGTATATGGAACCCAGATGCAAAGAATATGGGGGCTGTCATTGTTACTTACACCCTTCAATTTGGAGTTGAAACATTATCTGTCCCATCATGCATATAGAACATCTTACGTTCATTTTTATATCAATATGTCTATCATACTGTTCAGGATAGTGATCCCTTAATTTGTAAATGCTAATTGAATTGAATCAGTTTATTTCCCTTTTGTTTCCATACTCAGTCACCACACTATGATGAGTTCGTGTACAAAATGCTTTTTTTTTTCAAATATATTTTTAGTTATACATGGGCATAATATCTTTATTTTGTTTGTTTATTTTTATGTGGTGCTGAGGATCGAACCCAGGGTCCCGCATGTACGAGGCGAGTGCTCTACCACTGAGCCACAGCCCCAGCCCCAGCCCCCAAATGCCTCTTAATTAATATTCCTCTCAATTCACACAACACTGCCCTGGTACAGTTTCCTTTTATTTATGAGTAGATTTTCCTACTGCTTCTATTCTAAGTACCATTGATTTTGCCTCTTAACTATAGCTATTGTTCCAAAGCATGCAGACCTAACTCATCAGTTGGCTTTGTGTGAGGTTTTTGCAGGTGAAATGACCTTTAACATATAATTAAAACATCTTTACATGTAAGATTTTCTGATGGAAACTGTCTTTGTAGTCTAATGTATCTATTATAATACATTTTATTATTATACAGTTCACATTTTGTCATGTGCTTTTCACTTGTATACCAACTTTCTTTTATCTTCACAACAAACAGTTCAATACTATGTGAAGAAATTATTTCCATATTACTTTTTCATCACCAGAACTTTCTAATCCAAGTATGAACTATTTGTTCCCTGACTTTTATGTATACTATCTTGGTTGCTCTTTCTCTCATGCACTTTTGTACCAGCTAATGCATCTTCACACTGTAGCCTAAGATGTCTTTTAAAAATGAAATATATTCACCCTAAAGTCATTTTATAAAACTTTTCCATGTTCCTTCTCTCCTTACTTTCCATCCACCGTGGATACTGCTCATAAAAGTATTTTTTTTTCTTAATCTTCCTTTTCCCCTTTTATCTAATTACATCCTAGTTAGTCTCAGATTATAGCTGAAATTTCCATTTTATTAATAAGTCTTCCTTGACGCTTCAGATTAGATCCTCTCATGAATAAATTTACAAGTATGTATTATATTTATATTATGTATATTTATAGGAGTTTATATTGTTTGAAATATTTGTATGATTATTTTGATAAATTTTGGCTCTTACTGAAGACTCCAAGCTCCACACAAGTGGTGATTATGTCTATTTTGTTCACAAGTACATCCCTAGTAATTAATATAGTATAGGGTATATAATATGAAAAATATGTGTTGAAATAATGAATAATTTATGCTACACAAATAAAATGGGAAATTGTGACTACTCAGAGTAAAATATTCCAGCAGCAAATATGAATATGACTTCAACTCATTCTATTTGATTCCAGAGCCTCTAAACTTCCCACAATATCCTGTGAACTTTCTGGGTTCATTTCTTACAGTTGTATGTAGACACACATTATATAGAAAGAAGTACCAAACTTTATAACTCTGATGTTTGCTCACAATGCTTCCTTTCTACATGGTCATCTTGTGCATCTTTTTTCACCTTGAACAATCTTCAGTGTTCTTTAATTCATACTCTGCCAGAGAGTTATAGTAGCAGAGGTGTTGCTCAAATCATTTATTACAGGATTCTTGAGACCTGCAGTGGCCTTGGATTTCTGAAACAGGTAGAATGGGGAAGAAAGGAGGTAGACCTGAGGTTGAGGTCTGTTATGGCACCTGTAGATTTAAGACTGAAAAAGTTGCATGTCCATGCTTCTTTCATGTTAGAAGTATAATGCTGAGATTGACTTAATAGGTTATCATATTATATAGATAACTAACAATGGGAAGTGACATGTGTGAATGCTTACTAAATAGCAACTTTCTATGACATGATTTTACTTCTATTTCCTCCTCTATCTCCTTTTTTAATAGTAAGAAGACTATTAGCCCTGTGATTCAGAATGCAATTAATCAAATTATATTATATGCATGTGTGACTATTATACAATGAAACCTGTTATTTTGTATAATTAACATCACCAATAAAAAATATTTTGAAAAGAAGAACATTACCTCTCATAATCTCTTCTTTTCCCAGGGCTTTTTGTTCTTATTCCATGTCCTGTTCTTTCATGCCCTACTCTATTTTTTTCAGTCTCTTTTGGCTGCCTAAAATAGCCTAATTTTGATACCTCACATATATACTGTCCTCTATTTTGTGTTATATAACGTGGTGATATTTTAAAATTCCTTGATACATTTTCTTTCTTTTTTTTTTCTAAATATTTATTTTTAGGTGTAGATGGACACAACACATTGCCTTTGTTTTTATGTGGTACTGAGGATCGAACCCAGATCCTGCCTGTAGTAGGCGAGTTCTCTATCACTGAGCCACAATCCCAGCCCGGATATATTTTATTTTCTAACATATAAGATCAAAGAGATATTCCCATTTAATGAATCTTTGATGTCATCACATGAAGAACTTCGGGGCAGATATTTCGGAGCTTGGATGTTCTAGCTGCCATATCTACATTCAGATTGCCTATACTGTCAGCACAGCCATAGAATCTCCAGACAATCCATGCATTTGGAAGACTCCACACACATTTTTAAACTATGCTGCAGATGACTTAGACTTCTATGTGCTCTGAAAGACTTGTCTATTTCAGTTCATATTCATGGAGATTCGATGTATATTTAGTACATAGGTACATGTTGAACTGAAAGCTGCGATTTTAAAAATTATTTCAAAGTGATTAATTTTGTGGTGGTTCATCAGAGAGAATGAGAAGAAGAATTTGGTTGATTAGCCTGCTGATACTTGTAGAGAAGGTTAAAGATTCTAAGTGTGTATTTCAGGGCTTCCATTCAAATGTCATTTTGGTATAAATTAATTTGATGTGGTATTTTAAAACATGGCCACATGTTCTTTTGTCTCTCCTTCATTGGGAGGAGGGACCTACGTTACCTGCCCCTTATTGCTGAAAAGGCTTGGGAATATTGATCAATAAAGTCTAGTAGCACTGACACCAAATGGCTTCCAAGGGTAGGTCACATAAAGCCAGGCAGCTTCTGACTTGTTGACTGAACATTTGCCAGGATCCACTTTCTGAGACATCTGGCTACCATGAAGCCACCAAGCAGGGAGGAAACCTAAAGGCCCTCCTGTCATCAGCCCTAGCAGAGCCCAGATTTCCACCAATTTATGCCAAGTTACCAGAAATATAAACAAAATCCTTGAACTCACTAAAACATCCCAATTACCAGTGTAATACTAACTAAAGATACAAATAAGAAGGACACATTAATGTGGTAACAGGCCAATGTTTTTATCTACTTTAATAAATTTTTAAATTTTCAGAATTTATTAATTTATACAAAACATAAGATCTTAATTAAATCAAAAGAAGATAAAGCAATTAAATGTAAAAGCAAATAGAGAGGAGAGATCAAACTAGAATAATATAAGTGCAATAGAGCTTAAAATTTAATATTAAATTCCTGGGCACGTACCTGCTTACCTCTCTAACTTATTGCATGCCATTCTTTCCTAGCCCCAAATGTTACCACCTCACAGGCCTTCTTTTTTGGTCTCCAAATCACTAGGTACAAGATGATATAGCATAATGGTCAAGAGCATAACTATAAAAACCAAATTCTGGCAATGTTTAAGCAATATACTTGACCTCTGTGTGGTTTCAATTTCTCTATTAGTAAAATTATAGCTCCAGTATCATGATTTGTTATAACAATAAAATGACTTCAAGGTACCAGACATAGAATTATAGTTTTATGCATGTTAGCTGTAATTATTACTATTACTTTTATTGCTTTAATCATCATTATAATTCCAGTAAAAAGACCTTTTTCATTACCTATTAGCCTTGCCTGCATTGCATAATATCTTTAAGGAGTTAGCATTTGTGTTTCATTCAAGTCTATATACTACCAGCAAAGAGGATGTTAAGACCACCCAACATCAAGCAGCTACATGGTCACTCAATGATACTACTTTAATTATTTGGCTATTAGTGAGCATTTTCTTTTTTATTGATGCATTTAACTGTATATCAAAAAGTTTAGATTTATGCCACACATTGGTAAGAGCCATTTTTTTTATTACGTGATTTTAATGGTTTAATTTAAATTGGGTAAATAGCTGTTGAGGGTTGTTTTAATATGTGAATAAATAAGGAGGTTAACAGATCTGTTTGTTTACTTTCACCTTTCCTTTTCATTATATTTAATAATTCTGTTCAGGATAATGTAAATTGTTCAGAAAATTGTTTTCTTAGTACCTGTTGAAATGTTACATGATTTTTTTTTTTTTTTTTGCATCATTGTCAAAATTCCTATTTTCATCCCAGTGCCGGTGAAGACAAAGATGAAACCAAACTACAGCTTCTTCGATAGTTATCACAACAAACTGTATAAATGGATGCATCAATGAATAATAACTCAACAAGGAATGCTCAATCAATGAGTCGATTTATTTTGGGAGGAAATGGACATATTGATAGATTCCTCCACTTTGAACTGCTTACAGAACTTGCCTGGACTATGTATCACTTGTATACATTGTGAACTATCTGTTAATGCAGCGAATTATGGTAGTGCTGGCATATCTTTGCTGATGTGTCACCAGTGATGCAATTTTTCCAAAGGAGCCATCAATTGGCTTGGTGTCCTGGCATTTCTGTATCCTCCTCCCTTCTGCTAGTGATGGTCTAAATTTGGGGGCCAACAGACGTGAGGCAAACAACCTCACCCCCCCACTGGTGCATATGCCTATCCACAAGTATGGCTATATGCTGGACCGTTAGTCAGTGACCAGTATGATCCAATTGCAGTGGTATCAAACTAAGACAGGAGACTGACACCTAGAGGTCAGCTCATCCGATGACGGGTAAGTACCATATGTTGAATTGGACAACCTAACAGGCAAGGTCCCTAAGCCACATTGCTTGTTGTGGTCCCTAAGCCACATTGCTTGTTGATTAATTAAACAGAAGCAGGGAGGTGCTAAGAGCCATAGCCAAGTAGTATGATATATGGCATTTTTGGTTGAAAGGTGATGCCAGCAAGCCATTGAGATGACATGATTATGTTAAGATCTGCATTCATATGGATATTAGACCCCTGCTGTCCACCTCAGCCTGCTAAGGAACTCCTGGAGAGTTCCCATTGGTTGGGTAAGTGCAGTAGGAGGGAATTCCGGAGGAGGGATTTCCTGTGGGGGTCCGGGAGAACGCCACATGTGTGGGTCAGCATATTTCCCGGGAGCTTACAGGGCATTGGAGGGAGTTTCAAAAATAAAATTTGTTCCTGTTTGAGTGGCTCGTGATTTTTGTGCCCAGCCAGACTGCGGCAACACATATTCAGTACTTAATAGATGTTTGGACATGAATAAAGAATGAAATTTTATCCCAATAAATTCCTAACCAGAATGCTTTGATGTTAATTTGGCAATAATGATAACAGCACACAAATAGTAGTGATGCTAGTGATTAGCAACTTGTATTGACCACTCAATGTGTACAAGTCATAGTAATATTATATGCAGTATATAATTTATATTCACAACAATTCTTAGATATGTGAGTTCCATTATTGGTCACTTTAAAGAGCTAAAAGTAAAGATGCAAGGGTATTAAATAACTTATCCTAGATAATAATAAGTAGTACAGACAGGGTTGAAATATTCTTAATAAAATTGTATTATTGCTATGTTACTAGGAAACAATAAAACAAAAATAAGCACATTACAAAAAGGTAGAAAATAGAGTAGAGGCTCAAGTGTTAAAGGGAGATGTTAATGAACAGATGAAATTTCAATGTATATGAAAATGACTGGGCATGGTGGCACACACCTGTAATCCCAGCTGCCCAGGATGTTTGGGCGAGAGGAACACAAGTTCAAGGATAGCTTGGGCAATTTAACAAGACCTTGTCTCAGAAATGAGACAATAAAATGGGCTTGGGATGTAGTTTAGTACTACAGGTTTCATTCCCAATATCTTAAAAAAAAACAATGTACACATATGCTTAAAACATGAGTACTAATGAACTATATAAAGCAGTGCCATGTTGATTAATATACTGGCATTTTTGGTATCTGAAACTGACACTCCACAAATCTTTATGAAAATACAATGTGTATTTGAAAGACTATATAAAACTTATATCTCATTTTAAATTAAATTTACTTGTTTCAAAAAGACTGTATCCCACTATGGACTATGTATAATTCTTCCTGCTGCCATTGATCTGTGAAAAGCACACTTATACATTATTTATATTGCTGCCATTTTCTAAAGTTTTGCTTTTGAAAATTCCAATATGCCTCCTTATATGCCGTCATCTCGGAGTCTTATTTAAATTTTGTTTGTTTGTTTGGTTGGTTTTTGAGCTCTGTTTTTTAAACAATCATGTACTGCTGTACAACTATCCCCATTTTTTTGAGGCATTCTTTTTTGTAGGATCACTGCCCAGTCCTACTACAGTGTTTTGAAGTAACCCTCTAAATCTGATTTTAAGCAAAATCCCTTGGCAGCACTTCTAAGGTTCCTGTGTGTGTGTGTGTGTGTGTGTGTGTGTGTGTAGTTACCAATTTAAAAAATTTGAACAGCATATTTGAGATATGTAATGCTCAAACTCAGTGCTTCCTTAGGGTTTCTAATAGGATTTTGTATTAATGTTATTGGGCTTTTTTTTTTTTTATAAAGGCTTGGGAGGATCTTTTATTTTTCCTTTGAAATAAAAAAGCAATGTTTTTAATGAAAAAAAAAATTAAGAATTCTGCAAGATATCCATATTAAGACTCTTAAGTTACTTTAAGGAGCTAACTTTGGTGAGCCCATTTGTGATGTTATTTATAGAATACTGAAATTTAACAATTCAATTAATTTAGAAAATATATCTGGAATTTGTGTTTCTTCTGAGATTTTATCATTGTAGGTACATTTTAGAACTAACATCATAAAATGTGGTACCTACTTTATCTCATTTCAATTTAGTCTCTCACCGTTTTATTAAAATGTTCAGTGGTAACAGAATATAGCAGAATGTACACTAGCCCAGGAAGAAGGAGATGTAAATTCTGTCTAGGTTCAATCATTTACCAGCTTTGTAATCTTGATTACATCTTGGAAAATTTTAAGAGCTTACTATCCTCACATATAAAATAAAGATGGTGTTGTTTTTACCCTGTGAGGTAATTTGTGCCTTGTTTGAATTACTGCAAATGAAGTCTTAAAAGCAAAAAATAAATAAATAAATAGATAGATAAATAAATAAAAGTACATAATTGTTATGTAGTAGTGGCAAGAGTACTGTTAATACTTTTTTTTTGGTAAGTAGATGCTTTCATTTTAGACAAATAAGTAGCTATTACCAGTGAACTAAAACTGAACAAACAACAGCAACAAAATCCCAACAGCAACAAAATCTCTACTTTAGTCTACCTTTTTTAACTTTGAAATATTTAATTGATAAATTTAAAAAGTGAATGTACTCAAGTCATACAGCATGATGATTTGATGTGTGTACATGTTGTATAATGCTTACAACAGTCAAATTAATTAGCATGTTATTCAACATCTGTAGTTACCTCTCTCTGTTTGTGTGCCCACACACATGTATGCATATGCATGCCCATTTTTTCATGAGGTGAGGATGTGCTCTTGTCAAATTTTGTCAGGGGTTGGGGAGAATAAGGAGATGTTACTCTACCATTTTAAAAGAAAAATAAAAGTTAAAAAGAGCTTACCTCTTACTGTTCTCACTAGATAGAAATAAAACTTGAGAGAGTGATATCACAGGCTAGATTTTTCATTCACAAAATCACTTAATGATGCATTAATATAGACAAGTAATACTACACACACACACACACACATACACACATATACTGCATATCTCCATCAGAATATATATTTCTAAAAAGGAAGTGCTAGACACAGTGGTGCACACCTGTAATCCCTGCTACTTTTTATAAGTTGAAGGCTAGCCTCTTCAACTAGCCCCTGTCTCAAAATAAAACTAAAAGTTTTGGAAATGTAGCTCAGTGGTAAAGCATTCCTGAATTCAATCCCCAGTGCCAAAAGAGAAAAAGACCAAAACTATTTGGTTAAAGCCTCAACTCTGGAGCTAGAGTTGCAGATTGAATATTTGTCTTTCTCTTCCATTGGTAAACACCAGATAACCTCTTCTTAGTTCATAGATAATTGTGTGGTTTGGGAGACAAGGTAGGTGACACAGAGCACATGAACTTGATAAGGAGCTAAATCTATTCACCTTGGTATGTAGTTGTCCCTAAATATCTGTCAGGGATTAGATCCAAGACCCCCAATACATGATAAAGTTGATGATGATCAAGGCTCTTGTATAAAATACTATGGTATTTGTGTATTTCCTACACAATCTTCTCATAGGTTTAAATCACCTTCAGTTAATTATAATAATTAATACTTAATACAATATAAAAACTATTAAAAGTGTTGTTATATTACAGTGTTGAGAGAGCCATGGGGAGAAGAAATGTCTGCATGTATTTCTTATAGACACATGTTTTTCCCTCATGTATTTCAGCTGTGTGTTTGGCTCATTTCCAGGATGTAGAGCCTATAGTTGTAGAGAACTGCATGTATTTTAACTAAAATTTCTTCTTACATTGCAAGCTAATTGAACTATAATTTAAGACAGGCATATAAAATTAGATTGCATGGTGAAGCATTTATATATGAAGGCCTAAATGATTTTAGGAGGATAATTAAATAATTTTTGCTGAAATGAAAGACAAGGCAATGTCAGATCATCCACCATCTTCCCTGTTGGTCACTCCTACTTTGACCCTCAATGGCAATACTGTGTGTCTCTTGCTTTATATGAACAATATGGAGACTTTTTAAACATACCTCATGCAATAAAAGTATCTAGCTTGTGTCTTTAAAGAAGTGTTCAAGATCAGAGATGACATTCAGCCTTTGGTTTTGGGGGATTGACTTATTTCACTTTGCATGATTATTTTCCAGCTCCATTCATTTCCTGGCAGATGCCATCATTTCATTCTTCTTTAAGGCTTAGTAATATTTCATTATGATAGATATCACATTTTCTTTATCCATTTATCTGCTGAAGGACACCTAAATTGGTTCCATAGCTTAGCAAGCTAATTCACAATGAGGGCTGGGGGGTGGGTGCTAGAGAAGACCATAGTTGCTTTTGATTGGGTAGAGGGGAGTAAAGGGAGGGGAGGGAGTCTGGGGGAAGGAAGTGACAGTAGAATGAATCTGACATTATTACTCCATGCACAGGATTACATAACTGGTGTGATTCTACATCATGTACAACCAGAAGAATGAGAAATTATACTCTATATATGTATGATATATCAAAGTGCATTCTACTGTTATGTATATGTATAACTAAATAGAACAAATTTAAAAAATCTTTTTAAAAAGTGTTCAAGATTATGTAAGTTTTTCCAAGGAAACAGGTGTTGTGAGTTCTTGCCTGTGGGTATCCTGGATTTTTATGAGGAAGGGACCTTCTTGAGATTGTACTGATTAGATGTCTATTGTGTGAAAGGCATTCTACAGGTAGCTGGGGAAGCTATATTCAAATAGTAGTCTTTCCAGGACTAAATAATAATCATATGTGGTTATTGGCACTTTTAGATTTATGATCTTTCTCAGATTTATGATTATTAAGATACCTTTTTCATTTGTTCAGTACTAAACTAAATCTCATTAATAACCATTTAGAAATACAAAAAAATAATATCAGTTACAGGAATTTTTAAATAAAATCCTGAGTTAAATATTAAAGATATATTCTTCTGAATTCTGAAATATGCCTGCTGCTCTTATATTTGACTTCTACTTTCATCTTCCACCCCAAATATCTTTACATAATCCAAAGCCTACATATTTAGTAACTTTTAATATGTTTTCATATTTTTAACTAAACTTTGTCAAGTCTATTTATTATAATAAGTGAATCTATTAAACTTCAAAACCAAGTTGAAGGTTAGAATTAAGACATTCTTATACTTTTAGCTTTTGTGTTAAATATCCTGATTTTATTGAGATTGATTTGATAAGTATCATGGAAATCATACAAGAAAGAATTTATTGGAAACATTATTTACTTAACTAAACTGAAATGAACCACAGGATTGTTTATCATTTTAGTTGCATCCAGAATCTATGCAGAAGTATAAGCAGATGGAGCAAACCATTCTGTCCTATATTCATTTGTCCTTTATGCACATCTCAGATTCTTGATTCTGTATATATCCAAATATGTAATTCCCTAGTTTTTTGGAACATTTTATTTCTGCTTTATTCTCTCCTTCCAAGGCTTTTTTACCCCCCAAATAACCAGTCTTTCTTTGCCATCCATCTTCTCTCTTCTCTATTCAACCCACACACACCTTTTTCCAATTCTGACTAACTAAAGCCATTATGAATTTTCCCTGAGCTACTTTGTATTATTGGACTTCATTGTTCGAATATGGG
Organism: Callospermophilus lateralis; assembly: GCF_048772815.1. Taxonomy (NCBI): domain Eukaryota; kingdom Metazoa; phylum Chordata; class Mammalia; order Rodentia; family Sciuridae; genus Callospermophilus; species Callospermophilus lateralis. The sequence continues at coordinate 143,356,064 of NC_135306.1, forward strand.
GAGTATAGATGTTTCTCAAGTTTCAATTGGGTACAACCTGTGCTGACAAACCTAAATTGAACATAGCATAAGTTGAAAATTCATTTGGCACATCTAACCTGTCAAAAATAGAGCTTAGCAACACAGAATACTGTAGATTACTGATTGATTGTCATTGTGATTTCATGGTGATCTAGAAGCCGTGACTTGCTGGTGCTCCTTCCCAACATCAGAACTGAATCTCATTTTATGTATTGATAGCCCAGGTAGGGATTAAAATTTTTTTTAAAAAGTTTTTCTTTTCAATGAGTCCTTTATTTAGGATTATAATCTTCCAGTTAAAAACAGTAAAGATTTCAAATCTTATCTGTGCATTTTGTTACATTGTAAAGCTTCCCTACATTGTATTTTTCAAGAGCCACAAAGTTTCACTTTTTTGATTTACAAAATATTGGTACAAAAGTGAATTTCAATTAGATTAACAGTGACTGGCACTTATTCCCAACCTCGTGACAGCAGAGTATCAAGTTCAAAGAAATGATTAATTCAGCCAGGCTCAAACCGTATGCAGTAATACCAGTTCAAAGGCATTTGTAACAGTTTTTTTTTTTAAATTTTTTAATTTGAAGTATGGCTTTTATTGAATTTGTATTATAAAAACAATAGTGTAAATTTAAAATCCAGTGAAACCATCATAAATTAGTAACTATATCTATATTTTACAGATAAGTCTGCTTTCACAAAAGCATATGCCATTTTGTATAAGATTTATGATGTTTAGGAAGATCTAATTAAACAATGCTAATCATGTAGAAGTAATTAATCATTTTTAAGATCAATAGGAAGAGAGAAGTTATTTAAGGCAAAGTCTTGTATTTAGAGTTATAAATATAAAAGGTTTTATTGCCACATCTGGTGGCACACCTGTTGTCCTTGCGTCTTGGGAAGATTAGGCAAAAGCATCACTTCAGCCCCATAGTGAGACCCTCTTTCAACAACAACAAAAAGTAATATTAAAAAAAAAAACTTATTTACAAATAAGAAGATGGTATTATACAACTTCACCAGATTGATAAATTTAATTAATTGTTTTAATCTTCATAAGAATTTCTCTAACTTCTACTTAAGCCTTGAACTGGTATACTGTTATATAATATAGCAGTCATTTGTATAATGCTCACATTTCACTTTCTTCTCACTTATTTCAAGCCTGATAATAACTTGTTAAAATAACTATTTTCCTCATGTTATAAGTGGGGACATTGTAACTGACTAATGTGGCATAGTTGCCACGTTTAAATATCGTAATATGAACATACAAGAATGCTTTTGAATGCAATGCCAATTCTTAAAATGTCATTGAATGTGTAGCTTCTTTTAAAATAGTTGCCATTTTCACTAAGAAATTATCAAGTGATTTAAAAGTCACCTGCTCATGGAGGAGCTGTCCACAGCAAACTCTTCATGAAGCTCTTCACGTTTCTGTCTTCTATTGATGAAGGAGATAATTGAGTTAAAGGATCGAATGAGAAATTCTGCCTTAGGATTTGGTATCTGATATTTAGTCTTTCCTCTGTGTCATCCAGATAGATAGATAGATGGACAGATATAAATATTTAGCTCTATATCTAGAGATATAGATATCACATTAGAATTTATACAACCTCTCTCCAGTATAATTTCCTAATATATTTGCATCAAATTTTATAGAAGATTATGAAGATGAGATGGTAATAAAATATGTCAAAGATCACGCCCAGTTCTGGACACAGTGTAGATTTTAATAACTCTTTTCTCTTTCTGTTTCCTTACTCAAGATGATTCCATGTTTTCCTGCCTTTCGGTATTTAAGAACCACTGGTGGTATGCTTCAACTATTAACATTCAAACCAGCAGGAAGCTTAGAAACAATAACCAGGACACAGAGTTACCACAAAGTCTGTATAGAGTATATAACATTACGTTAGTCATTATCTATATAGAACTGTTAAATCCATAAGTATGTTTCTTATTCAAAAGTAAGTTCTTTTAAGAAACAACTATAAATGGATTGCAGACAGATCAGTAGAGCAGAGAGAGGAATGCAAGTGGAAAGAGGAAGGTATAGAAGGGAAGTGCTGGGGACTGAGCTAAAGTCAATTTTATTCTGCACTTTTGTGATCATGTCAAAATATATCTTTTTTTTAAAGGGAGAGAATTTTTTAATATTTATGTTTTTAGTTTTCCATGGACACAACATCTTTATTTTTTATTTTTATGTGTTGCTGAGGATCGAACCCAGCGCCCCGCACATGCCAGGTGAGTGCGTTACTGCTTGAGCCACATCCCCAGCCCATGTCAAAGTATATCTTAATGCTATATGTAACGAGAAAGAACCAATAAATTTTTTTTTAAAAAAGTAAGTTCATGAGTGTCATTCTTGTGTTGCTGTATGAGGTGGCCTGGGACTGAGTAGGATGTATCTAACTTGGTAATTTCTCAGTCTGCTCAGATCCACAAGGTCTAACATGATCATCACTTCTTCATCATTGTATCAAACTTGCATTATCATCACCACAGTTTATGGTCATTTCAAACCTGTAGTAAGGGTTTTACATCTGTCAGGTCCTTTACTACATGACTTATATGCATTTCTTTATTAATTCCTCATCACCACACTTATGAGGTTACCATCATTAACCTCATAGTATAAATCAGAATAACAAGTATTAGTGTGGTTAGTTTTTCCAAAGGCATAAGCCAGTAAATAGTAGAGTTAGGATTTGAACATAGGTAGAGGCCTATTATGATTTTGTATCTTTATTAATCCATACAATTAAGATGTATAATCAGTAATGGCAAAATATATTTTACATGCAGGCTAAAATTTGAAAACAAAAAGAAGAACCAGGCTCAATTGCTTAATTCTTCCAGATACCATAGTTTGTCTTAGCAGTGCATCTGGGTGGCAGAGACTTTACAACTGACTGAAGTCTCCGACATCGGAGAGCTTTCTAGTAGCATATAGTTGAGATGGTTTAAAATTTTTTTAAGATCAAATTTGATCATGCTTTGGAATTTCATACTTAATATTTAAAATAAGGAGAAATCTCCAGATTATGAAGTGTAGCATTTCTGGTTTACACTGTAAAATCTCTACTTGACTGATGAGTTAGTATTTGTGTCTTCTACTCAGTAAGCCCTGCAAAGACAGGGGCCAAGATATATTCTCATTTTGAGTGTTACAGGACATATCATCACTGTGTATGAATCATCTCTCTGGTGCAAAGGGATGAGCTCTAAATTTAACATCAACAAACCTTTGTGTATTTGTACGATATTTTCTTTATCCATTGATCTGTGATGGCACCTAGGCTGATTTCATGCCTTCTCCATCGTAAATCGTGTTGCAAACACATGGGAATTGAAGTATCTCTTTGTACGCTGAGTTTGTTTTCTCTTGATGGATTTTCAGGAGTGGTATAGCTGAATCATATGGCAGTTTTAGTTTTGTTGAAAAATATCCATACTGTTTCTCATATTGATTGCATTGATTTACATTTCCATAATATTTGAGTATTCCTTTTTCTTCACAACCTTGCCAGTATTCGTTTAATATTTTGGTTTTTGATAATAGCCATTCTGACTGTGGTAAATGAAACCTCAAAATATTTTTATTTGCATTGCTATAATGGTTAAAAGTGATATTGTTTTCATATATTTATTGGTTGTTTATTCTTCTTATGTGTGATGTGTCTAATCAGATCATTCACCCACTTAAAGATTAGATTATTTTTGAGTTTCTTATATATTATGCCTAAATCCTTGGTTAGATGAATAGCTGATAGAGGTTTTCTCCCATTCTGGATGTTGTCCATTCACTCTGTTGATTGTTTCTGTTGATTGGAAGAAGCTTTTTAAATTGACATAATCTCATTTGTCAATTCTTGCTTTTATTTCTGGACTACTAGTGTCCTGTCCAGTGTTTTGCTAAGTTTTCTTCTAGTAATTTCCAAGTTTCATGTCTTCTGTTAACGTCTTTGATAATTTTGAATTTTATGCAGGGAGAGAGATGGTTTGAGTGTCAGTCTTGATCCTGTGGATCACCAGTTTTCCCAACACCTATGTTAAACTGGCTATAACTTCTCCAGTGCACAGTTTTGGCAATATTTTTGGAAAATAACTTGGCTAAAGATATGTGGACTTATTTCTGTATTTTCTATTATGTTCTGTGGTCTGTGTGTCTATTCTTATGCCAATACCACACTGTTTTTGTTAATATGGCTCTATGCTATATTTATAAATTAGGTATTTTAATGCTACCAGCATTGCTTTTTCATTTGTCTGTTTTGTTTTTTGGTACAGGAGATTGAACCCAGGGGTGCTTAACCACATCTCTAGCCCTTTTTATTTATTTTACTTTGACTGAAGGGTGTTACTAAGTTTCTAAGGGCCTGGATAAGTTGCTGGGGCTGGTATTGAATTTGTGATCCCCATGATCCTCCTGGCTTAGCCTCCTGAGGAGGCCCAAGTCCTTGGGATTGCAGATGTGAACCAACAAACCTAGCTCCTTTCTATTTATTTCTTGCTCAGGATTGCTTTGGCTATTCCTGCCATCTGCAGGAAAATATGTGGAACTGAAAGTCATCATGTTAAATGAAATATGCCAGACACAAAAATACAGATATCATATGACTCTCTCTCTTTTGTGGAGACTCAATCAAAAACAAAGATGAACTGAAATTAAAGAGGGATTATAGCATGTAGAAAGGGAGTCAAGGGGAGAGGAAAGGGGAAAGTTGGGGAGTGCAAAAAAAGTAAGGGTGGATGTGTTCAAAACTCAACACATACATGCATGGAAATGCCACAGTAAAACCCTTTAATTTGGATAATTAATACATGCTAATGATGATAATCAAAAGCATTTTTGAGATTCATTGCTTACTACTTAATACCACTTTTACCTCTGATATGCTATTTTCTTTGAAGCTCATATTGAAGATAGGAATAATGTTTTAAAAATTTAATAAAAATAGAAAAGTCCTATATAAATAATATAAAATATATTTATAGTAATGCTTGAAAAACAATTTTAAAATTATATTTATAGTACTGATCTCACACTTACTGAACAGATTAATATATTGTAAGGCATTTGTTTAACATAAAACATTGTTGTATAATGCTCCTTGTCTAGCAATATTACATACACGTGATTATGTTTAACATTAAGGTACTTCCATATTTTGTACTGAGTATAATTTAACATACGTTGTACTATTTAATCCTTGGAACCCTCCTTTGAGGTTACTATTATCACCTCTAACTTACAAAAGTAGAAACTGAGGTAAACCTTAACCTCCCTAAAATGCAAAGCTAGTAACTGGCAGGCAGCTTCTATAACTTAACATACTTGTATGTTATTTAGTGTGTTAATGGTGCAGCTAGGAAAAATTTATAAGCTATATCATTAATTTGTGTGAAGAAGTATATTTTAAAGTTTAGGCAGAACACTTTAAAACCTTGGGTTACTGCTTATGTTTAGTCTTTCTCAGTTCTGGCTGTCTAATTTTCTGGGCCCAATGCAAAGTGAAAGTGCATGGCTCCTTCAAAAATTACTAATGAGTTGATGACAGAGGTCTTATCAGCATGGTGCCTCATGCAGCTTCACAGATTGTAGGACCAGAGAGGCAGCTCTGGTCAGTCTTACCAAGGTCATGAAAACAAGCTTTTTCATAGACCCAAGAACATGTCTTTTGTGGTTTTTGAAAGTGCTCTCATTGAAGGAATCTGAGAGGAGACAGATGTCATTTTTGCTATAATGTAGTTTGATTGTTTGACTCATATTGATTAGTTAAACACTGTTACAAAAGGACTGGATGGAGTAGGGTGACTATAGATAGAAAATATTTACCATGCATTTCAAAAAGCTGGAAGAAAGGAATTTGAAAGCTTTCACGATTAGATTAGATCAAGGGAAGTGATGAGAGCGGAGGAAGGGATTATGGGCATAGGAAAGACAGTACAACGAAACAGACATTTTTACTATATATGTATATGTGACTGCATGAACAATATGGTTCTGCAACATGTACACTCAGAAAAATGAGAAATTTTATCTCATCTACGTATGATATATCAAAGTGCATAAATGCATTCTACTGTCATGTTTAACTAATTAGAACAAATAAAAAGAATTGAAAATATATGCAGAGATAACTATTTTTAGCCTGATTTGAACCTTACACAATGTGTACGTGTACCAAATATTCCATGACATTCCATTAATATGTACAGCATTTGTTTTTGTCACTAAATTTTAGAAAGGATATGTAAGACTTCCACTTCTTATCAATGTCATTATTATCAATTCCAACCACATCATTGTAATCAGTACAATTATTAGTATTAATCATTAGCTAACTAGATTTCATGATCACAGAGACGATACAATAATTAAGATAATGACACCTAATTTTAATTTTATGAAAAATATATTTTCAATACTTAAGACATTTCCCAAACACCAAACATTATTCACGTAACAGGGCATGAATCTCAATCCAGATATCTTGGATTACAATACTTAGTATTATTCCCAAAAATATTATCTTCTAGAAGAAAATGATAGCAAGCAGTGTGAAGAGACCTACTGATTAAACATTAATTTGTAGATTATAGAAGATTCTTCCTCAGAAATGTGCTTGAGTGAGAAACTCTCTCTCTCTCTCTCTTACATTTTTCTCTTTCATTAAGAAATAGAACAATTTATGAAAAGATTTTGATGAGGTCATAAAGTAGAACCAAGGCTTAAAATCCTACATATGCATTATGCTTCATTATTCCAATTGAATAGAGGAAAGAATTAAGTGTACTTTTGAGAAGAAGGCTAAATTATTTGTTGCTTTGTTTTGTTTTAGAATGTCACTATCCTACAATTCACTTCATTATCCATATGTGTAGCAATTTGGGTAATTTTGTTTAAAACACACACATATGCATTAGAATTTCTGCTTTAAAAGTTAAAAGACTATTTGCATATGAATTATCATTCAACAATTATTGAACAGATCCTGAATTTACATTTGCACAAAATATATCTGATAAGAATATGAGGTCTAAATTTAAAGTTTTTTCTTTTATATTTTATGAAAGCTTATTTTATCTTACTATGCTTATTTTGGTTTGCTTTTTTCATGCCTGCCTCCCATGAGAGTTAAAAAAACACACTATTGAAATTTAAAAGTGTGATTTCCAAATTATATTAAATAAACAATTCATGAAAATAAAGTTTATACTGTATTCTCATTAAAACTCTATGAACTTTATATTCTTACTCCTATGGTTTTTTTTTTTTTCATTTTATACTGTAGAGTTAAAATTTTATCTATTTCCATTTCATCAGTTCAATTGGTCATTAAACAAGAAATTATTGAGCACCATACATAATCTCTGAGGGTTAAATCAATAAAAAAGATAAATATGATATGCCCCCTGCTGCCAAAGATAGGTGATATTTCATCAACTGCTGGGCTTGCTCTGGGGAAGATAAAATGACTCATGTTGTCTGTAGTCTTTGTGTGTTTGCCACAGGTGCTTTCAGTCCAGACTTGGTTGCTATCCAAATCCTTATCTGCTCTATTCTTCCAGTCTCATCAACTGCCCTAAGGTAATGGGGAAATAATGTGGTCCATTTGGAACTTTCACTCCCATAGTGTTTCACATTTCAGCAGACAGCCCTTTTGCTCTCCTTTTCTTGAATCCTCCTCGGCTGCTGCTCACTTATCCTCCAAAGACTGTTCTCAATCAAAAGATCCCACAGTTCTTTATCAACCCCTAATGCATTGGGGAAAATATGCATAAACATGAATAGAACTTGGTTTTCTTAACATTCCAGACCAAATATTCTCACTGTCTCATTCAGTGAATGGATTACTTGATTTTTGCATTCAACAGTCTTATTCCTGAAGCAAGAGCAGGCAGCTAGTGACATTCCAGCAAAAGTACAAAGGAATGAATCTGACAAAACTCTCCTATGTACATATATGAATATGCCACAATGAATCTCCATATTATGTATCACCACAAGCCTGGATCCTAATTAGAATAAAATATGCTACATGTTTGTAAGTATGTCATATTATACTCTACTGTCATGTGTCACTAAAAAGAAGAAATAATAAAAAAGTACAACCTAAAAGCCTAAACGGAAACTGCTAATAGCCAAGTGACAGGGACTATGGGGACAGCAAGTGACTGAGCAAAAAGGGATTGCACAGCCAGATTGGCTGGTGAGGTATTATTGGCACTGTTTTGCTATTGAAAGTGTATGTTTGGGTCAGATTTTTTACTGCTGTGACCAGAAAGACCTGACAAATTCTTTAAAGGAGAAAAGTTTATTTTGGAACTCATGGTTTTAGAGGTCTCAGTGTATAGACAGCTGACTCCATTCCTCAGGGCCTGAGGGGAGGTGGAACACCATGGAGAAAGAGGGTGGTGAAGGAAAGCAGGTCAGGACATGACACAAGGAAAAAGGAAGGAAGAAAGGGAGGAAGACTCCATTTGCTACAGAAAATATCTACATACCTGTGGCATGGCCCCAGTGATCTACCTCTTCCAGCTGCCCCCTTCCTGCCTTCAATTATTGCTCACTTAATCCCTATAAAGGGATTAATTCACTGATTAGGTTAAGGCTCTCATAACTCAGTCCGTTTACCTCTAAACTTTCTTGCATTGTCTCACATGTGAGCTTGGGGGTACATCTTATATCTAAACCATAACATTGTGTGTAAAGCTTATCCCAGGTAGAAAGAAGAGTATAAGTCAATTTTGTGGAGGAAATTAAAGAAATAGTATAAGCTCATCCACGAATCTGTTTCCATGTATATAGGTATACATGTATCTATTTATCTAACATCTTTTATATCTTTTGCTTTTATCACTGGAAGTTATGTTTTTGAAATCAAATCTCATTTTTATATGTAGAGTTGATCATAGATGATACATAGATTGCTCTTCTGATACCTCCCGAGAACTCATTATATGTTATATAGGTGAAGTCATTTAGTTGTCTCCAAAGCTTACTACTACAACCACAAAGAGTAACTGTAAATTGTTTAAAGAAACTTTAAATGATTTTATAAACTATGGGTGAAATGGAAATCTAACAGTTGATGAATTCCCTATTGGCTCATATTTGGAATGTTTTCTATATTGTGGCATAACTTACATTAGCAAGTACTTGGTTCTATTGTTAACCCTAAGCATATAGGAAATATCTCATTTTTATAAAAAAGCAATACCGAGTTTCAAGTGAAGTTGAACTTTTTTTTTTTTTTAACATTCTTCTTAGGCAGAGAGGGTTTCCTGTTGTTAAATAACCCTTTGGAATCATTTGCCAATTTTTAAACTGGTTTTATTGGTCTTTTTTTTTTACCAATATGCAGATATTCCTTATATGATTTGAACCCCTTGTATATTTCCCTTCATTTAACCCTGTAAAATTTCCATTTCATTCATGGTTCTTTAATTTACTTAGAGGTTCTGTTCATGATACGACATATAGGTCTAATTAATTAGTGGGAAGCAATGAAGTATAAGAGGAATGACTCTATAACCAAACCACTAAATTTTTATTTAGCCTAGTGCTTCACACCTTCACTCTTCTCTGTCAGTTCCTCATCTGTAAATTCCATATCCTGGTGCCTTCTTTAAGGGGTAGTTGTGTTGAAAGGGTTCCTAAATTTAATTGTTGAGGTCATTGCCTTACTCATTCTGTTCATCCTAAAGGTAATACACTGCTTATTATTATTATTACTGTTTGTTAACAATTGACTAATATTCCCATCATATTATACAAAGTAACTCATCTTTTCCACTTTGGGATACTGATTACCATGTCGCATCCATTATAAATGAAATTCCAGAATGTAGTCTGATCATTAGCTGGACCTATGTTAAGACCTTTTGTTATATGCTTCCTTTGTTGCATTGTATGACATTGTCCAATTTATTGTGGCTCTGTATTTCTTAGCAACTGGTAAATGAGACCCACCCTAATATTCAAAATCCTTTTTCAAACACATCTTTGCTATTAAAACACCATTGTGCTCCCATAATAATTTAGATTATTTATTCTCAATATTATTATTGAATTTTTTGGTAACTATTTTTGAAATCATTCATTAATTTGGAAAAAAATGGAAATCTTTTATAATGGTAAGTTACAATATTCATTGTAATCTAACTTGCAATTCATTTGTATTTTCTATGTCCTTAAAGTATTACATTATTCATTGACATATGATAGTTTTGTTGCACACAAAATCATAAATTTTAATTTGTTTATTAATGAAAAGGTATATGTTATTGTTTTTTAAAACATTATCCTTGTACCTAACAAACAATCTGAAATTTTGTGTGATTTTTTATAATTATTCTACTGTAGCTAATCACGGATTTTCAGACAATAATTGTTTTTTTTTCCCTGTGTGTTACATCAGCCCAAACTCTTAGAACAGTGACTATGAGTGAGGATATTTTCATCTTGTCCCTGAACTTTAAGAGAAAAAAATACTTTGTATTCCAGTTTCATGAAACATTGTTTTTCATTACTTTTATAATGAGACATAACAATTAGTACCATGAAAATAAATAAAAATAAGTTAGCAAACCCATGAGTATTTTACACAGATAATTTCAATGTAGGCAGTTTGTTCCTAACAATTTCCTTATGGGAAAGAGACTTAAAATGTTAATAAACGAGATGTCATTTTACAAGACTGTCTCAAAATGAAAGGAATGCCACTCTACATGTCACCAGGTGGCACTGATTGCCTCTCCAACTTGGAATAATTTATTGCTTTACTAAACTCTATAGCAATATTATTAAAATGTTTCAGGTAATGAGGTCTTTGGATGAAAGACCTTTGGATTTTCAATAGCAGATCTGTTGGTAAACCTGACCTTGGTCAAGCCACTTGAATTGCAATCTATGTTTGTTCAGTTGGAATTACTGTTAAAAATTACCTAAGAAGATAAAAGCATAAACAAGTCATCTTGCTTTCCTCTTTCTCTTTTTCCTCATTAGCAAGAATATTTGTGACCTCTTTTTATTTACTTATGTGTGTGGCTCCTATTATAAGTGGATATAAGATCATTACATCAACAAAAGATCAGGTATAGAATAGCTTTTATTTTCTTGTGTTTCTTTGTTGGCTTTAAGAACTTTTCAAAGTTTTAGCAATTTTTTCTGTAGCTACAGTTTCCAAAAATTATGGTTAGTATTTCTACATGATTATTTCTATTTCCTTGATGAAATTGGAGGAAAGCCTTAGAAGGATTTTGGGGCTATGATTCTTCACACTTTGCTTTTCCTGACTAGAAAAATAGAATTTCAATACAAAAAGTTTATTGATATTAGAGAGTAGATATTTATAAATTATGCCTCATATATCTAATAAAATGACAACTAGAAATAGGAAATATTTTTCATAATAATTTGTGTGTGTTAATGTGTATTGTGTCTTATTAAGTATTTGGAAGTGATACCTATTTGCTGTAGATGTACTTTCCACTGATCTTAATCATCCAGTGACTCAAATTCCAGAAAATAGTGTTTGACATATTTCAGAGACAAGAGGAAAAATTGTGCAGCTTGATTATAACCTTTTAGTTCTCTCTCCTATTGTGCTTTGACATGTAATATCAACATTGTTCTGTTGCCTGCAATTTGAATCCATGTAAGTCATAATAAGATGAAGGCATCTGTGCCCCTCTGCTGTGCAAAGTTGCTGAGACATAGATACAGATCAAGAACACAACACTGAGTCACAATTGAATCTTTGGTGTGAACATCCTCTTATTTTGTTAAGAGCATTAATGCTAAACCAAGTAATTCCATGTTTACAATCTTTTTTTAGTGCTCACAGCAAGCCCAGAGGTATGCAAAATAGAAATCATGAGCTTCATTTGACATTGAGAAAATTGAGATTCATAAAAGCTATGTGTCCTGTCTAAGATGATAGACTAGAGAGCAACAAAGCTCTGACCTTCAAACCATATCTTCTATGTTCCAGAGCCATGAAGAAAACACATATCCATTGTTTCCTTCATTTCTGCAGCTTGGGGTCATGGAATATTGGAGAGCTGTCTTTTAAACACAAATAAATTATAACAGTTGAAAATACATTTTAACTTACTTTTAAAATATATATTTTAATTAAATATATTCAATATTAAATAAAATATTCAATTACATATATAATTATACATAAATATACAGAATGTGAGTTTACTATATTATCATTTTCTATCAAGTATTAAATGATTGCAAGCAAGCTGAGGATTTTTTTTCACTGTGATTCAATTTTATTTGTCAAACTTATGCACCACCTAAAATTATCTGCAGCATTTCACACTAGAGAAAACACTACTCCAAGTCACCAGAGTTCTAAACTCATCAAAAATTCCAAGAAAAGCTTAAGAGTGATATTTCTTTTTGTTATGGGATTGAAGATGCATTTTATTTTTTAAAATTTTAATTCATTATATATGACAACAGAATGCATTACAATTCATATTACACATATAGAGCACAGTTTTTCATACATTTGGTTGTACACAAAGTAGAGTCACTCCCTTTGTGTCTTCATACATGTATTTAGAGAAATAATGACCATCACATTCCACCATCTTTCCTACCCCTATACCTCTTCCCTTCTCCCCTCCCCTTTTCCCCTTTGCCCTATCTAGAGTTCATTTAATCCTCCCACCCCCCAACCTCCAGCATATCATGGATCAGCATCCTTAAATTGGAGAAATCATTTGGCATTTTTTGGGGGGGTGGGATTGTCTAATTTCACTTAGCATTATATTTTTCAGCTCCATCCATTTACCTGTAAATTCCATGATTTTATTCTCTTATAATGCTGAGTAATATTCTATTGTGTATATATTTCACATTTTCTTTAAACATTCATCTATTGAAGGGGATCTAGGTTGGTTCTATAGTTTAACTATTGTGAATTGGGCTGCTATAAACATTGATGTAGCTGCATCCCTGTTGTATGCTGTTTTTAAGTCGTTTAGGTATAGATCAAGGAGTCGGATAGGTGGGTCAAATGTTTTCCAAGTAATCTCCATACTGTTTTCCATATTGACTGTACCAATCTGCAGTCCCACCAGCAATGTATGAGTGTGCCTCTTCTCCCACATCCTCACACACACTTCTTGTTGTTTATATTCTTAATAGCTGCCATTCTGACTGGAATATGAAGAAATTTTAGTTTTGATTTGCATTTCTGTAATTGCTAGAGATGTTGAATATTTTTTTCATATATTTGTTGATTGATTGTGTATCTTCTTCTGAGAAGTGTCTGCTTAACTTATTTTTAAGAAGAAAGTTAATATTTCTGCTCATTTCTTTCCAAAGTCTCTCACTAATGCCTGCATGTATAAGTACATGTCTCTTATACAAACTTCAAGAGCAGAATTGGTAAGATAATATATTAAGAGATTGATTACAAAGGCATAAGCATTTATGATTTGAGATACTGACCAAGCAAATCTGAAATCCATAGAACCTGCTGTCTGGAAGGCCAAATTTGCAACTCTGGGGCAAGAGCTGAAACCACTATCCATAGGTGATAATTTTCTCTTTTAGGCTAACTCTCCCTTTAAGGCGTTTTACCTCCATCAGGCCTACTCAGATTATGTAGGTTATGAACATTAATCATACCGACAAAATATCTTCTCAGCAACACTAAACTTAGATTTTTTGAATACCTGGGTGATTTGATTTAACTATGTTGGCACACCTGAAAGACCATCACAGTGTCACAGTGGAGATGCTACAGACTTCAGAAGAAATGTTGGACATCAGAAATCATGATTATGAGTTCCCAAACTCTTTGCTATTTATTTTTTTCTAAAGTTATTCTTAGCCATCTTTATATAAAAAGTATACATGATATTAAGGTTTTTGACAATGTCCTTAAGATTAAATGAGATAGGACTGGATTATTTCTTTTTTAATTTATTTATTCTAATTTGTTATATATGACAGAAGAATGCTTTTCAACTCATAGTTCACATACAGAGCACAATTTTTCATGTCTGGTTGTATACAAAATAGAGTCACACAATTGGTGTCTTCATACATGTACTTAGGGTAATGATGTCCATCTCATTCCACCATCTTTCCTACCCCCATGCCCTCTCCCTTACCCTCCCTCCCCTTTGCCCTATCTAAAGTTCCTCCATTATTCTCATGCTCCACCCCTACCCTGTTATGAATCACCATCCATATATCAGAGAAAACATTCAGCCTTTGGTTTTTTGGGATTGAATTATTTTACTTAGCATAATATTCTCCAAATCCATCCATTTACCTGAAAATGCCATGATTTTTTTCCCTTTTACTGCTGATTAATATTTCATTGTGTATATAAACAAAATTTTCTTTATCCACTGACTTACTAAAGGACATCTAAATTGGTTTCACAATTTAGCCATTGTGAAATTGGGCTGCTATAAACATTGATGTGGCTGTATCACTGTTGTATGCTGTTTTTAAGTCCTTTGGGTATAAACCGAGGAATGGTATAGCTAGGTCAAATGGTAGTTCTATTCCAAGTTTTCCAAGGAATCTTCATACTACTTTCCGTACTGGCTGCACCAATTTGCAGTCCCACCAGCAATGTATGAGTGTGCCTTTCTCCCCACATCCTCATGAGAATGGCTTATTTCACTTAGCAAGAGAGTCTCCAGATCCATCATCTTCTGGTAAATTTCATAGTCTGTCTTCTTTATGGCTGAGCAATATTTTCTCTGGTATTTGGAAGCTAACCCACAATAAGGAGTGGGGGAAAGGGAAAGAATAGAAGGTCAGTGTATTAGACAATAGAGAATAGAGGCAAGGGAGAATGGATAGGAAAGAAAAACCAGTGAAATGAATCTGATATATTTTTTCCATGTACATATATGAAAATATCACAGTGCATTCCACTATCATACACATCCATAAAAATGGGTTCTAACTAGAGTAAGATACATTTCATGCTTGTATAATTATATCCAAATGAATTCTGTTGTCATGTAATACTAAAGAGAACCAATAAAAATAAAAATAGATTAAATTGACTTTTCCCCTGAAGTCTTCCCAGAAATTCCAATCTATATTAGATGCCTGTATTAATCTCTCACATAGAAACCAATATTTTTCTTTAGATCAGTTAATTCAGTGTGTAACTATGTATATAACTTTGTTTGTTTATAGTTAGCTCTCTTCCTAGATTACGATGGTGAATACCATATTGCTTTGCTCACTATTTCATCTCCGTTAATTTTTTTTTAGATATATCATACACTAAAAAATCCAATAACAAATTTCAGTCAGAAAGATATATAAACAGATCTTAAGCTTTGTCAAGTGATAAGGTATTTAAAGGAAGCAAGCTACCCATAAAGCAACAGATTCCTCTGACCTGAAATTAATTTGTTTGAGTGTAATATACTAAACATTGCAAAATATACTAAAATCTCTGCTTTGAGGTTCAGTAGTGTAGGATATGCCAGTTTATCCAATTGGTACAAATGATAAATAAACTAAGAATAATTGAACTCTGTTTTTATATTCTCTGAACCATATAATGCAATTTAGAGTTTGTAGTTTCAAATTAAAATCAGAAAAAAATAAATGGGAAGCAAATAAGGAATAGGAGGCTTTTCTCCAATCCTGATGTCTAAAATCTGGTCTGCTACAGAGTGCTATGACAGCTGTCACTGCAAATCAAAGACCCTGATAAGCAGAACTCTCTTCATTCCAGCAATTCTGACATGGTTCAGAGAAGATTATGTCTGATAATAGAAATTCAAAATAATGACAACTTTGTTACCTCCTGTTCATCACTTTAGCTGAGCACCAAAAGAACTAGTTCTGTCCTGGAGTTGGGGATTTGGTGTAGGGACGTCAATCAGAGGACTGCCTCTTGATCCAGAGTCATTTATTATATCAGCACCTCTAACTTCTTGAGCGTTAGAAGGTTAAGAAAACCACCCCCATAGAAGCACAATACATGATTGCATGTGCTCAAGGCCATGTCACTAGTCAACATGGGTATTGGACATGACAACTCCCACCCCCTGCACTAATCAAGATGTGATTCTCTATCTTATGTTGGAGTAGAAGATCAAAATCAGGAGGACAGTGTGACATCTTTTTTTTAATTATGAAGTTCTGAAAAAGAAATAAAACTTAAATTATCTTAATGTCAGAATAAGCATCTGTTGGAGAAATCCAGGAAAAGAAAAAAAGTAAGAGAATATGAAGGTACAAGTGAAATAGTGACACAGGGAGGTAAAATAAGGCTCTCTTGAAGGCTGTGATGTAAGACTATCATGAAAATGATACAAATCAAAGCTGCTCTTATTTTTAAGATTGTAGAAATCACAAGGTACATTTAAAAAAATGAAGAGTTTTTTCATTTTTAAATCATAATTGCAAAAATTTTTGTTCTTTTTATTGTAAGATATCTCAGTGCATTTCTAATACAGTATCATTTACCAAAAAAATCAACATTTCTGAAGAACTGTTGAAAGAAAAGACTATATCTTGTCTAAAGTAAGATGTTTCAGTGTTTCACTCTGAGACTCAGAAGAATGTTTTAATGAAATGACCATTTTCCAAGGGCATAGCCTCTTAACTCTGGATATTTTTCTCAGGTTTAGCTCACCCAAACTGTGTTTACAGATGGTAAATTACATAGTGGTGTAGTACTGATCATACTCCCCTCAGGAAGCATATTGTTCATATTAAAATATCAGTAGAGTGGTAGGACTGCCTTTTCCAATCTGTTAAAATCATTATACAGGTTCTTTTTTACTACATCATTTTGAAATGGTAAATCTAAATACTCATTGATAATAATATTTAGTATTTGTTACAAATTTATCACAAAATAATATTTTAATAAATCTGGCTTAATATTTTATATCTTCCTTTGATAACACACAAGCCTTTTGTTTATATGCTGAATTGCTTTATTCCTTCACGTCAAGTAGCCAATTCAGGTGTGAATCCTTGTGATTCCTTCCTAAGCCAACTTGTTCATTTGCTTAACACGTTCTGTTTTTCTTTTCTGTGTCCTCATGTTTATGCAGTTCGGCAGTGCTCTAAATTGAATGTCATTTTCCAAACACATTTTCCTAGAATTTGCATGGAGAGAACCAATATTATCTGCCTCTTCAAACTCAGTGTAAATTGCCTTTGTCTTTTTGATACCACGCCATGCTGTAAAGTTGCACCCCAGTGTGTGGGATTTAGAATGCCTGAATGAATCTGGGCTGAGAATTTAATGTTTGGGGGTTCTAGTCATGAATCTGTTGCCAACCCCTTGTGACCTTTTGTCTTGGGGCAATTAACATCATGATTAATTATTTTATTTAAACAAACATGTATTATGTACCTCCTAAAAGAATGCAAAAATGACATTAACAGTTCATATTCTCCTTGAATCCACAGCTAAAAGTATAGACAAAAGCAAGTACATCCGCAAAGTGTCCAAAAATAACTGACGACGGTTCAGTGCAGGTGTGACTGCTGCATAGATTGTGCTGAGTTCCACCTGGAGATTTGTAATAGCAGGAGGTACCTTTTGTACTAGATCCTAGAGGCTAAACTATTTTGCCACAGAGATTAAAAAAATAAATTTCATGTGAGGATTTGTGAACATTTTCTGGAACAATGAGAAAAAAAAAAAGACTGAGATAAAACTGAGGGAGTGAAAGCAATCAAACTGCAAAAGTGGGACTTGGCATGAAGTCAGAGCTTAGAGTTCATGAGTGTGTAGGCACGATCAGCTGTACTCTGGATTCTACTACTCTCACCTGAATGATTCGATTTCTTAGGTGAGCTGCACCCTGTTCTGCATCATCAACTTTAGAAGCCTCTATTTTTATTACCATCACAAAGAAAATTTTAATCATGCATTTAATTTGATAGGGTTTTGCCACAATACAAACTAGGAAAATCTGAGCTCTACATATGCTGGATACACCAAGAGACCATGTGTATTTTCTTCCCTATTATAAACTGGGAACTTGTATATATACAATAGTTATATTTTAAATACTGGATAAATACATACATAAAGAACCAAAACTTTTAATTGAGTCCATGAAGACATTTGTATGGTCCTACTTTTTTGTGTGTGTGTGTGTGTGTGTGCCTTTAGAACTGCCTTCACAATAGATGTACAAAAAGTGAAATGAAGGAGGAAGAACCAAGGCATGAGTTTAAAAAAAAAAAAAAAAGATAGCTATTTGACTCGGGCATGGATAATGAACATTTTTTTCTTAAAATTATTAGTAAAGATACATGCTGTAAACAATACCATCAGACAACTAGAAGTTCAGATGTATCTTCTTATATGGGAACTTTGTCATTATGGGCACCTTAATCTTTTTGAAGGTAAATTTTCTCACCTCTTAAGCAGTCAAAAGTTAGTTATCATTAAATCCTTGCACACTTCTAACATTCTACATGACACAATATTTAATCAAGTTACATAAAATATGTAGAAGTAAAAGTAGAAATAGAAAAACTTGCAAAAGAAACTTCTACCTTTATAATATTTTTTTCAATTGTATAACTTGTATTTCTATTAGTCTTATGTTACCTTCTTTTTCTTTTTGAACTATTCCATTTTATGGTGTTGTGCATAATTTGTCCACTGTGACGAAAGGCATAAGAATGCAAATATCACAGTTCTCACAGTCATGTCTGCATATTTATGATGTGTATTATGCCTTGAAGGTACACCATAAGGGGCCACCATTCACACCGTGATATGGGTATTTTGGGGCTTCTAGACCAACCTGTGGAACAGGGAAATAGAATCCATATAAAACACTTCCTTAAAAGCCCTTCACGTTCAGCTGTGTTCTTTTCCCAAATGTGTTTTAGATATACCTTGAGCTTTCTTTCTCTTAACCACCTACCAGTGGTATTTGGAGGCTGAGTCTTTTCCCCCATTAAGTTTTGAATCTGAAAATCATATTGCCTGAGGGGGAACATGTAACAGAACATAATGGCATGTGTGTTCTTATTGTGTCCAAGTTGTTTAGGAAGACCAAATTTGGTAATATGTGTTCAAATTACAGACAGTGCACTGTCCATTAGACTTGGAAAAGATTCTAGAACATAGCTGTTGAAGAAAAAATATGATTTCAGAAAATTTGCATGAGAAAAAGATGCTTTTTTCTAATTTTCACAAGTTTCAATGACAAAGAGTGTAGTGGCTTCTTTTCTGTGTCACTGTTCTGCATATTGTAGCTACATGTGTTTAGCTCTTGCATTAATTTGAACTACTCTCTATTTAAAAAAAAACTTTACAATGTCTTTTTTGTCCTTTTTATTGTTTTTCTTTAATCTATGCAATACATTGGGATTTATTATGTCATGATTATAAAAATCATGGAATATAGTTTGCTCTAATTCAGTCCCTTTCCTTCCTCCTTCCTCTCCCTGTTTTCTTCCCTCTGCACCATTGATCTTTCTCCTATTTACTCATAGTTTTTACTCTTAGTTTTCTTTTTATAAAGCTAGTGTCTTATGTATATACATGATGGTGAGATTTCCTGTGGTATATTTATATATGTACCAAGGAAAGTTAGGTCAGAATCAGTCTACTGTTCTTCCCTATCCCACCCCTTCTCCCTCATCCACAGTCCCCTTTATGTAGTCTAACTATGTATCTTCTATTTTGGTCTTTTCCCCTTTCTGTATTTCCATTTTTCACTTTTATTTTCTTTAGAACTAGCTTCAGTATATCAAAGAAAACAATTGACCTTTGACTTTTTGAATCTGCCTTATATCACTTACCATGATGTTCTCCAGTCCCATCCATCTACCAGCAAAATCTATAAAGTCATTCTTCTTTATGGTTGATTAATATCCTAGTGTTTGTATGTGTGTGTGTGTGTGTGTGTGTGTGTGTGTGTGTGTATTATATGCATATATACACATATATCCTATACATATCCTATACATATATACACTTATATACACATATGCACATATATATGTGATTGTGTGTATGTATATATGTCACATTTCTTGTATCAATTTTTTTGCTCAAGAGCACCTAGATTGGTCTCATAGCTTGGTAGTTATGAATTGTACTGCTATAAACTTTGATGTGGCTGAATCACTATAGAATGTTGATTTAAGATCTTTTGGATATACCAAGGAGTGGGATAGCTGGATCATATGGTGGTTTTATTCCAAGTTTTTTGAGGAACTACATACTGCTTTCAAGAGTGGTTACACTAATTTGCAATCCCTCCAACAAAGTATGAGTGTAAGGTTTTCCCCACATTCTTGGCAACACTTTTTGAGTTTGTATAACTGTCATTCTGATTGAAGTGTAGATTCACATTGATTCACATTTACCTCATTGCTAGAGAGGTTAGATATATTTTTAATATATCTTTTGGCCAGTTGGATTTCTTCTTTTCAGAAGTGCCTCTTTATTTCTTTTGCCCATGTATTAATTTTTCGGGGGAGGTGTGAAGTTTTTAAATTCTTTATAAACTCTGGACATTAATACCCTGAGAAGCAGGTGGCATGTTTCTACCATTCTCAAGGGGCGCTTCGTCACCCTCCAACCGACGCCCTCCCAACATCAACACCCTAACTCTGGCTATTTTTTCATATGGACGACTAACAAGACAGACGTCTTTGCTTTCATGATCTTAATGGCTTCCTTCACTGTGCAGGAGCTCTTTTATTTCATGCCATCCCACTTAGGGATTGCTGTGTTTTCTTATATGAGGAGTTTTCTTAAGGAAGTAGGTTCCTGTGCCAACAGGTGGGATTGTTGGGGCTACATTTTCTTCCAGAAATTGTACAGTCTCTGGCCTAATTTCTAGTCTTTGATTCATTTTGAGTCCACTTTTATACAACGTGAGGGATAGAGATCAAGTTTCATTCTTCTACACATGGATTTCCAGTTTTCTCAGCACCATTTGTTGAAAAAGGATGTCTTTACTCCAATGAAGGTTTTTGACACCTTTGTTTAGTATTAGATAATTGTATTTATATGATTATATTTCTGTGTCTTCTACTTCACTGGTCTTTGTGTCTGTTTGGTGCTACTCCCATGTGCATTATAAGTAAACTTTGACTATGTTCAAGTAAGAATAAATTATGTTACCTTTGATTCTGAAAACATCATTAAAAGGGAAATATGAGCTTTGATATATCTCTTAATGTTGCTTGGGAATGTCTGCTGATTAGTTAGGTAAATGTTATTATTGACCATTAACCCAGGGTCCTCAAAGGCTTGACTTTCCACCCATAAATATAGATTAATATAATAATTTCATGCAAATACACAATAGATACAAAGTATACTAAATCACATTTTTTGTGAAGAACAATATTATAATGTTGATCTTTTGTTGAGAACTAACACTATTTAAGGTATGAGCTCACTGAGTTAGATATTTGAGTGGATATACTGCTAATATACAAAACCCCTGTAAATCCAGAATATCCTATTTCAAAAGAGAGAACATTTGAGTATCACAGGAATTAAATCATTTACATGTGTCAAATTAAATCAGTTGGTGAACATAGAGACCATCATCCAGGATGACTGACTCTAAATTTCTCATATCATATGGTCCCTATGACAATGCAACATTTGTGGAGCTAACAGTACAGTTTTGGGAAAAATATCTGAAGCCTCTGATCATGGACAAGATTGTGTACCATTTGAGATGTTCAGGAGATGGCCACAAAAAAAAATATGGCTATTCTCTTAACCATGCTGTAGTATGGGCAGATTAATGGTTCACATCAGAGACCACCACCAATAACTATTTATATAACATTTGTGTTTGAAGGGACAAAAGGGACAAAAGAAAATTTATTTTGGTGAGAACATAGATGATTTCCTTTGAACAGACAGAATCCATGAAACCAGAGAAAGACTTCTATTATCAGGAACCCAAAGTAGTATAAGACTTGCCCTCCACTCCAACTTTATTTCTACTTTAACCAAGAAACCTTCAATCCCTCAGACCTAATTCTGAGTGTAGAATTTATTTAAAAATACTCTTCCTGCCAGACTAATCATTCTTGTTACAGTGAAAATCCTCAGTGATCAATCTGATTACCTCAAATAACAACAGTAACCAAGAGCTGATCAGAACCAACATACCAAAAGAGAGAAAAAGCATAAATTAATTGCCTGGGACATAGGGATAAATTACAGATCTTGTTGGAGGCCCATAAATTAGTCTAGGCAGATTATAGCAGATCTATATTCTCCAACACAAGGCAAGGGTAGGAAGCATTTTCCTAACTCATCATGTTTACCAACCCCAACATACCAGGAATCTCTATTCACCCAAACTTAATCTTCTATATAATGGAAGGACTTGAGTGGCATCACACAGTCATCTTTAATCTTTTATATTTAATTATTTTTTAATGAGTGATTCATCTCAAGAAAATAATGAGCATAACTTATATTTGATCACCTTAGCTAATTGTCAATCAAGTGTGTGATGTATAAATGTGTTGTATTCCAATGTTCTGTTTAAGATTGGATATCTGAGTTCATTTTTAGTATGCATTTAGGTTGTATGCCAATCTAATTTAGAAGAGGAAAGGGGCTTAGAACAGTATTAATATGTAGCATTGTACAGAAGGCAGAGAAAATATCAGTGGTCCATATGAAAAAGTAGGTGGAAGTAGAGTTTTGGTGTTGGGAGGAATTAAGTTGGATGGTGATGAAGCATCTGTTCATGAATCTTGCCAAGGGCTCATGGAAATTATTTATAAATGTTAAATATTTTAATATTGAATAGGATTTAAGGTATTTGTAAGAATCATCTGTTTCTACATCTTCCTCATGGTCAGATATCGACAAACATTATTTCTTCACAAATGTTTGCTTAGTCATAGTTAGTGATATGTTACTTTGATAAATTTCTCAGCAGTTGCTGTTCGCATAATGCTATTACTGTCGTTTTAGAGAGAAATGTAGAATGCTTGGACTTGTCGCTACCTGTTGTCCCTAGTCTGAGCCACATTTCCATCCATTCTAAATAATAGCAATGTGCTTCTGTAACTCACCTCCTTTCTTCCTCTTCTCCAAAAGAATAGCAAAAAAAAGTATTTTAAAAGCATAAATCATGTTCTGCACTATTCAAAGCTCTGCAGCGGATCCCTATAGCATTCAGTTCACCATTCAACTGTCTGAGTTTGAGTCCTGTTGTCCTCTGAATTTCACTACCTTCCTTCTGCCTAAGCCACTGTGCTTAGGTCTCCCAGGGTTTTAAACCTATTGGTCTTGCTACCTGTTTTTCCACTTTTGACTTCCATGGAAGTCTTAAGAAGAGCACACCTAGATTGGCCTATCTAAAACATTATCACTCAAACCAGAGTGGCAGGATTTGAGGATCAGAGTAGCTCCCGCACATCAAATACCAGGGATGTTAATGAGCACAGTGTGAGAAGACTTCTGGCCTGGAAGTGAGTCTAGATCATTCTGTGAGTCAAGAGTAGCTTAAGTAGTAATGAAATACTGTTTGATTTAATTAGAAAGGTATATGACTTATGACAAGGTGATTTTCATTCTTACCAATCTTGCCTCAAAACAATTTTTTATTACTGGCAATATTCATGTCTGCATAATTATGTTTAGACAGTTATGGTACTGTTTGAAAATGATCCATTTTGATACCAAAAATACATTGAAAAGTAGGTAAGTCTCTTCGACTTGTCTGGCTATGTTTGGATAATCTAAAGGTTCTATGTTTCAAACTACCTAACGCACAATACTATCATAGTTCCAGATCCCCAAATGGCAGGCCTAAATATACTAGGTAGGAACAACCAATCTTGAAAGTAAGTGGAGTTATCAAACTAACTTGTGCTAATGCTTTCTTTTCTTCTCCTCCACCTCTTCCCATTTCTTTTTGATACCAGGGATTACACACAGGAACACTTAACCACATCCCCAGCTGGTTAATAGCCTCCATGTCTATTGCCCTCTGCTTTTCGTGGGCCCTTTGTGTTTATGAGATCCCTGAGGACAGAGGCTGGCTGACCTTCATTAGATGCATCATCCTTTCCACACAGGTATACCACACAGGTATTCAGAGCTTCCTGATCAGTAGATGTTCTCTTTTGGGCATTGATGTGAGACACAAAGATCTACACATTTTGTGCTTACTTCCATAAATTCATTCAGGCGATACTTTCCCAGAAATCATCTCTGACATTTGAATCTTGCTATCTTACTCCTTCTAGATCATGACAAATCAGTCAGGCAGCCTGTGATTACTCAGGAACTTACGTGTGTTCCAACCTATCATCACTTCATTTTCCCTCCAGACCCACTCTGGTTTGGGCCACATCCCCAGTCCTTTTTAATTTTTATTTTGTGACATGGTCTTGCTAAGTTGCTGATGCTGGCCTCAAACTTGCAATCCTTCTGCCTCAAGCTCCTGAGTTACTGGGGTTCTAGGCCTGCACCACCACATCCAGGGCTGATGCTTTCTTACAACTGACAGAATGTGGTAATAAAATGTATATAACTAGTACTTGCATTATATTCAATTCAGACTATATAAAAAACCTATAAGAGCTTAGTGAATATTTTTTAAAAATTTTTTGTACAGCCTACAAGGTCTTATGTGTAAAAAAGTGTCTTCTGGCAGATTTTTGTAAATATTTTCTTTTATTAATGGTTTGCCTCAATTTTGCTATTTTAAGACCCAGTTTTGAGGGGGAATGGGGTTATTTATGATGGTGAAATGTGATCATTATTATCCAAATCACGGGTATGAATACATGAATTGATGTGAATATACTTTGTATACAACCAGAGATATGAAAAATTGTGCTCTATGTGTATAATAAGAATTGTATTGCATTTCACTGTCACATATATATTACCCAGTTTTCATTGATGCATTTTCAAGGCTTAAATCATAATTGAAACACCTGACATATGTATGTCTCCTGATGCTCCATTGGCTTTAGCAATTAGGTAACTTTGTCATAGAAGAACCAAAAGGAACTGTAATTAAGCTTTGAAAATGGCTTGTTTTAGGGCTGAGGCTGTGCTTGCCTAACTTCTGGAATTCCCTGGGTTCAATCCCCAGGCCCCAAAATAGATAAGGATGAAAAAAAAATAGCACTTCCTTATTTTATCCTATTTTTTTTTAAATCTATCTTTTCTGAAATTGAGGTGTGTTTATGTGTTTATTGTTATCTGCTTCATGAGGTAAGAATCCTTCAGAGATGCCATCATCCAACTTATCATTCACTGTTGAATTTTATTAAAATGAGGTGAAAATAATTTAAAAAGAGGGGATTCTATCATATAGAAGAAAGAACAGAGCAGGGAGAAAGAGCAGGAAGAAATGATTAACATTAAACAGAGACATGAGGTGGGAGGGAAAGGGAGAGAAAAAGGAAATTGCATGGAAATGGAGGGAGACCCTCAATGTTATAGAAAACTACATATAAGAGGTTGTGAGGGAAAGGGGAAAATAAACAAGGAGGGAAATGTATTACAGTAGATGGGGTAAAGAGAGAAGATGGGAGGGGAGGGAAGGGGAGGGAGGATAGTAGAGGATAGGAAAGGTAGCAAAATACAACAGTTACTAATAGGGCATTATGTAAAAATGTGGATGTGTAACCGATGTGATTCTGCAATCTGTATTTGGGGTAAAAATGGGAGTTCATAATCCACTTGAATCTAATGTATGAAATATGATATGTCAAGAGCTTTGTAATATTATGAAGAACCAATAAAAAAATAATAAAAAAAGAAGAAAGATCAGTGGAGTAGAGGAAAGGTCCTGAAGGGGGAGAGGGAGGGGCGGATAAGGGAAGAACAGTGGAATGGAATCTGACCTCACATTCCTATGTATATATGAATAGACCAGAGTGAATATCAGCATTATGTGTATCCACAAAGCACTAATCAAATAAAAAACTAAGATTAAATATAAGGAATATCGGTAGAGGGAAAGGGATAAGGAAGAAGAGAGGGAAAGGAGAAACACTGGAGACAAAATTAGAGCAAATTATATTCCATGCCTTGATGATTCTATCAAAATGAAACCAAATGTTAGTATAACTAAAAACACTAATAAAACAAAAACAAGCTAGTATATACTAAATAAAATAGTTACTATTTAATGACTTTTGAGATCTGTTAGAAAACTATGTATTATGTTTGCTACAGAAAGTAAACGTTGGTGTGATAAACACTGCAAAAATGTCAAAGGTTCACCAGTGAATCAAATGTCCGTCTACCTGGAGAAAGGTGAGGAGCTTTTCAGACACCATTGTATTAAGAACAGAGTTAACATTGGGAATGACAGCACTTGTCACATAGGAGACACTTTCTAAGTCTCAGGCACTGTGCTCTGTGCTGTTTCTATCCTGTTTGACTTTTGTTAGGATGTTTTTTTTTTTTAAAGAGAGAGTGAGAGAGGGGAGAGAGAGAGAGAGAGAGAGAGAGAGAGAGAGAGAGAGAGAGAGAGAGAAAATTATTTTTTTTAATATTTATTTTTTAGTTATCGGCGGACACAACATCTTTGTTTGTACGTGGTTCTGAGAATCGAACCCGGGCCGCACGCATGCCAGGCGAGCGCGCTACCACTTGAGCCACATCCCCAGCACTGTTAGGATGTTTTTGAGTAGGTAATATTATATGCATTTCACTATAAATCCATACCTAAGATTCGGTATTATCTAGCCTGAATTCTAACTATAGGTTTATCTGAGTTCATAGTGTATTTTTTTTTTATTTTTATGGTCCAGCCATACTTTAAAGATGATCCTACCAAAAATATAAATAGAGCAGCACATTGAACATAACATGATTTAACCAATCATGGCTTGTAAGTTTAAATCTACCACCTTTTACTAACTAGACAATAGATACATAACTTATTTTCTGTGAATTTCAACTTTCTCATGTGTAAAAGAGTGACTTGTCAATGTCTTGTGACTATAAAGTTAAATAATCCATGCAAATCACTTAGCACAGTGTTTATAACATAATGACCACTCCCTACAGGCTCCTTCACTCCCTTCAACCCAGCCTTTCTATGGATCCAATTATAATACAAATTGCTCATTGGATACTCACTACGCATTTTTTCAAGGAAGGTAGTTTTCCTCTCAAATTTCATATGCCTGTTGACAAGTACCATTTTCTAGAAACTGAAACAGAAATAAAATATTTAGAAAACATTTATATAAATTCAAAAGTACATAAAATAAAAAATGTATTTAATTTAATTGAATTCTTCAAATTTTTAAATAAAAGAAGTTCCAGAGACTTCCTTAGAAATTACCGGTCCTCCATTATGTGTTAGGACTCTTAAATCATCTTCTATTAATTTATGATGATTATGAGTAAGTATGATTGCCAATTATATAGTGATATTTTTTAGTATTATATCATGTTGATTTTTCTTTTAATCAATTTGTTGATGGTATGTCAGTGACTTTGAAATGTTAGTGGAAAGGCATCAGGTTCTCAGGAGACTCTACCTCCTTCAGTCCCCTTTGTTAATATCAGTTTCCTTTATTTATTTTCTTTTGAGTGCTGTTAGCTTTTCCCATAAAGAGCATGTGGTGATTATTTCTACTCATATTATAATTGATCTATACTTCACTGTAGTTATTTTTTTTTATTTTTTTGTTCTTCATGATGTCATAAGATTCACAACATCAACATTTTACATGACAATTTTCCCCCCAATGCTAATCTTATTTCTTTGTTCTTCATATTTCCATGATAACATACTACTTACTATATTTTAGATAGTAAATATTCCCCAAAATATAATTGGTAAATATTTGTTCCTCTGCTTGGCCCTGTTGGAAAGTGATGGATACTCGAAGAGGGGGTGATTAATGATTTTAGGTCATGAAAGGTACAACATCAAAGGAGATGGTGGGGTGCTGGTCTCTCCCTCTTTCTTTGGCTTCCTGGTTGCCATGAGATGAGCAGCTGGCTCCATCATGAGATACCTGTCATGTTATGCGGCATCACCACAGGCCCAAAGGCCAAGGGTCAACTGGCCATGGACTGAAACCGCTAAATGAGTGAGCCAATATATACTTTTTCTCTTCATAAGATAACTTATCTCAGGTAAGAGAAAGGTAACTAACACACATAATGATACTTATTAAAAAACTGCTTAGGGAGTTACATGGACTGTCATTTATAATGTAACATTCTACCTTACTTTCATTATGTTATTCCCTATTTGTATTTTTGCTCTCGGTATTTGTATTCCAATAAACAAACATCACTCTCATACTGCATTTCTTTGCCATTTTCTACAGCAAAATGTTGTATAAGTTTATTTTTGCTTAGTATTTGAGTTGTCATCCATTCATTGATGCTAATCATAGAAATTCTAGGTTCACTAAAACATTATATCATTACCTGGTTCATATATTTATACAGGCTAGTGGTGATAAAATTTATTCTCTTATGTGCATATCATAATTATTTTAGGCTTATGGATCCCATGCTGTCTGTTATCATAACTCAATTCTGTCATTATAATGTGAAAGCTGCAATAGACAATACATAAATGAAAAGTATGTGGCTTAGTTCAGTAAAAATTTATAAACAGATACAAAAAATTGTATTTCACATCAAATTATGAGGGAAACTCTTAGCTCTCATTCTATACAAAATCATTAAGGTAGATAGCCTGGAATTGGCTTATAGGCATCAATGTGCTCAATCCTGAAAAAGTTATTCTGTCTTTCAGATATTTAACAGCATCATAAAACTAAATTTATGTAGGTAATATCACACATTTTTTTATATCTGAATGTTACCTTATTTGTGGATAGTATAAATAGATAAGAAAAGAGAATAATGTAGAGTATACAGATTATGAGCTAGTCAAGGAATCACAAAATTAGGAATTTTTGAGGAATGTATAAATAGAAATAAATGTACATGAAAATCAAAATAGTCATACTGATGACAGCCTTAATTTTTAATATATTAAATAATCTACTTAATTTTTTTTAGAAAAGGGAATTGATACAGAAAAGTTTTGACTTCCAGGCACACACATAATAACATTGAATAGAAAATTATTTTTTTAATTAAATAACTGTGAGCTTAATATCACTTTAAGTTCAAAGACAATGCTCAGTAAGTAGGAAAGAATCTGAAGTGTAAGCATACATCACCCATTCCAAACCAGGCAGTCATATCCAGGCATTTTAAGAACTGGCTCCTAGGACTGCACAAAGCCCAAGACAACTTGTCTGTGGATTAGACAAATTCTAGTACATTAACATGTTCTAGTTCATAAAACTGTATTCAAAACCCAATCCTCACTGATGGAAATTACCTTGATGAAAACTTTCTATTGTTGCATGGTTTTTCACTTAAGGGGGGGGGAAGGAAAAAACAAATAAATGAATATACTATCAAGTTTTCATAAATGATTGCATTTATATTTATCATTATTTCATGGTGCATGAGTAGGGTGGTCATATTTTCTAGTTAGTCTATATCAATTATGGTATAAAGCCCTGTTTACTTTCAGAACTGTCGTCTTTGGACAATAAATTTTATCAACTTATATAAAAAAAATCTGATAAATTAATATAAACAGATTTAAGAGCTCATGAAAGCTTTGGGCCTTGAGCTGAGGTAACTCAAAAGCTCTTCTTCAATAAATTAAGATTCTGTCCCCAGACATGCATACATATATACACAGCAATAAAAGAAAAACTAAGGATAAATCCATAATTTAAAAAGTATGAACACAACTTAAAACAATTCATAATGAGGAAGAAGCAGTCATTACCATTAAGAAATCTTCATAATCCAAGTAAAATTAATTTTAAAAATAATTAAAAATATTCATATAGGCAAAGAAAAATAGAAACTTAACCAAGAGTCTTAATTAAAAAGTCAATGAATACAGAAAATAACCAAGTAGAACTTTTAGACTGAATAAATATTTAAGAAATAACTTAGATTAATGACCTAAAAAGTATATCAGATATATAATTCTAGAGGTATTATCAAAAATAAATAATAAAACTGAAGAAAAACAGTTCAGAGATATAAAAGATAGAAAGAAAATATGAACTCATTTAGCACTAAAAAAACTAATGAAATATCGCTATATATTTGAATATTGGATGATTTTCCCAGAATTGTAAAAGATGATTCCTGATATGGAAGAAGCAAACTGAATTCAGAAAATAAAAGAAATTCACATGAGAAACCCAATATTGAAAATGTATAGCATCAAAAACGAAAAATTTAAATGTCAAAAAGAAAGATTATTACAGGGTAATAACAATGAGAAAATAGATTGATGATAGGCTTCTCTTCAGTAATAATACATGGTACAAGTTCATTGATTGATATCTTCAAAGTAATTGAGAAAAATAATGGTCAACCGAGAATTTTACGCAAGGCTAAATTATTAGTCAATAATGTCACACTTAGTCCTTTTAGAGCTAGCAGGGATTCAGAGTGAATTAATTCTTCACTGACATTGAAAGATTCAATAAATGATATTCTTACTGAAACCAGAAGGAAGGAGTTGAATTTTAAAAATGGTTGGGAATATACTCGTAAGTATATTGTTAAATAATAATTTTCCTTAAAATTCTTATACATTGGACTTTAAAAACTTTCAACTGGTATCTCAAATGCCCTTTAAATCACTGACAGTGATGAGTTATATAACATAACAAAAGATGATCTTTTTCGAGCCCTTGATACAGTGATGACTGGCTTATATATTTTCTTTGCTAAACATCATTGTGCTGGCCATTTCATCAAGCAGGCATGTGAGCAGGTTTTTGTTCATTTGTTTTTTGAGCCAAGTAGTTAAGATTAAAAGTGTGTCCACCAGACATAGCTCCCTGTTACGCATACATACTACATATGTGTTTGTAGAGATAAATAATTATAAAACAGAACTGTCAGAGGTTGTGTGGTACTTAATACCGTAAATGGGATTTAAATTTATGTTTTATGAATTAAATCTCTTTATTGTGTTATGAAGTCTTTAATTACATGACAATAAATTTGTATCAGAGGCCTCCTCTGTGCCTGATGCTATATAATATTAAAACCTGTGATGGCATACAAAGATCAATCACAATCTCATATGTGAGAAGAAGAAAGAATAGAAATATATTATGAAATATATATTAAAAATGTAACTATCGTGACTAATATTCATTAGAATATTTGTCTACACAAGTGCTAACACCATTTTTCATTCATGAAAATTTTGTCAGTGTTGCCCAATGTGGTCACCACTTGCCACATAGAATGTTTTTGCACTACAACACTTTAAATGCAGTGAGTACAACAGAGATGTTGAATTTTAAATAATAGGACTTCTTAGAGTTGTATTATATAGTTGTACATAGGTGGTAGCCACTGTATCAGGCAGCACTTGTCTAGAACTACAAATTGTAAGTTGTGGAAAGGAGGAGATTTCACCAGCCAATTAGAAATAAATCCCAACTTAATGGCAAACCTTTTAAACAATTATTTCAGGTATCCATATTTGAACACTGCCAAACATGTTTGTTTAGTACAATGATGTTTATGAAAATATTCACAATGATTTTTTTTCTACAAAAATATTGTATAAGTAGGTAGTTATCATTTTAAGTCCAAATCAAATTAACAGGGTTATTTTAGACCATTTATTTAATTTATTTAAACTACAGTGTTCTCATTTTTTAGTACTAATAATCCCTTGTCCATTTCAAAGATTAAAAGCACAAAATTTGTTTGGGGAAGTGGAGGAGCAATACAGGTAAATGACATAATGCTGTAACTTATATAAATCTAAATAGAAAGGTGTCAAAAAGGGTTAAGGTTAAATTACAAGCGTCTTTCACTATGGAAATATTATTAGATGTTATGAGATGGAAAAAAGTAAAATAAACCAGATAAATAAATAATAAAAACAATAGCAAATATTGAGATGGGATTTGCTGTTATGACAAGAAATAGTCATGCAAATATGTGGATACATTTTTAAAAGTTGTGTATAAATCAGGTATGTGAGTATAGGTGTGAAGATAACATAAAAATTTTAAAAAAAGTTATAAGATCATATTAGATAAATTTACAGCATTTAATTATTGTGTTAATCAGTCCTAGTCATAGCTATTCTACCCATGTCAGATAACTAAATGTTATCTTTTAATAACAAATATTTGAATAATTGTTTAAGTGAGTTTATGCTGTAAGGGTTAAGTAAAATATTCTGTATTTCATATTATATATTTGTCACAAGCTGAATTGATATAATTAGTATTATTCAGGGGGAATTAAAACTAGAAACCCTTTTGGTGTATCCCACTTTCATCCATGTATTTCATATCCTTTCCAATGTTTTCTCCATTTATTTCTCCTTCTAATTGATTTAGTTGTAATCAATAGCTCAATGCTTGAATATCTAAGGAGGTGGAAAGAGTAAATAAATAGCTACAAATATTAAGATAAGAAATCTATTATATAATGCATTTGAAAACTAAGTGACTAATTTCTGAAAAGCCATTTTCTATTAAGTAGAAGCAGAAAAATTATACACTTAGCTCTAATTATACCTATGCATTTCATGACAGAGTTGTACAGGTAAATAGTCTATTTGCTTGAAAAGGGCAACTTAAACCTCCATTATTCTATTTAATGAAGAGACAGTTTATTGGCAAGTCATTTTAATACAAGTATTATTTTTGGCTGAAAGTAGAATAAGTGGCTTCCTATTTTAACAATTGTTTCAATTACATGACAAGTTCTTATTTTCTAGTTCTTACCTGATGCAACAAAACTACCTAATTCTTCAGGGGAGGTACTTGGAAAGCATGGAGTGTTTTGAGAGTAGTCTTTGCTTTATTTATGAAAAAAAAATCACAAAATTAATAATTCATTTGAAAGTTAGAAGTAACTAAAATATCGACTTTTAAAAAGCTTTCTCTACTGTTTCCTGTATTTCCTACGTTATACTCTTCACTGTCAATGTAATCTTCCTTTGGTTTTTTTTTTCTCACCATCAGTTTTATAGGTATGCTCCATAACTCATAGGCACATTCACAGATTTGGGAAAGGGAATCCCTAAGATGGGGTAAAACTGGAAGCAGAGTCTGGATAAACCAGTGTTCTGCATTCATTGATGCTACAGCAAGCAAGTTACAGGGGAGGGATACTTTTGAGTACTAGATGACTCATATGACCACTGATGTTGAAATTTGATACATCACACTGGATCTTTCATTAAATTTTTATCACAGGTTCATAAATTGTTACAGTGGCACTATTTTTATTCCATGAACCCATGGGCATAACTATTCCCTCTATATCCTGTTTATCTCTGTGCTGTCCAGTCCTGAGTTCATGGAAAATATTGGTAATCATTTGACCATTTTTTTCTCAGACTGCCTTTAACGCAACACAGTTCTCCAGACAGCTTCTAAACAATCAGAATTGGCATGCATAATTAAAAACCATTTGCCATCTCCTCCACATGTCCCGCCTCCATAAGGAATGCTTACTAAAGCATAGGGCTTGTCGATTATTAACAAATTTCCAATATAAAAAATCCAATAGCATATTAAAATTGAAGAAAACAATTCGTCCAATTTCCTCACATTTTGATGAAATTTGAAGTCTAGAGAGGTAATTTACTTAAACTCATTTATTTTGAATAGTCTATTAAAATACCATGTTACATTTTCATCACTCTATAAAGTACTTGAGATAATCAAATTAAATTGCAACAGTTTTGTTTTAAATCTCAGTTTTAAAGATTCTAATCCATGTTCAGTTGGCCCATTGTATTGGGGACTAGAGAAGGAAGCAGATCATGGCAAAACATGTGTAACAAAGCAAAGGCTTTCACCTCATTGCCAGGATGTGGTGAAAAAAAGATGAGACTTGATTCCCATAATGCACTTTAAGGGCATGCTTTAATAACCTAAAACCTCTTACATGGCCCTATCAAAGTTCCCACCACCTCCAAACTGGAGCATTCTACCCTTGCCCGCCCTCCTAACAATTATTCCTCTACCTCTCACAATGCAAAATGCTTACTTCATCTCTAAGAGTAACCCAAACATTAACTGTAGCAGTGCTCAAAAGCCTAAGTATAAAGGCCTTTCAGAGACTCATGGAAAACTCTTAATTGTGTTCTTCTATAAAAATCACAAGAAAACGTTACATACTTCCAAGAAAAAGGGACATGGACTAAACAGTCTTGTTCCAAATTTAAGGAACAGAATTCAGCCAAAAGCAAGACCTAAACCCATCAGGACAAACATTAAATCCTAAATCTTCACAACTAGAATTAGCTCTGCTCATACAGCCTTGCCAAGTGTAGCCCAAATTATCACTCTCCTGGCTTGGCACCAAGTGCTGCCTGTAACTTCCCTTGCAAGGTGATCCAAGTTCCTTCTCCTGGATCTAACTCCTGTTTCTACTGTAGATTTGGCTTCACTTTTACAGTACATGTCACCCTGTCGGGGCTAATTGCATGGATTCCAACCACAACATATGCTACCTGATCGGCTAGGCATTTAAAAAAAAATGATCAATGGCTCCATGACTCTATAACCCCTATATATTTTTTTTATGTCTACAAAACCAGAATTGTGTGTTCAATACCAAAATTTGCCCATGGCATGAACTGTGCCCAACCTGCTTACTCTGAGTACCTTGCTGGCTGGACACAGGAGAATCCCTGAGGTGGTCCTGGGTAAGCAGGGCACCATGGTGCTTTCTTCTCAAAAGACTCTACTTTGGAAAGACTTGGGACAGATTTTTATTTATATATTTCTGAAAGAGTCAGTGATGGTGACCTTGCTGATTCCTTAGAAGGCCCTGAAGTGTCCTTGAAGCACAAAGCTCTTGATTTCTCTGAATGGCACAAATCTTTAATACAAGCACCCTCGTTGGCTGTGAACTTTTACAATCATTTCTTTCCTGACATGATTGCAAATGTTTTAAATATTTCAACTCTGTTCCTATTTTTTTCCCTGATTTATACTGTAAATTTGGCTAAGGTAATCTGTAATACCCATTCTGCAGACTGAATGCTATGCTGCCTTGAAATATCCTCCACTACATAAACCAGTCCTTAGACCTTATGCAAACCAATACGAAAGACTCTTCCACATTATTTCAGGTATTAGAAAACCACCCCATTCCTGGTACCAAATTTTAGTGTTAGTTCACTTTCTGTTACTGTTAAAAAAAAAACAAATATCTGAAACAATGAACTCGAAAAGGGAAAATCCTCATAGATTCATGCTCCATTGGCCTTGTTGCTTTGGGGCCACGGTAGGCAGCACCTTAAAATGTTGGACACATGGCCAAAGCAAAGCTCTTCCGTTAAAGGCAGGCAAGGGAAATAAAGCGGGGTCTCACCATCCACTTCAAAGTCACAGTCACAAAGTCTAGAAGATCCAAATCAAGGCCCCAACTCTTAAAGTTTCCACACCTCTCAATAGGGCAGAATTGGAAACCAGGTCTGTAAGGGGGAGGCCTTAGGGGACATTCCAGATCCAAAGCACAGAACACACACTCTATCTTTATGCCTCTTTTATTTTTAAATGGTTATTTCTCTCAAGTCTGTTAATCCAAAGTTCTTATGCTAACCAATACATTCATCTTTAAATGTCAACTCCATGCCATCTTTCCTTCAGATTATTTTTTTCAAATTCTGTTATTATATTCCATTCTTTCACAGTACTTTGTTCCAACTTTTTGGGTCTATTTTATCATATTACATTGCAATTACTACAATTAATAATTCACTTTTCCAATTTCATCAAAATAATGAGCATAACTCCAGGACACAGATAGTTTACATACCTCATCAATTTAATATAAAGCATAATGCATTTTTCCTGTTCTTTTTTTTCTTCTCTGTTTTCATTTCTTATCCAAAAAACTCCTTGCCCCTCCTCATGTTCTAAAGTATTCTTTCTCATTTCTTCAAGTAGTTTCATACTTTAAGGCCTTAAATCTAATGTCGAATCCATTTAGAGTTAATGGTTTTTAGCTGATGAGAGACTGGGGTCTATTCACATTCTACATGTGAATACCAATTTTCCCAGCATCATTTATTAAAAAAGTATTTCTTTCTCCAAGGTGCATTCTCAGCCCCTTTGTAGAAATTCATTTGACCAAAAGTGATAGGTACACTTCTAGGCTTTCTATTCCGTTCTGTCCATTTGTATGTCTGTTGTTATTCTGGTGCTTCACTCTTCTTGAACAGTACCTATTACACTATCTCACTTCAAAATATACTAGAGTTTTGTAGCATATTTTGAAGAGAGGTATTGTTATTACTCCTGTTTTATTCATTTTGCTCAAACAACTTTGGGGTCATTTTGTTTCATTTTGTAGTTCCATACAAATTTTAGGATTTTTTTTTTCTATTTCTGTAAGAAGCATTATTGGTATTTTGATGGATTTCACTGAATGTGCAGATGATATTGGCTGTTATGAGAATATTAACAATATTGATTCTTCCATTTCCTTAACTTGAGATGTCTTTCCATTTTTTTATTCTTTTTAATTTCTTTCATAAATGTTTACAACTTTCATTGTAGAGATATTTCATTTCTTAAGTTTAGAATACTGAGAGTAAGAGAAGTCAAATGAGCTGTTAAAGTTTACACATTTGATGTAATTGTTATACAAAATATTAGACAAGCCTAATATCTAATAATTGTGGATTGGTTTATTATTCTTCTGTAATACATAACATAGTATTCACATAACCATTAAAGTGATATTGCAAAATAGTTAATGATATGGAAAATGTGTAAGATACATTGCTATATACATTGTCAAATAGCTAATTTGCTACTGAAATAAACTTTATGATTTTATGAAATAAACTGAAAAATAATAGAATACATTTGCTTAGTATAAAAACCTGAAACAAATTTCATAAGCTATTATTATTTTCAGATGGTGTGATTATGGGTCAGATTTTATTTACCTTATGTATTCTTTCTCTCTTTCTGTGTGTGTGTGTGTGTGTGTGTGTGTCTCCCTGTTTTATATTTTTTTCCTCATCTTTTGTCTTGTATTGGTGCATTGTAATTATACATAATGGTTGAATTAACTTTGACAGAATCTTCCTTCTACTGAATTTGATTTACTCTTCTTTTGGTACATTGGTGCCTTCCCATTTTCCCTCCCCTCTTCATTCTTCAACAGGTCATCTTCACTCATTTATTTTTTTATTTTGATTGGTGCTTTAAAGATTACCATGAAGGTAAAATTCCCTGTGGGGTGTGTGTGTGTGTGTGTAAATAAAATCTGACTCATAATCACACCATCTGCAAATAATAATACACGCACACATATATTTATTATGCACATAACTAAATTTTTATCAGATTCATTTTCCATTTCCTCCTCTTTCCCATTCCTCTTCCCTCTCTTCTTTGATATTTTCTATACCTTTATAACATCTTCCCAACATTTATCCCTCATTTTGCTCTAGCTTCTGCATATGAGAGAAACCATTCAACCCTTGATTTTCTGAGTCTGGTTTATTTCACATAGGATGATGTTCTCCAGTTCCATCCATTTACCAGTGAGTATCATAATTTCATTTTTCTTAATAGCTGAGTAAAACTTTATTGTGTATATATTCTGCATTCTCTTAATCCAGTCATCACTGTTGAGCATAGGGACTGGTTCCATAACTTGGCTCTTGTGAATTCTGCTGCTATAAATATTGATATAGTTACACTGCTGTAGTACACTGATTTTAAAATCTTTTGGACATAAACCAAGGAGTGGGATAACTAATTTATATGGTGGTTCCATTTCTAGTTTTGTGAGAAATATACATACTGCTTTCCAGTGCTTATACTAATTGCAGTCGTCCCACCAACAATGTATGAATATACCTTTTTCCCCACATCCTCGCCACCATTTATTATTTGTGTTCTTCATTGCTATTCTGACTGAAGTGAGATAAAATCTCAATGTAGTTTTGATTAGGATTTACCTGATTGCTAGAGATGTGGAACTTTAGTAATTTTTTTACGTTTATGTTTATTCTTTTGGGAAGTCTGTTTCTTTTGCCCACTTATTATTGGGTTATGCATTTTTCTGGTCTCAAGTTTTTTGAGTTATTTTTTATATATTCAGACATTATCTATCCTATGTTAAAGGAAAAGCTGGAAAAGATTTTTTCCTATTTTATAGCTTTTCTTTTCATGCTCTTAATCATTTGCTTTGTGGAAGCTTTTCAATTTGATGTAATCCCATTTATTGGTTCTTGGTTTAATTTCTAAGTTTAGATGTTTAATTAAGGAAGCCAATGCTTGCACATATATATTTGGGGTGTTGAGCCTATGTTTTCTTCTAGCAGTTTCAGAATTTCTGATCTAATCCCTAGGTCTTTTGTTCATTTTGATTTGACTTTTCTGCAGAGTGAGTGAGAGGAATGTAGTTTCATTTAATATTCCTCTACCTATAAATATACATTTTGGGGAAACACCCCTTGTTTCTTTACTCCAACATGTGTTTTTGGCAACTTTGTGAAGTTTTAGATCACTGAAAGTATGTGAGTTTGTCTCTGTATCTTTGGTCTTTGTCTGATTTATGCCAACATCATGCATTTTTAAAAATACATGTAGCCCTGTCAGTATTATAATTTGAGATGTGGTGTTGTGAAGCCTCCTGAATCACTCTTTTTGTCAGGATTGTTTTGGCTATTCTAGTCTCTTTTTCTTCCAAATAATTTTTAGGATTTTTCTCGTTCTAGGAAGAATGTCATTAGTGTTTTGATGAGGATTACATTGAATCTTTACAGTGCATTTGATAATATGGCCATTTTGACATATAAATTCTGCCCATCCAAGAACATGGGAGGTCTTTCCATCTTATAAGGTCTTGTTTAATTTCTTCAGTGTTTTATAATGTTCATTATATAACTTTGGCTTGGGATTTGTCATGATTGCCATTAAAATGTTGAGGAAAGTTTCTTCTATCTCTGGTTTCTTCAGATTTTTAACATGAATGGGTATTGAATTCTATCGAAGACTTTTAATGCATCTATTGAGATGATTGTATGATTCTTGTTCTTAATTCTACGTGTGTGGTGAATTACATTTGCTGATTTGCATGTGTTGAACCAACCTCTCATCACTTGGATGAAGCCCATTGGATTGTGGTATATTAAAATCATCTTTTTTAAAATTCAGTTCACTAATATTTTATTAAGGATTTTCACATCTATGTTCATCAGGTATATTGGTATGTTATTTTCTTTCCTTGATATTTTCTTGTCTGGTTTTGGCATCAGGGTTACATTGATTTTACAGAATATGTTGGGAATGGCCTGTCTCTTTCAGTTTCATTGACTAGTTTGAGAAATACTGGCATTTGTTCTTCTTTAAAGGTCTGGTAGAACTCGATGAGAACTTTTCTTTGTTTGAAAGGTTTTTAATTGCTGTTCCAATTTCATTGCATGTCATTGGTCTCTTTTGGTTGTTCATGTCTTTGTGGTTCAGTCTGGAAAGGTTAGACATGTCTAGAAATTTGTCAATGTCTTCTGAATTTTTCTGTTTATTGTAATGCTTTTTTTCTTTATGGTGCTTGGAATCAAACCCAGGGCCTTGTGCATGTGAGACAAGCACTCTACCAACTGAGCTATATCCTTAACTCTGTAGTACAAATTTTTTAAATAGTTTCTACTGATCCTCTGGATTTCTAAAGTATCCGTGGTGATATTTTCTTTTTCAGCTCCAGTTTTGTTAATTTGGGTATTGTCTCTCTCTCTCTCTCTCTGTCTCTCTCTGTTTCTCTCTCTCTCTCTCTCCACCCCCATCCCCCTCCCTCCACCCCCATCTCCCTCCCTCTCCATCTCTTTCTATTTCTGTCTTTTCGGTTAGTTTGAGTAGTTGGTTATCAATATTGTTTATCTTTTCGAAAAACCAACTCTTTGGACATTAATCTTATGTACTACTTTTACTAATTCTCAATTTTATTAATTTGGCTCTGATATTAATCATTTTCATCTTCTATTGATTTGGGCATTAATTCTTCCTTTTTTAAGGCCTTGAGATGGACCAGAATCTTATTTATTTGGGATCTTTGTACATCTTCAATGTAGGAAATCAATGGTAACAATAATTCCTGTTAGAACTGCCTTCATGCTAACCCAGAGATTTTGATATGTTGCATCTATGTTCTTATTTATGTCTAAGAATTTATTTATTTCGTATCACATTTCTTCTTCAGTCCATTTTTCACTTTAAAAAAGTATAGTTCATATAATTTATATAGCTTTCTTGCTGTTAATTTCTAGTTTTATTCCATTATATTCTTTTTTTTATTAGTTGCTCAAGACAATACAATGATCTTGACATATCATACATTTGATTCAAATAGGATATGAATTCTCATTTTTCCACATGTACAGATTGCAGGATCACATTGGTTATACATCCATATGTCTACAGCAATCCTAGTGTCAGTTGTATTCTGCTGCCCTCCCTATCCCTCCCTCCCCTTCCCTCCCCTCCCATCACTATTCTGTACCCATTCTACTATGACACTTATCTCTCTCTCTTTTTTTTCTTCCCTTCCCCAAATGCATGGGATTATATCAGTGTTTTGGCATTAACTAAAACTTGAATTATGACCTACAATATGGTCTATTTTGGAAAGGTTCATAATTGATTCTTAATGCCTTTAATATATATCTCCATGTTTACTTCTATAACAATGAGTTTAAGGTCTTGTCTCTTAATGTTCTCCCAGAGATCTGGTATATTATGATCATGGTCTTTTATTTATTTTTTCCTTTATTGCATATTGAGTATTCAAGTTCATGTAACCTGTCTTCAAGGCCTGAAGTTTATGTTCTATGTAATCTATTTTCTGTTGATATTAACTTGCAGGTAAACTTTTAAATTTGATTCATTTTCTCTTTAATTTCCTGGAATTCTGATTGGCTTATTTTCAATATATCTCTATTCTTCATGGAAATGGTCTTTCACCCTTTCCTACTATACTAATCTTTCTACTGTGGTTTTTTAAAGTAATGTCTTGTGGATCTACGTAATGGTGAGATTCATTATGATATATTCACATATGCTCATAGGAAGATTAGGCCAGATTCATTCCACTGGTCTTCACTCAGCCCATCTCTCCTCCCTCCTCCTCAATTGCCTTTCTTTAATCCAATGGTCTTCCTTCTATTTTAATGGAACCCCCCCTTTTAATTTTTTCCTTGTTTTGAACAAACTTCCACATGTCACAGATGTCACAGTAAACACTTGATCTTTGACTTTCTGATTTTGGCTTATTTCATTTAGCCTGTATAGTCTCCAGTTCCATTCATTTACTTTCAAATGCTATGATGACATACTTCTTTGTGGCTGAGTAATAATCCATTGTATGTATATACCACATTTTGTATCCATTCATCTGGTGAATGGCACCTTGGTTATTGTGAATTGTGTCTTGGTTATTGTGAATTGTGCTTCTATAAGCATTGATATTGTTGCATCTCTATAGTGTGCTCATTAAAGAACTTTCAGACATATATCAGGGAGCAGGATAGCTGCATCCTATCATAGTTTCCTGTCTAATTTTTTGAGAAATTTCCGTACTGCTTTTCAGAGTGATTGCAATAATTTGCATTCCCAGCAACAATGTTTGAGTATAACCTTTCCATCACATCCTTGCCAACACATTATTATTTGCATTTTGAATAACTGTTATTTTGACTGGAGTAAGATGAAATATCAATGTAGTTTTAATTTGCATTTCCCTGATTGCTAGGGATATTGAACATTTTCATATACTTGTTGACCAATGGTTTTCTTCTTTTGAGAAGTGTCCATTTATTAATTAGGGTATTTGTATTTGTGCTGTCAAAATTTTTGAGTTCTTTATATGTTTTGGATATTATTGCCATATCTGAGGCGCAGATAGCAAGTATTTTCTCCCATTCTGTAGGTTATCTCTGCATGTTCTTAATCATTTACTTTGCTGTCAAGATTTTTTTTAATTTGATGCTATCCCACTTATTGATATTTGGCTTTATTTCTTGAGCTTTAGGATTTTTCTTAAGAAACTTAGTTCCTGTGTCAACACTTGGATGTTAGGCCTATATTTGATTCTAGCAATTGCAGAATTTATGGTCTAATTTCTAGGTCTTTAATCCACTTAGAGTTTGGTTTTGTGCAGGGTGAAAAATAGGAGTCAATTTACATTCTTCTAATTGGATATTCAGTTTTCCAAGCACCAATTACTAAAAAGGCTATATTTATCTAACATTGTTTGCAAGTTTGCCTAGTATCAGTCAACTCTTGCTGTGGTTATCTTCTATTTCATTGGTCTTTTTGTTAATTTTGGTGGCAGTACCATGCTGTTTTTGTAACTGTAGCTCTGTACTAAAATTTGAGATCAGGTATGTTGATGCATACAGAATCATTTTTTTATAGTCAGTTATTTATTGGCTCTTCTGGGCCTCTTATTTTTTCTAAATGAAGTTTAGAAATCATTTTTCTAGTTCTATGAAGAATGTCACTGATATTTTTATAGGGATTGCATTGAATCTAACACTTTTGGTAGTATGGCCATTTTGCCAACATCAATTCTGCCTATGCAAGAACATGGTAGGTTTTCCATCTTCTAAGATCTTTGTCAATTTCTCCATTCAGTTTTCTATAGTTTTCATTTTTGAGGTCCTTTACATCCTTTGTTAGATTAATTCCCATTATTACTTAAAATTAATGTGAATGGGATAAAAAAAATTCTTAATGAGGAAGAAAAAGGGGGCTTATTTTCACAGAGGTGATCAAATCTCTTGACTGATGTCCCATTCTTTGTAATTTATTTTGGGCGTGTTCTATAACCACTGAGTATGTTGTGTGGGTTAAGTTCATGTCTTTGTGTTTCTGCTTACCCTGCCAGCCATTGTGACTAGAAACCAAAACTGTTTGTAATTGCTCTCAGCTTCCCATCTCCCAGGATAGGATGGGATAGACTGGAAAATATTGACAACTGGTATATCACTGCAATGGGGCAGATGTAGAGTTCTAAATTGAAGTTCTAGTACCATAAGTTTGATTTTAACTGACTCTTGAAATTCTGTCAGTGGGTGTTTGAGATGTGGCACACCCCCCCCCCCAATTGCTGGGGATTTACTGATTTCTGCTGAATATCTAGGACTCGGGGACCTCCTGAAAATTCCACTCACAGTTTGCAGTCCCACCATCAATATATGAGTGTGTCTTTCTTCCCACATCCTCACCAACACTTTTTGTTGTTTGTATTCTTAATAGCTGCCATTCTGACTGGAGTGAGATGAAATCCTAGAGTAGTTTTGAATGTATTTTTCTAATTGCTAGAGATATTGAACATTTTTATGTATTTGTTGATTGATTGAACAGACACTTCTTAGAAGTTGATATACAGTTCCTTGGCCTATTTATTTAGTTAGTTAGTTAGTTAGTTAGTGTGTGTGTGTGTGTGTGTGTGTGTGTGTGTGTTTTAACATTTTTTAATTCTAGGTACTGGGCTTGTATCTCAGTGGTAGAGAACTTGTCTAGCAGGTGTGAGGCACTAGGTTTAATTCTCAGCACCACATATAAATTAAAAAAAAAAGTTCATCAACAATTAAAAAATATATATTAAAAAAGATTTTTTAATTCTTTATATATCCTAGAGATTTGTGCTCTATCTGATGTGTGTGGAGTAAAAATTTGCTCCCTTCTGTAGGCTCTCTGTTTACCTCACTAATTGTATATTTTGCTTAGAAGCACCTTATTAGTTTGTATTCATCCTGTTTATTGATTCTTGATTTTATGTCTTGCACTATAGGAGTCTAGTTAAGGAAGTCAAGGCCTAATCTGACATGATAAAGGTTTGGACCTACTTTTTCTTCTATTAGGCTCAGGGTCTCTGATCTTAATCCTAGGTTCTTGATCCACTTTGGGTTGAGTTTTGTGGATGGTGAGGACAGGGGCTTAATTTCATTTTGTTGCATATGGATTTCCAGTTTTCCCAGCAACATTTGTTGATGAGGCTGTTTTTTGTTCTCCAATATATATATTTTGGTGCCTTTGTCTAATATGAGGTAACATTATTTTTGTGGATTTATCTCTGTGTCCTCTATTCTGTACCATTGGTCTACAAGTCTATTTTAGTGCCAATACCATTCCATTTTTGTTACTCTGCTCTGTAGTATAGTTTAAGGTCTGATATCCTGATGCCACCTGCTTCACTCTTCTTGCTTAGAATTGCTTTAGCTATGCTGGGTCTCTTTTTTTTCCAGATGAATTTCATGACTACCTTTTCTATTTCTATGAGAAATGTCAATGATTTTGATTGGAATTTCATTAAATCTCTACAGTGCTTTTGATAGTATGGTTCTTTTGACAATATTAA
The DNA here is from genome assembly GCF_048772815.1 of Callospermophilus lateralis. Classification (NCBI taxonomy): domain Eukaryota; kingdom Metazoa; phylum Chordata; class Mammalia; order Rodentia; family Sciuridae; genus Callospermophilus; species Callospermophilus lateralis. The sequence continues at coordinate 143,400,520 of NC_135306.1, forward strand.
TTCTTCCTATTCAAGAACAAGGAAAATCTTTTTATCTTCTAAGGTCTTCTTTAATTCCTTTCTTTAGCATTCTCTGATTTTCCTTGTTGATATATTCATTCACATCTTTCATTAAGTTGATTCCCAAGTATTTTTTTTCAGGCTATTGTAAATTGGGTAGGTTTCCTAGTTTCTCTTTCAGTGAATTTGTCACTGATATATAGAAATGTCTTTGATTTATGTGTGTTGATTTTGTATCCTGCTACTTTGCTGAATTAAGTTATTAGTTCTCAAAGTTTTCTGATGGAACTTATTTTGATCTTCTACATACAGAAAAATATCATCAGCAAATAGTAAAAATTTTGAGTTCCTCTTTTCTTATCAGTATCCCTTTAATTTCTTTTGTCTGTCTAATTGCTCTGGCTATAGTTACAAGAAATCTGTCAAACTGAAGTGGTAAAAGAGGACATCCCTGTCTTCTCCAAGGTTTTAGAGAGAATGCTTTCAATGTTTCTGCATTTAGAATGATGTTGGACAGCGACTTAGCATAGATACCTTTTACACTGTTGAGATATTTTCCATTATGCCTAGATTTTCTCGTGTTTTGAACATGAAATTGTGCTGTATTTTGTCAAATGCTTTTTCTGCATCAATTGAGATGATCATATGATCCTTATCTATAAGTCTATTGATATGATTAATTACATTTTTTCATTTCCATATATTGAAACAACATTGCATCCCTGGGATGAACCTCATTTGTGAGTGTGAGTGGTGCACTATCTTTCTAATATGTTTTTATATTTGATTTGCCAGACTTTTTATTGAGAATTCTTGCATCTAAGTTCATTAGATATATTGGTCTGAAATTGTCTTTGATGTGTCTTTGTCTGATTTTGGAATCAGGATGATATTGTGCTAGTAGAATGAGTTTTAAAGTGTTCCATTTTTTTCTATTTTATGGAATAATTTGTGGAGTATTGGTATTAGATCCACTTTGAAGGTCTTGGAGATCTCAGCTGTGTATCTTGTTTTCTTGATTGGTAGGCTTCTGATGGCTTCTTCTATTTCTTTGCTTGAAATTTATCTGTCTTAAATTGTGTACATCATTCTGACTTAGTTTGAGCAAATCATATGACTCTTAAAAATTCGTCAGTGCTTTTGACATTTTCTATTTTATTGGAATACAAATTTTCAAAATAATTCCTAATTATCTTATGTATTTCTGTAGTGTCCATTGTGATATTTTCATCATGTATGTTAATAATTTGAGTTTTCTTTCTCCACTTTTTTAGCATGGTTAAGGGCTTGTCAATTCCATTTATTTATTTATTTTGAAGAACCAACTTTTTGTTTTGTCAACTTTTTCAATTGTTTCTTTTGTTTCAATTTCATTGATTTCAATATTTTTGTGTCTTCTACTGCTTTTGGTTTTGATTTTTTTCTTCTTTCTCTAGGTCTTTGAGATATAATGTTAGGGCATTTATTTGTTGACGTTTTTCTTCATTTAAGGAATGAACTCCATGCAATTAACTTTCCTCTTAGTGCTGCCTTTATAATATCCCAGAAATTTGATATGCTGTATCAGTTTTCTCATTTACCTCTAAGAATTTTTGAATCTCCTTTGATGTCTTTTTCAACCCACTGTTCACTCAATGGCATATAATTCAGTCTCCAGGAGTTGGAGTAGCTTCTATTTTTTATTATTGATTTCTAATTTCATTTTATTATAATCTGACAGAATGCAAGGTAGTATCTCTATTTTTTTATTTGAATTTGCTAAGAATTACTTTGTTGCATAATATATGGTCCATATTAGAGAGGATTCATGTGCTGGTGAGAAGAAAGTGTATTCATTCATTGATGGATGAAATAGTCTATATATGTCTGGTAAGTCTAAGTTATGGATTGTGTTATTGAGTTCTATATTTGCTTTTTTTTTAGCTTTGTTTTCCAGTGGTGAAAAAGTATGTTAAATTCACCCAGAATTATTATGTTGTAGTCTATTTGACTTTTGAACTTGACAAGAGTTTGTTTTATGAATTTAGATGCTCCATTGTTTTGGCCATATGTATTTATAATTGTTATGTCTTATTGATGTATGGTTCCCTTAAGCAGTATGTAATATTCTTTTTTATTAACTTTGGCTTGAACTCTGCTTTATTTGATATGAGGATAGAAACCCCTGCTTCTTTCCACAGTGCAAGTGAGTGGTATGTTTTTTTAACCTTTCACCTTCAGTCTGTGTATGTCTTTTCCTATGAGAAGAATCTCTTGAAGGCAGCATATTGTTTTTTATTGTTGTTTGTTTGTTATTTTGTTTTGTTTTGTTTTATCCAACCTGCCAGTCTATGTCTTTTGATTGGTGAGTTGAGGCCATTAACTTTTGCAGTTACTATTGAGATATGATTTATATTCCCAGCCATTTTTGTTTGTTTATGGTATTTAACTTGACTTGGTTTCTCCTTTTACTGGTTTTTCCGTTAGTGTAATACCTCCCTCTACTAATTTTCATTGTTGTTTTTCATTTCCTCCTCATGGAATATTTTACTTAGGATGTTTTGTAGTGCAGGCTTTCTAGTTGTAAATTCTTTTAACTTTAACGTGGAAGGTCTTTATTTCATCATTAAATCTAAAAATTAATTTTGTTGGATATAAGATTCTTGCTTGTCATCCATTTTCTTTCAGAGCTTTGTATATGTTCTTCAAGGATCTTCTAGTAGTCAGGATCTGGGTTAAAAAATCTGCAGATATCCTAATTGGTTTCCCCTCTATACCTCTATACATAATCTGACTCCTTTCTCTTGTGGCTTTTAAAATTATCTCCTAATTCTGTATGCAAGGTATTTTCATTACAATGTATGTTGCTGTGGCTCTGTTGTGATTTTCTACATTTGGTGTCCTGTAAGCTTCTTGTATTTGACTCTCCAATTCATTCTTTATGTTTGGAATTTTTTTATATTATTGCACTCAATAAGTTGTTTATTTCTTTGGTTTGTAACTCTGTGCCTTCCTCTGTCCCAATAACTCTTAAATTTGGTCTTATGTTATGTCATCTCCTTATTCTGCAATGTTCTTCTCATGGTTTCTTACCATCTTTACTGTGTGGTCAACATTCTTTTCAAGATTATATATTTTTTTCTTCATTGTCTGAGGTTCTGTCTTCCAAGTAATCTAATCTGTTGATGATTCTTTCTATTGATTTTTAAATTTGGTTTATTGTGTCTTTCATTTCAAGTATTTCTGTTTGATTTTTTTTTTGAGACCTCTATCTCTTTATGGAAATAATCTATTTCTTTCTGTATTTGCCTATGTAGCTCTTTATTGAAATGATCTTTTGCTTTCTGTATTTTCTCTCTAACGTCATTCTTTAATTCATAAAATGTTATAATTATGTATATTGCAAACAAACTCCTTCTTTGTTATTTCTTATGCTGTGCCAACCATGGATTCTACAAGTGTACTATGTTGGTTTGTTGTGGGGCACTTTCTTCCCTTGTTTTTTCATGCTGCTTATGTATCTTCCCTTGTAGCACTGCGAATCAGAGTCATCACAGTTTCTACCCTCTAGGCTTATAGTGTCCCTGCAAGTTTCCCATACCTCTTCTTTAAGGGGGAGATCAATGTGAACAGATCCCAATACAAACAATATACAACCTTAAACCAAATAACTGCTATTAAGATGTTTATGGTTTTGTCACCAAATACAGAAATGATAAGTTAAAAAATTATTATCTACAATATAAGCAATAGGTTTGCCAAAAGGTCTACACTTTCTGATGATGGACAAAAAACTGGGGGTGAGGTGTAAGATGAGATGTTGAGGAGATAGGAGGTGTGGATATAGAGTTATTAGATCTCATAAAGCATGGAAGAGGAATCTAACAAAATTGGTTAGTAGCAAGACAAGAGAGAGAAAGTCATCTTGGATACATAAGTAAGTGGGAAGACAGTAGAGCAGAAAAACAAACAAAAATATTAAGAAAATTTTTAAAAACTGTAAAAATAGGAGATAAAAGAATATACAACACCACTGTAATATACTATTCAGACATTTTCGTCCTCAATAGCCTAATTCATGAAAAGTGCTTGGTTTCACAAATGTTGGGAATGTGAGGGTAGGAGAAGAGAGAGAAAAAAAATCTCAAAGGAAGATGCAAGGATTGTTTTTGTTGGAGATCAGTATCTTTCCAGCTTCCCTTCTTATCAAATAGGTGGGTTTGTCTGTTTTTGCTGGTGTCTCCTCCCTCAGGACGGTGATGGTTATTAGGGTGAGAGGGTTCGTCTTGGGGGCATGGCTCCTGAACATGGGGGATAGCACTTGTCAGTCTCTAATGGGAGACTGCACCACAAGCATCTCCTCTGGGGCCCACTCCTGTGATGTGGGCACCTGGTCTTATCTCCTTATATCACCTGTAGACCTCACAATTCCTGGTGTCTAATTTAGTCTCTAAACTATGTCTCACTCATCCTCTCCCTTTCTACTTCCCAATCATGAACTTTCTCTCTGGAGGTCTTGTGGGCTGCGATCTGGGGGCTGTGCACCTGTTACAGATAGCTGTTTTATACTGGGAGGTTCATGACCTGATTTTGTGGCTGCCTGGGAGACGGGTGTTGAGAACTTTCAATATCTTGATATTGCTTCTGATCTCCAGCCAGCGTTTCAAGCTGGGGGTTGCCCCAACTAAAGATGGTGACAAAGGTGTCCCAAGATGGAGGCAGCTGCTTTTAGCCATTGAGTATTGGGTCAGGTGAGGCTACCAGTGGCATTGAGGGGTGTATTTATATATGTCGCTCTGGTGTGCAACATTGTGGCTTGCAGCTATCTCTGAACAGCAACTTCGGTTGCAGTGTCCCAAGATGGAGTCCACCAGGGGAGCCTCACATTGGTGGAAGGGGTCCATAAACACGTGGCAGCTAGAGTTCCTGCACATGGGCTGAGGACTGGTGTCCTGCATGGGTGCTAATGCCAATGGTTCTATTCAGGTCTGCATGAAGTCCTGCTCTGACACTGAGGCCTGTAGACCTGCATGGGAACAGCTGTCAGGGGTCATCAAATTACTCACACAGATACACTATTCCCACTACTTGAATTCCAGGTCCCAGAGCAACACAGAATGCAGCCTCTGTCCAGCCCATCATCTTGTCTATCCCACCATCTTGGATCCCCCATGACAGCTTTTTAGTCAGCTCCTTTGGTGCTGCGACTAAAATATCTGACCAGAACAATTTGTAGAGGAGGAAAAGTTTATTTAGGTGCTCATAGTTTCAGAAGTCTCAGTTCAAAGACAGCAGGCTCCATTCCTCAGTGCTCAAGGGGAGGCAGAACATCCTGGTGGTAGAAGGAAGCAGCTCACATCAGAAAGCAGAGGAAGAAAATCCATTTGCCAGATACCAAATATATACCCAAAGCCATACCCTGTTGGGGTTTTTAGATCCCTGTTCCCTCCTGATCTGCGGGAGAGATTGGGGAAGCATGCCCCGATCAAGATGGCCAAGAAAGATGAAGGTCGACTGGCGACCCACACCCAGCCCTCCCTCATTGGAGGACATTCAGAGGCACCAGGGAGAATAGCCAAAGCAGGATCTCATTAGTTGAGAAAACACACACAGCTAATATAATGTACAGGAACCCATCAGGGTAAAGGTCAGCAGGGTGGGGAGAGTTCACGTGTACACCCATCCTACAGGCAGTAATGGGAGACACATGAGCTGTCCGTGAGGGCAGAAGGGTTCTGAGCCTATCCTAGAGGTGGTCCGATTTCCGCCACAACCCACAGCAAAGCCTTCTGGCTAATCGCTAGGTGCTCTCTTAGCCACATGTGGCCCCAGGACTGGGAAGCAGGTAGCAGCCAGCAAGTTAAGTTTCCTCTTTTCTGATGCAACATGCTCCATGTTACATCATGCCCTAGAATACCCTACCCAACTTCAGTTTCCACTTAGTTAATTGCTATCAGAGGATTAATTCACTGATTGGGTTAAGCTCTCATAATCAAAACACTTCTTCTCTGAACCTTCTTGTTCTGTCTCACATGTGAGCTTTTGGGGAGACCTCACATTCAAAACAATAACCCAAAGTACAAAGCTCTCTCCTCAGTATCCTGTATTACCCTAGGCAGGCTTCTTTCTGTACCTGTTTCAATCTTCCTGGTCCAGATATTCTCTGAGTGTCTTGTGGATCAGGCTGGCAACTTCCTTTCTGAATTCTCTATCTCTATCTTCTGCTCTCTACTTCATAGCTACTCCAGAAATGATTTTTGCATCCTTGGTGCTGATTCATTTAGACCCTTTTCTCCTTGGCCAATTGATTTTAATTGCTTTTTACTGAACAACTTTCCACACCCTCTGTGGCTTAGCTAAAGTCAGTCTTCCTCTTGCCTCAAGCCATTTATTTCTTGCCACACTTCCTTCTTTGTGCTTGTACCCCTCCTTTCCTCTGCAGTAGGCTAACGTAATTTCCAACTTTTGATGTCTCAAATTATTTTGTTGTCCACTGTTGAGTTTCTGTCAATTCCTTTAGTTACCAATGTATCTGAGAAACATTTTTTTTCCTACTTTTTATGTCTGGTGCTGAGAAACTGCTGGAAGCGCACTCTTTATCTAATCTGCTGCTTTCTCTAATGTCCTTATGTATTCTATTTAGTTTTTTAAATCTTTACAGTGAACGTTACATTTTTATAATAAAGCACATAAAATGCGTTTGGATATATTGAATACAAGACTGGAGAGTGGACTTCTCATTTTCTTTTTAAGTATAGTCTAAAACAAGAAAGTAGAACAAAGGAAGACATTTCCCCATGTTTAAATGTAATTATATTTAATTACAATCCCAAAATTTTAACTAAAAAAATGACTCTTTAAAACTTGGCATGCAACTTTAATTATGCTCATGTAGATTTGTTAATAAACAAAGAAGAATTTTTGACATTGGTAGCTTTTTTGCCTTTCTGTCTTGCCCCAAGATCTTGTTTGTTATACATCATCCAGATATCTTTCTAGGTCTTCTGGTTTACAAACATGTCTCATAAGTCAATGTAAATAGAAAGCTGGTGTAGATGGAAATAATCTCAGTCTAGCATCTACTAAATTAGATACAATGGTCTAAGAATTTGGCTTATGGAAAGATTAATAGGAGGGAAATAATATAAGCTTGTGGAAAGCGGCAGAACAGTGATTTGGCTTAAAAATAAATGTAAACAGTGGGAAAGCATCAGGAGTATTAGGGGAAATACCACAGTGACCTATCTAAAGTTTACTTATTTCAGGATATAGTGTGGTCTTTCTGAATTAGAATGCTGTTGTTTTATGACACCATGATTTAAGAGGGACCTTTGCTAACTCTCAAATAATGCACATGTATTGAGCAGGTGAAAGCAAGAGTGAAGGTAGTAACAGTGCTCTGCAAAATGAGTTAGACTTAGATGCTGAATATTAGGGTGCAAATCCTTGTTCTGGTGCTACCCAGATGGAAAACATGAAAAATAAATTTGAGGATCAGCTTTTTTATTTATAAAACAGGAAAGTATCTACCTATCTTACAAATTTGTTGATAGCTGAGTGAGAGAAAAAGACAAGAAATTAAACTGCAAAAGTAGGTTGGTATTAGTTCACATATGTCATAATGGATTACTTTTAACAAGGAGAATGATATTCTTTTGTAGAATTAATTTTAACAAGGAAAGTTGCATTCTTTTGTAGAATTTTCAGTTCAATGTTCTATGGGAGTTACTGTTGGCAGAAGTCTCTTCATTACACCGATATTTAGTGAGTGCCAAAGGTGAGCAGATATATGCTAAATGATAGTAAAAAGGATAAAAATATATAATAAGATAAAATACAGTATATGTATACAGTGGAATCTTATTTAATCATAACCAAGAGAGAAATTATTTTCAGGAAAATAAATGGAATTAGACGTATCGTTTTAAGCAAAATAAGCCAGACACAAAAGATAAGTACACCCTGTTTTTCTTCATATGTTCAAACAAAAACACACATAAAGTCCCAATAACATCTGAAAATAAAAGAGGGAAGAGCACTGAGGGACTATTATGGAATTGGGAGAGGACCAATGTGAGGGGGAAGAGGGAAGAATACCAGAGGTTAGTATTAAGAATGGTGAAACCAGTAAAAGTACAATGTATGGATGTATGAAAGCTTACAGTCAAACCCACTACCTTAAACAGCTTATTATGTTGTTAATAATAATGACAGAATTAGATATTTTTTCAACTTTCAATTATCTATCAGTTATTAGAATAAAGAAAAGATCCAGTATCTCTGTTCATCATGCTGTGAACTATTTTTTACTGCATTAGCACACGAAGAATGTGTTCTCTTGGTGTGAAAAGAATGATTAGTAAAATTCTCATCATATGCCGAGAGACCATAATCTTTTGGCAACCACATGGGCCATCACGAATGACAAGGTGCTAGATAACAGCATGAACTAATTGTAAGGTTGTTGTTGAGGAGCACTTTGAAGTGATAGCACGGTGCCAATTCCTTACACATATTTTATGACATAGTAACTAGAATTTTGTATGTTATTGGAAACTTTTGGCATATTTGTAAAGAAAACTGAAATGATCAGATTGTAAGTGAAATAAACTGTTGGACCAGACTAAACACAGAAGACCTTCAAGAGGGAAGATTAAAAAATACAGTACGTATATTGCAAAATATGTTTGAAAACATTCGTGTATACACAAACTTGCTCAATCATACATTTATTTTCAATCCAATCTAGAATGCCACTTGAATATGAAAATCATACTTCATCATTCACTTTGAGGTAATAAAATTATAACCCGTATCTTAGTATAGGCTGAGATTTCTGGGTTAATTTTTTATATGATAGCATAATACATTACAATTCATATTATACATATAGAGTCAATGTTTTATATTTCTGGTTGTATACAAAGCATATTCACACCAATTCGTGTCTTCATATGTGTACTATGGATAATGATGCCCATCAATTTCCACCATCATTTCTAACCCCATGCCTCCTTCCTTCCCCTCCAACCCTCTGTCCTATCTAGAGTTTTCTATTCCTCCTATGGTCCCCCTTTCTATCCCACTATGAATCACCCTCCTTTCCATTGTGTATATATGCCACATATTTTTATCCATTCATCTACTGAAGGCATCTAAGTTGTTTCTACAGTTTAGCTATTGTGAATTGTGCTGCTAAAAACATTGCTGTGGCTGTGTTCCTGTAGTATGCTGCTTTTAAGTCCTTTGGGTATAGATCAAGGAACAGGATAGCTGGATCAAATGGTGGTCCCATTCCCAGATTTCCAAGGAATATCTATACTGCTTTCCATATTAGCTGCACCAATTTGCAGTCCTACCAGAAATGTTTCAGTGTGCGTTTTCCCCCACATCCTCACCAACACTTAGTGTTGTTTGTATTCATAATAGCTGCCATCCTGACAGGAGTGAGATGCTATCTTAGAGTAGTTTTGATTTGCATTTATCTAATTTCTACAGATGAGATGGATTTTTTTTCATATATTTGTTGATTGGTTATATATAGTCTTCTGAGAAATTACTGTTCAGGTCCTTGTCCCATTTATTGATTGGGTTATTTGTGTTTTTTGGTGTTAAGGTTTTTGTGTTCTTTATATACCCTTGAGATTAGTGCTCTCTCTGAAGCATGAGTGGTAAAGATTTGCTCTAAGATGTAGGTTCTCATTCACCTCACAGATTGTTTCTTTTGCTGAGAAGAAATTTTTTAGTTTGAATTCATCTCTGAACTAAAATTTAATTGACTGTAGCTAAGCTGTGAAACCACTTAAGTATATTCCCATAATAAAGACAAAAACATGATACAGCAAAAAGAATATAAAATTATCTCTGTCCGAAATGTAAATTCTCATTTTGTGACTTTTGAATTTGGGGAATGTATCTCTCTCTCTCTCTCTCTCTCTCACACACACACACACACACATTTCTAAACAATCCAGTAGCACTCCATTTACATGAAAATTAAGCTGTTGGCTATATCTGATGATTCAAAAAAAATACCCTACTACTACTACTACTACTATTAATTTGTCTTTGTCTTTATCTTCATCATTGTATTTTCAGTAGAAAACTTCTTTATTAGGTATAATAAAACAAAAGGGAGGTCAATGATGAACAAATAGTAATTGGCAGTACAATGAATCATTAGAATATTGGAATCTGGAGTTCGGACAAGGTGTTAAATATAACATGTACTAAATATTTTTGAGCCTCATTTTTTAAATCCGGAGTTTGACTCTAACACATTGTTTAATAGGGTTTTGATGAAGACCAAATCTAACATAGTTATGAGACATCAGATCAATTTACAAAGAGTAAATGTTAGTACTCTTTATTATTGTTCATGGGCATCACAGACACAAGAATTATAGCCTATGCTTCAAAATTCTGATGCCATAGATTTCAACTATGTTTATTGGTTCAGAAAAATCTTACATTCACAAACTTTTTTACAGGGTTAATCTTGCAAAAAGTGATACACTGGAAAGAATTTAGCAAAGTAGACAAAAATTATAATGAAAGAAAGCTTTCCTTGATGTCTCTTAACCCTTAACCAGAAATATGATGTTTTACAATTGAAAAATTCTAGTCAAAGAATTCAACTTCATTTTAAGTTCTTTCATGGGGCAAAATGAGAAGCCACCAGGTAGATATCATACTGTGATAGACATGGGTTTAATATTTGAAATAAATTTGTGCCTTCAGAGGTAGAGTGTGAGGCAGTGTTCTGTTTGATATTTCTTTTTTCATATTTTAGTGGTGCATTGTAATTTGTAATGTACATAATTACATAATGATACATAATGGCGAGATTTATGGTTACATATTCATACATTCACTCAGTACAACAATATAATTTAGCCAATATCATTTCCCCTTTCCTTCCTGTCCTCCCTCCCTCCTTTTCTCACCATTTGACCCAGCTATTCCTCTTCTCAGACTATACCCAAAGGACCTAAAAAGAGCATGCTACAGGGACACAGCCACATCAATGTTTATAGCAGCACAATTCACAAGAGCTAAACCTGGAGCCAACCTATATTCCCTTCAATGGATGAATGGATAAAAAAAAATGTGGCATTTATATACAATGGAATATTACTCAGCACTAAAAAATAATAAGATCATGGCATTTGCAGGGCAATGGATGGCATTAGAGTAGATTATGTTAAGTGAAGTTAGCCAATCTCAAAAAACAAATGCCAAATGTCTTCTCTGATATAAGGGGAGTGACTCAAAATGGGGTAGGGAGGAAGAGCATGGGAAGAAGATTACCTCTAGATAGGGAAGAGGGCTGGGAAGGAAAAGGAGGGAGAAGGGGAATTGCATGGATGGTAGAAGGAGACCCTCATTGTTGTACAAAATACATGTATTAAGATGTAAAAAAAAAAAGAATTTCTGTTTGATATTTCTGAGAAAAGCCATAGAAAGACTCTATGTTTACTAAAGGGCAAGGAAACACTTGAAAAAGTTCTCTTGTTCCTATACCTTTTCAGATTAGCACATGTTCTTCTGAATCCTGCTTTATGTGTTGCCCTATTATTATAGTAAATATTCTTTGAAATATTTCACTATATGAAATGTCACCAAATTTTTATCACCAATTTTATTCTTTATCCACTCCAATTTGGGTTCCATTCGTACCACCTCACTGAGATATTTTTTTCCTGCTACGTTGACTAATCAAATATGTACTTCTCTAGTGCTGCTTCAGCTGACTAAGTGGATGCTTCCTCCTTCCAGAACTACTTTCTAAAACCATTATATATTTATATTTATTCTGAAATTGAATACTTTGTAAATGAATGGTGTATGGTAGAAGGCAGAGCTCTTCCCATTGGAAAGGGAAGTTATAGATAAGCATGAAGAGGATAGGATAATTACTATGTATATGGATTGTCATTAAAGAAATCCTATTTATCTTAATATTGGTACAAAAGAATGTACATGGAAATATGTATACATATGTGTGTATATATTATATCATTAATTTAGGTAGATATATTTTCTTATTTTATAAGTTATAAGAGCCCGGAAGAAACAATGGCACAGCGACAATGTGCATACTTTGTACCTAGGTCTTTGTTTCTTATTATGTTCTTCCAAAAAAAGGGAGTGGGCTGCTTAGAAAACTGGCATGTTCTAGAATTGGGTCCCAAAATATTCAAGATGAGCCTGGAATATCTCATAGTAGAAGGAAAAGAAAGAAATTCTCAAAATTCACACTGATGATGGAAAATTTCAGGATACAAATGAAATAGCTTCTAATGGTCAATTTGGAGAGCTTCTAAAGGTCTGTTTCAAGAGGAGAGACAGCAATGGATTATAAAAAACAGTACAAAATAAATATTCATAATACCATACTGATATAAGTAAATGGTTGAATAAATAAATATGGAAAAATGGGCAAATCTCTGAAGTAGAACAATGCCAAATATTTTATGTATAGAGCCACTCTCAAGGAAGAAAAGTATAACTTCCACTTCTTGAGTGAAGTCTCTTCCTAATGACATCCTTCCAAAGAATACAGTAGTGAAAAAAGAAAACAGAATAGAATGGAGAAGCCTGGAAATCATGAGCAAATCCAGTGACCAAGACAAATAAATGTCCTATGGATAAAATACACTTGATAGGATTGACACTTTGCCTCTGGTCTTCTTTCCTAAAATCCATAACAGTAATGCAGTCATGGGAAATGTATCAGATAAATCACATTAGAGAACATTCTACAAAATATCTAATACTTCTCAAAACTTTTCAAAAAATGTTTTACTATTGCATTAAATGTATGCATAATAATGCCATTCATTTTGATAAAATCATACATGCATGGAACATAATTTGCTTTGTTTCGATTTCTACTACTTCCTCTTTTCCTCTTCTCATTTCTCCCCTTGTTTCACTTCCCCAACTCTACTGACCTTTGTTCTACATATTTATTTATTTGTTTATTTTTTCTCAGAGTAATCTATGTAAGTTTCTTAGAAGGGATAAGAAAGAGGAAAATGGGACACTCTCCTGGGAAAGTGTGGGTACTCTCAAAGAGGAAAGGAATGGCGTGCCTCTCTGTCCTGCAGTTTTATTGGGGACTTTTGACTAACAGTATAGGAGCTACATGGACCTCTTCAAAGAGATATTGTGGTACTCAGAGAGGAAATTGAGTGCTACTGTTTTTATGCCTCAATATCATGTGCCTTAATTGGTTTATTACTCTTTGAAAAGCCATCAGCAAAGGTTTATTTGTGAAGGTGTTGATATTTTAGTTGCCAGTGTGATTGAGGGTTGTGATAGGTTGTATGATAAAGAAGGGTCAAGGCCAATTGGCAGGGTGTGGCATGATTTTGAAACAATATTTTTTTCTCAATGGGATATAAAGTATATGAGGGTTCACCTACTAATCCCCATTTTCCAGGTGCTTATATGCTCTGTGGTTTTCAGTGGTTCCTCATTATCTTTTTCCTGCTCACCGATTCATGGCTAACTAGCTACCCAATATTCCCCCTCCTTAAGAACTTGGGCTTCTATATTCTTTTAGTGTTATTATTGTATTTAAATTAGTGCATTATAGAGATAAATACAGTTGGAATTTCAATGGTGTATTCATATATGTACGTAGCATAATTTGGTAAATTTAATTTTACATATTCCCTCAGTTTTCCTGTGTCTCCTCCCTCCCAGCCTATACTTTCTACACTCTACTGATCTTTCATTAATTTTCTTATCCCACCCTTTCCCCTTCTTTACACTAGCTTCTGCATAAGAGAGAATGTATTCAACCTTTGACTTTGAGTCTGACTTATTTCACTTAGCATAATGTTCTCCAGTTCTATCAATTTGCATGCAAATAAAATTTTATTTTTTATGACTGAACAAAACTCCATTGTGATACACTACATTTCTTTATCCACTCAACTGTTGAAGCATACTTCAGCTGGACCCAAACTTGACTTTTTTGAATCACACTTGTGTAACATAGATATGCTTGTATTACTAAAATATGCTGATTTCAGTTATTTGGGATAAATACCAAGGAATGAGATAGCTGGGTAATATGGTGGTTACATTGGTAGTTCTTTGAGGAATCTCTATATTGCATTCCAAAGTGGATGTACTAATTCAAAGGTCTGCCAACAATGCATAATTATACCCTTTTCTCAATGACATCACCAAAATTTACTATTATTTCAAGATAATGCTATTCCAACTAGAATGAAATGAAATGTCAATATAGTTTTAATTTGCATTTCCTTGATTGCTAGAGATCTTGAAATTTTTTTCATGTAATTTTTGGCACCTAGCATTTCTCTTGATAAATGTCTGTTTAACTCTTTTGCCCATTTATTGAGGAGATTCTTTTAAATTTAATTTTGGCATTAAATTTTTAAGTTCTTTATTTGTTTTGGATATTAATCCTCTGTCAGAGGAATTGCTGGGAAAAATTGCCCATTCTGTAAGCTCCCTCTTCATGCTTTCAATTGTTTGATTCTATTTCATTTACTGATCCTTGGTTTTACTTCATGAGCTTTAAGGGTCTTCCAATGAAGTTTGTGCCTGCACAATATTGTGCCCATGTTTTCATCTAGTAGTTGATAAGTTTTTGTCTCTGAGGTCTGAGATTCTATCTTCTATGTGATGCTTTCAACTGGATTTTAAATTTGATTTATTGCATCTTTTATTTCCAGAATTTGGTTCTTTTCAAAATCTCTATTTCTTTATTTAAATGATCTCTGAATTACTGTATTTTCTCTTTTAGTTTATTTCTTATATCTTCTCTTACATCATTGATTGTTTTTAAGTACAGAATTCCAAAAATCTCTCTGACATTCCCTCCACTGCGGTGCCAATTGGATTGGTTGTTGAAGTGCTGTGGGGTGTTTGGTGTGGTTTATTTTCCTGCTTTTTCATGATATTTGTATGTCTATCCATCTCCTGGGATGATGATCTCTTATACTTTTGTGCAAGAGACTATTTGGTGAGTCTTTCTCTTAAGTGCCCTTGCATGGGCATGCAGGTGTTGACACTCCCATTCAATATGCATCCTTTTCTATGCTCATTGTCAGCACCACTTTGAGAGAAGATTGTAAACTCTATTTACAACAATCACTTCAGAGAGAAGCCATGTACTAATAAATTTTAAGTACAGAAAGTTAGTGTACTCCAGGTACAAAATTGTAGTCATGTTGTTAAATAGATTAAGAATTTAGTTCTGAAAAATAGTAAAATTCCTGTTACACTATGTAGGGTTTGAAAAGGGGGAAAAAAGAATTGTCAAAGTAAAAAGAAAGAGAAAAGAAAAATGTTAAGACATAACACAAATGAAGATACAAAGGAGAAAATTGAGAGGTGTTAAAGTAGAGGCAGGTAATGTAAGAAGGAACAGAGATATGAAGACTTTAGCTAAAAAAAAAAGAAGAATGATTCCTGCTAATACTTTAAAACATTAGAAGAAGTATAATAAAATGTTTTGAGAGTTGCAACATTAAATAATAGGGGAACATTGTGATTCAATATGAAATGTAGTATCTGTAAGATTACAACTGACATTGGAGCTATTTATGATAATCAATGCCAAGGCAGGGAGATTTCTCCCTGGGTCTTCCTGTTTGGGATTTCATCAGGACTTGGGATCTGTGGAAGATGCCCAATATTCCTTGGTTTTACCTTGAAATTTCCCTATGTGTGCAGGTAGTCAACAAACCAGCTCACCTCTGATAAAATTCTAAGAAGTGCCCTCTGTTGTTGGTATGTCTGTGTACCTATTAGCTTTCTAGTGGGTTAGAAGAGATGATCACTAATTTTCTGTGACTTATCAACTAGGTTATCACCTTTGAAGTCTTGGGTGCCCTCCTGAACAAAGGTACAGGTATCCAGCACTGTCAAATCTAGTGTAGGCTCCCCATGTTTATTTTGGATTTTGTGAGGTATGGAAGACTATATTAAAGTTATTGACATTTATTTGATGTGCAACTGGGTGAGTTGTGTGGGGTTGTATGGCTGCTCCCTCCTTTGAAGTGTGTAGGTCACAGGTTCATGAAATTGTATCTAGGCACCATGGGTGATGGCTAGTATCTGTTGGATGTTCCTCTGTATAACCCTTTGTATATTTTTCTGTTATATATACATGAGGTTCTTCATGGGCCACTTGGATTATCCTCAGAAATTATCTTGTTTGGGTCTATCTGTTCAAATGATAATTGAATTAACTGGAAACTGTTTGGCTTAAAACTATGGACCCACTTTATGATGCTGAGGCTCAGAGCTACTTCCCTGTTGCTACAGTTTTCTTGCTAGCCACTGATTGTTTGTTAGCCTAGAAGTCTGAGTCTCCAGGCTTGGATGATGTTGTGCTGAATCTGGTGACTGTTTTTGTTGGGTTTGGGGGTGCATGGCATAGGACTATTGCTAGGGAATGCTAAGCACCTGCTTCCCACCAGAGAGGCTTCTTTATAGTAGCGTAGAGACTGGTTTCTGTCTGCTGTCGCACCTATGAATAAGATACAATATAGTCCATGCTTGTATAATTATATAAAAATTGATTCTGCTGTCATATGTAACTGAAAAGAATCAATAATTATTTTGAGAGAGAGAATATTTTTAATATTTATTTTTCAGTTTTCAGTGGACACAACATCTTTATTTTATTTTTTGTGGTGCTGAGGATTGAACCCAGCGCCCCACGCATGCCAGGCGAGTGTGTTACCGCTTGAGCCACATCCCCAGCCCCACCAATAATTTTTAGAAGAATACTAAGAACACTGCCCAGTACATAATAGATAACCCAAAATATACATTGAAAGAAAATTAAGTATATTATGATTTAATTGAGACATGTCTTTGTTTCACCATGCTGGTAGCAACACAAAGGTAAAGGGAATAATATTTTAAAATGTATTTCTGAAGACTAGAGAATGTGAATCTGTAATTTGTAAGTACAGGAGGAATTGGTTTAAGTGCCAGTATCTGAGTTACATGGATTTGAGAGCAGCTTAAGCCAGCCAGTAACATTGACTAAATGTCTCAACCCTGTGCCACTTAGCACAGATGATTTGTTTCTGGGAAGACACAGAAGCTTCTTCTCTGTGTCTATCCATCTTCTGACTATCTCCAACCTCAAAAAATTCACACTATAAAGTAAAAGTTACAATGGTTTCTGCTTCTCATCTATGGGGGTCTGTCTCTGAAATGTTGGAATTCCTTTTATTCTAATTCCATGTTGACACAGTGGAAGAATGAGATGTGGAATACAGATAAATTTTGTTTCTTTTCCCTAAGTGACATATCAAACCAGAATAATGTTTTCTTTCTACCTAATCCCATGTCTGAAATATTATTATGGATTAGTAAATATTAATAGGTAGCAATTAATAAAAATTTGTAGCATTGACATATGTATTAAATGGCAAGAGGTGTTGTACTCATTGACTTGTCATAGTTTCTGATAAAATAATGGAATAAAAAAACATACATGTAGCTATGTGATACTCTAGAATAGCTTATATATAATTTGCTATTTAAATAGCTTTAGATGAAGACAGTATAAGCCAGATGGATAAATGCATTAAATAACTAGATGAGGGATCAAATAAAAAATCCAATTTCCAGCAGGATCTATGTTGGAAAAGTCTATTGGTTTAGGTAAACTGAATATGCCTTCAAATTGTGGTAGAGATACTTGAAACTTGATTCCTCTTCTCTGTGAATGCTATTCATATTGAGTTTGAACATTACCAAATCAATTTTTAATTCCTTCCCTATGCATAGAGTATTCCTATTCTAACTCACATTTGAATATTACCAGAAAACTGAATAAAAGCAAGAAATTATCCCTATTACACAAAGGAGAAAGTCAAAACACCAAGAGGTGATATTGCTCTAGGTTTTGAGGTGTCCAGTCCTTGCCTGGGTCCTTTTTACTCTGTTGGATAATCATTTTATCCTGGCCTTATTTTACTTAATGTAAGACTTCATTCTCCAGCTCCTTTTTTTTTCTACTCCAGCTGCTATGTCTCACTCAGAAATCTATAGATTTCCTGGCAGAAGGCAACTATATAAGTATGGTCTCTTAGTTGACTATTCAAAGTGTCATTTCTGTGTTTATCCTGGGGTTTGGGATGCTTCAAGTGATCCTATCCTCTTCCTTTGTAAGGAAGTCTCAGAGTCAGCATTTCAGGATTCAAAATACAATATTTTAGTGGACAAGGTGCCTAGAGACCATTATCCAGCAGTTACTAAATGTCAGGACCATGGAGGTAACATATGGATTTCTTTAAAGAGCTTCATTAACTTGACTAATTGGAAAGTGGAGATTTGCCGACTTGTCTGCTTCTAAGGGTGAGAAGACAGTCAATAAGATGTGTGCAGGACATTTGGGACTTTGATAAGCCACCGAGCTTCCCTGGCAATTAGCCCACTGTAAATGGGTGATAACAGAGATGACATTAAGGAGCAGAAAGACCATAGATTTTGAGTCACCCTGAACTTGATAAGAATCCTGACTCCACCAATTAACACTGATAATAAATAATAAATGCACAACTATGTGCATTTTTAGCTTAATTTAAAATTAGTCTTAATGTACTCTGAGTAGAGGTGGTAAATTAAAAAATACTTTCACTTTTATTTCTAAAATGAAATGAAGGATATCTTTTGTTAATCCATAAAGGAAAAAGGAAAAAAAGATTTTAAAAAAACAATAAATATCAGGATCTATATATTTGATAAACAACAGAAAGAATATATCTAAGGAAGCTGAGTCCTAAAATGGTAGTAAGAAAAACTTACATGCCCCTGGATACAGAATACATATTCAAACCTCTCAAAAAATAAATAAAGCATGAATTTGGCATAAGATTCTTACTTCCTGGAATATGGAAAAAAGTGTAAAAAAGAAAATACTGGTTGGAAATCTATGAAGTAGCAATTATATCTATATTCAAACTTCTCCAAAGCCAGATATCTGAACATCAGACAATGGCCATAGTTCCAGGCTGGTTGGTACACTAAAAATAGAAGGGTTCAGTGTGTGTTTACCAATTGATTGCTAACATACACAGCTTTCTTTCTTCATGTGTCTTTCATATATGCTCCAGATTCTCTTCTCCGGGGAAGCTAACCCCCAAAGAAAGATGTAAAGAAGCTAGCCTAAGAGTTGCTTTGTGGCATAATACATGGTCTATATTAGAGAAGGATCCACGTGCTGCTGAGAACAAAGTGCATTTATTCATTAATGGATGAAATATTTTATATATGTCTGTTATGTATATGTTATTGATCGTATTATTAAGTAGTTTCTTGGTATTCTTAGTACTGCCTTCATAATATCCCAGAGATTTGATATACTATATCACTTTTCTCATTTATCTCTAATTATATTTTAATCTCTTCTTTGATGTCTTTTTAAACCCATTGTTCATTCAATAGCATATTATTTAATGTCCAGGTTTTGGAGTATTCTTTTAAATTTTATCATTGATTTCTAATTTCATTCCATTATGATCTGACAGAATGCAGGGTAGTATCTCTATTTTTTGAATTTGTTAAGAGATGCTTTGTTGCATAATATATAGTCTATATTAGAGAAGAATTCATGTGCTGGTGAGAAAAAAAAATGGATTCATTAAATTAATTAATTAAAATTAATTTAGAAAGGAAGCTACTTCAAAACATGAAAACTAAATAATATGCTATAAACAATAGATTGACAAAGACATCAAAGAGGAGATTAAATTTTCTTAGGGGTAAACCAGAACACTGATACAGCATATCAAAATCACTGGGATATGTGAAGGCATTACTAAGAGGAAAGTTAATTGCATGGAGTTTTTCCTTAAAAGAAGAAAAAGTCAACAAATAAATGACCTAACACTACATCTCAAAGCTCTAAAAAATTAAATAAACACCAAAAGTAGAAGAAAGTAAATATTTAAAATCACAACTTAAATCAATGAAATTGAAAACAATTTTTTTTTAAAAATTGACAAAAAAAGAGTTGGTTTAAAAAAAATAACTAAAATTGATAAATCTGTACCCATGGTGATAAAGAGAAGGAAAAAATCAAAGTTACTAACATGTGATGAAAAAGGGAAGATCACAACACATACTACAGAAATATAGAACATAATTAGAAATTATTTTGAAAACTTGTACTCCAATAAATTAGAAAATATCAAAGGCATTAACAAATTTCTAGAGTCATGATTTGCCCAAATTGAATCAGGATGATATGCACTCATTAAACAGATCAATTTCAAGTGTTAAAATAGCAGATGCCATCAGAAGCCTGCCTCCAAAGAAAAACCAAGGACTGGGTGGATATACAGTCAAATTCTACAAGACCTTTAAAGAAGAACTAATAACAATACTCTTCAATTTATTTCAGGAAATAGAAAAAGAGGCAGCACTTCCAAACTCATTCTATGAGGCCAATATCACTCTGATTTCCAAAACAGGCAAAGACACATCAAAAAAAGAAAATTTCAAAACAATATCTCTAATGAACATAGATGCAAAAATTATCAATAAAATTCTGGAAAATTGAAAACAAAAACATATTTAAAAGATTGTGCATCATTCTCAAGTGGGATTCATCCCAGGGGTGCAAGGTTGGTTCAACATAGGGAAATCAATAAATGTAATTCATCACATCAATAGATTTAAAGATAAGAATCCTATGATCATCCAATACATGCAGAAAAAGCATTTGACCAAATACAACACCCCTTCATGTTCAAAACACTAGAAAAACTAGGGATAAAAGGAACATATCTCAACAGTTTAAAAGCCATCTATGATAAGCCCTAGGCCAACATAATTCTAAATGGATAAAAATTGAAAGCATTCCCTCTAAAAGCTGGAACAAGACAGAAATGCCCTCTTGCCCAACTACTATTTAACACAGTTCTTGAAAATATACCCAGAGCAATTAGACAGATGAAAGAAATTAAAGAATATAGATAGGAAAAGAAGAACTCAGACTATCACTATTTGCTGACAACATGATTGTATACCCAGAGGATTCAAAAAAATTCACCAGAAAACTCTTAGAATTAATAAATAAATTCATCTAAGTATAAAGATATAAAACCAGCACCCATAAATCAAAGGCATTTCTGTAAATCAGTGACAAATCCTCTGAAAGAGAAACTAAGAAAACCACCACATTTACAATAGCTTCAAAAGCAAGCAAACAAACCAACATCAAATATTTGGGAACAACTTAATGAAAGAGATCAAAGACCTCTACAATGAAAACTAGAAAACACTAAAGAAAGAAATTAAAGAAGGCCTTACAAGATGAAAAGATATCCCTTATTCTTGGATAGACAGAATTAATATTGTCAAAATGACCATACTACCAAAAGTACTGTACAGATTTAATACAATTCCAATCAAAACCCCAATGATGTTCCTCATAGAAATAGGAAAAGCAATCATGAAATTCATCTGGAAAAATAAGAGACCCAAAACAGCCAAAGCTATCCTCAGCAAGAAGAGTGAAGTAGGTGGCATTGCTATAACAGAACTTAAACTTATAGAGCAAAAGTAACAAAAATGACATGGTATTGGCACCAAAATAGACTTTAGACCAATGATATAGAATAGAGACACAGAGACAAACCCACATAAATACTAGACAAAGGCATCAAACCTTACATTAGAGAAAAGATAGTCTCTTCAACAAAAGTTGTGGTAAAACTAGAAATCCATACGCAGCAAAATGAAATTAAGTTCCTATGTCTCAAAACTCAACTCAAAGTAAAATAAGGACCTAGGAATAAGATCAGAGACACTGATCCTAATAAAAGAAAAAAGTGGGCTCAAATCATCCTCATATTGGATTAGGCCCGATTTCCTTAATGAGACTCCTATAGTACAAAAAATAAAAATCAAGAATCAATAAATGGGATGGATTCAAACTGAAAACCTTCTTCTCAGAAAAAGAAATATAGAGAGTCTACAGAATGGGAGAAATTTTTACCTCATGCACATCAGATAGAATACTAATCTCTAGGATATATAAAGAACTCAAAAAAATTAACACCAAAAAACCACATAACCCAAAAAATAAGTGGGTCCTGGAACTGAAGAGACACTTCTTAAAACATAATATGCAATCAATCAACAAATATATTAAGAAATGTTCATTATCTCTAGTAATTAGAGAAATGCAATCAAAACTCCTCTAGGATTTCATATCACTCCAGTCAGAATGGAAGCTCTTAAGAACACAAAGAAAAACAAGTGTTGGTGAATAAGGCACACTCATACATTGCTTGTAGGACTGCAAATTGGTAAAACCAATATGGAAAGCGGTATGGATATTCCTTGGAAAACTTGAAATGGAACCATCACTTGACCCAGCTATCCCATTCCTCAGTTTATACCCAAAGGACTTAAAAACAGCATACTGTAGTAAAGCAGCCACATCAATGTTTATAGCAGTACAATTCACAATATCTAAATTGTGGAACCAACCTAAATGCCCTTCAGTAGATGAATGAATAAAGAAACTGGTATATATACACAATGGAATATTACTCAGCATTAAAAGATAATAAAATCATGGCACTTTCAGGTAAATGGATGGAGTTGGAGAATATCATGCTAAGTGAAGTAAACCAATCCCCCAACACCAAAGGCTAAATGTTTTCGCTGATATGGGGATGGTGATCTATAATGGAAGTGGGGTGAGGAATGGGAGGAATGAAGGAACTTTAGATAGGGCAAAGGAGAGGAGATGGAAGGGAAGGGACATGGGGGTAGAAAAGATGGTGGAATGAGAAGGATATCATTACCGTAAGTACATGTACGAAGACACCAATGGTGTGATTCTACTTTGTATACAACCAGAGACATGAAAAATTGTGCTCTATTTGTGTCCAGTGAATTGAAATGCATTCTGGTGAATTACTTTCTGCTATCATGTAAAACAAATTGCAATAAATAAATTAAGATAAAGAAGCCAACCTAATCACACTACAGTTACACTCATGTTTTACATGTACCACACATTAGCTCAAAACTTCCAAGTACCTTTTTAGTTTCCAGCTTTTATTTTTGTTCATGCATTATCTCATATTTTTTATTTACTCATTTTTTTAGTCCTGGGAATTGAACAAAGACCTCACAGTTGCTTGGTCACCACACTCAAGCACTGAGCTATATCCCCAACACTTCAGTTCTCAATACATAAGTACAAAGAGATAGCTAAAAGTAACACAGAAATGAAGCATGGAATAAAATTTCAACAGAAAAAAATAAATTATGAGTAAACTAAAGCTATAAAAAAAACTTTGAAAAGTACACCAGTGTCCTCAAAAGACCAAGAGAAAGAATTGATTTTATTAACAATACTATGCTATAGGAAAGTAGATTTAGAAAAACTCTTAGTATTTATATAAAAGCATTTTGTAATAACTTATATAACCATATGTAGTTTTTTTTTGTTTTAGGTATCATGGATATATATATTTCTAGATATAAACACATAAGGTCAGGGATTAAAATTCAATTGAATGACTCAAATATACTTTTGAAGAAATGTTCTTGAGATTGGAACAAAAAGGAAGGAATACAACAAAAAGAGTAATGTATGAAATGTATAAGAATTAGAAGACACTGCAGTTGGTTAACCTACAAACTAATAGAAGTTTCATAAGCATCACAACCAGAAAATATAAATCATATTTGATAAAATAAAAAAAGGGGAGAAATTTTTTCATGGGATGATTTTTAAAAATATTTATCAGAAAAAAAATTTGCTTAATTGGAAGAGCTCACTAAATGTCTGGAAGAAGAAATGAAAATATACAAGCAATGTCACATGATTTTTTTCATGCTGGTTTAAGCTACATTACATGAGCTAAATTTAGCAACATTCTAACTAGCTCTTTTGTTCTTCACTACCTTTAGCCAAAATGCAAGCAAATATCAGCATGATACCCTTTATCTTAATTTTATTCAATGTACATCATACATATGTATTAAGTAATTATTCTACTGATCCTTATTTTTTTAATATTTACTGATAATTGATAAATAAAAATTGTGCATACTTTATGCATTCTAATAATTTGGGGGCATATGCATATACCCATAATACCATCACCATAATCCAAGTACTGTATATATCCAACAGCTTCAAAGCTTTTCTTGCTTTCTTCCAGTTTCTATTGATTTACTTCTTTGCACTTGTTGTGGTCTTGTGTCTGTGTATGTTAAGAACATTTAATATGAACTACCACTTCCTAAGATATTTTAAAGTGCATTGTACCATACTGTTGACTAATTATTAACTATAAGAACTATGCTTTACAGAAGATCTCTGGAATATATCAATCTTATCTAACTGAAACTCTACACAAGTTTTAGCTTAAAATTCTCCAATGCCTTCCATCACACTTACAGTACATTCAAAGTTTCACCTGTGAACTATAAGCCTCTGCATGCTCAGGCCCCTAATTAGCTTTCTAAACTTCTAGCCTTCTGAACTCAACCTTAACTTCCAGCCTTCTGGACTCAACCTCAACCACACTGTTTTCTTAACTAATTCTTGGCATAGTAAGCCCTAGGACCTGATTTTTTCCTTGGGGGTAATGATTTCTTCTTCTACATGACTACATGTTCTTTTTCATTAATTTATTCAGGTCTCCATGCATTGCAACCTCTTCAGGTTTTCACAGCCATTATCTGTAGTTCCCATCACTTTCTTCTTTTAGTCTATATCTTCTTTGAAGCACTTACCATTAACTGAACAAATTAATTTGCTTTTTTATTGTATTTTATATAAAATGAAAGCTCCTTGTCATTTAGTTTACTATTGCAACTAATATCGAGAGCTGTGCCTGGCAAAGAGTAGTCACATAATAGATTTCTGTTGGGCCCAGAATATACTGTTAGGTAATTTCCACCTGCTTTCATGTATAACTAGAACTTTTTTCTTCCATTCCATTTAAAAAAATAACACATGGACAAACCAGTAGTTTTATTTATTTTAAAAATATTACTTTGTTTTTTATAATAAAATCTCCTGGAGGATGCTGGGCATGGTGGTGCATGCCTGTAATCCCAGCAGCTTGGGAAGCTGAGGCAGGAGGATTGTGAGTTCAAAGTCAGACTCGGCAAAAGTGAGGCAATAAATAAGCAACTCAGTGAGACTCTATGTCTAAATAAAATACAATAAAAGGCTGATGATATGGCTCAGTGGTCTAGTGCCCCTGAATTCAATCCTGGTACCTAAATAAAAAATAAATAATAAGTAAGTAAATAAATCCCCTGGAGGTAATTTTAGTAGATTCTGAGGCAGAAAGAGTGATCTCCCATAGGAAGCCAGAATAGGAACCTTGGAGGAGGATAGGAGGAACGGAGACAACACACCAACCTAAAAGGAGACAGTGAGTGTAAAAGACATCCTGTGACTTGCTGCTCCCTGGCAGTGTTAATCACATGCCTTCTCCTGACCTAGAATACCTGATTCTGTTCCTCATAGCTTCAAACACAGCAGCCCTTCCTTAGCTACCCTTGCCCTTACCTGAGCAATGACAGATGACAAGCAGGCCCCCTACCCAAAATGCTTTCTCTTTCTA
This sequence comes from Callospermophilus lateralis, assembly GCF_048772815.1. Classification (NCBI taxonomy): domain Eukaryota; kingdom Metazoa; phylum Chordata; class Mammalia; order Rodentia; family Sciuridae; genus Callospermophilus; species Callospermophilus lateralis. The sequence continues at coordinate 143,426,118 of NC_135306.1, forward strand.
AAAGACTTAAACCACAAATGAGACCTGTCTTTCTAATTATGTAAATAAGGGATTGAAATTATGAATTTATTTGCCCATAAATCTCAGAGCTTGATTGATCTATGGTGTCATCCATCACCCTAACAGTCACCTGGGCAAGGCTATCAGATATGCCTTTAAAAACCACAGACCATGGACACCCATTGGCATCCATTTATTGGAGACACTTCCATTTGGGAGCTCTGCTTGCTTTCTTTGTATTACTCTAATAAATCCTGTTACTTTGCTCTCACCCTTGTGTCCATGGATGAGATTCCTCAAATTTTTGAGACAATTGGTTGCCTACATCTGTGTTACAATTTTATCCAGGTCTGCCAAGAGTGGGGAAGACAACTGCAGCAATGGTCATGCAGGGGCACCTGCATAAGCATGGTCAGAGAAGGTGTTTTTTTCCAGTCTCCTTCCAGAGAACTGGGACTGTGGGTGGATCTCACAGGGAGATAGCTGTGGTATCTCTAGGATAATTGAATTTCTTAGACAAATACCTGATCTTCAAACATGGCTCAAAATTTCCTCTGCTCTCTATATCTGAATTTGGGCAGTGGAAATATTAGTATTGGCTATTGTACTGGAATACGTAGGAGGCCAAGTATCTTTTTTCATCCCAGAGGTGAAAAGGAAACTCAGGGGAGCCTGTGGTTTACCTTGCTTTCAGCTCAATGGGATGGGGGTTCAGAAATTATTAAATTTGACTTTGTGAAATTAGAAAGTTGTGGCTTTCTTAAAAGTTAGGTAGGGATTAAAGCTCATACTTCCTATATGCAGACTGTATTACTCATTTCAACTAACAAATACTGAGGCAATCTTGTTTCTACTAGAACGTTGTATTTCCACATTTAAGATGCAGAACAGCAAGTGTACACTGAATATGGATGGCCCAGATGCTACAGGGGCTATAATCAAGCACCAGGCATAATCTCTATGGAAATAAAATCCATACACCTGAAAATACACAGCACTTCCTTTCTTTTAAGAAGTCCTTGCATGTAACATGAACAGTCAGTCTAATAACTTCTCTTTGGGGAAAAACAACTGTATTTACTTTTGCTGGACATGTAAGTTTGATGATATGAGAGAGTAATAATTAGAGCTATATGAGTGGATAGATAACAAAAAATTTAGGAGATAAGTAACAGTACCAATGAAAAAAGTAGGTGTGTTCTAGGCTGAGTGAAGAGAGAACTTAGTAAACAAAGCCATGCCTGTTATACAGACTCTTAGTTGATACATGTATCTACAACCTTGACTGAAGAGAAAGTACCACCTACCACTAACATTAGGCCCTGTTTCCTTATGGTGGGGCATATGAACTCAGTTTTTCTTTAGCCCATTCTCTATGAGATCACAAGAAATACTGTTACAGCAGATAGAAAAATATTTGTGATATCCAGAGGATCTTTGAAATCATGGAATCAGTGACCATTAAAAAAAGTAATTGTAAAATTTCACATGCAATCCAGATATGACATTTAGTAGCTCTGGATCACCAGTCACTGGGAAAAAAGTAGCTGGTTAGTTTACACTGGGCATATATACCATCTGCTTAACCACAGTATGCTACCCTGCTTCTCCCATTTAGCTTTCTGGCATGGTCCCTGCAGGTATGTTTATATGCCCTCCATTCTCTAGGCAAAGTCAGCTTTTTACTGTTCCCCTGCCAAGCTGGATTTTGTGTACCTGTGTGGCTATTCTGGCTCCAGTACTTATCCTGTGTATTTTTGTCAAACTGCTTAACCCTCAACTTTTCTTGAGTTTCCTACTCTATCAAATAGAATTATAAATAGTATCTACATTATAGGATTATGTGAAAATTGTGTTATTTTCCAGAAAATATTTAGAACTGTCCCCGACAAACAGTAAGTTCTTGGAGCTGCTGTAATCTTGATGAACATCATTCTTCATGATATATTTAAGTGTTGCCTTCTAAGCAGAACCCACCATCATTCACCCTCTTTTATTGAATATTGTAACTATGTATTTTTAACTATGCAAAAAATCCTAAAAAAAATCGGCTCACTCCTCAGTCCTTTATGAAATCATGAGCTCATTGATGGCAAGTGCTGTGTTTTATTCTTCTCTACATTTTTGTACCCTGAAACAGTAAGGATTACACAGTAAGAAAAAAATACCTGCTTAATGTATTTTAATTCACTTATTTTTATTTAGCATTTATTACCAAACATTACACATATTAGGACATTAGTGTGCCTCAAGACCAAATGATACAGGATAAAATTCATCACTTGGACTACCTATGTTAGTAGCAATAAATATATTAACTTCATATTCCTGAATTATTTTTATTTCCAGATGAGTAAGAATTCAATCTGTGCTATATTTTTAAAACTTTAACATGTTTTTGTAGGTTCTATGATGTGTCAGTGCAGCAATTTTGCCACCTTCTCCAGAGCCTATATCATTGTGTCTGGTATACTGAATGTACCTTCTAAAAGTTGTTGAAGAAATAACAGTGAATAATGTATAAATAAACAGTATTACCTACATGAATATTAGCTCTCTATTAAAGACAATAGATACACAGTTCTCTATTTAGGAGATGTGGATCAATTCTTAATGCCCCCCATCACTTCCATAACCATATCATGGTATCTATAGACTACTGCATTCTAAGACTTGCAGTGTATCCTCTATTAGTTACTCATAAGAACCAGAAGCGTGGGAGAAAGGAGGAGGAGTAAATAGCTTGGGAGATATATGAAGTAAATTTTGAGTATGGGCTAAAATCATAGTTCAGAGTGACATTTTCCCACAAAGACAATTAGTTATACACCGAACCAGAACATGGTAATAGTTCTTATTACACGTGAAAAGAAAATAACCTGGTGCTTCCATAATGACCATGTGCAAAGTATAGGTAAGCAGTGAGAATGGTAATAAGGAGGCAGAAATTTCAAATAGTTTTTTAGCTCGAAATCAGAGATTTACATAGCCTCAGTATAGTTTATAAAATCAATACCTTCCATTTTGTGGGCAGATACCATTATTCATGTGTTTCTCAATTTGATTTTCAAATCAATCTCTGGAGACAGAATAGTACTATTCTAAATTGCTCACCTGAGGTAACTAAGTTTAGGATTTTAAGTTCCAAAGTTTAATATGTAATAGAAAAATTTCTCCCCAAAACTATATACCCACCTCAGATCAAATAGGTTTGACAACTACCTTTTCACCAGCTTCCCTCATATTAATGCCAGATGTTTCATATACTGGATTAATAAGAAAGAATATTCTAAATAAAAATTTCAAAGATTTGGGCCTTCTCAACTGTGTCTAATTCCTATAATCATGTTTAAAATTCTCTGACATGTAATGCAAGGTGTAATTTCAGGTTCTCAGGTTCTCACTCTGGCTTTTCATTTTCAGGCGGGGGATAACCTTCAAAAGCAGCCCTACCATTGATATTTATGTTAACCTTCATCAGATACTCCTCCAAAGACTGGTTGCTCTTCACTTCACCTGTGTCTGTCTTGATGGAAATAACCTTCATTGGTACCTTTGGGAATTCAGTTTTTAAAGATATCAATTTATGGCAACTTTTAAGATACAAGGGTATTTCCCATCAGAGATGACTGGCTATGGGATTCGCAGAGCAAATCACCACCTCTGCCTTAGAGCCTGATGGCTAGTTGTATCACCACGCAATACTGCTATAATCCCAAGATACAATAGTACCAATTAATTTATAAAGTGTTATGTTTCATAAAAAGTAGCACCTTAGAATTTTTCATAAGCATGCTGATCTGTGGTTTATTTTCCTACTTTTTAAAGTCAGTACTATTGCAATATTCGCATGCAATAAAATTTACCTTTCTATGTGTAAAATCTGATGAATTTTGGCAAACACACATGGTCATGGATAGATCACTACCAACAATTTGTACATGCCATCACCCCTAAAATCTTCCCTTACTCTTTTTTAGTCAAACTTTCCCTCTACTCCATGATGATTATTAATATTATTAATATACCCCTTTTCCCCCTCCATCTGTTCCTTTTCCCAGGATGGAATCATTCATTAATACCATCTAGGTCTGGCTTCTAGTTTCTTTCACTTAAGCATGCCAGTCTGTCTCATAAATATTTACAAAACACCTTTTAAGCTATTTGATGATGAAGACCATGACAGATTTTCTCACTACTCTTTTTTTTTCCAGTATCTTCCACTACTAGCATTTAGCAAATAATGAGTATGAAGTAATTGGGTCACTGCAACTCTACCCACTATGAGAGACTCCAAGTATTTATTTATGAAGAGTTCTGGAAGTTCTTCATTTTTCCACTTTGTTTCTCCATCCCCAAGGTTTCTAATAAAAATGATAAATACACAGAAAAGCTTAAATAATTTTACAAAGACTTCCCACAGCCATCAACAAAAGTTCAATATTCGCTGAGGATATTTATTTATTTATTTATTTAGAGAATTTTTTAATATTTATTTTTTAGTTTTCGGCAGACACAACATCTTTCTTTGTATGTGGTGCTGAGGATTGAACCCAGCGCCATGTACATGCCAGGCGAGCACTCTACCGCTTGAGCCACATCCCCAGCCCTATATATTTATTTTTGAGATACATTTTAAATTTGTAAGTGATGATCAATAATTAAAGTGTTTATTCAATGAATTAAACTTGGATGTATCTGTGTAATCACAACCTCTATCAAGAATCAAAGCATCATTCAAAATATTCCCTTATTCCCCATTGTAAAAACCTCAACCCTACCACAACAAGGTTACCATTAACGTGATTCTCTTTTGTTAATTTTTCCTGTTAGAGGACTTCATTAGTTTTTATTTTTGTATATATTTTATACCACAGTGTTCTTAAGATGCCACTTTTATATGGTTTCCATTGTATTGTTTAAAAAATTCAAATGCCTTATCAGGAGTTTCTCATCCTAGTTATAGTATTTAGGGTTTGCTTAACCCTAAGACAGCTCTTTTCGTCGCAATTGGGTTCCCTTGTTTCAGCCACATTGGTCTTCTTATATTCCTAGAAAATGCAGGTTGTTTTTGTTTTTCTTTTTTATTGCAGTTTCTGTTCCCTCCATCTGGAACAACCTTTACCTAGTACTACAGAAGACCACTTCCTTTGCAGACCTAGTCTTATAACTTTTATATCATTCCAGGTGCCTTGTTCTGAATATCTTGTCATGCCACTCTATCTATTAGCTCTTGTCAGAAGCTACAATTAATTTTGTTCATTCACTTTTTATCTTTCACTTTCCCCATGAGAATGAAAGATTGATAAGACTAATGCCTGATTGTTTATTATTCACCCTTTTATGTTAAGAATAAGCACAATTAGGGGCAAATTGTAAGAACTGTATCAAAATGTATTTTAAAAAATATACTTATCTTTGGAGTTTTGTCATCAAATTATACATTAACAATATTAATACATCTGGAACCTAGTATCCTTTAGAACAAAAAATTGATTCTGATTACTATTAAATGCAAGTACTCATACCAAAGATAGTTTCATAAACTTTCTCTGTTATTTACATTCTTTAGTGTGAATTACTTCATAAAATTTTAAGAGTATAATTGGTAAATAATAACATCTACAACGTTATTGACTTCCTGACCTTCTTGATGCACTTGAACATACAGGGTTTAATGTAATCCATAACCCTGGAGAATTATAGGTTACTATGATATTTTGTAGAAGATAATACAGAAATGTGTAATTTTGCATAAATTATTCCATCTGATAAAAAAATGCAGCCACGATTATCATCCTAAATTCTAGATCCATTTTATTATTTCATGAAGAAAGATACTAGGCCCTTGGGGAAATAGTAGCTAAATAACAAAAATTGCAAAGATGGGAAAATGTGTTTTACAAATATAATCTTGCTCAATCCATCCAATAGTCTTGTTTCAGAATCAGTACTGGTAGAGCATATCTAATTATGAAATCCAAAATGCCCCAAATCCAAAATGCTTTTGAATGTTAACATGATACTCAAAATGTTTGCATTTTGGGGTACTTAGGACTTTGTATTTGAAGGTTAGGGCTGTTGAGCTGATAAATTCTATATAAACATTCCAAAATTTAAACATAAAATAACTCTGGTCTCAAACATTTCAAATTAGAGATACTTAACCTACACCATCCCCACATTATTGATAACTATTCATGTTACATCCTGCAGCAGTATGAATTGTCCATGAAAACGTACTTTAATAGTAATTTCATATTACCCATGAGCAATTTTTTTCAGGATTCAAGTGGATGCCTCAAACAATTCATAAAAAATAATAACAAAGAGTAGTATAATACAAGTGGAAGTTATATGAATATTATTTTTCAAAATATTTTATTGTGCTATACTCAGCCTTCTTGTGATGATATGAGATGAAGCAATATTTATGTGATGAGAAGAAGATGAATGACATAGGCATTGTGATATGGTATTAAGTTGCTATTGACCTTCTGACAGAACATCAGAAAGAGGACCATCTGTTTGTGTGATCCCAGATCAATGAACCATAATAATATTGATACTTGAATGTCAAAAGCAGATGATGATGTTGATGGTTGGAGAGATCCTTGATATTTTAAGGATTTTACAACAAAACCTTCTGAAAAAAAACGTAATCTAAATAGTCTCTTATAACAAAAAATCTCATAAAAGCATTGCTGCAAAGCCTGAAATCCTTCAATAATTATATGGATAACTTTATGCTGCATATGAGGATAATATTGCATAATTTTGTCACTTAATGTCCATGCAATTCAAATCACTTTGGCAAATTTCAGTAATGTTCATTTTGCTGGTTCTGCTTCAGTTTATTCATCTTCCTCATCCTCTGTGGATGACTTGACTTTCTCCAATTTCTCATTTGTCAATACTTCTCAGTGGCCTTCAATATATTCAGATTTTTCATTAAGCACATCAGCAAATCTTTCTCCAAAAACTTATCTTGCTGTGTGAATGATTTTCTTTACTTCCCCATCAATCTCCAGGAAGCCTTAAATCATTTAAAACTTCACTTCTATAAAGTTCTTCCAGCAGGCATTTACAGTGTCTGCTTTTTATCATACATTGAAGATTTAATGAATATTATTATAACAGCAATGGTGAATGATTTTCAGCACTGCATTATGTACAAGTAATACACTATATCAGTAGATGGTCAGATGATAATGTGGGTATATAAGCCTCAACAAACCCCATGATGCCCTGATCAAGGAGCTGCAGCAATGAGAGTGTATTTGGAGGTAAAAATACAAACTTGTCACTTTTATAGCAAACAGATTCAAGGTAGTCAGGTACATTTTTTATTATTAATAGAAATTTAAACTTCAACCCTTCATCTTCCAAGTACTTTTTCACTACTTAGATGAAGTGTTAGTGGAACCATCCATAATCAAGTTGAAAGTTACCCCATACTTTCTGATAATATTGTCAGAATTGAGAAATAATTTTTTAAGAGAATGAGTGTGCTGTGATTTGTACAGTATGGCTGCAGTATTACTGCATAGTACCAGAGTTAGCATGTCCTTCCATGTTTTATGCCTCAGTACCTACTTTGCACTTTTACAAATGTAGCTTTTATAGGGTATCTTCTTTCAGAAAGCCAGTTTTATCACAATTAAAGATTTGGTTTGGATGACATCTTTTGTCTCTAATCAATTCACTGAACTCTGTTAGAAAAGTGGCAGCAGCTTCTTCATTGGCACACACCATTTTTTTTTTGTATTTTTTCAGTGCAAATCTGTATCTGAGTCTGGGTCAACAAATCTTACTTGTAGTAAATGGATTGGTGTCATTCATTCCAGAGATCCCCTTGTTTAAGTTTCTGTACAGGCAAAATGCTTTCTGGAGCAATATGTTTCTATCAATTGGATTGTGTTTTCTACTCATGTATTTCACCAAAATTTATTTAATGTGCTTTTTCATGTTAACTATGTGTTTATCATGCATTGTGACCATAAATTTTGCAGTTTAAAGGGTTATAGCAAAATTAATTCAATTTTATTTTTCCTTCTTTATAATTTCTTGGTTAGAAAATTTGCTCCTGCCATAGATCTTAACATCCTTAAGGATTGTTTTCCTTTCCCCTTTAAGTGAAGAATTTTCAACTTTTCACTTAAAGTAAGCACTTATAGCTTTTCCTTGATTCAACTGAATTGCCAGTATCACCACTCTTTATTTGGGAGACACTTTTAAGTTAAACAAGAATTAATTGAACACAAGCATTATATTAATATGATAGTTGGTTACTAAATGATGACGGGGAAAGTAATGTATACACTGTAGACACACTGGACAAAGGGAGTATAGCAAGAATGTCATTAGAATGACCTTGGTAGTGGGATAGGCCAAAACCCTTACCATATCACACACATTCTTTTTTTTTTTTCATGGTGTGAATACACATTTATTAACAGTACTTGTAGGAAATTGTGATGCCAAATAATATGCAAAAGATGATCTCTATGTAAATAAAAATCTGCAGGGGAACAATGCAATAAAATGTTAATTTAAGAATATAGGTGATTTTAGTTTAATCTTTGTTTTCTAATGTAGCTGAGTTAAAATTATATTATTTTTTGATTTTTATTGTTGTTTGTTCAAAACATTACATAGTTCTTGACATATCATATTTCACACTTGATTCAAGTGGGTTATGAACTCCCATTTTTACCCTGCATACAGATTGCAGAATCACATCGGTTACACATCCACTGTTTTACATATTGCCATACTAGTGTCTGTTGTAGAGAATAGGGAAGGCAGCAGAATATCAAACACATTCTTGACAGGATGGAGCAGGATATTATAAAGTTTCATTAGACTAACATAGATAGTCATTAGACTATCTATAATAATACACAGTTTAAAATTTAAGAATTATTCATAGAACTTTCCACTTTATATTGTCTCAACATGGTTAACTAAAGTTAAATGAAACTGTAGAAAGTAAACAGTGGATAAGAGGGCAGTAATTCTCTTTCTGTGCATAAAGCAATGAACTCAGATATATGAACCATTACAATACAAGAAGAAATGCTCTAAGAGAATTCTGCTCTGACTATTCTGAGCTATTGTTGTGGACAAATAAGTTTATATATGAGGTGATGGTAGGCTTACAGACAAGTCAAGAACTGTGATAATTTGAATGAAAACATGAGAAAGAATTTTTGTTCTTCTTAAGATAACATTTAATAATGAAACAAACAAATACATGTAAATCATTCCCTAAAAAAGAATACAAAGTACAGGTGTATAATCAGTAGAACAACAGTAACAGCCATCTGATTTACTTAATGGGTCAAAGGTAGTCTGGTTTAAGATGCCACTAAAGTTCAAACACAGAAGATATATTTAAGATAGCCAGATGAAGAGTGGAGGAAAAGTCTTCTAATCAAAGCAAATCATGAATAGAAAAGCCTTTACAAGACATGTTCCAAAGTATTCAAAGAACTGAACTGGGCCTAGGTTTACACTAGAGTGATCATGGAAGAAGAGTCAAGATAGATGGAGAGGGACCAGATTATGCAGGATCTGTTCAAATCAATGAATTTAGAATTTTTCTTCTCCAGAAGGGAAAATCACTTAAGAGAGAGGCAATAGAATTACAATAAATAAAGAAAGAAAGACATAAAGAGATAGGCAATAGAATTGTAAAAAGTCAATAGAATTATAAAAATTACTTAATATTTTTGAGTTTTCATTTTCTCATTTGTAAAATTACAGTGATACTTCATAATGTGGTTATAAACAGCAAATAAAATAATGCAGAAAATGTTTACAGGATTAGGCTTGCTGCATAATCATTATAATTTTTTTAGTAACCTATTAAAATAGCAGTTTTTACATGCATTGAAGTGTTTTTTAGCTTGATGATAATTGATAACACTGGTAAGGGAAAGTATAGCAAGAATGTCATTAGAATGACTTGGTAGTGGGATAGGCCAAAACCCTTAGCATATCACACACATACATGCTTGGTTGTCATCCGAGAGTTCTAGAGAAGAGATCTAACTTTAATAATTATTGGAGTATGGGTCATTTAAAATGTGGTTGAGATCATCTGGTGAATGTATGTAAAATGTGTTACAAAAAAGTAGGATCAGAACTGAGCCCTGGAAATACACAAAATATGGGATCCAATGGGAGAGTAGATTGTAAGAGGAAAAAAGCTAGCAGATAAGGGAAGAGACCAAGAAAGTAATTGCCTGAAATTATAGGAACCAAGAGAAGTGAAATTTCTGAAAAGATGGGTGTCTTTTCTTTTTTCTAATTTATATAGGTTGAAGTCTGAGAAAGTCTACTGGAACCAACACAAGACAATTATTGGTGACATTATGTAGAAAGACTTATAAGAACAGGAGTAGGAACAAAGTGGGAAAAGCAAAGAGTAGGGGAGTTGAGGATACAAACACAGTCAATCTACAGAGAAAAGTTGTTAGAGTAACTTGTGTTCAGAAAAGCAAGCATAATTATGGAAGAAGATTCTGAGAAGAAGAGAAGGCCATATTAAGAAGGGAAAGTACAAGATGTTTTAGTCAATTTTGTTCCAATATAACACAATACCAAAGACTGGGTATTTTATGTACATAGATATTTATTTGGATAATGGTTCTGGAGGTTTGGAAGTCTAATTTCTAGGGGCTATATCATGTAAGAATATTCCTGCTACATTTAACATCTGCAGAAAGTATCAGATAGCAAGCAAGCACATGGATGAGACTGGCAAGAGGCCTATCTCACCCTCAGAATAACTAACTCCCCCCTGTGACAGCATCATCAATCCATTGGTGAGGACCAAGCACTCATGAGTTAACCATTTCTTTCTTCAAAGACCTGCCTCTTCACACTGTTGAACTGAGGACTAAATTAACTCAACATTTGACCATTGGTGCCGCGGTCTGGCTGGGAACAATTCAGGAGCCACTTATCAAGCAGAAACATACTTTATTTTTAGAACACACACGCCGCACCACACAAGCTCTTCAGGAATTCCCTCAGAGCCCAACTGCCACCACCGGCTTCCCACAAGCCTCTTTACCCCCCCCCACTCCTCCTGCTCTTGAGGCCAATTGGCTGGGTCGTGTGGGTGGAGCCAAAAAAAGTCCCCCAATGAGCAGTTCCATGGTCTGAAAGGGTGCAGAAACGGCCCAATGAGCATCACTGCAGAGGAGCCAATCAGCTGGCAGCTAGAAGTTTGCTGGGGCCGCTGTGAGCCAATCATCAGCTGGCAGCTGGAAGTTTGCTGGGGCCACTGTGAGCCAATCATCAGCTGGCAGCTGGAAGTTTGCTGGGGCCCCTTCCGGGGTGGCTCTCAACATCTTCCCCTCTCTGTTTAAACAACAAGCATGTGGCTTAGGGACCGTGCCTGCCTTAGGTTGTCCAATAGTACATATGGTCCTTACCCGTTATCGGATGAGCTGACCTCAAGGCCAAGGCGTCAGCCTCCTGTCTTAGGTTGGTACCATTGCAATTGGATCTTAACGGTCATTGTCTACTGGTCCAGCATACAGCCACACCTGTGGATAGGTCTTTGTACCAGCAGGGGGGTGAGGTTCTTTGTCTCACCTCTGTTGGCCCCCAAATTTTAGCTGAACGACCATCACAAGCAGAAGGGAGGAGGATACACCAAGCCAATTGACGGCTCCTTTTGGAGAAATTGTACCAAAAATGACACCATCAGCAAAAAATATCCCAACACTACCACAAGTTGCTGCATCAACAGATAGTTCACAATGCATACAAGTGAATTCACAATGCATACAAGTGATACATAGTCCAGGCAAGTTCTCCAAGCAGTTCAGTGATAGCTATTGCAGAAGCTGTAGATTGGTTTTATCATTGTCTTCACCAGCACTGGGAATAAGATAGGAATTCTGGCAATAATGGATAAAGAAAAAATTATGTAACATTCCAGAAGGCACTAAAAGAAAACAATTTTCTTAACAATTTACATTATATTCAACAGAATTATTAAATACAATGAAAAGGAAAGGTGAAAGTAAACAAACATATCTGTTAACCTCCTTTTTTGTTCACATATTAAAACAATCCTCAACAGCTGTTTACCCAATTTAAATTAAACCATTTAAATCATGTGAATAATAAAAATAGTTGGATCCATTTTTTCATGAGTGCTCATCATATATGATATATGGACATATGTACATACAAACATACAACATAAAACACAAGTGTGCACACGTAATATAATACGTACAACACATAACATAATAGTAAAGACCTTATAACTTTTTACAGGTGAAATCTCCATTGCAATGTTTAAAAACTCTATAGTCAAAAAATGGACCTGATCAGCAAAACATTAACCTAGGTCTGTATGAGCTCAAAAAACAAAATAGAACTTCATGATATGGGAAAGGGCAATAATAAAATAGATATTGAAAAAAGCATCCTGGTTCTGTCGCAGATGTAAGGGTAGCCAAACTGGAGTTCGGGATATCAGTTGTTATGGATTTGAGCCAAATCATCTTCTTTTTGGTCTGTAGAAATTGCTTTAGATAATCTCTCTGGAATCCAAATTGGCTGTTGTTTTCCCTGTGGAAACACACAAACATACCCGCCACTCCAGACAATTACTGGGTCAGGACCTTTCTATTGTCCTGTTAGAATATTGTTCTAAAGTAGCTTGGGCTTATGTACATTTTTTGGACACATATGCCTTTCCGCAGCACTAAGCCCTGATGAATACAAATTAAAAAGTTTAGAGTAAAAAGGGTTATTTTAAGTTTATCTTTGGGGAATATATATACCCCTTCCCAATTCCCTCTTTGCTTTAATAAGTACATTTTAATAGTTTAATGAGCTCTTTCAACTATGCTTGTCCTGGGGATTGTATAGGATTCCTGTTATATGAATAATGCCAAATGATGAGCAAAATTGTTTAAAAGAGGTAGAAGTATAATCAGAGGCATTATCTGTTTTTAACTGTTTTGGAATGCCCACAGTGGCAAAATTTTGTAAGCAATGAGCTATAATATCTTTAGTTTTTTCTCTGGCATGAATGGAGCCCATCAAATGTCCGGAAGAAGTATCAACTGTAACATGCAAATATTTTAATTTTCCAAATTCTGGCAAGTGTGTGACGTCCATCTGCCAAATATGGTTAGGTATCAGTCCTCTAGGATTGACTCCAAGATTAACTTGTGGTAAAATGGTCACACAATTTTGACATTGTTTTATTATGTGTCTAGCTTGTTCCTTAGTTATTTTAAAATGCTTTTGTAAAGTATTAGCATTGACATGGAACTTTTTATGAAAATTTGTAGCTTCTTCTAGTGTAGAGAAAATATGTATATCATGTGTAGTTTTATCTGCTAAATCATTGCCCAAACTAAGGGCTCCAGGCAATCCTGTATGTGCCCTGATATGTCCTATGAAGAATGGATCTTTTCTGTCCCAGATTAGATTTTGTATAGTGGAAAGCAAAGAGAAAACAGTAGAGGAAGGGGAAATCCTACCAGCATCTTCAAGGGATACCATAGCATTAACTATATACTGACTATCAGAAAGTAAATTAAATACAGAATCTTTAAACATCACATAAGCTTGTAATACTGCATTAAGCTCTACCTTTTGAGCTGATTGTTTGGGTACTAAAAATGTAAAAGTTTGATCAGGTGTAACTATTACTGCTGTACCATTATTTAACCCATCAGTGAATATATTTGGAGCATTCATGATAGGTGTTTTCCTTGTCATTTTTGGAAAAATTACAGGATGCAATGACCAAAAAGACAATAAAGGATTAGATCGTAAGTGGTTATCAAATGAAACATTAGATTTGCACATGATTATTGCCCAAGAATTTAACTCATTAGCTAACTCATCAATTTGATCCATAGTATATGGAGTAATAATTTTATTGGGAGAAATTCCAAACACTCCCTTTGCTGCTTTTATTCCTTTGAGTATTAATTGTCCTACAGCCTCAGGATACCTAGTAAGAATAGTGTTAGGAGATAAGATAAATGTATCCATAATAATGGACCCTCTTGCCAAAATACTCCTGTAGGAATATTTTTTGTTGGTAGTACAATAAATAATAAAGGCAAACTTATATCAATTCTATCCAAATGCATATTTTCCATATATGTTTCAATGATTTTTAATGCTTTTCTTGCTTCAGGCGTTAGCATTCAGGCTGAATTTGGATCTGATGGACCTTTTAGGATATGAAATAAAGGTCCCAACTCTCCTGTTGGTATACCTAGATAAGGCCTTATCCAATTTATGTCTCCTAATAACTTTTGGAAGTCGTTAAGTGATTTGAGTTGATCTACTTGTATTTGAAGTTTTTGGTGGACAGACCATGGTTGAGGATAATAGAACTCCTAAATAATTAATTGGAAAATTTAATTGTACTTTATCTATTGCTATCTCTAGATTATATTTTTTTAATAAGTTTGTAAGTGTGGCATAACATTCTAGCAATGTGTTTTTATCTTTGTGTGCTAATATATCATCCATATAGTGAAATATTTGTAGTTCATGATTTTGATTTCTAAGTGGCTGGATTACATTGTTAACATAAATTTGACAAATAGTTCTGCTGTCAGCCATCCCTTGAGGGAGTACTTTCCATTCATATCTCTGATCAGGACCTTCATGATTCAGTGCAGGGATAGTAAATGCAAAATGTGGACTATCCTCAGGATGAATTGGAATTGAAAAAAAAAACAATCTTTAATATCTATAACTAAAACATACCAGGTTTTTGGCAAAGCAGACAATTGAGGAATCCCCGATTGAGCATGTCCCATAATAACCATCTCATTATTAATGGCTCTTAAATCTTGCAATAATCTCCATTTACCAGATTTCTTTTTGATGACAAAAATGGGAGTATTATGGGGAAATACAGAAGATTGTATATGTCCTTCCACTAATTGTTGTTTGACCAGGTCATGGGCTGCTTATATCTTTTCTTTAGTCAGGGGCCACTAAGGAACCCATACTGGTCTTTCTGATTTCCAAGTAATTTTTATTGTCTCAGTGACCCCTTCTGAAAACCCAATCCATGTCTATTTATTCCTTGATCTATTTGAATTGGTGCTGCTATACCTTGTTTTTGTTCTCCTAATCTTTTTGCTTTCCTAAAATCTTGTCTAGCCCTAATAGTGGGAGCATTTGGATTGATGTTATTTGTTAATGTTAGTCCTAATTGATATAGGACATCTCGTCCCCATAAATTTATGGGAAGATGATCCAATACATATGGCTGTATAGTTCCTTCACATCCTTCAGGATCCTTCCAATCTAATACCATTGCAATTCTATGGGGATTAGTCGCCACTCCTAGGCCTCGAAGTGTTTGAGTGGCTTGTTGAAATGGCCAATGTTTTGGCCATTCTTGACGAGAGATGATGCTAAGGTCTGCACCTGTATCCAGTAGCCCATTAAATTCATGTCCTTGAATATTTAGTTTTAGTGAGAATCTAAATTTAAAGAAAGCATAGCCAAATCTACACCTGTGGAGCCTAATCCCCTGGAACCTCTTTCTACAGTACGACTGGAAAATTTATCATGTAGGCTGGATATTATTAGTAACTGTGCTATTCTATCTCCTGGTGAAATTACTGATATACCCTTTGGAGAACTGGGTATAAATTTTATTTCACTTTCATAATCAGGATCAATTACCCCAGGACTTATCATAAGTCATTTTAGAATAGAAGAACTGCGTCCCAATAATAAGCCTACTGTTCCTTTGGGAAGAGGTCCTTTTACCCCTGTGGGAATGATTTGAACTCCCATCTCTGGAGTTAGTACTGTTCTGGCGGAGGCACAGATGTCCAATTCTGCGCTTCCTCTGGTTTGTCTAGTGAGGGATTTAATGGACAATGTGTCCTGGGCACTACCCTGATGGGGTTGCTGGGTTCCTCCAGTGCTCCGTATATTTGTGGTCTTGGGCCCCGGAGCATTGGGCCCCCCTGTCCATTTTTTGGCAATGTAGCCCGATGCCTTTCTCCACGATATCGTGGATAAACACCTGGTCCTTTTTCATTTTTTGATAATGGAGTACCCTCTATGGTGGTTTGAGAATGGCATTCATTAGCCCAATGTCTCCCTCTACAGCATCACAGGCAAATACCCAATATTCTACTCCTTTGATACCTAGTTTTGTTAAACCCTCCTCCTATGGGGCAATTCTTTTTAAAATGTCCTGTTTGTTCACAATTGTAGCATGTTTTTGGCCTGGCATCTAAAATGTATTATACTGCAGCTGCCATGACTTGCCCTTATTCATTAATGTCTCTACATAATTTAATATATGTGTTTAAATCTTCATGTTTCCATGGTCTAATGACTTCTCTGCACCAACGATTTGCTTGCTCATAAGCCAGTTGTTTTATTAATGACATTGCTTATTCTGTTTTCCCAAAAACTCTGGTAACTGTTTGAATAAGCCTATCTACAAATTCAGCGTAAGGTTCATTAGCTGTCTGTATTACCTTAGATAATTGACCTTGTAAACCTCCATGTCCTTGTAAAGTCTTCCATGCCCTAACCACATCTACAGCAATTTGTGAGTATATGCCAGGATCATATGCAATTTGTTGTTGCTGATCCTCATAAGGTCCCTTTCCTAACAACATATGTAGATTTCTCTGAGGATAACCAGCTGCTGCATTTTGCCTAGCCATCTTCTTGCAAAATTCCTCATTGGCAACCTTACTTAACAGGTATTGTCCTCCATTTAGCACAGCTATACACATATTAGCCCAATCTGCTGGCGTCATGTTCAAGTTGGTAATGGATTCGACCATGCTTACAGTGAAGGGTGCTTGAGGACCATAAGTTGTTACAGCCTTTTTTAGCTGCTTCACTGTTTTGAAATCTAAAGCATGGTGAATTTGCTGCCCTCCTGCCTGTTCAAATACAAGGCATGTTAATATTTGATGCCCTGTCTCAGGATCCCATCTATCAACTGCAGGTGTTGGGGGCCTCCCAGCATATGGAGGTGGTGCTGTTGATTGGACACTTACGCCCTCTGGTGATAGAAAGGTGTTAGTAGCAGTCTCCTGTTGTAACTTTTCCCCTGATGGCTTTTTCTGCTCTAAACTTTCTTCCTCTGTCTGACTAGCTCGAAAGACCTTCTTTTTTACTTGATTTTTTTTTCTGTCTGACTAGCTCAAGAGACCTTCTCTTTTACTTGAATTTTTTCCTCTGTCTGACTAGCTCAAGAGACCTTCTCTTTTACTTGAATCAATATGTCTTCTCCTTCCTCTACCATTGTCTGAACTGAAAGCTTTGCACTAAGCAAATAAGATACAAATGTCCACAATGGCAATGTGCCAACTGGCAGAGTCCCTGGGCTTTTCTTTTCTATTTAAATCTTCACCATAATGGTTCCATTGTGATATATTTAACAACTCCTCCTTAAAAAGCCATGGGCTACATTTTTGCATTGTATCAACGTATGCTCTGACTGTTCTTGATTTTACTGAGATGCCTCCTTCCTCTAACAATTTACTTAACACTCTTTCGGTTTGTTTTTTACTAATTTCTGATCCCATATTTCTTCTATAACTATAATACAACCCAACAAGATAACACCAAACAAAACTGAAACAGAATGTAAAAAAATTGGAACAACAAAAAATCATTATAATAACCTTTCTATCCTCTTGAAATGTCCATCCATCCTTTCTCCCTATCTGTTCCTCAGATGTGAGTGGTTTTTCTTCCATCTTACACATCTCCAGGGACAGGCAACTTAAAACAAAAGTGAAACAAAACCAAAGAAGAATCTTAAAATGGCTACCCATCCTCTCGCCCTGCCTTCAGGGGCAAGCAGTTTACCTTATCACTTACCCTCAGTCGTTCCCTGTACAGTCCACCAAAAGCCGCAGTCTGGCTGGGCACAATTCAGGAGCCACTTATCAAGCAGAAATGAACTTTATTTTTAGAACACACACACCACAACACACGAGCTCTTCAGGAATTCCTTCAGAGCCCAACTTCCCACAAGCCTCTCTACCTCCCCACTCCTCCTGCTCTTGAGGCTGATTGGCTGGGTCCCGTGGTAGAGCCAAAAAAAGTCCCCCAATGAGTAGTTCCATGGTCTGAAAGGGCGGGGAAACAGCCCAATGAGCATCACTGCAGAGGAGCCAATCAGCTGGCAGCTAGAAGTTTGCTGGGGCTGCTGTGAGCCAATCATCAGCTGGCAGCTGGAAGTTTGCTGGGGCCCCTTCGGCTGTGGCTCTCAACACTTTGGGAGATACATTAAAAACTAGTCTTGGGAGATACATTAAATATTTGACAATTTTAACTTCAAAATCTTAATATGCATCTACTTGTGACAAATCAAACAATAGAGATTAAAATGTCAAATCTAATCCTTTCACCTCTTAGCCTTGTACCTTTGCCCATTATCACAGAAACCCAAATCAACATAAATAGCATAATTGACATACTTTTCCTCATTCATATATGCATATGCAATCATATAGACTAGTATAGAGAAGATGCTAAAGTTTGAGTTATTCATAACAAAATAGAATCATAGCATATAGATATAGTTCTATTTTTTGAATAACATTACATCGTCTGTAGAACTATATAGATGTGAAACTCTTTTTTCTAATTTTATAGCAATATACAAACATATCTCAATTAACATCCATTTTCATATTCTATATTTAAAATGTATTTTTTAATTTTTCTTGTGGCCTCCTCTTTCTGATGCCCCTGACTTCTGTGTCCACAAAACTCCTATTCCCAAACTTTGCAATTTTGTTAACAATCAGATGTGTATTATTTCATACTCTTCTTCATTCTTGAATAATCTCACATACACTTTAGCATTCCATGTCTCATCTATACAAAAATATGCACAAATAATAATGCAAAACAATGGCATTAGTAACATTACTTTCTTAAGATGTGTCAATTTTTGTCTTCATCTGCAGGTGCTCAAAACAGAATTGGAAAAAATGAGACTAGGTGGTCTATATAATTTTAATAAATATGTACATGTCAAAATATCATCTTTTTAGATATTCCTAGAAATATTCTATCTGAAGAACTACACAATATTTTAAAGTTTCTAATTAAGTCTCTCCATGCCAACCAAATTAACAAAGGAACACATGGTAACCTCACAGAGGAATCATTTTATTTGACTTAAGTGTGGTCCTCTAGAGTAGAATAAAAAAGCTATCTGATAACCTAGAGTTACACTGAACTGCATCTTACAATGGAAAATGAACAGTTCTATTAGGGCAAAATGGATCTGCCAAGGGAGTTAATATAAAATGTGTTTTAGATTTAGAATTTGCATGGCATGCTAGTTTTTATTGCTATTAATATGCTATTATAAAGCTGGATGCTTGGTGTTATAAAGTGTCTCCTGATCATAAATTAGTCAACACATAAAATACTTGTGAAATAGCATCCCAATTTTCCAGTTGAAATCTCTGCATCCCAAGGAGATTAAATGACTCTCATCAGGTGTTTCAATTTCTGTACTTTGCCCCCCTGCAACTTTCTTCTTAAGGGCACAGGTACCTTGAGCTCTTTATTCTGTTGCGTGCCCTGAATTAAATAATATTTGACACATGAGATCTACATTTATTTTTATAAGTGGTTCAGGTGTCTGGTTCAGTGCTGCTAGGATTTGGACAGTGCATGTCCCCTACAGTTCTCTGTATTAAAACTTGATCTCAGAGTTGTGTTATTGGGTGGTGGTGGTATCTTTAAAAGGTGGTGACTAGTGGGAGGTACTTAGGTCAATAGGGCTGCAACCTTTTGAAGGCAGTTTTCCCAGAACTCTTTGGTTAGTTCCTGTGAGAGAATTGTTGGAAAAGCCTGAAAAGGTATCACCTTTTCTCTCTTTGTTCTGGTTTGACATGTGACCATTTTCTCCCTCATACATTCACACCAAAATGTACCATTATCCATTGCCCCCATCAGAGGTCAAAGCATAAAGACCCCCAATCTTGAACTCCAAACCTCCAAAACTATGAGCTAAATATATCTGTTCCCCTTAAAATGTAGCTGCCTCAAGCATTTCATTGAAGTAAGATAATGCTGACAAAAATCAGTAATATTTTCATATCATCAAAAAATTTTAAACACATCTTAAGTACTGGCCACTGTGTACACATTTTATATTTTGTTAAAGCTCTATGGTGTGTGGATTATTCACCCCTACCTTTTATTTTCCATACATAAGCACTAAAGCTATGAGTTAGGGGGATGGTAGGTAGTAGAACAGAAGGTTCAAATCCACACCTATTTGTTTCTGAATCCCAAATAATAATTTATTATACCACACTACTCCTAATTTTATTCTTCTATCTATGCCACAGCACTCAGAAAATAGAAACTATATTTTGGTAAATATTCTACCAATAGGATTTTGCTTAAAACCTTAGCATTTATTTCTTATCCTCATTGCATATAGTCTAAAGATTGCTGCACCTCTGCTCCAAATTGTGGTAACATTCTGCTAGTAGCTTCTTATGCCAAGTCCCAAAATAAAGAATCAGAGACTACTAGGGCATAATTTGCTTGTGACAGAAGTTAGAGGCTCAAGAGGCCTAAACCAGCCTCTGATCAGATTTAAACCTCTGTCAGGGGGTGACACATGTTACAATTGCCCAGATTCCACTTACCAACAACAGTCAAATGGGCAGGACCTGAAGGGTGAGAGGGAAGAATACTCCAAGTGACAAGTCACATTTAGATATTCCTGCTCCTAGTGAGGGGGTAGATAGATGTGAACTATATAATCTACCATGTTTTTAAGACAGAGCTAAGTCCTCATATTTTGGGCTGAATTTTGAAATAATAATGTAATCTTACTACACTCTTTCTACTCAACTACAGTTATCACCACTATCTAAAGTAATTCATCTGCTCAACCCACACAGCTTTGTCATCAATTACTGGTTGCTCATATTGTATTCTGTACCTGCAGTATTTTCTTTGTTCTGCCTGTTTACATTTCGCATAGCCTGTCTTTGCCTCCTGCTCAATTTTCCTGGGACTTGTGGGAATGAAATATTGGACAAAGTAATATCTGCCAACTCTAAGAAAGGCCATAAAATGTCCTGCATGATCTCATGTTAAAAATGGCAAAATCACAAGACCAAAGGATCCTGTGTTCCTAAATACTACCTGGATAAATTTTTACGGGATGAGTAGCCTGATCGAATCAAATTGAGAAATTTGAGAATGGACCATATCCCCCATGTATCAAGAAAGGGATGGAGAAGAGAATGTTAAAAGTTAGAAGAGAAAAAAATCACAAACCTAAAAATATAATTTATAAATACAAGAAAGGAGAAGTGAAGGAAGAAAGAATATAGGAACATATCATAGAATAAAATACAAATATGATAAAATTTAATTGAATGCCAGAGGCAATTGAATTGCTTGTAAAACTCAATACCCAACTCTGTGCTATTTACATTAGGGGTGCTCTAACTTTCACACAAAAGTTGAAAATAAAAATGACAAATGATATGCCATGTAAATACTAAGCATATGAAAGCAAATAAAGCTATGTCAATATCAAACCAAGTAGACATCAATACCAGATGTCTATTATCAGAAATAAGAGGGTGTCGCATGATATTAAATGTCATTATATCAACTTATGTCATACATTAAATTGCACAATGCCAACAACTCAGCACCCATATAATAATCCTAAAATATGTGTGCACAAAACTGAAGCTTCACAAGAATCTTAAGGTGATGAAACCAGAGAGAAAAGTACACAAAACTAAGTTGGGGATTTTGAACACTGCTCTCTGAGCAATGGGAGAACAGATAGAAAGAGTATTAAAGCCCAAAGCATTTACTTGCAGGAGAATGAAAATGGGAAGATGGTGAAGTAAGGTACATATCTGCACCTCCTAAATGTTGGACATATCATTTCCACTTACATTCAGTTAGTCAGAATTTAGTCAAGAGAATCTAAAAAAAAATATTCTAGATGGCTCAGCTAATACACTTATAATGTCTTTCTGAAGGTAAGTTAGAAATTAGACTTTCAGACAAGGATAACATGGAATATAAAACTTACTTAAATAAAAAGAAAATTTTAGGTGGCTTTAATTAATAAATAGCTTTAAACTGTATATAATATACATATATATACATATATACAGTTTATATATATATATATATATATATATATATATATATATCTCCTAGAGTATATCTCCTAGAGTATAATAGAATTGCAAAAACAGTTTGATATAACTTTTTCAAATATCAATTATCATTATGAGTTTATGGTAATATAAATAAAATGGGTATTAGCAAAGGAAGAGAGTGCAGAACAAGACTAAGGTATTAGCCATTGTGCTAGTTGCAGTGATGCATATCTGTAATTGTAGTTAAAGATGGCTGAAGCAGGGGCATCTCAAGTTTGAGACCAGCCTCTATAACTTAGTGAGACCCTGCCTCAAAATAAAAAGGACTGGGAATGTAGCTCAGTGGTAGACCACTTTAGTCTAAAAAGTACTGGGGAAAAAAGTAAGAATGTGGTATCTGTTTTAGGTTGCGCTATAAATAAATAACAAAAGAATGAACTATTATATCAATTATGTTGAGAACATCTGTTTTTATGTCATTAGTATTTTATCTTATAAATTCTATATTTATAGAAAATATGGTAATAAATTTAGGATTCATGAGAATTGTAGTGTCAGTAAAGCCAGACAGTTAAAAAAATTAATCAAAGAACGAGCTTGACAATTTGAACACATAAACGTGTAGTATTTAAAGCAAAGCAAAAAAAAAAAAAATACTAAAGATATTAACACAAAAGAAAGGAATAATTGGAGAAGAATACTTGTGATCTATTTTTTTGCAAATCTTATGAAATAAGGATCACGACTAGAACATGTAATACACAAATGAGAAAATCTGAAAGAACTAAAACACGAAAATATCAGCCACACTGGGTATTTAGGGAAATGCTAATTAAAGCAATGAGATCATTTCAAAGTCATTATGCCTGTAAACATTGGAAAGTATGGCAACCAAGGGTTGGCAAGGAAACCAAAATATTCATACACAGCAACCATGAGTAGAAATCAGTACAAATAAGTAAAGCATGTTTGGTAAATTGAACTGAGAATAAGTGTGTAGTACAGGGTCAGTGTCCCTGTTCTGAGATCTTGATGTCTCACTGGTTGGTATATTCTCTGTAGAAATTCTGCCTCATGTGCTCACTGATATGTAAGTGTGTGTGTGTGTGTGTGTGTGTGTGTGTGTGTGTCTATTTGTATTTGTTTGTACTGCTAATCACAGAAAAAAGTACTCCGATATTGACCATCAAAAGAAAATGTACATTTGGGGGCATATTCATATGACACAATACCATGTAGCAGGTCAGTTAAATTTAAGCATTTGTAAAAACTTCATTGAATGTCTATGTGTCAGGACCCGTTTTAGGTACTAGGAGCAGAAAAGCAAACAAAACTAATAATTACTACTCCCTTCATTGAGCTTATATTTTAGTGGGAAAGAGAGTAATGAAATATTTAATAAATTTATTAGAGGGTGCTAAGTTCTATGGAGTGGGACAAAATATGGGAGAGGTCAAGAGAGTGGAAGTAGACCAGGAGTAATTTTTTAAAGGATGGAAAGGAAAGCTCAAGTGATATTTAAGAAACCTGAAGGAGGCGCAAAAAACAAACAAACAAACAACAACAACAAAAAACAGTTGTATGCATATAATGAGTGGACGAGCTCATGCAATATAGAGAGAATAACAAAGATGAAGATGAGAAAAACAGTAAGGAAGCTGACATGGCTAAAGTGGAGTGAGTGAGGACAAGAGAGAAGCAGTTGGAGGTATGGAAATTAGGGGAAAAGAATTCTTGAAGCTGAAAGTATGATTTTGGCTACTTTGTGAGAATAGAGAAGAGAAAGGACAAAGTATAAGTGGGAACATCCATTGGGAAGTACTGGGGAGAGACAGACTGACTTGGAGATGTGGGTGGTGAGACAGTGAGAGACAGATTCCAGATGTAGCAATTAAACCTAGGTATTCTCATTATTAAAATTCACAAATTATACAATTAGGGCTGTGAGAGAAAGGGCTGTGGGAGTAGATAGTAACAGTCTTCTGATCCTTTGGGATTTTCAGTTCAGGACAAATTCAAAACAGTGTTTCTTGTACAAATAAACATTGACTTAAAATATTGTTTTACCTTAAACTTCACACTAATGATAAATTTGATCACATAAAAATTATGGGGATTTATGTGATTGAAACTTTTCAGGTGCCAACTATTGCATTATAGCAGATTTCATTGTACACTGAGGGTAGAACCATAAGCATCTGCTGATGGATGAGAAATAGAGAGATAGCTCACAGTCTGGAACATTGAGGCTTATTAACTGAAAGATGTAACTTACAGGAGTCTCAAAGTAGCAGGTTTCAGTCAAAAAGTAAAAAGTAGTTTGTATTTGGACATGTTAAATTTGTGAACCTTAGTAATGAATCCAGGTGGGTAAGGTGGTAATGGCATGAAGGAGAAAGTTCAATGAGGTAAGTGAGGTAAACAATGTTTAATAGGGATAGAGCTCAAACGTACAATATTTAGTGAGAAAAAATTTTGTAAATATAGTTAACATTTGATTCTATTTATGTAAATTAAAAATTAGACAAATATGTCATAGACATGTGTAATAGACATATATTATAGATGAATGTATGTGTACACATATATTTGTCAATATGTAAATATATATGGTATATAAATAAGGAACCTCAGAAAATGCACAGAAGCTTCAAAAAAGTGATTTCCTCTAGAATAGGAGAAAAGCACTTTAAGTTTGATAATATTTGCAATACATTTTTATTAGAAATAACAACACAATGTTCAAGAATGTCAAGGTGGAAGCTGTTTGAATTCAAAACCCAGTTCTGCCCCTTCTTCCCCTTGGGCATCCTTGACCTTTCTGGGTCTATTTCTTTTCTCCTAAGTACTTTGTATCCTTTCCTTTTCCTCTAAAATAGAGATTGTTAAAGACTGAATTTTACCCTCCCAAAGCTCCTATGCTGAAGCCCTGGCTCCCTATGTGCTGGTATTTGGAGGTGGGCCTTCAGAGTGCAGTTAGATTAATCCAAGGGTCTGAGGGTGCGGCATTCATAAAATGATTATTATCTCATGAGAAGAGACACCCAAGAGCTCCCCTCATGCTTTCTAAAAGCACAACCACATATTTGTGCCCCCTGCCCTCTCTTCCATGAGAAGACAGCTTAGGCAACTGAAAAAAATGATGCTCACCCAAGCCCAGCCATGCTGACACCCCATCTCTGAGCTCCAGCTTCCAGAAATGAGTGTATACATTTGTTTTATTTAAGCCTTCCATGATATATATTTTTATAGCAACTCAACTAATTAATACAGGAATAAAGTAGAAATGCACTTTGCCCATGAGCATATTAAAGCCCTTCTGATACTGCCATAGAAGTGTTTTGTAAGTACTAGCTATAATTTCAGATGACCTGAAGATGCAGAGCAAAATATCTTAGTCATGATTATGTGAGTGGAGCAGTATTAGTTTTCTATAAGCTTGAAGCAGTTAATATTCTAAAATAAAATGATACAATCCTATAAATCTGTTGGGCAGTGATGTGCATTTAACATGGGCTAGATGAAAGTGATGTGGCAAGTTTAGAGTGAATTTCACCAGCGCTAATGAGCAGTGGTTGGGTTTTTAACTAGAACAATTGTAGAAGACAAGAAGGAGAAAGTGATCCAAGGAATTTGTGAACACTTGGAAATCACAGGGAGAGAAAGGAGGGATTCTAGACCACTGATTCCTGGGTTCTAGACCACTGACCTGAAAATAGTATCTTTATGTGAAATAAGTCCTTTTCCAGCATATTTCTCAAGGAAGAAGATATACTTCAATTTGACCACTCCGAGTTTCTAATTATCAATGAGCAGAAATAATTACTGCATCCTGTGATTTTAGTTTTGTTCTTTAATTGAACTACCACAAAAGGGATTATAGAAGCATGGATGAGTTATGCCTATACCAATGGAATAGAAGCTCATGTTAAGAGAGATGAGAGCTTGGGGGTAAATACTGGAGGATGGGAAAGTTTCAGAAGGAGATGAAGCTCTGGGAAGTCAAAAAGGAAGATGATATTCTCAGTGCAGGTGAAAACCATTAAATTCACTGCTGCAGAGATGTCACTTAGTCTTAATTTGTCAGGCAATTTTACGAGATTATAGCAAAAGATATCCCTCAGGTAGCTTCTATTAAATGAATTGGATGATACACTAGAGGAAACAACTGCCCCAAACCTGCCTAAGATCTATATTTGAATAAAAAACAATTAGGGAGAGACAAAAAAATTTCACATTCCCCTAAATGCTTTCACATTTCCAAAGTTGTATTATGGATGTTGCTGTTATAGTTTGGGCCTGGAAATATCTCCCCAAAGCTCAGATGTTAGGCAATGCAGTAATGTTCAGATGTGGAATGATTGGATTATGAAGGGCTCTAACCTCATCATTGGATTAATCCATTTGATGGACTACTGGGAGGTTGTAAAAACTGTAGGCAATTGGGGCATGGCTGGAAGAATTTGATCACTTGGGGTATGGCTTTGGTGATTAGTTCTGTCCCTGGCCCCTTCCCGTCTATGTGCCTGCCTCTCTGCATGTGTGTCTGTGTGTGTGTCTTTCTGTCTCTCCCCCTACCCCTCTCCCTCCTTCCCTCCCTATCTCCTCTTCCTGGCTTCATGAGCTGAGCAGCTTTCCTCCCCAGTTCCCTTCTGCCATACTGTTCTGTCTCACCTCAACCTCAAAGATATGGAGCCAGTTGATGTAGACTAAAACCTCTGAAATCATGAACGAAAATAAATCTTTTCTTCTCTACATGGATCTTGTCAGATATTTTGGTCATGGAGATGAAAAGTTGAATAACACTTATTAGTACCTAGAAATAAATTTAAGGTTGAAGAAATAATTGTAAATATTCAGCCATGCCCAGTTTAGAATGATTCATTGTACAGGGAGAAGAAGTGAATAAAAAGAAATTTAGACCTGGGAAAATATAATGGAAGAAAAGCCATTGGAAAATTGTTCTGTGGTTCTGTGACTACTGTCATATCTTAGTGTTTATTTTTGAGGAATTTAACATCTGTGTCTATCAAATATTAGGAGAAGGGAGCTATAACTTTAAAGAAAGGGCAAAATAATTATGCTTTGTGAATTACTTTGAGATTATCCTCTACAATTTTAGTATGTTCCAAACATATAAGAATAAAAGTGCACACATACATTGTAAGTACTTAATGGTGAAGAAATATCTCCTTTTTTCCTATAAAATATTATTTCATTTGTTTCATTATAATTGAGCAGAAAAGTCTTATTTTTAAATTGGCAATTTTTTACTTCATTACCTGAAATCTTGATTTTTAAATAACTGCCAATTCCATTATCTTTTAAAATATTAAAAGAAAATAAAGTCATAAAAGTCCCATTCAATCACCAAATTATTATAAAATTTATTGCTTGGTTATTTTTCATTATTTTAATGCCATAATAAATAATATACATTATTTACATACTGGGTGTTTTCATGCTGAAAATGTTGTACTAACTCTTCCCTCTTTGCTATATTATATAACAACCTAAAATGTGTGTCACACATATTGGGAGATGCTCATCTGAGTTGTAAACTTTGCAATTTTAGTTTCATATGTTTTTATTTATCAAAGTTTACAATTAAAGTTAAGTGTATTGACATCAATTTATTTAATGCTATCAGCATGCCATGGATTTTACTCCTCATCTGAAAGTTGACTGAGTTGGTATTTATGTTAAAATCATGCCATTGATTTATTAGTTTCCACAAATAAATGAGATTATGTGGTATTTGTCTTTCTGTGCCTAGATTATTTATTTTACTCAATATTATTTCCTCCAATTCTATCCATTTTATTATAAGTGATAAGATTTCATTTTTCTTTATGAGTGAATAATATTCCTTTGTGTGTGTGTGTGCAATATAAATTTGATTGCAATAAAAATGGAAGTGTCAGAAGAAAGAAGTTGTGCTCCATTTGTGTACAAAATGTGTCAAAATGCATTCTGCTGTCATATATAACTAATTAGAACAAATTTAACAATGAAAAAAGAAAGGAAAAATGGGAGTGCAAACAAGTTTTTGGTATGATGATCTTATCTCCTTTGGATCATGGTGTTTGAGATTATCACTCTAACCCCTTCATTAACATATCTTTTCTTATCTGGAGTAATAACCACTAATTTTTTTTCTTTTCTTCCTTTCCTGTTTAGTCCTCATAGGGAGAGTAAATAGTATGATGTCATCAGCTTCAAATCTGGTCAAACAAATCTAGATAGTTTACTGTGTCTCCAAATGTTCTTCATTATTTGGTCCCCATTTACCTGCCAGTCTCACCTCATGCAACCCACTTCCATGCCGTTGTGCCCCAGAAATAGGCTCCTGCTCTTCTTATATAACCCACCAGGTTCTGATCTATTCCAAGGTCTTTATGTGTGCCCTTTGTTCCCCCGGGCATTCTTTTCTTCCAAATCTTCCCATAGCTCACACCTTGCTATCATCCTCTTTATTAAAATATCACATTCTCAGGCTCTCCTCCTGCATCTTACAAAGTAAATCTCTTAGTCCCATTACATTCTGTTTATTTTTTTCATAGAATTAATTTACATACCTCCTGAGGGTGGAAATTTTCATTTATATCTACTAATAAATCCCAAGAACCCATCATTATACCTTACACACAGAGACACATAGGTAGATGTTCAACAAATATGGGCTAACAGAACAAATTTGACTATAAATTATGTTATTTGCTGTGTCTTTCATTAGAATATAAGTCCTCTCTTATTCACATGTGTACTTCCAGGGATTACCAAAAGTGATTTTTCAAAATTCTTTGTTAAAATAATGAATAAAGGACCTTTCCTTCATCTCTTCATCGTTTAATTATTAATAGAGCTAATGAAACTTTCACTTTTTCTTTCAGTGTTAACATGCAATTAAACATTTGAAAACTCTTCTTGGCAAAAATGTCAGCTGTGAAAAAACTACATGGGTATTTAGGCTAGAGTAAAAAGCTTTATAGGCGAAATTTGTAGAAGTGTTTGAATGTTTTCTACTTCTCGCATAAAGTTATTTAGAAAGAGAAAATGAAATGCAAAATAGTTACTCCACACCATGACTGCCAATTGTTCTTGATTATAACAGATGCCATTCATTTTTTTAATTT
Organism: Callospermophilus lateralis; assembly: GCF_048772815.1. Taxonomy (NCBI): domain Eukaryota; kingdom Metazoa; phylum Chordata; class Mammalia; order Rodentia; family Sciuridae; genus Callospermophilus; species Callospermophilus lateralis. The sequence continues at coordinate 143,455,429 of NC_135306.1, forward strand.
AAAATTTATACTCTGTTACCAAAGAGTAGCTTAGGGTTTGTTATAACTGGGAGACTTCAAAATGGTGAATTGTGAAACTGAGGTGAAGAAAGTTTCTTCAGGTCAGAGTAATGAATCTTAACATTATTGAGCTTCCTACTTTCAATTTGCATGTCATTTGTATCTATATCCAGTAACTTCTTTTTAATCACTGGTTCCCTGTTATACTTATATTCTTTATTTTTTGAAATATAATTTTATTTTGAAATAAATATTGCCCTGTAAAATTAGTTTATCAAATAGATTTTTGTATGAATTATAATAAACATTCCTCTTGTGATTGATTGATTGATTGATTTGATGGTACTGGAAATTTAATCTACTGGTGCTTTCCAACAAAGCTACATCCTCAGCTCTTTTTTTTTTTTTTTTTTTTTTTTTTTTTAAAGTTGGAGACAGGGTCTCACTTAATTGCCTAGAACCTCCCTAAATTCCTGAGGCTGGCTTTGAACTTAAGATGCTCCTGTCTCAGTCATTCCAAGCCTGTGGAATTACAGATGTGTCTCAATACACTCAGCTTTGCCTTTTAGAAAATAAATACTATACGTAGATATTAGTTAATTTATACAAGTTTGAAATATTTTTTAAATCAGTACATCTCAAGTTTTCTGCCTAATTGTGTTAACCAATGTAGTTATTAAGGCCATTTTCTCACAAGCCCAAATGAACCATTAGAAAATAAATTTGTGCTTTTAATTACAGAGATAAGACGTGAATCCCACTTGACCATAACAACAGATGGTTGTCAATGTAGGTACTGTGGTGTCCTCTGAAACAGTATAAGGTTCTGTTAAGATTTTTAGTTTAGCATATTTCTGCATATCTGAAGAACAAGAGTCATGTAAATGATTAAACACATCCCATAGCAACTACATTCTGAATTGGCTTCCAGACTTACTATGACCAAATAACCAATAACTTCTTGGGAGTATAGCTGTTCCACAGGTGAGGAAGACCTCACCTGTTATTGCTCATGTTGTGACAGAGTGTGGCTACACACTGTCAATAGCTAGGGGGCAGATTCCACAGCTTTGACCAAGAACCCCTGTAATCTGTCATGAGTAAATAGGCAGCTGTTTGCTCTGCTCTCCCTTTTGCTGTTTTAATCTTTCCATCTCCCTTATTACTCCACTTAATATTGTGTAGAGAAAGTTATTGATGGATTATAAATTTTATTACCAATGTAATATCAATCTTTTAACTATTTCTAAGCATTTAAGTGGGTTCCTGATGTATAGCTCCTAGAGTAAATGTTTGGATGAATTGCATTATCTTGCTTGCATCCATTGCATTTGGAGAAAAATATTTAGTTTATCTTTTAAAAAGTAGTTTGCAGTAAAGCACATTACATGTCACCTTAGAATATGATGTGAAATAAGTGAATAGTGTGAATACAAGTGAAAAAGTTGGTCAGATAAATTTAGTTCCTTTGAACTTGAAGTAAAATATGCATGTTTGTTTTTCATAGTAGACTGAAAAAGCAAGGTAAAATGTACATATCTTTGGGAAAAAAAAACAGGGATTTAAAAAATGCTTTGAACTAATGTTCTCCAGGAAAAGAATTCGGGTGGGTTAATTCTGTGGAAGACAGGATTTAGGATTATACTGCTGTTAATCATAACTTCACTTGCTTCTAACTTGTCACATGTGGGATTTTTAAAATATTCAATAAAATTATATTTGCATTAGTACTTTGGAAGCTGACTTGCTTGTTGAAAATTTTGTCATAATAATATACTGTCATTCTCTGATAATGTGACAAGGATTATTATGATATATAACACAAGATTATGGAGATTGTATAGTAGTAGTTGAACAACAAATTATCAAATTACTTTGACAATTAGATAAGCTATAATTTAGAAAAGTAAAATTATAACTGTAGTAAATATGTTCTTATTGCCAATATTTCATACTTTGAGATCTGTAAATGCCTTTCTAAATATAAATCTTAATATTGCCCCATATGTGTAATTTGGAAGACATCTATGATTTTGTTTTTTTTCTGTAGTATTCATTTATTCAGCAACCATTTGTTGAAAACCTCACAACTAGAGATATGAAAGCCAATATTTGTTGATTCTCTAATATATGCACTTAACATGACAGGCAAAATTGACATGTTTATGTGTTTTCACATACTTTTGATGGCAGTTTATCAAATTTGTTATTTTTATCAACATTTTATAAGAATAAAAGTAGATTCAAAGCAATTAAGTAACATTCCCTAGAGCACAAAATGTTTTAAACTGGTAGATCTATATATCACACAAACATGCACTCACATTATTAAAGAGACATGATATTTAAGAAAAAGAGGCACCAAACACAGAATCACCCTTCCTAAGAATTCCAACTCTGCCAGTCAAGAGGTGTAAAGCCTTAGCCAAGTCATTTAAATGATCTGTGCCTTGACTTCAGTATTCCATCTCTACATCATAGTACTACTGTGATAATTAAATGCATTTAAAATATGTGATATACTCAGATTCATGCACATTACAAATTAAGTATCCAATAAACATTACTTTTAATGATTTAATGACATGTAATGGGCCACACAACAGATAAGCTTTGAAAGAGTAACTACATTTATGCTAAGAGTCTGAGATAGATGACTCTTGGTATTCCTACCTCCTTCCCATGTCTTGCTTGGACTCCTCATTTGTAACAGAGACAGACACTTGGTCAGTAGTAACCTAGCTAAAGTTTTCTTACAAACACAGCAACTCATGTACATTTTTGTTTTGTTTTCCTTTCTAACATTTTTACTGACATTTGAGTGAGATATTTGTTAGAGAATTATTTCCTAAGGAACTAATAACATATGGTAACTCCAATAACAGGCACACTTTAATCATGGGAATTTCTATCTGATTTTTAAATTGAGAATTAAGGGGCTTAGTCTAAAGGAAGTGTCAGCAAAGAGCTTTAAATTAGAAAAATCTAGCAATTGGATAACTATTTTCAGATAAGAAATCCCTAAAGATTCTGGTGACTGTCAGAATAAGTTTTGTACCTGAAGAAAAAAAAAAAAACAAAAACGTAAATCATGTTGTTAAAACCCATATATCCAAATCTGGTTGCAGGTTATGTAAGCACACAGGAATCTAAGACGGAAGTCAAGGTATTAGTGCCCAGAAGCTAATATCCAGGTGGAGTTAGAGATATACAAAACCATTCATTCATTTATAGCTATAGAACAGAATATCTAATTCCAAATATAGTTGAGGACAAAAGAAATCATTCCCAGTGCTAGTTGGTACCTTGCCTTCTCACAAGGTACAAACAAATTGGGCACATTTAACTTCAGATTCTTAAAACAAAAGTGACAGATTAGAAAGGAATAAAAAAGTAAAGGAGGAAGGAAAAAAAGGAGAGGGAATGTATTATATACTCCTCTAGCCCCGCTTCTCAGAAATATTTTGCATTGGCTTATAAATTCCGAGTAGTGGAAGCAGTGAGTTCAAAAATGGTAAGTTCTTCTTGTACATAACCCAACTTTTTGGCAACTATTCTACCACTAGAGGTTAGGAAGGTAGAGACATCAATGAGCAAGATTGGGTCTTTGTGAATTCCTTATTTTAATTCCCAGAATGTCTCTTTAGTTCCTATGATGTGCAGACAATCTTCTAGACCCTGGAGCTATAGTGGCAAATGCAGGACAAGCACTGACCAAAAGAAAGAGGCTTCCATTCTATTAGTGGTAGTAGTAGAGGTAGTATTAAGGTAACTCTTAAAATACATTTTTCCTTTCATTTAACTGAAAGATATCCTGAAATTATAACATGGAGTACTAAAACAAGCAGATGCTTTTTGTAACAATATGAATCTTAAATTTCTGAATATATGATATTGGAAAACATACAAGAACAAATTGGATGCTGAAACTAATTGAATCTCTCATTCATGGCTCCCATTCAGATCTATGTCTATGTAAAAATGCCCCTTTTATTTACTAACATTGTTATGAATAAATGTTAAACTTTTTGACTTAAATCAACAATTATAAAAGCTTAATTTTTAAAAATTTTGCAGTTCTTTGTATGATTTTTTTCATAGAGACAAGTGTTCCACTAAGGATGAAGATGGGTGGTCTTGTCAAATAAAGAGTTTTCAAGTAAATTAGTCCTAGTTTATAATATTAGAGACTTAGCAATTTCTGAACATATACCCTAGAGGTTTGAATTTTATCCTCAGTCTCCATATCTATAAGTTAGCAAAATAATAATGTCTACCTTCTAGAATTAAATAATTTAAAGATCTAGTATCATTTGTGTTCAGGTATGATAGTTAAAAGGAATCAATTATGACTAAAAGTCTAAAAATTAAAATGAAAAATGATAAAGTAACTCAAAAGAATTTTGCAATATAGGATAAAACCTAAAATTCACATGAGCTAATGTTATCCTGAAAGTATAAACAATCATAAATTAATGAGATTTAGCAAGTTGAAAAAGCAGTGTATTGAGAGTAGAAACCTGAGTTCTAGGTCTTAATCTGGGTACACTTAAAATATCCATTTTTCCCTGTGATAAAGAAGAATGTTGTTTTCAGGAAAATGGATGGAAATAAACTTTATCATGTTTAAGCAGATACAGAAAAATGCATGATTTCTCTCAGATGAGGACACACAAACATACAAAAAAAAAACCTGAAAGTAAAAGAGGGACATTAGTGGTAGTGAGGCAGGGAAAGGGTTTCTGAAGGAAGGAGAGTGGATAATGTAGGAGGAGGAAAGGAGAACATGATATGATCAATTCACAATATATACATGCATGGAAAAGTCACACTAAAACAAATTAAGTTGCCAAATCAATATATATTGCTGGTTATAATCTTAAAAGGTGCACCTTCATCTCTGAGAAGGAAGAAGAGCTTCACTCTCCAAGGACTGATGTCTTGGCCTAGGAGGTTGTCATTCACTCTTTTGTTTTCTTTCTGTTTTCTTCATCATGTACACAACCAAAGAATTCATGAATTTTTACTATATTTTCCCCAATTACAAATATTTTTCTTCATTAACAATATTAATTTGTAGCATAGCTCATGTGTAGATAATACTAAAGACAAAGATAGCTGCAGAAAAACTGCTTTATTGTCATTGATTTTAAGAAGCATGATGAAAACCAGGAATAGATGATTGGTTCAGGTTTCTAGGGTTATAAAAATAATTTAGATAAGAAATTTTCGGGTACTAACAGTTACCTAGTAAGCAATCAGTATTAAAATTCATTAGTGTTAGGAGCATTACACTATTACTTTATTACTTCTCATAAATTTTAAATACTATGCTAAGTTTTTAATTACCAAATTAAGGCATTTTAATTATAAGAAGTTTGAAAAAGTAGAGTTAAAATGAACATACTAAAAAAAACATGGCCTATTTCCTACCTTTCAGGAATAGTTTCCATTAATAGGGTACAATATATCAGTCTATATTTTTCTAGGCACATAGATTTTTTTTCTGGACAAAAAGCTAAGTTTAATATTTTTTTTTAGTTGTATGTGGACTCAATTCCTTTGTTTTTATGTGGTGCTAGGATTGAACCCAGTGCCTCACACTTGCGAGGCAAGTTCTCTACCACAGAGCTACAAATCTAGCCTGCTAAATTGTATTAACAATTTTGAAACACAAATTGATTTTTACCTAAAATATGAAAACTGGTCCTTGTAATTTAATCAATTTAGTAGGCAATTTTTATGAATGCACATTATTTTGTTGAACAGATGTCTCATACGTTATTTTGCTAGAGCCTTATTAAATGCCCATTAAATGTCTTCCAAATGTTCAATTAATACTGTAAGGAACATCCTTGTACGTCCATGTATTTGTGTATATATATGCATCTACACATACACATTTTTCTGGTTATTTCCTTAGACTAAGTTTAAAGAACAGAATTTCAGAGAAAAGCATAGGCACCTATATGAGAGATTCTTTTAACATTAAAATTATTTGAATACCATTATAAGTAAAATGATAGACTTGTGTTGACAAATTATCATAAATTTTTCTTCCCTATTGACATGAGGTAACATAATTATATGCATTTTACCAACATTTGCATGTACAAAAATTGAATATTTTGTTGAATGTTGAAAATAATGTAAAATTAGCAATTGCAAAATATAAGTTTGAGGATGTGGTTGTGGCTTAATGGTAGAGCACTCGCCTCACATGTGAGAGGCCCTGGGTTCAATCCTCAGCACGACATAAAAATAAAACAATAAAATAAAGTTACTGTGTCCAACTACAACTAAGAAATATCAAAAAATATGAGTTTGAAGTTATGGCCATGTGAAGTCCAGGTGTATATTAGTGAATAAATGCAGAGGGAGCCTAAATATGAAGACAAATAAAAAGGACAACCAATTGAAATCAATAAATTAGTATGCACCCTTATTAGTGAAAGAACATTTACCAATCTCTACCAAGAAACAGTCATAAACCAAAAAGCATTTGCATTTTGTACACTTGGAATTAGATCCAGTTCCCAATTTAATTTCCTTGTGTTATGGATTGAATTGCATCCTCCCTTCTTAAAGTCATGCATTGAAGTTCTAAGCCCCAGTGCAATGTTGTTGAAGATAGGACCATTTTGAAATAATTTATATTTAGTGTGGGCATAGGATGGGGCCCTAGTTTGGTGGGACTTGTTTTAGGACCAGAGGAAAACTCAGAGATCTTTGCTTCTCTCTGCACAAAGGTTAAGAAAAGAAACAAGGAGAGACTGAGCGAGGACACCTGCGAACTAGATGACATGACTTCAAAAGGCAAAAAGAGAGAGCTTTCAAAAAGCCTATTCTGCTGGCACTGTGCTTTTGGACTTGCTTTTGGATTTCCACATTTCTATTGCTTAAGTCACCCAGTCTGTGGTACTGAGTTAGGTCACTGTAATCAGATAAATACAACTTGTAAAGTCAATCTACATACTCATCTATAACATGGCCAATAAAAACTCATCTGTAAAGTCTCTTTTTTGTATTACCTAAATGAAGATTTTTAATTAGATATAAAGTATATAATTAAAAGCAAGTATAATCAAAGGACCGTGTAGCCACTGTGCTAGCTCACAGGAAGGAAGGCCTTCCCATGGCAGATGCCTCTACATTTGTAAGGACATCTTACTAGAAAGGCTATGGTATTTGGACTCTGATGGATGGTGTCATACTTCAGTACCCAGACTCCTTGCAACAAAGAACATGTTGCCCCAGCTTTAGTGTGTTATCAGGTAATAGCTGCCTACTGTCAATTGCTTTATGATTGATAGCCTCTGCTTCAGAGAGCTGCCTCACCCAATGTCAAGACTTTTCTTGGCTTGTCCCACTGTGACTAGGACAACCAGAAGACATTAGGAGATAACCCACCTTGAGATAAGAATGCATTTTGCTTTCATCTCTCCATTTGGTAGGCAGGGACTGTAGTTGGCCATATTGCAGCTTGCCTCCTTCCTCTGCCAAATCCTGCTTCCCACTCAACCTTCCACAGGTGTTGGTCCCAAGAGCATTCTTAGATTAAAAACCATGCACATTCAGTTCCATCTCATCATTTGCTTCCCTGGGAACACAACCTGTGGTAGATAGTGGGTAGAAAAGGTTATAATAATATTTGCAGGTGCTATAATTGCAGCCCTGCCTGATTGATTTTGCTCAAAACAGTCCCCAGAGGGAATCCATGCCCTTTATGCCAAGCCAATTGGCTCACAAAATCACACAGAACAACTGTAGGATAAGATGGTATCACTCTAAATGTTTTCCACCATGGTCATATATAATACATAAGAATGCAATGATAAATATCTTGTTTGTTAAATAATTTTATCATTAGCTGTGTGAATTATTTTTATTTAAAAATGTAGATTATGGTCTAAACTAGATACAAAGTAAACAAAAGAGTATACTTAGAGATATAATTATTTACAGTTCAATTTGCTGCAGAGACTTTTCCAAATACATATGATTGATGTTCACAAATCGCACAATTTGATTGACTTATGTTTTCTTGTTGTAGAATTGTCAAATTCATTTTTTTTGTACTTCTTCATAGCATCAGCTCCCTCTCCAGGCTACCACCAACAGATGATTTATCTTTACCATAGTTTCATATCTTCTGTGTGAGTTGAAAAGGTCATTTAGCTTATCTGAGCCTTAGTTTTCATTTTTGTAAAACAAGATAAAATAATTAAACATAATAGCTGTAATTTAAATTAAATTAGAAAAATAATATATATATATATATATGTGTGTGTGTGTGTGTGTGTGTAAATTGATTATATATGTGTGTGTGTGTATGTGTGTGTATATATATAAAGACCATGGCACCTGGCACATACCAGAGACTTAGTACTTTTTTCTCTATCTCTTCCTTAAGAAAGACTATAAGAAACACTTAAGATAAGACTCTAGAACCCAATGATAGCAAATGGAAAATTCATTGAGTTTGAGGTAATGTATAGTCTTCTTCCTGGTGATTTTTAAAATTACACTCCTATTTATATATCTGTGTGTTAGATATATAATTATTTGCAAGATAAACTCTCTAGAATCAAGTACTACTCTCTAGTGGGTTATTACAGATGAGAAAATAATGATGTCAGAGTGAATATAAAATTGTAACTGCACGTATTGGAAGAATGAAATAGAGTAGTGATTTTCTTTATTTATAACTATATTTCTTAAAAATAATAACATACAGACAGAGAGCTATGTTGTCACCCTGGGTTAACATTAAGAGGGTTGACTGTAGTCGTGAGGCTTATTTCCAGAACAGGAGTCTTATTCCCAGCTCTAATATAAAGGCTAAACATAGGAAAATCGCAAAATAGCTCTCACCTTCAAGTACAGCCCCTGACTAAGATGTGGAATTTCCAAGTGTGAAACACATCTCTTTGTAGTGCTTCTAACAATGGATAAATGATGGCAAGGGTATATGTACCTGAGTGGTGACTTTGATGAAATAAGAATTATTGCAAATTGAGGAAAAAATACATCTCTATGAACTATTATGGAAAAAAAGCACCGTTGAGTTGATGAATGCAAAGATGTATACCCATGACTTGGACTCCTCACCCACCCTCATTGTGAAAGGCTTTCCTTGCAATGATATAAATAGCACAGGAGAGCATCATTGTTTCAACATAATTTCTGGGAAACTCTTGTCTTTGAAATGGACCAAAATGTCAATTGCCTGCATTATTCTTTGTGTGTGTGTGTGTGTGTGTGTGTGTGTGTGTTGCAAAAAGTAATACCATTATATGGTAGTCTATATAGTACCATTTCTATTAGAAAAAAATAGATTATCCTTGATTTTTAATCGACTAATGCTCTTTGGAATTTAGTATAGCATGCAAGTAATAAAGTAAGGTCTTTTGTGATTTATCATCAAGAATAATAGAAAAAGTTATCAAGCTGAAAAAGGGAAGATGAGGGTAGAAGATGCTTTGTCAGAGACTGAAAGCAATACACACAGTTTAAGAAAATGTAAGGTGGTAGACAAAGAAGGAAAGGGGCAGGCAAGGTCAGAGTGTTGAGTATGTCCTTAGCCCTTTACATTTTCTCCAGTTTACTCATTATAGTATTTTGAAAATAAATAACCTCAGGCTCAGAGAATATCCATTGTCTACTCAAACTAACTTAGCAAGTAAAGAAAGATTTGGATTTGAGCCCAAATTTATCGTAGTTAAACTTATTGTCTTTATAAATCCCAGATTTATTAAAAATATCCACTTATTTTTAAGGAAATGAACAGCAACGCTTCTGTTGATCACCTTGCAGCAAATTCATAATGTGCTGCAGCTAAAATACCTGGGGTTTCACATTTACCCTGTCATTCCACAGTGGAGTGAAAGTATGATGATTAACCCATTGTGTTCCACAGGAAATACCTATAAAAAATAAATATAGCATATAAATAATTATGTAACATATGATATAATTAACAATAATGCAATTATAATCTAATTGATATAGAATTTATATAATATCTAGATTATGATTTGCAACATATTTTAATGCATCTATGTGAATGTCATTTAAATATCACCAGAATTAAAAACTTGAAACTTAATGGGTTTAAGAGTGAGGGGTCCCAGGGATTGAACTCAGAGGGACTAGACCACTGAGCCACATCCCTAGCCCCAGTTTGTATTTTCTTTTTAAAGACAGTGACTTACTGAGTTGCTTACCACCTTGCTTTTGCTGAGGCTGGCTGTGAACTAGCGATCCTCCTGTCTCGGCCTCCCAAGCCACTGGAATTTCTGTGTACCACCATGCCCAGCCCAGCTTGATTCTTTAATTGAAATCAAATTTTCTAGATATAAAAGCCCTGTGATTTACTTAGACTTTGCTATCAGATTTCTTTACATGGATCTTTTATGTGAAAACCTCAGGAATACATTGTTCTTCCATAAGTTTCTCAAACATGAGATGTTTGCTAGTTGAATCAAATTTAAACAAATTGCTAGTTTAATCTGCCCATAGTGTCTTTTGTTAGTCCACTTTATTATTATTATAGTTTTTATTTTAATTGATTGGAATATATACATTTTCTTTTGTCATTAAATTAATGAACATTTAGTACCTATTAAGCAGCAGACACTCTGTGGGCCTTGTGAGGTGACACAATGGTGAGGTTGACACACACCCAAACTTGTATCTTGCATTCTATTGGCATGGGCAGAAGCTAACAAAGTGCTATAGTAGGACAATATGAATAAGTAATGATATCAAGTTTTTGTATGTCATAGTTACTATGTGGCAGACAGTGGGAAAATATCAATGGTGGACATATTCCAGAAAAATGCAAAAGTGTGGTATTATGAGCTTGAATGTTGTTTGCCGGAAACCCCAAGGCCTGGAGGATTGTGGGGATGTGGAGGAAATTGAGTCTAATCAGAGATGGAAGATGAACCAGATGACAGAAGTTTTGTCATTTGCTCAATGTTTTTTACTTTTCCCTAAAAGCAACATGATAACGTCTAAAAACTTTTAACAGAGAAGTCATATGATGCCATGCATGTTTAACAGTGGCAAATATTGTCTCACAATATAGTTTTCCTATCAAAATGATGTCTTCTATGTGCATTTCCATAAGCACTTAGGGAAAGACAGGTACCAAATAGTCCTCAAAGCATTGCATCTAAGTTACATATTATGTAGACTAACATCTTAATTTCTACCATGACTTGCACACTGTTAAAACTAAAGGAAGAAGGCATTAATTGACTTATGTGAATGCAAGTAGAACTCTTCAAGCTAAGAGAGCTTTCATATAGATTATGCCACTTATTCTCATGGTACTCCTCTAGATGAGACTGGAAAGGAAGATTCCAGATATTAAATGTGTATTTAAAAATCTTTATAGGACTCCTAGATGTAACATTATAAGTCCTATTTAAAGTTGGGCTATATGGAGTCTAGAGGCTCTGTGGGGGGTCCTCAAACCTGGTTCTGTCCAGTAATATTTTTTCCTATTTTTATCCACAAAATCTTGTCTCTGGCATGAATGCTGAATCTGTCTCTGGCATGAATTATGGATTAAAGAAGGCGCTCAAAAACTCAAACAACTGATGCTTTCTTTTTATTAAAGAATAGTCATAATATAAAAACAGGAGTCTGATAACTGTTTTTTAAATTATTTCTGTTGCTGACACTTTCAATTATTTTATTTTACTATGCCACTTTCAAGAGACTGAATGAAAGGAGGATTTGTAAACATGATATTCCTATTGAGAGGTAAATACATTAAAATTAGAAAAAAGACAATGTGAAATTCTGTCACTCTCTTAATTCTTTCTCCTCTTCTCTTTCCCTTGCTCCTAAATTCTGGTTCCATTCAGATATCACACATCTGTAAATGGAAGTGGGTGCTGTTCAAATATCCTTTTAGAAGCATTGTTAAGCACTTAGGTGAAAGTTATTTTGATCAACACTTAGGATAACAGAAATAAATTAGATGGAAAGTTATAAAGAAAAACTGGGTATAAATTTCCTTTGTATCCAAAAAGAATTGGAAGTATGTACTAAAGCTTCATGAAATGGAAACATAACTAATTACTAAAACTGGTAGTAGAAATAAAATTAACAAATGAAGTAATAATAGTTTTATATCATGGTTTCTGAATGTAGCTCCTTGACTAGCAGCATTAGCTTTTTCTAAGAACATGTTAAAAATGCAAGTTCTCAGCTTAATCACACACTCACACTCTCAAATTGTGAGGATGGAGCCCAAGAATCAGCTCCTCAGCAACCCTTAGTACTACCTATTAGACACCAAAGTCTGACAATCATTTATTTATATGCACACTCATTGATAGATGCCTGACCAATTGTTTCAAAACATACTGGCTCAAAACAGCAAGAATCATTTTGTCATCATTTCTCATTATTCTGGAGATTAAGTAGCCCCTGTGATACGTTTTCTGTGTCTCTCAAGTGATCACAGTTGAGTAAGGTCAGAATGATCTGATGGCTTACTCGCACATGTTTCTATGGTCTGGGACAGAAAGTGGATACAAGGTTGGTTCAACATACAGAAATCAATAAATGTAATTTATCACATCAATATACTTAAAGGTAAGAACCATATGATCATATCAATAGATGCCTAAAAGCATTTGACAAAATATAGCATCCCTTTGTGTTCAAAACACTAGAAAAAAATAGGGATAACAAGAACATATCTCAAAAGTGTAAAAGCTATTTATCTATCTCCCAGGCCAACATCATTCTAAGTGAGAAACATTGAAACCATTCCCTCTAAAAACTGGAAGAAGATAGGGATACCCTCTTTCAACATTTCTATTTAACATAGTTCTTGAAACACTAGCCAGAGCAATTAGACAGATTAAAGAAATTAAAGGGATACAGATAGAAAAAGTAGAACTCAAATCAACACTATTTGGTGATGATATGTTTCTATACTTAGAAGACCCAAAAAATTTCACCAAAAAATTTCTAGCACTAGTCAATGAATTCAGCAAAGTAGCAGGATACAATATCAACACCCACAAATCAAAGGCATTTCTGGGTATTTGGTGACAAGTCCTCTGAAAGGGAAACAAAGAAAACTACCCCATTTACAATATCCTCAAAAAATAAAATAAAATACTTAGTAATAAACCTAACAAAAGATGTGAAAGACCTCTACAATGAAAACTTCAGAACACTAAAGAAGGAAATTACAGAAGACCCTAGAAGATGGAAAGATCTCCCTTGTTCTTGGATAGGCAGTATAAACATTGTCAAAATGGCCATACTACCAAACACATTATACAGATTTAATGCAATTTTGATCAAAATCCCAATGGCATTCCCTATAGAAATAGAAAAAAGCACTCATCTGGAAAAATAAGAGACCCAGAATAGCTAAAGCAATCCTTAGTAAGAAGAGGGAAGTAGGTGGCATCACTATATCAGACTTTAAACTATACTACAGCACAATAGTAACAAAACAGCATGGTATTGGCACTAAAACAGACTGGTAGACCAATGGTACAGAATAGAAGACACAGAGACTAACCATATACTTATAATTATCTTATATTAGACAAAATTGTCAAAAACATACATTAGAGAAAAGAGAGCTTCTTCAACAAATGGTGCTGGGAAAACTGGAAATCCATATGAAACAAAATTAAACCCCTATCTCTCACCATGCACAAAACTCAACTCAAAGTGGGTCAAGGACCTAGGAATTAAACCAGAGACTCTGTGACTAATAGAAGAAAAAGTAGGCCCAAAACGCCATCATATCAGATTAGTCCCCTACTTCCTTTATAAGACTCTATAGCACAAGAATTAATAATGAGATAAATTCAAACTAAAAAGCTTCTTCTCAGCAAAAGAAAAAAATCAGTAAGGTGAAGAGAGAGCCTACAGCTTGGAAGCAAATTTTTACCACTTGCTCATCAGATAGGCCACTATATAAAGAACTCAAAAATCTTAACATAATGAAAAGTAATGCAATCAGTAAATGGGCCAAGGAACTGAACAGAAGTTTTCATACTTCTCAAAAGGTGATATACAATCAATCAACAAATATATGAAAAAATGTTCAACATCTCTAACAATTAGACAAATGCAAATAAAAAATACTCTAGGATTTCATCTCAGTCCGGTAAGAATGGCATCCATTAATAATACAAACAACAGAATGGCAGCTTTATGAAGACAAACAACAATAAGTGTTGGCGAGGACATGGGGAAATAGGCACACTCATACATTGCTAGAGGGACTGCAAAATGGTGCAGCCAATATGAAAAGTATTATGGAGATTCCTTGGAAAGCTGGGAATGCAATCACCTTTTGACCCAACTATTCCACTCCTTGGTCTATACCCAAAGGACTTAAAAACAGCATACTACAGGGACATAGTCACATCAATGTTAATTGCAACACAATTCACAATAGGTAAACTGTGGATCCAACCAAGATGCCCTTCCGTAGATGAATGGATTAAAAAATGTGGGATATATACTCAATGGAATATTAATCAGCAATATAGGAGAATAAAATCATTGGATTTGCAGGTAAATGGATGCAGTTTGAGAATATAATGCTAAGTGAAGTTAGCCAATCCCAAAAAAATCAAATGCCAAATGTTTCTCTGATTTATAGTGGGATTAGGAAGGGGAACAAGGGAGGATTAGATGAACTATAGAGAGGGCAAAGGGGTGGCAGGGAAAGGGAAGGGGCATGGGGATAGAAAAGATGGTGGAATGAAATGAACATTATTTCCCTAAGTACATGTATGAAAATGCAAATGGTGTGAATACACTTTGTGTACAAGCAGAAATATGACAAATTGTGCTCCATATATGTAATATGAACTATAACATATTCTGTCATATATAACTAATTCGAATAAAAAATAAAATTTTAAAAAAAGTGGAACAGCAGCAGATTTTTAGCCATTTCTCTCTGTTTCTACATAGTCATTCCACAATGGCAATTTAGTCAGAATTCTTTCATGGCATTTCCAAAAGAAAGATTACAGTGATAGAAGATAGATGGATGGAGGCCAGGGGAGAGGGAAAGGGAGGAGGAGACTGAAAATGGGACTGTGTCAACAACACAGGCAGTCCAAAAGACTACCTGGGTTGAAAAGAAGGGACACAGCCTCCACAACTTGATGACAGAGTTGCCATGTTTCAAGAAGAGATTTCAGACTGAAAATAATTTAAGAACCTCTTTGTAAAGTATAATCTGCCACAGTGTCCATTTCTCAATTGAGATGATAAAGATGGAGGATCATAAAATAACTTGCCCAAGATTTTGCAGTTAACAAATAGTAGAATAAGATTCAACCTCAGAACGTGCAGTGTTTATTGACATGCAATGCTAGTTTCCATACTGTTTTCTCTTAGTCAAAGATAAAGGGAAGATTTTATGTGAACTCTTCCTTTGTATTTTTTTAATGCTCTATTGAGACCAGTAATATTATTATTGCTATTCTATAGATGAGTAAACAGGCTTGGATAAATTAAATAACCTACCCAAATTTGTATGCCTAATCATTTATGGCGCAATGAGTTGAATACAGCTGTTATTCCTCCAAAGCATACAGTCAGTCATAGCATTTTATTGATGACCTATTTCCTTATTATTAGTCATACCATGTAACATAAATTTTTGTCATTTTTAGTGTTTTAGATATTTTGCTCTACATTTTCTATCTAATGTTTAAAATAATCATGCACTGCTCCTTTAATATAAATAAATAGGTAAAATATTATACTATTGCTCTGAATGATAGATAGTACTATCTTTACCAAAAACTACTGAAAGAGTAAAGTGATATTTTTGAAATATTTTTTTAGTTGAAAATGAACCTTTATTTGTCTATTTTTTATGTGGTGCTGAAAATTGAACCCAGTGCCTCACATATGCAAAGCATGTGCTCTACCACTGAGCCACAATCCCAGCCCTGAAGTGATATCTTAGGATAGGAAGAGGGAAGAAAGGTAATAAAGACAGTAAGAGATGGCTGAGGAAACTGGACATACTTTTCTGTGAAAAAGCACAGCCTGTTTTCAAGTAAATGGAGATTCATTGTGGGGAAGAACCTCAACTTATTCAGTCTCTCAAGATAGGATCACAATAAAACTAGTGGCTAAGTATTGAAAGTACAAAAATTTCTGCATAGTACAAAGTTCTGTAGAATTGGCTATAGAACTGTCTGACAGTTTGGTGGACTCCTTAGAGGGAAATCTGTATCCTTCACTGAAAATATTATAACAAAGTCCAGCTGGCCAGTTTCTGTAAATGTTGCAGAACTTTCCACAATGGGAAAACTTTCATAGGTGGTTGCATGCATGATCTTTTCTAGTCCTAAGATTAATAGATCATTAGATAATTTATGAAGGATGTGTAACAGAAGTCAACTTTTGAGTGGGCAGACCTAAAACACCAATCAGTAGTCTCCTAAGGCTTAAGTGTGCATTAGACTTTGAGTCTATCAAAAGCCGCAGTGGAAGAACAGAACAGGGGAGCTCCAGCAGGCAGGCAGTGCAGGCCGAAGTTCATCCTTATACAGAAGCTGTCTTCTCCCCAGGTGACAGCTTCAGGGAAGCAAAGTCCACAGTGGTACTGCAGGGTTGTCCTGGCTTAAGAAGCCCCACATTCCAGAAGGGCAAAGTATCTTTTCACCCTCACAGGAATAACATCTAGCGTCAAAACAAGGGACATGCACGACACAACACTCATAGCATCCCAAAGATGTTACCTCCCATGTGCTTATAGTTTATTTATAGCTCTTCCCAGTCCAGATTGATTTGCTGTGTAGGGATAATGTTTTAACATTAGATATGTTGCCTAGAGACATGTTGACATTTTTAGCCTTATCAGAATTGTCAGGGGATCAGAGCTGTATAATTACCTCAAGGTCAGGTTCTTTCATAGCAGAGATGGTATTTTGTTAACACTCTGCCTACAGTAGGATTCAGAAATAACACATTAACTAGTATTTTAGGACATGTGATACAACATCAGGTGCTCTACTAAATAACTTAAGTGCAAAGTTTCACTTAATCTTTAAAGTATGAATGTATCTCCAGTTTTTCTTTTATCCCCATTCTGTAGGCAATAAACTTAAGATCTTGAGAGGATATGTGACTTAGCAAATTCATACAGTTAGCTAGTAAGTGACAAGAGTCAGGATTTGCATCTTGTTTGGTCTGCTTCCCAGAGCCAAAGATCTTGACTATTTTTTTCTTTTACTTACTGTGTATTAACCTGCTACTATGTGCAAAGAACTTTGCTAGGAGCTACAATTAAGTAACTGAATAAAATGAATGAAGAAATTATATATTGTGTATAGCAATAACCTATACTAGATAATCGGAGATTGAAATTATCCAAGTACTAAATTACATTAAAGGAGTGTTAGTGATCCCAGAGATAAAGGCAAAAAAAAAAAAAAAAAAGAAAAAAGAAAAAAGGAACAGCAGCTAATGATTAGCTTCCCAACTGAGGCCACTTGGGGTGGCCAGGATTGGCCCATAGGCTCAGCTTCTTCCATGAAATTAATAATAAAGGAGGCAAATCAAGGCCTGGATTATGGATGCTTTGGGATTAGTATATGCATGCACTAGTTCTGATGTAATATTTTATTGCTTCCTCAGTTAAAAAAAAAAAAAGGACACTATGGTCCACCTCAGTATATTCAGAGGAGCAGGATTTAATTTAATAGTAGTAGTCATTTCAAAGTAAATGAGACTCAAAGCTAGATCAAGTAGGCAAATAATGTAGTATTTAATACAATTTATGTCTATCATGACATTGGGTATAACAAAGGTGTTCTCAATTCTTCATACTCAGTTGTAGCTTGAGAAAGACTTTTGGATTGAATGTGTCCTCCCATTAAGGTTGCCAGGTAAAATGCAGGACTCCCAGGGACGTTTGAATTTCAGTTAAATAACAAATAAAATTGCAGTATATATGTATTTCAAATACATCATGGTGATAAGTTTTCTAAAAATAGTATCTTTTTATGTAGGTCAAGTTTAGCTGGATGTCCTGTATTTTTATTACTAAATCTACTAACTCTGTGGCAGAAGTCCCTGTGCTTGATATTGTAAATCTGTCTTTGTAGAACTTGTGTAGCCACTGCCCTCAGGAAACTTATTCATACACTACCTCACCTAATGAATGTTTGCTGAGGGCCTGCTGTGTCAGGTAATATTAGAGATCAATGTGCAGATATTGATACTTTTATAAATGACAAATGCATGTGATAAATATCATCATAGTCAAGAAGTGGGTGAAGAAAATGACTACTAAATGATTAGTGTTCATAAAGTTCTTGTTGTCTATGCAGACAATATATCTAAATTTTATATATATTCTCTGACTCAATCTTCACATCATCCCTTAGCATACTATAGTAACAGAGCCATATCAATGTTTTTAGCAGCTCAAATTACAATAGCTAAACTATGGAACCAACTTAGGTGTCCTTCAACAAATGAATATATAAAGAAAATGTGGTATAGATAAATAATGGAATATTACTTAGCTATAAAGAAGAATGCAATTATAGGATTTGCTGGTAAATGAATAGAACTGGAGACTGTCATGCTAAGTGAAATAAGCCAATCTCAAAAAAAACAAAGGCCAAATGCTCTCTCTGATATGTTGATAATAATTCACAATAAGGTGTGGGAGGAGTAGAAGTTCATTGTATTAATCAGAAGGGAATAAAGGGAAGTACAAGGGATGGGAACAGGAAAGACAGTACAATGAATCACACATAACTTTTATAAGTCTAATATGAATATTATGAATACATGACCAGTGTAACTCCACATTATGTACAACATCAACAACAACAAAAAGAAGTAAATATGTCTCATATACAGACTACCTGACATGCAGGACTTAAAGATGTTATGTAACCTACCATATAGGTTGTGGCTGAAAAATGGCAGAAGTTGAATTATGTCCTTGTTCTGTTTAATACCATAGCCTCAACTCTGACCCCCATTCAATTCCCCTAAAAGGAGACTGAGATGAATAGATTTGGTCAAGAAAGATTCACTTGAGAATGGACTTCAATGGTACTTAGTGCAAGGAGGGAGTGGCCAGATACAATGGGGAGACAAGGTGGGAGGCCTTCTGGAGGAAATATCAAGAGCAGGGTACATGTGGAGAGAGGCAGGAAATTGGGCTAGAATCATAGTTGGAAAACCAGGCAATGATAGGTTTGGCACTCAGCTATTTCAGAACTTCTTTCTAATTATTACATTCTGATCAATTACGGATCATTTCTATTTAGAGTCACAAATTAGAGTAGCTTTGATTTTAATTATAAAAGTACAGTATAATCACATACTTCAAAAATTTAATAGGCTCACCCTAATGTGAAGATAATAATACATAAAGATAGTAATAACTACAAGAATAATAATAGAGTATTCACTATGGGATAGGAATCATTTTATGTACTTTGAAAGTATTATTAAGTTCTTATAGCAACTCTATGACTTAGGTACAATTTTTTACTCATTTTAAAGCACAAGGAACTGAAGAACAGTGGGTTTGAAATAAAATGCCCAAGAGTGACACTACCTAGAGTACATGTTCAAATGACAGACACACTCCCATGTTCTAAAATCCTTTTTCATCAGGTGAGTCATGGAAACTTAACAATGGCATGGTGAAGGCCAGGGTATTCATGTACAGTGCACAACCATCTGGGAGAAGGAAAGATAACGCACTCTTGAAACTGTACAGAATTGTTTTGTTTCAATAGTTTCTTTTTACTGAGTTCTTACTCAGAGAAAGAAGCCCTTAGGTAAGTCCTGGCCACCCCAATAAGTTGTCCTCGGGGATTTTCATGTGAGGAAGGCAGTGGGAGATAAAAGGCAGAATAGGCCTTGACAAGGGACGTTCTGGGCATGCTCAGAGGAGGGTGAGACTGGGAGGCTACTCTTGGGAGGCAGGCCTTGCACACTGAACAAGATGTCTACATGCAACTCGCACACAGAGAACTGTGTGGAAGACTGGCATTGATGGGTACATCTTAAAGGACATCATGGAGTGTGAGAAACAGGAAAAGTAAAATGTAAAGACTGATACATGCCAGGTGTTTTAACATTGTTAAATTATTTAATGATCACAATAAGTTAATAAAATAGTACTATTATTAGGCCCAGTTTAGATAGAGACTAAGGCAGAGGGAAGTTACCTACCATGGCCAAGGTCATAAAACAAAATAGAAACTACACTCATGTTGTCACTTATTGTAAACATTTACTACTTTCCATTTATTCATGTATTTCACAAATATTTAACAAATTCTTTCATATGTTGTGGTGAACAAAATAGTCATAATTCCTGACACCCTAGGGCTGTCAGTCTCTGATGTATATCATCCCTGACATTTGAAATTAATTATTTTATTATTATATCTGTAAAAATATTCCTTGTTTCATCTAGCGTGGGTTATATTTGTTCTGGATTGAGAAAAGGTGGAAGGATATGCTAAGGCTTCAACTATGTTGGAACCATAAAAGAGAGTCAAAGCCGGGGTGGGGACCTCAATTGTGTATGGCTGTCTGTCTGGTACATTTTCTAAATGCTAAATGAAAAGCAAGTCAATAAATTGTCTACAGAGGGACTGTAAGAAACAAGCCATTGTGTGTGTTTCATTAAAAGGCCACATTGACGCCTGGCAGCATTTCAGAATTATGTGTTGCTTCAGGTGATTACAGGAGAAGCTTTATGGATAAGGAGACAAAGGGAAGGTGGCAAAAAAGAACTAAAATCCCCGGGCCACATTCGGGGTCAATGTGAATCTTCATGTTTTTCTATTTCTTAAGGACTTAAGGAAATCAAGGAAACCCCAGATTGAAATGCAAGATCATAACAGGGCATGAATGTGCCTGAATAGAGGAAGGGTTGGGCCACAGGACCTTTAGGAAATACTTTAATTTTCACAATATCTATGGATCACAAGTTTTCGTTGCCTATAAGGTGTATAGGTGTTGTCACCTAGCTTCCAACTCTGTCTGATCTTCTCTCACAACTCCTTGCCTTTCTGGGGTCACCAAGCACTCATTTCTCCAAAGTGCTTCCCACCGCTGGGACTTGGACTTACTTTTCCCTTTACCTAGGATTTTCTGTCCCCGGGTATCTCTCTCCTTAAAGCTCAATACTGGGCTGGGGCTGTAGCTCAGTGGCAGAGCATCTACCTAGCATGTGTGAGGCACTGGGCTCAATCCTTAGCACTACATAAACAAATAAAATAAAGGAATTCTGTCCATATACAACTACAAATTAAAAAGAAAAAAAGCTCAATACTAATGCTCAATGCTATACTGACTGCCTTATTTTAAAATGACAGGTGGAAATCCCACTCCCCATTTCCTTGCTTGATTTAATTTAAACATAGTTTATATCACCTTCCAATATGCCTTATGCTATATGCATTCTGTTCCTTTTTTATTGCCTGACTTGCCTACTAAAATAAACTATATGAGCAGGGATTATTGTTTATTTTCACTAATGAGCACCAAGCATATAAAATATACCCCATTTATGGTAGGCTCTCAATGAGTGTTCATTGGAAGAATGACAAAACTATTTCATAAAAAATATTGCACAAATGAATGTAGTATCTCACATCTGCCCAAACTTTAGGTACATCCTCATTCAATGCTCTCCTAAAAGCAAGATGGGAAGTTGCTTGCAATAGGTACTGAAAAAAAATGTCAGGATGAAGATCTCTTCTAACAGTGGCTATAGAATTAATTTGATTCTATAGAAGTGAAAATTATTTATCTTCAGTAGAGTGCTTCTTTTTATGGGGGTCACAATTTGAAAGTCTATGTCTATGCATTGGAAGAATTTTTATTGTTAAAATTAGAAATTCACTTATAGATGTATAAAAATAACTGCCCAGAAATAAGCCCCTACATATGCTATCAACTGAACTAAAACAAAGGAAGAAACAATACATAATGGGCAAAGGATAGTGTCTTCAATAAATGATGATGAGAAAAGTGGACATCCAAATGGAAATGAATGAAATTAGACCCTTAGCTTATCCCACATATTAAAATTAACTTACAGTTAGATAAAAATTTAAATGTAAACTGTGAACCCTTGAAATGTCTAGGAAAAAAAAACTACAAAACCATTTCTTCACATTCTTGGCAATAATTTGACTATCCCACCAGAAGCCCAGGCAACAAAAGCAAAAAATAAACATGTGGTGGTGGGGGTGTTGTGACTCAGTGGTGGAGCACTTGCCTTGCATTTGGGAGGGTTCAAGCCTCAGTATCACATAAAAATAAATAAACAAAATAAAGATATTGTGTTCATCTATAACTAAAAATATAAAATATAAATAAACAAGTTGGAACTTATGAACCTAAAAATGGTACTGCACATCAAAGAAGGTAATCAAGAAAATGGAAGGGCAACCTATAGAATGGGAAAAAATATTTACACATGATGTATCTGATAAAGTGTTAATTTCCTAAGTGCATAAGAAACTCAAACAAATCCATAGCAAACAAAACAAAATACTACTTTTTCCATAATGAGTGAATGACCTGACTGAACATTTCTCTAAAGAAGATATATGATGGGTCCAGAAGTTATATGAAATGCTGCTGATTATCACCAGTAATCATGGAGATGCAAATAAAAAATCAAAATGAGATAATATCTCTGATTAGGATCTCTCATGATGGCTACTGTCAAAAAGACAATATATAAGAAGTGTGGAGGAAAGGGAACCATGTTCACTTTTGAAGGTGACATAGAATGATATAACTATTATAGAAAACACTAGTTAGTTTCTGTAAAATTTTTAAAATGTCCACATCATCCATATTGCAAGTTTATATCTGCAGAAAATTAAATCTGTCTCACAGAGGTACTTCTTCCCTCTTTCTGTTCATTGTAGCAGAATTAATAGTGGAAACAACCTAATTGTCTATAATTGGATAAAGAAAATGTTGCCACACATACACACATAATGAAATATAATTCAATCATACAAAAGAAGAAATTTCTGTGATTTAGAATAGTATACAGAAATCTAGAGAACATCATATTAAACAAAATAAACAAGACACAGAACAAAAAATACTCTATGGCATCATTTATATATGGATTCTTAAAAGTATTGAACTCATGGAAGGAAAGAATAGAATGGTGATTTCTGGGGTCTGGGATGCAGGAATAATGGTATAGTCAGTTATAAGATAAATAAATTCTGGGGTTTTAATGTACAACATGGTGACATGTTGAATTAATGATGTCTAATTTAAATTTGCTAACAGAATAGATCTTAATTATTCTCACACACACACACAAATGATAACTTAAATGTGGTGATGAGTTTATTTGATTGTGATTATACACACACATATACACATAAAATCAATCCATTATACTCTTGAAAATACACAATTTTATTTGTTGATTATATTTTAATAAATCTGGAAAAGTTAGATATTGACTAAACTCAAGCCTAGAGAACCAAGCATTCATTAAATTTGTTTTTCAACCCCATGTAAGATTTGTGTTCAAAAAAAAGTTTGAAAGAAATCCAAAATTGAAATACTTAGCAATCAGCTTATTGTATATTCTTTGTGTAATACTCAAATTAATATACATAGATATAAATGAAATTATTAGAGAACAACAAAGAGTAAATGAGATCTGTGTACCATGTTCCAAATACTGAAGTTTTAAAATAGAATTAGAAATGAGTAAATTTGTTTAGTAAAAATAAATTGTTTTTAAATGAATTATAAAGTAGAAAATTTTAATAAGTTTAAAGTTAGTTAAACTTTAATTTAAAGTTTAATTAGTAGAGAAAAGGGAATTCTAAAAATAAAATTAGAAATAAATAAAGGAGCATAACTATAGTTACAGAAAAATTAAAACTACAAAATTTTAACATTTGAATAAAGTTATGTGTGAAAGTATTCTTCTTACAAAATAATTTTTAGAAACAATTTATTACCTACTACTAAAAGACTAGTTGATTGCTTTTTATATCCTATATTATGACATACACAAATGCTAAGGTCGACTTATAGCACACTATTGAAGAAAGAAAATAGCAAAATAGCATGGCCTCAAATAGTAAAAATGTTTTAGAAAAAAAATTAAGTCCCAATAATTCCAAACTATAATTTTGTTTTACATATAGTTTTTTATATGAACTTTTTAGCATCTGGAATTATGTAAACAAACTCTTAATATCTATTTCTTTTGACTGGGATAATTAATAAAACTATAAGGTAGTTTTCCACTTTTATTTCTAGCGACTATATTGCAGGCATTTTTAACTTTTAATAGGATGTATTCAATTATCATATTACAAAATTATATACAGTGGACACAATTATCTAAATGGTGTCAATGTTTAGAAGCTAAATTCTGGCCCAGTGTATTTTTCAAGTAAAATAGAATAGATTCAGATCAAGATACTCCTTCTAGGTAATTTGTTTCTTTGTGAGATGCAGGTTCCCTAATCATTGCTCAGTCTACTATCATTAGCTGCTATGTTTTGCTATGTAAGCAGATGACAAGCAATTTTGACAAACCTATCTGTCTGTTAGTTTCTCTTAGACTTTACAATGGCAGTCCCTGTGATGAGTGTGATGCGGAAGAATCCACAGAGCTTTGTACAATGGCTGCTCAAATGCTTCTCAATTTAGAATAAGAATATTTAAATAGAAATGTGGTAAGAAAGACTTAGAGCTAAGCTGGTCTGCTGTCAGAGTGAAGGTTATACAACAGTGAAGCAAATGAGTGGCACATAGACTGGTTAGGACAGGGAACCTGCCTGAAGGGCCTCAGATAAGGTGGAAGTGATGTAAGGATTATGAGCACCAGTAACTCCAAGAAATAGATATTTTAGGAGAGACTGGAAATAATAATGGTTGTGTTCCCTTCTGTACCCCATGCATGCATGTGTGTACACATTTGTACATAACATAAATATCATCTATCAAATATATGGATCCATGAGCAAAGAAAATTTACGGCAATCCAAATAATCTTCAAAGATCTCCAGGAGTGGATAGGAAGAGGCAGAATTGGAGATGTATAATGGAGAAAAGTTCTGTTAGGAAGGTGCGTATAGAAAGAGCAAATTTCTAATTTTTTGAAAATCATACATGTGTGAGTGGCATGTTTATGCACTTTTCTCATTTCCCTAGTCATATTTCCAGTCACCACTTCTGGAAAAGGCTTTTCCGTCTTCACAATCCAAGATAATTTAGAGAACCAGGTGCCTACCCTTTAAAATAATCCCAGTTCCAAAGGAGGAATGGAAAGATTGGTCAGCTTAAAGGAGAATGACAGAGAAAGTTCCTGAGCCAAACAGAACTTCACAGAGCAAGAAAAAATCCTGCTGGCTGACCACCGCTCCTTGTCCACTCTTATCCTGTGTACGATTCTCATCAACTCTCATCAACTCAAGTCATCCAGCCTATACTCATCCAGCCTCCTACCTCCTTGAAGGCCAGTTTTTGTCTTGCTTACTGAGCTGCTGGCCCACAGCTGTCCTTCACCTTGTGGCCAGAGAACAGTTGCCCTTGTTCCCTTGTCTGAGATTAAGCCTCCTGCTTCTCAGGTGGTTGGCTTCCTCTCCACATCTAGATCCAATTTAGGTGTCACTTCCTCAGGAAGCCTATTATTCCTGACCTTCATACAATCACCACCCTTTTTTTTTCTTTTCATCCCCCTGCTCATTTTCTTCATAGCTCTTATTGTAGTTTGTGATATGTTTGCTTATTGATGTATTATCTACCCTCAGCACTAGGATGTGAAACCAAAATCCAGGGGCTATGCTTCCCTGTCTACAGTAAACAGCTAATGCCCATCAAAGTGCCTGACAGATACTTGGTATTTAAATATTTGTTAAATAAGAAAAATAAGAAATATTCAGAAAATAAAAGCTGCTAAAATCAGGGATTCCAAGTCTTATTTATCATGTGTGTTAGTTACAGAAGAAGGCAAAATATACATATTCATAGATGTACTCATCATTAAATTAGCTTGGGGCTCTAGGCTTTACCAAGAGATGGTCCATTCTTATTTTGCAATGCCAGAGTTTGCAGCAAGATGTTTTGCCCAATTATTGTCCTTCCTTTTAAAACTAATGGCTTTGTCATCCCCAGGAGGAGCCTGTTACTGTACATGGACCTATATGACCATTTCAACTGGCAGTTACTTGCTAAACCGAATATACTTAGCTATCTTGTCAAGTCCTAGAATTGTTTGATTTCCTGCAGGAAATGTTTGCCTTTGAAAACTCCAGTGGGGAAATAGCTTTTTCACCTCCGCTCAAGAGAATGAGTTTAACATTGTCTGAAGATGAGATTCATCCCCTGGAGGTGGTGCAGAGCATCTAATGAGCTTAGGAACAAATCAGAAAATCAGCAGGGAGTGGATTTCAACACCCACCCACACCTTGGTTTTACAAAAAAGTCTGTTTATATGTTTGCATGAGTGAACTAACCATTTACACTGATTTCTGCCTTTGTGCCACATCAGATATATATAATTCTAATGTGGAAACACATCTAACCACTTTACACATTGGAAAAAGGTGTGTGATTTTGCTCCTTGGGGTGCATTGTATTTAAATATTCATTAATGAATTAATAACCAGCCATGTAGTTGCATCTATTTCTACTTTGATATGAGCCTGGACTCTGGCACTTTAAGCCAGAACAACTTGAATTTATAAATGCGCACGCACACACACACACACACACACACACACATGACAAAGCATATTCATATCCACTAAAACTATAACTGCCAAAATATTATGTTCAACTACTATTTCCAAGTACTCAAACTGAACTTAAGTACTAACTACTGCTTTTCTTTCTCCTATCAAGATTCTGTTCCTCCTCCAAGCCTTCTTTGAAATTAAGCATTTGACACTGGACCTTTAGGCATTGTTTTGTATTCATCCCTTCTGACATGACGTCCTCAATTCTTAATGGATTTTCACTTGTCTCATTCCTGCATTTCTTTGAAGTTGTGATTGTGCATGATGGAAATTCTTACTCAAGTTCTATCCCCTTAGAAACCGGGTCCCAATAGCGGCCCTTAATATAGTGGTTTAATCATACAAACTCAAAGGAATAGGAAAGTTGAAAACTTAAGTTATTTTAAGGACTAAGCATGTACATTTATAGAAAAAAAAATATGTGGTAATCCAAAGAGAAATTGGACAGAAAAAAAATTATCGGTTCTTTTTAATTATACATGACAGTATAATCCATTTTGACATAATTATAAAAGCATGGAATATACCTTGGTTCTACTTCAGGTTCCACTGTGTACTTTTCCTCTTCCTCCCCACCGCCATCCTCTGCACCCTTCCCTTGGCTCTATGATTATTCTGCCATTTACCCAGAGTTGTTTTTTAAGTTAGTTTCTGTGGCTATCCATGTGTAAGATTCACTGTGGCATGTTCATATATGTATATAGGAAATTATGTCAGATTTATTCCACTTTTGACAGCAAGACATTAGCACCTATTGCTCTAAGTGGTTTGACAGTGGAGAAAGAAAAGTAAAAGTACACCAGTGAAAGAGAATCCTATGCATATTACTCTGTTTTGATAAGTTTGTGTTTTTTTTTTACCTTACAGATAATAGGGAATTAAATTGTTCCCATGGAGAGGTGATGGTTAATCTGGAATCGATTGGTTACAGAGGCACCTATAAAATGCCTAGGATTAAGAAATTTCTCAGTATGTCTGTCAGAGTGTTTCCAGACACCATTGGCATGTGGGGCAGTAGATGGTGGGCAGGGGGTCAAGAGTCTTGCTATCTTGAATTTGAGCAGCATTATCCAATAGGCTATGGGCCCAGACGAACAAAAAAAAAAGACACAAACTCAATCTTCTTGAGTAGGTATATCTAGTACTTATGCCATCACTAGGGGTCATTGAACTCTAGCTCCTTCAGTCTTTTTGCTCAGCAGCAATTCCCCAGGAAACGTCTAGACCTTCAGTCTTAGACTGGGTCTGTGTCATTGGTCCCTCTTCTTCTGAAGCTCCAGCTTCTTGGACTGAGCAGCTATTGTGTTTTGTGCTTTCCAGCAGATAGATAGCTATTGTGGGACTATCCAGCTTCTGGTCATATAAGCCAACCTAATAAATTTCCTTTTATAATCATATATATCATGTTGATTGTATTTCCCTATAAAATCCTGACTTATACAATAAAAGAATGAAAATATGTTTTTTTTCCT